>NC_071510.1:96222992-98722992 GCF_027887155.1 Malaclemys terrapin pileata | reverse complement strand
CACGCCTGTGTGGCTCTACTAATTAGGTAGGTGGCCCTTCATTCTCTTGTGTGCAGCCGCCCAGGCGCGCACCTTAGAGGGAACTATCCACGGACCACCTGAATGGAACTCATGGACCACTGATGGTCCACGGACCACAGTTTGAGAACCTCTGCCCTAGGGAATGGAGTCATGTTGCTATAAAGGAGTCTTATACTGGTACAGCTTATTTCCTTGCAGTACTCAAATAAGCTATACATATATAAGCTTTTATCGTTGGACATGGCCTAAAGAGGCAACATGCAAACAGATTAATGGATGCAGTTAATGTGATGATATGGGGAGGTTGAGCAGATGTCCTGCTTTTCGATTTGTTTGGATTTTTATCTACGTCAAGATTTTGCACTACTATCTGTCACCGTAAAGAGTTTCTTCCATGTAAAATAAATATGAATAGAACAGATTGGCAATAGATAAATTCCTCATGGACTTCTGGAGTTTCCTATTCTTGTTTTGTGTTTAATTTTTAGTAATCTGAGTTAATGTTCTGTGGGGAGGATTAGTTGCGATAGGCCTCTTTGTATTGAGCACTAGGGTTATAAAATGATGCAACAGTATTATACTGTAACAAAATACTGTAGTTTATAGTAATGCTTTGCCGTTAGTCTGTCTTGACAGTGATTGTGACATCAGTCATTGACTATCCTACAGTGAGGTGCCTGAATTGGTATGGTAGGGCCCTTCGTTTCTTTTTCATAATGCACATGGACAGCTCCACAGTTGGCTGCCTTCCCATACTGAGGAGGTTATATGCAGGCTGACTGCTGCATTCGTGGCAGTTCTCTACTGCCTTCAGTATCCAATATATACTCAACTCCTTTTTCAATCACTTTATTGTTTCTGTACATAATAATATAATAGCTCCTATTTGTTTAACACAGCTTAGGAGAACCTTGGAAACTAGACAGTCAGCAGCTAAAGCATTTATTGCAATAAGTGCTTTGACCCTCCTGCATAGGGAAGTAGATCAGGATTTAATTAGCTTGCATCTGCAAGGTGCTGCAGGTACAAAACTGACTAGTTTCTCTCAATTTCTCTTTTTTGAGTCCTTTTGTATGTGTAAAATGCTGCAGCAAAATAAAAGGATTAAACAGCAAAAAGCAAGAAAACGGGGGAGAATACAAAAGGGGAGAAATGAGGAAAGATGTGTGGCTGGATGGATGGAATTCCATAGGATACAGAAAAGGTTGTGAAATATGGTAGTAATAGTCTTAACACTAGTGCCCACAAACTTTGTAGCAGTGACAGATTCTTAAACCCTTATAGGGTTCAAAAAAGAACTAGATAAGTTCATGGAAGATAGGTCCATCAATGGCTATTAGCCAGGATGGGCAGGGATGATGTCCCTAGCCTCTGTTTGCCAGAAGCTGTGAATGAGCGACAGGGAAAGGATCACTTGATGATTACCTGTTCTGTTCATTCCCTCTAGGGCACCTGGCATTGGCCACTGTCGAAGACAGGATACTGGACTACATGGACCTTTGGTCTGACCAGTATGGCCGTTCATATGTAGGGATTCAGGACTCTTCTGTTGAGTCATCCTGATGTCAGGTTCTTAAGGTCTGTGTAGAAATGCAGAAGTATTTTTGCTAAATGACCCTGAAGTTTGGTCAGGTATGTCCAGTTAGCTACAATGTGAGGCGTTGTCTGTACTAGAGAAATGCATTGGTTTAACTAAATAGATTTTAAAAACAGTTGGCTTAGTTCAGCTGGTGCACTTCTTTGGTATGTACATGGTTTGAATATGAGAGGGGGTGAAAGTGCTTCTCTCAAGTAAATGGTATAAGGGACAGGAATGGAGAGGTCCTCCCCCTCCCCCCCCCAAAACCCCCAACCTCCTAGGAGCAGCCAGTGTTGATAGAGCTTAGACTGATGTTATAGTTTTATGTATACGCTTGCCAAATCCCAGGAAGTGAGTAAGTTTAGAATATGTACAGTGTCTGTGTGCACTCTCTACTTGGAGCAGAGGGGGAACTCCACCTGCATATATGTTTCCATTGTTGGTTACGAGACACATCAAAGTTTACATGTCTGTTATCAAAGTGTATTTAAGGAGCCCAACCATATTACTATTTAAAAAAACCCCATGCACATCAGAAAGTGTCTGACAAATAACTTAAAAAAATGTGGAGGAAGAACTGTTAACTACTTGTTCTTTCCCAATAAACTCCTATATTTTTCTCTTGCTGTTGGTCCTCAGGTGACATTTGTCCTCCTGGCTTTCTAAAGATGACTTGAAAAGGGAGGGAGAGAAAATAAGTTTGTACCTTTTGTTGCTTGTTTGTTATTTATAGAGAAGAACTGAGAGGTACTTCTCTTCTTGCCCCCCCCCCCCCCCCCCCACACACACACACAAAAAAAATCCACTAAAATTCTATGGTGGTGTGTGTGTGTGTGTGGTGTGTATGTGTGTTTTTTTTTTTGTTTGTTTGTGTTTTTTTTTAAATAAAACATATTGGAAAATCAGGTCTTGTCAATCATGAAAGACTTCATGACAACTGGTGAGAATAGTGAAATTGACATCACAATTGGAGATGAACTAAATGCTGTGCAGTTGAGAGGGAATGGGATGGGATTTTTTGTCCATGTTAAAAGCTTTAAAGTTTTTGACATCTGTTGAAGTCTGTAGCAGTGCAGACTCACCCCTGCGGCGCCTCCTGCTGGTTGTCCTCAGGAATTAGCTCTCCCAGCCTTGGAGCGCCCTCTGCAGGCTGTTGATCCGCCTTGCCACTGACCCAGTGTCCCTCCCAGCCCCTTTATCTGGTGCTGCCCACTGGCAGTGCCCCCACAGTTCTGGGTCTCCCCCTCCCAGGGAAACCTCCACCCACTATCCCCACTTTGTCTCCGTCTTGGCTACTGCCCAGTCTCCATCTAGCCCCTGTTCACTGGGGCAGACTGCAGTGTAAGCCACTCATCATTGGCAAAAGGGTTTGGGCCTGCTGCCTCTGCCTACCCGTGGGCTGCCCCTTTGCAACCCCAGTACCCAGTTGGCCTTACCCTAGGCCTGGAGCCTAGGGGGTTTCCTGGCCGGAGCTCCCCAGCTCCTCTTGCCTTCCCCCAGCCCTGCTCCATCTTAGGTACCAGGTACGCTCCCTAGCAGCCAGGCCCTTCTCTCTCTAAAGGCAGAGAGAAAGTGTTTGCTTCAGCTCCAGGCTCAAGCCTTTATCGGTCCAGCTGGGACCTGATTGGGGCCTCAAGCCTTTATAGGGCCAGCTGAACCTGCTTCCCACTCAGCCCAGCCTAAGGCTCCCAGCTCCAGCCTTCTTCAAGGGCTAGCTTTTAACCCGTTTCAGGCCAGGAGCAGGTAACCACCCTGCTACAAAGTCATTGGAAGAGAGAAATTTGTTTAAAGATTGCACTCCTTTTTCCTTCAGTTAAGATGTGAAATCTCACAGTAAACACTAAAGAATTCTTCCAGCAAAACTAAGGAAAATCAAACTTGAATGCGTAATATTCTGTGGCAACACTCCCACCCCCCTATACTTTCAGACGTCCTTTCTACGTTAAAAGAAAACAAAAAGGCACAAACCCAACTCAAAACCAACCCTTTTCTGGTCATCTTTACATTAGAGGAAGATGTACACTATCCCTATGAGATAGGAATTGGTATAAGCAACTCTGTGGGGCATAGCCATCTTCAAAAATAAACAAACAAAAACTACTAGGGAAATCAGGTTGCTTTGGACCAAGAACTTAGTTTTGGTAAATCCCTGTTTTTACAGACTCTTAAGATCAATAGAAATGACTGAATTTAAATTTTTTAGCAAAAACAATATTTTGGAGATTTACATACTCCCTGCTGTATTTTACAAATTGAAACTAACTAGTCTATTTTAATTGATGAAACTAAATAAATGGCAAAGAGTAAACAACATAACTTAAAATGAAGAACAGGAGTACTTGTGGCACCTTAGAGACTAACAAATTTATTAGAGCATAGTCCACGAAAGCTTATGCTCTAATAAATTTGTTAGTCTCTAAGGTGCCACAAGTACTCCTGTTCTTCTTTTTGCGGATACAGACTAACACGGCTGTTACTCTGAAACCTGTCATAACTTAAAATGACTTCAGTTGAAATAATACAAGGTGAAGACAAAAGGACATTTTTTTCTTAGAAATGTTTAACTCTAAAAAAGAATTTGCCTTATTGTGGAGGCACTCTGCTAATGACTAGAGCTGACTGGAGGATGAAAATTCCATTTTGCAAAAACTTTCATTCCACGTTTGAATGAAAACCAAACACTTCAAATGTTATCACAACTGGAATTGTCAAAAGCCTGTTTTTCTGATCAAAACCTGAGCTTTTTGATTTGGGAAATAGGGCATGTATCTATAGCCTGGTGAGGGCACTGGCCTGAAATGTGGGAGAGCCAGATTCAAGTCTCCACTCTACTTGATTCAGAGCAAAGTCTTTCATCTCATCAAATTAAAGCGGGGACCTGAACCTGAGTCTCTTGCATCCCAAGCCAATACTGCTACTCTATAGAGGGTGAGGAAAGTCCGTCTCTTTCAACCTTACTGATGTAAACTTTGAACCAAATGTGTCTTTTCAAAGCTGAATCATTTTGAGGGAACAGCATACTTCTGTGAAATTTTATTTCAGCAGAAATGTTTCACACCGCTCTAGTAGCTATTCCATAGTTAGGTTTGCTTTCTAACGTGGGCCTAATATGACATGACATCCCTGCTTGTCTTTAAAAGTAGGTAGCCTTTTGGTGTGAAACATCACATTTTTAAACCCTTTGAAATTTTTATGCAGTTTGGTTTCTTTTCATAACTTAAGAGGAAGGGTTTGAAATAGGGCTGTCTGAAAATTTTCCTGGCAGTCCATTTATTCAGTTGATAAAAGATCATGTATCTACACAAAATTAGAGGAGAGGTATATTCTAGAACAGGGATCTCAAACTCCAATCACCACAAGGGCCACATGAAGACTAGTAACATTATCCCAAGGGCCGCATCACTGACACCTTTTCATATAAAGGTACAAAAGCCCCCTACCCCCACTCCACCCCTTCCATGAGGCCCTGCCCCGCCCCCATTCCAACCCCTTCCCCAGAGTCTCCACCCCAATTCCGCCCCCTCCCTGCCTCTATTCCAACCCCTTCCCCAAATCCCCGTCCCTGTCACGCCTCTTCTCTGCCTCCTCCCCTGAGTGCGTGGCTCCTCCCTCCTGGAAAGTGCTAAGTGCTGCCGAACAGCTGTTTGCTGGTGGGAAGCGCCTGGAGGTAGGCAGAGGAGCAGGAACGCGGTGTGCTGGGGAGGAGGAGGAGGGGCAGGAAGTGAGGGGAGCTTGGCAGCCACAGGAAATAACTATGGGGGGGAGGGCGGGAGCTTGGCGGGCCACAGCAAATAACTCTGCAGCCACGTGTTTGAGACCCCTGTTCTAGAAGATAGAACTGGTGCAACATGTAAATCTTTTTTTAATGGATTTTTGGTCACTTTTGGCAGTTATTTGTAATAAGAAAATATTTATGTACAAACAGTTAATGAGAAACTTCTGCAAAAACTTTACTGGGTGCCCTATAGTTGTACAACAGGAGGTTTTTAAGTGCAGCTGTTGACCTGTAGGCCTCGTCTACATTTAAATGTTAGGTTGGTATAGCTATGATGCTCGGGTGTGAAAAATTCACACCACTGAGTAGTGTAGCCGTGCTGATGATTAACCCCAGGGGTATACGTAGCTAGGTTGATGGAAGAATGCTTCTGTCATCTAGCTGTCACCGCTCGGAGTTGGAGTTCCTACAGCTATGTGAAAATCCCTTCTGTCGCTGTAGGAAGTGTCTACACTATGGCACTGTAATGCTGGTAGTGTAGACATGGCAATAATGGTTAATGTATAGCAGCTGTTGGTGCAGAAAGTCTTCATTGGGAGTTGCATTTACATCCACCATTTAACCCCATCTTCATGCATTACCAAATCCTCACTTAAACATTCAAAAAACCAAAATGCAAGGAATTTAATATACAAAAATCTTGGAAACAGGTAGTGATGTCCTGTACCATGTGCCTGACTCAAATCTACAAAGGCAAAAAAATGAAAAGTTAAGTTGCTGAACAGTACATAACCTCTTTTCTTTTACCCTCAGGCACATACCTTAGCATTACCACTACTACTGCATGCCACAGACCTTGCAGTGCAAGCTTAGCTCTGCTCCCCAAAGGTCTCCAACCTTCCTTCTCTCCCCTTTCCAAAGCTATTTCATCCCTGCACAACTGACACAAGCATTCACAACCGATAGTGTGAGGTGATGGTAGATCGGTAAAGGGTTTTGTAGTGGAGGGTAGTCTGAGGGGCAGAATTAAGGTTTGGGTGCATGGCTGTGGTGTACTGTAGTTATGGCATTCCTCTACCCCAATATAATGCGACCCGATATAACATGCATTTGGCTATAACGCGGTAAAGCAGTGCTTTGGGGGGGGGCGGGGCTGCACACTCTGGCAGATCAAAGCAAGTTTGATATAACGCGATTTCACCTATAATGCGGTAAGATTTTTTGGCTCCCGAGGACAGCGTTATACAGGGGTAGAGGTGTAGTAAGATGTGAGTCTGTGGGTAAATGAGAAGAGGATATATACTGTTAAACTACCTAACTTTTAATTTCCTTGCTTTTGTTAGGTATGTTGTGTGTGGAACCCTAACTGCTTCACAAAGATTTTTTTGTGTGTGCACATCCCCCTTTTTAGTTTCTGCTTCTTACTAAAGCCTTCATTCTGTACATCAGTACTTATATCTACTATTAACCATTCTGCAGTGAGCATCCAGAGATTTGAACTCCCTTCTCCTGCTTTAAAGTGTAGCTTCAGAGGGGATTGTCAACTTTGAAATTTATTAAATTAAAACAAAAAAAAGCTAAGTAGTCTTAAATATTACATCTGCCGATGGCCACCCCTATTGATTTTTGTGGTATTACAATCATATTTCTCTATTCTAATTTTTTCTCTCTTCTGCTGTGAGTCCCCCCAAGACAGTGAAATGTAGGCCTAGTCTACACTAAAGTTTAGGCTGACATAGCTATGTTGCTCAGGGGTGTGAAAAACTCTCACCCCTGAGTGAAATAGTTACGCCAACCTGACCCCCAGTGTAGACAGTGGTAGGTGGACAGAAGAATTATCCCATTGACCTAGCTACTGCCTCTTGGGGTGGTGGATTACCTCTGCCAATGGGAAAGCGCCTCTTGTTGGCCTAGGTCGTATCTACACTGAAGCGCTACAGCTGTAGCTGCTGCAGCAGCATTTCAAGTGTAGCCAAGCCCTTAGTTTCACTTGTAAATTCAATTAATCAAGTTATATGTGAAGTACTGAACTATATTTCCAGTCTTTTGCTTATGGTGAGCTTGAGGTTTCACTTGTTATAATAGATTAAAAAAAGACACAAGCAATTGTTTTAAAGCTTGTTTCCATTTAAAATTGAATTGCCCAAAATTGCCCAAACTTATAAAGTATGTGTCCCCCAAATAGGAAGAGGCGTAAAGTTAGTCTCTAAGCTTTTAGAAACCATCTATTTGGTGGTCCTGTTGCTATCATTCTGGCTATCCACTCCCTTTCACTATGTACTATAACACATTTACAGTGTTAACCTAAAAGCTTTGCATTTTTAAAAAAGTTGATCTGTGTCGTCTTTATACAACTACATGTTGCTATCTAATGGCTTTTAAATAGCATTTGTCACTGATATTTGAGCACTTCATAATTAATGAATTTAGCCTCAATACCTTTTTGAGCTACGGAAGTATTTCTATTTTGTAGCTAAAGAAATGCAGAGGTTGACTTGCCTGAGGTCGCACACTGGAAATCTGTGCCAGAGCTGGCAAAATCTTCTGAATCCACACCCGATGCTTTAACTAAAGGACCATCATTCCTGTCTTCAATTAGAAACTGGTTAAGCAAGTTAAGCAAGACACGTTCTAAATTTTTGTGGGGATGGCCTCTATAATCAATCTAATGTCCTTCCTCTGATCTAAAGGCCTGACATGGTTTCCTTACCTCTTCTTTCCTTTGGAGGAAGAATTGAATTAACTGCTTGTAATATCATACTGGTATGACTTTGTGTTTTAAGATGGTGTTTTTTGTGACTAAGGAATGGAATGT
Source organism: Malaclemys terrapin pileata (assembly GCF_027887155.1). Taxonomy (NCBI): domain Eukaryota; kingdom Metazoa; phylum Chordata; order Testudines; family Emydidae; genus Malaclemys; species Malaclemys terrapin. The sequence continues at coordinate 98,714,862 of NC_071510.1, read as the reverse complement.
GTACAGACCTTTTAATTGGAGCACAGCTTCTGTGAGGCTCTTAGTGCAGTTCACACCTCACTTCCCCTTTGGCTTTTACTATAAAGTTTTAAGAAGGACATTGTATTAATGGGTCAGTAGAGAAATGCAACTGAATTTTAAATTGTATAACGAGTACTAGAAGTGTGTCTGCTCCTATTTGTGTTAACTTTTCCAGTGATCTCTACTTTCATTGCCTTATGTAAGCATGCTACTCAAACCTGAAATGATTCAGCCTTTAAAATTGAAACACCTGAATCCTCAGTTGCCAGAGATGAGGCCTCAAGTTAATGCAAATTAGTTGCAGGGTATATCTTGCTTTTGATATTTTGAAGGAAAGTGAGTTGGCCTTTGAAAAGAGACCCTGGCACTTGAGCTTCACAACTAGCAAGCCAACAATTTATAATATTTTAAGGGCAGAATTTTAGTCTTGAAACAGGATCAGGGAGGTGATGTTACTTCTGTATGTGCTATTGGTGAGACTTTTCCTAGAATATTGTGTCCATTTTCAATGTTAGCACTTTTAAAAGGATGTTGAAATATTTGAGAGGGTTCAAGGAAATGCTACAATAACTCAAGTTTTGGAAAACAAACTTTATTCATTGAGAGACCTGAGGAGCTCAGTATGACGACTGAGATACCTTGATCACAGAAACTACAAAGGAATAAGAGATTTGATATTGGGGATGTCTGTAACCTAATAAGAAAATGCAAAACAAGATTGTGTCTGGAAGTTGAAACTAGGAAAAGTCAAATAAGGGGCACACTTGAACAGTGTGATGGTAATTAATGATGTTGGCTAAATAACAATTAGTTTGGGTGCAGTTTTCATCATCTCTTCATATTGTCTTCAAATCCATGTAGGATGCCTTTCTAAAAGGTATTACTCTAGTTCAGCCACAAGTTACTGTACTTAATGCAGGAGTCACTGCATGAAGTGCTATGACCTGTGTGTTGTATAGGAGATCAGATTAGATGATGATCCTTTCTGGCATTAAAATTTGAGCCTTGCTTTTTGTTACTTTACCTCACTCTAAGGTTAAGAGGTGTTTGATTTAATTTTGAAATTAAGCATTTTTACGTAAATCAAACACTGTTGGAACCAGGTCTTGAGAAACCTTGGTCACCCAGAGCAAATAGCAGTCTTTATTATGAAGAGGGTGCTGAGTTGGGGTTTTCTGACAGGGGAAGGCGTGGGGCTGGGGGGAGTACAAAGTACCCAACTGCTGTTGCTCCTTTAATGGAGGCAGTGAGTGAGCAGATCAGTCTCTGGAGCCAGTTCTTTTGGAGGATGGGAAGACCCTAGAAGGAATAGAGCAGCGCTGACACTATATTTGTCACCGAATGGAAGGGGAAGGCAGGAAGAAGTGTGGCCCCAGGGTAACTTCTCTCTTACCAGAATGGGACTGGTGGGTTGGGGACCGGCAAAGAGCAGGATTATCTCTGGCCTGCTGCATCTCTAAGAGGAAGGATGCAGGTGAGGAGGAGTGCAGGAGGCAGAGGGCCCTGTGGCATGTCCAGGAGAGCAATGAGAATAGAGGTTGCAAGGCTCTCCTGCTGCTAAGAGATGGTGATGGACAGAACTGATTTTTAGGTATGGAATTGGTGAGTGAAGATGTGCTGATGGAAATGAAATATATAGCTTTTGGAGAGTGGTGACAGGGGTAGTACTCACTCAATTTGTTAGGGTTGGTCCTAGAGTAGATTGTTAGGTCAGTCTTTTTCAGGCTATTTAAACATGTATTGACATGCTTACAGAGCCACGCAGACTGCTTAAAAGTATTTCAACCAATTGTGCGATGAATGCACATTTAATCTTTTTTCCAAGAAGCTTGAATTTATTTACATTTGTTTTGTGTTGTATCTTGATCTTTTAACAGCCTGAGAAAATTGCTAAGTGTCTAAAAATGAGGTGGCTTAAGTCTTAATATTCTGAATAATAGACACTTGCAGGTATTCATTATTGGTATAATCTGACATTTTCATTAAGGCTCTGTCAAAGCATCTAATATTAGTATTCAACAATGAGTGTCCTCAAAATCAGCTTTGTTCAGCAAGAGGAAACAATCTTTTTCCTGGCAGATCAGAAGTACAAATCATGCTTAGCAAGAGGAAAGGTGTATTTCTAACCAACAAAGAGTGAATCATATTTCTGGGGGTGGGGGTGTTCGTTTTTGTTGTAACTACTTTAGAAACTAGGACTCAAAATTTTTCATTTTGTTAGCTTATTCCTCTTTCTTTTGGAATGTACTGAGTATCTCCAGGCCCATTTCCATTAGAGCAAGTTGCTTGTTTTATTGTGCTGATGAGTTTTAACTGGCAGAAGATTGATTTACTCAGTCCCCAGTTGACGTTTAATGCCAGTCTTCAGTTCTGAAGCTGCTATTCTTTCTGATGTTGGAAAGATGTCCAAAGTAGTGTGGACTGTTTGTATTTACTTACATACATAATAGTTGGTATGCTTATTCAGTGCTGGAACAGACTGTATCAGAGCTGGTAGTATTGCTGTGAGAGCAGAGTTAAATTCTGTCTAATATGGTTGGAACTATATCTCTGTGGATAAAGAATTTTTTTCCACCACCGTGCAGCCTGCTAACTAAACTGTACTTTAAATGCCTCCAATTCATATATGTAGTTCATAGCACAGTTTTTTGCAGCTGGCTGACACCAGTTTGCAACTCCTAGGTGTGCCTCCTTCAATTAGCTAGATGGACATTAGCAGAGCCAATCTGACACTTCAATGCCCTATGTTTTAGCATTTGCTTCCTGTCCTCTGCAATTCCTGGTTCCTTTCTCCACCAGCAAAGATACTCCGGGGCGTTTTTTTTCCCCTCAGTAGTGGGGTTGGCAGGAGAGAAGCCAGGAGGGTTCCCCCTGTTTTCTGACTCTTGCCATGAGCTAGGGAAACGTGGAGTGCCATCAGAATTTCCCAGGATTTGCTAACACTCTTTGTCAAAAATAAACCTACCTAAACAGCCATATCCATATCAAAGCTGCCCCAGACACACCAACCCCCTATGTGAAGGGAGATTCAGAGGTTTTCGTGGACCACCTCCTCTTTTAACACTCCTATTGTACAGTTTTTAATTTCTGTGAAATTGCAAGAGGAACTCCATAGTCCACAGCTTGAGACCATAATTCTACCCTATTGCTGTCACCTTTTAGTATAGTTGGATAGGGAGGGCATGTGAATCTAATGGATGACTTCACTGGAAACATTCGATTTGGCAGTGAAGAGGTACATTTTTCTTTAAAATAGGTGGTAGTAAAGCCTCAGACAGGAGTGGATAAACTTTATATAATGTTGTGGTAAAGTCTCAGAGGTGTTACTCCTCCATTAGCTTTCAGAACATATCTCTTTTGAGTTCAAGGTTTTTCTCATACCCCCCCTCTAGAGGTTTGTTTCATAAGTCCCTCTTGAACTAAATAGTGCTTGAAATGGATCTTTTTGGAGCCTGCTAATGCTTCTTGCAATGTTGGCCAAAGTGACTATTTTTTACAAACCCAGAGGGGTTTCTCTTTTGGGTTATTCAGGGTCTGGTCACCCAAGATGGCCATTCTTGCCATATCCTACATCCATGTGAGCTGTCATGAATTGTTGTAATCATCACGAGATTCCTTAGGGAAAACTAGGGGTAGATTGGAAAAGAGACAGTAGGAAAAAAGAACATCGCAAGAGGAAAGCGACCTCTTGGAACAGCGATAAAGACTCCCGTGGCACCTTGTAGACTAACAGACGTGTTGGAGCATAAGTTTTTGTGGGTGAATACCCACTTGGTCAGACGCATGTAGTGGAAATTACCTCTTGGAACAGGTATCTTCAGAACCTTAAGCCAGCAGTAAAAAGAATTTACTGATCTGTTTCAAGGGCTGGTGACTCGCAGTCGAGTCTTTTAGTCAAAATTCTGCTAGTGCTTTTATGCACCGACCACGTGTTCTGGCATTGCTCTCAAGGATATCATGTCTGCAGACTCTTCCTTGGCAACAGTTTGAAACGAGCCATTACTGGGTCAGCCCCATAGACTTGACTCTCACCATCAAGTCATCAGGTCTCCATAGTCCTGAGCATAGCTGCTCAGGCTCTTCACCATTGCCTGTGACGTCACTGTGAACAGTCTTGGGGACTGGCCAGAGAAGTGGGGTCTGCCATTCCAACAGTTTTAAGTGGCCAGTTCTTAGTGCCTGAGGCAATGAATCCCAGACAATCTTCAGACAATCCCAGAGTGGACAAAAGAGATTGTGTAGAACATCTACGCCAGAATCCTGGCATTCTCAGAGAGGTTGTAGGGTGGCTTTTCAAAGCCTTACCACATAGGATTGTGTGGCCTTGACTACAGGGTTTAATACTTACCGCAATTAGAAGGAGAGGGCAGCAGAGCCTCATTGGCCACCTTCAAAAAGGAAAGTGTTACTGGCAGGTGTCCCAGAAAGGCTGAGGTCTCTATAGTGCTGCGCTAGTAATTCAATCCAATTAAGAGTCATTTGAGAATAGATTCTTCCACCTTAAAAACGATCAGGACTCAATTGAGGGAATTGACAGGCCTCAAAAAGGAAGGTGCAGTTTCCCTACCTGCTGGGTAACCATGCCTCAGCGACTCAGGAGGAGACAATCCCCCCATGGTCCATGGACTTTGCTGCTTACAACCTCAAGAGTCTGACTCAGCTTAAGGAGAACACTTAAATGAGTCATAGTTACACTTGCTTTGTAAACAAAGCAAGCCATCCCAACTTTCTGTTCCTAAAGGCTGAATGAATGATCAGGAGCCTTCTCTAGGTTAGAGAAATCTGGCATGTTTCTCCCAAACACCAGACCTCTGAATGAGAGAACGGGATCATTCATTACCTGAGAGACACATGCTATTCCATGCTGCCTTCTCCCAAGTACAGTACATACCATGATGCTCAAGCACACACCTGCCTTCTTTCTCTCTTCACCCCCAAAATTGTACATTCTCCAGTGTCCCCATTAGAGTAGGTGAAGGGAAGAACTGGGTGGTGTGCATAGAGAATCCTGGAGGGATGTTCTGTGTTAGGACCTGGGCCTGAATCACTCAGACCTCGGGATCCTGGAGAGGAACACAGGAAAGAGAAATTTTACCTAACCTCCCCCCACCCCCCAAAGTCACTCCCTTTCCCAACAAAACAAAGAAGGAACAAAAAATGAAAATGAAGACCTTGAAACAATAAGGAGATTGGTTGGCACTGTTTCAGAGCAAAATCAAAGGTGGCAGTGCTGGAAATAAAGTTGAATAAACAAATTGTTAAAAAAAAAATTAAGGTTGCAAAGTACACTTAACTTAGGAACAGCCAAAATTAAGGTTGTCCACGCACTGTTTCCCTCTCCTCCCTTTTTTGTGCATAGGCATTAGCAGAGGCTTGCCCAACTTCCCATAGGAAGTCTGTGGCAGAATTAAGTGTAGAACTCTGCTCTCATTGGCCCTAATCCAATACTTTAGACACAAGAGAACATGCTTTCTCTTACAGTCCTCTGCTTTATTCGTTGTTCATTCTGTGCACTGAATGAGGCAGGGATCCTTTTGAACAATTGGTATGTGATCATTTACATAAGCACTGTGTCACATTGCCTGCATGCAAAATGGCTGAATTAAGGATGCGCTGGTAACCTTTATTTTGGCTTGAATGGTTGACTTGGCAAATTCTTTTAATGTAGTTTTTTATATTTGATTTCCTAGATGGATGGTGTATATGTTTTTTGTTTTGTTTTAAGTATACTGGGAAAACAAACTCCATCATGTTGAATCATATTTGGTTCTGGATGGATTATCCACTAAGTTAAAAGATAGGACCTCCAGTTCCATGGCATACTTTCATCATTTGAGTAACTGGTGGTGGTGGTAGTAGTAGTATGCCCTGTTGTAGGTAGTTGCCCTATATGTGGATCAGCAACTTGAGTGGGATGCAAAACACACATGCATAACTGTTTGCTAGACGGTATAGGAATATTTGGAATCAAGAATTTCTTGACTACAGTAGTGTGAGCTAGTAGTTATGGATACCATAGTTAAGCACAGACATGACCCATTCATTCTAAAAGACAGTGAGGTTAAGTGAGACTTGCCATATTAGAGATCTGGGGTCTAGTCCCCGCTCTGCCAGAAGTGACTTTGTTAAACCTCTGTGCCCTCTCATCTTATAAATAAATGTATGCTATTTGTTTGCCACCGGGCAAGACTTCATACCCATGCCATAACGATTACCAAGTACTAACACCAGTCTGGAGAAGCTCTGACCTGAACTCATGCTCTTCTGGTTTCCAACCCTGTGAATCTTCCTCTGTGCCAAAGTGGGAGATGGTTGCTGCATTTCTTCTTTCTTCTCCACCCTCTTCCCCAGAAAAAATCCCCCAAACCCTCCAGAGGTATAGCTCTGCTTTGCCTGCCGCAGGCTCAGTGGTGATTTGGAGCATGTTCAATGCAGGTGGTAACTAGGGTACACTGTGGGTTGAAGCATGTTCAGTGCAAATGTCATGTTTGGTAGTAAGATGCTCAAGCTTTACTGCATGTGATAGTTTTCATGGGATAGCAAAAAGTGCTCCTCTGACACCAGGACTATTCCCCTGCTAAATTTCAGGTTTCCACTCTAAAGCAGGGGTCTGCAACCTTTGAGAAGTGATGTGCCAAGTCTTCGTTTTATTTACTGTAATTTAAGGTTTTGCGTGCCAGTAATACATTTCACGTTTACAGGGGCCGGCGGACAGAACTCCAGACTGGCAGCGGGCTGAGTGGGGCTGGCAGTGGGCTAAGCCGCTGGCCCTACTCAGCCCGCTGCCGGCCTGGGGTTCCGTTCATCCAGGCAGCGGGCTGAGCGGGGCTGGTGGCCGGGACCCTGGCTGGCAGCAGGGTGCCACTAAAAATCATCTCATGCGCTGCCTTTGGCACGTGTGCCACAGGTTGACCCGACCTCTGCTCTAAAGCACGGAAGAACGGGAGCTCTTAAAAAAAAACAAACAAAAAAAAAAAACCTAAAAAAACTACACCTGTTTGAACAGGGGAGTGCACAACGGGTGATGATATAATTGGCAAAGCTACCTAATATCACTTTCAGAAGTGACAGGAGTTTTCAATGAAACATTAAAAATAAATAAACAAAAGTCCTGAGGCAGAGAGCAGCTGTGGAAAAGTCTAGTCAAATGGTTAAACTTTGATAAACTTTTAAGCAACAGAAAGGGAGGACTTAAAATGGAAACTGGTAATTATAACCACAGCATTGCTATAAACTCCTCTTCTAGTATTGGATCTCCAGGACCAGAGTTGGTCTGTTAGCAGGTGCAGAGACAGCTGCTGACTCTTTGCCATAGCTGCTGGAAGTGCGAAGGTTTAGCTTCTCCTTCCAGCACATTCATGGCTCCTTATGCTAGTCAGAACCTTTCAGAACAAGCAAAAGAAGAATCCAGATATACCCATGATATATATTGTTCTTATTATGTGTACATGCCAAGATGGGGAACTGTTTAAAGTATTTTGAGATAGGTAAAGCAATCCACAGGCCTTTTACTTGTTTGTAAGGAGTTTTGCCATGTGAACTCTGAAGTGTGTGACTTAAAACTGGATGACTAGTGTATGCTGTAGAAGGTTGCAGCTTGGTCTGGTTCCATCAAACTGATGCAAGTTGCAACGGTAAAATTCTCAATGAAGACACACCCACTGAATTGCATATGAGTTGCACTATTGCTAGATTGCTGGGCCCAGAACTTTCTATTTAGTAACCATTTGGTCATTTTTTTTTCCCCGTTCTGTGTCTTCATGTCCACTCAAAGATCTTGTTGCCCCGTTTACGTAGTCCTCCCACTCTTGCATCTTTTAGCCCCCCCCCCTCCCTTCACCTGGAATGACTTCTGTTACGATGCACTAAGCATCCAACACAGTCCTCCTTCAGATCTCTCTTAAAAGTTCAGTAATTTTTTTTCTGACCACCTGCATTTATATATTCTTGCCCTATCATAAATATCAGAATTTAAAACTTTAACAACCTGTTCCTCACATTCTTTTGTTTACATATTAGTTTCTTTAAAAAAAAGAAAATCTACTTATGACCTGAGACAGCAAGAAGTCATACAAACTGCTTTGGAGCTGTCTTTTTAATACAAGATCAGGGTTTGTGTATTTCTAAGAGAAAGGACCTTATTTTGTAGAAAGGTGATCATTTAGGAACATAAGCAAAACAATTTTCCAGTTTCTGCTTTTGATTCCTTAACACTGTTTCCATGCTTCCTCAGCAAGAAAGCATCATGAGTATAGGCATGTAACTGCAGCAGAGTATTAGGATCGTTAGATTTTTAGGTTTGTGAACTTGGAGTGTATTCCTATTAATGGTTCTAAAGCTGGGACATGCATTGTTGAATCTTGTTTCTTGAATAAATTCTACAGACACAGCAGGGTTTGTTTACCTTCTAATGTAAATGAGTGCCAAAAAAAAAAAAAGATGCACAAGCCGCAAATGTGTCTCCTGGTATGAGAGTAGCAAGATAATTCCCTGACCAACCAACTCCCCCCCAAGGTGCTACTTTTCTGTGTGCGCGCACGTGCTCTAGAAAATTTTGAGGGCTCTTGAAAAGAACATTGACACACACGAATGAAGTACAGTCATATCTTATAGCTATCCATGCCATCTACCATATAATAGAAGTTCCCCCAATAAAAATCAGATTATTCTGCTATGTAATGTGCACATTCATGTACTTTTCAATATTCTGCATGCAAACAGGACCAAGTACAGAAAAATTGTTTATAGGTGTCCAGCTCCCAACAACCAACGCATAGGTAGGTATAATTTTAGGCCTCACAATCTCAAAATGTGTCTAAGCAAATACACTGCATATACACTTGCATAGGCAAGCATCTCATACTTTTTTCAATTTATTTATAATATATTCCAATATACTTCATTTGCAGCAAGAAACATAATACATTGTTGTTGAAATTTGAGCTAGTTAAGACAATGGATTTTCAGTGAATTGATGAAAACCTTACACTTGGCTTCATAAGTTTTCACAGCTGAATCTTTTTTTCATGTGTATTTAATGCCCCACCTCTACGTTCTTATTTTCTTTAAGGTGGCCTATGTAACTGCCAACTTAATTTTGTAAATGCAGCTTGAATATTAATACACATTGTTAGCTCAAAAATAATTCCCCTGAAAATCAGTAGCTGATTAAAAAGTTCAGATAGAATTTTTAAATTATAATAAAAACAGAAAACAAATTAAGAAGCAACTCAGTGTAAATTTTGTCATTGATTTGCACTCTAAGTAGAAAGCTCTGAGATGATGACGAGTGTTGTGCCCTGTCAGCTAAGGGGACAGGTTTTGTATTTGAATGACTAATGGAGGAAGGATAATGAGGAAAATTCAGAGTTAGGCGAGCAGAAAGCATTACTATGAATTTCGTGCCTTCTTCCACTGCCACTTAGAACAAAGTCAAAATAACTTTCCGATAATGAAGTTGATAGAATCCACTGTATAAAACTTTATATATTCTACAATCAAAAGAAATGAGTTTTTTTTTTTTAATTATGGCTTAGGTTGTTGAATTTTACTGTTCAGGAGATATATTTATAAAATGCAAGTGGGGCAGTACAAACAAGTTAGAATTATCCCATAAAAAGTAAAGGGTAAGCCATCCTCCTTTAATTAATGTGGTCTTAACTTCAAAAGAACATTGCTGTTTAAACATAAACTTTAGTTTAAAGGGATGTACTCAACTTGAAAATTACGTTTTTATGAAATATTTCTGCCTACTGTACTTATAAGTACGTGTAATATTACTATAACTGAAGGGAATTAGTGAAAGTATTGATCTTCATTTGTCTGTGTATATGAGCACCTTGTGTCTAGTTAGTTTAGCTGTTCAGCTTCAATAGTCAGGTTCTCCCTTGCTGACAAATCCCTTACAAATATAAATAGGGAAGCAGCAAAACTCTTAATATTTTTCTTTAAAAAAATTATTTTAAAAAGTTTTAGGGTTTACTATTTAAAGTGTTCTGTCTGAAATTACATTTTTAAAAGAAGTCAATTAAACTGATGTTAATATTCCTTTAAATATTTAAAAGTAAAACTCTTTATACAATTAATCTGGTATCAAATCAGAAGGAAAACTTGATTTTAATTTCTAGGATTCATGAAGGGGCCATTAGATCATTTAGTCTGACCTGTATATCAAAGCAATTAAATTTCACCATAATCCCTGTATTAATGTCAATAACTTGATTGGCTAAAGCATATCTAGAAAGGCTTTCAGCCTTGGTGATATCAAGAGATGATGAATCTACTACTCCCTTTTGGAGTTTGTTCCAATGGATAATTGCCCTAACTGTTTAAAAACTTGTCTCTATCCTCTCTCCCCCCCCCCCCCCCCCCCATTTGACTATGTCTAGCTTCAGCTTCCAGCTTGTTACAATATAGTGTGCTATAGTGGAAAGAAGTGTATTCCAGTGAAGGAACTTGATTACAGTTTAAGTAATCTCTATCTTTTTTTATAAGCTAAACATACTGAGTTCTTTAAGTCTCTCAGACCGGATGTACACTGCAAAGTTTTGTTAACATAGCGGTGTTGGTCAGGCTTGTGTGAAAACACATTCCCCAGCAGGCATATCTATGCCAGCAAAACAGCTAGTTTAGACGTAGCTGTGCGGATGGAAGAGTGCTTCTGTTAGCATAGACCAGGGGTCGGCAACCTATGGCACACTGCCTGCCGGTGAGAGGAGGCGGGGCGGAGGGGCCGGAAAGCGCCACGCTGGGGGAAGAAGCAGGGGAGGAGGGAAGCTTGGCTGCGGCAGGACCAAGCTTCTGCCTCCTGCCCCGGCAGGGGAGAGCAGTGTGTTTGTGGGGGTCCTGGCCCCCCGCCCCACTCAGCCCACCGCTCTCCCCTGCGGGGGCAGGAGGCAGAAGCTTGGTCCTGTGGCAGCCAAGTTTCCCCCCTCCCCTGCTTTTTCCAACAGCTTGGTGCATTCTGGCCCCTCCTCCTCCCTCTCCCTGCCGGGATGGCCCTTGCAAGGGGGAGGGGGAAGAGCGGCAGGCTGCACACAGCTCCATAGAGCAGGCAGAGAGAGGTAGGGACGGGCCTGGGGGTAAGGGGTGGAACAGGGCATATTCCTCCCAGCCCCCTGCCATGAGCCACGCAGGGCAGGGGGCTGGGAGCACTCCCACGAGCCGAGCACCCCAGCCTTCTGCCCTGACCTCCCCCCAACACCCAGCCTTCTGCCCTGCACCTCCACACACATCCCAGCCCTCTGCCCTGACCTCGAGTCGCCCTGCTCAGCCCACTGCAGGTCTAGGTGAACAGAACCCCAGGCTGGCAGTGGGCTGAGCAGGCTGGCGTCATAAGATCAGCATTTTAATTTAATTTTTAAATGAAGCGTCTTAAACATTTTGAAAACCTTGTTTACTTTACATACAACAATAGTTTAGTTATATAATATAGACTTATAGAGAGAGACCTTCTAAAAAACGTTAGCATGTATTACCGGCATGCGAAACCTTAAATTAAAGAGAATAAATGAAGATTTGGCACACCGCTTCTGAAAGGTTGCCTACCCCTGGCATAGACAATGTCATTCAGGGTGGTGGTTTCACTAAGGCCTGGTCTACATTAGAAGATTAGGTCAGTTTAAAAATCCACACCCCTGAGTGACATTGTTAAGCCAGCCTAAGTCCCCATATAGACACCAATAGGTCAATGGAACAATTCTTCTATCAACCTAGCTTCTCAGGAAGGTGGATTACCTACGCCAAAGGGAAAGTGCCTCCTGTTGGCATAGGTACTGTCTACACTGAAGTACTACAACTGTGTGGCTGTAGTGTTTTAAGTTTAGACAAGCCCTAAAATGACAGAAAAATGCCTTCCATTGGTATAAGCCGCGTATACCCTGGGGGCCTCTGCCAGTATAGCTATACCAACAAAGTATTTGTAGTGTAGAGAAGGCCTCACTTTAAGGCATTTTTCCAGCCTCCGTATCAATTTAGTCTCTTCTATTAATCCTCTCCAATTTTCAACATCCTTTTCTCATGTCATAGTTTTAACTGTATGCAGTATTCTAGTATTGGCCTCACCAATGCCATATACAAAGGTAAAATCACTTCCTGTTCCTACTTCCCTGTTTTTATATCCAAGGATCATGTTACTCCTATGTGCCCCAGCATGGATCTGGGACCTCATATTCAATTACACGTCCACTGTGACCCGTGGCTCCTTTTCAGAATGTCTGCTTTCCAGGGTACAGTCGCTCTATTGTTGGTATTACCTGCATTCCTTGTTCCTGAATGTGTAATTTTGCATTTGGCTGTATTTGTTTGAATAGGCCAAGTTTACCAAGTGATTCAGAGTGCTTTGACTAGCCTGTCCTCATTATTTACCAATCTGCCAATATTTGTCATCTGCAAATCAGCAGTGACTTTTAGATTTACCTTCAGATGATCTGATGATGAAAATGTTGACTAGAACCAGGTCTAGTACCAGTCTCTGTGGAATCTCACTAGAAACACTCCCATCCAGTTGTTCTTCCTTACCCAGCTTGTTTCAAATGAACATTTTTCAGTATATACTAGCACAGGTGGCTGAGATATCATCCTTCCTCTGAGGTGGTCTTTATGCTTATGCACAATTCTGGGAGTAAGGAGATCTAATTTAGATTCTGTTCCCAGCATCTCCACAAAACTCTCATCTGACCTCTAATTCATGTAATTCTTCTGTGCCTCGTTTCTTTTTATTTTAAACAGCTGAGAAAAAATAAAACATACTTGTCTGCTTTACACAAATGTTGTAAGGTGTCATGTTTTCTACAGTACTTCTGATATTCTTGAAAGGGGAAGGTGCTTTAGAAATGCAAATAACTGTCAATTTTACCTAAAGCTTTGTTTTCAGGTACTTTAAGTGGTAAAAAATGCTTCCTACTATAAAAACTCATCTGATGTTGACTCACCACAATGGGTTCAGCTTTAAGGGAAAACAAATTTTCTCATTTTAAATGACAGGATTGTTCAGTTTTTGGGTTCTGGTAGTGGATTATGTAAATCTTTATGTAAAATCTGTTTTAGACTTTACATCATATGGAAACCAGCTGTTCATTATCTCTGTCTGACTATTCATACTATACTTATCACTGAAAATATTCGCTGTCTAAAAATTAGAGGACTGACTCTTGTTTAGTGTTGCTCTAGGACCTGACAGTTTATATCCTTTGCACATGTGAGCATTGTGGCTGGTTTTTTTATTGTGCACTATAATAAGCCCCATTTATTAAAATGGACCAACTTCTCTGTTGCTGTAAAATGTCTTTGTTCAGAGTTACTACTTAATTGAGTATTCAGATACATTTATAGGTCATGCATGTAGAAAACTTTGTTATAGTTTCTTCCTTAAGTTGATTAAAATTAATTTTACTCTCTTAACATAGAGGTGGAAGTGATACATAAATTAAAAAAATAATTATCTGCCAGGCTTTCTCCAAGTCATGATAAAACAGTTATGCATGCTATTTAAATATAATTTTTTGTTCTTGGGCCCTGATTTTTTTTTTTTACAACTGCAAGCAAAATATGAATGTATATGCAGTTATAAAACTTCCCCAGTCTCAGTCAACAATTCCATGATCAGATTAATTTAACTATTTTAATCTTGCATTTAAATCACCTTGCTTGATCAGTAAATCAGTCCTCACAGAGAGAGCCACAAAACGTCATTCATGGTGATCTAGCCAGTGCTACAGCCACCTGCTGGCCAGGCCGTCACTAGCACTGGACCCCCGATCGATCGGCATAGCACTCCACAGCACAGAACCCTTGAGCTCAAGTGATACGCCAGCCTCAGCTTCCCAAGTATCTGGGATTACAGGCACATGCCACCATGCCTGGAGGTTTAAATAGCTTAAATAAATGTAAATGTTAATACAAGTATTATATTAGGGGTGATCTGGGCAGTTATACATAACAACTTTGATATACAACTTGACCTAATCTAGGCAATAAGTGACTGTGGTTTTGTTTTTTGTTGGCATATGATTTGAGGTTGCATTTTTAGCAAATTCAACTAGATTATTAATCAAAGGCCCAAGAAACCTTTTTTTTTTTTTTTTTGGCATGTAGTGAAAAGAATGAAATTTGGGGGGGGTGTCTCAGGCATCATGTTAATATCTCCATAACCCACACTTTTAGTTTACCTCAGAAAGTAGCTATTTAGTCTGCGGGCCTAATACATATGTCTGATCATCAGGTGTCACAAGCAGTAGCTGATGTACTGTATTACATATACAGAAGAGACATAAAAATGTTAGCATACACTTAGTTTTGTATTCCTAACAGACCATAAGCATTTCCAAAGTAACTTACTGTAAACTTGTAGATAGGAATTCACATTTTCCTGATTTCATTGCACTTCTGCGTTGGGCTGCTTTATTGTCTTATGTTCATGTGACCGTGAAAGACTTTATTGGAAACAATTCTTCCATCTGCAGTCAGTTAAAATTAGGCAGATCTAGTGCCACATGATTAAACACAGGAAAAATGTTGTTTTGATACCTAAAATGCAATTGCATCTGTATTGTATATCATTCCTTTCCTCTTCTGTCACTTCACACACTAATGTAACACTTTTTTTTTTTTTTTTTAAATGAAGATAGCTAACTATGTTCTCACCGTATTTGTGTTTCCGTTTGGTTTTTAGAGTGTAAGTTCCCTGGAGTAGAGATCTTTATTTGACCCTGACCTTATGTTATGAAATAAGCCTTTCTGAAATTCAATGATCAGCCTACCTGGAGTGAGGAAGCTAGGGAGAGATGATGTTCCTTTTAGTGGTGTCTGGTGGGAGAAGCAAATTATTTCCTTGTTTGTCAAATGATATGCATTGAGTTCTTGACAAATTATATTTGTTGTGTTGGCAAATTTTAATCTTTTTGTATTGGTTCATTTATAAACAAAATACTTGGCAAAATACTTCATTAATGCAGTTAGGGTTTCCTGGTGACAGCCTGTGGCCTTCCAGAACAGTGACTTTAGCAAAACACAAACTTCAGAAAACCAGGAAATACAAAGTTATTTGCCATTTAGTTTCTTAGGTTTGTTTTTTTTAAACAGAAGGAGAACTTGTTAGTAGGAGTTGTAGATAACATGCAGTTGAGTGGATTACTGAGCCTGGCCCTATAGCCATTTCCCCCTTCTGCTCAGCCCCAATAACCAGCCCTGCCTCATCCAGTCTGGCAGTTATCCCAGCTGGCCCCCCACCACACTATTTTATCTAATCCTCCTCCTCCTCCTCCTCCTCCTCTCCCCGGTATATGTGGTGGTGTACCCAGATTTCCAGCTGGATCAGGCCTTGGAATCAGGCTTTCCCTTTTAAGAGCTACCACAATTTTCTGAAAATGAGCTGTATTCTGTGCCCTACTTGGCAAGTCTGTATTTGCCCCTCCCCCCACCTCCCATACTCTTGGTGGGTGTAGCACACAGCTCTTCATATCCATCAGCAGCATAGGAGGCTCAGAGAGGTGTGAAGTGGGTTTTCCGTATGAATGAGGACTCCTCAAAGAGATGAATACAGCCTGAAACAATAGTTCTCAGATGTGTAACTGCTCCATTCATGTCAGAGGGTATGGCTGCACTTGCAGATGTAGGCCTTGGCTACACTCAGGACTTCCCAGCACTGCCGCGGCAGCGCTGTGAAGCGCGAATGTAGTCGCGCCGCCAGCGCTGCGAGAGCTCTCTTGCAGCGCTGTATGTACTCCACCTCTCCGAAGGGTATAGCTTGCAGCACTGCAAGCGAGCGTGCAGCACTGCAGGCTCTGATTACACTGGCGCTTTACAGCGCTGCACTCGGGGGGGGGGGGGGGGGGGGGGGGAGAGGGGCGTTTTCACACCCCTGAGTATAGCCAAGGCCGTAGAGCGCAGTAGGGAAAGTGCTGCAGTCTGGTCACACTGACAGCTTCAAGCACACTGGCCGGCCACATTTGCGGCACTTGCAGCGGCATTGGGAGCAGTGCATTATGAATAGCTATCCCAGCATGCAAGTGACTGCAATGTGCTTTTCAAACAGGAGTGGGATGGGGGTGGAGTGTGACAGGGAGTGTGTTGTGTGTATGTGGGGGGAGAGAGAGAGGGTTTTTAGGGTGCTGAGTGTCAGCATGCTGTCTTGTAAGTTCAGACCCTGCTCCCCCCTGCCCCTCTCTCTCTCTCTCTCTCGCTCAAAGCAAACAGTAAATGTTTGCTTTTTCTCAGAACTGATAAGCAGCTGGCATCTCAGAAATGGGCTTTGAAAGGGCATTTCTGCACCCGATTTCACAACAACAGTGAGTGGCCACTTACGGGGATTATGGGAAGCTTCCGGAGGCTGATCACAGCGCAGTAACGCAACACCTTGTTCACACTGATGCCACAGCGCTCCGGGGGGGGGGGGGGGGGGAGTGAGCTAGGGCGCCTTCGGTTGCTTTATTGCGCTGTAACTTGCAAGTGTAGCTAAGGCCAGAGAGTGTTGCTGTTCTTCCTCCCCACACCTCACTCCAGGTGCTGTAGATTTTCTTTAAGTCATGTACGCCCAGCCCATTCTCAGTTCCGCACCTCAGGGTCAGCAGTGCTCTTGGTGCATTCTCTGAGGGCTGGTCTACACTACAAAGCTTTGTTGGCAAAAGTTATGCCGCTTTAATTAAAAGCGCTGTTGCATGTCCACACGAGATCCGTATGTCAGCGGAGTGCAAGAGCTGTTAGTGTGGATGCATCGGCACAGAGAGCAGTGCACTGTTGTAGCTATCCCACTGTGCAACTGGCCGCAGGGTCTTCGGGAAGGGTTTGCAGTGCCTAATGGGGCAGGTACAGCGTTACATGATGTAGGTTTCTTAATCCCATCCTTCCAGGTACATCCCAGTACAGGTCTGTCGCATCTTACGCTGGGGGTTACGTTCCTCAGTCAGCGTGTAAAGCGAAAATCGCATATAGTCAAAATTACATTGAGTGTAATGGCGGGCGGAGTCGCCCACACTACGGGTACAGTATTAAAATGGTTTTTCTTTTTTTGTTTTTTGTTTTTTGTTTTGTTTTTGCTGACCACGTAAAGCTGAAATCGTGCAAAGATGTGACAGACCTGTAGATTGTCAGCCGCTTTTTCAACTGCAGTGTGGGGGTGAGGGAGAGGAGAGTGGTGTGTTTGGGGCAGGGGAGAGAGCAGGCTGACTGACCTATGCTGAGGTGGGGGACACCCCCGCAGGTCAGCCCCGGGCAGTGCTCTGCGCGCACTCTCCCGAAGCAGCCTGCCCTGCCTGCCTATAGTTCTGTGGTTACCTCTGTGTTCTCCCACAGCCTCCTGAGCAGCTTGGTGAGCTCTCCATGCTGAGGAATGTCAAAGCAGCACAGCAGTCCCATCCCCCTCCTCCCCTTCCCTGCAGCAGCCGTCTGCCTGCCGTTCCTAGTGCAGGACGGAATAGGAGCATTCCTTCCACGTGAATGATTTGCTCTTTGCTCCCCAAAGGGAGCAGCATGCCCAGCTGTCAGATACTTCCCGAGCTTTGAGAGGGGAGGGGCGTATGCCTGAAGGGCAGCAGAGATCAAAACAGTGAGCAGAGCAGTCACGGCATGCGTCCTGGGGTACTGTGGGAAGCCAGTTCTGTCGACAAAACAAACAGCAGTGTCTACACTGATGCTTCGTTGCTTTAACTTTGCAGCAAAAATCTTTATGCCTCTCATTGAGGTGGTTTTATTTTATCTGCAAAACAACAGTTTTGCCGCCAAAAGTAGCTTTATAGTGTGTACATCTCTCCTGTTTTGTTGGCAAAAGGTATCTTTTGCCGACAAAACTTTGTAGTGTAGACAAGGCCTAAGCTTACGATACAGAGGGGCAGGCTTCCTAGATCCTGGCTCACATGGGAGTACAGAGCGGGGCTCAGACCCCTGCAGTAAGTGAGCAAGCTCACCCCAAACCTGGCTCACATGATGGAGGTGGGGTCAGGCACCCACAGATGGAGAGGGTCCAGGGCCCCTGCAGATCCTGATACACATGGTAGGGTAGGGAGCAGGGCTCAGACTCCCCTGGGGGACAGATTACACTTTACCTGAGAGGGATAGGGAGAGGGGCTCAGAACCCCTGCCAAAAGGCAAGCCCCTGTTCCCCCCCCCCAATGTGGCTCACATGAAGGGCCATGAGGGGGGTTAGACCCCAATAGATAGCCAGGGGTCCCCAGATCTTGGCATACGCATAGGGGGAGGGGTGAGCTGAGGCACTCCTGGAGAGGAAAGGCCCCTCCATATCCCAGCTCACATAGGGGATAGGGAGAGGGGCTTAAGACTCCCCAGATCCTGGCATGCACAAGTAGAATGTGGGGCTGACGGGTGTCCCTGTTCTTTACTTCCCCACTTACTGCCTGCCAGCCACCTGAGTCCTCCAACCCCTCACCCATCCCCAATTATCTTTTTCCCCTTGGTGAAGCCCCAAACTTCTGACCCCTATTCTGCCCCTTCCCCACTTCTCTACCTCCTAAAATGCCTCTCCCCTGCCACCAGCAATTTTCATGTCTAATTTTTTTCCCAAAATACCTTGATTACATTCTCCTAAAATTATTTTCTGTACATATATTGATATAGAATATAATAGTTTGTGGTTAGTAGTTTTAGATGTCAAAGAATAATACTCTAAATTCTGTTTTTAACTTGAAAATTAATATCCTGTCACTGTTGTACTGAATAGTGAGTAAACTCAGACGTTCATTTGGTGCCCTAATATTCCAGTGCATGAGCAAACATTCATTTAACTTTTTTTCTGTTTAAATCTCCAACAGAACATATTTAGAATGACATAAAAGATCAGTTTTTAACTAAAGCTTGCACACTCTTAGTTCCAGGACACACATCCAGCAGCTCTGTTAACCTAAGATGTTAGCACGTTGTCTTTTCTATCCCATTTCCTGATGCAGTTCAGTTATTGGCCATATGCTAGGTAGTATGCTATTGTGTCTAGTGTTTGCTTGATGTTTAGTTGTTTGTAGAGTGTAATGTGATGTAAAGCAGGATTTCCAGATCTCTGAGTTGTGATCCTGAGGGAGGAAAGTTTTTTCCATCTTTCAGCAGCCCAGTCCTAATTCTGCTCTGGCTGATTTTATTTATTTATTTATTTATATGGCCTTTGTCCTGCAACCAGAGGTTGCTATCAGCCTGCTATGCTGGGCAGTACATATTTTTTTCTAATGCAAGGTACATCTCTGGGGATCAGCAATTTTGTCTAAGCCCCAAACCTGTTCAATTTCTTGCACAAGCATTGGGACATAGCAACTGAGGCCAGGTCTACACTAGGAAATTAGATAAGTATAACTACATTGCACAAATTCACAGCAACACAGTTAAACGGACCTAGCCCCTGGTATAGACAGCAGTAGGTTGACAGGACACTTCAGTCAATCTACCTAGCCCCTCTTGGGGAGGTGGAGTACTTATACATTGGGAGAACCCCTCTTGTTGGCATAGGTAGTGTCCTCACTGCTGCAGGAACTTAGCTTTGTAAGTGTAGACAAGCCCTTAGCCACTAATTTACTAAATCAACTAAAAATATACCTATTTGTAAATACTTTTGTTCATTTTAGGAACTATCTTGAAACTTTTTTTCTCCAGTACTTTATTCAAACTCTTGTACTTTCTCACATTTGCAAATACTCAAACATTGAGTCACTTTAAATGGCAAATGTTTGAATCATGAAATAGTACAAAAATACAATTCTGTGCTCTCAATTAATACATGTTAAAGTGTGTGTTCTTTCTGTAGTTGCTAATTAGCTAATTCGGGAGTAAAAAAATACATGGGGTATGTAGTTGATTGTTATAATTTAATTTTAGTATCTCATGGTCTTTATTTGACAGTAAATTTTTGTATAATCAAAAGGAATAATCTCCACAAACTTTATATTTAACTTCTATTGAGAAAATTCTAATGAGAAGTTATTGAAAGGGTTACTCTACTGCGGTAAAATTGTAATTCTTACAAAGCCAGAGATACTTAATTCTAGAATACTTGAGTAAGGGGCCTGCCTTTTAGAAGAGCTGAGCTTCCACAATTTCCGTTGGCTCTAGTGAGAATGTTGGGTGCTTCTCAGCTCTGAATATCAAGCCACTTTATTAGATGTCTAAATATGGATTTAGAGGCTTAAAGCATTTTTCAAATCTGAGTTTCTATAATTAAGAGGAAGGATGGTCTTGAACCGGGATGTAGGAGCTGACTGTCACAGATTTCCTTTCTGACCTTGGGCAAGTTACTTGGTTTGTGTCTTACCTACTTCACAGGTGTTGGGAGAGCAGTTACTAGTGTTTGAGGAACTCTGATATTACGGGGTTGTGGGTAGATTTGTTCTTGAAAGTCGTATCAGAAAATTGAGGCATGGTTGGATATAAGACAAAATTATGCATCATACTGTTAAGATACAAGTCTAAAATGTATCAACTTTCTTTGCCAATGACAGAGACTTGCCATGAGGTGCTGAAGCCTTGTTTCACCGATTTGGAGAGACTGGACCTAAATGGCGCAGCATGACTTTGCTCCAGCCTGGCTTAATTTTCCTACTCCGCCATCATCAACAAAGGTACCTTTTCTGGAGTCCTTCTGAATATACAAGGATAGCCTAAGAAATTTTAAAAAGTAGCCTCTATTATACTTGTAAAGATATTTATTTTTAGCACCCTCTGTTGGTGTACTTGTTGTCATTATGAAGTAGCAACTTCGAGTGAAAAAGCCAGGTTTCTGGCATCACTGAAATCTACTCTAGTGTTCAGCCTTTTATATCTGAGTTTTCTCTTTCATAACAATGACTGTTGCATAGTAATCATGTGACTTCAAATTCCCCTGTTGTAAAGTCATTAAATAATTAAAAAAAAAAAAAAAGGTAAGGTGGAATGTATTCTGTGGACCTTGCACCCTTTATTTACAGGCTGCTTTCCATGTTATGGTCTTTATGCAATGTTCAATACTGGATTTAGGATGAGAACATAAAATTTAGGAACAGGAAGGTTTATTTGTCTAAATATAACCACATCTTCCACTTCTGATCCCAACTTCCAGATTTCTGTATAGGCAGCCACGTACGCAGAGCAGTCACTCAGGTAGCTCTTAGTTTGAAACCAAAAGTACAGATTAGCAAGAGGTACAGATCCAGATCTCTCACCTTCTAATTGCTTATAAACAAGATCTTTATTTAGTATTTTGTTACGGCAGATTTGAACTCTTCTCTGATGCTTTATGGTGAGCTATAGTGTCAAGGTCCTTCAGATTCCAGGACTTTCAAGCTCCTTTGGTGTCAATTAATTTCTAATTACGGTTTTTATAAAGAAAATAGATCCTCAGGAATTCAAACACCCTGGATTTGGAGAAAGTTTGATAGCGACTTTGCGGCTTGTGAACATCTCTATCTAATGCTACAAGTATGATCACTTAAACTAGATGTGTTTAGCGTAGGTTCTGTTTAAGCTCTTTCTGAAGAACCAAAGCTTTTTTCACCAGTACCTGTTGGCAGTACTTTTTTTTTTCTAGCTAATGCATCATTGTCAGAAACCTCTTTACTTAATAGCTAACCTGAGTACTAATACAAAATGCATTTAGCACTGGGAGAACCCAACACCAAGAAGTCAGGATTCTGTGAACATTGTCTGAATATGCATGATCCATGTTCCAGCTAGGCTAAATGTGACCTGACCTATTGGTGGGAGTTTCTTTTTGAGGATGATAGATTGTTATTGTCTTTCCCTCCGCCCGCACCCCCCCCCCCCAGCTGCCCCTCCCGACCTTTCTGCGCCCCCCCCCCCCCCCAAAAAAAAAAAAAAGAAACCAACAACAGTTCAGTAAAGAATTTTTTATACCTAGGCAGGAAAACTTTAATGATTTTTGCAAGACTACCATATTACTTCGTATTAAGCAACAAGCTTTCTTCTCCCATGTTGTTGAATATCAGTTTTGTTTCTCTTTGCTGAAAGAATGGAGTGCCAGATAACGTCTCAATTTTCAGATATTAACAATAGAGATCCTGATGATTACAAAACGGTTACTTTTGTCTCCAACACAAGCTTGACAGCGCGTTAGTGCCATCGTGTGGTGAAAATGTGAACTGCCTGACTTAGTATATGCACAAATTAATTTCAACAAATTAGAAACTTATTGTTTGAACTTGTATATTAAATCTTTATAGCTTTATAACTTTTTTTACATGGGACTGACCGTTTCTTTTAAATAGAAGGGCCATTAATATTTAGCCAGTTAAGGAGTTTATTGTTAAAACACACTGAAGAGTTAATTGCACAGCGAAAGGAACTTTTGAGCTATTTGGAGAAACATATTGAGTTTATATTTACTCCTTACTTGTCTTTAGATGAACCAGGTTGTCTCTCAGCCAAGCTCTATTATCTGATAACTACTGTACATTTAATAATTTGAGTAGAGGCTTGTGACTCTCATGTATATTACCACATTCTTTATTTGAATGCCAAGGGTGAAAGGCCCAATGGACAGAAAAAAATCAAATTCCTTTAACTAAGTTCAGTTAAATGCAGTATTACAAGCTCTCTGTGTGACTGTATAAATGAGACATGAAGCTGCCTTCTACAATTGCTGTGTCTGCCTGTACTGGTTATCAGTAATACAACAAATGCAGCTCCCCCTGGTGATGAAAAGATATTTCCTGGCAGGCTGTTCCAAGGTTCAGTTTATAATTCTGGAAGCGGAATAGTTTTCTTGCTTTCCCAAACATTTTTAACATTATCCCTCAGCTATGGCTTTTTATTGGTTGTAATGTTTCACCAATAAATAGGACACCTGTATTGTTTAGAGGTCACATGGGGGAGGGGAGCAGCAGAGTTCCCCTCCACTTGAGACTCCAGAATGAGGATGTACTTTTTCAGATTTTACGGTGAATGCTTGCTGGGCTTCGGTCTCGCTTACTGAGGTTTGAATACACTTGTGAGCTTTATTGGGCTCCTTAGTGGAGCTCAGATGCCCTGCTTGGCCATGGCTGCTTCTTGACTGGGGGTGGAAAAACAAAAATTGGTGGTATTCTCCCATGCCTAGCCACTTGTGGTACCAAAACAAGTAGCTACTCAGGGTAGATTATAGATCTTCATTAGGTCCTCCCTCTCCTTTCCTTTAACATTTTAGAACTATTTTTTTCAGCCTGTCTGCAGACTCTGACATCTTTGCATTGGTTACGCTTGGTTCAGGTTTTCAAGGTTTTTGGCACAACCATAACAGCTAGACCAGTGGTCCCCAACCCGTCAATCGCAATCGACTGGTCGATCCTGGGGACTCTCCCACTGATCGCGATCTTCGGTGGTGTAGCAGGGCAAGGATGGCCCTAGGGGGGACGGATGACAGGGTTTCTCGGTGCGTTGCTCCTGCCTGCAAGCACTATCCCCATAGTTCCCATTGGCTGAGAATAGGGAACTGTGACCAATGAGAGCTTTGGGGGCGGTGCCTGCAAAGAGGGGCAGCGCTCAGAGCCACATGTCCCCCAGCCACCATCCCAGAGGCCGCAGAGGGGCATTGGCCCTTTCCAGGAGTGGCGTGAGGCCAGGGTAGGCAGGCAATCTGCCTTAGCCTCGATGCGCCACCAACCGGGAGCCGCCTACAGTAAGTGCTGTCTGGCGGGAGGCCGTATCCCCAACCCTGAGCCCCCTCCTGGAACCAGCACTCCATACCACCTCCTGCACCCAGAATCCCCTTCTGTACCCCAGCCCTGACCACTCCCCTTGGAGCCAGCCCCCGTACCCCCTCCTGCCTCCAAACACTCTGCCCCAGCCCGGAGCCCCCTCCTGCACCCCTCACAGAGCTTGCATCCCTCACCCCCTCCTGCACCCCTGCCTCAGCCCAGAGCCTCCTCCCACATTGCGAACCCCTTGGCCCCAGCCCAGAGCCCGCACCCCCTCACGAACCCCAATCCCTTGCCCCAGCCTGGTGAAAGTGAGTGAGGGTGGGGGAGACCGGGGGGGGCATGGAGTGGGTGGAGATTTGGGGAAGGGACGGGGTAGATCCTGGGTTGCCCTTAAATTCAAAAAGTGATTTTGGGTGTAAAAAGGTTGGAGACCACTGAGCTAGACACTACATTTAATTGAAAGTTGATTCTGGGGAATCGAATGGTTAATACAGTGCACAAGGTAAGTGTATGGTTGTGTGGGAGGTGAATGTATGCATCTAGGTGGTTCCAAAAAAAGTTTGATCATCATTGGCTTGATTGAATTTCACTGTTTTCAGGCAAGCTTGAAGTGAGTTTTGAGAGAGTATTTTAAGGAAAACAGGGAGGAAGCATTGTAGGTGGTGTTGGGAAGGGAGTTCCAGGTTTGAATTAGAAATTTTTCTAGAAAAACTCCAAACTTCAAAACTTGGTCGTGGCTGCCTCTATTGTTTACCTGATTTAAGAAAATTAAAGCTTGTTGCCAATATTAGCAGTTTTGGATTTGAATTTCAGAAAGTTAGGCATGCAGAAATGTGGACAGTTGTGCTTCTGATTTTTAGTCAGCAAACTAGTTACTTGCACAAAAAATTACCAGTTTTGTGTGGAGCTACCCAAATTGCCTTAGAATCATAGAATATCAGGGTTGGAAAGGACCTCAGGAGGTCATCTAGTCCAACCCTCTGCTCAAAGCCGGACCAATCCCCAACTAAATCATCCCAGCCAGGGCTTTGTCAAGCCTGACCTTAAAAACCTTTAAGGGTATGTCTTCAGTGGGCAGAGATCGGTTCATTGGGGATCGATTTATCGCGTCTAGTCTAGACGTGATAAACCGATCCTCGAGCACTCTCCCGTTGACTCCTGCACTCCAGCTCGATGAGAGGCACAGGCAGAGTCGACGGGGGAGCGGCAGCAGTCGACTCACTGCGGTGAAGTCACCACAGTGAGTTGATCTAAGTACGTCGACTTCAGCTACGTTATTCACATAGCTAAAGTTGCGTAACTTAGATCGATTTCCCCCTCTTCCCCCCCACCTCCCTAGGTAATCCATTCCAGTGCTTCACCACCCTCCTAGTGAAAAAGTTTCCTAATATCCAACCTAAACCTCCCCCACTGCAACTTGAGACCATTACTCCTTGTTCTATCATCTGCTACCACTGAGAACAGTCTAGATCATCCTCTTTGGAACCCCCTTTCAGGTGGTTGAAAGCAGCTATCAAATCCCCCCTCATTCTTCTCTTCTGTAGACTAAACAATCCCAGTTCCCTCAGCCTCTCCTCATAAATCATGTGCTCCAGCCCCCTATTCATTTTTGTTGCCCTCTGCTGGACTCTTTCTAATGTTTCCACATCCTTCTTGTAGTGTGGGGCCTAAAACTGGACACAGTCCTCCAGATGAGGAATGACAGTTGGGTAATCTGATTGAGAACATAATAGCATGCATGCAAGAGTGTGCCTAGAGACCTCTGATTCTGGAGGCTTAAAGTGGCCCAAACAGACATCACCTCCATATTGGTGCACATAACAAAATTCATGTGGCGGGGTGGAGCTGAGGGGGCTGTGGCAGAGGGTTGGGGTGCTGGGGACTGAGGGTGCAGGCTCTGGGGTGGGGCCAGGATGAGGGGGCCAGGGCTGGGGCAGAGGGTTGGGATGCAGGGGGGTGAGGAGTCCAGCTGGGGGGTTGGGCTCTGGGGTGGGGCTGGGGATGTGGGGATTGGGTTGCAGGCTGCCCTGGGGCTATGGTGCAGAGAGAGGACTCCCCACAGCTCGCGCTCTCTCTCCCCGCAGCAGCACCTGAGCTGGGGGGGAGAGGCACCTCTTCCTCCAGCTGCAGCAGGTCCAGGCTGGGACTGGTTGGGGCCGGGAGAGGGGGAGGGGCACCTGAGGGTGGTGCTCCCACTCTTGCATCACTGTTGGGAGCATCACAAGTAGCTTCTACAGCCACCATCAGGCAGAGGGTAAGAGTCTGCTCTATGCAATGGGCCAGCACAAACCTGGGCGTCACCTGAGCCCTACCCACGTCTGGGTGCTTCCAGATGTGCAGCCCCCTTGGGGTCAGTGGCTGTGCGCTGTGCTGGATGGTGAGTGTTTGCAGGATCAAGGCCTTATTAGTGACAGTTCACAGAACAGGGCTGGAAAGTGCAATCCGAAGGCACTGTGATGCCTGCATTATTCCGCTGACAGGCTGCAACCTTGGGCTGGGCTGGGCCTGTCAGGTACTGCCCCTCTCAAGAGCAGCGTAGAGCAGCACTGCCTCCCACCAATGCTGGCTGGAACCTCTGCAGAGCGAGGGGCAGCCTGCGCTCCCTCCTACTCCTTTCATTTGGGACAGGAAAAAGGTCCAATATTGGGATTTCTGGGGGGGGACAGTCTGATTTCTCTAAGCTCTAGTCCCTCCCCCAAGAATTCCACAACGATGTCTCCACCCCTGCTTAAAGCCATATTCCAGGCCAGATGGGGAGCTGCTACGGCCAGGGGAGAGGCGCCCCTCCCCTGGTTGCTGCAGATCTGGGCCTGGGACCAGGTTGGGGTTGTGGGAAGGGCGCTCCTCCCCCAGCTGCGGCAGGTCCTGAGCTGGGTTGGGGCCGGGGAAGGGGTGCCTCTCCCTGCTGCGGCAGGTCTGGGGCTGGGGGAGAGGCATCTGTTTCTGCCCCAGCCCTGAGCACCTGTGCGGCACAGCTTAGAGCAGTGGTTCTCAAACTTTTGTACTGGTGACCCCTTTACATAGCCTCTGAGTGTGACCCTGCCTTATAAATTAAAAACACTTTTTATATATTTAACACCATTATAAATGCTGGAGGCAAAGCGGGGTTTGGGGTGGAGGCTGACAGCTCGCGACCCCCCATGTAAGAACCTTGTGACCCCCTGAGGGGTTCCGACCCCCAGTTTGAGAATCCCTGGCTTAGAGGGAATTTAGCCAATCAGATTGTCTCCTCTCAAATGAGGAAGTGGAATCTTTAGTGGAACTGATCCTCTCCACTGTACAATAACAAACCAATGGCTCTACCCTCCTTTTTCCCCCCACTCTTTTTTCCTCCCAAGAGGAATGTAGGGAGGGTAATTCCACCTTTCCTATACTAGCTGGAATTTGTAGAAAAATTCTGCCAGTGTTCTCTTGTATAACACCTTGCATGAAGAAATAAGTGTGGTGTTATAAAAAGACATGGCAACCTTGTTCAGGCACCCTTTAATGGGTTGAATTTTGTATGAAGTTCTAAAAAGTAATTTAACTGCCTCCCCTGTGTTGGATGTTTTGTCTGTTTCGCTATAACACAGTAGACTGCCATAAACATTTATTTTAAAAACAGTGCTACTGCTTTCAGTGTCTCACTTACAGTCTAGCACTGAATAAAAATAACTTCGAAATTTCCTCACTGACACTTCTTTATGCATCTGAGATGTCACTCTGCCACTTATTATAATTTTATCAGAAATTAATGTCTTGTAAAAACGAGTGAGCAAAATTAAAAACCTAAAATTTTTCTGTGCAGTCTGCGTAGGCGCTAAACTTCTAAAACATGACATTAACGATGCATGGCAAACCCATCATCACTGTTTAATGGGTATTGTGCTGCTCCCATAACGTGTTTTAAAAATGTACACAAATGTTCCTTAACCTGACTTTCCAAGTATCTGTGGTATATGAAAACTTCTCTTTTTACTTACTTTTATTGCAAAAAGTGTATACCTGCCCACCACCTAACACTGTGGCTGCGTTTTGTTAGATGTGTAAGAAGTTTTAAGTCCACAGATAATGGATTGAACCGCTGAAAATGTCAAGGGGAAAATAAATTTCTGGCTCCCTTTCTTATTTTTTTTTTATTTTTTTTCTGTTTCTGAATAGTTCAATTGAATTTAAAAAAAAAAGTCCTTTATTTTTAGGAGGCCATGTTAGTAAAACGCTGTCATGTTAAATCAGCCAATCAAAGAAGCAGCATAGCGAAGTAGAAGTAGTAGCAAAGATAAATGATGTAATGCATACTCCTACTCATTCTGTTGAGGAATGAGCTGTCACAGGTCAGGGCAATGCTACCTATATTCCCCCTTTGTGGTTAACCAAGGGAGCCCACTTTTAGGCTTCTGGCTGCAGTTCTCTCTCTTGGGCACAGACCTGCTTGTGTCTCCCTCTTGACCAGGGTTTTTCCAGGCTGCACAATTCCTTGACTGAGCTGTGATATCCTCAGCAAGCCAGGCTGCCTGAACAGGCCAATGTCTGTGCTTTACTTTCTCTCCAAAGAGTACGAACAGTGTAATTGCCAGCAGTCACAAGTTACCACGCAGCTCTTCCTGAGTAAGCACATTTATTCTTAAGGTGAAACCATTACAGAGAAAACATATGAAAGAACCTACACACATGCTAGAAAGCTTACCAGAGGTCATCCCCAATGCCAACCTTGGTCTCGGGTAGGTGTTAGTCTTCCAAAACCCACCACTGGGTTTCCCCCATGCTTACAAGTCCATAGCTGTCTCAGACTCAGAACACCATGAATAGTTCAGTCTTTCCTTTATACACTTTGGGGGTTTGATCTTGGCCTCATGTAGCAGGTGATCAGCAGACAATGGGCCATTCCTCAGGGCATAGCTTCTTGCATAGGCTAGGTTCTTGCATAATCAAACGTGAAGAATTTGCGTTCACCTCCCCCCTAGATATTCCCCAGGAAAACCACTTAACACTTTTTAATTCGAAAGTCCATTGTTCAGTACCAGTTTTGAACCTCCAGGTCTCACATTTGTTACATTTTCCCCTTGAGAGGTTACATACAATCCCGGCCTACAATAATAGATAAATCATTCATTTAATACAATGTGCCCCAAAGATACTTAAACTTAATTCAGTAAGATTTCCCAAGTATATTTGAGAAAACTGCCATATCTGTCACATGAGTGTTAGTAAAAGCATTGGTTTGGCTTACTTGAATACTTTCAATTTAAAGCAGTTTTCTAGTGCTCTTTACTGGAATCAAAAAACTTAAAAATCTTTGCTCATTCTCCCTTCTAGTTTATCTGGGATCTGCCATAATACATGGCCTATGGTGAATTGAGAGAGAGGTTAAAGAAACTTCCTGTTGTCAACTTTCCCATAAGTTTTTATTTTGCTTCTCATAACCAAAAGTGCTTGTTTTATTGGATCCTAACAGACTATTCTGTTTTGTTTCTCACAAAATTGGGTGACTGGGCAACAGAATGGCAGCTGAAATTCAATGTTGATAAATGCAAAGTAATTCACATTGGAAAACATAATCCCAACTATATATATAAAATGATGGGGTTTAAATTAGCTGTTACCACTCAAAGATCTTGGAGTCATTGTGGATAGTTTTTTGAAAACATACACTCAGTGTGCAGCGGCAGTCAAAACTAACACAATGTTGGGAATCATTAGAAACGAATAGATAATAAGATAGAAAATATCATATTGCGTCTATAAATCCATGGTATGCCCACACCTTGAATACTGCATGCAGATGTGGTCGCCCCATCTCAAAGACAGATACTGGAATTGGAAAAGGGCAACAAAAATGATTAGGGGTATGGAACTGCTTCTATATGAGGTGAGATTAATAAGACTGGGACTCTTCAGCTTGGAAAAGAGATGACTAACGGGGGATATGATCAAGATGTATAAAATCATGACTGGTGTGGAGAAAGTAAATAAGGAAGTGTTGTTTACTCCTCATAACACAAGAACTAGGGATCACCAAATTAAATTAATAGGCAGCAGGTTTAAAACAAACAAAAGGAAGTATATTTTCACACAGTACAGAGTCAACCTGTGGAACTCCTTGCCAGAGGATGTTGTGAAGGCTAGACTATAACAGGGCATCCGATGAAGTAGGTTTTAGCCCACGAAAGCTTATTCCCAAATAAATTTGTTCGTCTCTAAGGTGCCACAAGTACTCGAGGGTTCAAAAAGGAACTGGATAAGTTCAGTAGGCCCATTAATGGCTATTAGCCAGGATGGGCAGGGATGGTGTCTCTAGCCTTTGTTTGCCAAAAGCTGGGAATGGGTAACGGGATGAATCACTTGATGATTACCTGTTCTGTTCATTCCCTCTGAAGCACTGGCATTGGCCACTGTCGGAACACAGGATACTGGGCTAGATGGAGCTTTGGTCTGACCCAGTATGGCCGTTCTTATGTTCATTAATGTACTCTTTGTACTCATTTCCAGTCATCACTGAATTTTGAAAAGCATTCTGAAAATTTATCATGGACAGAGAATCGTTATGAAGCAAACCGCAGACGACACAACTCTTCAGATGGGTTTGATCCTAGTATTGGACGTCCTAATGGAGGTATAATTTTGTTTCTAAATAACATCTCAGTTGGTGCTGTGTGTTTATAAGCTTTTTTATAGAGCTTTAATGTCTTTTACTACTCCTGGGGGAATTCTGCGCCACTGTGCATGTGCAGCATTTGTCCCCCGCAGATTTGACTTTGACAGGGAAGCGAAGGGAAGCCACAAGAGTGGTCATGCCACCTACCCAGCAGTATGTTTTGGGTGCCCAGGGCAGCTGTCAGAGAGAGAAATCACTGTGGGGTGGGGGGTGGGACTGGGGAAGACCTGGCTGGTGGCTCCTACACTGCGCCAGGTTCAGCTGCTAGTCCTGTCTGGGCTGGGACTTCCTCTTCCCCAGCATGACATCTGGGGCCATGTCAGACCCACCCTGAGGTTTCTACCCAGCTGTAGGAAACTCTGCAAACTACTCCCTGTGCTTCCTGCACCCATTGCTCCTCAGCTGCAGAGGGAGGGATCCCTATAGAGGGAGCTGCTCCCCCATCCAGCCAACCCCCTTGCATTCAGACCCCCTCATATCCAGATCCTCCTCCTGACGAACCCCACTCTCTCTGCACTCGGAACCCCTCCCCGCCCCCATGAGCAACCCGGATCCCCACCCGACCGAGCCCCAACCAGCTGACCCTGGATCCCCACCCCACTCCCCCAGCATCTGGACCCCTCGACTGAGACTTCCGTTCCCAGACTCCTCTGCCAAGCTCCATCTTCTCCTACCGGCCCCCATCCAGACCTCCATGCAGAGCCCCAACCACTTTCACCTGGACCCTCCTGCAGAGTCCCATTATTGTTGCACCTAGAACCCCCAATAAGCCCCTGTGCATCCAGATCTCCCCTCCCCCCCCATACCCGAATCCCCCACTGAGCCGCCTGTACCCAGATTGCCACACACAAAACCCTATCAACCCACACTTGGATCCTCCACACATTAAGCCCCTCCCCACCTGTATCCTGTCTTGCTGAGCCTCCCTGCCCATACCTGGTGCACTTGACATGGAGGGGCAGGGCTCTATAGTGTTTCTGGGGCAGGCCCAGTTCTTGTGTTGTGTCAGGGTTGGGTGCAGCCTCACCACTGAATCTGTGTCCCAGAGGGGAGCTGCACAGTGATCTCCCATCTCTGTGCAGCCAGTGGCCTGTGCTCCCCAATGCCATGCTGGAGCCTCCACATTTATTTGACAAATAACATTTGCAGAATTTTAAAATACTGTGTGCAGAATTTTAAATGTTTTGTCGAAGAATTCCCTCAGGAGTATTTTACCTATAGACATTGTCCTTTCTTAATATGCAAGCACTGAATGCTTTAGCGTTGGAAGGCTGAATCTCTAGGACAATGGAGAATGGAAGCAATCAGGGCTGGTTCTAGGCACCAGCCCACCAAGCTTGTGCTTGGGGCGGCATCTGAAGGGGGGCGGCGTGGTGCGGTGCTCCGGCCGCCGGGGAGAGCGGAGAGCCCTGGCCGGGGCTCGTCACCCTCCCCTGCTGCACTGGGGGGATGGCAGGAGGCTTTTTTGCCTGGGGCGGCAAAAAAGCCAGAGCCGGCCCTGGAAGCAATGCAAGGGGTATGTGGTACAAGAGCAATTCTTTAAGGGCAGGTAGGATGGCCCAGGGTTGGTTAGAGCAGTGTGCCACTGGGTGCACTGTATTGCTCTTTTGAAAAGGAGCAGTATTAATACCCAGCTAGTGTATGCTGTAGACAGCAACATATACATGGGCAAACAGGAGAGGGGCCTGACAATATTTAATTGTCAGACCAAGCTCCTTTGGGGCCATCTATTTCCTGTCTTGCTCTGAAACTGAGCTCGTCTCCTTAGTACAGGGTAGAGATCCTACTCTACTGCCTGTATGAGTGAAAAGA
Source organism: Malaclemys terrapin pileata (assembly GCF_027887155.1). Lineage (NCBI taxonomy): Eukaryota > Metazoa > Chordata > Testudines > Emydidae > Malaclemys > Malaclemys terrapin. Next base: position 98,682,795 of record NC_071510.1, on the reverse strand, counting down.
AACTCGCTATTCTATCAGATCCAGAATGAGCATAGAATGGTATTTGGTTCATTCATGATTTTTAACTTTCTGTATCAATTTTGCAATGTAGAAATTCTTTCAAAACTGCTTGTAATTACATTTTTTTTTTTAATTTAAAAATCTAAGGACATTTTGGGAGAAAAGAGAAAAATGGTTGGCGTTCACAAGGCAGGAATGGGACAGAAAACATACACCATCGTGGGGGAGGATACCATAGTGGAGGTTCCCGCTCTCGTACCAGCACTTTCCACTCTGGAAAAAGCCAAGGACTGCTGCATGAAAATAATGTACCTGACAATGAAACTGGGAAAAAGGAAGACAAGGAAGAACCCAAGCAATTTGAGGCTGAGGATTTTGTAAGTTACTTGTAATTATAATCAAGGTTTCATTGTTTCTGCAAGTGCCATTTTGTCCATTATGCAAGCTACTTCATGAGATTTCACCAGTTACAGCTCATCTTATACAGAGATCACCCTTTCCATAGGTAAGAGGGCATTGGTGGTTTGTCCATTAACTTGTTTCTATTCTTACCTCCTTTTATTATTGTAATTGTATTATTGTGTATAGTACTCATTTAATATGTTTATAGATTATAGCTTTTGGGATATAGGTGTGTTCCAAATCCTTCACTACAATATTTTACAGCAGTTTACCATGGCAAGTACTATATAATAAATTCTACACAACTTTCTTTTCAGAAACTGGGAGTAGAATAACTAAGTAGCCTTTCTGCCATGTAGAAACGCAGGCTGGAAGCCTCCTCTTGAGTTGTGAAACCTGGGAATTGCAGGATGTAAGAGGAATTGAGCCTTTCTGTTCTGGATGACCAACACCATTCTCCTCCTTTTCTGGACAGTCCACAAAATGACATTTGATTGCAGTGTGAGAAGCCCATTATGAAGGATCTGATATTGGAGAGGGGTTAGGCACCAGAGGAAAATACAGTAATTTACATTCAGCTAAAGTATTGGTCTGTTTCAGAAACAAAACTGGGTCTGTCCTCAGTCCTGTCTATTTAAGAACTGATTTCCTTTGACAAAGGATCTCACATTTGAAATGAATTTTAATGCGATTCTCCAGTACTAAATTTAATTCATAATCAGTCTTGAACTATGAACCAACTAAGCAATAATTTAAAAAATCCTTTCCTTTCAGCCCTCTCTGAATCCTGAATACGAGAGAGAACCAAACCAGAATAAATCTTTAGCAGCAGGTGTATGGGGTAAGTGTTTTTGATTGTTTGTATAGAAAATACAGTAAAGATTTGGAGATGATTGTTTTAAATAAAACATGAAAAGAGGTGTGTGAGGGGTTTTTGTTTTTGATATAACAATACTAGTTTGTTTTGCACAAACACATAATTTGAAGTCAAAAGGACTCCAGGCCTTACAAAAATTTGGTTTACCTTTCCTTTATGAAAACAGTGCTTATTGCCTATAATTGTGTAACAAAACATTGGCTTGTAAGCACAGGCATGGTCAGCACATCTGCAAGGCATCTTTTGGTCAACGGGTTGCTAGGATTTGGTCTCCAGGCAGGGCACATGATGAAGAGGGCTCAGTTGACCAAGTGTTGTGTGACTGCCAGCTGGAGATTTTATAAAAGAATGCTTCTGGATCAGTCTTGGAAGATGATGTTAGAGGTAAGACTTGGAGGGAAGTTCCTCTGTGAGGATCTGGCAGAAGGCCTACGAGATAGCCAAGACAGCTGCCCAGGGGGAAGAGTGCATCCTCTCCCCTTGTCTTGCTGAAAGTTGGAAAGGCCTCTGGTGCCTGGGAGCAAGTGCTTTGAGTAGCTGGGCTCTTATTCTGATTTTTTTCTGGTAATAAAGCCAACTCTGAGGAGAGGGACTGAATTGTAGTTTGGGCTTTTTTACCTTTCCCAGCTGGTGTAGCTGCCTGCCAGCTTACAGTTTGTGCTACAGATACATGATTCGCAGTAACAGGTTGACAAATACAGGAAATGCCTGTTTGGAGAATATATTCTTTTGAGTAATTCAAGTGTCTGCCTTTTTGAGGAATGTAACATTCTGTTAAACATGCATAAAAGCTGCTATTTAGAAATGGATGTACTGATGTCAAAGCTGAAACCTGAGAAATGAGTGCTGTTTTTCAAAAGATTTGCTAACTCTGCATTACTTCAGCTGTACAGTTTCACATCTTTAGAACGCAATACAGACACAGGCCAAGATTTTTAGGAACTTATTTTAAAGTTAGGCTAGTACATTTTTAGATGTCTACCCAGCAGCTTCCACTTTTGAAAATCAGGCCACTTATTTATCTTTGCCAGAAAGGTCAGCAAGAGTTTTCTGGCTTGGCTACAAAATTAGACTTAAGATAAGTTGCTAACACTTATCAACAATAAAAGGAACAGCATAATGATTTGACTTTTAAGTAGCCTTTGCTAGTGTATTACATATAAACTGGTTTTGCTGATGCTACTCTAACTTCATTTGGACACTTAATCTGCACTAAGAGTGCCTATTTGCAATTTAGCATGATCAGGGAGCCAGTGTGGAATAGCTGTTGGGCTTTAAATTCATACCCTTGCTTATTCTGTGCTAACAATAGACGATCCCTAAATTAGCTTCTCTAATAGAAATGGAGTAGTAACGTTTAGAGTTGAAAATAGTCTATCCAATATCTTTTAATGAAAGAGTTTTAGTAGAATACCTCAGTGCGAAAGACTTAGTGTGATCATTTCTTAGTTATGTAAATTTATTTGAGTTGCATTTTATAAAGGAATGCCATGTCTCTAAGCAAACGTGATTAATGACCTTAAGTGCTGTCTTTCAAATAAAATGTCTCACCCCCTAAAGCGGATAGTAAATGCAAATAGTGCATTTTATTGTACTTTCCACAACTGAGGCATGTTGAGGTGAAATAATAAACTTGAAACAGGAAATGAGTGAGAGACACTTATTGCTCTAAAGCTCAAGGGTGCCATATTTCTTCTGTTCATGTGGGAGAGTTGTTCCTTTAGTCTATGCTATGAGCCATCATTCAGGAGCAAGTGCAATGGTAATTAGCCCTGGTCAGTTGTTGAAAAAATAAGCAGGAAAAACATCTTCTCTCAGCAGCTATATAACTGTCATCTGAACATTCAGATGTAAAATTACCAAAATCAAACACTGTCTCTGGTTTTGAATTAGCAAAGTAATGTACCCGAGGGAAGAAAATGTTTGTAAACATTTAGCACTGTTTCTCAGGAGCATTAATAATTGTGTATGTAAATAACAATTCACAAGTTTTAATTCTCACAACAAATGTGAGGTAAATAGGGTATTGTAGGTATGGCAGCTGAGAGTCAGAACAGTTACTTTACGTGCCCCACATTAGTTATTGACAGATCTGAGATTGAACTCCTCAGTTTCTGATTCCCTGGCCTCTTTTTCCCTGGACCACACTACCACCCAGCATTTTGTATCCTGAAACATTAGGGAGAAGGCTCATTCTCTGATTTATTTTATGTTCCTTTTGTTTCTATATAGAATATCCTCTGAATCCAAAATCTAGATCTCCAAGAATGCTGGTCATTAAAAAGGGTAGTACAAAAGATTTACAAATATCTGGATTCCCTGTAGTAGGAGGTCTTCATTCACAGCCAGTCAAGAATGGAACTGGTACAAGTGTTTATAAAGGATTAGTCCCTAAACCGGCTACTCCACCTGCAAAGGTAAGTTTGAACTCTGTTGGAAATATGCATAAGTCGTCTGTGAAATGTGCACTAATTTTTGATACACTTGTCTCATATCTGGGAGTACTACTGCTTCATGTAGCATTACCATGTTTAAGTACGGTTATACTTAAAAAATAACTGAACATTTTTCTGAACTGTATTTAGAGCCTTCCTATTTCTGCTACATCTTTTTGAGGTAGGATAAGAACTGAACAGTGTATTTCTAGGTGAAAGTTGAAGGGACACAATTAATTTGTGTAATGTGAATATATTTTCAGTATTTTTCTATCCAATCCTTTAATACATACTAACATTTTACTTTGCCCCCCATGCATGCGCAGTAGAGGCTTTAATGAAGTTTGTCCATAAGGACAAGCTCTATTCCACACCCTCTCCCCCCAGTGGTTCTGGTTAAATTTAGAATCCACAGGTGTGATGAGTAGGTCAGATTATTCCTTCTAAAGTGCATTGCCTTGAATGATTTAAGAGTGAAGATAAAGGGTCTGCACAGGTATTACTTGGGGTGTAACTTGGCCTGCAGTACTCTTGGTAATGTTTGACTGAAGTAATGCAGCTTGATTCTCAGAGCTCAGCCTGAATTTGCAGGGCTGGCAGTTGAATAAAATCATTAAAAGATTGAACCTATTTGTTACTGAAGTAATTGAAAATAATCATAACACCAGTGCCATTTTCGTGTCTTTTTTTGTTTGTTTGTTTTGTTTTAAATGAAGCCATGCCTCCGTGTTAGATTCATTCTTACCTCACTTCAGGAATTTACATGCTTTGTATGTAATGGAATAAGTTATTTGAGGGTGAAAAATATTTTGAGTTATTGAAAATGATTTCTTTAATATTGCAGTGCTAGATATACTACAAAATATTGCACACAGCTTTTGAATTTAATTTTGTCTGTTTCGATAACTAACAGAACAAGGTATTGATATAAGAAGCGCCAAATAATTCATAAATCAAATGTAAACTATTTTAACAAGAAAATGGTTTTTGTACTGTCTTATAGAATGACCGTGTGTTTTATTCATGTTGCTTTTTCTGAATAAGCAGATGTTAGTTAATGATGGTTTCATTTTTCATTTAGCCTCCACAGTGGAAAAGCCAAACAAAAGAGAATAAACTTGGGACTCCATTCCCTCATGAGTCTTCATATGGTATTGGCAACTTTAATGCTTTCAAATCAACTGCCAAGGCTTTTAGTGTGTCACAGAATTCAGTGAAAGAGGTATAGTATTTTTTTGCATCAGATCCCTTTAAAATTTTGAGATTAATCTGAGTAACCTGCTATATACTGTAAGTGAAGACTATTCTATGCAGTTTCAGAGTAACAGCCGTGTTAGTCTGTATCCGCAAAAAGAACAGGAGTACTTGTGGCACCTTAGAGACTAACAAATTTATTAGAGCATAAGCTTTCGTGGACTACATCCGAAGAAGTGGGCTGTAGTCCACGAAAGCTTATGCTCTAATAAATTTGTTAGTCTCTAAGGTGCCACAAGTACTCCTGTTCTTCTTTTTGCGTATTCTATGCAGTGTTGTAGCCATTTTGGTCCCAGGGTATTAGAGGCAAGGTGGGTGAGGTAATCTTTTTTTTTTTTTTTTTTTTTTTTTTTTTTTTTTTACTGGACCAACTTCTGGTGGTGAGAGAGACAAGCTTTTGAGTTTACACAGAACTCTTTTGTCAGATTTGTCCGGACTGTCTTCAGACCTGAAAAAGAGCACTGTTTAAGCTTGAAAGCTTTTACTGGCCTAACTTCTGCTTGTGAGAGAGACAAGATTTAATCTGAGATTAAATATTAATATTTAAACTTTACCAGTGTTATGTACCTGAAGCATTGGCAATACCTGCCGACCTGTTTTGTGGGTTTGGAAGGGGAGAGGTGGCTAGTTTAGAAGATAAGTCAAGTCTGAGAATGTTGAACATAAAAATTGCTGATGGTGTGATACAATTCCAGAAGTACCGCCTTTGAGGCAATACTCGAATACCTTCCAAATTTGACTTATCAGTGGGTGCGCACAGAATACATCCACTACCCATGGGTAGTGGGGAATTTTAATAAACTCCCCTCTTTATTATGTAAGCATACTAAGTCAGTTCTGGAATCTGGATGCAGGTGAAACTATAGTAGGTCTAAATTTTTAATTCTTGCTCATAAAAGGAACTTTTGTCTTGTGTCCAATCCAGTAAATTTGTCTTTTACTTGCCAATTTTTCAGTGTTCTTATTTTTTTTACCCCCCTGCATTAGTGTAATCGGTCAAATTCTTCATCCCCTGTTGACAAACTTAATCAGCCTCGATTAACAAAATTGACAAGAATGCGCACTGATAAGAAGAGTGAATTCTTAAAGGCATTGAAACAGGATAGAGTTGAAGAGGAACATGAAGATGAGAATCATGTTGGGGAAGAGAAGGTAGTTCGGTTCACCAACTGTTGCAGATATAGTTGTAATACATCTCAAACCACACATACATTGTTTTATTTTGTTGTAACAAGACTTTCACTTTCCCTGAACACTTACGACGGCAAAAAATAACTTGCCATGACAGAATTTCTAGAAATATAAAGTGTAAAACAATAATGAGGTCAGGATCCCAGGCCTATTTAATATTAGGAAAAGATGAATAATCTTTTAATGTCGCTACCTGCTCAGGTATTGACCCACTATCATAAGAACAGTCATACTGGGTCAGACCAAAGGTCCATCAATACCAGTATCCTGTCCTCTGACTGTGGCCAATGCCTGGTGCCCCAAAGAGAATGAAACAGACAGGTTATCATCAAGTGATCCATGCCCCGTCACCCAATCCCAGCTTCTGGCAAACAGAGGCTAGGGACACCATTCCTGCCTATCCTGGCTAATAGGTCCATCAATGGCTATCTTCCATGAATCTATCTAGCTCCTGCAATAGACATTCTATTGTCATTGTAGAAGGATTTGAGCCTTTCTGTTCTGGAGCATTATGGTATATGTCCTCATTTTGGACATAAATTTTCTGCCACTGGTGAGAAATTGCAAGTATATTGATTTAGTAGTTCCCTCATTTCCTGGTCTAAACTGAACCTAATCTAAATTGTGAGAATTTACAAATAGTCTGGTGGTAAATGGTGGTAGCTTGGTGTTTACTAAATGGTATGTACAGAAGAAAGAAGATTCCTAGCTTCAAGTCCTGTGCCAAGTGTAATCAGTGGATCTCAGTGGTTGACCAAGACAATATAGGGCTGTAGTTGGGAAAAGAAACACCTTTTATTGAAAATTTATGGTGTGGCAGATTCTGCAGCATTGTTCAGTTTTCTGCTCAGTTGTCAGGCTTACTAATGCAAACAATTGGCCCCTAAAAGATTCAGGTTCCAGGCCTCTACAGAGTTCTTTCGAAACCTTTTTCCTCTGTCACTCAGGTATCTGGATAGTCAGAAGAGGTTCCAATTGATCCCCTATCCTTGGTAAAGCCACATGAGCATTATTTTTATCTTAAGTACTCATAAAGGAACCTATCACATTGTTCAGTTTGGGGCTCACAGATCTGATGACCTACCTATAGAATAATGCCTCAGAACTATATTAGTCTGTCAATCCCCTTCTCTCCTCTAATGGACAGAAACCATTAAGATGGTGGGCCGTTTCCACTTATCAACACACATCTCTTTTTTTTCCTCATTATATTTTGGATGTTCTGATGGTCAGTTTCTAACAGAATGGAAGAGAATATATCTTATACAGAACATACCTGAGAGCAGTGCATATGTCGAAAGAGCCCCTTTGAAATTCCAAAACTGAAATGGTGCCTGCATTTTGCATGGATGCCACATCAGAAACCTTATAGTGTCTGGAGCTGATCTGGAAATGCCCCTTCTGGAGATCTCTGCTAGTGATACAGTTCATCATAGAATATTTGGTTAACATGCATGTAATCTTAGTTATGAGGCAAACTATTGTTATAACAATACTTTGAGGATTTATCAATTCTTCAAAATGGGAAAGGGGAAACAGATGTTGAAGTTCTTTCTTTAAATACTTGAAGATTAAATTCTCATACTAATGTCCACCACTCAGTGGTTGCCTGGATACTTGGAGGCAGCTGTGCATAATAGGGTGATTGGTTTTCTAGAATGGCAAATACATGAAGTTACTCCAGTGGAGCTGTCTATGGAGAGAGCATGAGTTGCTGTTGTAAAATCAGATTTTTTCATGTAATGGAGTGAAAATTCGCACTGATTAAGGAGTCTGATAAATTGGTTGCAAAAGGGACTGGTTGTAGTGGGCTCAGAGAAGTGGCTTAGAAGTTACTGAGTAGCAGAAACAGGTGGGGAAGAATGTGGCCTGCATACTCGCCTGATAAGCAGCAGGAAAGAGACTTCTTCTGGCCTATGGATATACATAAGCTCCATGTGCCTAAAACGGAAAATTCTTGCAAACAGTATCTGTTGGGCTGTGCCTGCACCCCTGCTTTCCTTGTGTTCCACACAGAAGGAATAAGGGGCATGGGTGGGACGGACTATCTCTCTAGTTCCTTCTTACTGCACATGACCAGAGACTATTGTCCGGAGCTCATCCTTTGTCTTCTTTCTATAAATATTTAGTTATATTTGTTTTTTTAGTTTTCTGATAGTTTCCTAGTTACTTAGTTAGAATCCCCACCCCAGGGAACCTTCTCCGTCTCCCGGCATGTGACTTAAATTTTATGTCCAGAATACCAGGCTTCAAAAACTGCATCTCCTGCTCTGGCTCACTTTAGGTCAGCGACAACCACCAGCAATGCCTCTGCCTTGGAGAAGCTCCTATCCCTACTGAGTGCAGTAGCAGCTGCTCTTTTCCCAGCTGAATGTGGCAGGCATGAGAACTCCAGCTTCAGAAGCACATTGTGGTGCATGCAATAAGGCCCCAGTCAGACTTGTGCAGGGGAGACCCACTGTTCTTTGGCCAGTCATCGAGGAGCGTGCTGCCTACTACTGTCTGACTCCAGAGCAGAAAAGATCAGAGGAAATGACCTTTGTGTGGGCCCTGTCATGAGAATAAAGAGCATTCTCTCAAACTTTAAAAGCAGATCCTCTCCCCCTCCCCCCATACACCTTCTAGGATAGAGGTGGGTAAACTATGGCCCACGGGCCACTTCCTGTCCCAGGAGGTTAGCCCCCAGCCCTTCCCCTGCTCTCCCTCGCGGCCTCAGCCTCAGCTTGCTCCACTGCTGGCGCAGTGCTCTGGGCGGCAGGGCTGCAAACGCCTGGGGCAGCACAGCTGGAGAGCTTGGGCCTGACCCGGTGCTCTGTGCTGGCGCTCTGTCCACCGGTGCTCCAGGCAGTGCGGTAAGGGGGCAGGGATTGAGGGGGGGGGGTTGGATAGAGGGCAGGGGGGTTCAGAGTGGTGGTCCGGGGTCGGGGGTGTGGATAGGCGTCGGGGCAGTCAGAGGGCAGGAAACGGATGTTGAATGCCAGCAGGGGTTCCCGGGGGCAGTCAGGAAGGGAGGGGGGGGTTGGATGAGGTGGCGGGGGGCAGGACGTCCGGGGGTGGTCAGGGGACAGGGAGAAGGAGTGGTTGGATGGGGCAGGGATCCCCGGGGAGGCAGTCAGGAATGAGAGGAGGGGTTGGATGGGGCAGTCAGGGGCAGGGGTCCTGGGACCCATCAGGGAGAAGAGGTGGTTGGATGGGGCAGGGGTCCTGGGGGGTTGGGGGGAGGCGAGGGGAGTCTGGAATGAGAGGAGGGGTTGGATGGGGGCAGCGGGGGGCAGTCAGGGAAAAGGGGTGGTTGGATGGGGCAGGGGTCCTGGGCAGTCAGGAATGAGGAGGGGTTAGATGGGATGGCAGGGGGCAGTCAGGGGCAGGGATCCCGGGAGCAGTCAGGCAGAAAGGGTGGTTGGATGGGGCAGTGGTTGGGAAGGGGCAATCAGGAATGAGAGGAAGCGTTGGATGGGGTGGCAGGGGGCAGTCAGGGCAGTGGTTCTGGGGGCTGTCAGGGTATGGGGGGGGTTGGATGGGGCAGGAGTCCCCGGGGGGGCCATCAGAGGGCGAGAAGCAGGAGAGGTCGAATGGGGGCAGGGCCGGGCCCCGCCTGGCTGTTTGGGGAGGCACAGCCCCTGCTATCCGGCCCTCCATACAATTTTGGAAACTCGATGCAGCCCTCAGGCCAAAAAGTTTCTCCGCCCTGTTCTAGGAGGAGAGATCCATCCCCAGCCCTTTCCAAGTTGTGGACAAGTGTGCCCAAGTCACAAGAATCTACGACCTCCTCTTCCCCCCAATCCTTATGGGCAGATCAGAAGGCACATAGGGGCCAGGGTCCTTCGGTACCAGCCTCTGCACCAACTGTAGCACCAATTAAAACGAAACACTGGGACTCAAAGTACTGGGAATTGCTGGTACTGTCAAATACAATCAGGTTGGAGACTTGTTTACCAGCAATACCATCAGAGCCCCATAAGGAACTACCATCGACACCTACTCTGATGGTACAGATGTGGACCTGGTAAGGGGGATGCAACTGAAAAAGTTTTGGGACCACTGCTGTACAAGGCAACAGGCAGCCTCAGTTGCATCACTTCAAGAGGTGTTCCTGCTTGATATTTGCAGGGCAGCTGTGTAGTTTCATCCATACATTCACGAGACATTATGCATCATTTAGCACAGCAGTTCTACATGCAGCTATACTAGCATTCTCATACCCTCCTCCTCTGAGTACTGTTCGTCAGTTACCCACAATGGAATACACATAGAGACCAGCACTTGAAGAAAAGGAAGTTACTTACCTTATTATAATGAGCTCTTCAAGAGGTGTGGTCCCTGTCCCCATCCCTTCCCCTCTGTGTCGGAACATGACGAGATTCTTGGCAGAGAAGGAACTGGATATGCAGTCAGTCCACACCAGGTGGAGCACGAGGCGAGCTGAGTCACAGGCATCAACCAACAGACTCTGATTGCAAGATATCTTCAGTCTCAGGTTCGGGGATTTCATACCTACCTATAGTGGAATCCAGACAGGCACCACACATCTCAAAGAAGTATAGTTACAATAAGGTAACTAACTTCCCTTTTCCACTGCTGCAGGCAATCCAGTACCTCTAACTTTAAATATTTAGAAGTATGAATAAAGAGATTTTGTGAATTGATGGTGAGTTTCTCCGTTTAAAGCTAATTTTAAATGGTACACAATCCCAGAAAAATGACAGTTTGTCAGAGTATTACTTCGTGGATAATGTCTCCTTTGAATTATATATAATGTATATTTAATGCACTTTTTTAACAGGATGACTCATTTAATTTGCATAACAGCAACAATTCTCATCATGAGAGGGACATAAACAGAAACTTTGAAAATGAAATTCCTCAAGAGAATGGAAATGCTTCAGTGATTTCTCAACAGATCATTCGGTCTTCAACTTTCCCTCAGACAGATGTCCTTTCAAGTTCACTTGAGGCAGAGCATAGGTATGTACTTCATATCAATGCCTGTGGCGGCTGTTGAGCATCTTTTCCAGAATTCATGTCCCTATCAATGTCATGGTCATAAGATTTTAAAAATAATAAATTTCATGATTTCATCTATTTAAATCTGAAATTTCATGGTTGTAATTGTAGAGTTCCTGACCCAAAAAGGAGTTTGTGGGAGGAGGGAGGTTGCAAGGTTATTGTAGGAGGTGGGTTGCAGTACTGTTACCCTTACCTCTGTGCTGCTGCTGGCAGCGGTGCTACCTTCAGACAGAGCTGGGCAGCTGGAGAGTGGCAGCTGCTAACCAAGAGCCCATCTTTGAAGGCAGAGCCACCGCAGCAGAAGTGCAGAAGTAAGGGTGGCACGGTATGGTATTGCCATCCTTACTTCCTCACTGCTACTGGCGGGGTGCTGCCTTCAGAGCTGGGTGCCCGACCAACAGCCGCCACTCTCCTGCGCTGCCTTCAAAGCTGGGAAGCCGAAGTACGGGTGGCAATACCACAACCCCCCTAAAATAACTTTGTGATCCCCCTGCCACTCCCTTTTGGGTCAGGACCCCCAATTTGAAAAACGCTGGTCTCCCCTGTGAAATTTGTGTACTATATGGTAAAAGCACACAAAAGACCAGATTTCACGGTTTGTGACGTGTTTTTCATGGCCATGAATTTGGTAGGGCCCTATTCATGACTGATATAAACGTAAGTAATTTAAATATATGGATAAAACTAATGCTGTGATATTGAGTTCATAGTTAATTGGTTTAAAATATAACTTCTAGTGAGTTGTACTTCTAAAAACCTAATTGTTCGACTTTTTAATGTTTGGACAGAGCCCTATGGACTAGGTTTCATTTGCCTGTACTGGTTCTTTTATACACTATCAATTTTAAAAGACCACATTTTGGGCTTTTGGAGTTATCATTAGACTGATTTCCACAGAAACATTCTCAAGTAGAGGGAATCTTAGTTAGCCTTGCCTGCATTCTTTCTGGTAAGGCAGTGACACATGTTGAACAGTGTTCATCTAAGTATTCTACAGCTTTCCAGATTAAGATGACTTTCTGGGATTGGATTGTAGTGAAAATGTTCTGTGCATACGCTATTGGTGTGGTAAACTGAGCTGACAGTCCTGATTCCTTGTACTGGTGCCCTGTGAATGGACTCTTCTAGAATTTTTTTTGATGGTGTTTGACTTGTGGGAGGACTCTTATGTGGTTCTCGAAGTAAAGTGAACAGAACATGTTTGTCACTATGTATCAAATGGGGGTTGGGGGAAGATCATTCTCATTGTTTCCCTTCAAGGAACAATTCCTGTATGCCACCTTCTCTAACACAGTGGTCCCATAAGGTATTAAGAGTTGGGGCAGAGTAAAGCCTCTGAGTGATACAAGCAGACCCAATGTGAGTTCATTAGTCCTTGTAGATCTATAACGTTTTCCAGAACTGGAAAAACTACTCTTGGGTTATCCTATTATAAAGCTGTATGTTTCACCATCTGGTAATGTTACTAGCTCAAGCATGGAATCTGAATTTTGGTCTTAACAGATTAATGCATCCACTATTTTGAGCCCATCGACAGTTGTCCCAGATATCTTAACTCTCCTTGCTAATGGCAATAGTTTAATGAACTTCAGGTCCTTATTGCTAACACATTGTCTGTCTTAAGACAGACTGTACACCAACATTCTAACTTTCTGCCTGTGGTTCAGCTTCCATCTCTCTTGGTCTTCTAGTCTGTTTGCTTTTCCTTATTGCCATACTTCTGGAGAGAACCCTCAGTTCATTTTTAGACTGATAGAGCACTCCTGTCAGCCCTAGAAAAAAGATCATATGATTTATTCTGAGTGGTCAGAAACAAGGATGCTGTCTGTTATGTAAACAATATGTCCCTGCCTCCTCACTCAGGATGGTATGAGACTTGGTGGTGGTCTGTCTTTGTTTAAAGTAGATTTTTATGGGTATCTCTTCAATGGGCCTCCTAGTTAGCAGTTTATCTCTGCATGTGTAAATCTGGTAGTGACATGCCTAACTACACAGTTGGTATGTTCAAGTGCCAGGTATTGCGGACACATTTTTGAAATCTGTTGAAAGCTTCACCTTTAGCATTTAGACATGTTTGGAAATTAATCAAAGTTACAAATATAGGCATTACTGAAGAATCAGAATAACTCTGAAGGACAAGCTCATGTTTCAACCTGTGTGCATAGGTGAAATAAAATAAAAGCAACAAACTCCCACTGAGTCAAAAACCTAATGAAGTATGTATTTTTTGCAACTGGGTATTGTTGATTGCTTAAATAGATACATGTCTTCAAAATTTGAGAGCAGTGTTCTAAAAGCAGAATTTTGAATGTTTGATATAAATGTCACAATGTTGTCGTTTTTTTTTTCTTTCTTTTTTTTTTTTTTAAAAGGTTGTTAAAGGAGATGGGTTGGCAGGAAGACAGTGAAAATGATGAAACCTGTGCTCCACTAACAGAGGATGAGATGAGGGAATTCCAAGTCATTAGTGAACAGGTGATACTTACTAAAAACTACTAAGCATTACATTTTCTATTTGTTTATACTTTGTGTTCCAAAAAACACAATTGAGGGATTGTCAAAACTGGATTGTGACATTGAGTGAACAGGGTAGCTTGAGATGACTCTGCAACAGTTATAAATATATTTGTTCTGCAATATGAAGGAAAATTCAGAAATCTGGATGGCTTTACAGGGTTTAATGCACTAGTGTTGTCCCATATTGGCCCCAGGATATTAGAGAGATAAGGTGGATGAGATAATATCTTTTATGCACCAATGTTTGTTGGTGAGAGACAAGCTTTGTCTCTCTCTCCAACAGAAATTGGTCCAGTAAGATATTACCTCACCCACCTTGTATCTCTTAAAGGGTTTTGGCACTTAACATCCCCCTTTCTTTTCTTCCCCCTCCCCCCCTCCCCGCCCCTGAATCTAATAGTTTATTTAAAATCCTTAGATTACAAAATTTGTATCCGCATCTAATCCCCCCAAAATGATCAGCAGATATCTGCAGATTTGCAGGACTCTAAAAATCAAAAGGCTAGGGAGTGAGCCTTGAAAATTCATGCTGCATCAAATGTCTGTTTATAAAAGATAAGCTTACATCTAGGACTTGCAGTAGAACTGTTTAATTTCCTTTCAGTGATGGAGCTGCACTAAGTCCATAGACTCTCCAATTCCTTCATCTCAATCTGACTGGGGGGAGTGTTCTTACCTGCATGCTTTTTTGCAGTTGCATAATTTTTTAAAATCTGTGTTTTCTTTGGCTTCTGGAAACCTCTGTTCATTGATTTCCAAGGAAGAGGGGTGAAGAAACTGTTCTGATGTTGTGACAGTTTTTTTTCTCATTTTTAGTATACGATCCTAATTAACATGGAAAAAAATCTATTTCTTTGTGGAGTCTTACCACATTATACATATGAACTGTCCTATGAGTGGCATAGTTGTTGATGTACAAAAAAGCAATATTGTTTTAGTGCAAATCATTACTGCTGTCAATTTTCAGCCCACTAAATGTTTGTTTTTACATTTCAGTTACGAAAAAATGGCCTTCGAAAAAATGGCATTCTAAAAAATGGCCTCATCTGTGACTTTAAATTTAGCCCCTGGAAAAACAGCACTTTCAAACCCACAATTGAGAATGAGGATACAGAGACCAGCAGCAGTGACACATCAGATGATGATGATGTGTGAAGAATTCTCTAACAGCTTTAGAAGCTTGTGTGATCTCATGCAGGTTTGGGGGTGAATTGTTCAAGCCCCCCACCCCCAAACTATAATTTATGTAGAAAAATACCCCATTAGAGGAAGAATTTTGGGACTTCTCTATGAAGAAAACAAGGAATGTTGTGTTGGGCTGTGAACATTACTATAATTACTTTGTAAATCAATGTTGTAGAATGAGGACTTTGGTTGATCCAGCGTCGACTTTCTTCATCACTGCAGCATTTCTCTGACTAGCAATGTGACAATGTAACAAATGAGATTTTCTCATTTAATAATAAAAACAAAAATTGTATAATGTTTTGCAAAGCTTCTGTCTTAAAATGTCCAGATCTTTAACAAAAAGGGGCAACTTGACAGTGTTTTGCTTGCTGAGTCATTTCTTTCTTACAATGGAAACCCTCAAGTCTACTTTGTACGCAAAAAAAAAAGGGCAATGTAGCATGTTGGCTAAAACGAGCAAAGTGCACTAAAACTTTGTTTTCCTGAATTGAGCTGTTGTACTGTTCCACTTTTTCCAAACATAATTGCTCTTTAGCCATTAATAGTTCAATTATTGTTACAGCAAAAGGCTATTGCTACAGTTTCAGATTTATAGAACTGACTTAAAATCAAGAGCTTTATTTGGGTGCTGCAAGGTTCAGGATTCTCAGAGTGGATGTTAACAAAGATTTTTGTGGGAAAATAAACATTTTGATAAATTATTCACATGCAGAAAAATTGATTATACTGACTGGATCTACATGGAAAATAAACTGGATTTACAGAATATTGTCTCAGTGCATAGCATCACAAGTATTGTTTATAAAACCCAATTAGTTTGATCTTTATTAGGTTGCAAGTATACTGTGACAGCCATGGTTGACTTTCAAGCTTTGAGAAAGAAAAACAAAATTTGATCACCAGTCTTTGCGTTTACTGCTATGTCAGTTTCATTTGTACAATATGCAGTTTATTTCAGTGGCCTAGTTTTAAAATCTTTTTTTATAGTCTCACTAATTCTTAAACCACTGTGGTCTTGTTATATGGTTTATTTGTTACTGGAGATAATTTGGCAGTGCCAATTCTTAAATTATTTGTACAGGTTTATTTTGTTCATTTTTTCCTTTTTAGCTCTTTATATTTTTCCTTCTGAGGTTCCAACAGTGTAATTCATAAGCATAAATGCATTGTGATATGATTTCATACTTCTATAATGTAGATCTATATAGATATATGTAGACTTCCCCTTAAAATATTTCCTATTGTACTAGATCTTGCATAGTGTTATGTTTTATCCAGGATTGACTTTCACAGTGAAAATTATCTTCCTAAAGGGCAGATTTTTTTCATATTTTAGTTTTTAGGGTTGGGAAAACTTTCTACAAGTGAACATAGACTCATTTTGGCAAAGAGTAAAAGAGGAGTTTAAACAAATACACTTTCAGTCCATGCATAAAGGCAGGTTTCTACTGCAAATTGAACAAATTTAAGCGTGTGTTCATTTGGGCAAAGAATATCTGAAAGGATGTTGTTTTCTTTAATTGCCTGGTTTTGTCCAAGATGCTGATAAGAATAGAAATGTTTACTTTCTAAAGAGAACTGCCATGTTAATATCAGAATTTGCAATAGTTACGAAATGCACCTCCCCATCACTCACTTTTGATAGCTTAATCTGGTTTGTATTGATTTTTCACTTCATAGCACCTTTTTTTTATGCTGTTACCTGCAAAAATTAGGGCAATTCCCCTGTACCCTACCAAGGGCTTAAGGCGTGACCTGGTTAATTTAGGTACCCCCATCCTTTTTTTACCTAGGACTCGGGGTGTATGAATGAACAGAACAGGTAATCATCAAGTGATCCATGTCCTGTCGCCCATTCCCAGCTTCTGGCAAACACAGACTGAGGACACCATCCCTGCCCATCCTGGCTAATAGCCATTGATGGACCTATCCTCCATGAATTTATCTAGTTCTTTTTTGAACCCTGTTATAGTCTTGGCCTTCACAACATCCTCTGGCAAGGAGTTCCACAGGTTGACTGCGTGGTGTGAAAAAATACTTCCTTTTGTTTGTTTTAAACCTGCTGCCTATTAATTTCATTTGGTGATCCCTAGTTCTTGTGTTATGAGGAGGAGTAAATAACACTTTTTTATTTATTTTCTCCACACCAGTCATGATTTTATAGACCTCTATCATATCTCCCCATAGCAGTCTCTTTTCCAAGCTGAAAAGTCCCAGTCTTATTAATTTCTCCTCATATGGCAGCCATTCCATACCCCTAATCATTTGTTGCCTTTTTCTGAACCTTTTCCAGTTCCAAAATACCGTTTTTGAGATGGGGGTGACCACATCTGCACACAGTATTCAAGATGTGGGCGTACCATGGATTTATAAAGAGGCAATATGATATATTCTGTCTTATTATACATTGCTTAATGATTCTGAACATTCTGTTTGCTTGTTTGACTGCTGCTGCACATTCAGTGGCTGTTTTCAGAGAACTTTTCCACAATGACTCCCAAGATCTTTCTTGAGTTGTAACAGCTAATTTAGACGCATCATTTTATAGGTATAGTTGGGATTGTTTTCCAATGTGCATTACTTTGCATTTATCAACATTGAATTTCATCTGCCACTTTCTTGCCCAGTCACCCAGTTTTGAGAGAGCCTTTTGTAGCTCTTCGCAGTCTGCCTGGGACTTAACTATCTTGAGTAGTTTTGTACCATCTGCAAATTTTGCCACCTCACTGTTTACCCTTTTCCCCTGATCATTTATGAATATGTTGAATAGGACTGGTCCCAGAACAGACCCTTGGGGGACCCCACTATTTGTGTCTCCATTCTGACCATTTATTCCTACCCTTTGTTTCCTGTCTTTTTAACCAGTTACCAATCCATGAGGGAACCTTCCCTCTTATCCCATGACAGCTTATTTTGCTTAGGGTTTACTTTATGGGTTTGCGGGATATTTTTTACACAGCTGTGCTTTAAACATTTATTTATTAGCAATATATGTAGAATATATATGCCAAGCAAATTTTTTATGCTTACCATTTCTAATATATAAACTTTTCCCAATGGCCAGTCAGGATTTACTTGTTTGGGTTTTTTTGACGATGCCTTTGCACGTTATTGTTGTGCAGAGGGGTTAGAGTTTTAGCATCTTGATGTTGAACTGCAGTTCAGAGAGGGGTTTTAAAGAGCTTTGTTTATATTATATAGATAAAATTAATTAAAAAAATAATTATTAAACCTATTTTATTTATGACCCCTAGGTAACAAAATTTACCCAATCATGCACTGGCACCTATGTTTCCACCTTTTTGCTTACATTTTTTAAATTTTATTTTTATGCTTAAATTGTAACTTATTTATGACTCCTTTTTTAGTTTGTGCAAACGGTCTGCATAAATTTGCTGGTCAGAGCTTATTTTATTTATTTTACCATTTTTTTTTTGTATTTGTTTAAGCTTTCCAGTGCCTGGGTGTTTCTATTTTACAGCCCTTGGTGTTGTAACTATTGTTAGGGGCATTCCTGAGGTGGGGGTGCCTTATTAGCAGCAGAGCATTTTTCTCAATTTTAGTGGTAAAATTGAAAATTTCACCGAAGGCTAGTCAAGCTAGTTTAGTATGGAAGTTAAGTCAAGTCCCAGGCCTACAATGCTGTCATCAAAATTGTCTAGATATCACAAGTCACCCATCTTAACAGATGTAGGGAAGTACATAGGCACCAACGGGGAAAAAAATGGTGGGTGCTGAGCACTCACTGGCAGCCCCCTACCAGAGCCGCCGCCTCCTCCCCACAGCATCTCCTACCTGCTGGCGGGCCTGCAGATCAGTGCCTCCCCCTCCCTCCCAGTGTCTGCCGCAGATCAGCTGTTCCACGATGTCAGGAGGTGCTTGGGGGGGAAAGGGGAGAAGAGTGAGGGCACAGCGTGCCTGGGGGCGGGGGGGTGGAACTGGGTGGGGAAAAAGCAGTGCAGGAGTGGGGCCTTGGGGAAGGGGTGGAGTGGGGGCGGAGCCTGGGGGGTAACCCCCTGGCAGATTAGAAACTCTGCACCTATGGGAAAGTATACCCATTTTACCAGGAGATGAGACGTGTGTTAAGTTTTGTTGCATGCCAAGTAACTTTATCCCAAAAGCTACTAAAAAATATAGTTTAGGGAAATAAGAAACGATAGGCCAAATTTTAACAATTCTCTCTCAATGCCACTTCAACGTCATCATTTTGACTATTTTAGGTGCATGAGGGGCTTGGTCTTGCCTTAAGGTACATCGTGATTAAAAGCAAGCAAAATAAGCACAATGATTAACTTAAAGGAAAAGAGAATATTAAACAACACAAAACAGAACAAAAATTGTAAACAATGGTTACTTCAGTTACGATATTTTCTGTGTCTTTTCTGTGGAGAACTTTTAACAGATTACACCCTTGGAGAGTGGTCCTACCTCTGGGAAGCTAAGAGGGAGAGTATGCTATTCCCCAGAAGTAGCAATGAATAGTGTCATAGAGAACAACTAAAACAGTTTATAGATGGACAAAAGAATTTCATTAAGGGTAGGTGAGTCCTGTTTTGGTATGTCATCGGTAACCTGAACAGTTTATAAATGGGCAAAGGTGAGTAATTTTAATTAAGTCCTATGAAACTATGGCAAGTATTCAAATCACTTAATAGTAGCCATTCAAGGAGTTGCCTTAAGACAGGGAAATTAATGAAAAACAAGAATTTTAAATACCAATTAAATCCCACTATTTGCCTCTGTTTATCAATATTAGGCTTAAGTTTCCTCTCAAGGAATACATGTTCTGAACAGTGTGGTGTTTCATGGGAATCTATTAGTATCTTAAATTACAATAGCATTTCAATATCATATTAAAACTAATTCTCTGGCAGTGCTTCAGCATAGATCAGTAAAATGGAAGTTAGCGGAAGTCCTGAAGGTGTCATTTGAACTAGTAGGTTTTCTTTTTGATGCTGCTCTGATTTTTCTTTTTTGCAGTCTGTTACAGCTACCTGGCAGAGATGAACAGGATGATTTGTGCGGAGTGCTGTAAAGTCGAGGAGGGGAGCACAGAGTGAACTGCTTGCTCAATTCAGAATTTTGTACTGCTCTCCTCTAAGTTTATGCAAGGAGGAAAACAAACCTGTCAGGCTTGATTAAGTTCAAATTAGTTGTTGTCATCCATTCACTGGTTCAATGCCTTCCTGGGTTGGCCTTAGTAACCTTTTCAGCTCGTGAATAATGTATAAGCAGTAGGGGGTGTAATTTTTCCTCAACTTGATTGTTATCCTTCCTTTGTCTTTGTGGCAGGAAATTATCAGAACATCTTTGTTTTAGTCTATATTTTTCTGAGATTATACCCTAATGAAGCTAAAGGATATAATAGGAGTTGAAATTCTGTTTCAAATAATTCCATACTCTTAAAGCTTTTTGGTTTGAAGTAGTTGTCCTCTCATTAATCTTGGAAGCGGTGATTTTGTTGTTGTTCTGAGTTGGTATGGACATTGCTTAAGCTTTGCCAGATAAATTAATTCCCAGTTAATATAAATATTCTATACTCAAATGGCTTCTTGCTTTTATAGTGAGCAGTTACAGCAAGGTTATTGAACGCCATATTGGTACATAAAACATCTTGCCATTTATGTAGCAAAGATATTAGGGAGCTATTACATTTTGTTAGCTTTGCATTTAGGTAACATTTGCAAAAACGCATCTCAAAAGAAGCTTGTCATTTCCAGGCATCTAAGGAATAAACTTTGCACCATTGAGAAGAAATCTGAGTCAGAGGTAACAACGTATTCTGTAAGGTATTTTCAAACCAATGGTTTTTCTTGGTTTCAAAAATAAAGATTTTGAGTGTTTATTGAAGAAATTACTCCTAATAATTTTGAAGGGGTTAACTGAGGTTTTTTTTTTTTTTTTTTTTCTGCAAAGAGGAAAGGGAATAGGTAAAGGACTGCCTGACCCCGTCCCCCTTTTTATTAAACATTTTAGTTTTATGGCTTTTGGTAACATTTCTTATGCATTACTCCTTTTTTGCTTCTAAAAGAATGACATCCTTTCCGTCTTTTAAAATTGGGACCCTTTCTAAAACAAATCAGTCTATCAAATGAGATTTCATACCAGACTAGTATCTTTTTTGATAAAATTCCTTGATGCCTTTTTACCAAAATGGTCCTTGGATGTATCATTTGCAGTATATTACAACTGCAACTAAAAACTAATATTGAATATTTTATTCAAAGCACAAATTTCAGTAACCAATGCATACGTAGGTTTTCAGTACATAGTGGAAAGGAAATTAATATGGAAAGATAAAACAAGATAGAAAAAAATTATGGAAGCTGCCTTTTTGAGTTTGTGTAAACACTCTTAAGTGATTTATGGTCAAGGTTGTTATCGCCTTTAGCACTTTGGGACTTGTCCCTGGGTAATAGAAAGCAGAAGCCTCCTGGAATTTCTTTAATTAGCTTGAGCATCTTAAATAAAATAAGCAACCAAAAATGTAGGGCTTTGTTACTATAGTCTTCCAAGCATGATGGGACTAAATAATTGTAGGTATCTTTTAAAATTGAGTAAAGATGCAGGCACGTTGGTAATCACCTAATGAGGATAAATTATAATTGTTTTTCCATCAGTGTTGAGGTTTTTCCTACTTGTCTTGGATGAGCTGAGGCAAAGAAAGGTTAAGTAACTTGCCCAAAGTTACACATTGGAATTGGTGGCCGACTTCAGTATAGAACCAGCTGTCCTTGTTTCTGGTGTGTACTCCAAAAGCTAACCTGCTCTCCCCTCTATAAGTATCCCTTTAGAAAGCTATTGCTGTAAGTGGTATAGAGCCATTGTTATGTACCCAGTCTGGGGGAAATGGTATTATCAGAATGGGGATTTCATCATTCTAAATTATACTGTTGTAAATTAATCACACTTGATTTTTGACAGGTGAATAGATATATGAATATCTATGAACTGAGTGTTTGAAGGGGGCAGTCCTAGCCTTTACACTGAACCCGTGGCAAGATTTGATGGGGAAGGGAGAACCAGGCCTACAAGCTTCCCTGCTGTGCACAGCTGAAACTGCATTATCCTCTTGGCTTGACTACCCTTGTTGGCTCTCTACAGTTTAGGACTTTTCTAAATATGGTTTTGTACAAACTGACCTATCCAGAAACTGGTATAATTAATTAGGTGCAAGTGTCTAGTTTGATTGCAATTATAGTAGTATAAAGTTGCCAATGCCCTTTGTTTCGGGTTTTTATTTTGTTTTAAAATTTCCTGGGAATTTATAGATGTTAATTACAAACATTTAAAAATGGGTGAAAGTTGGTGCAAAAGACCTCTCCAGTTTTCTGGGAAAATATCAGGGTTAATACTGGGCAATGGGAGGACAGAACAAAAGCAACAAATAGAGAAAAATAAGTATGGAAAGTAAGTGTAATGCTGTGGATTATTTCAAGAACATTAACACTATGTACATGAATATATCTTCCACTACATTGCCTTACTTTGGCAGCATCACGTATATACTTAAATTAATTTATTCCTATAAACACATCTACCAAGTGAATTGGATTTGATTCAAAATTCAGGTGAAAATGCATAAAAACTGAATAATAGCATGTGTAAAACCTGAGAATATTTTTGGTAAAAACTGAAAATGATGGGCCTTAACAGTTACTTATGTGTATAGCTTTGACACAGACACTGGCTGGCCAATATAAGTACCTGTATACCATAACTGCATCCATATTAGGGGATGGCAGTAATTTATCAATTTCTAAACTGATAGTTAAATCAGTCCTTAGTGTGTCTGTCAAGAGGCAGAAAGGGCAGCAGCTGGACCAGATGCAGAGTAGACAATCCACTCTGCCTATCCCAGCTTTCCTTATTCTGCTGCCTCAGTCTGTGAGAGAGACCCAGTACAGCCCCAGCCTGAAAAACCTCCAGGAAAAGATGGAGGCTCGTCAAGGTTCCTGGGAGCAGGTTCAGTATGTTGAACTGGTGCCAGTTGGTTGAATACCAGCACCTTCCTCTAAAGAGAGAGGCACTAGAGCAGCCCCTTCCACCTCTGTAACTGGTCAGTCACCTTGCCTCTTGATCACTCCATTCTCCAGCAGGGAGGGATCAGTGGTAGAAAGGTAAATGCCCAGAGGATGGTACCCCGAACATCAGGCCAGAGCTCTTCAACCAGCTGGAGGATGCCAACAAACAGATGGCTTGGCAAGACACTGCACCAGCTCTCCGTCGTCCTGGGCCACAAAGCACATTGTTGGCATATATCTACAGGACCACCTGCAAGTCTGGTGCTTTCAGCACCAATCTTGTTATCCTCTTGTAGAGGAGAAGATGGAAGAAGGGCTCTAATGATGGTATTGAGCTGGCCAGAGAGCAGACAGCCCTGTTGTACCCTCAGCCAAAGGTAATGGGTTTAGTTAAGGCCCAGTTGAGCTTGACCAGACACTCCACGTTGGCAGTCAGTAGGGTCTGAAGCAGAGTGACCATGTGATACCTGTAATCCATCCTGTCAAATGCCTTCTGGTCCAGGGACAGGAAGGTGTGTGCCAGACCATCCCTACACACCAGATGGAGTTAGGTCTGGACCCAGATAGAGGTTGTTGAAGATGTGATCCGCCATGACCAGACTAACACAAGATGGCTTTCGCTACAATCTTGTAGGCCATGCTTCTTTCCTCCCCACCCCCCAGAAAGGCAAGGCAACAACTTCTGGGGCAACAGGAGCATGGGAGGTGGAAGGGGAGGGGAGAGTTGGGAGTGGGATTGGGGTGTATCATCACCTCACCAGCCATAGTGAGACAGGTAAGGGTGTGGGGGGCCCTCTCTGATAGCAGGCATGGGCTCAGGTGGTGGGATGGGGCTGGGGTGTGAGTTGGTCTAGAAACAGCTGCTCCATCTCGGGAGGGGTACCCTGGAAATCTCTACGCCTGGCTGCTCAGCACCCGCCATTTCTCAATGGCCTCCAGCACTGGTACCAGGCACATGGAAAGGGCAGGGGGTGCCCCAGAAGCATAGGTAGGGGCAACATTCTGATTTGCAGCCTGGGGACAGGGGGTGGGGCTGGGGGAGGGCGAGGGAGCGGATGCAGCCCAGGGATGGATTCAGTGTCCAGCCTGAGGTGGCTGGCAAAGAGTTGTCCTCCCCCTGGGCCACAGAGGCCAGACCTAGAGTCTCAGTCTCCTGGAAGATAGGCTGGAAGCCTGCCACAAGGAAGTCCTCCTCAGTAACTGAGGTGAGTTCCACCTATATGCCGACTGCAGGGACGTGACAGAAAGGTGGAGGAGGTGTGCTCTGAGGCCTGGGTGAGGCAGGTAACAACCAGTAAGGGGGAAGCCAGTAACAAACTAGTCACCATATGAAATGGGGTGGGGGGAACCATGCATGGTGGAGAAGGTGCAGCAACTGCAGAGGGACCACACAAAAGAGCAACAGCAAACTGTGAGGATTGAACCACGTGAGACGGGGGAGCTGCTGGGCAGGCATGGGGAGAAGGTGGGGATGCCCACCAGCCCAATGAAAACTGAGGAGAGGAGATGGGTGGAAAGTCTGAGGCGGTATGTGCAGGTGCCCTGATATGCGCTCTTGATAGCGTCTCTGCAGCAGTGGTCAAGCAGTGGGTGGAGGCAGCAGGAAGGGGGCTCCATGCCTTGCTTCTCCTCACCACCAGCAGCAAAGCAAAAGCTCCTCAGCAAACAGCCTTCTCCTCCTCTAGTAGTAGCAGGAAGTCCCGCCCACAGAGTCACAAGTGTGCAGGGAGTGGGACAGGTGACTGCAAGAAGAAAAAGAATGGTTTTGTGGTAAGGCAATTGAATGCTGTTTCCCCTGTCCCTCAACACATGCACCCGTTTCCATCCCAGCCTTTTCCACGGAGTTCGTATGATGCCAGTCAAGTCACTGCAATCAAACTTTTCACAGGTGGCCACTTCAGTGTGAGAAACCTGGGTGCTTCCAACTGCAATTGAAAGTCAATGGGAGTTGTGCTTTGACTATGCTGTGTAGACATAACCCGGGGGGGGGGGGGGGACTGGATAACGGTCTTCCACTAGGTCAAGGGCTGTTTAAAAAAGTACTGTAATTCATTGTTGTCCGTGTTCACTGAAGGAAGGACAAGAAGTAATGGGCTTAATTTGCAGCTGTGCAGATTTAGATTAGATCTGAGGAAAGTCTTTAACTGTAAGGGTAGAGTTTTGTAATTAACATATATATAATATAGTAAAAACAAACTATACATAAACTTCTCATAATATGTTAACCATTTGCTACCTGACCTTAACTATATTTGAATCATTTAATATATAATATATAAATCAATTTGTTACACAGTTTACAAATAAGCAAAACTTGTTTATGAAAATCCAACTACACCTCTACCTCGATATAACGCTGTCCGCGGGAGCCAAAAAATCTTACCACGTTATAGGTGAAACCACGATATATCGAACTTGCTTTGATCCGCCTGAGTGCGCAGACACCCCCCCCCCACCCCCCAGCACTGCTTTACAGCATTATATCAGAATTTGCATTATATCGGGTCGTGTTATATCGGGGTAGAGGTGTAGTTAAAAATAGTACAATAAGGCAAAGAATAGAAGCAAAATTCAGAGGAGGGGGATAAATGGGGAGGGAAGGAAGTGTGTAGAGAGGAGGGGGAAGTGAGGAGGCCCAAGCATTAAATAGGGCAATTCAGCTACTTCAATCTAGGCAAACCATCCATACCCCAGAATTTGTCTTGGGTATTTCTATTCTGGTATACAATTCTGTCCATGGTGGCCAAGCTTACAATGTCTGTGCTCTAGCCGTCAATTGTTGGTTGATGTTTAGATTTCCATTTTTGTAGTTCTAGTCTTTTAGCAATTCTTAGTGCTCTGCTGAGCCACAGTTATTCAGATTTATTCAGCTTCCAATTAACATTCATTAGGTTGAAAATTACATGTTTAACTTGTAACACAAGTTGATCTGATAGGGAAAAATTAAGTCTGCAATTAAGTTCTTAAAACATATGGGTATAGGAGCATTCCCAGAACATAGGGGTTAACTTAGCACTTAACTAGATTTCACTCACACCTATGTCTTAGCCTGCTCTGAGAGCAAACAGTCCCCCGTCCCCCTAACTAGGTAACAACGCAGCATGTACAGGAAAAGGAGGGACACATAGGTTTCATAAAAATATTATTAAAAAATTCCCACTTAATCACACTGTGCTTTTAATTTCCTTAGGGAACAGGATGCTGTGATATCTGAGGTTTGTCTGTTGCCATCTAAATGTTCCTGTGGGGAGCAATTTCCAACTAAATCCAATTTGATCATCATTGCTTCTGCCTTATCCCAATTTATCCTGTAGCCAGAGAATTTGCCAAAGTTATCTATTGTTGTAGGATGTTTGATCTGGATTTTTAATAAATAGGAAGATGTTGTCTGCATAAAGATTTGTCTCCTGAGACCCGGATTTGATCCCTTGAATACTCTGATGTTCCCTAATTAGTAATGCAAGTGGGTCTAATGCTAGATTGAACAGGAGTGGGGAGAGGGGCATGCTTCTCTAGTTCCCCAAAACAGAACAAAGGTGGGGGATATTGTGCTATTTGTTAGGACACAAGTTGGGATTGGAACATAACAGCTTTATCCATGAAATAAAGGAATTCTGCAGCCCAAATGCATCCAGTGTAAGAGACACTGACAGTTCACTCTGCCAAAGGCTTTCTCAAGTAAAATGATCATATGGGAATTTCTAGAGTGTTGATGGAACGCCATAACATTAATCAGCTGAAGTGTGTTATCTGAACTATGCCTTTGTTTAATAAATCCCAGCTGACTGGGGTGAACCATATCATTCATAACTTTTTCAAGCCTCTTAGCCAATATTTTTGTATCAGTATTTTTATATCAGTATTTATTAGAGATGAATCTATAGCTGTTACACTTTTGTGCATCCTTTGATTCAAGTAGCACAGTAATTAGGTCTTCTCTCATACTTGGATGTAAGGTACCTTTCTTGAAGGCATCTTTGTAAATGGATAAAAGCTGAGGAGGCCAGAACTTTTGATACACGATGGCCTACCAATAGAATTGTGTGTGTCCGTCCGTCCGTGTCCCAGACCCATGTTCTCCCTGGACTTAATTAATTCCTCTGATTGCCAGTGAGAGGCCAGCCTGGTCTGCTGCTCTTCTGAGATTTGTGGGATAAGAGTTTTAACAAAATTATTCAGTTCTTTTGGGTCAGGTGCTGAATCATTATTGTAAAGAGAATTTCAAAAACTGATCATTGAGCTCTTTTTGGTTAATAATAACCTACTCACCTTCCGATTTGCATGGTATCATTTGGGGCCTTTGACCTCTCACTTTTAGTCTGTATGCAAGAAGTTTCCCTGCTCTCTCCCCCGACTCTCAATATCTTTGAGTATAAAAAGAGCAAATTCAGCTTGTGCTGAAGGCTGTCTATTTACTTCCAAGTGAAGACTGATTAATTTTTTAAAGATTTTCTTGGGAAGGGTAGCTTGCATAATCTGAATCAATAGCTTTAAGTTGTTTGGTTGATTCCATAGCCAAGCCTGGCTAGCTGCCTTCTGACCTGCTGAGTAGGAAGTGATCCTACCCCTAATAATAAATGCTTTTAGTGTATCCCAAAGGGTGGATCGGGATATTTCTTGTGTGTCATTTGTTTTGAAGAAAAACCAAATTTCTTCGGTGACATTCTGAAAATTTTTATCTTTCAAAAGAGAGTACAGTCTCCATCTTTAACAAGTCCAATTTGTTTTGGGAGGGGGAAATGATAGTATCTCTGGCTCATGATCAGAGATCACGATAGTCTTGATTTCATTATTAAGCATTGAGTCCATCAGATTAGAAACCAGGAAGAAATTTATTTGTGAATATGCGGAATGTAGGGAGGAAAAAAAATAAAATCCTTCATTGTAGGGTTCTTCAAATGCCATACATCTTTTAGCTCCAATTCTTCTATATAATCTTTTATAATATATCTAGCATGTGATCGTGTATGCTGGGGTTGCCCTGATTTGCCTAAAAAAGGGTCCAATGTCTCATTAAAATCTCCTACTATGATGGTTGATTCTAGTGGAATATGAATTAATTTGGAAAAAAAAAACTTGTTTAAAAAAACTTGGATCATCTTTATTGGGTCTCTATATATTAATTAGGTATGGAGAGAGTCAGAAATCTTAGCCCTTCACTAGCAAAAATCTAACTTCCTCATCTTTATTTATATATAATATTTGTGAGCCGAGTCTTTTATGAAACAATAGTGTTACACCTTTACTGTGGAGGAGAAATTATTAAACACCCCTTCCCCCATCTGCCCCCTCCTAAATTTCTCTGCCTCCAAGTCACTGGGGTGCGTGTCCTGTAGGAAGATATCTGGTTTCAGTGTTTTTAGATTAGTGATAATTCTTTTTTGGGGGTGATTCACCCCTCTGATGCTCCAGGAAATACAATTTATAACATTCGCTATAAGGAGTGCTTAGGTCAAATATTTTTTTAGTGGCACTTGAATAGCGTCATTACTTGGGCCATTGTTTGCTCTTGATCTAAGAAAGGTATATCTGTGTTTCCTCTCACAGCCCCAGGGATGTGAAGGGGGACAGGCAAGGGGAGGTGCCATAGCCGACCCAACAGATACCACTAGGGGAAAAACCTTCCAGCGGCTGTGCATGTGGCGCACACACACCTGCTTGGAATGGACACGAGCAACACATCTCGAAGAACAACGGTTATGGAAAGATAAGTAATTGGTTTTTTTCTAGGCGTAAGCAAGAGATCCCCAGTGCTTAGCTTGGATTAGCTGTAAGGGACATATAGAAATTGCTTATTATAGCAGCTTCTACCTTTTGAAACTTAAGACTGTATATCATTTGTGTATGTATGTTTACCTGCTTTAACCTGGTAAATAACTATTTCCTTTTCCTAGTTAATAAATATTTAGTAGGGACTGTGAGTAACCTGAATGTTGTGATTTTTGGTGTAAGGACCATCTATCACAAAGGTAAGTTTGCCTACATGACAAAATAGATCAGGGGATTGTCCGTGACTCCATAGTTAAGGTGTTATAGGTCTTGAGAAGGTTATACTTGATATTTGGTTGGTGAAATCTAAGTATAGAATTCACAGCCAGTCTTCCCTGAGATTGGTACTCATGCTCTTAAGCCGCTGCAGGACAGTTTGACAAGGGGAAAGCTGGCAGAGTGCAGATTTGAGAAATTGTGGCAGTAGGAAGAGAAACAGTGCCAGTATGAACTGGAAATCACAACACTGCACTGCCAGTGTCTAAAAGATTTGGTAAGTGCAGATAAAAACCACACATCCAGTTCTTATACAATTTTGATTATAAGTGGTTACATAAATATAGTGACGGGGTAGTGTTTTAGATGTTTTGATGAAGTTCCATAAGAGGGGTGGACCTGTAACCAGGTGGCTGAAATGCATAAGATGAAGTTTGTAACTCCCTTACTGAGCAGTAAGGGGCTGGCAGCAAATGCCAAATAAGGATTGCATGGGGTATGATAAACTTAAAACCACCTTGATAAAGAAATTTGAACTGGCCCTGAAAATTACAGGAAGAAATTTTAGGGGACTTTAAAGAGTGATGAACTTTATGCTGAATTTACAAATTGTTTTGTAGACTACCTAAAGGAATGGGGATTTGGGAGCAGGTCTTTACAATAGAGAGAACTTTGGATTTGATAAGTCTACAACAATTGTATAATTAGTGTACTCTTTGGTTCAGAATGTAGTTTGTAGAATCCCTCCTCTACCCCCAATACTGGTACAGGCTGTTAAGCCAGCAGACCAGTATTTAAGAAGCAAGGCCAGATAAAAATGCAACAGAGAAATAGCCCAAATTGGGCTCAAGTGATCCAGCTAGCTCAAACCCCATAGGCAACTCACAATCCAAGCTCTTTAGTAAAGATGACGCAGAGAAGTAAGTTATCATTTCCAAAAAACAGAACATCTGTCCGACAACTGGACAGGAGTATTAACCTTTTCCAACCTTTACTAGCAGCATGTGAATAGAGCCAGAAAAATCTTCCATCTCACCAGCATGCTTGTGTGTCGCATTTTAGACCAAGACCAATCATCTCCATTTCCATGGTTGACAAAAAAGATGAGAATGATTTGATTTGAGGACTCATTGCATGATTCCTCCACACAGATAGCTCTTCCATGTTGCAATCATTTACCATTCATCCAACTCCTTCCCACTAGCCTTTCTTTCTGATTTTTGACTCTCTCAGCCTCTCCTCTCAATCTCCCACACTTATATAACTCCTTAACTGTATATTTCTTCACCCTTACCTCTTTACTGAACCTGCAGTGCTTGTCCAACTCTCCCACTCATCAGAAGGCCTGTTTGTTTGACTTAGGGTTGGTTTGTGCTTAAAGCGTATACCTCCATAGCTATGTAAGTCAGGAGTGTGAAAAAAACACCCCCCCTAACCAACATAGCTATGCAGATAAAACCCCCAGGGTAGACATTGTTCAGGGATGTAGTGTTCCTATACCAGCAGAATTCACCCTTCTTTTGGGGTCATCTACACTAGGGGTTCTGGTGGCATAGCTATGCCAAGAGAGCAATGCTGGTATAGGCTCCGTAATGTAGACATTGCCTTATTCTTCACCAAGCACTGCTCTCTCTAATCTCTCTATTGCTGAGTTCCCCCTCTCTGATTATCACCTTGTCTCTCCCAGCATTGCCCATCAGCTGCCTTGCCTTGTCACTCAGCCTTTCTATGATTTCCAATCCATCAGTGTTGATGACTTCTTGTCTGCTCTCATCCCTGTCCTCCTTGCCCTCTCTTCCCTTTCTTCTATTGATATGGCTGTTGGTTCTCTCCATGCTTCACTCTCCTCCACCCTTCATTTGTTTGCTCCTCTTTCCCACCACCAGGTTCATCCTGCCAACCCCCAGCCCTTACTTATCCCCAACATCTGCTTTTGTGCTCCTGCTGTCATGCTGCAGAGCATCTCTGGCAGAATTCCCATGCAGGCTGACTTCCTGCACTGTAAATCTGTTCTCCTCCTCCTCCACTTCTGCCACCTTCCTATCTAAATTCTCCTTCTCCAACTTAACTGAATCCCACACCTGCAATCCCAGCTACCTTTTCACTGCCTTTGACTCACTGCTCAAACCCCCACTTCCTCCTGCCTCAACTTCTCGGGATCTCACTGATTTCTTCCAAAATAAAGGTTACAAAATGTGACCTCCCTCCTCCCCTTGCTTTACTTCCTTTTCTCTCCTACAGCTCTCCTCCTCCTCTAACCCCTCCACTTTCCCCAGTGACCCCATTTTGTCCCATCTCCTGATCTCCCTTGCACCCATTTTCATACCCTCCATTCCTCTTCACCTTAACCTCTAACTCTCTTCTGGCTCCCTCCCCTCACAATACAAACATGCTTTAGTATCTCCCATCTTAAAAACAAACACAAACCACCCTTGACCTCATTTGCCTCTTCAACTATTGCCCCATCTCCCTTCTCTCTTTCATCTCCAAGCTCATTTAATGTGCTGTCTACCATCATTGTCCAGAGTTCCTCTCCTTCAATTCCATTTTAGACCCTCTCCAATCTATCTCCTGCCCCTTCCACTCAACTGGAACTGCTCTCACGAAAATCTCCAATGACCTCTTCCTAGCCAAATGTCAACTAGTACTCCAGTCTTATCCCCCGCTTGATTTGTCAGCAGCCCTTGACCATGCTCCTCTTCTTGAAATCTTGTGTGCCCTTTGCGTCTAGAACTGTCCTCTCCTAGTTCTCCCCCTACCTCTCTAATCATTCCTTCAGCGTGTCCTTTGGAGGATCCACTTTATCCACCCTACAACTTTCTGTGGGGGTTCCACAAGGCTCAGTCCTTGGTCCCCTTCTCTTCTCTCTCTACACCTTATCTTTGGGCAAACTTATTCGCAAGTACAAATTCAGCTACCATCTCTATGCTGATGACTCAGAGATTTATCTCCTTTTGTCCCAAATTAAAACCTCTCTCTCTGACATGTCCTCATGGATGTCTAGCCATCAGCTCAAGCTCAACAAGGCTAAAACAGAGCTCTTAATCTCCCCCTCTTCCCCAAGCCCTAACCCCTATCTCATTTCTTGATCAGTGTGGCCACCATCTTGCCTGTCACTCAGATCCATAACCTGGGCTTCATCTTCATCGCAGACCTCTATCACAATTACAGGATGACCTCTGCCTTAGCCCCCTTTGCAGTCCCTCTTGAGGGTACCCCTCAGGTGACAGATTTTGCTTCTTTCGCCTCTCAAGGGTGGTATCCAATGTTTCAACTATTGTTAGGCTGGAACTCTGGGGTGGAGCCACCTATTCTCCAACCATGTTAACATGACAGGCACACATATATTTGGCACCTGCAAGAAACTTCCCTCCAGGAGCCTGTGATCAGAGCTAATCAAAGTGACTCAAAACAGCTTCTTCAAAAACAAGCATATTCTTTATTCACGCAAAGATCAGAGAAAAGCTTAAAACAACAAATGGCCTACATGCTTGGGGCTTGGGCCAGTCTTGCTGCCCAGGTCCATCCCACAGAGTCTGCATCTCAGTCTGTCTGCTGTCTGTGAACAGCCCTGACAACTAAACCTCCCTATCTTCCCAGAGAGAGAGAGTTTTTAACTGTTCCATGTCCTTTTGATCTTAGGCTCTCAGTCTTGGCAACCCAGCTGTGTAATTTTGGCTGGCACCTGGAAATAATATTTTCCCAGTTAATGGCCCAGCCTTTATTTATTTATTAAGTTATTCTCTTAACTCTCTCAACATATTTTTTTTTTTTTTTTTTTTTTTTTTTACCCCCAAGATGTCTTAACCCTGGCTGTTGTAGCTTGTTTCATTTCCGGCTTGTTTTTCCTAACAACCTCTTTTGATTCAACTCCATATAGCCAGATGGAATAACATCAAGCAGGTAAACTGAGGTACACAACATTAATAAAAATGATACAGCTATCTCTGTTCTTCACAACCTTTCTCTAGATCATTGCTTCCCAGCTATGTCTAATGTTACAGATTCTGTCTGCAAAACATCTCTAAGGGTACATCTACACTACAGCGGGGAGTTGATTTAAGATACGCAAATTCAGCTACGTGAATAGCGTAGCTGAATTCGACGTATTGCAGCTGACTTACCCCGTTGTGAGGACGGCGGCAAAATCGACTTCTGCCGCTTTTTGTCGGCGGCGCTTACTACCACCTCTGCTGGTGGAGTTAGAGCGCCGATTCGGGGATCAATTGTCGCGTCCCGATGGGACGCGATAAATCGATCCCCGAGAGGTCGATTTCTACCTGCCGATTCAGGCGGGTAGTATAGACCAGACCTTAGATACTACCTTTCCTATTTCAGGCAATACAAATAATACTATCTGTCCACACAGCTAAAACTCTTCTTCAGGTGCTCATCATCTCGATTACTACAACATCCTTCTCTCTGACCTTGTCAAATACAGTCTTGCTCTGCTCATGGCCATTCAGAATGCTGCTGTAAAGATCATTCTCCTATCCCTTTTTGGTTTGGCCACATCACCCCTTTCTTTGAATCCCTTCGCTGGCTTCCCCATTGCTATTAAACATAAGCTGCTTCCCTTCACTTTCAAGACTATTCATGGCCTACCCTTACCCTGCTTCTCTCACTTGCTACTGAAATGTCAATTCCCATCTGCAATCGGTCCAGGATATCAGCCTCCACCACCCACTTGTTACGTTTCCAAACATGCACCTTCATGCTTTCTCGCATGCTGCTCTAACACTTGGGAAGAGCTTTCTGTAAACATCTGCAAACTGCCGCCTTATCCTCCTGCAAATCCCTTCTTAAAACTCTCCTTTGCCTTGATGCCTTGACCAATATGTTCTCATTGTTACCTGGTACTCCCACATTGTCCACCTTTACCCATCTATTGTCTCTTGTCTTCTGCTTAGACGGTAAGGTCTTTGCGGCAGGGGCCATCTTTTTATTCTGTGTTTGTACAGTGCCTAGTACAATGGGGTCTTGGTGCATGACTGGGGCTCTTGGGTGCTCTAGTATTATAAATAACAATGCTATATGGACCTCAAGTCTGATGTTTCTGGAAACTTTAATTGAAGGAAGTATATTAAACTGCTCAATTGAATGTTTTTGCGCTATATCTCCTGTATTGACTGCCAGTTAGTTAGCCTCTAAGTTGGTCATGATAGTAGGGTTATTGTTCAGCCACCAATAAACTATCCTGTGGCACCTTTAATCAATATGCTTCACAAACCAGCAGATGGTGCTAAAGATCTTTCTATTTAAAGTTTCAGAGTGTTAGCCGTGTTAGTCTGTATCAGCAAAAAGAACGAGGAGTACTTGTGGCACTTTAGAGACTAACAAATTTATTTGGGCATAAGCTTTCATGGGCTAAAACCCACTTCATCAGATGCATGGAGTGGAAAATACAGTAGGAA
Organism: Malaclemys terrapin pileata; assembly: GCF_027887155.1. Taxonomy (NCBI): domain Eukaryota; kingdom Metazoa; phylum Chordata; order Testudines; family Emydidae; genus Malaclemys; species Malaclemys terrapin. The sequence continues at coordinate 98,648,501 of NC_071510.1, read as the reverse complement.
GATTAGATAGAGAACATGAAAAGATGGGGCTTGCCACACCAACTCTAATGAGACAAATCAATTAAGGTGGGCTATTATTAGCAGGAGGAAAAAATTTTTTTGTAGTGATAATCAGGATGGCCCATTTCAAACGATTGACAAGAAGGTGTGAGTAACAGTAGGGGGGAGGAATTCTTTCTATTTAAAGTGATTCTCTTTAAGGCTGTGGGCCCACTTCTGATCTTATTTAGGCCTGGTCTACACACAGATTTTTCTACCAATACAATTATTTGTACCAATACAGTCATTTGGGTGAAGGGTGTTTTTGTTGTTGTTGGTTTTTTAACTGACATAGTTATACTAATTCAACCCCTTCTGTGGCTGCAGTTATACTGGTGCCTTATATGAATAGAGCTTCTTCTCCTTCCCATTCAGGAACAGCTATATCAGTATAACTGTATCCATATTTTGGGGGTGAAGGATGGGAAGGGGAATTGTACAGCTTTAAATTAATTGGTATAGGTAAAGCAGTGGAAGAGCCCTACACAGCCAGTATAAACTTTTGTTGTTTCTGATTTAGACTGATGTGAGACTACAATCAAGTCATGTTTGTGTTAACCTAGGTAATACTGTAACCATCGCACCTCTGAAAGTCAGCGCTGTTACACTCTGAGTGGTTCTCTTTCACTGGTCCTCATTTCACACCCAGCCTGTGGTTCCAAGTAGCTGTGGTCACATCCTGGAATACCATTTTGACTGGTGAGCTGAACTAGGCAGAAGGTAGAAATGCCTATCCCCCAGCGTATTAAGTCCAGCAGGTAGAAAGGCACTGCAAGAATTTATTGTAGAATATATAAGGCTTGGCAAGGCACAAAAGAAGTCAATGGCCAGGCACAGTGGCTAATGAAATTTCCAGTCACTGTGACTTTTTGTGGCATTGGTCTTTCACTTCAGCAGCCAAGAGAGTGATACCACCACTGTGTAATGATCTCATGTAAAAAATACCCCTCATGCACAGGCATTCATGCATCGTTAAGGATTCTATGTGATATCTGTTTGTAACCTTGTTCCTCGCAGATCGGACTTATACAGCCAAAGAGAACATACAAGATGCTCCGACATCCTTGTCAGATACAATGGCCAGCTATACAACAACTTCAGGGAAATACTGCAGTTAGCCAGGGTGAATAGCTTGTATAACTGACCAAAATTTCTGTTAAAGAAAAAATCAATTTGCAAGGCCAGTTGTATGCTCCAATCTGTTATAGCTCTCAGTTTGGCATAAAGGCTTCCAACTGCATTATTCTATTGTGGTGTTACTGTTTTTGCAAGCTAACAAATGGTCTTTGAAAAAGGTGGTCTATATTTTCATAATGTATTTGGTTTGATAGAAAATGGGTCTCTTGCAGGGAGATGGCAGTACATCTACTACAATTCACCTTCGTTTTTTATTCAAAAACAAATTAAAATGTGCTACAGATTCACGTTTTATCAAACTTCGCTGTTTAACTAAAAGGCTACCACTAGAGGACAGTAAAGGGATCTCCACAAAACACCTTTTTTTTTCTTTTTTTTTGTAGCTAAAGTTCATCTCCTTGTCTGAGAATAAATTTATTTCTGACAGTAAACATCTGCAACCCACAGCTTAAAGAAGTGACCATTATTTTCCACTAGATTTGATAAGCCAGTTTTCACTCTCTTTTTAACCTGTTTTGCCTTGCATGTGGTCTATTTTCTGTTCTACTATCCCAATTTTTAACCTGGGTTTTACTCTGCTGTTCTAGTGCTAAAGCATATGTGCTGGAAGCCAGCCAACAGCAGTTATAATGAGTTGTTCCTGGGGCTTATGGCCCAAATGTTCAAACCTGCATAGCTCTGAATTAGACGTGGCTTTATTTTTTCAAAAGTGCTGAGCAATTATCTTAGTTCCTGTTGTCATTAGGAGCTGCCAGTTCTCAACACCTCTGAAAACCAGGCCACTGACACTTAGGCTCCTAAACCCATAGTTAGGCATCTAACTTTAGCTAGCCGGATTTGAAAATATTGGCTTTTAGCCCTTAATTAATGCTCTTTATTGCTTGTCTCTAAGGATTCTCGGAGCTTCTTTCTCTAGCTGAGAGAGAAGGTGAGCATCTATTACCACAGTGGATATTTACGTAATTCCTCTAGACAGGCAAGAGATGCTGCAGGTCTCCAGACGTAAGCTGCAGAAATAAAACTGTCTAAAAGTTTCAATCTGTATTGTAAAATATGCTGGCCAGAAATCCATAGACCCATGTTCATTTGTAAGCCTGGGTCAATCCCAGTACAGTGGAAAATGCTGTTGTTGTGCCAGAAGGCCACTTACCCAATTTTTTTTTATAACGAACATTTTATTAAATTTGATAAAATCAAATAAAGGAAAGGCTATGGGTGTAATGGCTGCTGTGCACTTACATAAGACGAATGCCTGACCTTTACATACTTCTGTTGGAATACACTTTTGGGACCCAGGAAGCCTGCTGCTGAAGTGGGAGAGGCTGACTTTATGTTGGGACTGTTCCAAATGAAATGGTGCTGTCTGCTGCTATCTGAGCAGGGCCGGCTCCAGGCACCAGCTGAGCAAGCTGGTGCTTGGGGCGGCAGATTGTTCGAGGCGGCATTCTGCCCAATCCTAGGGCGGCACGGCCGCTTTTTTTTTTTTTTTTTGGTTGCGCTCCAGCCGCCCTGTAGTGGGCGGCGGTGCGGAGAAACAGAGCGCCCTGCAGGGCAGTCCTTTTCCTTTCCTCCCCGCCGACCGGAGCGGAGCCCTCATGGCAGGCGACAGGAGGCGGTGCAGCAGGAGGGGCTGCGTGGCAGTGCCCCTGCTGTAGCCCTGGCCACCCCCTTCTCTCTCTCTCTCCCTCCCCCCCCAGCCAGTCCCCCTGCACCCGCGCTCTGGCAGTGCTGCAGGTGTTTTTTTTTTTTTGCTTGGGGCGGCCAAAAAGCCAGAGCCGGCCCTGTATCTGAGTGTAGGCAACAAGATCAGCCCATTCGGGGTGGGATGGGGGTGGAGGGGAAGACAAACCCCAGACTTTCTGTGTGGGGATGTTAGCTCATATCTCTCAGATGGTCACAACTGCTGCAGTATAATGGGGAGGGAGGTGGTCTGCCAAATAGCTGGGTCGTAAACTATTTGCGACCTCTTAGGTCAAAACTATTACCTTCGACTTCTTCTGGAAATCTGTTGGTAACCACAGTAAATGATGGAGCACAGCTGTGTGCTGTTTGTCAGAAACTTAATAGAGGCCCTCTTGTTTTGTGTTTGCTGGAACTTTTGGATGGTTTGCTGGAATAGCTTCATGTATTGTACATTTGAAGTAGCTCATCCTCAAGGTGACAAAGCCATGTATATCTGTGGCAAGGTCTGCACCTGAAAGAAAAGGACCTGACCTTCTTGCATAGTACAGAGGTTAGAACGGGGTGGGCAAACTTTGGGGCCTGAGGGCCATATTGGGGTTCCAAAACTGTATGGAGGGCCAGTGTAGTGTATTAAATTGCTCCCCCTAGGAATGTGCTACTTACAGTATACTACTTGTGGTTGTCAATCCTGGTGCTCCGTAAGTAGCACATTCCTAGGGGGAGCAATTTAATACACTACACCCGGTGGCTCTTGCAGCCACGCTGCCCGGGAGGAGCTCACAGCCCCACCACCCAGAGCGCTGGCAGCACGGAGGCTGCGGGGGAGGGGGGGACAGCCTCCCTGGCCAGGAGCTCAAGGGCCGGGCAGGACAGTCCTGTGGGCCAGCCATAGTTTGCCCACCTCTGGGTTAGAAGCATACTCAGCTTCTACTTAGAAGGTACCCAGAAGATGTAAAGGTTTTGGAGATCCACACAAGGAGAGCTGAAGAAAGGAGGTAAAATTGGATCAAACTGCTGGCAGAATCTGGCTATAAACTGGTGTATCTGGCCCTGGTAAGGTCATCCAACCATACGGGTATCCTCCACTGATATATAAACAGTGTAGCAGCCTCACTGCCTCTCTTCTGCTGGTCTAGTGGTGTAGCTGGATCAAAAAGAACATGGCCAGAGCTTCTCTGTCTTGCTGAACCTCAGCTCCCAATTTGACCCCTTGGGGACATTGGCAATCAGTGTCTTTAGCTTAGCCTTCAGATAGCTGTACCTTACGCCTGGTGGCCTGTTACTTTACACCCCTCCATCTGCCTATGTTTGCAATTCTCTGTAGCTGAGGCCATAGGGAAAGAGAGAGTGTGTGTATGTGTGTGTGCATTCTATAGGCAGTCAGGGGTAGGGGGGAAGCAGGTCACTTATCTACGTTCTGAAATGTGAGGAGGGAGAGCAGCTGTACAGTGTTGCCATTTATGTTCACCTTAAGTTTCACCTTCATTACAGATGTTCCAATAGAGGCAATTTGGGCTTCAAAAGACACATTGTGACATAATTATTTATATTATAAAATGAGCTAAAATCCTTTATGTTGCAAAAAAAAAAAAAAAATTGTAAACTCTCTCACACTACCGAGAAAGGAATGTTGCACAAAGTAGGCTAAGAGATGGAAAAATTGGGTGCCAGGACAATAAATAACAGGACTGGAGGACTCTTTCCATTAGATGTATATACCTTGGTAAAAAGGGATGATACCCGACATCATAAGAATTAGTGCTGCCATAGCAAAATAACTTTTGGCAACAACTGAAATGATTTAGGAATTTTAAAGCAGCTATTCTGACAGTCAGTCACCATTCTTCTCTATCTAGAGCAATCTGACAGTATGGCAAGATGAAATACAGCAGCAGTGTACTACAGAATCGTAAACGTCACTGTTCATCACACAGTCCACGCCAAGCGTTTAGAACTTAACAAGGGAGACTTTAAGCAAATGATGGGCTGTAATTTTCTTTGTTGCTTTTATTTTTAAACTTTGAAAAATTCCAGCTGGGGGCAAAAAGTTCATTAGTATACACGACAGACATGCATACGTTGTGAGGTGTGAATGCTCTCCAGATAATCAGCTGGGACAAAACCTTAATCTTACTCAGGCAAAACTCCCTTTGAAGCCAGTGGATCTTTTAATCACACAAGGACTCCAAAAGTTGGCCCACATTTATATCTATAGCTTCCTTTAGAATACGAACATTGTTACCCCCTCCTTGATGCAGCACTGAGACTCCCTGTATGTTCTGCTAAGAGAAACACTGATTACATTTGTAATTAATAGGCATTAAACCCACTGACATGAACATCCTCTTCTCAGGAAAACAGTAGGTCATATCTTTCCATGGCTTGAGCTCAACGTCGTCTATCAGTTTATTTTATAACTTGCCCCTCCATATTCTACATTCAAATGAAAAGCTACTAGTTGGTTTGCTGCGATACCAAGGGCCCATGTAGTTCTGCAAACTCCACCAAAGGGATGTGGTTTGAAGAAATGTGGGAGGAGTCAGAGAAGCACCAAGGTGGATAAACAAAGTAAGGCCGTAATGCTGCCTTTTGGCTTTATTTACATCAGAAAAGTCAAGTATAGTTGTTGCGAGCAGTGTATGTTTGCTATTGGTTAATTTGTACCTTGATGTGGCAAAATATAAACATTTCAGTGAGGTAGAATAGAATCATAGAAGATTAGGGTTGAAAGAGACCTCAGGAGGTCATCTAGTCCAACCCCCTGCTCAAAGAGGGACCACACCAACTAAATCATCCCAGCCAGGGCTTTGTCAAGCCGGGCCTTAAAAACCTCTAAGAATGGAGATTCCACCACCTCCGTAGGTAACCCATTCCAGTGCTTCACCACCCTCCTAGTGAAATAGTTTTTTCCTAATATCCAACCTAAACCTCCCCCACTGCAACTTGAGACCATTGCTTCTTGTTCTGTCATCTGCCACCACTGAGAACAGCCTAGTTCCATCCTCTTTGGAACCCCCTTTCTGGTAGTTGAAGGCTGCTATCCAATCCCCCATCACTTTTCTGCAGACTAAATAACCCCAGTTCCCTCAGCCTCTCTAACATACATGTGCCATCTTCAAATGGTACATGTGTGGACTTGATCTCAGAGACTGGGAAAAACTCACTATGTGCTTCTGTACTGTGTGTGGCCCCTGCTTACATATGCTGCCACGTAGCAATGCAGGGCTCCACATCTGCCCCAGTACAAAAGCCACAGTGGGTGTTTTTAGTTATGCACACTGTTGGTTTATACAAACATTCTTTTTCATTCCTTGGTGGCATGGCACAGTTCTGTTTTGTAGTAACATTCTTCGTTATTCTAAGGGGAACATTGTAGCACAGTGTTAGAAGTAGCACAAAATACAGTACTCTTTCCCCTAGCCTCCCCCACCCCCTCCAGTGAACAGAAACTGAACACACTACAAGTAGTTTCAGGTTATTACGAAGCATAATTGGTTTAGTTGTTCTAAAGTACAGTATCTGTATACAGCACACTTATCTGAATGCCCTGGGGGACATCCAAAGTTTCAGATAAGGCATTCGGATAAACAAAAGTGATTAACGAACATAGGACTACCCGGAGGAGACACTGTGGATTCAGATAACTAGGATTTTCAGATGCAGGGAATTTGGATAACTGGAACTACATAGTATAAGTTTGAACCTTTCAGTGTATGTGAAGTATCAGGTTCAACAATGAATCCGCTTATTTTGAAAGGAAAAATTGTGACAGTTTTTATTGAAGACCTTTTGCACCAGATGTTAGAACCACGAGGAAAATAAATTCTAAAACACAAGAGCTCTTGTCACACAATGACTCTTGTCCATGAAGTTTAAGAAGTTTTGAGGTTAATGGAAACTCTAAATTAAATGCATTCATCCAGTTTGTTTACTGGCATTGCAGATGTTATGATAGGCAGTGACTTTCCATTTGTGAAACAAAAGCAGCAATCAGCAACTTTTGGCTGTCGTGGCAGGCTTTTCTCAGAATGCAAATTTACTTTTGTAACACGTTAATTTAACTTGTACATTTACATTGTTTATCACATTTCTTCAAGATGCACAAATTAACAGTCTGGGACTACTTTCTGATGTCTGAAAGCAGAAAAATAGAGCAAAAGTGGTATTGTTTTGTGACAAAAACTGTTCAAGATTATAGTGGCAAAACCTCATAAAGTAGTAAGATTTATTAAATCTGCAAATGCTAATTAGCTTTCATTATTAATGCTCTCTGATTAATTGAGCAATTAAAACAGACTACTTTATTTCTCAGTTTTTATTTTCTGTTTCTGTTTAGTGTACCCATCACTGTGGTATCTAGCCTGCATAGTTCCCATACACCACCTTAATGTTGTTTGGGTTACAACCACACAGAGACCATTTTGATTTAAAATTGCTTTTCTTTTCTAACCTCATAAAAACTCTCTTCGTACTAGGCTGTACAAATCCATGTTATAAACAGAATCAAGATTTTTATGTCTAATACTAGTTGACTAACGTGCTTACCAGATTGAAAGGCACTTTACTCACACACTCTCCTGACCCGACATGTTACTTATGCTGGGTGGAAGTGGTACAGAGCCATATATGCTGACTCTACACCAGCCAGAGATTACCCCATGTGAGGGGAATTCCAAGCTGCCAACTAGTTTTACCATTACATCAGGTTACCACCTCCTTTGCATTGTGGAAACAGCACAGTGGAATGGAGTGGGGACCAAGGATCTGGCCACAATGGCATGCTTACCTAGAACCAAATCTGCTCCCCAACCTGGTAAAACTCCTGTTGTCTTCAATGTTAGCAGGATCGGTCCCCTAAATGCCCCAATTTATCATAAAGTAGAATCACACATACCTACACTGTAAATTAGTGTCCGTTAAATTGTGGTAACATTAGAATTATGGGGAGCAGCAGGGGGTGGGGTGGGGAGATGTGGGATGGCTTCTGCCCAATATCTGGTTATAAAATTGTCTCCTGAGGGTGTACCTTTGCCCTTATCCTGCAAAGTTGTCACTCACTAGTTGCTGAATAATTGTTGATCATAAAGAGCTGTGTTTGCTCACTGCTATCAATCACTGATGTTTTAATTTAGTTTAATTACCATCTAAAACAAGCAAAGGGAGTGAAATAAAACAAAAGAATGAATTGGATAGAGAAGGGCAGAGAAAGGGCCTGTTTTTAATCTTTTTCTGAAAGTATGTAGGAAGAATTTAAAAAAAAAAAAAGAACAGACATTCAGTACAAAATACCTGGCGCTTGTCCACTCTGCTGGTGGCCCCCTGTAGTAGGTCCTAGCCGGGGCTCGACCCTTCCGGACAGGAGGGGAGCCACACCGACTCACTACTGTGGGAACAAGTAGTCAGTTAGTCCCGGAACTCCGGCTCTTTAGTGCAGAGTCGGAGCAACCACAGTTAAAGTTCAGGCCCTTTACTGCAGGGGCTGAGCGAGCAAATAGTTCAGAGCCCAGGCCCTGGATCAGGGCGGGGCAAACACAGTTAGCTCAGGCCCTTGTTTGCAGGGAGCTGAGCGAGTGAATAGTGCAAAGCCCGGGCCCTGGATCAGGGCGGGGCAAACACAGTTAGCTCAGGCCCTTGTTGCAGGGGCTGAGCGAGCAAATAGTTCCAAGCCCAGGCCCTGGATCAGGGCGGGGCAAACACTGTTAGGCTCAGGCCCTTGTTGCAGGGGCTGAGCGAGCAATTAGTTCAAATAAGATACGCCTAGGCTTCTGTAGCCAAGCGTTGGGTGAGGGGGAAGCCTGCCACCCGTGCGGCGGGTGGCAGGGGGGAACGCAGGCCCACCCACTCCACTGCATTCCAGCCCGGGGCCCTAACAGCGGTTGCTGCCGCTGCTGGTCAGTGGGGTATCCAGACCGCAACACACTGACATAGGCTCACACTCAGTTGCAGCCGGACCGGGGTCGGCTATCCCCGGGCTACTTCCGTGATCCCCCTCCCAGCCTACCTCGTTCGTTACGCCGGGATCGGGCCAGTCCATCTCCATGGGCTCCTCTCTGCCCGGGCTCGGTGGCAAGTCTGGTAGCTCTGCCGGGAAGTCCGGCCAATGGTCCTCAGGCGGCTCCTCTGGATAGCAGCAGGGGCGACGGGGTTCGGGTCCAGTCTCACCCTCAGGGTTAGTGGGGTCCGGTTCCCAGGGGTTCTCCCAGTGGCGGGCGTGAACGGGCTCCGGCGGCTCCTCCTCGTAGCGGGCCCGGGGTAGCTCAGGCCAGCCAGGGTCCAAGCCCCGGTCTTCGACGGTCTCCTGGCCAGGAGCTACCGGCCGCACGTCTGCTCCCTGTGGTGGCTGAGACCCAACTGAGCTCTGGCGGCCGGCCTTTATACTTCCTGTCCCGCCCCTTGACTTCCGGGGGGCGGGGACAGGTGGTGGTGGTCCCACCCACTCTGGTGCCGGCACGTGGGCTCCCTCTTCTGGACAGGAGGGGAGCCACACCGACTCACTACACCCCCTTACAGATAAAACGTACATCCAGAGTCTAAAAGCTCTACTGGTAGGAGTGAGGGAATTAACCAATGGGGAAAATAAATGATTTTTGGAAAAAACATAATAAACTATGTCTATAAGCTATAAGGACAGCTTAGAGGCCATGGAAATAAGCTTAAATGCCCACAGGATTTTTTCTGGTTCTTGAAAGTTTAATTGAGAGGCTAGAAAGATCTTTTCCCTGATAAATACAATGAGTGAGGGGTTTTAAAAAAAGGTATTGAGGGTTGGGACAAAGTTTATGAATAGCTGAGGTCAACAGCAGGACAAAGGCTTGTCCTGCAGCATCTGTTTTTATTATTTGGATGACAGTAGTGCCTAAAAAGGCTCATTGGGCTCAACACTGTTCAGACACTTAGTAAAAGACAGTCCCTGCCCCAAAGAACCTGGAATCTAAGGGCCCATCCTCGCAAACACTCACATGCATAACTGAATTCATGTGAGTATGTCCATTTGAACTAATGGGTCAATTTAGGGTCAGGCCTACATTAAGACTAGGTGCAACCTGGGGGGAATGAAGAAGGGAGTAGAAGGGTAACACTGATAATATATTAACTTTGCATTTCTATAGCACCTTACATATGAAGAATTGAAGCCTCCTAGCACACCTGTGAGGTTGGTAAGTTTATTCCCATATTCCACAGAATGCTTAAATTCCATTGAAATCAGTTGGAGCTGATCACCTCTGAAAATCAGGTGCTTGGTGTCTCAAGCAGGGTATGCAAAATTATCAAACACTTCTGAAAATTTGGGCCAAAGTGTCTAGTTCAAATTTGCCAGAGCTAGGGACAGAACCTTCCCTCTCTCCACTCCCCATTGTTTGCTTTCGCCAGAAGCCCATCTTTTCCATAGGTCGGTGGGCATGTTAAATGATACACCTCTACCCCAATATAACACTGTCCTCGGGAGCCAAAAAATCTTACCGTGTTATAGGTGAAACAGCGTTATATCCAACTTGCTTTGATCCGCCGGAGTGCGCACCCCCGCCCCCGCCCCCCGGAGCACTGCTTTACCGCATTATATCCGAATTTCTGTTATATCGGGGTAGAGGTGTACTTGATAAATATTGAGAAGTAAATTAGTCTCTACTCTTCATTGCCTCTGTCTTACAGTCCTTTTTAGCTTAAGCAGTGTACTCATTTTGGCTAACTTCCTTTTGGTTTCAAATGTAACTTTTGCCATTTTCATTCCAATAGCTTAATTACAAAGCTCAGGCCTGTGATACTGCTAAAAAACATTGCAGAAAGGCTATTTACAGTTCTGGTGCTGTGTTGGAATATTCCATTTTTATAGTAGAAACTGAAAATATGTGCATAATTAACTTCTGCTTACGAAAATATACATTTGAAAAATGTAGTTACCTTCATATTTCCCATAAAGAACAATCATTAATATACATGCGTCTGACGAAGTGGGTATTCATCCACGAAAGCTTATGCTCCAATCCATTTGATAGTCTATAAGGTGCCACAGGACTCTTCATTGCTTTTTACAGATCCAGACTAACATGGCTACCCCTCTGATACTTGACAATTATTAATATAATAACTGTACAATGCTACTTCTTATATTGCCATAACATCTGGATATTTCATTTGACAGTGGGGCTGAGTGAATAACTCACAGCAAATAATTTACTTAACTAATTAAGCTTGTATCTCTATTAATGTAATGTCTGTAAGCAAGTTATAGTTTCCCTGCCTGTGTTCCTTTATTAGTAATGGTAGTGCTTAAGGGATAGAGACAGAGCTCCATTGTGCTAGGCCCTGTACTAACACAGGGTAGCAGACAGTACCTGCCCTGAAGAGCTTACAATGTAAATAGACAAGACAGACACATGGTGGGTGAAGGGGTTGAACACACTAGCAGAGTGAACAATCTGATGATAGTAAATACCATGTTGTTGTTTTTTTTTTTTTTTTAATTCTGATTTGGTTTGTATTTGGTGGATATGTTTTTCCTCTGTGGATTGTATCAGAACAGTTTGTGTAAGTATTCAATACTCTGTTCATAATTCAAACATGTCTTTTATGACTGGTTCTCTGAGTTTGGTTTTGTGAAGATAAGCAACAGGCAGAACCTACAGCTGGTCTTCTACAAACAGATAAGGGCCTGTTCCAAAGCCCATTGACTTCAGTGGGCTTTGAATCAGGCCCATATTTTAGAAGGGAACACTGAGAGTTTTTGCATTTAAAATAATATATAAAAGCTTAGCCCAGCCAGTATGTGTTGGATCAGTCTGTAGTGGAGCTGCATGAGAAGGTTTGAAATGGCAATACAGAAGATCCAGCAAGGGATTAAAGGTAAGTAAATCCTAGACTAAGTATTAATAAATCCTTGATGCAAGATAAATATTTTGTAACGCATTCTTTATTGAAGGGATTGCTACACAGCGTGGAACATAGTAGAAATATTAGGTGATTTTTAAGGAGAGCTGTATTTATATTCATGGCTGTAACTGGCTTGTGGAATCTTCTGTTATCCCCATACATATCACTTATATATTTTAAAATATGTTAGCGGAGCTTTTAATTTACCTTTTCCAGACCTAAAGAGGCATCAATTATTTTACACAAGTTCTTGAGCCTGGGCATGGTGAAGGCCTTATACCAGGAATGCATGAGACAGCCTCACAACAGATAAGACACCCCCAGCAAATTTTTATTCTGGTCAATAAGGAGTAATGACAGATCGTTTTAAGACATTTGTGGCTATAAACTATTGCAATTTTCTGCTCCCAGTTTTTTAAACCTCTTGACAGCTTCACTGGACATGCCAAAAATGACCAATATCAGTTGTATGCAAGAGAACTGTGTAGTCGGGAAGTTTGTCTCTCTCACTAACAGAAGTCAGTCCAGAAAAGATATTACCTCACCCACTTTGTCTCTCCACTATCATTTGGCCACTTTATTCATTAATCCCAGATATAATGAATGTAACCTTACTGATGTTATGTAGGTTCTCAGAGTAATACTGAAAACTAGTCTGTGTCCTGTATTAATTCAGCTTCATTTATTCAGAAACATCCCTCTATCTTCAGAGTATTCTCCTTTTAGTCCCTATCTCATTTTGTCCAGGGGCAGCAGGTTTGTATACTTTTTGGTGGTGCCCAGAATGGGTCCAAGGCCAGCCCCTCCCACACCTGCCTTGTAAGCCGACATATTTTTTAAAATAATGTAAAAATGTGAGGGCTCTGCGGTGGGGCTGGGGATGAAGGACTTGGGGTGTGGGAGGGGCTCACGCAGAGGGTTGAGGTTCAGGGTGAGGGCTGCGGGGTGGGGCCGGGGATGAGGGGCTCAGGGCTGGGGCGGAAGGTTGGAGTGTGGAGGGGGTGAGGGCTCTGGCTGGGGGGGGGGTGCAGGCTCTGGGGTGGGGCAGGGCTGGGGATGAGGAGTTTGGGATGCAGGCTGGCTGCCCCCAGATGGGGCAAGAGAGGAGCATTCCCCCCAGCCCCCCCCCCCCCCACCAGCAGCAGCAAGCTCTGGGGGAGGGGCCCCCTGGCAGCACACTCACCTCACACCACTGTCACTGCATGTGCTCCTGGGGCCCCTCGCAGGTCCAGGAAACCCCCGCACCTTCCCTGTGGTGGGTGCAGAGGGGGGCTGCCATCACGTGTGCGCCTCCTTCCCTGCTGCTGCCCCACACTGTAGCCTCATTGGGGGTGGGGAAAAGGGCTGCCCCATGCCCAGTGACTGTGGGTGAGGGGGCCACCTGTGCTGTTGGAGTATCCCGCTGGAAAAGGGAAGCATCCATCCGTCCGAGCAGGGCCATCCTTAGGCATATGCAGCATACGCAGCTGCGTAGGGCACCATGAAATTTGGGGCTCCAAATTGCCCCAAATTTCACGGTGCTCTAGGCAGCTCATGCTGCATATGCGGCAGCACCAGCCCCGGCAACCAGCCCTATCCCTTGGCCATCCCTAGGGGGGTGTGCGGCCCCGGACAACTCCCTCCGCCCTGCCTCTTACCCTTCCCCCCCCTGCTCCGCCCCCATTCCACCTCTTCCCCCAGCGACCCCCCCCACTCACCGGCAGTGGCGGGAAGCAAAGCAGCCCAGCCCCAGCCCGCTCTATTCTGCCAGCTCCCAGCTGCAGTGCCCTGCTTCCGGCCGGAGGTGAGTGCAGGGAAAGGATCGCCCCCCCGCACTCACCAGCAGCGGGAAGCGGAGAGATGCGGCCCCAGCCCGCTCCGCTTCCCTTGCCCCGCCCCAGCCATGTTGCTCGGGTTGGGGAAAAGACCGCCCCCGGCTCTCACTGGTGGCGGGAAGCGGAGCGCCACGGCTGGGAGCTGGCGGAGTGGGCTGGGGCCGGACTGTTCCACTTTACACTGCTGCCGGTGAGTGTGGGGGTGGATCCCTCCCCCCAAGCTCCCTCCCATGAGCCACAGGTCTGGGGCTGGGGTGAGGGAAGCTGCTCCTGGCCCCCCGCTAATCCCCCAGGCCTCCCACAGCTCCTGCCTCCCAGACCCTGGCTAGGGATGGCCCAGTGTCCGAGGCAGAAGGGCAGAGGTAGGGTCAGCCTGGGTCAGCCTGCCCTGGCACTAGTGGTTGGGGGGCTCTAGGACCTGGTGCAGGCAGGGCCAGGGGAGAGACCCGGCCCTGAACATTAGTGGAGCCTGGCCCCCGTGCCCTGAATATTGCTGGAGCATGGGCACCACGGGCCCATATAACTCGGCGCCCCTGATTTTGTTCTCTGCACACTACTGTTCATCACATTCAAGCAAATGTAGATGCAAATAGTGAGCCTTTTTAAAAATGGATCCATAATTAAGAGCTCATCTTCTAATCATTACATTTTGGGTTTCTTGATGGTTCAGAAATAAGTAGCTGTTCTAAGAAAATAATCTGGTTTGAAAGCATCTCTAAAAATGAGTGTTTGGAGTGTGATAAGTGATTTAGGTTGGCTATGAGGAGCTCTGTTTTAGCTTCACTTCACAGCTGCTGCCATTCATGCTCAAAGCTGGGGTCACCGTGACAGCCTGGCAATAGTGTGTCTTGTATGGACCACACGAAAGGTTAGGCACCTTTTGGCCATACCATCAAACAAAGCAATGGGTCCGGCAGACCTGCAGGATTTGCTTGCCAGAACATGAATCTCCGGCATGGTTTGCAGCAGTTCAAGTGTAATAACTGACCTCTTCATGATTCATAGAGTTTTTCATACCTTGAATGAAAAAAGACCCATCTACGTCAAACGCTCATTTTCCAGGAAAGTTCAAGATGGCTCAGCAAGATTATATCAACAATGGATTGTCTAACCTAAACACGAGCTAACTAAAGAGCCCTGGTAGAAGCTGCTGACATTTCATGTGATTATGGCCCCTACTTTGCTGAACCGTAAACAAATAATATTGCAATAAAATATAAACAGGATGCTGTCCTTTCAGCTGCAGCATTACTTACCCAAAGGGACACATTTAAATGGTGTAGCTGTTAAATTAGGCAACAGCAGCAATTTTAGCAATATACCTATAGCACGTTGTAAGTGGGTCCCACCCCGGTGAAATCTGTCCACTTATCCTAGGTCTGAATTTTCCCCATTCAGACTGAGTTTTGGACAGAGGTGTGCAAAACTCCCCGGCTTGGTAACCTCTTCTGTAGGGCTTGGCTTCCACAAGTTGGTGCTTTTGTGAGGTTCACATCAGTTTAGGCTTCATAGAAAACCCAGAAGCAAAAAATCCCTGTCATGTTTCACAACAAAAGCAGAGACTCACTGCCCTCTTCCCCTACTAGACACAAACTCAATCCCACAATATACAGTGGGATATAGTGCGGTCTTCTGCACTGCCAAACCTAAGAGTTCAAAAGTCACAAGTCAGGCCCACAAAATCATGGTTCTTTTTTTTTTTAATTTTTTTTTAAAATGGTTCTTTGCTTTCTCAGCCTTTAGGGTGAACTCATGTCATGTTTTTAAGCTTTTCTTTGTAACGGTGAGGGTTGGAAAGATATTCTTTTTGAAGTGAAAGCCGAGATGCTCTTAACTCCAACAGCTGGGTTTGTAAGAAGTATACTAAATATTGCAAGAGTTGGCAACATTGTGACATAGGAAGAACAGGAACCCAAGAATGGACCAGCTGGCTGGAGGGGGCTATTCATGGAAGCAGAGAGTCTCTTGGCTTCCTCTGCAGCACACAGCCAAGTCTCCTGTGTCAAGGGGGGGTGGGGAAGGGAGACAAGGGCCTAGCTGGGTTGAAACAAACCAGAAAACAGTTTAGCCCCAAATTCTTAGAAAGCGTCTGGAAAGTTCCCTGGGTCATCATGAGTTTTGGGGTCATGATGTAAGCAGAGTCTGAATGCGCTTTCTCCTGGCATCTGGTGGTGAGCTGTGGGAAAAGACTTCAGAAACTGATCTCATTTGCATGGACATACCCACCCTGCCTAGGTGCTCAGCATGATGGGATTGCTTGCTCAAATGATCACTTGTGGCTGCTGTTGGATCCCCAGTCTCCTTGTTAGTAATAAAGGGTTGTTATCCTTGTTGTGTGAACCGAGGGCAGCAGAACTTTACCTGGTATACCCCGATGGAGGGACTCACTCTCAACCGAACAGCACTTGCTAGGCAGGGGACATGGGTTACAAAGCCCAATGAGTTTAGAGAGGCTGAGGATAGGTACTTGTACTTTGTTGTGTTGGGCCTGTTTAAGGGTCCTAGACATTTGACCCTTTCTCTCTCCATGGTATAATAAAAGAGCGAATTTAGATTCAATTGAGAGTTTTATTACAGCTGCAGAGCTGAAATCACTGAGAGCTGGGGGGGGGGGCTGAAGACATCTTGGAAAGTGGGCAGCTGGTGGAGATGGCCACAGTAGAGTCCTCCAGAGGCGTGGCAGTCAGTTGTTGGGGCAATGAGCGAGTGCCTGAGCAGTGAAGCATGTACGGTGTCTCCTTACCCACTCCTCCACACAGCGTGGGAGGTGAACTCTGGGGATGAACCTCTGAACTCTAGGGCTGCACTGGACAAGGACAGCAACTATGAGAGGGGTACAGAGAAGGGGCGGGCACGTTAAAGGGACTTTTGGGTTGCTGGACTTAAGACCCTGAGGGAAAAAGGACACTGCCCAATTTACTTGGGGGTGGGTCTTTTGCTCATGGTTTGTGTTTATGAACCCTAGTTGTGGTGTTTTCCCAAATTAATGCTGAGTTAATTCTCCCCTTTTAATAAAAGCTTTTGCTACACTTAGACTCTGTGCTTGCGAGAGGGGAAGTATTGCCTCTTAGAGGCACCCAGAGGGTGGTATGTAATTGTCCAAGGTCACTGGGTGGGGGCCCGAGCTGGTTTTGTGTTGTATTGTTGAAAAGGAACCCCTAGATACTGAATTCGGCCCTTGTTGCTGTTGGCTCCACCTGGCAGAATAATACAAGTGTAATTTAAAAATTCCTGAATTTATGATGACCTTGGTTTCAGAAGAATAGCTATAAAAATCTTGTGCAGGTTTAGTTGTGAATCTAAGGAGAAAGTAGATCTGAATTTGCAAGCCACAATGGGTCAGTGGTGGGAAAGGGTTTTGCCAGTGGGTCTAAAATCTTACACAGGAGTCTCCTTTTTTTTTTTTTTTTGTACTTTTACAGTATAAATAAATTTAATACAGGTGGGGTACCTTGTACTAAAACATCAGACAGAATTGCAAACCTTTTGGTGATGACTGCATCTGAAATGTTAGATCAAAGGGGGAGGGATAGCTCAGTGGTTTGAGCATTGGCCTGCTAAACCCAGGGTTGTGAGTTCAATCCTTGAGGGGGCCACTTAGGGATCAGGGGGCAAAAATCAGTACTTGGTCCTGCTAGTGAAGGCAGGGGGCTGGACTTGATGACCTTTCAAGGTCCCTTCCAGCTCTAGGAGTTTATTTTTTATTTTATTTTAAAGAATCTAACCAGGAGGGCAAAGCCAAAGGGCTGTTGCAGGCAGTGTGTGATAATAACATGGAGGTGTGTGATTTGTTTGTTTTTTGCTGTTGCTAAAGTCTAGATCTGCTGGTGTCCCTTCTCCCGCCCCATATGTGCTGTAAAAGACCAGTTGTTGCACTCAGCGAAGGCATGGGGCAAGCTTTCCAATGTCTCAGAGGCAAGGGATACGGGAGCAGCCTGATGAAAGTTTTAGGCTCACTAGCTGAGTGTGAGCATAACACTTTTATCATTCTCTTCTTTTCTGACTAGAAGTGTTACCACCTCTCATGATTTTTTTCATGTCTCAAGATATTTGATATTTTACTTAAAAACCCAGTTCCTGGAGTCTTGTAAATATATGATTACCTCAGGTTTCTTTTTCTTTAAAAAAAATGAATTTCTAGTCCTCATTGCTGGAAAACATAAACGCCAAAGGCTCAAAACCCATCAGGCAAATAGAGAACCATAAATTTATTATTTTGAATATCTTGTGATTTTTGAAGCAAATCTCATGATTTTGGGGGGACCTTGCTCATGATTTTTGAATTCTTGAACTTTCAGCACATAATTTTGTGCTTGATATTGATGTTTAATAACAATTCTGTCATTCTTGTTGGCTTAGATATCTAAAATACTGAAGAATGCACCCATCCTAAGCTTTGGACACCTTGCCATTATTTTAAAGTGCAAAATAGTTTTTTAATTTTAGTTAGTCTTCTGGAACTGAGATTTGATCAAATTGTTCTATAAATAGCAAAAAGGTGGTACAGCATGGGATGCAAAGTGCGTATAATAGAACTGGTAGGAAAGTGTTTTTTTTTCTTGCTGAAAATTTTGACATTTTGGTGAAAATTGAAAACCAAAATATTTCTGTTCCAAAATGCCACCATGGTACTGGTAGCCTGTGTGTCTCATGTTGTTCTTCTACTCTATAGGCCAGGCTCCCTGGTTGGACTACATCTCCCATGCTGCACCATGCTCTCTCCTCTTGATGAGGCGGCATTAGGGGCTCATCTGGCTGCAGTGCATCATGGGAGATGCAATCTGACAGAGGAGCCTGGCCTATAGAGGTTAATGGGGACATGAAGCACTATGGGATCATATCCAAATTCAGATATTTCAGTTTTCAGGTGATTATTTTTCCAATGACAAATAACAATTTTCTGCAGTAAGCAGGCACTTTTTCAAGAAAAGTGTGATTTAGTCAAAAAACCCAGTTTTCAATTGAAAACAGTTTTAATAGAAATTTTTCTGCCAGCCCTAGTGCAGTCCTAGTTAAGCAGAGACATACACTCATTGTGTACTTTATACCATTGTTTAAGTTGGTGAGTAACTTTCCCCTATTTGGCATTAAGTGGTTATGTAAAATAGTTTAATATGCCAAAGGTATGCAATGGGGGTTGTGCAGGAAAAGCAAATAAAGGTGTAAAATAAAATATTTCACCAGTTACTCATCTGTTTTCTCATCAACTTACATCACTATTTCTCATTGATAGATTTGGCCCTTAAGGGTTGCTCCTGCTTACCCCAGTTCTGAAATTTTAGGCCATTGTCTTCCAGTTGATTAGAAGGTTTCAACAACAAATGACTACCAATTAATGTATTATATGGTTTTGACTATACCTAACGTGCCAGGAACTCATAAAATAACATGCAACCTATTGCTGAACTACTGAGTGTCCATTTAGCAAGTATAAAACTATGTCATCTATATACCCATATTTTCTGTGATCTTGACCTTTATTTGAGCATTTTAAGGATGACAATGTAATACACATTACATTTTGGTTACTATGATAGAGACTGCATGGTGCAGTGTACATTCATGAATAGGTGCTGGCTAATTTCCTGGCTGCAGGGTCCACCTTTGTAAAGTTTGCTGTTAGGGAAAGTTCCCTTAATGGAAATAATAGTTCTATCACCACTATGCTGTTGTGCTACCTCCTTTTATGAGGTTGATCTTGAATTTAATAAGTTGGCCTTGGTGTGTAATTCAGGGAAGGGTTGAGTTGACTTTATGCCTCAATGACTGGCTGCAGGGAAAGTTGGTGTAGGGAGGCATCTTTCCTCTCACCTTTCAAAGACAGAGCTTTGAAGACTCATTCAGTGGCACAGTCACTGCTTCTGATGGTAAATGTTATCCAAGATAGAACAATTGAACAGTGTGCTCTGAAAAATGCACAAGCTATCACCAGCTTTGGTCTTTAGCAGACATGGCAGCCACCTGGCTTCACTTTGATAAACATTTTGGGTGAAATCCTAGCCCCACTAAAGTTAATGAGCGTTTTACCATTGTCTTCAAGGGGGCCAGGATTTCACTCTTTACATGACAGTTGCACACTTGAGAAAATAGGTGAGATTCAATGCTCCGCACGTAGCGCAGAATAGGTGAGATTCAATGCTCCGGATGTAGCGCAGAACTCACTGCCCAGAGAGAAGAGGCTGTGTAGTTTTAAGCCACACTTTCACCGTCCCAATTGTGGCCTTCTCTGCAGCTCCTGGCATAACTTAGCTTGGTGGTCTTGTCTAAATTACAGCGGCCTGTCCTCAGCTGCCTATGGCTGGAATCTCTGGAATGTTATATGCTGCTGCCTTCCCAGGCACTATGCCAAGACTTACATGGGGGCCATTGGAAGATAGGCACTGCAGAGGCAGTCAGAAGGCTATGTTGAGGGAATGTTTCCCCAGTCATAGCCCTTTAGGGCCCCTTTACACCTCTCTAGCCCTCTTATGTGGCATACAGGGCCTGGACCCGGGGTGAGGATGTCACCCAGAGAGTTTTTTGGGTGAGGCTGTGAGACTTTCTCGTATCACATCATTCTCTTTCCTCTGAGGAGAGAAGGGCTTGTCAAATCCTCTGGACACCATCTACGCTGCTCTGTCACTTGTCCAAAAGGGGTTGGTGGAGAGGACTCTCTTCCGACATGCCTCCTGCTCTTATCCCCACTATCCTAGGAGCCATGACAACAATCTGAGGAGCAAAAGTTAGATACCTCCTTATGTACTTTATGCTTTAGCCAGGGCCCACCACTATGGCCTAAAGTTATTTCTTGATGCCATTTTGTTCTTGTGAAAATTACACTCATGTGCATCCAGAGCATAGATATGAGAAGGATAGAAACAGTTCAACATGGAAATCTGAAATTAGACTTGTCTGAGGCACAGCATTCAGTTACATTTAAACGATTGTTATACAAGCCCTTTGAAAGATGGAGAGAAGAAATCTGTCTGTTTAGATCTGTATTTGTTTTGCTAGCAACCTTTTTATAGTATGCACACTGCAAACCACCTCAAGTGGCTCCAAAACTATCAAAGAACAGAAATAAACAGCTGCAGAATTTAAATTTCTTCGATAAAGAGAGAGGGGAGAGAAATGGACTTTCTACCCATCTGGCCTTTTAAAATATGCAATGAGAAGTTCTCTCTCTGTACTCCCCTTTAGCTAAATAAAGCCAAATTATGCAGGGGGTGATTCTATTTATGTTGTTCTTTTTGATATACGCTGGAGGAGTCATTTTGGCTTCTTTGTGGTATGCGTTATACACCGAGGTTTGTTTACTACTCTCAGCAGAACAGCAATGTCAACATTAGCGTAGCTCCCACTCATCTTAAGCCTTCCTCTTACTTTATAATTTTCTAAATTTGAGTGTTTATATGAAACATGCTATGACGTAAATCCATCCTCAGCTGTTAGCAGATGTAGTTCTAGCCATGTGTCAGAGGAGAGGTAGTTTTCCAAGGAGGCTTCTTATCTGAGCTTTCATACTCCACTGCAAACTCTACCTGGACTAGGAAGAGTTAAAGGTCAAGTCAATCTGTCACTAAAAGGGTAACTTTTCATAGGAGTTGGGTCTTGCGTTTGATACCTTTACAATCATGGTAATTTGACTGTTCTGGATGCACGAATGGTCAGCCTCAAACCCACAGGATGTGATTGCAGCATACGCTGCCTTGGATTTTAAAACACGACGTAGACGTACCTTCTGACTCTAAATCAGGCATTGTTAGCCACATACACCACAGGCACCTCCACTAGGTTAAGATGTGTTTAGTCCCTTTGTAGAATGTTGTTATTGGTACATGCAGGCATGAGAGGAAGTGTGAGATTTTTCTTTTTCTTTCTTTCTTTCTTTCTTTTTAAAGTAAAATTTGTCTCTGAGGCTCCCTTTATGTTCCCCCCTTTATTAATACTAACTAGGAAGGCCGAGTGTTGGACTGACTCCTCATTCTACTGGAGGAGGTTTGGATGCAGCACCATTCAGAGCGCATCATTCATACTCCTGGGTCACTCAGAGGGAGTTGTTTAAGAACAGTACAAAGGTGCTCCCTTCCCTCATGGGCTGAGTACTCTTCCTCCCAACCACTGCTAGCTGAGGTCCAAGCTGGAGACAAACTCACAGCCCTGCCAAACTGGCCCCTTTTGCTTAAATTTTAATGTGTTTTTAACAAATCACTAATACGAGCTCTGTATCTGACACTTTCCAGTTAGCATGTCCTGCAACTGTAGCATGCAATGAATCACCAGCATGACCCAGAACCCCGACTTTTTGCATAAAAAATACAACACACACAAATAGTACATTATTTGGAAATGTTATCGCTGATAGAAATAAAACATTCCTTCAGTGTGTCATACCGTGACAAAGAGAGGGACTCCATGATCTCCATGAACGAATAGATCCAAAGCAGAGACTTTTTCAATTTTATGCAAGAATACATTTTTAAAATGTTTACCAAAACACTGTCTATCCAATTGTATTGGATATTTCCCCCCCTTTCAACCAGATAGGTCAAGTTTCTTTGCAATTTATGCAAACAGGATGCTTAAAGAAAGCACCTGTGGAGTATTACATCAAAGGGCAAACTGGGACAAACTCTAGCATCTAAGGATGTGTTTAATGGAAGGGGGGGGGGGGAGGGGGAGGCGAAACCCATATGGGAGCTCATTCCAGCACAGGAAATGCACTTGGATTCTTTCCAGATTTGCTTAATTGCTTGTTTAGACTTTTTCTTTTTTTTTAACATGCATAATAGGTTCCCATCTTTGTCCATTGCTCTGGCATATGGACGTCCCCATATTCGATCTGCTAGCTATTAGACTGGACAGTAACACTTCACTCTTGCTTCTATGTAGTGCCCAGCAAGGAGGTACACTTGGGAGTAAGCAATGTTCAGTGCTGAGCATAGTCCTCTGCACTAAGCAGAAATCCCAAGCCTTGATCTCAAGTAATCTGATTCTGTGCTAATGAGGGTGCTGCAGTGTGGTCACCAAATTCCTCCTACTGGGCAGCAAGATTAACACATGAGGTGGGAACACTGAGCTAAGAATTTCATTTCCTTGGGCCTGTGTTTCCTCATTTCTCTGCCCAGACTCTGCTCCTTTTTTTTTTTATCCTAGTGAGTATGCACAGAGGACACTTGATAATTTCACCCCTCTGTGCAGAGGATAATGCTTAGTGCTTCATCTTACCTGCTTCCTTATATAGTACTGGGTTCTTGGACCCATCACTGTCCTTTTTGCGCCTTTTCTGCCATGCAAAGGGAACAGTGGGCAGCTGGGGAATTGTTGTATCCACCAGGCAAAGTATTAACAACTTCAGCAGAACTTTATTTACAGTGCAAGTCTCTTCTCCAAGCTGTAGCTGCACACTCTGTAACTCTCACTCAGCCTCCTCAACTCCTCCCCTCTCCTTCCTGTTTCCTGTCCTTTCAGACTCCCAACAGCCAGTGCTCCCAGTTCTAATAATACAAGCAGCATCTAAACACCACAGGAATCCTCTAGAATGGGGGAAGTCCTCAGATGCCATAAAGTGCCTATAGCCATCTGAATTACACACTGCTGCCTGGCTCTTTGGCCTGTGCCTCTCCGATCCTGAGCTGGTATCTGCTGCTGCCAGCACAAATTAGAGCAGCTCTGCTGCTGCTGCGGCTTGCACCAAGTGCTGGACTGTCCCAGAACAGGGGGAGGTAGCAGAAGGCTAGTTTTGCCCTTACTCATCCTCAGATGTGTTGAGCAGAGCACAGGGGCATCAGAGGATGTAGTACAGGAGTGAGCACTGATGCAACATCACAGAGTAATACAGCCTTACATGCTGTGCATTGCATGAGTACTCTCAGGATCGAACCCATCACATATCACTAGAGCATAATGTGTAATGGATCATATAAAAAAGTCCCCCAGTATCAATGCTAGCTATTATAGGGTTAACATTTTTATTTGTGAATTGATTCACAATGTGGAAATAAGCCTATTATTAACAGTGCTCCTGTTCTTTTTTCAATGTATGTTTAAGCACAAACTAACCTTTTCCTGTCTTTCAAAACACTTTTAGATTACACCCGGTGCTCCTGCATGACTGACAGCATTAGAGAGTATCTCTAACCATCAACAATAGTTGCTGGCTTATGCTGGATTTTGGCTGGAAGTAGGGCATGGTATGTTTTTATGCTTTTATTTATTGCGGACTGTGCATATCTAGTATAGTAACGTTGCATTATTTTATGTAAGTTAGACTTGAGATGGGTGCATCTGAAACCCTGAAAAATAAAATAATCTGCCCAGAATGTGATCAGTGACATTAAATAATGTTTTTTTGGGGGGGGAAGTTACCATTTATCACAAATGCATTTATTTTTCACTGTAGTGTTAGCCAATGACATGCCCTTTCTGAGCTGCTTAAATTAGTGGGAGTAACACAGGCTCTGATACATTTATGCTCACTGTTGTTATAGTAGTAGAGGTATAGTCATGCAATGAGAGCACTTGAAATCTGGCATAACATATAATTCTATGTGAGCTAAGTCTTTTTAGAATGCAGTTTCTTGTTGATATATAGAGATCCTGGAATTTCTTGACTCCTGTAATTGTGGACTCTGACCCAGTTCACGGAGTTAACGGAGTTGTTTTGATTTGAGAAGCGCCACAGCATCCGATTCAAATACATTTTTAACACCATTTCAATAGAAAATCTGTCAGATATAAGGGAATTTATATGAGTGCTTAATGTGTCTGCAATAAAGTTGGCATTGTCTGCATAGTAATCAGAACACGACTAGGCACCTTTTTAATTAAATCTGATAACAGCTGTTAGTCCAACACAGTCATCATTCTTATCTGTCATCCACAGGAATACCTTTTAATAAACATAACAGTTCTAAGATTTAATGTTGCTTGAACAGTCTTGTCTCCTAGCAAACCCAGAATACAAGTTGTGCTAGACACTGTGCAACCATTGTAATATCACAGGGGAGGATGTTTAACCCTTGCTGCACTGTGGAGCGAGTTCCATGGTTCCTCCTGAAACAAGAGTTCTAGGCAGGGCCGGCTCCAGGCACCAGCATTCCAAGCAGGTGCTTGGGGCGGCAATCTGCAAGGGGCGGCAGTCTGTGTGTTTTTGCCGCCCCAAGCAGCGCACCAAATTGCCACTGGGGATGGTGGGGGCAGTCCGTGTGCCGTTAAGGCAGCACGCGCATTTCTGCGGTGGCGGCAATTCGGCGGCAGCTTCTATGTTCAGCTGCCCGCGGCGGCAATTCGGCGGCTTCTGTCTTCCGGCTGAAGACAGAAGCTGCCGCCGCCTTGCCGCCACCACGGAAACGCGCGTGCCGCCCAAACGACACACGGACTGCCCCTGCCGTCTGCGGCGGCAATTCGGCACGCTGCTTGGGGAGGCAAAAACAGTAGAGCTGGCCCTGGTTCTAGGGTGATATTTTCTGCAAGGTAATGAGAACGGTGTGGTCTAGGGCAGTGTTTCTCAATGACCGTCTGTGGACCAGCTCCCATAGGCGTAGTTTGACTTTTATATTGGGGGGGAGGGGGGCGGGTGCTTCTGTCAGGCCAACAGAGCCGCGCATGTGGGGGCGGGGAGGACAAATTCCATGCCTGCCCATAGGGGTGCTGTTTCAGATTTGGGGAGGGGCGCAACTTTAACCATGATTCTGGGGGCTACTTAGGCAACTGAAACGTCTAGTGTTTTTGCAGATGATAATAATGTAGAAATATCTGACAAGAGCATTGTATCTAATTCCTATATCAAGAAAGAAAATTAAATCAATATTCGATCCAGTCAGCTCTACTACTAACATATTCTGACATCTTGTGGCCAGTCACTTATGGGACACTGGTTAGGTTTAAAATTGTAATGTATATTCTTACTTAGAAGTCAGAAGGGACCATCTACTCTGACCTCCTGCACATTGCAGGCCACAGAAGCTCATCCACTCATTCCTGTAATAGACCCCTAATCTCTGGCTCAGTTTTTGAAGTCTTCAAGTCATGGTTTTAAAGTCTTCAAGTTACAGAGAATCAACCATTTACTCTACTTTAAACCTGCAAGTGACCCCATGCTGCAGAAGAAGGTGAAAAAAAAAATAGTCTCTGCCAATCTGACTCAGGAGAAAATTCCTTCCAGACCCCAAATATGATCAGTTAGACCCTGAGCATGTGAACAAGACCCACCAGGTATATACCTGGGAAATAATTCTCTATAGTAACTCAGAGCTCTCCCCATCTAGTGTCCCGTCTCCAGCCATTGGGGATTTTTGCTACAGGCAGTCGCTGATGGGCCACACACCATTGTAGGCAGTCCTGTCATAGTATCTGCTCCATAAACTTATCAAGCTCAGTCTTGAAGCCAATTAGGTTTTTTTGCCCCCACTGCTCCCCTTGGAAGGCTGCTACGGAACTTCACTCCTCTGATAGTTAGAAACTTTCGCCTAATTTCAAGCCTAAACTTGTTGATGGCCAGTTTATATGTATTTGTTCTGGGGTCCACATTGATGCTTAACTTAAATAACTCTTCTCCCTCCCTGGTATTTATCCCTCTAATGTATTTATACAGAGTAATCATATCTCCCCTTAGCCGTCTACTGGTTAGACTAAACAAGCCAAACTCTTTGAGTCTCTTCCATTCCTCAGATCATCCTCGTAGCCCTTCTTTGCACCTGTACCACTTTGAATTCATCTTTCTTAAATATGGGAGACCAGAATTGCACACAGCATTCCAGATGAGGTCTCACCAGTGCCTTGTATAATAGTACTAACACTTCCCTGTCTCTAATACCTCACCTGATGCACCGCAGGACCGCATTAGCCTTTTCATGGCCACATCACATTGATGGCTCAACCATTACTCCCATCTCTTTTCTCATCCACTGTTCCTTCCAACTGATAAATTCCTAGCTTATAGCAAAAATTCTTGTTGTTAGTTCCTAAATGCATGACATTGCACTTTGCACCATTATATTTCATCCCATTTCTATTACTGCAGATTACAAAGTCATCCAGATCTTCTTGCATGATATTCTGGTCCTCCTCCATATTGACAATACTTCGCAACTTTGTCATCTGCAAATTATATTAGGACACATTCACTTTTTGTGCCGTGGTCAGTAATAAAAATGTTAAATAAGGTTGGTCCCAAGACTGATCCCTGAGGAATTCCACTCATAACCTTCCTCTAGCCCAGAGGTTCCCAAACTTATTTGGCCTACCGCCCCCTTTTCAGAAAAAAAATTACTCAGTGCCCCCCTGGAAATCTACCTTCTTTAAGCGAACAAACAGAAAGATGCAGTGACAAATTTGCATTCTTTTATGTATCTATATTTCTACCTACATCCTACAATATAGTAAAGAAAGATGTGTTATTAGAATATGGCCCACAACATCAAGTATACAGTGGTTTTTGCATAAGACGGCAAAAGACAACCAAACTAAAATACTAATGAAACTAATAAACTGGGTTTTGTTCTTTGCTCAGCATTAGATATATGTATTTGATATTAAATTGTCAAATATCAAACTAAATTTATCAATAATTTAAAAAATAATCAATATGCAATTAAAAATCAGTTAATAGTTTTAATTTAGTTTGCCCTTATTTAAATAATTGTTCCTTATTAACACACGCCTTATTTACCAATTAACACAGATTCGATAGATATAAATAAATGTTAATAGTTAAGTTTTTTTTTGATTTCATTCCCCTGTTTTCATTAATATTGTAATAAAAAATGACAAATATATTGACTGTACACTTCAGATAGTACTGTACCGACACAAGCCTGCTAAGATTTTATTATTAGTAAGCACTAGAGACACAGAAATGTATGGTAGCTATGTAAGAAAATGTATAAAAATACTCACGTGTAAATTGCTGTTTTATTGAAACAACAATAATAAAAGTATCAGAGGGGTAGCCGTGTTAGTCTGAATCTGTAAAAAGCAACAGAGGGTCCTGTGGCACCTTTAAGACTAACAGAAGTACTGGGAGCATAAGCTTTTGTGGGTAAGAACCTCACTTCTTCAGATGCAAGTAATGGAAATTTCCAGAGGCAGGTATAAATCAGTATGGAGATAACGAGGTTAGTTCAGTCAGGGAGGGTGAGGTGCTCTGCTAGCAGCTGAGGTGTGAACACCAAGGGAGGAGAAACTGCTTCTGTAGTTGGATAGCCATTCACAGTCTTTGTTTAATCCTGATCTGATGGTGTCAAATTTGCAAATGAACTGGAGCTCAGCAGTTTCTCTTTGGAGTCTGGTCCTGAAGTTTTTTTTGCTGTAAGATGGCTACCTTTACATCTGCTATTGTGTGGCCAGGGAGGTTGAAGTGTTCTCCTACAGGTTTTTGTATATTGCCATTCCTGATATCTGACTTGTGTTCATTTATCCTTTTACGTAGTGACTGTCCAGTTTGGCCAATGTACATAGCAGAGGGGCACTGCTGGCACATGATGGCAAATCTAACATTGGTGGACATGCAGGTGAATGAGCCGGTGATGTTGTAGCTGATCTGGTTAGGTCCTGTGATGGTGTTGCTGGTGTAGATATGTGGGCAGAGTTGGCATTGAGGTTTGTTGCATGGGTTGGTTCCTGAGTTTGAGTTGTTATGGTGTGGTGCGTGGTTGCTGGTGAGAATATGCTTAAGGTTGGGGGGTTGTCTGTGGGCGAGGACTGGCCTGCCCCCAAAGTCTATGAAAGTGAGGGATCATTGTCCAGAATGGGTTGTAGATCACTGATGATGCGTTGGAGAGGTTTAAGCTGAGGACTGTAGGTGATGGCCAGTGGAGTTCTGTTGGTTTCTTTTTTGGGTCTGTCTTGTAGCAGGAGGCTTCTGGGTACACGTCTGGCTCTGTTGATTTGTTTCTTTATTTCCTTGTGTGGGTATCGTAGTTTTGAGAATGCTTGGTGAAGATCTTGTAGGTGTTGGTCTCTGTCTGAGGGGTTGGAGCAGATGGGTTGTACCTCAGCGCTTGGCTGTAGACGATGGATCGTGTGGTGTGTCTGGGGTGGAAGCTGGAGGCATGAAGGTAGGCATAGCGGTCGGTGGGTTTTCGGTATAGGGTGGTGTTAACGTGGCCATCGCTTATTTTTATTGTGGTGTCTAGGAAGTGGACCTCCCGTGTAGATTGGTCCAGGCTGAGGTTGATGGTGGGGTGGAAGCTGTTGAAATCATGGTAGAATTCTTCCAGGGTCTCCAGATGCTCCAGGTAAACAATAATACAATTTGCTTTGTATGTGATCCGTAATCCGTAAAGATTGAAGGTATCGAATATGAATAAAAATTTTTAAATACTTATTGCACTATTGTTAACTGCTTTTTACACAATTCAGAAACAACCTAAATTAGATTTCATACATGTCGCCTATTTATAGTATCTTATTGTAAACAAGTCATTACACGCACATATTCCTGCCGAAGCATGCTGGACTTCCCGACAATGTGCGACATGCTCGCCTGCCAACGCTTGCTTATTAAGAGCTGTTGGCGGACTTGACACCTGATCGGTTATAATTTGTGAATTTATTTGGAAAATAAAGTAATCACTACAACTTTAACTCTATGTTACACAACAGATGAAACATGTACGAACGGTTTTTCAAAATTTTCTTATATTCTCTTCTTTCTTTATGCTTCCACCGCCCCCTTATTTTTATTCAACGCCCCCCAATTGCACCCGAGGCTACTACTGCCCCCCCCGGATCGTTCCAGCGCCCCCCAGGGGGCGGTATCGCCCACTTTGGGAACCTCTGCTCTAGCCTGAGAATTCACCTTTTAGTATGACCTGTTGTAATCTTCCCTTTAACCATTTCCTTATCCACCTTTCAGTTCTCATATTAATCCCCATCTTTTCCAATTTAACTACTGGATATACTTGTTCATTAGCCCGTTCATTTATAAGCCGACCCTGCAAGATGGATAAGTACTGTATGATCCTTTCATAAACTGACCCTATATTTCGGGGGTTGGAAAACTTTGGCTCCCAGCCCATCAGAGTAAGCCGCTGGTGGGTTGGGACGTTTTGTTTACCTGGAGTGTCTGCAGGCATGGAGCCCCTCAGCTCCCAATGGCCGCAGTTTGCCGTTCCGCGGTTTGCCGCTCCCATTGGCTGGGAACGGGAAACCGCGGCCACTGGGAGCTGAGGGGTCCATGCCTGCAGATGCTCCAGGTAAACAAAACAACAATGTATTAGATATTCAATTCATTGATTCCATAGAGTTTAAAATCATCAAATTTTCATAGAATCATAGAATATCAGGGTTGGAAGGGACCTCAGAAGGTCATCTAGTTCAACGCCCTGTTCAAAGCAGGATCAATCCCCAACTAAATTGGTGTAGACCCGTTTATAAGCCGACCCTTGCTCTTTGATACATCACTTTTTTACCAAAAATATTTGGCTTATGAATGAGTATATACGGTAATATTTTCTTATGTGAAACCATATCAAATGCGTAAGGCCTTGCCTACCCACTTTACAGCGCTGAAACTTTCTCACTCTGGGGTGTGAAAAAACACCCCCCTGAGTGCTGCAAGTTTCAGCTCTGTAAAGTGGTAGTGTAGACAGTGCACCAATGCTGGTAGCTACTCCCCTCGTGGGGGTGGTTTTTATTTATTTATTTATTTTTAGTGCTCTTGCACCGCGCTGGTGCCGCAACTACACAGCCAGCACTTTAACGTTGGTAGTGAAGACATCCCCTTACTGACATCCAGATAGATTAGCTGTACTGCATTTCCTTTGTCTAAAACAATCACTTATCTTCTCAAAGAAAGATATTAATAACTTTTTGTTACCACCTCTTGAATACAACAACTGTAGAAAAATCTACAATTACTTTCTATCATTTAGGCTACAGTACTTACTTTTTGCAGTTCACCAAGCTTGGAATAGATCAGGGGTCTCAAACACGTGGCCCGCGGGGTGATTTTCTGCGGCCCGCGAGCCCCTCACAGCCCCCCCGCCCTTCCCCAGTGTTTACCAGAGCGGCGGCCGGATGTGCACCGGGAACAGGGCAGGCTCCCTGCCTGCCTGCCCTGCCCTGCACAGCTCCGGGAAGAGGCTGGAACGTGGGGAAGGGGGCGCGGAGGGGCTGTGTGTGGCTGTTGCTTTAGGCAGCGCCCCCAGCAGCTCCCATTGGCCGGGAACGGGGAACCGCGGCCAATGGGAGCTGCTGGAGGCGGTGCCTCAAGCAACAGAAACACACAGCCCCTCCGGCCCCCCTTCCCCACGTTCCAGCCTCTTGCGGGGGCAGGGCAGGCAGGCAGGAAGCCTGCCCTGCCCCCGGTATGCGCCGGGCCAGATCCTGCCCCCCGAACCCCTCCTGCAGCCAAACCCCTTGCCCAGAGCCCCCTGCTGCACCTTGCACCCCGACCCCCTGCCATACCCTGCATGCCTCCTGCACCCTGACCCCTGCCACACCCTGCACCCCGACCCCCTGCCCTGAACCCCCTGCTGCACCCTGCATCCTGACCCCTTGCTGTACCCCTCACCCCTCCTGCACCCCACACCCCAACTCCCTGCCCTAAGCCCCCACCACACCCCACACCCCTCCCGCACCCCCTGGGGGCAGGGAGGGGGCAGAATTGGGATGGGGATTTCGGGGAAGGGGTTGGAATGGGGGCAGGGAAGTGGTGGGAAGAGGCGGGGTAGGGGTGGGGCCTCATGGAAGGGGTGGAGTGGGGGTGGGGCCGAGGGCGGCGGGGGGCGGGAAGTGTCAGTAATACGGTCTTCATGGTCATTTGAGTTTGAGACCCCTGGAATAGATCATTTAACTTTAGGAAACATTCTAACAGCCCGTTCTTATCTTAATCGCCTGTTAATCACTCTGTTTGTAAACACAATTCTGACTCCTTGCCTCGGGAGTACAAACTGGGAGCAGTCTCCTGTCTCCTCTGCAGAACTCATTGCATTGTACACTCAGGCTGCCTGCCCCCGAGGCTGGCAGTTTGGGGGGTGACGACAAGGTCCTCCCTTGCCCCCCAAACTCTGCCTATGTCAGCGCCACTCCCTGAGATTTCTTTGACACAGTCAGATCCTTGGTGTCAAAAAAGGTTGAGAAACACTGGTCTAGGGGATAGAGTACTAGAGTGAGAGTAAGATCCCAGCTCTACCACTAATCTGCTGTGTGACATTGGGCAAGCCACTTCATGTCTTTATGTTCTTCTATGTAGGGAGAGGGCTGCCCCGAGTCCCCACCAGACCACAGTCTGGGGTGCTTACAGAATCCTTCTCTGCTTGTGGCATACAAGGGATTCTTCAAACAAAAACTGGCTTTTCCCTCTCCCTCCCCTAGGTGATGGAGAATCAGAGTAAAAAAAGACAAAGGTGGCCACTCTCTTAGGTAGTCTTTTGGTCAGCCCTTTGGGGTCCAGCTTACTTGCAGGCTCTGTGATCAGGGGCAAGGTCTGCCTCCAGCCCCTCCTTTTGGTACCCTCTACTTTATACAATCTCACGGTCTGCAACTGTTTTCCTCTTTGCTGCTCTATCCCTGGAGGCAGCTCATTAGCCTCCCCTCTACTAGAGTGAGGGTGTCCCCCTCCACACTGCTTTTCCTCCTAACTTTTGTCTATTTAAATTCTAAGCTCTTTAGGGCATGACAGTCTCTCACAATGTGCCTAGCAAAATGGGGCCCTCATCTTTAGCTGATGCTTTAATACAAACATGTGCCAAGTGCCTCCCACATGGGAGCAGCAGGGGGCGCTCAGCACCACTTTCCAGGATCAACTCCTTACCAAGCCCCTTGGGACTTTTTTTTTTTTTAAAATAGATTTTTACCCATGTCATGGTTTGGAGGGTGACACTCAAATGTCTTGTGTTTTTATTTGGTAGATTTTGAGTCAGTGGAAAGAATTGATCACAACATCCTGCATAGATATAGTATCTTTCTTTGGTCTTCCCATGTGGCTGAATTCTAACTGCATCTCTTGAGCAAGGGGCCTGCCTTTCGCTACTCAAATCTCTGAATTCAGGGCTGTTCCAACCCTACTGAATAGCAATGTACCTGGCCTCCAACCCCAGCTGCTAATCCTGTATGGCCAATATCCCCTCCCCACAAAAGCAAATGGATCCCTCTTTCAAGCTACAAGCAGGCAGCTTTTGGAATATTTGATTATATTAAGCAATAGCCCTAGATATCTCTAGAGTCCCTATCACTGATAAAGGAAATTGTCTCTGGCAACCTTGGCTGTCTACTCACTTCAGCTGAGGAAGAAATCTTTACGTACCCATGGATAAAAAACCAAGTTAATTTATTTCCCTACAATCAATGACCCAATAACAAATAGCAGCATTGACATTACCTACCACCACTAGTAGATGAAGCGTGAATAACTGAACTTACTTTTACAAATGCTGCAAAGATATCTTCTCTGGAGCACAGGACTTTCAGTTAGGCCTTTAACTTTTGCTGTGCCGAAGCCTGGCACCTGTCTCAAATGCACCCAAAACAAATAGTAAAATGCAGAAAGGAACAGAAGGGGCCAAAGGAATACAAAGCAGCAAAAAGAGGGACTGGAGGGAGGAAGGAGCTAGGAGTGTGAAATTCTAATGGAAAAGTGCACTAAAACATCCTCTAAGAGGGGCAGACTGGCAGGCTTTTGAGGAAGTCTGTCTCCTCCATTCTCTAACTGACAGTAAAATATATATTGTGACGGGTTCGGTCACAGAGATCCCCTTGGGACTGTCACCTGGTGTGCTGAAACTACCTCCGAGCCCTTTTTCTGAACCATGCCCCAAAAGCTGCAGACTTAACTGAAAACAGCTCAGCAAGTACTCCTGTCTCCAGCACCCAGATACCCAGCTCCCAAAGGGATCCAAACCCCAAATAAATCTATTTTACTCTGTATAAAGCTTATACAGAGTAAACTCATAAATTGTCTGCCCTCTATAACACTGATAGAGAGATATGCACAGCTGTTTGCTCCCCCAGGTATTAATCACCTACGCTGGGTTTAAATAAACAAAAGTGATTTTATTAAGTATAAAAAGTAGGATTTAAGTGGTTCCAAGTAATAACAGACAGAACAAAGTAAGTGACCAAGCAAAATAAAACAAAACATGCAAGTCTAAGCCTAATACATTAAGAAACTGTTTAGAAGTAAAATCTCACCTTCAGAGATGTTCCAATAAGCTTCTTTCACAGACTAGACTCCTTCTTAGTCTGGGCCCAATACTTTCCCCTGGTACAGTCCTTGTTAGTTTCAGCTCAGGTGGTAACTAGGGGATTTCTCATAACTGGCAGCCCCCTTTGTTCTGTTCCACCCCCTTTGGCCCAAGGCAGGAATCTTTTGTGTCTCTGTATCACCCCTCCTTCTAAATGGAAAAGCACCAGGTTTAAGATGGATTCCAGTATCATGTGGCATGGTCACATGTCACTGTAAGACCTCCTTCTTCATTACCCACATCACGTACACAGGAAGGTTTGCAGGTAAATAGACCCATTCACAACCAATTGTCCTAGTCAATGGGAGCCATCAAGATTCCAAGCCACCATTAATGGCCCACACTTTGCATAATTACAATAGGACTTCAGAGTAATACTTCATATTTCTAGCTTCAGATACAAGAATGATACATTCATACAAATAGGTTGAATACACTCATTAGATTATAAGCTTTGTAATGATACTTTATAAGAGACCTTTAGCATAAAGCATATTCCAGTTGCATTATATTCACACTCATAAGCATATTTCCATAAAAATATGGAGTGCAACATCACATATATATCATCCATTGTTTACAGTGTTGTTGTAGTCTTGTTGATCCCAGGATATTAAAAAGAAAGTCAGACTGAAGATGAGCTCAGTGTAAGCTCAAAAGTTTGTGTCTCTCACCAACAGAAGTTGGTCCAATAAAAGATATTACCTCACCCAGCTTGTCTTTTGTAAAAATATATTTAAACAATATATATAAGGTTGTCCAACTCTTCTCCTTATAAGATGCTGTTTTTGGTGGCTTTAACTTTGACAAACTATAATGTTTGGCCTGAAATTTTACATGTGGGGTGTCTGCTTCAGGCTGAATTGTTCTGGAAAATTTCAGTCAAGATAGCCTAGCCATTTCTGAGATTAGGGCCAGGAAAAATGTTTTGCCCATGTTAAAAAAATTCAGATGATCTTTTCTTTGAAAACTTCTAACATCCCTATGCTTTGGAGCAGGGATTGGAAATTTGTCAGAGCCTTTGTGTCAGGGATGTGCCTTTTTCCATTCCTGTGAAAATCTGCCCTAATTAGGCCAAGTTATAAGCCTTTGAAAAATTTCAGTTTGCACATGCTCAGTAGAGACTCTTTAGATTTTAGCAGTTACAGTCTCCAAAGGTTCCATTCCCAATGAACAAACTAGAGCCTCTCTCAGTGCCTAGATTGAGCATGTACCATCCTTACAGAGGGGCTGAGCATGCTTCATACCCTCAAGCTTCTGAGTCTCCTCGTTCCTTTGCTGGCAGCAAATATCTGTGAAACGCACTGACAAAGTGTCCCATCCCCCTGTAGTGCTGGTCCACACAGAGAATGAAAACCTACTATTGCCACCTGAGTTAATAGGCTGTGGGGTAGATGTAAAAGGTTCCCACTCGAGCTGTGCTGAGAAAGATACTTCCCTTTTCATGGAGACTCTTGATATTTCAAAAATTTGGTCTGATTCCAACTTGGAACAACCCCCCAAAATTTCAAAATGCTCTGTGAAAGGGAATGGAGCCCCAGGCCTGTGGTGGTCCACATGGCAGGCTGCCATGGATCCTGGAGCACCTGCCTCTCAGGTTCTTTCAGTCTTAATCTCTCTCTGCTTACGCTCCCCACCTATAACATGGGGATAATACCCCCTCCTCTCACAGTGTATGGTGAAAATAAATGAATTAATATTTGTGAAGCATTCAGATTCTGTAGTGATGAGTGCCATAAAGAAGCCCATGAGGAAATTAATAATTCTGGCTTCAGAGCAGGGTTTGAAAAGTGTGCAGTAAATAAGGCCTACGGGCACATATTAAATATTGAGAAGAAAATAAACTTGACTAGTGCTCATTAAGTGGGCATCATCCATCCTGTGCACTCAGTGAGGGAAAGAAATAGTATGAGATCATATAATTAGAGACTGTATCATAATGCATACATGCAAGGGGGCCCTATTAAGGTTGCACAACATTAATTCTGGCATTTCAGGCAAACTTAATTTTGGCATTTCCTACCTTTTACTTGATTTTGCAACCTTACTAATGTTTTTTTACGTGTAAAATATATATATATATATATATAGCATAAAGTTGGAGAGGAAGATAACTTTAACTGTGTTTAAACATGCTCTGGTGAAATCTTGGCCCTAGTGAAGTCAGTGGGAGTTTTGCCATTGATTTTATTAGAGTTCATATTTCATGCTATGTTCCTCTATGAACAGCTATGCGTGGCTGCGAAGAGTGAAGTATCATCTCAGCAAGGATCAGGGGCCAGGAATTCTTTAGTTCTTGCCTCCAGCTTTCACACAGAGGGCCTGATCGTCCGTGTGACATCTGTGGGGTGCATCTGGAAACCAAATGGAAGCAAGTGGATGCTTTGGGGCACAGGTGGGAAATGCAGTAAGTGTCACAGTAGCCATCAAAGGCAAATGGTAGATGTAAAAGAACTGGCATGGATGCTTGATCTTGACTGATGATCTCCTTCTGGAATGGATGAAGACTGTTGCAGTCTCTGCACCCTACCCAAGGCTTTGGCTTAACAGTAGAGAGAAAAGGGTTAAGGAAATCTGAGGATTCTTTGTTAGATTTGCTTTATTATATAATCAATAACAAAAAGTAGTTTAGCCTGAGCTGAGGCCAGCAGTAACCCTCTTTATTTCAACATTCAAATGTCATTGTACTTTTAGTCAAAAATCTCTGAAGCACCATTTCTATTTAACAGCCCATTCCCTTCATTAATTATGTCTAAAGCAATAGTTTACAAAGTCAGGCTAATGGTTTTCTCTTCAGGAGAACAAATACAAATGTAGGTTTGGAAATGACCCAATTTTGAGCAACATTAATTATCAGCAAGGATGCAACATAAACACTTAACATGTCTACTCTTGTTTACAGTCTTTGAAGTGTTTAGGGCTAACAGGAATAATTTGCTTCTAAAAATATGTTCATGCAGTATATTTAGAAATCATCCTTAACTGAAATGCAGCCACCTCTGGGATAGTACACAGCAGCGTTGTAACATTGCATAGTAACATTAAACTTCAGTTTAGGATGGGAAATGAAGAATATGATATTTAACTGAAGCTCCAGACAGAATTTATAGATAGGCGGGATGTGACAAATTCATCCTTGATGTAATTCCATTGACTGCAGGGCTTAGAAAACACATTTTTATTGCTTGTAAACTGAGCAAACCTGAGATGGAGCTGCTGAGAAGACAAACCCAGAAACATACCATTTATATGGAGTTATTTTCAAACTAGAACCACAGTTTTAAGAAAATTGTTGAAATACAAATTTGGCCAATTCATCTGGAAGTGCTGGTATCTGTTGTGGTAGCTGCCATACTTGTCTAGTTAAGATTCTTTATTTTCTATTGGTCCTTTCTTTCTTTCTAAACACAATTCCAAAGCAAAAGAGATTAAATAGATTCCACCTTCCTAGAGCTTTGAAATGAAAAGGGGCCTATTTTTAGTGGATCTAAGGAGAGAAAGGATTGCTAATAAGTTTAAACATGTGTGTTTGCAGGATCAGGCCTATAAGACTGTAAGATTATCTGTGCTTTGCTGTCAGCTGTTTGGATGTTTCTGTTTGATTCTAGCAATTAATTTAAAATTCTGGCATACAGTTTCTAATGTGCCATTAGGAAACAGTCATTAGAAATGGTAATCTATATAAGGCATTTAGGTCACAGACAATTTCCAGACTGAAATTAATTCTAAAGCATTTTAATGCTTGTGTCTTTATTGTGCGCCTTGGTAACTTTACTAATTCTGTCAGTTGTTCATTTGTTGCTGAAAGAGAATTACCATTCAGCACATGTATTCATAGTCACAGGTGATGCCAAATTGAGAGGAGCTGTGCAACAGGCACTTTAGATCATTAGGGTAACAGATGTCAAATGCATTTCAGTTCAGATAATAGAATAATAAGCAATAAGCAATAGAACAAATAACCAAATGAGAGCATATCTGTTAAATGGGAAAATACTGAGGGTAAAGAGATGTATGTGCTCAAATCTCCCCTCCACCCCACCACAAAAAAATCCCCTCCCCCCCATCTTATAGCTCATGGTCTATTGGGCTGCTACAGAGGAGAGAAGACAGGGCTGCTAGACTGCGTAATAATAGAATGCACAGTATTGTAATTTAGAGGAGATAATATCATGGCATAAAGCACAGATAAGAGCTTGGCTAGAGCGCTTTTATGCAGAAATGAACCAGGTTGTTGGCTTCATTATCCTCCTATAATACAGCAGTATGAATAGGTATGCAGATACTAACACTTGCATACATCTCTAGCTCAGGTATGGTCCCCTGAGCAGCTCACAACCTTTGATATATGTATCCTTACAACCAGAGCTGGAAGGAATTTTTCAGACTAATTTTTTTTCCATTGGAAAAATGCAGATTTGGGTTGATGGAAACATTTTTGCAAATTTGTTCAATTGTATTGGTGAAAAAAAACAACCCCCTCTTCCCCCACAACCCCTCTGAAACACGCTTCCCCCTCCCCCAACTTTAAATATTTATTGGAGTAGGAACTTGAATCTCCTACGTCTACATTTGGGCTAGTGGGTATTCTGGTATGGGGGTCTCTGTCTCATCTGTTGAAATTGTTCCTCTGTGTATAAAGTATTTAAATATTCATTGGGCCATAGAGTGAGACTGACTCTCTATAAATCAGTGGTTAGGGCACTCAGTTAGGAGGTGGGATACCTGGATTCAAGTCCCTACTCTGCATCAGGCAGAGAGGGGATTTGAACCTGGATCTCCCACATTCTGAGTGAGTGCTTTAACTATCAGATATAAAGAAATCATCACCATCACCACCACCTCTACCTCTCCTTTAGCTGGGTTTTGTTCAGGGCTTGATCTCATTTTCTAAGTTGGCTTCTGAGCATGTCTACCACACTGTGTGGTTCTGCAGCACCGTTAGGCAGGGGCATACCTATTTTGTGACTCCCACTGTGGCTTAGGTTTGAGTTAAGACTGAGGTGGCTGCGCAAATGGCCACTGCAGAAATATAGGCCATTAGGAAGTTCAGGTGACTACAGGGTTAGGCAGCAGCTGAATGGGGATTTTGAAGATCTAAATTTTGGACTTAGGTGCCTAAATCCTTCTTGAGAAGCCCACCTAAACGACTTGTCCGATGTGACCAAGGCAATCTGAAACAGAGCAGGAAGTGAACGAGGGTCTCCTAAGCCCCTGGCTTGACCATCCTTCCTTCTTGTGAAGTTATTGCATGCTTAGGAAATAATGATCCATATGGTCAAGTATCTTGTGGTAAGAGACTGGAATAAATGTCACCATTATAATAAACAATACTGGGCATTATATTTTAGAAACAAAACAATTACATGTTTACTTGCAGTACATTATTTGGCCAGGAGGTGTTTCTGTGCTGTATAGAGTTCCAAGTAGGCTGACAAACAAGGAAGGCAAAGCTGCAAGTCAAGCTGTGTGGAAGCATGTTTGTCTGTAATTGTAGCTATTTTCTTTAATTGACTTCAGTTGAAGAAAGATTGAGTCTGTATATTATGATAAATAAAGGTCAGAGACAGTTGATGGGACATTATAGGAAGCAGATATGAAGAAACAATATTGGACAGGCAGATGAGCCCAGGGAAGTATTCCTGTTCCTAGTAGTCCATCTATTTTAATTGAGAGGGGTAGCCGTGTCAGTCTGTATCCACAAAAACAACGAGGAGTCTGGTGGCACCTTAAAGACTAACAGATTTATTTCGGCATACGCTTTTGTGGGTAAAAAAAACACTTCTTCAGATGCATGGAGTGAAAATTACAGATACAGGCATAAATATATATTGGCACATGAAGAAAAGGGAGTTACCTTACAAGTGGAGAATCAGTGTTGACAGGGCCAATTCAATCAGGGTGGATGTGGTCCACTCCCAAAAACTGATGAGGAGGTGTCAATACCAAGATGCCTTGTGAAGTAACTCCCTGCTCTCCATGTGTCTGTATATAATGCCTGCATCTGTAGCTTTCACTCTATGCATCCGAAGAAGTGAGGTTTTTACTCACGAAAGCTTATGCCCAAATAAATCTGTTAGTCTTTAAGGTGCCACCAGACTCTTTGTTGTTAATACCAAGAGAGGGAAAATTGCTTTTGTAGTGAGCCAGCCACTCCCAGTCCCTGTTCAAGCCCAAATTGATGGTGTTAAGTTTGTAAATGAATTGTAGCTCTGCAGTTTCTCTCTGAAGTATGTTTTTGAAGTTTTTTTTGTTGATGAATGGCTATTTTTAAATCTGTTGTTGAATGTCCAGGGAGATTGAAGTGTTCTCCTACTGGCTTTTGTATGTTACCAATCCTGATGTCTGATTTGTGTCCACTTATCCTTTTACGTAGAGACTGTCCAGTTTGGCCAATGTACATGGCAGAGGGGCATTGCTGGCACATGATGACATATATCACATTAGTAGATATACAGGTGAATAAGCCACTGATGGTGTGGCTGATGTGGTTGGGTCCTATGATGGTGTTACTAGAGTAGATATGGGGACAGAGAAGGCAATGGGGTTTGTTACAGGGATTAGTTCCTGGGTTAGTGTTTCTGTGGTGTGGTGTGTAGTTGCTGGTGAGTATTTGCTTCAGGTTCGGGGGCTGTCTGTAAGTGAGGATTGGCCTGCCTCCCAAGGACTGTGAGAGTCGGAGATCGTTTTCCAAGATAGGTTGTAGATCGTTGATGATGCCCTCGAGAGATTTTAGCTGGGTGCTGTATGTTATGTCCAGTGGTGGTCTGTTATTTTCCTTGTTGAGCCTGTCCTGTAGTAGGTGACTTCTGGGTACCCGTCTTGCTCTGTCAATCTGTTTCCTCACTTCCCCAGGTGGGTATTGTAGTTTTAAGAATGCTTGCTAGAGATCTTGTAGGTGTTTGTCTCTGAGGGATTAGAGCAAATGTGGTTGTGTCTTAGGGCTTGGCTGTAGGCAATGGACTGGGTGATGTATCCTGGATGGAAGCTGGAGGCCTGTAGGTAAGTATAGTGGTCAGTAGGTTTCCAGTATAGGGTGGTGTTTATGTGACCAATACTTATTTGCACTGTAGTGTACAGAAGTGGACCTCTTGTGGAGTGTTGGCATATTATGGGGCCATGCGGGTACCCAGAGCGGTGCCACTGACTTGAAGGTATAAATTGTCCCCAAATCCAAAGGCATTGGCTGCCTACCCTGGCCCTGCGCTGCTCCTGGAAGTGTACCTGCAGCACATACCTGCGGCCCCTGGGGAGGCAGGGGGGTCTCCACGCCCTGCCACCGCCTCGAGTGCTGACTCTGCAGCTCCCATTGACTGGGAACTGCGGCCAATGGGAGCTGCGGGGGTGGTGCCTGTGGGCAGGGGCAGCATGCGGAGACCCCTGGCCTCCCCCCAGGAGCCGTTGCTAGAGGGATGTGCCAGTCACTTTTGGGAGCTGCCCAATGTAAGCCCAAGCCCAGAGTCTGCACCCCACACCCCCTCCAGCTTCTAGGCCATCCCCTTCATAGCCTCTGGCATAGGGGATATGGCCAGATAGCTACAATGTCCAACCAATTCCTGCCTGCTGTTATTATTTCTTGGGGGGGCTGCTACCAGCTGGCGTAACTTAAAGTAGGGTGACCAGATGTCCCAATAAAATTGGGATTGTCACGATATTTAATCCTTTTGTCCTGCGTCCCAATCAATGTACGATCGGGTCGCCATTTGTCTCGATATTCAGGTAAGGAGGCCAGTGGGAGGGAGGCGCTGACCCCGTGGGTGCTCTAGGGCTGGAGCACCCACAGGGAAAAATTGCAGCCAAGCTCCCCACTCCTTGCCTCCTCCTCCCCCCCCCCCTTCCCTCAGCACGCTGTGTCCCCGCTCCACCCCCCTCCAGCACTTCCCACGGCCAAACAGCTGTTTGGTGATGCTTAGCGCTTCCCAGCAGGGAGGAGTGGGTACGTGGCGCAATTAGGGGAGGAGGCAGAGAAGAGGCAGGGCAGGGGTGGGGACTTGGGGGAAGGGTGTGGAATGGGGGTGGGGTGAGGGCGGTGCAGGGGCAGAAAGAGGTGGGGAGTGGGCGAGCACCCACCCGGGAGAGGGGAAGTTGGCATTGTAGGGATGAGTGGCGGGCAGGGAGGCGAGTGGTGGGTGGGGGAATGAGGAGGGACGCAGCAAGCCAGTGGCAGGCCAGGGGTTGAGGAAGGGCGCAGTGGGGGGGCTGAGTGGGGTTGGGTGGGGGTGGGACCTGGGGCAGAGTGGGGGCAGAGCCTGGGAGGAGTGGGGGTGGACTGTGGGCAGGGCCAATGTATCCCGATATTTTAGTGTGGTGATCTGGTCATCCTAACTTAAAGTAGCCTGAGGCTCCTCTGGACCAGCCTGGTGTCCATCAGCCTGAGAATGGCATTTGGCCCATTGTCGATTAACTGCTGCAGTGTTATGGAAGCTCACAGAGGCATTGCTTGCACTGTGGTTTACACCTCTGCTTCCCCCCTTATCCCTGACTTTATCAGTAATTACAGACATCGATACTGGACCCTTTTCAGCTCTTGGGTCCCGTTGGCAAGCAGAACTCTGACTGCACATCCTTGTTGTGGGAAGCCTGCTAGAAGTACAGTTCAACAGCACAAGCCCCCCCACCCTGATCTTCTGGGGGTGCTGGGAAGAGTAAGACCTGCCTAGTGCATCTGTAAAAATAGTCAGGCCCAAATCTGGGAGCCTGGGGCAGGCCTAGGCGGAGTCAGCCTCTCTCCCACTCAGCCTTTGCTGGTGGGGCTCCTGTGAAATCCCGGATGGATTCTATAGCTGTTCTCCCCTGGCAGAACATTGAGGCAGCGGCAGTTCCCTGAGGTGAATGCCTCCTGAGATACAGCTATTCCTGTGGGCACAGGGGAATGAATCAAGCCCATTGTCCCATCTCTGTAAGGGGGAGATTTATCTGGGTCACTATCTCCTTCCACTTCAAGATGAAAATACATTCCAAAGTGTATGTTCTTTCTCCTCTAAAGTTTGCCTTGCAACAGGTAGGACATTATTGTTATACACTGTGGGACAAACTTTCAAAAATGTGTGTCATGGGGCTTAACCTCTTGTGTGTCAGGTGTGGGAGTAAGAGCCAATTAGTGGATCTGTGATTGCCTTCTGGTAAGAGGGGGCAGAACTAGGCACCTGGGCCTTAAAAGAAATGAAGAGAGAGTAGCAGGGCTGGCCTTAGGGAAAATAGCACCCTGG
This sequence comes from Malaclemys terrapin pileata, assembly GCF_027887155.1. NCBI lineage: Eukaryota > Metazoa > Chordata > Testudines > Emydidae > Malaclemys > Malaclemys terrapin. Next base: position 98,605,583 of record NC_071510.1, on the reverse strand, counting down.
GCAAACTTGTATTTTGGTGCCCCTGGCCCCAGCTACCTTCCCAGGCTCCCCACCCCACCTTTGTTGTCCCAGCCCCCCATTGCCCCAAACTCCCTTCCATGACCTCCCACTTTAGGCCCACCCTACTTCTTGCCTCTTAATCACAGCACCCCCTTGACCACATCACCCACCCGTAGGGCCAGTCTTGCCCTGTAGTGACTCAGATCTGGATGCCATGAAGATGGGCATCATAGGAATCACAGCAGTCACTTTGACTCCCCCAGCCAGGGAAAAAGGTACCCTCATCTGGTCATTAAGCAGGACAGTCAAGATAATGTAGCAAGCGATCACACTCTGACAGGGTGAGCAGGCACTGGGGCTGTCGTACCTCTCCTGCACCTCCCAACCTTGCCCACTCAGCACGGCATCCAGCTTCTCAGCCAAGAGCCCCAGAGGGTCAACAGTCCAAGGGGAGGCATAGTGACAGAAGGACATCAGAGCGCTGTGGTGGCAGGGGTGCATGGTGACCTGAAACACTTTCACGATAAAGAGATTGTACTACAGTACTTGTATGAGGTGAATTGAAAAATACTATTTATTTTATCATTTTTACAGTGCAAATATTTGTAATAAAAAATAATATAAAGTGAGCACTGTACACTTTGTATTCTGTGTTGTAATAGAAATCAATATATTTGAAAATGTAAAAAAAATCCGAATATATTTAATAAATTTCAATTGGTATTCTGTTGTTTAACAGCGATTAATCACAATTAATTTTTTTTAGTTAATTGCATGAGTTAACTGCGATTAATTGACGGCCCTAATTAAAATCTCCCAGATTGCTTTCAACAGTCACTGAGAGATGGATGCTGATTCTTGATTCCCTGGGAAGGGAATTGAACTTTGTGGCTTGGCTGGAAGGCTGAACCATGGAAGACCCGGTCGGAGGCAGATGGCCTGCATGAGGTGCTGGAGACAAGGACCCCTTGCAGCATCATGCCTTGACAGAAGGGGATGCTAGGGATGGTGCATTCACTACTTTACACGGTGCCCAAATTGTTTGTTTTTATTGCAATAGTACCAAGGCACCCCAGTCACAGACCAGGACCCCATTGTGCTAAGCACTGAACAAACAGTGAACAAGAGGATGGTCCCTGCCCCAAAGGGCTTACAATCTAAAGTTGCACCTGTTAAAAAAGCCCCTCACTTTCAAATACCCAAACTGTTAATGATGTGTGATCAGTCATTTTGATATGTTCTAGCCTGTGTGTGTATAGACCCTGATTCAGCAGAGCACTTAGGCATGTGTTTAACTTATTTAACCTGCAAGGAGTCACACAGCACGAGCTCATAATTTGCAGTCACAACTCAGGCACCAATTTGTGAAAATTCAGCCCTGTCACTGCAGGAGAATTATTATCTTCTCTAGCACTGAGAAATGCAAATAGTTTCCCTCGAGTGTAATTGCATGAGTGAGGCTGGTCTTTAGCTAACTGCAGGGTAGTTAGCTATTGGAAGCTTTCTGAAATGAGTTAGCTTTCATATGAGCTGTGATTAAAGGAAATAAGGAGTTAAACGAGATCTCATTCTTACCTCTTTTTCCTCATCTAGTGTGGTATGAGAGTGAATTTATAAGAAGTTTGAAGTATATTTGTTTTTTTCTTTCAATACAACCCCCCTCCCCATTACTGCAGCAGCAAACAATTTGTCTCCTAAGCTTTCTTGCAATTCTAGTGCTCTCTAATAAATAGAGAAAACATAAGGTTGGTACAAGAATGATCTTCTTGATGCCAGAATAGAACATTTGCAGGCCCTGGAATTCAATGCACTGACTAAAGGTCCTGTGAGTGCAAGATCTCACATGAGGTTTTCACTTTGAATGCTATATTCCCTGTAGTCACTAAACTGGGGGAGATCATAGCCTTCCACTGCTGATATACAGAACCAGGGAACTAGTATAAACGTTCTAAGAGAAATGCTTCTATCAAACATTATGCAAGAGTCACAACATTGTGTGTTTTCCTTTGTGAAAAGCATGATCAGGGACTGGAATTGGATTGCCAGGTTCCCTCTCACTTGAAGCTTTGGATTTGGATTTATTATTCTTAATATATATATGTAGCACCATGGCTATGTGTGGCACTTGGAAGAACAAATGAAGCTAGCATCTCTGCTTTGAGAAGGGTTTACCATCTCAGGGTGAGATGCTGAGGTAGGCTCTCTGCCCAAGCAAGGGGATAAAGAGGAGTAATAACACTTCTTACCCTTCTGTGTGACCTCCCTGCATCTTGAGTGAAATCCTGGCCCCATTGAAGCTAATGGGAGTTTTGCTGTTGAATTCAGCAGGGTTGGAATTTCACCCTTAGGTGAAATGGTTGCTGTGAACCTGCTACTCTCCCCTCCCCATCTCTTCACTCCAGGGGCACCCCCAGAAAGACTCCTCTTTCTGATGCTCATTTGTTTTTTGTGTGTGTCATTCTAAACCACATACATAGATGGTAATGCTTACTTTCAGGGCTTTGTATTAACTATTATAATTCTGAAGAGATCTTAAGACTTGAAACAAGAACCAGGGTTACTGGCTCTTTAGAATGCTATTTCTTTTTCTTTTCTTTTTTTTGGAAATGACTGGCATAGCCCTACGTGGGGATGAGAGGTTCATGATTTCAAACAAAACATTTGGATTGGTTTTGCATTTCTACCTCATATTTAAGATATGAGGGAGAAAAAAACAAAAAACCCAACTGCCACACTGGTTAGATACGCTGACATGAAAAGAACAAGCAGAGAAAAGAAAATAGTGAAAAATGTCAGACAGCTGGTCTTGGTTTAATAGATTCAGGGGATTATACCAAATTAAGACAGACTGAGACAATGTTTTTGAACTGCTGCTTCAAAGTGAATGCTCAGCTATGCTCACTGGTAACCTCTGTCATCTGACTGAATGCCTAACTAATTACTTCCAAACAAACACGTCTCATCTCTTCCACTACCTTTTTTTTTTTTTTTTTTGCTTTGTATTAAATTTAGTCACATCTTTGTGAAATCCTAAAATGAACAAAAGACAAATTGTTTCTGTAGCATCAAGTTGAAATGTAGAATAGAACCATTTCCCCTCTGTCTGTGCAACATAGTTTGTTACCCAAAAACACCATATGCAGTTCTCCCATTTCCCTATTGCAGCAATGATGCCCCCATCCCAATGGCATTTCTTGGATAATCAGTGCCTCACTGATGGTAATGAGCTCCAGGCCAAGCCAAGGACTATCAACACACCCAGTCAGCCATTAATCTTCAGAAAATGCCATGGGCCTCGATCATTGCTGCTTAAATATTCATGGGTTGGTTGACTGTTTTATTTAGATATATTACCACACAAACAAATTGCTTAGAACATTAAGGTTGCAAAATAAAGCACTTAAAGATTAGGAATAAGGTGGTCTCTACAACCTCAGCTTGACCCTCTTGTGAGTATGCATTATGATACAGTCTCTAATACATGATCACATTTTTTTTCCACACTGCCTCATTTAGTGCACAAGATTGATCTTCTCTGGAGATGAATTTGGGTTATAGAGTGAAGGAGGCTGTCGTCTACAGGGCCCCAGATTCATTTGTTGCTGAAGTTGGAGGTGTGTTGTAAATGAGACACGGATAGGCTCTTTCAAAGCCAGGCCAGATTCTCTGTTCTAATCTACTTTCTCTCTTCTTCTCCCCAGACTGGATTTTTGTCCAGACTGTCTTGGAAGCAGTCAGATTCATCTTCCACACTGCCTAGGTGCCTGCAAGGAATGTCACTGAGAGCATGGGAGACAGGCTCCCTGCTCTCTGTTCTGTTCCTGGCCCAGAACAGAGGGGGACAGCCATTACAGGGAAAGTCAGGCTTCATCCCTGAAGCCTAGGGCTGGAGGGAAGTGTTCTCAGCCACTCTGGGGATGGCACATGAACAAACTGGTAATTACTAGGTGCTCTGGGGATGGGTGCATGCACAGTCTGAGAGAGTTTCAAGCGTTCTCAACAAAACTGGAATCCTCATAGATTTTTTTTTAACAGGTATGTGCAACTGAGAATGTCTAAAATTGTTTTTCATAGGCTTATAATTTGACCTAATTTTGGTGGATTTTCAGAGGGATGGCAAGAAAGCACATCCCTTATACATAAAGCAGCTCCCTGCCAAATATTAAGTCTCTGCTCTAAAGCAAGGAGGTGCTAGAGCTGTTCAAAGAAAGTCAATCTTTTTGTTAACATGGGCAAAACATTTCTCCATAACTTCATTCTCAGCAGGGCCAGCTCCAGGCACCAGCTCAGCAAGCAGGTGCTTGGGGCAGCCAACGGAGAGGGGCGGCACGTCTGGCTCTTTGGCGGCAATTCGGCGGCGGGTCCCTCACTCCCTCTCGGAGCGAAGGACCCACCGCCAAATTACCGCCGAAGACTGAAGCCGCAGCGGTAGAGATCGAGATCGCGCTTTTTTTTGTTTGTTTGCTGCTTGGGGCAGCAAAAACCCTGGAGCCGGCCCCAATTTTCAGAAATGGCTGAACCATTTTAGCTCAAATTCCACCTACCCTCCCCAAAATAAAACAGCTTAAAGCCAACACCTACCATGAAATTTCAGCCCAAATAGTTTTCAGTTGCTTATAACCTTGCAAAACAAATTCCCATAATGAGAAGAGTTGGGCAACCTTAATAATAGATGGTGCTACCAGACTCACCGATAATATATATCTGTGTGTGTATATATAGTAGCCATGTTACTTGGCTTGTAAGGAATGACTGATAAGATTGTTTTAATAATGAGAATGAAACATATGGTGACACTGGATTAGAAAGATCTTAAGCAAAGACCAAAAGTTACATTAACTTTCTAAATAAGGCCACATCCTATTCACCTTTCTTGGCCCAACTGATTTCAACAGGACTATTTTCATTATCTAGGGTAGCAAGATTTGGTCCTAGAAGTTTTATTGATAGAAATGGTAATTGTTGAAAAACATTCATGTGTTCTGTCTCTCTCTCTTTCCCTGAATTAAAAGGGAACATACAAAAAGATGCAAATAGAATGAAAGAATTCAATAGGATAAGACAGATCTTGGAACAGGTAAATGTTACGTTCAGTTGTTCATGGAAAGGCCAGAGTGGAAGCTAAATCAAGGAATTTGTAGTATTCTTGTATTGTTTAACAAGAACAAAAGTTACTGCTAACTAGAAACAAACAACATTTTCTGGGACCCTGAACTACTTTTCAAGATAGTGAACACTTCATGAATTTTTTTTTTTTTTGGTCATGACTTAGATATGCCATAAGTGTAGTTTGCAACCTATCAGAAAGAGCTTTAGGAAAATGCATTATTGTTGTGAAGAAAATGTAGGCATGTGGTGCATGCCCATCTCCACGCGTGCGCCCACAGTTGGAGCAGAGAACATTGGTGGGAAATGTTATGGTTAAAAATATCTAAGGTCCAGATGTTCAAAGGTATTTAGGCACCTACAGAGGCAGATAGGCACCTTGTGAGATTTTCAGAAGCATCCAGTCTGTGTCTTTAGGTGCCTAAATACCTTTAAACATCTGGCCTGAAGTGCTTGACTTTGCAACCCCAATGTTCTTTTAACTTAGTGCTGTGTATGTGTGTGTATGCGTAGTCCTACATAATACCTAGCAGATAGGATGCTAAACAGTCTATAGAGAAGAATGAAAGCTTACAGGATAGGATGGAAAGACTCTTGATTACTGAGCAGCTGTATAAACAAAAATACATACACTTTCCATTCATATAAGGATTTTTACACCTCATTAATTTACTAAAACCAGATGATAAAACTTGAAAAACAATGGCAGTGATCCCAGAATAATTAACCACAGATGGCAAAGTCTGCCTAGTATAAAATCACACCTGCAGAAAAAGGTACCATTTATTGTCTGTTGCTAGCATCCTCAATGTTCATGTTGACTTATTAATGGTTTTGGGACACAAATGGTAATGTCCTTATGCTATAATTAGTATTTGTTTTCAACAGCTGTTAAAGTTGCTGTTTTGCAATGATGAATAAATTACTTTAGATCCAGGAAGCATTAACCATGAACCATCTGCTTCAGGATACATTAAGTCCTCATTTAAAGATGCCTGAAAAACAAATCTGACTGAGCTTTTGAAGGCAAAACTTGTTCCAAATTGCTGATGGCTCATCTTAATGATTTTTCTTACAGGATCAATAACACATCTTTATGAAAGAAAGATTCCTTGTGACTTGTCTTTTGTACCTTTAGAAAGTTCCCACCTCATGTCTCTTACGTGTGTATCTGCTTTATGGAATTTGATGTAATGCACCAAGAAAATCTTTGATGGACAAGTGGCTAATTTAAAAAAAAATTATGTGCCTCTTACAAAAATGCAATGCATGCTTTATGCACTCCACTGCACACTGTGGTGAGGAGCAAAAGCAGCGAGAAACCCCAAATATAGCAGTGTAAGGATAGCATTTATGCTGAATTCTCTTACTCCAATTCTCATGAGGGGCTCAATCTAACACCTGCTGAAGTCAACGGCAGTCAGTGGACATTGGGTGGGGTGGAAGGGCCTCTGGAAGCAAAACTAGGGGAATGCTGCAAAATCTGAGTACTCCACACCTGCTAAACATCAAGCCTAAATAGGGTGTGGAGCCTTGTGGCAGCTGCTCTGTGATAGTGTCCCTAAAACATATGATTAATGTCTTGCTTTAATGATGTTAGAAACTCGTGCTGTCGGGAATATGCAGTTCTATTCCTATTCTCTTTGGGCTTGCACAGATCAGGCTGACCAGCATGCTCCCTCCACAGGTGCGCAAACAAAACACTTTGCAACTGAAAGTTGTGCATTTGGTTATGGGCTCCCCTTATAAAAAAAAAAAACAACCTTCCCGGTAGAAGTCCTCAAGTACCATTAACAGCCCTCTATTGGATCTGCCTTCCTTAGAGAGAAGAGTAATATGTAGTCATCCATTGTTAGGGAACCCGTGTTTCTGGAGAGACTCAAACAGCAAGAGATCACTTGGGCAAAGGCATCTTATGGATGCCCTAGAGGCCTCACACTTGGGATCTGATGGAGTATTGGGCTCTGCAGGACAAGGGTTTGAAGAACATGTTCCATATAGCTGAAAAACCTTTTCTTTTGAGCAAACTATCCATTCTCTACCCTCTTTCTGCAGAAAAGGAGTTCTTGGCACTATATGCTTAACTTCCACATTTTTCATACTTTTTTCTTTGTATTAATGAAACTACAAATTCAGTAACACGTGGTGAACAACTGAAATGAGCAATTCTCTCCCCCCCATTAATAGAAATATGATAAGATATTGCTCTGTAATTATGGTTGTTCTGGTTGCATTTACACTTGAACGAGAAGCCGAAGCTATTTTCCAATAGTAAGAGGACCTTGGGTTCATGGCAATTAGAACTGTACCAAATTTTCCTCTCCACTTTCTGCTTTACACAGCAAAATCTATGACTTTTGAGAATTTGACCTGATATTAAATTGAGTCTGGAAATCCTTCCCTTCTCCCATTAATAAACCCCCCTAAATATGGCAGGTGTCCCCACTGACTATTAGGAGATATACTTCAAGTCCATCCTGGTCACTGGCCAAATGGACATGAAACCTTCCAAAGGCTAAGATACCCCTCTTTTTCCCTCAAAACACCATGTTCCACCTCCTCTCCAGCAAAGACTCGTCTTAAACTTTGTCTAAGCTTTAAAATATTTAACAACTTGTTGGTAAGAAAAGGACAAGGAGTTTTACGGATAGAATGACTCTTGGTCTGCAAAAACATAAGACCCTTGCTTTGAACAAAACCTTATGTTTCAGTGGCATGAATATTTTGCAATGATCCTTTGAGTAAAACTACTACTGGGCACATTTTGTGTTGGTTGAAGAGTCCTGAGTAGGTGGAGAACAACAAACTTGGCTGTCACAATGTATTATCGGATGCAAAAAGTACAAAACATTGTTAAAAGATGTCTCCATACTTGGAAAACATTGAATATTGGAGAATTATGTTAATTTTTGTAATGTAAAGATCTATCTATCTTGGTTTTTGTGCCCTGTAGTATTTAAGCATCTGAACTTTCTGAAAAGGATGTTCTTTTTAATACCATTTAGTTCATTTGATACAGTTGACCCTCTCCTTTAGATATTGAAGGCTTTTCCCTTCACAATAAGAGTTTTAGTTGCATACTATTTCCACTGGGTCTGACTTTAACTGGTAACGTGAGTAAAATTCCCATTATTGTGGGCTAGACATTTATTCCACAGATTTTTGAATTACTTTGTCAGATGCTTGCCTCTTGCCAGACTTCAGTACCAGGCAATCTGGCTGAAACGATAGTAAAGAACAAAATTGTCAGACAAAGAGATGAACATTTGTGGGGGAAGAGTTAACATGTTTTTTTTAAATGGAAATCATGCCTCACCAATCTACTAGAATTCTTTGAGGGGATCAACAAGCATGTGGATAAGAGGGATACAGTAGATACAGTGTACTTAGATTTTCAGAAAGCCTTTGGCAAGGTCCCTCACCAAAGGCTCTTAAACAAAGTAAGCTGTCATGAGATAAGAGGGAAGGTCTTTTTATGGATTGGTAACTGGTTAAAAGATAGGAAACAAAGGGTAGGAGGAAATATTCAGTTTTCAGAATGGAGAGACATAAATAGTGGTGTCCCCTAGTGGTCTGTACTGGCACCTGTCCTATTCAACATATTCACAAATGATCTGGAAAAGAGATGACTAAGGCGGGATATGATCGAGGGCTATAAAATCATGACTGGTGTGGAGAAAGTAAATAAGGAATTATTTACTCCTTCTCAGAACACAAGAACTAGGGGTCATCAAATGAAATTAATAGGCAGTAGGTTTAAAACAAACAAAAGGAAGTATTTCTTTCCACAACCCGCAGTCAACCTGTGGATCTCTTTGCCAGAGGATGTTGTGAAGGCCAAAACTATAACAGGGTTCAAAAAAGAACTAGATAAATTCATGGAGGATAGGTCCATCAATGGCTATTAGCCAGGATGGGCAGGGATGGTGTCCCTAGCCTCTGTTAGCTAGAAGCTGGCAATGAGCGACAGGGAATGGATGGTTTGGTTATCTGTTCGTTCCTGCTGGAGCACTTGGCATTGGCCACTGTCAGAAGACAGAATACTGGGCTAGATGGACTGTTCCAGTGTGGCCGTTCTTATGTTCTTATCCCTTCCCTGCCTCCTCCTCCCCTGTGGCTGGAAGCAGCTCCCATCCCTTCCCTCCCACACAGTGCTGAAAGGCTGCTACTGGCCACATTCTGGTATGACCCCTGGCAGAAATCTGGGGGAAGGGCATGTGACCTTGCATATGCCCCTCCCGCCACATGTTGCCTCAGGAAGACATGGCGCGAGGTACCAGGGGCGGCGAGTCCATCCCGAGCGCCCAGCCAGGCATGGAGGGCAGAGCGCAACAGACAGGGAAGATCAAGTCGGTTGGTTGGTCACCCTCCCTCTGTGAGAGAGATGTACGGGAGGGTGTGTGTGTGTCACCTGTCCCTGTGTGTGTGTGTGTGGGGGGGGGGGGGGGTGGTGGTAGAGGCAGGGGCATGTGTGTCACCCCTCCATGTGTGAACCCTAAAGCTTAAAGAGAAGAAGGTAAATAAAAAGAATCCAACTACGCATTATTTGCTTTTAACAGGGGCTCAGTCAACTTGATGTTAATTTGAATGTTTGTACTACATAGTTCTGATTGATTGCCATTGGACTCGCTTGAATACGAGCAGTTTTACCAGGTGTCCTGTATTCAGCACAGGGAGATATGGTCACCCTAAGTTAAGTGGGAGGCTTGTGAGGCTCAGATGGACAAAGTTGTAACATGATGTGAGTTAATTGTGCATGTTTCATGTCTAACCACTAGAGGGCACCTGTATTCTATCAGGATCCCTAACAGTAGCTTGGTGGAGCAAGAAGCAACTCAGCCGCTGAATAAGCAAGCAGGTTAATTAGCTCTCTGTCCAGTGTTTTAATTGGTGAATCCTGAATCTGGACGGAACAGATCTAAAAAAGCAGGGAAGCAGGAAGAGATGATGATCAAAATGTAAGTGGTGTGGGGTCCTTGAAGGTGAGGACAAGAAGCTTCAGCTTGATGCAAAAGGCCAGGGAGGCAGAGAAGGGATTCAAGAGGGGAAGTGACGTAGTGCAGCAGGGGATGTTTTTAACTGGCCAGAGGAGGGGGCAGTACGGAGCTGCAGTTCCACAGGGCAATAATTTCCCCCCCAAACAACCTGTTGCACAGGGGTGTGCACTGGCTGCATCTTCCAACAGGATGCTGCTGCCTGCTCCCTCAGGTGTGGAGACCTTCTACGATGGCTGGTGTGTGTGTGTGTGTGTGTGTGTGCGCGCACCTGCGAGGTGGGGCCCAAGTGTAATTGTGACAGGCCTCGGTGGGCCCAGGTGAGGGACAGAGCTCCTTACATCCTCTGCACCCACATCAGGGCAGTTCCAATGTGGCCCTTATTTGCTGGGGAGGGGGAAGGGGGTTATTTGCTGTGCAGGACAAACAGAAGGAAGGCATCAGAGAACAAAATCTACAATCTGAATGTGCAGTAAAACATTGCCAAAGCAGTTTGTGGAACCGAGGCTTAGGACAAGCTTATTTCCCCATTCCTAGATGCAGCACCCATAAACATTTTGATCCACAGAAAGTGTTTTTCTTAGGACATAAAACAGTAAGAGTGCCAAATGCTGTAATGTGCAGACTCCAAGCTGCTAAACAGCAAGCTCTCAGGGCCCAAAACGGGGCAGTTGGACTTAGCGGTCAGAGGCTGGGGTGGGAGGGAGTTGGGTCACATTTGGAAGTCAGGACAAAAGTCAAAGCCAGACTGAGTCAGGAGCCATGCCAAGGACCAGTGCCAGGAGTGGAGTTGGTAGCCATGCCAAGCATTAAATCAGAATTGGAGTCAGAAGTCACGCTCAGGATCAAGCCAGAGTCAGTCACTGGGATTAGAGCAACAAAGCAGGAACAAGGAGCAGAAGCCAGGTGATGAGACAGGATCAAGGATCAAGGTGTAGTAACAGGAGCAAGGAGCAGGAACCAGGCAAGGAGGCAGGAACTTGGGCCCAGGGGTCTGGTCAGCAGCAGACCTAGCAACTAGTTGCTCAGACAAGCAGTGGGACAAGAAAGGGGAAGTTTTATGCCTGGTGGTGTCTAGTTAGCAGTCTGCTGCTAGCTAGCTGACCCAACTGAGTCAGTGAGTGTAGCCTTAGGCAGCAGGTAGTAATGTAGTTCCCTCATCTGAACTGGTGGGCCTGGGTTCAAGACCCAGCACCTGACACACACTAACTTGTAGTAAGTCCTTTCTATTTGATATTTCTAAATATTTACCTCCAGAGTGATCTTGTAGGATCACACAGCAGCGTTCCACAGCTGATGAGATCAAAGAGATGATTCAAGGATACTGAGTCACCCACAGAGTTTATCTTTTGTTGAAGAGTTCATGATATTATTTACAAAATAACTGATTCATCCAGAGCTATTTATTGTTTAGAATGACACACCACGTTTGAGTCATGTGTCGTTATATCTGCCACTCTACACCGGATGCAGTTTGTGGTGAAATGGAGCTAAAAGAAGACATTAATAAACCAATAATTTTAGTGCCCACTTTGAATTTTTTTTATAAAACTAGTTTCTTGTAGGCAGTCAGCTCTAAAGCAACCTGTCAATATCTGGTAAAAGGACTTGACCTCCCCATAAGCCTCTTCTCTTGGATTTATTCATAGAGGTGAATGATCTGGCTTTTAGTCTTGCAAGGTACTTGAACATATGCTTAAGTGCTTTGCTGAATAGGGTGACCCACTGATGTCTATAGGAGTCTTTTCACTGACTACAATGGGAGTTGGATCATCTCCTTAACCCTCTAGAGGTTATTTGTATTACTGTAACACTTAGAAGCCGTAGATGATATTAGTCAACATGAGAGGTGATGTTCCCTGCACACCAGCAGCCTATGGTTGTTCTCTGTAGGCATGCAGTAACGAAGAGTTTTTAAAGAAGGGATCTAAATGTATGTTATGTACAGTAGAGAACTGTGGGGCTCAAACTAGAAGTGGGCTGAAGAAGCCAGGTTTTGGTGCTGCAAAACCTGGGTGGCTCCTGAACTTAGTTCCATTTCATCTGAACCTTCAACCTTTGGGGAATTAACAAAAAAGGTTCTTGTGTTGGTCCAAATGTTATATCAGACAGCAGTGTTTTGATACCTTTCATAGTGAAAATATCTTGAGTAAGGCCAGGTCTACTCTCAAAAGCTGATTCAGCTACATCGATCAGGGGTGTAAAAAGTCCACCTCCTTGAGTGATGTAGTTAAGCAGACTAACCCACAGTGTAGACAGCACTAAGGGGTTAGTCTACACTACTGCACTGTATCGGCGCAACTGAACTGATGCAGCTGCGCCACTGTAGCGTGTCTGGTGAAGACACGTTATGCTGATGGGAGAGCACTCTCCCATCAGCATAATTACTCCACCTCAATGAGAGGCGGAAGCTATGTCAGTGGGAGAGTGTCTCCTGCTGACGTAGAGTGGTGTAGACACTGTGCTAAGCCTACGTAACCTACGTCACTTGGGGATGGTGGTGGTGGCTTTTTCACACCCCTGAGTGATGTAACTTACATCGACTTAAGTGGTAGTATAGACAAGCCTTAAATTGATGGAAGAATTCTTCCATCGACCTAGTTACCATCTCGCTGGGAGGTGGATTAACTACACTAACAACAGAACCCCTCTCCTCACTATAATGAGTGTCTACACTGAAGTGCTACAGTGCGCTGCTGCTGTAGTGTTTCAAGTCTAAACATGTCCAAGTCAATTGTCTTCACAGATGCCAAATTGTGTCAGTCCTAAAAATTGAATGTAGATGCTACAGAGCTAGATTGTGTCTCTGGCGGGCATCAAGCTTTTAACTCAATTTTAAGTAATAAATTCCTCTAAGATGCCTCAGGGAAACAGTGGGATGTATTCTGCAGTGGCTTCAATGCACATGGATTTACAGCAGTGTACCTGAAAGCAGAATTTGGTATAGTGGCTTTGAGAGAGACGTGACCTGCCCCTATTCATCTCAATAGGGTGTCAGCTCTGAGGCTTACAGCTGAGTCATTATTTCACAATGAATTATTTGCTTGAAATAGTTTGCTTGAAACACCAGTTTCTCTGTTTAACCAGTTTTCTATTGAGTGCAAAATCCTGGATGTATTTGTTTGAAATTATTTGTGAATGTCCTAAAGAAATGATTATTGACTTGCAGATCTATTGCCAATGGTTCAATATACATGCTCACAATTTGGGCTATGTTGATTGGTGATGTAAGTCAGGTGGTCTTCCCTTATTGGCTGACTCTCAACACAGCAGCAAACAGCAGTGAATATATCCTCAAATGTGCCATTATTTGGACAAAAGCTAATCTTCTTTTTCCTCTCTTTACTTCTCCCTACTATAAATGACAATTTGAATGTCAACATCATCCTCTATTTTACTGCTGTTTTATTTTAGCAGAAACTTCCAGCTAATTGATTAGGTTATCCTCTGTCAGGAGATAGTACAGAAGTTAGAGACATTGAGAAACTCTTAGGTAATTTTCTTCATCTCCTGGGACCACTGCAGTAAGAGGTAATGTTCCAGCAGCATTAACTCTTGCTCTCCATTGTTCCCTACTAAGGGAGAATATGATGCAGGTTTAGGTGACAGAGTAGCAGCCGTGTTAGTCTGTATCTGTAAAAAGAACAGGAGTACTTGTGGCACCTTAGAGACAAACAAATTTATTAGAGCATAAGCTTTCGTGGACTACAGCCCACTTCTTCGGTATGCATCCGAAGAAGTGGGCTGTAGTCCACGAAAGCTTATGCTCTAATAAATGTATTAGTCTCTAAGGTGCCACAAGTACTCCTGTTCTTTTTAGGTTTAGGTGAGTTGGTGATGTCCAAGAGCCAGTGTGACCCTAAGAGCACCCCAGTGCCAACTGGTACACTGTTGTCATAATATTTGCCCAGAGGGTGGCATGTAATATATCATTGGGAAAACTCATAGCTTGCTGGTCATTAATGTTATTATATGGTGTATGTAGGGGTAATGTATGCAAAATTACAAGCCTGCTGAAATTATGTTGTTAAAATGTGTGCCAGGCTGGACATCAGGTACCCCACCCTTGACAAAGGACTGCGGTTCTGCCTGCTTGAATGTGCCTCCAGGGTAAATTGAGAGACATTGGAAATTCTTTTTACATGAAAGGTAAACAAAGCCATCAAGCTAACAAGGGGAGGAGGTAACCAGTCAACTGTCGCCAGCAGGGGTGGAACCAGTGTGAAGTCTTCACCAGATCGCATGGCGTGTTCCCCTCCCAGCAAGAGACAAGGAACTTTATCTGAGAATACATGACCCTCAGTTTTAAGCCTTTGTATTATGGTGTTTCAGTACAGCACTGTGATACAAATTACATGGTGCAAAGTGGCCAGGGATGGGTAGTGGAGAATTCCCTCTAGAACTCTCTAAAGGCAGCAATCTGGCAGAGGCATCTCTGCCACCTTCTGTACCAGCTGCCCACTCCAAGCATGGGGAGGGGCAGTAGTCCTAGAGGAATGTGGCATATCAGGAGTATTCTGGGAGGTGGCACAGGGCAAGCCAGAGGGGGGATGTGGTAGAGCATCGGTCCTGAGGGATGTTACACCAGTGGTGTAAATTAGGCCTGGGTCTGTGCAGCCCTAAGTTGTGCTGAGGCCAGGAGCTGTGAATTAGCGAATCAGAGATTCAAGCCCTGTATGTCCAAAGTGGAGTATGAGCTGTGTTTCTTGTGGAAGTATGCCTTGATAGGCCACATAGGCTACATCTACACTACAGGGGGGAGTCGATTTAAGATACGCAAATTAAGCTACGTGAATAGCGTAGCTGAATTCGACATATCGCAGCTGACTTACCCCACTGTGAGGACCGCGGCAAAATTGACCTCCGCGGCTTCCTGTCGACGGCGCTTACTCCCACCTCTGCTGGTGGAGTAAGAGCGTCGATTAGGGGATCGATTGTCGCGTCCCAACGGGACGCGATAAATTGATCCCCGAGAGGTCGATTTCTACCCGCCGATTCAGGCAGGTAGTGTAGACCTAGCCATAGTGATTAAGGAAAGTGTTTGCTGAAGTGTAGTTATATAGATTGTGGCCTCCTCCAAACTACACTTTGTTCAACAATGGTTTGGAGAACAACACTCTACTGTGTGGCTTTGAAACTGGGAACCACTTCACAAAAAAATATTATTAGGATCCAGTGTCATCATAGCAGCACTCACTAGCACACTGAATTTAAAGGTCTGGAGCTCTTCCCATTATAATCCCTTTTCAAAGGGGTTCCTCTCTCAGCTATTTTAAGTCACATTGTGGCTGAATCTTGCTATATAAATTTTCATCCCAAGAGCAGATTTCCCCCACCTTTTTAAAAGGGCTTATATCAGTTATTCTTATTTTATAAACCGAGGACAATGTTCATCCCTAGGGTAACTCCTCTGGCTCCACTGGAGTCGCACCAACTTTGCTTTTTGGCACCAAGAAGAATCTCAAACAATATCCAAGGTGGTTCCAGATGCTTTTTGTGAACAGCGATAGCATTTAAAAAAATCTTAATTTAATTTTTAAAAGTAAAAATTGGCAGCCTGTGTCTGGACTAATGCTTTTAGGTATTTCATACATTTTAAATGTCATTATGCAAGTATAATTATACTCTTTTCTACCTACTATGGGATAGATCACTGTATAAACTAACTGTATAATCCATAGTAAAGGTAACAGGGGCTATACTGCACCTTCAGCAGCTTGAAGAGGGGCATTGTAAGTCAAGGAGTCACAATTGTTCCCCCCCCCCCCCCCCCCCCCCCCCCCCCGCTCGAATTACATTACTTACCAGAGCGGAGTGAATCATAATTTATCTGATGAATTTCACCTCTTTTTTTTGGTATTCAAGAATGTTCACAAACAGATCATGATATTTTTGAATCAATTATTCAAAATCAATATCCTGTTTTGTGAAGGTTGGTTATTCCAGTTTATCATCTGGAATCTGCCACTTGAGCTGTGTTGTTTAATTGTGAGTGGTCATGGTAGTCACATGATATCCCCCGCCCCAGTTTTCTCAATGGATGAGTGTAATTCCCATAGCCAAGCTTCTGACGTGAGTGCTTGTGACACGTGGAAACTACAGTGACATAGGCCATGGAAGATCCTAGATAGGAAAATTAAGTTAACGTAGTTTCTATGAGTTTACAAGAGTGAGAGCTTAAAATTTACCCATGTGCTTGATACAGCTCTATTATTCCTGGAAGATTAACAAAAAAGAGGCTCAAACATGAGTGTTTCAAACTTCTAAATTGTGTAAAATGTTCAACAGTGTCCATCCAAATCTTACTTTTTTTTTTGTCTTCTAAAGAAATATGTTGTTACAGAATAAGGCCTCTCTCCTGCAAAGAGAACCACATGGGAGGACCCCTGTGCCTGTTGACTTCATTTGGACTTTGCATGATTATAATCTCCCAAACTGGTAAAGAGGAAGAAAATGGCTGCTGTGCAGTTGAGAAGGAAGGCTAATGTCATTGGGGGTTTATTCACAAGAGTGTTGTATGTAAGACACAGGAGGTAATTGTCCTGCTCTATTCAGCAATGGTGAGGTCTCAGCTGGAGCACTGTATCCAATTCTGGGGGTGCCACATTTTAGGAAGGATGTGGACAAATTGGAGAAAATCAAGAGAAGAGCAACACGAATGACAAAAGGTTTAGAAAACCTGATCTGTGAGGGAAGGTTTAAAACAACAACAACAAAAAATCCCAACCAAAACTGGCCATGTTTAGTCTTGAGAAAGAAGACTGAGGTGGGAAACTGCTAGCCATCTTCAAATATGTTAAGGGTTGTTATAAAGAGAACAGTGATCAATTGTTCTCCATGTTCTCTGAAGGTAGAGCAAGAAGTAATGGGCTTAATCTGCAGCAAGGGAAATTTAACTTAGATATTAGGAAAACCTTTTTAATGATGAGTAGTTAAGCTCAGGAATAGGCTTCCAAAAGAGGTTGTGGAATCCCCATCACCAGAGGCTTTTAAGAACGGGTTGGACAAACCGCTGTCAGGGATGGCCTAGGTTTACTTGGCCCTGCCTCAGCACAGGGGGCTGGACTGGGTGACCATTCAAGGTCCCTTCTAGCTCTACCTTTCTATGATTCTATAATTGGTATTTAGGATGAGGTCCAATAAAGAGCTGAACACCTCTTGCACCTTGACTTCACCCAGCACCTCATAGAAAGTACTGAGCACTCACACTTAGGTCCTGAGGTCCTAA
Organism: Malaclemys terrapin pileata; assembly: GCF_027887155.1. Lineage (NCBI taxonomy): Eukaryota > Metazoa > Chordata > Testudines > Emydidae > Malaclemys > Malaclemys terrapin. The sequence continues at coordinate 98,588,255 of NC_071510.1, read as the reverse complement.
GACCAATGTTTTCAAACTTAGGTGCTAAAATTAGGCTCCTAAATGCATATGTAAGTAACTAAATTAAAGTGGCCCAATTACCAAGAGGTGCTGGACATCTGGCAGCACCATTGACCATTTTGAACTATACATAGTTTAGTCTAAAAATTACTGAATGGACATATTAGTCTCCTATCTAGAAGAAAAATATATAATTCTAATAGCATATTTTCTCTGGATGGCTTGTCAGAAATTCTTAGAATGGTTTTGATATTTCTTTGTTTATTTGAAAGCCTAAGCCAAAATAAATAGATAAAAAAAATCAATCACCTTAAAGGAATGACTCCAAAAATACATGGAGAATTCAGTTCCTTTATTAAGACATAATTATTAGACTTGTACAAGCAATAACTTTTCTTGGCTTCTTCATATCTTGTTAGAAATAGTCTGGAACAGTTTGCGCCTGGAGGCACGTTGATTAAAACTATCTTACATTATTCCCTTGTAAAAATAGGATCTCTGTCTGAATTTGGGCTTACAGCAGAGTCTCAGCTGGAATCTCAGCTGGTCCTTTTCCTTCCATTTTAAGCTGACAATACTGATTGCTTTTGTTTTCTTTTCTAGCCATGATACAGATCTTCTTACATGACTATAGAAATGAAAACTAAAGGGAAAAAATCAGGACAAGGTTCACTTATTTCCTTGGGCCTGATCCTGCTTCCTCCTTTGAAGTTGGGGGCGGAAGAGGGGGCGGAATTTTGTCACTGACACCATCAGGCATAGGAGCAGATTCTTTATGATCAAATGGAGTCTGACTTGTATATAATTTGCCTCATGTCCAAAGTCTGAAAGCACTTGACAAGCAACAAATATATAAATTATAGACCACATAGGGGTTGGTACTATTCGTGTGCTAATGATGCCATATGATAAATTGCATGTATCCTCCATGTTAGAGAGGATGACTAGTTTAACAATAGTAACTGGATGAAAAATTCTATTCTTCGGCGGTGTATTCATGGCTCCCATTGATATTTCTGGGAGCCGTGTGCAACAAAGGATAGATTTTGACACTATGATAGTAGTAGATTTGTGATGAAGGTTTCAACACTAGAAAGTTGTACCAGTATAGTTAAAGCAATACAACTCACTTAGTGGGGAAGCAGGTAGATCGGTATAAAGGTTCTTTACTCCTGTATAGGGGAAAAATAAGAACTTTATCAGTTTAACTGTGGTCACACTAGGGCTTGTACAGGTATAACTATATATCAGTAAAAACTATCACTTTCCTAACTGACACGGTCAGTTATATTGGTACAATTGTCAAGTGTAGACCAGGTCTTTGTGACTTGGTAGATATAATAGGCCTTTGGCAGTGTAGATCGACATAGCTCTCTTAACTCCTGTGCAGCTATACAGATTTATATCAACTGAGAATCTGGCCCGTGATGTATGAAGGAAGAACATAAAGTATGATATGAAAAATAAGATGGCAAAATGTAAATAAACAGCCATTTCTGAGCTGGTATTAAAAGTTTGTGGCACACTCAGTGGAAACAAGTTGCTTACTCTCTGCAAGGTGTCTTATTCAAAGGTTAGAATTCATAGCAAGAAAGTAGAATAATTTTACATAATCAGAATGTGAAGTCTTCCCAGCCTGGGGTAGAATGGAGTCTTCTGAACCTGGGGGCTTTAGTCCTCCCTTCTCAAAGCTATTTCTTCCTTCCGATAGTCCTCCCCAGAGCACCTGTGCAAGGGGCCTTTTGGCTGGAGTTAACCCTTTGTTCACCAGAGACTAGGTAGTGCATCTGTAACCTGTTACAATGCTTGTGATTTTAGATGCAACCTGTTATAGGCATCAAGATCTCTAAGTACTACATTTATTTACTCACATTTTTATTATGTTTGTATTATTTATATATTCCACATATATTGAACAGTATGTGGGTGGTTGCTGAGAGGGAAATCTGTATAATTAATAGGAAAATAAAACAATTTTCTGTCTTAAGCAGACCCTGTACTGTGTGCATCTTTACTGTTGTTCCCACTGAAATCAATATTGATTGACATTCCCACTGTCTTCTGTAGGAGAAGAATCAGCCTCTTCATATGGAATACAAAGGTGAGAGGAAATTGTAAAGTTATATAAACCTTAATATTTCTCAGCAACATTAGTCTTAGAAGATAAGCTCAGATCAAAACCCCAGATTCAAACATCCCCAAACTTTAGGAGAGTTTGAATCTAGATCCAAACTTCACAGCTCAGACCTACCTCTGATTAATACTGTTTTATATTTTCAAAGATCTCGTGTGTGTGTGGTTTTTTTTGTTTGTTTTGTTTTGTTTTGTTTTTTTTTTGCAAGCCTGTGTTTCAGATTTCTGGGCTCCGGGCCTGATAGTGAGGCAGGACTTACTCATTTAGATTTTATTACTGTACATGCCAACAACACTATTCATTGAAAACAAATATTTCAATGGGAAACACCACAACTTAGCAAAGTTCTTCCTTCAGAAATCAGTAGCATATTCATATTTTTCAACCAATTCTGTTTATGATCAGGGGTGGGGAGGGGGGACCTTTTTGTATGTGGGAGGCTAGGATTCAACCCAAGATAACTAACTCGGGTTCAGTTTCTCCATTTCAATCAATCTGATAGATTTCAAAAATCTTTAAAGCTTCCCATTTACTTAATGAACAGAAAACACTGACTTCATCTCCAACTTCAAAGTAATGAGCTCTGGAAATGTCAAATTATCATATGTTGTTAATTCACTATTAATGATCTGATTTCCAGCAGTCAGCTGGTTTGAGTTGAAGCATTATTACATTTCCATGTCTAGAAAATGTTATGCACAGTGATTTTAAATATGTAAAATAAATACAGAAGTTTTAAGAATGTTGTATCCTTTGCACCTCCTTTTTAATTTGTAAACCTAATACTTGAAAAGGAAAAAGGTCCTGATCCCACCAAAATTTGCACTCACTGTAATATCTTGTGGGAGTAAATTGAGGCATTTGCATACATAGATGTGGAGTTAATGCTCTTTTGTTAGCCTTGTTGCTGCAGCAGTCTTCACACTCAGCCTGGAAAAGCATGGCCTTAAAGGGACATTCTTAGCCACTTGCCTAGGCCTTTCTCTTACAATAGGACTTGCCTCACGTGAGCAGGGACTGCTGAATTAGAAAAGGTTTTACAAGATTAGGACCAAACAAGGCTGCTAACAAAGAGTAAAGCAGGCCCAAGGGTCTGATCGTTCTTCCTACTTCTTTAATTTGGCAAGACTGAGGGAATGAAAGACAATCTGAAAACTGCTCCAAGAGATGCATTGTTCTCTAATCCCTGCATGTTAAAAATCCCTTACAAGGGATGAATAACAAGACTTTGGTACTTACTGGAAATACATGAATAACTGAATATAAATGTAAATACATTTATAGTTTTTTGGTCATCAGTGCAATTCAGAAGTGGCACCTCAGTAAATTCCATTCTACTATCTTCCATTAATTAGTATGGTATTTTCTAATTTCAAGTGAAATTTATTACTGGAGTGAACAAAATGTTGGAAACACTACACCCAAATGTGTTTCACAGTCAACTGTAATAGAAAATCATGTCTAATTGCTGTTTAAGACATGCTTAGTCTTTAGTGTCACACACAGTCAAAATATGTCACACTGTACATGGAAGTGTCATATGCTGCCTTTTTCCTGTTGTAGTCAGTAATGCAATACAACCTAGAGTGACCATATTTTCCCAAAGGGAAAATGGGACCCCGCACAGGGCCAGCCTGTGGCCTCTCCCCCTCCTAGCCCTTTCTGCCTCCAGGGGCTGGTCCAAGGCCCTCCTTTCTGCCCCGGTTATGGGTCCAGTACAAGCCCCCCATGCCACCCGCCCTTGGCCAGCACGAGGCCCCTCTCTACCCCCTGCATGCAGGGACTGTCCAAGGTCCCCTGCTGTGCACCCTTGTGGGGCTGGCCTGGCCTGAGCCACTCTCCTGAGTCCCCTCTCATACAGAGGGCTGGTGTTGCCACTAGCTCCTTTGCCCCACTAGAGGTCCCACCCCACTCTTTTGACAAAACTGTGCATTTGTCCCGTTGATGATCCGTTGGTAAGAGGAAACGGGACAAATGCACAAGTTTTGCCAAAAAAGTCGGGACGTCTGGGACAGGGCTTAAAAAAGGGACTCTCCCGTCCAAAACGGTACGTATGGTCACCCTAAATACAACCCAAGCACTGTCTCCAATGCACACCTCAGCTATTCTGTATCATCCAATGGGAGGTGAAGGGGTTCCTGGGATGATTAGGAGAAAAAGAATCCTCCTCTCCTTGGCTGTGGAATCGCCACTCCATGATTGCTGCTCTACTTCCAGGGCTGGAACCTACTGGCTCTGCACTATATTTGCATCTCCTACATAGGGAAAATTGGCAATTTAAAAATCATAACAAGGTGCAACATGGATACTGAGAGCCAATGCCATGGGCCAAATTCAACCCTTATGAAAGTAGGTGCAACTCCATTGAAGTCAATGCAGTTCATGCCCTGGCTGAGTTTAGCTTTGACTCAGTAAAAGGAGCACTATGTTGAATTGGCCTAATCTTAGTAAGAAATCTAGATTAGCCTCTGAATTCAGAATAAACTATAATCTAAGAATTTCTTTATCAATAATGTCCTGCAATCTAAGGATCAGTCCAGCATACAGTGAATTAAGTAACAGGATCCTATTTATCAAAGATGAAAATGGTTGTTTTTTAGACAACTATATCCAATGCCTGCAAAAACAGGCTAGTCTCCAAAAGGCAAAACCCAGTGGCTTCAGTAAGAACAGGAACCTCATCTGAGCCAAGGGTATGAGGAGAGATCTCTAAATTAGGAAAGGGACAAATTGAATTTACACAGCTTTAAACAATGATGAGGACCCCTGACAAACGTCCTGGAGAGATAGGTACATCCTGGTTCCAGTGGGATCAAAAATACCAATAGAACAGCCCCACTTGGGATATATTGGTACCTGAACTTTCAGTCTTGGAGGAAACCAAAACTTTCTGAACCTGCAGAAAGGGATGGGTTTAGGGTGACATTTTATTTCAGTTCTTATTTTCTCAAACCATTTTGCCTGTTTCTGCTTATTAATCTCTTATGTTTGCCATGCTCCTCCTTTTTTTGCTACCCTGTTATCTGATTCATTAACAAGCTGAGCAGGAGTATTGTTTGATCTGGTACCCTCTCTAGCTGGGTCTCTTTTCTCTGCATTTTCAGGCTCTGTCCATAAATAGTGGCATTTTTTTAACCTGATGTGCATTTGACTGGCTCTCTTGGCAGGAAGAGAACCTCGCCAGATGCCTTTGAAAAGTATGTCCTGGTTTTCTTTCTGCAGCTTATAATGTCTGTGTTCTGCTGGCCTGGTGCCATCTGCTGCTGCTATGACACTTCAAGGGGAAGTGAGTACTAGTTAAATGTTTTGACAATCATGTAAAGCCCTTAGCTTCACCTCTCTTTCTCTGATACTGTGATGAGGCACACTTGTCCTGCTCCTTCTTTTCTCCTCTCACCAACCTTTGACTCACCCAGCTAACACATACTGATTTTGCATCAGCATTATGTTTTGTAAGAGCAATTCACTGTGACTTCACATCAAAGTTCTTAGTTCCTCATATTTAAATACTCTTGTCTCGTCTTACTAGTAGGCTCAACATGATGATAGGAAAGATGATGTAGCAGTTAGGGGCCTAACGTAGGACTTGGGAGACCTGAGGTGAATTCCCTGCCAGGGCCGACTCCAGGCACCAGCAAAAGAAGCAGGTGCCTGGGGCGGCCAATAGAAAGGGGCGGCACTCCGTCCGTTGTTGGGGCGGCACATCCGGGGCGGCGGCAGCAGCTCAATCGGCAGCAGCTCAATCGGCCTGCTTCAGTCTTCAGTGGCAATTCGGCGGCGGGTCCTTCACTCCCGGTCTTCCTCTTCAGCAGCACTTTGGTGGCAGTTCAATCGGGTTTTTCTTTCTTTTTTCTTTCTTTTTTTTTTTTTCCCCCGCCGCTTGGGGCGGCAAAAAAGCTGGAGCCGGCCCTGTTCCCTCTTTCACCATAGACTGACTGTGTGACTTTGGGCAAGTCACTTAGCTTCTTTGTTCCTCAGTCCTCCATGTGTAAAATGTGGATAATAGTTCTTTCCTACCTTACAGGGTTGTTGTGATCATATATACATCAAAGTTCAGGTGCTCAGACGATGAGGACCACATAAGTACTATGGATAGTCTGTAGTTAAGGGCTGGAGCAAAGTGTCAGGATTGCTATAGTTTGGGGACTAATATCTTGGCTAGGAGAGAGAACCTGTATGGCCTAAAGGAATGCACAGGGGTAGGCGTGGCAGTGGCCAAGAATGCCTAAGTTCGTACCTTGTATGTGCCACTGCTGCTCAGTGTGGCCGTGGGCAACTCTCTTCACCTCTCTGCCTTGTTTTCCTCCTCTGTAAAATGGAGGTGAAAAGACAAAGAGCTCACTGCTTCAACTCTCATCCACTCAGTGATAGCTCAATATGTCTGCCCATGTTGATCAGGGTTGTAGAACTGAGGCCTGGACTGGTTAACAGGCAGGAATAGAATTTTCAGCTAACTTTCCCATGCTTCGGTCTTCGCACTGCTAACATGATTAAAAAGCAGCAAAAATGATTTTTGATACGCAGGACAGCAGATGTGATCTGAACACATCCAGAGTTAGAGGATCTGTTGAGTGAGAGAGTGCCATTTATACGCAGTTGCTTTTATTATTTTAGCGCTGTTTGCCTGCATGTATATTTGTCTGGAAACACATCCAGAAGAGTATCTATTAAAAGGATTTGATTTATTTCCGTTGTATCTCGAGGAAAGTTATACATTTTCTAGTTTCATTCAACTGTACCAATTACTCTAAACTGACTCCTCCACAATGCCCTTAGAGATTTTACCAAGAATATCCCAAATCTCCTTTTAAGCAGGTTTTCCCGCTGTTGCAAAGGTACACGCACAGCACCTGACTCGCTCTTGTCACATCTCCATTTATTTCGTGACACAGTGAGCTTTCATAGTTGATTGTTTTTGAGTGTCAGGATGTTGTTGAAAGATTATTGCAAGCACAAGCTGCTGATCTCACAAAGCAGCAGTGTAGATGGTTTTTCTCTTTTTTTGCAGTTGAATCTACTGCGGTCTCTCTTTTTCATTTTTTTTTTAATTGCAGATCACAATACAGTGAAACATAAGACCATTCACCCATGCTTGGGCGTAAGTCATCATTAGCGTACTGGTGCCTGCCAAACATTGCCCCCCTCACTTACGTGTTGGCACATGATTAACATTCATGTGCTAACGGGTGCTGGAATAATTTGTATAGTGGGGGTGCTGAGAGTAACTGAACCAAACTGGAAACCCTGAATATAGCCAGGGGTTGTGACAGCACCCCCAGCACCCTTAGGTCCAGCACCTATGTGTGCTAAGAGTCTGTTGCTGACTCAGCCTTCTGCTGTAGGATTGCTGTGTAATGTGTTTCCAGGGAATGGGATCTAATAATACATTGCAACCTAACTTTGCTATATGAACTCTTTATTAGACTCTAAATTAAAGTAGCAATAAACAGTGTGATATTCTGCTAACTAGTCATCTGGAATGTTTATGGCTACTAATTGTCCAAAGTGCCAATAATCAATTAACTATGACATTAGGATTCATCATAATCTCAGTAATAATGATCCATAAGATATACTTAAATAACGACAATAATTTCCCCTCAACTGTCTATTTCAGTGCACCACAAACCATTTACTGAATTCATTTGAACAGAAGATGGTGCTTGTATTTTACTGCTGTTAATTATTTAGTTTTAAAGTTGAGGATTTTATAGGGAGTTGAAAATTATTTAATTCTTTCATGGGATAGAGTGTACAGTACTGGTTGCCAGTAAGTGTTTCTGAGAAGCCAGAAACAGGAACTTTCTAGCTGTTCTCATTTTCTGTTTCTGTTCAGGTTGTTGTTATCAGCCAACTTCCAAAAGGTGCTGTGCAGCTACATTTCCTATTAACTTCAATGGGAGTTGCAGCTGCTCAGTATTTCTCAGGGTTAGGTCCATTAGCAATAGTTTATTTATAGTAGCTGAATGCAGTAGTTGCATTAATAGTGCCTCCTTGTTGTGCGAAGAGATGAGACCCAGCTATAACATCTGGATGTGGAGTTAGACTTCCCAAAGCTCTAGGCATGCACAGATCCAGGGGTTTAGACATGGTGAATCTTGTGAAAGCTCCAAGATTGACAGCACTAGAGAAAAAACAGAGTAAGGAGAACAGTGCTACAAGCTCTCCCGGCACTGTCTTGCCAATGAACTTCAGCAATGGTTAGAAGAAAGAGAGGGTAATTCATTCTCCATGGCCAGTCAGTCTTTGCTACTCAAAGGTGGAAGTCCCTACCCACGCTGAGGTGCAGAGGGAAGGAGCAGGGCTGTCTTGGCCAAGCTGAGGTTCTCTCATCCATTCTGCCTGCACCTGATAGGGTGACTCAGAGGAGTCTATGGACAGTACTCAGCAGTGATCCTTGCTGCTGTGGTCCTCTCCAGGGTGGGCTGCTGGACCATCATCAAGCATGTTACGAAGGTCCCTGGGTAGCACTCAAGAGGCTGTTAGATAACCTTTCTCTCTGGTTGCTATATGTGTGCACTGGGAGGGGTGGGTGAGCAGAGGCTCCTGCACCTTTCTGCCAGTCATTTCTGCACCCTCCTGCAGGACAAGGCAGGAGTTTGCCTATAGACATCAATTGTGAAGTTGCATTTTGACCGTTATTATTATTATTTATTACAGTATTAGTCACTACAGATTAGCTACTCGGCAGACTGGCTGCTTTATAGTAGTGAATGAAACTTTTTGCCAGTAGCCACAAATTCCTTAATCTTTAACTGTCTACTGAGAAAAAGCTAAATTGAAAGGTTAGAGGATTCCTGATTCCACTTCCTTTCAATAGAAAGGGGGTGAGATTCTCAGCTGGTGAAAATCAGCCTAGTTCCATTGATGCCAATGGAGCAACATCAATTTACACCAGCTGAGGATCTGGCCCTGAAAATGAAAAACCGGCAGCACTTCAAGGACTGTAGAAGCTACTGGAACTTGTGGTTTCAATCGCAAATGACATTTAAAAGTGCTCAGTCTGACTTTGCAGACAGCGCTACATAATAAAATTTGATATTGAATCTCACTGAGTACAGTTGTGATGTGAATTTGTATGATCCTTCCATGCTAATGTCTATCCTAAATGGTAATAAGTGTAAGCTGCTGTAGTGAATTAGAAAATGATGGTGCTTCCACATATTGTTGAGTAGTAGTGATTCTGTAACATAATGCAATTCCTCATGTGGACGTCTTAATTAATATAAAAATTTATTTAGTTACTAAAGAAAAATCTTTGTATTATCCAGTCAACCTTTGTTGTTGGGAAATTAGCATGCCACTATGACTTTTTATGGATAATTCTGACTGAAATATGCCTCTGGCCTTGCAATCCACACACTGTGGGACCAAAACCTCAGCTAGGAAAATCAACATAACTCACTGAAGTCAATGGAGCCATGTTGATTTATACCAGCAGAGGATCTGGCCCTGGTTGCATGAAACTGTCCTGGGGAGAAAACCTTCGGGGGGTTCTTACTGCAAACATTATGTTGGGAATTATTAGTGACTGTAATGGGGGTTGTGCAGTTGACATTTCATGCAATGCTTTGTATTAAGAACTGAATGACAGTGAGGATCATGCAGTCCTCGTGTTCTGCCTCCCTAATGTTTGAAGTAGGGAAGTGGATGAACATAGGCTCCAAGCAGGAAGACAAGAGCACACCGTTGAACAGGCTGATTTGTTTAGCAGGCAGTGCTGGCCTTTTACTATCTTCAGATGCCATCAAAGGCTAACAAAAGGATTTACACTCTTTGATTTTCCCCATTATGTTAGGTGTCATCTGGGCTTTTTTATTGATGGCTGATCTGAAATTTAAATGCTCCGAGATGCTTGAGAGTTCACAGGTTCCTTAACGAGCAGCAGCTTTTCTTTCTCATTCGACAGGCTACCACACAGCAACGGAGCACCTTGGCCTGTTCCGCCTTTTCATTTTGCTATATGCATCCGAAGAAGTGGGCTGTAGTCCACGAAAGCTTATGCTCTAATAAATTTGTTAGTCTCTAAGGTGCCACAAGTACTCCTGTTCTTCTTTTTTCATTTTGCGAAGCACAAAGCGAATTGGGTGATCCAAGTAATAATTATTAGCAGAGATGTCATCACATGATATAGACATGCCAATCTCTTTGTTTATGCCTCCTTCAGTTACTTTGCTATTAATACAAGATCACATTTGAGTGATGGAGTAAAAACAACACACTTGGGACCTTCATGTACCAAGGTGAGGATGCTTAATTCATATCTTCCTATCTACTCCATACTTAGAGGCATCTGTTCTGGACCAAACTCGTCTGTTTGCACAGAATAAATATCTATCTATCATATACTATATTACAATGTAATTTTGCTTGTGACTGTGTCACCTTTGCTCTTTACAGAGCATGGTGTATGTGTCAATGAGTTCTTTGATGGCTGCTGAGTCTGATGTGCCAGGCAGCTCTGCACAGTCCCGTCTCTAAGCAGGGCACACCCATGTACTAGCAATGCTCTGAATCCGAACAGCAGATGCTTTCCTTCTTTGCTCGCACATTAACACTAAACAAGCAAGCAAACCTATTTGCAAGGTACTGTATATGATCTCAGCTGTTTTAAATGGTATCATGTTGAAACTTGGCATACAAATTGCCAGCTTGGATCAACATTAAAAATACGGTGTTGATCCATAAAGCCATGTTTGATGTACTGTCTGGGGATGGACACAAACTGTTTAACTTTTGAGTTTCGGATCTTTCTTTCTTTTTTTTCTTTTCTTTTTTTTTTTTGCCAAGTTCCAAAGAGATGTGTTTTTAGAAAGTGGTATTTGGCAATAATTTTTTTTTTAATATGGCATGAGCAATGTGTTTTATGAACAGTTTCTTTCTATGCAGTATTATGTGATACTTAGTGAGGGCTGAACCTCAGATGGCTTGGCTGTCTGCGTAGGCATTCAGCATTTCAAATGATTATCCAAATTGTATCTGAACTTGTTGGGTCTGCAAAATTGGCCTGGATAGTCTTGCAAGAGCAGGCTGCATCACAAGATTGTCTATAATTTCTGCTTCTGGTTCTGCTTGAGTTACTTCAGCAACAGCCTGACATTGGCACTTCAAATGCTGTCCAGAACGTAGTAAGCCAAAGGCATGTGAAAATGAATACAAATTTCACAGTTACTGTGTTGACTGGGTCTGTGCGTAGCACATCCACAAAATGCCTCTAAAAGGAGTGGCTGCTTCCCAGATGGAAAACACCCCTGCACTGTCTGGGGAAGTAACTGAGAGGAAGCTGAAGTGAAGTATTTCCTGGGGAGAGCATGCAAGGAGGGGAGTTGCCTCTGTACTCTCTTCTAGAAATGAACAGAGGTTGTTCTTTTGTTAAACAGAGCTAATGCCAGTGTTATCATTCAGGGGACACTGCATAGCTGTGTTAACCCACCAATAAGGAGGCTGCCAGGTCTGGTAACAATAATAATAGAGATGAGGGTTGAATATGATCAAACCTGATGTCACTTTTTTTGGGAGAAGGTTCAGGTTAGTTCTTATCTGAGCCAGTTTCCCCATATTAGAAATACTGCCAAATATTTTATTTATTTCAGAGTAGCAGCCGTGTTAGTCTGTATCCGCAAAAAGAACAGGAGTACTTGTGGCACCTTAGAGACTAACAAATTTATTAGAGCATAAGCTTTCGTGGACTACAGCCCACTTCTTCGGATACATACCATCAACCTCAGCCTAGATCAATCCACACAAGCGGTTCATTTCCTGGACACTACTGTGCTAAGAAGCGATGGTCACATAAATACCACCCTATACCGGAAACCTACTGACCGCTACACTTACCTACATGCCTCCAGCTTCCATCCAGGACACACCACACGATCCATTGTCTACAGCCAAGCTCTAAGATATAACCGCATTTGCTCCAATCCCTCAGATAGAGACAAGCACCTACAAGATCTCTATCAAGCATTCTTAAAACTACAATACCCACCTGCTGAAGTGAAAAAACAGATTGACAGAGCCAGACGAGTACCCAGAAGTCACCTCCTACAAGACAGGCCCAACAAAGAAAATAACAGAACACCACTAGCTGTCACCTTCAGCCCCCAACTAAAACCTCTCCAGCGCATCATCAGAGATCTACAACCTATCCTGAAAGATGATCCTTTACTCTCACAGATCTTGGGAGACAGACCTGTCCTCGCTTACAGACAACCTCCCAACCTAAAGCAAATACTCACCAGCAACCACACATCACTGAACAAAACCACTAACCCAGGAACCTATCCTTGTAACAAACCCCGATGCCAACTCTGTCCACATATCTATTCAAGTGACATCATCATAGGACCTAATCACATCAGCCATACCATCAGGGGCTCATTCACCTGCACATCTACCAATGTGATATATGCCATCATGTGCCAGCAATGTCCCTCTGCCATGTACATTGACCAAACCGGACAGTCTCTACGCAAAAGAATTAATGGACACAAATCTGACATCAGGAATCATAATACTCAAAAACTAGTGGGAGAACACTTTAACCTGTCTGGTCATTCAGTGACAGACCTGCGGGTGGCTATATTACAACAGAAAAACTTCAAAAACAGACTCCAACGAGAGACTGCTGAGCTGGAATTGATATGCAAACTAGATACAATCAACTCAGGATTGAATAAGGACTGGGAATGGCTGAGCCATTACAAACATTGAATCTATCTCCCCTTGTAAGTATTCTCACACTTCTTATCAAACTGTCTGTACTGGGCTATCTTGATTATCACTTCAAAAGTTTTTTTTTTCTTTCTCTTACTTAATTGGCCTCTCAGAGTTGGTAAGACAACTCCCACCTGTTTATGCTCTCTGTATGTGTGTATATATATCTCCTCAATATATGTTCCATTCTATATGCATCCGAAGAAGTGGGCTGTAGTCCACGAAAGCTTATGCTCTAATAAATTTGTTAGTCTCTAAGGTGCCACAAGTACTCCTGTTCATTTTATTTATTATGTTTCATGATGATAAAAGTCTTGTGGAGTCCTAAATTACTATTTACATAACAGAAAATATGTGCAGTAATCTGTAAAATTACATAGAAAATACATAATGCTCCAGGTTCTGACCTCAGTTGCACTGGTGTAAAATCTGGGGTAACTCCACTGAAGTCAGCTTCTTTGTAGATGTGTCCACATCAAAAACCGCCACCATGCTTTGCACTAATTGCTGTCCTTATTGACAGCTGAGGAGAGAGCCTGTGAACTGAATGAGCATGAACAACGAATTGCTTTCTCACTCAAGGGGTGTCTCTTCAGTACAGCATTGAGGCATAATGCTTGTGAGGAAGCTGTCTGTGCTGCATACAGAGGACATTGTTCTCCAGGACTGTCAACTGGCATCAAGAGTGTTACTCCAGATATCCACTGGTGCAAATGAGACCAGATTTTGGCCACTATTAGAATTGTCAGTTCCATGCCAATTACCTAAAACATCCATGAAACTTCACACTAAATTGTAAAGTCACTTAATGTAATTAATGATTAACATTTGCAGGCACCCCATTCCCCCTTTGGAGGGGATGATGGATAGTTCCCAAGGAAGTTTTCTCCCATTGTAAGATTTTCGAAATGAGGGAAACATTTTTCCCTCAGTCCCTATCTTGACTTTGCTGTTCCAAGGTATTATGCCTACTATATGGTAGGTAATATCATGCACTGATCTCAGATCCCAGCTGTTTTTCTAGGCACAAAGGAATGAATTAAAGATGGAGGAGCAGCTAATCATAAAGATAATTTAACTTTTCCTTTGAGTTATTTTATGTTTGTTTGCTTGTTCTAGACCTTCATGTTGTTTAAAGACTATCTTTGGGGGGTGGGGTGGGTGCATGTCTCCTGATAAATAGCCAGATTTATATTTGGAAGGAGACAGGGATTTCTTTCTAGAAATATTCTAGATGAAATAAATGAGTGAACTGAAAGAACTAAATTGAAAAGTTGTAATTCAGTCAAGAGACTCTCTGATGGTTAATTCAATCAAGCTGTTATCATGCTTTGCCTTTTGCTGTTCAGTCCAGAGCCAAGTTTTGTTATATCAAATGTAAAATAATGATTTTTATTTTTTAAGTAGAGGCAGATGACTTTTTAAATTTAAAGTCCATGACTCAAGAGCAAAGAGGGTTTATATCACACTCTTTAAAGTAAGTGTATTCTAGAGAATAAGCATGATCTTGCTAAAACCCTATTTTCAAATATAGCTGAAAAATAGTTCACTTTAAATGCAGAAAGCACCATACATAATTTCATTATTTATATTTTTGGGGGTTTATGGTAGTGGTTTTGGCAGGACATCTGAAAATGCAATGTTATAGGGAAAATTAAAAACAGTGCATCAAAAATTTTGAAAGCTTTATAATGGCAGGATACAAACAATTATTCTGACTGAAAAAATAAAATTACAGTGTCAGACTGCCTGATTTGATACATTGTTGGTATGGGACATAAGATTAAGGCTCTGACCACGTTTGGTCATTAAATATCATTGGGTAATTACCAGGTAATTGTGTTCTGCTCACCATTTCCCTGTCGCTTCAGTTGGCTAACCTGTTGTAACTAAACACTTTACTCTGTTTGCACAGTAGCCACTTGTAACTTCACTCCAACAGCTGGGCTAGAACTCTAATCACCTTGTTCCAAAAGCACAGGCCTCCATTGCTTGAACGGGAGAATCCCCATTAGGTCTTAGCAGTATAGGAGGTTGACAAATGGCTAAGCAATGTTGATTCCAGCTGGCAGATATTAAGGCCATGCGTTCACTTTTGCCAGCTCATTAAATAACAGACTTGATCTCTCCTGAAACTATTATGTGTCATTGCTGATGCCATTATTAAACAATTGTTGGCAAATCCT
Organism: Malaclemys terrapin pileata; assembly: GCF_027887155.1. Classification (NCBI taxonomy): domain Eukaryota; kingdom Metazoa; phylum Chordata; order Testudines; family Emydidae; genus Malaclemys; species Malaclemys terrapin. The sequence goes on along the minus strand of NC_071510.1, from coordinate 98,573,219 downwards.
ACATCAAGAGGTGGCAACATTTTGATGGTGGCTGTTGTGATCTCTTGTACATTTTCAGCTCTCCAAAGCACCTTGATTTGCACAGCACTTCTTGAAAACAGCAATGTGTAAGCATAATAATGGGCCACATGGTGGCTTATTCTTCATGGGTATGCAAAGGTGGAGATAATAAAGGCATAGGAGGCTTTTCCTCCCTGGTACTCCTTTTGAAGGACCAGCCATAGTTGGTATAGGAGAGGAGGCCTTGCACTAGTCTAGTGCTACTGCTGACACTAGATTCTCCAAAGACAATAGTGGGGGCTGGGATGGAGTAAGGCCCCAGCTGGCCTAGCATAGGAGAAACACATGCTTCACACTCAAAAGGGCAGCTGGATGCCAGCTCCATTTCGTGCCCCAGGGACTCTTGCTATTGCAAAGATCCTTCCCGCTACCCCTCCAACATTGTCCATATTTTAATGCTACAGTCTGGCATAACCTATTGCAGTGGTAATTTATAATGCCTTGATCCTTCTCATGACCCACTGGGATATGGCACTCATCCCAGTGCCTCAGAAAATCCACTGCTATGCCAGGCTTGCATGCCCAAAAATACATTTTCCAAGATGCAAAGTGCCCCACTGCAGTGACCAAGGATAGATTAAAATCTAAGAGCCTGATTCACCCATCATTACACCAGTTCTCCACCTGTGAGACTCCACTAGGGTTACATTGGTGCAAAACGAATGCGACAGAGTGGTGATTCAGGCACTAGTTGTATTAGTGTGCTAGAATATAAAAATAAACCAACAGAGAATAATAAAATGAACTATAAGCGTTATGTTTAATTTGTTGGTGGAACAATACATTTCAGCAGTTAATCTTTTGTTTTGCATTACCCATGCCAGCAAGGTTCAGCATTTACTCTACTGCCACTATATTTTGTACACTGCGTCTCAGCTAATCCTGACAATGAGATTATTCCATTTTTTGCTAAGGAAGAATTGTATTTAGTTAACAATTACAGATTAACTCTCTCTCTTTCACACACAAAGATCCAAATTCTTTGTTCTCCAGTGTTCTTTGCCTATGTAGAACCTACTGTATAGCAGGCTACCAGAGAAATCTAACATATTATTCAGCTATAATTATTGCAACATTAAATTAATCAATGCTGCAGACATATAGTTTCTATTTCAGAAAGGTTGAATTCATTGTTAGTATAATATTCCTATACCAAAAAAACCCTTTTATTTAATTTCTGTATCACAGAGAGAGGAGAGAGGCTTAGTTTTAGAAACTCTCTGTAAACAGACATGGCCAAAAGAAATTGGATCCAACATTAATGCATTGGCTCCTGATTGAATTAATCTTTGTATCTGAAAATAGCTATCTACTCCAAACCAAGAACAACTATCCACATCTCTGTCAATTTGGCATGGAAGCCAAACTCCTGTGGCCATTTTTAAGTAAACCTAACAGATGGAAAGCAATGTGATGAAGTGAAGATTTTCCCTTGTTACGTTGTATGTGAGTCTTACTGTTGAGCCTATAGCAGTGTTACTGTTTTCCATGAATACCGTGTGTGCCTCTGTTTCCCTGTGTGCTGCACCAATACCTTGGTGGTGGGAATAAGGGTGTGTGACTTTGGCTGAGACCTCTGGGGCAGGTGAGGCTGCTCCAGCTGCCTGTACATATGCTATGACCAGTGCCCTTCATAACCTGAGACCCAGGAGGGGGATGCAACCAGGTGATGACCAGGTGACTCTTTGCCCAGCAAGTGAGACAAAGACAAGGAGGAGGAGCAATGGGGGGTGTCTGAGGTCGGGTCGCTAGAAGCTGGCAATCTGCTTGGGGGGGAGCTGTAAGAGGGGGAGCCCAGGGCTTCTGGCCCAGGACTCCCCAAGATGGAGTTGGCTGAAAGTCACTGATTTCTGAGATAGCAAGCTTTGTTCTGCGCTGTGTTCCTGTCAACTAATAAATCTTCTGTTTTATCGGGTGGCTGAGTCTCACACATCTGACTGTGGAGTTGGGGTGCAGGGCTCTGATTTCCCCAGGAGCCCTGCCCGGGCAGACTTGCCGCGGGCAGCACACGGTGTGGAAAGGGATGCTGAATGCTCCGAGATCAGACCCAGGAAGGTCAAAGCTCTTAAGCTTCTTGCCCTGGCGATAGTATTCTCAGAGAGAGGAGGCATGTTCCCCCAGAGTCCTGACTGGCTTCATATGGAGCAGTTCTAGAGTATCGCCCGGTGACTCCGTGACAGGCAGGAATTCCAAACCCTTGGTTGGATTTGGTTCTGCAGTTGGTCTGGTTTTAATGAAAAGATGATTTAGAATTGAGGGATAGAGGGACTCAAATGCATTCTGGGATCTATATTATTTTTGAAGTTTAAAAAAATGGGAAGAGACCCCTTGGCCATATAATCCAGTGTCCTGTCTCTGACAGTGGCTGGCAGCAGATGCTTCAGAGGAAGGAGTGAGAACCCTGGAGGAGGCAGATATAGGATAATCTGTTCCCTCATCCTGATTTCCAGTAGTTTAAAAATTAGTTTGTCCTGAAGCACAAGGTACAACATCCTTTCTGAAATTTGTGGTGATTAACTGATATGGATATTTTTGATATCCATATAAATGGATGACTTAATTCGTGTATAAGTTAATAGATAGGCTCTACAATTATCTTAAGCTTATTAGTGCACCATGTTGATCTCCCTGCAAAGATAAGACCTAGTCCCCATGTAGCAGATGGATTAGGCATTATTGGAGCTAGACAAATTATTAATTGCTAATATTTAGCCAATAAATGTTGGTATTTTTTTACTAAATTATTCACATGCTTTTGTCATTATTCAGCCACCCAGTGAGTAAGTTATTCATTTTTTGCCAACTGTCAAAATAGTTAATTTGTGAATAAATTTTCTGTTATTCATTGTCTGTTATTCTAGGTAGTAAACTGGTTCTGCATCTAAGAATCAAAAGGACAAGATAAAACATCTTGGATACACTTTATCCTTTAACACCATTCAAGTCAATGGGCCCCACATCCGTTCATTTTCACCCATTTTACTTCTGATTTATACCAGTGTACAAGAGATCAGAATCAGGCTCATAGTCTTTTCCCCCCTCTTCATCCTAACTTCCGTGCTGTTTGTCTGCTCCCATGTCCACCCTTCTTCATCCACCCAATTTTCTCTGGCTATTAGTTTCTTCCTTGGGTTCGTGGTGAGGTGCAAGTCTTGGGCTTGTTTCTTCAACCATCTGAGAATGCACCCTTAGTTTACTAACCCATGGAGAGGTTTGTTGCTGCTAGAAGGTAGCTTTGTAATTTTACAGTTCGTTTAAAAAGAACTTCTGAAAGACAATTTTGTGAGGATTTATGGACTGTATCGCTCCACTTGTAAAAGTAGCTCCTCCTAAAAGGATGCTAGAAAAGAGTAAACAGGCTGGGTCATCCACATTTTGGAAATATACGCACTGCTCTCCAGTTCCTGCAAACACATGCTATAACCAAATGCCACAGTCTGTTATTAAAGGGACACTTCCCATTTCTATGGTTATTTAATAATAATGCACTCATTAGCAAAAATAGAAATCAAGCAATATAACAATTATTCAAACGATAATCAAATTTATCTCTAAATGCAGTTTTACAATCAAAAGCCAGTTCAACCAATTACATTTATTCAGAATCCTTGCACAAGGATCTTTTCTCAACTGATATATATTTGTTGTTGCTTTTTCACCACTTGTTCTCTTTGTACAGTTACTTGGACTGAATAGTCCCTCTAACACCCCTTCCTGTATTCCAGAAACTCAGTTGTCCTTTCAGAAGCAGTTAATGGCCTAACTGCCGTTTTCCACTCACTTTCTTTTATAAAAAATAGTTTGGCCTATTTACCAGCTCCCAGTTCCGTTTTTACACTAGAAAGCAGGTTGAAAATGGCTGCACATACACTGTTGCTCCAAGAGCAGCTTATCTTTAGAGGAGGAGACAATTTAAACTGTCACTTTTTCTCCTCCAGGCCCTCAATTCTCTCCTCCTTCCAAGTAAGTAACTGACTTCATCTCCCCTCCTCATAAGCGTCTTATTTTGGCTCAGGCATGAGCTTACTTGACAGAAACACTTGTGCTCTGTCTACACTCCAGAAACAGATGTCAATAATACTGTCACAAGCCCATCCCACTGACAGAAAGGCTAACAAGTATTCCTGCACTCACACCGCTCTAGTGAGGTGCATGTGCAGAATGTGTTCCACCTAGAGAAGGGAGCTGAAAAAGGTGAAACTTCCCCCAGAGAAGGGGGAAGTTTTCCCAGGAGAAGAGGCTGTGCTGTTAGTGAGCTCCAGTATCAAGGGGAGTTAAGCCTGAGGTGGGGGCTAGCCTTTCCGTCCCTCCCCGCTCCCCCCTTGTTTGGGGACAGGCTGATACCACAAGCCTGATACAGGCCAGGGGCCCTGGAAGGCTGCTCCCAACCAATGACCAATGGTGGGATCTGGGGAGCACCACCAGGGACTAGAAATAATTGGACCCCAGGAGTGAGCGGAACTCCCTCTGGGAACAGATAGTGCCTTGGAGTGGGGGTTCTTATAGGGGGGGAAGAGACTCAAAGAGACTATGGCTAAGTAGGGTTACCAGGCATCTGGTTTTTGACTGGAAGGCCCTGTTAAAAAGGGATCCTGGCGATTCCAGTCAGCACCACTGACTGGGCCATTAAAAGTCTGGTCGGCAGTGCAGCGGGGCTAAGGCAGACTCCCTGGCTGCGTGTGGCTCTCGGAAGCGGCCTGGCATATCCGGCTCCTAGGCACAGGGACAGCCACTGGGGCACTGTGAGCTGTCCCTGCCCGAACACCGGCTCCGCAGCTCCCATTGGCTGGGAACTGCAGCCAATGGGAGCTGCGGGGGAGGCGTCTGCAGATGGGGGCAACGTGCAGAGCTGCCTGGCTACTCCTCCACCTAGGAGCCAGAGGGAAATGCTGGCTGCTTCCAGGAGCCACCTGAGATAAGCGCCACCCAAACGAAGCCCACGCCCCTAATCCCCTCCCACACCTCAACCCCCTACCCCAGCCCTGAGCCCCCTCCTGCACCCAAACTCCCTCCCAGAGCCTGCCCTGCATGCCAAACCCCTCAGCCCCAGCCCAGAGCACCCTCCTGCACCCCAAACCCCTCATCCCCGGTCACACACCAGAGCCCCCACCCCCAGCCAGAGCACTCACCCCAATCCCTTGCCCCAGCCTGGAGCCCCCCTCCCACACTCTGAACCCCTAATTTCTGGCCCCACCCTGGAGCCCACACACTCACCCCCTTGCGCACCCCAACACCCTGCCCAGTCTAGTGAAAATGAGCGAATGAGTGAGGTTGGGGGAGAATGAGCAATGGGGTGGGGGATGGAGGGAGTGGGGGCAGGGCCTTGGAGAAGAGGCTGGGCCAGGGAGGGCCTCAGGAAGAGGGTGTTCGGTTTTCTGCAATCGGAAAGTTGGCAACCCTACGGCTAAGCCCAGGCAGAGGGTTGACCTACTACACTGGGCTACGTGCCTGCTAAGTATACTTACACATTTTTCTTGGGGACTGGATCCAGCTCCTCTTGACGTCAATGACTTGGGTAGGAGCAGGAGCAGGCCCCTCGTTCAGCTGTGTTTACCATCACACCTACGCAAACCTCCCCAACTGTCAAACAGCACAGATAATCAAAACAACACGAAATCTGTTGAATTCAAAAGCATCTGTGACAAGATCTGTTTCACTTATCGTTGTTGTTGTTGTTGTTTCAACTGCAAAAATATCCTCTACCTCCAAACCAATTTCTGATGGTTCTGCCTATAACTGACTCCTGTCTTTCCTCTGTGTTACTGCGTAATGTGACTTCCTTAACTAAGCCCAAGCTAGACAAATGTGCTGTGAATTCCCGTCTCTTGTGCCCTACCCTTCTGGAAGTTCAGCACTCTGCACCCAGCAGGTGTTCCTACCGCACTGACTGTAATGAAGATATATTTTTAGAATTGCAAATGAATTCAAGGGTTTCAATAGGATCATAAAGGACTCTCATTTGATCCAACAGCTGCAAAAGAAAACATAACCATATGCTGGTGTGTGAACCCCCTGCGGGAGTGTCTACACTGATCATTTTGTTAAAATCATCCAGCATTGCCAGAACAATAGCGCGGCCCCAGTCTTGGGAACAGTAGTGGAGACTGGCCACTAGTATCTTAATTACAGTGTCATATAAACTTGTGCAAAACAGGTCTGCATGAGCTGCCAGTGGCTGGCTGTGCCTGGGTGGTTGAGTGAAGTGAGGCCCTCTGCTTAACTTGATGGTATTTCTCTGTCTGGCTTTCTGTGTGTAATGTAACTGTTGAACACTGCATCCGAGGTGTGCAACTCTCTAGTCTACTAGGACTCCTGCTAGGAGCTGCTGAGGGCAGCAGAGGAAGGTTATTAATCTGCTTAGTGTAGCAAAGGGTTGTCTTTGTGTTGCTGAAGGAAAGTCCTTTGTTGCCACACTACTACTGTCGCTGTACCCACCACACTAGTCTGCTTTATTATGTCTGGCAGATTTGGACACATGCAATACACTGTAGCTGAACAATTTATACAACCCCTTAAAAGACTACATACAAAGCTGAATTCAATCTCACAACGGTTTTACACTGGGATAACTCAGAATTGCTCCTGATTTAACACACACATTATTGAGAGTGGACTCGTGCTTGCTTTATGTACATAGCACACAAGCCCTTTATGAACATGTTAATCTCACCTGAGGTTTGGCTCACTATTATCTGCATTCTTCTAGGCAATTTTTTATTGTTTTTCCAGACACATACCCCACTGTAATGTATCCCACTTGATAGTGCTCAGAAAACTGGCTTTAATAAAAACCTTGCCGTCTAATATACACTTCTTCCTGGCAAAGCCACATTTATATTATTTCTCTTTTATGTGTCTTTAAAAATACCCCTCAGTGTCCTACTTTCCAATGATCTCCTATATTGGATTTTCCTTCTCGCCTCTGCCCCACTTCCCCCCCTCCCCCTCACGCTTTACCAAGGTTGAATTCATGGAGCTATGGAACTTTGCGTTAAGTGCTTCTTTGTTCCATTCTGGCAGCCAGTGATTGCTGGGGAATAAGGAAGTCCAGGTCACATTCCCTTTCCCATGGCCATACTGCTGTCTGGAAGGAATGTTCACCAAGGTGGATTATTCCCGTGGTCAGGTAGGGCAGAAGCAGGGGCGAGGTTTTCAGAAATACCTCAGTGAATTAGGAGCACAAACTTTCAATGGGACACCTGCATGTAAGTCCTTTAGGTACTATTGAAAATCCCACCCCGGTCCTCAATGAGCAGTGTCTCTTCCTTCCAAACGTAAAGCCAGCCCAGAGATATAATTGCACTACCTTTTTCTAGTTGTAGAAACTGAAGCTGGAAGACATAAAGGGTCTTTTCAAAGGCTCGGAGAAGACTGTGATGCTGTCTAAATATTTCATTTTACACTCACTCTGTCTTTGAACACTGTTGTTTTTTGAATGGGCTTGGCCATAAATACACCGCCACAAGACTTTGATGCTGCAATTCTCCTTTGTCTCAAATCATCAATCCGTGTTGGAATAATCTAGCAAAATGAAACAGTGACGTGTGTCTTTGTAATATAAATAAGCTGGGTCTGCAGAGAGAGGTAGGTCAGGAGCATAAGCAGGTGTACTGCAGAATCAAAGGTACGTAACATTACTGGACCAGAGGCAATGAGTCTCTTTCTGTTAGCTGTTAACCAAATCCATCAACAGTTAACTGCTAGGATTATTAAGGGATCATACAGTTTATTTTAAAACAGACTGGTTAGCAATTGGTGATATACTTACCGTTCATATATACTTATGAAGTGCTAGCCAGAATGATGCCATTTAGAAAGGAAAGGTGATCTCCATTTTGAAACAGACACGGGGAATGCACTTGAGGCCTTGTTAATAATGTTACTTATTGGCTTCATCACCACAAGCCTCCTTTTTTTTGCTGAGACCCTCTTTACAAAATAGAGGATCACGCTCCACCCCAGGGGACATGTTTCATAAGTCAGTGCTGGCACAAATCATTCTTGGAAATATTTCAATCTAACTTATTTTTATTCTATCTTGGATCAATTTTTAAAGACTAATTCTTTAACTATATATAGTAAAAGCTATTCTTGCTTGTCAGATAAACAATATTTTGTCCAAGATGCTTGCCATCAGGTTATTTTTACTACTGGGACTTTATATATAAATTTAGAACACGTCTGGAATTAACACAACATCATTCTTTGAAATATTCAAAACTGCTTTAAAAATAGGATTTGTGTTTCATAAAACCGTATTCCATTTTGTAGCAATGCATTTCTGAATTTGCCTTATCTGTTACTTTCTCTGGAGTGTGAAAGATGGATGTATATTTCAAGGTACTCAGTTATGGAGGAAGGTTTCAAAGAATTTTAAAAAGGTTGTCTTGTAGGCAGGGAAGCCCCATGATTCTGCAGCAGTAGACTCTAGCCCTTGCCACAGAACTGTGATCCAGAATTTTAAAGCTTCTAGCACTTATGGCTGTGAAGAAAAACTTTGCAAAGAGCCTGAAACAACAGCTTTAAGGAATGTGTGATCTGCGTCATTTTTCTCATTGGGGTTTTGGCTTTGAAACCTAATGATTATTATTATTATTTGTGTTAGCATAGTGCCCCTAGTTCTGGACCAGGACCCCATTATGTTGGGTGCTGTACATATACAGAACAAGAAAATGGTGCCTGATCCAATTACAATTTAAGAATAAGAAAATAGATGGAAATAGACTTAACTGTTTAACCGACAGTCTTTTTAGCAGAAACATCCATCTAAAGTGCTTATCTCATGATCCCTAACTGCCTCGCACACCTACAGGTGTCAAAAGCCCAAAATGTCCCCATCCCATTTGCCAAAATCCCTCAAATTTCCCCTGACAGCTTCTACAATGGAAACCTGCATTTGCATTACAAAATCCAGCAGCATATGGAAAGTGAAGTTTTGGGCATCATAAAACTAAATGTAATATCAAATGAAATAATGCTAGGAATATTGTACTCGTATTATCATTTTTATATTTAATTCAATAAAACCCAATATTTGTATCTATGTGAAGTTGCAACAGAATTTCATATCTGATGCACTGGAGAGCTGTAGAATCTAGGCAGCTTGCTACAGAATTCAGGTAAAACTTGGTGCAGTGCATATGGGGCCTTAATTATATTTTAAACCCTTTACTGTGTTCCTTGATACTTTAATCTTTAAGTGAGTTCAAGTTTAGCATATACACACTGGATGCAAAGCAACTTGTCCTGGGCATTGAGTTGGCAATAGTGTCATATTATTATCCATCTCATACAGAGGAAACTGAAGTCTTTTTCTACAAGAACTTTCACAGTTTAAAGTTGCCTGTAAATACAGTTCGCAGGTAAAGCAAATCAGACCACTGGACGTGAAATAGTTTCCTATAGCTTTCTCGTAAACAAAATTAATTAAAGCCTCCTTCTATAAGTCAGGTAAGAACTCCCTCAACAAGTAAAATACATCCCAGGTGCTGGAATAGTTATTAACACCCTATCCAGTTATGTAATATACCCACTTGAATACCAAGAGTATTCTGCAAACTAATATCCCACATTAATTCCTCATGTGACTCCAGCTGAAATAGATGATGTTACACCAGTGATGAATTTGGACAAATGATTTTAACAATTGTGTATTCTGCAGTATATTAAGGAAAAACACTTTGCACAGGAAGCAAACTCAACCAGCAGAACAGTGGAATGTGACTTGCCTTTTTGGGGGGGCGGGGGGGGGTTGAAGAAGTGATTGAAAAATAGAAGAACAGAAAATTTTCTTGTTTTGAAGTGGAAAGAAGAAAGGTCTTAGGACATTTTTTGTTCCATTCTAATTTTGAATCTAAGAACTGAGGGGAAGATGAGCTGGGTAAGGGGGAGTGCAGGAGAAGAGAATGCACACAGAAATCCAATAATCCAGTTCTGATTTTAAATTCAAAATATGACACTTTCAATATTAGAATGAAAGGCACTGGGGACAGACTGTGCTGCTCTAAGATATAGGTGGCTCTTGATGTGCCTGTAGCAGTTAATGGAGAGGCTTTTTACTCTACGAGGTGTACGAGGAGCCATCCAAAGCCAGGACAATCAATGAAATATGAATGAGACCAGAATACAAGGCACTCCAGTTGAGAAATAGAAAACCTGAATAGCCCTATTCCAAGTCATCACTATGCCATAAGTAGGGTGACCAGATGTCCCGATTTTATAGGGACAGTCCCGATTTTTGGGTCTTTTTCTTATATAGGCCCCTATTAACCCCTCACCCCATCCCGATTTTTCACACTTGCTGTCTGGTCTCCTAGCCATAAGGGTCCACTGGATCAGCTAGTTAGTCATTCCCTCCCCTCCCCACCAACAGAGGGAGGGAATATGTGTAGGTTGATTCTTACAGATGGAGGGGGGAGGAACAGGGGCTTCAGGTGAGGATGTGAAGATTAAAGGACCTAGATCTGGGACAGTAAAGCCAGGAAGTGTTGAGATGGTATCAAGATTTGAGGAGTATGCACATACAATTTATGAATTCTGGTTGATGTTATGAAATCATTGTTATGAAAGTGTTGTGTTGTGGAATGCCTCTGCTTGGACGTGAAATCCACCATTTGCTGACAAAGACTGGAGAACATCTCTGCCAGACCACAGATAATAGTTGGTAGTTAAACCTGAAATGGTTTAACTATCCTTGAGACAATGGATTGGTTAAAGCTGGGAAAAGCTAGTTATTCCAACTGCACGTGCTGGAACGGGAAGTGGAAAATCCACAGGAACAGAATGCAGAAACTAGGTGTTGGTGCGAGAGACATATAAATCTGATCAACCCGCTGAGACAGGAACAGGAAGCTTTGAGCAGGAGAGGGGAAGAGATGGGCAGGTTGTTGTAGCAGGGATCCAGATCAACAGTGGGGCCAGCCCAGGGCAGAGGAAACTAGGTGACCTAGAGAAGGCTCAATAAGTCGGAAGAGAAGCCTTGAGAGACAGGAGAAGACCCTGAACACCTCAGAGGACTCTTTCCAAGGCTAAAGAACTCTCTAGAATGTGGAGGAACCTGAGGCAGGGAAATGCATATAGGTGGTTTTTATTTTATCTGGATTTGTGTCTCTCTCATGCTAAGTAAACTGTGATTAAAATCCAGTGTCAAGTTTGTGTCTGCTTTCACTGCCACTTAACCCCGAAGAGAGAAACTGGAAAGCAGTCCCATTTTGGTGGAATTCTGAGGAACATGCTGGCAGTCTTGGAGGAGGTAGCACTAGTATCAGGGCCTAGGCAATTGGACTCCACAGGTTCTCCACAACCCAGAGGGGTGTCAGACACAAGGTCTACACCTGGGTGTGTGCCTAGACTTCCAAAGCCAGGGACACTGTCTAAATTCTGCCCACCCTCAGTAAGTGGGTGCTAAGTGGGATTTAGCGTTTGGATCCTGTCACAGCAGGTGGGTAAGTGTCCAGCAGGAGAAGCTCAACCAGCTTTGTGATAGGTAGAACATAAACTCTCCAAGAATCAGATACAATTAAAGATGTTAAATGAGGTAAAATTATTATTATTAATATTATGGTAGCACCTAGAGACCAACTGAAAATGGAGGCCCATTGTGCTAGGCACCGCACAAACCTGAAGTAATAGACAGTCCTTACCCTGCAGAGCTTACAGTCTAAATAGACAAGACAGATTCAAGATGGGGGTGGGAGGGAAAGGAAAGAACACACAAACAGAGTGATGGTTTGCAAATGACATGTTAGTGATGCATTTTTGGGGGGAGTGGGCCCCCCGATGTGTTTGGTGTTATACAAACATAATAAATGACAGTCCCTTTATGTTTCAAAAGTGCCTGGTATGTTGTAGGCACAACTGAGAATTAAATAGTGCTAAACTTGCAGTGGGTTAGCCTGTGGGTTTAGTGGAAGGGAAGGACCATGCAGAGCCGCTGTAACCCCTGCCTCCAGTCCTGCTGCCTCCCGTTGCCAGACCAACCCTCTCATGGACCCTGTTTGTTGCACAGCATGTATGGTGGAGTTCCCGTGAGGTCTGGAAGAGAATGCCATTGGTCTAACAATCCCTGCATTCATGCATGTCCTCCCAGGTCCACTGGGCTTTGTTACCCTCCTCTTGTGGAAGTTGAGAGGAGCTCAAAGACTTTGCATCTAATGAACTTTGTCTAATTTTAAAGGTTTTCAGTGACTATATCCTGGCTTTTGTGCCACAACCACACTATCGTTGAGTCATGCTGATAATTTTATATTCAAGGAAACTAAATAATGATTTATTTGCTCAAAGTGGCTTTTCTTATAATACATGAACTATTTCTGACTTTAGTGTAGATTAAAGTAACTGCTTGCTCATTTTTGTGGCTAGGAAACCCCTTCATCTTCACCATTTGCCCATTTTTTGACTTGAAGACATTGCCAAATGTTCAAACACTGGTATTTGTAGAGACTTGAAATGTCTAATTTCAGCCTAACAAGAAGCTCCAGACCTTTCACTAAAGTACCCCAAACCAACACACTTCAGTTTAGGCAGTATAATGAGAACAGACGGCTCTAATAAACTGAAGTGTGCTGTTACTGAAAGGCTTCTATTAATGGGAATTTCCAGAGCTCATAGCAATGGGGCTAGAGGACAAACAACACTAACACTTTACACTTTGATAGCACCTTTCATCCACCTTTACAAAGATGGGTATTACCCCTCCCCCATTTTTACAGCTAGGGGAACTGAAGCACAGTACAGTTAAATGCTATTTCCAAGGTGTGTCAATGAATCAGTAGCAGAGTTTGGAAAAGAATCCAGGTCTCCTGACTCCCAGCCTCTGCCTTTTCCTGTGACTCTTTCCCTAGTTTCCTTTTGCAGTTCTGAGTGTGTCCAATTTTTGTATTCCATTCCCACTTTCAGAACTGAATGCAGCACAAAGCCATAAGAAATGCTAGCAATGGGCTGACTGTCATGCATCTGGTTTTCCCATGGCTCTGCAGTTATGTACACCACTGCAAAGCCCGTGTAAGACCCCATCATTCTGATTTACACTATTACCATGGTAATAGGTAACCGTTATGCTCTTCTTGATACAGGAGAGAAGGAATCATCCCCAACAGTAAAGGAGGAGAAGCCTCGTACCCCTAAGGCTGGGAGGTCTGCTGCCACCACTGCAAATAGGAAACGTAGGGTAGTGGTGGTCGGAGACTCTCTGCTGAGGGGGCGGAGGCGCCCATCTGTCGCCCTGACATTTCATCTGAGGAGGTATGCTGCCTGCCGGGACCCTGTATCCGAAATGTTACGGAGGCATTGTCGAGGATTATCCAGCCCTCTGGCTACTACCCCATGCTACTCATCCATGTGGGCACAAATGATACTGCGCGGTGTGACACTGAGCGGATCAAGAGTGACTCCAGGGCTCTGGGAGTACGGATGAAGGAGTTTGGAGCGCAGGTGGTATTCTCTTCAATTCTTCCCGTCAAAGGTAGGGGCCCGGGCAGAGACAGATGCATCATGTAGGTGAATGCCTGGCTGCGAAGATGGTGTCGCCAGGAGGTCTTTGGCTTCCTCGACCACAGGATGCTATTCGAGGAAGGGACTGCTAGGCAGAGATGGCGTTCACCTTTCGAGGAGGGGAAAGACCCTATTTGGACACAGACTGGCTAACCTAGTGAGGAGGGCTTTAAACTAGGTTCGACGGGGACAGGTGAGCAAAGCCCACAGGTAAGTGGGGAACATGGAGACGGGTCAGAAATGAGAGGGAGTGTGGGCTATATTGGCAGAGAGAAAGGACGGTCAGGACAAAACTGGGAGGCAAGATCAAACGAGTATCTTAGATGTCTATATACAAATGCGAGAAGAATGGGTAATAAGCAGGAAGAACTGGAAGTGCTAATAAATAAATACAACTATGACATTGTTGGCATCGCTGAAACTTGGTGGGATAATACACATGATTGGAATGTTAGTGTGGATGGGCACAGCTTGCTCAGGAAGGATAGACAGGGGAAAAAGGGAGGAGGTGTTGCCTGATATATTAAAAATGTACACACTTGGACTGAGGTGGAGATGGACATAGGAGACGGAAGTGTTGAGAGTCTCTGGGTTAGGCTAAAAGGGATAAAAAACAAGGGTGATGTCATGGTAGGAGTCTACTACAGGCCACCTAACCAGGTGGAAGAGGTGGATGAGGCTTTTTTTAAACAACTAACAAAATCATCCAAAGCCCAAGATTTGGTGGTGATGGGGGATTTCAACTATCCAAATATATGTTGGGAAAATAACACAGCGGGGCACAGACTATCAAACAAATTCTTGGACTGCATTGCAGACAACTTTTTATTTCAGAAGGTTGAAAAAGCTACAAGGGGAGAAGCTGTTCTAGACTTGATTTTAACAAATAGGGAGGAACTCGTTGAGAATTTGAAAGTAGAAGGCAGCTTGGGTGAAAGTGATCATGAAATCATAGAGTTTGCAATTCTAAAAGGGAGTACAGCAAAATAGAGACAATGGATTTCAGGAAGGCCGATTTTGGTAAGCTCAGAGAGCTGATAGGTAAGGTCCCATGGGAATCAAGACTGAGGGGAAAAACAACTGAGGAGAGTTGGCAGTTTTTCAAAGGGACACTATTAAGGGCCCAAAAGCAAGCTATTCCGCTGGTTAGGAAAGATAGAAAATGTGGCAAAAGACCACCTTGGCTTAACCACGAGATCTTGCATGATCTAAAAAATAAAAAGGATTCATATAAAAAATGGAAACTAGGACAGATTACAAAGGATGAATATAGGCAAACAACACAGGAATGCAGGGGCAAGATTAGAAAGGCAAAGACACCAAAATGAGCTCAAAGTAGCTACAGGAATAAAGGGAAACAAGAAGACTTTTTATCAATACATTAGAAGCAAGAGGAAGACCAAAGACAGGGTAGGCACTGCTTAGTGAAGAGGGAGAAACAGTAACAGGAAACTTGGAAATGGCAGAGATGCTTAATGACTTCTTTGTTTCGGTCTTCACTGAGAAGTCTGAAGGAATGCCTAACATAGTGAATGCTAATGGGAAGGGGGTAGGTTTAGCAGATAAAATAAAAAAAGAACAAGTTAAAAATCACTTAGAAAAGTTAGATGCCTGCAAGTCACCAGGGCCTGATGAAATGCATCCTAAAATACTCAAGGAGCTATCTGAGCCTCTAGCTATTATCTTTGGAAAGTCATGGGAGACGGGAGAGATTCCAGAAGACTGGAAAAGGGCAAATATAGTGCCCATCTATAAAAAGGGAAATAAAAACAACTCAAAAAACTACAGACCAGTTAGTTTAACTTCTGTGCCAGGGAAGATAATGGAGCAAGTAATTAAGGAAATCATCTGCAAATACTTGGAAGGTGGTAAGGTGATAGGGAATAGCCAGCATGGATTTGTAAAGAACAAATTGTGTCAAACCAATCTGATATCTTTCTTTGATAGGATAATGAGTCTTGTGGATAAGGGAGAAGTTGTGGATGTGGTATACCTAGACTTTAGTAAGGCATTTGATACGGTCTCGCATGATATTCTTATCGATAAACTAGGCAAATACAATTTAGATGGGGCTACTATAAGGTGGGTGCATAACTGGTTGGATAACCATACTCAGAGGTTGTTGTTAATGGTTCCCAATCCTGCTGGAAAGGCATAACAAGTGGGGTTCCGCAGGGGTCTGTTTTGGGACCGGCTCTGTTCAATATCTTCATTAACGACTTAGATATTGGCATAGAAAGTACGCTTATTAAGTTTGCGGATGATACCAACCTGGGAGGGATTGCAACTGCTTTGGAGGACAGGGTCATAATTCAAAATGATCTGGACAAATTGGAGAAATGGTCTGAGTTAAACAGGATGAAGTTTAACAAAGACAAATGCAAAGTGCTCCACTTAGGAAGAAAAAATCAGTTTCACACATACAGAATGGGAATAGACTGTCTAGGAAGGAGTACGTCAGAAAGGGATCTAGGGGTTATAGTGGACCGCAAGCTAAATATGAGTTGTCAGTGTGATGCTGTTG
The DNA here is from genome assembly GCF_027887155.1 of Malaclemys terrapin pileata. NCBI lineage: Eukaryota > Metazoa > Chordata > Testudines > Emydidae > Malaclemys > Malaclemys terrapin. The sequence goes on along the minus strand of NC_071510.1, from coordinate 98,557,144 downwards.
CAAAAAAAGCAAACATGATTCTGGGATGTATTAACAGGTGTGTTGTGAGCAAGACACGAGAATTCATTCTTCCGCTCTACTCTGCTCTGGTTAGGCCTCAGCTGGAGTATTGTGTCCAGTTCTGGGCACCGCATTTCAAGAAAGATGTGGAGAAATTGGAAAGGGTCCAGAGAAGAGCAACAAGAATGATTAAAGGTCTTGAGAACATGACCTATGAAGAAAGGCTGAAAGGATTGGGTTTGTTTAGTTTGGAAAAGAGACGACTGAGAGGGGACATGATAGCAGTTTTCAGGTATCTAAAAGGGTGTCATAAGGAGGAGGGAGAAAACTTGTTCACCTTAGCCTCTAAGGATAGAACAAGAAGCAATGGGCTTAAACTACAGCAAGGGAGGTCTAGGTTGGACATTAGGAAAAAGTTCCTAACTGTCAGGGTGGTTAAACACTGGAATAAATTGCCTAGGGAGGTTGTGGAATCTCCATCTTTGGAGATATTTAAGAGTAGGTTAGATAAATGTCTATCAGGGATGGTCTAGACAGTATTTGGTCCTGCCATGCGGGCAGGGGACTGGACTCGATGACCTCTCAAGGTCCCTTCCAGTCCTAGAATCTGTGAATCTATAAATCTATGGGACACTGGTGAATCAGGCCCCACATCCTGATTGATGGGGAAAGAACCTCAAAAGGTTTGTTCAGATAAACATTCACAAATGTATCCAATACTCACTCAAATTTCCTAGGTCTAGACTCTGGGCTGGCTCTCACATGAGAACAGGCTTTCTGGCAAGCTTTTTGATAGTTCCAGCTGTCAGCAATGTTTGAAATGCAGCACAAATAGCTTTTCTCATGATATTTTTGTCTTTCTACAACTGGCCCTGGCCAAGACAAGAGTGCAGCGGCATGAAAACTCAGAGTGCAAATGCACACTGAGCATGAGTGAATTCAAGTGCATGTAGAAAAGGTATTGTTAAATAGCTGCTTCTTGAAAGAGAAGGATCAGTGGGGTGGAGAAGAGCCACTGTGATCAAATGAAGGTGAGAAGGCTATTCCCAATGAAAGATGCTGACCCACCACTCCAGCATTACTGCCTTTCTTACTTCTGCTGTGTAGGCAATGAATGCCACATGGCTGGGTGGGTGTGTCCCTAAGGCCAGGTTGGAAGAACTGGGGAATTGCTGCTCTGTGCACTCTCCTAAATCAGTCTAACTCGCTGCTCTTCTGAACAGCCAGAACCCTTCCTACAGCTTTTCTACTCCAGGGAGGGGGCTGGGCAGGCTCAGAAATAGCATCACATTGTGGACATGAGGCAAAGACTAGACTCTCTTGACAATTTGGTCTGCCACGGGGAAAGATGTGAAAAGTGGCAGTGCCTCAGGAGTCACAGACCAGCCATTCCCTTCCATGACTTTTAATGTGTGAAGAGGAGAATGTTGACAGATGTCTTGCTTAGATTATTAGGATAATCAGTAATAATAAATGTCTTGCTTAGATTCTAAGCTCTTTGGGGGCAAGGACCATCATTTTGTTTTGTTTGTGTAAGGGACTGTTGCCCCCTTACTAACATTCAGTGGGGGTGTTTTGGTTGCTAGCTCCCAGCACTAAAAGGGGAAGGGTCGATGGCAAATCAGGACCCTGAGACTGACAGTCCCCAGGAACAATGGGGAGAGGCCAATGCTCCAGATCAGCCTGATTGACAGGGCGGGCAGGCTAATCAGAGAATCAGGAGGCCGGGGGGGGGGTCAGACAGAGTGGGGCCGAGCTAAGGAGAGAGCAGGGGCCTGAGCTAAGTTGCTGGAAGCAGAGCTGCAGCCCCAAAGCCAGAGCACGGCCCAGAGAGAGCAGACCTGCCCTGGGAGGAGAGCTGCAGCAACCAGAGCCAGAGGGGCCAGACAAGCAGCCAGGAAGCAGGTCAGAGCTGGGAGCAGAGTCAAAGAAGCAGCCTGCAGAGCCAACCTGTCCTGGGAGCAGAGCTGTAGTAACCAGAGCCAGAGGGGCCAGAGAAGTAGCCCAGGGAGCTGAAGGCAGAGCAGCAGCAGCGCTGAGGCAGTGTGGTGGAGCTGGGGCTGGAGCCGTCCGGAGCTGGTGCGGTGAGCAGCTGGGGAGAGCGAGGGGGACCCTGGGCAGTGGGCCCAGCGCAGGGAGACCCCTCAGCCAAGAGGCTCTGCAGGCCAGACTTGGAGGGGGATCATAACCCCGATTGGGCAGGGGCGATGCTGGAAAAAAGGGTCCTGCCACCTACAGCCTGAGAGCGTGTGGCCACCGCCAGAGCAAGTGTCCGACCCACAGCATCTCTGCAGCACGGCCAGGGCCTGAGAAGGAGCCTGGGACCTACAAGGAACAGACTGTGACCTGCCCTGACGTTCCAAAGACACTGTTTGTGATGTTCCCTGCCATAGAGCAGGGTGACGTGTTTTCCTTTAACCTTTCCCATTTTTCCTTATTCTTTTTTTAAAATTAAATTGTTAATTAAACAACTTGTATTTGCTTTAAATTGTATGAAATGATCAGTGGGTCAGGGAGGTGCCCAGTGCAGAGAGAGTATCCCGGAGTGGGGACACCCTAGCCCCTGTCCTGGGTGACCACAGCAGGGTTGGGGGTCGAGCCCCCCAGGAATCCTGGGCCCAGCCTTGTCGGGGTTTACGAGGACTCTGCCAGACAGGAGAGTGGAAGGGGAGTCCTCAAGGGCAGGGAGGCCTCTGGGTAAAGGAAGTGGGAGCGAGGACTCAGATCCTGTCGCTAGCCCACTTCCCCGGGGTAGTGCAGAAGCCAGGAAAGTTCCCCACAATAGCGGGACCATTCCCCCGCTTACCTTTGTATAGGACCTACCACAGTGGCGTCCTGGTCCATGAGTGGGGGGTCCTAAGCACTACCCAAAACACTAATGAATATTAACAATGCGATTAGCTACCTAATAAACAGCGTGCAATTTATAAAATGACAATTTTAAATCCTTTGATAGCTCTTCAAATTTAGAGATGGAAAAGATGCGTATAATTAATTCCCAGGGATCAATGCAAGAACAATTGGTTGGGATGAGGTGGCACTAAAAGTTATTCACTAACTGTTGTAAAATTTGTGTGTATTTAAAAAAAAAAACACATTTACTTTTTGCCTTTCCTGTACCCATTTCCCACATGCTATCTTCTCCCACTAATCATGGAATCTGTGGCAGACACACACGATGGCTGCAGGACTGAAGAAATCGTGTAGGTCTGATTTCAGGAGTGAAAAAAGAGGTGATGTTACAATGTGGTATCTTTCAAAATGAAGTTAACAGCACAAGTTGTCCTTTCTTCTTCTTCTGCAGCTGGCTCCAAAATTCTGACATGACTTTGCCTTGTGGTATTCCATTATTTTGTTTTAACCTCCCCAGCTCCTGCCTTGTCTACTCACGTTAGTATAGCTGAAATGGTCCCCCTGCTGTTTTCATTGTTATTTTTATTTGCTTTGCTCGTTTCAGCAGGCTGTAGCATTTTTTTCCTCTACCATAAATCTTTAAGTCGATTACGGAGAAGAGAAGAAAGCTGCCACACGTTCTGTTTCTCACTGGAACAAAAAGTCTCCCTCCTGTCTTGTTGGGAGAAGGGTAGGACAAGCTGAAATTTTCTGGCAGCATTGTAGATTTCCTCTCTATACTTACTCCATTTTCCACACTGGACATGACCATACATGAAAGTCATGGAAAAAAAGGAGTCCGGGGGGGGGGGGGGCAGAGGGGGGAAAGAGTATTTATTTTACTAGGGGGCCAGATCATCAGTCCCATTAAGTCTGCTTTGCTGTGGCCCGTAGCGTAAAGTTGCCTGATTTAAGCCTGCTATGGCCAGCTGAGGATTCTCCTAACATGGAGAAATACCTGGGTGGCATAGAACTGCTGTAGCTGGATCTACAGGCCCTCTTTCCAGCTCCCATTGTAGGGAATGGGGTCGGGAGGAAGGGTATGTGGCTGCAGAGCCTCTGCACTTCAATCATTTCCAGTTGCTGGAAGCCCCTCTGGCTGCTGGTGTAGTTGAGAACAGCCCTGAGGCTGCACTAAACTATCCCAAGGACCAGTTCCACACAGAATTGGCCACGGGATCAGGGAACTACCCATAGCAACTTTGCACCCTCGCCTCTTGCCTATGCTCGGTGCTTATCAGGTGCAGCAGAGAACATGGCCCAGGGTTTCCAGTCTATGGTGTTTGGCTTTTGACAAATTCTGGATCTGTTTTTGGAATAAAATTTGTTTGGGGCTGTTTCAAGAAGCAGATTTCCTTTAATTATATAAGTCTCCTCCCCCATTCATCTCTGGGATGCTCTTTGCTCTTAGGGGTAAGCGCCACAGAAAGTCTGGAGACCTCATGGGCCACTAACTTCATCTGCAACAGATGTTTATTTTGGTAAATTCATACTGGTTTTAACTTAAGATGAGAAAAACCCTCCATATAAACAGTTGTATGCACTAGTTCTCTCTCTTATAATTGGAGTGCAAGCTCTGTGGGGCGAGGAGACTTTCTCCATTACATGTCTGCATGGTGGCTAGCACAATGGGGTCCTGATCCCTGAGTGGTAGCCTCTAGCTGCGGCCCGAGTACAAATAAATAATAAACTAGTCACCAGCAAGTCCATCTTGTGTATGAAAGAATGTAGACAATAAATTTTAAAAAGCAAAGTAGTGATCCTTTTTCCAGTACAATCTAAGAGCCTGCAGTGACCGGAATTGTGACAGGCTGCTGTGTGGGAGGTTCAAGGAATCCCTACCCAGCCAGAATCTAAGGAAGTAAAGTAGCCCCCATTAGCTTAATATCTAAGCACTTTACAATCTTCAGTGTATTCATCCTGACAACATCCCTGTGAGAGGGGGAAGTGCTGTTATCCCATTTTACAGATGGGGAACTGAGGCCTAGATCCACTAAAGTATTTAGGCACCCAACTCCCATTGAAATCAGTGTGAGTTAGGCCACCTAAATACCTCTGAGGATTTGGCTCTGAGAGACTAAGGGACTCACGCACGATCACACAGGAAGTCTGCAGCAGATCAGTGAACTGAACCTGTTGCCCAAGTCCCAGGCTAGCAACCTAATGCCTAGACATTCCTTCCTCCCAGAAAAAACAAAGAGGAGTCCTTGTGGCACCGTAGAGACTAACAAATTTATTTGGGCATAAGCTTTCGTGGGCTAGAACCCACTTCGTCAGATGCATTAAGTGAAAAATACAGGAGCAAGTATAAATACATGAAAGGATGGGGGTTGCTTTACCAAGTGTTAGGTCAGTCTAATGAGATAAATCAATTAACAGCAGGATACCAAAGGAGGAAAAATAACTTTTGAAGTGGTAAGAGAGTAGCCCATTACAGATAGTTGACAAGAAGGTGTGAGTAACAGTAGGGCTAAATTAGTATTGGGGAAATTAAGTTTAGGTTTTGTAATGACCCAACCACTCCCAGTCTTTATTCAGACCTAATCTGATGGTATCCAGTGTGCAAATTAATTCCAGTTCTGCAGCTTCACGTTGGAATCTGTAGGTTTCTGGTATAGGGTGGTGTTTATATGACCGCTATACTTACCTACATGCCTCCAGCTTTCATCCAGACCACACCACATGATCCATTGTCTACAGCCAAGTTCTAAGATACAACTGTATTTGCTCCGATCCCTCAGACAGAGACAAACACCTACAGAAACTCTATCAAGTGTTATTAAAACTGCAGTACCCACCTGGTGAAGTGAAGAAACAGACTGACAGAGCCAGAAGGGTACCGAGAAGTCACCTACTACAAGACAGGCCCAACCAAAAAAAGTAACAGAACGCCACTAGCCATCACCTACAGCCCCCAACTAAAACCTCTCCAGTGCATCATCCAGGATCTACAACCTATCCTGAAGGACGATCCCTCACTCTCACAGACCTTGGGAGACAAGCCAGTCCTTGTTTACAGACAGCCCCCCAGCCTGAAACAAATATTTACCAGCAACTACACACCACACAACAAAAACACCAACCCAGGAACCAAATCCTGCTACAAACCTCGGTGCCAACTTTGTCCACATATCTATTCAAAGGACACCATCATAGGACCTAACCATATCAGCCATACCATCTGGGGCTTGTTCACCTGCACATCTACCAATGTGATATATGCCATCATGTGCCAGCAATGCCCCTCTGCCAGGTACATTGGCCAAACTGGACCGTCTCTACCCAAAGAATAAATGGACAAAAATCTGACATCAGGAATCATAACATTCAAAAACTAGTAGGAGAACACTTCAGTCTCTCTGGTCACTCAATAACAGACCTCAAAGTGGCAATTCTTCAACAAAAATACTTCAAAAACAGACTCCAACGTGAAGCTGCAGAACTGGAATTAATTTGCAAACTGGATACCACCAGATTAGACCTGAATAAAGACTGGGAGTGGTTGGGTCATTACAAAACCTAAACTTAATTTCCCTAATACTAATTTATCTCTAGTGTTACTCACACCTTCTTGTCAACTGTCTGTAATGGGCTACTCTCTTACCACTTCAAAAGTTATTTTTCTTCCCTTGGTATCCTGCTGTTAATTGATTTATCTTGTTAGACTGATCTCACACTTGGTAAAGCAATCCCCATCCTTTCATGTATTTATACCTGCTCCTGTATTTTTCACTTCATGCATCTGATGAAGTGGGTTCTAGCCCACAAAAGCTTATGCCCAAATAAATTTGTTAGTCTCTAAGGTGCCACAAGGACGCCTTGTTGTTTTTTCTGATACAGTCTAACAGGGCTACCACTCTGAAACCTTCCTCCCAGACTAAATCTTGCCCTTCCTATCATTAGAGGTAACACATTTTGTGTGGTAAAAGCAACCCTGAGCTGTGCTCTTTATCTTTCATTCATAACTGTAGCTTCTATTTTTATTTAATTAAACTTCTTGCATAGGGAGAATTGATCTTCTACAAATTTGCTGCCACTAACACTCAGCTTGGCTAGCTAGAGCACCTAAAGCAGCTCTGCAGAGTGTCCTACAAGATGAAAATTTGAGATGGTACCTAACTAGATTTAGCAGTTTCAGTTCACAAGCAGGTTAGTAAACCACTGCATTTTGCTTTGATTTTCAAGTCTGACCAAACTCCTCAAAGCTGCTGATTCTTGCATGATTCAACCTGAAATCATAAATCCATCCATGGAGCTTGTGGGTCTCAAAGATTTTCAGGGCTATTCTAGAATTGAGGCTCATTTTATTTAAATCTTGACAAAGTCAGACAAGATTTGCTAAGTAGTTTACAATCCCTGTTATTTAGCATTAGTGTGTACAAGGTGGATCTCAGATGATTGTAAGCTTCTTCAGCCAAAATGAGCTCTAAGGGCAACCTTGGTGAACTTGGGCTGAGTTGCAGGGAAATTGTCAGGTTTTGGATTCTGATGAGAGAGTTTCAGCACTGTTGCCAACAGGCATATGTAATCACTATTCAGTGAGTGTTTTATACATCTGTGTCTGACCCAGACATGAACTGAATTTGCTACAGCTTCTAGCTTCAGTTCAAGTTGCAGAGGCCTATGGTTTTAACCTTAGAGGTCCTAGGTTCAATCTCTGGGGATGACCAAAAGGCCAGTCATTACACAGACTGGAAAGTTCACAGGCCAATCAGTGATTGTCTGGATGTAATCATGAACCCCCAGAATGACTGCTCTGATGTGGATTCTTTCTGCACATTGAGGAAAGTTTCAAAGCAGCCACATCCTCCCTCGCACAAAGATGATGTTATACGACCATTAGACTTTCATTTGGGGAGGATGTTCAGATCATTAATTTCATTTGCATTCCTTTAAGAGCACAGGAAACAACCCTTTGTAATACTCCAGGCAGTGGGGTTCAAGCCCAGGCAGTGGGGCTTGGGCATCAGCCCTGAGCCCCAGAAAGTCTAAGCCAGCCCCACCAACCCCATTAAAATGGGGTTGCGACCCACTTTGGAGTCCCAAGCCACAGTTTGAGAACTACTGAACTAGGGCAACTTTGCACTTGGCTGGTAACAGATGGTCAGAATAAAAAGGGCCAGCAAGATTTTTCATATACCCTAGAATACATCTTGGTGCCAACTTGCTTGTTTAAGATCACATTAAAGAATGAGAATGTGTGTTCCATGTTTTTAAAATAAACTAGAAAAAATTCTTGAAGATTTCCTGTGGGTACAAAATGCCAGCATACCAGGAGCAGACAAAGCTTGGGATAAAGCAGTGTGGAGTATTTGAAGTAGTGAAACCACAAGAAATACATAACTCCCTCTATGCCCTCTTTAGTATTCCAGCTACAGAAATAGAAATAGCACCTCATGGCAGATTGATGTATTGCATCAGAACTGAGTGGCCTGGCTTGTCAGCATCTGTGATTAGCAAGAGGAGTCCATTAGTTTTGTACAAAGCACAGACAGATACCATCATAAATGCAACAATATAAAAGTAACTGGTTTCTGGACTCTGCATCAAAATATGAAATTTTAGTTATGTGATACATACCAGTATTCAAACATGTGCACATCTCTGGGGACTCAGTTGAGGTACATAAGTCCTGGAAAGCAAATAGAAAAAATGTATGCAGTCAAAAATAAGGGAAAATTTTAGGGAAGCAGTTACCCAGTTTACATTTTTTTCAGGATGGCAGAGTGCCATGGTTTATTTATTGGCCACAGGCGAGCAGATCCTCTGTTTTATACCTGCTCTGTAAGATGGCACCACCAGCAGAAGGGAGGGAAGGTAGCTTCAGTGCTGAATCACCATTCCTATTGCTTCCTGCAACATCTGGATATTCCTTGGAGGTCTCCCACCTAAGCACTCATGCCCCTTAGCTTGTGGTGGAAGCCCATAAAATCCCACAAGGTGGTAGAACTGCAGATCATATAGGGCCTCTCATCAGAGGAGATCCAGGCAGTCTTCAGGGGATCTCAGCCATAAATACTCACATTCATAATCTGGCCAATGTGGAGTGCCTCTTCTTAATGCACACTTACCCCTTGGCATACTCTTTAATAATTTTTCATTTGCTTTCCAGTCCCGAACCATCTTTTCTGTTACTCCATATTGTCTTGCAGCAGCGCAGTTATTATGTTCCATGGCAAAGTTTACAACTTTAAGTTTGAAACTGGCTTCATATTTCTTTCTTCTTGCTGGTGGAGCCATGATGGGGTTTTGACTGTTGGACATTTGTATACTGTACTGTATGTATTGGTGCTATACTGTATGAACAGGTACAGATACTGGTGCTGTACTGTATGTGGTACCCAGTATACAACAACCAGCCAATCAGGGCAAGCGATGTACCTTACCGGCGATTGGCTGGTTGTTGTATACAAAGCCTGCTTGGATTGGTCAGCTCTGCCTGCCTGCCCAGCCCTCCCTGTCTCCAAGACTATCAGAGCAGTAGCACAAACACGCCTCTTTCACCTGTCTGGCCCGCCCTTGTATCCTATTACCTCCTTCTCTGCCTCTCAGATCTCACACATGCGCGCCTGCGCCGCTTCACTGCAGTCCTCAGGAGCGTGATCTGAGAGGCAAAGAAGGAGGTACGGTAATAGGATACAAGGGCGGGCCAGATGGGTGAAAGAGGCGTGTTTTTCTGGGCACAGCGCCGCTCTCTCTCTTTTTTCCATACCCCGGGCGTCCCGGACGCCTGCAGCTTGCTCCGCCCTTCACTTACACCTTCCCGGTGAGGCGCCCCCTCACCTCGTCATCGGGCGGGGATGTGGCCGTGGCCGTTTTTGAGCTCCCCCCACCATATGCGGCGACCGCAGATTCTCCAGTCCGGCTCGGAAGTTTCAGCACCCGCCCTATAAGACGACACCCGGCGTATAAGATGACCCCCGACTTTTGAGAAGATTTTCCTGGGTTAAAAAGTAGTCTTATACGCCAGAAAATACAGTATATGCATGGTTTGTTATCAATGTTGCAATACTACAACTGACTCCATAGGAGGAGACCCCTGGTACCCGCATAGAAGTCAATAGAGCTCCATGCAAGCACAGGTGTCCATCTTGTAGAAATAGTTAAATAGTTGCATGACAGGGACTAAATAAACACCCTTCTCTGAAGCATATGAGCAATATTAATGGGGGGGGGGAAGTGTGTGTGAGAGAGAGAGAGCGCGCGCACGAGAGCTGGAACATGACCCACCTGCTTGATTTTCTTTTAATACCCAAATGGGTTCCACGCAGCAGGGGGAGTTAGGCAAGCAGCTAGTTTTAGTTAGTGTACCAAGTTTATTTTATTTAAAGTGACATTGGTAAGTCATGGCAGAAGCCCTCCCTTCTCACCTACCAGCACCCCATTGCCACATCTTTCTTTGAAACGGTAATGACTGTTTGTTCACTATGACTTACCATCATACTTAACCATCTCCCCTTTGCTACGAGTCAGCTGGGCTGAAGGATCTGTACCTACAAAAAGGTAGAGATTGTTTTAGCTACTGTATGAAGTAGCAAGGAGAATTAGTTTATGGATCCGGTATTTAATATTTGGAAGAAATTCAGAAATGAATGGGTATTCATTTCCCTACAGTGGAAGAGCTAGGAGGCATTCTTGTGTGTCCTAAAGAAGAGCAGCATGTTAGGGATGCTACCCACCATTCCAGCAATAAAGGAACTGAAATGTCAGTGCCAGGATTCTGCTTATTCTTTAAACAGTTTCTCTGCAGAAGAACGGGCTAGTTCTCAAATAGGTCAAACCCTTACAACAGTCTGCTGTCCTTTAAAAATGTACTAAGAACCATTTCAAGCTCTGATCTTTAAAAGCTTAGAACTACACTTTAATGCAGTAAGTGGGTATTATATGATAATTAAGTGATTTAATAGAGTCCAGCTGCATTTACTTTATGGAAAGAATTGCAAAACTCCACTCAAAGATTGAAAAGTCCTTCCATTATATAGCTGCTTGTGTCTTGTAAGAAAGTGCTAGTCTTTCTACTCTGAAAGAAGTGTTCTTGACCACCATTAGAGATTAGCCTTTTTATTATGCACACTTGAGAATCAGTTTACAATTTTTTTTTGTATAATGGTGTTTAGGAATTAGACATTTTTGCTACAGTAGATAGGGAATTGATTTGTTCTAGTGGTCAAAGCTAAGATCAGTGTTCTGAACTATAGTTCAGAAGTATTTAAAAAAAAAAAAAAAAAAAAAAGGGGGCAAACCCATGTTTAGCAACTCCAAATATGCAACATTAACCCATTATCTTGCCACTTAGGCATTTATCTATAAAAACCCAGATGTTCTGGGACCCAAACAAGTGCTTGTTTACAGGCTGATAACCTCTGTAAGACTATTCAGCATTGAATTCAGTTATTTTGACCCTTACATGTTAGCTTTGATCCATGAGTGCAGTTCAAAGTTCTCCAAAGAAGATAGTAGCATAATTCACACAAGCATCACAAAAGAACATCTCTACCAGATATAAATTTTTCCTATCAGAGTTAGTCACTGCTCTAAAATTAATAGCAAACAATTAAGCGGTTTTCTTTGATGAAGTAAAGGAAATGAGTTTGTAGCACTGTATACTAGGTCTTCTAAGGCCTTGTCTACACTACGAGAGTAGTTCGATTTTACTTAAATCGAATTTTTGGAATCGATATTGCAAAGTCGAACGTGTGTGTCCACACTAAGGACAGTAATTCGACTTTGTGAGTCCACACTAACAGGGAAAGCGTCGACATTGGAAGTGGTGCACTGTGGTCAGCTATCCCACAGTTCCCGGAGTCCCCGCTGCCCATTGGAATTCTGGGTGGAGCCGCAAATGCCTTCTGGGTAAAAAAAAGGTGTCCAGGGTGCTTTTGGGTAACTGTCGTCATCCGTCCATCACTCCCGCCCTCCCTCCCTGAAAGCGCCGGCGGGAAATCAGTTCGCGCACTTTTCTAGTCAGTGACAGCGCGGACGCCACAGCACTGCGAGCATGGAGCCTGCTGCAACCATCACTGCAGTTGTGGCCGCTCTCAACGCCTCGCAACTTATCATCCACCTTTCCCTGAGGCAGATGCAGAAAAGTCAGGCGAGGAGGCTACGTCAACGCGGTGATGGCCTGAAGTCTGAGAGTAGCACAGACCTCTCAGAAAGCAGGGGACCCAGCGCCGAGAACATCACGGTGGCAATGGGTCATGTTGATGCCATCGAAAGGAGATTCTGGGCACGGGAAACAAGCACTGAGTGGTGGGACCGCATAGTGCTGCAGGTCTGGGATGAATCCCAGTGGCTGCGAAACTTTCGCATGCGGAAGGGAACTTTCCTGGAACTTTGTGAGTTGCTGTCCCCTGCCCTGAAGCGCAATGACACCCGGATGCGAGCAGCCCTGACTGTCCAGAAGCGAGTGGCCATAGCCCTGTGGAAGCTTGCAACGCCAGACAGCTACCGGTCAGTCGCGAACCAGTTTGGGGTGGGCAAATCTACCGTGGGGGTTGTTGTGATGCAAGTAGCCAAGGCAATCGTTGATGTACTGCTGCCAAAGGTAGTCACCCTGGGAAACGTGGAGGCGATCATAGATGGCTTCGCAGCGATGGGATTCCCAAACTGCGGTGGGGCCATAGATGGAACTCACATCCCTATCCTGGCACCGGAACACCAGGCCAGCCAGTACATTAACAGAAAGGGCTACTTTTCCATGGTGCTGCAAGCACTGGTGGACCACAGGGGACGTTTTACCAACATCTACGTGGGATGGCCGGGCAAGGTTCATGACGCTCGTGTTTTCAGGAACTCTGGTCTGTTTAGACGGCTGCAGCAAGGTATTTACTTCCCGGACCACAAAATAACTCTTGGGGATGTGGAGATGCCTATAGTCATCCTCGGGGACCCAGCCTACCCGCTAATGCCCTGGCTCATGAAGCCCTATACTGGCGCCCTGGACAGTGAAAAAGAACTCTTCAACTACCGGCTGAGCAAGTGCAGAATGGTGGTGGAGTGTGCTTTTGGCCGTCTCAAGGGGAGATGGAGAAGCTTACTGACTCGCTGTGATCTCAGCGAAACCAATATCCCCATTGTTATTGCAGCTTGCTGTGTGCTCCACAATCTCTGTGAGAGCAAGGGGGAGACCTTTATGGCGGGGTGGGAGGTTGAGGAAAATAGCCTGGCTGCTGATTACTCACAGCCAGACAGCCGGGCGATTAGAAGAGACCAGCGGGAAGCGCTGTGCATCCGGAAGGCTTTGAAAGCAAAGTTCCTGAGTGAGCAGGGTAACCTGTGACTTTAAAGTTTGTGTATTGAGAAGCTAAACCTGCCCCCGTTTCTTTGCCCAGTTAATGTTGACTATCCTATCCAGTTACATACCCCCTTCACCCCACTTCCAACACACGTTTCAAAATAAAAATAGTTCTACTTTGTTAATGCACACCGTTTTCTTTAATACTGTATTCGCGGGAATTTTTTAAAACTGGGACGCAGACTGTGGTGCGGAGCGGGTGTACTGTAGTGGCGCGAATGCAGCTTCTAAACTCAAGGATTGACAGGCTCCGCTGCGGTGGGATGGTTGTTTCAACGGAGCCTGTCACCCCTCCTGATAGGGACTGTGTGTATGGGGGGGTCTATGTGACTTTGTGGCAGGGGGAGGACGGTTACAGATCCCCTGCTGTGTGGCTCTGTGATCCTGCCTAAGGACCGCCGCTTAAGATCTGTAACTGCCCTCCCCTGCCACAAAGTCACAGAGCAACCCACCCCCCACCACATAACATGAAAACAACCTCCCAGACTAACCAGGGTAACTAGTCACTGCATCACTGCACTATGTATGTGCCCTGCTGCTGTGCCTGCCCCCGACTATATACCCTGCCAAAGGTGACTGTCCTGTCGAATTACCAACCCCCTATCCCCCCCTCCTCCAAAAGAACATGATGGAAACAGTAGTTAACAGAAACGTATTTTTTATTATCAACCAAACATGGAACTGGGAAAGTGAAACTTGGACGGGGGCTTGTGTCAGGCGGGAAGGAAAGAACTTGTCAAATTTTGGGGAATGAGAGCCTTCTGCTGCTCGAGCTCTCTGCAGGGGTGGAGTGAGAGTTAGCAGGGACTCTGCCGCCTCTCCTTCTGTGCACTTTGGGTGAGGGGAGTATGGGACTTGGTGGCGGGGGAGGGCGGTTAGAGATGGACTGCAGCGGGGCTCTGTCCTCCTGCCTCCGTTCCTGCAGAACATCCACAAGGCGCCGGAGCGTGTCCGTTTGCTCCCTCATTAGTCCAAGCAGGGTTTGAGTCGCCTGCTGGTCTTCCTGACGCCACCTCTCCTCCCGATCCATGTTGGCTTGGTGCATTCGGGTCAAGTTCTCCCGCCACTGGGTCTGCTGTGCTGCCTGGGCTCTGGAGCAGGCTATAAGCTCCGAGAACATGTCCTCCCGTGTCCTCTTCTTCTTATGCCTAATCCGCGCTAGCCTCTGGGAGTGTGATGACAGGCTAGGTTGTGAGACAGTCGCAGATGGGGCTGTGGGAATGGGAAAAAGGGAGTGAATTCCTCAGAAAGATAAATGTAGTTGTGAACAAAGAACATAGTCTTTCTCTGTTAACAAGACCATGCACAGCACCTATCACATGCGCACTCAGCACAAGGTCGAATTCTCGGCCTTCGCATTCAGTGCCTGGGGTCTTCTACAGCACATTTGAGAAGCCTCTCAGGAGAACGGAATTTCTGTTGCAGGCAGACATGGTAAGCCGTAGACTTGTGGCAGCTTAAAACTTTAATATTAGCAATGGCCTCATTTCACATTGAAATCAATGTCGGTCCCTGCTGCCAGCAATTCGGCAAGCAGGAAGTCTGCTCCTGTCCCACACCCTCGCGGCTGTCCCCGGGAACGATCCCTTTCGGCTGCCCCTCTCCCGCCTCCACCACGTGGCTGCAAACCAGCGGTTACAGTTCTGTAAAGGAACGGCAAAGCAGTCCCAACACTAACATTCCCCTACCTCATTCAAAGCAGGTCATCATGAGCGACATCACCCTCATGAGGATCTCTGACAGCGAGAAAGAGAGAATGCTCCGGGAAAGCCTGCAAAGACCAGGGCCGTATGCCGCCATGCTGTGCAGAGCAATGATTCCAGAGTACTTGATAGTCTCGTGGCGTGGCAACGTGTCCTACTACGGAGGACCCAATAAGGCCGCTCTCCCCAAGAACCTAATGCAGCGGATTTCCAATTACCTCCAGGAGAGCTTCCTCGAGATGTCACAGGAGGATTTCTGCTCCATCCCCGGACATATAGACCGCATTTTACTGTAGCTGCTGTAGCAGTGACTAACCAGTAGAGCGGCTTGGGCAGGACAATCATGCAAAACCGGACATTGCTAGATTTTTTTTCAATAGTTGCACTGCCCATGACTGAACCGTTAAGCTAATCAAACTAATCATGAGAAACCCATTTTTTAAATTGTTAATATTCCTGTTCTGTTACAAATAAATGTTTAGATTTTTACAACACTTACTGGCTGATCCTTCCCCAGATTCTGTGTCCGGGGTAACGGCTGGGGAGGGTTGGTAGGGGATCTCTGTAAGGGTGATGAAGAGATCCTGGCTGTCGGGGAAATCAGCGTTGTGAGCGCTGTCGACTGCCTCGTCCTCCTCATCTCCTTCCTCATCTTCCCCGTCCGCTAACATGTCCGAGGATCCAGCCGTGGACACTATCCCATCCTCAGAGTCCACGGTCACTGGTGGGGTAGTGGTGGCGGCCGCACCGAGGATGGAATGCAGTGCCTCGTAGAAACGGGATGTCTGGGGATGGGATCCGGAGCGTCCGTTTGCCTCTTTGGTCTTCTGGTAGCCTTGTCTCAGCTCCTTGATTTTCACGCGGCACTGCGTTACATCCCGGCTGTATCCTCTCTCTGCCATGTCTTTAGAGATCTTCTCGTAGATCTTTGCATTCCGTCTTTTGGATCGCAGCTCGGAAAGCACGGACTCATCGCCCCACACAGCGATGAGATCCAAGACTTCCCGATCAGTCCATGCTGGGGCCCTCTTTCTATTCTGAGATTGCACGGCCATCACTGCTGGAGAGCTCTGCATCGTTGCCAGTGCTGCTGAGCTCGCCACGATGTCCAGACAGGAAATGAGATTCAAACTGGCCAGACAGGAAAAGGAATTCAAATTCAAATTTTCCCGGGGCTTTTCCTGTGTGGCAGTTCAGAGCATCCGAGCTCGTACTGCTGTCCAGAGCGTCAACAGAGTGGTGCACTGTGGGATAGCTCCCGGAGCTATTAGCGTCGATTTCCATCCACACCTAGCCTAATTCGACATGGCCATGTCGAATTTAGCGCTACTCCCCTCGTCGGGGAGGAGTACAGAAGTCGAATTAAAGAGACCTCTATGTCGAACTAAATACCTTCGCGGTGTGGACGGGTGCAGGGTTAATTCGATGTAACGGCGCTAACTTCGACATAAACGCCTAGTGTAGACCAGGCCTAAGAGGAGAGTCCTTAAAGAGGAGAATTAATATAGCTTGATATGATTTTTCTCATGCAGTTGTCTGATGGGAAGTCCCTTTAGAAACATTTGCGGTGAACAATGGATGGCCCAGACTCATCATACTCCAGTTTGCTGATCCACATTTGTTGGAAAGTGGAGAGAGAGGCCAGGATGGAGCCACTAATCCAGACAGAGTATTTACGGTCAGGAGGGGCGATGATTTTGATTTTCATGGTACTTGGTGCCAGGGAAGCAATCTCTTTCTGCATCTGGTCAGCAATGCCTGGGTACATGGTACTGCCCCTGGACAGCACCGTATTAGCATACAGGTCCTTGTGGATGTCCACATCACATTTCATGATAGAGTTGAAGTTGGTCTCATGGATGCCACAGGATTCCATGCCCAGGAAGGCTGGCTGGAAAAGGGCCTCAGGGCAGTGGAACCTCTCATTGCCCAAGGTGATTACCTGTCCATCAGGTAGTTCGTAGTTCTTCTCTAGTGAGGAGGAAGTGGCAGATATGGCCATTTCCTGCTCAAAATCCAAGGCAACATAACACAGCTTCTCCTGGATGTCATGCACAATCTCCCTCTCAGCCGTGGTGGTGAAGCTGTAGCCTCTCTGTCAGGATTTTCATGAGATAGTCAGTTAGATCCCGGCTGGCCGGGTCCAGCCAGAGAATAGAATCAGGCAGGGCATAGCCCTCATAGATGGGGACTGTATGGGTAACCCCATCACCAGAGTCCATCACAATGCCTGTGGTGCGGCCAGAGGCATAGAGGGATAGCACAGCCTGGATAGTCACGTACATAGCTGGTGTGTTGAAGGTCTCAAACATGATCTGAGTCATCTTCTCCCTGTTAGCCTTAGGATTGAGGGGAGCCTCACTAAGCAATACTGGGTGTTCCTCAGAGGCCACCCGCAGTTCATTGTAGAAGGTGTGGTGCCAAATCTTCTCCATATCATCCCAGTTAGTAACAATGCCATGTTCAATAGGGTATTTCAGCATCAGGATGCCCCACTTACTTTGGGCTTCATCCCCAACATAGCTGTCCTTCTGGTCCATCCCTATCATCACACCGTGGTGCCTAGGGCGCCCCACAATGGCAGGGAAGACAGCACAGGGAGCATCATCCCCAGCAAACCCAGCCTTGCACATACCAGAGCCATTGTCAACAACTGGAGCAGCAATCTCTTCATCAGCCATAGCTATTAACAGACAGAGCAGGTTAATAACTCCCAGAAAGATGTTTTCATAGTCACTGCTACTGGAGAAGTGAGAAGAGGGATGAGCCTCAGTCATATTTAAAGGCAGCTGAGTCTCAGCATGAGCCTGTCCACCAACCTCCCCCACATCTCCCAATAGGAGGATCTCTTGGCAAAACCCCATCCCATTGGTTCACTGTTGTGTAGGCTGCAGCTTGTGCTCCTATTCAGACAGCTTCTCCCCTATCAGCAGTAGCCACTAGCATATTATTGGTCTCAGTAGGATAATTGAACCTGTTCCTCTGAATTGCAATTGCTTACTCTTCTCTCTCTGCATAAAGGGCTTAGGAAGTAAGGACACCCATCTGCCCTGAGTAGTGAAAGGTAAGTGATATGCATTCACAGTTGCTAAGGAGAGTAGGTATATACAGACACTAACTGAATACTTGGTGTTAGTATAGTACTTGATAATTACATACATTAGGTTAACTGTAAGGAACCTAATGAGAGCTAGATTCTGTTCCCATTAAAGTCAATGGGAATGCTGAATCTTTAACACCAGTGGATCCTTCTCTTACTTAACAGCCCTGTGAAGGGAGGCAGGTAGATTGGTGTTCCCTGGGGAAGCTAAAGGCTGGGGGGGACACTTTTGATCCTGAACATGTTTCTGCCTCCTTCCCAAACACTGATTGTGTGGAAAAGGGGGGAGGAGGGGAGAGGAACTTTTTTGTGCAATAGGCTTGGGCAAATAAAAGCCTGTAAGAGGAGGTGTAATGGGTTCAGATTAGAGCTTATAGCTGCCCTAAAGAAACTTGTCTTATTAATAACTGAAGCCTTTGGATATTTCATGTTGTTTCAGCTTTTAAATAGGGGCAATTTATTTTCTTCCAAAAAGCTGTGTTTTAAATGCCCAATGGCTGTTCAGGATGCTAATTTCTGAGGGGCATCTTTTGGACCTGGCTTCTTTTCTGACTTAAGAATGGGCTTTGTGCAGGCATTGACTGGTAACTTATGAGGCCTCTTTATTTAAGTGTGCTCATGAGAGGTAGAGGAAAGCTTAAGATACAATGAATTTGCCTTTCAAATATGTATTTGCCAGACCTTTCAGACTGGCAGAGAGAACAGACAGTAGGTACCCGGACATAAAAAGAAAACGTTGTGCCTTTTGTAAATTCAGAACACCACAAAACACAAGTCCCTTTAATTAGGAGCCCCACCCTGTAGAGAATTCCACACAGGATGGAGGTGCAATTAATACTATGATTTGCCAAAGTATGACTTTAAGGAAGACGTTTTGAAATACAGATCTTTGGGATTTTATATACAGAATGTGCTAAGAACAACAGGATGAGTATAAGGTATAGTTTTCATACTTAAATCCCTTCAATGAACTATTGATCTACATCCTCAAATTCCACAGCAGTAAGTGGGCTGGAACTTAAGTGGTTAAAGTTTGCTTTATTGCTGGCTCGGCAAAAACAAAGGTCTTTGAATGTCAGTGGGTAAGTGAAGTCTGCTGGAAGAGATGCATTTAAAAAGGGGCAATACTGATTTGACCATTAGAACAATGACAGGTGTGAGAGAAATACCTGCTGACAGGATAAGAAAGAGAACCCACGTTGGCCTGATGTACTTGCTACCTGATTGCTGCTGGAGTGAGAATTTTTTTTCATGGTGAACCCCATCTCTAAGCCTCCTTAGGGGGGCAAAGTGCTCGTGTGTGTGTATATAGGTCTAGTAGCTCTGATTCTCCAATGTGTTCCATCTTCTGTAGTCAGTTACCCCTGAAGGAGTGTGAGTGGCTGATTCTGACTAGACCCACTAGCTCAGATTTCAACAGCTATGCATGGTGCAAGGCAATAGGAAAAGTTGTTTTCGGCTCTCTTGTGTAGAACACTAATGCTGCTATAGTGTCATGAACTTACTAGAGGCAGGGCTGAGACAGCCCTTATTATTAAGCTTGCCTGACACTTCCTAATATAAGACTCCGTTTTCAGTTGCTTATAACTTTGCCAGACTTTAATCATTTGGTCTGAAATTCTACGTACCAGGTGTTGGCCTTGGGCTGCAATTTTTTTTTTTTTTTTTTGGTGGGGATTTTAGCTGCTTTAGTTGTTTCAAAGATCAAGGTTAGAGAAAATGTTGTTTTGCTTGTGTTAAAACATTCTGGAAACCTTTTCTTTGAGCAGGTTTATTTTCCCCCAGGCTTTGGAGCAAGGATTCAAAATTTGGCAAGGGGGTGGTGGGCTTTGTTTCAGAGATGTGCCTTTTGCCTGCCTCTGAAAATCTGCCCAGATTTGGCCAAATTATAAATCAATGAAAAATCACAGTTTGCACATGCTCAGTAAGCACTTTGATTTTTAGCAGTTAAAATCTCTGAAGATTCTGTCCTCATTGAGCATGCTCGCACTCCATAGGGTTCTGAGGAAATCGTGTAATTAAAAATACTCTCATAATGCATATGCCCAAGGGATCTGAATTAAGGTTACACAGGCAATCTAAATTCTGGCATTTCCTAATTTTTGTGTGCTTGACTTGGCAACCATAAACAAATTTCTTGGTGTGTAATTATTGTTGTTATTGCAGCAGTGCTTAGAGGCCGCAGTCAAGATTAGGGCCCCAGTGTTTGTAAGGCCTGGTCTACACTAGGCGTTTATGTCGAAGTTATCGACGTTACATCGAATTAACCCTGCACCCGTCCACACTGCGATGCTATTTAGTTCGACATAGAGGTCTCTTTAATTCGACTTCTGTACTCCTCCCCGACGAGGGGAGTAGCGCTAAATTCGACATGGCCATGTCGAATTAGGCTAGGTGTGGATGGAAATCGACGCTAATAGCTCCGGGAGCTATCCCACAGTGCACCACTCTGTTGACGCTCTGGACAGCAGTACGAGCTCGGATGCTCTGACCAGCCACACAGGAAAAGCCCCGGGAAAATTTGAATTTGAATTCCTTTTCCTGTCTGGCCAGTTTGAATCTCATTTCCTGTCTGGACATCGTGGCGATCACAGCAGCACTGGCAACGATGCAGAGCTCTCCAGCAGTGATGGCCGTGCAGTCTGTGAATAGAAAGAGGGCCCCAGCATGGACTGATCGGGAAGTCTTGGATCTCATCGCTGTGTGGGGCGATGAGTCTGTGCTTTCCGAGCTGCGATCCAAAAGACGGAATGCAAAGATCTACGAGAAGATCTCTAAAGACATGTCAGAGAGAGGATACAGCCGGGATGCAACGCAGTGCCGCGTGAAAATCAAGGAGCTGAGACAAGGCTACCAGAAGACCAAAGAGGCAAACGGACGCTCCGGATCCCATCCCCAGACATCCCGTTTCTACGAGGCACTGCATTCCATCCTCGGTGCGGCCGCCACCACTACCCCACCACTGACCGTGGACTCTGAGGATGGGATAGTGTCCACGGCCGGTTCCTCGGACATGTTAGGGGACGGGGAAGATGAGGAAGGAGATGAGGAGGGCGAGGCAGTCAGCAGCGCTCACAACGCTGATTTCCCCGACAGCCAGGATCTCTTCATCACCCTTACAGAGATCCCCTACCAAGCGTCCCCAGCTGTTACCCCGGACACAGAATCTGGGGAAGGATCATCCAGTAAGTGTTGTAAACATCTAAACATTTATTTTTAACAGAACAGGAATATTAACAATTAAAAGAATGGGTTGTTCATGATTACTTTGCCCTAGGCGCTTAATGGTTCAGTCATGGGCAGTGCAAGTTTTGAAAAAAAATCTAGCAATGTCCGGTTTTCCGTGATTGTCCTGCACAAGCCGCTCTACTGTTTATTCCCTGCTACTGCAGCTACAGTAAAATGCGGTCTATATGTCCGGGGATAGAGCAGTAATCCTCCTGGGACATCTCGATGAAGCTCTCCTGGAGGTAATTGGAAAGCCGTTGCATGAGGTTCCTGGGGAGAGCGGCCTTATTGGGTCCTCCGAACTATGACACGTTGCCGCGCCACGAGACTATCAATTACTCGGGAATCATTGCTCTGCACAGCAGGGCGGCATACAGCCCTGGTCTTTGGAGGCTTTCCCGGAGCATTCTCTCTCTCTCGCTCTCAGAGATCCTCATCAGGGTGATGTCGCCCATGGTGACCTGCTTTGAATTAGGTAGGGGAATGTTAGTGTTGGGACTGCTTGACCGTTCCTTTACAGAACTGTAACCGCTGGTTTGCAGCCACGCGGTGGAGGCGGGAGAGGGGCAGCCGAAAGGGATCGTTCCCGGGGACAGCCGCGAGGGGGTGGGACAGGGGCAGATTTCCCGCTTGCCGGATTGCTGGCAGCAGGGACTGACATTGCTTTAAATGTGAAATGAGGCCAGTGGTAATATAAAAGTTTTAAACTGCCACAAGTCTACGGCTTACCATGTCTGCCTGCAACAGAAATTCCGTTGTGCTGCCCCGCTTCTCAAATGTGCTGTGCAAGACCCCAGGCACTGAATGCGAAGGCCGAGAATTCGACCTTGTGCTGAGTGCGCATGTGATAGGTGCTGTGCATGGTCTTGTTAACAGAGAAAGACTATGTTCTTTGTTCACAACTACATTTATCTTTCTGAGGAATTCACTCCCTTTTTCCCATTCCCACAGCCCCATCTGCGACTGTCTCACAACCTAGCCTGTCATCACACTCCCAGAGGCTAGCGCGGATTAGGCATAGGAAGAAGAGGACACGGGAGGACATGTTCTCGGAGCTTATGGCCTGTTCCCAAGCCCAGGCAGCACAGCAGACCCAGTGGCGGGAGAACTTGACCCAAATGCACCAAGCAAACATGGATCGGGAGGAGAGGTGGTGAAAGGAAGACCAGCAGGCGACTCAAACGCTGCTTGGACTACTGAGGGAGCAAACAGACACGCTCCGGCGCCTTGTGGATGTTCTGCAGGAATGGAGGCAGGAGGACAGAGCCCCGCTGCAGTCCATCTCTAACCGCCCTCCCCCGCCACCAAGTCCCATACCCACCTCACCCAAAGTGCAAAGAAGGAGAGGCGGCAGAGTCCGTGCTAACTCTCACTCCACCCCTGCAGAGAGCTCTAGTAGCAGAAGGCTCTCATTCCCCAAAATTTGAAAAGTTCTTTCCTTCCCGCCTGACACAAGCCCCCGTCCAAGTTTCACCTCCCAGTTCCATGTGTAGTTGATAATAAAAAATACGTTTCTGTTAACTACTGTTTCAATCATGTTCTTTTGGAGGAGGAGGGGAAAGGGGGTTGGTAATTGGACAGGACAGTCACCTTTGGCAGGGTACATAGGCGGGGGCAGGCACAGCAGCAGGGCACATACACAGTGCAGTGATGCAGTGACTAGTTAACCTGGTTAGTCTGGGAGGTGGTTTTCATGTTATGTGGTGGGGGGTGGGTTGCTCTGTGACTTTGTGGCGGGGGAAGGCAGTTACAGATCTTAAGCGCCAGTCCTTATGCAGGATCACAGAGCCACGCAGCAGGGGATCTGTAACCGTCCTCCCCCTGCCACAAAGTCACATAGCCCCCCCCATACACACAGTCCCGATCAGGAGGGGTGACAGGCTCCGTTGAAACAACCATCCCACCGCAGCGGAGCCTGTCAATCCTTGAGTTTAGAAGCTTCATTCGCGTCACTATACTACACCCGCTCCGCACCACAGTCTGCGTCCCAGTTTTAAAAAATTCCCGCGAAAACAGTAGTAAAGAAAACGGTGTGCATTAACAAAGTAGAACTATTTTTATTTCAACACGTGTGTTGGAAGGGGGGTGAAGGGGGTATGTAACTGGATAGGATAGTCAACATTAACTGGGTAAAGAAACAGGGGCAGGTTCAGCTTCTCTGTACACAAACTTTAAAGTCACAGGTTACCCTGCTCACTCAGGAACTTTGCTTTCAAAGCCTCCCGGATGCACAGCGCTTCCCGCTGGTCTCTTCTAATCGCCCAGCTGTCTGGCTGTGCGTAATCAGCAGCCAGGCTATTTTCCTCAACCTCCCACCCCGCCATAAAGGTCTCCCCCTTGCTCTCACAGAGATTGTGGAGCACACAGCAAGCTGCTATAACAATGGGGATATTGGTTTCGCTGAGATCACAGCGAGTCAGTAAGCTTCTCCATCTCCCCTTGAGACGGCCAAAAGCACACTCCACCACCATTCTGCACTTGCTCAGCCGGTAGTTGAAGAGTTCTTTTTCACTGTCCAGGGCGCCAGTATAGGGCTTCATGAGCCAGGGCATAAGCGGGTAGGCTGGGTCCCCGAGGATGACTATAGGCATCTCCACATCCCCAACAGTTATTTTGTGGTCCGGGAAGTAAATACCTTGTTGCAGCCGTCTAAACAGACCAGAGTTCCTGAAAACACGAGCGTCATGAACCTTGCCCGGCCATCCCACGTAGATGTTGGTAAAACGTCCCCTGTGGTCCACCAGTGCTTGCAGCACCATGGAAAAGTAGCCCTTTCGGTTAATGTACTGGCTGGCCTGGTGGTCCGGTGCCAGGATAGGGATGTGAGTTCCATCTATGGCCCCACCGCAGTTTGGGAATCCCATCGCTGCGAAGCCATCTATGATCGCCTCCACGTTTCCCAGGGTCACTACCTTTGGCAGCAGTACATCAACGATTGCCTTCGCTACTTGCATCACAACAACCCCCACGGTAGATTTGCCCACCCCAAACTGGTTCGCGACTGACCGGTAGCTGTCTGGCGTTGCAAGCTTCCAGAGGGCTATGGCCACTCGCTTCTGGACACTCAGTGCAGCTCGCAACCGGGTGTCATTGCGCTTCAGGGCAGGGGACAGCAACTCACAAAGTTCCAGGAAAGTTCCCTTCCGCATGCGAAAGTTTCGCAGCCACTGGGATTCATCCCAGACCTGCAGCACTATGCGGTCCCACCACTCAGTGCTTGTTTCCCGTGCCCAGAATTGCCGTTCCACGGCATCAACATGACCCATTGCCACCATGATGTCCTCGGCGCTGGGTCCCGTTCTTTCTGAGATGTCTGTGCTACTCTCAGACTTCAGGCCATCACCGCGGTGCCGTAGCCTCCTCGCCTGACTTTTCTGCATCTGCCTCAGGGAAACCTGTATGATAAGCTGCGAGGCGTTGAGAGCGGCCACAACTGCAGCGATGGTCGCAGCGTGCTCCATGCTCGCAGTGCTGTGGCGTCCGCGCTGTCAATGACTGGAAAAGTGCGCGAACTGATTTCCCGCCGGCGCTTTCAGGGAGGGAGGGCGGGAGTGATGGACGGATGACGACAGTTACCCAAAAGCACCCTCGACACATTTTGTTACCCAGAAGGCATTGCCGGCTACACCCAGAATTCCAATGGGCAGAGGGGACTGCGGGAACTGTGGGATAGCTGACCACAGTGCACCGCTTTGAATGTCGACGCTTTCACTGTTAGTGTGGACTCACAAAGTCGAATTACTGTCCTTAGTGTGGACACACACGTTCGACTTTGCAATATTGATTCTAAAAATTTGATGCAAGTAAAATCGAACTACTCTCGTAGTGTAGACAAGGCCTAAGTGACAGTCTTTGCCCCAAGGAGCTTTGCCTCTAAATAGAGAGACAAGCAAAGGGACAGAGAGATGAAGTGTTTTGCCCAAGCTCATACAGTATATAAATGATGGAGCTGGAATAGATTACAGGATGTCTAAATCCCAGTCCAGTGCTCTGTTTATTGGGCCCTGCTACCCTATACTATAATATAATGCAATATATTATATATATTAAACATTAGGAAGATTGGCCAATTTTGTAATATTTAAAATGTCTTGTTATCACATTCTCTTAATAGATGCACTATTGTAACAAGGTGGCCTGCCTTTTAAGGGACTGGGGCCAGCTAGCCAGTTCACTAGTCAGATGCAGCTGAGAAGGGAACAGGTGTTTGTGTTAGACCCACCTGGGGAGAATTAAAAGCCTGATAGATGACTGGGCAGGGGACTGAAAAGGATGAACATAAGAATGGCCATTCTGGGTCAGACCAAAGGTCCATCCAGCCCAGTATCCTGTCTACCGACAGTGACCAATGCCAGATGTCCCAGAGGGAGTGAACCTAACAAGTAATGATCAAGTGATCTCTCTCCTGCCATCCATCTCCACCCTCTGACAGACAGAGGCTAGGGACACCATTCCTTACCCATCCTGGCTAATAGCCATTAATAGACTTCACGTCCATGAATTTATCTAGTTCTCTTTTAAACCCTGTTATAGTCCTAGCCTTCACAACCTCCTCAGGCAAGGAGTTCCACAGGTGGACTGTGTGAAGAAGAACTTCCTTTTATTTGATTTAAACCTGCTGCCCATTAATTTCATTTAGTGGCCCCTAGTTCTTATATTATGGGAACAAGTAAATAACTTTTCCTTATTCACTTTCTCCACACCACTCATGATTTTATATACTTCTATCATATCCCCTCTTACTCTCCTCTTTTCCAAGCTGAAAAGTTCTAGCCTCTTTAATCTCTCCTCATATGGGACCTGTTCCAAACCCCTAATCATTTTAGTTACCCTTCTCTGAAGCTTTTCTAATGCCAGTATATCTTTTTTTGAGATGAGACGACCAGATCTGTACGCAGTTTTCAAGATGTGGGTGTACCATGGATTTATATAAAGGCAATAAGATATTCTCCATCTTATTCTCTATCACTCCAAGGCCAGTCAGTAAGAGACTGCTGCTGAAGAGCGAGCTGTGGAAGAGAGATGCTATGCAGGCTGATATGGGTGGTGATTTCGCTCTCTGTCTCTCTCAGGCTCCCAGGGACTAGCCTCAGTGATTTTGTTTTGAGGACTTAAAGTTTGGTCCTGAGGTGAGGGTTTTATGAACTGTGGTTACAATTGCTTCTTCCATTAAATAAAGTCTCTGGGAATATGCTATTTTGTTAGCTTGTTTTTAGCATCTCCTTGCCTTTAAAGTTGACTTATGGGCACGGTATTGGAGAGAAATTAAATTGGGCCTCACATAGTGCCACCCCAGGCTGCAAAGGGGCATGCCAGAACAGTACATACCTTTTACAAATATATTTTATGAAATATAAAAATAAAGGCTATGCATCTCTTGTTCAACACGTGATCCTAATGTAGCCATTCAAATGCTACACCTTCTATCAGGTAGAAGAAACTGTCCTTCCTCCCCATCCCCCAAAAGACTGATGTCATCCCCTATTTCTAAATATTAAGCTGCGCTGGCTGTTGGAAAAACCGCTTGGCCAAAAAGCTTGAGTCATTCCTTTTCTTCCCCTTAAGGCATTGCTAACTACAAGCCAAACAAGGTGGAATAGTTTAACTTGCTCTCCTCCAGAGCAGCATACTCCTGAAAGCACCCTTATTACATTTGCATACTTCCCCTCTTCCCCCTCCCCCCACCCCCAGCCACCAGTGACTACCAACAGATGATACCTTGCTGAGCAATCCATTTGCATTTTATAACAGTGCAGGAGAATGCTTTGGTATCAATCCAGTCGTGAAGTTCAATTATTTGGGTTATGGATATTTTTTTTTATGTGAGCTCTGAGCTACTTTTATTTGATTAGTGGGTATACATGAAATGGGAAATGCAGCATAACTGTTCTGTTAACATTCAAAATAGCATAGTTATGTGAGAGAATGTACACTCTCGCTGGAGTAAACTAGAAATAAAGTTCCTAATCAGGCTCTGGCAAAATACGACTAAAAACTCCAGAGAGCTTTTTAGTAAACAGAAACATGTAATAATGCTGGATAGAATCCCTGCTTTTCAAAGTGATCATTCTGGTTAGGGCTAGATAATGGGATACTCACTGCATTGATTTCCAGAAAAGAGAGGACAGAGTTAAAATGTGACTTAAGCTACCAATTGAGAAAAAGGTGGATAATTTCAGTGCAGTCTTGGTGGGTGTTTACATCACATTATAATTAAATTAGGGTACTGCATGGACTAGTCATCTAGCCACCTCCTGCATAGATCTCTATTTCCTCGGTCCTGTGGTCTTTTGCCATCTCTCCCATACACCTATTATGGGATAAATGTAAAACAGGACAATGCCAATAATATCAGTAATAATGCTTAGTGTTTATGTAGAACGTTTTCAGTGTTAACAAATGCTCACAGTGTCTCCATGAATAACATTAGGATTATAGGGACCATTACTTCACATCATCTAACTTTGATTAGGACCCCTTTAAGCATAGCTGGGGCTGGATAGATTAAGAGCTAGATGGTTGCTGGGACCAGTGATATGGCCCATGCAACGTAGAGGGGGTTGATTCAGCATTTGAACATTGGTGAACTTTCAGGACCTGGCCTATGGTGTTCCTACTTCAGGCTCTCCTTCACCAGTAGCTTCTTCCGATACCAAGTGCTGTGTGATAGTGATACACTCGCTGGGAAAATTTGACTAAAATAGCTTAGAAACTATTATATTTGTGCAAGAGCCATGCCATTTATGTCAAGGCAGTTTTTGAGATGGGGAGTAGTCTTGGACACAAGTCAATTTGGCAGTGACTTGCTGGGTGAGAGCCACGATCCTCTTCACTCCCTCACTAACAGTGGAATTTACCCTTGTGTAGAGGGCCAGAATGAGCCTTAAGCACCATATAAGTCCTAGAAGCCCTCTGTGGCCCTGATCCTGCAGGCTGCCCTATGAGCAGGAATCGTGTGCCCATGTGAAGCCCTATTGAAATCAGTGTATTACAGGAGGGTGGGTAGGATTTACCAGCTCTACTCCATTTGCTATTTTGTATCCATCTATCATGCCCTCTCTAGTTTGTCTCTTATCTAAACTAAATAGTCCTGACCTTTGTGCTCACTCTGGGTCTTTTACACACGTCTAAAAAGTTTTGTTCCTCTGGCTCTGAACCCCAGTCTCAGTAGAGTTACTCCTGTTTGACTCCATTGCATGTGACAGCAAATTATGACTAAGTATGAGGCATTTTAGGTCAGAAAAAGGTGGGGGTTATGCATTTTATAGCACATTAGAAAGGGGCATAATATGGAGTCACAGCTTTCTGATAGAGTGTGTGTAAAATATATATGGACAACATTTTCAACATCTGCACCAGTGGTGTTTAATCTGTGATTCTAGATCCACATGCAGTTCTCTTGCACTCCAACAATTTGATCAGCATTTCACATTTTCAGTCACACTGTCTGTTCTTAGGTAGAGTGCTGATCAGAAGAGCAGTATCTAATGATTCAGTGCCGTGCAAACCCATAGATCTACTGTGATTCCCTCATATCCCTGCAAGCAGCCAGAAAGTGTGCAGAGGCAGGGGAAAGAAAACATTATCTGTCCTTCCCAGCAGCCAGAAAAAAGAGAGGACACATGCTGAATGGGTTTACAGAGAACAACAAAATGTTCAGGGTATGGTGTCTTGATGCTGCGACACTATGATTACATCCTAGTTGTGTTGCAACTAGGCAAATTCACTTTGATACAAATTTGCACTGTAACGTCAGAGCATCACTCTCACTTTGTGTTTGTAAACCACGCCTTGAATTGATCATGTGACTCCACAGCTCCAAAAGGCTGACTACTGCTAATATAAACACAAACACTAAGAGATCTAGTGTATCTGTAACGTGGAATTTTAAAGAATAATTTGTCTGTAATACAATCCGTTGGTTTTCAGTCCCAGTAAAAGTAGGTCCATGTGATGGTTAGTATCCACCAGATGGCACAAGCACTCCCCCTTTGTTAGTAGCTGATTAGTAGCTAGCAGGGAAAAAAGCCAGTACAATGAGTACATGATCAAAAGTTATTGTCTAGTACAGGGGTAGGCAACCTATGGTAGTGGCATTCACACTGCCCAGGTCCTGGCCACCGGTCCGGGGAGCTCTTCATTTTAATTTAATTTTAAATGAAGCTTCATTTAAATATTTTAAAAACCTTATTTACTTTACTTACAACCATAGTTTAGTTATGTATTATAGACTTATAGAAAGAGACCTTCTAAAAATGTTAAAATGTATCACTGGCACGCGAAACCTTAGAGTGAATAAATGAAGACTCGGCACACCACTTCTGAAAGGTTGCCGACCCCTGGTCTAGTACTTGCACACAGACTTGCAATGTCTGGTTTACAATGTTTTTTTATGTGATGGGTTTAATACCTTTAGTTTCTTCTGTGTAACTGATAATTCCTGCATTGTTGGCACCTTGCATCTGCAGGCCTTTACAGATGCACATTAATTAATTTTCATAACAGCCATAGAAAGAACAAGGTAAGTCACTTTGTTTAAGTGTGAGTGAACTGAGGCATAGAGGCCACAGAAGCTCAGTGGCCAAGTAGGGAATGCAGACAAGGACCCCTCTCCCCTAAGCTAACCACTACCTGACATTAAGGGATTAATAAAAATGAATGTAAAATTATTACAAGACATAAGCACGTCTATCCTATAGCCTGGCCAAACTGTGCTCAGTACAGTACTGGTGGTGGGAAATGCAGATGGCTTTATGCCACCAGTGTGGTTTCCCCTGCTGTTCTCCCAGATCCAACTTAGAGCAGCCTTTTGCTGCTGATTAATTCAAATACATCCATATTCTCCCTCCCCACACACTTTACCAAGTTTGCCTGTGACTTTGGGGTATGCTCATCTATTAGGGTTATTCTGTGGGGGGAGAGGAGGTCTGTAATTCTATCAATGTACTGCTTGTGTCACTTGTGTTTTCATATGGAACTCTACTTCTCCCCCCTGCAAGCTCCCTCCCAATGGAGCTATCGTGCAGGACCTAGGTTCCCCAGGGCTGGGTTCTTCCAGCCCCAGAATCAAACGAACATACACCCATTAACAGAGCGTGTCTGAGAGGACCAGGTTAATCCGCACTCCCAAGCTGATCCCTTATATGTCCATGGACTCAGTAGGCTGGGTCTAGCAGCATTTCCAAGCTGTCACCCTCATATGCCATGGGCACCACACCGGAATAGAGTACGCCTTAGCAGGTTGGGTCGAGCAGCACTTTCAGTCTGCCACCCTTATATGCCCCTGGACAAAGCAGACTGGGTCGAACAGCACTTCCAAGCTGCCACTCTCATATGTCCCAGGTTCAGCATGTTCCTATCCTCACTTTCATGTTACACTTGTTCTGGTAGTAACCTACTTCATGCGCAAACCCCACAGGATTTTTGGGTGCTGCAGGGACCTTTAGCTTAGGTACAAGGAGCGTGACTGCAGAGCGAATGGGGAAGCCAAAAAATACCCACAATTGGGGGGGGGGGAGTGAGAGAAGCAACCAGCTTAACCATGAAAGTTATTTATTGCCAGGTGATAACCATACAAGGGGAGCCAAACAAACAAAACAGTTACAATATTTAATCTAACTTAAATTTGATTACAAAAGTCAGGTTTAGAAAACTATAACTGATCACACAAGTCAGGGTCAGAAGGCTATACCTAGAGAGCGAGCGAGCTGGGTTCTTGCCACTCTGTGAAGCTTGAATCGAACGGGAGTCCCAGGTGGTAGAGGTAGCTGAGGGTCCGGAGTGCTGGAGACAGGCAGAGCTCCCAGCACGATCAATCAGGAGAAGATGAAGTCCCAATGGATCCAGGCATCATAAGACTTGAGCATAGGTAGGGGGTTTTGTAGGGAAACAACAATGGTTCAAGGGAGAACACTAGATTTGTTTATGTGTAAACTGATGGCTCAAGGGAGTATACCAAAGTTGTTTTGTTCAGCTAGACAATAGAAAGACATGCTTCTGACAAAGTGGGTATTCACCCATGAAAGTTTGTGCTCCAATACATCTGTTAGTCTTAAAGGTGCCACAGGACTCTTTGTTGCTTTTTAGACAATAGGAACTGATCATTCCTGGCGATGGGCGGTGTTCCTTGGAGGGAGCTCACAATGCAATTAGGGAGCTTCAGTATTTTGGATACCAATAAAGGATTTATTACTAGAATTGGTCTGATAATGACTGAGCTGGGTGTGTGCAGGTATGGGTTCATTAACATCTGGATCAGAGATCCCCCATCATGCAGTGCTTCCCTGCTTTTCTGGTCCCAGAGTTCCATGCGGTTCTTGCCTTGGAATTTCTGTTCTCCATTCTGTATGCTAAGGGAGGTGCCTCCCTGTCCTATCTTCGATGCAAATGAGGCTAGGGGAGTTTCTGTAATCCTGTCACCCTTATCCCAGGGGTTTAGGTGTGTCTCCCACTGCCTTTTCACGGATTTTTGTAAGTCTTTCTTCTGATTAGTATTGGTTCAAGCAGTGGCTGGGGAGGTGGGTTTGGGAGGTCTTTCATGAGTCAGATAGGCTGGGTACTGCACCCTGGTTCCCCAAGAACACAGAGCTGACAGGTAACACCTTCATATCCCCTTTTAGGTATCTCCGTGCAATGAGCAAAAATAAATGTATAAAACATATTCTAGCAGGAACTTCTACGCATAGCTTTAGAAATGAATTGCTAAATGCTAAAAAAAAAAATCACAAAATGCAGACAAGCTTTTTTGTATGCATATATTATGGTAATACAGCTAGATATTCTTACTCATTATATTTGAGTCAATAAATACCTATCTACAGATTTTAATCTTCAAAGTGCTGCCCAGACATTAATTAATGAATCTTCAACACATCCCTATGAGATAGATAAGTTTAATTATTTCCATTTTACAGACGGTAAACAGGCACAGAGCATTTAAGTGATTTGCTCAAGGCACCACAGGATTTTTTTGTTTTAAATGTACATGTTGCTATGTATTTGCTTTGACCTATGTATTCTCCAACATAATGTGCCTTGCACTCGGAACAGAAGGGGGTGATGGTCTTTAGTTCCTGGGATAGTTCATTCCACAGTCTCAGACAGTTCTGTCTTTTGCACAGACAAGCTTTACCCTTACTGCTAAGAGTTCCATTGTGCTAGAGGAGCCCCGTTGTTGCCCACAGTCTTCGTCTTAGCACTTTAGGCAGTATTTTAGATATACTGGGCTCTGGCTCTGGAGCACCTTGAAGATATGGAGCTAGACCTTGAACTTGACTCAATATTTATGGGAAGCCAAAGTAGAGAGTGGAGGACAGGTTTGATGCATCCACGGTAGAGAGTGTTGCTGAGGAGATGCGCTACAGTGTTCTGTACTAGTTGGAGTTTCCTAATCCATGAAGGCTTCGTGTCCAAGTATATTACAGTGGAATATTCCAGCTGAGAGGTGATGACAGCATGAATAAGTGAGGCCGGGTCATCATCTTCTAGGATCTGTAACATTTTCTACCATCTCTGGTGGGCTAGGAGATTTTGACCTGGAAGATCCTAGAAGATGATGATTAGGAAACTCCAACTAGTACAGGTCAAAATCTCCTAGCCCACCAGAGATAGTAGAAAATGTTACAGATGCTGCTATGTGAGAGTTTAGCATTTGTGAGGAATCCAAGAGTACTTCTAGGCTGGGGACTGAATTGACCAATTATTAGTGTGCATGCATGTGCCTTCAACTAGAGGAAACTTTCCATGGCTGCAAACTCTTCAAAATACTTTCTTTTGCCCACCAACATCTCCTGTCTCTCTTGAGTTCAGCTTCAACCAGCTGTTGCTCATCCATGAGCTGATGATTGAGCAAATCCCAGCAACACGCTCACCCTGCTACTATCTAGGGTTTGGTATTGAATGTGGAAGGTGTTCTGAATACTATAGGCAAATTACATTCTCATTGGTCTGGGGAACAAAATCACTTCCTTTATTTGTGTATAGAATCTGAGTTCTCAGTTCTAATATACCGCTCAGTGAACTGGATATCTCCATTCCTACTGCATACACATCCTTGTAAACAAAGCTGAGATACTTGCTGTGGTGGACTCCTGCCTTGGTCCCCAGGCTATGCACTACATAATATTGTACTGTACAAAGCTGGGAGCCCCTCTGTTTACCCTACTCCTTCATTTTCATCCCTTGAAAATGAAGCACAATGAACAAAATGATAAACATTAATAGTCCATGTTCTCTAAGGGTATGTTTATACTTACCCGCTGGTTCGGCGGCAAGCAATCGATCTGGGATCGGTTTATCACGTCTTGTCTAGACGCGATAAATCGATCCTGGAAGTGCTCGCCGTCGACGCCGGTAATCCTGCTCCGTGAGAGGAGTAGGCGGAGTCGACGGGGGAGCCTGCCTGCCGCGTGTGGACCCGCAGTAAGTACCTTTAAGTTCGAACTAAGATACTTCGACTTCAGCTACGTTATTCACGTAGCTGAAGTTTCATATCTTAGTTCGAACTGGGGGCTTAGTGTGGACCAGCCCTAAGAAGTTTCCCCTCCCCCATAATCTTTTGTTGAAGCTGTTTTGTAACTTTAAAATGTTATTTATGAGACAATTGATCCATGCCAAGTGTGCTGTGTGTGGAAAGGAGGAGAATTAAATATAAAATGTGAGATTGTTGTGTGTGCCAAAGAACCTGGCTATTCCAGCATTTCTGGGCCAAAAGATATATGCTTCACTTCTACATTTGGGAGCCAAGTAGATTAGCAAAACAACCACATTACTCTCCAGATAAGATTGTCTAGCCTTCAAAAATGTGGTTAGATCAATTTTCTCTGTTAAAAATACCCCCAAATGCCTGTGTTTTTCTTGGATGTATGTGCTATAGAATATTCTTGAGAGATCACCTCCAGATCCCACCGCTCTTGCCACATGACGTGGGGAGGGTGTGGGGGCTCCAGGAATGGAACCATGGGCATAGCACTCCGGAGGTTAGTTAGCTGAGAATGGAATCCAGATTTGCATTTGGAACAGATGAATATGGAAATAAGATCTAATTAATAAAGCAGATTGATTGCACAGTCTGTAAAGTATTACAGCATCATTGGCAGCAGGGCTTTACTTTATTAGTCCAGGATCAGTACATAAGTTGGAAGGTAGAATTCAGCACAAGAAATGGAAGTTCTGTAAGAGCCTAAGGTAGTTTTCATACTGGAGAACACATGACATCACTAATTACATAGCTAATAAAATTATGGGCACTTAAAAATTGTTCTTATGGTGTATTAGCTCTAGTCAGTTATTTCCATAATGTGCATTTCTTTGCTATCGCAGTCTGCTGCCATCTGGTCTCTGGTTTTATGTGAGAGGTCAATTCTGAACCACTTTAGGCAATTATGCAGATATGGTTCCAGTGTAATACTGAAAAGTAATGTTGCTGCCTCTTGCTGTTGAGCCATGCAACAGTAACATTGCCCACTATACTGCTATATTTGCTCATTCAGATCTGCTCCTTCCACTGTAGTTAATGAGGGGGTAGGAGAGAGGCTTTGTTAACATCTTTAAAAGATCCTGTGTGTGTGTGTGTGTGTATATATATATATATATATATATATAAAGAGAGAGAGAATTTGTATACAAATAGTGTGTAATAGTCATCACATTTCATCCTGATGAAGATGATGTGCACTCTTGTTATGCCACCTTGGTAACTTTTTCCTATTTTTGGTGACAAAGGTAAGTGGTAGTGTAAAACCAACATGTAAAGATGTGTCTGGAGTCAACTATCACTAACAGGTCAGGATCCTTCTGTATCTGACTCAAACAAGGCAGGCAAAGCCTACTCTGCAAAGTCTCCATTGCCATGTAAACATCCCCTTACTCCATATTGTCAGAGAAGATTAAATGGTTCTGGATTGTAATGTCTTGGTGCGATTTTTGGATGGTTTCCTGAATGAGGAATGTGGCCATCCCAGATTAATATACTAGCTTTTCACGATTAACATAGCAAGGAAAATGAAGCAATAGTGAGTTCCACTGAAGACAAATGATGGTTGTCACTTTTAACCCTTTAACCGACTCCTTAACATTCTCTGATGGAGATCACTATGAACATAGCCATGCTCTTTACTCTCATGGGTTGTCAACACTTATCAGATGAACATTCAATTCTCTTTGGGTGGCATCATTTTTATTTTATCAGTTTGCTACCTGCATTTCTAGAATGATCTGAGTCAAGTCTTGTACTTACTTCATTCCTAGATCTCAGTTGTTACTCTCCATCTCCATCCCTTTAAGATATGTGATTAATTATTGCAATTTTCTGTGTCCTGCCTCTTGAACAATTGCTCTTCATTACAAATATCAGTACCACATTGAAGTAGGCAGCCGGTGACTGTGTGCACTTAATAAACAGTGAGCCTTATTGCAATCTGAGTTTTCTCTAGATCAGAATTGATGAAGACCTAGGTCTGTTGCCTTTCTAATGTTCCCAATTGATCCCTGAGGGGAATATACATTTTATATGTTTAAAAAAAAAAAAATCTCCAGGCGTTCATCTTTTCAGTAGACACCAGTAAATGTGTATGTGTTTTTATTTATTTTATTGCCAACAGTCTTAGCATTTAAGTAGCAGCACAAATTCCTGGAAGGGAATTATTAAAAACACAGATGAAACACAGACTACATATTGGTAAAGTCTTTCTTGATTCCTTAATCCCATATTACAGATAGATGTGGGTGAAGGGATTGTTGATCAATTTATTATTAATTTTTTACGATGTTTAGGTACCCTAGCACATAGGCCTTCAGCTTGTAAACTCTTTATTTAATTTATATATATATATATATTATGAGTAATTTTACAGGACTGAATGTATGAGAGTCCCTCAAGGGCTATATACATGATGTTGCTAATGTGCACAAGTGTTACAGGATCAGGGCTGGAGATATGAATGTCTTTAAGCCCAAGATGAACTTCATTTTTTACAGACCCAATAAGTAGAAGGGCCGCATGCTAGTAAAACTGTCCCTCCTGCCAAGGACCTTTAAGGTTATTGACATTGTTGGGACTTTCTTCTTTTATCCAAACTCTCAGATGTTTGATTGCCAGATAACACCTCTAGGTTCTGATCTGATTTTAGCCCAGGCTGGTGGTGGTCCTGGAATCTAGCCAAGATTAGCAGGAGATTCAGAAATAAGAAGGTTAATATTGTTAAAGCCCAATTCAGACAGATATTAGTCATTCTGTGACTGCTACCTGTAAATAAGATGCAGTCCTCAGGCTGTGTTATTTGTCAAGTGTTCTGCTGAACTGTGTCTGGATTGGGAAGGCACATTTAATAGTCTCTCTGCCATCTTTTCTTTGTCTAGAAATAATTTAGCTAAACCCTAAGAGACTTTAAAAGCTTCATGTTTATTTTCAGATAGTGACCAGATGTCCCTATTTTATAGGGACAGTCCCGATATTTGGGGCATTTTCTTCTATCGGTGCCTATTACCCCCCACCCCCTTCCGATTTTTCACACTTGCTGTCTGGTCACCCTATTTTCAGAGCAAAGTTCTGGTTCCTGCCTGCAGCCTCACTAATGGGCTGTGGAGTTCAGGGTAGGAACAGGAAGGAACAGAATACTGCCTCCAGGTCCTGGAACCGCAGAGGGAACGCATTGTGTCTGTTTCTAGCCACAGGGGAGCAGTAGACTCTGCAGGCAGTGCGCACATTTTCTCTCCCCCCCCCACATAGGTCTGGCAATTTGAGGGACTCACATAGCTTCAGATCGCCTAGTGACCTCGTTTTCCCCCCCATCCTCAAAGTAACCTTGCATACTATTGCACATGGATACATACAGCCTCCTGCTCCCCCCCCCCCGTCCTTTGTCCTATGTGGGCGTCCTGCATCTTGCTCCTCCCTGTATAGCAGAAATGCACCATTTCTATTGTCTATGAAGACTCACGCAGTTGCGGGGAAGGGAGGGGCCAGATTTGCCTTTATACATCTACTGTAGATATTCTTTGGTTTTGATTGTGATTGGTTTGCCATTTATATGAACTGTTTTGTGTATCTTTCAGACTCTGATCCTATAAGTTATTGTCTGTCTGTTTACATGTTACTAGAATGTTCACTTAGACCCAAACCACCCTTTCTTGAATTTTCTTTCAGAAAACCTCAGGACTGGCCCAGTCCATTGCTGATTCAAAACTCCCAACACTTTTTGCTTGTGGTGTGTCACATCAATAGCAATAAAGTTAACAGTACAGGGAATTCTTTATTTGTAAACTGCAACACATTTCCAATAATTGAATTTCACTTTCAATAAGTCTGATTACAAAACAAAGGCATTGCATGCAGAGGAATTACCCGGGAGGTCTGGGGGGGGGGAGGGGGGAGAAAGTGAGTGGGTAAGTTAGGGAGCCGCACAGAAAATGTCTAGTGAGAGAATCCTTTTAGAACTAGCATAATTCTATTGAGAAGATAGAGGCTGAGTCATCATCTTTGATAATAAATAGTTCTTTAGGTTTTTTGTTTTACGGGCCGAAGGTAAAGGGAAGATCTGTCTATCTATAGTGCTCCCCATCCCTATAGTATCTGAGTGCCTTCCACATAAAATCAATAGTGAAGTCCCTAGTGGACTTCATGGATTCTCTGGCTTCTCCCCCTTTTGGGGATAAAACCTGTTTGGTTAGAGGTATTGTTTGTTTTTAGTTGGTTGGTTGACTTGTTTGTTACAGATTTGTATTTATTTTTGAAGGGAGGTGCTGTAAATGTCATTCTTGTTATGGTGGAAAGCTTTTTTGTTATTTGTGGTTTGACTTTTTTTTTTTTTTCAAGAGGGAGGTTTTGCAGCATGATTTGTCTGATCTTCTCCAGTAACACATTCCATAGCCAGATCCCCTTGACTGAGAATGCTTTGCTTTATCTCCAGCTCTCAGTGCTTTGCCCAGGACTTTATAATCTGCATTCTTCCAGAGGAGTGCAGCTATCTAGGCAATAAAGAGGTTGAAAATGGTGACTGTCTGGTCAGGGCAAGTCCATGTTATTAAACTTGCACTGGTGTAAATAGATTTCAAATTGATCTAGTTACGATGGTGTAAACTCCCTATTACAGACCAGGCCTGATCAAGAAGATGCCAGGGGTCTGAGGGTGCTTTCATTTACGTTAATATTAACCAGGAGTAACTCCATTAAGTCTCAGTACCTGTTTTGGTGTAAAAACAGGTAAAAGTAGGAGGAGAACCAGGCCCTGAGAGGCCAAGTGCTTCTGAATATGAACTTGAGTCTCCTGAATCCCAGCCTGGCACCATACACACTGGGCCATCCACTAACCACTAGATCAGCCTTCTCTGACAACAGACTAGTGAACACTATTAGAATTATTCACTTCAGATACAAACCAGGTGGTTAATTAGTGACATAGTGTGTACTTTGAGGGTTGAGATTATAATATGAATAATAGTACAAAGACTTGTATCTAAACTCTCAATTAGAGAGACTTTTGATGTAGTAATAATTTCATTTCCCCCATTTTGTGCTTTTCTTTCTCAAAATATTCCAGGCAAGCTTTCTATCTCATAAGCATAAATACCAACTTAAAATGCTTGCTATTTTTTCTTAAATACTTAAAAATATCTTGCTGCCTTTTCCCCAGAGATCCTGCTATATTTCTGTTTGGTTTTTTTTTCTGTGCAGATTAATGAGTGCCAGAAGCATCCATCCATCAGCAGCAGTGGGTTCTACTACATGACAGTACTATGATGTGATTGATGCAAGTGCAGTTGCATCCTCCTGAGGCTTCTCAGCATGACTCATCATAAAGTCAGAGGGATTTGGAAAGATCCTGGCTTTCCAGGGAAGAAAAATCCTCCATTTGGAGAAAGATGATCTGCCTTATTTAAATGGGAAGCAAATACAGGTGGGTATGTATATGCTCCTCTTTGGCATGACCTGTGGAAAAAACTTCCATTGCAAGCAAACCATCTCTGCTTACTTGTTCAGCTTGGCGGAGCAGAGCTTTCTTCTTCCCAGTGCTATAACACACAGTGACATACGCTCCAGCATGAGAAGGCTGCTGACTGTGGGGTTCAGGGACTGGGCAAGGATTTGGGAGCTCTAATTCCCAGCTGTTCCCCAGACTTCTTGTATAAGATGAACCAGGTTCCCTAATCTCTGTGTACCTCATTAGTCCCCTTTGACTGGTGAGGGACTAGTACTTCCTTTGTTTTGTCTGTTTAGATTGTATACTCTTTTGGGTGGGCCCTGTCTCTTGCTATGTTTTGTACAGGGTCTAGCATGATGGGAACTGGCTCATCATTGAGGCCTCTAGGTGCTACTATAGTGCAATTAACAAATAATAATTAATATTAATAACACATGCTGTAGGCTTAAACAGGAACTCCCATTTGCTCATGTAAGTCTTCTGGAGTTGTTAACATTCACTTCAGAAAGAGAGCTCCTTCATTTCCTCTACTCATTCCTCATTTCCTGCAGACCCAGGAAATGAATAGGTTTACTTACGGGTTTAGTCCCACTGAAGTTGATGGGGCTCTTCATGTGAATAAAGTTGTTCACATGCATAAGTGGATACAGTAGTCTGCCATTGTTTGGGAAGTGGTTGCTTCCATGAAGGCTGAACCCACGAAGTCAGGTCAGGACCATCCAGGTATTTGCTTCACTATTGCACTGAAAGCCTGACTTTCAGAGGTGTTGAGCACCTACCAATCTTGCTGAAGTCATTTGGAATTGTGGGTGCTCAGCCCCTCTCAATGACAGGGGTAAGGAAACTGCCTGTGACTGCATTTTGAATGGTTTCCCATTGTCTATAAGGCAATGTTATGTACTGTTGCAAAATAAGGAAAAGTGGGATAGGATGTCTGGTGTAAATCAATTTAGCTACCTGGTCCATTGATTTTTGAAAGACTGATAAAGATGACAAAGGCCAAAACAAACATAGATGACTGTTAATGGTGAGAGGAAGGCTTTCCAATGTTAGTTTAACGGTATACTGTGTGTAACATATCTTCTTTGTTTGTTAGATGGAACCTCTGGAATCTACTAGGAAATCATAAAACTCTGCCCTCTGTGGGGAAAACGCATCAGATATCTGAGCCTTAATTGAAACCCCAGCACTAAAAGGAGATGCCTATCATAGCTCACCTTGGAACAAGAAGTGTTTCAAGCAAACATAAGTAGATTTTTACTTCTAATTTTGTTCTTTCCAGCACTGAAAGTCTTTAGATCTAGAGAGCGACTTAATATCATAACTTTCCCTGATACAGCTTTCTCCCTGGGGGAATCCCAGATGTTTTAATAGCAACAATTCATAAAACATGACAAGAAAGTATTGCTTAGATCCAGTCCTCTTTTCCTTTGTAGCCTGTCTTGCAAACTGTTTATTTTTTAGATCCTTTGTGGATATCTTCCTGGTTGGCTTCATTAGGACTGGGTTGTTATAGTTTCTTAGATTGGAGGCAGGCTAATACTGTGACTGCCTGTGGACTGTTTGACAACAAATGATGAGCGTTACCAGCTGGCAAAGCTTATTCCTAGACAATGTGTAAATGATCTCCCTCTTCAGAACACCTGAAGAAGGGCTTTAAGTTTTTTTTCCTCTCTAAAGCTTAACCTCTGCCACTTCTGCTTTTAGTCTTCACAGAGGAGGGATTTTTCCTTTGAATTGCTTTCAGGAAGCTTCAGGCCCCTCTTAAGTCCCAGCTCATTACTAAAATGTGTGGGTTTGAATTTTTTATTATTATTTTTTTTAACTCTCCATATAGCCATACTGCAAGGCCTTTAGCATATGTAGGCAAGTCTGGTCTGGAGCTAGTAAAGAGCAAATGTGTTGTAGAACTGCTATGTAGAGAGAGGGTTTGTGAAAGGAAATACCCTGACATACAGTTTTCCCCGATGAGATCTCTCAGTCATACCTTTCTAAATAGCAAAATATGGCTGGTGTCTTCCATCCTTTTAAGTAGCCAAAATGAATGTCACTTCTGTTTCTAGAATAAGTCTTTCATCACAGATGTCCTCCATTCCCATTACTCTTACTTCACTACCAGGAAGTCTTTGGTTTAGGTGTATATTAATTGAGTGCTAGCCAGGATCTTATTTTGTGTCTCCTCCTGTAGAGCCATTCCTGGATATAAACAGA
Source organism: Malaclemys terrapin pileata (assembly GCF_027887155.1). NCBI lineage: Eukaryota > Metazoa > Chordata > Testudines > Emydidae > Malaclemys > Malaclemys terrapin. Next base: position 98,515,795 of record NC_071510.1, on the reverse strand, counting down.
GCCCATCAATCTTATTCCATTACCCCAGGAAAAAAAAATCCTCCGGTAAAACTAAGAAATTGCTTTAGTTTCATCTTTTGCATTTTGGCTAAAATTAGGGGTCTTTCTATTGGAAGCATGATGCTTGTTGTATATAAAAGCAATTGGCCCTTTGGTTTAATAATAATGATGAGTGAGAGAGACCTGCAAAGTCCTCTGAATACAAGACTTGGGTGTTGCTGCAGATTGTTTTCAAGTGTGCAGCAGTATTAATAAAAAAAGTCACTTAGACTGTATAGTACCTTTCATCTGAGTAACTGGCTGCTCTCTACAAAACCAGAGTTAATCCTTGAAATATCCAGGTAAGGTAAAGACATGTACTGATAATTTGATCATAGGCACGGAAATGTTGTGGTTTTTCCCAAGGTGCTATAGTGAGTCCATGGCAGAGCAGGGGCTAGAACCTAGGAATCTCAGCGCCCAGACTGCTGCTACATAGCCTAGGTTAAACTGCCTCTCAGTTAAAAAGCACACTGCATGTATTCAATGTACCAGAGAATGCAGACTGTTTTATGGTATTATGTTGACTAAATTGTGCATTCCTCTGGACTAATGTGCCCAGTTTTGGCCACCTCCCGTTGTTTCCTCTAATACTTTTCCCTCTGTGAAGAACAAATGACCACCAGGGCTCAGGCTTAAAGCCTATATGTGGGAGTGCCTCTCCCTCATTTTATCTAATTCTCCATTGTCTCATTCTCCCTGCTCTTCATCCTCTACCCCCACATCATTGTCACTCCCTGGGACCTTTTCATCACATCTCCCTCACTTCTTTGACTTGCCCCATCCAACTCTTCAGTTCTCCTTCTTCTGTGTGTGTGTGTGTGTGTCCTCTATTCATATTGCTGTTACATTGCTATCAGAATGAGGGAGAGCCTTAGAACCCCCTTGTTCTGCCCCCTCCCCCATCTCTTTCCTTCCAGTAGGAGGAGTATGAGGAGGGGAAACCCCACTCCCCCGGGAAGGTAAGATGGCATCTGGTTAAGGAAGCTCCTCTGAATAGCAGGCACTTCTCAGTATATCATAGCTGACAGCAGGCTGCACAACTTAGGAATGGAACCTGGGTCATCATGGGGGAGATTGTCTAAGGGTATGTGTACACTGCAATTAGATACCTGCATCTGGCCTGTACCAGCTGACTCGGGTTTGCAGGACTTGGGTTAAGGAGCAGTTTAATTGTAGTGTAGCTGTTCGGGCTTGGGCTGAAGCCCAGGCTCTAGGACCCTGCAAGCTGGGAGTGTCCCGGAGCTCGGGCTGCAGTTCGACTGCGAACATCAACATTGCAATTAAACAGCCCTGTAGTCTGAGCCCCTTAGCCTGAGTCAGCTGACATAGACTAGCCGCAGTATCTAATTGCTGGGTAGACATGCCCTCATGCACAAATGAGTCAGGCACATAAGATCCATTGGCTTTCAGTGGAAGTTGGGCACCTAAGGTATCTCTTGTGCCTGCGAAAATCTCCCCCTGTATCTTTTTAAAAAGCTAAAGTTTAGATTGAAAAAAGGGCTGTAAAGATATTTTGAAGTCTGGCCACATGAGAGACCACAGAAGTATTAGTTTAGAAAGGAAAACAGTACGAAGGGACTTACTTAATTGATGTACTGAACACTCTGAAAGGCACAGGAAGAGGTACCGAGTCTCCCTTTCACCCTTTGTCAAAATATAAGAATAAGGAACTGCTATGAAATGAAAGGTCATTATATTATGAAGAAATAAAAGAAAATATTACTGCATGCTCTGTTTGGTCCCTGAACCTCTCTGGGACGAGGGGCCTAATTCTTCCAAGCAGCAAGAGGAGACGGAGCAAAATTACATTTGCAACCCTATTTCTTTCCTGAGATCAGGGATTTTGCTTGAATTTAATGCTCTTGGAAGTTGGACCACTCCTGGAGTGTTCCCCTGGTAGAGAGAGAGAGAATCAAAACTAACAGGAGTACTCGTGGCACCTTAGACTAACAAATGTATTTGAGCATAAGCTTTCGTGGGCTACAGCCCACTTCTTGGGATGCTGTAGCCCATGAAAGCTTATGCTCAAATAAATGTGTTAGTCTCTAAGGTGCCACAAGTACTCCTGTTCTTTTTGCGGATACAGACTAACACGGTTGCTACTCTGAAAAGAATCAAAACTGAATCCTGAAGAGGAAAGGAGTGGTAATAGGATTCAAAGCCTTTCACCTCTAGGTTGCTGGTTGAAATCTATCCAAGGCTAATAGTTATCTAAATAACCGTCTGATGGTGGTCCAGTAATCTATGTGCAATGAGGGTTTTTTTTTATCATCTCATCTAATTCCTCTTATCAGTGCCACCATCAGAAAAACAATCACCAGAATTGGTATTGATTAACATCCATATTGGAAGTCTCTGAAGAATGGCTAAGGATTGAGAATGCAGGGAGGGTGAACTACCTGCACACAACTAGAGGTTATATTTCCAGAGTGGGGAAGTGTGCAGTAATTCTGCCTGCTCTGTGAATAAGCAGAGGGCTTCATTTCCCAGGAATATTGGCCACTATCTTTGCAAGTACTAAATACTTTTCTCTCAAATAGCCAACCTGTATTACAAAGGAACAGATCTATCAGTTTTTACTCTGGCAAAGTTAGCAGTGATTTCAGTGGGAATTTTGATTGAGTAAGGACTGCAGGATTTGGTCCAAAACACGCAAATGGAATTTCCCAACTCTTTTGTCTTAACTCTGAATTTCCTGGCTTTAATTTTGTATTATGTGGTTTAAAAATACAATTAGGTTTGTATACAAACCTTTTGTTGTTCTTAGCAAATGCTTGGAGACATTAGTGGAATTAAAGGTCATTAGGAGGGGAGACAATATGAAGTGGGTGTTCTTTTCTGTCATTGATCATCAGGACTTGATTATCATGCCAGCTCTGATCCAAACCCTTATGAATCTTGGGGGGGGAAAACATTATTGGCTGTGTTTAATTGCAGTGTATGCATACCCCAAGAGGCCTCAGCATCCTGTAGAATCTGGCTCTAAATAACAAGCATCTGCACAATGGGGCAGAGTTAAGGCCATAACACTAGGATTTCTTGACTTTTGAGTGCTTACTTTGCATCCATAGTATCGTCTCTTTTATATGGATAGCTTATAAATTCTATGGAAGCTTAATCTGGCAAATCATATGAGTGGGTAGAAAACAGATACATAGGCACCAAAATCAACACCACAATATACTCGGTGCTTCTGACTGTCACTCACTTGGGTGAGAAGGGGGGCAAAAAGCTATAAGCCCGCAGTCCTTACTGGGATACGTGAGATCCAGAATCCACATTTTCATATATTTATTCTACCCGTATAGATTCAGATATTTGTATGCGTTAAAGCAACTTCAGTTTAAAACATGCAATTTTTTTAAAGGGGGTCTTCTCTTAGTGATGCACTGGATGTCCTTATGTCCAATTTGTCATAGGTTCAAAAGAGACTGACTGACCATATGTTAGCATGGGTTGACATTTCTTAAATTTTGGCAAAATTTTGAAGTTCCCCCATCTCCTCCAAACACCTTCTCTACCCCCCACCCCAAAATAAGAGAAAAATGTTCTCAAAACTTTACCTGCTCTACCATGGATAATGTAGTCTTCTGTATTTTCCTTGACATTTCTGGATAGATAGAAAATCTGCTGGCTATATAGAGCAGAACCTTACTAATTAGCCTGAATAAAGGTGTTACAGGCGGTTCTAAATCATAATTAATCTGGACTATATAATCATTTATAAAAACTGTTATAATTTATTAAATCTTTCAGTGGAGCTTTAAAATTAAGTAATCATAAATGTAAAGAGATTCTGCCACTCTGTGTGTATTTTCTCTCATCTACCTCACATAAGTTCCTGTACTGATCTAAATGTAATATACAGGTTTTATTAAAGTAGAATCTAGACAAGCAGCCATCAGATTCTACTTTAATAAAACCCGCATCCACACACATGCCTTCATACCTATTTAAAAAAAAAGTATAGAGTGGGCTGGGAAAATCCATATTGCTAAATGCATGTCTTTTGAAGAGAACACACTGTAACTGCAAATGGAGACCTCTCCTTTTCAAACCCAAATTCCATGAAATTCCTCTACTGATGTGGGAGGCAGATGTTTTCTTCTAGTGAAAGGATTAAACCAGGGCAAACTACAGTCTATGGTCACCCATAGTATTGTTAGTGCAATGTAGTGGAGAAAGAAAAGGCAGATGTCCTTTTGCTTTCCCTCATATGTTAATGCTAGCAGTGGTGGTGTAATAGAATCCACAGGAAACAGTGGAATGACAGGTTTTCCAGTGCTTATGAAATACAGTACATTAATGTTTATCTTTTAGTCCCCAGATGGGTGTAGGGAAGGAGGTTTGGAGTATCTGTATTTTCCATCCTTTCTTTCTGCCTCCATCTTATGTTGCTTTTTGTATTGTTGCCTTTCCTCTGAGGTGACTGACTGCTAGACCTGCTCAATGGAGAACCCTCTGTTCCGGATGTGTCTCTTTGGAGCCCAGTACCTGCTGGAACCCACGGCTCTGAAGAGTGCATTTATTTTGCCATCTGATAAATCATGGAAGCATTGGTACTGACAGCAAGACTCTTTTTGCTGTGTAATCCAACTAATGATTACTGTTCTTGGCAAGGTCAATGAACAATACATTGAGTTCTGTGTTGATCAGCATTACATATGGGTCAAAGCCTATGGTTTTCTAGCCTGTACTGTCTAAGGTCATTCATGCTCAACTAACCCTACTGTTTTTGACCCATATAAAGTCTTATACAAACTACTGTTTTTTAAAAAAACCCTTAAAAATCAATACAATCAATAAAAAGCAATCTCATTTTTTACCAGCTGAAGCAAAAGCTGCCTGTCTAACCTGGGGCAGGCATCAGTCCATGTCAGTCATATTTCTTTCCCACCAGACAGGCCCTAGATTGCAAGCTGCAACAGCTCTGAGGTACTTTCCATCATTTCCCCTATCAGGTTTACCATTTCTTCTTTTGAAATCATTTTGCCTCTGTTGTATTGCAAGCAGGAATAAGAACCATATGGAAAATTCTAAACTCTCTTTTCTCCTGTGCTAGCCACAACATTTTGAAAAGATGTCTAGTGCTGTGGAGATTATAAGGGAGCATATGGTCTGAGTTAGTGCTGGAGTGAGTGGGGAAGGGAGGAAGGAAAGCCCTTGATCAGCAGCTTTTGGGTTGGATTCAAACCCATGTCTCTTTCCAGAACGGCACATTGGAAATGAGAAACCCCATATTAGTCATCTGTGAACAGCTGGCCCTCTTCAGTTTTAAAGGCTGACTCCAAAAAAGTACTCTCCCCTCACTAAAGGAGTTCAATGGAAACAGTGCAGGTGTCTGATTTTTAGCAGTGCTTCAGCATGATTGGGGGGAAGGGCTCTGAATGATCCTGACTTACACCAGGAGTTTGCTTTATAGTCCGGCATCCCCCCTGGCTTCTCTGCACAAACAAATTCCATTCTTGAGTGACTCCCTGCCCTCCTGTAGCTGAGGAAAGTGGACTGGCTTTCATCAAATGCCTGTCAATGCAGATCCTTGGGTCAGCCAGGGAGAAACAAGAAGCACTTCCTCTCACTGGTGTGTGTGTGTTATAGATGGGTCTGAACACACCTAGATTTGGGTGGTATGTGGATCCAGCTCTCCATCAGGTGATCCTGTTCGCTACAACGGGGCCCAGTCAAATCCCAGATCTGACACCCCCATAACTTAGACGAGCACTGGGCACAGGCCCACCTCGAATAGAATGAATACACGAAATCTCTTTTGTGCAGCAGTTAGGGTTGCTACATGCAACGTGCCAGACACAAACCTGCAAAAGCAGGGAAATGAAAAGCCCCCTAACAGTACGTACCCTCATCTCCTCCACTCGCAGACATGCACTTGACTGTTACTGCAAGCCACAGACCATGATTGTAACTCCATCCCCTTGTCTTGCCCTTCTGCACACAACCCTTTACCAAACTAGGCCCCCCCCCCTTGCCAAGGCTTTTCATTGTGTGTATTTAGTGTGGTAGTTCAGTGTGTGGGAGAAGGTAGTCTGGCAAAGGGGATGATGGAAGGCTGGTACCTGCAACGGGGTGGGGTTGAGATCATGGCGCATGGTCTGTGAGGTATGATAATTTTGGTAGTGGCAAGGTGTGTGCAAACTTAAAATATTTGCAGGCCATTGTTGTATAGACGTGTGTTTAATTCTTTCAATCTTTCCTCATAAGTTCATCCCCTGTTCCTTTCCTTATTTTTGTTGCTCTTTATTTAACTTCTTCCTGTTTGTCAATATCTTTTTACTATTGTAGTCTCTTGAACATGTTGTTCTTTGGGTTATTGTCCAGAGAGGGACAGTGATGTGATAGTTCTACTTATGCAACCCAAAATTGGGATGTCCTGTGTGCCAGTATTGCATTGCAAACTCACAGCTAATTTGTTGTCTCCATCTCCCAGTAGCCAGGATGCAGGAGTTGAGGGCAGGAGAGGAAATTTATAGGCACAAGTCATCACTGCAAATTGGTGTAACTTGGTGGGGGATCAGGCCCATTGTGTTAAATGGAGTTGGAGAGACTCATAATAAGAACTGCATGATGTCCTGTAATATTTGCATTGCTTTTATGAGCAACAGTGATGCAATATCACAATGCAATCATCACAACACCGCCAAAACAACTGTCCTCTCTATTGTTGTTAAGTGACACACAGTTGAGGCTATCCCCAGTATAGCCTAGAGGCCCCAAGATTGGCTAGGTGTAATACATAGTAAGAAAGAGTCCCTGCTCTAAAGAGCTTACAATCTAAATAGACAGGGCAGGCAAAATGTGGGAGGGGAAATGGGCCCAGATTGCTAAAGTGACTTGTCCAAGATCACACAGCAGGTCAGCGGCAGAGCTGGAAGTAAGGCCCAGATAGGCTGAATCTTGGTCTAGTGCCCTTGCCTCTGGCAAATGCTGCCTCAATCTTCAGTCTTCTGTAGCTCTGTGACTCTGATGTCACCCACAGCTGTGCAAGGCTGAATGCTGCTGGCTTTTGGGGTTCCCTTCCTATTTTTGTCACGGATTTAGAAAAGCCCACATTTAAGTAACATACACTGTGGGCAGGTCTACACTTACTTCCTGGTCCGGCCGTAAGCAATCAATCTTCTGGGATCGATTTATCGCGTCTTGTCTATACGCGATAAATCGATCCCGGAAGTTCTTGCCATCAACGCCGGTACTCCAGCTCAGCGAGAGGAGTACGCGGCATCGACGGGGGAGCCTGCCTGCCGCGTCTGGACCCGCTGTAAGTTCGAACTAAGGTACTTGGAATTCAGCTATGTTATTAACATAGCTGAATTTGTGTACCTTAGTTCGAAGTGGGGGGTTAGTGTGGACCAGGCCATAAATTTAAGGAAATGCATCTGATACATTGACCCCTTATTATGAACCACTTACATCCATCAACAGTTTGGAATGACCAGTCTGAACCCCTTTAAATGGTCATGCATTCAGTGTCTGAGAGCTCTGCTTCAAGGCCCACCCTAATTACTTTGAGCCTGGAGAGTAAACGTCCCAATGTAACATAAGTGACATTGGTCTGATGTGTTACCCAAAGAATTTTCACCCTGATAAGGAAGGTAAGGGAGCTGAGTAGTTACTGGGCATTGAATAGCAACGTATTAAACAAGGGAGTAAAAATACATCCTAATAAAAGGTGAGAAATAAGCTGCAGAGAAATATATTTGCCACAGGTGGTGAAAAAGACGTGGGAGATGCATGGCCTGTTGGATGACTGCCAAGCAGCCTGAAAAGAGCACCAGTATGAATGATAAGCATAGGATTCCGTACAAGCGTATCCCTTCTTTTAATCAAGAAAGAAATTTGAGGGGGTTGTGCAGAGAGAAAGAAGGTACATACTTGTGAAAATGGGTCCTTAGGAGCTGCTCGTGGGGGAAATATATGGAATGGGATTGTCTCATCTCAGTGTGCTTGTTTGAACCCAGTTTAGGAACCCAGTTATCATGTGACTGGTGGCCTATGTGAAATGAGTTACTCGTACTGGTTTTGGGGAGCAAGGACCAGACTTCAAAGGGATGTAGATGCTTAAAGATTCAGCAAAGTGGGATTGTCAAAAGTGCCTACTTTTTTAAGTGCCAAACACCCAATCATTTTAATGGGCATTTAGTGCCTGACCTGCTTAGGCACTTTTGAAAATTCCAGTAGGTGCTTATTGGCATCTTTAGTCTCCTAACTGCGTTTGAACATCTGGCCCCAAGAGTTCTCTCAGTGGAGCACTGAATTATCTCCCCCTACAGATGGTCTATCTAAAATAGAGATAAGCACTAGTAAGGTGGTGTGGGGAGGGTTGGGGAAAAGGGGACATGCACAGCTAGTATCTATTGTGTACCTATGCTATGAATAGATGGTTTCATTTCTCTCCACTGTCAGTCTAGCACCTTTTGTGAATACTAAACTCGAATTGAGTTACAAACAAATGAACACTTCTGAAAAGTCTGATCACTTAACCAAAAGACTAAGGTGCTTTATTTAACCACACAATGGGTACAGCAGAGTGTAAGTTTCCCACATACTGTTTGACCAATATGTCTCAACCCATTCTGGAGGATCATGATACAGTAGCCCATACTCTCTGCTCATTGCAGTCTGTGCTGGAGATTACAATCAAGGGACACTCTGTTCACTTAAGGCACTGAACAGCTGTCAGACAGTAAGTACTCTGGAATTATTCTCATTCACCTCATCTAGAGTCACATTGCTGCCTTAGAGATTGTGGGCTCTAGACCCCGTTACTAAACTCCAGGTCTCCTTGATCACTACATTCACTTAACATTTCAAGCCATCTAAAATTAAATCATTTGAAGTGCAGTGAAAACGATGTGGTGGCATTCAGCCAGCTATATAGACAATACTACAGTGGTGAGATGGAGAGGAAAGTGAGGAATTCCAAGGGAATTGATTAGGGATAATTGCCCCTATTATTGCTTCCTAGTCATAGCTACACCAAGTGCTAGAGAACAACACACAGTTTCACCTAACTTACATGGAATGACAAATCCCCCATAGCTGGGGAGCAAGGTATTTTTCTCAGACTGGCTCACTTAGTTGCTAGCTGTAGTGAGTGGCCTGTTTTCAAGAGGACTAGATCAAAGCACATTACCAAACTATTAGTGCACCTCAGCAGGGTCCCTTTGGACAGTTAGAGCACAGCAGGATAGTGTGGGGTAGATTCACATGCTAGCTTGCTGCAAACTAAATGTTCATGTAGACAAACCCTGATGTTCTGGCTGCAGGGATCAGGTGGCTCAAACACTGCAGTGACCAGCATCCAGAGAGAGATGATTCAACCCAGCACTGGCTACCAAGAACCAGCCAAGACTCCAAGAGGTTTCCAGGCCAGATATCAGCAAGCTGGGAAATTCCAAGTGAGGGTTACGAATAAACAGTCTTTTTTTCACAGAAGGAACCATGCATCCACAACTCCCACTGAAGTCAACAGGGGGCTACAAATGCTAAGCACCTCTGAAAACCAGCCTGATTAGTTAGGCATCTTTTAGGCACCCAAGTATTAAGAGTTTTGTTCTGTCTGATAGGAATCATGTCACTCATTGTGGAAATGCAGCCTCCACTGCAAATGCAGCACTTGTTATCTGAAGTGTGCGGGAAGAAGTGATGCTGCTTTAGTTGACTTATGCTTGTGTAAGCAGAGTCTGAATGAGCTGTCCCCTAACATCTAGTGGTGAGCTGTGGAAAAGGACTTCAGGAGTTGATCTCGTTTGCATGGGCACACCCACCCTGCCTAGGTACTCAATATGATGGGATTGCTTGCCCAAATGATCATGTGTGGTCGGAGCTGGATCACCAGTCTCCTTATTATTGGAGCAAGAGTCATAAAGAGTTGTTATCCTTGTTGTGTGAATCTAGGGCAGCAGAGCTGTATCCCGATAGAGGGACTCACCCTCGACTTAATGGCACTCGCTAGGCAGGGGACATGGGTTCCAAAGCCCAACTTGTACCTGGTGGGATGGGCCCTGTTTAAGGATCCTAGACACCATTTGACCCTTCCGCTCTCCAGGGTATAATAAAAGAGCTAATTTAGACTCAGTTCAGAGTTTTGTTACATACTGCATAGCTGAAATCACTGATACCTAGGTCTAAGTATTAGACCTACTTTGGGACAGTGTCTCTGGTGCAAGAGACAGTCCAATGTGTACTGGCAGTGAGGCACCTCCCCCCCCCCCACTAACAGCTGGGATCACTTTGTGCTGTGTTAAGTGGTGGGCCCTAAAGATATTTTGGTGAGCAGCCAGCTGGGCGGCTAGCAGAGGGCCAGAGCAGAGCCCTGCAGAGAGGTGTGGCAATCGTCCATTGGGGTGATGAGCAAGTGCCCGAGCAGTGAGCGTGTAAGGTGCCTCCTTACCCTGCCCCCTGTTTCCACCCAGGATGTGACGTGAACTCTTCAGATGAACCTCTGAACTCTAGGGCTGCACTGGCCAAGGACAGCAACTGTGAGTGGGGTGCAGAGAAGGGACAGGCACATTAAAGGACTTTTGGGTTGCTGGACTTAAGAACCTGAGGGGAAAAGGACTCTGCTCAACTTACTTGGGGAGTGAGTCTTTTGCTCATGGTTTATGTTTATGAACCCTAGTTGTTTTCTTGTTTATTCAGGCCTAATTTAATGGTGTCCAGTTTGCAAATTAATTCCAGTTTTCTGAAGTTTCTCATTGGAGTCTCTTTTTGAAGTTTTTTGTTGTTGAAGAATTGCCACTTTTAGGTCTGTAATTGAGTGACCAGAGAGTTTGAAGTGTTCTCCGACTAGTTTTTGAATGTTATAATTCTTGACATCTGATGTGTGTCCATTTATTCTTTTCAATAGAGACTGTCTGGTTTGGCCAGTGTACATGGCAGAGGGGCATTGCTGGCACATGATGGCATATATCACATTGGTAGATGTGCAGGTGAATGAGCCCCTGATGATGTGGCTGATGTGATTAGGTCCTATGATGGTTTCCCTTGAATAGATATGTGGACAGAGTTGGCAATGGGTTTGTTGCAAGGATAGGTTCTTTTTGCTAACACGGCTATCACTCTGAAACCTGTCTGTGTGAAAACACTAATGGCTTCTTGATAGAATGGACATATTCTAATGTTATAGCCTCATTGATTTTTGAGGGAAGATCCTTTAGTCTGACCACCTGCAATTTATAGGCCCTAGAATCTTACTCAACAACTCTTGCCTCCAGACTATAATTTCTGGTGGGACTAGAGCCTATAATTGATATATATGTTATGCAAGAGCAGTGCAGCGTTATGATAGCTCATGAAATGACTGCATTCATGGGTAGTTGTGATTATGCTAATTGCATAGTCTGCTCATCTCTCTCAATCCTGTGCTAAAGCAAAACGGTGTGGTGCATGCAAAAGCCCTTTGAAACAACTACTGTGGAATTGCATTTGCTGTTCCACTTGTTAGCTATTCACAGAGAAGACTCTGGCATCCTTGACACATTTTTAGATTGCAGATGAAAAGGCAAGGTGTCTTTTCTCTCCCCCTCCCCCCCTTTTCCCCACCGATGGGGTGAGGTCAACTCCTCACATTGAGGACATAGTCTTATAGTGAGCATTGCCAGCTTCATGTCAGAAATGATTAGAGAGAGAGAGAGAAAAGGAGAAGCTGCCTTCTCCTCCTCCGCTGACATTAGTGGGTAGGTAGAGGAGAATGTCAAATTCTGAAGTGCATCAGCCTTCTAGACACAGGGAAGATCCTCAGCAAGATGTTCCCAAACACCTCATTTTCTTCATGCATTAGCTTTCTTTACATAAATCATGTTCTTCCCTATTCTCTGCTAAGTCACTCAGAGGTTGATTTATTGACTTTCAGTTGTGCTGGAGTTGGTAGAACAGGCTACACTGCCAAAGAGACTTGCTATCTCCAAGCTACAGCTATAATGCTCTCTGGTAAAATGATGACCTTTGCTGAACTGGCAAGCTGAGGGAAAGATTGGCACTTAGAATACTGATTGGAAAATTTCTTCCGAGTGTTTTCCCCCCCCCCCCAAGTGCTGATATGAGTATTATCACTAATGTTAAAACCATGACATTACTCAGAATGGGGGACAAGATTGTTTGTTCAGGTCACTAATGATGATGAGATCAGGATTAGGAGTGGGAAGATGGGGGTGCAGTATTAGGTATTTCACTTAATTGTGAACTTGCGTTTTTGGGGTAACTTGAAGCCATGTGGTTTTTACTACTAGGTCTAGATTCAAGTCCTTTTTCTCAGACTGAAAATTCAAATTTAAATTTAAGTTTAAATTTAACCGAGAACTTGTCTGTCCATGAGGTTTCCAGCTTGTATAAATAGCATTGCTGCAGCATATCTGGTCTATATTCTGTGCTGGGGGAACAGGAGAATGGAGGGAAATCAGGCAGGTAGGGAAAAGGAGGCAGGAATGATGACTGGGAGCAAAGTGGGTGGGAGTGTCTAACAAAGAGTGTACTACACAACTGTATTTATGATATGCCTATAAAAAACAGTGGGGCAAATCCATTCCCACAATGGTGTACTGCAGTTGTCTGTGCCAGTGGTTCTGATTACCTCAGCTGATGCACCATGGCTGGTGGTTGGGCTAGCTCTCTAGACAAACAGGGTATGCACTGACACATTTGCTTCATTATTATAATTGCTACAGTAACTCCTCACTTAAAATCGTCCCGCTTAATGTTGTTTCGTTGTTACGTTGCTGATCAATTAGGGAACATACTCATTTAAAGCTGTGCAATGCTCCACTCTTACGTTGTTTGGCTGCCGGCTATCTCCACAGCTGGCAGCCTTCCTACACCCCCCTCCCCCCCAGCGCCTCCTGCCCGCTGGCAGACACCCCCCCCCCCCCCGGATCAGCACCTTCCTCCTCCTCCTGCCCGTGGCAATCAACTGGCTAGCGGCGTTTTGGAGGCAGGAGGGAGGGGAGAGGAGCGAGGACTTGGCATGCCTCCCCCCTCCCTCCCCTACGCGGTAATCAGCTGGCTTGCAGTGTTTAGAAGGGAGGGGAGGAGCCATGACGCAGCGAGCGAACTAAAGGGTGAGGAATGGGGGGGGGGAGAGTAGAGGCGAGTCAAGGGTGGGGGCTTGGGGGAAGGAGTGGAGTGGGTGGGCTGAAGGTTGAACCCCCCGCCCCGCCTCTGGTGCTTGCAGAGTAGGGGAAGCTGCCCTGGAACCTAGCCCCCCCTATTTACATTAATTCTTATGGGGAAATTGGATTCGCTTAACATCGTTTCACTTAGTCGCATTTTTCAGGAACATAACTACAATGTTAAGTGAGGAGTTACTGTACTTGTACTGTGGCAGCCCCTAGGGGTTGATTCAGTCATGGATTAGGACCTCATAACAAAATGATGGTTCCTGTCCTGAGCAGCTTACCATAAGACTAAACATAAGACAAAACACAATGGGTGAATACAACAAACGGAGTACAAGATAATTGAGCCCAAGATTCCACCATAATAATCGTAGCAATGCTGTGTTGCACAACTAACTGTAAGTCCTACAGTATCATTACTCTGCCTGCCATATGTTAAAGCACCGTACTGAGCATAGCTAGAGGTGGTGGTAAAAACCTGTCGTATAAATAAATAATGAACACTAAAATTTCTTCCATCCTCTTCTTCCACTGACTAAAAGCCCCATGGCTTGGGGTTCACAACAGTGTACTGCTGCTCACTTCCTGCTTTTAGACAGACAGGCCCTGTGCCTCAACATGGCCTTCCAGCTGGTGCTGTGCAGCCTCAGCGTGTCTAATTGATACATTTGTACTATTGATATTGGGCCCCTACTGTTTGTGACTTTCTTGAGTGCAAGTTGGTTCTGCAGACTATGTCCCTCTGGGGAAACTGTTCCCCCTAACTTCACCTCTGCCATTGATTTTGCTTTGCTGGGTATCTCATGATTCCTATCTGCTTCTGCATTGTTTCCATGTTACACTCATGTGTTTCTCATAGTTGTGCACAGCAGGTTGATATTACCTGTGTCTTAAAACAGATTAGATTTACTAAATGATAGAACATGAAAAATATCAACTACAGATCAATAAATCAGTCAGTTTTCTGTGACTAGTACCATAGTATTTTTCCATGCAAAACCAGATAGGATTATGGCTCTAAAGCAGAAATTTTCCTGCCATTTTTCTAACATCATGTATCAGGACGATTTGGAATACTATGCCCACTTCTGGTGTTCAGACTTCACCAAGGATGTTGATTATTTTTGGAAAGGATTCAGAAAGAACTACAATAATAGTTTCAAGGTCTGCTTTATAGTGACGGACTTAAGAAGTAAATACTCATCAGCAACTACACACCACACAACAAAAACACAAACCCAGGAACCTATCCCTGCAACAAACCCCATTGCCAACTCTGTCCATATATCTATTCAAGGAACACCATCAGAGGACCTAACACATCAGCCACGCCATCAGGGGCTCGTTCACCTGCATATCTACCAATGTGATATATGCCACGATGTGCCAGCAAAGTCCCTCTGCCATGTATATTGGCCAAACTGGACAGTCTCTATGCAAAAGAATAAATGGACTCAAATCAGGCGTCAAGAATTATAACATTCAAAAACCAGTCAGAGAACACTTCAACCTCCCTGGACACTCAATAACAGACTTAAAAGTGGCAATTCTTCAACAAAAAAACTTCAAAAACAGACTCCAATGAGAAACTGCAGAACTGGAATTAATTTGCAAACTGGACACCATTAAATTAGGCCTGAATAAAGACTGGGAGTGTTTGAGTCACTACAAGAACTAAAAAAAAACAAAAACAAAAAAAACCTATTTTTCCCCATGCTAATTTGCCCCTACTGTTACTCACACCTTCTTGTTAACTGTTTGAAATGAGCCACCCTGATTACCACTGGAAAAGTGATTTTTTTCATCCTGCTGATAATAGCCCTCTTTAATTGATTCTCTTACCCACTTGGTAAGACAACTCCCATCTTTTCATGTACTGCTATATATATCTTCCTCCTGTATTTTCCACTCCATGCATCTGATGAAGTGGGTTTTAGCCCACGAAAGCTTATGCCTAACTAAATTTGTTAGTCTATAAGTGCCACAAAGACTCCTCTTTTTTTCAGTCCACTTAGTTTATCCAAGAGCTGGTTAAGAGGTGACTTAATAATGGTTTATAAGTACCTACTGGGAGATTTCTCATAATAGAGGGCTCTTTATAATGTAGCAAACAAAGGCATACCATCATCCAATGGCTGGAAGCTGAACATAAATAACTAAATTCCGAGTAGGAATAAAGCACAATTTTTTTCACAGTGAGTGTAATTAACCATTGAAACAACTTAGCAATGTGGCAGATTCTCCATCACACGAAGCCTGTAAATAAAGCCTAGATATCTTTCTAAGGAGAGGCTATAGGTCAAAGAAAGAAGTTATGGGCTCTGATGGAGGAATTAACAGGGAAAACTCTATGGCCTATGTTTCACAAGAAGTCAGAATGGTCTCGTCGGGTATTTGCAACAAAATAATGCCCTATTGCCAGAATTCTTATCTGATAGAGAGTGGGTGGGTTGTTTCCTTCCTCAACCTTAATTGTTTTGTATGTTTTTCAGTAAGTCTGCATGCCACAATGACTTCTATTGAAATCCAGCAGCTACAATACTCCATGTCTAAGTTATGTGTCTTGGTTTATTGATACTTTTACCTGTATAGAGTCAAAACCAGCAATGCAGAGTTACTTCACTTTATAACACAATGTTCCCTTGGTAGAGGAAAAACTTTCAAAATTGATTCTCCCTTGAAATCAACATGGGTATCATTAATGTGGGGTAGAGGCTGGAAAATAGGACAGGAAAGGGGGAGAAAAGATTTAGCTAATATACGTGTGTGTGTGTGTGTGTGTGTGTGTGTGTGTGTGTATAATTTTAGTTCACAAAATGTTTTTAAAAGTTTGTGATGCTATCAAGAAACCCTCAAAACTCTACCAGGGTTTGCTCATTTCTAATCAGGGACTCACTTTGGTGATAAAATAATAATCCGCTACAACTGCAATCAAGATTCAACCTTCCAGAGACAAATAATATTTTTTAGTACCGGGTACTTCCTTTTTCTGTTTCAAGCAAGTTTATGCATGATAAATGTGGAATTCCAAGTGAAATGTAATATGAGAGATATAATTATTTTTCTTACTATTGTACATCAGTGCTTGTCTGACGGGATTTTGCAGAGTATTTAAAAGTTGGAAATAAAATACGTTTTTGGATGCAAGCTATGAGTATTGCAGAGTCCAGAAATGGAAATGTATTCTATTAAACATCTGGCAATGTATAATATAAGAAAAAATGTGGATGTAATGGTATCTCTATGCAGCCACCATAAAATGGAGACTAAGAGTATTATTACTAATTTGCTACCAGACAAGTGGTGTACAAATAGCCACCTTTGTTCAGCCTTATAATTTTCAGTACGATGCCATTATTCTACAACAGCAATTTGGGGCTGCAGACGAAATATCAACTTGTCTGCATCTATTAATTTTCAGTCGGAATAATACAGTGTTGATAAATCTGTACAGAATCTCATGTGTAGAGTGGCCAACATTTGTTAAATATGTAGGAAAGGAAAAACTATGCCAAACTTTTAGATATCTCTTATCCTTTTGTGTGGCTGAGTTTAGGCAGATGATCAACTCTCCACAGAGAAGGCTGTCCCTTCCTCATGGAGAATATGAAACTACAGACTTTTATTTAATATACAGAGCATCTTGTACTTGCATATCAAATGTCTGTGGTGTAATCAGCTAGTCTTCTCTGTACAATGTACGCACAAGACTAATGCAGCCAAAATCTAATTTCTCTGCAGAGGTGAGGTTGCTTCTAGGTCACTTCAGCTGTTATCAGAACTCAGCTTTTTAATCTTGACAAGACAAAACAATGTGCTTTTATACAAAGATAATTTTTTACAGTTGTCCATGGTTAAAGGAGATGCCCCAGACAAGAATTTCATTGTTGTATGGGAAACAATATTATACTCTAGAGATTCATATGATGGATAGATGTGATCAGGAATGTGCTGTAATAAGAGAATATTGCACTTTAGGAGCTGTGAGACACAATAAAATGTTGTAATAAGACACGCACGTATACACCAGAGTGTCTGATTAGTCTTCTTGAATTTAATGTATTTAAAGATATGATTAATGTCTGAAAGGGCTTAGGTGGCTGGGCTTAGGGGAGTCTGCATGATGAGTTACGATTTAATAATGCTGGAATAATGAACTGTCTTCAAGAAAATATTCGCTTGTCTATTATTTCCCATACAGAATTAGGGAGTTAAGGTAGTGTGATCCAAGCTGTTCCCTTTGATCTTTGCTTTAACCACAGGAGCTTTCTCTCTTTTCACTCTGAGTACCTATGGAATCCTTTTGTATTTTTCCCATTTATATTGTCAGGATTCTTCTGTGTTCATACGGACTTAAAACAAATAAAACCAAGGCTTGTGAAGTTGATAGCTTCTGTGACATGGAAGCCGCTGTCTCCATTAAGTACAACGTGGGTAGTAACAGCAAGCTGCCTCAATCATGATTGGGAGAGACCAACTTTAAGAGTGAGAAGGTAGTTCTCTTTCCATGCTGATTCAGTCCTTGCCTTGTCTCCAAAGAGCGTCAGCAAAGGTGCTAGTTACAATGGTGGGTTTTTTTGTGCTGTGGACGTTGTAGCTGATAGTCACTTGGGGTTGCGTTGTAGTCCCTCTTCTGGAGTGAAGACATAAGCTGATGTCTTGATCCGATTGAAGTCAGTGGGAGTTTTGCCACTGATTTCACCACTGGTCTCTATCAGGTTTGCCTGGGGAGCTGTCAACTGGATACTTTTCATGAGCATTACATTTTCAATAAAAACAAAACAAAAAAAATGTCTTGGCCATATTTGCTTTATGGAATTAAATTCTCACCTGTGCTACCATCAGTTCAATTGCTTTGATGATAGCACGGGTGGGAACCCTACTGTAGAAAAATCTCTGGTGACTTTGTGGGGTGTATACCACTGTCTTGGTTAGACCTGTAGACACTTATCTGCTGGGGGATCCACTATTGCAGACCCTTGTGTCCCTGCGGAATCCCATTGACTTCAGGATTCGGGCTATGGCGATCATAAATTGTTTCATATTCTGTATTTTATGCCCTTGTACTGTAGTATTGTAAGATCTTTGTGGGAAGTACCTGTATTTGTTCAGCGGAGTTCACCCATGGAGTAGCTCCGTGCACATTTACGACACCACATTTATATAAAGAAGGTGGTAAAATGAAACGGGTTACAAAATGGAGAAGGGATGAAAATAAGTGCCTTTTTTTTCTCACCTGCTGCAGCCAATTAATTGCCCTGAAGATTTCACCTGGAGAAAAGGAAATCCAGCTATTTAGCCAAGCTCTTTCAGCTACTGTACATGATGGTTCATAGAATTTAAAGCCAGAAGGGACCACCAGAGCATCTAGTCTGCCCTCCTGTAAATCACTGGCCACCAGCACCACCCAGCACCTGCACCCTAAACTCAAAAACTGAAATTAGACCAAGTTATTATGACCCACAAGAGACCAGACTGCCGTATGCCACAGGCAGAGAATAGGAGGGACCAAGATGCACCAATGCTCGAGGTCCCTGCAATGGGAAGGAAATGATTAAATGAGATATACTCAGATGATCCTGGCAGGTGACCTGCACTCACGTGTTTGAAGAGGAAGGTGAACCCCTGACCTGGAGGAAAATTCCTTCCTGACCCCACCTATGGCCATCAGTTAGACCCTGAGCATGTGAGTAAGAATCAGCCAGCCAAATACCTAGAATACATTTTTTTGGGGGGAAAATCCCTTCCTGATTCCTGAAGAAAGTTGGCTGAAACCCTGAAGGATGAGCTTTAGGAACATAAGACATAAACCAGAAATGAGGTCCAGGGCTGTTGAGCCCAGCTGCCTACCATGACAAGCCACCCCATCGTACAATTGCTCTCATACATTTGTCCAACTCTCTCTTAAAACTAATTAAGTGGTTTCCCCCACAACTCCTATTGGGAGGCTGTTCCAGAACCTCACCCCTCTGATGCCTAGAAATCTTCTAATTTCCAGCCAGAATTCGTTCACGGCCAGTTTATATACATTTGTTGAACACACTTGCTAAAAGGGATTGTGACGTTGTGCAGTCTATATGGTTTTATAAAAACTTGATAATAAGTCAATATAATGTAACTGAGCTGGTTTTAGAGAAAATACGGTAATAAGTGAATGTAACGTAACTGGGATATGCTTCATGCAAAAGGTCTCTTGTAAGGTATCATTACAAAGCTTATAATCTACTGAGTATGATCATCTGATTTGTATAAATGTACCACTCTTGTATCTAAAACTAGAAATATAAAATGTAACTCTGAGGGCCTATTGTAATTGTGTAAAGTGTGGACCATTAATGATAGTTTGGAATCTTGATGACTCCCATTGTCTGCAGATGGCTGTATTTACCTGTGAGTCTTCCTGTATATGTGTGTGCTGGCAAGTGAGTAATGAAGTCTTGCAGTGACATGTGATCATGTCACCTGAACTGGAATCCATCTTTAACCTGGTGCTTTTCTAGTGAGGGGGGGTGGAAACCCAGAGAGACAAAGAGTTCCCGCCTTATGCAAAAGATATATAAAGGGGGGAAGAGAAGAGAGAGGGAGAGGAGCCATCATGAAGAATCCCCTAGCTACCACCTGAGCTGCAACAAGAGCTGTACCAGGGGAAAGGATTGTGCCCAGGCCTGGAAGATGTCCAGTCTGAGAAAAACTTACTGAAGCATCTCTGAGGGTGAGATTATCTGTATTTAGTTTGATTAGGCATAGATTTGCGCATTTTATTTTATTTTGCTTGGTGACTTACTTTGTTCTGTCTGTTACTACTTTGAACCACTTAAATCCTACTGTCTGTATTTAATAAAATCACTTTTTATTTAGTAATTTACTCAGAGTATGTATTAATACCTGGGGGAGCAAACAACTGTGCATATCTCTCTATCAGTGTTATAGAGGGCGAACAATTTATGAGTTTGCCCTGCATAAGCTTTATGCAGGGTAAAACGGATTTATCTGGGTTTAGACCCCATTGGGAGTTGGGCATCTGAGTGCTAAAGACAAGCACACTACTGCGAGCTGTTTTCAGGTAAACTTGCAGCTTTCGGACAGGAGATTCAGACCCTGGGTCTGTGTCTGGAGCCAGACGGGAGTGTCCGGCTCAGCAAGACAGGGTGCTGGAGTCCTGAGCGGGCAGGGAAAACAGAAGCAGGGGTAGTCTTTGCACATCTGGTGGCAGCTCCCAAGGGGGTTTCTGTGATCCAACCCGTCACAGGGATGTAGTTGGCAAGTGAGCCTAGGCAGCAGAGGGGAGGCAACCGTTAAAACAAAACAATTGTGTGGAGTGGGAGTGACCTGTGGCCAGTCCAGAAAGAGCAGCTCCCCTCTTCAGAGCCTCATTATGGAACATGGCCTGTGGGGAAAAGGGCTGAGTAGAGCTGGAAGGCACACTGCATAAGGAGAGGGGAAGTAGCTGGTCCATCCATATAAGGTTTCAGAAAAAAATGCGGTTAGGTTATTATTCATGTGATTAGCTGGAACGGAAGATAGGTTGGGGCTGAGACAGGGGGAGAGAGGGAAAGAACTGAAATATGGTTGGGAGGAAGAATAAGGAATTTTTAATGACCATGAGGTGGAAAGAGGGGAAGATTGGGAAGAGAAGAAGGTGAGAAAAATGAGTTTGGAGAGTGGCGCATGGGGAAGAAAAGAACAGGAAGGATCATAAAGAATGATAACACAATAGCTGTTGCCTTCCAAAGTAAAAAGAGATGGCGGAAGAGAACAACAGAGAGAAATGAGGAGAAAGTGGCATAGACAAAAGGTAGGAGGTAAGGGAATAAAGAAACCGAAAGAGGGAAAGAAAGCTACACCTCACAGTGCAGTCAGTGGGAGCCTTTCCTGAGTAAGGACTGCAGAGGCAGGTTTCATGTATGTGTGTAGCTAAAATATTTCATGCAGGTATCCCGAGTCCTTTATGGGATTCTTTGATGTACAGTTCATTGAGAGGTCAAAGTTCCCCTGATGCTTGGAGGATGGATAGTGATGGGATATTTGGTGATGCGGAGTACTGCATATTTCATGCTCTTATCAGAACACACACAACTTCTTTGTGTTTATTAATACCGAACTTCCATTCTTGTCGGCTTTTAAGTGTGTTTTAGGAAGAAAAAGGACCCCAAAGACAGAATGCGTTCATTTCCCCTTCTCTGACATTGATATAATGGTGGAAATGAGACTTAGTGCAATAAGGTGAAAGCGCTTGTAGCGATTTGTACTGAAATTAGGATTAATGTTTCTATGATGGTCTATTGGAAAGACTGGCATTTGCACAATGGCATTTTTGTGTTGCCCAATATTTTGGGGTGAAAGAAGGAGGCAAGAGACCGTTTAAAGAAGCAATTGTTGCAACAATAACTTTTTGTGCCCCTTCTATTGCTATTGAGAGTATTTGCATTCAATCAGATCAGGTAGAACTGGGCAAATGCCAATTATTGTGAACAAACTCCAAACAGCTGAGGAATTGGCTCATGGTTGTGTCCTTTGATTGTTCACTAAATATTTCACACAAGCAGGTAAGGTGTTTTGAAGTGTGGGAACTGGACTTTCTTTCCTAGAAATATTCATTTTTGCAGGCAAATGAGTTAGGTTATTTGTGAGCAAATGAATATTTGCTACTCTTTAGTCTTCAGTTTTAACAGGCTTGCCGTCTACCTAGTGAGCAGAATCACTATCATTTGCTTTAACTGACCATGAATTCACGCTCTGTGAGTATTGAACATTAAATACGCAAAGCTCACAACTAGAGCTGGGCAAAGTTTTTCACTGAAACTTGTTTTGTTTTTTGGCAAAAAATGCAGATTTGGCATCGCCAAAGCATTTTGTGATCTCATGTCAGTTTCACTGAATTTTTTCAGTAAAAAATACCCCTAAAATAAAATCAAAAGATTTCATTTTGACATTTTCAAAATGAAACTGTCACAGGATGACTGGCCCCTTTAAGGGCAAATAGGGCCAGCCCCCCACCTGTGTCATAATTAGCTGCCTCCCAGTCTGAGGAGGCAGGACTAACAGGGTCCGGTATTAGCCTGATGAACAACTGGGCCTCATAAAAAAAACCACCAACAACAAAAACCTCATGGGAGGAGCTACAGGAAACAGGTTAGGCTCCTGTGGGAGACCCTCGGGGTAGGGTCAATAGGAAGCATGGAATTCCCTGGGAAATGCTGCCTGAGTCCTGCGGGAGGAGGAGGCAGTGAGAAGCTGCTAGTGAAAGGGGTCTCCAGAGAGAAAGCCCTGGGAGGCAGTGCTCAGCTAAAAGAGCAAGGCAAAGCTCTGCACAGCCCAAGAGCAGGGAACTCCAGTGTGAGGGACTCCAGGGGAAGCTGCCTGGAAGGGTCAGCTCTCTTTGTCAAGTTCTTCTGTTCACAGGGGTGGCTCCAGGCACCAGTGCACCAAGGGCGTGCCTGGGGCGGCAAGCTGCAGGGTGCGGCCTGCCGGTCGCCATGAGGGTGGCAGTCAGTGCCTTTGGTGGCATGCCTGCAGGAGATCCGCCGGTCCCACGGCTTCGGCGGCAATCTGGCGGCGGGTATGCCGAAGGCGCGGGACCGGCGGACCTCCCGCAGGCATGCCGCCGAATCCACGTTACCAGTGGACCTTCCGTAGGCACGCCGCCGAAAGCTGCCTGACTGCCGTGCTTGGGGCAGCAAAATACATAGAGCCGCCCCTGTCTGTCCAGATATGGACTGGTCACAGTGCTTGCTTATACACACTAGATGTGTTCATCATAAGATCCTTTAACGCTCCCCCAGGTATGGCTGATGTTAATTTTAAATAAGGTATGTTATACACAGTGCCACCTAGTGGCTGAACAGTGTAATCATAGGCACCAACTCCGTGAGTGCTCCAGGCATGGAAAAAATTAGCGAGTGCCCAGCACCCACCGGAAGCCAGCTCCCTCCCTCCCCCCAGCGCTTCTGCCTGCCGGTGGGCCTGCTGATCAACTTCTCCCCTTCCCTCCCAGCGCCTCCTGCCTTCCATGATCAGCTGTTCCATGATGTGCAGGAGGCACTGGGAAAGGAAGGAGCAGGGGGGATGGCACGCTCAGAGAAGGGGGAACTGGGTGGGAAGAGGTGGGGTGGCGTCTTGGGTGAATGGGTGGAGTGGGGTTGGGAAGCGGCGGGGTGGTGGTCTGGGGGAAGGGGTGAAGTGGGGGTGGAGCCAGGGATAGTGTGACCAGACAGGAAATGTGAAAAATCGGGACAGGGGGTGGGGGTAATAAGAGCCTATATAAGAAAAAGACCCAAAAATCGGGACTGTCTCTATAAAATTGGGACATCTGGTCACCCTACCTGGGGCTGAGCACCCTTGGGGCAAGGAGAAAGCTGGCGCCTGTGAGTGTAATACAGTTTAGCATTCCATTACATCTCCCCTCTTAAGTTCTATGTTCCTGCCATTTACAATATTTATACTACCACACTGTTTTGAAGTTCTGTTCTAACTGTTAAGTGTCTGTGAATCATAGTATCAGAGGGGTAGCTGTGTTAGTCTGAATCTGTAAAAAGCAACAGAGGGTCCTGTGGCACCTTTGAGACTAACAGAAGTATTGGGAGCATAAGCTTTCGTGGGTAAGAACCTCACTTCTTCAGATGCAAGTAATGGAAATCTCCAGAGGCAGGTATAAATCAGTGTGGAGATAACGAGGTTAGTTCAATCAGGGAGGGTGAGGTGCTCTGCTAGCAGTTGAGGTGTGAACACCAAGGGAGGAGAAACTGCTTCTGTAGTTGGATAGCCATTCACAGTCTTTATTTAATCCTGATCTGATGGTGTCAAATTTGCAAATGAACTGGAGCTCAGCAGTTTCTCTTTGGAGTCTGGTCCTGAAGTTTTTTTGCTGTAAGATGGCTACCTTTACATCTGCTATTGTGTGGCCAGGGAGGTTGAAGTGTTCTCCTACAGGTTTTTGTATATTGCCATTCCTGATATCTGACTTGTGTCCACTTATCCTCTTGCGTAGTGACTGTCCAGTTTGGCCAATGTACATAGCAGAGGGGCATTGCTGGCACATGATGGCATATATAACATTGGTGGACGTGCAGGTAAATGAGCCAGTGATGTTGTAGCTGATCTGGTTAGGTCCTGTGATGGTGTTACTGGTGTAGATATGTGGGCAGAGTTGGCATCGAGGTTTGTTGCATGGGTTGGTTCCTGAGTTAGAGTTGTTATGGTGCGGTGCGTGGTTGCTGGTGAGAATATGCTTAAGGTTGGCGGGTTGTCTGTGGGCGAGGACTGGCCTGCCTCCCAAGGTCTGTGAAAGTGAGGGATCATTGTCCAGGATGGGTTGTAGATCACTGATGATGCGTTGGAGAGGTTTAAGCTGAGGACTGTAGGTGATGGCCAGTGGAGTTCTGTTGGTTTCTCTTCTGGGCCTGTCTTGTAGCAGGAGGCTTCTGGGTACACGTCTGGCTCTGTTGATTTGTTTCTTTATTTCCTTGTGTGGGTATCGTAGTTTTGAGAATGCTTAGTGAAGATCTTGTAGGTGTTGGCCTCTGTCTGAGGGGTTGGAGCAGATGCGATTGTACCTCAGTGCTTGGCTGTAGACAATGGATCGTGTGGTGTGACCGGGGTGGAAGCTGGAGGCATGAAGATAGGCGTAGCAGTCGGTGGGTTTTCGGTATAGGGTGGTGTTAATGTGGCCATCGCTTATTTGCATGCGAATCATACTCATTTTCTAATTACACAAATACATAACAACTTGGTCATTTGGCTGTCCATTGGTTGGAATGACTGGCTGTGGTTGGTTTGGAATCTTAGTCATCAGCATCTTGTTCTGCATCTTCCAGCTGTAGTGTGCTCTGTTGATCTTTCTGAGGATCAAACTGTAGATGTAAACAGTTTCTGTTGAATTCTCCACTTTTGGTCTTGAGTACATATGATCGAAGTGCTGAATTCTTTTTTTTTAATAACAGCTGGAGTTGTCCATCCTTTTTCTCCAGCCAATTTGACATGAGCATTGTCGCCAGGTTTGAGACATGACCGTTCTCTTAGCATTTTCTGTTGTACAAGTGTCCGTAGGCTCTTTTTGCCTTTTTATCCAATTTTTGCTACTCTTTTTATGACTGTCCACTTTGGAGATCTGTTCTGACTTTGGAAGAGAATCTTAGTTTTGAATTGCCTTCCCATCAGGAGTTGTGCTGGACAATATCCACTACTCCTTTTCATGTTGATCTGTAACTCAGAAGAGCAAGAAATGAGTCTTCCTCCTGTAGGATTTTCTTGGCTGCATGTATAGCTCTGTCAGCCTCTCTTTTCACTTGTGAGTAATGTGGGCTGTTAGTAATATGATGAAAATTTATATTTCATTTGGAATTACTTAAATTCTGCTGCAGTGAATTGTGGTCTATTGTCTGTCACTAGCTGTTCTGGGATGTCAATATGAGCAAAAGTGCACTTTGGTTTCTCAATAACATTGCAAGTTATGTCTTTCAAGTACATTATTTCTCTGTAGCTGGAAAAATAGTCCATGATGACCAGGTAACAATGATGTCCTTTGAATCTGCATAAATATGAAGCTAGTTTCTTCCAAGGTCTCACTGGTAGAGGTGTTTGTACATTGTCAAAAAAGCGAATAGAGTGTCAGGAATCATTAAGAAAGGGATAGATAAGAAGCCAGAAAATATCATATATCCTCTATATAAATCCATGGTACACCCACATCTTGAATACTGCGTGCAGATGTGGTCGCCCCATCTCAAAAAATATATATTGGAATTGGAAAAGGTTCAGAAAGGACGACAAAAATTATTAGGGGTATGGAACGGCTTCCGTATGTGGAGAGATTAATAAGACTGGGACTTTTCAGCTTGGAAAAGAGCTGACTAAGGGGGATATGATTGAGGTCTATAAAATCATGACTGGTGTGGAGAAAGTAAATAAGGAATTATTTACTCCTTCTCATAAAACAAGAACTAGGGGTCACCAAATGAAATTAACTGGCAGCAGGTTTAAAACAAACAAAAGGAAGTATTTCTTCCCACAACCCACAGTCAACCTGTGGATCTCTTTGCCAGAGGATGTTGTGAAGGCCAAAACTATAACTGGGTTCAAAAAAGAACTAGATAAATTCATGAAGGATAGGTCCATCAATGGCTATTAGTCAGGATGGGCAAGGATGGAGTCCTTAGCCTCTGTTTACCAGAAGCTGGGAATGGGCAACGGGATGGATCACTTGATGATTACCTATTCTGTTCATTCCCTCTGGGGCACCTGGCATTGGCCACTGTCAGAAGACAGGATGATGGGCTAGATGGACCTTTTGTTCTGACCCAGTATGGCCGTTCTTATGTCTCCTAAATTGATTTGTACTGGATCTCCTTTCAAAAGTCCAATATCATCAAATCTTCTATTGAGTTCTTCTTCCTTTCTCAGTAGGCCCATCATGACTCCCACACCGTCCCTGAGAAGGTTGATGGTCTTTGATCCTTTGATATCACACACTCTGTCTTTGTAAGTTGAACTGGCCCACGCAATTCAGAAAATCTCCAGGGCTAGTCAGAGCTGTGTCAGGTGACTACAGCTCTGGGAGGGGTTGATAGTGATTGTAAGTCCCTTCTGAGATGGCTTTAAAATTGACTCAGGAGTTGATGTCAAAGTCAATAGTCTTGCCATGAATATTTGGTTTCACTCTTGAGGCAAGTTCTGTGTCATCACAAGCGATAGATCCCAGAAACAATGGCTCTTGATTGTCTGTAGTGTGAATGAACGCCGTAACTGCTTTGGTATAACTTTTTTTTTTTTTTTTTTGGTGCAAAATATTATTTCCAGTCCGTCCATTTTCAAGATTTGTCAAAGCTGAAGTTCTTTGGGGGGGTGTTGAGATCTTGCAGTCTTTGATGCTGTTTTCCTTCTGTTTCTATTCTGAGTTTACTCCTAACACCATGTAATGTTCTTCTATGCCAGATATAGAAATTGGTGATCCTCTTCCTAAGGATCACAAAACTGCCATCACGGATACCACTAATGGACACCATTGTAAATAGTCTTGGTCAAGAGGGCCAGGTGAACTACCTGTTTGCCTCTAGAAGTAAATAGTCCCTCCAGTTACTCCATCAGCTTGCCTGAGCCCTTAAGTATGTGAGAAGCTTGCATTGTTGCTGGCTGGGGTGTACTTGCTCTGGGGATTTTTGACGTGAATTTCTGGAGCTGGCCGACACACTTCAAAAGCACTGATTTAATTGTTATATGTAATTCAGTTATCTTAGAAATGATAAAATATAATATAATCTTAGCCCTCTTTGCCCCAAGTGGCTAGCCAATTCTTGGGGTCTCGCTGGGTTCTTCCATTAGGAGGAGAAATTGAGCTGATTTGGGTATTTCTTCAATGCAATCCTGTTTATTTATAAAGAATATACACCAAGTCCTGTTCTCTGAACATAGTCAAAATAAACAAGTGGCTGTTTCCTGGCTTACAATTCCAAACCTGCCTTTCCAACCAGCACTCAGACCAAAAATCTCTCTATTGGCTTCCTCACAGGCCCATGCTACCTGTGCTTCCCCGTCTTTCTCCTGGCCTTGCTCTCTCACACACCGACAAACACAGCTTCAATACAATTAATACTCCAGGCCTGCTTTTGGAATCAGTTCTCAGAGGAACAACTGTTGTTCTTCCTGACTGAGTTCTTGCTCAGGCCTTCCATGTCACCTGTGATTGGGGTGGTGGCTTCTATTGTTTCAACTGTCTTACTCTTTAAGGGAGCTTAATTGCATGTTCCATTTTAGCCAGAATGAAAGGTCGCTAACATGCCCATCGTCTTCATCAAGGTCTGTAATTGCCCATAGATAAAAGACAGATTGCTGGAAGATATCAATTTCCAGTATCATCCAGCAAAACAATAATTATATCATAAATTCATTTATTTTATAATCAGTTACCTTTGCCAATAAAACTTGAACCAAGATCACAGTTTAGAAAAATAGTTTTCAATATCCTTTAGGTCATTAATCATTTTCAGAAAAATGTATGGTTCTGAGTTGGCCTGTGTATAATACAGAATGTTTGCATTGAGATTAAACCCACATTTTTCCTACAGGAGAAGCCCTGAAAAAGGTTCTAAAAACCATCTCTTACATCCTAAACTTCTGCACATTCAAAAATGGGGACCTTGTGTATGTAAGTTCATAGTGGTGATTAGGTTTAGATTTGGACCAAAGTTTGCTGAATATACAAATATATGAAATGACACCAGTTAAGCCTTATGCCAAAGTTCCAGTAGAGTGTTTAAATAAAGTTGTTTGATGCTGATGGCCTTTTTTCCCCAGCAGTAACATAATAGGTTTGATTTGTTTTTTTTCCCCAGTGAGATTTCTGCTGACTGTGTTAAAATTGCATTGATTACTGGTGTTCTTAGCAACTATAGTTTTTCTTGGCCACTAAATCACAAAGACACTGGCTGATCTGATTCAATCTGTTATAGATTATGCATCTGCACGTGAATGGTATTGCAATTCAAAACTTAAATGTGAAAAATTGTTTCCCTGACAGCAGTAGGGTGGGTGTCCTGCCACTGGAAAGCGATAAATGTTACAGTGCTGTTCATGCTGAATGCTTTAAAGAGATTTCAAAGCAGTCATTACAACCCTCAACTCAAGCAGTTTTGACAAATGTAAGCTGAAAATGATAGCCACGACGTGTCCTTGAAAAGTATTGCACTACCTGCTACTAAACATGCTTTGCAAGGCTCTTTTTGTTTTTAAGCAATACAAGAATGTTTTAGATCTTTCGTTATAAAATCTATTTGTAATTATGTTAAGTCATGTTTTAATCACACCAGAGGTGTATTTATCCAAGGGTTCTGTTCCCCTTCTTCTTTGCAGCCTTACTTCTTTGTGACTTCCATGGGACAAGTCACACTGGGTAATCTATAATACATATCCATGGCATAATTAGTGGTGCTTTTCAGACTGTTCTTAATTAAACCTATTTTGGAAGGTAACAAGGGGGCTGTCATGAGTGCTCCAGGCCCCAGATGCTCCTTTGTAGTTGAAACATGTAGTGCCCTGGAAAATGCTGTAATTGAAATTGGGTTGCTTCCTTCATCACTTCACTCCTGTAATGCAGGTGGCCCTGGAGTTGTCTGATAACCAATGATCAGTGTGTGCACTAGCGCTTGCAGCAATGTGTGGCATGGAACGTTCGTCTCGTACTCCGTATTCTCTCTGCAGCCTAGGGGAAACGAATGAACCTCTAGCTCTTTATTTTCCTTCAGAGAAATCACTTACATTTTCAGGGACTCTGGAGCCGTGTCCTGTTAGTAACTATTTTTAGCACTTGTCATGATGCACTCAGTTTTTGTCTTGTAAGAAGCATTGTCTGTTTGGAAGCAATTTTGCAAAAATAAGAAATGTGACCTTTTGTTTTTAAATACAGCAAGGTGACTCAGTCATTTTCACACACACATACTCCATATGTGGCTGCTTTCTGATGATTGCTGCTCTCCCTCTGCTACAGCTCTCTGAGGGCTCTATCTTGAAAGAGAAGAATCAGCTCAGCTGGCTAGCAACACTTTTTTAATTTTCTTTGTGTCCTGGGGTGCCAGGTGAGGTTTGCAGGATGATGTGATCAATAACAATATGCAGCTGTTACATAGCACTTTTCATCCATAGCTCTCAAATAGCAAATTCTTAGCAGTTACAGTTAAACACCAAATCTTCTCGTAGACACGTGCTTAACATCAAGCTGTGCTCCATTCTCTCTGAAGTCAATGTGATTTAAGCATATGCTTAACTTTAAGAACCTTTTAAAGTACTTTGCTGAATCAGGGCTCTCTTCAGCAGCATTCACATACGAGGCCTCTCCAAATATAATCCATTATAAATCAGTAGATTAGACTAGTAGTGTGCAACAGCAGTAATTCTCAACTAGGGGTACATGGAGGTCTTCCTGGGGGTACATTGACTCATCTAGATATTTGCCTAGTTTTACAACAGGCTACATAAAAAGCCCTAGCAAAGTCATACAAACTAAAATTTCATATAGACCGTGACTTGTTTATACTGCTCTATATACTATGCACTGAAATGTAAGTACAATATTTATATTCCAATTGATTTATTTTATAATTATATGGTAAAAATGAGAAAGTAAGCAATTTTTCAGTAATCGTGTGCTGTGACATTTTAAAGTCTGATTTTGTAAGCAAGTAGTTTTTAAGTGAGGTGAAACTTGGGGGGTACGCAAGACAAACCAGACTCCTGAAGGGAGTACAGTAGTCTGGAAAGGTTGAGAGCCACTGTGAGCACAGATGCTAACTCCTCTTATTATGGTAAGTGAATGCAAAATAATGATATTTCAGTGAAAAACTGGCACATCCAAATTCATCCCACATGAACTGGTGACAATGAATGTTTTCCCATGATTATCACAGGGTCTAAATCTGCATTAATCAAATGTTGTAAAGAGTTGCGGTAATAATAAAACCTGTATCTAATTCCCAGCTGTAGATATATTGCATCCATGTATTTTTCACCATATTTCCTTTTATCACACCGACAGGACAATTTTCTGTACAAGTAAAATATTGTGTGTGTGTGTGTGTGTGTGTGAGATAGAAATACCACAAGACAAGGTGGATGAGGTAATATCTTTTATTGGACCAACTTCTGTTGCTGAGAAAGAGGGTCCAATAAAAGATACTACCTCATCCACCTTGTCTCACTAATATCTTGGGACAAACACAACTACAATTACACTGCATACAACAATGTGAAGTACGTAATCCATAACTCTCCATGTTACACTAGTTATCACTAGGAACAGGAAACTTGCTGTAGTAATGAAAATAAAGAATGGAGAGAGCAAACCAAAATTAATAATGCAGCAGTATAAAATGACATTCCACTCAGTGAGTTCTTTTGAAATATTCTGATGGGTTGTATACAATGACTGTGCCTAAAGAAGAAAGTATAGTTTAATATTTCTATCCTCCTTCCAACAGGGGGCATATTAGGATTTCAAACTATTATACTGAATTCATAAAAATGATTCAGGAGTTCATCTACACCAGAAAAAACAACTGCAAACAGACACTTTGTGTTTGACAAGGTTTTCCCCTTCTTATAACTTGAGAACTTACTGTAATTGAAATGGAATATAATGTGCATGAGGAAATGCACTTAACAACCCCCATGCCCAAGCCTTAAGGTTCTGATCCTGCAGTGTGCTGAGAACCTACTGTGAGGTGAAGAGTGACCTCCCCTCGACTCTCGGGGGAGCTGGGAGTGCAGAGCATCTTGCAAGATAAGGTCCTAAATGTTGTCTTGTGGTGCTGAAATGAAACATAAGTTGTAGCTGCTGATGGTCAGCATATGTCAATATAGTTAACAGGTAACAGATACTCAAATTTCTAGTCCCATTGATGCAATTACAATGCTGTGAAAGCTAGGCCTCTCAAGCTGGGCACCTATAATCACTAATCATTTCTGAAAATCTTGGCCATTACATTTCTTCCTCTTATAACATTGTGCTTCACGGTAGAGGTCAAACAAAACCTCAATTTTCTGCAGACTGCTTCCATTCTCCTACACTTCCTTCCTGGCCATGCAGCCTAGCCTGCCACCTTGCCTCCCCAGATGTGTTCCTCACCATACACCTCCAGCCAGCCATGACTCTGGGGAAGCAGAGACGCAGACTGGGATGTTGGATGCCCTGCTTTCTGACCCATATACACCTTGGCACCCTGCTCTCCAACCCATATATGCCATGGCTCCCAGGCCCCATTCCATACTCTTCCAAAGCTCCCTTGATGAGGTGCATTTTGACGGTGGGATACTCTGTTAGTGCTGGAGGAGGAGTGTGAAGAATTAGACATGTGTATTGTGGTTGGTTAATGTTGGATATGGAAAAAAGCATTTGTTGTAGAGCTGCAGAGTTTGTGCATGTCAGGGTATTATGATGTTTTGGTGGTAAGGGATGTGAATTGTGTTTAGTCTGGGAGATAAAGTTGCCTTACTTGGTGGCTTCCTTGGCTATTAATGCAAACGTTGAAAACCAATGAATCTGTTAATTCCAAGCTTAATATCTCTTGTAGGGGTAATTAGTAGCACCGAGTGTAACTTTGCACTTTTTCACTGGGACTCCATTGGCTTCATTCTCTGTGTGTTTGTACTTTTTGAGTTCTTGGGTTTGCACCAGTCACTTCACTCAAAGGAAAAATTGAGCAAAACAGTCAAGTTTTGCCCCAAACCATGAGCTGTCTTTGCTTGGCTGGAAAGTTCCTTCATCCTTTTGATAAAATGTCAGAGCTTCGCGTTTGTAACATGAGAAATGTTCACTTTGGGCTGGATCCTGCCAGACGTCCAGCACTGGAGTCCCAATCCAGTGAAGCGCTTATGCTTAAAATTAGAAAGGTACTTAGTAATCGTTTCACTTGTAAATAATGGCTTCCATGAAAGTATTGATTAGTGAGACATCAAATAGTAAGTTCAGCCAAGTTTTTTAGTCAGGCTGTCCTCCCTGACTGTTAGAGAGGCAATTACTTATCAGCCTCTGGAGTCACACTGGGCTGAAGTAATTCACAATCTACAAGCCCCCCACCCCTCCATTTATTGCATACTACAGTTTGCAGCTAACTACTGTCAATTACTATCAGATGTCTACTGTTCAGTTAATTATGTGGACAGTAATAGTTTAATACATTCCAAATTGCAAGCATACAAAAGGTCACAATGGAGACCGTACTATTTAATGGCTTATTTTTCCCTCTGAAACATTTTATGCGTTTGCAAGACTTAGACCATTCTTGTGGTTTTGACTATGATCTCATAACTTATTGTTCAAGTAGTTAGAGCTGATTACAAGCATATACGTTTAAGCAGCTGCAAAAATAAGTCTGCATGACCTTTAGATAGATTTTTTTTTCATTCTATAAGTGAAGTACAATATACTTGCTAACACTTGTTTTATTATCTCTTAGCTTAACTTTGCAATCATAGAATATCAGGGTTGGAAGGGACCTTAGGAGGTCATCTAGTCCAACCTCCTGCTCAAAGCAGGACCAACACCAACTAAATCATCCCAGCCAGGGATTGGTCCTGCTTCATGGGAGTCTTGATTAACAATTCTTTAGCATAATTTAGAGCTCCAGGCCTGTGTGTTAATACCTTGAAGTCAAGGGAACTACTCACTTGCTCAACATTATGTATGTCCTTTGCTGGATTGGGGCCAGACTGCCCACAGCTTCCAGGATTGAGCCATTTGTGTGGTTTGAGAGTTTTATAACCAAAGTTTCTTGGGGTTTCATTAAAGTTTCAGGTTTGGGATGAGTTTTGGGACAGGGACTGTTTCCCGGCATCAGAACAGGAGTGTCTTTTTAATTTATTAATTACAGCTTAATTGCACTGTCATCCATACTTTTCAGTTGGCAATAAAGCATTGCTAAGAGCTTGCAGAGGTTGAAAGTTACTCTTTCAGTGGATGTTTACATATTTAAGATGGTGTGAAAAGGAGAAGAACATAAGAGAACCCCCCTTTAAACATGCCTTCTATGATCACTGTAAGCCTTCCTGGCTGTTAACTCTCCTCTTTGTGATTTAATACAGACACAGACTTAACTATGAACAGAGGCCCACCCAGCCAGTTTGAGTCAAAACAGTTCAATACTGGGTCTGTCACAGCAAGAACCGCTGCAGTGCACAGTGGTCAGGCAAACAATTATTCTTTTTTTTGTTTTGTTTTTGTTTTGTATGCCAGAAATCTGAGCTTAAAGGGCCAGAGTGCAATCATGATTCTTCAGATTTAAGACTCTCACATTGACAGGAGCCTTCGAAAGCAAATCTGAGTTCATGGGGAAAGAGTACAGCAGTCAAAAGTACAAAAGACCTGCAGATAAGTTAAAATTGAACTAATCGTCGGTACAGAATTTTATAGAACTTCTCTTTTCATTCTTTTTTTTTTAAAGTAAAAAGGAACATAGAGGAAAAGTCAATTTAAAAAATAATCATAAAGAATTTGAGGTGATTTTTTTTTCTTCCCTTCCCTTCCCTTCCCAAATTCTTAAGTGACTTAGAAGCATGTGTCCTACTGATTTCCCTCCCTCTCTCCCCCAACACACATTGGGATTTGTGCTCCTAAAGACTTTAGGCATTTTTTAAAAATCTCACCCATAGTTTTAACACAGACTTAATAACAAAGTACAATGTGTAAAACAATACACACAGGACCCAAACTGAAGCCAATGGCAAAACTCCCAGTTCTGGTCTGGGGGTACATGTTTATCACAGTTAACTCATTAAATTACCCATTTTCCACAGTAATTAATTTAGCCCTCTATTCTGCATTCACTTGCTCATGAATTGAGCTATATTCAAACTGTCAACCTTCATATCTTGTTACAGCTATAATAATAATGTTACATACATGACTCATCTGATTCCCATGTCCGAGGTATAAATACATAATTCAGGTGTTTTAAAAATGTGTAGTTCTCTCTATGAAAGTTCAAGTCTATCAAACATACAAATAAGTTTTCTGCTTTAGTTAAAGCTTAAGAATATTACAGAGGAAATTAGGAACAGGAAAAGGCCATTTGTTGTCTTATTTGTATTATGGTAGCGCTTAAAGGCCATTCTACATCTTATCCAATGTGACTATACTTTAAAAAATGTATTGGAGTCCTGGCTTTTCTCTACACACTAGAGCTGGTCAGAAAATTGTAATGGAAAGATTTCTACTGGAAAATGCAGTTTCAATGAAATTGAAATCAATAGAGCTTTGGATGAAACTTCCTGCATATACATTTTTTGTTTTTAAAACACAGTTTTTCATTGCGGGAAATTACATTTTGAAGAAAAAACATTGTTTCAAAATTTTCATTCTGAAATGTTTTCAGTTTTAAATGTTGACATTATTTCATGACATGTCATTAGTAGTGCATATGCCATACCATTATAATATGCTGTTATATATTATGATGTTTTGGTGGTAAGGCATGTAAACATATGCAGCTGTCCAAGACCTTGCTGCCTGTGTCTTGATTTTCCAAGAAGTGCTCAATATGTGGACTAGTGAGCTCGGAAAAGAAACATCACTCCTGAGGTACAATCCTGGATCGGATATTGACTTGCTGTGTGACCTTGACTTAACCTTTCTGTGATTCAGTTTCCCAATCTGTAGAATGTGTCCATTTGTGCTTACTTCCCCTTGAGACTTGGAGTTAATATTTATGCACTATGTGTAGGATGTAAATTGTAAAATTCCACTCCCGTCTGTCAGTCCTGTAGTCAGTCCTATTGAAGATTCCTGAGGAAGTGATATGTTTCCTAATTACTAAGTACACCTATTAATAAAGGATATAGATCTTCCATTTCTCAAATTCTTGGATTTTCTGGGACAATTACTACCTAGTTATCAAAATAGTTTCCTCCATTCCTTATGGACAGTAATGTGGTGATTAGCAGGCTTAAACATTTTTTAAAATGTTTTCACAAACTTCCAATCTTATCTGTCTTGCGTGCTTTTGTGGTTTGTCCACCCAAATTAGACCGTTCTGAAAACAAAAGGAAAACTGGGCTCTTGAGACACTGAAATGAAGTAGCTGATTAGTCTTGAGGGAGCTCTGAAGTAGATAAGCAAAATAGATCAGAAATGTACGCAGGACAAAGATAAATCACTTGGAAGGACCATTCCTATAGGAGTACAAAGCATCTGACTGGAAACTTGAAAAATATGCTGAGAAATGCTTAGATTAATAAATCAAACAACATGGTTGAGACATGAGCTAAAACTTGTCTGGACTATTTAGCTTATCGATTGCACATGAAAAATGGAGAGTTTGAGCTAGAAGTTCTAGCAAGAGATTTTTATATTTTTCCTTTGTCTCAGGGAGCACTGAAAGAAAGACAGGATGTTTTTCCTTTGAATTATCTAATCAATATTTTCATTTATTTATTTTCAGATTAATAAAATGCACAGCGATAAAATGGGGTAATGTTTTTTTTGTTTAGCATATACTGTGTAGCAATAGTAATTGATCTGTGTTTGACCACAAAAGTAATATAATAAGCTTTTTTTCTGAAACCACTTTTCCAGTTCCTCACTCACTATTATTATGGTGAAACCACCTTTTGATGAGGACACAGCAGCAAAATGAGGACAGACACATGCAAGGAATTAAGCAGCAGGCCATAACTTTTATTAAACTTTAACACAGGGGAGGGGTGCTAGCTGCCTATCACCCATACTCTCCTATATGAGGAATGTAATTGGTTTCACAGGGCTCCTTACCATATAACCCGTAACTAGTGCCAGAGTTACAGGGCTCCTTAGCATATAACCCATAACAGGAGGTAGGCTCTCCTCAGTCTATCCCACCAGGACTCAGATCTCTATCTGTCCTAGCACCCTTCCTCTGGTGAGGGAGGCAGAAGGTGGGAGAGAGAGCTCATTGGTTTAAGCATTGGCCTGCTAAACCCAGGGTTGTGAGTTCAATCCTAAAGGGGGGCACTTAAGGATCTGGGGCAAAATCAGTACTTGGTCCTGCTAGTGAAGACAGGGGGCTGGACTCGATGACCTTTCAAGGTCCCTTCCAGTTCTAGGAGATAGGATATCTCCATTTAAAAAAAAAAAAAAAAAAAAAAAGGGGGGCGGGGGGGAGGATGCAGCAGAGACCTCAACCCATGAAGGCCACACTGTCTCATCCTATCACATGAGCCCAAAGGCCCAACAGCAAAATCCCAGGTCTTTCACCTTTGAGAACTGTTCATTTTGTTTTCTTAGTGCACTGGAAACTCTCTGCAAGTTGCGACGAATAAACACCATCAGTATCTCAGTAAGGTACTAAACGCAGTCCTGCTCAACCCCTTGTGGCTTGCAGGTGCTATAAGGAAGGCAAATAAACTCCCTGGTCCTGCCATGGGAGAAAACATTTCTTCCTGACCCCCTAAATGGGTGACTGGCTAGACCCATAGCATCTATCAGGTTGGGTTCCCATTCCTAATTTGGGTGGCTAGGGTGGGCTGCTGGAATGGAGCCGAAAGAGGCTCCACATTGCCCCTGCTAAATCCTGGGAGCTGGGGAATGTTAGCCAATCAGCACCCCTCACCTCCAGCTGGCCAATGAGTTCCAGAGACTCTCCGGGAGAGGAGCTTCCTATGGTCCCTTGGTGAGTGTCTCCCTCCCTTGATACTGGGACTGGCCCCATCAAGTTCCCCCCACCTGTTGATGTGGGTGGGTGGCATTTTAAAATCACAGATTATTTCTGGCCCTATTGCCTAAATTTTCAATAGTGACTAGTGATTTTGGATGCCTTCATTTTTTGAGTGCCCAATTTGAAACACCGTAGAGGGGTCAGTTTTAAAAAGTGCTGAACATCCACTTCTGAAAATCAGGCCCCTTTAAGGTGTATGAAACTGAGCAGCACCCAAAATCATGAGTCACTTTTGAAAATGTTATGTCACTGAGGAAAAGATTTCACATATAGAAAGTCTGTGGGAATTTTGCCAATGACTCTAGTGGGGCTGGGATTTCACTCTGTATGTTTAGATAAATACTTTGCATAATATAAAATCACTTATGCTACCTGAATTCATGTTCTGTTTGAATAAAAGCAACATAACTTATTTTTAAATAAGTTATTTTATTAATTACAGCTACTCAGATTTTACTTTAACTTATCATACTGAAGGTCAATTTAATTATCCCTAATGCATGCAACAAAGATACATGATACTGAGCATGAATTTAGGTTTTCTTTTTTTAAAAAGAGGAGAGAGAAATGATTTGAGATTCTCTAATTAAGAATAAAACAAGTGTTACTCTAATAGTGCACATATTGCTTTGCTACCAAACAGGATGAATTATGGAATGTTATTTTCCCATTATAAACAGAGTATAAGGCACAGAATTTTCCACATCAGAGAGAAGTATAGTCTTTGTGTCCTGAGTGTACTGCATGAAGAGACCTACTCTGTGTTAGCTTTGATATATACAGTCTATGGACTAATGGAATAAAAACAAATATTGAAAGGAATGTTTTCAAAAGGATGAGCATCACTTGCTTGTTTAGAGCTAAATTATGCCCCCTGCCTGTATGCGTTAGATGGGGAAATGGCTCTGGAAACCACCACCTTCCCATGTACCAGTGTGTAATAGTCAGAAATATAATATGGGGTTGGACTAATTTACAAAATACATGGGTAAATGAGAGTCCCATATGTTCACTACATTCCCTGTATACGGTGTATATGTATTATAGAGAGGCTATATATCGTTCCATAGCTAAGGATGCATCAACTTCCATTGTAAACGTTCTTTTTAGGCCCTGATTCAGCAAAGTGCTTAAGCATTTTAAACACATATTTAAGCCCATCTGTATTCAGCAAAGCACATGGTTAAGTCCCACTGAAGTGAAACATTGGCCCATGCTTGTGTTTTGGCTTATTCCCTTTATAGCAATGGTTTGCATGACCATTGCCACATTGTGAAGGCAAAATATATCCAACCTCTTGAGATGCAGGTTTTTTAACAAAAAAATAAAACAAAACACCCTGATCTGAAATGTTGGCATGTGAGAACATAGGAGCATTTGTACAGTTCATAGTTTAGTGAGATCTTACTATAGCTCAAGTGGTAGAGACTTGTAGTTTTGCAACTCGGAGACCAGGTTCCAATTTCAGTTCTACAATTGTGTTGTTTTACTATGGAGAGGGGACAGCCTCTCTATAGTTGTGGTTGCAGCCCCAATCCCAATATGTGGGTGATTTTGATCTGCTTCTTAATTCCAGTTTCTGAAAGTCCTGTTCAACTTCAGAAAGGAGTCGTTTAAAAGCCTTAATCTCATAAAGGACATCCTTAAGTTATTGTTTCTTTGTCTTTCTGTCTGCCAATGAATTTGCATTAGCTCACACAATTTGAGACTTACGGCAACATTGTGAAAAATATAGGACAGCTTGTTTTAAGGGACCTAGACGCACACAGCTACGAACCCATATATTTGTGTTCCTCGGGATAATTATTTGAAAACATACTTACAATCCATTCAAATGCTCCTTAGTAGTTTCTTATGGGATAGGGGTTGCAGTACTTTGAATCCTTAGATTACAGGACCAGTAATCACCCTGCAAGAGAATCAAAGTGTCAGTGAGTGAATCAGGCCTTCCTCCTATTGATAAAAGTTAGGCCATCCCAGGGTGGAATATAAATAGTGCCATGAGACTTAGGTGATCTGACTTTGCTAACATATTGAACCATGAATATGAAATATTCAGAGGCATAGTTGTAGTGATCAATTCTTGAACAGTCCACAGACTGAAGTTTATTTGCACAAAATATTTGTAGCACGAATGTGAACAGCAAAGAAACCTGGAAATGTCACCAGTCTGTGGATAATCTGTGAACAGAAAAGGGCTGAGCCTTTAGAATAAATTGCTCATAATTTCCCCCTTCCGCCAGCTCTAGAGACAAGTTAAAATAAAATTGTCAGTAGAAGTCAAAGTACTGTGCTTTTCATATTACAGTAAGAAGAAGACGACTTCTCATGTATGTTCTCTCTTCTGCTTGCTGCTTTGCTCAGACATTTTAAGGAAAATTTTGTGGCTTAATTACACAGCAGGTGGGGTTTCCATACCGGGTAGTTGTAGAAGCCTCAATCTATACAAAGCCACAATATTCCAAGCTACCTTAATGGAGACATGAGGGAAAACAGACTGTTGTTGCTTTTTAGCCATCTGCTCCATATACTGTAGATATCCTTATCAACAGGGAGCTAATGTCATCACTTAAAATCTCTAGCTGTACTTTCTTTAAATACTTTCAATCAAATGAATATGTAGAAGGACACAATTAAAGTTGTGTACTCCGTTATTTACAACTTATATTTTTCTTTTATTGCATTGAATTTTAGTGCTCACAAAAGTGGCTCTGCATGGCGCTGCAGAACTTTCAGTTGCAGTGGAGTGGGAACAGTGCAGACTTCCCTACAAAGTTCTGCCAATATGCCAAGCAGTGGCAACATCTCTGCTATTCCATGCAAATGCTACTAATCTTGATAAATGCATGTATAGGTCTTTACGAGCCTAATATATAATTACATAGGAATTTGTTATCATAGCACTGTACAAATATTTAATTTATGATGTGAGCCTTTGTTGAGATCACCACATTTGTGTTAATTTCTAACCTAACCTATGTTTGAACTGAGGTTTCCAAAACTGAAGAGCCAAGATTTATGCACACTTTAGGCACCATAACTCTGTTCCTCCTGACTTTTCTGACCTAGACTCTTATCCCATCAGCTTCACCAGTAATGCCATCATTGATGTCTCATTTGTCTGTTCCTTCCACAAGCATCACTGTACCTTTTTCCATGCCACCTCTCACTTCCATACATGGACGGTCCTCTCTACTCTTGTCTGTAACACCAATGCCCTCTCTCTTCAATTAGGCCCCATGTGACGATGCTGCCTGTGGGAGCCAGCTGAGGCCACTCAATTAGGGTGAACTGCAAACAGAACGGGGCAGACTAACCGCAAAAGCTGGTGGATATTCCAGTACTTAGATTTACTAAGCCAGCAAAAACAGCTTCTGTATTACCTCACTGGTTACTCAGAAATCCAAACAACGCAGTTCCCTTAAAGTGCCCAGCCTCAAGCCTCCATCCAGACACACATGTTGGATATGATGATGATTACTGAAAATCTTATTTCATCATATAAAAGAAAAGGTTCTTCTGATCCCAAAGGACCAGTCACACAGCCAGGTTTATATAAAATTTAGATCTTACCCAAAATACATGCTTATAGCCAATTCTTTGTTAACTAAACTAAAATTTATTTTAAAAAGAAAAGAGGTAGAGTGTTGGTTAAAAGATCAATATACATACAGACTTGAATTCAATTCTTGAGGTTCAGATACATAGCAGAGATTAACTTGTAGTTGCCAAAAATCCTTTTAGAAATAGGCCATCGGTTATGGTCCAATGTCCATATTCAGGATGACTCCAGTCAATGACTGGGGATCTCAATTCTTATGGCTTAAGGTTTCCCCCTCTTGAAACCCAAAGCAGATCTGAGATGAAGAAGGATCATTTCCCAGGGTTTTTATACATTTCCAGCAGCCTTTTGGCCTAAGAAAACAATAGGCTTAACTTTCCTTCTCCCAAACATCATAGCAATTAGCATGGGGTAATTTATCCTTTAACGGTTCAGATACAGGTTACCACAACCTTCAAAGAGACATATAGACAATAATACTATTTCACTCAACTTTCTTCCTAAATATTAATCCTTATTTTTTGATCTTTGAATCAAAGCCATAGTAATAGACAAGACTTGTTTGCTTACATCACAAGACCTGAGCAAACAGCTACCTTTCTAACAATGCAGGCTTGCATTTCAAAGCTCTATTCATTTACATATCTTCCTAACCAGTCTTTAAAGTTCGGCCATGTATCGTGTCAGTCTGTGAGTTAATTAACTCTTTCTGGCCCTGTGTCACCTTTCAATGAGATATTATATTACACTCATAATGTCACACCCCAATTCAGCAAGGTACTTAAGCGCATGTGCAGTCCCATAGATTTCAATTACTTCAATGGGACTATGCATGTGTTGTACGTACCTTGCTGAATCAGGGCTTTATTCCTCCTGAAATATCACCTCTTTGTCTGTCTGCCTTTTGTTAGATATGCTTAATCAAAAAAATCCAGACCTAACATACCTTTAACTGAATAATTGCATGACCAGGCTGTAACCTTAACTCCCGCACTCATCGTAGCACCTATGAAGTTTAGACTTCAAGTTCTGTGTTTTCCCATATCTTCTGTGAAATACCTTACACATTTTAGTCACTATAAAATATAAATAATAAAAGGCTTTTCAAAAAAATAATAAAGCTATATGTAGAATTTACTGAGGGTCTGGTCCTACAAGATGCTGAACAACATCAACTCCTGCTTTATCTTGCAGGACTGAGCCCTAGGCAGAGAAACCTGACAAAACCTAGAGCAGGTCATGGAGGCAGTGGTAGTAGGCATAGGTGCCAACTTCTCCAGGTGCCAGTGGGTGCTCAACCCCTCCCTGCCCCCATTCCAACCCCTTTCCCAAAGTCCCCGCCCCAACTCTGCCCCCTCCCTGCCCCTATTGGACTCCTTCCCCAAATCCCCACCCTGGCCCTGCCTCTTCCCTGCCTCCTCCCCAAGTGCGCCATGTTCCTGCTCCTCCCCCTTCCCTCCCACCGCTTGTTACGCTGCCAAACAGCTGTTTCATGGCGGCAAGCTCTGGGAGGAGAAGCAGGGACGCGGCGTGCTCAGGGGAGGAGGCAGAGTGGAGGCGGAGGTGAGCTGGGGTGGGGAGCTTGGCTGCTGGTGGGTGCAATTTTTCCCCTTGGGTGCTCCAGCCCCAGAGCACCCACAGAGTCGGCACCTATGGTAACAGGAAGTAGGCTTTAAGGTGGGATTTGAAGGAGAGAGAAATGGGAGACTTCCAAGTGGAGGACTGCAGTATGAATGAAAGGGGAAGCTGCCTGTGCTCTTCCTATTTCTCTCTTCTTCCTGGTCCCTCTACCTCCTTCCCCACTCTCAGCAAGACAGAGTAGGAGGAAATCAAGGCAGAGACACAGGTAAGGATACCTTGGAAGTGATAACAAGAAATATGCAGTAAGTAACAGGAACCCACTGGAGAGATGCAGTCAGTGCTGAGCTGTGTGAGGAGTAAGATGACTTTAGAAGCAGTGAGTAGACTGGAGAGGCAGGAGCAGTGAAAGGCAGGGAAGATGGGGAGGAGAAGGTTTAAAGTGTTCAAAGCAAGCAATAGCCAAGGAGTGAACAAGAGTGAGCGCTTACAGATGAAAGGCGCTGATTACAAATGACACTAAAGAGGAAAAAGTATCATAACTTGACCAAGGACTCGGGATAGGGGAGTGTAGGATGTGATATGTAGTATGTATATTTTAGGTGTTGGGACATGTGAAAAGATGCCTGCTTGTCTGTCAGGAAGGGAAAACAGCCCAGTGAAAAGCTGAGCCACAAACCTGATCAGATAAACAACTGGGTCAACAGTTCAATCAGGGGCACCCAACCTATCGCCCGTGGGCCATACACAGCCCACCAGAGCATTTCATAAGGCCCACAACTTGCTTCAATGCAATACACATATGGCCGTTTCATTAGTGTTTTGTTGTCATGTTTGCATCATTTTAGTTTACACATGTGTGTAAATAGACAATATTGTACATAGGTTGTTTCTATCTAAATACATACGAAACAAGCTGAACTTAAAATATAAATCAATACAGGTGACTTTAAATTGTACTAAAATATGTAGAATCTGTTTGGCCCACACAAGGTTGTGCTTAGGTTTATGTGGCCCTCCTGTGTAATAAGGTTGGGCACCACTGAATTAGATGAACAACTGGGTCAGCAGTTCAATCAGGTGAACATCTTGGTCAGTAACCTGATCAGGTAAACAGCTTGGTCTGCAGTCCAATCAAGTAAACAATTAAGTTAGCAAACTATTCTTAGTGTAGGCAGAAAAGTGTTTATACAATATATAATGAATAACTTTGTAATAGTGTATTTAAGGTGAGCACCTGAATGTGGTGTGCGTTTGCATTTAACCCATTTAACCTGCTCTGTCCTGTTTCGGTGGACTGATCACTCACTGAAGCAGCAAATAAACAACATAGTTCTTCAGCTCAAGAGTCTGTGAACCTGGGCGTTCTGGGTAGCGGGGAGTGAAGCGTTAAAGATGACACTGAAGTTGCATACTCAGGAGATGACAGGAAGGATGGTGGAGCTGTCAGTGATGATAGATGAGGGAAGTAGAGGAGCAGGATTAGGAGGGAAGGGCGAGTGAAGTGTGTTTTGGAGAGAATGAATGATCAGTTGGCTCTAATCCAAGCAAACTGGACAATGAGAGGGCACCCTGGCTTTGTATAGTTTAAAAACCCTCCCACAAAACTTTCAGAAAATCCAGAGTTTGAACATGAAAAGGAAACCACGCCCACAAGGCTCAGCAAATGTCAATAATACTTGGAATCACTTTAGTAGTTCAGTTTGTTTAATAACATAGCCCTTGTCCCATTGGCACTGGCTTCCTTGGAAAGGCAAACCAAAATAAGTACTTTGTAAAGATTTATTTTTGATCAGTTCCCTCTATTCCAGGAATGTCAGCATTATGGATTAGTAGGGGCCTATGAAAACATACCTTGATTAGAACCATGTTTCTTTAAAATAAGATTCTGGAGATTGTAGTCTTGGTTATTTTTGTTACAGACTTTTTTTGTGTGTGTGATAGTTTATTGCTGACTTTTTAAAGCAGGCAATGTCTTATTAACAAAATGTGATAGGATCCTGAAGTTTATCAGCATTAAAATAATCAAATCTTTCCATAGGTAGAGAATTATACCACTTGCTTTTTCAATTTTGCTAAGGGATATATAGTAGACTATTTCCCAGTTTTCTCCATTTTTTAAAAACTCATGATAGAAAGTATTTTATTTGGGCTGGATCCCAGACACAAATTAGAACCGTTTGAAGGCTGCTCTAACTAACTTGTGCGGGCTGCCTCTGGCCTCAAAGGATCCAG
Organism: Malaclemys terrapin pileata; assembly: GCF_027887155.1. NCBI lineage: Eukaryota > Metazoa > Chordata > Testudines > Emydidae > Malaclemys > Malaclemys terrapin. The sequence continues at coordinate 98,471,084 of NC_071510.1, read as the reverse complement.
TATAGCAGCTGGGAATTGTCTTGGCATAGGGGTGTCCTAGCTATGTACTACAGCCTTCTGCCAAAATGAAGGTTGTTGGCAGGGGTGAAAGTAATATAAAATTCTTACTGGTATGGGGACTTGGAGCGGGCCCCTGGAATGGGCAGGGCTGGGGGTCAGTCTCCCCCAGCCAGCCCATTCGTGCTACCTGACTTGTGCAACCTCGGGCTCTGGCTGCTGCTGTGGTGGCGGCAGCGGCCTGGAGCCCTGGGCCCATTTTAGTCGCCGGCCCCGGGACAGCTGCCCCTTTTGCGCCCCACCCCCCATCGGCAGCCTGGGGGGAGGGGAATAACATGAAAGCGCTGCGGCAGTGCTTTAACATCGTTGCCCCTTTTGACACCCCCCCCCCCGCCGCCTCAGTGGCCCTGCCGGTCAGGACCTTACCGTCCTGATGGGAGGATGGGGGGGCAAAAAGGGCAGCAAAGTTTTTTAAGGAGGGTCCTTAAAGTGCTGCTGCAGCAAAGGACCCTCCTTAAAGCGCTGCCACGGCAGCGCATTAACATCGCTGCATACGGGCCGGTACCGGCTTCTTACTGGTACACCGTACTGGCCTGTACCAGCCCACTTTCACCCCTGGTTATTGGTCTAAGTAACTATACTCATCGTTACCTTCCTATTTATCACTAACATCACAACCTGCTATGAAGAGCTGGAAGATGCTCGGTGAAGGCAAGACTCTAGAACTAGTTGCAGTGGGGAAAAGGGTGCTAGTGGAAGAATTTGAGGAAGCTGATGTGAAATGGTGCAAAGGACAGGTATGGAAGATAGCACTGATACAAACTAATGTTCACTTGTACTGAACATTAATTTATTTAGTTTACCCTTTCAACCACCATGAAAAGACAAATCTCTGTGTGTGTTTTGTGCAGCTCTCAGTCTAAATCAAACGTCTCTTGGTTGCATTACCTTTTGCTGTTTCTGGAGGATATGCTATTTCTGCTATTCACTCCTCGGAACTCATTTTGACATTTTTCTTTGAGGGGCTGCATACTTTTGAGCTGCCCCTTTCCTCCTGTGTTGTAATTGCAAGTTCTGTGTGTCAAACTTGAAATAGCATGTTGTTTTAAATCAGCATCATCAACAATAACCTTGCCCACTGCTGTGATTTCATCCTCCCTTCGTGCTTACCTTAGCTGCATCTCATCATCAGCTGACTGTAATTAGGAATGATATAATAAGGAATATAGTTAGGTTATGGAAGCCTCAGTTTAACTTTCTTAGTGCCACCCAGGAGAGTTTCCCTGCCTAGTGCTCGTAAAACTGACTTGCCTTCACCAACTGCTCTGTATTTTCACGTAACAGCCAGTATTGGAATGCAGTGTGATGCCATTGTCAGGTGAACATCCTGATCATAGTGCCCACCTATAAAAAGGGAAACAAAAACAAACCAGGAAAACTAACTGGTCTGTAGTTAACTTCTGTGCCAGGGAAGATAATGGAGCAAGTAATTAAGGAAATCCTCTGCAAACACTTGGAAGGTGGTAAGGTGATAGGGAATAGCCAGCATGGATTTGTAAAGAACAAATCGTGTCAAACCAATCGGAGCTTTCTTTAATAGGATAACGAGTCTTGTGGATAAGGGAGAAGCTGTAGATGTGGTATACCTAGACTTTAGTAAGGCATTTGATACAGTCTTGCATGATATTCTTATCGATTAAACTAGGCAAATACAATTTAGATGAAGCCTCTATAAGGTGGATGCATAACTGGCTGGATAACTGTATCAGAGAGTTGCTGTTAATGGTTCCCAATCCTGCTGGAAAGGCATAACAAGTGGGGTTCCACAGGGATCTGTTTTGGGACCGTCTCTGTTCAATATCTTCATTAACGACTTAGATATTGGCATAGAAAGTACGCTTATTAAGTTTGCGGATGATACCAAACTGGGAGGGATTGCAACTGCTTTGGAGGACAGGGTCGTAATTCAAAATGATCTGGACAAATTGGAGAAATGGGCTGAGGTAAACAGGATGAAGTTTAATAAAGACAAATGCAAAGTGCTCCACTTAGGAAGGAAAAAATCAGTTTTACACATACAGAATGGGAAGAGACTGTCTAGGAAGGAGTACGTCAGAAAGGGATCTAGGGGTTATAGTGGATCACAAGCTAAATATGAGTCAACAGTGTGATGCTGTTGCAAAAAGAAGCAAACATGATTTTGGGATGTATTAACAGGTGTGTTGTGAGCAAGACACGAGAATTCATTCTTCTGCTCTACTCTGCTCTGGTTAGGCCTAAGCTGGAGTATTGTGTCCGGTTCTGGACACCGCATTTCAAGAAAGATGTGGAGAAATTGGAAAGGGTCCAGAGAAGAGCAACAAGAATGATTAAAGGTCTTGAGAACATGACCTATGAAGGAAGGCTGAAAGAATTGGGTTTGTTTAGTTTGGAAAAGAGAAGACTGAGAGGGGACATGATAGCAGTTTTCAGGTATCTAAAAGGGTGTCATAAGGAGGAGGGAGAAAACTTGTTCACCTTAGCCTCTAAGGATAGAACAAGAAGCAATGGGCTTAAACTGCAGCAAGGGAGGTCTAGGTTGGACATTAGGAAAAAGTTCCTAACTGGTCTAGACAGTATTTGGTCCTGCCATGAGGGCAGGGGACTGGACTCGATGACCTCTCGAGGTCCCTTCCAGTCCTTGAATCTATGAATCACTTGCATGAATGCTGCTGCTCTTGGATGCCATTCACACCCCTTATTTAACTTCGATACGGACTGAGTATATGAAATACACAAGCATATTTTTTTTCATATTATTGATGCTATGACAGGTTTGGCTTTTTCTGTTTTAGTGACTATTAGATTTCCCTCACCCCCACTTATAGCTTTTAAAAATGTTCCTATCCCTGGCTGTAATCACCTCTGCCATGAATTAAAAATAGTCTCCTAACTAAACAAAATAAGGCAGCTTCTCTTCACCCCAGTATAACAATCAGTTACAAGAACAGAACCAAATGACCCTCCGCCTTGCCCCAAAATGGCAGCCTTTCTCATAGCTCTTCATAGTTGTTAGGCTGGGGCATTGGCACTCAGCCTAGGTCTCAATCCTACTAGTGCTTGGAGGTTCTGTTTAAAGTCACTCACGATCCCACATAGAGTCCTGGGCAGTGAGAAGGTGTTTTTGTGGAACCATTGCTCCCAGAGCTGGCCCCTTGTTGCTAACCTAGGGCTGTTGCTTTTTTGGCAATAAAATATTTACAAGGCAGGCTAGATTTTGCCATCACATAAGACAGTAAAATATTAATCCTGTCTTTTTGTGCTGTCAGACTAGCTGAATGCAGCTGTCACAAACTTTAGGGCACCGTTGATATAAGGACTAAACATTAACTCTTCTATTTACTCAGTCACAGGGCATTTTCTTTGTCAGTTTATATAACCGTTTGCTGTTGGTGTCCTGACGTTCACATCTGAATTCCACAGTGGCTCGTATTTTCTTTTGTATGCTTGTCATTTTGAAGACTGTAATTTTTTTTATTGACTGTTTTGTCCTAACGGAGCCTTGGCAAAATCACAGCTAATTTAACATTTTCTTGCCAGTGCTTTGGTCCTGAAGTGCGGTAATGTCTACTTATTCAGTCTGAACCACAGTGACTCAGAGAGCTGATTTTTATGTTCACAGCCTTAAACTCCACTATCTTACACCATCAGGGTCACGTATCCTTCTCTGATTTTGTTCCACATTGCTCTGCTCCGTCATCCATCAATATGGGTTTCCTGTGCCTTCTATCAAGAGCTTATACAGAGGAGGATGGTCTTTTAGCTTATTTGCTCCATTTAGTTGGAATGATTCTGGGAATGGGAAGGGTTGCTTCTTGTCTAAATTCTAGAGGTCTATTAAGAATGTTTAAGTTCTGAAGTTCAGAAGGCTAGAGCCAACTGTATATCTTTTGGGGTCCCAGGGATAGAATCCTGTTTGTTCACTTACAGCAAGGATGCGCCAAATGGTTTCGAACAAAACCAGCCGTATACCATGAATTCACATAAATGCTTCTCCAAGAGTCAGTGTGGTCTGCTGCAAACAACTCACTCACTGATGTCCAGCAATACTTTAGAATAGTTTCCTAGCACACTTGGCAAATTTTGCTGGGCTGGCTACAGGGGGATTTGTACCTGGCGGAATCTAAAAACAGTTGTCAGCCTGAATCTGGCAGATGTTGCAGACCTGCTGGGATGATCACACATTGAGAATCTCCGCAAAGAAGGCCTAGAAATGCCTAGAGAGGTAGATAGTAAAAGGGGTGCCTGTATAATGTAGGGGGGAAGGGATAGGTGAGTAAAAGGAAACCTGGGGTGGCACCTAATAATGGGAACCAGTGCTCAGAGATTTGATTGTAGTGGCAAGGCTTAAGGGGATCAGGGTCAAGTCTCAGACTAGGAAAATCTGGATTTAGATAATACCATGACTAGCGCCTTCAAAATATCAGAGAGAGACAAAGAAGAAAGAAGTTGAGGGGGCGGGGGGAAGGAGTCAATCAAATGGGTCTGAGATGGGTAGAGACAGATGAAGATCTCAGTGGGTTCTAAAATGCCTGCTACAGGAGTAAAGCTCTCGCCAGAGCACTTACCCTATCCATAAACATATGACCAACTGAAACCTTCAGAAGCTGGGGTAGGAAAAGCTAAGACTGATGCTCAGTTCATTAGTCTGCAGCACTGGTCACCCACCATCTCCAAACCCCTCTTCCAAATGCACTGTGGGAGTGTGCACATCCCAGTTCTGAGGTGCCAGCAATGAAGTGCTGCAGCTCTAGTAACCCACAGTTTAATGGACAAAATGTTCAAAAACACTCAACACTGCAATCTGGGGCCAGGTTTTTAAAAGAGCTCAGCTCCCATTTAAGCACCTAAATAACGGCAAGACTTTCAGAAGTGCTCAGCTCCCAGTGTGATGCTTTTATGGCTATATTTTCAAAAGAATTAGCACTCGGCCTGCTGAGCTCTTGAAAATCTGGCTTGAGTGGCAGGGGCTGAGCCCTTCTGAAATGTGACTGTCTAAACTGTCATCTCATTTGTTTGTGTAGATTATACATGCCTCTGGGCTGAGTCCTTGTCTCCATGTTCTGTCATCTTCAGCTTTCTCTCAGTGGGAGTTTGTGGCACACACATTGCCTTGTTTAAACAGAGAGAGGATGGTTTATTTTATACAAAACAATGAGAGAGCATCTAAGTAATACACGATACTTGGGCAGTGTGTGTGGGTGCAGAGCCAGAGGGGGAGGAAGAAAGCAAATGAACTTTGAAAATAACTTCTGGACGGTTATGCTTGTCCCTGTCTCATGGCCCATAATGGGAGAGGACCATTTTCTTTTGCTATCTTTAATTCAAACTATTATTTGTATAGTTCCCTATCCGAGACAGGGACCACAAAATGTCCATTGTCTCTAATGGGCCCAGTATTTCACCCACAGTGAGAGACAGTTCTTACACCCCAAAATAGCTTACAATCTTAGTAGACAAGACAGACTTGATGGGACAGAAAACAGAAATACTGTACAAAGAGGAGAAGTGACTGGCCCAGCCTCATGTAGTGGGTCAATGGAAGAGTTGGGAGTACGATGTCCTTTCATGTAACGATGATTAAATGAGGTGCATCTCTCAAAGATTTTCCATCTCTGAGAGGTATTTTTTAATTCTGTTCCTATGCAGACAGGTGATCAGAATAAATGTGTATAATGAATATTATGGATCCAATCAGATGTATAATGAGTTGTCTAAAAGTGGTGATGTATTGGCAAAGGTGAGAGAATCATGCATGCTAATGCAGTGCATTAATAGATCAGCTATTCAAGGTGCAGTGCAAGGATCATCATTAGGGATGCATATTGCATGCATGATGCTTCTATCTTTGGCTTAGTCTGTTCCATGGGGCACTCGGACATCTAGTGCAAACAGATACAACAGCTTTTCAGCAAAAAGTCACCCTATTCACTGAGCTCCCAAATATGCAATTGTTGCTAAGGTTACATCTACATTGCACACCTCTTGTGGTGGCACATAGGGTCCGTGTAGCTACATGCCACAGTGAAAAGCAGCAGGCTACATCTACACTGCAGTGTGTAGCAACATGTGTCAATGAAAGGCTCTGGCAGGGGGGAGGCAGCAGGGAAAGGCTCGGCAGTGGGGAGCTGCCTTTCCCCATTGCTGGAGTCTTTCACTGAGGCGTGGAAAGGCTCTGGCAGCTCCCAGCTCCTGAAGTCTTTCCCTGACACAAGGAACCTGCTGGAGGTTTTCCTCACCATAGGGTCTACCCTGCTCTTTATACCCACACAGGGCCGGCGCAACCCATTAGGCGACCTAGGCGGTCGCCTAGGCTGCTGTGATTTGGGGGGCGGTGACCGTAGCGATATTTCAGTGGCGAGACCTTCCACCGCCTCTGTGGGGGCACGGCATTTCGGGGCGGGACCTTCCACTGTCTAGGGCGGTGGAAAAGCTGGCGGTGCTCCTGTACCCATGCTAGGGGTATGTATAGTATATGTACTCTGCACACTCGTTTTGGCAGTGTTTATGTGTAGGTGTACCCTAAATGTAAGGGAAAAACTATTCATGGTCAGAGAGGTTACTTCCCTTGTGAACTTGAAGGCTATTGGGCTAAGACCACTGCCTATCATGCAGACCAGTGCTGTCTCATTGTTTCCTTCTACCCCCTCCCTTCTCCCCATCAGTCTGCCAATGTCTATCTGTTGTCTCTTGTTTCATACTTAGATTATAAACCATTTTGGGGCAGCAACCCTCTTTTTATTCAGTATTTGTACAACAGCTAGCACAATGTGGTCCTGATCCAGGACTAATGCTCCTAGGCACTACAGTAAAACAGATAATTAATAATAGTAATGATCCTTGCACTTTAGCCAATGGAAAAACATAAAATAATAAGCCTATAAAACCCCAGAAGTTACAGCTATGTGTGATTTTAAGACTAGGCCAGATTCTGTCCTCAGTTACAACTCTTGCAACCCAGTGATTTTTGAGGGTGTAACTGAAGGCTGACCTTGGCCCACAGTACATAATTTGGGGGATTGGGAATTTTTGGGGGTAGGTTTGTTTTTTAGAGTGCTACTACCTACTTGTTTGTTTTATTTAAGGAAGTATCTTGAGAATTTTTAAGTCTCTAATTATGATTTTACTCAAAGATATTTTAAATATTTTTCCCTTGGTTAAATATTTTGCTACGGGGCAGAAATCTGTGGGAACATTTGTCGAGCCCTAATTAAAAATGCAGTTAGTTTTTTTCAAGTAATAAACAAATCACCAGGGTTTGTTTGCTTAAATGCCAGATATTTAAGGCAAGTGTATGCTTATCTCAAACTTACTGACTTATCGAGCTAGAATGAAGTCATGTAATTGTATTGAATGGCCGTGTGCAGCCCTACATGCTGAATAGTAAGTGCTTATGCTAAAGGCTAATCCATTGAGGCATGAGTCACCTGGCAGCACTCTTGCCTTAGAGGTAGACATTGTGATGCCAAGTCCCACAGCAAGACTTGGGTTCAGACTGAACATTAAAATGGCAGTGCACCAGTAGTAGAATGCTGTTCTCTTGGAAGGGCTGTCATTCAGATGAGATGCCAGCCCCTAAATCCCAGCATGATACCTTAGTGGGCTCCTGGAGCTGCTTTCCAAAGAGGCCATGCTGTAATCCTTTGATTTTTACCTGATTTTTGCCCTGCTTTCCAGCTGTATGTGGCCATACACCTTCTGCTTCTCTGTGACAAGTGACTTCTCCAGATCTCTCTCCTCAGCCCTCATCTTTAAGCTGCTCCTCTCCTTTATCCAAACACACTTCTAATAGTTGAGGGCAAGTGGCACCTTGGAAGATCAGGCCCTTGCTTACATTGATTTGACTTTAGTCACTCTAAATTGTGCTCTTATAGTTGACGGCCTGTTTTTTCATAAACCATGAAGGTGCAAGGGAGATCGTGTGCCTCTGGTCTTTTCCCATTATCGCTCCTAGGTGATAATCCTTCAAATAGACATACCCTCACATTAGTGACAGGTGGTAGCAGTCCCTTTTGAATTCTCCAGGGCAAAACTGAAGACTTAATTGTTTAATCAATTCTTGTTGCTCTAATTTTCTTTTAATTACATGAATGTTCTCCTCTGAACTCAAGGTAGCGTGCAGGCTCAGCGAGTTTACCTGCGAGGCATGGTTTCCCAAGTGGAGCTTTGGCTGCAGATCCTATTCTGGAACGTCAATAGTTCTTCTTCAGCCTGGCATTAATAAGTTGTGCAAAATGTGAGAGTCAGGGTGCATTCCGAGAGTTCAGAATCAGTACTCCGAAAGTGACTGGCATGCAGCATATCCCGTGCACACATCTCATTTGCAGGCTTTGATAAAAATGTTCTCGTCCTGCTTCATCAGCTCCCATGAAATGTTTTACATTTTTTCCCATGCCTGTTGCATTTGAAGTTTCTTTTTACTTTTACTCTGTATGTTAGACTACGATGGTGCAGTGGCTATGAAAGGAATTCAGGGAGGTGCCTAATTACTTCACAGGTATTTGTGCTGGCTTGCTAACAACTACCCATTAATGTGCTAAAAATGCTCTTTTGTGCAAACACTTATAACAGGAAAGAAAATGTGTGTGCAGGTGCCACCTCCCATGTTAGGCCATCTCTGGCCTTGCCTGCACTAGAAAGTTTTACTGCTTTTATGTTAAAAGTGGCACAACTCCCCTAATATAGATGCACTTATATCAGTATATAGGTGCTTTACACCGGTTTAGCTCTTCTCATAAGTTCCAGTGTACACTTGGAAGGCTTTGCTGCTATAGCTATGCCAGTGAACTACATCACCAAAGCAGCCCTAGTCGGGATGTGCTTTTGCCAATAAGGCTTCTTCCAGTGCCATTCACCTCCAACCTCTGTGCAAAATAAGCTAGCTATACTAGCAAAAGCTGTTTTGCCTGAATAACTTCATCTATGCTAGGGGCTTCTGCCAACACAGCTGTGTCAGTCACAAACTGCACCTCATCACACCACTGACCAACATAGCTATGTCAGCAAAAGCTTGTAGTGTAAACCTGGGCTAACTATATTGATATAAGATACTTTTTTTAGTGGTATTACTGCTTCCATATAGAACTTCCACAGGTAGAATTATTTGGTTAAAAATCACATCCTCAAAATAGTTACACCAGTAAAACTTAAATGTAAACCACCCCTAAGGCAGAGGGGTGGATCAGGAACCACCCCTACCCCATTATTTGGCTTGGTCTATACAGAAAAGTTAGGTCAGCATAACTACATTGGTCAGGGATATGAAAAAACCACATCACAACCAGCATAGCTAAGCTGACAAAACCCCCAGTGTAGCAGCAGCTATGTTGATGGAAGGGGACTTCTGTCGACTTAGCTAGCACCATTCAGAGGGGGTGGGGTGGGTGTGATCCTATCCTGATAGAAACATTCCTGTCTGGAGGCTGAGTCTGCACTAGGGGACTATATTTGCATAGCTATGGTATAGTCTCTGTAGTGTAGCCATAGCTTTTTTCAGGTAAATAGCAGCCATGGTGTGTTAGCAAGGATCAGGGCCTGTACTTTATACCTATAGCTGGCCATTTTACTGGCATTCATGTGGCTGTGGGGGAAGCATGAGAAGCAGCCTCTTTTGCAGAGTCTCTTCCCACCACCCTCGTATATCCACTCTGGGGCGAGATAATTGGCCCCATAGTGATTTCTGAAATTAGAAATCGTGGGTTAGATTTTGCTCTCAAGTAAAGTATTGTGGAAAATGCTGCATTAGGCTTACACTGCTGTATGTAGGGGCTGAAATCCATTCTGTTACATCAAGGCATGCATTAATTTGAATCACATCTGTAGCCACCTGGAGTGTTGTGAAGTGCTTTGAGTGACACTAGAATACAATGTTACAACTTAGTGTGACTGAAATATTCAGCCATATTGTTTGATACTGTGGATTTGTGTGTGTGTGTGAAGTATATAATACAGAAATGTGTAATTCCCCCTCACCACCGCATAGGAAATCTTGGCCAGGCCATCATCCACACCCCCATGGATAGCTGATAGCCACTTCATAGGGACTGTTCAAATAATAATTTTGGCATTCCCATTAATCACATTTACAGTAACTTGCTTGTACGCATCAAGACACCTATGACACCATAGAAACAATTTATTAATAATTATTGGTTACTACACTGTTTTTATTTGGCTATCAAAAGAGTGACTAACCAGCAACATCCCATTCAATATGTGCTAATTTTGGTATGTTTCAGAGTAGCAGCCGTGTCAGAATGTATCCGCAAAAAGAAGAACAGGAGTACTTGTGGCACCTTAGAGACTAACAAATTTCGTGGACTACAGCTTATGCTCTAATAAATTTGTTAGTCTCTAAGGTGCCACAAGTACTCCTGTTCTTAATTTTGGTATGTTAAAATAAAAAAAAAGTCACAACAGGAAGAGGATTTTAGACTAGATAATAAACAGTCTGTTATGCACAGCACTCTTTTTAGAAATTTCCCTCACACATGGCCCTTTCTCAATTGCTTTGGCTGGGATTAAGTATTGGGCTTTTCTTCAGACAAATCACTATGAAGTTTTTTTGACAAGAGACATGTCTGTAGTGCCTGGGAAGTGAGGAGGCTCCTCTTTCTCAGTGAGCCGTCTTGTATCCTGAACAGGTCACTTTTCTATGCCGCTGCTGTTACCCAAAATTGGGTCGGCTGGTAAGCTTAGGGAGGATTAATGACCCACCAGAGTTTGGCAGAAAGCAGCACGTTTATTATATTGATAGCTAAGCTCAAAAGAAGGTGGGAGGCGGGGAGAAAGGTGTCAAAATCCCACTCGCATACTCATGCTCCCAGTACAGGCACCACACTGGAGATGTCAGGATCCTTCAAGGTAAGTGTCCCACAGCGCAGCGATGGATGGTGCGATGAAGGTAAGTCTTCCTGAGGCACGATGGAATGCAATGCAGCAAACCACTGGCCAGATGGTCCGGGCGAAGGGCCTCCACGGGAGGTACAAGCTTGTGAATGCACTGTTGAGCACATGGCCCCTTCCCCTTTTAAGGACCTGCTCCTCATGGCCTGCGACTAGAGATGACTTGGCTGTGTCTGGTTGGTCACACTCCACCTCAGCCAGTGTCCATGCATTGGGTGTGTGATCGCTGCCTTATTAGAGTTCCAGACATCTTGTCTATCTAGGAGCTCTTCTGATCTTCCAGCTGTTTAAGCTGCCCATTCATCCCACAAGCATTCCAGGAGGGAGGGGTGGGGGAAAGCCACTTCACAGGTATTCAAAGAGGGAGAGGAGACAAGGGGGGCGGGGGGAGAGTGTAACAGACCTTTTGAGCATACGGGTTATACAGATCATACAGATCACTGCTGCTCCTACAACAGCTGCTATGTGTGGTTTTCCGGGTTTTGCACACCTCAGAAAGACTATCTCCATTTTGGCCTCGATATGCCTGAATAATAGTTTTTCTAAGCGTGAAGGTGTTCCCAAAGGAAAATAGTAGATTTGATTGGTGGAGGAGAAGAGACCTATTAGATATGCCAGGGATCTTTAAACTACACTAAGTAGTTAACTAGGCCTTCCATAACTACTTACTGTCCAGTTAATAAAAACCTGAGCTCTATTGCATGGCACATGAACTACCTCTGAGATACTGAGAGTTTTCTCAAAAGCAAACAGTTATCAATAGATAACGTGAACTCTTGTGCATTGCAGAGATTTTTAAGGGTTGTTTGTTCTTTAGCTGCTGATTTTGAAATGTTTCTACAGGCTGGTGTGTGTGTTGTATTTAGAAAGAGGGGAGTTTCAGGTAGGGAAGCCAGCTCTGTCAAGCTATGTGAAATTAATAAGACACTTACCTGGTATGTTGGGAGTTTTTAAAAATAATAATTCAATGTTTTTTTATTTTCATTGCTCTTTTGAATCTGAAATGTATCACGTTGCCTTTTTACACATATGGCCTGATTAAACCATTGTTGTAGAACTGCCTATGAGTGACAGTCTGTCCTATCTATAACTTGGTGCTTGTATGGGGCTGGTCGAGTGTCTATTGAAGTCAATGGGAGCCTTTCCATTGACTTCAGTAAGCACTAAACCAGACTGATGGTTCTCATCATCTCAATGCCCAAGTGCCTGATGGCACTGGTTTTTCTTTTCTCGATATAGAGTAGTGCATTGAAGCATTAGTTCGATTTCTAACATGGACAGGATGACTACAGGGGCTGCACACAGCCCAGTATAGCAGACCCACTGCTGGTCTGCTGCATTGGTAGTCCTGGAGAGAGTGTGTAGAGGGATTTCATGTGGGGTGTGTGCATGGTTCATGGTCTCTTTACCACCCCAACGGCAGGGCTAGCAGCAGTATAGGGTTGGTAAATCTGCCTCTTGCCATGCCTCTACACCCTCAGCCCCAGCATAATTTCTCATATGAAGGTTGTGAACTTAGGCTTTGGCTACACTTGCAGATGTGTAGAGCACCAGGAGTTAAACCAGCCCTCGGAGACAGCAGCAGGGAAAGCACTGCCATGTGTTCACACTGTCAGCTGCAAGCGCAGTGGCATGGCCACATTAGCAGCAGCTCTTGCAACGCTACAAAGAGCAGTGCATTGTGGTAGCTATCCCCATGTGCAAGTGGCTGCAGCGTGCAGCAAGTGGCTGCAGTGTGCTTTTCAAATGTGTGTGGAGGGAATGGAGTGTGACAGGGAGTGTGTTGTGTGTATGTGGGGGAAGAGGCCGTGTGTTTTGGGGGGCAGAAAGTGTGTCAGCATGCTGTCTTGTAAGATCAGACAGCGGCAGGGGGAGGGGGAAACCCTGACATCAGCCCCCACCCCCTGCCTGCCTGCCCCTCTCTCTCTCTCGCACGCGCACGCACGCACGCACATGCACAAACGCCTGCCTCTGCAGCAGGAGCATTCCACAGTAATGGTTTGCTTTGTTTCCCGGAGCAGATAAGCATGCAGGCTGTCAGAAACGGAGCTTTGAAAGGGGATATCCACATGCTTGCAGCCGAGTTCAAAACAATGACTAGAGTGGCCACTTGACTTCAAGGGATTATGGGACGTTTCCAGAGGCCAATCATAGCACAGTAATGCAACACGTTGTCCACACTGACACCCCGGAGTTTCAGCCAGGGCGCAGCAAGCTCTACGCTTCTTGTGGCGGTAGATTACCAGGGGCACTCCAGCCTCGGAGTCCAGGTGCTTTAAGTGCCTTGCCAGTGTGGACATCTCAGGAGTTAGGGCACCCAGAACTGATATAATGCGCTCTAACTTGCAAGTGTAGCCAAGGCCTTAGCCTTTGTGCATGGGGTGCTGGAATGTATTTAATACTTGAAGAATTGCATGGAATTCACAAGCAGGAATATAGAGAAAATGTTGGTCAAACTTTGGGCTGGCTGATCTTTCTAGTATCTCTTTTTAAAAAGTCTGAATTTTGCTGTAGTTGCTCTTAGACCTTATGGGGCCTCATGTCTCCTTCATGTTGTGGCCTAGCAGCCTGCAAAATTTCCATTTGATAACTAAAGCCACATGTGAAAATAACAACTTTTCACTGCACTCCTGTAATTTTACAATTGAGCGCTCTCTCTCTCTATAGCTATCTATCTAATGTATTTTCAAATTTAGTTAAAAGTACATTGCTTCTTATGTCAAATTTCAGATCTGAGACAATTTTTTTTAGCCAAGGTTCTAATCTAACCCCATTAAAAACTGTTTTTTAATAATGGAAACACTGACCTAACCTTAAGGCAAAGCACACTGCTGTGCTGTGCTATATTTGGAAATGTGGAAAAATGTGTTTTGACAGTTTTATTTAAACATTGGAATGATACATACAGTGCTCCACCAGAAAATTTAGATTAAAAAAAAAAATAAACATTGGGCTAAACTCTGCTCTAAAATACATGTAAGCCTGGAGTAATTCCACTGAAATCAATGGAGTTACTCCAGACTTAAACCAGTACAATGGAGAGCAGAATTTGCCATCTATTGTATATCTAATAAACTCAAGAACTGCCCATGACGCAGAGGAAGGCCAAAGCTCCAATACAGCAAAAAGGTCAAGCAAAGTCTCAAGAAATTAGTCATTCCCACTGACAACTGGGAATATCCTGCCCACGGTCGCTCAATTTGGAGAAGCTGGGTTAAGACCAGCGCAGTCACTGTGAAGAGACATCAGAGAGCCCAGGCTGAGGCCCACAGGTGAGCCAGGAAGCAGCCAACCGTCCCCAGCCGTTACCCCGGACACAGAATCTGGGGAAGGATCAGCCAGTAAGTGTTGTAAACATCTAAACATTTATTTTTAACAGAACAGGAATATTAACAATTAAAAAAATGGGTTTCTCATGATTAGTTTGCCCTAGGTGCTTAACGGTTCAGTCATGGGCAGTGCAACTATTGAAAAAAAAATCTAGCAATGTCCAGTTTTGCATGATTGTCCTGCCCAAGCCGCTCTACTGTTTAGTCACTGCTACAGCAGCTAGAGTAAAATGCGGTCTATATGTCCGGGGATGGAGCAGAAATCCTCCTGTGACATCTCGAGGAAGCTCTCCTGGAGGTAATTGGAAATCCGTTGCATTAGGTTCCTGGGGAGAGCGGCCTTATTGGGTCCTCCGTAGTACGACACGTTGCCGCGCCACGAGACAAGCAAGTACTCGGGAATCATTGCTCTGCACAGCAGGGCGGCATACGGCCCTGGTCTTTGGAGGCTTTCCCGGAGCATTCTCTCTTTCTCGCTGTCAGAGATCCTCATGAGGGTGATGTCGCTCATGGTGACCTGCTTTGAATGAGGTAGGGGAATGTTAGTGTTGGGACTGCTTTACCGTTCCTTTACAGAACTGTAACCGCTGGTTTGCAGCCACGCGGTGGAGGCGGGAGAGGGGCAGCCGAAAGGGATCGTTCCCGGGGACAGCCGCGAGGGTGTGGGACAGGAGCAGAGTTCCTGCTTGCCGGATTGCTGGCAGCAGGGACCGACATTGATTTCAATGTGAAATGAGGCCATTGCTAATATTAAAGTTTTAAGCTGCCACGAGTCTACGGCTTACCATGTCTGCCTGCAACAGAAATTCCGTTGTCCTGACACGGTTCTCAAATGTGCTGTGCAAGACCCCAGGCACTGAATGCGAAGGCCGAGAATTCGACCTTGTGCTGAGTGCGCATGTGATAGGTGCTGTGCATGGTCTTGTTCACAGAGAAAGACTATGTTCTTTGTTCACAACTACATTTATCTTTCTGAGGAATTCACTCCCTTTTTCCCATTCCCACAGCCCCATCTGCGACTGTCTCACAACCTAGCCTGGCATCACACTCCCAGAGGCTAGCGAGGATTAGGCATAGGAAGAAGAGGACACGGGAGGACATGTTCTCAGAGCTTATCTTGATCCTGATGCATTGTTCAGAGTGAAGCTAATTATGGACGTAGTTCATTGCACAGATATACAAGCAGACAATTTTGGAAATGCACCATCCCATCTGTAATTCTGTTCCTGAATGTGTCTTGTATATATTGCCAAAGGTGTGACAAGCACCTTCCAAAAGTACCTGGATATGGGATATCTCTGTCAGTGTTATGATCCATCTTGCTTGACTATATTGTCATAAACCTTCCACATTACCCTGTGCATGGCCACTGTATTTGGTGATACTGTGCTTGGCCCTGTCTGGTATTAGTCATTTTAAACAAGTTGTTTTTTATGTCAAATTATGGTGAAATATTTTGTAAGCATAAAACCATCTTTCAAAATAAATTATACAACTCCCCCCTCCCCCCATTAAAACCAAACCCAGAGAGAGAGAGAGAGAGAGAGCTTAGACAGGCCTGCGCCCTAATGATCTTTGTCTAAATTGACTATGTGCGATACATATAGTCCGAAGAATGGGACACAAGTATGGAAAGAGATATGAAATCAGTGATGGAGGGTGAAACAAGAAGTGGTTTTAAGGACCAATTTGGAGGACGGGGAGGAACTTTGGTACAAAGACAGATGGAAGCTGCAAATGTAGCCAGCAGCATAAATAAAAGTGAAGAGGCAGGTGGGATAGGTGACAAAGAATCTCAGGGAAAAGGGAACTTGACAGAGCTCAGAGCCCAAGAACTGTGAGTATATGGAAACAAGGATGGAGATGCAGAGCTGTGCACAGTTTTGAAGGCAAGAGCAAGGAGCTTGAACGTTTTGTGGAAAGTGAGAGAGAGACTGTTGGGATTTAAGGATACAGAGAGGTATGTGTATGAGAAAGAGATGTTTGGAGCTGTGGTTAAGGCATATTTTACATTTGAGTAGAGTTAGGGGAAAGGAAGAAAGCAGTGGGAGCTGATGAGGCCAGGGAGGAGGTTGCAGTAACCAAGGAGAGAAAGAACCAAGCCATAAACTGTGGGTTGCCATTTGGGACAGACAACAAGGGGTGCACTTTAGTGATACTATTGAGGTCCTGGATATTAAGTTGGGGGAGGGAGGGGACTTCTTTAAGCAGAACTAATAACTGTTAATTAGAAATGATTGGTCAATTTCCCTACTGAACTTACCCGTTTGTATTAACTTGCTCTTTCAGTGGAATTGAATAGCTAGTGTCATCCTGTTCCAAATAGGTGCATCTGCTTCTAACACTGGCATTGTCAGGAGTTGAAATGGGACTAGATTACACTACTGTCTAGTTGCATTATTATTTGCATAACTGAGAACACATGTATCGATTTAACATATTGCATGAGCCCAACCCCTTTTTTTGGACAAGGGTAAGATGTATGCCAGCTGCCTCGCGGCAAGGATCACAGACTGGTTAGTGTGTGGGGGCGCCATCAGCTCAGCACAGAAGGGCTTCATGTCCTGCGAGGGATGTTACAGGCACAACTTCCTTCTGTAGTATGGCTTGACCAGGCCAATGCCTTTGGGTCCATACCCCACCATCACACCTTTGCCACCCTGGGAGAGTTTGGGTTGCCGGAAACCTTCCTCCAGAATCTCTGGGACCTCTACAAGGACTGCACCACCACCATCCGCACCACAGACGGAGAGACGGACGCCATCCCCATCCGGTGTGGCGTGAAACAGGGCTGCCCCCTCAGCCCCATCGTCTTTAACCTGGCCATGAAACCACTCCATCCGGGCCATCTCCAGAGGCCTGGCCGGCTTCGACTTGCACGGCAAGAGAATCAACATCCTGGCCTATGCTGACTATTTGGTCCTGGTCGCTGACAGAGCATCCGCTGGAGACTTTCTGAGCTATGTCACCAGCCAAGCCACCGAGTGGATGGGCCTCCACTTCAACCCCCAAAATTGTGCCTCCCTCCATGTCGATGTTGGCGCCAGTGCTCTGGTCCAGGCATCCCAGTTCCTGATCCAGGGTGAGCTCATAGCCTCCCTCGAGGAGGGAGAGGTATACCAGCACCTGGGCACACCCACAGGAGTCTGCATCCAACAGACCCCTGAAGACACCATCATGGTGATCCTATGGGACGCAGCCCAAATCGACTCCTCTCTGCTCACCCCCTGGCAAAAGATCAACGCCCTCAATACCTTCCTGATCTCCTGCATCTCCTTCATCTTCAGGGGATCGGCTGTGGCCAAGATACCCTTGAACAAGGCTGACAGCACCACCAGGCAGCTGGTGAAGAAATGACTCTACCTTCCCCAGAGGGCAAGCACTGATATCCTCTATATTTCTCACAGGCAGGGTGGCACCAATGTGCCTTGGATGGGTGACCTGTGTGACATGGCGGTGATCACCCATGCCTTCTGCCTCCTGACATGCCCAGAACCGACAGTGAAGAGCATCGTGGATTATGCATATGGGACATGGTCAGAAAACTCCATCGCCAGGGTCCCCTCCGAGCAGGACGTCGCCACTTATCTCAGTGGGTCCCTGGAAGCTGAATTCAGGAGAGAGGGGGGAGACCTGTCCTCTCTCTGGTCCCATGCCCGCAATGCCTTGAGATGTCTAGGAAAGAGGATCGGCTGCCGCTGGAAGTGGTGTGAGGTGCACCGGGAACTGGGAGTACTGGTGCCATGCGTAAAGACCCCGGACCACACCATCGTCACCCCGACTGCCAGAACTATGCTGGAAAGGACCCTGAAAGATGCCATCCGCTGCCACTACGCTGAGAACCTCAAGTGGAAACTGGACCAGGGCAAGGTGTTCGAGGTTACCAGCAAGTGGGACACCAGCCCGGGGAGGAAGGGACAGCTTCACCGGGTTCACCGAGTGGCGGTTCATCCACCGGGCCCGGCTCAACTGCATTCCCCTCAACAGAGCTGTCTGCCATGGAAACTGGGACAAGCGCTGCAGGAAGTGTGGCTATCCCAACAGGACCCTGCCCCATGTCCTGTGTGGTTGTAAGCCTGGCGGCACCAGGACAACACCATCCAGAACCGGCTGGTGAAAGCCATCCCACCGTCCCTGGGGAAGATCACCGTTGACTCCTCAATTCCTGGAACGGACAGCCAACTGCTACCCGACATTGTCGTGACCGACGAGGAAAAGAAGAAGAGCCTCATCGTGGACATCATGGTGCCGTTTGAAAACAGGTCCTCGGACTTCCATGAGGCTCAAGCTTGGAAGGTTTTGAAATACACCCTGCAGGCCGACACCCTGAGAGCCCAGGGCAATGAGGTCCAGATCCACACCTTGGTCGTGGGAGCCTTGGGCATATGGGACTCCCACAACAAGCCAGTGCTGAGAGTGTGCAGAGTCGGTCAGGGCTATGCCTGGCTCATGAGACCGCTCATGGTGTCTGACACCATTAGGTGGTCCAGAGACATCTACAGAGAACACATCACGGGACTAAGACGAGTACTAAGATGAGTAAACGAGGCTGCCACTCAGGGAAATAACTTACTTCTCCCCTGACAAACCAAGGGATGCACCCCACCCATGTACCTATTTGCTACACCAACACTGACTTGGACTCTAAATACATTCTATGGGTGGCATACACGAGATCACTTATGACGCTTTAAAAACTCCTGCACCCCAATCTGGGTCTATGCTGGTTATGTACTATGTATGTATCCTGTGAACCTTGTAACTGATACTTGTGACCTCTCATAGCTCAAGCCTGACCCCAGATGTACAGTACCGTCCTTCTTAACTTGTGTAAATTTATTTGTGTGCAGCTTCATACAAACTGTATCTCAATAATAATACAGCTTCTAGCAGACGAGATGAAAATGAGGAAGTGTGGGTGAAGGAGAAAATGAGGAAGTGTAGGTGAAGGAGAAAAGGTACATTTTCAGCTGAGATGTGAAAGGGGATGGAGTGGCAATGATACGGAGAGATGCAAGATCACATGCGATGCAGAAGAGAAGGTTCTGACATCAGACAGAATTGTGTAGAGGGATGGGGCTGTGCCTATTTTGACATCAGGGGGTGGGAAGTAGAGATAGGATTCACCAAATCCAAAGAGTGATTTTTTAAAAAAATAAACGAGTAGTTTTGAACTTGCTCCTAATTTAAACAGTTTGTTGTTTGAGGATAGGGGTGACCTTCAGGGTTTGACACCTGTCTCACGTTTCACCTTATCTTTCCACGGAGTTGTATTGCACGTAGGGCTGCAAGAACGGAAAGATTTTTTTTTTCTGCCACCTGCACTGCCAGCCTCCCACTGCTAGAGTTCACTCTCCTGCTACTCTGTAGACCATCAGTTTCTGCTTCTGCTCCATAACCTCCCTCATCTCCTGGATTGTCTCCTCTGACTGTTTTGGGAAAACACCAGGGACCTGCCTCTCTTTCCCTGTTATAAAATGTTTATTCATATTTCACTGAAATGCATCCTGTCCTATTGAAGAGGTTTCCCAGACACCTTGAAATTTCCATGACCCTCTGCTTGCAGGGTCTGTATGCTGAGTACCTGCATAAGCTGAATACCTCCAGAGCCCCTGCTGCTCTCCTTAAATTTCACCATGGAAATTAAATACCATGTTAAGGTTAAGAGATCAAACACTCTGAAGGCACGATGAGGACCAGGAGCTAATGCAGGAAAGAAATCCAGAGCACAGACCTGGAGGGACTTTGGGTGAGGGGAAAGGAAGAAAAGGAGGACAGACAGACACAGAGAGGGGAGCCTTCTTCTCCTGACTTAAGTCAACTATGTCCCTGCAGTGCTGAGCCACTTTCAGTGCCTTAACTTTATAGGGAAAATGTTTCAGGAGACCATGGATTGGAATATAAACACCTAAATGCACAAAACAGGCCACATTGTATCCCTGGTGTTACTCTATTGATTTCACTATTGAGGCATTTGCCTCCGTATAGCTTTTTAACGTATGAACATTCACTGATAGTTTGACCTGATGGCTTCATTTTCTGGTTTAACTGAGAACATTGGTTTGGAGGGGGAATGACACAAATGCAAAGTGATGGAGAATTTGTAGCAATCGTAACTCAGCCAGATTGCATGTTTAAGGCAAGATGTGTGGAAACTGTGTGAAACATAACATCACATATACAATAACACAAGGGGACTTCACATCCTTCATTTGCTCAGGGAGCCACAGCTTTGATTCTTTCTGTGCAGTGAAATTCATAGCCATGAACACAGGTTTGGGGCAGTGAAGTGCTTTGTTCTGGAGTCATTACAATGTAAAGCTTTCTCACTGATGTTTACTTTTGCTTAGCCACGTTTACTTTTCCCTCGTTTCTCTGTTTCTGTCTCTGTCCAGCTGGTGTCTTTTCTCTAACTTTGCCCTGCTCCAACTATAAATTACCACCAAATACACCTCTACCTTGATATAATGCTGTCCTCGGGAGCCAAAAAATCTTACCGCGTTATATCGAACTTGCTTTGATCCGCCGGAGTGCGCAGCCCCGCCCCCCCGGAGCACTGCTTTACCGCGTTATATCCGAATTCGTCTTATATTGGGGTAGAGGTGTACTACACAAAGTGTGCACAGGCATTCCTTCATCCATGTGGCAGCTTCGTCTGGTGGGCTAAATACGAGAGTGAGCTCATGGGACTTGTTCTGATCCTACCTCTGACACTGACTCTTTGTGGCTTTAGTCAAGCTCTTTAACCTCTGAATCTCAGGCTCCATATCTATCCAATGTGGAAATAATACTGACCTCACAACAAGGCTTGTGAGACTTGCTTAATACTTATAAATTCTACTATTGAACAGGAGTTTTAACATTCAGCAGCATGCACCTACAGTTTTCTGGTGGTTCCCCAGATTAGGGTGACCAGATGTCCCGATTTTATAGGGATAGTCCCGATTTTTGGGTATTTTTCTTATATAGGTTCCTATTACCCCCTCACCACCGTCCCGATTTTTCACACTTGCTGGCTGGTCACCCTACCCCAGATCCCAGTTTATCTGGGCACGTCTTGTTGAAGTTTTCTAAATATTGGTGACTATGCCTGGTGTCCAGCACTAGCAGCTGGGCTCCACATCAGCAGCAGACACCTGGGCATAATATGAAGATCCCTCATCACCTGTTTTTCACAGTCAATTTAATGTTGGGATGCCTTAGGAATCATCTTGCTGAAATTCACTGGCCTGCCACTGTGCAGGGTGGTGTGATTTTTAGTGAGTAGGAGTCACTTTTTTGTAGTGGGGGAGAAAGAAGGGAGCAAAACATTGTTATGCCAATTCCCCAGTATTAGGGCTGGTTGAAAATTCCATCAAATAAGTTTTCAACAGAAAACTGGGTTTTAGATTAAACAAAAATGTTCATGAAAAGTGTCTGCTTTCCATGGAAAATTAAGTTTTCTTTGGAAAAGGAAAGACTTAGTTAATGGAAAAACCAAAAAAAAAAAAAAGAAAGTCTTTTGTCTCGTCCAATTTTTTCATTTTTCTTTTTTTTTCTTTCCACGAGTCAAAATTTTTCATGGAAAATTTTGATCACAGGAAAAAAATCTCTCTTTAACTACTCTACCCCAACATATAGCACGGCCAACCTTGGCAGGAGATGCCTTTTGAAATTTACAGATGAAAGGCACAGCCAAGTCATAACTACGTTTAAGTTTAATTGGTTATTAGCATGGTATTAAATGCTGTAAAAGTTGTAAGTCTCTCTAGATCAGGCGGAAATTAATCTAAAGCACAGTGATCTGCATTGATTGGTCTCTGAGTAAAGAAGCGTATGTTGATGATCTCAGAAAGTGGTTCTTTTTACTGTATTGGAGCCCTCCATGTGGAAAAAACCAGAGAGAGACAGACTGTGAGCCTGACTCTCAACTGCCGTGCACTCTGTATGGTCACTCACACTGTTCAAAGTGAATGTAAAATGCTACTATACTGGAGTGGTAGCATTTTGTAGACACTTGCTGTGCAGACTACACAAGGTGCAGGGCAATGGAGAGTCCGGCTGTGTGACTGCATCAGTTGTAGCTAGGGTGACCAGATGTCCCGATTTTATAGGAACAGTACCGATTTTGGGGTCTTTTTCTTATATAGGCTCCTATTACCCCTGTAGCGGTGTGGTTACCCTGCTCCTGCCCTGAAGGGCTTAAAACAGCCAGGGAGCAGGGTTGGGGCAAAGGAAAAGCTACAAGGCTGATTGGGGAAGCAGCTGCAGCTGGGCCACGCCCCAATCAGGCCTCAGCTGGCCTGTATAAAAAGGCTGGGAGCCAGGCACTCAACAGTCTCTCTCTCTCTGCACTCAGAGAGAGAAGGGCCTGGCTGTAGGGAGCTAAGACAGAGTACCTGGGTGGAGCAGGGCTGGGGAAAGGCTGAGGAGCTCCAGCCTGGAAAGCCCCAGGTTGCAACCTAGCAGAAGGCCAAGGGGTACTGGTGGTTGCAGAGGGCAGCCCAGGGGTAGGCCAAGGCAGCAGGTCCAAACCCAATCTTGCCTGTGATGAGTGGCCTATACTGCAGTCTGCCCCAGGGAGCGGGGGCTAGTTGGTGACTAGCAGTGGCCTTATTCTGAGATGAGGTAGGAATAGTGGGTGGGGGTTCCCTGGGGAGGGGAGACCCTAGTACTGAGGGGTGTACACCAGGGGGCAGCACCCCAGATAAAAGGGCACCAGGGTCTGGGAGGGACATGGGGGCCAGAGAACAGGTGGACCACTGGCCTGCAGGGGGTGCTCCAATGCTGAAATGAGCTAATTCCCGGAGACGACCAGCAGGAGGCGCCGCAGGGGTGAGTCCGCCCCGCTACAACCCCCCCACCCCTGTCCCGATTTTTCTCACTTGCTGTCTGGTCACCCTAGTTGTAGCCCACTGGAAAGCTGGTGCAGACTGTCCCCAGAGATGAGTTCCTGGGGGTATTCTCATGTCATCCTCAGAAGAAAACCTTAGGCTTTGGAATTCATTCCCTCTGACGATTCACCACAGCTGGACTTTGATGACCTTTAGTACATGATGCAAGATGCAGCTGTTCAACCTGGCATTTTAGTAACAGTCGAGGTTACTCGGTGGTAGGTGATGAAGGAGTATGTATAGGGTGGGAAGTCCTCCTGTTTATTGGTTAGACTGTTTAGCCAATTTACTGTATTTGATTGTTTTAAATTATGTATATTCCCCGACATAGAGGTGGATTGAGGATAACCGTGGTAATGGGAGGTGGGGGGCTTGGTGGTAGCTGGAGAAAGAGAGAAGAGTGGTCACCTGGCTCCTGGAATAGGGAACATGCCCCAAATATGGGGGGCCTTGGAGAAGGCTCACGTGAGGAGAGTGATGAATTCACTTGAGAGTGAGTGACAGATACAAACGTGGAATTTATGACTAAATAGAGCATCAGGCATGAGGAAGTGAACAGCAGTGCAGGTTGGGACAATGAATGCTGTGCAGAGCTGGAAGGGTGATGTTACCTGGGGTTCCTTTAACCCAAAGCTCTCGGTAACTTTCACTCTGCATGAGGTGGTATCAGAAAATAAATCAAGGGAGACATGGCCATCCAACTGATAGATGGCTGGCACAAACAGGACAACACGAGTGCTTTCACGTAAAGCTAAACTGTACTTAGTCTCAAGCACTTACACACGTTTGCAACAGGTCCCTTCCAGTTCTATGAGATAGGTTAGTGAAACACCCCCAACCCTCAATAATTACCAAAGCTGAGCGTGGCTTTCAAGTGGCACTGTGACAGGCTTCAGCTGGCCAGGCTTCCGTCTGCCGGTGGGGACCCGAAGATGCATCCAGAGGGAGCGTCCCTGAAGAGCCCCTCCTGAGAAGTCCAATTACCTCAAACTTTTCCCCCTTATTTATACATTAGTAATACATTGACATATCCCTTAAAGAAAACTTGCTAAGCAAGCAGGGTTAAAAGGTTAGACATGTTATGATTGCCAATTAAAAAAAATCTCTGGTTAAAGTGTCCATGCCTTTGGGCCCTGACAAACATTCCCGGGGGCACATATAAACAGACTTCTTGGATTTTTTTTAAATATATGCATCAGCAATTTTAACACTCTTAGCAGGAAGGGCACGGGGTCAAGCTGCCCTGTCTGTGGTACCCGAAACCCCCTCCCCTCCTGTCTGGTTACACTGAGGCCTGGTCTACACTAGGCGTTTATGTCGAAGTTAGCGCCGTTACATCGAATTAACCCTGCACCCGTCCACACCGCGAAGGTATTTAGTTCGATATAGAGGTCTCTTTAATTCGACTTCTGTACTCCTCCCCGACGAGGGGAGTAGCGCTAAATTCGACATGGCCATGTCGAATTAGGCTAGGTGTGGATGGAAATCGACGCTAATAGCTCCGGGAGCTATCCCACAGTGCACCACTCTGTTGACGCTCTGGACAGCAGTACGAGCTCGGATGCTCTGAACAGCCACACAGGAAAAGCCCCGGGAAAATTTGAATTTGAATTCCTTTTCCTGTCTGGCCAGTTTGAATCTCATTTCCTGTCTGGACATTGTGGCGAGCTCAGCAGCACTGGCAATGATGCAGAGCTCTCCAGCAGTGATGGCCGTGCAATCTCAGAATAGAAAGAGGGCCCCAGCATGGACTGATCGGGAAGTCTTGGATCTCATCGCTGTGTGGGGTGATGAGTCCGTGCTTTCCGAGCTGCGCTCCAAGAAACGGAATGCAAAGATCTACGAGAAGATCTCTAAAGACATGTCAGAGAGAGGATACAGCCGGGATGCAACGCAGTGCCGCGTGAAAATCAAGGAGCTGAGACAAGGCTACCAGAAGACCAAAGAGGCAAATGGACGCTCCGGATCCCATCCCCAGACATCCCATTTCTACGAGGCACTGCATTCCATCCTAGGTGCGGCCGCCACCACTACCCCACCAGTGACCGTGGACTCTGAGGATGGGATATTGTCCACGGCCGGATCCTCGGACATGTTAGCGGACGGGGAAGATGAGGAAGGAGAAGAGGTGGACGAGGCAGTCGACAGCACTCACAACGCTGGTTTCCCCGACAGCCAGGATCTCTTCATCACCCTTACAGAGATCCCCTACCAACCGTCCCCAGCCGTTACCCCGGACACAGAATCTGGGGAAGGATCAGCCAGTAAGTGTTGTAAACATCTAAACATTTATTTTTAACAGAACAGGAATATTAACAATTAAAAAAATGGGTTTCTCATGATTAGTTTGCCCTAGGTGCTTAACGGTTCAGTCATGGGCAGTGCAACTATTGAAAAAAAAATCTAGCAATGTCCAGTTTTGCATGATTGTCCTGCCCAAGCCGCTCTACTGTTTAGTCACTGCTACAGCAGCTAGAGTAAAATGCGGTCTATATGTCCGGGGATGGAGCAGAAATCCTCCTGTGACATCTCGAGGAAGCTCTCCTGGAGATAATTGGAAATCCGTTGCATTAGGTTCCTGGGGAGAGCGGCCTTATTGGGTCCTCCGTAGTACGACACGTTGCCGCGCCACGAGACAAGCAAGTACTCGGGAATCATTGCTCTGCACAGCAGGGCGGCATACGGCCCTGGTCTTTGGAGGCTTTCCCGGAGCATTCTCTCTTTCTCGCTGTCAGAGATCCTCATGAGGGTGATGTCGCTCATGGTGACCTGCTTTGAATGAGGTAGGGGAATGTTAGTGTTGGGACTGCTTTACCGTTCCTTTACAGAACTGTAACCGCTGGTTTGCAGCCACGCGGTGGAGGCGGGAGAGGGGCAGCCGAAAGGGATCGTTCCCGGGGACAGCCGCGAGGGTGTGGGACAGGTGCAGAGTTCCTGCTTGCCGGATTGCTGGCAGCAGGGACCGACATTGATTTCAATGTGAAATGAGGCCATTGCTAATATTAAAGTTTTAAGCTGCCACGAGTCTACGGCTTACCATGTCTGCCTGCAACAGAAATTCCGTTGTCCTGACACGGTTCTCAAATGTGCTGTGCAAGACCCCAGGCACTGAATGCGAAGGCCGAGAATTCGACCTTGTGCTGAGTGCGCATGTGATAGGTGCTGTGCATGGTCTTGTTCACAGAGAAAGACTATGTTCTTTGTTCACAACTACATTTATCTTTCTGAGGAATTCACTCCCTTTTTCCCATTCCCACAGCCCCATCTGCGACTGTCTCACAACCTAGCCTGGCATCACACTCCCAGAGGCTAGCGAGGATTAGGCATAGGAAGAAGAGGACACGGGAGGACATGTTCTCAGAGCTTATGGCCTGCTCCCGAGCCCAGGCAGCACAGCAGACCCAGTGGCGGGAGAACTTGTCCCAAATGCAGCAAGCAAACATGGATCGGGAGGAGAGGTGGCGGCAGGAAGACCAGCAGGCGACTCAAACCCTGCTTGGACTACTGAGGGAGCAAACGGACACGCTCCGGCGCCTTGTGGATGTTCTGCAGGAACGGAGGCAGGAGGACAGAGCCCCACTGCAGTCCATCTCTAACCGCCCTCCCCCGCCACCAAGTCCCATACCCCCCTCACCCAAAGTGCACAGAAGGAGAGGCGGCAGAGTCCACGCAAACTCTCACTCCACCCCTGCAGAGAGCTCTAGTAGCAGAAGGCTCTCATTCCCCAAAATTTGACAAGTTCTTTCCTTCCCGCCTGACACAAGCCCCCGTCCAAGTTTCACCTCCCAGTTCCATGTGTAGTTGATAATAAAAAATATGTTTCTGTTAACTAATGTTTCCATCATGTTCTTTTGGAGGAGGGGGGGAAAGGGGGATGGTAATTGGACAGGACAGTCACCTTTGGCAGGGTACATAGGCGGGGGCAGGTACAGCAGCAGGGCACATACACAGTGCAGTGACTAGTTGCCCTGGTCAGTCTGGGAGGTGGTTTTCATGTTCTGTAGTGGGGGGTGGGTTGCTCTGTGACTTTGTGGCGGGGGAGGGCAGTTACAGATCTTAAGCGGCGGTCCTTATGCAGGATCACAGAGCCACACAGCAGGAGATCTGTAACCGTCCTCCCCCTGCCACAAAGTCACATAGCCCCCCCATACACACAGTCCCGATCAGGAGGGGTGACAGGCTCCGTTGAAAGAACCAGCCCACCACAGCGGAGCCTGTCAATCCTTGAGTTTAGAAGCTTTCTTTGCGTCACTACACTACACCCGCTCCGCACCACAATCCGCGTCCCAGTTTTAAAAAATTCCCGCGAAAACAGTAGTAAAGAAAACGGTGTTCATTAACAAAGTAGAACTGATTTTATTTCGAAACGTGTGTTGGAAGGGGGGGAGAAGGGGGTATGTAACTGGAGAGGATAGTCAACATTAACTGGGTAAAGAAACGGGGGCAGGTTCGGCTTCTCTGTACACAAACTTTACAGTCACAGGTTACCCTGCTCACTCAGGAACCTAGCTTTCAAAGCCTCCCGGATGCACAGCGTGTCCCGCTGGTCTCTTCTAATCGCCCGGCTGTCTGGCTGTGCGTAATCAGAAGCCAGGCTATTTTCCTCAACCTCCCCCCTTGCTCTCACAGAGATTGTGGAGCACACAGCAAGCTGCTATAACAATGGGGATATTGGTTTCGCTGAGATCACAGCGAGTCAGCAAGCTTCTCCATCTCCCCTTGAGACGGCCAAAAGCACACTCCACCACCATTCTGCACTTGCTCAGCCGGTAGTTGAAGAGTTCTTTTTCACTGTCCAGGGCGCCAGTATAGGGCTTCATGAGCCAGGGCATTAGCGGGTAGGCTGGGTCCCCGAGGATGACTATAGGCATCTCCACATCCCCAACAGTTATTTTGTGGTCCGGGAAGTAAATACCTTGCTGCAGCCGTCTAAACAGACCAGAGTTCCTGAAAACACGAGCGTCATGAACCTTGCCCGGCCATCCGACGTAGATGTTGGTAAAACGTCCCCTGTGGTCCACCAGTGCTTGCAGCACCATGGAAAAGTAGCCCTTTCTGTTAATGTACTGGCTGGCCTGGTGGTCCGGTGCCAGGATAGGGATGTGAGTTCCATCTATGGCCCCACCGCAGTTTGGGAATCCCATCGCTGCGAAGCCATCTATGATCGCCTCCACGTTTCCCAGGGTCACTACCTTTGGCAGCAGTACATCAACGATTGCCTTGGCTACTTGCATCACAACAACCCCCACAGTAGATTTGCCCACCCCAAACTGGTTCGCGACTGACCGGTAGCTGTCTGGCGTTGCAAGCTTCCAGAGGGCTATGGCCACTCGCTTCTGGACAGTCAGGGCTACTCGCATCCGGGTGTCATTGCACTTCAGGGCAGGGGACAGCAACTCACAAAGTTCCAGGAAAGTTCCCTTCCGCATGCGAAAGTTTCGCAGCCACTGGGATTCATCCCAGACCTGCAGCACTATGCGGTCCCACCACTCAGTGCTTGTTTCCCGTGCCCAGAATCGCCGTTCCACGGCATCAACATGACCCATTGCGACCGTGATGTCCTCGGCGCTGGGTCCCCTGCTTTCTGAGAGGTCTGTGCTACTCTCAGACTTCAGGCCATCACCGCGGTGACGTAGCCTCCTCGCCTGACTTATCTGCATCTGCCTCAGGGAAAGGTGTATGATAAGCTGCGAGGCGTTGAGAGCGGCCACAACTGCAGCGATGGTCGCAGTGTGCTCCATGCTCGCAGTGCTGTGGCGTCCGCGCTGTCACTGACTAGAAAAGTGCGCGAACTGATTTCCCGCCGGCGCTTTCAGGGAGGGAGGGCGGGAGTGATGGACGGATGACGACAGTTACCCAAAAGCACCCTGGACACATTTTTTTTACCCAGAAGGCATTTGCGGCTCCACCCAGAATTCCAATGGGCAGCGGGGACTCCGGGAACTGTGGGATAGCTGCCCACAGTGCACAGCTTCCAATGTCGACGCTTTCCCCATTAGTGTGGACTCACAAAGTCGAATTACTGTCCTTAGTGTGGACACACACGTTCGACTTTGCAATATCGATTCCAAAAATTCGATTTAAGTAAAATCGAACTACTCTCGTAGTGTAGACAAGGCCTGAGGCCGCTGCAGGACCAATTTATGACCTGCTGACTTAGCTACTTTTAGCAGTAAGCAAGAATGGTTCAGTATGGCCTGCTAACTTGACTACTGTTAGCAACACACAATAGTGGCTTAGGCACTTTATTGGTTTGACAAAATCTCCCTGAACAGTGAGGGTCTTGCACTCATCTGAAGTTCGTTGCACATTCACTCTGATTTGTTAATGTTGCTATGGGCCTAGGTATTGACTTCTGAGAAGAAAATGCGCTGATTTGTCTTGTGACTGCTCAGTCAGTTGTGTGCCCTGCTTTTTCTCATTGTGTATATTCTAAATACCATACACCTGAAAACTGGTAAAAACAAACGGGTTTGATTGCATACTTGTATGTGTTTCCCTCGTCTTTAAAGAATGACTATTGTTAGATAGCTGAGAAACCAAAATCTGAATGATAAAGTTTGTCAAGTACACCCTGTCATGCACGCTCCTTCTCTCAGGAAGGTCTCTCTTCATTCAAGCTAGGTGAGAAAGGAGTGAAAAATACAACCTCCTTTTGTCACTCCTTGATGTCTCACTCTGAGGTTGAAATTCATCCTACTTTTGCAGGCCTATGCTACACCATCAGCCCCACACATGTCCTTAAGATTAGGCTTGAGTGGTGTTTTACTAGTGGAGAAACCCTTTGCACTCGGGTGAATTTCATCCTAGTTGAAGGTAGAAGCTCAAGGTTTTAATCCAGCTCTCCCTTTGATGTAGCAACATATTTTTGTGGTTGAAACAGTAAGTTTTATTCTCAGTTTCCCTTCCAGTCAGGAAAAACTTGATTTAATCACTTGGGTCAGCACATGGGTCACATCACCAGACTTCAGGAGGATTTATAATTAATCATGTACAGAGCAAGCATCGTTTTCCCTTCAGGTCACATTTTGCTTTGATCTTGACATTTTTTCTATTTCAGACAGTATCATTTACATAATGAACAAATGGCAGATTCATCTTTTGATGTGGACCTATGTTGTTTATCTGGTTTCTCAGTTCCTTAGACCTGTCTTTCCCACCCCATCTCACCCTAAGGCTTTGGCACGCTTTACACCTAAAACTGAGGTTGACCTAGCTGCATCATTCAAGCCTGTGAAAAATTCTGTGCCCTGAGCACTGTAGTTAGGTTGACCTAACCCCTGGTGGAGATGTGGCTAGGTTGATGAAGGAGTTTTCCATTGACTTCTCGGAGAGGTGGGTTAACTACATCAAATGAAAAAATCCTTCCATGGATGTAGGGAACATCTATGCCATGGTGCTACAGTGGCGTAGCTGCAGCTGTGTTGCTGCAGTGGCTGTAGTGTAGACGTACCTTTTGTCTTCACGGATTAAAGGTGTTTTTTTTTTTTTTTTTTTTTTTAAACTGTGGGAGATAACTAATGCACGTTAGCTATCCCACTCTAAAAATGTAGTGGAGACAAGGCACTATAGTTTTACCATGAGATTAACTAAGAAAAGCCAACCACTGGCAGGAGGATTAGTGCTGCTGAGCCCACTTAGTTACCTCATGGTAAAAACTATGGGTTCCTTGTCTCCATTTAAGATTTTACGGGAGTAACTATCCCCTATTAATTATCTCACTTTAAAAAATCCACCTTTTTGTCACTGAAAATAAACTAGTAGCTCACATTAAGTATTACTGTAGAAATTATTGTTCCAGACTAGAACAAATCTCCAACTGTAAATCCATCTTAAATGTGATTAAAAACTGCAAAGGAAGCGAGTTTTCCTTGCTGCCTTTTTTCCTTTTCTGCAGTGTTCAGGGAAGTTACACTGTTCTCTTTATAGTGGCCTAATTCATGCCTTCTTACGCAATTGGTATTTCTCTTTTCCTGGGCAGATTTTTCCTATCTATTGGTGGTTTGGGGGGTGATATGTAGCTAGCTTCAAAATAAAGCACTAATGACAGCTGGCTGCTGGTAAACTGGCTACCCACCTGTTGTGTCCTTTCAGTTAGGTGAGCACTTCGTTATGTGGGCTGGAATACCTTTTCTTGCCAACTGAGGCAAAATCTTATTTGTCTGGCAGCTCAGCACTGCAAAATATTGGCCTGGACAAATGAAACTTAATTGCTTGCTGCCTTCTGACCAGCTCTTAAAAATCCTGGGGCTACTGACTAACTGATGCATCTGCCTTCTGGCTTTAAATGAACCCTTGCTTCCTACCTCAGTCTCCTTGTAATCATCCCCCTCCCCCCACTCCAAAGAGTAGAAGAAAGGGATGATTTTCTTCTGTGGCAATTGCACTGCTAAAATTACTCTCTGGCTCTGTTCAGATAGTTGCTCTCTAATATACCCTTCAGGAAGAGCGTACATGGCTAATTGTGTATGGCTACAAAACGGGGGGAAAAAGGACCTTCTTAATATCTCATCCAAGGAAAAAATGAGAATGAGGAGCATAGGAATTGCCATACAAGATCAAACCAATGGCCAATCTAGTTAGGTAGTCTGCCTCCAACAGTGGCTGGGGCTGGATTTTTTTCAGAGGCAGTCTTAAAAGCCCATACTTGCTGTATAATAACAAATGAATGGCCTAAGTTCCTTCCCAGCCCTACGCAGTTAATGTCAGCTTGTGTTCTGAAGAACATGGATTGATATCCCTTATAAATGTTTCTTTTAGCTACTGTATCTGCAAATTATATTGTTCTTCACCTAAATAACTCCTTCTTAAAATCCCACTTAGCTCTTTTCCACTGATTAGGCCTCATCTGGAGTATTGTGTCCAGTTCTGAGCGCCACGTTTCAGGAAAGATGTGGACAAATTAGAGAAAGTCCAGAGAAGAGCAACAAAAATGATTAAAGGTCTAGAAAACATGACCCAATTTTCCCTCATAGATATCTTTAGTCTGGAAAAGAGAAGACTGAGCGGGGACATAACAGTTTCCAAGTACATAAAAGGTT
Source organism: Malaclemys terrapin pileata (assembly GCF_027887155.1). Classification (NCBI taxonomy): domain Eukaryota; kingdom Metazoa; phylum Chordata; order Testudines; family Emydidae; genus Malaclemys; species Malaclemys terrapin. Next base: position 98,438,900 of record NC_071510.1, on the reverse strand, counting down.
GTTACAAGGAGGAGGGAGAAGAATTGTTCTTCTTAACCTCTGAGGATAGGACAAGAAGCAATGGGCTTAAATTGCAGCAAGGACGGTTTAGGTTGGACATTAAGAAAAACTTCTTAACTGTCAGGGTGGTTAAGCCCTGGAATAAATTGCCTAGGGAGGCTGTGGAATCTCCATCATTGGGGATTTTTAAGAACAGGTTAGACAAACACCTGTCAGGGATGGTCTAGATAATACTTATTCCTGCCATGAGTGCAGGGAACTGGACTAGATGACCTCTCAAGGTCCCTTACAGTCCTATGATTCTATAATGTGTTGTAATGAATCACTCTAGTTAAGTTATGCTTTGTTTTAAAGTATTTTGTATTTGTTTTAGAAGTATTGTTGTCTAATGTCATCAGGTGGACCCTTGTTCTAGGAGAAAAAGTAAACGGGAGCACCTCACTGACAGTTTCTATATCACTTTAATATTTTATAGTAGTATATGCCTCTCTCTCACAGATCACCTATTATTTATTGTCACCTCTCTAAACTAAGATGTCTGCCCGATCTATTTATTATTATTTTATTATTTGTATTCTCCTATGGCCTAGGAACCCAGCTATCACTAGTGGGCATGTGCATGTAGGTAGATGTTTTTTTGCCTTAATCTATTTGCATTGTGAGGTAACAAAGGGTTGGAGGGCAGGAATCCTGCTTGTTTCTCAGAGTACTTATGGCTGTGTGAAGGTCTTTCTTGTTCAGCTTCGTGTGTCTCTAGTTCAGTGCACACAGTAGATTGCCTTATCCCTATATAAAATATAATAACTCAAATATGAGGAAAATCACTTCCACCTTAATGTACTAATGCTGGTCTATCTCAGTTCTGCATTAAACTTCCTCCCGTTCAGTCTTTCATGCTGCACATTACCATAAAACCAACACTATATCTGCCAAACCACTGGCAGGATTGTAGAGTAATTAATTATTTTTGTTGCATAAACAAGCTGAGCGATAGACTGAAATGGCATTGCTGCCATTACACTAAGAACACTGATCTTGTCTGTCTGTGCCTCCTGCTTGAATATGAACCAGCTGATAAAATAAGAATTGGCCAGCATCAATGAAACCTTGCCTTTGGGTTGGAGAGGGAAATAATGAACGCTTTATGAATAGAATTGTTTTTAATGTTTAAAAGGTTTACAGCTGCTGCATAGCTGAAGAACATTTTTTATTAAAATATTTTTAAAGAAGCCTGTGACAGCTGGATAACTTTTATTTTATGTAGCATTTTAGAGTCTCCTTTAAAGAGGATAGAGAATATTTTCTCCCCCACAGCTTTGAATTGCTTTGTATGTAGGCAACCAGAATCAGACCAACAACTTAGATTCGCTTTGCTTCCTCTCTCAGAATTGAGATGATCTTTATGTACTAAGATGCATTGTGTAAAAGCTGGTCCACGAGATGGAGGATGATATATTGATGGGGTTAATTGCTGGACACTCTGGGAGCCAGATTCTGATCCTGCAAATACTTATTCACAGCGGTAACTCTACCGTCATGAGTAGTCTCATTATATTCAGTGAGACTATTTGCCTGCATAAAGTTGCTTACATGTGTAAGTGGACCTCAGTTGCACTGAAGTGACACAACATTTACATTGTTGTAACTGAGATCAGGATCTGGCCCATGGTGTTGAAAAGCTAGAGAAAACCATGTCCCTGATTCTGCAAAGAGAAGTCTGCCGCCTCATCCCCATTAAAGTGACAGGGATCTGTGTGGATGCAGGAGTCTGCCTGAATTAATCTATCTGCAGAATTGGGGCCCATGTTTGTTTAACATGAAGGCAAGATTTTTACACTATGTAAAGAGCTCATTAAAAACCGTTCTAGTGTAATCTTTTATTGTTAATTTCATTCTTACAAGTTCTAGGTTGAAATTTTTTTCTTTATCTTCCAGATGGTATTTTCAAAAGCTAATATACATTCTTTTTCATGGCTGATTTCCTTGTATAATGTTTTTCTATTGTCCTTTCTGAATCCTCTTTAATGAAAGAGAATCAAATGTTCTCCATAAGGCTGCCATGTTATTCTAGCCAGACAATCTATTACAGACAACTTCTTGCCATGGAATCATATTTCACAGATTTTAGGCCAAACAGATGCCTACAACTAAAATAGCTTAACTGCTGAAATAGTGTTTTATCTCCGTTGGCAGCTCTTCTCGTAATACCCCAAACCATGAAGCTAAAAAGCTTCCACAGGCTAATGGTTTCTATCGTGAAAATGTTGTCAGGTTTTCAGAGCAGTGGTCTCTTTCTTTACTGAAGGTTTGTGTATATTTAGGAATGAGTGATCTGCCTTAGTTATAGTTCAACTAGACTATGCTGACTAACACGGAGTAGGGAAAGCAAAGGCTACAAAGCAACACATTCCGTCACTTTCCGTGCTGTAATCTTGCCAGGTGCTGAGCCCGCAGTGATGTTTAATTGCCGTCTGTATGTTATCCTCTGTGAAAGTCCTCTTTTGGCAGCCCAAGCCAGACCTTTGTACCTTTGTTTAGCTTGAGTAGCACAGCTTTGAACAGGAACAGAATGGTATTTGCTAAAAAGAAAGACATCCAAGTTGCACTTAGTAAGGGAAGCACTGTGTGCAAAGCAATCCATGGTTGTCTCATCTTCCTTCAGTGCAGGGGCGCCTTGAGAACTTGTGGGGAACCAAGCAAGCAGAGGCGCTGACTTTCCCAGGAGGTGCTCGACCCCCCCCTCCCCCACTCCCCCACTCCCCCACTCCACCCCTTCCCCCAGCCCCGTACCCCTACCCCTTCCCTGCCTCTTCCTGTCCCCACTCTTCCTCCTCCTCCTCCCCCAGTGCCTCCTGAATGCTGCTGAACAGCTGATCCCAGTGGGTGGGAGGCACTGGGAGGGAGGGGTAGAAGCTGATCAGTGGGGCCCACTGGCAGGCGGGAAGGCTGGGGGGCAGGGGGAAGGAGCTGATCCACGGCGTGTTTTTTCCCATGGGTGCTCCAGCCCCGGAGCACCCACAGTGTCGCTACCTATGCGAGCAAGAGTTGAGACCCAGCCTGGTGGTGGGCAAAGTTTGTCTCTGACTTTGGTCTGTCTTCCAGAGTGGGAGATCAAATGTAGAACTTGATGAAATTTTTTCACCAGATTTTTTTCATCAAAAATGCATTTTCCGGGACTCTGAAATTTGTGAATTTGTGTCAGATTTGATAAATAGTTTTAGGGGAAAAAAGTAGAAAAAACTGGGTGGGGGGACTTAAAGAAAGTCTAAATATTTTAGAGACTAACAAATTTATTTGGGCATAAGTTTTCATGGGCATCCAATGAAGTGGATTTTAGCCCACGAAAGCTTATGCCCAAATAAATTTGTTAGTCTCTAATGTGCCACAAGTACTCCTTGTTTTTTTTGCTGATACAGACTAACATGGCTACCACTCTGAAACCTGTAAATGTTTCATTTCAACTATTTTGTTTCAAAATATTTTGTTTTGATGTCTGCACGTTGAATTCAAATTTTAGTCAAACACACAAAAGGGTGATAAATACCCCAAACCAACCAAATCAAAATGAAAAACAAAAATATTTATATATTTTTGAGTTCACTGAAACGTTTAAAAACAAAACAAAAAAACTTCTTTTGAATAAGTCAATTTGAAATGATTTTTTTTTTTTCCAATTTGAGAAGAAATTTTGGAGGTGAAAAAATGGTTTCAGTTTGAATTGAACCAGATAGCTTTTCAGTTTGGTCTGTCAGATCTAATTAGGCGATGAACTGTCTACTCCTCCAGTCTCAGACCTGAAGGGAAGGGGAATGTGGCTGACCCATAAGCATAGACATCTGCAAGGGGCCCCAAAAGTGCTGTCCCCAAGTAGTCACTTGCATTGCTTGTGTTTGAAGGCTGCCACTGGATGCACACATGGAATTCTTCTTAATGCTAGTGAGAATTAAGCATGTAGTGGGGGCCAAATTCATATCTGATATAAACAGCAATAATTCTATAGCAGCAGGGCTGAATTTTCCTCTGTCTTTTTCAAATGCGAATTGTGGGCGTAATTTTCCACATTCAGATTTTGTATGCACAATTATCCGTGCTAGTTAAAAGCAGTTTATAGAAATTCGATCCATAAAGACAAAGCAAAATAAATTCCCTAACTTCCTGGTTTTGCTGTTACCCAGGGTTTTCAGAACCTAAAGCCGTGGTAACTTAACTGTTTCTCTCCAGGCAGTGTCAGGAATAAGTCAATGGAGGCACAGCTCATCCGTCTGATATATAATTGATACAAACCAGAGTGCTTTCACCTCACTACTTTGTAATTTTAAGCGCGCACACGTACACACGCGCGCACACGTACACACACGCGCGCACACATGCATACTCTGTCCCAGTAGGTTTAGAGCATTTCAAAACATTTATATTTACCTAACGTTAAGAATGGTCTTGAGGGTTGAGCGGCCAGGCTTCAGGGGGCCCCCGCCTTTTATTTAGCCACTGGGGAACTTGGTTCTCAGATCCTTGCCCAAAGAAAGCTCCCTCAGACTGCACCAAAGCAAATTCTTTTGCCTAATCTTGTATAGCTAACTTCAAACAAAGTGCATAACCTGTAGTGACTCCTACTGGGTCATCATTGTAACCACTAATGGGTCACCAATTCTCCTAATTTCAGCAAAACTGCTCATTATCTCTTGTCACAATATTTCTAGTCATAACAATAAAACTCGCATATCAGAGGTGTCAGAGGCATTCAAGACCAAGGTCAGCTGTCCAAACATTCCTTCTGTTCTCACAATACATTCCCTTCTTATCCCATCCTCCCATTCTGATAGCAAAACTGCAAACATGCAGTTATTTGGCCTTGCCTCTCAGGGCCTAAAATTTTCCTAGCTATATGATGATTGGTTTTCAGCAGGCACTGACTGAACATACAAAATTGCTGACTGCAGTACTGCCAAATTCTGGTGTTAAGTGACCATATGTCCCATTTTGGCCTGGACAGTCCCTTTTTAAACCCTGTCCTGGGCATCCCAATTTTTTTTTGGCAAAACTGGGCATTTGTCCCATTTGCCCTTTCCAACTGACCATCAGTTGGCAAGAGCAAATAGGGAGCATGCCCCACTTTTTGGCAAAACTGGGCATTTATCCTAAGTGGGGTGCAGAAGAATGTTTGGGAGGAGCAAGTAGCAATGTCAGTGATGCGAGAAGACTTGTTCCAGCCCCACACGTGGGAGGGGTTCCCTAAGCGGCTCTGGCCAGCTCCACATGGGGTAGGGGGCGAGGGCCAGCCGTGTGTGTGTGCGCTTCGGTCAGCCCCGCCTGTGCGTGGGGGAGAGAGAGGGGCCTCAGGTCAGTCCTGCATATATATATATATGTGTGTGTGTGTGTGTGTGTGCGGCTTGGGCAAGCGGCTCGGATCATCCGCAGGGGAGTTTGGGTGAGCCTCACGTGGTGTCCCATTTTCCCTTCGGAAAATAGTCACCCTATCTGGGGTACATGCAAGAATGTCAAATTCTGAGGTAACATTGTCATCACATTACGTCACATGACTCTGTCTGCTAGCCTCCTTTCTCCATCTGCTGGCAGAGTCCTATCACTTGGTCAGCTATTAGTCAGACTTGCCATTGATGGACTGTCCAATGTGCACAACTTTTAAATCATTCTTCAGAACTCAAGGCAAGAATTTAATTTTTTTTTTCAGAGCAAGAATGAGCATGCACCTAATAATGCGCCTGTTTTTATAGATTTTTATTCAATATGCTGGCAGAGATAGTGTTGCCTTTGTATCTGCTAAAAATTCTGGGCCAGGATTACTTGACACACTTGTAGCACCAAAATACCTGAAGGTAAGAAGGTAATTTGACCTACATAGTGTGTGGAAAAAGTATGCATTGTGCTATCAGGATCTGCTCTTTAACTGTGCTGTGGATATTTTGGCACTCTGTGGAATCAAGCAGCATATTGTTAGATGAAAGGAGAAATGTCTGCCCAGTGCACCAATGGAATTCAGGTAACTGTGCTTTCTAATCTCCACTGAGCTGTACTCTTCACTTTAATATTTCATAGACAATGTCAACCACATTTTCAAATGCTACAGTTTCTAAATGGTGGCTACAAATGTGTGTGAAAGCCTCACCCTTATGCATGCGTATAGGATAATAGTGTATACAACTACCCCCAAAATATGTAGATTACCATTTGTGTGCATAAACATAAGTTTTGCTTGCGTAATGGATACATGGGCAGTTGCTGCAATGTAAGCACCGGCATTTGACAACGTGGACTTGCATGTTTGAATACCCCCAACGGAACCAGAATTCTCAGACTGCGCTCCACTTCCACCCCAAAAATGTATTTAGTATAGAGGTATTATTTAAAAGGACAATACGTAGCACATCCTGCCCTTAGAGAAAATGCCACAGAAATGTTTAAAATTATTCTGTAAAATGTCATGAAGAACAGTATTCCCATCACAGAATTCTATAGGATGGTTCAAAACATACACAAGTCATTCTCTCTATTTGTTCCTTTTAAGGTTTTAGAGTAACTTGTACAGAATCATAATACGTTTGTACACAACCTTCTTTCATCCCAGTTAAGTTATTTAGCACTCTTCCATAAGGATATACATCTCATAGCATTGATGAATGTAATATATATGAGCAAGGAAACGCTAGTGAAGATGGGTGCTCCAAGGTAACAAACAACTAATTATTTTAAAAGACACAATGTTTTATGTTTGTTTTGATTTGGTTTTAATATATTTTGCTTGTTTTTTCTCCTTTGGAAAGTTCCGTTCCCTTCCTTGATGACTACGTTGCTCCAAAGTGCTTGGAAGAGCCCGGTTGCCCACAGATACTCTGTCTCTTCCTTGCCAAGCCCTTTGTTCCAATGAAGGCTAGCATAAGGGCCAATGGGTGGTTGCATTGGAATGCCTGACTCCTCCCCATTCTCCCTGAACACCATGGAAGTAGTCTCTGCATGGTCTGTCATGGAAGGCCACTTTGAGGGCAGGTCTGGAAGGGTCTGTGGTGCACTGGGGGTGGGGCCACAGATCCACATTTACGTGGATCTAGAGGTCCTATTTTCCTGTGCAGCTGGCATGGAGAGGCTGTGAACACTATTCAAGCCCATAAGCAAAGGTGAAAGAATTCCAGCACAGGGAGTCAAAGCGGGAGAATCACATGGTCAGAGTGGTAGGAGAGGAAAAGGGGAGGGCCAAAGAGTAGAAGGCTTCAGTAATCCAAGTGAGAGGACTGGGGCATTGACAAGGGTTTTAGTGGTGGGTCTGGAGGGGAAAGGATGGGTTTTATAGCTGTTGTAAAATATTTAGCAACAGCTTGGATGTGCGGGGAGAAGGAATGATGTGTCAAATGACCCTGCAGTACAAGCCTGTGGAGAGGCAGGCGAGTGGAGTGGTCTGTGGAGATATTGCTAACATCGTTCATTATTATACCTCTTTTACAGATAGTGGGGTTGGGGCACAGAAATATGACTTACCTTGGTCACAGGAGCAGAGTGGGAATAAAAGCCAGGGTTCCTGATACCCAGTCACCTGATCTTACCAGTCGACAGCATTCAGTCAGTCTAGGGAAGACCTGGGTGGTGGTGAGTAGTTCTTCTCTTGGCACTGGACATCTGGTGCTTGATGTATCCCAGTCCAAAGACAGTTTCTTTTGAGTGTGTGAATCCCAGCATAAGGTGGTTAATTATGGAAATTTGGTGATCTACAGAAGCACTCATACTTCACAGGGATCCTAGTCAAGCTGATTGAGTCTTGGCCTGAAGCCTCTCAGACTCCTTGTCCTGGCAAGCTTCAACGTTTATGGAAATCATGTCTGTGTAATCTTTGTATGTCACAACTGCCACATCTGAGCTCTCTGGGTCTCATGACCTCCTATGAGTAGAGACCAGTTGAATCAAGGTGGATAATTTCAAGCTAAGACTTGTAGTTTGTCAGCTGCAGCTCCATATTCAAGATGAGGGAAGCAGCAGCTGCCATGGCCATGTTGTCAGATTCTGTCTGCTAGCCTGTGGGCTCCCTTCGAGCTACGCCTGCTGTGTATGTATATGTTGAATAGCCCGGCCAGGCTGTACAAACATACAATGTCAGAGAGATACATGACCTTACTGTACACTCCTTATTTGCATTTATGCCAATAGTCCCCTTCAATCAGACTACTTGTATAAGGAAGTGCTCATCCTTGAGAGAAACTTATGTCATCTGCATAAAGTCAGAGCATTTAGGCTGGAGGGCAGACTGGGGAGGTAACATTTTGCCAGACCTGCTGTTGTCCCACCTCGTGCCCACACCCAAACTAACCTTTTCTACGAGTCCCAGGAAGGCTGGTGTGGAGACCAGCTCTATGGTGAGGGACCTCTGCATGGCTGCTCAGGCAGCTGATCCCCTGAAGAGCCCCTGTGCAGAGCTTAAGTGATGCAGAGGCCCTTATGCCATCCCTCTGCCCTGGGAGTGAATAGGAGTAAGGGTTGCACGCTTGGGCCCTTAAGATATAATGGCCTGTGCATGTGATTATGTAACTGCCACAGCAGATGCACCATCCTCATGAAATAATTCACATTTAGCTAATGAAGCCCCTGGCAGAATGTATTTTGGGACACTTCCTGTTTACAGATCTCTGCTAACCCTGTTATGCCATTAATTCTGGTGGTGTTTATTCCTGGGCATTGTAGTAACTTACTAATTTGTCTCTCTTTAATAGGAAGCAGAGACACAAGCTTAATACACTGATTAGGAAATTATTCTGACTTTCTCTAGCAATTTTCTCCATTAGTGCAGATAGCTGTAAATCAGATCCACGGGGCCAGGCTGAAACCTGGCTGACCTCTTACTGCCTGGGCTTAGTTTACAAACATTAGGAGGAAGTTTGATCAGCACAGATGTGTACCTTGCACCAAGCTTGGTGCGTTTACAAGTGTCAGGGCTCTGGGTTGTTGGTGTTGTCCAGGAATATTATGTCATTAAGTAGAACATGCAAAGATGCAGGCACACTAATAGGGCAGAGTGCATACTGACCTTGTTTGACTGGGCGGGGGTGGGAAGCACAAGAACCCTTATACTCCAACCCTCCCCCCTACACACAGCTCCCAGGTGCCAAAGGGCAGCTTACAATAGCAGTGCAGCCCCTGCATAAAGGGGAATGGAGTGCTCCTGACCTGTGGGGAGCAAGGTGGGCAAAAGGGGGTATAGAGAAGCGGGGGCCATATCGTGCCAGGGAGGTGGTGTGATCTGCAGAGCAGGATCATCCTGCTCATAGCTGGCAAAAAATGCACCCCTGTCCCAGCAAGTACTAGGGAGGCAGGAATTCTCTGCTGTTCCTCCTGGGACAGTGCAGCTCCACATGGCCCCCTGCTTGGCCATAATCTAGATCTATATTTCCAGCTGGGACAGTTGCTTCCCTCTAACTTGCTGCAGAGAGAACCTAGGAACCCAGCAAGGCAGCAAGTGCAAAGTTTGTGAAAGGTCAGAGTCTAGCAAGTAGCGTGGAGGTATTTATTGCTTGAACATATCTACCATATGTTACTCCACTGCTTTTCTAGCGGCCTCTCTGCTCCAGCTTCTGTGCTGCTGCCATGTTTCTTTGCTGTTTCACTGGAAGTCCCAGTGAGGCACCAGGACGTACCTGGTACACTTAGGAGCCCTAGAGGAGAGATTTAGCATGTCTTAATGTACATGTAAGTTAGCCAGCAGTGAAGCTAAAACTAGGGTGGTAATGATTTCTTACCACACAAGAGAATTTTGATGCTCCGTTTATTGATGTCTCTTTAGTGCTTTGAGCTCTTCGGAAGAAAGGGCTTAAGCTCCAGCAAGGGAGATGTAGGTTAGATATTAGGAAAAACTTCCTAATATAAGGGAGTTAAGCTCTGAAGCAGGCTTCCAAGGGATTATGGAATCCTCATCATTGGAGTTCTTAAGAACAGGTTGTACAAACACCTGTCAGGCATGTTCGAGGTTTATTTGGCCCTGCCTCAGCACATGAGGCTGGACTAGGTGACCTCTGGAGGTCCCCTCCAGCCCTACATTTCTATGATTCTCTGACTGGAGGGCAATAGGATAGGCAGGTTCTACGGCAGTTGAGATGAGGTGCTTGAAGGACAGACTGACTTCTGAAGAAACAAGGAACCTGACCAAATCAGGAACATGGCAAAGTAAAAGAAGAAACAGACTTATTTTAGAAAATCCTGGAGTAATGCTGCTTATAACCTTTTCCCTATTGCTGTGCTTTATTTAATCTTTTCATTAGTTCACTACAAGCACTTTCCCTAGTGGGAAGAAAATAAGAATGTCCATACTGGGTCAGACCGAAGGTCCATTTAGCCCAGTATCCTGTCTTCCAAAGGTGGCCAATGCCAGGTGCCCCAGAGGTAATCATCAAGTGATTCATGTCTTGTTGCCCATTCTCAGCTTCTGGCAAACAGAAGCTAGGGACACCATCCGTGCCCATCTTGACTAATAGCCATTGATGGAACCATCCTCCATGAATTTATCTAATTCTTTTTTGAACCCTGTAATAGTCTTGGCCTTCACAACATACTCTGGCAAAAAGTTCCACATGTTGACACTGCGTTGTGTGAAGAAATACTTTCTTTTATTAGTTTTAAACCTGTTGCCTATTAATTTCATTTGATGACCCCTAGTTCTTGTGTTATGAGAAGGAGTAAATAACACTTCCTTATTTACTTTCTCCATACCAGTTATGATTTTATAGACCTCAATCATATCCCTCTTTAGTCATCTCTTTTCCAAACTGAAAAGTCCCAGTCTCATTAATCTCTCCTCATATGGAAGCCGTTCCATACCCCATATCATTTTTATTGCCCTATTCTGACCCTTTTGCAATATATATCCAATATATCTTTTTTGAGATGGGGTGACCACATCTGCATGCAATATTCAAGATGTGGGTATACCATGAATTTATATAGAGGCAATACGATATTTTCTGTCTTACTATCAATCCCTTTCTTAATGATTCCCAACATTTCTGTTCACTTTTTTTGACTGCCGCTGCACATTGAGTGGATGTTTTCAAAGAACTATCCACAATGACTCCAAGATCTCTTTCTTGAATGGTAACAGCTTATTTAGACCCCATCATTTTATATGTATAGTTAGGATTATGTTTTCCAATGTGCATTACTTTGCATTTATCAACATTGAATTTCATCTGCCATTTTGTTGCCAGTCACCCAGTTTTGAGAGATCCTTTTGTAGCACTTCACAGTGTGCCTGGGACTTAACTATCTGGAGTAGTTTTTGTATGATCTCAAAATTTTGCCACCTCATTGTTTAACCCTTTTCCAGATTGTTTATGAATGTGTTGAATAGGACTGGTCCCAGTACAGGCCCTTGGGGGACACCACTATTTACCTCTCTCCATTCTGAAAACTGACCATTTATTCATATCCTTTGTTTCCTATCTTTTTAACCAGTTACCAATCCATGAGAGGACCTTCCCTCTTATCCCATGACAGCTTACTTTGCGTAAGAGCCTTTGGTAAGGGACCTTGTCAAAGGCTTTCTGAAAATCTAAATAAACTGTATCCACTGGATCCCCCTTGTCCACATGCTTATTGACCCCCTCAAATAATTCTAGCAGATTGGTGAGGCATGATTTCCCTTTAAAAAAAAAAAACGTGTTGACTCTTCCCCAACAAATTATGTTCATCTAGGTGTCTGACAATTTTGTTCTTTACTATAGTTTCAACCAGTTTCTCCAGTACTGAAGTCAGGCTTACTGGCCTGTAATTGCCGGGATCACTTCTGGAGCCCTTTTTCAAAATTGGTGTTACATTAGCTGTCCTCCACTCATTTGGTACAGAAGCTGGTTTAAATTATAGTTACAGATGACAGTTAGTAGTTCTGCAATTTCACATTTGAGTTCCTTCAGAACTTTTGGGTGAACATCATCTGATCCTTATACGTACAATGCATGCACTTCTACCCCTCACAGAACTAAAAGTGGCTTTTAAGACACTTGTAAAAGGGCACACCTGCCCAGTAGCACCCCTTGCTGGCCAGAGGTAGCTCTGCAGCACCCTGCCACAGTCTGTCTCCCCCTCCCCCTCCCCCCACCCTTTCAGGGTTTTTAAAATAATCTTCACTAGTCCAGAGTCCTTAAAACATTTCCCTTCTGCATCTAATTCATTTACATACAATCAGGGGTGAAAGTTACTTAAAGGACTTACTGGTACGCTGGAGTCCTGAGCGGGGGCGTGGCCTCAACCAGAAGAGGCGGGGTCTTTCAAGATTTAAAGGCCCTGGGGCTCTGGCTGTGGCTGGGAGCCCCAGGGCCTTTAAATCACCCCAGAGCTACCAGCTGCAGAGGCAGCTGGGAGCCCTGGGGCTCGGGGCAAATTAAAGGGCCCGGGGCTCCAGCCACCACGGAGCTCCGGGCCCTTTAAATCACCGTGGGAGCCCTGCCACTGCTACCCTGGGGCAGCAGGGCTAAGGCAGGGATTTAAAGGGCCTGGTGCTCCTGTGACTGCAGGGAGCCCCGGGCCCTTTAAAGCGCCGCTGGAGCTCCAGCAGCCGGGCTCAGGCGCAGCTTTAAAGGTCCCGGGGCTCCCTGCAGGAGCTGGAGCACAGGGCCCTTTAAATCTCCACCCAAGCCCGTCTGCAGGAGCCCTGGGGCTCCAGCAGCGATTTAAAGGGCCAGAGGCTCTGGCTGCTGTGGGGAACCCTGGGCCCTTTAAATCACCGTTGGAGCTCTGGCAGCTGGGCTCGGGCGGTGCTTTAAAGGGCCCGGGGCTCCCTACAGGGATTGGAGGCCTTTAAATCCCCACCCGAGCCTGGCTGCCAGAGCTCTGATGGTGATTTAAAGGACCTGGGGCTCCCCGCAGCGGCTGGAGCCCTGGGCCCTCTAAATCATCGTCGGAGAAGCCGGTCCAGTCCAGCACGGCGTACCAGCTTACTTTTCACCTCTGCATACAATTCACACAATACTCAGTCTGGGGGCTTCTCGCAGACGATAATCCTCGTCTCCCCTCTTGCATGGAGTCTTCCCTTGCTTTTCACAGGCCACTCCTAGCCCTGCCTGGCTGGAGTCTTTTGGTCCCTGAAATCTCAGATTCTTCTGTAGCCTGCAGCAGCCCTTCTAACTCTGCAGCTTCAATCCACTGCTGTCTCCCTCTTTATAAGGGCCAGGTTCCTTACCTTAAGTCCAACTGGGCAGTGGGTAACCAGAAAAAAAGGAAAAAGGTAATTGGTGACAGTTGCACTGGACCCTCACTTCCTCTTAAAGAGGCCAGTCATCCTGCAACAACATTATTTTGGGAAAATGAAATTTATAATCAAGGAGCTGTTGTCTCATAACAATAGCCCAAAATACTAAGATATTGGTGCCCTTCGTAGGGATTTGAAGACCTTTGCAGACTTTTGGCACATTCCTTGTTGTAAGTTATTGCTGTGCCATATTCATTTGCTGTACCTTTCAGTAACAGAACAAACCAGAAGAGGCTGGCAAAGGTTTATCCGTTATTAACTCCCAATGCATCCGAAGAAGTGGGCTGTAGTCCACGAAAGCTTATGCTCTAATACATTTGTTAGTCTCTAAGGTGCCACAAGTACTCCTGTTCTTTTAACTCCCAATTATGTTTCAACCAAGAATGCTTCATCTGTTAGGAGGAAAACAGAATCTTTGCCACTGACATCCCCTGTATTCCCAAATTGCAACTCTTTGTAAAAGACAGTCTGATGATATGCTTCACTGTATTTAAAAATCACAAATTTACTGAAGTCTCTGGATTCTTTATGTAGTTTTCTTCCCAAATGTCAATATAATTGTGTGGAAATTGGAATGAGTTCACTAACCCCCTTCAGACTCTCACTTCCCTCTAACACCTCCTGCAGCATTATATTTCTTGCTGTAACATCCTCTGCAACATCACACCTGCTACTGACAGCTCTCAAATAACATTTCCTTTCCATGTGACTTTGGCAGGGATGAGTTTGTTGACTGGAAAATCATTTGAATTCATCCAGGATTACCTCCTTCAATGTATGATTTTAAACTTTTTGTTAAAATAAATTACGTATTGATCATTTGGGCTACATGCTGCAGAACAAAAGGTAGCTGTGACAGGCTGCATATGGCTACTCAGTCAGCCATCTTACCCTTCTGATGTTTTGTTCCTTCTTGTCTTGTCTCCAACAGCACCAGCAGCTGGAGTAAAGCAAGAATCACAATCCATGTTGATACCCCATGACACCTAAAACAGCATCAGCAACAAAAGGAAACAAGCTGGAGAGGAGCTGGTTGACCTGAATGTGACTTAATTTAATTGCTGATTTAATCTGGCCAAAATGGTAGTGATTTCACTGTTTCCATCCTGGCATGTTGTGTTGGAAGATGTGTTGTGTTCAGCGCAATCTATACGAGGGCTGAAGGACTGATCGATCAAAGTGATCATGGTGATGTTATGCTGGAGCCTAGAGCATTTCCCTCTTTGTTTGAATGAGAAATGTCTTTAAAATCCACTACTGTGAAAGCAAGAACAAACTTCTCATCCTTCACAAGCTCATTAGCAGTCAACAGTGCACTTGGCAATATAATATAAAGAATATACCGTAGTTAGATGTAAAGTACCAAACTTAGTCTTTTAACCCAACAAATGAACCTTTTAGCATAATCATTTATAAACACTGGTAGCACTTTCCTCCTCATGGTATGGATCAACAGGGCAAAGGGTCATGTCAACTTACTCTTCCAATGGAATAAGAATCCTAAGAGGCTGATACCTCTTTCCCCATTGGGCCCCCATTTATGAAAGCACCAATTGAAGTCAATGGTACTTGATCATATGCTTAGCATGTGATAACTGCTTTCCTGAATCATGGCCTTTGGCAGCAGGAACCTGTACGCCCAGGCCCCCAGTCTGACTCCTTTTCTGTTGCCAGAGACTAACTTTCTTTTACCATCTTGAACACCGTGAGCTGCCTTTTCAGTGTCACTGGGAATTACAGTGTTTGACATGAACAATGATGTAACCTATTGCTTAAATCAGCTTCTGTACCAGATAACTGGAGGATAGCTAATGTAATACCAATTTTTAAAAAGAGGTTCAGAGGCGATCCTTGCAGTTACAGGCCAGTAAGTCTGACTTCAGTAGCAGGCAAAGTGGTTGCAACTATAGTAAAGAACAGAATTATCAGACTCGTAGATGAACATGATATTTTGGGGGAAGAGTCAACACAACTTTTGTAAAGGGAAATCATGCCTCACCAACCTATCAGAATTCTTTGAGGGTACCATCAAGCATGTGGACAGGAGTGATCCAGTCAATATAGTGTGCTTAGATTTCCAGAAAGCCTTTAATAAGGTCTCACATCAAAGGCTCTTGAGCAAGGTAAGTGCACATCAAAGGCTCTTGAGCAAGGTAAGTGCACATCAAAGGCTCTTGAGCAAGGTAAGTGGTTATTGGATAAGAGGGAAGGTCCTCTCATGGATCAGTATCTGGTTAAAAGACAGGAAATGAGTAGGAAACAATGGTCAGTTTTCAGACTGGAGTGAAGTAAATAGCTATGTCTGTCAGAGATCTGTACTAGGATCTGTATTGTTCAACATATTCATAAATGAGCTGGAAAAGGGGGTGAACAGTGAGGTGGAAAAGGTTGCAGACAATACTAAATTACTCAAGACAGTTAAAGTCCAAAGCTGACAGTGAAGAATTACAAAGGGATCTCACAAAACTGGGTTGCTGGGGCAACAAACTAGCAGAGGAAATTCAGTGTTGATAATTGAAAGTAATGCACATTTGGAAAAAAATAATCCCAACTAAACATACAAAATGATGGGGTCTAAATTAGCTGTTACCATTCCAGAAAGAGATCTTGGAGTCATTGTGGATGGTTCTCTGAAAAATCCACTTAGATGTGGTCTACACTAGGTGTTTATGTCGAAGTTAGCGCCGTTACATCGAATTAACCCTGCACCCGTCCACACCGCGAAGGTATTTAGTTCGACATAGAGGTCTCTTTAATTCGACTTCTGTACTCCTCCCCGACGAGGGGAGTAGCGCTAAATTCGACATGGCCATGTCGAATTAGGCTAGGTGTGGATGGAAATCGACGCTAATAGCTCCGGGAGCTATCCCACAGTGCACCACTCTGTTGACGCTCTGGACAGCAGTACGAGCTCGGATGCTCTGAACTGCCACACAGGAAAAGCCCCGGGAAAATTTGAATTTGAATTCCTTTTCCTGTCTGGCCAGTTTGAATCTCATTTCCTGTCTGGACATCGTGGCGAGCTCAGCAGCACTGGCAACGATGCAGAGCTCTCCAGCAGTGATGGCCGTGCAATCTCAGAATAGAAAGAGGGCCCCAGCATGGACTGATCGGGAAGTCTTGGATCTCATCGCTGTGTGGGGCGATGAGTCCGTGCTTTCCGAGCTGCGATCCAAAAGACGGAATGCAAAGATCTACGAGAAGATCTCTAAAGACATGGCAGAGAGAGGATACAGCCGGGATGTAACGCAGTGCCGCGTGAAAATCAAGGAGCTGAGACAAGGCTACCAGAAGACCAAAGAGGCAAACGGACGCTCCGGATCCCATCCCCAGACATCCCGTTTCTACGAGGCACTGCATTCCATCCTCGGTGCGGCCGCCACCACTACCCCACCAGTGACCGTGGACTCTGAGGATGGGATAGTGTCCACGGCTGGATCCTCGGACATGTTAGCGGACGGGGAAGATGAGGAAGGAGATGAGGAGGACGAGGCAGTCGACAGCGCTCACAACGCTGATTTCCCCGACAGCCAGGATCTCTTCATCACCCTTACAGAGATCCCCTACCAACCCTCCCCAGCCGTTACCCCGGACACAGAATCTGGGGAAGGATCAGCCAGTAAGTGTTGTAAAAATCTAAACATTTATTTGTAACAGAACAGGAATATTAACAATTTAAAAAATGGGTTTCTCATGATTAGTTTGATTAGCTTAACGGTTCAGTCATGGGCAGTGCAACTATTGAAAAAAAATCTAGCAATGTCCGGTTTTGCATGATTGTCCTGCCCAAGCCGCTCTACTGGTTAGTCACTGCTACAGCAGCTACAGTAAAATGCGGTCTATATGTCCGGGGATGGAGCAGAAATCCTCCTGTGACATCTCAAGGAAGCTCTCCTGGAGGTAATTGGAAATCCGCTGCATTAGGTTCTTGGGGAGAGCGGCCTTATTGGGTCCTCCGTAGTAGGACACGTTGCCACGCCACGAGACTATCAAGTACTCTGGAATCATTGCTCTGCACAGCATGGCGGCATACGGCCCTGGTCTTTGCAGGCTTTCCCGGAGCATTCTCTCTTTCTCGCTGTCAGAGATCCTCATGAGGGTGATGTCGCTCATGATGACCTGCTTTGAATGAGGTAGGGGAATGTTAGTGTTGGGACTGCTTTGCCGTTCCTTTACAGAACTGTAACCGCTGGTTTGCAGCCACGCGGTGGAGGCGGGAGAGGGGCAGCCGAAAGGGATCGTTCCCGGGGACAGCCGCGAGGGTGTGGGACAGGAGCAGACTTCCTGCTTGCCGAATTGCTGGCAGCAGGGACCGACATTGATTTCAATGTGAAATGAGGCCATTGCTAATATTAAAGTTTTAAGCTGCCACAAGTCTACGGCTTACCATGTCTGCCTGCAACAGAAATTCCGTTCTCCTGAGAGGCTTCTCAAATGTGCTGTAGAAGACCCCAGGCACTGAATGCGAAGGCCGAGAATTCGACCTTGTGCTGAGTGCGCATGTGATAGGTGCTGTGCATGGTCTTGTTAACAGAGAAAGACTATGTTCTTTGTTCACAACTACATTTATCTTTCTGAGGAATTCACTCCCTTTTTCCCATTCCCACAGCCCCATCTGCGACTGTCTCACAACCTAGCCTGTCATCACACTCCCAGAGGCTAGCGCGGATTAGGCATAAGAAGAAGAGGACACGGGAGGACATGTTCTCGGAGCTTATAGCCTGCTCCAGAGCCCAGGCAGCACAGCAGACCCAGTGGCGGGAGAACTTGACCCGAATGCACCAAGCCAACATGGATCGGGAGGAGAGGTGGCGTCAGGAAGACCAGCAGGCGACTCAAACCCTGCTTGGACTAATGAGGGAGCAAACGGACACGCTCCGGCGCCTTGTGGATGTTCTGCAGGAACGGAGGCAGGAGGACAGAGCCCCGCTGCAGTCCATCTCTAACCGCCCTCCCCCGCCACCAAGTCCCATACTCCCCTCACCCAAAGTGCACAGAAGGAGAGGCGGCAGAGTCCCTGCTAACTCTCACTCCACCCCTGCAGAGAGCTCGAGCAGCAGAAGGCTCTCATTCCCCAAAATTTGACAAGTTCTTTCCTTCCCGCCTGACACAAGCCCCCGTCCAAGTTTCACTTTCCCAGTTCCATGTTTGGTTGATAATAAAAAATACGTTTCTGTTAACTACTGTTTCCATCATGTTCTTTTGGAGGAGGGGGGGAATAGGGGGTTGGTAATTCGACAGGACAGTCACCTTTGGCAGGGTATATAGTCGGGGGCAGGCACAGCAGCAGGGCACATACATAGTGCAGTGATGCAGTGACTAGTTACCCTGGTTAGTCTGGGAGGTTGTTTTCATGTTATGTGGTGGGGGGTGGGTTGCTCTGTGACTTTGTGGCAGGGGAGGGCAGTTACAGATCTTAAGCGGCGGTCCTTAGGCAGGATCACAGAGCCACACAGCAGGGGATCTGTAACCGTCCTCCCCCTGCCACAAAGTCACATAGACCCCCCCATACACACAGTCCCTATCAGGAGGGGTGACAGGCTCCGTTGAAACAACCATCCCACCGCAGCGGAGCCTGTCAATCCTTGAGTTTAGAAGCTGCATTCGCACCACTACAGTACACCCGCTCCGCACCACAGTCTGCGTCCCAGTTTAAAAAAATTCCCGCGAATACAGTATTAAAGAAAACGGTGTGCTTTAACAAAGTAGAACTATTTTTATTTTGAAACGTGTGTTGGAAGTGGGGTGAAGGGGGTATGTAACTGGATAGGATAGTCAACATTAACTGGGTAAAGAAACGGGGGCAGGTTTAGCTTCTCAATACACAAACTTTAAAGTCACAGGTTACCCTGCTCACTCAGGAACTTTGCTTTCAAAGCCTTCCGGATGCACAGCGCTTCCCGCTGGTCTCTTCTAATCGCCCGGCTGTCTGGCTGTGAGTAATCAGCAGCCAGGCTATTTTCCTCAACCTCCCACCCCGCCATAAAGGTCTCCCCCTTGCTCTCACAGAGATTGTGGAGCACACAGCAAGCTGCAATAACAATGGGGATATTGGTTTCGCTGAGATCACAGCGAGTCAGTAAGCTTCTCCATCTCCCCTTGAGACGGCCAAAAGCACACTCCACCACCATTCTGCACTTGCTCAGCCGGTAGTTGAAGAGTTCTTTTTCAGTGTCCAGGGCGCCAGTATAGGGCTTCATGAGCCAGGGCATTAGCGGGTAGGCTGGGTCCCCGAGGATGACTATAGGCATCTCCACATCCCCAAGAGTTATTTTGTGGTCCGGGAAGTAAATACCTTGCTGCAGCCATCTAAACAGACCAGAGTTCCTGAAAACACGAGCGTCATGAACCTTGCCCAGCCATCCCACGTAGATGTTGGTAAAACGTCCCCTGTGGTCCACCAGTGCTTGCAGCACCATGGAAAAGTAGCCCTTTCTGTTAATGTACTGGCTGGCCTGGTGTTCCGGTGCCAGGATAGGGATGTGAGTTCCATCTATGGCCCCACCGCAGTTTGGGAATCCCATCGCTGCGAAGCCATCTATGATCGCCTCCACGTTTCCCAGGGTCACTACCTTTGGCAGCAGTACATCAACGATTGCCTTGGCTACTTGCATCACAACAACCCCCACGGTAGATTTGCCCACCCCAAACTGGTTCGCGACTGACCGGTAGCTGTCTGGCGTTGCAAGCTTCCACAGGGCTATGGCCACTCGCTTCTGGACAGTCAGGGCTGCTCGCATCCGGGTGTCATTGCGCTTCAGGGCAGGGGACAGCAACTCACAAAGTTCCAGGAAAGTTCCCTTCCGCATGCGAAAGTTTCGCAGCCACTGGGATTCATCCCAGACCTGCAGCACTATGCGGTCCCACCACTCAGTGCTTGTTTCCCGTGCCCAGAATCGCCGTTCCACAGCATCAACATGACCCATTGCCACCGTGATGTTCTCGGCGCTGGGTCCCCTGCTTTCTGAGAGGTCTGTGCTACTCTCAGACTTCAGGCCATCACCGCGTTGACGTAGCCTCCTCGCCTGACTTTTCTGCATCTGCCTCAGGGAAAGGTGTATGATAAGCTGCGAGGCGTTGAGAGCGGCCACAACTGCAGTGATGGTTGCAGCAGGCTCCATGCTCGCAGTGCTGTGGCGTCCGCGCTGTCACTGACTAGAAAAGTGCGCGAACTGATTTCCCGCCGGCGCTTTCAGGGAGGGAGGGCGGGAGTGATGGACGGATGACGACAGTTACCCAAAAGCACCCTGGACACCTTTTTTTTACCCAGAAGGCATTTGCGGCTCCACCCAGAATTCCAATGGGCAGCGGGGACTCCGGGAACTGTGGGATAGCTGACCACAGTGCACCACTTCCAATGTCGACGCTTTCCCCGTTAGTGTGGACTCACAAAGTCGAATTACTGTCCTTAGTGTGGACACACACGTTCGACTTTGCAATATCGATTCCAAAAATTCGATTTAAGTAAAATCGAACTACTCTCGTAGTGTAGACAAGGCCTTAGTGTGCAGCGGCATAAAAAAAGCAAACAGAACGTTGGGAATCATTAGGAAAGGGACAGATGATAAGACAAAGTATCATAATGCCACTATATACATCCATGGTACACCCACACCTTGAATACTGTGTGTAGTTCTGGTTGTCCCACCTCAAGAAATATATTAGAGTTGGAAAAGATACAGAGAAGGGAAACGGAATTGATTAGGAGTCTGGAACAATTTCCATATGAGGAGAGATTAAAAAGACTGGGACTGCTCAATTTACAAAAGAGAAAACTAAAGGGGGATATGATAGAGGTCTATAAAATCATGAATGGTGTAAAGAAAGTGAATAGGGAAGTGTTCTTTACCCCTTCATATAACATGAGAACCAGGAGTCACCCAATGAAATTTAATAGGCAGCATGTTTAAAACAAACACAAGGAAGTACTTGTACATTGCACAGTCAACATGTGGAACTCATTGCCAGGGGATGTTGTGAAGGCCAAAAATATAACATGGTTCAAAAAATAACTAGATAAGTTCATGGCAGATATGTCCATCAATGGCTATTAGCCAAGATGGTCAGGGATGCAACCCTATGCTCTGAGTGTCCCTGAGCCTTTGACTGCCAGAAGCTGGGATTGGATGATGTGGAATGGATCACCTAATAATTGCCCTGTTCTGTTCATTCCCTCTGAAGCAACAGGCTCTGGCCACTGTTGGAGGACAGGATATGGGGCTAGATGGAACACTGGTATCCTTTTGTTCTTATGTTTTGAATTATCATATTTATTCAATATGGCAGTAGTGCTGAGTGATTTGATGCAGGAATTTGGTTCCCTTGGCTAGGCATGGTCCAAATACATACAAAGATACAGTCCCTGCATTTTCAGTAGCAGCAGCCTCTCAGCTGAATGTTTCTAATAATTACCACTCTCCTTTTTTAAAAAAGAATTTGTGACTTGAATACGTTTTTGGGAGCAGCCATAGAGGAAGAAGTTCTTGGGTACTCACCATGTGTAAGTACCACTTCTAGGAACATAAAGAATTCTCTGCTCTCTTTTACACAGCAGAGCCAGCAGTTAAGTGGATCATGTTCCCCAGTGGTAGATTCACTCCCCTTTCTTGCACATTCTGAACCATACAACTGCAGGAAAACGTAGCCTTACAGCAGTTCCAGAGATGAGCAGTAGGTAATGGGCACCAGCATCTGCTTTAGAATGTTGACAAGAGTGCCAGGAAGAAGGAAGGCCAGGTCCTGCTCCTTTGCAGCTGCAGTGCACCACTGGGTGCCATGACTGAGGAGGAGGGTGGTTTGTGGTTAAGGTACTACACCAGGTATCCTGTGTAAACTTGGACATGTCATTTAGGGTACATCTACATTTGAGCTGAGGTGATTTTTGAGCTCATGTAGACATACCCATGTTAGCTCTGCTCAAGGTAGTGCCTAAAAATAGCAATGTGTCCATGGCAGCTTGGGCTAGCTGCCCCAAGTACATTCCCACTCAACCCATTGGGTGCATATTCGGACAGCTAGCTTGAGCTGCCACCCATGCTGACATGGGCACACTGCTATTTTTAGGCATTAGTGTGGGTACATCTGTATGAGCTGGGAATCACACCTTTCAGCTCAAATTTAGACATGCCCTCTATCTTGCTGGAGTTAGAGCCCATCTGTAAGCAAGGGAAGATAATACCTCCTTTCTCCCATCCTTTGTCTATCTTGTCTATTGAAAATGTAAGTTCATAGGACAAGGGCTGGATCTCACTACATAAACACACAGAGATTGAGGACTGTTGGTGCTACTGTTACACCATTAATAAGAATGTAAAAAAGGAGCAATTTGTATTCTTATAACATGCACAACCTTGTTGAATGAACTGGGATTTTTGTAGGCTGGATGGACAGAATTTGGCCATGTCCCAAATGTATCCCTGGTGTAAATCATGGACGAATTTGCTCCAATATGTCATCTTCATGCACAGAAATAAAAAAAAATTGATGTTAGTTTATTTTATATTATGCTTTGGTGTATAAATTCCATCTTTTGGGCGATAGTGTATGTGTTCCTTTACTGCAGCGTGTTGACTTAAACTCATGAATCTCACTGGCTATTTATACCACTATGACTAGTGATTAGTTTGGTGACAGGTACTACGCAAAACCCTAAGATACAGTGGAAAAGCTTAACTCTGACAGACGTTCTCAGAGTGCTTCGAAGGGCCAGTTAGTCAAGAAAACCAATGTTTTTGACCTTTTCTTAATCCAAGAAGAGTTGGTAGCTTTTGCGGGTGACTCAGAGGATGCTGTGTGAATATGAGTAATTCAAGTTCAGAATGTTATTGTTTACATCATAGCTTGTTTTACTTTGTACTGCACAGTTGCTCACAAGAAAAACCTGGTCTATTTTGTGATACAATATATTTTTCCTTTGACTGGTAGAAAGCAAATCCTATAGTTCTACTAGATGTATTCCCTGCATAATCAACATATCTAGCAAAACAGCTTTGAAAGCTGAACTACATGAAGCAAACCAGAATAGAGATGATTTGGAACAATAAGGCCAGACTAAAAACAATCCCCCTTTAGAATTTATTTTTGTCTTCATCTCCAAGGTAAATTCTAAATCTGCATTTTTCAGCCTTGTGTATTTCTGTCCTTTCCAATTTACTGGATCTCTTTCCAGTAAAGATGTTTTAAAGTGTATAACTGTAAATTGTTATGTAATTATGTGATGTACTCATAAGCCACCTTTTTAGCTAATCCATTGGTGTACTGGAATGATGTTTGCGGGGGCTCATGGAAACATTGTAAAAATTCTACCATCAAATTTAAGGCAAGGTTGGGATGATTTCCCTGCTTCTAATGGATTCACCACTTTCTGGGTACAGCTAAATCTTCCCTGCCCAGAGATGGCTTATCCATGGGACTCCTAAAAATACTTTTGAAGAGCAAATTTATTCCTCTGGGAATGGACCAGAATGCACCAAAATGGCCTGGCGGAGGATTCCCCGAACAAAGTCTTCTTTACCACCATTTAAACTGTACCAGACAAAAACTACGTTATGTACCTGAGCCAAATCCACTGAAGTCAATAGTAGTCTTTCAATTGACTTCTGTGAAATTGGATCTGGCCCCGAATTAGTAATATGTGCTGAACTTCTTAAAGGAATTTAAAGGGAATTAGGTGCCTAACTTTCCCACTGAATTTCATTAAGATTTGGTCACCTAACCCCTATGGCTCCTTTAAAAATCCCAGCATGACTTTCAAGAACAATGTATAAGTCTTCTTAGCAAAAAGCCAGCCTAATATAGTTTGTTTCGCCTCATTATGGTCATGACAGAGTTGTTTTGTTTGTTTTTTGTTTAAGTTGGACAACATGTAAATAGGTTCCCCGGCGCCTCCCTGCTGTTGTCTGCAAACACATGCACCCCAGATAGACAAGATTTGTCACAGGCAAGCGGGGGAAGAGTAGGATTTGTTAGAGTCCCTTGTTAAATTATTGGCAGCCCAGCATTGAGCAAACTACACATAGCAAAGCACTTTGCAAGAA
The DNA here is from genome assembly GCF_027887155.1 of Malaclemys terrapin pileata. Lineage (NCBI taxonomy): Eukaryota > Metazoa > Chordata > Testudines > Emydidae > Malaclemys > Malaclemys terrapin. Next base: position 98,414,627 of record NC_071510.1, on the reverse strand, counting down.
TAACAGAGTGCTGTCTTGACAGTGTGTATTCTTTGTACACACTGAAAGGAAAGCCAGTTTGATTACACAGGGAATAAGTGAATTGAAACTCTCCAAACTGCATCTGAACAGCTATGCTACATCGTGATACACAAACGGATATAGGATAGTTCGCAAGGCGCTCCTGATGGCTGCTGTGAGCTAGCTGCAGGGGTGGTTATCATAAATGAAAAGAAACCCTTTTGACTTCTCAAAAAACAAACAAAAAAAACCACCCCAAAACAATCCCACACAACTATGGACTATTTAATGGTTTTCTGGCTAGGAAAACTTATTCCATAAACCAGCAGAACTTTCATGAATGAACTTTCTTCCTGTTAAACAAATAGACTTCCCTTCTCGGTTTTGTTTTGATCCCTATTAACCGATTACCAGAATTTGATTTATTTTTAAACCTTGAAAAATATTCTCCTCAAATACACAAGTTTCAATGCAATGTAAAATGTAAACATAGCAAGATGTTTGGGGGATTCAGAGGTCTTGATAAACTTTGGAAATATTATCGACATTTGTATTACAGTAACACCTAGAGGCCTCAACTCTGGTCAAAGATCTTACTGCTTTAGAAGTCTCCACTAATTTCTATCCATATAATCCTATATCTTCTGATAAAGCCTCCTTTCTGATATACTATACAAAACATTGGGGTATTTTCTTACAGAATTTAGTCTGTATAGTGGTCTAGTGCCCTAATGCTGCATTCTTTGCACACCCAAAGAATCTCACTGACTTCAGTGAGAGTCATGGGGGTGCAAAGAATGCAGGATCAGGGCAATGACCTTTATGCACTATAGGCCACCAACAGAATTTGTGTATTGCATAGGCTCAGCTTGGAAGCTGGTGAGAATGATGGTTTCCTTCAGCATACTCCGTGAGACAACCTTCAGAACTATTCCACAATCAATGATCAGCAATCTACAATGTATGTTGAAAAATGTATCAATTGTTGTACATGGAGACCTTTATTCAACTATGCGGATATACAGATTTAAAGTTAACCTCTGGGTGAAATCTAGGACTGCTTCCTGCAAAGAGATCCATGCAAGTAGACTCTTACACCCGTGCAGACTCTCATTGAGGTCCATGGGTGCGTGACCATAAGAGTATGGGTCGACATACTACTGCTGTGTAGACAGACTCTCTCTGGTGGGGCTAGTGGGTCTCAAGCTAGTGTTCTAAAAATAGCAATGTCGACATTGCAACTTGGGCTCTCAAGTCCACCCAACAACTTTGACTTAAGAGCTTGACCTACAGTCTGAACTGCAACATCCATGGTGCTATTTATAGTATGCTAGCTCAGGCCCTGCTAGCGTGAGTCTGTCAACCTGAGTCTCGCTTGCAGCTGCAGTGCAGTCATACCTGAAGTGTCCATTGGCGCAGCTCCCTTGGCAGGAGCAGGGTGCTAACTTTGAATCCAGGGGTCTCTTCAAATGTCACAACCAAGAGCACTGGCATCATGGCAGAAGTGTTCAAATTGGTCTTTTATCTTATTTATAGGTCAGTTCCCAGAATAGTATGTAGGCACAGAACATGAGGAGATGTGTGGTTGTGAGGAACGAGGATTTCTTGGGCCTGATTCTTAACCTGCTAACACTAGTTTTACATCTGCATAACTCCATTGGCTTTGCTGTAGTTACTCCTGAAGTATACAGATACAATTGAGATCAGAATCTGTCCTTCAGTGGTACAATTCAATTAAAAACGGTGTGTATTGGTTGGCAATTTGTGATGTCTGTAATTCTGCACTCTTCACAGATTTGGGCTCTGCTGCACAACATCAATAGGATGGAAGACTTCATAATACTGGGAAGTTAAATGGTCTTAAAACAACTAAACATCATGACATCTTCACTTTCATTTTTTAAGCTTCAGACATCTGGGCGGATATCATACAGCACTTCAACATAACTTATTAGTGGAGCTGGTGGGGAATGTTCCATCAGAACGGTTTTCTGAGGGAAAATGCAGTTTCCACAAAATTGAAACGTTCCATGGGAAAATTTGAATTTTGGTGGAATTTTTTCTGTTGGGGTGGAAAATCAAAATGAGAAAAGCTTTCTGGCTCCTCGGCAGTCCTCCTGGAGGCATGCCGAGAAGCTAGGGCTTCCAAATCCCTGGCTCCTTGGTAGCCTTCCTGGTAGATTGCTGGAGAGTCAGGGCTCCCCAGGTGGCTGGCTCCCCAGTGCCTTGGGTGGCTGGATCAGTGGGTTACCCAAGTCCCTGGCTGCCTGGAACGATGAAGTGGGAATTTTTCATAATGTTTTGTATGATGACTATGTGCGCCTCAGTTTCCTCTATGCTTGATTAACTAGGTGGGGGGAAACGGTTGTTTACTCTTTGCAAAGACCCAGAGGTAACTGATGCCTAGCTGTCTGGGGACAGGGGCCCCATGCCCATAGAGAGGCTGTTTGATACCTCGCAACTAATGACTAGGGTGCCCTGCCCTCTGTAGGAAGCCAGGCAGTTGAGACCAGCTGGAGAACAAAAGATTAAGAAAGATGGCCAGGTGACCATGTTTCCCGGAACAAGAACAAAGGACTAAGGAGGGGCCCCTGAGGGTTGTTAAATGTGGGCTGCTGGAAGCATGAGACACTTCTGGACGGGAACTAAAGAGGGGGTCAGAGAGACCTCTGGGACTGACCCAGATAGACTATGCTGTAATTTTCCTTTCTTTATGTTAACCGAAGGACTTTCTATACTGTGTTCCAGACATCTACTAAATCCTTCTGTTTTCACAACGCTGGCAGAGAGTCACTTCAGAGCCAGGAAGTCGGGATTGCATTGCTCCCTTTGGGTGCATAAGTCTCCCCCGGTGTCCAGTTCAGGTGCACTCACTGAGTGAAGAAGGGGTGCTCAAGGCCCTGAAGTTCAGTCCCAAGAGGCAGTTAAGCGAAGGGGCTTACTCCAACAACAGAATGTGACCCTAAGGGAGTTGACATACTAAAAGGGTCCTTCCAGGCACTGTTCAAGAGCACCGAACCTGTGAATCCATGACACCTGGGTAGCCAGTTGCCCCATTCCCCTGAGAATCAACTCCACGGGTTACCAACTGTAGGTGGCTTTCCCTAGGGATTCAGGCAGCCTGGGGAGGAATCTGAATCATTCTCCCAAATTAAATTATCTGAGACTTTCCATCCCATGAAAAAATTCAAATTTTTGACTTTTTGTCCCAATTTGGGACTTTTTTTTTTTTTCCAAAAAATTTTTACAGGAAGGAAATTCTGTTTTTTGGTTCCTTTTAATTATTCAAGTATTTTCATTGCAGAATATGGTACCTGGAATTGCAATGAGAAGAATAACCCTACTTTTATATCTGTTCAACATTGGACATGTAGATAAGAAAAAATACTTAGCATTATATAGCTCTCTTCATCTGTCACTCTGAAAGCACTGCACAAATGTGTGTCAATGTCATTATCCATATTTTCCCAATAGGGAAACTAGGGAGACTTAATTTTCTGTGTTACTTTAGCTTGGCAAAGATCACATAGTGACTCCATCACAGAATCTGTCCCTTCTCCTAGTCCCTTACTCTAGACACTTTCCCCATATGTACAGTACGAAACAGTAGGGGTAAGAAGAGATACCATCCTTAAAGTATTTTATCTAATATGTGGCTAGTTACTGTGAATTGTATGAAGAAAATGATTCTCAAGTACTACTTGCGCAGTTGCCAAGAACTTTAATTTGGAGCAAGGGAGATTTAGGTTAGATAGTAGGAAAAAATTTCTAACTATAAGGATAGTTAAGCTGTGAATGAGTCTTCCAAGGGAGGTTACGGAATCCCCATCACTGGAGGTTTTTAAGACCAGGTTAGAAAAACACTGTCAGGAATGGTATAGGTATATTTGGTCCTGCCTCAGTGCAAGGGGCTGGGCTAAAGCTCTTGACATCTCTTCAAGCTCCACGTTTCTATGATTCTATAAAATCAATAGAAAAATTCCTGCTGATTTCAGTGTCTTTGAATCAATACCCTGGTGTCTCGGAACTAGTATTTATCAGGCTTAGACCTTTCTTTTTTTAAAAGACTATTAACTCCTAATGCATTACCATTTACTAGATTTTAGTCCTCCTTGATTGTATTGAATCTTGTTGCTTCATGTTCACAAATTATAGTGAAAATATTAGTTGAGGCTGAAATTATTTGGATTGTTTCTCTCTATATCATCCAGTATCTTATAGCATTATAAGATAAGATTAGATTATGTTCTTATAAGAAAGGGAGTAAAATTCTGCTCTCAATTAAACCAGTGCAGTCAATGGATTGCATGCACAGATATCAGTATCTTTCTTTTTCTTTCTCCTTATTCATCCATTCTTCAATCTGTTCCCAGCTCACAGATCTTTATTGCAGAAGGCACCTTCAGTTGTAGCTCTCAGCCCTGACATAGAAATCAAAGTGGCATACTCAAATAATGAGTAGAAGGACAGGAGATTAAAATTGTGGAGAAGGATGTGTGAAAAGACTGGAATAGGTTCTCTTCCACCCTCTGCCACAGACTGCCTGGGTCTGGGTGGGCAAATCACACTAGGCCAATTTTCAAAGTTATGGGTACCCTCAAGTCCCAGTGATTTCAATTGGAATTCTGGGTGAAAATTTTATCTCCCTCTGCCTCATTTCCCCATTTGTAAAATAATGCTTCCGTACGTGGCATTTAAGGCTAAATTCATTAATGTCTGTGCAATGCTCAGCAAACACAGTGACGGGACCTTATCAAAGCCTGAAAGTAAATAGAGACTCTGAGGGAAATGGTTAAACAAAATTTCAGAAGGCTGCATATTTTACACATGCATTTTAACAGGAAGTTCAATTAAAATCTGGCATTTTAACATGTAGATTTTAAAATATGTCCTGAAAGATTACAAAGGGAGACACAAACACCTGTCAGCATAGGCGCTGACTTCTTCTCTACCCAGGGGGTGCTTGGCTCCCCCCCAGCTCTGTCCCATGCTCTGCCCCCACTCCATCCCTCCCCTCAAACCCCAACCCCCACCCTGCCTCTGCTCTGCCCCTCCCCCCAAGGCCCCACCCTGCCTTTCCTTTTCCCACCTCTACCCTGCCTCTTTCCTCCCCCTCCCTCCTAGCAACTTCCACCTGCTGCAATCAGCTGTTCTACGGAGTGCAAGAGGCATTGATCAGCAGGACTGGGGAACACCCATTGAGTTGGCACCTATGCCTCAGTGTGTGTGTGTGGGGGGGGGGGGCATCTTGCCTCAGTGTGGGTGGGGGGCTGGGGAGGGAGCGCAGGATGGACTACATGCCCCCTTAAGGTACCTCCTAACCCTCCATTTCTGACTCAATTCAGTTCTATGACACACACAGAAACTTTGAAGGAAAATCCAAAATCCTTACAAATTTGGAACTTTTCAGTTTGAGAGGTAAGGCAGGTTTGTGTTTTTTAAAATTTGTAGAAAAAAATACCAGACTTTTGCTTTTAGTGTTTTTATTGGAGACCTTTTTATTTTCCTCACAGTTTATCTATGGCGAGGTAGGCTGAAGTATTTTGTTACTGATTTATGCATTCCGCAACAGAATCTAAAGTACCATTCTTCAAGAGTCACCCATCTCTTTCTTTAAAGCTGTTGATTCAATTTGCATTTGTTAATGTGCTCCGTATGAGTGGAAGGATTCTGGGTTTCTCATGACTCTTATTCCAACATATTTCATGTAGATCACTTCCTTTAATTTATTTTTTAATATGGATGGATTGTGTCTGAGAGATTAAGGATCTGGGGACAAATTCACCCAGCCTGCTGGGTTTTCTGTTCAAATGTATAAAACAATATGCAGAATTCTATTAAATATAACACATTGCATAACCATATGCATACAGTTTCAGATAACAAGGTTATTTTTGCTATGACATAGAAACATGTTCAATTATTTACTCTTTTAAAGGCTTCAAGTAACTGGTTTTCAGAATTAGTTACTGCCAAACATGTACAGAGCATATAATTCAAGAGAAAACAACAAACACGATCTTGTTGATTGTTAACAGCAACTACATTCAGGCTGTAGCCATATGGCATTCTTTGCCTGCATATGGCAAAAATCCTATCTCCTTTTACAAAATGAACTGGGAAAACTTACTTACATTCAGGATCTGCTTTTGAACATGGATTTTAAAGTACAATTAAATGTGTGGTTTTGAAAAACAGCCAAAGAAAATCACCAAATAATGGAGGAGCTCATGGAAAAGTCTCATTTGGCACTCATGACTGCACAGTATGTTACATTTCAGGTGGCCACCCTTGGTGTGGTGTCTCTCCTCATTCTATATCTCCAGGCAAGGAAGTGATTGAAGACTAGCATGAGGCAGAAGTCACTTGTTTAGTACCATTGTCCCAGAAGCTATTGAGAAAGCTGTTGTTGGATATGGATGGTGTTGGCTGGAGCAGGGTTTCCTAAACTTTTTGCCTGCATGACCCCCCTTTAAGACTTACTGTTTTCTGTGACCCTAGATAGCAACAAAGCAACATAGCAACAAAAGAATCCAAGGAATTTACACATTAAGTATTTTATTTAATGCTTTCTAATGTGACACGTGGACTTGCGTGTTGCAACCCAGCTTCTTGAAGTCCAAAGCCTGGTAGAAATTGCACATCTAATTTCCAATGTGACATCAGCGACAGATCAATAGAGACTCGATGGACAACATAGATTCACCAAGAGCAAGTCATGCCTGACCAACCTGATTGCGTTCTATGATGAGATAACTGGCTCTGTGGATATGGGGATAGCAGTGGATGTGATATATCTTGACTTTAGCAAAGCTTTTGATACGGTCTTCCACAGTATTCTTGCCAGCAAGTTAAAAAAAAGTATAGATTGGATGAATGTGGTGACGACGCAGGAAAGGAAACAGAACGCCAGGTCTGTGGTAGCTAGAGAGCTTTACAAGCCTCTTGCAAAAAGCCTCCCAGGAAAACTTTTCCTGGGGTTTTTATTTCTCTCCTTACTTTGTTTACAACTCTTCTTAGTGGTTACATTCTTGCGCATAGAAGAGCCAGGCAGTATACATGCACATAAGATAACGAACCCATCTCTTGAGCGCGTGAACACCAGCTGCGAGGGTACAATCAAATCAGCCAAATAAGTTTCCCAAACACAAACGCTGGATTGAAGGTCACTCCTGCCTCGTAGCCATGGGAGCAGTTTGCCGCGCCCGTGGGCTGGCGATTCGGGAGCTATGCATCCCTACATCCCCCCCTGTTTTATTTTATAAATGCGGTGTTTAAACAAAACACTCTCGCAGGGTAGCATACACAATGCCACTAGATTGGGTATACATTAAACAAAGCAGCAAAGTAAAACGTCAAACATCAAAACTAGGACCCCATACTATAAAAGGGTCTTTATCCACTCTAAGGGTGGCTATAACTAAATATAATCCTACCAAGGAAGAAAAACGTCTTGGCGGATGACTTAAGCATAGCATTTCAGCATATCAATTTGCTATTGCATACAAAACTATTATCAGCAAGCTTAAAACAGCACATTTCTTTCACTGTCTCACACCCCAGATGTTGCTGGGTGGTTTACAGACAGGAACAAGGCAGGTACTTAACAGACCTTGCATTTCCGGGGCAACGGCCAGGCAGAAATCAGATTGATTTAATACTTCTGCCAGGTGGACCCAGGTGTTAAACTGCAGCCGCTGCTCCATCTGGGGTTCGCCTTGGCAGCTAGGGGCCAACAGGAAACTCCCCAATACACACAAAATAAGGAGTGAATTAGCATTAAGGCAAGCTAACAATGTCACAAGGTAATTTTCTGCGGTAGGTTCTAGCTGCTGCTGCACTCGCAGCTGCTCGGCCTGCAATGAAAGGGCTTTAACCTGTCCCCAGGTTATGCGCTGCGGGGGCCCCCGCGGGGGGCGCTGGCGAGGACGCTCGGGATCTTGCAGATGTAGGTTGAACTGTGGAATGGGGTTCGATAGTCCCTGGTGCCAGGCCATCGCCGTGCCACGGGCGGACGTTACGCGCCGGGACCCACAACGGACCTGTAGGAAGAGAAACGGCAGCATGCCCTCGTCCCCACGTTATAAGGGGCACTGGGCCATGCCACTGAGGGTCTGGGGCCTTGCGATATTTAACAAAGGGGCGGGGCAAGGCCTGGTAGCTGCGAAAATGACATTCTGCTGCAGAGTAGTTGTCAGTCAAATTCAAATGATTCAGGGTAAAAAGCACTGCAGCCAGCCATTCCTGGCGGGGAGGAAGGCCTACGGGAATCCCCCCTTTCTGTTTTTGGCGGACCAGGGCTTGTTTGAGCGCACGATTGGCTCGTTCCACAATGGCCTGGCCTGTGGGGTTATACGGGATACCAAACGTGTGGACAATGTCCCACGTGGTACAGAAGGAGGCAAAGGCCGAGCTACAGTAGGCGGGGCCGTTGTCGGTCTTAAGATGGGATGGGTGACCCATGATTGCCATAGCGCGAATCATGTGATTAATAACATGACGAGAGGCCTCACCCTTCTGGGGGGTGACCCACACATAATGGGAAAAGGTATCTACACACACGTGAAGATACTGCCAGGGGGCAAAGGGAGGGAAATGTGTAACATCCATTTGCCAGAGCTGGTTGGCCGAGGTTCCACGAGGGTTAACCCCTACCTCCGGGCTATTGGAGAGAGAAGCGCAAAGGTCACACTGGCGAACAATGGCCTGCGCCTGATACAATGGGAGAGTGAACTACTTGGCAAGGGCCTTGGCGGATTGATGAAAAAAGGCGTGGCTTTCGATTGGGGAGGAAAAAATTGAGGCCACCGATTTGACCGCCTGGTCGGCCACCGTGTTGCCTTCTGTTAATAGGCCCGGTAGTGTGGTGTGACTGCGAATGTGTGCCACAAACAGTGGGCTAGAGCGGGAGGAGAGGAGCTGTTGCAGGGTAAGAAAAAGGGCCAACAAATTGTCATCACAGGAGGGCGACACATAGGAACCTGGAAGAGACTTAAGAACATTAGTAACATAAAGACTGTCAGTAATCAAATTAAAAGGGTCATCCTGGAAGCATCGGCAGGCCAGGATGACAGCAGCCAACTCTGCGCGCTGTGGGGAGCGCTGAGGCAGGGTAAAGCGGACTTGCCAAGTGCCTTGCACCTGCCAACTGACCGCACCTCGTGTTGGGCCGCCGTCCGTAAAAAGGGTAAGTGCATCCTTAATGGGGACGGTTGACAAGGACGGCCGGAGGTGAAGGCAACGTTGTTGTAGGAATGAAAGACGGGGGTCAGGGGGAATGTGATATTTAACTTCCCCAACATAGTCAGCAAGAGACAATTGGAGGGTGGCACTGCAAGAGACAGTGCGTTCCCAGTCTTTAGCCGGGATGGGGACAATAATGGCAACGGGGTCCCAACCCAAGAGGGTACGGGACCGTTCTCGCACTTTAAAAATCAGCTCTGCGGCCTGTTGAGGGAGTGTCTGAATAGTATGCGGAGGGGAGTGGGTCAAATAAATCCATTCAATTAAACGAAGACGCGCTGCCGCCCCCTCCTGGGCGAGGACAGCTGTCGGTTGTGAGAGTGTGGGAAGCAAAATGGCAAAAAGGGGCTGTTCCCTTTCTCGGCGGTCGACCCACACCTGGGCCAGGGTCTGGTTAATGAGGGTGACCGCTTGGCGCTGTTCCTGGGAAACGGGAATGATATCTCCGGGGAGACGGCCCTGCCGAAGGCCAGAAAAAAGAGGGGACAGCATGGAGGTAGTCAGAGGGCAAAAAGGACGAATCCAATTAAGGGACCCCAATAACTGTTGAAGCTGTACAAACGTAAGAGGGTTGGGCAATACCAACTCGGGACAAACTGGACGGGCATATGACTGGAGCATGCGGTGACCAAGATACAAAAAGGGTGGCTGACGCTGGATCTTGTCCGGTGCCACAACCAGGCCACACGCCGCAAGCTGGTGGCGCAGTTCGTCCAGCCAGTCATCAGGGAGGACGGGGTGAGCCACCAGGATGTCATCCATGTAGTGGTAAATTAAGGCATCTGGGTGTGCTGCGCGGAAGGGCCGTAGGGCCTGCGCAACAAAATGCTGACACAAGGTGGGGCTATTCAACATGCCTTGAGGGAGCACATTCCACTGATAGCGTGGAGTGGGCTGGGAGTGATTCAAAACCGGAACAGTGAAGGCAAAGTGCACCCGGTCCTCAGGGTGCAAGGGGATGGTAAAAAAACAATCCTTTAAATCTATTACAAATAACCGGTAATCACAGGGAATAAGGTTGGGATTAGGGGTACCACACTGCAGGGGACCCATAGGCTGTATAATTTTGTTAATGGCGCGAAGGTCCTGCAGGAGGCGCCACTTGCCAGATTTCTTTTTAATCACAAACACGGGGGTATTAAAGGGGCTAGTGGACTCCTCCAAACGTCCTGCCTTCAGCTGGTCATTAACCAAGTGCTGGAGGGCCTCCAGCTTTTCTAAAGGAAGCGGCCACTGCGCAACCCATACGGGTTCGTCAGTGAGCCAACGGAGGGGGAGGGCCGTATGCCTAATCATTGATATGGATGGTGGCAGTGAACTGTGTCAATAAATCACGGCCCCACAGGTTGAGGTGGACGGGGAGAATGATAGGCCGGATATGGGCGCGGCGGATGCCTTGGGGCGCCCTAACCTCCAACCATCGGGCACTTCGTTGTGAGTCCTGTGCCCCGCCCACACCCCAAACTGCCGGAGCCTGCTCTGTGGGCCAATGGGCGGGCCACTGCGCAGCGGCAATGACGGTAATGTCTGCCCCAGAGTCGATTACACCCTCGAACGGCTGATCGTTGAGGCAGTAAATGCGTTTGGGTTGGGGTGCTCCAATGTCTTTAACAACTGCTGCCACTTGTGGGTGAATAGTGCGCTGGTCGGTGGACCCGAAGCCTCCGGTTCGGGGAACGTTTCTTCCCCCTGCCGGAAGGGAGTAGGGCACAAGTATGAGTTGCGCCCAGGCATCTCCCTGAAACAGCCGTTTCGGGAGATGACTCCACAGTTGAACATGGATAATTCCACCATAGTCCGAATCCACCACCCCAGGCACCACAAACAGGCCCTGCTTGCTGGCGGACGAGCGGGGTAGGACAAGGCCCACCATGCCCTCCGGCAGCGGGCCCTGAATCTGGGACGGCATGAGGAGGACCTCCCCGGGGAGAGTGATATCCATATTTTCCTGATTAACAAGGTCAATCCCCGCACTGCCCCTTGTGGCGGCGGGGGCGTCGTGCACGGAGAGGGGCGCGGCCTTGGGTCTCGGGCTGGTCGCAGGCCCGCCTACTAGTTTCCCGGGGGGTTGTCTCGGTTAGCAGCCAAGACCCGGCTGTCACCCCCGGCCAAGCGACACTGCGCAGCCCAATGGTAGCCCTTTTTGCATTTCGGACACAGCGTGCGGGGCCTCTGGTCTGTCCGGGGCTTGGGTTTGTTTTTACACATGCCCCCCGCAGGGGCCCGACACTCCCGCCAAAAATGTCCGGGCTTCTGGCAGTTAAAGCAGTTCCCCTGAGGCTTCTGCCCCTTGTGCAGGGCAGCTGCCAGCAGGGCCATCTGATGGGTCTGAGTGCCTACGTCAGCACACGCCTGCAGCAATTCTGCCAGGGTATACCCGGGGCGCCCGACCACTGCCTGCATGGCACGGCGGCAGTCTGCATTGGCATTTTCGTAAGCCAATTTTATCATTAGTTCAGTCTGGGCTTGCGGGTTATCAATCTGCCTCTGGACTGCCTCTTGGAGGCGGTCAATAAACTGGTGGAATGGTTCGGTGGCACCCTGCCGAGTAACCGCAAAGGACTTAGAGGACTCGCCTGCAGCGGGGACCCTGCGGAACGCGCGACGGACACACTGGCCAATGATGGGAAAAGCTACCCGGGGCGTGCCCGCCGCCTGCTCGGGGATGCTCGAAAACTGCCCTGTGCCATATAACTGCTCAGCAAGATAAGCCCCCCCACCTTGCGCTGCTGCTGCAAGCGCCTCTCGCTGGTACTCGCTATCCCACACAACGTATTGCGCGGGAGACAGCACCATGCGACACATGTCTTTCCAATCTTGGGGGAGCAAGAAGTAACCGTTTGACACACCTTCCAAGATCCCCAGGGTGAAAGTGGACCGCACCCCGGTCTCACGAACTGCCTTGCGGAGCTCGCGCAGAACTGAGTAGGGGAGAGCCTCCCAGTCCACTATCTGCCCCCCATTTCCATTATCCCGCCAAGAGACGGGAAACGCCTCGAACCCACACTTGGATTCCTCATCGGTCAAGAGACCGGCCTCACGCGCTTGCCGCACCGCCGCGGCGACAGCGCCCCCCTGCCCGACCGGTAGGCAGGGGGGCGCCGCCACGGGCGGCGGCGCAGGGAGGGTCAGCTGTGGGCAGGAGGGGGGTGGCCCATCACCTGGGGGCAAAAGGGGGACCGGCTTGGGGCTGTTGGGGCCGATCCCCTCCAGTGCCTCCTTACAACGCTGCCAGAGCAGCAGGCACTGAACTGGGGCACGGGGTTTACTATACAAGGTGATCCCAATCTGTATCCAATCAAAAAGCTGCAATGACCCGCAGTCTGGATACCAGGGGCACTGGCGATCTATTTCCCTTAGGAGGTCCTCAATATGAGCGACCGGGACAGCGACACATGATCGCTGTCGTATAATCTCTTGTAACTCTCTTGCGTGCTCCTTCTGGGCACTGGAAAGTTTCCCCCCCATACTCACGAATAAGGGGCGGCAAACAGCCGCGGGCGCGCTCGGCGTATCCAGCCGGTGAGTAGAGGGGTATCACGTCGGGGTCACCAGCTGTGGTGACGACGCAGGAAAGGAAACAGAACGCCAGGTCTGTGGTAGCTAGAGAGCTTTACAAGCCTCTTGCAAAAAGCCTCCCAGGAAAACTTTTCCTGGGGTTTTTATTTCTCTCCTTACTTTGTTTACAACTCTTCTTAGTGGTTACATTCTTGCGCATAGAAGAGCCAGGCAGTATACATGCACATAAGATAACGAACCCATCTCTTGAGCGCGTGAACACCAGCTGCGAGGGTACAATCAAATCAGCCAAATAAGTTTCCCAAACACAAACGCTGGATTGAAGGTCACTCCTGCCTCGTAGCCATGGGAGCAGTTTGCCGCGCCCGTGGGCTGGCGATTCGGGAGCTATGCATCCCTACAGATGAATGGACTATAAGGTGGATAGAAAGTTGGCTAGATTGTTGGGCTCAATGGGTAGTGATCAATGGCTCAATGTCTAGTTGGCAGCTGGTATCAAGCGGAGTGCCCCAGGGGTCGGTCCTGAGGCCGGTTTTGTTCAACATCTTTATTAATGATCTGGATGATGGGATAGATTTCACCCTCAGCAAGTTCGTGGATGACACTAAGCTGGGGGGAGAGGTAGATATGCTGGAGGGTAGGGATAGCATCCAGAGGGACCTAGAAAAATTGGAGGATTGAGTCAAAAGAAATCTGATGAGGTTCAACGAGGACAAGTTCAGAGTCCTGCACTTAGGACGGAAGAATCCCATTCACCGCTACAGGCTGGGGACCGACTGGCTAAGCAGAAGTTCTGTAGAAAAGGACCTGGGGATTACAGTGGATGAGAAGCTGGATATGAGTCAGCAGTGTGCCCTTGTTGTCAAGAAGGCTAATGGAATATTGGGCTGCATTAGTAGGAGCATTGCCAGCAGATCGAAGGAAGTGATTATTCCCCTCTGTTCGGCACCGGTGAGGCCACATCTGGAGTATTGCATCCAACTTTGGGCCTCTCACTACAGAAAGGATATGGACAAATTGGAGAGAGTCCAGTGGAGGGCAATGAACATGATCAGGGGGCTGGGGCACATGACTTACGAGGAGAGGCTGAGGGAACTGGGCTTGTTTAGTCTGCAGAAGAGAAGAGTGAGGGGGGATTTGATAGCAGCCGTCAAGTATCTGAAGGGGATTTCCAAAGAGGATGAAGCTCGGCTGTTCTAAGTGGTGGCAGATGACAGAACAAAGAGCAATGGTCTCAAGTTGCAGTGGGGGAGGTCTAGGTTGCATATTAGGAAACACTATTTCACTAGGAGGGTGGTGAAGCACTGGAATGGGTTACTTAGGGAGGTGGTGGAATCTCCATCCTTAGAGGTTTTTAAGGCTTGGCTTGACAAAGCCCTGGCTGGGATGATTTAGTTGGTGTTGGTCCTGCTTTGAGCAGGGGGTTGGACAAGATGACCTCCTGAGGTCTCTTCCACCCTAATCTATGATTCTATGACACAAGTGTCCTGAATCCAGCTTCACAGAAATACATGCTTGTGCACCATCTGTTTCAAGGCACATGTTAAGAATGCAAGATATTCATTCATGATAGTGAATCAGAACTACAGGAGAGAATGGTGGGCATATGTTCCTCACAAGAATTGATCTCAGGAAATTTCAGTGAGCTGTTCAATTACAGCTGCTTGGCAAATCCATGACAGAAGGCTTGCACTGAAAGGGGTTTGTCATGTCCAAATCAGAGAAAAAGGATGCACACAGTTCACCATCTGGCTCAGATGCTCAGCCATCACCTGTGTGGGAGGGTGAATAATTTCATTGTCAGCCAGGAACTTGCAAAGCTTCAGGAAGGATTCATAGTTTGTCTTCAATAGATTATTCTTCCAGAAAATTTTTTTCTTCATGAATCCTGTGATTCAGTCACTCAGCTGAAGGATGTGGGTGTTCTTTCCTTGTAGGCCTGTATTCAATTCATTCAGTTTCCCAAATATGTCTGTGACATAAGCAAGAAGGAACAATGTCCTTTGGTCACATAGAAAACCACTAAATCACTCTTTTTCCAGTCTATTGCATAGGCATGCAGCTCAGCTCTCACTTCAAAAAATCATCCCAGTACTTTTCCTCTCAAGAGTCAATGAGTTTCAGTGTGGAACAACAACACCTCATGCTCGTATCCCATGTCTTCACACGGTTTTCCAAACAAACGTGTGTGAAGAGACTGAATCTTGATGTATTTCACAGAACTTCACCAGGCTCTAGACTTGGAGCTTCAGATGCCAGTTGTTCTCGTGAATCACACAGAGAGTCCATACACCAGATGGAGCAACTTTCTTTACCAAGACCTGCTTTGTGGCCTGCCATAAACAGAGCTCCATCTGTGCAAAAGCCCACTATGCTATCACACAAGGTATTTTTGTCTTGCATGTAGCACATCAAATCCTCCTTCTGCTGTCTTGTTTCCAGAAGGAGGAAGAGAGAACAGAATGTCTTTGACAACTGCACCCTCCATGTGTATTTCACAAAGGCTAAGAAATGTGCACCCTAAGTGACATAGCTATGTCAAGCTAAATTTTAAATGTAGGTCAGGCCTTTGCTATAACTGAGAGCCTGGCAGACAGATCCGGAGTGGGGTTTTCAAAAGAGCTCAGCATTTGCCTAATTTAAGGGTAGGAGACTGTCTTTTCTTAGTAATGTATGTGAAGGTGATTATTATCTTTTTATTAAAAAAAAAAAGAATTGCATGAAGACAGGAATATGCTGACTAAAACAAAGCTTGGGCTTGAAGATAATTGCAAGGCTTTGTTGTGCCACAAGGTAGATTTTATTTATGTATCCATATGAACTACGAACCATGGAAGCACATGCATAGTCCCATTGAGCCCAATTAAGCATGTACATAAGTGTTTGCAGGATTGGGGCCTGCCTAATAAATGTTAGGGAAGAATAAAAATTGTATTATTTCAGCAGTGTATACTACAGAACAATAACCATATTATTGTTTCCCATCTGCCAACCGATAGCAGATGTCAGGGTGTTTGCAGGTAGGCTTCCTGGTGGAGAAGACATCTATTACATGGAGTTGGGTATATTCATAGCACAACTTGTTTATATTACACACGCCATTCATTGAGCAGAGGTGGTCACAGATGGCATATGGGTAATTCCCTCTTTCAGGAATCTCAACCCAAAAAAACAATGCCCAGTCTCCAAGAAACAACTCTGCCTCAAAAATTGACTTTAGTTAGAGAGATTAAGGCAGAGAACAAACTTCCTTGCTGCTTGCCACTCTTCTCCCCCCCCCCATCCCCCAAGGAGTTAATCATAAAGCTAACAACAATACCACATTTCTTCTTAGCATGTGAGCACTGTTCAGTCTGTGAATAAGTATAAGACTGTGTAACAGTGTCATCCGTTGACTCCACCACACCATCACTTTCTTAATAAAATACTGCTCTGCTTACTGATGTAGGGTTGTTTTGCACTTCTGTCTGTTTGCTGCTTTGGGTTTGCTGTTAGGTAATTGTCTACTGTCTGGTTTCAGAGTAGTAGCCGTGTTAGGCTGTATCCGCAAAAAGAACAGGAGTACTTGTGGCACCTTAGAGACTAACAAATTTATTAGAGCATAAGCTTTCGTGGGCTACAGCCCACTTCTTTGGATGCGTATAGAGTGAAACATATATTGAGGAAATATATATACACACATACAGAGAGCATGAGCAGGTGGAGTTGTCTTACCAACTCTGAGAGGCCAATTAAGTAAGAGAAAAAAAACTTTTGAAGTGATAGCTCAGTACAGACAGTTTGATAAGAAGTGTGAGAATACTTACAAGGGGAGATAGATTCAATGTTTGTAATGGCTCAGCCATTCCCAGTCCTTATTCAATCCTGAGTTGATTGTATCTAGTTTGCATATCAATTCCAGCTCAGCAAACTCTCGTTGGAGTCTGTTTTTGAAGTTTTTCTGTTGTAAGATAGCCACCCGCAGGTCTGTCATTGAATGGCCAGACAGGTTAAAGTGTTCTCCCACTGGTTTTTGAGTATTATGATTCCTGATGTCAGATTTGTGTCCATTAATTCTTTTGCGTAGAGACTGTCTGGTTTGGCCAATGTACATGGCAGAGGGACATTGCTGGCACATGATGGCATATATCACATTGATAGATGTGCAGGTGAACGAGCCCCTGATGGTATGGCTGATGTGATTAGGCCCTATGATGATGTCACTTGAATAGATATGTGGACAGAGTTGGCATCGGGCTTTGTTACAAGGATAGATTCCTGGGTCAGTGTTTTTGTTCAGTGATGTGTGGTTGCTGGTGAGTATTTGCTTTAGGTTGGGGGGTTGTCTGTAAGCGAGGACAGGTCTGTCTCCCAAGATCTGTGAGAGTAAAGGATCATCTTTCAGGATAGGTTGTAGATCTCTGATGATGCGCTGGAGAGGTTTTAGTTGGGGGCTGAAGGTGACAGCTAGTGGTGTTCTGTTATTTTCTTTGTTGGGCCTGTCTTGTAGGAGGTGACTTCTGGGTACTCGTCTGGCTCTGTCAATCTGTTTTTTCACTTCAGCAGGTGGGTATTGTAGTTTTAAGAATGCTTGATAGAGATCTTGTAGGTCTCTATCTGAGGGATTGGAGCAAATGCGGTTATATCTTAGAGCTTGGCTGTAGACAATGGATCGTGTGGTGTGTCCTGGATGGAAGCTGGAGGCATGTAGGTAACTGTAGCGGTCAGTAGGTTTCCGGTATAGGGTGGTATTTATGTGACCATCGCTTCTTAGCACAGTAGTGTCCAGGAAATGGACCGCTTGTGTGGATTGATCTAAGCTGAGGTTGATGGTGGGATGGAAATTATTGAAATCATGGTGGAATTCCTCAAGGGCTTCTTTTCCATGGGTCCAAATGATGAAGATGTCATCAATGTAGCGCAAGTAGAGTAGAGGTGTTAGGGGACAAGAGCTAAGGAAGCGTTGTTCTAAGTCAGCCATAAAAATGTTGGCATACTGTGGGGCCATGCGGGTACCCATAGCAGTGCCGCTGACTTGAAGGTATATATTGTCCCCAAATGTGAAATAGTTGTGGGTGAGGACAAAGTCACAAAGTTCAGCCATCAGGTTAGCTGTGACATTATCGGGGATACTGTTCCTGATAGCTTGTAGTCCATCTTTCTGTGGCATATTGGTGTAGAGGGCTTCTACAGCCATAGTGGCCAGGATGGTGTTTTCTGGAAGATCACCGATGGATTGTAGTTTCCTCAGGAAGTCAGTGGTGTCTCGAAGATAGTTGGGAGTGCTGGTAGCGTAGGGTCTGAGGAGAGAGTCCACATAACCAGACAAGCCTGATGTTAGGGTGCCAATGCCTGAGATGATGGGGCATCCAGGATTTCCAGGTTTATGGATCTTGGGTAGCAAATAGAATACCCCTGGTCAGGGTTCTAGGCATGTGTCTGTACAGATTTGTTCCTGTGCTTTGTCAGGGAGGTTTTTTTAGCAGATGGTGTAGTTTCTTTAGGTAATCCTCAGTGGGATCAGAGGATAATGGCCTGTAGAATGTGGTGTTAGAGAGCTGTCTAGCAGCCTCTTGGTCATATTCCAATTTATTCATGATGACGACAGCACCTCCTTTGTCAGCCTTTTTGATTATGATGTCAGGTTTGTTTCTGAGGCTGTAGATGGCATTGTGTTCAGCATGGCTGAGGTTCTGGGGCAAGTGATGTTGCTTTTCCACAATTTCAGCCTTTACACGTTGACGGAAGCAATCTATGTAGAAATCCAGTCTGTTGTTTCGACCGTCCGGAGGAGTCCACGCAGAATCCTTTTTTTTGTAGTACTGGTAGGGGGGATTCTGTGGGTTAGTATGCTGTTCAGAGGTATGTTGGAAATATTCTTTGAGTCGGAGACGTCGAAAGGATTCTAGGTCACTGCAGAACTGTATCATGTTCGTGGGTCTGGAGGGACAAAAGGAGAGGCCCCGAGATAGCCCAGCAGAAGAGTCTGTCCTAAGAGTATAGCTGGAAAGATTAACAATATTGCTGGGTGGGTTAAGGGAACTACTGTTGTGGCTCCTTGTGGCATGTAGCAGTTTAGATCGTTTAGTGTCCTTTTTCCGTTGTAGAGAGGCAAAATTTGTCTTGTAAATGGCTTGTCTAGTTTTTGTAAAGTCTATCCATGAGGAAGTTTGTGTGGAAGGTTGGCTTTTTATGAGAGTATCCAGTTTTGAGAGCTCATTCTTAATCTTTCCCTGTTTGCTGTATAGGATGCTGATCAGGTGGTTTCGCAGTTTCTTTGAGAGTGTGTGACACAGTCTCTCAGCATAGTCTGTGTGATATGTAATACCCACCTGCTGAAGTGAAAAAACAGATTGACAGAGCCAGACGAGTACCCAGAAGTCACCTCCTACAAGACAGGCCCAACAAAGAAAATAACAGAACACCACTAGCTGTCACCTTCAGCCCCCAACTAAAACCTCTCCAGCGCATCATCAGAGATCTACAACCTATCCTGAAAGATGATCCTTTACTCTCACAGATCTTGGGAGACAGACCTGTCCTCGCTTACAGACAACCCCCCAACCTAAAGCAAATACTCACCAGCAACCACACATCACTGAACAAAAACACTGACCCAGGAATCTATCCTTGTAACAAAGCCCGATGCCAACTCTGTCCACATATCTATTCAAGTGACATCATCATAGGGCCTAATCACATCAGCCATACCATCAGGGGCTCGTTCACCTGCACATCTACCAATGTGATATATGCCATCATGTGCCAGCAATGCCCCTCTGCCATGTACATTGGCCAAACCGGACAGTCTCTATGCAAAAGAATTAATGGACACAAATCTGACATCAGGAATCATAATACTCAAAAACCAGTGGGAGAACACTTTAACCTGTCTGGCCATTCAATGACAGACCTGCGGGTGGCTATCTTGCAAAAGAAAAACTTCAAAAACAGACTCCAACGAGAGACTGCTGAGCTGGAATTGATATGCAAACTAGATACAATCAACTCAGGATTGAATAAGGACTGGGAATGGTTGAGCCATTACAAACATTGAATCTATCTCCCCTTGTAAGCATTCTCACACTTCTTATCAAACTGTCTGTACTGGGCTAGCTTGATTATCACTTCAAAAAAAATTTTTTCTCTTACTTAATTGGCCTCTCAGAGTTGGTAAGACAACTCCCACCTTTTCATGCTCTCTGTATGTGTGTATATATATCTCCTCAATATATGTTTCACTCTATATGCATCCGAAGAAGTGGGCTGTAGCCCACGAAAGCTTATGCTCTAATAAATTTGTTAGTCTCTAAGGTGCCACAAGTACTTCTGTCTACTGTCTGTCCCCCGTGAATGAATTATAAATCACACCAATAAAACCTTAATAAAATGTTGATTTACCAATTCTATTTTGCACTTTGTATACAAAAGAAGTGACTAATTTATACCAGTTCTAAGTTTGTGTTTTTTAAAAAAAAGCCCTTAGGGAGATGAACTAGTTTATCTTATGGAGATTTGCAAGCTGATGAGGAACACCATTTAAAAAATGCATTGTAGCGCTAAGCCCTTCCTCATCAGCTTATTCTAAAGCCCATCTTAAAGCTCTCCCTTAACCCTCCCAAATAAAGACCAAAGACTGAACAGATATTTCTAAGGTTTTAATTTAGTTTAACTAGAAATAAGTTCCTGTTTTTCTTCAAATGCAAAGGTTACCAATGTATGTTTTAATGTAGCACTTAGAAATTGTAGTGCTCAGTGCAATGTCCTACACTAAAGTCTTCTTTGGGGTTAGAACCATAGGAAGGGACCTCCTGGGTCGTCAAGTCCAGTCCTCTGCTATTGCAGATAAGCTTGCCATATAATCCCGTTCGTAAATGTATCTAGTTCCATTTTAAGACTCGATGGGTTTTTGGTTCTTTCTAAGCTAACCTGCATGTTTGACTTGACTGCATGAGACTGGGGGCCATTTTTCTCCCCGCCTTCACTCTGCCCGCAAAGCACAAATAAGTTATTTTATATTTAAAGCAGCATAGTTAGAGGTTGCATTTTTACTAGGAATGTATTACAATTATCCTGATTATTCTACTTTAAAGAGACAGTGTGGGGGCCTGGTAGCTGTTTTGTTGTTCTCAGCCAGAAAGCATAGTGTAGCTCACAAAAAGCCTTAGACATCAGAACTTGTCTTACAGAGAGAAGATGTTGGGAAACCAAGTGTAAAAGCACTGGCTTTAGGGATGCTTTAACCTAAAAGGTGAGATATGGAAGTCTAAGTAATGTATCTCAGCTTGTGGGACCTCTATAGCTCCCAGGGGGCCACGTGGCGCCATTGTGGCACCAAGACTGTGTGAGGTATCTCACATGATGTATTTACCTTCACAATGTTATGTATTTATCAGAAGGGAAATCTTTGAAAGATCCCTGTGCATTGCAAGGTGGCTCTAGCACAATGTTGTTGACAGTAGAGAGATTGAGAAAGCGCAGCAGTGATGTCAAACAAAAGTTGGGCAAAAAGGCATTTAAAAACAAGTCTGAAAATAGAAAGGTGGTAAGCACGGTTTTCACAGCTCGCTTGCTAACAAAAAGAGCCAGATTATGGATGACCCTGTGCCTCTATGCAAGCAGGGGCAGAGGACACATAGGGCCTTCCCCTTGTGCCCTGTAAAGTCCAACCCTGGGTGCAAGGACTAGGAGAATCTAGGACAGCTGGTGCCAGAGTCCTGAAAAATGGGAGGCTTTCCCTGGTCCAGAACCCCCTTCCACACCAGTTGAGCCAGCAAAGGTGCATGCATTGCCCAATGTAAAGATGGCTGCTGCAATGTGCCTCTCCTGGACATCGATAAAAAAAATTCCAGCAGAGTCAGTCAGTCATTCTCCTGGGAACTGCTACTGCTTCAGAGCCTCTCTGCACAGGCTCTGTGGCTTAACAGACAAAAAGAATTAAATATTTGTGTTTCTATTACAACAAATGCATTTTTCTTTTCTTTTCTTTTTTTAATCCTTTGCCAGCTGTTTGGATGCAGATAGTGAAGCTACTGCTCCAAGCCCTGGAACCAGAGGGGCCCAGCATTGTAGGGCCTGATGGACAGAAGTCTTCTGGCTCTGTGAATTGTATAATTTGTGGACAGGGCATCCTCACAGACAGTGAGTTTATCCACATCTTTTTGTAAAGTTTTATTGTTGCCATGTAAATTTGCAGGTTTGAGAAACTGAGTTTTTAAGCAAGACACAAAAAAAGGCACACACCTTTGTGACAGATACGACAATTTCCTGTAATATCTTTGGGAGCTCTTACTGTATCGCTGTGGGCCAGGGATTGCATATAGCTCCATGAGGGAAGGTGACCACAGCTCCTCCAGGAACTAAGAACAGTGGGGGCTGATTAGGCAAATTAACTCAGGTTTCAGGGGGTAGCCTTGTTAGTTTGTATCTAAAAAAACAACAAGGAGTTTGGTGGCACCTTAAAGACTAACAGATTTATTTGGGCATAAGCTTTCGTGGGTAAAAACCTCACTTCATGTTTTTACCCACGAAAGCTTATGCCCAAATAAATCGGTTAGTCTTTAAGGTGCCACCAGACTCCTTGTTGTTTTTAACTCAGGTTGTAACACCTCCAGAGAAGTATCATGACCAGATTCTCCAGAGACCATCAGACAAAGAAAGGACTTTGGATAAATATCCTGAGTTTAAACTGACTCAGGGTCTTCCTTCTGATCCACCAAATGGACAGGACCTTCTATCTAAGGGGAGCCCCAATCCTTTCTGGGAAGGGTTGGAAGGTCTTTGGCCTACTGAGACCCCATAAAACTGGTGGTTTTTAGCATGTGTATAGGAACTCTGTGTTTTTATATGCCTTTTTCTGTAATGCTTTCATTTTAAGAATACATGAGTTTGCTTATAAAGAGCAGTGTGATGACTTGTGACTGCTGGCAATTACAGCTGTTCATAACCTTCTAAGAGAAAGCAAAGCGCAGACATTGGCTTCTTTAGGCAGCCTGGGTTGCTGGGGATAGTACAGTGTAGGTAGGGAACTGTGCAGCCTGAAAAAATCAGGCAGAGGGGGAATTTGAACCTGTCTTTTCCATCCTGGGTGATTGCCCTAACCAGTGGGCTACAGATTATTAGGGGCACCACCATCTCCTCCTCCTCTTGTTTTGTGAATCTAGACTTTCATTTCCTTTGCTTTTTGCTAAAAATGCCCCAAACAAAATATTTTATTTGACCCAAAACAAATTTTTCCAACTTTTTAATTCACTGAAAATTCCCAAAATGTTCTGTTTTGACTCAACATAATTTTTTTCATTTTTTTAAAGGAACTGACCGTGAACCAAAAAATCAGTTATTTGCCTGGATTTAATGCCAAGAGTTAAATGTTTCAGTTCATGCAGCAGAACTGTATATTCTTTTAAAATTTTCAAATATGTTAACTGAAAGATTGGATGCAAGCTATAAAAGCTGAAGACTCCCTTTTTTTTTCTTTGATAGCAGTCTGCTTCCCATCCCAATTTGCAAAATCATGATCATGCTTTAGCATTGGTTGCTGCTGCCCTTTCCCTGATTTATTTCTATCTCCCTTCTTCCTTTCCCTCTGCTTAATTGCAATAATTTAGTTTGCCTGTTCATTCTCTTCCCTGCTGTGCTGTGAAGTGAACAATGATTCAGGCAGCTCTTAGAACTCTGCTTGAATGTTAAGTTTTACAGAAAGTTACCCAATTTTATGGCCGTCACATCCCAATTATTTTTTTGATTATGATAGCATCTACAATATGCTGTCCAAACACATAGGAAGACTGTTCCAAAGAGCTCATAATCTAAGAAGATGAGGAAGGAGAGCCCATAATCCTAAGAGGGATAGGGAAGAGGGATAAAGCATAAAAATATACAGTAGAACCTTAGTTGCAAACACCTCAGGAATGGAGGTTGTTCGTAACTCTGAACAACATGTTATAGTTATTCTTTCAAAAGTGAACATTGACTTAATACAACTTTGAAACTTTATTATGTAGAAGA
Organism: Malaclemys terrapin pileata; assembly: GCF_027887155.1. NCBI lineage: Eukaryota > Metazoa > Chordata > Testudines > Emydidae > Malaclemys > Malaclemys terrapin. The sequence goes on along the minus strand of NC_071510.1, from coordinate 98,390,879 downwards.
AAAATGCTGCTTTCCCTATATTTTTAGTAGTTTGTTTAACACAGTCCTGTACTGTATTTGCTGCTTTTTTTGGGGGGGGGGGGGGGGGGGGTCTCTGCTGCTGCCTGATTGCATATTTCCAGTTCCAAATGAGTTGTGTGGTTGAATGGTCAATTCATAACTCTGGTGTTTGTAACTCTGAGGTTCTGCTGCATATATACACAAGTATCAGCAATTTATAGCTGCCCCCCTCCCCTTTTACTGGTTTTAGTTGTCTAACAGAGAAATTTGCAGTGTTGTTGTAGCCAAGTTGGTCCCAGGATATAAGAGAGACAAGGTGGGTGAGTGTGATGGGTTCCATCACAGAGACCCCCTTGGGACTGTCACCTGGTGTGCTAAGACTACCTCTCAGCCCGTTTTTCCTGCTAGTGTGGGACTCCAGAACCCTGTTGTATAGAGCCAGATATGCTAATCTGCTGCAACACAAACCCAGGGTTCTGGAGTCCTACGCTGGCAGGGAAAACGGGCAGGTGACAGTCCCAAGGGGGTCTCTGTGATCGAACCCATCACAGTGGCATAGTCGAGCAGGGTCTGTGCACAGCTGATTGCTTTCAGACACTGTTAGTGATTTTAAGTGAGTTTTGAGTGTGGTGGCTGGAGAACAGACAAAGTGGTTACTGGTTTGTTATTTTCTGTTTGCTTATTTTGGGTTAGGGAAATAGGGACAGAAAAGTAAGCAAAATAAGTAAGAGTGAAGCTCAGAAGAAGCTAGAACTGCACAGGTTACAAATTGCTAAGAAGGAAAGAGAGAGCCAGCAAGCCCTGGACTTAAAAGACAAAAAACTTGAGGCCCAGAAACAGGCTCAAATTGAAGCAAAAAAGGCTGCCCTGTAAAAAGAAAAGGCTGCTCACCAGCAAATCCTGGACTTAAAAGACAAAGAAATTGAGGCCCACAGACAAGCACAAATTGAGACCCAGAAGCACGAACTGGCTGAAATGGAATGGAAGAGGTGCACAGAGAGATGTATCCTGGAGGTGGAAGTTAGAATCCTGGTGACTGCTGAGGTGGGAACAGACCCCAAGGACTCTGTAGCTGGAAGCAAGCCCAACCTGAGTGAAAGAAGGGGGGATTTTGCTGGCCATTGAAGGGTCTGTCATAGCTGGGAGCTGGGAGCCCACAGGTCGATCAGGGTCACCTTCCCTTTTGGGGGGGACAGAGGAGTGTATATTGCCTCTGCCATGGACAGTGTCCAAGTCTCTGGCAGGAAGTTCAGGAGGAGGACGTTGCACTCCATATGATTTTATGAAAATATGCTAATGAGTGTGAATATAAATGGAATATGTTTCATGCTAAAGGTCTCTTGTAAGGTATCACTACAAAGATTATAATCTACCTAGTGTGTTCATCCTATTTGTATAAATGTATCATTCTTGTATCTGAACCTAGAAATATGAAATATAGCTCCTAGGTCCTATTGTAATTATGCAAAGTGTGGGCCATTAATGGTGGTTTGGTATCTTAATAGCTCCCATCAACTAGGACAATTGGTTGCAAATGGCTCTGTTTACTTGCAAGCCTTCCTATGAGTCAGGCCAGGAAGAATGAAGACTTGGGATCTCACAGGACATGTGACCATGTCACCTGGTACAGGAATCCATCTTAAACCTGGTGCTTTTTCATTTAGAAGGAGGGATGGGGACCCAGAGAGAGAAAAGATTCCCGCCTTGTGCCAAAGCTATATAAGAAGGTGGAACAGAACAAAGGAGGTTTCACTCATGAGAAATCCCTAATTAAAACCTGAACTGGAGCTAACAAGACCTGTACCAGGGAAAAGGATTGGTCCCAGACTAGGAAGGAGTCCAGTCTGTGAAAGAAGCGTATTGGAACATCTCTGAGGGTGAGATTTTTATCTGTAATCAGTTTCTTAATGTATTAGGCTTAGACTTGCATGTTTTGTTTTATTTGGCTTGGTAACTTACTTTCTTCTGTCTGTTATTACTTGGAACCACTTAAATCCTACTTTTTATACTTAATAAAAGTACTTTTGCTTATTAAGTAACCCAGGGTAAGCAATTAATACCTGGGGGAGCAAACAGCTATGCATATCTCTCTATCAGTGTTATAGAGGATGTACCGTTTGAATTTACCCTGTATAAGCTTTATTTGGGATTTGGAACCCATTGGGAGCTGAGTGTCTGGGTGCTAGAGACAGGAGCACTTGCTAAGTCATTTTCAGTTAAGTCTGCAACTTTAGGGTGCGTGGTTCAGACCCTGGGTCTGTGTTGAAGCATACTGGTGTGTCTGGCTCAACAAGACAGGGTTCTGGAGGCCCAAACTGGCAGAGAAAATGGGCTCAGAGGTAGTCTCAGCACATCAGGTGATAGTCCCAAGGGGGTTTCTGTGATCAAACCCATCACAGTAAGGTAATGTGTTTTTACTGGGCCAACTTCTGTTGGTGAGAGACAAGCTTTCGAGCTACACAGAGCACTTCTTCAGGTCTGGCAAAGGTACTCCGAGTGTTACAATTAAATACAAGGTGGAACAGGTTATTTAACATAAGTATTTAACACAGGGGTCTCAAAGTAAAATGACCACGAGGGCCACATGAGGACTAGTACATTGGCTGAGGGCTGCATTACTGGCACCTCCCCCCGCCACCCTTGGCCCCGCCCTGACTCCACCCCTTCCATGAGGCCCTGCCCCCATTCCAACCCCTTCCCTGAAATCCCCACCTCAACTCTGCCCCCTTTTTGCCCCCAGGGAGGGCAGGAGGGGTGTGGGGTCTGGTGGGGGCTCAGGGCAGGGAGTTGGGGTGTGGGGTGCAGGAGGGTGTGGAGTACAGCAGGGGTGTGGGGTGCAGGAGGGTGTGGAGTACAGCAGGGGGTTGGACTGCAGGAGGGGTTCGGGGGGCGGGCTCCGGCCTGACACACACCGGGGGCAGGGCAGGCCGCCTGTCTGCCTGTCCCCGCACCACTCCGGGAAGTGGCCGGAACCTGGGGGAGGAGGGGCACAGGGGTCTGTGTGTTGCTTTTGCTTCAGGCAGCGCTCCCATTCGCCGGGAACAGGGAACTGCGGCCAATGGGAGCTGCTGGGGGCACTGCCTGAAGCAAAAGCAACACACAGAGCCCTGTGCCCCCCCTTCCCCACGTTCCGGTCGCTTCCCGGAGTGGCAGGGGCCAGGGCAGGCAGGGAGCCTGCCCTGCCCACAGTGCACATCGGGCTGGAGCCGCTCTAGGTAAACGCTGGGGTGGGGGGGCTGTGAGGAGCTCATGGGCTGCAGAAAACAACCCAGCGGGCCGCATGTGGCCCCGGGCCGCGTGTTTGAGACCCCTGATTTAACATGTAGTCTAAGAGACCATTCAAGGTGAAGTGGCACCTTGTTAACACCTCTGTGGGCATAGGATAAAAAAGAGGGATTAGTGGGTTACAGATTATTGTAATAAACCATAAATCCAGTGTCTTTTTATTAAGATCATGATTTTTAGTGTCTAGCAAAGTTATGAATTTAAGCTCCCAGGCTTGTCTTTTGAAGGTGTTGTGGAGGTTTCCGATGAGGACTGAGAGGTCAGATATAGGTGATCATTTTAAGAAAAGTGTTCACCCATGTGTGATGTGATGTTTTTGCATTTTATCATTTTTCTGCGATAATTTATTTGAGAGTCTTGTTTCCCCCACATAGTTGTTATTGGGGCATTTAGTGCACTGGATGAGGTACACCACATGTTGTGATAGGCATGTGTAGGACATGTGGATCTTGAAAGGTGTGTTATGGGAAATATTGATCATCATAGCAGTGGAGACATGTCTGCAAGTTTTGCATCTGGTGTTATGGAAGGGTCTGTGCTGCTTTTAGTTGGTGAGCCCGGGTCTGTGGGAAGCTTGCTTCTGATGATGAGCTTGGGGAGTTGTTTGAAGGCATGAAGTAGAGGTTCAGGAAAGATTTAATTCAGGATGTGGTCCCTATTGAGCATAAGTTGTAACTGTTTAATGATACCCCATAGGGGTTCCAGTTTGGGGTGGTAGGTGACAACTAGGTGGTGTGCAGTTAGATTTTTTTTTTTCTGTATTGAAGCAGGTTGGCTTAGAGTATTTGGCCTATTCCATGATGTGATCTAATTCTCTGGTGGAGTGTCCTTGTTTGGTGAAGGCCATTTTAAGTTTGGTAAAATGTATATTCTGGACTGTCTCCTTGGAGAATACTCTGTGGTATCTGAGTGTCTGGCTGCAGGTAACAGATTTCTTGGTGTGTTTGGGGTGGTTACTGAATCTGTGAAGGCAGGAGAGATGATCTGTGAGTTTCTTGTATATAGTTATCTGTAGGGTTCCATTGTTGAAGCTGATAGTGGTGTGCGGGAATGTTCTAGAGAGACTTTGATGGATGGCTGGTAGATGTTGAAGTTGTCGTGGAAATCTATGAGGGAGTTAGGTTGTCTGTCCAGAGGATGAAAATATCAATGTATCTCAGGTATATCATTGGTTTTATGGTGCATTTGTCCAGAAATTCTTCCTCAAGGTGGCCCATGAAGAGCTTGGCATATTGGGGAGCCATCCTAGTACCCATGGCTCTTCTCATGGTTTGGACAAAGTATTCGTTGTTGATTGTAGAATTGTTATGGGTGAGGATGAAATGGATGAGTTTCACAATGTGTTTGGGGTGGATATCTGAGTGTTGTCCATTTCAACAAGGGAAGCTAGGCAGTCCTATCATATCTGGCCATGGCACTCGCACTGAAGGAATATCAAGACTCATTGAAACCATCCTCAAGCCACTCACCACACGAAAGGCCAGCTTCCTCTAGGACACAACCAACTTCCTTCAGAAACTCTGCAACATTAACAACCTCCCTCAGATCACCATCCTTGCCACTATGGATGTCACCTCCCTGTACACCAACATTCCCCATGATGATGGCATTGCTACCTGCCTCAAATATCTCCAGCTCCACCCCCTACTCCCCAAATGTTTAATTGGCAGTATTTAGTGAAGTGGATGCCTGTATTCTTGTATGGCTGCAGTGATGGGAGGGTGAAGCAGATGTTTACCCTTATGTTTCGTAGAGAGATGGTGTAAAATATAAATGGTTTAGTACAACAGGCTTCTAGCGATAAACCTGTAAGACTTTCTCATTAGAGCTGTGTGAATAACCAATTTTTTGATTTGATGGAAAAACTGAAAAATAAAACAAAATCAAACTGTTTGGGCTGACCTGAAATAATTCCCCCCCGCCCCCCAATTTCTGGTGAACCAAAAAAGTACAAAAAAAAATCAACTTGGGTCAAAAGAAACATTTTGTTCACCCCCACACAAAAACTTTTTATTTTGTTTTTCAAGGTTCTTGTTACCATTTTAATAAAATGGAAGTAAAATTATAAACAAAATGGTTTGAATGAAAAAGTTTCATTTAAAAAAATAAGTCAAAACATTGGCATTTATTGGATTTTTTTTTTTTTTTACCCAAACAATTTGGCGAGTTCAACACACATTTATGAAATGTTTTGGACAACCCTAATCTGCATTTTTCAGTGAAAAACAGTTTAATCTGAAAAACATTGCTATTTCTCAGCTCTACTTGCCAGTTTTGTGTGATATCTCTTCTTAAAATAATCATTAATAATCCCCTTTATTTGTGCCCCACTGAGAACAATGATCAGTGTATTTCAATTAAAATAAATCACTGATTTTGAAAGGGGCACTCTGACATGATAAGTCTCTTTTAACAGCATTTAATGTACTAGCCAGGAAAGAAACTGCATTATGGACTGTTTTAAAATCCTAAAACTTCAATACTTTAGATGTTCCTTAGATCCATACCTTCCAGTCAGCTGATTTTCCTCAGGGTGAGATCCATCTTACTTTGGTATGGCCCCTCCTCCTGGTGTATTGCCACAGAGGTACTTTTCTAGAAAGTTTCTTAGCATCTCTTGTCTGCTTTGTATAAATTAGTTGATTCAACCTGGTACATGAACAAAATCAAATACTTGTTATGAATTATGTTTGTGGTGTGGTATCTTATTCTTTTAACTGAATGAAAGAAATGGGTGTCCTAAGACATGCACGCAGGAGTTTGTGGGATATGTTTGAATTGAATAGCTTCCCTTTTAGATAGAATAACATTCCTACAGACTTATCTGCGTATTCTATTCTTATTGGAGAAACTATTCCCATGCAAACTCGAGGTTATTTTTCAGAGCTGAATGGGACTAATAAGACTAGAATTATGTGTCCTTGACTTGTACTGGTTCAAAGTATAATTAAATAAAAATGAGTGGGCTCATAAAGCCTACTGATGGAATTAGGTAATTTTTTAAACAGGGTTCCCAAGAACACAAATGGCCAGAAACACTGGATGACAGAAGTACTTAGATCAGACTTAATCACAGCAGGCACAGTGTAGAAAGATCCACTTTGATTAGACAAGAAGAGTCAATTAAATTGAGAGAGAAGGAGAGTACAATTAAAATCTGATTTAGCCTATATGCCAAGGACCCTCTGAAGACCACAGAATATCCCCTTGATTCACAGGCCAACACTAATGAAAAAGTCTTAGAAATAAGATTTCTCTTTGTAAGTCTCAGAGCTAGAAGGCTGAAATGGAAAGAGAAACATTCTGCTCCCCCAGTAGGAGAGAGGTGGAAAAGCTCTGGCAGACTTAATTGGCATAAATCATGATCATGCCTTTTCACACCGTGATTTAATATATATTTTGTTTCTGGAAATGATATTAAGTGATGGATATAAATGCATTTTTGAAAGGTGGGTGTGGAGAAATTATGAAAGATAGAGTTTACAGAAAGTGGGTCACCCTGCACTATGGTAGTGAACTCAGACTGGATTGTGAGTCCAGTTAAAAAGGGTAACTGGAGATTCTATCAGTGACCAGAGATTCGTTTTTGAGGGTCTGGCTTTGCTTTGGGTTTCCTGCCTAGAGATTCTGGACCATGTGTGGAGCTGACTTAATGTGGCCTGAGCTGGTGTCAATGGAACTGATTTCACCGGACTGGACCTGGTCACAATGGAGCTGGATTGTGTAGCAACCAAGCTGGTGGATCTGACGCTATAGAACAGGATCAGGCATGAGCAGAGCTTGTGGAACTGACTTCCCTGAACCAGGACCTTCCCACAGCAGCAGATTGCCCTAATCATCAGTTGGCGAGAGCAAATGGAACAAATGCCCAGTTTTGCCAAAAAAGTGGGGTGCACAGAGAAATGTTTGGGGGGGACAGGTGGTGACACAAGGTGCTGGATGATGCAGCTTGGGCTGTCAGCCCCGGGCAGCGTTGGACTAGCACGGTCAGTTTCAGCCCCAGGCAGGGCAGGTCTTGGGCGGTCCGCCCCAGCCCCAGCTGGTGTGGGCAAGCAGTGACGACAGGTGGCGCGGGCCAGCCCTACACCAGGGATAGGGGGGCTCAGGCAAGCGGTGAAGCCAGGCAGCTCAGGCCTTCCCTGCGCAGTGTCCCATTTTTATTTTGGGAAATATGATCAGCTTACCTTTGTCACGTTTGAGACTAATTGAATTCATGATGGGGATTATTCTGTGAATGAGAGTTCTGGTCCTTAACTAGCCAGGCAGTTAATAATTAGGATTGTGGACCTAACATTGTTGGGTTTTGCTAATTTCATTTTTATGCAATTATATATTTATCTTTTCCCCCCAAATAAAAAGTATTTTTGTTTCTATGCCCCAGGGGCTCCTGAGTGCTTGAGTGGAAAAGCAGCACCTGTGGAGATGACGAGAGCGTTCCTGAGTCTAAGAGTAGGTAAGGCTTCAGGGGTCTTGAACCAAATATTTTTATTTAAAAAGCTTCCCTTAGCTCATCCACCCACCCACAGTATTGGGTGGGTCACGTAAAGAGTAGATTGTAAACTGGAAGTGCAACACAAAGGGGAAATCAGCATAGTTATAGTAGTGAGAGCCAAGCAGGGTCAGAAAAAGGGCATTATAATTACTAGGTATACAAGACTGAATCTAGTGGGGAATCTAGTTTGTTGCTGATGGAAAGCACTGGAGCTTTATTCTGTTTTTTGTTTGTTTTTCAAACAGACCATCTCACTTTGACCTCATAAGCAGAGAGCGGAAGGAAGGAAAGGTTTTCTCGTGATAAGAGCAGGAGGGTGCACTACGGACTACTGATGGGTCAAAACAGGAAACATTTAGCTGAACCATCCCATCCTCTCTTTACGACATCCCTCTCAAATGTCCTTCATTTTGAGGTATATCACTCATTTTAGCCCCCCAAATTATCTCTTTTCCACAAAAAATTGATGGCCCATCACTTTTATGATTGAAAGTTATTTGCATCACAAATAAAGACTCATGAAACTAATTAATAGATTCCAAGGCCAGAAGGGACCATCGTGATCATAGGAAGCGTTATTTATACTAAAGAATTAATCCCACATGATCTTAAGTTTTCTGCAAAAATATTTTTGTGTTCCTCATTTTGGGTCTTTGTCACACATTGTGTCCTACATTTGGGTCTTAGCAGAGTGAGATGTAAAATGGTACCTGCATCCAAACCAAGCCCCGGTTCTAGTCCTACAAAATGAGGCCAACAAGGTTTTGCAAAAGCCATCTTTAATTTCATCCCCAAATCTGCTACTACCTGTCTGTGGAACCATAGTAAATCAATGAATACCTTTGGTCCAAATTATGTGCTGTCCTAGGCTCTGTATAGCTACACTGATTTCACTGGGTTCCAGGGAGATTGTCAGTGGAGAAATTGGCCCTCTGCATTCTGGCTTGCCTGTCAGTAGAAGGTATTGCAATAATTACCTACCTCATGGAAGGGTTAGAAGACTTAATGTTTATAAGAGCATTTTGTGACCACTGAGTGAAAGTTCTAAATATGATGTAACGCCCTATTCATAGAATTGCTGGTCCCTTCTAACCCTATGATTCTATGCTGTATGAACCCAGAAGATAAAGATAGTCCCTGCCCCAAAGAACTTCCTGTCCAAGTATCAGACAAGAGACCACAAATAGATACAAAGAGACTGGGAAAGAGTGAGACAATATTGGCCAGGTTGATAGGCAGTGCAATCAGCACACCAGCATCCTAACCATTGTCAAGCTTTTGCAGACATCGTGGCAAAGGAGAGTTTTGAGGAAGGATTTGAGAGCAGATAATGAGGTGGCTTTGTGGATGTTTACAGGGAGCTCCACTCAAGCGTGAGGCATAGCATGCGAGAAAGCACAAAGGGGCTTGTTTGAAAATATAACAAGTGGGCAGTAGAAGCATCACGGGCCAATTGGAGGCAAGACTGTGAAGGACATTGAAAGTGAATACAAGCAGCTTTTGTTTAATGCAGGAAAGATGGGGGAGCCAGGGGAGTGCTTCAAAGCAACAGGCTAAGAAAATGATCTTCGCAGCAGCATTCTAACTGAATACAAACAGGACAATATTGCATTTGTCAGTGACAGAGAGAAGGATGTCACAGTGATTGAGATGCGAAATGATGAAAGCCTGGATGAGAGCTGGAGGGATAAGAAAGGCCATATTTGAGAAAGGTGATGCAGAAAAAATCATAGATTTAGATGTTGCTGGGATGTGAGAAATCACCTTCACTGACTTCCATCCAGGACATTCTCAGCACCAAGCTAGATTTTCTTTTTGGAAGATAATTATGGGAAGTCCTGTGGAGATTTGTTTTCAGTAGAATAAATTAAACAAAAACCTCTAAATATTTTTATTTCTCTCTCTGTAGGAATGGCAACATTCCTACCACTAACCCCTAGGTCGCCTATTGGGTTGCACTGGCCCTGCCTCTAATCAACAAAGCATTTGAGCACATGCTTAAAGTTAAGGAGGTGCCTGAGTCCTATTGACTTCAGTGCGACTTAAGCATGTGTTTAAAGTTAAGCATGTGCTTAAATGCTTTTGTGAATTAGGGCCTGATAATTAGTGCCCCCAGCTGCAGGGAATCAGGAAGGATTACTATATAGAGCTGGGAATTCAGACTGGAGGGAGAGACTGCAGAGAAGCACCAGAGGAGAAAAGCGTTCCCATTTCCTGGGAAGGGCCTGGCAGAAGCAAGACTTTCCTGCAGGTAGGAGATCCAACAGGGAGCAGGGTCAGGCTCCTGTGGGTAAAAGCCCAAAGATGGGGCCAACAAGGAGCAGGGAGAGCCCTAGTGGAAGCTGCCGAAGTCTCAGGGGAAGGGGCACAGTGAGGGAAAACCTTCTAAGACAAGAAGCAACAGAGGAAGAACTCTGCAGTGGCAGGTTAGGCTCATGTAGGAAAGGCCCTGGATCAGTAAAAGCTCTTCAGTGGAGCCAGAGAGGGGCAGAAGAGTTGTTAGCCCTGCAGAGATGGGAACAGCCAGGGGCAGCATGGCTGAAGAAGCAAACCTAGCTGTTTAACACTGGATCCATGGGCCAGAACCCAGAATGGAGAGTGGGCCTGAACTCCCTTATCAGCCTCTGAGGAAGGGACATGGAAGGCCAACTGCAGGAGCAAGTTAGGTTCCTGTAAGGAAGGGCCAGTAAGAACACTTCAGTGGAGCCCAAGAGGGGTATTTAGCTGTTTAGCTTTGGACTTTCAGTTGGACCTCTAGTTACCCTGGAAGGGGACTGAATTTTCTGTGACTTGGCCAAGAGGGCTGAGCCATGGAAGACCCTGCAAGAGGCAGCAGGCCTGGAGCAGCTGCTGGAAATGAAGACCCCTTGCAGTATTGCACCTGGACACAAGGAGGCACTATAGGGTGGTGAATACACTATCATAAAAGGCCCTAATGTTTTCATGAGTATTGTATGCAAATCCTGCCCTGCTGCTTGCATGGGGAGAAAATAACTCAATAGACCCTCCCAGTCTCCTTGTGTACTAGTGCACTGCAGGTTTTAGCCCTGAATGAGCTGATTTTATGCACGACTGTCATTTGTTTTATTTTACTAGTGAGATAGACATGCCAGAATAGCAACCTCTTGGCATCTATGCTGTACCATTATGTTCCTTTCTATATTGTTATCAGCAATGTAAATCTTAACATTTCGATATATGTTGTGGCTAGAGGAATCTAAGCAAAATAAACCTGTGTGCGTTCACGTGCACCTTTTCCTCTACAAAACAAATGAGTCTGCATGGTGATATCAACTCAGGAACTTGAGATGATAGCATCACAAAAACATAAATTATCATTTATTATTTGTATTAATATAGCACCTAGAAGCCCCAGGCACGGACCAGGACTCCCTTGTGCTAGTCAGTCCCTAAAGAGGTTTGAATCTGCTTTGTGGAAGGACCTTTAAAAGGAAGAAAAAAAATATATATATATATGTCTATTAACCTGTTGTATCATGGCTTTGATTTCTCCCCCCTTTTATTCAGTCATTCTTTCTTCTCTGTGGTTTTTGATTTGTATTCGTTCATAGTCAAGGCATCTTAACCATAAATCTAGGTCTCTTGACTAAAACTATTTCCGACATCTTCTCCCTCCTCACTCTGGCGCTCAGACCTCTAAGCAAAAAGTCACATAAAATCACTCGTTAGTCAAATAAATCTCCCTGTCTCATAGCAAAGGAACAGATGATCACAGAGCCTATTCTGGCAGTCTTCTTTTGAGCCTCTCGTATAACAGAGTTTGGGAATTTTTTCTTATTCCTGAAAATAGAGGAAAAGGCTTCCCATAAAAACCTGAATGTAACAATTAAAGTTCCTTAAATTTGATCGCCAGATCCTCAAAGGTGTCTAAGCCCCTAACTCTCTTTGATCTCAGTGGGAGTTCAGCATCTAAATACCTTTTGAGGATTTGGCCCCTAGAATATATTTGCTTGAAGAGTAGAGGAAACATAGTAGCAACTATTATTCCTATTCTTGGAGGCAGATTCTGCCTAAAATTCACTGTATATGACCTAGGGCTCGGTGAGTGACGGAAGTAAGTGATTAAAAATCATGGACATTGTCACAGCTTCCATCTGCCCTGCTGTTTTCTTCTGTTCATGGTGAAAGAAGAAACTGGGCTGAGAAGCAGCTTTTCTTAAACTATTTCCTGGCAGTGTGCAATAGGGCTCATTTAGGGGGAAAAAATGTTAGTTTCCAATCTTTTGGCTACAAATCCTTGAGATCGAATAGCTATGTGCAGACGACATCATTTCCCCATGCAGCTCTCATGCAAGTACTAGAGCAAGACTTATTGATGCATATCCTATTGTAACAATGCTTTGTCTTTTTACATTTGTTGTGTGTATTCGGTACCCCTGAAAAGTGTCAATTTGACATCCTCCGAGAATGAGGTCGTCTTGCCAAAAAGTGCAATGGTAGTGCAAGCTTCGTGACCCTTCCTGTGCTACTGGTGTGCTTCCATTCTGGCCAATAGGGGTGACTCTAGGGGTGAGAGGATACCTGAACAAGTGAATGAATGAATGGCTTTCCCATTATTTGACTAGACCAGGGCACATGGCCTAAAGGAATTACTAATATAATTAAAATCTTATGTTATTTCACATATTAAAAATCTCTACCTTTGCAAATTGTACACACAGCTAGACTACATATTGATGTGGATAAAGAGAAGATTCAGGATTTTTATGGTGGGAGGGGTGTAAAAACAGAAAATGAGCAGTAAAATGTGGAGAAAATACTGCCACTTACTGTAAGGCACTTTCCTATAAAACCAGAATATAAACTTAAAGGCTGGTGATTTTTAGGTATGTTTATTTAGGATGCTGAATATTACATGTACAGTAATTACACTGTGGGATAGAGGGTGCCATGGTTACTGCACACCTTCTTGAAATGGTAAAATCCATTTGTATACCCATCCTTTATAGATAGGGTTCTCTTGCTTATTAAACAACAGAGCCTGACATAACATTTTCCTGTCATATTGTTTTATTGACTACAGGTACTATAGTATTATGCTTGAGAGTTTAGTAATAAAATACCTTTGCTGTCTGACTTCATCCTTTTAAAATTGCAAAGCATCACTGAGTGTCCAGTTAAGTGCAAGGTGAAAATATTTTGAATGAGTAAGAGATTTTCTATACGGTGTACAGCAGATGAGGTGGATGCCACAATTTTTCAGAGGGAAGTGGGCAATAAACAATATTGTTAGGATTCCTAAACTAAGGTTAGCTGCTAATGGTTTGATCCAGAAGAGCTGTGGGCATGAGAAATGTTTGTAGTAATGGACCCTGGACTCCTGCCCCTGTTGCTAAGCTTTAGGGTAACATTCATAAGCCCAGACAGCAAAGCTATTGGATGTGCTTCCAAAGTAGTGTTTATCAGTAGCTCAAATGCTAACAGAGTGAGCAAGAGAGGAACAAAGCAGGATCTCAGTGATGAGCGTGAAGATCAATGTGTGAATTCATCCACAAGCTCGACTTTGCTCTTTCCGGCAATGGACTGAAAACCAGGGAAAGCAAAGTAATCAAATACCACAGCTGGGTGGGGACTGAAATACAGGCCAAGGGTACCTCCATATTTGTCCAGCAAGCCACAGATGCACTGCTCCTGGGTCGGTGAAAATGATTGCAAGAGGCTTAGTGGCAAAGGGGCAGGCTAGCCATGGTATAGCCAGCAGTGCTAATGATTGCATTTTGAAGGAGAAAGGGATTCTCTTACAAGTCCCCTAGCAATGTTGAATCTGCTGCAGGAGATGGGTGTAATTCCAGCAATTCTTTATCCAAATATCATCATTCGTGCATGTATTATGTAGTGCCATCTCTGTCTGTCCATTCCTAGGTTAAGTGCTTTGGGTGCAAAGCAATATAGAAGAGCTAGGCCAGTGAGTCTCAAACTTTTGTACTGGTGACCCCTTTCACATTGCAAGCCTCTGAGTGCGACCCCCCCCTAATAAATTAAACACACTTTTTAATACATTTAATACCATTATAAATGCTGAGGCAAAGCGGGGTTTGGGGTGGGGGCTGACAGCTCGTGAGCCCCCATATAATGACCTCACGACCCCCTGAGGGGTCCCGATCCCCAGTTTGAGATCCCCTGAACTAGGTAGTATATTACCACATCCATTATCATGGTAACTAAGTGCCCTGCTCTTAGCTGGGGACATCATAACGATTGTGGAGTTCAGAGGATACTCCTTTACCCCATGTCAGGGCCTTCCTCTTCGTCTCTTTGTCTTTCTCCCTGGCCTTTTTCCTTTGCCTTTAACAAACCATAATAATCATCTTAAAAAAACTATAGGGTCACCTTGTGGCCCATGTGCTCTTAGTTCCTCATGGTCTCGTTTGTGTTAAGCACCTGGCACCACTACTGCTTTACTATGAGTCACACAGTAGTGACAGAAAAAAGTTCCCAGATGTGTAGTGCTGAGAGCTATGCCAGAGCTGAACAGTTTTGTGGGTTCTTAAGAATTTCTGGGGGACTTGTGGAAATCCCCAGACATTCCCTCTTTGCAGCTAGCAATAAAATTTCCCCAACCTGCACAGAACTTGCCACACTTTAAAACTAATCGTAGGGCCCCCGAGGTGGCAATAGACCAGGGCAATTTCCAGGGTCCTGCCACTGTATAAGCGGCCAGGAGCAAGTCTTAAAGCCCAGGTTGACAGGCTCTGCTACAGCACTAAAAATAGCTGTGTAGATGATGTGGCTTGGGCTGGAGCTCAGGCTCCAAAGCCCACCCTCTCCCTAGACTTCAGCACCGAGCTCCAGCCTGAACTGCAATGGCCATTCTTTGCACTGTAGCATTAGCCCAAGTCAATCGAGCTGGGCTCTGAGACTCACGGCCGCTCTCTGTGTAGACTTACCCTTAGGGGCATTTTTGCTGTATAATTTGGTTTCTGCAAGTAAATTTATAGGAGGAGCAGAACAAAATGCTCAGGCCAGTGGGAGGAGGCTAAGGTAGCCTTGTGCTCTTGGCTTTCTGAGGCCACAGTGTATTTTTAGACATCGCTGGGGACCTGTCTACATTACAATAGCCTGTTCCCAGCTGCATTTGGGCGGCAGCACTGTCTTGAATCTCTGCATTGGTGGAGACACCACTGCCCTGTCCCTCTCGCTCCCATCCCCTCCCCGCTAAGCCCCCAGTGCCAAGGTTTGTGTGGGGGTTGTCAAAAGGCAGCCATATGTCTGTCTTCCCCAATTCCTGCTTTGGGTAAATTCTCTTGAGAGGATCTGGGCCTCTTTGGGCTCTTTTACACAGCTCCACTACTCTTTACCTGGTGTAAAAGGGCTAGAGATTGGATGAGGCGCTCACCCCTAATGTTTAAGGCCATCTTGTGCCTGGTAACATACTCACCAGTTGCTGCCTTCTCCTACCAATTATGTATCCAGACCAGGGGTGGGCACATCTGGATATGGAAATTGTATGGCAGGCCATGAATGCTCACAAAATTGGGGTTGGGGTGCAGTAGGGGGTGAGGGCTCTGGTTGGGGGTGCAGGCTATGGGGTGGCGCCAGAAATTAGGAGTTTAGGGAGCGAGAGGGACTCTGGGCTGGGACCAAGGGGTTCGGAGGGGGATCAGGGCTGGGGCAGAGGTTTGGGGCGGGGGAGAGGCTCAGGGGTGCAGGCACTTATCTCAAGCGGCTCCCAGAAATAGCGACATGTCCCTTCTCTGGCTCCTATGCAGAGGCGTGGCCAGGTGGCTCTGCACACTATCCCATCCACAGGTACCGCCCTTGCAGCTCCTGTTGGAGTGCCGGAGGGGGCCATTGGAGTGGGGCCATTGGAGCATGTAGGAGCCAGAGGGGGGCCATGCTGCGGCTTCCGGGAGCCGCATAGAGCAGCCCCTGACCTTGCTCTCCAGCTGGAATGCCAGAGCGCCGGAGCGGGGCAAGCCCCAGACCCAGCTCCCCAGTTGGAGCTCGAGGGTCAGCTTAAAATGGTTGGTGGGCTGTAGTTTGCCCACCCCAATCCAGACTGTCGCATGTTACTCATTTGCATGTGCAGATGCAGTTTTTGCGTGCACCATTTTTTGCATACACACCCGTTGACCCTTTTTTTTGCAAATGTGGTCCTGTCCTCTTTAAGGATGGAAAGAACTACAATAATGACCTCTTTTGTTCTTTGTATTTTATCCAAGCATGCAATGAAATGCTAGCCTCTAGGGGTCACTGATGCATAAGGGTTTGAGAAACAGAAAAGGGCAAGAGACGATTTGGAAGGATTATACATGTGCAAGTTGTGAGTGAAAGGAAATATTAGCCAAGTAAATAA
Source organism: Malaclemys terrapin pileata (assembly GCF_027887155.1). Taxonomy (NCBI): domain Eukaryota; kingdom Metazoa; phylum Chordata; order Testudines; family Emydidae; genus Malaclemys; species Malaclemys terrapin. The sequence goes on along the minus strand of NC_071510.1, from coordinate 98,374,785 downwards.
GATTTTGGATTAATTTTGCAACCAAGGAACAAATAAGTAAATTCAGAGTTAATTCACTTTTTCTGCATGCAGTTAGCCAGAGAAAATGTTTAAAGAAGCCATAGAGATTGAGCTATTCTCTGGCTGATTGTTTGAGAGGCTAACTGGTCAAAGCACAAGCAAAACTAGTGCTATGTAGTCAGAAAGTTAATGTCTTTCTCTGCACAAAACTGACCCAAGGAGCTATTTCCCAGTGCCAACACTCCAGGAATCAGGGTGAAGTAATGTACCACTAACCCTTAGAGAACAATGAAAACCGGGGAGGATCTCCTAGCCCCAAGGACTCCCCCGTAACTTTGTTATATTTTAAAATCAGATTTGGTCTAGTGAGCAAGTCTGAAATCCCTTTTCCCCCTTTGTCCATGTTCCCCACAACGATGTTTGGAACTGCAGTGTTGTGGATGGGCAGCTTGACTATCCCTACACTCAGAAATACTGCAGCACGGGAAAAGGCAAACTCATTTGTATGATCTCTTCAACTCCCCACAGCAGTGTTAGGTGACTTGGGTGCAGGGTTGGTTTTCTGGGTTTCTTTTTGTCGTCCTCAATAAGAGCTGGTCTATACTGGGGGGAAGGGGGAGGGATGGATCTAAGATACATCAACTTCAGCTACGCTATTCTCGTAGCTGAAGTTGTGTATCTTAGATCGCTTTCCCTCGGGTCCTCACGGTGCGGGATCGATGGCCGCGGCTCCCCCGTTGACTCTGCTTCCGCCTCTCGCTCTGGTGGAGTTCCGGAGTCAATGGGGAGCGCATTCGGGAATTGATTTTATCACATCTAGACGAGACGTGATAAATCGATCCCGATAGATCGATTACTACCCGCCGATCCGGCAGGTAGTGAAGACCTACCCTTAGTCAGCATACTGTGAAGGCAGGATTCATGGTCATCAAGGGCTTGTCTGGCTCAGAAAGCTAAGGATATATTTTGCTCTAAACTGGGATCCTTGCCTACTAAACTGCTCACAATACACTTGCATCTTATAATGCCGTGCAAAAAATTCCTGAGAGATGCGGAAAACTACTGAGTACAATATACTGATCTTGGCATACACAAAACACTCAATGGAAAAAATTAACATGGCTAAAAGGGCTCAGACAGGCCCTGTGTAGATTGCAATTTGTGAGGAATGGTTCCATTGTCATTTACCGTTACTTTATTATTTTAACTTTTAAGCTAATTTCATCTCCACAATAAATTTCCCCTTTACAATCCTAAAATTCTGTTATAAAATAGAGCTCCATAGCTCAACCACAAATGTATAAATGTTGTTGAAAATCCAGGAAGTGCTGTGGGATACCATTGGTGCTGAATGATTGTCTCTCCCCATTAACCTGGGTGTAGCCAACCAGCCTTTCACAGCATTGTTCCTGATGCACTTTGAGCTTTGCAGATAGGAATTCCTTCACTGAAACTTTCCCAGTGTTTAAATGCTAACTTACAGCTGACCCGTCAGGAACTCCCCTTTTCCTTGCTTCTTCCTGAGAGTTCCTTCAGCGCAGGACTGATTACCTTCAATCAGCAAATCTGCTGGGCTTTGCTAAAATGTCCCCTAGCTAAATATTAGAACACTGTAGAAAAAGTAGTGCTGGGTTTTTTTAAATGCAGTCAAGTGCTGACTATGTTGCATCTTATCCTTTCTTTAAATGTTGCCTTACAAGTTAATGTCCCAGCAATTATCTTTCTTTTGATCATTTTGTTTATATTGCTAAATTTCAATGTGCACTGTACATCCTCAAAGAGCAGATGACTGTAGCCACTGAACTCAGAGTGCTGATTTAACTAAACAACATGTGCTGTAGTGATACTGAGTTCTTAATTTTGTGATGGCCAGACACCATGGACATTTTTATATAGAAACATTTCATTTAAAATGCTATATAAAGCCCCTGCTCTTTAAGTCTATGTAGTTTAAAAATAAAAGTTGAGAGCGTTCTTTAAAAATGTGTTTTGTAGGGTTCTTTCTAGGTAAGTGCACAAGTAAATATACACATAAAATGCATAGATGAGCATTTGGATTTTAGGTTATAGTATTATTCTCTATACAGTGACAAACATACGTATTTGCTGCTGTGCTGTTGTACATGGAAAAGTCCATGAGGTTGGTACAGAGTTTTATTGTGTGAGTATATTCCTGAGTATTTGATGCAGGGAAATATGTAGTTACTTAAACAGGGTGCAGTCCTACATGATATTTTGCATCTCCTGTTGAGAACTAAGGGTGTTTTTACGTTGCTCGGAAAGCACTCAGCACCTTGCAGCATCTGGCCCATCCTGAATAAATAACAAGAGCACGGTTTTGTAGATATCGTGGAGGTAGTATTAGTTTGCTGTTATAGTAGTTTGTCTTTGATCATTTGCATATTAGAAGCAATTTTTTGGACTATACCCCAGTGCTCCTCACTCTGGGGTGGGACAGTTTGATGCAAGGTGTTGTCTATTTAATCTCTCTCGTATTTTATTGAGCTGCATTGCAAATTCTCGGGTTTTCTCTTGAGTCATAATGCATTTCGTTGCTGCCGCTGCCGCTAACAGTCTCAATAAATATCCTTGGGATTGGGAGTGTGGGCAGTGGAAAATCTCCCGGAACAGACATACACAGGCTGTGATTTTTTTTTTTTTTTTTTTTTTTAAATTGAGTGTATGTCAAAGGTTTTCTGTAAACTTTGCTGTATGTGTGACCAAGAGCTTTGGGTTTCTGGACAGTTCAAGACAACATGTGGGTCCTACAGTGTTTGCCAATATCTGCTCCAGCAGATGCTGGCCCTGTCTGAATTCATTTGGCTGGCAATTATTGTGGCATACTAGCTATATGGATTAGCATTTTTGTTTGTTGATGAAATCTATAGGCCTGACTATTACTATTGTAAACAACAAGTTATACTAGGGTAAAACCTGGTGTAGGTGAACTCAAAATCAGTCACAAGCCTGGCCTACACTACTAAGTTAGGTCAACATATTTGTGCCTTGTGTCAACCTATTTGTGCATGTGTCTATACTCAGATTTGTCTGCATCCAGTGTAAGCACCCTGTTGCACCAATGCAATAAATAGGTGGAGCCATGGTTGACCTAATGAGGTTAACACAATGCAAGAATAGACACTACGTGACCTGTGTCAACACTTAACAGTCCTCCAGCAGCTTTCCCACAATGCCCCATTCCCTATGATGACGACTGCTCTGGTCACAACTGTAAACGCCACTGCCTAGGGGTCACAGAAGCTAGATGCCCTCTACTCCCGGTGTGCTTCGGAACTGCCTTTTCCTGATTGCCCACCTTGGTGAGTACGCTTAGCAGCTCACCCTTATTGTGTGGAACTGCCCAACTGACCATGCTGGCTCCACTCACTAATGGTGCTCCTGCCTGGAGTAGACAGAAGGTATTGGATGTCTTGGGCCTGTGGAGAGAAGAGGTTATGCAGGCAAGGCTATGGACAAGCCATAAAAATGTGGACATCTGTGAACAGATTGTATAGGGATCAGAAGCAATGCTCTATGAAAGCAAAGAACTTCACCAAGGACACCACAAGCCAGGGTGGCCAATGCTAGATCTGGTGGTGTCCTGCAGACCTGCCATTTTTACAATGAGCTGCTGGCATACGTGGCGGAGACCCCACCAGCACCCTGCAGCCCACGGTGGATTCCTTGGAGGAGCCTGAAACTCTGCTGTGAACAGTGAGGAGGAAGAGTGGGAGGAGACATGGTGGGGGACTCCAGCCATGCCACAAAGCAAGCCTGTTAGACTCTACTTTAGTCTAGCCAGTCCTGTCAGATGAGTGCAGATGAGCCTGATGAAGAGAAAGGGAACTCAGGTAAGTATGCACATGCATTTTTCTATATAATCTTTAAGATGGTGCCCAGCCCAAGTTAACAAGACAAAGGTATTGACTTTTTATTGCATTACTCATGCAAGAAGAGGTAGAGGTACAAATAGTAGAGATATAATTGAATAGGCAGAGTTTTGGGGACTCTTTCATTTGGGGAGGCTTATGCAAGCACCGGAAGCTCCCCAGAAGTGTGTGGGGGGGGCCACTGGCACCCAGATTGTGGCCCCGCCTCTTTCCCCTGAGGCTCCCCCTGCCCATAGCTCACTCCTATCTGCCCCCTCCTCCCCTTGCTTTAAGGCAGGAAAAAAATGAGAGGTCATAGCCCTCCCACATGTAAAAGTGATGGGGCCATGGACCCCTGGGTCCCCCTGTTCCGGTGCCCCTTAGCTGAGTTGCTCCGGCATCAGCACGCACAGCAGGAGGAGTCCCACAGCTGCGCCAGCCCATGAGAGGCTGTGCATGCTGATGCCAGAACAACTCAGCTAAGGGGCACTGGAAGGGCCCCATCACTTTTAAAAGTGGGAGGGATATGCCTTCCCACTTTTTACATGCCTTAAGGGTGAGCGATGGTGGTGGTGAGGGGTGCGGAGAGGAGCAAGTGGCGGGCAGGGGAGTCTGGGGAGAAGAGGCCGAGCAGGAACAGGAAGATGCCAAGTGCGGGTGGGACCATGGTCTGGGCACTGGTGCTCCCCCTCCCCCCCCAACTTCTAGGGAGCTTCCAGCAGTGGCGCTCCGAAGAAAGAAGGCCAGTGCACCTCCAAAGGTAGGTGACCCACGTTATATCCAGCATTTCTTGCCCCCTAGATGGCCAGCCTTCTTTGGGGAGGCTTAACCTCTCCAAGCTTTTTCTACGTGCCATCCATGTAGAGTTGGCATCTGCTTTTCATTTCCATGTTGGGTTAGGGGATGACACATGGAGCACCTTGTTTATGTACATTGCGATTTCCTTTTTATCCACCTGAGAGATCTCGATGAACCTTCCATGGAGGTACTCTGCAATCCTCTCTGAAAGGTTCAAGGATAGCTGCCTTATTTCTTCCTCTGTGGAAGGACACTTTCCCACACCACTCCACGACAGGTTTGGCTGGCACCATTGCAGTATACAAGCTAGCGACATGGGGCTTGGGTAGCTTTGAGATGACAGCAACAGCTGTGTTCTCTGTGCCTTTGTTACCCTCAGGAGTTGGATACCAGCTAAAACCACCACTGCCTGTGGAAAACCATGCCAGTATGCAGTGTCATTGCCCTATGCTTATACCCCTGGAATACAAACAAAGGTTTTATAGCGTTGTGAAACAGAACAGCTTTTCCACATCTTGCCCCTGGTGGGCAGTACTCACCATGGCTGGGGCTAGAGAACAGGCCTGTGCTGAGGTGATCCAAAGCTGAGGTGTCACTAAGCATTTCTTATTGAACATGTTTATGTGACTAAGGGGAGGGAGTTTTGAAACTATTCTTTCCCTTTCTTTTGCAACTCTGTAGCCAGTGGTACATCTGTCTGTCTTTATCAGCAGCTTCTGGTGTGGCAGCCTGGAGGGGTTCCCCCTCCCAGGGCCATCCTTAGGCATAGGCAGCATATGCAGCTGTGTAGGGCACCTGAAAATTTGGGGCACCCCTGGGTCTTAGTGTCCACCCTTCCACCTCTTCCTACCCTGTTTTGACCCTTCCTGCAGGCTCCCACCACAGCTGGCTGCTGCAGCCTGATGAGTCTTCCTCCGGAGGGGATCTAGTAGTTAAAAGTGAAAAAGCCTCCAGCCTGCCAGACCTATTAGCACAACATTGAAATTGTTAAAGAGCCACTCAAGTGGTAAGGAAGCCATTTAACAGGCATCTGTCAACCCCCAGGTATATACTGTCAGTTTCTGAATTTACTGTCAAAAACAGTTGGGCATTACTGTAATATTTACTCAAAACATGTAGTCTACAGGACCTTAGTTTAAAATTTGCTTTAAAAATGTCATTAGTGTGTTGCTGAAGATTATAAAATCACATTTCTAAAAAATCCTTGCATAGATTTTTAGATGCACAATTGGAGTATTCATCTTTAGCATTAAATTCTTGGATCTTCAGACATATAGTTTTTTAAATAAATCCTTCAAAAGACCCCCCCTTATCTAAAATAGACATGAGAGTCCGGGCGGCCGTTGGGCAAAGGCAGGGCCGGCGCAACCCATTGGGCGACCTAGGCGGTCCCCTAGGGCACTACAATTTGGGGGGCAGCGACCGCGGCGGTATTTCGGCGCCGGGACCTTCCACCGCCTAGGGCGGCAGAAAAGCTGGCGGCGCTCCTGGGCATAGGGGTACCAGTTTAATAATACTGGATAGGGCCCCATAAATCCTAAGGATGGCCCTGCCCCCTCCACACCCACAGAACTCCTGACCCTGATGAGAAGTAGAACAGAGGATGAGGCAGGACACATTCCTGAAAGCTAGTGCTCCATCAGACCGTGAACAAAGGGCTTGGAGGGCCAATATGACCAACAGCATGAGGACAGGAGAAGGAGAGAGAAATTCCCCAAATGCTGCAGACCCTGATTGACTTGCAGATCCCCAAATCCCAGACTCCATCCTTGGAGTTCTTGGAGAACTCCATGGTCACAGCTTCCTACACTCCCACAACGTACCAATGGGCAAGGATAGCAAAGAAAACCACAGCTTCAGATACCAGCTATGGTTCTTACAGGTCACTATATCTGTAGCCACAATGGACTACATTTGTGCAATGTAATGGACAGAAATGTTTACTGCCTTTCCGTTAATTTACTTTAAAAATCCATATCCCATTGCCAGTGTGTTTCTGCACATTGAGAGGGGGAAAGCAATCCAGAAAAATGAAATTCTGTTTTTGGAGATTAAAGTTCTTTTAGCTCACAACACATTTCAGAGTGTGTAGCAGTACTCAAAGCAAACAGTACTTGTAAATGCACAGCAAGTACCACATAACTCATAAGGTCAGGAAAATACCCAATCGTATTTTGTAAGTGTACAGCAAGCACTAAACAATTCTTAGCAGCACCCAACACTTCAGCCCAGAACCTGACTGCTGACTGTTAAAGTGCTCTTTCAAAGCCTCCCTCAACCACATAGCCCCCCACTGGGCTCTTCTAATGACCCTTTATCGGGGCTGTTCAAAAGTCAGCAGACAGACTCTCCACCTTTGCCCTCCATCCTGGCTGCAGCTTTTCACCCTGTGCCTCATGGATACAGAGAACACAACAGGCAGCTATAACCACTGGGATATTTTTCTCACTGAGATCCAATCTAGTGAATAAACACCATGCGCATCCCTTCAATCTACCAAAAGAACATTCAACAGTCATTCTGCACCTGGCGAGCCAATACCTGAATCTTTCTTTGGTGCTGTTGAAGTAGCCAGAAAACAGCTTCATGAGCAAGGGCTAAGCTAAGTCCCCCAGAATCACTATTGGCATTTCAACAATGCCAATGGTAATCCTTCTGCTGGGAAGAATGTCCTTGCTTTCAACTTTCTGATCAGTTCTGTATTCTTAAAGATGTGTGCATCATGTACCTTCCCTGACCAGCTAGCACTGATATTGGTGATCCACCAATGCTTGCAGAACCATAGAAAAGTAACTCTTTCTGTTGATGTACTCTGTGGCAAGGTGACCTGGTGCCAAAATAGGGATATGTGTACCATTGATGGCTCCACCACAGTTCAGGAACCCCATTGCTGCAGTTTGAATCCACATTGTCCTGCATGTTGCCAAAAGTCATAGTCCTGCATAATAGGAAACAATTAATATCTCATACACACTTGCAGCAGGGGCAGATTAGGGTTTGGTGGGGCCCCTGGGCCAGAGCAAATAGGGGCTCCTCCCCTCTCCTTCTGCTTGCAGTCCCCACCCCTGCTCCTGTCGGGGACTGGGGTTGGGGGCTTGCCACACCTGCCCGGCGCTCCAAACAGGGAGTGGGTCAGGGTGCGGGGACTTGCCCTGCTCTGCCTGCCGGCCCGGTGCTCAAGCCGGGGAGTGCGGTGCAGGCAGGCAAAGCTGGGCAAGCCCCCACGCCCCAACCCCACTCTCCAGCTGGAGAGCAGGCTGCGGGGGAGCCCATTTTTCCGGGGATCCCCAATAGGCCGGGGCCACTGGGCACAGGCCCCATTGCCTCAGTGGGTAATCCGCCACTGACTTGCATGATCACGGCCTCCACTGTGGATTTTTCATCTCTAAATGATTTCCCACTGACTGGTAGCAATTTGGCGTTGCAAGAGCATGATTGCCACTCACTTCTCTGCTGTCAATGCAGCTCTCGTTCTGGTGTCCCTGTGCTGTAGAGCTGAGGTGAGCTCAGCACACACATCCAGGAATGGCTTTTCACATCTGAAAGTCCTGCTGCCACTGCTCATCAACATAGCACTTTTTGGTGACAGATGCATGGATTTCCTGGAGCACTATTCTCATGAATGTTACAAATACAGGACATATGATTCTCCTGTATTTGCAGACTTGTAATGAGGGACATGGTGATTTCTTGGAGGACAGTTTGTAAAGGCACTTGGCGAAAACCAGTTCAGGGGCATTCACAGAGCAGATACAAATGATGGAGCTCTGCTTCTGGGCTCAGTAAACAAGCATTAACTGCCTTGTAATGTGGGATGGCACACAACAAAAAGTACTGCGTCAATTTGTGGAATTTTTAAAAAATGTGCAAAAATTATGGGATATGGATGGTATTATGGAATGGATAAAGTTGCATGCTGGGAGGTTGACCCCCAAGTCCCAGAGATCCCTGGATGTGATGGTATTCAGTCATGAGATGCAATGCCTAGTGGTCAGGAGCTTAGGCTCTTTGACCTGCAGAGGGGTTTTTGGTAGGGGAGCCTGGACCCTCCTGCTCCACCAGGCTCCGACCCAGGACCCTATGAGGGAGACAAAACAGTGTGACACTCAGGAGTGCATTAAGGCGGTCCTCTCTGGGCCACTTCCTACCACTCCTCTATTGTCCATAGTTTGCAGTCTGTAGGGAAAGAGTGAAGGGGGTCAGCTCACCTCTTCGTGGCTGGGCATGGCATGGTAACTCTCTCCCTCTTGGAGTGGTGGCTGCCTCTTCTTGTGCCTGGGCCCTCCAGTCAGGTTAGCTCTGAGTCTCTCCCCTTCCGGGGTATTCTATTTACCAAACACAGAGAATCAACACAAATAAACCGGGCTAGTTGGTGTGAGGGGGGAAATGCCTCCCTCTCAGGGTCTATCAGAAGTTGGTCTTCTCTTCCTTCTGGGAGGGACCTTCAGGCAGCTGTGGATGGGAGAGATCCTGTCTTCCCTCAATCCTTTCTTCATGAGCTGCAAGATAAAGGTCTTTTCTCTTCCCTGGCCGGCTCACTGGTGACCTGTTCTGTTCTCTTTTAACTCCTCCTCCAGTCTTTGCATCTCTTGCATGTGTGGCAGGGAGGTGGAGCTGGCTGAGCCCAGAATAGCTTCTTAATCCATTGTTGCTGAGTGTGGGGTTTGTGTACCCATCATATCAGGCAAGTCATTTCTATCTCACAACACACTGCAAAAATTTCCCAAAAGGCATTACACCAGACAGCAGCACATGGCTCCCTGGGATAACTATCTATGGTGTGCTGCACTTTGCATCCACAGAAGCACTCCCGGTGAGTATGTGCAGTGCTGAAACAGACAGCCAAGTATGCATGCACCCGAGTGATGTACAGACTTCAGCATCTCGGCCCCAATACAATTTGTGTTGACCAATGTTTGTAGTGTAGTCGTGACCTTTGTCTCTCTGACTTGGAACCATTGGTGGGTAACTAGAAGCACTGCTACTGTAGACACTGATCCTGCAAAGTCAATGAGGTTCCACACAGGCATAATACTCCATCCAAATGGAGCTCATTACAGAATTGGGGCTATAGTGGGCACCATCAGAAACTCAACATCTCTTCTATGTTCTTAGACCTATCATCACCATAATGTCTGAGTGCTTTGTGGTGACTCCTTACTGTAAACACAGGGAGATGCCTTTTTTTTTACCATAGATTCCTGGGGAGGTGAAAGCTATAAGTGTGTGCACTTTCTAATAAAGCAATCATCAAAGCTTGATTAGGATCATCAAAATGTGTCATGGTGCCAGCAATTGCATTTTGTAATTGACAAATCAACGAAGAGTGCAAATGAACTTCCTCTTGCTTTTTCATTCCTAGGCTTGTTTTGTATCTGTTAGTTTGGAGGGAAGCTACACAGAAAATGCCATTTTTGGATGTTTTAATTTAATCTACTTCTAGTTCCTTAGTTTACCTCTTTTCCTCCTGAGGAGAAAAGACAAACCAGACTTAATGTGAATGAGAAATCTGAAATGTCACAAGCAATACGAGTGGAGATTCTGACTAGCTTCAAAAAAACTTTCTTGCAACTTGACTCTGGGCAACTACAGTAGAACCTCAGAGTAACAAACACTCCAGGAATGGAGGTTGTTTGTAACTCCAAACAAAACATTATGGTGGTTCTTTCAAAAGTTTACAACTGAACAGTGACTTAATGCAGCTTTGAAACTTTACTATGCAGAAGAAAAATGCTGCCATTAACCATCTTAATTTAAATGAAACTAGCACAGAAACAGTTTCCTTATCTTGTCAAATCTTTTTTTTAAACTTTCCCTTTATTTTTTTTTAGTCGTTTATATTTAACACGACACTGTATTGCATTTGCTTTTTTTTGTCTCTGCTGCTGCCTGATTGCATACTTCCGGTTTCAAATGAGGTGTGTGGTTAACCAGTCAGTTCGTAATCCTGGATGTTCGTAACTCTGAGGTTCTACTGTATCTGCCTCTGTTACCCTATAAACATGCATCTGTTTGGAAAGCATCTTACTAGAGAACATCCTTGGAGAAGATGCACATTTATTTTTGCAGTAGTTGGCAAAATGCCAACTGTATAAGTGTTGAAGAAAGTTCATTGACTACATAAAATCGGTTTTCGCAACAGCATTAGGTAACACTGACACACTGAGAGGTGAAGGATGTGCATGGAAGATTTGAGAAGCAGGCAATATGCCATCATATGAATGTATAAGATGTTTGTGGATTACTTAAACAGCTAATGCTGTTCCCTTTTACTGTATCCCTTACCCATATAGATCTGTCCTTTGCATAAAAATGTTCCTTCTCCCTATGGAGAGAAGAGATTTGGCCTAGTGGAAGGCATTGGTTGGGAGAGCAGGTTGCCCTGGCACTGTCTCAGTTTAGCTCATGCGTTTCTCACCACTGGAGAGAACAGCTGTACACTTGGAATGATGACTCAGCAGTTACCACTGCATTTGATTTGTCGCTCTCTGTCAAGGTGCCCCATTAAGAGACTCTGCTGCTTCTTTCTCAAATGCTCTGTTGCTTCTGCAGGCTGCTCCTTGGAGGAGCTAACCAGCAGATCAAATGCAAGTGAGAACTGGAGCTACTTGTGAGAGCAGTATTGCCTAGAGACTGAAATTATTTGGGAATCCCCCTAAGATTCCAAGCAGTTTGAGGGTTTCTCTAAAGCAGGTAGTCTGGACATGGAATAGAGAGAAGGATTTTCACACTTGCCTTCCACCCAGGCAACTCTTTCTGTCTGTCATTACATATTTCCCTTTTTGTTCGTTGTATGTAATATTTGTTACAGCCCTCACTACCTTAGATCTTTCCATCTTCCCCACTGCTTTTGTTGGCTTGTGAGTTCGCATGACGGTGAATCAGTTTGTTGTCTGGAGGCAGCACACATCCAGCCCATTCATTGCGGTGAACATCAGCAAGCCAGAAGTGAGGACAGCAGCGTCCCACTGCATGAGGACTTCAGACAGAAGTAAATGACAGGTGGCTGGTTTGTACCTGAAAACAGGGTCTGAATACTCTCCTGGGCCCTAAAACACCTCCAGCCCACTCTCTCCCCTGTGCTGTAATCAGTCTGTATCACAGTGCCAAGATACAAAAGCAAATGGCCGCATTGCTGATAACATTGCCATAGTGTCCTAAGAAAATTGTCTCATGCAATCTGTATGTTTTTAGTGCTTCCAGAAGTACAGGGTCAATACTTCTACACCTAATGCTGTTTTCTTAGCCACTTTTCAAAGGAAGATAATTACTTTTCCATAACTTGATCAGACAGTGAATCTGGAGGATTTGCACTTAGCTGTGCATGTGTCTGACTAGCCTAAGAGGAAGAATTGCAAGGTGGCATGACTGGTCAGGGTCACTCTTTATTAGGTTTTTCATAGGTACCTCTTACAAGCCATTATTATGTGTGTGGTTGGCTTCTGGGAATGTTTTTTAATTTATATGCCCTTAAATATGTGGGTGTGGCAGGCACATCCTTCTTTTTGAAACATTACCTTAGCCTAGAATGGGAAGGAGTGAGTCTTCTGTCATTATTAATGGAGCTGTATGTCCTCACAAGAGATCTGCTTGCCTGATACATAATATTACTGGATTTAAAGATGCATCGGAAAGTCTGACTTATTACATGTCAGCCTTATAAAGATATTGTAGTAGTGGAACCAAACTAGATATCAGGTTCTGGCCTGCACTGAATCTTGTACTTTTAGAAGTTACTATATTTTAGTAAAGGTGGTCTAGGAAAAGGCAGTAATCTGACACGTATTCCAAGATTTTTTTCTCTCTGCTGTATATTTTTATTTCCTTTCCTAGTTATATTTTATTTAAGTGAATTGTATTGAAGTCACTCACCTCCCTACCCACCCCAAATGAACCATTCTGTTATACATTTTGTTTTCAAATTTTAAAAAATCCCTGTTTGTATAATACAAGGTGAGTTCATATATAGTGGTGAATCATCACACTGCAGGGTTTGTTAAGCACTAACAGTGTATTCAGTGCTGTATGAAACAGAAAACAAAATCAGACACAATGCACAAAATTAATCAAAGGATAGCTTTGTTTTAGAGCATAGAGTTGTAGTTATTATTTAATAAGGGTGTGAGAGTTCTCATCTCAGATTTCAATTACTGCAACATCCTTTTGTGTAGCCTTGAAAAATGCCATGTTGCCCTGCTTGCATCAGTTCAGAATGTTGTTGCAAAGATCATTCTCCCAGCCCATCGCTTTGCCCACATCATCGCTCTCTTTGAATCCGTCCATTGGCTTCCCCTTCTCTATCACATTACTCCTGGGGACATTCTGCGCCAAAACATTACAAATTCTGCACATTTCATTTGTCAAAATAACACTACACAATCACACCAGTTTCAATTATTTTGGTAATTTATTTCAAAATACCTGTCAGCAAGTATGTCTATAACAATACAGACCCACACAAAAATTCCCCCAGGAGTAGAGTTAAAGAAATCCCTATGGCAACCCCGTTCCTGTTTCTCTGCCCTCTTCCCGCCACCCTGAGCCCAGCCACACCCCCGCCAATACACCTGAACTCCCTTCACCCACCCCAGAGCCCACCCGTGAGGCCCCCCGGCCCAGATACCCGCCCAGCTGCGGGCCCCTCGCCCTTTCCCAGATACCCATATGCCCTCCCCCTCCCCCAGAGCCCAGTGATCCAGAGTTAGAAACAGCCTGATGCTCGGTCCCAGGCTTACACAGAGTTTCCTGTGCGCCACCTTAGCCTTCCCTCAGGGCATGCTGGGGACTGCAGCTGTTGGGAACCTTATAGCTCCATCCCTCTCCCTCTGGCAGTGTCTTTTATATACAGTCCTCACTTAACATTGTAGTTATGTTCCTGAAAAATGCAACTTTAAGTGAAACAATGTTAAGCGAATCCAATTTCCCCATAAGAATTCATGTAAATGGGGGGGGGGAGGTTAGGTTCCAGGGAAATTTTTTTCACGAGACAAAAGACCATATTAGACACGCGTGCACGCGCATGCGCGCACACACACACACACAGACAGTATAAGTTTTAAACAAACAATTTAATACTGTACACAGCAATGATGATTGTGAAGCTTGGGTGAGGTGGTGGAGTCAGAGGGTGGGATATTTCCTGGGGAATGACTTACTGGTAAATGATGAACTAGAACAGCTGAGCCCTCAAGGGTTAACACATTGTTAATGTAGCCTCACTCTCTACAAGGCAGCATGAATGGAGGGAGGGTAGACAGCATGGCAGAGAGAGAGAGAGAGACACACACACGCACCCCGTGTGTGTGAGAGATGCATTTTGCCCCTTTAAGTACGCTGACCCCACTCTAAGTACATTGCCTTTTTAAGTAGATCAGCAAGTTGAGACAGCCTCTGCTGCCAGCACGCTCACTCCGCCCTGTGCCCTGTTGTGTCCCCCCTGGTCTATGGAAATGGGGTAAGCGAGGGGCAGGAGCAGGGGGGAGAGGGACACCCTGACATTAGTCGTCCCCCCCCCACCCCCCGCACAGCAAGCAGGAGCAGCACATGGCAGTGGGGGAAGGGACAGCTGAACTGCCGGCAATTGATAGCCTGCTGGGCAGCTGCCGCACAGGGAACTTAGGGGAGCGGGGAGCTGATAGGGGGGCTGCCAGTCCACCCTGGTTCCAAGCCCCCACCAGCTAGCTGCAACGGGCTGCTCTTCCTGCAAGCAGTGGACAAAGCAGGTGGCTGCCAAACAATGCTATAAGGGAGCATTGTGCAACTTTAAATGAGCATGTTCCCTAATTGATCAGCAACCTAACAACAAAACAATGTTAACAGGGACGACTTTAAGTGAGGAGTTACTGTACAAGTTGGACTCTGCCAGGTCCAGCAGCCTCTAGTGGCGGCTAGCAGTACTACAGCCCACTTCTGAGGGGGAAAGGAAATTCTCCGCTCACAACATTAATTTCTGCAAAATTCTGCATTGCACAGTGGTGCAGAATTCCCCCAGGAGCATCACATCAAACATAAGCCACTTGTCTTCCCTTTCAAAGCCACTCATGGCCTATCCTCACTCTACCTATCCACTCTTTCACTATCAAAATGTCAACTCCCGCCTCTGATCGGCCCACGATGCCAGCCTCCATCACCCACTTGTTAAATTTTCAAACAAGCACCTTCACACTGTCTTCCATGCTGCCTTCACCCCAGGAGGAGCTCCTTGTAAAAATTCATAAAGCTACATCTTTCTCCTCCTTCAAATCCCTCCTTAAAACTCTGCTTTGCTGTGATGTTCCTGGTGCTGTTTTCCTTAGGATCTGCTTTTAGTTGGAGCCTTCTGATAAATTCATATAAATATAAATCATCTGAATCTTTAACCCCTCCTTGCTGTTTTCAAAATGTGAATATTTTATCTTTGCTCAAATCCCTCTGTGCTCTTAGTGTGGGTAGCGGAATGTTGAAATGCCTTTCATCTGCTCTCTCTAGCATCATGTTTATTGTATAATTCAATACACACAGTTTTAAAATTGTTTTTGCAGCTCAGTTGTCATTTGGGAAACAAATCTCATAAAAAGAAACCGAGATGTTGGAAGAATCATTGGGTACCCACACATGCCTCCCCAGTCCACTGATGTTGCTACCCCCTGAGAGTACTGAGTCCATCCCCAAAGATGTTTTTTCATCAGTGGCTGTGAGCGCCATGAAGGAAATGGTGGGAGAAGGAAGGAAAAGGTGGAAGGAGGGAGACGTTTTTGAAGCTATGTTGAGGCTGCTACAACATTGGAGTGGCATTGACCTGAATCCAGGAATCTTGCTCACTTCATTAACTGGATACTACAGAATACTACAATGGGAGTGTTGAAGCAACTGCTCTACTAGACCTCACTTGACTTTGCATTACACAGCAGGTATTTTCTGTGCCTGTATAGCTTCCCCTAGATCTCTGGTACTCTGCTAACAACTATGGTATTATCTTTTCTCTTGGCCTCTGTGAATATAGCAAAGCGGTAGCACATTAACGCATAGTCAGACACCACAGGAATATTCTTATGAACAGCAGCCTTGCCAAATTAAGCACGTAGGCCTGACCCAATTCCTATGGACCATCCAGTCCACTATCTTACCTCTAACCGAGGCCAGTGCTAGAGGCTTAAGAGGAAGATGCAAGAAACCTTGCAGTGGGCAGATGTGGTGTAATTAGCCCTCCTGCCCCTGAAGGTCTCATTCTAATCCCCAACAGTCAGAGATTGGCTCAGACCCCAAAACACAAGGTTTTACATAATTTATAGCGTACAAAGAGTAACATTACCAGAGCATTATTTAAGTTGCAAAGAGAAACATTCGGAAGTTAGGGAATACCAGGTTTACAGTTGTCCATGCAGCCTTAATTCTGGCCTCTTGTGTCTCCATCCTGTGCACTGAATAAGGCCGGGAACCTGTGGAAAAATAGTATGTCATCATGTACACTAAGACTGTACCGTATTGCACACCAGCAAAGGGAAGCACAAGTATTGAGGCCAGTTGGGAGCTATGGACACTACAAATGGCTCAGTCTTTGGCAGAGGGGGAAACTGATGTTAGCAGGATAACCAAAGGCCCTTAGAGGTTGGCTGCCACGCCAGGTTATACAATGCTTTGTTGTTGTTAATGCCCTCCTGAAAGGGCCTTTCTTTACGCTTTGTTTTTAAACATTGTTTAAAACCTTTAGAACTTAAACTCCCAGCAATAAATACTTAGACAAACTCTTGCTAGATTCTCTTGGTTGACTTTGCCAGGTTACAGGCTCTTTGCCAATCACAGACAACTATTTGGACTTGTTCTGAGTTACTTTGACTGTAATTGAAAGTCCAGTCATTGTCCTCGCTAGTCCCACCTGCAGGCTCATTCTAATTATATCAACGGTGAGTGTGTTGTTCTTGTCTCATCTAGATCAAATTTTCTTTCCTCCACATCTGTCTGGGAATGAAGTAAGTATCTCAGGAAAGTCAGAGGATGGCAATGCAATCTTGACTCAAGCGGGTGGCATTTGTATCCAGGCATGAAAGGCATGACAGAAAAACATAATGGAGGTTTGTTATAAGGAGAAAAAACCCATTGTCAGCATTACACGTTTCCTCAGAACAGTATATTAGGAAAGCGGGGGTCACAGGATAAGCAGACATAAGGCAGTTATTGGAAAAACCAGGGGCTGGAGTTGATCAGGCTGTCCCCCCATCCCTCAGAAGGTGTAATTTTTATCATCTCATTCCCACAGCTGGGTATATATTTATTTTGTTTTTTCCCCTCTCTCCAATGAAAGCACAACACACACACAGAAAACAAAGTATGTTCAGTAGTGTTTGAGGCAAACCTGCCATCTGATCTATGTTCAAGATAACATTTTGCAAGGCAATTTCACAAGCCAGCACCAAAAGGATTTGAGAGCTGCAAGAGTGCACAAGGCAAAGGATATGTTATCTTTTCCATGGAGAGGCTTCCGTGGTGTTGATGCCCAAGGGTGGTCTGTTGGGTAGCTGTGACTGAGGTGAGCCCCTGGTCCTATGGCTTCAGTGCTACCATGGGGATGGGGTGTCAGAGGTGCTGTGCAGACACAGGGCTTCCATGCAAATGGCCCCGACCTCCCATTGATAACCTTGGGTCCTGTATGGATCTCAGGAGGTGCCTGGGGATTTGGGGGCCAGTCCTGAAGACTTTTCCACCTGCTAATGGAACCCCAGCTGCCAAAAGGGATCCTCATGAGATCTGTGCCAAGATTTCCTCTCCCTGACCATACTACTTCCAATTTTGTCCCAGAACGGGTTGGGCCATCCATCCCTAAAACGTCAAACCTCCAAATGTAGAACTCTAGCCTTGGACTTTGGGGCAGTTTGACTTTGGCTCCAGTTCTGGGTCAGCATATTGTGACTCGGGCCCATTTATAGTCCTGAATTGAATTAATTTGTTACCGCATGGGACAAGAAAGGAAGAGAGAATTTTAAAAAAAATCAAGTGTTTTTGTTTATCGAATCAGACTTTATAGAGAGGTCTTCCTTGATGGCAGCTGTCTGTCTCTTCATCCTAGAGAACCAACAGCCTCTCGCAGAGTGGCTGACCCCTTTCGGGGAAGACTGCTCCAGCCCCACCTGTAGCACATCAACTTGCCTCTCCATGTGGAGAAAATGAGTAATGTCACATGACAGGTTGGTCACATTTCTAACTCCGGCCTTTGGGGGTAGATAAGAGAAGCTGGGAAGGGAAGGGGAGAGGAGGCCTTAGGTCTTTTCAAGAGAAAGAAAGGAGACATCAGGTAGGAAATATACTGCTTGATAAGGAGCACAAGGGTGGTGTGAGCAGCACTACATATAGACCCTTCTTAGCTCCCAGGGGCAAGGCCTGGGCAGTGCAGAGAGCCAGTACCACCAGCAAGCCTGGGATATAGGGAACAAGTTGGCCAAAGATTAAGCTACAGTTTTATTTTACTTTTGAACTCTGTTCATAAACCAGACTTCAAGGGAGGGCTGTTAGATATGTGAAAGCTTTTGAGTTATTGAGGAATCCAAAGGAGAAACTGAGGCATCAGCGAGCGGGAACTTAGGCAGAGTAAAGCAGTGTGACACACACCTTCACAATAAGGGGGGGGCCCTAATTGACTAAGCAACAATGTTTATCTCTGTTCAAATGTTACACAACTCGAAAAATAGCTTTCCTTGTCTCACCCTAGTGAACTGGTGCTCTGAACCTTGAGTGAGGGGTTACTGCTGGTGAGGGGCTAAATCCCCTTCTAGAAATGCACTTCCCATCACAGCTGGCTGCTGTCCTTTTACGATTCTCAGGTGACACCAGTTCCTGCAGGTAGCAGTTATTTTTTACTCTCATTGATCTCCACTGTAACACTGTCAAGTTGTGGTGGGTTGTTATGCAGCCACTTTTCCATCCTTTCTCTTCCATGGTTCAGAAGTGTGGGTCCCTTTCTAAGGAACTGTGGGAGCCTGTCATTTGAAAGGTACCTTCCTATCTCTTCATGTTGTTGAATGATGTATTTTTATGGGAGACTAGAGCTTGAGCCCTTCACTCCAGATATGATGCCCAGCCCTATTCTTCCTTTAGGCTAAGGATAACCATCAACTTCCTGCATTTTGATGCCACTCCAGGCAGTGCTTCCTGCTTTTACTTTCAGGCATATATATGAGTTAGAATAGAAGCAGTGCACTGTTGAGAGGATGAGCACTTTATAGGAAGTAATTAATCTTCTTGCGCAGAATTGCAATACCCCCATAAGAAAAATACCTGTAATGGTTAAATGGTTGACTGATGAATACAGCCCACACTGGGTTAATAAGCAGACCTGGAAGATTGTAACTAAAATCAGATTTCACAGAACTTGAGCCCTTTAATATACACGAGGCTTCTAAATTTCGTTTATTGGAAATGCCGCCTCTCTAGGTTTTCTGGAGCTTTCCTATCGCCTCCCCGCAAGTTCTTTCCTTTATGGGTTCCCACAATGAAATCTAGTGTGTGTCATTTTCCCATACAGTCCTGAGTTGACTGGCTGAACAACCTTTACCTTCCCCTTCTCAATCTATAGTGAGACTTTTTTTGACTTTCAACATACTTCTCCGCTATGGTAAGACTGCGGTTGCTATGCAAATAGCAAGGGCTCTAACCATCTGTTTAAATGCCTACAGCCTTCTATGAGCCGCTGAACACTTTCTGCACTGCATCTCAGTGGGAGCCGAGTCAAGCAACTTGCAGGCAGGGCCGGCTTTAGGAAGTGCGGGGCCCGATTCGAACAGTTTCGACGGGGCCCCGACAGGGATGACTAAAAAAAAAAAAAACAAAAAACCCACGTTAAAAAAAACATGTGGGGCTTGTACTCACCGGGCTGCGCTCCTAGTCTTTGGCGGAGGGGTCCTTCACTCGCTCTGGGTCTTCGGCGGCACTGAAGGACCCGCCGCCAAAGTGCGGCCAAAGACCCGGAGCGAGTGAAGGACTTGCTGCGAAAGACCTGGAGCGCCGCCGGGTGAGTAAAAATTAAAAAGGTGCCTCTAGCCAGGGAAGGGATTCTCTGCCACTTGTCCCCCACTCTGGGCGGCCCTGCCACTGGCCGCGGGGCTCTCTTAAGCGTGGGGCCCGATTCGGGGGAATTGGTGGAATTGGCCTAAAGCCGGCCCTGCTTGCAGGATCAGGGACAAAAGGGCTCAGTCATGAGCCATCTTTCATACCCGTGCAGGGGTGTAAAGACTGAGAAGACTCCAGTGACTTCCTCCTACTCCATTACATGGGTTATCATCTTTGCTGGCGCATGGGGGCAGGGGGAAGGGGCAGCTACCACCAAGTTCCTCCCCCCCTCCATAGCAGATAGGCAGGCAGGGGTCAGGAATCCCCAACACACCAGAGGCTCTCTGGAGCCAGCATGTTGCAGGAAGTAAGCCACACTAGCAGAAAGCCTGGAGAATCTTATTTTCCCTATGGAGTGAGAGGGGACTCAGAGTCACAGTCTAGTTCATGTCCTACTCCTGGGGAAGAACTGTGCTGCCCCTCATTTCAGTTGGCTGGTAGGGTTACAGTCCAGACTACAAAGTGTCTGATCAGTTTTCTCTATCTTGGTTTGTACAGCCTGCTCTCTAGCTTAGCTTTTAACTTTCTTTCTGTGTTCTCCTGACTGTCAGCAAAGCGGTTTGCATAGTTCCACTTTGCAGGAAGGGGATACCCACCACATCCTGAATCTATTCCAACCCATTGTTCTTCTTTGCTACTGATAGGGCGGATATCCGGTTAAACAAAATCAGGAGAGTGCAGCTGCAGAGTGGCTAAACTTTTGACTATGTTTTTGCACTGAGATAGCTAACTCAAGATAGATGTCCTGATGTAAAATCCTACTGGAGACAAGGCAGGGGTAGTTTTACCTCTGTGTAGCTAGTCAAGGTCAACTATATTTCCCCCCATATCTGGGGTTTACATTGACTAGCTACTCTGATGTAAAAATTAAAGTGGCTTGTCTCCAAAGGATTTTACATCGTTTCCAATCTCAGAGGGGAAAAAAACCCTTTCTCTTGCAGTGAAGACAGCCTTTAAGAGAAAATATAATTGTCATTGATTTAAATGGTATTTTGTTTGACAGTCCCATCCTGTCTTGCATAAAGGATGCAAATCAAGCTGATTTTTTTTTTAAGTTGTGCAGTGATTTTGTGATTAGTGATGGGTGGTCCAGCTCAGAGGTGACGAAGTGAATAGGATCTCAGCTGGGCTGAAAGTCTTATATAGGCTTGCTATTGTCTTGTGACTATAGCAGCTAGATAGAGTTCAGCAGACTGAATAGCAGAACCAGACTCTTACAGTTGTGTTTTTTGTATGTAGGGAGGGGGAACCTGTTGGGAAATCAGGGAGAGGTTCTGGCAGTAGCTCACTATGGACCTAAATAAAAACCACAGAGTTGAGGATTTACTCCACTCTATTTAGAATCTTATATTGCACCCACCACCATGAAATCTTAATGCATCATTCCTGTACTGGAGTCTGAAATATGGCAGAACCTGAAACTTTTCTAAGTTTTAGAAGTCTGACTTTCTAAGGCTAGGTCTACACTACCCGCCTGAATCGGCGGGTAGAAATCGACCTCTCGGGGATCGCGGCTTTCTGTCGGCGGCGCTTACTCCCACCTCCGCTGGTGGAGTAAGAGCGCCGATTTGGGGATCGATTGTCGCGTCCCATCGGGACGCGACAATCGATCCCCAAATCGGCGCTCTTACTCCACCAGCGGAGGTGGGAGTAAGCGCCGCCGACAGAAAGCCGCAGAAGTCGATTTTGCCGCCGTCCTCACAGCAGGGTAAGTCGGCTGCGATACGTCGAATTCAGCTACGCTATTCACGTAGCTGAATTTGCGTATCTTAAATCGACTCCCCCCTGTAGTGTAGATGTACCCTAAGTCTGCCTGTTAGAGTTTTGAGATGTGAATTCAAATCCACAGCCTCCATTCAGAGCCTGGGTTTTGGATCAGACCAGTTGGGTTAGGAAGAAGGGAGGGAAAATAATGAATTTGTGAATAAAGAGATCATAGAGTTCAGATCAGCCTTCAAATATCTCCGTATTTATCTGAAATGAACCTACTGAAGTTTGTCCTGGCCCATAACTAAGGCTGCGAGTCTGTCAAGGAGATTGAGCTGCAGCGGCCAGTGCAGTTGACCCCAGGGCCACCTGAGCAGCTGGCTGGGGCCAGCCGCTGGAGTGGTCCTGAGGCCAGCCACACTGGTCAGACGCACTGGTCAGTCGCTGGGGAGGTCCCTGAGCAGTGGCCCCAGGGGTGGCCAGAAGCAGTCAGCCCCCACCGCTGGAGCAGCAGTGCCCTGGGGCCCCGCCTCCCAGAGCAGTGGCATCCTAAGGGCAGGTAAGATTTAGTCAGGGTATTTATAGTAAAAGTCATGGACAGGTCAGGGCTTTTTGTTTAATGTCTGCAACCTGTCCATGACTTTTACTAAAAATACACATGACTAAATCTTAGCCTTACCCTTAACTATGCACAGATTAGGAATTAACTCACTTTGGTTTGTGATCAAACATCAATAAACTACTAAATGAGGTATGTAACCCTGCCTAGACTGTATTTAAAAGCCATGTTTTGCAAACTCAGTCTACAGATGCAAAAATGTATGTGTGCACATGCTTCAGTCACACGAGTCACAGCTGTGAAAGTTTGTTAGTGCATGTCAAATGTATTTGCCTTTTAGAAACCTTTATATCATAATCCTAGTATTTAAAGAAGACAATAATCCTATACATATTAGTTTTGCTGGCAACCTAGAGAGCTGTACAATAACCTGCATACTATTAATGCATTTGTAGTGATTAATTATTGTTCCAGATGTCATTTCTCTCAAAAAAAGCAAGCATCCTTTCTGTTCTTATCTCCACCCTGTTTACAGGTTGCTTAACGTACTTGCTACCTACTGAATCAAAACCCGAGGGACTAGAGCTAATTATCAAGATTTTCTCGGCGTGATACTCCTCTTTCTCTGAATGGGGTATAGAGTGGAAGTTATCTGAAAATCCACATGGGCAAAATGTCAGAAGTACATTTCTCATTCTGAAACTTATTTATTGCCTAGCTTGACTCAAAAAATAAATAGAGATACAAACAGTGAATAATGATTGCAATTATAGTACAAAGCATCCAAAGGGAGATGGTTGAATGGGCAGGTTGAATAACTTGTTGAGGTGTCAGTGAGTCGGTAACCATGCTGGATGAAATCTTGTCCCTATATAAATCAAAGGGAGTTTTGCCATTGATTTCACAATGAGGCCCAGATTTCACACTGCCACCGTGCTGTACTCTTACTGCCTGAGTCTCATGTACAGTAAGGCCACTTTACACCACTTGGGCAGTGAAACAGGGTCCTTAAAGGTGGAGTATATGATTTATATACGCGTAGGGCTCTAGTCATGTAAGAGGCCTTAAACTGATTTAACTCAA
This sequence comes from Malaclemys terrapin pileata, assembly GCF_027887155.1. NCBI lineage: Eukaryota > Metazoa > Chordata > Testudines > Emydidae > Malaclemys > Malaclemys terrapin. The sequence continues at coordinate 98,351,691 of NC_071510.1, read as the reverse complement.
AATAAGAATTAGATCCTTTGTACTAAACCATATCAAAAGAAACAAACAATGCTGGTGGTGTGTTTAGGAACCTGGAGCACATGAGTCTGAAGGGAAGTGAGAAAGTCAGGTATTCTGTCTGAGGCAAGGAATGTCTGAGTGCTTTATAAAATATTCTTCATGTGAAAAAGTGACTGAAGGTCTATGACATGGGTATATCCCTCAATTAACAGACTCTTCACACTTATTTGTATGATTACTTGTATAGCTTTACGAGAACTGGAATTTACCAAACTTACTGGCACCATTCTGTTACGGGTGACTGGCACTTAAAACTTAATATTACAGGGCAGGTCTAAACTAGACGCTTATTTATTTATTTACAGCTGTGCTACTGTAGTGCGTCTGGTGAAGATGCTCTATGCTGACAGGAAAGCGCTCTCCCGTTGGCATAATTACTCCATCTCCAAGAGATGTGGAAGCTATGTCAGTAGGAGATCGTGTTCTGCTGACACAGTGCCGGTGTGGAAAGCACTTACGTTGATGTAACTTGCATTACTCGGGGGGTGTCTTTTTCACACCCCTGAGTGACTTAAATTTGATTTCCACTCCATACGGCTAAATGCAATGCCTTGCATGGTGTCAAGTATCAGAGGGGTAGCTATGTTAGTCTGGATCTGTAAAAAAAGCGAAAAAGAGTCCTGTGGCACCTTAACAGACGTATTGGAGCATAAGCTTTCATGGGTGAATACCCACTTCGTCAGACGCCTGCCCGGGAATGCAAATGATTACAGGGGACAACTGAAAATATAACAAGGAGAGGTGTGAAGGTCAAAGAGTCAAAAAAAGGGAACATGAAGGGGACACCGAGCAGAGAACCCCTGTGAGTGCCCACTGCTCCTCAAAGATATCAGGGGAGGCAGTGGACTCCACCCAGAGGAACTCTGTCCAGATGCGTGAACAGAGGGAGGATCGGAAATAGGTCCCTCACAGAGAATCCCCTCAGCCAACATCCTCTCCCTGGTGTTGTAGATGGCCATTTTGGCCATCACTAGGAGGAAGTTGACAAGGAGGTCCAGCAACTTTGTGGGGCCATGGATGGGGAGTGTATATATAAGAAGGTGAGGGGAGAAGTGCAGCCAAAAAGGTAAAAGGAGATCCAGGATGAGCCAGAATAGGGGCTGCAACCTGGCGCACTCAAGGTAGACATGCATCAGGGTCTCCTTCACGCCACAAAAGGAACAGGCATTGGGAATGGGGGTGACCCACGCCAAGTACACGCATGTGCTCACAGCTCCGTGAAGGAGGCACGAAACAATATCCCCAGTGGGCCATGGAACTAAGATGGAATACAGGCTGGCCCTCCGGGGTTCCTCACCCTCAATAGGTGGCAATAGGTCCTGCCACTTAGCATTGGGGCAGGACATGAGGGTGAGGAAATGGAGAGTATAGAGCACGAGCGTGTACAGATGTGCCCTTGGCACGGTTTGAAAGTGAACTGGCTGCAGGTTGTGCAGCCGGCTCGGGGTGTGTGGGTCGGACGGCCGGGAGGTCTCACAGGGCAGGAGCCCGATGAAAAGGTCCAGAGGGCTCACGGTGTGGTGTGGGTGGGGAGCATGCTCTCGCAGGACCCGCTTGAGGTAAACCCGAGAAATGGGCGATAAGGCTGCCCTCATCTCCTGAAGTACACACTGAGGAGTACGAGGGGTGGAGAGCCCCATGCGCTGAGCAAGCGTCTCCCTGGTCATAGTACAGGAGGTCTCAGATTCTGGTGACCTCTGGCGCACTGATGGGGACTCCGCCACCTGCACACAGAGTTGGGGATTGTGTAGCAGGGGCTTCGCGAGGAGATCTGTCCCCTTGGTGATTGGGAATGGGTGACAGGGGATGGATCACTTGATGATTACCTGTTCTGTTCATTTCCTCTGAAGCACCTGTCACTAGTTACTGTCAGAAGACTGGATACTGGGCTAGATGGCCCTTTGGTCTGATCCAATATGGCCATTCTTACATTCTTAAATGTTTTAATTTGAACCATGAAAATGAATTTCTTCCTGTGAATACAAGTTTCTTAAAAATTCCGTATCAATATTTTCAACGTCTTAAAAATATTATAGGCAGAAATATTGCAAGCACACTACCACATTTGTCATGTGATTGCCTTAAGTTTCCTGGACTTATGGTGATTTATAGCTCTTGCTATTGCTGAAAACTAGAGAATACACATAGCTAAAGGCTTAAAATCCATACTTCTCAGAGTAATCGATCTGCTGAAGAAAAGCCCAGAAAAAGTTGAGTTTTTACTTTCAGACTTGTATAGAACCAGTTGCTGTTGTTTGTCACCAAACACGTTACCTAGCATAATCTGATATATCTGCCCTAATCAGTTCACCTCAGCCTGAAATGTCAGCCAGAATAGACACCATTAGTTTGCTTCCAGTAGAGTAATATCCTTTCTTTCTAAGGGATTTATTATGGCTGCTGTGGATAAGAAATCCAGTGTCCCTTTTCGGTGTAAGCTAAAAGCATTAAATAACCCTAGAGAATAAGTTATTATCTATGAGTCCTCACTTAAGAGCATGCTAGTAAAATGACTGTAACAGTTAGACTTGAACAGAGAAAAGGAAGGGCTGTTTTCTGCAGAAATTACCATCCCACAAACTTAATTAAGACCTTCCTTTCTGATAGCCAGCAATTTGTGGGACAGCTTCCTTTCGCCCCTTTCTTTGACACAACTTGTTCAAAAGGAATGTGAGGGATGGGTGTGATCTTCCCAAACATTAGAGTGAAAGGAAGTAACATACCAAACAGATGATGGCATAAATGCTGATGAATCTAATAACAACCTCCACCCTATGGGTCACCACTCAGCAATATTTCTAAAGGCTGAGTTGTTAATAATAATAATAATAAACTCCATACAGGAACTGTCTGTATTAGGAGTCAGATTGGAGGAAGGCTAATTGATAACTGGATTTATTGATAGACTGTGTGTTCTGTTTTCCAGAGAGATGTGTTGTGTTCAGCTCAGCAGTCTGAAAGTTCAAAAGATCAGGAGCATTTTGTGCCATGAATATATTATGAAGTGCTGACAGCAGACCAGTTCAGAACAAGTAAGAATGCCTGACCCATTGCCTATTCATGCTCAAACCAAGCTATAGTCTGAGGTTAAAGAGCATTTGATTAACGGTCCCCTTCTCCAGCCCTCTCCTTGAGGGAGATACTAAGGTCTAGTATCAACCCAACACCATCCAATCCCCCATTCACAATTGTTATTTCTGGTGGTAGATTTCTTGGGCCTTGATTCAGGAAAACATTTAAGTGGTGAAATCCATACCTATTTAGCTAAGCACTTATTTACTTAACTTTAAGTATGTGTTTAATTCCACTGAAATCAGTCAATAGGATTAAGCATGTGCTTAAGTGTTTTGCTGAATAGAGATGCTGTCCTAAATCAAGTCCATTGTGCGGAGGCCCAACAATCTGTGCGTGGATGTCCTAGCCATGCAGTAATAAGTCAGCTCACTTACCTTTGGTGTTTTCAGATGGGCAGCCAGCTTCCCGTCTAATCCATTTAGATGGCATCTTCCAGAGTAGAACAGCAGGAGCAAATGTCTGTCTGCTTTCGCTGCTTTGCCCTTTGAAATGCAAGAGCATTGTGATAGAGAAATGCCTAATCACACACGATCCTGCACTTCTGTATTCTTTGAAATCAACAATTCTCTGGTGAAGAGAGACTACATGAAATAGGAGACTACTCAGCATGGGCAAGTGTACCAGAATCAGGCCCCAATTCTGGATGATACTCACCACCCATTGACTTAAAGGGTGCTAATCACCTCATTGGAGTTGTTGGTACCTTGCAGGATTGGACACTAATATCTGGACACACTGTCATTATACATATGCTGTCCATATGAATAAACATACCCTCCTTGGTTAATTCATTTATATTAAACCTCTCCTTTTTGGACTCCCAGGCTGCCTGGTGAAATCATTAGCTATTTAGATAATGCTTTGTTTTAATCAGCTAAACATTCCCATTCTATTTTTCATGCATTTTTTAAAAAAAATAATTCAATAAATATATAACAATCTTGATCCTATATGTTCACTAGGTATTCATGTTCAGGAAACACTTTAAAATACATTACAGGCAATAAACCTTAATACTAGATTCAAACGCTAGGTCTTTTGGATAAAATTTTAACTGCACTCTGATTAGCTCAAGAACTATATAAGCCAAATACTGTTGGGACGCACTCTGTAGCCGTACTGACTGTTAGCTCTTTGCCATCCAGAGGGTCACCTTACACAAGAGTAATCCTCAGAAGACTAGCTCCACAGGCTTTTCTGGCTGCTTTGAACCACCACTATGGGGCAGCGCAGCCTTAGTTGAACACTTGGCCCAATTGGATGGCGGTGTGATTTCCATGTTAGAAGCAGTTTGCAAGGGCTAATTATTTTTTTTCCTGGAACCATCTAGTGCTGTTGTCTCTAACACATTGCTGCTGTTCAGGGAGAGGTTGGGAGCGACTGAGTAGGTATGTGGACATACCTTGAGTACATTAGATAGCAGAGGTACCATCCTTGAAACCAGAAAGTCTTTTTTAAATAAATATAGAAAAAACAGAGTCTCATGATCTTATGTTTTAGAATATCAGAGTCCCTGTGCGTTTCGTTAGCATGTGTGGTTCTCTTGCATGAAGGTTCACTAATATGTCGTGCTGAAAGGAGATGTACAGTGTTTGCATGGCAGCCATAAGTGGGAAGTGTCACTTCAACTCATTATACATTGAATTTCAGTGCCAACTTATGGAGTTGGTATTTTTTTGCAACCCTCAGCAAAACGGGAAATTTCAGCTGCTTCCAACCAACACGTAAAACATCCAGCTGCTTTACCACACCTCTTTATGTCTATCTGGTGGAGCTGTTAGTCCCTGAGTGGAGATGGAAAAGGGGAGGCAGTTACCAGTTTCAGTTGTCAGGAACTGTAGACCTAATCCTGAGTCAGGTGTTTGTCCTTAACCATGAAGGTGATGGGCATGGAAATGACAGCTCATTCTTACTTTGATGCAGCCAGCCCTGAATGGGGTGTTTGTCCTATTGCGTATCTATGAATGGAGTTGTGGGTGTCTGTCAGGTAATGCTAGTCCTGAGTGGGATTCTTGTTTTCGCCTCTGATTCAGCAATGCACTTAAGCGTGTGCTTAGGTCTCAATTACTTCGCTAAATAGGAATGGTCTTATGCACATGCTTATTGGTGCCTTTGCATAGTGTGCGGAACTGAGACATGTGGAAGTGAGGACATGGCTGCGCTGCTGGACAAGCTAGCCTCAAATGGAAGTGTTGTCCATAGGTGCATGGAGAGGTGAAGGCAACTGTCTAGTGCAGCCAGCCCTTTGTACTGCAGTAGTGCCTAGAGGGCCCAGTCATGGATCAAGGCCCCACCCACGGTGTTAGGTGCTGTACAAACACATAAGATAGTTCTTGTCCCCAGGAACTTCAGTTTACGTCTAGTCACTGCACAATAGTTACATGAGTGCATGGAGGTTGTCATCTTCGTATGACTGATGTAGATCTGGAGTAACAATTATAATTTTACATTTAGGTGGTTAAGCCAGATAATTGTGTCAGGAGTAGTGGAATGTATTGCTGTGGTGTCTCTTTTGTATTTGTGAATTGGGCCTGGAGGTGAGGGGTATGGAGGAATCATAAGGTGGTTTTGTCTTTATTAGCTCCCTCTTGGGGACAATTGCAGCCCTTCCTAAATTAGACTAATTGTTCTAAATTATAAGAGAGTTATATTTATGCAAAAATGCCATGTTACAATTGCAGAATTAACCACCCAAAGGTAGCAAATGCAGAAATTAAGGTTGAGAATATAACCTTAAAACTGCCTCTTTGCACATGTACATTATAACAGTGTTAAATTTCATGGTCACTTGTTTTCTAAAATACACGTATCTAGGATTGCAGAAAAAACCTGTATTAATTACACTAAATTCAATTTCTATACAACCCTAGACTATCTTCCAAATGCTTAAATTGCTCTTTTAAAAAAATGCTTTCATCCCCATGCTGTTGCACAGTAATATGTTGTGCATGAATGTTGAAAGCAAAATTGGTAACAAATTTTAAATAAAGATGAAAAATATATTGAAAATGTCTTTTTATGTCAAGAGGAAATAAAAACTGGATTCATTCAGCAATATTAAGGTGATTACATTGCTTCGGGTGACCCATTTTAATGTCATTTAATCTCCATTTGGGACATGCTCTGGGGTAGCAAAGGCAGCAATAATTAGGATTAGGATGCTTTGCTTCTGGACATGTTTATCTTATGGCCCAGTACTGGTGCATTGAAATATTGTGTGATAATTTGCTTGCTGAATCAGTGGGAAGGAGATGACCTATAATATTTAATCATTACTGCTTTGATGTGTGGTGTGGTTAACATGCTTAGCATATCTGATTCAACTTTAACTTATCCTTGATGGAGCAGCTACTTTATTCCTTACGTTTTATTGGGTTTTACCACTGCAAAAGGAGCTTGAACTTCATAGCCTGAGTAGGTAGACTTTGGTGTGCAGATAAATATATTTAAGTACAGTACCTTTAAAATGTAGTTCTCATTATGGTGGGAAAAACAATCAAAGAGATTTTACTCTGTCAGTATGCCAGCCTATGACTCATTTTTACCTAATGTGATCATCATTCCAGCAAGTCATAAGGGTTTCTGAGCAAATATTTGCATCTTAATCAGAATGCTAGAAATTCATATTTTTAATTACTTCAGCTCTCCATGTGCTCAAAGGAACTGACTGATTAGCTGATGCTAATATCCAGTTTGTACATAAATTTACACAAAATACAAGGCTATGAAATTACTCACATTTCTGCTTAATATGTAAATTAATGAAGTAACCCTAATCCTGTTACCGTGAGTGAACAGCTGTAGAAAAAGAGACAGCTAATAGTAGTAGTATTTTTGTATCAACTAGGAGCCCTCGTCAAGGCCCAGGACCCCATTGTGCTAAGCGTTTTATAGACACAAATAAAAATGATAGTCCCTGTGCCAAAGTAGGAAAAAGCCATACAGCTACATAGATAAGGGGAAAAATACTGCTACAAAGATAGCCAAAGAGACTCTTCTCCCTTTCTTTGTGAGGCTTCATTACCACAACAAAATTGACAGCTATTCTAAATTCAAATGCATGTGGAGGAAGGTAATGATATGGAACAGATGGTAATGTTTTCTTTGATAACTTTTCAGCATCATCTGGTATAAATGAAGGCTGGATACTTTTTGGGGAGCAGGGAAGGGGAAAGAGGAATATAGACTCACACAAACTAGCCCTATTTGCATTTGTCCAACTAAAGCCAAGCATCACAGATTCAAACATTGTGAAGTTTAAGTCCTATATCTTGATGCCATGCCCGACATACTCACTTGGTAATGGGCTTCATGAGTGGCAGTACAGGAATTCCCCCATGGGGAAGCCACAAGCATCTATGCACCTACAGGTACCTGTCAAATACGAAGAGACAGAAAACATCACTCACATGGTTTGTAGTCTCCATTTACCTGCAATTCATTTCCGGAGCATGGGTTCTAGTGGGCCAGCTTCATGCCATGACACTTGAAGTGGACATCAGGTCATGTTCAGGGTTAGCCAAACTTTGCAGCTAAATATAGAATCATGAATAATGGACCAGTTTCCCTGGATAAATCTGATGTTTTTCCCCCCTGTCTTCTGTATCTTGTATAATCATTTACAGTAGTGCAAAGTTGGTTGAAAATGCTCCCATTCTGATTTGGTAGCATTTTACACTCTTTGCATTGGTGCAGATCACTTCACAAGGTTCAGGGCCATGGGGAATCAGGCCCAGAGTCTGCACTGCGAGAAACTTGGATAGACCCTGGTGGAGCACCCTGGGCAGCAGAAGTGCATTGAGAGAAGAGAGTTCTGGTGGCACAAGGCGCCTGCAAACTCACATCCACCAGCGCCCACAGCTGGCCATCACAGCTCTAAAACCCGTCCATGGAATGGTCATTACTAGGGAATACATTGATTCACTATATCCCCTTGGCAGCCTCTGCTAGCGGGGCTAGACAGTGCCTCTGAAGGAGAGCAAGCAGAGATTCCCTTGGGTAAATCCCCTAGAAGGAGGCACCAGGCCAGCTTGTGCCTATCTGCATGAGCAGGGCTGAATTTATTCCTTTGGATTTGCACATCCTTAGCATAATTCCCAGGAAGTGCACTGGAAATAGAAAGTTGTGCTTTAAAAATGACTGAGTTATTTTGTCAATTTACAACCTAATCATCTTGGTGCAGGCAGTGCAGGGACTGTTTCGTACACCACCGATCACTGAGAGCCATTATCAAATAATAAATAACATGCTCTTTCCAGGATCTTGTTAGCTGCCTTTATTCCCCCCATGCCCCATGAAAACAGAGCTTAGTAGATGTGACATTCCCCTGGTGTTATCTGGACTGGTGATCTGCTAGGTCACTCCAATCCTAGATTCTGGGAGCCAGCCTTACCCTGCTCTGCTGTGAGAACCCCCACTCCTGGGTTGTTCATGGACAGCCTCTGGCATGTAAGCTGCTTGGATTGTGCAACCAAATGACACTAGCCAAAATCTCCGGTCACAGACACAACCCTAGGAACCTCTGTCTTGCAGTGTCCAGTTATGCCTGCTGGACCCTGCAAGCTTATATTAGTTCATCAATTTAACAAAGAAATTGATATGCACCAGGCTTGTTATCCCTAGGGGAGTCTCTGATATGCTTCAAACCAAACGCACTTCTTCAGGTAGAATAAACAAACAAATGTATTAACTACAAAAGATAGATTTTAAGTGATTATAAGTCAAAGCACAACAAGTTGGATTTAGTCAAATGAAATAAAAGCAAAACACATTCTAAGTTGATCTTAACACTTTCAGTGCCCTTACAAACGTAGATGCTTCTCACCACAGGCTAGCTGGTTGCCCTTCAGCCAGGCTCTCCCCTTTGATCAGCACTTCAGTCGCTTGGTGGTGATGTCTGTAGATGGAGGTGGAAGAGAGAGGAAGAGCATGGCAAACGTCTCTCCCTTTTATCATGTTCTTTCTTCCCTCTTGGCTTTGTCCCCGCCCCTTCAGGGTCAGGTGAGCATTACCTCATTGTAGTCCCTGATTGACCAAGGGAAGGGGGGTGACTCACTCAAGAGTCCAACAGATCCTTTGTTGCTGCCTATGCCAGTGTCCTTTGTTCCTATGAGGCTTGGATGGGTTTGCCCCATACATGCCCTGAGGAGGTGTGAACTGCGCCTCTGTTTCTGGAGAGTTTTGCCTGGGCTGGTTTTAAGCCATGAGGACACATTTGCAGCCTCATAACTATATACATGAAATTACAACCTATAACATAACATTACTATAACAACAATGTTCAGTGCATCATGAGCCTTTCAAAGACACCCGACATGACAAGCTTTCCTTGGATACCACACAATCATATGGATGAACATGGGGATGCCGGGTGTTCCCCCAAGGTACAGAACGTCACAGTAGACTTCAGTTTTTCCCCTATGAAGATCCTCAGTAAAGAGGCTTGCACTTACTATGCCACCAGAAAAGTCTGCTAACTTTTCAAGGTAGCTGGATGTTCATGTCATCTAAAGCACAGCTTTCAACAATCTTGATCTGTTAATCATCTCCTGAAGGCTCATTGTGCCTGGCATCTGTGTTGGCTTCCATTGCCTATTTCAAAGGCCTGGCATTGTCTTTTGGTTACTCCTATTCATCTTAATAGCGCTTATCTCGGTCTCTCCAGCCTGTTTTTATCTTCCTCAAAAAGTCTTTGGCTATGTTCCCCGGTTTCTATCTCCCCTAGCATTTCTCTTGGACTCTCAGGTGTATTTTTCATCTCCTGAAGCTTATCGTGACTTTCTCTTGCTACTACCATATCTACTTCATATTGGCCTTAATAATTGGTCTGACTGAAAACAGATGAAGTAATAAAATCGTGCACAAACAACAAACCATTTAGGTCTTGGCAGGGCTTTTACTGTACAGACGTGGACAGTGGCAGCTCCAGGAGCCCTTGCTCCTTGGGAAGGCCCGATTCCTTTAGAAGCTCCAGACACTGAAAATATTGTTATGGAATTTCTAAGAAATTTATATTCACTGTAAGAAATTCATTTTCATGGTTCAAATAAAAACATTTATGCATGATTTAAGAACATAAGAATGGCCATACTGGGTCAGACCAAAGGTCCATCAAGCCCAGTATCCTGTCTTCCAACTGTGGCCAGTGCTACATGCCCCAGAGGGAATAAACAGAACAGGTAATAATCAAGTGATCCATCCCCTGTTGCTCATTCCCAGCTTCTGGCAAACAGAGGCTAGGGACACTACTCCTGCCCATCTTGGCTAATAACCATTGATGGACCTATCCTCCATGAATTTATCTAATTCTTTTTTGAATCCTGTTATGGTCTCGGCCTTTACAACATCCTCTGGCAAGGAGTTCCACAGGTTGACTGTTAGTTGTATGAAGAAATACTTCCTTTTGTTTGTTTTAAACCTGCTGTCTATTAATTTCATTTGGTGACCCCTAGTTCTTGTGTTATGAGAAGTAGTAAACAACACTTCCTTATCTACTCCCTCCTCATACGGAAGCTGTTCCATACCCCTTATCATTTTTATTGCCCTTTTCTGAACCTTTTCCAATTCCAATATATCTTTTTTGAGATGGGGCGACCATATCTGTACACAGTATTCAAGATGTAGGCATACTATGGATTTATATAGAGGCAACATGACATTTTCTGTCCTATTATCTATCCCTTTCTTAATTATTTCCAGTATTCTATTTGCTTTTTTGGCTGCCGCTGCACATTGATTGGATGTTTTCAGAGAACTATTCACAATGACTCCAATGACTCTTTCTTGAGTGGTAACAGCTAATTTAGACCCCATCATTTTATATGTATGCACATTGGAAAGTATAATCCCAATGATTACTTTGCATTTATCAACATTAAATTTCATCTGCCATTTTGCTGCCCAGTCACCCAGTTTTGAGAGATCCTTTTGTAGCTCTTCGCAGTCTGCCTGGGTCTTAACTATCTTTAGTAATTTTGTATTGTCTGCAAATTTTGCCACCTCACTGTTTACCCCTTTTTTCAGACCATTTATGAATATGTTGAATAGGACTGGTCCCAGAACAGATCCCTGGGAGACACCACTATTTACCTCTCTCCATTCTGAAAACCAACCATTTATTCCTACCCTTTGTTTCCTATCTTTTAACGAGTTACCAATCCATGAGAACACCTTCCCTCTTATCCCATGGCAGCATACTTTGCATAAGAGCCTTTGGTGAGGGACCTTGTCAAAGGCTTTCTGAAAATCTAAGTACACTGTATCCACTGGATCACCTTGGTCCACATGCTTGTTGATCCCCTCAAAGAATTTTAGTAGATTGGTGAGGTATGATTTCCCTTTACTAAAAGCATGTTGACTCTTCCTCAACAAATTATGTTCATCTATATGTCTGACAATATTGTTCTTTATTATAGTTTCAACCAGTTTGCCCAATACTGAAGTCAGGCTTACATGCCTATAATTGCTGGGATCACTTCTGGAGCCCTTTTTAAAAATTGGCCTCACATTACCTATCCTCCAGTCATCTGATACAGAAGCTGATTTAAATGACAGATTACAGACTACAGTTAGTAGTTCTGCAATACATCAATGACATTTATGCAGATGAATCCCTTTGCTAGGATATAAGAATATATCCACAAAACTGGATATTTTAATGGTCCTGAGTCATGTTTTTCTAATCAGAATATATGAACAGCACAGCCCTGCAGTAATCACAGATTAATATTCAGACAAGAAAAAGCTGCTTTTCAAATGAAGGCAGGTTCACTTCTAAATGGAATTCCTCGTCTATAAAAAGTTACCACCTTGATCTAACTTTTTCATATTGTAAGGGGGCTGCAAGCACAATGCCTGAGGCTCAGCAGTAGGATTAACAAACAAGAGTTTTATTCTTGGAAACAAAATGCAGCAAGCAGCAAATATTCAGCAGCCCTTTTGCCTGATATCAACATTTCCTTGGCAATATCCCAATGCACTGACTACCTCTTGGTCTGTGCTGGTCAGCAATCCATCATGCAAGTAGAGCTATACTAGAATACCTGAAACAGCTATCCCAGCTGGCCTAATTTTTGGCACAATAATAAACTCCTACTTTGAAGCTCTGTCTCCTACATATACCACCACACCCTTCATAGTACCAGGAGCCTTTCCAAAGCCTGCCCTCCCCTCCTCCCCCCCGAAAACAAAGAGAAGAGAGCTGGATGAAGACTAGGGGACTTCATTCATACAAGGTAGTTGGGTTAGCACTTCTGTTACTGAATACAGAATTAGAACAAACCTACTACAACAGAGTATTGGCTCCTAAATAACTTCCTTTGGCAGTCTCACCCAGGAATGAAATCACAGGAAGTGCTTGCCCACTTTCTTCTAGCCCTACTCTTACGGGACCTCAAAAAAGACTAACTGGTCTCCACAGGAGCAGTGAATGTGCTGATACCCAGACCACAGGTTAATGCCCAAGTGCCCATGAAAAGCCTCTCCTCCCTTTTATCTAGGAAAGAAGGATGTGCACCTTCACATTTAAGACATGAATTTTATTAAATGCATAGTCGTCACTTGCTCTTGAGTTTAAGCACTGTGAACTCTGCAGGTGAGATAAGGGAGATGTAAATAAAACTCCAGAATACATTTTGCAGAGGTAAAAATCTTAGTGAGGGAGAGAATAAAATGGCAAAAGGAGTGAAGCAAATGATCTTGCTCTTTTCTTTCTTTCTTTCTTTTTTTTTAAAGAAGGACCGCTCCTATCAGCTGTTTTTACAGCTTAAAAAAATATAGTCAGAGTAATACAGAGATTATATGTGTTTCATTACATTCCCCACCTCTCCCGCAAATCCATATTTTAAACAGCAGATAAGCCCTTTGAGGCAGCACAGCTCTGTGTAGTGACTGCATTCCTAAGTAGAGCTGAGAGAAACTTTTTGACTGAAACTTTCTTCAACCCTCCCCCGCCAAAAAGTGACAGACATATTGGGATTTGTGTCAGTTTTGGTGCATTATTTCAGTAAAAAAAAACTACCCCACACCCTCAAACTGAGGAAACTGAAGTTAGATATTTTGAAGGTTTTGATTTTTTTTTTGGCTCAAAATGGTTTCGATTTGAGTTTTTTTTTAAAAAACCCCACATTATAAGACGGTCAAAATAAAAATGAAACATTTATTTTGTCAGAACAAAATGTTGAATTTGACCTAAAATGAAATTTTCAATTCCCCCCCGAATTTTGAAGAGATTTGTTTGCAGTTTGACCTGGTTTTTTTTGTTTGTTTTGTTTTTGTTTTTTTTAAATTCGGATTTGCCAGCAAACTAAAATCTCTGATTCTCACAGCACTACTACTCCTAGTAAAGTCGAAGTTATCTGAGGTATAGTACCCTCTGGCCTTCATATACTGAGGGAGTTCATTTGCCCCTGGGAAACAAACTACCTGTCATGCTTTATATTTCACAAACGAGTGAGTCTGAAGGGCTTCTAAGGGAGAAGGTCTTTTTTTTTTTTTTTTTTTTTAATGCTTGAAAGTGCAACAGCTAGAGCTTCAGGAGTCTACAGTTCCTAGAATTCATAAGCTTTCCCATAGCAGAATGTTCTACATAAGACTTCCTTCCATCTGCAAAACTGCCCTTGTCAGCTTTATTTTTGGTAACCAATTTTAAATCTTTACTGACCGCAACCCCCAATATTTCACTGATGACCATGTTGATCCCAGGATCTTGGTAATATCCTTTGTTAGACAACATCTATTGGCAGGGGTGAAAGTAATATTAAACTCTTACCAGGACAAGGGCCTGGCTCTGGGCTCCCGGAAGGGGCAGGGCCTTGGGCAGAACGGGCAGGGCTAGGGATCAGCCTCCCCCAGCCAGCCCATCTGCGCTGCCTGGCCCGCGCTGCCTGGGGCTCTGGCGGGGATTTAAAAGGGCCCAGGGCTCTGTCCGCTGCTACAGTAGTGGTGGCCAGGAGCCCGAGGCTCTTTTAAATCTCCGGCCCTGGGGCAGCTGCCCCTTTTGCCCCCACCCTCACCCCTCCCGTCGGCAGCGACATAAGGAGGGTCCTTTGCAGCAGCAGTGCTTTAACGTCGGCTGTTTATGGGTCGCTACCGGCTTCTTATCTGTACACCATACCAGCCTACTTTCACCCTGTCCTTTGGTGAAAGACAGGCTTTCAAGCTACATACATCTGAAGAAGAGCTCTCTGTAGCATAAAAGCATTTTGCAGAGGTGCATGGGGAAACTTTTACATCCATGTCTACATTTGAGTCTTCTCGCTAAAGTGTCCTTTAGCCATTTGCATTGAACCATCAGTTCACAAGGTCCTACCTCATTTGGAATGGGGCTTTGGGAAATGCTAGTGCTTCAGTATTGCATGAAGTGCTAGCAGAGTGAGTATCCAAAAACCTGTCCTGTTTTCAGATCAGTGGGCAGTACAGCACTCAGAGAGACTGCTTAACTAATGGTTCCCAGTTATATTCATTGATGAACACCATGTGATAAGCATGGTAGACAGAAAACTTTACACCATTTAGTTTCCAAAGCTGAAAGTGTACACATTTTTATGAACTATTGCCACCCAAGGCAGCATTTGTTTCTTGTTCTTGGTGGCCTTGGGCTAATGTTCAATAATTTTAATAAACTTTTTCTTTTATTAAAAGATTTGGGTTGCTAATATCTACTGGAGGCCCAAGAGGAGCTGTGGCCAAATGCTTGCAATTTATAGGGCAACAGTCCTATTTAAATGTACACATTTGTTTCACTCGCTGTTTGCCAAGGGGTAGATTAAGGAATTTTTGTGATTCTCATTTACTGAAAGAATGACTTGGAAAATAATTCTAACTGTAGAAGATTGTTCCCAAGTGTACTACCACCGTAGCTTAGGTACTGCAAACCATTCAGCAAATCTGCACCCTCAGAAAAGAGAGTTTGCTTTGCCTTCATCTCAAATAAATCTTCTAGGCTGGAAGGATGAGTCTGGGGCCTTTGAGTTGAGGAATAAAAATGGAAGGCAATTCTAGAGAACTTAGTCCCCGCCCTCTTCCTGACACAAAGACATGGATGAGAGGGAGAGGCGATATCAATGATGTGCTAAACAGGGTGTATTTTCTCAAGAATGGAAATAATGTCCCCTTGCTTTAGATGAGGAGTGTGTGTACATGTGGAACATTGTGTTTGGGAGCTGAGTGGATGTAGAAGTGATGTTCTGTAGAGGCAATCACTGAAGGAAAATAATGGCAGCCAGATGATTGTAGTAAGTCAGGTTGGACAGGAAGAGATGGCTGAGGCTGAATTATTCACTGAGGAACAAATACTGGAACAGTTGTAGCAAAAGGGGCTCAAGCAATGTTTTCACTTTCATAACAGACATGGCAAGCCCAGAGGTACCAGGGCTACGAACTGCCAAGCTCAGAGGTGCCGGGGCTCAGCCCTGGCACAAATTAAGCACTGGGCTTGATAGAACATGATTTTTAAAATAGACTTTCATCCCATCTTCTTGTGACTCCTTGCAACAAATGGAACACAATGTTTTTGAAACTAAAAAGTGTTATTTCATTCCCTTAGGTATATGCTTCCAACAGTAAAGGAGAGATTCCCACAGCTCTGGTACAAAGTCACTGTCTCACTTCTGTAGTATGGTGGTGTGAAATTGGCTAGGGAGTCAATGTTTGCACAGTTTGAAGGTGTAAAGTGTTCTATCTGTGTTAAGGGTCACATTCTGCCCTCAGGAACTGCTCACGAAGCCCCACTGAAATCAAAGTTGCAGCGGGGGTGTAAGTGAAGGTAGAATTGAGCCCTGATTATTGTGCTTATGCTTTGGATTTTTTTCTTCCTTTAGTGTCTTCTCCCACTGGTTCATCATAGCAGTTGTATAAGTGGTGTGAGAAAACAATGATGCTAACTCTTTGAGGGCTGCTCTCCCTACCTCTTAGAATAAAGTGTGAATAATTTGGACCAAACCAATGGAATTCTACTGCGTTTGACTTTTGAGAGGGCAGCCTTTTTCTAGCATTAAAGTCAATCATACTCACTGCAGTTGTCCTTGGCATTCATTTTTGAACGCAGATGCCTTCATATTGAAAAAAGGTGCTCTGAAGAGGGATTTTAGGGAGCATTCATCCTGGCAGTGCATTCATTGGAGCAGCACTGCCAGGGAATTGTGGCTACAGAGGACCCAGGGCCGGCTCCAGGCACCAGCTTAACAAGCAGGTGCTTGGGGCAGCCAAGGGAGGGGGGTGGCACCTGCGGCAATTCGGGGGCAGCAGGTCCCTCACTTCCTCTAGGAGCGAAGGACCTGCCACTGAACTGCTGCCGCCGATCACGGCTTTTTTTTTTTTTTTTCCAGTTGCTTGGAGCAGCAGAAATGCTGGAGCCGGCCCTGAGAGGACCCCTAGCAAGTGTGGGGGCACACTGGGTCTTGTGCCTTTAGTGGATCCCCTGAGATCCAATAGTTATGGGGACCTTTCTGCAGAAGGGGCAATGCTCCCACCCTTTTAGGACCCTGGATTTGAGAGGATAAAATGCAAGGGAGAATATCCAAGGCTTTCCTCCAGTCTTCAGAAAACACAATTTCCCCTCCTAAATGCCAGCCTACCAACACACCACTCAATATTAGAATCCTAGAATATCAGGGTTGGAAGGGACCTCAGGAGGTCATCTAGTCCATCCCCCTGCTCAAAGCAGGACCTAATCCCAACTAAATCATCCCAGCAAGGGCTTTGTCAAGCCTGACCTTAAAAACCTCATATTAGACATGTTTGACAAAGAACACCACTAGTCCTTCAGCAAGGCTCCTTTCAGAAGACCATCTTCCACCCAGGACCAACAGGAACCACTATTTCAACAACACAAATGTTTATTTCTCCCCAAAATCATGACTGACACCCCTGTGGTGCCACCAATTCTTTAGAGAATGATTCACGGAGCTGATTTGAGCCCTGTGTGGCTGTACAAAATGCTGGCTCTGGACAATGCAAACACCCTCTACCACTATTTATATTTGCTATAGACATGACAGGATGAAGTCTATGCCCTTTGATATTTTAGTTTTTGCTGGTTCTTTGTCAGTGCCAAGCCCTTTATGAGCTGGGAGAGTCCCCTTATGCACAGCCAATACTGGGTGTATGCTGCTTCACCTATTGTTTAGGAGCCAGCATTTCATCACTTTGGCACACTGCAGTAGCACATAGCGTAACAGTCAGGAACACTGCTGAAATCATGCAACAGCAAGAGCTTGTCAAAATTGCAAATTACACCTATTTTCAGGTAGTGCATCTTCCATAGTTCACATACTCATTTACCCGGCTGAAAAATGTTGGTGAACCAGCATGATGAGACTAGTATAAGTGCCTGCTTACTGTAACTTTCACAGTTGGGAACAGCTAACTGATCTCACACAATGAGTTGCTCAAACCTGGCAGGGAAAAACTCAACACCTAGCCCTAAATTTTTAGAGTTGCAAGGTTTTAGCTACACGGCCTCCATTAATTGTATTGCAGTGGCTCATTCCTATGGATTTCTAAAAATATAGAAGGTAGTTATAAAGCAGATTGGCAGAGGAGAGACTGTTCTGCTGATTCATGCTAGAAGCCAGACCAGACCAGTCAGATTAGCTGCAGTCCATAAAATGAAAGGATTGCCATGTCTCTCTCTGGAGAAAAGGAGCAGGGAGTGAGACAAGAGGTCAGGCAGGGGAGACCCCTCAAAACTGCCAGCTCTGGAAGGAGCTCAGATGATAATTGGTTTGACTATTCTTTAAATTCAGAATTTTGAATTCAGAATTCAGAATTTTGAAAAGAAATTCTGAATCAAAAAGAGAACTTTATATCAGATTTGCTGAAGTGAGACATTGTGACAATTGCATAGCTTTTCGTTTTAATTTGGAGATATGTCAAAACCAACCATTTCCCACAAAAACGTTTGGTTTCAGTGAATCGGCATTTTCTCATTAAATACTTTATCAATCAGAAAATTCCCAACTAGTGCTAAATAGAAGTGCTCCCTTACTGTTGGAGGTGAGCATCTCAAACATTCAATCAAAGGATCACCAGAGGAGAGGGAACCCTTGGACAAAGTGCCATTGAGTCAGTGTTTTCTGACATAAGAATGTTAAGGAGGTGTTACCCAGCCAGTTCCTCCTTTTTCCCTGGAGAAATGAGAAGGAGTGACTGCCCTTCCCAGCCTTCCCAGACACGGGGGAAGAGAGGATTACTGCTGGATCTCCTTATCCCTTTCACAAGACCTCCGTCTCTCACAAGGTTTCTAGGAAGCCACCCCAAAACTTAATTTTACATCTCTGAAAATATAAGTCTGATAATTTCCCTAGAGTAGTATTAAACCAAATCTACATAATGAATAGAATAAATAGCATTTTATTACCATAAATAATGGAGCCTATGTATTTTGCTCATCATATAGAGTGGTTTTCAATTTTCCCAGGATGGAATTACATGAGTCAGCCTATTGAACATACACAATGGAAGCAATGTAGATTTATACAAAGATAAGCATGAGATTAGTTTTTATGTGCTATTGAAAACATACAGTTCATGCAGTTTCCTCCATACATTATTCAAAACAAAACACATTGGCATTCAGAAGTGGGATGATTGAATGGCTATATTTCTGACTAGCATCTATAAGGAAATGTAAGAGGAATTTCATCTTAAAGAGATTAGAGTTAAGTTGCAGGCTACTACCATTTTGTAGGTGCGCAAGGCCAAATTCTGTCCTTGGATATGTGCACACAATTACCTGTGACAGCAATAGAGTAAATGGATTACTAGCTGGCTAACTGAGAGGTCTCAACTGTAATTGTAAATTCAGAATTATTATTGAGTGGTTTCCAGTGGGGTCCTCTAAGGTTTGGTTCTTGGCTCTATTCTGTTTCATATTTTTATCAATGACCTGGAAGAAAAAAAAATTATCATTGATAAAGTTTGCAGATGACACAAAATTGGGGAAATGGTAAATAATGAGGAAGACAGGACACTGATACAGAACGATCTGGATCACTTGGTAAAATTCAGCGCAAGCAAACAGTATGGCTAAATGTAAACATATATGTCTAGGAACAAAGAGTGTAGGGCATCAGTACAGAATGGGGAACCCTATCCTGGGAAGCAATGACTCTGAAAAAGATATGCAAATGTTGGTGGATAATCATCTGAACATGAGCTCCCAATGATGCTGTGGCTAAAATTGCTAATGTGATCCATGGAGGTATAAACAGGGTTATCTTGAGTAGGTGTACAGAATTTATTTTATCTCTGTCTTTGGCATTGTTGTGACCACTGCTGGATATATGGTCCAGTTCTGGTGCCCACAGTTCAAGAAGAATGTTGATAAATTGGAGAGGGTTTGGAGAGGAGCTGTGAAAATGATTAAAGGGTTGGAAAACATGCCTTATAGTGATAGATTCAAGGAGCTCAATCTATTTAGTTTAACCAAGAGAAGGTTTAGAGGTGACTTGATTGCAGTCTACATGGGGAGCAAATGTTTGATAATGGGCTCTTCAATCTTGCAAAGAAAGGTATAACATGTTCCAGTAACTTCAGTGAAGTTGAAGCTAGTCAAATTTAGACTGGAAATGCAGTTACATTTTTAACAATATGGGCAATTAACCATTGGAACGATTTACCAAGGTTCTTGGTGGATTTTCCATCTTTGGCAATTTTAAAATCAAGATTGCATGTTTTTTCTAAAAGGCTCTAGAAGTTATTTTGGGGAAGTTCTATGGCTTGTGTTATATATAGGAGGTCAGTCTAAATGATTACAAGAGTCCCTTCTGACCTTGGAATCTGTGAATTTATCAAATACCCAGTTTGGGTATTCCTCACATCTTTCTTTAGAACAATTTGATCTAGTTAAGGTGTGCATAAAAGTATTGGTGTATGGATAAAATGAAGAAAAAGTGCAGGTTGAAGTTAAATAAATGAAATGTGGTTTGAAGGTAACAATGGATATAGTTTCACTTGGATGGATGTTGCTTTCCTTTTCAAATTCTTAATGTTACAATTCTGACTATGGGAAATATTAATGCTGATTCTTCATTAATACAGTCTGTCATAGCCCAATAAAAATGAGAGAAGGAAAAGACCAAAATTATGTCATCTACTCCATCCAGTGATGGACTGCTCCCTACAGGATACTGGCTAATGCTTTGTCCAGTGTATTTAAAAATTCAAGGGATGGAATTTCTACAGCTTTCCTTGTGAGGAGGAGGGGACCATTCTAGTCTACAAGCTCTTATTTTCAGGAAGACTTTCTTGATATTTAGGTCCACATTTCCCTTTTTGAGATGAAGGTACATTACAAGTATATGACATGTCTGGAGCATGTCAAAACATTGGTTCTGTCCCAATTTCTAGCAATATTCATTGCAATAACGTGTTCCGTAGTGCTTACTGTTGACTGAATTAAATCCTGGCCCCCTGCAGTGCAGCTTTGGTCTCTTAGTGAAATGATGTTGCAGATTTTGATCTGTATTTGGTTATGGCTTAAATATGAATACAAATTAACTGAGACCTTTTCATGAACCTTTCCTTCTCTTGTTAAACCTACTTGAATGTATGGTAGTCTTGTACAAAGGTCCTTCCCAATTTTCTTCACCCTGAAGGCTTCTCTAATAAAACCTCAGGAGGTGTCTTGACAAGTTCTCATTGAAGTTTTTGTCTTGAGTTTCCAAATGATGGTGACAGCACAATTTTATAGCTTCCTGGGAATTTGGCAAAAGCACATGTGTACAAAACGAGTGTTCTCCAGTTAAAAAATGTAGATACTTGGTACAGATGAAGTATTTTTTCCTTTCAGTGATAGATGAGCTGAACTACCTATGAGAGGAAGCTGGAGTCTCTGGGTAAAAAAAAGATACCGGGTTGCAAATGACACATGGATTTTAATCCCTTAGCCCTTGAAAAAATTAAGGCTTTTCACCAAAGTTCTCTTCACTCTGAATTATTTCTATAGGGCTTTTCATTCCCAGGCTCTTTAGATTTTATATATATATATATATATATACACACACACACACACACACACACACACACTATATATATATATAATGTCAGAAGGGACCATTATCATCTAGTCTGATGCCTGTATAGCAGCACCCTCTGAAGCAGGCATCAGTCATTTGACTTCAGTAGAGTTGCATCCAATTACACCCCCATTTGAATCTGGGCTGAAACTTGGTTTCTCTGCAGGACACAGGATGAGCAAGCATTAGGATCTCCCTTAATCTCTTTCTTTGCTCCGTACCTCTTTCACCCACAGCGGTGGTAAAATACATGTCTGATGTTTTGCTCTTTTTATTCTATGCATGCCCATTCATTTCTCTGTTTCAACAGAGCATCATATTACCTCAGATTACAAGAAGGAACTATTCAGTTGGCCAATTTTTAAGATCTACTGAATACAATTCTGATTAGTTCACACGGTGTTAATATCGGGTGCATTTACCTTTAGGACAATTATTACTAGCAGATATTTCTCACTCCCTTTTCTGTAGAAGCTCAGAGTTGCAACATAAGATGCAAAACACATTCCTCTGTTGTTTCCAAACTCCTGGGGCCCCATCCTCAGCAGGTGTAAATCAGCATAGCTCCACTGAAATCTGCATAGGAACAGACATCCAGCTGGTGTACATTGGCATAGCTCTAGTGCTCAGGTCACTGACATTTTTCTAGGGAGCCCAAACAAACAAGGCTCACTCTTTTTCTACTTAAGGTTTCTGATGCAATTTCTTTAAGCCACCTAAATAACACCTGTGACCACCTAGCTAACATTTCACAAAGAGTTCCAAATTAGTTTCCATTGCTCTGTCTGTCTTTTCTGCAGTAGAGACCAACCACTTTACATGACCTATACGTGAAATATAAGATCGAAGTTTTGGTTTCATCAGACAAAAGATACAGGAAATAGCATATTGCTTAAACATGCTTCGGAGTTACTTACGGCTAAACTATATTCACCTCTGCATGTGTGCACTAGAAGGGAAGAGGGTATAGGGAGCTCCATTGTTCAAAATGCAGATTTAATTTTGGCACTTGGGAGCACAAGGGGCTGGCTGTTTTTACTAGCAGAGCTAGTCACTTTCAACGGGTGTGTTTAAGTGGATTGAGGGAAAGGGCATGCTCCTTCCCACTACCCTGGTGCATGAGCAAAGCAGCTCTTGGGGAAGCATACAGGTCATCTTTCTTAAAGGTGTAACAAGAGTTGCTCCTCACCTTGTTTTGGAGATACTACACAGTGCACCTGAATCTGCCTATTGCTTGTTTGTCAGACGCGTGCAGTAGAATATGTAGAAGTGTCTTCACAGTCTGAGATTTAGCACACTGGTACTATGGGCCTCAGAAGGCCTGGACCAAACATCAGGTAATTTACATGGCACAGGGCAGTGGGGTAATCACACATAGATAATTAATATGAATGTATAAAAATAAAGGCAAGTACTTCCAAGTTCCTTAATTCCTCAGGGTAACTATTTCCCCAAATGCGGGAAACTCAACTGCATAATTTATGGAAAAATGAAGTGGATTTAATGGACTGAAAATATCCCAAGCTGCAGGTTGTGAACTTCTGAAAGTCCTTACCAAAACTTCTTTTCAACAATAGAATTCCAACAAAATGTTGCATCCTGCATATGAGTAGGTGAAATGGAAGGTCAGCAAAAGCACAGGGCAGAGTTAAGGTCGTTAGGTTACCTTAAATGTGCACTGCTATGCGTTCTAATGTTGTTGGGTTTTTTTGTTTTTGGTTTTCTTTTTTTTTGTAAAGTGTAATGTTCACTTTGATTTTCCAGATCTTCTAACGTTTGTTTTTTGAGAGAGCAAACATTTATTTTAGAGGTGGGTTTTTTTGAGGGTTTGTATTTTGTTTTTTAAGCAATTGATAGTTATTTATGACCTAAATTCCATCTAAATAACTTTTTAAATCTGAAGATAGTAATTAACACTTTTTCTCAGTACCTAGATTCCCACTTGCAGGATGCTAACAGCAAGTCCCCAACCAGATCTTCTTTCTGACAGAAGAAAGTAGCTCCACTGTTGACCCAAGTCATGTATTTGATAATTGTGCTGTGATATTCCTTTCCCTTTTGATATTGTTAAATAATGTGATAGTTATCAGAACAGCAGGCTGACAAATGGTGGTGAGTAAATAACACATTTACCTTTGTTTATTCATAATCAAAGTGAGAAATCACACTTAAGGCTACGTCCTATAACAGAGGAGCGATTTCATTTCCATAATATATTTTTTTCTTTTCCTGAGCAAGAACATGCAGGGGCATGATGCGAGGGCAGATAAAATGTTGTCTTGCCTCTGCATATCGGATATGCAAAGCCTACAGCATGCCCCTATCAGTTCAGAATTTCTGAGGCTTGTCAAGGCTCTGGAGAAATTTTAAGTAAGTTTTTCTCTTTTGAAGTGGACTTCTAAGGTAAAATATGGGATTGCAAATTGTTCTGTTCTCAGAAAATGGAAGTTATTTAATATTCCTTGTTTATCAGTCTTCCTCTTCTGTCATGTGCATCACAAGTTGATATCTAGATTGCTCAACTATCTATCTGCTACTTCACTGAGAGACGCAAAGAGTTACAGTCCACCCTCCAGTCTTCTGATTGTGCACTCCTCCACCATGTGTTTGAACATCTGAATCGCTGCCCTGCAGTCACACTGTGAAGATTGGACTAAGCTAAATTTCTGCATTGTGGCAGCCACTTTGGCTGTTCCAGGCAGCAGGCTATTAACCTAATCCAGGATCTGTGTCCCAGGCTACAAACAGGTGGATGGAAGTTAGAGCCTGGGTTCATGTTCTAAGTTGTCCACCAGTGAAAATATCACTAAATATACTTGATGTTGCAGCCTGTATTCTGCACACAGATGCAATTCAGCGTGCAGGGTAGCAACAGAATTGGGACCATTACTATTAGCAATTATCTATGTATATCTATGAATATCTATACCTGGTGCATGCAGGAAATGATTCTTCCATTGGGCTGCTTCTGCACAATTTCCCGTAAATAAAATTATTGGAGTTGAAAAGATTGTGGCAATTTACAGATTTATGCCACTTGTTCTTCTTGGCATATTTTTCATGTGAATAATGTAATTCATAATTTCCGGATAGAAAGGATTTTTTCCATCAAGCAAGATAACTACAGGAGAGAAATGTGTTGCAACTTAAGGCTGCATATCACAAGTTATCTCTCTGTTCGTCTTTGAATAAGCGCTAGAATCTTTGGCTTTGTTTTGAAGAAATCTTTCTTTTAACACTAACAGCCAAAAGTAAAACAACAACGGATATTTCTTCCCAGACACACCCTGGATGGGGCTTGCATTGTATGACTTTGCCCAGGAAGAAAGGTCTTCAACATGGGTTTACTTACAGAGTGAATTGTTGAACAAAATACTTCTGTTATCTGTCCTTGTTCACTGGATTGTGTGGATCAGAGATGAACTTGTGTTTCTGCTTGTTTTCCACTAGAGCCCTCCACCAGATCACATAACTAGTTGCTTTGTAGTTATAATTACTGGGCGTTACTCTAGCAGCTAAAGAGGATATGACTTTGCCAATGCCCCAGGGGAAAGGTGGAGTTGAAAGTCAAAGGAAAATGATTCTGTGAACATTTTTCTCAAACAAATTGAGGCTTATCAAGCAGGTGTGTTGTGAGAAACTTAGAAGGAAGGAATTTTTATGCCTTGAAGCAATGGCGCACAGATGGCAGGAGTGATATAAAATACTGTATGTCTAGAGTATTTATAACATGCACGTGGAGAACTTGAAAGACGGCTTCCCTTACTGAACAGGTCAAAGTTTGTTCGCGCAGCCATGTTTTATTTAAGAGGCATAATAAAAATATTATATGGTCCAACCTTGTTTACTTTTAATAAACTGGAAGAAATTAAAATGCAATTTCTGTATTGCAAATTTGACTTCTTGAACTGAGGACTGGCCTTCTAGTGTAGCCAAACAGCTAAAACACTACTTCTTACGATTCCAAAGACAGGACAGCTGACTAATTGGAATAGTTGTCACCCTATAGTAGGAGCTTCTTTTCCATCTTCTGCAAGTTAACCATTTCCTAAGCATAAGTACATATGCCAAACATTTTGATAACTTCAAATATTTTTTTCTGGTGTGAAGCTCATCTGATACATCATCAACAGCAGCATTTTCTAGGATTGAAATGATATTCAAGCCATTCGCAACAATTCATTATCCATTAGCATTGCCTTTAAAATCTACAATGCAGTAATGAAACACAGCAGCAGTTACCTTTAGCAATCCTTACTATAGTTATGTAAAAGCCATTTGGCTGCATAGTAACCTGAAATACAACACAAGTCTTCTAAAGTTAGCAATATGTTATTGCTGTGGCAGTTCATAGACTTTAAGGTCAGAAGGGACCGTCATGATCATGTAGTTTCATTCTCACAACTGTATCCTTGAAGTTGCAGTTGTTCCTTATTTAAAAGGTGCAGGAAGTGAAACCATTATTTATATATATTCCTATCGGTATAAAACTAGTTGTTTGTCAGTATATAATTTCATAGTTAAATCAAGAAAGCATAAACAAAACCGAATATCTGCTTCAATATATTTCTGGAAGCTATACATTCAACTGACAATAGCTAATATTTATCTTGAAAAAGAGCATTGGTACAGTTTCATATCTGTACTACAGGAAGTGTCACCTCTTTAATGTTCAGCATTAGTGCAGATAAAAGGGATATGCATTTTTTATTACAATCCCTTCATTATTTATTCAGTGTCAGCTGTATGTTCAATGCTGAAGAAGGCATAATGATAAAGACAGTACCTGGCCCAAAATGCTTATGCTATTAAAAAAAAAAAAAAGAGAGAGCGAGAGAGAGAGAGACGAGATGTACGAGAGCGCTATGTAAACTCAGTAATAAAAGATATTACCTCACCCACTTTGTCTCTCTAATATCCTGGGACCAACATGGCTATAACAATGCTGCGTATGCAGGAGCGCCGCCAGCTTTTTTGCTGCCCTAGGCAGCGGAAGGTCCCACCCCCGAAATGCCGCCCCTGACAGAGGCAGCGGAAGGTCCCGCCCCTGAAATACCGCCGACGACCGGGGCGGCCGAAGATCCGGCCGCCGCAGTCGCCGCACCCCAAATGTTAGTGCTATAGGAGACCGCTTAGGTCACCTAATGGGTTGCGCCGGCCCTGATTTTCAGAGGTGCTGAGCAATTGGACTTGTAGTTCCTTGAGACTTCTGAAAAATCTGGCTTTATTTGGTTTCAAATATTTCATTATCTTTTGGCCAAAAGTGAAGTCAGGCTCTTGGCTTCTAAGCTACCTGTTATATCTGAGGGATATTGAGTGTTCAGGGGATTAGCAATGGTATGTGGGAACATTCACCTGAGGATCACTGGTTAAATCTGGCCCAGGTCAGAAGTACACGAAAGTCATTCCTATCTAAAAGCTGTTTGGTTGCCTGAGGTATGTGAAATAAGTTGGTGGTCTCAGACTTTTTCAGTGTTCCTGTTGGATCCACCACTACCATACTTGGCACTAACAAGAATCTTTGTTGATGGTCTAAGCAAAGAGTCTAACTAATGTCAGGAGATGCTATCGTCTTACAGTAGGGTTTTCACAGCATCCTGTACACAATTTTATTGCCTCAGGATCCATTACAATCTCATGCTGAGATTTAGATATCAGCCAAATAATCACAAAGAAAATTAGCAGCTATGTGGGTTAATTTAAATTGCAAGTGAAATTAATTCAGTGGCCTTAATCTAATCCGCAGGAGATACACACACTAAAAAACATGAATCAAGGTAGTCTTTTTTTTTTTTTTTGTAAAGCAGATAGTACTAAAATAGGAGTTATGCCCAGACAGGATTGAGATCAGGGCCGGCTCTACCATTTTTGCTGCTCCAAGCAAAAAAAAAGCCGCTCGGACTGCCACCTGAACTGCCGAAGCCAAAACAAAACAAAACAAAAAAAACGCCCGGACTCTGCCACCCCAAGAATGGACAGAATGCTGCCCCTTAGCATGTGCCGCCCCAGGCACTTGCTTCCTCCGCTGGTGCCTGGAGCCGGCCCTGTTTGAGATGCACTGGTAGTATTGTGTAGGAAGCTTTGCATAACACTTGCTTGTAGTAGGGATGGCTCTAGCTTGTACTCTCAGTTCTTCCCAGGAGTGCTAAAATGTTGCTGGATTCACCTCCAAATTGTAACGTGTTTATGAAGAGTGGGTGGCTATGTGCTTAGATAAAGGCATATAATATAACAAAAATGCAAACACCAGTGAAAGCTAGATAAAGGAAATTGGCACAGGCACAAATCTCCTGTAGCAGAAGCAGGTAAATGCAGGATCCTTCAGAATTCAACCTGTCTCTTCATCCTTGAGTCATACCGTTATGCCTGGGAGTTCCAGAAGTTCCAGAACTGTGTGGGAGCTTACATAACAAATGTGCTATACAACATGGGTTAAGGTGAATAGCAGGCTGTTTCTTTCCTTTGGTCAGTTTAATCTGCACCCTTAATGTGGCTTCCACATACGTTTTCTTGTGTGTTAATGGAAATGAGCTTTAGTTGTCCAAACTTTTTCTTTGAGTTATTTTGAAATCTGCAGCTGAGATTGCACTCAGTGATATAGTCAATGATAATAATAGGAAAAGGGATGTTTACAGTAGAAAATCAAAACCCTTCATCTTGGCCCAAGAGCTGCGCACACTGCCAGCAGTTCACACACTAGGACAGGAAGTCCTACCCACTCAAGCAGTTTGGCAGAAAGCCCAATGAAACCGCTTTTGTTTTGGTGGGAGAGGTGACCTGCAAAGAATGTTTAAGCACCCTGCACATAAAACACAGGTTATAATGTTTTCAGGCTCCAGTACACAAGTGGGTTTACACCATTTCAAATATATATATATATATATATATATATATATAAAACTCCATCCCTTTAGAATGGCTTAGAAAAACCAGCAGAGAGTATACTGTACAGGCCATAAAAAGAAGAACAGGAGTACTTGTGGCACCTTAGAGACTAACAAATTTATTAGAGCATAAGCTTTCATGGACTACAGCCCACTTCTTCGGATGCATATAGAATGGAACATATAATGAGGAGATATATATACACACATACAGAGAGCATAAACAGGTGGGAGTTGTCTTACTAACTCTGAGAGGCCAATTAATTAAGAGAAAAAAAAAAAAAAAAAACAAACTTTTGAAGTGATAATCAAGCTAGCCGAGTACAGACAGTGTGATAAGAAGTGTGAGAGTACTTACAAGGGGAGATAGTCAACGTTTGTAATGGCTCAGCCATTCCCAGTCCTTATTCAAACCGGAGTTGATTGTGTCTAGTTTGCATATCAATTCTAGCTCTGCAGTCTCTCTTTGGAGTCTGTTTTTGAAGTTTTTCTGTTGTAATATAGCCACCCGCAGGTCTGTCACTGAATGACCAGACAGGTTAAAGTGTTCTCCCACTGGTTTTTGAGTATTTTGATTCCTGATGTCAGATTTGTGTCCATTAATTCTTTTGCGTAGAGACTGTCTGGTTTGGCCAATGTACATGGCAGAGGGGCATTGCTGGCACATGATGGCATAGATCACATTGGTAGATGTGCAGGTGAACGAGCCCCTGATGGTATGGCTGATGTGATTAGGTCCTATGATGATGTCACTTGAATAGATATGTGGACAGAGTTGGCATCGGGGTTTGTTACAAGGATAGGTTCCTGGGTTAGTGGTTTTGTTCAGTGATGTGTGGTTGCTGGTGAGTATTTGCTTTAGGTTGGGGGGTTGTCTGTAAGCGAGGACAGGTCTGTCTCCCAAGATCTGTGAGAGTAAAGGATCATCTTTCAGGATAGGTTGTAGATCTCTGATGATGCGCTGGAGAGGTTTTAGTTGGGGGCTGAAGGTGACAGCTAGTGGTGTTCTGTTATTTTCTTTGTTGGGCCTGTCTTGTAGGAGGTGACTTCTGGGTACTCGTCTGGCTCTGTCAATCTGTTTTTTCACTTCAGCAGGTGGGTATTGTAGTTTTAAGAATGCTTGATAGAGATCTTGTAGGTGCTTGTCTCTATCCGAGGGATTGGAGCAAATGCGGTTATATCTTAGAGCTTGGCTGTAGACAATGGATCGTGTGGTGTGTCCTGGATGGAAGCTGGAGGCATGTAGGTAAGTGTAGCGGTCAGTAGGTTTCCGGTATAGGGTGGTATTGATGTGACCATCGCTTATTAGCACAGTAGTGTCCAGGAAATGGACCGCTTGTGTGGATTGATCTAGGCTGAGGTTGATGGTGGGATGGAAATTATTGAAATCATGGTGAAATTCCTCAAGGGCTTCTTTTCCATGGGTCCAGATGATGAAGATGTCATCAATGTAGTGCAAGTAGAGTAGGGGCGTTAGGGGACGAGAGCTAAGGAAGCGTTGTTCTAAGTCAGCCATAAAAATGTTGGCATATTGTGGGGCCATGCGGGTACCCATAGCAGTGCCGCTGACTTGAAGGTATATATTGTCCCCAAATGTGAAATAGTTGTGGGTGAGGACAAAATCACAAAGTTCAGCCACCAGGTTAGCTGTGACATTATCAGGGATACTGTTCCTGATAGCTTGTAGTCCATCTTTGTGTGGAATATTGGTGTAGAGGGCTTCTACGTCCATAGTGGCCAGGATGGTGTTTTCTGGAAGATCACCGATGGATTGTAGTTTCCTCAGGAAGTCAGTGGTGTCTCGAAGATAGCTGGGAGTGCTGGTAGCGTAGGGTCTTAGGACAGAGTCTACATAACCAGACAAGCCTGATGTTAGGGTGCCAATGCCTGAGATGATGGGGCGTCCAGGATATCCAGGTTTATGGATCTTGGGTAGCAAATAGAATACCCCTGGTCGGGGTTCTAGGCATGTGTCTGTACGGATTTGTTCCTGTGCTTTGTCAGGGAGTTTTTTTAGCAGATGGTGTAGTTTCTTTAGGTAATCCTCAGTGGGATCAGAGGATAATGGCCTGTAGAATGTGGTGTTAGAGAGCTGTCTAGCAGCCTCCTGGTCATATTCCAATTTATTCATGATGACGACAGCACCTCCTTTGTCAGCCTTTTTGATTATGATGTCAGGGTTGTTTCTGAGGCTGTAGATGGCGTTGTGTTCAGCATGGCTGAGGTTATGTGGCAAGTGATGTTGCTTTTCCACAATTTCAGCCTTTGCACGTCGACGGAAGCAATCTATGTAGTAATCCAGTCTGTTGTTTCGACCGTCCGGAGGAGTCCATGCAGAATCCTTTTTTTTGTAGTGCTGGTAGGGAGGATTCTGTGGGTTAGTATGCTGTTCAGAGGTATGTTGGAAATATTCTTTGAGTCGGAGACGTCGAAAGTAGGATTCTAGGTCACCGCAGAACTGTATCATATTCATGGGTCTGGAGGGACAAAAGGAGAGGCCCCGAGATAGGGCAGACTCTTCTGCTGGGCTAAGAGTATAGCTGGAAAGATTAACAATATTGCTGGGTGGGTTAAGGGAACTACTGTTGTGGCTGCTTGTGGCATGTAGCAGTTTAGATAGTTTAGTGTCCTTTTTCCTTTGTAGAGAGGCAAAGTTTGTCTTGTAAATGGCTTGTCTAGTTTTTGTAAAGTCTATCCATGAGGAAGTTTGTGTGGAAGGTTGGTTTCTTATGAGAGTATCCAGTTCTGAGAGCTCATTCTTAATCTTTCCCTGTTTGCTGTATAGGATGCTGATCAGGTGGTTTCGCAGTTTCTTTGAGAGTGTGTGACACAGTCTCTCAGCATAGTCTGTGTGATATGTAGATTGTAATGGATTTTTTACCTTTAGTCCTTTTGGTATGATGTCCATCTGCTTGCATTTGGAAAGGAAGATGATGTCTGTCTGTATCTGTACGAGTTTTTTCATGAGGTTGATGGATTTCCATTCCATACGGCTAAATGCAGTGCCTGGACTGGGAATGGCTGAGCCATTACAAACGTTGACTATCTCCCCTTGTAAGTACTCTCACACTTCTTATCACACTGTCTGTACTCGGCTAGCTTGATTATCACTTCAAAAGTTTTTTTTTTTTTTTCTCTTAATTAATTGGCCTCTCAGAGTTAGTAAGACAACTCCCACCTGTTTATGCTCTCTGTATGTGTGTATATATATCTCCTCATTATATGTTCCATTCTATATGCATCCGAAGAAGTGGGCTGTAGTCCATGAAAGCTTATGCTCTAATAAATTTGTTAGTCTCTAAGGTGCCACAAGTACTCCTGTTCTTCTTTTTGCGGATACAGACTAACACGGCTGTTACTCTGAAACTTGTACAGGCCATAATCCTTCATGAGCTAGCCAGATTTTCAAGCACACCACGAATGTGTGGGCCCAGCAGTTTGTTTCTTATGCTCATTGCTATCAAAGGTTGGGCAAGCCTGTTGTTTTTGCCTAATTCCATGACTTCTGGTGGTCTAGAACTGGCAATGACATTCTAGCATCTGAAATGTAGATTAGCAGGCACTGTGATCCCAGTCTCCGGACGACCTTTTAGAGCTGATGCCTCAGGATTACTGTCACACCATGTCAGATTGCCATAAGCATAGATACCTAGGTCCACTGAGGTTGGTGACAGGTGGGCCATCTTTATGAATGAAGATCTCTACAGGGACTCTAGATTATTGGAATTATAACTAGGTAATCAAAATGTTAGGTTAATTATATTAAACATGGCAAAGATTTAAATTAATTAATAAAGGACCCGATCCTGCAAAGTGTTGAGACCCCTTGTCTTCCATGGAGCCCAGTGTGAGATTAGTGTTGAGAACCTCAGAAGGGTTTCTAAACTATCTACACCGGGTCGGCAATGTTTGGCATGCGGCTTGCCAGGGTAAGCACCCTGGCGGGCCGGGCCAGTTTATTTACCTGCTGACGCAGCAGGTTCGGCCGATCACGGCCCCCACTGGCCGCAGTTCGCCGTCCCGGGCCAATGGGGGGCGGCGGGAAGCGGTGCGGGCCGAGGGATGTGCTGGCTGCGGCTTCCCGCCACCCCCATTGGCCCGGGACGGCGAACCGGGGCCAGTGGGGGCTGCGATCGGCCGAACCTGCAGCGTCAGCAGGTAAATAAACTGGCCCGGCCTGCTAGGGTGCTTACCCTGGCGAGCTGCGTGCTGAACGTTGCCGACCCCTGATCTACACTATTGATGTAAAATGTACTATGGTGAACACTAGTGGTATGGAACATCGTGGAGCCACTGATTCAATTTCCATTCATCTTTTCTTTACAGACACGTATTGAATCTTTCATATTGGCTGACTTCAGTTTGACACTTAACTTAAAGGTACAGTCTCAGGTCAAAATTCACATTTAAAAAAAAAAATACAGAGGACTAGATAACTGGATCTGTCTGAACTGTGCTCTCAGCACAGGTCCTGCGTAGTAGGTGAGGAAAGCGGCTGTAAATTATGATAGCTAGAATAGTCTCCTAGGGACTGTGTCGCTAGCGAGTGATTGGAGCATGCACTAGTCATGCCCACTCTGACCCATGTTTGCTCAGAAACACCCCTATGCCTGGTTGTGGGGTGTAACGGAGCATGGTAGGGCTCCCTTGGCTCCTGCTTCTGCTCAGTCCACAAAGTCACTCTGAGACCCTCGGGTTAGTAACCACTAGTAGAGTTTATTCATAGGCTTTTTCCCACCACTGTTTCACCATGTACATGGCATTTCACCATCTGCAGGAGAGAGGAAGAGCTGCCCTCCACTCCCTATCTTTTCTCTTTCTTTCTGCCCCTCCTCTTGGCATCCTCCTGAAACTTTTATACAGCCCCAGGCTAATTTGGCGGCAGCTGTCTCTGTTTCCCCAATTAGGGCCATATTATCTCCAGCCAGCTCTAATTTGTTCCCCTAAATGGGAGCTGGTGTGACAGAAGGCTGAATCAGCAACCCTTTGCCCAGCACCCTGTCACATGAGTTAGTTGATATTTTAGCCAACAATCCAGAGATTCTCCTGTATCAGGCTAATCTGACCCAGATTTTGTTACTTGTGTTATTGATGAAGACCTCTGATAAGGAATAGATGTCAAGAATAATACACTAATATTTCTTGACAAATGTCTCATGATCCTATGGACTTCCTCTTATCTTCCTTCAGTTCTGACAATCTTCCTTATCAAAGAACACTAGCTGTCTACTCTCATTGGATCTAACACCCACAATTCACATTGCTGAACTGCTGCCTTCAGACCTTCCTCCTCCCCTACTTATGCTGTTTATTTGCCAATCTAAATGAAGCACCAAAAGTAATGTATGTAGACTAGTCATGTTTGCTTTAGTCTGCAGTTAGTTTCTAAGCAGTTCCATTTTCTGCTTCTCATTTATCTGAATGATGCTGAAATGCTTGGGCTGCAAATAATAAATGTTAGTACTGCTTATCACTTTTGATATATATATGTCAAAGTGTCTTTGGAAGAGGGGTAAGTATTATCTTCATTTTTACAGATGGAAAATTGAGGCACAGAATGGTTAAGTGACTTGACTTGTCCAAGGGACACACAAGTGAGTTAGTGGCAGAGCCAGTAATAGACTAGATTCCTACTTCCTTATCCTAAGCTACTGCATGTTACTGCTTCCTTCAGGGGAATGTTATTCATTTAAAACTAGTTCCATTGATGGTATATATGATCTATAACTTTCACACACACAGTTCTAATTATGTTAGATTTGGTACAAGCTCCTATAAAAAGGGAGGGGGGGTGAGCCCTTAATTTTGGGCTGTGTCCTTTTAACTCTTTCCCCAGCCAGTGCTCAATTTTATTTTTCGCTCCCTGTAAATTATTATATCAAACTGGTCTCTTAGCTCCATTTGAGCATGAATTTGTGTTTAGGTCTTTGCATGTTTTCTCTAGCACTGTAATTTGATGTTTCAGCCAAACCACATAAAAGACATACAATCTACACTTACGTTAACCCACAGACAGTTCTTAAAATCACTTTTTTGAATTAACCTATTCAAAATGACAAGAGCTCTAATTTCAGTCTTGCAAATAGTTCAGTGCTGAGTTCTGAACCTATTCAATGACAAAAGGTCCAAAATATTAGTCAACTATGTGCATAAGCCTTAGTGCAAAGTAAATAATCTTAAGTAAAAATGTAAAATGTCAGAAGCAGAACTATGCAAACATTTCTTTGCATCGAGCTGTCCTCTCAAGGTCTAATCTGCACCCTGGTCAGGAAACATCAAGTCCCAGCCCCAGGAGGGGAGTCCAGGTTAGGTTAGTGCCCTTCTCCTTTCCCAGCAGTCCACAGCAACACTTGTCTGGTACCCTGCTGATGGCCAATCAGCATCCAATATCTTTCCAACTCCCTGTCCAGCTCACATTCACAAGGATGTCTTTTGGTTCTGGAAATACTGAGCCAACTGTGTCCTGCTAACAATGTGGCAGCTATGAGATAAGCCTTCAAAGTCATGTTCATGGACTATTAGGAGAACCCCATATATCTCTGTTCCTGGTGCCCTATCATTTGGGGTTTAGTTGTACTTTTTCACGACATACCTCTCTTTCATCACAGCTGCCATTAGATGTATTTGGCCTAAAAATAATGTGAAATCAGCGGGTAAATTGTCATTACTAATGCATTTTATGATCATATTTTTAAAATTAATATCTAGAGGTGAAATCCTGCCATTGAAGTCAATAGGTCCAGGATATCAAATCTTAAAAAAAAAAAAAAAATAGTTGCCCAAATCTTTCCCTATTTACTTTTTGTTTACAGCAGCCTCGTGGAGATTGAAACGTTATTACTAACTGGCTGCTACAGTCAATAGCACTGTGCTTTTGCTGAAGTGCCTTGTTGGTTCCCTCTTGTATAGTCCCAATGCTTCTTAGTGTCCAAGTATAGATCCATAACGAAGATATCAGATGTAAGACACATTGTGATCCAAAGCTGCTTTTGCCTTGAAAATGGTGATATGGCCCTATTGTGGCAGGCAGCAGTGTTATGGTCTAATCTGAGTGGAGGTCACCCACTTAGATCAAATGAGCACTGCATTCTCTTGTTGTCAATAAGGTTCTCAGGTAGACAATCCCTGAACATCCCTGGTAGGGAATGAATTAGTGATTAGATGAAACTGGAGCCTTTTTAGATGTTTGTTTATTTTGACAAAGAATTTTGATTTGAAGTTTCTACATAATTTAGGAATTTCCTTTCTAAGAAGTTACAGCCTTTGAATTTGTAGCAAAAGTTACATTTTGTATTTCCTCCTGTGCTTTCTGGAACTGGGACTTCATGTTGGAGGTAGGGTGAGAGTAAGTGAAATGCCCACTGTGACACTACACCCCATATTCTTCATAGTGATATTGTTATGATATGTTATGGCATAATTATGATGCATTTTGTACAAGATGGGGCATGTAAGGTATCATTAGAAAAGTTATAATTTGCTGAATATGATTATCCTATTTGTGTGCATGTATAATTTTTGTATCTGAAGTTATAAATATTGACTATGGATCTGTATTTCAAATGAGCTTATTCTGGAAAACACCTACAGCCAGCCTTTCAGGTACAACAATGGAGAAGTCAGATGGGGCTGATGGCCCATCAGCAAAGACAATGGACTGTGGAAAAACCTAACCATCCTGTGAACATTTTGGCCAACCTGTAAGCAATGGCTGCTATAACATGGCAAGGGCATGTGACCAGACCACATGTCTCTGGACTCCATCTTGGATACCAGTGTTTTTCCACAAACTGAGTTGGGGACAATGGGTTTCCACGATATGCTAAAGCTATATAAGGCAGGGAGTGACATCACTGGTTATTCTTCACTCCCCCACAACTGAACACTTGGAAGCTCCTAAGGAAAAGGACTTGAAATGGGGGTGGGGATCCCAACCTGCAAAGTAAATGCAGCTTGTCCCTTAAGAAGATGCAAGCCTGCTTATACCCCAGCAGTCAAGGTAAGAAACTGCTAATTCATATCCAATATATCTAGTATGTTAAGTTTAGTTTGCCTTTTTGCTAATTTGCTAGGTAATCTGCTTTGATCTCTTTGCTATCACTATAATCACTTAAAATCTATCTTTTGTAGTTAATAAACTTGTTTTTGCTTTATCTAAACCAGTGAGTTTGAATAAAGTGCTTGGGAATCATAGCTCAAGGTGCAAAGGCTGTTGAATTTCCTCTCTAAGGCAAACTGGATAATAAATTCATACTGGTCAGGATTCCAACCAGGGCAGGATGGTACAGCTCTGGGGTGCCAGGCTGGGAAGCTAGTGGTTATCTTGGCTGTGGCCTCTCTGTTGTTGGTTCATGCAGTGGCTGGTCAGAAAGCCTGCATGTAACTGCAGCTGGGTGTGTCCTTACCTGTATGAATGCTCATGAAAGACAAGTATAGGACCAAGAGCGGGTCTGCAGCTTGTCACAGCAGCACGGTGTGAGGGGGAGCCCAGGTTGGTGAGTCAGATGGCTCAGTGGAACCCCAGTTCCAGATGGCACCCCGGGGGGAACCCGCCACACCCACCTCTCCCCAAAGCAAATTTTAAAGCTCTCAAGAAAGTCAACATTTAAACTTTCTATTGCTGGAGAGAGAGGATTTTTCTCTATGAAATTCTTCTTGCATAAGAGTATTTGGGTATTAAACCAAATAAATAAATAAAATAAAAATTAAAGTATTTATTCTTTGTGCATATGGATTTTTTTAAACTACATGTTTTACTTAGACCAGCCCCAAGGCTTCTCAAGCTTGTTCCAGAGGCTTGGTCCTGGAAGCCCCCAGGATTAGACGGGAGCATAAAGCCCTCTACGCCCCCCTACCATAATGCAATCTTGGCCGAGCACTGCCATAGTACTCCTGGCAATCTAGCCTAATATGGGGAATATAAGGTGGGGTTTTTTTTACATCAGTAGGTGTTGGGTTGAGCCATTAATATAAATCTTTGCAACAACATTCAATGATCAGTTACTCTGAAAATCAGAGTCCAGTAAGAGGCCCTATATTTAGGCATTTTTTAGAGTTACAACAGGAATTGGAAAAACCATCTCTCATGCTGGCATGAAAGAATGTAAGAAAAGTGCATAGCTAGAATAAATGGGCATGAAAGGAGGAAATAAAACACGAGCAGCAAACCTGCTATCTCAGGAAGAGACCTGAAGTGGCTAAGGAAAATTCAAAAAGCTTCACCCAACAGGCAGTCATCAACTTCACTAAGAAATAACTGGGAATCAGGCTGTTAGAAAAACGGTAGCTGGCAACGATGTAGATATGTAAACTGCTACTTGTTTTATTAGTTTAACACTGATATATAGGAGGGCTAGAGGAAAACAAAGTGAGATGTAAAACTGCTTTGTTTATGTTAACATTTATAACGTGTCTGGGATTGTATTTCCTTGATTAATGTACAACATTTAACCTAATGAATAGCTTTAAAATTCAAGAAAAAATCCAAAAGCTTCCCCATGTTTTACACAAAAGAAAATTACAAAAGCCAGAGAACTAGTGGCTCAACCTTGCACTAGTCCCTAACGATCAACAAATTCACTGACTGTTAGGAGAAGTAAAATCAGAGTGGTGTTCTCTCCATTGAAGTGAGGGGGAGATTTTCGAAGTTACCCAACCAATTTAGGTATCCAATTATCCCCTTTATCCCTCATTGGATCCTGTTGTGAAGATACATGGATTGGGTGACTAGATGTCCTGATTTTATAGGGACAGTCCTGATATTTGGGGCTTTGTCTTGTATAGGCGCCTATTACCCCTCACCCCCGTTCTGATTTTTCATACTTGCTGTCTGGTTACTCTATATCTGGAGGATCTTGGCTTCATGGAAGAGCTGGTTTGGTGATGGATCAAGCCTGAGATTGAAAAGATCTATCATATTAGTGGTAGGATGTGATCCTCATGCAGAAAGTTCAATATACTTGTTGTACATGACAGGGGAGACTTGAGGCATCAATTTGCTGAACGCAGTAGTACCTCTAGATTAATATATTAGAGGTTCACTGAAACCTGTTTAAGATGCTCATTAGTTAATGGCACTTCTGAAAATATCCTCAGTGTTCATCCCTAGCTGTCAGGATGTTCAATGAAATTCAGTTCCGGTTGCAATGGAGCTCACTGCTCCTGCAAGTGTACACCATCACTTCTGGGACCCTGGAGATCAGCTGTCACCTAAGAGGTGGTTCAGCTGGAGCACCTGTTCTGTTAAGGGACAAATTCTGATAGCCTTAGGCTACGTCTTCACTACAGGGCGGGGGTGTCGTCAATTTAAGATACGCAAATTCAGCTACGTAAATAGCGTAGCTGAATTCAACGTATCCGAGCCAACTTACCCCGCTGTGAGGACAGCGGCAAATCGACCTCCGCGGCTCCCCCATCGACGGCGCTTACTCCTACCTGCACTGGTGGAGTACAAGCGTCAATTCGGGGAGAGATTGTCGCGTCCCGACGAGACGCGATAATTCGATCCCCGAGAGATCGATTTCTATTCGCCAATTCAGGTGGGTAGTGAAGACGTAGTCCTAGTCATGTTGGGTAGCATATTACTTCCAGAGTGGTCCTATTGACTTCACTGGACCATATGTAGAGTTAGGGAACAATGTGAGTAAGGATGTTAAAATCTGACTGTAAATGAACAGTTCAGGTGATGCAAAGAATTGGGATGTTGACACATTTCTTTTCCGTTGATATTATTTTTTCACTTTTCTATGTGTGGCTGCAGTCTTTTCCTTTCACTACCCGCATGTGGTATTGTTTCACTTTAAAATGTGAAATGTAGGAGTTGCTAATGTGTAAGTTTGTGCTTCTTTTAAAGCTACAAGCTAAAACGAACCCATTATTTTCTTTATATCCAAAGAAGCTAGTCTATTACACATAAATTTATATAACTTTTAAATGAGTAATCTTAGTTTCAGAACCTTGTCATTATTCAATCACATAAATCATACACAACCATCTAGTTCTCAATTTTTCACTGTCAAAAAAGGTTTCCCCAAAGGGCAGTGTACTTTTTAATAGACTTACTAATGCTATATAGTAGAATACCCAATGCTGTGATCCTGTCACACACACTCTGTGTGACTTATAATTGAACACTAATAGACCAACAGTTTCAATAAGTCACCTAGCAAGATTGTTTGAGATTCTGGGGACCCTTCATTTTCACAGTACTAACTGCAACTGCATAAGGGGTGCAAAACTAAGACCAGCTGTACTCCTCTAAATGAGATATTTGCAAACATGATTCTGAAAGACTGATCTGCACTGCCCATGGGGAAGTGTGTCTTTAGAAGGGTATTTCACTTCCATCCCCCACCTTCTGCACCTCAGACATAGGGAGAACTTGCGATCATCTTCAGCCTACAGAGTCCTTGCAAATTCTAGCAGATGCATATGTAAAACAGCAAAAACCCAGGACTAGCTTCAGCCCTGATTCACACTCTGACTCACTGAACTATGCACAGGGTGTACACACGCTGTATTGCCCTATTGAATTTAAATCATCTTTAACAAAAACCCCAAAATTTCGGATTTTCAGAAATCTGCATGTTCACTTACTTAAAGCTTATCTGGAACTCCAGTGTTGGGCTGGGGAATACCCCAAACCATCTTCTTTCTTATGAGATTTCTGATATTTCCCGTTTCAGTTCAGATTCTCCCAATCCTCAGAAAGTTATGTTCAGGTTTTAAATGAATAGTTTATTCCGTTCTGATTATACATCTCCAGTAACTATGCTGAACAACTGTTTGTGATATTAATCCTGTTCTGATTTCAGTGAATCTCCAGGAAGAAGATATCAAAGGAGAAAGATGATTGGTTATACACATGCTGAGCAGGGCTTTGACTGCCTATGGCATTTGGTGATCTCTGCAGTTGCCAAAGTAAAAGCAAGGAACCCAAATTACGTCCTCCCTGACTTTGTGTCAATTGTACATGATTCTTCTTTCAGCACTCAGAGGTTTCCCTTCGCCTAATCAGTCTTTAGTAAATACAAGTTCTACTGCTAATCTCCTTCTAGGCATTTTCAGCCAAGGTCAAATTTAAGGATTAGCTAGGTCAGCAAATGCCAATTGTGGTTTCCTTGTGTTGAGCCCCTCATTTGGTGAAGCACCTCATAATAATTTTCAGCAAGATCATTACCACTGTGCCCCACAGTTCATTTAACTACTGAGCATTTATACTTTAAATCTGTCATTGTTTCCAGTGTGGTCACTGGCTACTGCTTCACTGATGGAATGTCTATCATGGAAAAACAAAACGCAGTGACTTCCTTTTTTGGGTTTTAATAAGCAAAACGCAGTGACTTCCTTTTTTGGGTTTTAATAAGCAAACACATGTGAGAAATTTGATTAATTGCGTCTGAGATGGGTGACTCCTATTCATATAGCAGAGGCAGGTTTATTAGCATAGAATCACGGAAGTTAAAGATACAACAGATTCTTTATCATCCAGTTTATTTGATTGCCAGCACAGGATTGTTCCACAGTATTTAATGTTTTGATCCAGTGCAACATTAATGGGGTTTCCACCACTTCTCTTGGATGACTATTCCACAGCATAATAGTGTTAGGAACATTTTCCTGATAATCAGTCTACATTTTCCATCTGTTCATTTTAATTTTATTCCATTACCTTTAGTTATATTGACATGTGATTGGGATTCTCCAATCTCCTTGAAGGAGTTAGATCCCAGATTCCATGTAAATTTAGTGTCCTTAAGCTAATGTGAAAACCTCTGCCTAAATGACTCTTCCCCCCCTCCTCTCGTGCTTGCATCCTTCAAATATTTTTATGGTTTTATCTTCTCAACATCCACAACTTCCCAGTCACCACTTAGTTGAGCCATAATATTGATCTCTAACCTTTCATCATAAGTCAGATCCTTTGACCCCTGATCAGTTTTAATTCTATTTAATTTTCTGGTATTTTGGTATGCCCGGCTTGATCACATCAAAGGCATAGAAAGAAGGGTCTGCGTCTACAGTACATGTATGCACAATTTTTTCCAGATTGTAAATTTGGGTCCAAAAGCCTAACAATACTGTACCTTTCCTGTAGGGTGACCAGACAGCAAGTGTGAAAAATCGGGACGGGGGTGGGGGGTAATAGGATCCTATATAAGAAAAAGACCCCAAAATCGGGACTGTCCCTATAAAATTGGGACATCTGGTCACCCTACTTTCCTGTGTCATACATTTCTTTTAATTGAGCGTCAATGGTAAGAGAACATTTGACAGGTCTATAGTGTTAGACAGTGTGAACAATAGCCTAACCTACTTTAGTCATCAGACTCTGCATAATACTGT
This sequence comes from Malaclemys terrapin pileata, assembly GCF_027887155.1. NCBI lineage: Eukaryota > Metazoa > Chordata > Testudines > Emydidae > Malaclemys > Malaclemys terrapin. The sequence goes on along the minus strand of NC_071510.1, from coordinate 98,310,311 downwards.
ATTCTTTGCCCTTCCTTTTTAAGGATACTCTTTGACATCAGTGTGCTGCTTTTTAAGAATTTTCTTTAATGAAAACTAAGAGCCTGTCAAGGTAAGACTGGTCATTGTGACCAGGGGTGGCTCCAGGAATCAGCGCAGCAAGCGTGTGTCTGGGGCGGCAAACCATGGCGGGGGCAGCCTTCCAGTCGCTGTGAGGGTGGCAGGCAGGTGGCTTTCAGCGGCATGCCTGCAGGAGGTCCGCTGGTCCCACGGCTTCGGCAGCAATTCGGTGGCGGGGATGCTGATGGCGTGGCACTGGCGGACCTCCTGCAGGCATGCCGCCGAATCCACATGTACAGCAGACCGCCTGCAGGCACGCTGCTGAAAGCCTGCCGTGCTTGGGGCGGCAAAAAACGTAGAGCCGCCCCGATCGTGACATTACAAAGCCAGATCAGGTATTGGTAATTAGAGGTTTCAGCCTAGTAGAGCTCAGGCTCTGTGCAGAATAATTGAATTTGACCTCAGAGCTGAGGGCCAGATTTTGCTGCCAATGACACAGGTATAAATGCATAGCAATTCTGTTAAAGTCCAGAGAAATAAGATGCTTTAAAACTGGTGTACATGACAGTGGAATTAGGTTCAAAATGACCTCATTTTCTATTCATTTTTGTGTTCCATTTCCTGATCTGTCACAAAATGAATTCCTGTCCCTTCTCTTTGTCTTTTATTAGGGATTTAAAAATAAAGATCATACACTATAACTGCCTTCCTATCTTATAGGCAGCTTTCTCTTACTTTAATCATTAGGCTAGAGCATAGTCCTGGAATCCTAAAAGTCCACCTGTTCTGCAGGAAAATGGTGTCTTTTATATGGGAATGCAGTATTTTTTATATTGGAGTTCATCATGTAGGAACTCAAGATGGGTGGGATGTGAAGGCTCTATGATAGTGTGATGATAACTTAACCTCAGTTGTAGAATTGGTTGAATTACTACTGTTGCGCCAGTCTTATTTCTCATCCTATATTTTGAAAAGTTCTTGAAAGCAAAATATCATTTTAATAAACATCTCCAAGGAACTCTCCCTTTTCCCTTTGATTCTTTTGGAGCCTTACAAAAATAAGCAGGGAAGCAAAGTGGTATTTTTACCTGATTTAAATAAAACCATGTTTTTCTTATCTTTTACTGTCTCTCAAATATGTAGAATTACAAGGGGAATCTGTGAATAAGATGATAAACAGATCCCAAGGTTCTTTTCATTCTTGTGGTTACCATGATGACAGCAACACTCCTCAAAGATGAACCGGAACCTTAAAACAACATTTAATACCTATTTTAAGATGTGGCTACACTGTGCAATGGAGTTCTGAAAGGTGGCCCTCACTGGCTTCTGCATTACATTTGCTCAGTTTGTAAATAAAAAGATGTTTTTTTCTCACTGCCAGCCCTGCAAACGTGGGCTCTGAAATTGAAGCTGAGCTGTATCTGACTCACTGTAGTTAGTAATAGAGATTTTGAATCAGAACTTGGATAATCTGTTGTTAACTATCACTAGTGCACAGGATACACGAGGGGGAAGAGGGTCCAGTTCACTCTCTCTGAACTCTTTGGCTGTTCAGTGCGCTGGGAGTACAACTTATTTTTTCTTACTAAAGCTAACAGATGAATACACATAGGAAGCAGATCTGTTCAGTCACAAGGTGCCATTTTAAAATAACCATCTTTCATCTAAACCATTTGAATTGCACGTTAAGATCCCATATCAGAAATAAAATATATGTAAAGACTAAAAATTACAATTAACACTATTTATAACGACCTTCTAAACCACTGCAAGGAACATTCTATCTGTGTTAGATATTAGCGATGCAGGAGAAACATAGAACCTTGAGTACAGCTCTTGGCAAGTGTCATAAACATACAGCTAAGGGTAGCATAAAAGCCCTCCCTGACCTATAAAGGGTTAAGAAGCTCAAATAACCTGGTTGGCACCTGACCAAAAGGACCAATAAGGGGAGAAGATACTTTCATATCTGTGGGGGAAGGTTTTTGCTTTGTGCTCTTTTGTTGTTCTCTCTGAGACAGAGAGAGAGAGAGACCAAGCCAGACAGGCTGGCCAGAATATGATGATCTACACTTAAAATCAAAATAGCCTTCATGTTCTGGATCCCAGCTCAGAGAGCATTCACTGTACATCTTCATGCAGCTGAATTTGGAGGCTGTAGAGCTAGGGAGGTGCTGCTGGATCTGTCTCTATACAGCCATTGCTTCACCTGTAGGACGGGTGCAGGAGTGATAATGGGTACCACAGCCTCAGAACAGTAGTAGTAGCCTTGGAATGTTTCATTTTGAATTAGTTCAACAACAAATTAAACTGCCTTTCCCGCTAATAATTATTTTGGGGGAAGTTCTATGGACTGTCAAGTATCAGGGGGTAGCCGTGTTAGTCTGTATCTACAAAAACAACAAGGAGTCTGGTGGCACCTTAAAGACTAATCCATCAACCTCAACAAAAAACTTGCACAGATACAGACAGACATCATCTTCCTCTCCAAATGCAAACAGATGGACATCATACCAAAAGGACTGAAGGTAAAAAATCCATTGCAATCAACATACTACACTGAGTATGGTGAGAGACTGTGCCACACACACTCAAAGAAACTGAGGAACCACCTGATCAGCATCCTGTACAGCAGACAGGAGAAGATCAAGAATGAGCTCTCAGAACTGGAGACTCTCATACAATACCAGCCTTCTACACAAACTTCCACGTGGCTGGACTTTACAAAAATGAGACAAGCCATTTACAATGCACACTTCACTTCTCTACAGAGGAAAAAGGACTGTAAGCTATCTAAACTAATACCTGCCACTGGGGGCTATAACAATGGTACCCTCAACTCATCTAACAACATTGTCAATCTTTCCAACCACACACTTAGCCCAGCAGAAGAGTCTGTCCTATCTCGGGGACTCTCTTTCTGTCCCACCATCCCCACGAACATGATACAGTTCTGCGGTGATCTGGAAGCCTACTTTCGTCGTCTCCGACTCAAGGAATATTTTCAACGCACCACTGAACAGTGCACTGACCCACAGGAACCCTCCTACCAACACTACAAGAAGAAGAACTCTGCGTGGACTTCTCCTGATGGTCGAAATGACAGACTGGACCTCTACATAGAGTGTTTCCGCAGACGTGCACAGGCTGAAATTGTGGACAAACAACATCACTTGTCCCATAACCTCAGCCGTACAGAACGCAATGCCATCCACAGCCTCAGAAACAACTCTGACATTATCATCAAAGGGGCTGACAACAGGTCAGATTATGAACAGGAGGCTGCCAGGCAACTCTCCAAGACCACATTCTACAGGCCACTATCCTCTGATCCCACTGAGGAATACCAAAAGAAACTACACCATCTGCTCAAGAAACTCCCAGCTACAGTACGGGAACAAATCTACATGGACACACCCGCAGAACCCCGACCAGGGGTATTCTATCTGCTACCCAAGATCCATAAACCCGGAAACCCTGGATGCCCCATCATCTCAGGCATTGGCACTCTGACAGCAGGATTATCTGGCTATTTGGACTCTCTCCTCAGGCCCTATGCTACCAGCACTCCCAGCTATCTTCGAGACACCACCGACTTCCTGAGGAAACTACAATGCATTGATGTTCTTCCTGAAAACACCATCCTGGCCACCATGGATGTAGAAGCACTTTATACCAATATTCCACATGAGGATGGACTACAAGCTGTCAGGAACAGTATCCCTGATGAGGCCACAGCAAGCCTGGTGGCTGAGCTTTGTGACTTTGTCCTCACCCACAACCACTTCAGATTTGGGGACAACTTATACCTTCAAGTCAGTGGCACTGCTATGGGTACTCGCATGGCCCCACAGTATGCCAACATTTTTATGGCTGACTTAGAACAACGCTTCCTCAGCTCTCGTCCCCTAATGCCCCTCCTCTACTTGTGCTATATTGATGACATCTTCATCATATGGACCCACGGAAAGGAGGCCCTTGAAGAATTCCACCTGGACTTCAACAATTTCCACCCCACCATCAACCTCAGCCTGGACCAGTCCACACAAGAGATCCACTTCCTGGACACTACAGTACAAATAATTGATGGTCACATAAACACCACCCTATACCGGAAACCTACTGACCGCTATACGTACCTACATGCCTCCAGCTTCCATCCAAGACACATCACACGATCCATTGTCTACAGCCAAGCCCTAAGATACAACCGAATTTGCTCCAACCCCTCAGACAGAGACAAACACCTACAAGATCTTTATCAAACATTCGTAAAACTACAATACCCACCTGGGGAAGTGAGGAAACAGATTGACAGAGCAAGACGGGTACCCAGAAATCACCTACTGCAGGACAGGCCCAACAAGGACAATAACAGAACACCACTGGCCATCACATACAGCCCCCAGCTAAAACCTCTCCAGCGCATTATCCACGATCTACAACCTATCCTGGAAAATGATCCCTCACTCTCACAGACCTTGGGAGGCAGGCCAGTCCTCGCTTACAGACAACCCCCCAACCTGAAGCAAATATTCACCAGCAACTACACACCACACCACAGAAACACCAACCCAGGAACCTATCCCTGTAGCAAACCTCGTTGCCTACTCTGTCCCCATATCTACTCTGGCAACAGCATCATAGGACCCAACCACATCATCCACACCATCAGGGGCTCATTCACCTGCACATCCACTAATGTCATATATGCCATCATGTGCCAGCAATGCCCCTCTGCCATGTACATTGGCCAAACCGGACAGTCCCTCCGCAAAAGAATAAATGGACACAAATCGGACATCAGGAATGGTAACATACATAACCCAGTAAGTGAACACTTCAATCTCCCTGGTCATTCTATTACAGATTTAAAAGTCACTATCATTGAACAAAAAAACTTCAGAAACAGACTTCAAAGAGAAACAGCAGAACTAAAATTCATTTGCAAATTCAACACCATTAATCTGGGCTTGAATAGGGACTGGGAGTGGCTGGCTCACTACAGAAGCAGCTTTTCCTCTCCTGGAATTGACACCTCCTCATCTATTATTGGGAGTGGACTACATCCACTCTGATTGAATTGGCCCTGTCAACACTGGTTCTCCACTTGTGAAGTAACTCCCTGCTCTCCATGTGTCAGTATATAATGCCTGCATCTGTAACTTTCACTCTATGCATCCGAAGAAGTGAGGTTTTTACTCACGAAAGCTTATGCCCAAATAAATCTGTTAGTCTTTAAGGTGCCACCAGACTCCTTGTTGTTTCTATGGACTGTGTTATACAGGCAGTCAGACTAAATCAGTGGTTCTCAAACAAGGGTACATATACCCCTGGGGGTATGCAGAGGCCTTCTGGGGGGGTATATCAGTTCATCTAGATATGTGCCTAGTTTTACGACAGGCTACATAAAAAGCACTAGCAAAGTCAGCACAAACTAAAATTTCATACAGACAATGGCTTGTTTATACTGCTCTATATACTATGCACTGAAGTGTAAGTACAATATTTATATTCCAATTGATTTATTTTATAATTATATGATAAAAATGAGAAAGTCAGCAATTTGTCAGTAATAGAGTGCTGTGACACTTTTGTATTTTTATATTTCATTTTATAAGCAAGTAGTTTTTAAGTGAGGTGAAACTTAGGGTACACAAAACAAATCAGACTCCTGAAAGGAGTACAGTAGTCTGGAAAGGTTGAATGCCACTACACTAGATGGTCACAATGATCCCTTCTGGCCTTGGAATCCATGAATTTATGGCACATTGCCTTTTGGGAGCTGTAGTTTGGTCCTCTCTCCTATTGGGCCAGAATCTCTGGAGGATTACATTTTCCGTAATGCAGTGGTAGATCCAAGCTGTGTAGTGCATCATGGGAGTCACAGGGCTCTGCGTGCCTTATGAGAGTTGTAGTCCAGCCAGGGAGAGAATTGGAGAATTATAGGGGAGGATTGGAGCATCAGGCTCCCAAGCTACAGCTCTCATAAGGCAATGCGCCACTATGGGAAAATCCAGTCTAATATTGAACTGAATTGAAATGAAGTATTTCAGGACAGTTCAATAAACCAAAATAAAAGATTTCAGAATGTCAAAATATTTCATTTAATCAAAAATGCTAAAATGTTCATTTTGACATTTCCTAACCAAAATTTTCTGGAATTTCCATTGCGTGAAAAATTTAGAAGTTTCAACTGTTTGTCCTGCTTTGGTATGAAAAAAAATGTTGAAATGTCAGAACTTCCTGTGGGGCAGAAATTCTGAATTTTGAACAACTGTAGTTGGAAGCCTTCTATATTAAGCTTGGGTGTAGGGGATAGTATGTTACCCAACGAGTAGAAAAACATTTTTTTTTTAAATAAAGATTTAGTGCACAGAAGTTATAAATCACCAAAATGTTTGTCCTGAACTACCTTCTCAATAGATAAGGAAAGCTTGATTTAAGAGAAAGGTGGCTAACATATTACAAAAATAACCATAATTAATTCATTTGCTTTGCTAATATGGTTGTCTCTATCTTGGCTGCCACACCAGGGGTTGAACCAGAGATCTCCAGAGCTAAGAATATGAATCGCTACAGCCTGAGCTAAAAATCCAGGTGCTCAAGATAATATTTGTGACAAACTCAGATTCTCTGTAATCTGGGCATAGAGTAGGCCATGTGCCACAGTGGTGGGTTACATAAACATGAATCAAGGAGAATGTATTGACATTAAAATTGATTACAGAACTGTTTTGATGGGTTTTCTACAGCTATATAGCATTCATTTGGAAACCAGTGACTAGAAAGAGGGTGCGATTTTGGGATGTGATGGCACAATGTATTATAACATAATCATGTTTTGTCATGCCATGTTCATTTTAGTGAGCGAGCCAAATATTTATTAGTATCGTGTCATAGGTGGCCCAGCTGCCATCTTGAACAATCTTCAGTTTGGGAGTAATTTCAAATACTTGTTTTTCTTTTCTCCATCACGCTTTGTGTGTGTGGGTCTTTACTTTGCACCCAGTGTCTCCTGTATTCTGTGTCATAGCATATGAAACAGTTTGTAACAGCAAATCTTGAGAGAGCGCCATACTGAAAGTATCTTTCAGAGTTCCAGATTTATATTTTAGACAAACATTTTATTCACATAGGATAGGCACTGGGTTCTATTAAGTCATAAGGAGGGGAAAAGCTCTTATATGTCATCTGAGATAATTGCAATGATTCAAGCAAAATGGTTCAACAAACGTTCTTGCTGTTCCCTGGAAATGTTTCTGTCCATTTCCACATCCACATGTCTGAGTGGGCAGGAAAAGATTTCATTCTGACACAGAGTAATTTAGACTTCACTGTGTGTATCTCACAGTTGAATAATAAAACCAGGGTTCAGAGTGGAATGCAAAGAGGGGGTTGATGCAAATGAGGCAATTCATTCAACAACAAAAGCGAAGAGAGGATCACAATTTGAGACTATTTCACTGGAATCTTACAGCACATAAAACTACCAAGATGAACAAGCAATACTGTGTGTGTTTACAAATGGTTTTTTAAAAATCCATTTGCATTGTCTTTTACAGAATAGTTACAAAAAAGCCTCAAATAAAAGAAGAGAAAGCAAGCAAATAAATTAAATATAGGGAAAAGAATTAGTCTCCTGTTAACAAATGTTTCCTTCGTTGCAGAAGGTACAAGTTACTAAAATGCACTGATACCGGTAATAAATAGAGAACTAGCTCCCATATCTGAGTCTATTAATATTATGGGGAGCAATGTGATTGCATTGCAACTAGGTGAGAAACACTCTAGAGATAAATTGGCAGTAATACTGAAATAAAAGGAAACAGAGAAGATGACAGATAGCAACAAAGGCAGGAGTGGTAGCATAAGAGGGCTAGTGTTTCTGATGGGTGGCTGTGAAAGACCTTTCTTGGCATGGGCTGTGAGGGGGATTGTGTCAGTCTGTGGCATTTTAGAATGGGATTTTCAAAAGTGCTCAGTGCTGGAACAACTTTGCTGCTATTAAAGTCAACAAAAATGCTCAGCATTGGCCTCTCTCTCTGCTTCCGTTGGAGCAGGCTCAGGCCAGCAGTGAGGGATTTTGAAAATCCCATCTCTATCAGTTCTGGGCCTGATTCAGAATTGATTTCACTACTAAAAGCTTCAAATGGCAAGAAAGGATTCAGAGTTAACATTTTTTGTCATCGTTTCCCTATCAGCTTTGGATTGTAAATCCCCTGGGGCTACACCTGTCTTTTACCTAAGGCTGGCCTGCCTGGGATCCTAAGAACTGTAGCAATGGATGAAGCTAAAACAAGTTCAGCATTTGGTTCATTTTGGGTGCCTATCTCTACCTCTTGGATCTTTATTACTGGGCTGGAATTCTCACAAGAAAAGCTTTCTTTGTGTGATTCTCTGTCCTTCCTGGCCTTGGTGCACATCGTCAATGTAGAGGTGCACAAACATTTTGTAATGGGGAGTGGGGAGAAGGTAATTTAATCCAAACTTTTTTAAAACAAACAAACAAAAAAAGGTTTGAATTTGATTCTTATTTTGGGAGAGGATCTTTTTCTGGCAGGTGGGTTTTGTGAGTTCTTAATTTGAGTTGATTCATGTGAAGGAGGTGGATTAGGCCCAGAGACCCCAGCTGGAGGCCTCAGGGTCCTGCCACACTTGTCCCAGGAAAGGATCAGTGGAGAGGTCATCCAAGTGAGCTAGAGTGGCTGCAGGGGAAGCAGCCAATCAGAGAGGTTGCAGGAAGCAGGCCAGGAGGGCCATATAAAAAGGAGTTGCAGAACCAGAGACAGGCAGATCCTTGCTGGAGACAGAGGAGTGCAGAGGGGTTCCTGGCTGGCCAAAGGAAACTGCAGCACAATGAACAGAGCAAGGAAGAGCTCCTGGCTGGCTGCTGGGCCTGAGCTTTGAAGAGCCCTGAGCTAAGGGTAAGGCATTGGTTAAGGCTGGGGCTGCGGGGAAGCGGCCTGGGGAACTGAAGGCAGTTTTGCTAAGGGGACATGGCAGCACACAGCTGCTATTCTTAGGGTCCTTGGGCTGGGAGCCAGAGTAGAGGGTGGGCTCTGATTTCTCTCCCCCCCCCCCCCCCATAGACCACTAGGGAAGGGCCTATAATTGGACAGTAGTAAATTGGGGGGGGGGGGAGAGATAGTTCAGTGGTTTGAGCATTGGCCTGCTAAACCCAGGGTTGTGAGTTCAATCCTTGAGGGGGCCACTTAAGGATCTGGGGCAAAAACAGTATTTGGTCCTGCTAGTGAAGGCAGGGGGCTGGACTTGATGACCTTTCAAGGTCCCTTCCAGTTCTAGGAGATAGGATATCTCCATTAATTTAATTTTTAACCACCAGAAGGGGACCGTCAGGAGGCCCAGCTGGAGAGCTAGGGCCAGAACTAACTAAGAGGGGAAAAACCATTGTCTCCAGGGTGGAAGCGCTGAGGGTACGGCCTGATACCAGGGCCAGGACTGATTTAAAGAATGCAGACACACCCAACCATAAGGGGGCACTCATGAGCAGTGGATGCCACACTGTTACAGTTCATCCATCACTTATCATTATTTGGCATGTATTACGGTAGTGCTTAATAATGCCTAGATGCCTTAATCAGAATGCGGTTAGGCACTGTACAAACACATAGGAAGGCAGTATTCCTTCCCCAAAGAGCTTAATTTAGGTTAAAAAATTCAATAAATGAGAGCAGCAAACACTAGATGGGAAGAAGGAGTGGGGAGCTTCAGTATTATGCAGTTATGTGGCCTAATAATTTGAACATTTTGATTCCATTAAAAGTGTTTTCTCTGGGAATGGTGGAATTAGATGGAGTTGTTCTGGGGATCTTTCTCCATTTTAGATGCTAGTCTGCTATTTTGAGCATTGCTGACCCCAAGCATTTAAAAATATAAATCTCACCCCCCAGATCCATGATGTTTTAAAAGAACAATAGAATGTATAGTCTTTTGGTTGCATCCTGACTTTCTAAAAATATTCCTTTGGTCCTCCAATGTTTGTGTGCTCGTTTCAGGTTGCAAATTCCCAGTGAGTAAGTGAACTGGCAATGGGGCAGAGATGAGTTGGCAATCTGCTTATTATGCAGGAGGGTTTTAAGTTTTTACTCTGTTTTGGTGGTATTCCACCAACCAGGTGCCTGAGGAACCACACTACATTATCTCCCTTGCTGGGCCTCAGGTGAAAGACTTCTGTTTCTCCACAGTGACTCTTCACACACACACACACACACACACACACACACACCCCCACCCTCGCCCACTCAATATCAGTTCTCAGCTCCACTTAAAAAGGCTTTAATTGCTAGAAGTAGCAGCTACGTCCACTGCTATGGTCAGTTTCCAGATTTCAAGGTATGGGCAGTGGACAGGAAGTGTTCACATTCTTTTGGACATAAGTCCAGCCAAGGATGGCTTCCCCTCATCTTCATCCCCTCCATCAAACCAGCTCCACAGTCAATGTGGCCTCACCTGGTTTCCACCTGTGTTCTTGCCCCATCTCCCTTCTTCCACAATTTATTATATCCCATTTCTCAGCTCTAGTAGCTTTTCATGGGGGAGTGTTTGGTTGCAAACAGCAGGCTTGTTGATCTGGATTTTGAGCCATGGCATTGTGCAGTGGGCTCACAAGTGGACAATGTCTCATCACCTGAGATCCCAAATGGATTAGTCATGGGACCAAACATAGCTCTGATCGTTGAAACATTGGGGTATGCAGTGGGACCAACCAATCCCCTGGATCTATGAGCTCCAGCGTCAGCAGTTCCTCATAACATCATCATTTTCCATCTTGGAGAAGCTGTTTTGAGTGAACAAAGGCACCAGAATGCTCATTTCAGGAAAGCAGGATAAGGAACCAATCAAAAGCTGTTTCTATGGATCAGGCTGGACTGGTCCAAGCTGTTGCATTGTAGGGTTTGAAGAGATACTTGCAAACTGTGGCAGTTGACTGGGCATGAAAGGACATTAACAAGGTATCAAACAGTGAAGCCTTGCTTACCATTGCTGCAAACTCTCTTGTCCAGATAATATGTATCTCTCAGATGTGGAGGCTCAAAAGGTTTAACATGGACATGGATTTCAAGCTCATTGCCTGGTGTGCTGGTGGGATGCGCAAGTAAAGCGCAAAGCTGGTAGGGGCAGGAGTTAGTTTCTATTTGGTAATTATGCTGCAGAGACGGGACATTGGTGTATTGCCTCCATCTTGTGAATTAGGCATGAGCCTGCCTTCAATGTGGAAAGGGATTCCATTCATAGGAGAGCCTCAGCTCTTGTGACAAACTGGATGGTTGCCTCATGTCATGCAGTAGCCTGACAGGTCTGTGAGCCTTGGTTAGGCAAGAGAATAATATGGGCCCAGTAGGGCCTCTTGTCTAAGGGAATAGTTAAACCCAGGATATTCCGGCTTTATGCATTAAAAGAAGAAATGGCTGGTGACTGCTCAGCGCAGTTGTTTACCTTTACACACACATGCACTCTCCCCTTTTCACTGCTGCCAGGACAGGTTGTGTCTAGAAATTATCTTGTTTGACATGAAAACTTTAATAAATTTGTAGCTGCTTAGCCACAATATTCCAATGCTCTCACTGATCCCATGTCATCACAAGATACTGTTTACACATTCCCTGAGCCGGACCTGCCACTTGTGCTGGTTTTCTGACATGGTAAATTGGCTGGTTTGATCTAATCCCTATTTGCCTGTCGCAAGGTCTATTTGAGCTTTTCAGAGAAATAGGCTAGTACACTAGCTCAGTGCCCTTCTGTATTGTTGTTAGTTAGTAGATCTTTGCTTTTTTCCGGGTGTGACATAGGCCAGGTTATCTGAAAGAAGTGCACACCTCACTTTCCCTAGCATAGTACATCTGAGCACCAGTATTGCAGCGCCCATATAAATCTGTTTGATATGCAGATTGTATCCTACCCATGACATTTGGTGTGTCTATTAGAGGAAATAGATGTGAAACATCTTGCAAACACGTCCTTAACATTTGCTATACTTTACAAAAATATCCTGGCAGAAATGAGGTGCGGGGAGGAAAAAAGCCCATATAAATGCTGAAAGCTAAACCTGGCTCACTATTAGAAAATTGCTTGTATTTTTCCAAAAGCTTATTAATTTCCTGCACTCTTTAAAGATTATATGAATTTAGCATGACCCTTCAGCATCCTGGGAATGCATTTGCCATGGAAAGATACTAAACCCCTTCAACTAATTAGCACAGATTTCTAGTTCCCCGTTGGTTCTTTGAGCATGACATTGTTCTAATGATATCAGAATAGCTTCATATTTCAAGCTTGATATTTTATTTTATTATTATTTTATTTTTAAAATATCCTTCATTTTCTGCCAACGTACTGTAGCTGAAACTGAGAAATAAATGATGGCTCTTGTCAATGTCCTAGATTTAATTCTTAAGAGTCTTAAAGATATGACTACATAGCTATTTTCAAGAGCAACACAGAGCTCATGCATATAAATGAGCAGTTCAACTGTTTTTTATTTTAGAGCTGCGTTGGATATTTGATGCTTAGATAATAGAATCATAGAAATGATGGGTTGGAAGAGACTTTGAGAGGTCATCTAGTCCTGCCCCCTATGATGAGGCAGGACCACGTATGCCTATACCATCCCTGATAGGCTTTGTCTAACCTGTTCTTAAAAATCACTAATGACTATGAATTCCACAACTTCCTTTTGAAGCCTATTACATTCTAACTAGAAAGATAGTTAAGCACTGGATTTCCTACTATCTAACCTAAATCTCCCTCACGGGAAATTAAGTCCATTACTTCTTGTTCTACCTTCAGTGCACATGGAGAACAACTGATCACCATCCTCTTTAAAACAGCGTTTAACATATTTGAATGTTATCAGGTCCCTGCTCAGCCATCTTTTCTCAAGACTAAACACACCCAGTTTCTTTTATTCTTTCCTCAAAGGCAGATTTTATAAACCTTTGATCATTGTTGTTGGTCTCCTCTGGACATTCTCCAATTTGCCCACATCTTTCTTTAAGTGTGGCACCCAGAACTGGACACAGTACTCCTGCTGAGGCCCCACAAGTGCAGAATAAAGCAGGACAAGTACCTCCCACATGTTACAGATGACACTTCTGTTAATACAACCCAGAATTATATTCACCACTTTTTTTTTGTTTTTTTTTTAAACGACATCATATTGTTGGTTCATGTTGAATTTGTGAGCCCCAGATCCTTTTCAGGAGTATTACTGTCTAATCAATTATTTCCCATTTTGCATTTCTGTATTTGATTGTTCCTTACACTTAGGAAGGAACAGTGAGAATTCTTTCAACTACTTTTAGCCCCTATAGTCTTTTAGTATCCACATGTTTTACAGAAATTATGGTGGAAATGCTTACATGTCGTTCATGCCCAATCTTCCTGTGGCAGCTTCTGCTGGAGTTCTAGTCATCTGACAGCAGGGGTGCTAGAACAATTTTTATAGTGGGGGTGCTGAGAGCCATTTAACCAAACTGTAAACCCTGTATATGATGGAAATCACTTCAAACCAGTGAGTTCAGCAGCACCCCTAGTTTCATCATCTATGTGTGACAAACCTCTCTTCTGATGATTTGGTAGTGCCCTCAGCAACTGCAGCCTCTTGAAATGCCAGCTCAGCTTGATGAGGACTTTTGAGTTAGGGGCTCTCAGAAGAAAACAACTCAAACAAAAACATTTTAAAATAACAAAGACTCCCCCCTCCCCCCCCACCAGGTGTCATAGGTTTCTACAGTGATTTATTTTAAACATTAAATTACAAAATGATCAGATGCAGAAAATACTTTTACTAACATTCAGACACTGTCTCGGTTCTTCCATTTGTAAATAGCATAGTAAATATGAACTACCTCTATTTGTAGATATGTAAGTGTGATGAATTTTTGTTTTCTGTGTAATTCAACTTTAAGTTTCTAAACTCTCCCTGTGTGCAGAGTTGTTTTTAACTAGGGCTCTCAAGCGATTAAAAAAAATCAGTTGCGTGATTTAAAAAATCAGTTGCACGATTAAACAATAATAGAATACAATTTATTTAAATATTTTTGGATGTTTTCTACATTTTCAAATATATTGATTTCAATTACAACACAATACAAAGTGTACAGTGCTCACTGTATATTTATTTTTATTACAAATATTTGCACTGTAAAAAAAACAGAAGAAATAGTATATTTCAATTCACCTAATACAAGAACTGTAGTGCAATCTCTTTATCTTGAAAGTTGAACTTACAAATGCAGAATTTACCAAAAAATCTGCATTCAAAAATAAAACAACGTAAAATTTTAGAGCCTGCAAGTCCACTCAGTCCTACTTCTTGTTCAGCCAGTCACTCAGACAAACAAGTTTGTTTACATTTGCAGGAGATCATGCTGCCTGGTTCTTGTTTACAATGTCACCAGAAAGTGAATAGGCATTCTCATAAAACTTGTAGCTGGCGTCACAAAATATTTATGTGCCTGATGCGCTAAAGATTCATATGTCCCTTCATGCTTCAACCACCATTCCAGGAGACATGCATCCATGCTGATGACAGGTTCTGCTTGATAACAATCTAAAGCAGTGTGGACCACCACATGTTCATTTTTATCATCTAAGTCAGATGCCTCCAGCAGAATGTTGATTTTCTTTTTTGGTGGTTTGAGTTCTGTAGTTTCCGCATTGGAGTGTTGCTCTTTTAAGACTTCTGAAAGCATGTTCCACACCTCGACCCTCTCCGATTTTGGAAGGCCCTTCAGATTTTTAAACCTTGGGTCAAGTGCTGTAACTATCTTTAGAAATCTCACATCGGTATCTTCTTTGCGTTTTTTGTGAAATTTGCAGTAAAAGTGTTCTTAAAATGAACAACGTGTGCAGGGTCATCATCCAAATCTGCTATAACATGAAATATGTCAGAATGTGGGTAAAACAGAGCAGGGACAAACAATTCTCCTCCAAGGAGTTAAAAAAATAATGTGTTAATTAAATTTGTGAATTAATGAGCATCATCAGCATGGAAGCATGTCCTCTGGAATGGAGGCCGCAGCATGAATGGGCATACGAATGTTTAGCATATCTGGCATGTAAATACTTTGCAATGCTGGCTACAACAGTGCCATGCAAATGCCTGTTCTCACTTTCAGGTGACACTGTAAATAAGAAAAGGGCAGCATTATTTCCTGTAAATGTAAACAAACTTGTTAGTCTTAGCAATGGGCTGAACAAGAAGTAGGACTGCGTGGACTTGTAGGCTCTGAAGTTTTACATTGTTTTGTTTTTGAATGCAGTTATGTAACAAAAAAAAATCTACATTTGTAAGTTGAACTTTCACAACAAAAAGATTGCATTACAATAACAGTATGAGGTGAATTGAAAAATACTATTTCTTTTGTTTTTCATTTTTACAGTGCAAATATTTGTAATAAAAAATAATATATACCTTGATTTCAATTACAACACAGAATACTAATATATATATATATGAAAATGTAGAAAAACATCCAAAATATTTAATAAATTTCACTTGGTATTCTATTGTTTAACAGTGCGATTAAAACTGTGATTAACCCCAATTAATTTTTTTAGTTAATCGCGTGAGCTAACTGCGATTAATTGATAGCCCTATTTTTAAACCGAGGAGACATACACATACTGTGCTGCTGTCTGTCATGGAGCCTTTACTTTAATACTTGTTGTTTTTCCTTAATCTAAAACAAGTAGTTTTTTTGCTAGAAGCTTCCTGTTCTGCCATTTTGTGTCTTGAAACCTAACATTTCCCTGCTTCACAGGGAAATGTGTGTGGTCTAACTTAAATAATGCTTGGGAAGCATACAAGAGCAAAGCATTTATTAACGCCAGCCAGTGCAGAGTTGGGAACAAAACTCAGGATCTTCTGACTTTGAACCCTGGGCTAATTCTACTTCAGATAGGTTTATAGAAAGGTAGCCCCATCACTAGGTTTTTCCAATAAACCCCTGCCAATTCTGCAAAATATCTGAACTTCAGGTTCGCAAAGTAACATTAATTGAGCTGGTGTAAACATTTGCCTATTTTATAATGTTCTCCCTATTAGCTCTCTAATCCTCAGGACAGATGCTTGGAGCTTCAGAAGCTGGATGGACTTTTTATTGAATCTGACCCTACATGTTGCACAGGAGGTGATTTATCTTTAGAAAGGCTTTGATAAAATAACACAAGATAAAGCTGCAGTACATGAAGTCTGGGGACATATTACTGTCTGTGCAGTAACCCCGGGGTTCATGGGTACCGCAGGACTGCCATGTACAAGGATATTTGTATTTAACTAGATATGTGCTATATAATACTGGAAATGCTGAAATGCACAGTGGTGGATGTTAGGCTGGATTTTTAACAGTTTCTGGAAACTATAAAAACAAACATTTGTAATAATTAAATGTATTTTTTTCTTCAAAATATGCTGTTTTGTTCAAGCCAGAATGTTTTGTGGAGACTTACTGGTTTTTGAGGAAGTTTATGTCCAGAAGGTTTCTGAGGTCCAGAGCTATCTAGTCATGTCTGGGAAGAGAGAAACTGAATACCTGATCGCTGAGTAGAAAATGGACCTTTTGGTACAAATCTGATTCTTGAAAATGTTTAAAAGGTTTTTGGTTTTGTTCCAGAGCAGAACAAAAACAAAATTTGAAACCCCTAAAAATGTCATGAAATGGAATTGTCGTCATCTGGCCTGCTTTAGTGACAAGCCAAGGAAGCAGTCCTACAAAGACTGCCTGTTGAGCATAGGCTTCGACTTGAAAAATCAGATCCACTCAGGTGGATGCTTGCGCCCATATGCTTCATGTGCAATCCAATGGCACTAGGGTTCACCCTTGAAAAGCTGATTGGCAGATTAGCTCTACAGTGTATACTACCAAGTGTCTGAGGGGTAGCCGTATTAGTCTGTATCCACAAAAACAATGAGGAGTCTCGTGGCACTTTAAAGACTAACAAATTTATTTGGGCATAAGCTTTTGTGGATTTAAATACCCCACTTCTTCAGATGCATGGAGTGAAAATTGCATTATTATACTGACTCATGAAGAGAAGGGAGTTACCTCACAAGTGGAGAACTAGTGTTGACTTGGCCAATTCAATCAGATTGGATGTGGTCCACTCCCAATAATTGATGAGGAGGTGTCAACACCAAGAGAGGGAAAGTTGCTTTTATAGTGAGCCAGCCACTACCAGTCCCTATTCAAGCCCAAATTAATGGTCTTAAATTTGCAAATGAAGTTTAGTTCTGCAGTTTCTCTTTGAAGTCTGTTTTTGAAGGTTTTTTTTTTTTGTTGAAGTATGGCTACTTTTAAATCTGTTAGAATGTCCAGGGAGATTAAAGTGTTCTCCTACTGGCCTTTGTATGTTACCATTCCTGATGTCTGATTTGTGTCCATTTATTCTTAAAAAGCAACAGAGGGTCTTGTGGCACCTTTGAGACTAACAGAAGTATTGGGAGCATAAGCTTTCGTGGGTAAGAACCTCACTTCTTCAGGTTCTTACCCACGAAAGCTTATGCTCCCAATACTTCTGTTAGTCTCAAAGGTGCCACAGGACCCTCTGTTGCTTTTTACAGATTCAGACTAACACGGCTACCCCTCTGATACTTGACATTTATTCTTAGTTCTTCATGTAATTCAGGGGTCGGCAACGTTCGGCACGCGGCTCACCAGGGTAAGCACCCTAGCAGGCCGGGCCAGTTTATTTACCTGCTGACGTGGCAGGTTTGGCCGATTGCGGCCCCCACTGGCCGCGGTTCACCGTCCCGGGCCAATGGGGGCGGCGGGAAGCCGTGGCCAGCACATTCCTCGGCCCGCGCTGCTTCCCGCCGCCCCCATTGGACTGGGATGGCAAATCGCGGCAAGTGGGGGCCACGATCGGCCAAACCTGCCGCGTCAGCAGGTAAATAAACTGGCCCGGCCTGCTAGGGTGCTTACCCTGGCAAGCCGCGTGCCGAACGTTGCCGACCCCTGATGTAATTAGTAGTAAAATTAGAGGTGCATGTATCTTATTAACTCTGTTTCCTAAACCTCATGGAAGAAATCCCAGTTGGTGTGGACCTGACCCAAACCAGGCTGGCCAGCACCATCTGTGATTTGGGGGGCGTGTGATAAATGAAGTGGGGGTAGCTCCCTTTTATGGAAACCCAGCCAGCCAGTTAACTATAAAGTCCCTCTTGGTGCCTGCTTGCTTTACCTGTAAAGGGTTAAAAAGTCCCCCAGGTAAAGAAAAGGGAGTGGGCACCTGACCAAAAGAGCCAATGGAAAGGCTAGAACTTTTTAAAATGGGGAAAAAAGCTTTCCCTTTGTCTCTCTGTTGTTCTCTCTGGGCTGAAGAGACAGGGGCAGCTGGAATGTTGTGTAAAGTTTGGACCAGGTATGTAAATTCATAATCTATACCTAGAAGGATTCATTGGGACAGGGAATGTTTAGATAGATGTGATTAGGTTTATTTCTTTTATTTTCTGTAAGGCTTGTGGACTCCTCTGTGCTAACCCCAGATGCTTTTGTTTGGTTGTAACCTTTAAGCTGAACCCCCAAGAAGGCTATTTTGAGTGCTTAATTTTTGGAATTGCTCTTTTAAAATCTAGCTAAAGCTTAAGTTCCAAATGTATTTTTTTTTCCTCTAAGAACCTGATTGGTTTTGTGTCTTAAAAGGTCTGTGCATATGTTTTTCAGTTAGCTCGTGGCAACAGCTGGGTTTCCCTTTTGTTTGTTTTCTTTCTCAGCTTCCCTGAGGGAGGGGTGGAAATGCCGAGGGGCCTAAGGGAAAACTTTCCAAGTGAGTTTTTCCAGGATTTGCAAGAGGCAGTTTTTCACTTAGGTGGTGGCAGTGTTTACCAAGCCAAGGTCCAAGGAAAGCTGTAATCTTGAAGGTTCAATACAAGCCTGGAGTGGCAAGTAGTATTTTTTTTAAATCCTTGCAGGCCCCCACCTTCTGCACTTGAAGTGCCAGAGTAGGGAATCAGCCCTGACGGCTGGGCAACTGGAGAGCGGTGGCTGCGAGCTGGGAGTCCAGCTGTGAAGGCAGAACTGCTGCCAGCAGCAGCACAGAAGTAACGATGGCATGGTACGGTATTGCCACCCTTACTTCTAGGCTGCTGCCTGCAGATCTGGGCCCTCAGTCAGCAGCCGCCGCTTGCCGGCCGCCCAGCTCTGAAGGCAGCAGCCTAGAAGTAAGGGTGGCAATACCATACCATGCCATCCTTACTTCTACGCTGCTGCTGGCAGGATGCTGCCTTCACAGCTGGGAGCCCAGCCAACAGCCACCACTCTCCGGCTGCCCAGTTCTGAAGGCAGCTCAGAAGTAAGGGTGGCAATACCATGACCTCCCCCCCCCCCCCCAAACAACCTTGCAACCCCCCTTCAACTCCCTTTTGGGTCAGGACCCCCAATTTGAGAAATGCTGGTCTCCCCTGTGAAATCTGTGTAGTATAGGTTAAAGCACACAAAACACCAGATTTCACGGGGAGGAGACCAGATTTCACGGTCTCTGACATGTTCTTCATGGCCATGACTTTGGTAGGCCCTAGTGATGACCCTTAATTTTTAAATAAACAAACAAACACTGGAGGGTTGTGGGGAATTCCAGAGGGACTAGCCAGTGGGAACACAGCAAGTGTTCTAATTAACTAAAAGGTGATTAGCCCCTTTCTTTCTGGATTAAAATATTGTGCAAAGCACAAAACTAGCAATCATTTTCTTTCTATGTTTCACCATAGCTTTATTTTAAATTGCTTTACATTTACATTGTGTTACTGTATGGTAAGGTTTTAAGGATCTCTTTTTTGCTATATCTGTCTCATTTCACTTTTGCTTATGTTTACTTCTAAAATGTTAGGAAATCATTTCAAGAAAGGCGGGTCCCAGCTGCTGAATTTGGAGTGGGATCCTAGTTCAGAACACTAGAATTAGGAGTATTGTAGCATCTTTGCGTCGAGGGAAGCAAATAAAAAAAACCCACCGAGTTTAATATGAAACAAAACACTAAACCTGGGAGTCTCTCCTACTGCAATCAAGTGCATTGCTAACAAGCCAAAAGATATTAAAAAATAAATAACAGCCGGTGGGGTGACTTTTCTGGTCAGGAAAAACAGGATATTTCTCTGTGTAATTTCCAAATGTAATTCTAAAGTTTAAGTAGGCAGCGCTAAGACCATATGTTAAAGGGGGCTGTTAGATCCTGGATGGCACAATGACAAGTGTGGGGAGGTATATTTATTGTGAGAGTAAATATTCTTGGAGAAGAAGGAACTGGGACCATGCTAAAGATTATAAATACACTTCCAGGCTGTTTCTCTTGGTCTCAAACTCTATTCCATCCCCTCCTCTTCCCTTTGTTATGCAAGGCCTCATTCATTTCACTGGACACCTTGACAGTAGTGAATCAGAGTTCAACAGAAGCAATCATTGATGGCAATTTGTAGGGTTCATAAATTCATAGCCAGAAATTAGGCTTTTTTTTTAACAGTACTTCTGCAGAGTGAGTAATTTCACTGATTCACGTCTTAACTTTATCATTTTTGTGCTCACTGTTTAGGGGGAGGAGGAGGATTGGCAAGAGAATATGTGCTGAATGCAGAATGACTAATGCAAGTTTACATTATATGTCATCTTAATGCTAATTTCCATCTGGGAGAGAATAAAAAAACCATTTTCTGGGAGGGAGAAAAACACTATAAAATTGGTTTCCAATGGGGCTAAAGACAGGTGTTGTCATTGGCCTATGTGAAATGAGCTACACTGTCTCAATCCCATTGCCACATTGCAAAGCGTACTATGACAATAGGCACTGTAAGGGGTCGGACTCACCCCTGCGGCGCCTCCTGCTGGTTATCCTGGGAATTAGCTCAATCCAGCCTGTAGCGCCCTCTGCAGGCTGGTGATCCACCCTTGTCATTAGCACTGGCCCCCGTGTCCCTCCCAGGACCCTGGTGCCCCTTGCTCTAGGTGCTGCCCCCTGGCAGTACCCCCACATGCTGGGTCTCCCCTTCCAGGGGAACCCCCACCCACTAATCCCACCTCGCCTCAGTGTAAGGCTACTGCCAGTCATTGTCTAGCCCCACACCTGGGGCAGACTGCAGTATCAGCCGCTCATCACTGGCAAGGTTGGGTTTGGACCTGCTGCCTTGGCCTACACCTGGGTTGCCCTCTGTATTAGCCTAATACTAGGTCACAGCCTGGGGCTTTCCAGGCTGGAGCTCCTCAGCCCTGCTCTACTCAGGTACCCTGTCTCTGCTCCCTGCAACCAGGCCCTTCTCTCTCTGAGTTTAGATAGGGTTACCATACGTCCTCTTTTTCCCGGACATGTCCGGCTTTTCGGCAGTCAAACCCCCGTCCGGGGGGAATTGCCAAAAAGCGGAACATGTCCGGGAAAATGGCGGCTCTGTTTAAGAGCCGGGCTGCCCGAGAGCTACCGGCTTCGGGCAGCCCCGTGCCTGGAGACCCTGCGCCGCTGGAGCCCGGGAGGGGAAGTGCCCGGCTGGGGGCGCAGGGTCTGGAGGCACGGGGCTGCCTGAAGCCGGTAGCGCTCCGGCAGCCCGGCTCTTAAATAGAGCCGCGGGGACTGGAGCCTCCAGCCGCCGGGGCTGTGTGTAACTGACACAGTGTCAGTTACACAGAGCCCCAGCCGCTGGAGGCTCTGTTTAAGAGCCGGGCTGCCGGAGCGCTACCGGCTTCGGGCAGCCCCGTGCCTCCAGACCCTGCGCCCCCAGCCGGGCACTTCCCCTCCCGGGCTCCGGCGGCGCAGGGTCTCCAGGCACGGGGCTGCCCGAAGCCGGTAGCTCTCGGGCAGCCCGGCTCTGTGTAACTGACACTGTGTCAGTTACACACAGCCCCGGCGGCTGGAGGCTCCAGTCCCCGCGTCTCTATTTAAGAGCCGGGCTGCCCGAGCGCTACCGGCTTCGGGCAGCCCCGTGCCTCCGGACCCTGCGCCGCCGGAGCCCGGGAGGGGAAGTGCCCGGCTAGGGGCGCAGGGTCTGGAGGCACGGGGCTGCCTGAAGCCGGTAGCGCTCGGGCAGCCCGGCTCTTAAACAGAGCGGGGGCGGCTGGAGCCTCCAGCCCCCGGGGCTCTGTGTAACTGACCCAGTGTCAGTTACACAGAGCCAAAGAGGAGAAAAGCCTCCACCCCCGGGGGCTCTGTGTAACTGACACAGTGTCAGTTACACAGAGCCCCAGCCGCTGGAGGCTCTGTTTAAGAACCGGGCTGCCCGAGAGCTACCGGCTTCGGGCAGCCCCCTTGCCTCCGGACCCTGCGCCCCCAGCCGGGCACTTCCCCTCCCGGGCTCCGGCGGCGCAGGGTCTGGAGGCATGGGGGCTGCCCAAAGCCGGTAGCGCTGGGGCAGCCCGGCTCTTAAACAGAGCCTAAGAGGAGCAGAGCCTCCAGCTGCGGGGGCTCTGCTCCTCTTCGGCTCTGTGTAACTTATACAGTGTAAGTTACGCAGAGCCGCCGGAGCCCCGGAGGGGAAGTGCCTGGCCGGGGCACAGGGTCCGGAGGCATGGGGGCTGCCCAAAGCCCGAGCGCTACCGGCTTCACGGTTTGCTGGGCAGCCTCCAGACCCTGCGCCCCTGGCTGGGCGCTTCCCCTCCCGGGCACCAGCTGCGCTGGGGAAGCGCCGGCTGGGGGCGCAGGGTCTGGGGGCTGCCCGGGAAACCGTGATGCTGGTAGCACTGGGGCAGCCCTTTCCCCCTGGCTGGGAGTGGGAGGGAGGAGGGGGCGGAGTTAGGGTGGGGGAAGGGGCGGAGTTGGGGCGGGGCTAGGGGTGGGGAAATGGGCGGGGCCATGGCCCGTGGAGGGTCCTCTTTTTTATTTATGAGATATGGTAACCCTAGTTTAGAGAGAGACTCTGCTGTGCTCCTGGCTCCCAGCCTCTTTATACAGGCCAGCTGAGGCCTGATTGGGGTATGGCCCAGCTGCAGCTACTTCCCCAATCAGCCTTTTCCCACAGCTTTTCCCACAGCCCCAGCCCTCTGCAGGGCTGGCTTTAACCCTTCCCAGGCAGGAGCGAGTGTCCACCCCGCTACAGGCTACTAATTGGTAGCTTGTTGGCATTCTTGGCAGAGAAGGCAGGGAATGACTGAGCAGGGACAATAAACAATTCCTAGGAGTAACTAGTCTAAGGGACTCTGAGACATTGTTGGAGTAATCTGTGGAAGCGTGCATGGCAGTTACTTGTGGTCTACCTGGTTTGTGGAGAAACAGAAAACTTAAATCGTGTGTCTGTCAATCCTACATCTTTCACCAGCATTAAATTCATATGGAACACTTATTTTTGTAATTAAAAAATATTCAAAGAATTATCTTAATATGAAAGTAAGAAGAGTCTTCCAAGTTCTTTTTCTTAGCTTACAAGCAAATGTTCAGACATGCTGTATTTTAATTTAGGTCATGCAAGGTTCTGGGCAGAGGCAGTGGTCCATGGAGTAGGAGCTGTGTGTGCAGCAGGAAAGTTTGCTCTCTGCCTTGATCTCTGATTAGAATCAATTTGGAGGCAGAGCTGCTCTACGGGAACTGGGCATTGGTGTTGGACAAAGATTCCTGAAAGAAGCCTTTGCTTTGCATGCTGTTTGTGACCATCTGTTTTCGAGGACTATGTATCGATGTAAATAAAATAAGTAACACTTTGAACATACCCAGATATTTCTGCTTTCTCCTCTACTGAGATACTAGGGCCCAGACATCTGCTACCAGTCGACAGAGGACTGATGCTCATGTCAGAATGGGATATTGGTGCTGGAAGGGGAAACAATATTAAGTGATTAGTTGTATTGTATTCACTGAATGTTTCCATGTCACAAGAAACATATATGCAAATAGTAAAGACAAAGACAGAAATGATCACCTTCTACAAGAGTAACTAAGAACGTAGATAGCATTTCATATTCTTTATTTCCCTTCTTCAATGAGAGGGAAACTGAATTTAGTAAATAGCGATAAAATATTACAATGTGTAAGGTAGAAAAAACAAAACTTCCAACTTGCTATAAATGCATTACCTATGATAACTATAACATGGAAGACTGATGAATAGGGAAGTGTTAAACATTTGCTGCGGAATTCTAAGGGCCAGTTTCTGAAATCCATGTTCACATTGAATAGCACCTTACTCCAAGACTGGTTCCATTGATATCAGTGGGATTAGTTGCAGAGTAAGGCTATCAGAACCACTTCAGTTAGAATACATAGGCAACCTAGAGTTCTGTCCTCTCCCAGGGGGCTGGAACGCTCATCTCTTCAACCTAGCTTTCCCAAAATAACTATCCTATTTTACCCCAAACCAAAAAATCCTTGATGCATATTAGTAATAAAGACAGAATCAAAGATTTGCATTTCTTTAATATTTCCTATCCTGATTCTATTAATATCTATGGAAACAATCCCATTGACTATAGTGGCAGCTGGTTCAAGCATGAAGTAAATATTTAGATTTTCTTCATGTCATTTTGTGTGTGGGGGGGAATGGGGGGGAGAGGGGACATGGGATGATAGAAGGATTTGCTCTTGCCTGAAATTGGTGGGATTCAAGATCTTGGGGGATCATAACTTGGCTAATTTGATTAATGATGCATGAGGTAACAAGGAACACAGCTGGCTCTTCCATAGTTACACTGCTTCTGCAATGCTTCTGGCGATAAAATTAGTTTTTATCTGCAAACCTAACATATAAGACTGGGAAGATACAAAAGTATGCAGTAGGTAACTAGAATAAAAATGTCTGTTCTAATTATCCTCAAAGGCTTGCTTAATGTGAAGCCATTTATCCCAAGATGTCGTGTCTCTCTCTCTCTCTCTCTCTCTTTTGCTTTTTGAGAAGTTCGTTATACTGTTACTGCTTCTGCTTCTTGTTTCCTCTTCTAATATGTGGAAATCTTTCTGAGGGTCCTAGAAAGGTGGCCTGACCATTACCTGGCAGAGTTCTTTGTGGGGGAAACTACACTACTGTTCCAGCACTCTATCATTTCAACTTTGTTCTCAGGATCCCCCAAAGCTTTCAAAACCTAATTTGCGTGTGAACATTTAGGGCCTCACTATCTCTCTAGGTGAGTCTGAGGGTGTGAAAGTAGATTATGTGGGCCAGATCCAAAGTTCATTGTGGTCAATAGAAAGACTCCTATTGACTTCAATGGGTTCTGATGCTGGTCCTATAAATACTGCCTCGGAGACAATGCTCTCCAGTAGTGCTGGCCAGATAATAGAAAACTCCATGCAGACATTATTTGACATCTGACACAACCTGTGGAATCAATTATTTGGTGAATAACACTTGAGAAGCATATAATGCTGGCTGACTAATGCAAAGCATTATTTATCAGATAATTTCAGTGATAAACATAGAAACTCCCTGAAGAACTTGTTGACAAATATTATTCAGCCAACTCCATTACCCACCATCTCCTTCAGCATCCATCAGATTTATATTGTAATTATTTTTCAATCAAATTAGTAAAGCACATTTCAGTAAGTCATCAATTTAGATCATAATCAGCCACAGAAGTTGAGTGGGGGTAGGTTTCAGCGTGTTTCTGACTGATGGCATGGAAAAACAAAGGAGTCATGTACTGGATGTATCCCAAATACTAATTCTAACATTACTGGTATCACAGGCTCCCTAATCTGTGGTAACAATTCCAGTTCCCTATTCCACACCTGTGTAATCCCTCCTGCTACCCCTTCGAAGTACACCGTTCGTGCTTGGCATGGAAAGGGATACAAACAGATAGGGCTGGCTGAAAATTTCCCATCAAAACTGGTTTTTGTTAGAAAAGTAGGTTTTTGACTAAACAATTTTGTTTCCATGAAAAGTGGAAAATTACAATTTTTTTCCACTGCAAAAACAAATGTCCCAAAATGAAATATTTCAGTCATTTCATTGTGGTGCCTCATATTTGTAGTTCGGTGCCCTCAGGTCCCCATTCTTCTCTGTGGGTGGGCTCCCCAGCTAGGCTTCATCTTCCATGATGCACTGCAGCCACTGGACTCCCCTGATATACCAGTTCACATTACCAAGAGGGAATGGTGCATCACGGGAGATTATAATCTAACTAGGGAGCCCAGGCTATAGAGGAGGATGGGAGAAATGAAGCACCTGAACTACTGGTCCCATCAGGCTGCAGCAGTATTTGTGAATCAAAATATTGCAGTCTTTGGCTGAAACATTTTGCTTTTCCATTAAGGGCTGAACAGTCTACATTTTCTGGGGTGGGGAAGGGGGACCCTATTTCCCAGTTTGCAATTCTATTAATATATTTCTTTAAGACTGTCTTTGACCTACTTCCTTCTATGTAAGAGAATAGATCAGAGGTCTAAGATGGTGGGCTTCTTTAAATGGAAGCTCTGGAACTATCACTGAGCTGTTGTATCCATATGATGCATGTGTAGTTTGTACACCTGCTTTTTAAAAATATTTTGCTCCTACTTAGCAAATCAGACACAGGGAAACTTTTACTTCTGACTTATTCTGTGAATAATTAGTTGTTTACCTGGTCCCTCTTTGTATGCTACTGTGACCCCAGTTAAATGTGTGAAAGCATGTTACAGAATAGCTGAGGGTTTCTATGGAAAAGTGTGGGGACCCTCTATAAAGAAGATGAGGAGCAATTGCCTTTCTTTAATCAGGAAAGAATAATAAGTTATGCAGTTATAGCAGTGGATTTTTTTTTTAATTTTAAGGAAAACTTTATATGAAAAATTACTTGAAACATGCTGAGAAAAGGGAGGGAGGTGAATCATAATCTCTGCAGATTTTCAGGGATGGACTGAGCACTAGGTGTAAACAAACTGTTCAGGTTTTGAACCAGATAGGAGTGAAAGAGAAAATACTCAAGGGAAAAATAGAAGGGGGGGGGGGGGGAAGGGGAGGAGCTGAAGAGTAAAGTGGACTCCAAAAAGATAATCAGTGCCTTTCTAGGAAGGACTTTGATATAACATATGGGCAGATCGTGAGCCCTTAATCACACTGATGAGCAAGGGAAGTCAATGGAAATACTTGTGTGAGTAACTGCTAACAATCTGCTCCTGTTCAGCTAAAACATATCCTGAAAAAGGCAAAAGGGCACTAAGCTATAAATACAAGGAAAAGCAGAGTGAGGGAAAGGAAAAGGAGAGAACAAATATATTAAAGACCACAGTGAAACTTCATTGAGCTCATGGGTGTAAGCTGAGTCCAGGAAAGTTGCATGGTATAGTAACTCAGAAGTCACTATAGTACAGGAACAGAAATCTGCCCAGTAGATTGATTTCTTTAAAACAGGGGGACCTAAAATTGACACAGGGGAATCTAAAATTGATAAAACACGTACCTAAATTATAGCATGGACTAAATTCACCACCACAGTTTGTAGCTGCAGCTCACTGAAAACAATGGAATTATGGCAGTACACTCTGCAGGTGAATGAGACCCTGTGAAACATGTTTCTAGTGGAATAAATAAGTGTTGTTGTTAAAATGAGAACTTTCTGCATGTGCTGTAATATTGTAATGCATGTTGGTCTTCATTTGTAGTTCTTTAATAAAAGAGTAGGTAGCTTGGATTTTCCAAAGCTCCTAAATCACTTAGGAACACAAATCCTGCTAAACGTTTGTGAGACTTGTTTCTTTGTCACACAGGAGATTCTGAAAATCTCACCTAGTGCCTAGGAGTTTATTTTATAGTTAGATTTGCAAATGAGTTTTCATAATCTCTGGATCATAATTGTCATATTTGGGGTTTAAAATATTCCCTTCTACATCTCTGCCCCAAAGCGAATTGGTTTAGAAAGCTTAGGCAATATCCCTCTGGTCATTTTTATGTTTTTTTTGTTTTTGTTTTTTTAAACTGTGCAATCCTAATATTGTGTTAACATAGTTCTTCATTTAAGTGTTATCCTTATTTGTGTGTCTCTGCATGTGTCACAGGAGAGTCTCGTCTTTTATCATAATCTCATTGAGTGAATATTCAGTAGGTGTTTTATTAAGCACACTGGTTTAACTATTTTTTCACTTTTGCTCATTCTTCCTTTTCCTTGGACAAGCCTTGAATTTGAGACTTCAGAGGGAACAATAGTGGTTGCACATCAGCTGCTTTTTACTCGGAAGGGATAATTATTGATATCTTTGTGTGCTGTGCCTTGCAACCCTCTACAGCCGCTCATGAATGTACACTTCCTAGGCTATGTCTACACTGCAGCCATACAGCGGCACAGCTATGGCACCATGGCTATAAGGCAGACAACTTCTACTGCACCAGATGGGTTTTTTCCATCAGTATAGTTAATCCACCTCCCTGTGTGGCAGTAGCTAGGTTCATGGAAGCATTCTTTCATCAACGACCAGTGTCTACACTAGGGGTAGGGTCGGCATAACTATGGCAGTCAGGGATGTCAGCCTAACTTTCAGTGTAGACCAGATCTTAGTGATAAGCCCTGGGCCTCCACTTCACTCAAAGGGGAGTTTGTACATGCTGAACCAGGGGTGCTGTATATGTATAAACATATACAGGGTTTACAGTTTGGTTCGATGGCTCTCAGCACCCCCTACTATACAAATTGTTCCAGCATTCCTGGGGGAATCCCATGACTGTACCACTCTTAGGTTGGGTCCCGAAACTTCAGCTTCCCTCTTTCTGACTGTGGCTCTTTTAGCAGGGCCATTTTGGCTTTGCTTCTTCAGGAATCTTCTCTCTTGGGAGCTTTATAATGAAAAAAATGTGTGACACAATTCTGCCTTTTCACTGCGAAGTATTATTTTTTTGTCAGCAGGAACACAGTAGTCTGAGAACTGGGTTAAAACCACAAAGAAGGTCTACACACATGAATCTCACCTAAAATTCACTCTATACTTGACTTAACTGTCAAGTATAGAGGCACATATAATTAGAGCCTTGCATTTGTATCTGCATTCAATCTGCAACCATGGTTCCCGGATATCAGATGCGGGTATCTGCAGGGCTCTACATATTCACACTACCTTCTCTGTAGTTGTAGTTTCTGTTAAGAACTGCTAGATTGAGTCAGCTCACTTTGTCTTTGGAAATGTAATCTTTAACCATAACCAAAGACCCTGGGTAGAGGTAAACTTTGCTCTAATGGCTATTGTAGATTTGGCCCTGATTCTGCTGTGGCTACCTTGGTATAAATCAAAAGTAACTCACCTGAAATAAATAGAATTGGTTTAAGAGAGCAGAATCAGATCCCATTTAGAAAATGAGGTGAGGGTCCTTTATCTCACTTAGAATACGATCTTAAAAACTACCTTTATTTTCCCCAGTAACTTGCTGTATAAATCATTTTATGGTATTATGATCACAGTATGAGCACGTTGAGGGAATTAGTGAAAAGTGGGAAATGGGAACTTTGTTTAGTGCATAAGCTATAGCTTTAATGTATGTGTCTCCTTTAGAAAACACTTTCAGCTTTTCAAAATGAATAATATTCATGACTTTCCTTTTGCTGGGAAAACACCCCATTTTCAATGTCATTCCTGGCTCCTCTGGTGGCTTTGGTGACTCTTCCAGCTGAGTGTCACATTTCATATAGAAGAATGCTGAGTATGAGGTAATATGATGGCAAAAAACAAACAAAAAATCTTCAGACAAATGAAAAAACCGTGAGTTTAAATCACCTCTCACATTAAAAATTTGTTTTCAACATCTGTGAAGAATCATAAAATTATAGGAATCACCATGCGAGATCGGGCCACTGCTTCATCTAATCTGTTATCTTTCCTCTTCAAATAGCAAGATCTGATGCTTCTGAGAGGGGAAATCTATACTAAGCCTGACCAACTGTGCAAGAATCCAGTAATCCTAAGAGTGTAAGGGGTCATTTATATTAGCCATGTGTCCTGCTTGCAAACCTAGATCCAGATCCAAACTTCCTCGGTATTCATGAGTTTCCAGAACAAGGATTTTGGCTTGCAGACCTCTCTACTTTACTGAACGTTAGATATCTTCTCTCACATGCTCGGCAGACATTGAAAATAGATACAAAAGTAAATATATGTATAGGTATTATGTTAGCTCTCTGCTCTTCCTATAAATGACCTTTATTTTTCTGGTCTTGGAGCTTGCCAAAACTGAATTGCAGTTGGCACAGTTACTGAATGAAGTCAAGCTGCTACCTCAGAGACTTGTAACAGATCCACATGATAACATGGCTTATCTCTATGCTGTGTGATGGATGTAAATGAATTCTACTTATAGTAGATTTTCTTTAATACAAACCCAATTTCCCGTGGAGTGGGACAAAGTGTGATTTTTGTGTAATACCACTTCCTCCTGACTAGCCTGCTAAGTGTAAATGAACCTAAACTTCCCACTGTCACATCCATCATACAGCTTTTGCATCTGTAATTTATCTTTCTCCCAGAGAAGACTAAAAGTGCAACATCTTGATAGAAGATGCATGTAGCTGGATGCTGTACAAGGAAGATAAATGCTTCTTATGGAACAGCAAAGTCAAGTGGTATCTTTGGGTGGAGTTATTTTTTCTCCAAGTGAAGATCTTTTCAGTTCATTTTTACACAATTCTTACAATAAATGGAACTAACATTGCTCCTGGAATTAGTCAATAATTTAAAACAAAGCAATCTTGCTTAACTCTGTAGCTGGTGCCATACATACCATTGAATAAAGACTCCTGAATTAAATTATTCCCCAACAGAAGGAGGTACAAGAGAGGGATTTAAGAGATAAGATTTGATCTCTAGTAAAACGTGAACGAAAGCTCTTTAGTTCTACAGTTTACTCACTCCATGTTCTCTGTCTCTGGCTTCTCCTTTGGCACGGACTATTCAGCATATTTTACATAAAGGAGGTGCATCATGCAGCCAGCCCTTTGTCCTCTGTGTCTACTACCTGACTTCCATGGTCAAAGGACTGGAACTATTTGCATTGTTTTCTGGGTAAGATTTGACAGCTTTTAGCTACTTGAGATTTTTGCTAAATTTCCCATACTGAACATTTTTCCCCCCTCTTTCACAAATCAAAGGGAAACTTCTCATTTCACCAATAACTCATCACAAGGCAAAGAACTGTAGGCTTTGTTTAGGAGAAAAAACGTGTGAGGAAATAGAGACTGGAAATGAATGAGTAATGGAAAGCACTTAAATAATGGGAGACACTCAGATACTGTGGACCATAGAAATACCTCGACAGAGAGACATCGGATTTTTTCCTCCTCCTCTTGGTGTCCCAGGCCTACTTTCCCACTCATCCCCTAAGCCATCACCTTTTCTTATGAGGTTCGTATCAGACTCAGAAACATCAAACTTTGGGCCAAATGCATATTTTGCTTAGGATGGTCACTTTTCCCCCCCCCCCCCAAATTTAATTCCAGCTCCTAGAGCTGCTGGAAATTCCATTTTCCATTCTGCAGGAAATTGACATTTTGAAATTTCTGTTTGTTCTGCAACAGACAAAAAAGTTTAAATTTCTCACAGACTGAAAACATTAAAAAATGTAAACTTGGAAACATCAAAACAATTTCAACCAGCTCTGCCAGTTATGAACAGGGCCGGCTCCAGGGTTTTGGCCACCCCAAGCAGCCAAAACAAAACAAAAAGCCGTGATCGCGATCTGCGGTGGCAATTCGGCGGGAGGTCCTTCGCTCCCAGGCGGAGTGAGGGACCGTCCGCCGAATTGCCGCCGAATACCTGGACGTGCCGCCCCAAGCACCTGCTTGAGAAGCTGGTGCCTGGAGCCGGCCCTGGTTATGAAGAGTCACAACCAAGTGTATTTTATAAAAATCCTTAAACAAAATGAGATGATCTCCAGCCACAAGAGGTCACTATTCAGAGAAGAAGTGAGTGAAGCAGAGAAGGAAGCGGCTGGGGAAAATGGACACAGACCTGCCACAACTCAGTATAGTGGCAGGAGGTTGCTTGAGCATGCATTCTCCCCACCCCACTAGGGGTGACCAGATATCCTGATTTTATAGGGACAGTCCCGATATTTGGGGCTCTTTCTTATATAGGCTTCTATTACCTCCCCACCCCCGTCCCGATTTTTCACACATGCTGTCTGGTCACCCTACTACACCCCACCCACCATCTATCATCATATTGATTGGCAGGAGGAGGCAGCATCCTGCTGACTGTTCTGAGAGCTGCAGTTATCAGAACACAAATCACAAGGAATTCCTGCCAGCAAACATAATGCAGGAATTATTATTGTGATGAGAAACATCTTGAATACTGATTTGTGGGTTTGGTGTGTTTTTGTTAGGGGTGAAGGGAAGAAAAAAGCAGCTTGGGGGGGGGGAGTGGACTGTTTATATCTTTGTTCAGAGTGCTCTAGATCCCCTCCTGAAATATTATGGGGAAAACAACAAAGGAGAAAGAACAGGGGAAGAAACGTGAGGTTGATCCACTCACAAGCAGACACTGGGCAGAGAAGAAAATGGGCTGTGAAGGGGCCAGGAAGTTTCTTCAATGATGATGACAAACCCAACCAATGCAGCAGATGTAACATAGCAAGAGATGAACCTGCAATGCTTGAACAGGTCCTTACAAAGTAGAGATTGCCTTGAACGAAAACCTCAGCTCACAGCCCCATCCTGAAGTTTAGAGAAGTGGAGTTTCAGATCCAAAGTCTGCAGCTAGGAAACATTCCTAGAGGAAATGAAGCGTATATACCAAATGCTCAGAAATCCACACATTTTCACATCCATAGCATGCAAACCGGGTTTCTGAATGACATGGAAGATCAATCTAGAAAGAAAGTAGGACTCTTGGTTACAAGCTGGTTGATTATCAAAAACAGAATTCATTCAGCAGAGCTAGTAATATTGTCTGACCTTTGACTGACTAAATAAATTAGATAACATCCATGCAGCAATATTCTTGTTTTTGTAGGAGTAGGGTGACCAGATGTCCTGATTTTATAGGAACAGTCCCGATTTTGGGGTCTTTTTCTTATATAGACTCCTATTACCCCTTACCCCATGTCCTGATTTTTCACATTTGCTGTCTGGTCACCCTATGTAGGAGAGCCATGACTGACCGCTTTTAATAGTGTCCCGGGGCGCTCTAAGAAGATTTTCACCAGTCTGCCCTTTATCATGCAGAGGACAGTTGTCTTTTTAGATTTGCCGCCCTGCACTTAAGCAGGGAGGAGTTTGGCTGGCTGGCCGGGAGAAGGCGGCAATGCTTTCTGGCTTGGGGGAGGAGGGGAGACGTAAAGCTGCTGAAAGAGCAGTCAGCGTGGAGGATGACTCACCACCTAGGAATGAGGGGTTTAAAAAGGTCAGCTAGGCCTGGCCACTCCCCTCTTCACTCGAACAGGCTGGGCAGCATACACCCTCCCTCCCTATTTAGGTCACAAATATGCCGGGTGTTTAGCTATATTTGCTGTGGGCATTACGCTAGCCGCCCCACTAAGGGGGACTGGGAAGGAATTTTTCCCTTACCACCATATTGGCCAGGTGCAGTGGGGGGGTTTTCGCCTTCCTCGCAGTAGGTTCAGGTAGGCTCTGTTCATGCATAGCATGATGGGCGGTAGACCATATGTTGAAACTTTTTATTTAAGTGTATTGCGCACGTTCAGTTCAGGTACTCCATAAATTAAGGCACAAAAGAACGAAAAAACGGCTTGGAAAAGGAATTAAGTAGAGGTGCTTGGTAATTGAGCAAGCCGGGGGCAGTTGGGGACTCCTATGATTGGTACAGCAGGGAGCCAACCCCCTCATCATTATAATCCACCTTAACCCCTCCTATGAGGGGCATGGTCGGTAAGGAATTGGCTGGAATTGGTAAGGTCCCGGCAAGGGAATTGCTAGAGGGACCTGGATAAACAGCTGTGGAGGCTCCCCCCACCCCCTCAAAAAAATTGGCTGGAATTGGTAAGGTCCCGGCAGTGAATCTGCTGGAGGGACATAAATTTTGCACCTGCACTGCACACATTTTATCCGCCGGGTTAGTCCCAGACATCTGTCTAATAATAAAGTTGCAGCCTGATTAAACCCATATCTAATGTCTCCTGTCATTCTTTCAGCATAGCCAGACAATCACTTTTAGCTCTTATCAAATGAATGGATCTGGAATGTATGTAAAAGAACTCGCTCAATACCTCCGCTGGCAGGGCAGCAACAGAGACCTGGTAAATTACAACTTTTTTGCTTTCTGATAAATCATTTTTCACCTTTGTATTTAAACAGCACAAAAATAGCATGTTTTAAAAAAGTGACAGCAGAGTCTGGGTTATAAAATGCAGGCTAACAATATAATTCAAAATTGGAGTTACATCTTCTCTAATTAATTCAGCGGTGCTTGCATACTGCAGCACAGATGGCATATGAGATTTTGCCATTCTTCAGAGCCCTCCATGCAATACCTATCACAGGGTTCATTAAAGATTAGATTTCTGCCTGAAGTGTGTCTGTGGCTTTGTGGACTGAAATGCCTTTAAAACATTGTCACACTGAGCAAATGTTTAAAGTATAATATAGTGGGGACTCAATTTTTATAGTCATTGTGTTCTCCCAGGAGACTTGTTGTAAGAGCTTCTAATGGCACTTTCCAGCTAGCAGTCTACCTGGGAATGAGTCAAAGCAATTGTAAAAAGCAACAGAGGGTCCTGTGGCACCTTTAAGACTAACAGAAGTATTGGGAGCATAAGCTTTTGTGGGTAAGAACCTCACTTCTTCAGATGCAAGCTTATGCTCCCAATACTTCTGTTTAGTCTTAAAGGTGCCACAGGACCCTCTGTTGCTTTTTACAGATTCAGACTAACACAGCTACCCCTCTGATACTTGAAACCATAGCAATTGTAGTTGCTTTTGTTATCAGACATCTCGTTGGTCCAGCAGGGATTCACGAAAGGCAGAAAGTGTAGGTCCTGAAAGATTATTCATAACAATAATCTGCACCTGTTATAGCATCCTTCATAAAGTGCTTTGAGATCTCATATGAAAGAGGATATACACTGCAAGTAAACATATCACTACTCAGAACAAAAGGTGCAATTTCTTCAATCTGTCCATGAAGCCTAACAGGTCATCATTCACTTTTGATTTTTGGGAAAAGCAATTTTCTTACTGGAAAAAAATTTGTTTTGGTTTTGCCCCAAATTGAAGGGGAATATGTATTTTTAGGGCCCGCACAAACTATGAAAATTTTTCACTGGGCTTTACTGGCAGTACCATAGTGCATGGCCAAAGTGTAAGAGCAATTGCAACATCAGTTTTAATATCTGACATATCCTGCCTGTTTTAATACCTTGGGATTCTGTCCTATATTAGATGGGCTCATCAGTCTTTAGGCCCATCAGAAGTGACGTAGATGCTGAGTTTCTCTTTTTCCCGGGGTGCTCTACCCCTGCTCTGAGGCCCTGCCCCCACTCCAGCCCCTCACCTGAGTTCCTGCCCTCACTCCACCTCTTCCAGCCCCCACTCCTCCCCTCAAGACCACACCCTCGCTCCATCCCCTCCCCAAGGCCCTTCCCTTGCTCCACCTCTTCCCGCCCCCTCCCTCTGGCCCCTGCTAGCTCGCTGCACTCCGCCGTGCCCCAAGCCCTTCCACCAGCCACCAAATAGCTGTTTGGTGGCACCCCCAATCAGCTGTTTGGTGGTGCCCTGATCAGCTAGGTGGGGGTGCTGCCAACAGCTATGGCAGGGTGGGTGCTGAGCACCCACTATTTTTTTCCATGTGTGCTCCAGCCCTAGAGCATCCTCAGAGTCGGCACCTATGAGAAGTGAGTTTGGCCAATGCTACTGATGTAGGGATCTTGTAGAGGGTGTGTGCTACTGGAAATGCTGCATAATACAGGCACACACACTTCCCACCTGAACTCTCAGCATGACAAATCCAGAGTAATCCCTTCTCCTCACACTCATAGATCTGGTAATGGGGGAGAAGGGAACAATGAGGAGAGGGACCGGGAGGGAAGACAGGATCATTAGGAGAAAAGACATAAAAGGCATGAAGGTCTCAAGAGAGAAATGGTACATCTGCACTGCAAGTGAAGATCTGATTGCATACCTGTGCTAGTTTTAATCTAGCTAGCACAGGTAACAGTAGCGTAGATGTCATGGCATGGGCTTCAGCATGAGCTAACAACCATATTACAAGCCCACCAAAGACCCTGGGGACAACTTCAGGTTGCTAGCCCAGTCCTCCATGTCTACTGTTGTTATCCATACAAGCTAGATTAAAACTAGCCTGGGTCTACCTATTCATGCTGCAATCTCACTGTCACTTGCGGTGTAGACATTCTCTAAAAGGGATAAAGGGCCGGAGAGAGAAGAGGGAATGAAAAAAACAGGGCGGAGGGCATCGGAGGAATGAAGTGGGGAAGAGAGGCAGTGAGGAGGAGGAGGAGACAGGGGAAATTAAAACATAAATGGGTTAAATTCTGGCCCCACTGAAGTCAATGACAAAACTCTCATTGACTTCAGTGGAGCCAGGATTTCCCCAGGGGAGGGAGTGAGCTCGCTGGAGCAGAAGGAACAGCAGTAAAAGGGTTGATGAGGTATTACTGTCTCTGAGGGGGAAGAGGTACAACCACAGAGAGGCCCCGCTTCTGCTTTTTGTTCCAGCCCCTATATATCCGAGTTCCCCCCATGTGTTTCTATGGGCCAGTGCCCACTCTTTTAAAAAATCCGTTTAAGGACAATATCTTGAGGAAGTGACAGGCAGCTTTGCCAATTAATAAAATAAACGTAATGCCATTATACAAAACTTTCTTGAGTGATTCATAACTAGATAATTTTCCTTGGGAAGTACTTGGTAGTAGTTTTGAGCATGGAATTTATAGCAAATAATTTTATTCAGTGAATCTTGCCTCAATTTCTCTTCACAAATTGAACAAGAACCGCTTGTGATTATTCTAAGACTTCTAATTATTTACTGACCAACTACTGTGAATGTTCATGAGCAGTTTGCACCAAGTGAATTATATCAAAGGGATTTTTGTTGGTTAGGTTTGCTTGGAACTATATAGGTCTGTTTTCTGTCCCCTGAATGGATGAGTGCACTCTCAGGTTCTGTCTATACTGTAATCACAGAGTGTGATTACTATTTGCCCAGCTCGGGTCCTGGAGCACTGATGCTGGGACAGTGCAGCCTGTACAAGCCCACCTAGAGCCATAGTTAATTACTCATGGAGCTAGTCTGGGCTGAAAAACATGCTGTTGTGGCTTCACTGATCTGGGCCCCTAGCTAACTAGATCAAAGCTAGCTCAGTTAGGGCTTTTCAAGCTATAATCACACCCTGTGAGTGATTACAGTATAGATATACCCTCAGTATTGGGTTTCCAGTGCAAGTGCATTTAGGTGTTCAATATTCTCCTTCTGCAAATAATCTCTAATATCCACTTAAACCACTGATTTTTGCAAATATTTCTGTCAACAATGGCACCTTTACAGAAAGCACGTATAGCCAAAGTGAATTCTGTTTTTCACTGCTGTGAATATCCATGGAAATATGTTTGAGATGTACATGATGCTCTAGTTGTGCATGATACTTCCTTCACAAAAAAAAAAAAAAAAAAAAAAAATGAAGAGTATGACCTCCAGACCAGGTGTGAAAGCCATTTACTGAATATTTAACATTTCAACAATTCAAGGAATTATTGGTATGGATTAGATTTTTTTTCTAATGATATTTACATTCCGTCTGCTCATTTGAAATAATTGTGTATGACTAGCCAAAATTATTTTGCATGACTATGTTTTCTTATATAGACTTGTTTGTTACTCACCCCATACATAGTACATTCCAAGGCTTGTAGTTTTTTAATTATTTTACATAATGATCTAGGCAGTGCCTACTTATGATCAGGATAAAAAAAAAATTAGGAATTGAATAACCATGCAACTATTTGCTAGCTTTCCAAGGATTATGTTTTCAAAGATGCCCACAAAATAATTCTGCATTGCCTTATTCTTGGCCCTGTGACATTCTTATATGCTCTTGGATTCTGCATAGCAGTATTCAGGTGAGTAAAGATTGGTTCCAATACTTCAATGATCGGATTTAGGCAAGTACAAAATACACATTTGTGTGTATG
Organism: Malaclemys terrapin pileata; assembly: GCF_027887155.1. Lineage (NCBI taxonomy): Eukaryota > Metazoa > Chordata > Testudines > Emydidae > Malaclemys > Malaclemys terrapin. Next base: position 98,272,278 of record NC_071510.1, on the reverse strand, counting down.
TTAATAACTACCCATTTGCCTTTGTGTGATTATTCATTTTGTATGCACAAATGTATAATTTGTGTGTGGGTTTGCACACATGCATAAAATGTAGACTATTACTTGGCATCAAGGCTAGAATTTTCAAAACAACCTAAAGGAGTTAGACCCCTAAAGCGTATTAAAAGTTAATGGGGCTTGGACTCCTAATTCTCATAGGCTCATTTGAAAAATCCGAGCCCTAATTTTTAAAATTTGGCCCTAAAAGATACTCTTTTTACAGCTAAAACCAAGATGCTCCCCAGGCCCTGGCTGTCTGGTCAGGTGAGACTACCACCAGAGCTGGCTTCGGCATTGCCCCACAAGTACAGCAACTGCAGTGAGGTCTTCAAGAAGAAGAATGTTGACATCCTACCATCACACCAAGATTATAATTGCATGATTGAGCTGCAACAAAGGGCCAAGGTGCAATATCTGTGCCCTCTTCCACTCATCCTGGAACTACTGGACCATGTATGATCGGCCCAAGTACTCACAAAACACTATCTGGGAGGGACCTAAAACCTGGTTTGGATCTGAGCTGGGGATGAGTTGAAAATGGCTTTTCAAATCTACTGCCTTTGACCCACAAACTGACAATCAGACCGAATGAGCAAAGTGTTAGAACAATACTTGTCCTGGTAGAAATTTGTGAAGCAGCACAACTGGTTAAAACTCCTACCACAAGCATAGTTTGATTACAACAATGTTGACCATGTCTTCACTGGGCAGAGTCCATTCTATGCAAACTGTGGCTTTCACCCCCCATCTCTATCCAGCCATACCTGTCAGCTCCACCAATCCCACAGCTGCCAACTAGATGTGCCAGATCTATGAGGTCCAAGAAGAACTCAAGGTACACCTGGAGAAGGCCAAGGAACATTACAAGTGGTAGGCTGACCAACAGCCCCAGGAAAGTCCAGCATTCACCATCGGGCAAAAAGTGTGGCTCTCAAACCAAAACCTCTGCACCAACTGGTCACGTCATAAACTGGATTATCAATACATTAGGCCATATTACATCAGCCAGGTAACCAACCCAGTGACCACAAGCTTTAGTTATCCAGATCCCTCAAAATACACCCAGTGCTTCACCTATTCTTGCTAAAACCATACATCAACAACCGTTTTGCTCACCAGGCACAACCATCAACTGCTCCAGAGCAGATGCAGGAACATGAGTATGAGGACCACAAGAAAATCAAATGTGCCTCCCTCTGGTTCCTTGTAGACTGATCCTGGGTCCAAAATCCATGCCCCTGACCTTGTGGCAGCTCATTCAAACACATCCCAGGATGGCTGAGGGTGCACCTAAAGAGAGGAGTAATGTAAGCCTCCCAGTGGGTCTCAAACCCAGGCCTGCAGAGCTGTCAGATACCACCACACTGCCACTCATCCACAGCAATAGGCAGCTTGTGCTCCACTATCCATGACCCCCTGTGGATGTAGACCACAGGAAGTCCTGCCTCAAGTGGTCTGACAGGCAGTAGCCTCATGGCTCCTGATTGGGTTTATATAGGGCTGGGAGCCAAAGAGCATTCCAGGAAGAGTGCCTAGGTAACCGTGTGGATTTCCTGTAGCTGCCATGGCTATTCCTGCTCCCTGCTCTTGAAACATTGGCTTTGACTTTGCCTTAATTTGGACCTCACCTCCTGACCCGGACTCTGAAACTTGACTCAGACTCTGATCCTTGATATTGACCCTGGCCTGGAACTTGACTACAAACTCTTCACACACACGTGTTCCTATTTCCAAAGCACTGTGAAACCTTCTCTTGAAATAGGGTCTAGAAGACAAAGGTACCAAGAAAGCTCTGCGGAGGCTTTGTAGAGATTTCCTTTCATTCTGCAGGACAGCTGGGCAGGAAATGGTTTTCCTGTCTGACAGAGATTTCAATGTTTTCCCCAAAAAAGCTTGAAAATTTTTGTGAACCAATAATCTTAAAAAGAAAAAAAAAATGGATTGACCCAGTCAAAATGCCTCATTTTAGCATGTTTGAACCCCCTCCCTCTCCCGAAGTTTTTCAAATCAGGAGATTCATCAAAACTGACTTTTTCCTGTGAACAGTTTTTTGATGAAGTGACATCTATCTTTCCTATGAAAAACTGTTTAGCCAGAAAATTCCCAACCAGCTCTACCCATCAATTGTAATGAGTCCAAGAATGTGTGTCCAAAAATTAGCAAAGAACAAAAAATTGATCTAAGGGGGGAAAAATCAACCTGCATCACCTAACTCTCCAACAAGAAAGGCCTGTAGTATCAACAGTGGCAGATTTCTGCAACTACTTCTTTATGTGAGCTATATCTTTGCGATTAGATCCCCCAATGTTTCATGATTTTGATAAGAGGAAGAAATTCTGACAACACAAATGCTATGGAGTAACACTAGCCAAGATAACTTACTTCACTAAAAACGGTACAGGCGGTATTGTGACACCTCGATTTGTTCAGTGGGCTCTCCTGCCTATCAGTCCTCTGCCTTATAAATAAGAATATTTCATACTTATTTTAAAGAAGTAATGAACTAAAATTGAAAGGATACATCTACTTTAGATATTAGGGAAATATTTTTAGGGCAAGGTCAATCAGACATAAAACAGTTTTCTTTATGCAGTAGCCATGGCACAATCATTAAGAAATTTAATATAGAAAGAGTAAAATAAAGACCTTTTTTGTGCTTGAAGATCCCTTTTACCCGGTTACCTGTGATTTTGCATCTCCTAGTATCAAAAGGTTAGTCAGGCCTGATTAAGATCCCTTCCTTCTATTGCACTTGAGAGTTACTGAACTTTTGTTCACTGAGGAAAATACTGATCTGAAGTTCAGGAGATTAATGAGAAGAAACACCGCATTTACTCAAGTCAAATATACAGTACATCTGGTGCTGATGCAGAGGAAGGAAACAGGTGTTTAGTTGTGACACATTTTAGCACAATTACACAAGTTCTGCTGCAAAACGCATCCCACCCCAGCACAGACATTATCTTTACACCCACTATGAGCCAGAAGTCAGGAAATCTGCATTGGTCAGATTGTCAGCTGATGTGGAAAACGGAGGATGTTGTTTCAATATTCATTTGGGAACAGCTGAAAATTAACAATGTTAATGGTGATGATCATTGAAACAGGACGGGGTGGCCCTAAAGCTATGACAAACACAAAGTCTAAAAGCCCTACATCATTACAACATTGTATCTGTGCTTTTTAATCTTTCTACCATGCAAATTACATATACTAACCTGAGTCATCAATTGTCTGCTCATTTGTTTTTAGAGTTGTAATCGTAATGTATTTATCTATTTTTCATGAACAAGTTCTCTGCATATATAAAACAAACATTCAGATTGTTAAACACAGCTCCTATGCATTACAAGGGAATATGTTCTAGTGGTTAAAGTTCAGAATTGGATTTTTGAAGTTCACGTGTTTATCCTGGGGTGTAACTGATAGGATCACACAGCAGATAAGTCACTTAAATTCTCCATGTCTCAGTCTCCCTATATGTGAAGTGGGGAAAGGAATACCTGCAGTCCTAACCTCTAAGGATGGTGGAATGGGTAGCTTTTATTTTCTAGCACTTGGATTTAATTAATGTCTATAAAGCATTTTAAGATCCTCAGCAAAAGGTACCATGAAAATGCCAAAGAGTGTTTATTACTGTAATAAATACTGTAAATATCTTCTATAATGCAAAACATACGGCACACATAGCCTTGCTCAGTTAGTTTGCTTATTTAAGAACAATGTGCTTCAGAGGATGGGCATATCCTGCTCTCTTCACTTCACTTTTTGATCTTAATGACTGTTAAATTCTTAAAAGGGCTTATACTGTAGAAAACCATCTTGAATTGGTAGGGTTTAGACTGAATGACCTTTTCTATTTTTAATTTCTAGATGCTATTATTCTAACAAAGCTCATGAAATTGCAGAGGACATATTTGTTATGGTGCGTTTATTGGAGATGAAGCAGGACTTCCTCAGGGACCAGGAGTTGAGAAGAACTTAGGCCCTGATTCAGCAAGCTAATGAGGCATGTGAATCGTTCCACTGTTTAAAGTTAGGGACGTGCTTAAGTATTTTTCTGCATCAGGGCCATAAGTGGGGGAGGAGGCTTATGATATAACTTGGGAATTGGACAAACCTTGGTTAGATGTGGCTAATAAATACTAGCCAGACTACAAACCTGTCCATTCATGAAGACAACTACTATGAAAGTGAAGACATAAGTGCAAGCAAAGCCGTGATGAAGAGACTCCTCAGCCTGTCTCCAGGGAAGGTAAATAATAATGTACGCTCATGCCTGCTGGAGTCACTCACTGTCTTTCAACATTTTCAGAGGCATTTCTTTCCTAGCATAACTAGAGAGGAGAGAGACCTAGGCGCACTCATGTTTTCTGCATCCTTAATTTAAAAAGTCAGTTTCCAGTGCCAGCATGAGGATGACTCATCATGCCCAAAGCACTTGCAATATTAATCCGGTAGCTGGAAAGGGAGCTGTTCTACTTAAATCAAAATTCATCCAAACACACAGAGATTTGCTTGAAATTCAAACCAAGCTTATGATTGGCAGAACACTTACAGCAGTGTTACCTTCAAGTTGGGAGGGAGGCATCAGTTATGAAAACAGAATTTCTCCTTGGATTCTCCTTGGAAATCGTGCATTCAAAAAGAGAAAGCGTGAACTATTAAGAAAAGGGAAATATCAGAGTTCACTATATAAAAGATATTAAGTCCAAGGCTTGGGCCCTTCATACATTCTTGCATTATTAATTATTATTATTGTAACAGATCGGAATTAGCAAATGTGTATATGGAAATAGGCAAACCAAACTAACAACTTCTATCTCCTAACAATTCAGCTGGCTCCATAATGCAGCTCGTTGGATCTTCTCAACAAAGGATAAAATAAATTAGGTTTCTGCTGCTTGAAAATTATTCTCAATTTAAGTGTTTATATTTTCCAAGGCTTCAGGTCATCTCTCTGGATCATTTGTATAAATATAGAGTAGAGTGCTTGAAAGGAACTATATACATTTCTGTGTATCCCTAGCTTTTAAATAAAGCAGTCTCTGTTGGGTGGGAGAAAACCGGTACAAAGATAACATTTATTTAAGAATCCAACATACACAAAAATAGAAGAGGAAAATCAAACCCTTGAAGAAATAAGAATTTGCTTTTAAAAAGGTCAGTTAAATGACACTAAGAATCAGCACTGAATTGTAACACAGTATTCCTGTGTATTCTTCTATTAAAATGCTGTGATAACCACATCCCTCTCTACAATCAGAAATAAAGCTATTCATCTACCTTGAAAACTGGAGATCTGTCACCTCAACTGTCAAACCCATAACCTGACCTGCTGTTCAGTCCCTGGGGCCTTGTCTACACCAGACTCTGAGCAGGTTTTGGCAACATAGGGTGAAACCCTGACCCCTCTAAAATTAATGGCAAAAGTCTCACTGACTTCAATAGAGCTCAGATTTCACCCATAAGGGTATATCTACACAGCAGCTAGGAGCATTCTTCCCACCTAGGATAGACAGACACTCATTAGCTGTGCTTGAGCTAGTGCGTTAAAAGTAGCAGTGTAGCCGGGACAGCATGGGCAGCAACTCTGGCTTGCCGCCTGAATATGCACCCAGGGTCTGCGCTACTCCCAGCTATGCTGCTATCGTTAGCATAGTAGTTCGAGCCAAGCTAGTGTGTGTCTGTCTATCTGCACTGGGAAGCACGCTCCCAGCTGCAGAGTTGACATACCCATAATGGTTAAAAATTCCATCAACAACCCAGCATTAGCAGTCCCACCATGGCTACAGTGGTGGAGCTGAAGCAATGAAAGCAATGGTGGGGGAAAAGGGAAATGTAGTCATAGCCTAGGAGGGACAACTTTAGCTCTTAATTTAAACATTCTCTCATTCAGCCCACTCAGCAGGGCCTCCATCCTGTAAGATTCAGAGAATTCCAGCCTCAAGCTAGTACAGCACTTAAGAACATGTTTTATTTTTAAGGATATGTGTAGTCCATTGACTGTAATGGGATCACTCATGTCCTTAGGTATATGACTTAAATGCTTTGTTGGGTTCAGGGTCAGAATTCTCAGCCTTGTAGGATGGAACCTCATAGAAGCCTGGAACTTCACTTCCACACCAGGCCAGGCCTCCTCCCATGTTTTCCTGGCCCATCTTCCTTTTCACAAACAACATCTAGAATGTGAATCTTGTGAGTTTTCTTTCACCTGGCATGTGGCCTGTATAATGTTCTCCCGCCTTGCCCACTAAACACTTTACAACAATAATCAGAAGATCTTCAGCTACAGAAAAATTTAGATAAGGAAATTCAAAGGGAGCCAAGCTCTTAAAAATCTAATAAGTTTATCCTCAAATTGTATCTGATGCAACTTTTCAAAGCTGGCCTATAATGAGATGTGCCCTTTTTCAAGATATTATCAACTTTGGGAAGCACTATGAAGTGTAGAAAAAAGCCTAAAAAGAACTACTGTCCTTGCCAAAAATTAGTACTGTGAATATTGAATAACAGAACAGTAGAGTAAGCAACATAAATTAAATTTCAGAGACAAGAACAGTTCTATTTTTCATAGATGAATGTATGATAAGACAAATCTTGTGGTATGTTAGGTAGCTTTGCACCAAATACTGTCTGGGTGACTAATCTGTATGATCAGATATGTAGTTAATTCAGAGAAATTAAGTAGTTCTATTTCTGTCTCTCAACAAGACAGTCTGCATACTTTAAGAAACTGTTATTAGAACTTTACAGTTCCAGAGAAACATTATTATTTTATGAATTACACAGTTGACTTTTCTTCTGGATGTTATATGGTGATAAGTTTCTCAGGCATTTTCAAGGCATGCTGACCTTCATTATTAATCCTGCTATTGACATCAATATGATTATCTAATTTTGCTCAATATATTTCTCAGTATTGGTTAAAGTGCATAGATGAAAGTATATTCAGTATACTGTATTCACCAACAATACAAATATGGCTGTGACAGTAGATTGCTGACACGATGGAACCCCACTGCAAACTTGGGAACTTTCATAGCTAATTATTTTGCTCTCTGATGAAATCGGCTAGATAAATTAACTATTGTAAACAAAGTAAAAGGAATAGTCCTCCCCTTCCAGCCAGTATGATCCATCCAATGATCCTGGCTATTATTGGAGAAAGTCAGTCATTTAAGTTTAATATCTTAGATGAGGACTTATTTTTACTAGAACTTGTGATCCAGATTCAGGGCCATTCTGTGACTACTTTGTAGACATTTGCTGGGGCTAAGTGGTCACAAATATGAAGTATTGAGACAGAAGAGCATTCCCCTTGCATGGGGAAATTCTCCACTGGCATAGAGCCACTGTAGCAACTCGTACACCTACCTCCCCTGATCTCCCCCACCCTCACCCACTGCCTCTGACATAGGGAGTGTGATTTGATAAAAGGGCTCATGCCTGGAACACACCACACCAACCATTGCATCCAAAGAGGGCAGCTTGGAGTAAAACAGAGTGGCCCTCAGACCGCTTTATTCTGTACTGCATACAGGGACAAGGTCAACAGCCAATGACTTCAGGCACAGATAACTGTAAAGATGACTTAAAGTAACCTTCAGTTTCTCTCCAGTACAGCACTGAGCAGGGCTTGATCAGAGCAGAGAATCGGGATCTGCCTAGAGTCATACACCGCTACCTCGATATAACGCGACCTGATATAACATGAATTCAGATATAACGTGGTAAAGCAGCACTCTGGGGTGCGGGGCTGCGCACTCCAGTGGATCAAAGCAAGTTCAATATAACGCGGTTTCACCTATAAACGTGGTAAGATTTTTTGGCTCCCGAGGACAGTGTTATATCGAGGTAGCGGTGTATTTTGAAGAGTTCTTATTCATTGCACTTATCTAATCATATTAGTTCCCTCCAATGAGTTTCATATGCCTCTACTTTTATGTTCAAACAATCTTGATGCTGATTTAGCTAAAGTGGACAAGCAGAAAATTACTGTTAGACAAATATTGTAGTCATATAATATATTCCTTTAAAGGCATCTGAATGTTATCCAAAATGTAAGACCCCAGAGTATGACTATTGGGCCATTCAACCACAGCTAGTAGATAGTTCCCTTGACTATCCTTTGATTCTATAACAAAATGAACCTGGAGCTAAACTTATGCCTAATGGATTTAAGCAAGCACAGTTCTTACTGCTCCAAAAGCCAGAATCCCTAAGGAATCTATGCATCTCTGAAATCTTAGAGTATGTATGTGCTTTATCATGCCAGAAAAGTGCCAAAATGTTTCCCATTTAAATTAATATAAGCCATATAGTATAATGTGATGCTAGAACAAAAACTTTGGTCTGTCTATAACACTGTCTTCAGTATTTATTTCTAATTTTCACATTGCATCTAAGCAAGCTACTCAAATTTAAATTTCCTAAATCCATATTGTCTCACTGTTGGTTAAAATATTCCTTGTGAAATGAACTTGGTAAGCTGTCCCTCTGGGAAAGTCATTTCATTGTCAACCACTTTGAATTTTTTTCTCACTTTAATGTTCTTGTTCAAATATAACTTGTTTTATCTAGCAGCACAGGGTCAATTTCAGTCACGAAATTAAACTTAGTGAAGCAAGTATTTACAATTGCCTGAACTACAAGGAAAACAGCTTAAATCAAGTTTGTGTTGGTTTTTTATTTGTTTGTTTGTTTCCCTCCTCTTTTCTATTCATTAACTATGTCAATTTATTGACTAGGTATTTATGGTCCAGATCTTTTGAATAGGACTGAAACATGAAAAAGAATTCATTTGATCTGCATGCCTTTGAACACACAAGGACAATACTGTAATAGAACATTCCTAAACTGTTTCATATCAAGGGACCAATTAGACTGGCTTTGGAAATGAATGCTGGAGATTGAACAGCGAAGATCATTTGTGTATCATCAACAATGAAATCTGTCTCCAAACAGATGAAAACATCCTTATTTGCTCACAGTGAAAATATATGCAGGCATGATGCAAACCAGGGGTGGGCAAACTATGGCCCGTGAGCCGGATACGGCCCACAAGCCATTTTAAGTTGGCCCATGAGCCACACCACGCGGCTCCGCTCCGCTCCAGCGCTCCAGGTTGCACCATGCAGCTCGGCCCCGCTCTGGCTGGGGCACTGGGTCGGGGGCCACACCACGCGGCTCCTGGAAGCCACAGCAAGGCCCTGCTTCGGCTCCTACGTGCTCCAGTGGGAGATGCAGGGGCGGTGCCTACTGACGGGGTAGTGTGCAGAGCTGCCTGGCCTCACCTCCATGTAGGCAGGGCCGGCTCTAGGCACCAGCAAAACAAGCTGGTGCTTGGGGTGGCACATTTTTAGGGGCGGCATGGCCGGCGCCAGAATGCTGCCCCTAAAAATGTGCCCCAGCCGCCCTAGCTCACCTCCGCTGCTGCTGCCACGGCGTGCGAAACAGCTGATTCGCGCGCTGCTACTCGCCCTCCCTCCCAGGCTCTCAAACCTGGGGGAGGGGAGACTCCGAGTGGCCGCGGCGCGGCGCCGCTTCTCCCCCTCCCTCCTTCCCTCCTAGGCTTGAGAGCCTGGGGGGAGGAGGCAGGGCTGGGGATTTGGGGAAGGGGTGGAGTTGAGGCGGGGCTGGGGGTGGGGTAATTAAATAAGGGGGGGGGGGCGGCCAAAATTGTTTTTGCCTTGGGCGGCAAAAATCCTAGAGCCGGCCCTGCATGTAGGAGCCGGAGAAGGGACATGCTGCTGCTTCCAGGAGCCGCTTGAGGTAAGCGTCGCTTGGAGGGTGCACCCTGTGAGCCTCTCCCCACTCCTCTGATCCCCCACCTGCTCTCCAAACTCCTCGATCCTGGCCCAGAGCACCCTCCTGCACCCCAAACCTCTCATCCCCAGCCCCACCCCAGAGCCGGCACCCCCAGCCAGAACCTGCACCCCTTCCCCAACCCTGATCCCCCTCCTGCCATCCAAACCCCTTGGTCCCAGCCCAGAGCACCCTGCCCCATCCCAGAGCCTGCACCCCTCCCGCACCCCAACCCCAATGTTGTGAGTATTCACAGCCCACCATACAATTTCTATTCTCCGATGTGGCCCTCGGGCCAAAATGTTTGCCCACCCCTGCTTTAAACAAAGAGAGGGCACTATAAGTCTTAAACTATTGGCCCACATCTTCAAACTTTCACATGTGCATAATTTGTATATGCAATTATTGTGATTTCATGTGCAAATGTGATAATGATGTATGCAGTGGGTTGTCATTTGTGGGTGCAAAATGTGCATGTCTTCAATTGTGAGAATCTGGACCATCACAGACTGGTATGTTTAGGACTCCAGCATTTTCAGACACTACTCTTTAACTTTCCTTACACTATTTTTACATGTGCCTTTAAACTAATCATAAGGATCACATGATTGCAGTTTCCTGCAAACTTCCTTTCATATCACATCCTCTGGACCCCATTAAATCTTATCTGTGACAAAAGATGCTTCCCAGCATTTCCTTCCCACTTGGGGTTTAATCCAAGACCTTCCCAAGGAATAACAGTCTTGACTTCATCCACAGAGACCGCTAAGCAGCAACCAGAGTCACACTGAAGGGATAGAAACTATTGATGCCAAGGGTCACAGGGCTTCACTCAGCCGGAAACAGAAAGTATAGACCTGACATTTCTGGAGGATTTATTTGGCAGGTGAGAGGGCTGGGAGGGAAAGCTGCAGTGGTGCAAGGTTATGAATGTGTACGGTTCCCTCAAAGGATGTATTACTATGTCATACCTACGCACTGACTGTGCCGTAACCCTAGCTGAAATGTAGGAGTGGCTAGAAATGTTTTGAATTCCAGTCACTGGCAAATGCAGCCCACGTGCAGTATTAAAAGTTTTTTTTTTCCTCTTCCTATGTAGATTTTGGTTACTGCACTATTTGCAGAATAATCACTTTGCTGCATCAATATCACAGCTTGGGTTTGTGGCATGTATTAATGGAAGCACATGCTCAGATAATTAGGATATGCAGCATTCATAAGAACATGCTGTCCTTGTCACAGTCATTTTTGTGAACTCTGCATTTACTGTGTGACTACCACAGTTAATTAGCGAAATGGCTCCCTGTCTGTGATTATCATTGGCCTGAAAGCAGCCTTCTGCAATTCAGTGTCTATTTCACCTTGCCCATGCTGTGAAAAAACGAGTGTGTGATGATCAAATGTTCTGTGCTGCTCAGGTTATTGGCTTCTGTCTTTTATGCTTCCTGCTGTACAATGCATTTAACCATTTGGATATGAATTCAAGTCCCTGTTGGAAAGTCTGATACCTTATGTACTATTGGGGGAATTCTGCATCTCTGCATATGTGCAGAATTCATGGCCCCTGTAGATTTCTTTGCTTACTCACAGAAAAATTACTTGATGGGAAAGCAAAGGGAAGCCGCAAGAGTAGTCACGCGCCCACTCCCTGGCAGTGCAGACAGGTTGGTTTGGGCACCCAGAGCAGCTGGTAGAGACATAAATCACTGCCTGGGGGTGGGGTGGGGGGCTGGGTAGTCATGTAAGAGAGACACTCTGTCCCTCTTGCTCGCTACTGCAGCACACTTGATGTGGAGGGGCACGGCTTTGGGGTATTTCTGAAGAGGTAAGCATGGGGCAGGCTCTGTTCCCTCAGGCAGAGGAGAATGTAGAGCCTGTCTGCTTAGTGAATTATTCCCATTGTTCTTAGTGAATTCCCCCAGGAGTATAAAACAGGCCTTTTAAATGCTTATGGTGCTTTAGTGATTAGAACTGGTCTAAATTTTTGGACTGAAAAAATTTCCTATCAAAATGTGCTCTATGAACTGTTTGCTGCTGACCTTTCTAGAGATGTTCAGTAGCCAGTATAAAGTGTGAGTTTGAGTCCCTCACTTGCTCTTCAGTTGTCTATGATGTAACACTGAGCATATGGCTGCATATATTTGTTGACTAATAATTAGAAGTTAAGGGTCAATACTACCTACATTACTATTAAACAGAGGGGCTTGGAGATTTCCTCCAATGTTCCCCACGCCCATTCTCCATCCAGTGTATTGTAGTTAATAAATTATCAAAATAATTGAAACTAGCTGGATTACATTGCATTATTTTGACAAAAAATATGCAGAATTTTAAAATATTGTGTACAGAATTTTTAATTTTTTGGTGCAGAATTCCCCAGGCGTACTTACAGGAACCTTCTTTTTCGCCTCACCCACATGGAAAGGTACAAGCCCTGCTGTGCTTGGGGACATTTGGAAGAGCATATGTGGGTGATAAGACCATGAATCCTTCTATTCATTAATGAGATTTATGTGCATATGTTCCTATGCACTGCTTCAACTGTTCCCTCTTCCCCTGTGCCCATAGATGGTGAGAGACCATAGCAACTGCTTTTCGGAGAACTGTGCCATATTTTTCTCTGAATGGATTGCTCTAAAGCAGTTGTCACTGAAGGATTAATGAAGGCTTGGATTTGAAAATACTGGGGCATGTAAAAAAAAAAAAAGTAGCTTTGGTGCAATATGTATATATGGTCCATTAAAAAGAAACTCCAAGAAAATATTGAGACATCAAAGTCATGAGATGCCAGGCATAAAGTTGCATGTGCAACCTTTGGTATGACTCCGCGTGTACATATCATGCTATAGGCTCTGACTCTGAATGCAGCTTAACTTTATGAACTCTTTTCCTCTCCCTCAATGCCCAGGCTTCTGAGGACTGATTTGGCTTCTGGCACAAGATGGAGCAGCCTCAGGGGTTGTTACAGCCAGAGCCCAGCAGCACTCTGACCACACCCCCATCTTCCCCCTGCCATATCTTTCCATGACTTCTACTCTCAGAGTTGAAAGGTGGGGTGGTGGAGAGCTGTCTTAAGAAATATGGCAGAATATCAAATGAAGGAAGCATAATTAACAGGTACCTGATGCATTGCCCATTGTTGGTGGAACATGTCCCATTTGCAAGGGCAATAAACCTACTGCAGAGCAATAAAAGGTGAGTTAAGGATGATCTTTGCCATGTAGCTTCTGCAACTTATTTCAGAATCTGATAAGACATAAAGCAGGCTCTGTTCCATATTGGAAACACAGGCCCTGATCCTGAGCTGCTGTAAATTAGTATTGACTGATTGAGAAAGAACAAAATCGATTTACACTGGCTGAAAATCTGGCTCATTGCTATGTGAAAATCAATTTTTGGTTGAGGACTGTTATTTCATGTATAACAAAATTAAAATGAACAGCAGCAAACTTGTTTTATGCCATTGACAAGTCAGTTTTTCGTATGTGCTGTGTTATGCGCAAACGCTCTTGCAGAGCTGAGCTGCAGTGTAGCACTATTTAACAATTAGAACACTGTGACTTGATTACTCTCAATGTGGAGAGAAGATGCTTTTTAAAAAGTGTGATATTAAGACATTTCATTTATTCTAGAAATCAAGGTTACCCTTAGAAGATAACCCTGCAGATGTTGTCAGGTAGATTTTGTTCCACTAGGGTCTAAATATGCAAAATGAAAAGAAAAACAGTTAAGGAGAGAATGTGCTTTACTGGAAGCTATGGCAATTTTATTAAGCATTCCTTAGCCCTTCTGATTTATGCAAAACTGTGATTCAGTGTGGAACGCTACAGAGAATCAATTAGGATCAACTTTTATTAATTTCAGTCCTTGAGAAAGGTGCCAACTGATCATCACAGGGAAGTGACTTCCATTTACTCACTGGCATCTTTCACAGACACTGAAGTCATGTTAAAACCTGGCAGAGCAAAGGGAATAGAAGTCACGATTCTCCATACTGCTCTACCAATGTGCCTCAGCACTGCCGTGGTCTGGAAGGACCTTCTTGTGGGACGAGAAGGCAGTTGAGGCTGTATATCCAATAAATACTACTTAGTTTACTGGAGAAGGATGACTTTATTACTTATGAGAGATTTTCAAAGGCACAAAGAAGAGTTAATTGCCTAGTTCTTGTTGATTTTCAGTGGGACGAAGGCGCCCAACTGTCCTTTGGGCCTTTTGAAAATCTCCCTCAGTCTAAAAGGGGCTGCTATATGTTTCATGCTTGTTGCTTCCATGGTTCTGTGCAATGTAGGTCTAATGTTTAGAATTGTGCAAGCAAATGGCCAGGTTAAATGTTAAACTGGGCATTTGTGCATGACTGGAATATACATTTGTGGTAATTCATAGAGGTCAGAAGGGACCATTAGATAATCTAGCCTGACCCACCTTATATCACAGACCCTTAAATTTCACCCTGTTACCCCTGTATTGAGCCCACTAACTTGCATTTGACTGCAGCATAACTGGTGTTTGGCTAAAGTGTGTCTCCAGAAAGTCAGCCAGTACTGAGATGAAGACTCCAACGGATGTAGAATCCACCATTTCCTTGGGAGTTTGTGCCAGTGGTTAATAACCTTCACTATTAAAAACCTATGCCTGATTTCTAATTTAAATTTGTGTGGTGTCAGCTTCCAGCTACTTAGTGCACAGAAACTGCACAGTTGCAGCACTGTAAAAAAAAAAAAAAAAAACACACACACACACACACACACACCCCGACAAGAGGGCTATAGTGCCGTGGTGCCAGTGCAGACATTCTGGTCGATTACAATTGGCCTCCAGGAGGTGTCCCACAATGCCTGTTCTTGCCTCTCTGGTCATCAGTTTGAACTCTATTGCCCTGCCCTAAGGGCTGTTCTGCATAGGGCATGCTAAAATTTGGGGCAACCCTGGGTCTTAGTGTCCACCCATCCGCCTCTTCCTACACTGTTCTGACCCTTCCTGCAGGCTCCCACCACAGCTGACTGCTGCAGCCAGTGAGTCTACCTCCTGAGGGGATCTAATACTTAAAAGTGAAAAAGCCTCCAGCCTGCCAGACCTATTAGCACAACATTGAAACTGTTAAATGGCTTCATTACTACTTGAATGGCTCTTTAACAGGCATTTGTCAACCTCCAGGTATATACTGTCAGTTTCTGAATTTACTGTCAAAAACAGTTGGGCATTACTGTAATATTTACTCAGAATGTTAGTCTACAGGACCTTAGTTTAAAATTTGCTTTAAAATATTTCATAAGTGTGTTGTATATCGCAAAAAAGTCCTTGCATAGGTTTTTAGATGCACAGTTTGAGTGTTCATCTTTAGCCTTAAATGCTTGGATCTTCAGACATAGTTTTTTAAATAAATCCTTCAAAAGACCCCCCCTTATCTAAAATACACATGCGAGCTTGGGCTGCCGTCGGGTATAGGGGCACCAGTTTAATAATACTGCATAGGACCCCTGTAGCGAAACAAGACTCACTGGCGTAGCACCTCCTGCTGGTAATCTTGCAAATTAGCTCTTCAGCCTCCAGAGTGCCCTCTGCTGGCCGGTGTCTCATCTGCTACTGGCCCCATGTCCCTCCTGGACCCCGGTGCCCCTTACCCTGGGGTTCTGCCCCAGCAGTACCCCTGGTCTGGGTCTCCCGTCCCAGGGGAACCCCCAACCCTCTAAAACCACCTTGCCTCAATGGCTACCACCAGTCACCATCTAGCCCCCATTCACTGGGGCAGACTGCCATCTGTAACAGCCAGTCAGCATTGGCAAGGGGTTCGGATCAGCTGCCTCTCCCTAACCTTGGCCCCAGTACCTTTGAAGGCCTTCACCACAGCCTGCTGCCTGGGGTTTTACCAGGCTGGATCTTCCCAGTTCCCTTTGCCCTTCCCCAGCACTGCTCCACCTCAGGTACCTTGCTCCCAGGTAGCTAGCCCTTCCCACTCCAGGGCTAGAGTGAGACTCCTTCAGTTCCTGGTCCTCAGCCCTCTTATCAGGGCCAGCTGGACCCTAATTGAGCTGGCCACAGCTGTGGCTGCTTCCCCAATCAGCCTAGCTTGGCTGCTTTTAACCCCCGCTTATCAGAGCGGGGCAGTTGCCCCACTACAACCCCATAAATCCTATGGATGGCCCTGTCTGCCCTCAGGTAACCAACCATGAGTCCCACCCCTTAAATTCCTTGGGAATTTTGAAAGTCCCCTTCCTGTTTGTTTGATGATGCGTGCAGCAGTCTCAGCGCATCTTTCCAGGTGACCATGCCTGCTCCCACTTGGAGCAATGCCGAGCTGCTGGACCTCATCAGCATCTGGGGAGAGGAGGCTGTCCAGTCCTAGCTGCAGTCCAGATGTAGGAAGTATGATACCTACAGATAGATTTGAGGATGCATGACAGAAAGGGGCTATGACTGGGACGCAGTGCAGGCTCAAAGTGAAGGAGCTGCAGAACGCCTAACACAAGATGTGGGAGGCAAACCGCCGCTCTAGTGCTGCGCACACAAGCTTCCGGTTCTATGTGATACTCGGTGGCACCCCCACCTCCACTGCGAAGGCCACTGTGGATACTTCAGTGGCATGCACACCACTTGAGAGTGGACCGAGCCAGGAGGAGGAAATCTTGGACGAGGCTGTGGAGTAGGAAGGGGACCCAGAGGCAGAGGATTACTCAGAGGTCAGAGATACATGCAGCCAGGAGCTCTTCTCTACCCTGGAGGAGGCTAGACGGTCATAACTGTCGCAGTTTGGCGAAGCACAAACAGGAGAGGAGGCCCCTGGTAGTAGCTTTGATTTTGGGAATTGCTGAAGTGAGTTGTTAGGGGCAGGAGGCTTGCAGAAAGCAGGCTTGTGTCTGTATGATGCACGTACCACCATCCCATGCCTAGTCTGAGCTGCGGAACAGGGTGGTGTTTGACTCCCTCACTGCACGGGAATCTGCCTCAGCGATCTCCAGGAAACTCTCATGGAGATATTGGGCAATCTGCTGCTGCAGGTTCTTTGGCAGAGCTGCATTGTTTCTTGCCCCATTAAGGGTAACTTTCCCATGCCACTCTGCCGTCACGGTTGGGGAGGGAGAGGGGAGGAAGAGAGACACGGACCATTGCTGCACAGAGGCAAGCCAGGGCAGAAGCCGCAGTCTTAGAGAAGACCCTCCCTTGAGTCCCTGCTCACCCTCAGCAATGCGATATCTTCCATAATGAACACAGTTTGTGGAAAATGTGGAGACAGTAATGATTATAAGGCCCTCCCCTACAGTGCTGGCTCTCCCCAGGAGCCACATGCCCAGTGTACAGTACAGTCCTGGAACACTGATTTCCCCTGCCCCTGCGGTTACTCACCATTTTGGGTTCATGTGTGCTTGCCTGGGGTCAGCCAGTTAGTAACACGTATGTGAATAGTGGCTGTGTTTTAAATCACCGAATCAGTGGTCTGTGTGTTGCAAACAATACTGCTTCTGTAAAATGTTGCATTTTGGCTTCACAGATATGACCCTGGGCTCCCAGCCTCCCTCTTTGTTATCGCTGGCTGAATGGCTGCGCAGAATTAGAAAGCAGCCACAAAGAACTAAAGAGGACTTTCTGCATGATGTCATGATGCACTCCACAGCCAAGAAACAGGAACTGAAGGAGTGGCAGGACAGCGAGATGAGGGACTGAAAGGAGAACACCAGATCAAAGCCATGGAGCGGCTCTTAAAATGTTATGGAGCGCCAAGCGTACATGCTCCAGGTGATACTAGCACTGCAAACTGAGCATCTCTGTGCCCACCCTCCCCTGCAGCTGCTGTCACAAAACTCTTTCCCATGCACCCTCCCCCCCCCAAGACACCACTAACACTCTTATCAACCTCTTGACTCCAGTCTGTACCTGCTGCATTCCTCTCCTGCCCTATCACAATCCAGCCCTGTGGACTCCCAGTACCCACTGCACTCAACACCCATCCCTCTGCAGTTTAGCCTTGCTAAAGTACAGTACCTGCTGCATGGTACTCCAAAGGACAGGATTGCATATGATCCCTGGACATACACAAAATCTTTAACCATCTCGGGACCCCCCCCCCTCCCAACCCCCTCAGTGCTAGTGGGTTTTTTTGTTTCTCCCTCTCCTCGGGTTGTGTTTCTTAATAAAAATTGTTTTGGTTTGAAAGCAAACTGAAAGCAAAGAGCCCTGCAACAGGCAATTTTCTTAAACCTTCACCGTGCATCATATGCACCAATCACGATCACCTCCTAGCATTACAAGCACTGTACTCCTGAGCATAGCAAAAAATTTTAGTGGCTTTCAGCTTCAAATTGCTACTTCAAGGCATCCCTGATCTTTTTGGCCCCACACTGTGCCCCTCTAATAGCCCTGGTCTCTGGCTGTTCAAATTCAGCCTCCAGGCACTGGAGCCTCAGCAGTCCAGCCCTGAGTGAAGCTGTCACCCTTCCTTTCACAAATATTATGGAGTGCAGAGCACATGGCTATAGTCATAGGACTATAGTCATTGGCCAGGTTCAGCCTCCCATAGACACAGCACCAGTGGGCCTTTAAATAGCCAAAAGCACACTCAGTCATTCTGCACTTGTTCAGCCTGTTGAACTGCTCCTTGCTGCTGTCAAGAGACCCCGTATACGGCTTCATAAGCCACGGCATTAAGGTGTAGACAGGCTCTCCTAGGATCCCAACGGGCATTTCGACTTCCCCTATGGTGATCTTCTAGTCCAGGAAGAAAGTCCATGCTTGCAGCTTCCTGAACAGGCCTGTGTTCCAAAAGATGCATACGTCATGCCCCTTTTCGGACCAGCCTGTATTAGTGTCTGTGAAATGCCCACAAGCGCCTGGAGAACCATAGAGAAATACCCCTTCCAATTAATGTACTCTGTGGCTAGGTGATCTGGTGCCAGAATTGGAATATGCATGCCATCTATCGCCCCTCTGCAGTTAGGGAATGTGCAAAGCCATCAACAGTGTCACACACGTTGCCCAGAGTCATGGTCTTTTGGAGCAGGATACGAGTAATGGCCCTGCACACTTCCATCAACACGAGTCCAATGGTAGACTTTCCCACTCCGAACTAGTTAACAACTGATCGGTAGGAGTCTGGAATAGCCAGCTTCCACAGTGCAATTGCCATGCGCTTCTCCAGTGACTTCTCATTCTTGTGTCCTTGCACTGCAGGGCTGGGGCGAGCTTATCTCAGTCCCATGAGTGTAGCTTTCCTCATCCAAAAGTTCTGCAGCCTCTGCTAGTCATCCCAGATGTGCATCACGATGTGATCCCACCACTCAGTGCTTGTTTCCCAAGCCGAAAGGCGGCGTTCCACTATGGTCAGCACCTCCGTGAATGCCACAAGCAATCTCTTGTCATAGCTACTTCATGTGGCGAGATCAATGATGCACTCCTCTTGCCTTTGTAGTTTAAGGAATAACTCCACTGCCACTCATGACATGTTAGTGAGAGCAAGCAGCATATTGGTCAACAGTTGGGGATCCATTTCTGCAGCCTGAAGAGGCAGGGCACGCCATACACAAACCATTGAAAGATGCGCCAAATGAGGATGGAAGCACAGGGATTGCTGGGATGCGAAGCAATGCATCACGGGGCACTGCGACAGGACCCAGGATGCCCCATGACCCCTCCGCCTTCCTACAATTCTTAGCGGCAGAAGAGGAAGAGATGCTCTGTGGGATGGCTGTGCACAGTGCACCGCTCCAAATACCGCTGCAAGTGCCGCAAGTGTGAACACGCTATTGCGCAGGCAGCTGACAGTGTGAACACACAACAGCGATTTCCCTTCAGTGCTCTCTGAGCAGCTATGTAACTGCCAGCGATGTAACTCTGCCAGTGTAGACATACCCTAGAAGTGGCTCAAACTTTTTGCTGGTGAGCCCTTTCACATAGCAAGCCTCTGAGTGCAGCCCCCCTTATAAATTAAAAACACTTTTTATATATTTAACACCATTTTAAATGCTGGCAGTAAAGCGGGGTTTGGGGTGGAGGCTGACAGCTCACAATCCCCCCCACCCCTGTAATAACCTCACAACTCCCCCCAGACCCCCGAGGGGTCCCAACCCCCAGTTTGAGAACCCCTGCCCTATACTCTCTCCAATCCAGCTTCTGCCCCTTGCACTCAACTGAAACAGTTCTTTTCACAGTCTAAAAAATAAATTATATATATAATTTATATATATATATATATATATATATATATATATATATATATATATATATATAAATAAATCATAAATTATAATCAATAGAGGAGTTTGTGGAACCTAAGTCTAACCACCTACAATACTCAAGGCCTTTTGTTTCAAAGGAAACAATGCAGAAAGCAACTATTATTTTGAAATCTTAAAATAAGTTTTCCACTAAGTGAAGACAAAGAAATTAGGAAGAAAAGTTTCTAAACTGGTATTTTCCTCCAAAAACAATCAGCATTTCCAACCTGTTCCAACCTATTAGTCAATCAGTGAGTGTTTTTTAATCTTTCACATAATGAACCAACATGTAGCAATAAAGTATTTAAGTGCCTCAATGAGGAGGTTGCAATCACTTGAAAATGTACACGTTTGGTTAATGGGTGATTGTGGCTTAAAGAAGGGCTTTGAAGTGTGTGGGTGGGTGTGGGTGGTGGTGGAGGAGGGAATTAATAAACAGCTCTAGATAATTCAATACCTTGTGCCAAGTGAAAGCTGAAGTCAGCTCTGTACCACTTTAAAGAACAGTCCTGCAGTGGAGTTTGTCAGCAGTGGGTGTCACTCTGTGCACTGGAATGAAGAATGTGTGGAGAAGGGTTGTGTTTAAACATTTTGGGTGACATCATGGCTCCATTGAAGTAACTAGGAGTTTTGTCAGTGATTTAAATGAAGCCAGGATTTCACCCTGTAAGTATAATTCATAATGCAGAGTAGCTAGATATTTTAACTGGACATTTAATAAACATGAAACTTTTTCTTGCTACTATAAACCAATGTACCTTATTACTGCAGATACATGAAAAGTCTATTTTTAAATTACAGATTGTAAAGAAAAATCCCAGATGATCATTCTAATCTGAACAAGTGGCAAAAGAACATGTTTATTGTAGTGAATGAAGATCAATATTTTAGAGTTGTTTAAACAACGAAACCCAAAGGTATTTTTATATTAATTACCACCATTGTGGATTTCTGCAGCTCTGGTTGACACATACCAAAACCTGCAGATCAGTCACATGACACTCCCTTGGCTCATAGGAAGGTCAAGACGGAACATACTGCCAACCCACCATTTTTCTACTTCTACTAGTTTGGGGCCCTTTGTGCCTATTTTACTTCCCCTTTGCACACCATCGGGGGAACATCCGAATTGAGTTTGTAGTTAAGTGTACGGTATTTTCCTTGGGGAAAAAACATGACAATAGATGCCTTGTTTTTGTGGGGAAGGGGAGAGGTTCTTAAATTGCCACCAAGTGGTAAACTGGACCAATTTACAGTTTGGGGTGGAAATCATGCAAATCTCATTGGTTTTGCTCAAAGGTCAGGAACATTTGGCAGTTTCATCTGAGCAGTTGTTGCTGTTATACAAATATATGAATGAGATCAGACTCAGACCTGTAATTTCTAGTTTACCTTTAGTTTGGAAGTGGTAAAAATTGTTGCTGTGTTTTGTGCCATGTGAGAACAGGCTTGGTGCTCTAGAACTGCTCTGAATGAAGTTCAGTCACTCTTGTAGTGTAACTTCTCCTCGGGGCACACTAGGGCAAGCCTCCTGGATGTCAGCACCTCCTGGGTCTGACCTTGGAGCATTCCGCACCCCTGTTCCACTCCATGAGCACCCTGCAGTCAGTCCACCTGAATAGGAGACCTTGAGAAGCCTTACACAGCCCCTCCCACAAGGGGCCATCTATCCCCTAGTCTTCTGCAGTGACTCTCAGCCAGGGTTGTAAAACAGAGGGATTTATTAGTTGTCTGGAACATGAGTAGAACAGTTGTTAGCACAGAAAAGTAGGAAGAGTCAGCAAAAACCACCTTGGGGAGACCCAGAGTCCTGGGCTCTCCCCCCAAGTCCCAAACTAGGAAACTGACTAGCTTCCAGCCACCCACCCTCAGCCGTGTCCAGTGGCCCCTCCTCTGTCCTTTGTCTCTTTCCCAGGCAAACTGGTCACATGGCCTCAACCTCTTTGTTCTCCAACTCTTTCAGCTGGCTCCTTGCAGAGGATGGGCCACGGCCATCAGTTGCCAGGATACAGTATGTACAGCCATTGTCTGGGCCCAGCCAGCTAGATGGCAGTCACACCTGCCCTCTAGGGGTCTCTGCAATGATTACACACCCTTATCCCACCACCTAGATATTTGTGCAATGCATAGGGGAAACTGAGGCACACTCAGTATTCAAACAAAACATTAAAGAAAATTCCCACTTTGTCACACCACGCTCTACAAAAAGCCAAAAGATTAAACCCATGGATTGAATCCATCCCTGCATGTCAGTACATTTTGTAATTAATATAGTTACAAGGTTGTGTTGCATTAGCAAGTTAAAACTAATGAGTCTTATTTATCTGGGGTTTTCAGTGGTGCTCAGCTTTGAGTGTAGTAGTGTAAAAAACCAAGCTGTGTTCAAGTGGGAAAATATACAAATTGTACTCTGACTTGTTTTAATGGAATCCTAAAAGTAATACTACAGTTTTTTTTGGGGGGGGGGAGGGAGACTGGACAAAGGGCATTTTTCTGCTTCTGTGGTTCCCAGCTGCAGATGGGAAGTGGATTTTGCACTTACATGTTATAACTTATAGCAGCCCATAAGTTGTTTAATCAAACAGTCAGAGTGAGCATCAAAGAAATGAAGCAATGCAATCATTGTGCTTCATAATATGAATAGCATTCAATGACACATTGCAGAAGGAGCCAGAAATAACATAGAAAAGGTTGTTCACAGAACAGATTGCATCGTGAGCTCCTGCTACCAAGCTTCAGATGCTGCAACTCAAATCTCATCCCTGAGTGAGTTCCCTGCACAGATCCTGGCTCCCACTTTGGCTGGCAAGCTCCCCTAACAAGGCAGCTGAGAGTAGGACATTTGTGTATCTTGATATATGCCTACCTACTAACACCAGGAATAGGCATGGGGGGGATCCTTGGGGGAATGGTGCGGTGCTGTTGTCAGAGCATACTGCCCAGGTAGTATAATCGCTACTGGGGGGAGAGGTGCTGACCCTGAAATCAGGGTTGTGTGATGAAGGCTCCATGCCACCTTTGCCCACCAAACTGCACCAAGTAGAACTGTGGCACAGCTGAAGATCGGACCCTGAATGTTTTTCTTGTTCGGTTGTTCATATTTTGTTCAGCACCACTCCATCCCCACACACTAGGAGAACACTTTCACAGGGCAGCCTTTGTTTTTGTGCACACATGCCTGTGCCCACTCCCTAAAGATGCAGACAGCCTGTGTGTGCGCACATGTTCTTTAAATAGTGTAAGTGTTAGCATTTTGAGCAGATTTTTTCCACCAGGTGCAGTAGCCGGCTTGTGGAATTGGCATTTGCACAGATGGAGGCCAGATAGGAGCCTGGCTGGAAAGTTAGCCCCTAATGCACAGAGGGTTCATATTCAGGTTTTGAAAAAATGTAAAGACAAGTGACTATAGGAACCTGAGTGGTGGAATGACTAGATGGAGCTGTAGGTAAGATAACAAAACAGCCACCACAAACTGAATTTGTGGCTCAGAATATCAGACAATTAAACTATTCCTCATTCTGGTTCCCTAGAAGTTTTCATTATTAAAGCTTTATAGCATGTTTTCACACCACCTGTTTGATTTTGTTCATCATTTCACCAGCTAATGGTCACTTAGAACTTCCAGGCTCATTTTTAATGCAATAGTGATATATTAAACTATAAAAGGGTCAGCCTTCAGTTTATACACCAAGGGGCTCTATTCTGCTCTCAATAGCTTGCCCATAAATCCGTCATTGTACGATCAACTTTACATGGAGTTGTGAGAGATCAGGTTCTGTAAAATGTGTGGCTGCTTTGGTGTAGCTAGTCAGACACTTTTCCCAGTAATCCTAATCTGACAATGGAAAATATTTACAGAATGTTGACTGTAGCTTAAATCAAATTGTATATTTTAAATGGGTGCTTCCCGGTATGATGCAGATAAAGCCTCCATTTAAAGAGAGGAATGACTAGATTTGAACAATAGCTGAAACCTTCATTGGAAAATTTGTAGGGAATGAACTGCATCAAAGAGGCTTAATGTACTAAGTATAGTGGTAAAACACCCCATGTCCCAGTGCTGCCACTTTCTAATGTCTGAAAACCGGACACTACAGCAGGAGCACAGCAACCTCCCCCTGCCCCTGCTCTGGCTCCTTCCCTAGGCCCCACTCCCTCCTCTCCACCCCGTTGTCACTTGTGGCTGTCTCCCTCCCTTCGTAGCTAGATCCTCTCCACCTCCTCTCCCCTAGAGCTGGGCTGGGAGCTGCAGCCCCTGCCACAGAGCCTGCCTGCCCACGAGATGCAGTTAGGAGGTGGCCCTGGATGAACAGGGGCTGGCATGAGTTGATGTCCTGACACCTCCCCCCACCCACAGTAATGGGACTTTTGGTGTCCTGTCAGTACATCTGCCAGGTTCCCTTTTCGACTGGACTTTCCGCTTGAAAACTGGCAATCCTTGTGCTGCCTCATTTACCTGGTACAGTTTGACTGATGTACAAACATCCAATGGATTATTGGCACAGGAAATGATGCCACTGTGCCCCACTGCAGTACAGAAACTGTCACACAGAGGCTGGATTGAATGCAAGCAGCAGAGAGGATGGGATACTAATCAGTGGCCTGATCTGACTCCCCATTGAAGTCAATGTGAATTAAATCAGGCCACTGACATGATGACACCTCTATCTTCTGTGGATGGCAAATATTGTAAAAGCTCCATTAGGTGTAGGGCCCTACCAAATTCACAGCTGCAAAAAAAATGTGTCAGACCATGAAATCTGGTCTCCCCTGTGAAATCTGACCTTTTGGATACTTTTACCCTATCTCTGAGAGCTGGGCAGCCACAAAGCAGCAGCTGCTGGCCAGGCACCCAGCTCTGAAGGCAGCACCGGCACCAGCAACAGCGCAGAAGTAAGGGTGGCAATACTGCAGTCTCCCTACAACAGCTTTGCAACCCCTCCTTTTGGTCAGGATCTCCAGTTTGAGAAGCACTGAGTCTTAAGCCCTTTTTACATGTTTATATTTTCCCATTTTTAAATACATATTCCTGGTTTGTTACAATACTGTGAAATTTAAGAGTTAAATATCTGAAACTGTGAAATTCAAGATTTTAAAAATGCTATGACTGTGAAATTTACAAAAGTGGACCATGAATTTGGTAGGGTCCTAGCTATGTATTTTTAGAAGAACTTGCCAACATTGACTTAACTCAGGTGCATCAACTGGGGTAACTTGGATAGTCAGGCATGAGAATGTGAGTCACTTGCAGGGGCAGCTCCAGGCACCAGCACAGCAAGTGCGTGCGGGGGGCGGCCTTCTGGTAGCTGTGAGGGTGGCAGTCAGGCAGCCTTTGGCGGCATGCCTGCGGGAGGTCCGCTGGTCCCGCGGTTTCGCAGCGGGTACACCAAAGCTGTGGGATTGGCAGACCTCCCGCAGGCATGCTGCCAAATCCGCGTGACCGTGGACTGCCTGCGGGTGCGCTGCCAAAGGCCGCCTGACTGACGTGCTTGGGGCAGCAAAAAAAAAAAAACATCGAGCCACCCCAAGTCACTTGGGCACGCCAACATATTTTCATGTTCTCCACCACTTTATTTCCCGCCCCCAAACACACACACACACCTTCCCTTAAAATTCTAATATTCCCCCAGAAGGAATTGTTGCTTTGGCATTACGTTAGAAAACAACCCAAACAAACCCTGTTCGCACCTCACAGACAAGGACAGAATGGAGACTATACTGTTATCAGTTATCTCAGATGTAGTTCAAGAGCCCCGTTTTGCGGATCTACTTTTTGTGTGTGCATGAAACTGAAAATGCAAAGTGAGAGAAGACCAGTATGACCATGGAACACATGCAGATTAAAATTCTGAGTCAATGGACAAAATCATTAACAATAGACTCTTTGGAAAGTTTGTTAGAGATGTAATATCCAGCACACCAAGAACAGATCCTAGTCTCCACTCTGGCAGGGAAGCTACCTTAACAAGACATCAGAAGGTAGGAAATGTGTGCGTCTCCTGCCATCCACCCAGGGCTGCCCCGGGGGGGGGGGGGGGGGGAGGGGGGGAGGGAAAGGAGGAGGAAGTGGTCCATTTGTCTTGGGCCCCACAGGGATATATAATAGAACTTTTTTTATGGAAGGGGCCCCCGAAATTGTTTTGCCCTGGGCCCCCTGAATCCTTTGGGCAGCCCTGCATCCACCATCATCCCATCAGTGGGTAAGGGCTTCAGGGACATGCTATGTGGAATGAGGGAGTGTTTTCAGAGTACGTTGCCTTCTGGACATCCCAAGGGAGTGGAATTGTTGTTAGGGGACAGTTACACAGTTTGCCTAACTTAACCCCCCACCTCACCTTCAGCTAATCTAAATGATCCTGGGTGCTGACCTGTTTGCCACAGACCCAAGAATCCGGGGAGTGCAAAGAAGGCTTAAAGACACCTTTTCCCACCCAACTGCACCAAGTGGATCTCTGGCACAGCTGAAGATCCAGCCCTGAATATGGTACTCATATTTCTTTCAGCAAAATTATTTGCATGTACACCTGATCTCTTGCATTACAGGTCAAAAGAGTAAGTGTGGCTCTTGGGTTAGCATCAAATTTAATGAAAACCATCCAGCTCTTGGGAGCTGAACAGTCCTTGCACTAGACAGGACCCTAAAAAGCAAGGGAGTCTCTTCATCAATTCTGTGGCCATTCATTTTCCTCCAAAAAATGACAGCAGCATTACTGCAATGTTTCATTACTCACTCAATAATTGTAAAAAAAAAAAAGTGTCTAATATGGAGTCCAGTTTCATTTACAGATTCAATTTGCAAGCTTTAATAAATCACAAATAAAGAAAAGGAAGCATAGTGTACTGATGCCTTCTTGCTGATTTAAAGTGACAGCCTCATATTTCCTAAAGCAAAATGCAGCTACTTAACATTCTTGTATATCATCTCACAATTACTATGATCAACAGGAGGACACAGCCTAAGGCTAGCATTCAGGAAGTGATTTTGGTATTGTCAGCAGCAGGGTTCCAAGTACTTCACTAAGATTTGGCATATATTAAAATTTAAGAAAGAAATAGCAAACAACAAGACAGACTTTGAGCAAGACAATGATGGAACAGTCACTAATCAAAACCAAGCAGAATAAAAGTATAGAGAATGGGTGGGATTAACACTACCTGCTTCCTGGGATGATGAAAGAGCTATTTTGTAATTCACTTTAAAAAAAAATGGCTACTGTAAAAGAATCTCTTTTCAGGAAGTAAGTTTTACTTTGAGCTGGTTGTTAAGCAGAATTTTTGTCCTATGGGAAATTCTGATATTTTGACATTTGTTCTCATTCCAAATCAGGATGAAAAGTTGAAATATTTTCCCCCCCAAATGGTAAATTTAAAAAAATGGGCTTAACAGAGACTGAAACATTTTGTTTTAACATTTTCAGTCAAAACAAACCCTTTATACATTTTGGGATCAAAACGTTTAGGTTTGATTCAGCATTAGTCTATGCTGCTGTGCCATGGGAGTTGAAGGTGTGGGTGCCTTATGCTCCAATTTTCCTCTATAGGCAGGGCTTCCTGGCTGGACTATGTTTCTCAAGAAGTACCATGTCATGCACTCCCATGATGCATTGGGGCTGGACACCTGGAGTGAAAAACAGATTGCATCGTAGGAGACATAGCCCAACCAAGGAACACTGCCCACTGAAGAGAATGGGGGGTATGAGGCACCCGAACTACAACTCCCAATTGTCACCTCAACAGCTCAGGTGAAAACAGATTAACATCAAATTACCCTGAAACAAAATATTTTTATTCAGTTCAACAAACCAAAATGTTTTGATTTGGGTCAAACCAAATGATGCGCTCCATCAGCCTGTAGATGTGTAATGAGTCAGTTATAGAAACTTTAAACATTACATTTGGTCAAGAATCACAGGTTAACATTTTACTTTATTTGAAAAATGTTGATCCCCATTCTATAACACAATCCAGTCATAATAGGTTCTTCTAAACTAGATGACCTGAATTTGCAATGTAAACAAAAACAAACAAAAAAAACACCCAAGCAAAAAATGAACTTTTTAACAAAAAAAAAAAAATCCCCTAGGCCTTTTTCATACAACATAAGGAAGCCAAAAAGGGCACATGCCCAGTTCTTCCTTTGCTAATCATTTTTAACCCTGCCACAAACACACAGTAAAACACTTCTATGTTAGAGGGGACACTCAAATTTAGTTAGGTACAAGTCTACCTGGGGACCCAGTGTAACAAAAACAAGCCATTTATGGTGTTGTTGAATTAATTAGTGTTAGGGTACCTAGAGCCTGGTATAGGCATCTTTTCTACTATTTAACTAAAAAGTTAACAAATATCTTCTATATTTGAAAGGAACATCTACTTGTGTATAACAGGTAAAATCCTGATCCTCTTGAAGTCTATGGGACTTTTGTCACTGACTTCAATGGGGGCCAGGGTTTCACTCAAGGTTTTAATGTGGCAGCAAATATGTCAGCATTGCAAATACCGCACCCAACTACCTTTAACAGTCAGGCTGGGCCTGGATGTAGTTCCTAGCATATGACAGATATTTTATCTCAGTAATGTTAGCAGATTCATTTTCTGTCTACCTTTTTCAGAACAATAGGGAAGATCAAGAAGGATGGAGTTAGACAAAAATAAGCAGGAGGCTGAAAAGTGTTTAGAATAGTGTGATAAAGTTCCTCCCTTATCTTGGTGGGTCCTGCACTTATTGGTAGATTTTCTTGCCTCAGAGATTCACCATGTGGGTTGTGGAACAGCCCAGAGACCTTCCCCTCTGGAAGAACCCACAGTCCAGGTCAATTGGGAGTTTGGGGGGGGAACCCAGGCCCACCCTGTACTCCAGGTTCCAGCCCAGGGCCCTGTGGATTGCAGCTGTCTAGTGCCTCCTGTAACAGCTGCATGACAGCTATAACTCCCTGGGCTACTTCCCCATAGCCTCCTCCAAACACCTTCCTTAGTCTCACCACAGGACCTTCCTCCTGGTGTCTGATAACGCTTGTGCTCCTCAGTCCTCCAGCAGCACAGCCTCTCAGCTCCTTGCACCTCTTGCTCCCAGCTCCTCACACTCACACTAGAAACTGAAGTGAGCTCCTTTTAAAACCCAGGTGCCCTGATTAGCCTGCCTTAATTGATTCTAGCAGCTTCTTCTTAATTGGCTCCAGGTATCCTAATTAGCCTGCCTGCCTGCCTGAACTGGTTCCAGCAGGTTCCTGATTACTCTAGAGCTGCCCCTGCTCTGGTCACTCAGGGAACAGAAAACTACTCATCCAGTGACCAGTATATTTGCCCTCTACCAGACTCCTGTACCCCACTGGTCTGGGTCTGTCACAATAGGAAGGAACAAAAATCAAATTATGGGCAATTAAAAAAGTACTTTCTCTCTTCCCTCTTTTATGCTGTCCCTGTTCCCACCCAGACTGTAGGAGAAATAGCTTCATTAGTTTATGTGGTGTTTGTTTTTATATTTTGTGTGTGTGTGTGTGTGTGTGTGTGTGTGTGAGTGAAAGTTAAGTCAAAGATTTAGTTAGTTCTGAACATGATGAGGGCCACAGTGTTGCCCTTGGGGGATTGAGTTCCACAGTCTACATCCCACTCTGCTGAAAGTTCTGTTTCCCATATTCAAGATCCTGTCCATGAGTGGGAGATTTTCATTGCTCCAATGGAATACAGTTGTCCTGAGAAGGCATGTTCAGGTGCTGAGCCATTCTGTGGACATTAGAATGATCTCTTTCATGAACATTGGCACAGTGTTTCCTACTCTAGGGCACATTGGTTTACAATTAGGATTGGACAAGTTTGGTTCTGCCGCATTGCAAATGTTTTTTGAAAATCAGAGTGGGACACATGGCCAGAAAGGGTTAAGCCTCCTGCAGGATAAATGACCCAAATTCAAACCTTTAGGGACATATTGGTAAATAATGTTTGTTTGTTTACATATATATTGTTAGAGGCTGACAATTTAATCAAACAGTTCCTGTCTGTGCTGTATTCTGTTAATTCAGAGATCAAAAGGAGATCTTAACATTTAAATGAACTGTAAATATATAAAAAGAACAGGAGTACTTGTGGCACCTTAAAGACTAACAATTTTATTTGGGCATAAGCTTTCGTGGGCTAAAACCCACTTCATTGTATGCATGGAAAATACAGTAGGAAGATATATATATACACAGAGAACATGAAAAAATGGATGTTGCCATACGAACTGTAACGAGACTAATCAATTAAGGTGGGCTATTATCAGCAGGAGAAAAAAAATTTTTTGTAGTGATAATCAGGATGGCCCATTTCAAACAGTTGACAAGAAGGTGTGAGTAACAGTAGGGGGGGAAATTAGCATGGGGAAATAGTTTTTATTTTGTGTAATGACCCATCCACTCCCAGTCTTTATTCAAGCCTAATTTAATGGTGTCCAGCTTGCAAATTAATCCCAGTTCTTTGGTTTCTCGTTGGAGTTTGTTTTTGAAGTTTTTTTTGTTGCAGAATTGCGACTTTTAGGTCTGTAATTGAGTGACCAGGGAGGTTGAAGTGTTCTCCGACTGGTTTTTGAATGCTATAATTCTTGACATCTGATTTGTGTCCATTTATTCTTTTGCATAGAGACTGTCCGGTTTGGCCAATGTACATGGCAGAGGGACATTGCTGGCACATGATGGCATATATCACATTGGTAGATGTGCCGGTTATCGAGCCTCTGATGGTGTGGCTGATGTGATTAGGTCCTATGATGGTGTCCCTTGAATAGATATGTGGACAGAGTTGGCAACGGGCTTTGTTGCAAGGATAGGTTCCTGGGTTAGTGTTTTTGTTGTGTGGTGTGTGGTTGCATGATGAGTATTTGCTTCAGGTTGGGGGGCTGTCTGTAAGTGAGGACTGGCCTGTCTCCCAAGATCTGTGAGAGTGAGGGATCGTCCTTCAGGATAGGTTGTAGATCCTTGATAATGCGCTGGAGAGGTTTTGGTTGGGGGGTGAAGGTGATGTCTAGTGGCGTTCTGTGACTTTCTTTGTTGGGCCTGTCCGGAGTAGGTGACTTCTGGGTATTCTTCTGGCTCTGTCAATCTGTTTCTTCACTTCAGCAGGTGGGTACTGTAGTTTTAAGAACGCTTGCTAGAGATCTTGTAGGTGTTTGTCTCTGTCTGAGGGATTGGAGCAAATGCGGTTGTATCTTAAAGCTTGGCTGTAGACAGTGGATTGTGTGATGTGGTCTGGATGAAAGCTGGAAATCCTGATAGGAACAACCATGGATCCAACATGATGGAGGGGAGATTGAAACTGAGAGACCTTTCTTATTCCATTCTCCAAGATAGAGCTGTATGGAACACTTTCAGCAAAATATGCTGTTTCATCAAAGCCAAAACATTTCATGGAGACACTTCAGTTTTGATGAAAATTTTGTTGAAAAGGAAATAAATATTTGGGAGGGGAAGGAAGAGGAGAACAAGAGACTCTCTCTACAGCTGTATCAGATGGTTAGCCATTGTAGTCTGTAGTCACAAAAACAACAAGGAATCCGGTGGCACCCACAAAAGTGTTCCATACAGCTCTATCTTGGAGAATGGAATAAGAAAGGTCTCTCAGTTTCAATCTCCCCTCCATCATGTTGGATCCACGGTTGTTCCTATCAGGATTTCCTATTTATGTCCAAATAAATCTGTTAGTCTTTAAGGTGTCACCGGACTCCTCATTGTTTTTGTCTCTACAGCTGGGTGCTTGTGGGTTCTGGGTTGGAATGTAGCAGGCTCTGCTCTCCCTGATTTAATGTGATCTGGGATGAAAAGCTCTGCACTGAATCAGGCAGATAAGGGACTTTGAACTAGGTCTCCCACATGCCAGGATACACACATACTTTTGAGAGCTTTTGCTTTTGTCTCAATAATGAATGAAAACAAATTATGAAACTTTGAAAATTACCATGAAAAGGAATTCTCCTCCTCTGTTCAGCTCTAATCCAAGATACCAAGAAATACAGGTTAGATAGTTTCTCAAAATATCTGAGATAAGACTTCCTATTGAAAAGGGAGGCAGAAATGCTATGTATAAGCATAGGGTGAAGGAAAGAGATGGCAGAGATAGCATCATGCTACATATACCCTTCCACCAAATAAGAAATGAATGACAAATGGACATGGAGAATTAAAGAACAACATATGCCGTAAAGCAGGGGTTCTCAAACTGGGGGTTGGGAGGGTATTACATGGGGAGGTCGCGAGCTGTCAGCCTCCACCCCAAGCCCCACTTTGCCTCCAGCCTTTATAATGGTGTTACATAACATAAGAACATAAGAACGGCCATACCGGGTCAGACCAAAGGTCCATCTAGCCCAGTATCCTGTCTACCGACAGTGGCCAATGCCAGGTGCCCCAGAGGGAGTGGATCTACAGGCAATGATCAAGTGATCTCTCTCCTGCCATCCATCTCCATCCTCTGACAAACAGAGGCTAGGGACACCATTCCTTATCCATCCTGGCTAATAGCCATTAATGGACTTAACCACCATGAATTTATCAAGTTCTCTTTTAAACACTGTTATAGTCCTAGCCTTCACAACCTCCTCAGGTAAGGAGTTCCACAAGTTGGCTGTGCGCTGCGTGAAGAAGAACTTCCTTGTATTTGTTTTAAACCTGCTGCCTATTAATTTCATTTGGTGACCCCTAGTTCTTGTATTATGGGAATAAGTAAATAACTTTTTCTTATCCACTTTCTCCACATCACTCATGATTTTATATACCTCTATCATATCCCCCCTTAATCTCCTCTTTTCCCAAGATGAAGAGTCTAGCCTCTTTAATCTCTCCTCATATGGGACCCGTTCCAAACCCCTAATCATTTTAGTTGCCCTTCTCTGAACCTTTTCTAGTGCCAGTATATCTTTTTTTAGATGAGGAGACCACATCTGTATGCAGTATTCGAGATGTGGGTGTACCATCGATTTATATAAGGGCAATAATATATTCTCAGTCTTATTCTCTATCCCATTTTTAATGATCCCTAACATCCTGTTTGCTTTTTTGACCGCCTCTGCACACTGCGCGCACATCTTCAGAGAACTATCAACGATGACTCCAAGATCTTTTTTCTGACTTGTTGTAGCTAAATTAGTCCCCATCATATTGTATGTATAGTTGGGGTTATTTTTTCTAATGTGCATTACTTTACATTTATCCACGTTAAATTTCATTTGCCATTTTGTTGCCCAATCACTTAGTTTTGTGAGATCTTTTTGAAGTTCATCACAGTCTGTTTTGGTCTTAACTATCTTGAGCAGTTTAGTATCATCTGCAAACTTTGCCACCTCACTGTTTACCCCTTTCTCCAGATCATTTATAAATAAGTTGAATAGGATTGGTCCGAGGACTGACCCTTGGGGAACACCACTAGTTACCCCTCTCCATTCTGAGAATTTACCATTAATTCTTACCCTTTGTTCACGGTCTTTTAACCAGTTCTCAATCCATGAAAGGACCTTCCCTTTTATCCCTTGACAACTTAATTTATGTAAGAGCCTTTAGTGAGGGACCTTGTCAAAGGCTTTCTGGAAATCTAAGTACACTATGTCCACTGGATCTCCCTTGTCCACGTTTGTTGATCCCTTCAAAGAACTCTAATAGATTAGTAAAACACAATTTCCCTTTACAGAAACCATGTTGACTATTGCTCAACAGTTTATGTTTTTCTATGTGTCTGAAAATTTTATTCTTAACTATTGTTTCGACTAATTTGCCCAGTACCGATGTTAGACTTACCGGTCTGTAATTGCCGGGATCACCTCTAGAGCCCTTTTTAAATATTAGCATTACATTAGCTAACTTCCAGTCATTGGGTACAGAAGCCGATTTAAAGGACAGGTTACAAACCTTGGTTAAAAGTTCCGCAACTTCACATTTGAGTTCTTTCAGAACTCTTGGGTGAATGCCATCTGGTCCCGGTGACTTGTTAATGTTAAGTTTATCAATTAATTCCAAAACCTCCTCTCGTGACACTTCAATCCGTGACAGTTCCTCAGATTTGTCACCTACAAAAGCCGGCTCAGGTTTGGGAATCTCCCTAACATCCTCAACCGTGAAGACTGAAGCAAAGAATCCATTTAGTTTCTCCGCAATGACTTTATCGTCTTTAAGCGCTCCTTTTGTATCTTGATCATCAATGGGCCACAGTGGTTGTTTAGCAGGCTTCCTGCTTCTGATATACTTAAAAAACATTTTGTTATTACCTTCGGAGTTTTTGGCTAGCCGTTCTTCAAACTCCTCTTTGGCTTTTCTTATTACATTCTTGCACTTAATCTGGCAGCATTTATGCTCCTTTCTATTTGCCTCACTAGGATTTGACTTCCACTTTTTAAAGGAAGTCTTTTTATCTCTCACTGCTTCTTTTACATGGTTGTTAAGCCATGGTGGCTCTTTTTTAGTTCTTTTACTGTGTTTCTTAATTTGGGGTATACATTGAAGTTGGGCCTCTCTTATGGTGTCTTTAAAAAGCGCCCATGCAGCTTGCAGGGATTTCACTTTAGTCACTGTACTTTTTAACTTCAGTTTAACAAACCCCCTCATTTTTGCATAGTTCCCCCTTTTGAAATTAAATGCCACAATGTTGGGCTGTTGAGATGTTCTTCCCACCACAGGGACGTTGAATGCTATTGTATTATGGTCACTATTTCCAAGCGGTCCTGTTATAGTTACCTCTTGGACCAGCTCCTGCGCTCCACTCAGAACTAAATCTAGAGTTGCCTCTCCCCTTGTGGGTTCCCATACCAGCTGCTCCATGAAGCAGTCATTTAAAGTTTTGAGAAATTTTATCTCTGCATTTCGTCCTGAAGTGAAATGTTCCCAGTCAATATGGGGATAATTGAAATCCCCCACTATTATTGGGTTCTTAATTTTGATAACCTCTCTAATTTCCCTTAGCATTTCATCATCACTATCACTGTCCTGGTCAGGTGGTCTATAATAGATCCCTAATGTTATATTCTTATTAGAGCATGAAATTTCTATCCATAGAGATTCTATGAAACATGTGGATTCACTTAAGATTTTTACTTCATTTGATTCTACATTTTCTTTCACATATAGTGCCACTCCTCCCCCGCACGACCTGTTCTGTCCTTCCGATATATTTTGTACCCCAGAATGATTGTGTCCCATTGATTGTTCTCAGTCCACCAGGTTTCTGTGATGCCTATTATATCAATATCCTCCTTTATCACGAGGCACTCTAGTTCACCCATCTTATTATTTAGACTTCTAGCATTTGTGTACAAGCACTTTAAAAACTTGTCACTGTTTATTTGTCTGCCCTTGTCCGATTCTTTATGTGAATGTTTATCATCTGATCTGGCCCTTACATTATCCTCCTCCATCCTCTGCTCCTGACTATAACTTGGAGATTCTCTATCATTAGACTCTCCCCTAAGAGAAGTCTCTGTCTGATCCACGTGCTCCTCTGCAGTAGTTGGCTTTCCCCCATCTCCTAGTTTAAAAACTGCTCTACAACCTTTTTAAATGTTTAGTGCCAGCAGTCTGGTTCCACTTTGGTTTAGGTGGAGCCCATCTCTAATGTATAGGCTCCCCCCATCCCAAAAGTTTCCCCAGTTCCTAATGAATGTAAACCCCTCCTCTCTACACCATCGTCTCATCCATGCATTGAGACTCTGGAGCTCTGCCTGCCTACCTGGCCCTGTGCATGGAACTGGGAGCATTTCTGAGAATGCCATCATAGAGGTCCTGGATTTCAGTCTCTTCCCTAGCAGCCTAAATTTGGCCTCCAGGACATCTCTCCTACCCTTCCTTATGTCATTGGTACCAACATGTACCACGACCACCGGCTCCTCCCCAGCACTGCACATAAGTCTGTTTAGATGCCTCGAGAGATCTGCAACCTTCGCACCAGGCAGGCAAGTCATCATGCGGTTCTCCCGGTCATCACAAACCCAGCTATCTATAGACTCATAGACTCATAGACTTTAAGGTCAGAAGGGACCATTATGATCATCTGGTCTGACCCCCTGCATGCTGCAGGCCACAAAACCGTCCCTACCCTTCCCTGGACTCTGCGGTTGAAGTCCCCAATCCTGTGTTTTAGTGACTTCAATTGGCAGAGACCCTCCTGCTAGTGATCCCTGCCCCATGCTGCGGAGGAAGGCGAAAAACCTCCAGAGGCTCAGCCAATCTACCCTGGAGGAAAATTCCTTCCCGACCCCAAATATGGCGATCAGTAAGACCCCGAGCATGTAGGCAAGAGTCTCTAGCCTGACCCCTGTTAGCCATTATACTATTTACCTACCATTGCTTGGTATTCCTTGGCTACTACGTTTTACCATTAAACCATTCCCTCCATAAACTTATCTAACTTAATCTTAAAACCAGACAGGTCCGTCGCCCCCACCGTTTCCCTTGGAAGGCCGTTCCAATATTTCACCCCTCTGATGGTCAGAAACCTTCGTCTAATTTCAAGCCTGAACTTCCCCACGGCCAGTTTATATCCATTCGTTCTCGTGTCCAGATTAGTACTAAGCTGGAATAATTCCTCTCCCTCCCTTGTATTTATCCCTCTGATATATTTAAAGATAGCAATCATATCCCCCCTCAGCCTTCATTTTGTCAGACTAAACAACCCAAGCTCCTCTAGTCTCCTTTCATACGACAGGTTTTCCATTCCTCTGATCATCCTAGTCGCCCTTCTCTGCACCCGTTCCAGTTTGAGTTAATCTTTTTTAAACATGGGAGACCAGAACTGCACACAGTATTCCAAATGAGGTCTCACCAGCGCCTTATACAACGGAAGCAGGACCTCTTTATCCCTACTAGATATACCTCGCCTAATGCATCCCAAGACCGCATTGGCTTTTTTCACCGCCACGTCACATTGTCGACTCATAGTCATCCTGCGGTCTACAAGGACCCCTAGGTCCTTCTCCTCTTCCGTTACTTCTAACCAATGCGTCCCCAGCTTGTAACTAAAATTGTTATTAGTCGTCCCCAAATGCATCACCTTACACTTTTCACTATTAAATTTCATCCTATTTCTGGTACTCCAATTCACAAGCTCATTCAAGTCTCCCTGCAGAATATCCCTATCCTCCTCCGAATTTGCAACGCCTCCCACCTTCGTATCATCCGCAAACTTTATCAGCCCACTCCTGCAATCGGTTCCGAGGTCAGTTATAAATAGATTAAATAAAATGGGTCCCAAAACCGAACCTTGAGGCACTCCACTAGTAACCTCCCTCCAACCTGACAGTTCACCCTTCAATGTGACCCGCTGCATTCTCCCCATTAACCAATTCCTTATCCACCTCTGGATTTTCATATCGATCCCCATGTTTTCCAGTTTAACCAATAATTCCTCATGGGGTACAGTATCAAACGCTTTACTGAAATCCAGGTATATTAGGTCCACCGCATTTCCCTTATCTAATAAGTCCGTTACTTTCTCGAAGAAGGAGATCAGATTCGTTTGGCACGATCTGCCCTTCGTAAAACCATGTTGTAATTTATCGCAATTGCCATTAACCTCAAGGTCCTCAACTAGTTTCTCTTTCAGAATTTTCTCCAGCACCTTGCACACTACAGATGTTAAACTAACAGGCCTGTAGTTACCCAGATCACATTTTTTCCCTTTCTTGAAAATAGGAACCACATTAGCTATTCTCCAGTCTAACGGGACCACCCCCGAGTTTACAGATTCATTAAATATTATTGCTAATGGGCCTGCTATTTCCCATGCCAATTCCTTCAATATTCTCGGATGAAGATCGTCCGGTCCTCCCGACTTAGTCCCATTAAGGTGTTCAAGTTTTGTTTCTACCTCAGATATGGTAATCCCCCATCCTGTATGCCCCTCTGTCACGGTGCTACTATCCCTAATACCTTCATTGGCCTCATTAAACACTGATGCAAAATATTCATTGAGATATTGCGCCATGCCTAGATTATCTTTAATCTCCTCTCCGGCTATAGTCTTCAGCAGTCCCACTTCTTCTTTCTTTGCTTTCTTCCTATTTATATGGCTGTAAAACCTCTTACTATTGCTTTTAATTCCCCTCACTAGGTCCAACTCTACACGGCCTTTGGCCTTTCTCACTCTATCTCTACATTCTCTGACTTCACTAAGGTAAGTTTCCTTGCTGATCCCTCCCCTCTTCCACTCTTTGTACGCTTTCTGTTTTTTCCTAATCGCCCCTTTGAGTCGGTCGCTCATCCAGCTCGGTCTAAATCTCTTGCGTTTCTAATGATCGAATCTCCCATTACTAACACCTGCCTTTTCCTAGCAACTGGAGTTCCCTCCCCTGGAGAGGCAACCTCAGTGCGAGAGGTTATCCCAGCACCACCTAGAAGGAGGGTCCCAACTATGGGAAGGTTTCCCTCTGCTCCCGTTGACTGCTCTGCTTCCCTGGGCCTTGCATTCTCCTCAACAGCGCAGGGGCTGTCTGAACAGAGGTGGGACAATTCTACAGTGTCCCGGAAAGCCTCATCAGCATACCTCTCTGCCTCCCTTAGCTCCTCCAGTTCTGCCACCCTGGCCTCCAAAGTCCATACGTGGTCTCTGAGGGCCAGGAGCTCCTTGCACCAAATGCACACATACGTCACCTGCCCACAGGGCAGGTAATCATACATGCTGCACTCAGTGCAATAAACTGGATAGCCCCCACTCTGCAGCTGGGCTTCTGCCTGCATTGTCTCCTAGTTAATGAAAGGGTTGTTTAAGCAAAAGGTTTTGAATGTAGTTTGGTTTATAGGTAAAGGGACCCCCGCTCCCTTCCCACTCCCCTTCCAAACTCCCTTGCGAAACTCCCTGTTAGCAGCCTGTGTTCGCAAAAGCTCCCTGGTCGCTTGTGTGCTGCTTTATAAAGCCCTGGCCTATGTGAATGCCCCGCCCACTGATTAAGGCTCAGCCACTTACCAGAGGCTTCTAGCTTTCAGACCTTCCTTTGAAGCTCACAGCTTCCGACTGCCAGACACAGCACACGGTCCTTCAAACAGCGAAACAAACAAATATAGATAATACAAATATAAATATATAAACAACTGTTTTTAATTTACAAGGGGGGTTGCACTCAGAGGCTTGCAACGTGAAAGGGGTCACCAGTACAAAAGTTTGAGAACCACTGCTGTAAAGCGTTATTTGAGTCAGATACTTGATCTAGCCTGTCTCTGACAGAGAGAAGGTTCTGTCTCTGACTTTTTGGCAATACCATAACTTGTAATGCCTGTGAAGTACTTCTGATCTAGATTGCTTTGTATGCTGATGTCCTTCAGCCCTGACTTCTTTCTATCAGATGTGGATTGCACTGTTTCAATGCTTTTCTGGTGTCTGACTTTTCTGGTAAGGCTTTATAAGAATGAGCTGAACTGTCTGAGATTCAATCTGGAGAAAATGCAGTTGTTCATGATTGTCCAGGGGATGCAACATGGGGACCTGACAATGTTTTGACTGCTCTATCCCTTGGCACCATTTATCCAATTCTTGCAAAGAAGTTCACAATGTTGAGATACTTCTGGATACTGGATTTCTCTTGAATTCCTAGGCAGCAATTGCCATTGGTAGTGGTTATATTTGTCTGTGGTCAGCTATGATACTACAGCCTTTACTTGATTGGAAACCATGCCAAATTCATCTATGTCTTTATTACTTCCTCTAAAGTGGATCAATGAAATGACCTAGCTGGGGTACCTATGAAGACCAGTTGGAATTTTCAGCCAGCACAGAATGTGGTAGCCAAACTGCATACTAGAAGTGTATGAGTTTATTTACACCAGTGTCCTACAAACTGAACTGTCTTCCATACTGCTGCTGGGTGCTATTCAAGGTTGGTTCTACTCTAAAAAGCCTTGATTTGAGACTTATTTTAGGGGCTGCCTGTGCCTCTTTGTGGTGGCTGAGATGAGTTTAGATATTTTTGCTGACAGTTCCTAGTTGTACACTTTGGGGAATTGGAGGTATGGTGTCTTGGAGTCACGGTGAATTCCTCCCCGCCCCCCATCAGAACCGAAGTTCATGTTTATTAATCTTCAAAGCCAGATACAAAACTCCCTTATGGACAGGCCTCTTCTTGCAAAGTAACTAGCCAGATGGACAGAACATCTCCTTGAGAGACATGTCTGCACCAGGAAGCGTAACAAGCTAATCACTGGGGTATATGTCATGTCCCTACAATGGCAGAGTTATCTATAAGAGAGTCATATCTAGTCCCCAACCAGGTAGTACTTATGTTTCCACCATTCTCATTAGCAGGAGGCCAATGTGTTCTTTGTTCTTGCTCACAGTAGCTGCAAAATAGGCGCCTAAAACCTGCAGAATCCCACCTCACGGATTCCTGTCTTGCTGCAATGGGATTACTTGTGCGGGTGATTTCTGTTCATCCTTTTTGCCCTTTTTTGCTGGAGCCAGGACAGGGTTTATCAGTAAACTGTAAAATGTAACGCATGTTTGCCAATAACAGACAACCTCTCCAACATGAACCACTCAACAAAATTAGAGAAGGAAACTTGTCAAGGAAAATCTCAGGGAAATTGATCTGAATAACACAAACTATTGTACTGTTTTGATTCATTCCTCCAGTTTCCAATTTGTCTTCCATTTATAAGCAAGGTCCTCAGTAGTGGTTGGAAAGCTGAAACTAAATTGTGTGGCAAAGTCCTCTGGATTCTGCAGCAGACTGTCAAGTATCAGGGGGTAGCCGTGTTAGTCTGTATCTGCAAAAACAACAAGGAGTCTGGTGGCACCTTAAAGACTAACAGATTTATTTGGGCATAAGCTTTCGTGATGAAGAAGTGAGGTTTTTACTCACGAAAGCTTATGCCCAAATAAATCTGTTAGTCTTTAAGGTGCCACCAGACTCCTTGTTGTTTTTGCAGCAGACTGGACATTCTGCAGCAGCTTTAGGATTTTATTTTTAAAAAGACGTTTTTACTCAATTAAATATGAAAATGGATACTACAAACAGCCCAATACGCCATGTGTTGTTAATATTGCATTCCGTTTATTCTACTGTTCCCTTTTCAGTTTTCAGCATTGCAC
Organism: Malaclemys terrapin pileata; assembly: GCF_027887155.1. Classification (NCBI taxonomy): domain Eukaryota; kingdom Metazoa; phylum Chordata; order Testudines; family Emydidae; genus Malaclemys; species Malaclemys terrapin. Next base: position 98,231,194 of record NC_071510.1, on the reverse strand, counting down.
AATTTTTTCTCTTGACAACAAATAACTTCTCTGTAGAAGTTGGGAAAAGCTAGAGATTTTGACATCCCAAAAGGAATGGAAAGATAAACATGGATAAGCATGTTATCTGGACATTTATGCTAAACAATTATCAACAGTGAAATAGTTAACTCATGATTCTGTTGGATCAGGCTGTCTACAGATTCAGGAAGATGTCACTGAAGATGTCTGATCATTTGGAAGGTTTTCTCCACCTGTATAAGTGCTAGAAACATTTTTTGTTACTGAAAGTGACTGACTTGTCTACACTGGGTTTTTTAGCCACGGGTGCAGCTGTTTTGGTGCAAACCACTAGTGTTTAATGCTCTTGTGTACACCATGATTTGACCAGTGTTGCTTACTCTGGTTTCACTCTGTAGCACAATTCTGCAGCAAGAGTTGGTTTCTGCAGAACTGTGAGGTAAATGGTGATCTATTTATAAGCAAAACTTCCTGTGCCTCATAAATGCATTTTTTTTTTCTTTTTTCATTATCTGTTGACATGTACAAAACGGCAGCAAAGCCATTTCATTTTCCTGCTGGTCATGTCCCTCTTTTGCCCATCCCACTGTTATATAACCACCACAATCACTTTTTTTAAGTGCCAGATGCTAATATTTTTGCACAAGATTGTGACGTTAGGTACAATACATCTGCTATCCTCAAATAGCCTGCATACAATTTTCAATAACCCACTCATGTTTCGTCAGTGTCTGTTTTCATATCTCTTTGTCTGACCCATAAAATAGGTAGTTTAATACACTGCAGAAAAGATAATAAAATGAAACAGAAAAAAAGGTAATAAAGAGGAACCATTTCTGAGAGAACTTCGTTATAATTTTCTGTAACTGCACTAGTCAGATTGATGCTTTTACCTTGGATAATGCAACAGACTCACTGAGTTTGAATACTGCAGGAACCTATTAAAATCCCTATGTCAAATATTGTCCACTAAAAGAAAACAGGAGGGCAAAAACGCACTTTCTGCTTCAATGATATTTAAGCATATATTTATCTCAGGTTATAAACTGGCATAAAACACATCCATCCAAGTGTTCTTAGCACCCTAGCAATAATTAAAATACATAATATCACAAAATGCATAGTAATAAAATCACAAAAGATAATATAAGGTAGAATGAAGGACCCTGATTAAGTTAATCTGGGTCTTTCTATATGAGCATGGGCAAGTCACATAGGTTTAGGATGTCTAATTTGAGAAACTTAGAAAACAATTTTCAGAAGTGCTGTGTACTCACCACACCCATTGATATCAATACACTTGGTCAGGGTAGTCAACAGGCGGACTGCAGGACAAATCCAGACCACCAGATGCTTTTGAACAGACCCTGATATCTTTTTATTTTCTTCTTATTATCATTATTGTTATTTTTTATTATTATTTTCTCTGGAGTCTGGACCTTGACTATACCTTAACCAATAAATTTGGACCTTGACAAAAAATAATTTACTATGCCAGCACTTGGTAGTTCTTAAATGAATCAACTAGTAGGATTTGTGTGTGCATAGAAGGGGGTCTCTGATACATTTGTACTAGGGTTACCATATTTTGAGCCTCCAAAAGGAGGACACTCCACGGGGCCCCGGCCCCGCCCCCAGCCCCTCCCACGCCCCACGCCCCAATTCCGCCCCTTCCCCAAAGTCCCCGCCCCAACTCCGCCCCCTCCCCTGCTTCTCACGAACATTTGATTCGCGGGAAGCCTGAAGCAGGTAAGGGGAGTGTGGGGGGAGGAGGCGCAGCCCAGGCTGGCCCCCCCGGCGTTTCCAGCCTGGGTTGGCTCGGGCCCTGGGGTGCCGGCCCTGGGCCTGGCCCCCCGGCCGAGCACCCCCGGCCCGCCCAGCACTGCCGGTCCCCGGCCCGGCCCCCGGATCCCTGGCCGAGCATCCCCCCAGCTCCGCTGCCGGACCCCGGTCCCCGGCGTCGCCGGCGCTCGGCCCTGCTGGCCCCCGGCGCTCGGCGCCCCCAGTCTCCGGCACCCTCGGCGCTCGGCCCCGCCGGCCCCCGGCGCCCCCGGTCCCCGGCCCCGCTGGCCTCCGGCCCGGCCCCCGACCCCCCTGGTCCCCGGCCCCGCCGGCGCTCTGTGCCCCCAGCGCTCGGCCCTGCCGGCCCCCGGCGCTCGGCGCCCCCAGTCCCCGGCCCCGCCAGCCCCTGGCCCAGCACCGCCACCCGCATGTCCCGATTTTCCCAGACATGTCCGGCTTTTTGGGATTTCCCCCCGGACGGGGATTTGGAGCCCAAAAAGCCGGACATGTCCGGGAAAATCCGGACGTATGGTAACCCTAATTTGTACAAAACTTTTTCAATGGAACCTGAAATTGCAAATCTTGCATTTCTGCTTTGCACTGAAACCCTGTGAAACTTGCCATCTTGCCTGATTTCAGAGTGAAACCAGCAGAGAAACAGCATTTTTGGCTGTTTTCCTTTGAGATTTTGAGTTTGTTGAGCCCTAGGGTCAAAGGCAATCCTTATGAAGAGCACACTTCCGTGGACTGAGTCGTGAGAAAACATTCACACAAACATCTGTAAAGCAAAACTGGAGCATTTTGTGTAGTGCTAGCGTAAGCAAATCTGCTTGGGTGAAAACCTGTAACCTTCAGAACTGAAAACATAACTCTAGCACTTGAGCTAAAAGACTAAATCGGCAGTTGAAGCAGACTCATTAACTTCTTGTGTGGGTAGGTCACTATGAAGAAACACAGCCCCTTACTCTTTTGATCTGGGCTATACTAACAGCCATTGGATTGTAGGATAACAAAGGGATAGATCCGGCGCTCAGAGAAGTCAGTGGCAAATCTACTTTTTACTTCAATGGGACCAAGGTCAGGACTAAAGTTGTTACTCTATTCAACAGATAGTGCATTCCTATCAAAAACTGTTGCTGTGTTTCTCTCTTAGAACACCTTCTACTTCCATTGCCTGACGGGCAGGCAGGAATACGTGGTGTGGGTTGTTTTGTTTTTTGTTGGTGGGTGTTTTGGGCTGTTCTGTTTACTGCAAAGGCTTGCAGAGTTCCCATAGACCTTTTCTTCTCCCCGCCCTTCTTTAGTCCACATTGCAGTTTACTTGTTAGATAAGACCTGTAAATATTTAATGGAAGCTTGTTGAGCTCAATGCAAGTTTGTGTATTTCTAAGGTCACACAAACCTAAAAATAGGAAGATTTGCATAAATTCTGTGGTACTTAGGCTCACACTGTTAACACAAATACTCATCTGGAAAAAAACAGCTTCTTAAGTTCTGCATGTACTAACTCAGGTTCAGATTAATTTTGGCATAACACCCACTTTTTAAATCATTACTACAGCTTGACAAAATGCCCCTTGGCATTTTCTGTTTCATATAGAATGTCACTTCTACAAAAACATAATCTATATTATTTTGGAATCTGACCTCATGCTTCCATCCAATAGTACATAACATAGAATGCAGTACATTTGCTTTTCATATCTTGCAAAATATCACAGAACCACAAATTTTGAATATTCAAGATAGTTTTGTTTTCTCTTGCTCCTTCCCAATGCAGGATTGTTCCCTAGTATTCTTACACAATGGGCCTCATTTTGCTTCTTTGTCTCTTTGTCTCACCCAAAGCTACAAGTAGTCCCAGTGATTTCAGTTTCAATCTCAATATAAGTTCAGGTGACAGAATCAGATCCTGAGTGTTTTCTCCATTCCAGTATCTATAAGATTCCAGGAATGTCACTTGTCTGTGTGTCACGCTGAAGCCTGTAATGTCTATTGAGTCAATGTGAAGTGATGGAAACAGCTACAAGCATAGTTGAGAGCTGTTTTTGTTCAGAATAGCACCAGGTTCAATCTCCCTGAGATTCACAGCCTGTCACCCTCCAATTTTTAAGTTCTCAGCCATTTTGGCTTTACAAATTACACCTGTGCAGTGTATAGCTATAGTACGGCATGTATCTATGCCAACGGTTCTCAAACTGTGGGTTGGGACCCCGAAGTGGGTCGCGAGCCCATTTCAATGGAGTCACCAGGGCTGGTGTTAGACTTGCTGGGGCCCGGGGCCTAAGCCCTATTGCCCAGGGCTGAAGCCAAAGGTTACAGGCCCCCTGCCTGGGACTGCCTGGCTTCAGCCCCCCTGCCCAGGGCAGTGGGACTTGGGCAGACTCAGGCTTCAATCCCCCCTCCATCTTCAATCCCCCTCTCCTGGGGTAGTGTAGTAATTTTTATTGTCAGAAGGGGGTTGCAGTGCAATGACGTTTGAGAATCCCTGATCTATGCTATTGCTATCCAAGTGTCCTAGACCGCTGTGATATCAGATGTAACTCAACTAGTCACCATCCTTCCTCTACAGCTAATTTGCATGCCACCTTTTCATTAGTTGTATGTGGGAGTCTATATCCCAGATGGTGGATAACTTGACCCAACTGTCACACCCACGTGACAGCACAGCCTTTCAGATACTAGTTTTAAACGTGGAGTTTCAACCACTCCGCAAGGGAGACTATTCTACAACCTACTAGATTTTAATTACATTTTCTTGGCTTGAATATAATGTGTGTTATTTTGGGGATTTGGGAAATTAACAGATGTTGGGGAGATACAGTGGCAGCCCCTGGAATCTGAATAAGAATCTTCTTTTACTGCATATGCCCCACATATTGGGCTTTGGGGGGTTTTTCTCCACCTCCTCATTGTAGGTGTTTCAGATCTCTTGTTTTCTTTCTACATTGTAACATCCCTGAACTGTTATCCTGTACTTTGTCCTATCTTTGTTTACTTTTAGGTTTAGGTTGTGGGATCTTTGGGTCATGGAAAAATCCTTACCCTATATTTATGGAAGTAGTCTCTCTTTTTAGAGCATGATGCAAGAGCCCCCGTTTTACATGAGCCTTTCCTCAACAACAAGAGATGAGGACAGGCCAGATGTGTGATAGTGATGATGAAATGCTAAGGGAAATTAGAGAGGCTATCAAAATTAAAAACCCAATAATAGTGGGGGATTTCAATTATCCCCATATTGACTGGAAACATTTCACTTCAGGATGAAATGCAGAGATAAAATTTCTCAATACTTTAAATGACTGCTTCATGGAGCAGCTGGTACGGGAACCCACAAGGGGAGAGGCAACTCTAGATTTAGTCCTGAGTGGAGCACAGGAGCTGGTCCAAGAGGTAACTATAACAGGCCGCTTGGAAATAGTGACCATAATACAATAGCATTCAACATCCTTGTGGTGGGAAGAACATCTCAACAGCCCAACACTGTGTCTTTTAATTTCAAAAGGGGGAACAGGGCAAAAATGAGGGGGTTAGTTAAACAGAAGTTAAAAAGTACAGTGACTAAAGTGAAATCCCTGCAAGCTGCATGGGCGCTTTTTAAAGACGCCATAATAGAGGCCCAACTTCAATGTATACCCCAAATTAAGAAACACAGTAAAAGAACTAAAAAAGAGCCACTATGGCTTAACAACCATGTAAAAGAAGCAGTGAGAGATAAAAAGACTTCCTTTAAAAAGTGGAAGTCAAATCCTAGTGAGGCAAATAGAAAGGAGCATAAACACTGCCAGATTAAGTGCAAGAATGTAATAAGAAAAGCCAAAGAGGAGTTTGAAGAACGGCTAGCCAAAAACTCTGAAGGTAATAACAAAACGTTTTTTAAGTATATCAGAAGCAGGAAGCCTGCTAAACAACCAGTGGGGCCCCTTGATGATCGAGATACAAAAGGAGCGCTTAAAGACGATAAAGTCATTGCGGAGAAACTAAATGGATTCTTTGCTTCAGTCTTCACGGCTGAGGATGTTAGGGAGATTCCCAAACCTGAGCTGGCTTTTGTAGGTGACAAATCTGAGGAACTGTCACAGATTGAAGTGTCACTAGAGGAGGTTTTGGAATTAATTGATAAACTTAACATTAACAAGTCACCAGGACCAGATGACATTCACCCAAGAGTTCTGAAAGAACTCAAATGTGAAGTTGCAGAACTATTAACTAAAGTTTGTAACCTGTCCTTTAAATTGGCTTCTGTACCCAATGACTGGAAGTTAGCTAATGTAACGCCAATATTTAAAAAGGGCTCTAAAGGTGATCCCGGCAATTACAGACCGGTAAGTCTAACGTCGGCACCAGGCAAATTAGTTGAAACAATAGTTAAGAATAAAATTGTCAGACACATAGAAAAACATAAACTGTTGAGCAATAGTCAACATGGTTTCTGTAAAGGGAAATCGTGTCTTACTAATCTATTAGAGTTCTTTGAAAGGGTCAACAAACATGTGGACAAGGGGGATCCAGTGGACATAGTGTACTTAGATTTCCAGAAAGCCTTTGACAAGGTCCCTCACCAAAGGCTCTTACGTAAATTAAGTTGTCAAGGGATAAAAGGGAAGGTCTTTCATGGACTGAGAACTGGTTAAAAGACCATGAACAAAGGGTAGGAATTAATGGTAAATTCTCAGAATGGAGAGGGGTAACTAGTGGTGTTCCCCAAGGGTCAGTCCTCGGACCAATCCTGTTCAACTTATTTATAAATGATCTGGAGAAAGGGGTAAACAGTGAGGTGGCAAAGTTTGCAGATGATACTAAACTGCTCAAGATAGTTAAGACCAAAGCAGACTGTGATGAACTTCAAAAAGATCTCACAAAACTGAGTGATTGGGCAACAAAATGGCAAATGAAATTTAACGTGGATAAATGTAAAGTAATGCACATTGGAAAAAATAACCCCAACTATACATACAATATGATGGGGACTAATTTAGCTACAACAAGTCAGGAAAAAGATCTTGGAGTCATCGTGGATAGTTCTCTGAAGATGTGCGCACAGTGTGCAGAAGCGGTCCAAAAAAGCAAACAGGATGTTAGGGATCATTAAAAATGGGATAGAGAATAAAACTGAGAATATATTATTGCCCTTATATAAATCGATGGTACACCCACATCTCGAATATTGCATACAGATGTGGTCTCCTCATCTAAAAAAAGATATACTGGCACTAGAAAAGGTTCAGAGAAGGGCAACTAAAATGATTATGGGTTTGGAACGGGTCCCATATGAGGAGAGATTAAAGAGGCTAGACTCTTCAGTTTGGAAAAGAGGAGACTAAGGGGGGGATATGATAGAGGTATATAAAATCATGAGTGATGTAGAGAAAGTGGATAAGAAAAAGTTATTTACTTATTCCCATACTACAAGAACTAGGGGTCATCAAATGAAATTAATAGGCAGCAGGTTTAAAACAAATACAAGGAAGTTCTTCTTCATGCAGCGCACAGTCAACTTGTGGAACTCCTTACCTGAGGAGGTTGTGAAGGCTAGGACTATAACAGTGTTTAAAAGAGAACTTGATAAATTCATGGTGGTTAAGTCCATTAATGGCTATTAGCCAGGATGGATAAGGAATGGTGTCCCTAGCCTCTGTTTGTCAGAGGATGGAGATGGATGGAGGAGAGAGATCACTTAATCATTGCCTGTTAGGTTCACTCCCTCTGGGGCACCTGGCATTGGCCACTGTCGGTAGACAGGATACTGGGCTAGATGGACCTTTGGTTTGACCCGGTACGGCTGTTCTTATGTTATGTTACATCATCTGCCATAAATAAGTAAATAAATGAGAAATTAGTAGCATAGGCTAAATCAAAGACTGGGGAGAAACAGGCCTATTTAGGGCCAGATTACAAACCCCTTTCATGGTAGGGCAGTTACTCACATGACCTCAGTGGGATTACTTGTGTGTGAAAGCCCGCTCAACAGTGGGGGTAAGTGGTTCAGAATCTGGCACTTAGTGAGATTGTACAAAACACAAATGAAAAGCGAGTCTCTGCCTGAGGGGCTCACAGTCTAAATGCCAGAGAGATAAAACAAGACACTGAAATACCCAAAAGAAGTACTAATTTACTGATGATGCACAGATGCTAACTGATCCAGGCTGTGGCTGCCTGCCTTCTCCATGGCTTAGGCTACTGTAAGCATACCAGGCCCATGCTCATGTCTCCCAGTCAGCTTCTGATGACAGCTTAAGGCTTTGGTCCCAACTTTCAAAGCAATTAACAGATCAAGCCCCAGCTACATTAAAGACTGATATTCAATCTATGAACTGCTGTGCCATCTGTGTTCCTCTGCAGCAATGCAGATTGCAAAGCCCAGGACAAAGCATGTGAGATCTGGGGACAAAGCATTCTCTGTCTAAGGGATTTGGCTATGGGATAAACTTCTTCCAGAGGAGATCAGGTGAATCCAGAATCTGAGCATCTTTAGGAAATGCTGCAAAACCTTCCTCTTTGAAAAGGCCTTTCCACCATAAGAGTGACACGGCATGGACAACCCTGCTACCCCATAAGCCCATACCAGGAACAACAACAAAAAGGAAGTTAATGAAAGCTTAAAAAACCAATTAAAAATAATAATAATAATAAACAAATGCTATTCCAAGCAAAGTGTTTACCCCCAAAATAGAGAAGTGCCAGAGACTCCATGAAGTTCACTAGCATCTTCGCTGTTGCTACTGATTTTATGTGGAAGGTACTCAATAAAAGTTAAGTATCGGGGGTAGCCGTGTTAGTCTGTATCTACAAAAACAACAAGGAGTCTGGTGGCACCTTAAAGACTAACAGATTTATTTGGGCATAAGCTTTCGTGGGTAAAAACATCACTTCTTCAGATGCATAGAGTGAAAGTTACAGATGCAGGCATTATATACTGACACATGGAGAGCAGGGAGTTACTTCGCAAGTGGAGAACCAGTGTTGACAGGGCCAATTCAATCAGGGTGGATGTAGTCCACTCCCAATAATAGATGAGGAGGTGTCAATTCCAGGAGAGGAAAAGCTGCTTCTGTAATGAGCCAGCCACTCCCAGTCCCTATTCAAGCACTGGCTTATGTATGTTACCATTCCTGATGTCCGATTTGTGTCCATTTATTCTTTTGCGGAGGGACTGTCCGGTTTGGCCAATGTACATGGCAGAGGGGCATTGCTGGCACATGATGGCATATATAACATTAGTGGATGTGCAGGTGAATGAGCCCTTGATGGTGTGGCTGATGTGGTTGGGTCCTCTGATGGTGTCACCAGATTAGATATGGGGACAGAGTAGGCAATGAGATTTGCTACAGGGATTGGTTCCTGGGTTGGTGTTTCTGTGGTGTGGTGTGTAGTTGCTGGTGAGTATTTGCTTCAGGTTGGGGGGTTGTCTGTAAGCGAGGACTGGCCTGCCTCCCAAGGTCTGTGAGAGTGAGGGATCATTTTCCAGGATAGGTTGTAGATCGTGGATAATGCGCCGGAGAAGTTTTAGCTGGGGGCTGTATGTGATGGCCAGTGGTATTCTGTTATTGTCCTTGTTGGGCCTGTCCTGTAGTAGGTGATTTCTGGGTACCCGTCTTGCTCTGTCAATCTGTTTCCTCACTTCCCCAGGTGGGTATTGTAGTTTTACGAATACTTTATAAAGATCTTGTAGGTGTTTGTCTCTGTCTGAGGGGTTGGAGCAAATTCGGTTGTATCTTAGGGCTTAGCTATAGACAATGTATCGTGTGATGTGTCTTGGATGGAAGCTGGAGGCATGTAGGTACGTATAGCGGTCAGTAGGTTTCCGGTATAGGGTGGTGTTTATGTGACCATCACTTATTTGCACTGTAGTGTCCAGGAAGTGGATCTCTTGTGTGGACTGGTCCAGGCTGAGGTTGAGGGTGGGGTGGAAATTGTTGAAATCCAGGTGGAATTCTTCAAGGGCCTCCTTTCCGTGGGTCCATATGATGAAGATGTCATCAATGTAGCGCAAGTAGAGGAGGGGCACTAGGGGACGAGAGCTGAGGAAGCGTTGTTCTAAGTCAGCCATAAAAATGTTGGCATACTGTGGGGCCATGCGGGTACCCATAGCAGTGTCACTGACTTGAAGGTATAAGTTGTCCCCAAATCTGAAGTAGTTGTGGGTGAGGACAAAATCACAAAACTCAGCCACCAGGTGTGCTGTGGCCTCATCAGGGATACTGTTCCTGACAGCTTGTAGTCCATCCTCACGTGGAATATTTGTGTAAAGTGCTTCTACATCCATGGTGGCCAGGATGGTGTTTTCAGGAAGAACACCAATGCATTGTAGTTTCCTCAGGAAGTCAGTGGTGTCTCGAAGATAGCTAGGAGTGCTGGTAGCATAGGGTCTGAGGAGAGAGTCCAAATAGCCAGATAATCCTGCTGTAAGAATGCCAATGCCTGAGATGATGGGGTGTCCAGGGTTTCCGGGTTTATGGATCTTGGGTAGCAGATAGAATACCCCTGGTCGGGGTTCTGGGGGTGTGTCCATGTAGATTTGTTCCCGTACTGTAGCTGGGAATTTTTGAGCAAATGGTTTAGTTTCTTTTGATATTCCTCAGTGGGATCAGAGGATAGTGGCCTGTAGAATGTGGTCTTGGAGAGTTGCCTGGCAGCCTCCTGTTCATAATCCGACCTGTTCATTATGACTACAGCACCTCCTTTGTCAGCCCCTTTGATGAAAACGTCAGAGTTGTTTCTGAGGCTGTGGATGGCATTGCGTTCTGTATGGCTGAGGTTATGGGACAAGTGATGTTGTTTGTCCACAATTTCAGCCTGTGCACGTCTGCGGAAGCACTCTATGTAGAGGTCCAGTCTGTCAAGTTAAACTTCAATCTCCCTGGTCATTCTATTATAGATTTAGAAGTCACTATCATTGAACAAAAAAACTTCAGAAACAGACTTCAAAGAGAAACAGCAGAACTAAAATTCATTTGCAAATTTAACACCATTAATCTGGGCTTGAATAGGGACTGGGAGTGGCTGGCTCATTACAGAAGCAGCTTTTCCTCTCCTGGAATTGATACCTCCTCATCTATTATTGGGAGTGGACTACATCCACCCTGATTGAATTGGCCCTGTCAACACTGGCTCTCCACTTGCGAAGTAACTCCCTGCTCTCCATGTGTCAGTATATAATGCCTGCATCTGTAACTTTCACTCTATGCATCTGAAGAAGTGATGGTTTTACCCACGAAAGCTTATGCCCAAATAAATCTGTTAGTCTTTAAAAAGGTGCCACCAGACTCCTTGTTGTTTTAATAAAAGTTAGTTACCTAAATACCTTTAAAAATCTGGCCCTTAGATACCATGTTGATTGGTGACAGTATAAAACCCTAAGAAAGAGATAAATGTTTACAGTCATGTATTCGATCTCATATTAAATTAGGGGGGAGAAGGTATTTGTTTGCTGTGGATCAGTGTTTGTGAATCTACTGAAGAAATGAATCTTCTGGAGGGTTTAATTGTGAAAAAGTGGGCAGGGGTGGAGGAATTGTTTTATGAATAGGAGGCAAACAGGAATGGGAAAAGGAAATTGGAGAGTTCAATGAGGCAGGCATCACTGATGGGGTGGTGGCTAAAAGCAGAGGGAAGCTCTCTTCTCTTGCAGGCTTGGGGGAAGCTGTGTTCCCCTAACTCCTTGGCTATTGCAATGAAAGCTTGCCCTCCTGTTTCAATCTTCTTTAACTGTCATGAGGTAAAAACATGATGAGGAATAGAACTTAAACATAGGGCAGATGTAAAGATGAGGAATTTAAACTTGTTACAGTAACAAAGGGGAGATGAGTGGAGGGATTCAAAGACAGAGCTTGAGGAAGACAGATGTTTGTAAAATGCCACGTGCATTTACAAAAAGCTGCAAATGTCTTTTATTAACATATCTTTCTTATTAGATAGACAGGCACTCTCGCTGCACCTCTGTTTCCATGTCAGGGCCAGTGAATTGCCTACCTAGCAACTTTAAGACTACAAAGGCACATATAATAGAAATGGCATTAAGCCTTCCCTTCAGCAATGAGCAAAATGGTGCATAAAATCTCATTTCTCAACAATGGTTAGCATGCAACAAATTATCCCACGCATGAGCCTTAAATACAGTGCACACCATCAAAGGCTTTTAATAGTTTTGTCACTTAGCTATTTCAGAAAATGTTTTTATATTTCTTCAGCATGTTCAGCTGTGAATGTGGCATGCATCCAGTTGTTAACAATAGACTTTAGGATATGATTCATCATAGGAAGAAAAATCTAAATAATAATGTTTAGTCACATTGGTTTGAATATATTAGTGAATAAGTGAAAGTGACCCCATGACAAGGCATACAAACCCTGCACCAACATGGAAGGGTTAAGGGAGCTGCTCTTGGTTTAAGGACTGGTGGAGGAGTTAAAAAGAGGGATCTCTGCTCAGATGGGGGCGACAGGCTGTTGAGAGCCGAGGGAGAGTTCTGCCAGCCAAAGGAGTCACTGCCCTTGCAGAAGGGAAAACACGGATCCCTGGGCTAAGAGGGGGAAAGACACTGAGACCTGGTGAACTTGGGCGGGCGGGCGGGTAGGGGGAGAATAGGATATCAGATGATCAATATCCTGACTGAAGCTGCCAGTGCTTTTCCTTCTTTTCCTTTATGCTTTTATTTAACTGAATTTGTTGACTGTGGACTACTTTGTTTGGCTCACCAGGGACCCTGAGAGAGGAAGAACCATCCAGAAAGCCTCAGCTGGAGTGCAGGGTGCCAGCCCTGTTAGACTGATGTACCCTGGAGTCCGGTAGAGGCAACGGGTATGTGTGCTTGTGCTCTCCACATAGCTCCTTAAGGGGGGTGCTGCCAAGGAGAGAGTCGCGACAGAGCCTATATTTCAAATGACTGGAGACTAAATCCTTTAGTACTGAATCATGCAAAAGTCCCACTAACTTCAATGTGAATTTTGCCCGAGAAAATGCTATTTTCAAGTTCACCAAATTTCCTTGGTGCATTTTTGCAAACAAAACAAAATACAATTCATATCTGTAATAGCTTGCAATGTCATTTAGTGAAAAATATTTTCCACCGTTGTAATCTATGTAATATTAGAAAACATCTTTTCTATGATTTGGCTGGGGGTCCTTGTTGTCTAGTAGGTTAGGCATGGGACTGGGAGGCCATGTCACTTAATTCCTCTGATCCTCCAAGTCCAATGTGTAAAATGGGAATTGTCATACTTATTTACCCCACGGGGCTGCTGCAAGGCCTAACTAAATAACTTTTGTAAAGTGCTGCATAAACACCAACTGTTATTAAGCTCAGTCAGTAGCAGAGATGGGACTAGAACCTAGGCCTGGTCTACACTACAAAGTTAGAGCGACATATGCTGTGTTAGGTCAAGTTAATAATGTATGTGTCTACACAACTGAGTCCCTTCCACCGACCTAAAGGGCTTGTAAAGTCAACTTCTGTATTCCACCTCCGTGAGAGGCTTAGTGCTTCAGTCGACATCCACGTGTCGACATGGGATAGCGTAAACACTGCGTTGTGTAATTTGAATGAATTGGCCTCCAGGAGGGGTCCCACAGTGCTCTGCTGTGACCGCTCTGGAGAGTACTTTCAACTCCACTGCACGTCAGCCAGGTACACAGGAAACAGTCGCTCTCCTGTTAAAGCCCTGGGAACTTTTGAATTTTCATTTCCTGTTTGATCAGCATGGAGAGCTCGCCAGCACAGCTGACCATGGATGCTCAAGGCCGCAAACGCGCTCCAGCATGGAGCACACAGGAGGTGATGGCTCTTATTGCTGTGTGGGGAGAAGAGTCTGTGCAGGCAGCGCTCCGAACCAGCATAAGAAATGCTAATAGTAATGCTAAAATCGCACAGGGCTTGGTGGAGAAGGGCTACACCAGGGACACCCAGCAGTGCCGTGTGAAAATAAAGGTGCTTCTGCAAGTGTACCAGAAGACAAGGGGGGCGAACAGTTGCTCTGGCCATAGACATGCTGCTTCTATGAGGAGCTGCATGTGATTCTTGGCGGCGACTCCTCCACTACCCCAAAACGCTTTGTGGATACCTCCCAGGAGCCCCGGGCGACAATGAGGAGGACATTCCTGATGAGGAAGAGGAGAATGTGCAGCAGGTAAGCAGGGGATCCATTCTCCTCGACAGCCAAGAATTTTTTTAAACTCTGGAGCCCATCCCCTCACAGGACCAGTTGGCGGTGGAGCGTGATGCTGAGGAAGGCACCTCTGGTGAGTACACATTTTCAATCAAACCGTAGAGGTAACATGATATTATTTTTAATGTTGAATCTGAATAAAAAAATTGGGATAGTGGTTATCGGTGACCACTCCAGCTTTGCAGCGGGTGCTCTCCGAAAAAGACTGTTTATGTGCATGGGGATGGCACGGGAATCCCCCCCTGGAGATCTCTAGGAAGCTTTCATGGAGGTACTCTGCAATCCTTTGCAGAAGGTTTCTGGGAAGGGCTGCCTTATTTCGTCCACCACGTAGGACACTTTCCCGCGCCACTCCAGTATTAACTCTGCTGGCATTATTGCGGCACACAGCAGTGCAACATAAGGACCAGGTCTGTACCCAAACACTTGCAGCATCTGCTCCCTTACCGCCTCTGTTACCCTCAGGAGAGTGATAGCACATATGATCACCTAGGGGAAATGGGGGAAGTTTTAAATGCTAACCCTTAAACCGTAAACAATTCGATAAGTAATCCACCCATGTTTAGTGAATTCTGGGTCACACAACCACGCTTTCCCGAGCATGCCCTGGTTGTGGTTGGAAGGGATCACCCCATATTGCATCCAGCATTTAAGGAAGGGGTGGGGAAGGTGGCGCTTCCTGTTCGTTTCTCTTCCACTCCAACCTGGTGCCGCTTTTGTAACAATCAAACTATTTGCGGGGCTTTACACTGGTGACTGTCCTCAAGCACCATCCAGGTTGCTAGGGAAAGGGGGATGTGCTGAGGTTGGAACCATTGATCCCAAGTATGACTTAGCAAAAGCTGCAGCACAAGACCTTGTGCCCATGCCTCATGGCCTCACTCACCATGGCTGTAGCAGCAAACTGACTCTTGCAGTAGCCAGCGGTTCTGCTCACATTAGGGTGACCAGATGTTCCGATTTTATAGGGACAGTCCCGATTTTAGGGTTTTCGTCTTATATAGGCTCCTATTACCTCCCACCCCCTGTCCCGATTTTTCACATTTGCTGTCTGGTCACCGTAGCTTACATTGAGGCTTGCGGGGAAGTGCATTGAGGGTGTTTCTTTTATAAAAAGATTTAGCTTGCACCAGAAACAATGCATGCAAAGCACCTTGTGCTATGTATTCTTTGCAGCTGAAACCTTGTCCGTAGGCACATCCTCCACACGGGCACAGAGACTTTCCCAGATTAGAAGGCAGAAAAAGATGACTCAGGAGGACATGTTCAATGAGTTAATGCACAGCTCAGAAAGTGACAATGTGGAGCTTTGTGCATGGAGGACTGCACTGTCCGATAGCCTGCACAATGACTGCGAGGACAGCAGAGCATGCAGGGAACATGAACGTGACACGCAGGACAAGATGGTGCGGATTATGAAGGAGCAAACAGACATGTTGAGGCGTCTGGTTAAGGTTCAAGAAAGGCAGCTGGACATTAGAGTCACTGTACAGCCTATGCTGAACCTGCTGCCATCGACGCCAAGTTCCATATTCTCCTTTCCCAGACGTCATAGGATGTGGGGGATGGGGGGAGTCCAGTATCGCTTGCACTCAACTCCAGGGGAGGGTACAAGGACCAGAAGGTGCCTAAGCTGTCCTCGTTCCTCTCTCTCTTTCCCCCACCTTCCCCCCTGACCCTTAGTGTTATCAGCCCTTAGCCCCAGGTTATCTTGCTTTTCTTTGCTGTCTCTCTGTGTTTATGAGCATAATAAAAATAAATGGATTGGGGAGAAAAGGCTCTTTATTCATTCAGCACACTGTGGTTAGCAGGGGTGTAGTTTACAGTGGAATACATGCAATGAAGGGGACAGCTAGGTAAGGAACAACACATATAAGTGTCATTACCGTGGGTCATTGATGAAACTAGTTTTCAAAGCCTCATGGAGATGCAGTGCCTCTTAATGTGCTCTTCTTATTGCCCTGGTGTCTGGTTGCTCAAAATTGGCTGTCAGGTGATCTGCCTCCACCCCCTCACCCCCACTGGAAACTTTTCTCCCCTTGTTTCAGATATTACAGAGCACACAGCACACAGCAACAACAAAGGGGATACTGCTTTCACTGAAGTCTAACCTAGTAAGCAAACTATGCCAGCGGGCTTTTAAAAATCCAGAGGCACATTCCACCACCATTCTGCATTTTATGGACCAGTTCAACCGTAGGCTGCTCCTGTGTATGGCTTCATGAGCCATGGGAGCAAGAGGTAGGCTGGGTCTCCCGGGATCATGATTGGCATTTTAACATCACCAACAGTTATTTTGCAGTCTGAAAAGAAATTCCTTGCTTGCAGCTTTCTGAACAGACTGGAGTTCCTAAAGATGCGCGCGTCATACACCTTTCCCAACCATCCCACATTGATGTCAGTGAAATGGCCCCTGTGATCCACCAGTGCTTGCAACACGATTTGGGAAGTACCCTTTCAGCTTATGTACTCTTTGGCAAGGTGGTCTGGTGCCAAGATAGGGATATGCATTCCGTCTATCGCCCCACCACAGTTAGGGAACCCCATCGCAGCAAAACCATCCACTATGTCTTGCACATTGCCCAGAGTCACTACCCTTCTTAGCAGAAGTCTATTGATTGCCCTGGAAACTTGGATCACAGCAGATCCCACTCTGAATTGATGCCCCACTGACATCTGCTGCTATGGTGTTGCAAGCTTCCACAGAACTATCGCCACTTACTTCTCCACTGTCAAAGCAGCTCTCATTTTAGGATTGCTGAGTTTCAGAGCTGGGGAAAGTTCTTCGCACAGTTCCATTAAAGTGGCCTTATGCATTCGAAAGTTCTGCAGCCACTGCTCGTCATCCCATAGCTGCATAACAATGCGGTCCCACCAGTCAGCATTTGTTTTCCAGGCCCAGAAGTGACACTTCTCTGTGTCAAGGTGATGCATGCCTGTCACCAGCATCTGCAAATTGCTCTGTTCCATGGCTTCCACCAGGGCTGCTTCTGTGGCAACACATTGTTCCGCACCGTAGCTCCTGCTTCAGCTGAGCAAATACTGCAGGATAAGGCGTGAGGTGTTTGTAATGCTCACAACAACAGTGTACAGCTGAGCGGGGTCCATGCTTGCTGTGCTATGGCTTAGGAAAAAAGGCACAAAAAAGGCTTGGTTTGTTTGCCGTTGATTTCAGGGAGGGACGGAGGGAGGGAGGGAGGAAGGGAGGTAAGTGCATCATGGGAGTCTAATGCCATGTTTACAGAACCACACATGCAAATGTGCTGGTCCCATGAGGCATTGCAAGCCCAACCCAATGCTCCACATGCCTCCACGCACTGTGGATAACTATGCCACAGTGCAGCGCTCTGTGAGTCAATGCAAGCCCTGCTAGTGAGGATGTGCTCCGCCGACACAATGAGCATAGTGGGAACATGCAAAATCGACTTGCTTAAATCGGAGGCTCAATGTCGACTTAAATAAAATCAACCTAATTTTGTAGTGTAGCCATACTCCTAGAAGCTCATGGGTCCCACCCTCAGCTAATGGGTCCCTGCATGCCATTCAGACTGCTAATGCTTTCACAAGTGGGAAATGGCCCAGGCTCCTAGATGCCTAAATCCCTTTGAAAATGAGATTTAAGTTCCTAAATCAGTTAGATATTGCAATGCAATGCCTAAATCCCTTTACAAATCTGGTATGTAATCTAGGGTGACCAGACAGCAAGTGTGAAAAATCGGGACGAGGGTGGGAGGTAATAGGAGCCTATACAAGAAAAAGACCCAAAAATCGGGACTGTCCCTATAAAATCGGGACATCTGGTCACTCTAAGTAATCTCTCTGGGGCAGATTTTGATAGGCACTTAATGGGATTTTCAGAAGCTCCTATATGTCTAACTCTCAAGGTCCTTTGCAAAATACCACTAAGTATCTGCATTTTTATGCCCTTAAATACCTTTAAAAATCTTGCCATCCATGCCGATATTTCTCTACCTCCCCATGGTGTTGTGAGGATAAATACATTAAAGATTATGAGAAGCACCATTGCTACAATAATGGGGGCCATAAAAGTACCTAACTTTGTTAGATGTGTGAAAGGGATTTGTTCTCATTTTTACAGTGTTCAGACCTCCACATTTCACAAAAATCTAAATGTGGCAGTGGGAATATTGTGTAACATCACACAGAAAAACTTTGCAATACATTCAATGTGAAGAATGGTTCACTAATTTCACCCAGCTCAGTACTACTAAATTATCCCTGCTACAGAAGACTTTTTGTCCCAGGGACACATTAAAAATACTTCTGAAAAGCACCAAGTGCCAAGCAGTTCAAAATAATGTTGCCAGCAATGCATACCCAGGAATCTTATGTACAATGTGTGAGATCCTGGCCCCACTGAAGCCAATGGAAGTTTTGCCATTGAATTCAGTGGGGCCAGAAAGTCAGCCAATGCCGGCCATCTGTCTACCTCCTACAAATTCCACAACCTGAAGACAATGCTATCAATATATTCCATATGTAAACACGTCCAGCAAATATATTTACTATGCTTGTTTGCAAAATGGTGTCACCTTCTTCCTCCATTGTGATTGGGACTCATAGCTCGTCATAGGAAATTTTACCAAAATATCACAATCATGACAGAGAGAGCAAGAGAAAAAGGCAAAAGGCAAAATTTTATTTCACCATAGTTACAGGACCCATTATTTTCATGTCCTTTATTTGGCAACAAAACTGTTTACAATAGCATTGTTTAATGATTATATGACAGAAGCCTCCATGGTCCCATTGTGCTAGGCATTGTATGATAAAGTCATACACAGGCCCAGCCTAAGTCTTAAAGAGCTCATGCTCTAAAACTATTAACAAACATTATATAGCAGCTTAGAACAGTTAAAAATGCTATTCAGCCCTACAGCAATGCAGGAAGGCAGGTGAGGGGAGGGAAACCCCTTGCTGCATTTGCTTCCCTTTTTTCAAACTCTGCCAAGGCAGCAGGAGTAGTAGAAGCACGAAGCGTTGTCAGTTGCCCCTCTACCTAGGAACCGCACATGCTGCTGCTTCCCGGGAGCAGTGTGGACATATTCCAGGGCAGCACTGGTATGGCTGCTATTTAAGGGGCCAGCTGAGATCAACACCTCCTGGAGCCCCCACAAACCACACCAGCCAGAGCCATCTGGATCCCATACCCCAAATCCCCTCCCACACCCAAACTCCCTCCTGGAGCATGCCCTCCACACCCCAACCCCTTGCCCCAGCCTGGAGCCCCCTCCCACACTCCGAACCCCTCAACTCCACACCCCGAGACCAGTGCCCCCTCCTGCACCCCAAGCCCCTCATTCCCAGCCCCACCCCAGAGCCTGAATCCACAGCCAGAGCCCTCACCCCCTCCTGCAACCCAACCTCCTGTCCCAGCCCAGAGCCCCCTCCTGAACCAGGAACCCCTAATTTCTGGCCCCACCCTAGGCCCCGCACCCCAATCCCTGCCCCTTGTCACAGAGTCACTGGATAATGCTCTGAAACTACTGCATATGAAGCCAGTCAGGACTCTGGGGGAGCCTCCTTTCTCTGAGCATACTATCGCCAGGGCAAGAAGCTTACACAGCTTCGACCTTCCTTGATCTGACCTCAGAGCATTCAGCATCCCCTTCCACACCGTGTGCTGCCCGCGGTGAGTCTGTCTGAGCAGGGCTCCTGGGGAAGCCAGAGGGCCCTGCACCCCAACTCCGCAGTCAGACATGACTCTCAGCCAGCCAGTAAAACAAACGGTTTATTATTCGACAGGAACGCAGCATAGACCAGAATTTGTTAGCACAGATATCAGTGACTTTCGGCCAAGCCCATCTTGGGGAGTCCTGGGCCAGATGCCCTGGACTCCCCCTCTTCCAGTCCCCCCCCCCAGCAGACTGTCAGCTTCCAGTGACCCAACCTCAGACACCCCGTTGCTCCTCCTCCTTATCTTTTGTCTTGCTTCCCGGGCAAAGAGTCATCTGGTCGTCACCTGGTTGCATCCCCCTCCTGGGTCTCAGGTTATGAAGGGCACTGGTCATAGCATATGTGCAGGCAGCTGGAGCAGCTTCACCTGCCCCAGAGGTCTCAGCCAAAGTCACACACCCTTATTCCCACCACCAAGGCATTGGTGCAGCACACAAGGAAACTGAGGCACACACAGTATTCATGCAGTAAAACTCACATAGGCTCAACAATCAGACTCACATACAACATAACAAGGGAAAAGCCCCACTGACCCTGCAGCCCACACTCTTCTCCCACACCCTTAACCCCCTCCCATATTCCCAGCCCCACACACCCTCCTGCTCTTCCTAGCAGCTGCCCCAGCTAGGCAACAGCTGCTTGGGGAAGAGGGGATCAGGTGGAGATGCTCCGAATTTGCAGTTCCCTTCCCCAGTAGTCTCTACTCGGGAGCCCCCATTTCAGTCCCTCTGAGTTCTCTGGGGTATGTCTACAATGCAATTAAACGCCCTGCTGGCCTGGCTCAGTGGACTGGGGCTGTAACATTACTGTGTAGACATTTGGGCTTTCTGAGTCCCTCCCCTTCTCCAGGGTCTCAGAGCTTGGGGTTCAGCTAGCCCAGACACAGCCCCACAGCGACCCGCAGTCAGCAGCGAGGAGGCAGCCAGCTTTAATTGCTCTATAGACACACCCACCCACACCCCCTCCCAGCAAGTGGAACAGAGCAGCTGCTAGCCTAGGTGGCTGTGCAGGCCAGTCCCTCCCTGCAGGAGGTGCATGTAGGTTAGTGTGGTTTGGGGCGTGTCTCTGTCAGTGCATTCAGGGGCAGTGCACTGGGGCTGATCTGGCGGAGGCCACTGCAACCCACCCAGTCAGCGGGGCACATCAGGAGCTATGCCAGCAGCCAGATATCGCTCTGCGCAAAGCCTGGCACTTTGCACTGGTGGGTGCCCGCCGGAGTCTGCAGAAGTAAGTGGGTGAGTAAGTGAGTCACATGGTCCAATACCACAGGCAGCACAAAGGGGGCCTGGCAACAGGGAATGCAAAGCTTCACTAGGACTGATGCTCCTGAAACAGAAGAGCCAGTCCCTGGCTATATACAGACCCTTTATATTTCAAATAAAGGACAACTTGGAAACGATAGCAGGATGTTTATTTTGAAGGGCACTGCCCCCATGTTTTATTTGTGACACACACACATATACAAATAACACATTGTAGTACAGTGTACAATCCTTTGCATGACTATTGGTGTATACAAGACAATATTTATTGATTTGATGTGGAATACTGGGCACCGAACGAAGGACAGGTGGTCACACTGTGTGTGACATTCTAACACAGTCCCTCTCAACCTGCTTTGGGACCAATCTGGGACACAGTACAGGTGAAAAAACTTGAAACGAAAAACACTAGAAAATCTATTGGTTGGCAGGATGGCAAAATAGGGAGGGGTCAGTTTCTGCAGCATGAATTACATTTTATGCAGCCTCACCTTCTTAACATTAAAGAGCTATCATGAATTTATAAAATAACATCAATGCAATATTAAGGTTATATATTTAAATATAAGTGTCAGGAAATGTTAACATTAAGACTCCATGACATTAATTTGTTCACATTGCATGTATTGTCTATTAAAGCATACATTTAAACAATTTAACTAGTCATTACACATGGAACAGCATCACTTTCCCCCCCTTGCTATACAGTTCATTATCAGGTAGGGAAGGCATCAGTCAGTGGCTGCAGCACTACTGGATCCTTTACCAGGACAGTTGGGTGAAGGCAAGAAAAATGAAGCTCCTGCAATAGTCTCTTTAGTTTCGCTCATTGCGAGTGAGTGGGACTCTTTTGCAGGGTAATTAATTTTACAATAGTGTTTAAAATCTCTCCCTGGTAAAGTGAAGGGTATTTGAATCACACATTCCATCTCCCACATCCAAATTGTTGCAGCTCCTGGCCTTCTCCTTGTGTCTGCTTGGACCAGGCAGTGAAAATGAGTGAGCAAGTGAGGGTGGGGGAGTGTGAGAGACAGAAGGTGGGCAGATAGAGTGAGCGGGGGTGGGGCCTCAGGGAAGGGGCAGGGGGTGGGGCAAGGGTGTTCTGTTTTTTTGCAATTAGAAAGTTGGCAGCCCTAACCACAACAGGTACCTCTTTGACTAAGGCCACATTCCTGCTATTGCCCGTGTCCAGGCAGAAGGCTGGGCAATTGAGGTTTCATGTGGGTGCAGCAGTCCACCCACACACTATCAACTGCAGGATCAGGGCCTAACTCTGTAAACCCTTTTATTTGTTTTCATTCAAGCCCCAGAGAAATAATAAAACGTCTGACACCCTTTTCACCCCCACTGCAAGTCACAACCCCGTTATGAGGCTTTCCTGATGTTCCTTCATCTCCCATGCAGCCCAGGATTTAAATTTTGCCTCTCATCATTCAATGTATTTGGTTCAACCTTTCACCACCACATCCGCCTTCCCATGTGCAAACATCTCAAAATGGCTAAAGCCCTAGACATTTTCTTTAAAACACACAGAATCCATGACTCCTATGACAAAAATGCAACTTTGGTTTTGGCTATCAGTAGAATCCCCAGCTCTATTCTATTCTCTATAGGTTCTTATACTCCTAACCCCTGTCTCTACAAGCACATGTGCCCCAGAACACAGCATTTATCTAATGCTAAGGAGGTAAATTCTTCTGTTACAATATTGGCAGCACATCACTGGTTAGTTGTCACCATCCAGACTCTTCCATAAGCTAATTCACTTTGAAATAGTAGCACCTTTTACTCTAAAACAAACTGACAACAGCAATTACACTGCAGCCAAGAAATTCTTCTCCATTAGCATGCATGGCTGCAAGTGTCAGGTTTTAATAATCTAACAGCAAGATAGCTGAAAGATAAATTGTCTAATCAACTTCCTGACTTGTAACTTTTGACTGCTAATCCCTCATGTAACCCAGTTCCAATGCTTGTCAAACTAAATGAGAAAGTAATGTAATGCCAATCTGCTCTTATTAAAATATTGATGAAATCGTTGAGAAATAACTCAAACGTTACCTTGTTGCATTAGTATATTTGTGGTTAAGTTTGATTGCTGATCCCAAGAAAGTGACCCCACCATTCCAAATGACATTGGGTCGATGGCAGCAAATCCTTCCTCATGCCAGTGAGACTCTTCCCATTGGACTACTGACAACTTACGTGAGGAGGTATTGAAGAATTAGCCCCTTTAGGTCAAGAACTGTTTTACGGGGATTATTATTAGAAATGTGCAGAGAACAGTAATTCCATTTCACAGAGGATTTTGCTATTTCAAAATCTGGTTTAATTTCGATTAGGCTCCTGGAAGTCCCGTGGGTTTTTTTTTCATAGATTCATAGATTATAGGACTGGAAGGGACCTCGAGAGGTCATCGAGTCCAGTCCCCTGCCCGCATGGCAGGACCAAATACTGCCTAGACCATCCCTAATAGACATTTATCTAACCTACTCTTAAATATCTCCAGAGACGGAGATTCCACAACCTCCCTAGGCAATTTGTTCCAGTGTTTAACCACCCTGACAGTTAGGAACTTTTTCCTAATGTCCAATCTAGACCTCCCTTGCTGCAGTTTAAACCCATTGTTTCTGGTTCTATCCTTAGAGGCTAAGGTGAACAAGTTCTCTCCCTCCTCCTTATGACACCCTTTTATATACCTGAAAACTGCTATCATGTCCCCTCTCAGTCTTCTCTTTTCCAAACTAAACAAACCCAATTCTTTCAGCCTTCCTTCATAGGTCATGTTCTCAAGACCTTTAATCATTCTTGTTGCTCTTCTTTGGACCCTTTCCAGTTTCTCCACATCTTTTTTAAAATGCGGCGCCCAGAACTGGACACAATACTCCAGCTGAGGCCTAACCAGAGCAGAGTAGAGCGGAAGAATGACTTCTCGTGTCTTGCTCACAACACACCTGTTAATGCATCCCAGAATCATGTTTGCTTTTTTTGCAACAGCATCACACTGTTGACTCATATTTAGCTTGTGGTCCACTATAACCCCTAGATCCCTTTCTGCCGTACTCCTTCCTAGACAGTCTTTTCCCATTCTGTATGTGTGAAATTGATTTTTCCTTCCTAAGTGGAGCACTTTGCATTTGTCTTTGTTAAACTTCATCCTGTTTAACTCAGACCATTTTTCCAATTTGTCCAGATCATTTTGAATTATGACCCTGTCCTCCAAAGTAGTTGCAATCCCTCCCAGTTTGGTATCATCCGCAAACTTAATAAGCGTACTTTCTATGCCAATATCTAAGTCGTTGATGAAGATATTGAACAGAGCCGGTCCCAAAACAGACCCCTGCGGGACCCCACTCGTTACGCCTTTCCAGCAGGATTGGGAACCATTAATAACAACTCTCTGAGTACGATTATCCAGCCAGTTATGCACCCACCTTATAGTAGCCCCATCTAATTTGTATTTGCCTAGTTTATCGATAAGAATATCATGCGAGACCGTATCAAATGCCTTACTAAAGTCTAGGTATACCACATCCACCGCTTCACCCTTATCCACAAGGCTCGTTATCCTATCAAAGAAAGCTATCAGATTGGTTTGACATGATTTGTTCTTCACAAATCCATGCTGGCTATTCCCTATCACCTTACCACCTTCCAAGTGTTGGCAGATGATTTCCTTAATTACTTGCTCCATTATCTTCCCTGGCACAGAAGTTAAACTAACTGGTCTGTAGTTACCTGGGTTGTTTTTAGTTCCCTTTTTATAGATGGGCACTATATTTGCCCTTTTCCAGTCTTCTGGAATCTCTCCCGTCTCCCATGACTTTCCAAAGATAATAGCTAGAGGCTCAGATACCTCCTCTATTAGCTCCTTGAGTATTCTAGGATGCATTTCATCAGGCCCGGGTGACTTGCAGGCATCTAACTTTTCTAAGTGATGTTTAACTTGTTCTTTTTTTATTTTATCCGCTAAACCTACCCCCTTCCCATTAGCATTCACTATGTTAGGCATTGCTTCAGACTTCTCGGTGAAGACCGAAACAAAGAAGTCATTAAGCATCTCTGCCATTTCCAAGTTTCCTGTTACTGTTTCTCCCTCTTCACTAAGCAGTGGGCCTACCCTGTCTTTGGTCTTCCTCTTGCTTCTAATGTATTGATAAAAAGTCTTCTTGTTTCCTTTTATTCCCGTAGCTAGTTTGAGCTCATTTTGTGCCTTTGCCTTTCTAATCTTGCCCCTGCATTCCTGTGTTGTTTGCCTATATTCATCCTTTGTAATCTGTCCTAGTTTCCATTTTTTATATGACTCCTTTTTATTTTTTAGATCGTGCAAGATCTCGTGGTTAAGCCAAGGTGGTCTTTTGCCACATTTTCTGTCTTTCCTAACCAGCGGAATAGCTTGCTTTTGGGCCCTTAATAGTGTCCCTTTGAAAAACTGCCAACTCTCCTCAGTTGTTTTTCCCCTCAGTCTTGATTCCCATGGGACCTTACCTATCAGCTCTCTGAGCTTCCCAAAATCTGCCTTCCTGAAATCCATTGTCTCTATTTTGCTGTTCTCCCTTCTACCCTTCCTTAGAATTGCAAAGTCTATGATTTCATGACCACTTTCACCCAGGCTGCCTTCTACTTTCACATTCTCAACGAGTTCCTCCCTATTTGTTAAAATCAAGTCTAGAACAGCTTCCCCCCAGTAGCTTTTTCAACCTTCTGAAATAAAAAGTTGTCTGCAATGCAGTCCAAGAATTTGTTGGATAGTCTGTTCCCCGCTGTGTTATTTTCCCAACATATATCCGGATAGTTGAAGTCCCCCATCACCACCAAATCTTGGGCTTTGGATGATTTTGTTAGTTGCTTGAAAAAAGCCTCATCCACCTCTTCCACCTGGTTAGGTGGCCTGTAGTAGACGCCTAGCATGACATCTCCCTTGTTTTTTGCCCCTTTAAGCCTAACCCAGAGACTCTCAACACTTCCGTCTCCTATGTCCATCTCTACCTCAGTCCAAGTGTGTACATTTTTAATATATAAGGCAACACCTCCTCCCTTTTTCCCCTGTCTATCCTTCCTGAGCAAGCTGTACCCATCCACACCAACATTCCAATCATGTGTATTATCCCACCAAGTTTCAGTGATGCCAACAATGTCATAGTTGTATTTATTTATTAGCACTTCCAGTTCTTCCTGCTTATTCCCCATACTTCTCGCATTTGTATATAGGCATCTAAGATACTGGTTTGATCTTTCCTCCCAGTTTTTTCCTGACTCTCCTTTCTCTCTGCCAATATAGCCCACACTCCCTCTTGTTTCCGACTCATTTCCCCGGTCTCCATGTTCCCCACTTACCTGTGGGCTTTGCTCACCTGTCCCCGTCGAACCTAGTTTAAAGCCCTCCTGGGTCCAGGACAGTATTCATGGCTGGCTGCTCCAGAGCCATGGACTGTGGAAGCCCAGGTTCCCAATGTGGGCAAGCTGGCAGGCTACCTGGCAGAGAGGGTTCTGTCAGTATTTCAGCAAAATCAGAACATCTCTGGGACATGTTTTGGTTTTGCAGAAACAGCAAATACTGATGAAATTGTTGTTTCATTGGAATTTTTATAACCAGCTCTAACAATTACTTTACAAAATTGTGAAATCAAGTCTTTTCTGTCATTTATGCTGGTTTGTACCATTTATTTGGATGGCTTGCAGGAATTAGCTGAGACTAATGGAAGGGGGACACAAGAGAACACCCAGTTGAAGGTTATTTTATACATACATGATTGAATTTAGGATTGTTTTCCTTTTACATTTTTTGAGTGCCTGTAAAAGATTTCAGACCAAGGCCATGTCTATACTTACAAGCTTACAGCAGCACAGCTGTACCAATCCAGCTGCGCCATTGTAAGATTGCTCATGCAGCCACGTTATGCCAATTGGAGAGAGCTCTCCTGTTGACATAGTAAAACCAGCTCAACGAGTGCTTATGCCAGCAAAACTTATTGCTCGGATGTGTGTGTGTGTTTTTTTCACACACCTGAGTCACAAAAGTTTTGTCAACATAAGTGATAGTGTAGACATGGCCTGACAGCTCTGATGACCAAAGTCTTCTGTTGATCCACAGAATAAATGCAGTAGATGTAGCAACAAAGA
Source organism: Malaclemys terrapin pileata (assembly GCF_027887155.1). Classification (NCBI taxonomy): domain Eukaryota; kingdom Metazoa; phylum Chordata; order Testudines; family Emydidae; genus Malaclemys; species Malaclemys terrapin. The sequence goes on along the minus strand of NC_071510.1, from coordinate 98,204,165 downwards.
AACTGCTTCAGTGCACCTATCCTGGTGGGATTACAGCTAACAGGGTGTAGTTTGTTCACTTTACATTACAGCTGACCAAAGGAGGACAAGTTCATTCCCCAAATCTTTTGGAGGTTTTGAAATTTGTTTTAGTTCCACATTGGAATGAAACCAAAACCTCTCACATATTGTCACAAAATGGAATTGTGTTGAAATGTTGGTTTTCAGATAAAATCTGAGGTTTTTTTTATCAGAGAAGTGTGTGTAGTCTGAAAGTTAGGGCACTGCCCCTGGGAGGCCTAACTTCAAGTCCCTGGTCTGCTTGATTTGGAGCAGAATTTTTCATCCAAACTCATCCTGAAGAAGGCAAAGTACAGAGTTGAACCTGGGTTTTCCACATCCAAACCCAGTGTTCCAACCACTAGGCACTCTCTCTGTTTCTCCTCCCCACCCGCCACTCTCGTTTCCATGTTAAGAAAACAACATATTTTGTTTAAAATGTTCTGACCAGCTCTACTTTACAGCCCCATTTGGCAATTATGAGGGTACAGGCTTGCCCTCCAGGCACTGAACTGAAATTATCAACTCATTTCTCATAAGCCACCATATGAGGATAACAGATGATAATGACATAAGCCTAACTTTTCAAAAATAGCCTCAGTTTCTGGGCATCTAACTTTAGACACCCAGAGATGTTTACATGTATAATACTTCTGCAAGATCATTTACCTTGCTTCTTGAGCCATGCACTGAGAACTGTGCATTGCATGTGCATCAGAGAAACCGTGATACAATTCTTCATGCCCCCTTGTGAAAATGTGTCCTGTATTTAAGTAAACTGGGCTACTGGGATTGAGGGGCATGGAGTGAACTGTTGCATCAGGGAACACTGTAACTTTAGTCACATTTTTTGAGCATTAAATGCTTTTTCATAATGTGCCAAAAATACATTACTTGAATGAACTGTGGAACAAAGAGAACGGAATAATTGCTGAAAGAGTCAGAAGAGCAAAAAATAACTGATTAAAGATGTTCTCATGAAGACAGACAAGAAGCCTGAAGTGTGAAGATGTGCAGCAGGCAACTCAGTTGTCAGAATACAAACTCCCACACACTACTTAGTCCTGGCATATCTCAGAGCAAGAAACAGAACTTTCATGCATACCTAGGCAACAGTCTATGGACTGGGCCAGATCCTCAGCTGTTGTAAATCATCATAGCACCATTGACTCAATGTTGCTGTGATGAATTATATCTGCTGAGGATCTGGCCTTTATTCGAACTCACACATCTAGGAGTCAATTCAACTGTCAAATGCTTTCAACGTTACATTACCTTTTTTTATAGATAATAGCAGTCCCTTCTATGACTGAACTGAAAATATACTGAAAGAACAGTCATTCACCTATCAAACTAATTCACCACCTAGTTATCTTTATCAGCCACTGCAATCACACAACTACACACTATGATTTCATCTGATGTTAAAAGCTAGGTATGCTTGATCCAGATCAGTACTTAGATGGGCAGCTTCCAAGGTGGTGGTGATGACTCATGAATGGCATCCTTTTCTCTGCATCAGTGCCAAACAAATGCCATAGTACACTGTTAGGGGATAATGTATTGTCTTTTGGATAAGGATGACTAAGTGGGCTTTAAAAATCCAGAGACACTCTTTTAAAGAAGACTGTTCACCAAGCAATCTAATCCAATTCTAACTTGGGAATTGACATCATATATGCAGCAACATACACAATTTCAACTGGAAAAGTTGTTATTTCTTTCCTTCTCCAAAAAAGTGTGACTAGTACAAGATGGATGCTTTGCTCCATCTCACAGGGGCCTTTCAGTGACAGTATCAGAGGGGTAGCCATGTTAGTCTGAATCTGTAAAAAGCAACAGAGGGTCCTGGGGCACCTTTAAGACTAACAGAAGTATTGGGAACATAAGCTTTCGTGGGTAAGAACCTCACTTCTTCAGATGCAAGACTGAAGAAGTGAGGTTCTTACCCACGAAAGCTTATGCTCCCAATACTTCTGTTAGTCTTAAAGGTGCCACAGGACCCTCTGTTGCTTTTTTCAGTGACAGGTAAGTGATCCCTATACAATAGTTTGCAAAGCACATGGGGAGCATTTTGGCTCCCAAAGTTCATTATACAGTATAACCAGACCCCTCTGTTTACAATTCCATGTCCCATCTCAGTCAGGCTGCAGTTCAGTGTATGCTGTTGAGACAGTACTTGCTGTTCCGGTGGGTAGCCTCTTCCTTTCTGTAGTCAGGAGAAGAGCACCCATACCTGACCTGTTGGATCTCTTGATACAGGCTACTTCGGTCCTGATTCCAAGAAGCTTCAAGATGGAAGGGTGAAACAGAAATATCCTAGGTACTAGGATACTTCCCTTCAAACCAGCCCAAGAGGGTCATTATGGACCTTTGTTTCTCCATCTCTAAAGTGCTCTGCTAAGGATTCCCACAAGGTTTAATCCTCGCCCCAGGTGATTCATTATCTAGTGTATACACAGCTGTGGAGAGGGCTGGTGAGACAATACAGGCTGAAGTGTCAGTATTATACAGCTGATGTCCAGCTGTACATCTTATTTACATCAAATCTAAACAGCACCATCTTCCTCTTTGCTTAGTCAAAATCAGCACCTGGGCGAATAGCAGAAAAACCCAGACAAGCATGAGGAGATGCTAGTAGGAAAAGGTAAGTGCTTCAAAGACTATGCCCCTGCTCCGATATCCCCCTCTATCAATGACATCTGCCCTCAGATTATCAAGTCAGTTCACCATCTTGTGGCACCTTAAAGACTAACAGATTTATTTGGGCATAAGCTTTCGTGAGTAAAAACCTCACTTCTTCGGATGCATAGCTATGCATCCGAAGAAGTGAGGTTTTTACTCACGAAAGCTTATGCCCAAATAAATCTGTTAGTCTTTAAGGTGCCACCAGACTCTTTGTTGTTTTTGTAGATACAGACTAACACGGCTACCCCCTGATACTTCACCATCTTGGGTTCCTTTTGGATGCCTTGGTATCACTGGGTGCCCAAGTAGCCATAACAGCAAAAGCTGCCCAGGTCCATCTTGTTACAAATGTTATTTGATCACAGAACAATGTGGGACATGTCATCTGGCCATTGAGTTCTGTAGACCTTTATTACCATGAGATGCCATTCAAAACATGTGCAACAGAGAAAGCATGGATTAAAATCATTACCCACAGATTTAAAATACTTCTTTTTCATCAATGGAGAGCTATTTAAAATGGGGTATTTGTCATCAATATATCTATATACTGATGGCACAGTGTCAACTACACCATTTTACAGTGTTTTATTTGTGTCATTGCCTATATATAAATAGCCACATAGGAGATAAAAACACATATTTCTACTAGATACCTAGTATGAGTTTAAAAACCAAGTACCTGAGCTGGAATAAGGCCAGCAAAGAAGCGGCACAGCCAGGGAAGTATTTACAACCAGGCTGATGTCTTGGTTTTTTTGCTGACTTTGCTTGAATTATGCTGCAGATATTTCAGAATTTGTGTATCATTTTTTATACAGCTTATTCTTTCATTCTGCTCTGTCCTGATTTAATGATGCTGGGAGTACTGCGTGCCCTCAAATCTCATGTAAATTGTGGTTGCTCAGCACCTGCCAGGAACAGTTCCCTGGTGACAGAAAAGTTCTCCCTTGGCCATAACAACATGGTTTGTGGGGCCAACATAAACTTTATGTGGGGAGCATAAATTTCTGCAATGTCAAGCGACCCCGGGCTCATTGTTGCTGGAAAAACAGGCCACTTATTCTCTTCAGGACTGCTGACAATCTCTTTTGTTCAGGATTTCTTTCCATTGTTGTTTCCAGCACATAACTGTGATGATGTTTGCTATTTATTGTGAGATAAGGGTGGTGGGAAATAACCAGCCACTGTTGAATGAATTTCACCCGATCACATAGTCTGGTATAAATGTTACATAGAATGCTATTGATCATCTGCATGTAAACACCTTGGGGCAATAACTATAGTTTCCTCTGTGTCTTGTGCAATGCTAAATATATTAATGCTACTTAACTGCTATTGCTACTACTAATTTATTGATTCATAGGCCAGAAGGGACCATTGTGATCATCTAGTCTGACCTCCTCTATAAACACAGGCCATAGAACTCACCCAAAATAATTCCTAGAGCAGATCTTTTAGAAAAAACACCCAATCTTGATTTAAAAAATTATTGGTGATGGAGCATCATCATGAATAATATTATTTTTACTCTACTACTAAGGACCTGGGCCCTGTTTTTCTAAGCGATCATCAAGAGATAGAGGCCCTAAAGCCCCTCTAGAAAACATTAGTGAGACCTCATTACTCAGAAATGTCCTTGTTAAGTCCTGCTGGCCTGCCAAAGCATCACAGTGTTTCCATGTTAGAGCAGTCTGGAAAAAGTAGTGATGGGTGTTTAGTCATCCCACACTAATTTTCAGTTGGTTTTCAGTCACACCGAGGCAATCAAGTCTGGATAGGAGTCCTTTTTGGTCCACTGAAATCCTTTCAAACTGCTAGCTGATGAAGTAATGATGAGGTATTCAATATCAAAACATTAACCCCCAGATTAGTGCCAACAATCCCGCCTAATACTGTTTCCTTGGTGTGCAGAACCTACCACAGCAGGATGAAGCAAAATATCCGGAAAAAAATATGAGGAAATAAAATAAAATGAGACTACTCTGTTGACAACAGTAAAATTACTTCCCTTTTTCCTGACAAGATTTTTTTTCCTTACTAATCACTCCCACACCTAATCTAGCCAAAAGCAAGTGACTAGTTTTGTACATGGTCTAGCACTGATACATGCACATGAAGCTTTATACACAGGCGCACACACACACACACAGAGCTCCATCCAGATCCACTGTATTTATAGTCACTCCCTAAGCCGGCCAGTATCAGATTTTCATTCTGTACTCTTCTCAGCTGAGATGACATACAATAGAGTTGTATGTGGGCTGACACTTGATGGTACAGGTAATATCACCAGCTATAATTTTTAAAAATCCATATTGGTAAGTTTCTAATTATTTTTGGCAGGAGGGAAGGGATTGCGTATGTATGTATACATGCATGTAGGCCCAGAGTTATTTTTCTACTTGATGTTGGGCAGGTTGTCTTTGATCAAAGAGAGAAATCAAAGTGGTTCTTGTAAGAGCTGGAAAATCCTAGACAAAATATTTTACAATAGAACTAGCTTCTTAGTGAATGGGAAGGTTTTACAAACTTCTTGTTGTGTTCAATTCCTCCCCAGCTTGCTTGGACGGGGCTCCAGAATCAGCACATATAAGATGCACCAGTAGTAAGTAGGTATCAAATTAGTGTGAGGTATGTGACTTTTTCTGAACCCATTAAACACCTCTCTAGGCATTGGTCAAAGAATAATAAGCATTTTTAGAAGTGGTATTTAGCCTTGGATCATTTGCTAGGTGCTCTGGACCAAATCTCTGTTCATACTGATTTCAGATAATAGTTGAAGGTGTAGTAAAGATCATCATTTGCAGTGTCCATTGAGAATCCTGTTAACTGAATGTATCCTTTTTTTTCCTCCTTCATAAATGTAAATTATCATTCCCTTCTCCATTTAAAACACATTTTGACTGTGCTAATGTTCCCAGGTAAAAAGCAAGGTCCTGGGGTTTTGCCTTGTTTGGATTACCAGGGTGAAAAATTTACTATGATTATGGAAATGTTTTGCATAAATAAGGACTACTGGAAAAATGATGGTTAGATATAATGTTATAAAAATATACTCTTGCTTTCATTGTACTCCCTGTGACCCCCAACACTATGAGTTGCTGCAAGAGCATGGACCTATACAGCTATGTGAAATCCTACTTAAAATCAGTGGGATTCTGCAAGTGTGCAAGCGTCCATGCAAATCTTCCTGAAGGACTGGGGTCTGTGCAAGTACAATCAAAGTGTTGCTAGATGTAGGGTGCGATATCAATTGGAGTTAAATGCTTAGTACCTTTGTGAATCCCACCTTGTATCTAGCAGGACTTTGATTTTACTTTGTGAATCCCACCCACCGTAGCTATATCGGATACGCCTTGTATAAAGAAATGTTTTTTAAAAACAACGCACAAAGCATATTATGGAACATCTGCTGCCTCTTCAGTATGGTCCTAATTCAGCAAGGTACTTAATTGTCTACCTAATTTTAAGCACATGAATAGTCCCAGTGATGTTCCTGGAACTGCTCAGATGCTTAAATACTTTGCTGAACTGGGACCTAGAGCAGGAGCGGTATTGAACACTACAGTGAATGTCGCATGGAGAGGGGGAGGGGGTTTCTGTTCTAGTCCCTTGTTCAGACACTCAGAACTTTATTTTCATCTTTCAAGATGAAATTGTCCATGTTTGATTTCTGCACCAAATATTACTTTGCTGTAAGTTTGAGCAAAAATGGTTCAATGGTATTTGTTTATAAGAAGAGTAAAAACTATATAATTTTCCAATAAAGAAAATGCTTACAACCTTTTATGAAGAGCTCAACAGCTTGAAAAACGGAACAATTTTGCATTGGTTCCAAAACCAGTAAAAAGGATGCTCTGAACAAAGAGGTGGTCAAATATTATTCAGCAAGTATATTATTACACGAATACTGTGTACATTTGTGAGCTATAGTCAGTATTTTTATTTATTTATTTAGCTATTCAGCCAGCCTTTAATTTGACTGAAATAGAAAGCTTATTGCCAATATGGTACAAAAAAATGAATCTGTTTTAAACTGCAGGGATCTTGGAGGGGGAGTATTGTGGGTGGGTTGAGTGCCAGCAGAGATATTTTTCACTCTGGCTAATAGGTTTATTCCTTGGTCTGATAGGCAACAGGTAAAGTTTACAAGCTGTGATCACTATTTAGCAAATTATAATACTAACTTCAGAGAAACAGACAAAAAGAAGGAAAAGTACATTCTGCACTGGGATAACTATTAAATATTTAGAGGCATGGAATAGGTACCATTGCTTAGGAGCTGTGTATGGGAATTCTTTTGATGCCTGCATACACATTTAAATAACTCCTTGTTGAGTTTATTTCTGCACAGTGGAATAGGAAATCCATGAGCTAAATATTGCTGGGTTTCCTCCATATTCCTTGGGGCGTGGATCTGTCAGATCTTCACATCTGAAGAAGTGAGGTTTTTACCCACGAAAGCTTATGCCCAAATAAATCTGTTAGTCTTTAAGGTGCCACCAGACTCCTTGTTGTTTTTACAGATCTCAGAGTACCTTCTGGAAGCAAAGGACAGCCATGCAGAGGCACTGCCATCAGGCACCTTGCAGGACCTGGACCATTCCCTGTAGAGTTGGGTAACCAGCACAGTGGGAAAACCCACACAGATTAATGCAGACTTCTGCTGTAACTGGTGAGGTTTTACCTTGTGCATTCAAATAAGGACCATGCTGCTGAGAGTAGCCAATCTCCACTCAGCCCCCTCCCATTTCAGTCTAAGCTATGATTCCAGATCACTATAGAGCTCATTAATAATAACGTATGCCAGAGTTAAGGGGAAAACCCCGGGGAGGAGGCACTTCCTCTTATGTGTCTTTCTTGGCCCCGATACATGCATTTTGGCTCCTCTCCACATGCAGAAACAGAGGGTAGAATGGGGCACTAAATCAAGTTTTCGGAAGTTTATAAATCAAAGGTACATATTCACTCTGAGGTGAGACTATTAGGTTTAGGTCCAAGAGCATTCAAAAAGTAAAGAAAATTATCTGGGTCATTTTTTATATTATGGGGATGCAGTGCATGGGCTATATAATGTACTATTCCACAAATATGGATTAATTTCTGTAATAAAAATGGGAGCCACTATAGTTCAGAATGCAGTCTCCTGGTAGTTTAGTTTTTTTAGGCCAACTTATTGATTAGGAGTTAGGCCACGTGAGTAGCAACTAGTTTCCATTGTATGTTTTTAATTTTAATTTGGTTACTGGGATTAACATTGGGGTGTTGCTCAACTGCTCGTTATAGACTAGTGTAATAGACAGTAAACCTGGCCAGACAATGCAAGAAAATGTTGATTAAATACTTCTTTCACAAATAAAGGCTACATTCAATCAATATATTATTCATCCAATAATATCTGATTAGTTCTGATAGCTATTATCTGCTCTGAAGGTTGCTATGATTTTCTAGGATTATGAAATCATGTATAATACTATGAAGCATGTAGTACAATTGCCAAGGTCACTCTAGATAAACTTACGACTTTTGTGTTCAAAGAGATAGCCCTTCAATGCTGAGAAATATAAGATCCAGGAACTCCAAGCTTGCCCTCATGCAATCTCCTTCACGTAGCACAACAAAGAACAATTGTGTGAAGCTCAATGACCTCAGATCCTTGAGAACTCTCAAGCTATTTCTGAACATGAAGTGTACAAAGCTAACTGTGAGATCAGGATGAGGAAACCTTGACCAGGCAGAGCCCATTTTAGCTGTGAATTATTTTTCTGTAAGAAAGCTTCAGAAGAAAACAAAGTGTAAATGCAGCCACTCTCAATTCAAAATGACGCAAAACAGCTTTTGAGTGCAGTCTGGGAGTGGTTTCATGCCTCCTCATTTGACACAGAAATAAAATTTAATACATAGCTGTTTTTGAAAACAGTTTATATTAGCTGAAGGGGCTTTTATAGGCCAAGCTTAGCTGCGCTGTGAGCTAATAAAGGGATCTGCCCTACTAACCATTATTGTAATAAAAACAGATGATCTTAACTTTCTGTTTGCAGGTAACCCACCTATGCATGTGACCTTCTGTTATGTAAAACTTCATATACTTCCTTTTCTATGGCATGGGGGCAGTGGTGGCTCCAACCCGTTTCCCATGGGATAGGTGGTAATATCTCTATCTATCTCTGTGTGTGTAAATATATACAGCTATTTCTTGTAGACTGAGAATGTTTACATGTTTAAATGTAGAATTTATGGTCCAGGCCAAACAAATTGTCTGGGCTGCTTGCACCTGCCATTCTAGGACTTTCTGTACCAGTATTTTAAAAAAAGCTAGTGTGAGTCACAGTTGTGACAGTAAACTTGTAAATTAGGAAGATTCAACATCTGCACTCAAGTGTGTGTCATCACCGTTTACTGGTGAATGGCATCGCCCCCTTCACCTCCCACGGAAGAGCTCAACCCTTTGAGCTTCAGCTCTGGGAGTTTAGGCTGGGAAGGGACAGTCTCAATAGAAGCAAGCAGAAAACAGGTGTCATCAGTGAATTTGAGCTAGAAAGGGGAGATAGTAAGAGACTTGCATACCAAGGAGGGAAAGCATCACAGAGAAGGAAAGGAAGCAGAAGATGCTTTGGCACTTCAAAGCGGAGAGGAATAACCTTGGAGGTGTCCTTGGAGCCTTGTTAGTATGGAGGTGACAAGGAGAATGTATAGGGCATGGATGGCTGCAGATAAAGTAGGAGCAGATCAGAGAGTTATATGCAATTAAAAACAGGCAAATATTAAATTACTGAGTTACAAGTCCTTGCCAGGGTTTTGTTGATTACATAACCCAGTACTGTTGTGATTTATGATGTCACCAGGACCTTGGGATGGAATGAAAGCCTTGAAATCAGAGTTGCTTGTAATATATTTTATTTACAAAACGGCTTTAGAACTACTCAGAACACAGAGCCTTTGGACTGGCTATCACTGATTTGATATTTAATTCCTATAATACTCACGATAGAAACTGGTCTGATTACTTTCTTTAGTTTTATGAGTAAAAACCATTTTCTATTTGCAGTGAAATGTTTCAGGTTGTGAATATCAGGGAGGTGATTGACATGCTTCTCAGCCAGTTAAAGACATTCAGCCTTGTGCCTTGTAATGTCACTCAGGATATGCAATAATCATCCTCCATTGTTGCCATGATATGAGGAGCAGTCTCTGTGAATCGTTGTAGCTAAACTAAGGAACGACAAATATATTTCAGTGCCTAAAAAAATGGAACTACCAGTTCAGAATGATGGTAAACCCTGTGAGTTGCTCTATGACACGAGAGACTTGATGGGGAAGTTGAAGTTTACATAAATACATACAGGCAACTTGGGTATGAATATAGCATACTCCAGGGCTGCTATATGCAGTCTATAATTCTCCAGTGGGGCCTTGTTATGGTCAGTCTTGACTTTAATATGGAGCTGTGGCCAATAAATGCTAAATATTCTACTGTGTACTGCTTCATTATGATCTGGGTATCCAAGGAATGAAACAGCTTTAGTTTGCTCTAAATGAAGCAAAGGGGCCTTTTCTAGCTTTGTTTAAGTGTCTTTTTTCATAATTTCAGCACTGTTTGTAATGCCTTCTTAGAAGCACAAAATAAATATAGGTTTCAGAGCTTCTCTCTCCACCAATTTTGCCCTTTATTTGGCAGATGTTGATTTCCCCCACCCTGTGTTATAAACTGAAATAACTCAAAAAATTATTCTTTATGTTTAAACCAGCATCAACATAGCTTAGGAGTAGGGTTAGTTAGTGTCACAGATATGGCAATTTCCTGCAATATCTTACTGAATTAAGTGTAAGTAGCTATGGAGTCCATTGTGTTATAAATGCAAAATTTATGTATTATTGTGGGATTGTATGCAACTTCTCAAAGAACATAAAAACGGCATACTGGGTCAGACCAAAGGTCCATCTAGCCCAGTATCCTGTCTTCCGATAGTGGCCAGTGCCAGGTTGTTCAGAGGGAATGAACAGAACAGGTAATCATCAAATGATCCATCCCCTGTCGCCCATTCCCAGCTCTGGCAAACAGAGGCTAGGGACACCATCCCTGCCTATCCTGGCTTATAGCCATAGATGGACCTATCCTCCATGAACTTATCTAGTTCCTTTTTTAACCCTGTTATAGTTTTGGCCTTCACAATATCCTCTGGCAAGGAGTTCCACAGGTTGACTGTACATTGGGGGAAGAAATACCTCTGTTTGTTTTACACCTGCTGCCTATTAATTTCATTTGGTGACCCTAGTTCTTGTGTTTTGAGAAGGAGTAAATAACACTTCCTTATTTACTTTCTCCACACCTGTCATGATTTTATAGATCTCAATCATATCCCCCCTTAGTCATCTCTTTTCCAAGCTGAAAAGTCCCAGTCTTATTAATCTCTCCTCATATGGAAGCTGTTCCATATCCCTACTCATTTTTGTTGCTCTTTTCTGAATCTTTTCTAATTCCAATATACCTTTTTTTGAGATAGGGTGACCAGATCTGCACATAGTATTCAAGATGAGGGCGTACCATGGATTTATATAGCGGCAATTTGATATTTTCTGGCTTCTGATCTATCCCTTTCCTAATGATTCCCAACATTCTGTTAGCTTTTTTGACTGCTGCTGCACATTGAGTAGATGTTTTCAGAGAACTATCCCCAATGACTCCAAGATCTCTTTCTTGTGTGGTAACAGCTAATTTAGACCTAGGGTGACCAGATGTCCCGATTTTATAGGGACAGTCCCGATTTTTGGGTCTTTTTCTTATATAGGCTCCTATTACCCCCCACCCCCTCCTGATTTTACACATTTGCTGTCTGGTCACCCTATTAGACCCCATCATTTTATAGGTATAGTTGGGATTATGTTTTCCAATGTCCAATACTTTGCTTTTATCAACATTGAATTTCATCTGCCATTTTGTTGTCCAAGTCACCCTGTTTTGTGATATCCCTTTGGTACTCTTCACAGTCTGCTTTGGACTTAACTATCTTGAGTAGTTTTGTATCATCTGCAAATTTTCCAACCTCGCTGTTTACCACTTTTTCCAGATCATTTATGAATATGTTGAACAGTACTGGTCCCAGTACAGACCCCTGGGGGATACCACTATTTACCTCTCTCCAAATCCTCTAAGGGAAAGACTTGGCCAATATAAACTCTGGGAAGTCTTATGAATGTTAAAGAACTATTTTAAACCATCTGAGAAAACGGTGTTATGAAGTTGTATTCACAGAAAACCCCATGTGGGGTTTGAAGGACTTTCTTTTACCAGAGCCCTGGCTGGAGTTGAGAGTGGTGTGTGGTGAGCTTATTAGCATATGTGTAGGTTCTTTAAATATATTTTCTCTGTAACACTTTCACCTTAAGAATAATTATGCTTGCTTAGAACAACTGTGTGGTACCTTTCACCTGTGGGCAATGGTGCTGTTTGTAGACTCTGAGGAGAAAGCAAAGCAGGTCTGACTTGCTGGGGAATTCACAGTGTAGGCAGGGAACTGTGCAGCCTGGGAAAACCCAGGTCATGAGGGAAAGAAAAACGTGTCTCCACTCAAGAGAGGGAGAAATGAGAGGGAGTGGGGATCAGCACTTGGGGAGAGGCAAGTCCTCTGTGGCTTCTGAACATAGCATCACTCCCAGACTGTTTTCTTCTAAAATATGCACAAGGCTTATTGTCATATCTATCTATGCACTGAACATGAAAAACAAACCTCCTTTTCTCTTCTCCCTCCCATTCCCTAACACACGCGTGCACAAACACACACACACGCACACACTAATTCAGTCTCCAGGAAAAAAGAAACAATTCTGTGAAACAATCTAATTCAAAATCAGACAATGAATCCTCAAAAATAGACCTTAAGAATGGAGAGGAGGAAATTATTTCACATTCAGCTTTACCCAGGGGGGTGCTGTTTCATAACCCATTCAGATAAAACACTCTACACCTACCAGATTCCATTGCAGTGTAAGGCAGCATTGAAAGCAGCATTAGAATGTGGTTTAAGGCAGAAGGTGTGCAAAGACAAACGTGTTACTGTAAACAAGAAACACCTATCTCACTCCTTCTTGCTATGAATATACTGAGGTTTTCTAAGGTGGTTAACAATGGTAGCCATGTGGGTGAGGTAGAGAAGTCAGCTGTCCCTTGACGGCTAAACTGGTTCCCACATACGCAATACTGATGGCTCAGGAAAAGCCAAAATAAATCAGGTCTTTTAAAGCAAATTAAAATATAAAGTGATCTAGAGACAGCATTCAAATTCTATTAACTCATATTTTAGTTGTATGGGAAAGTCATTTGCAGCACTTTCTGCTGGTTTAAACATTTTTCTAATTGGATCTGAACTAAATATTGTAAACATAAATTGATCAGATTGCCTTATCTGGTACTGCAATAGTTTGATGAGCTTCCTACCTGTATCTAATTGTGGGTCAAAATTTCCAGATGCCTAAGTTGTGCTGTAGAGCATGCACGCACATCCTGTGGCTTCAGTGGGAGCTAGGGGTTCTCAGCCATTCTGAAAACTGGGCTTTAGGGGGTCCCAAGCTGGGCACCCAAAGTCTGAGACATCTATACTATAGGCACTTCTGAAAACACTGGCCATAATGTTTATCTAAAAACAGGCCACTCCATCACACACATGCTTGTTTAAACACTGTGGGCTCTATTGTGGCATTGAGCCCCAGCTGGCAATGCACTGCTCCAGCAGGCTTTCCATGAGACACACTGCCCCCCAGGAATGCTGGGGCACACTGGTCCCTGTGCCACCCTTTGACATGGGCACTGCACCATTCTCCCTCATGCAGTCAGCTCAGTCATAACCCCACCCCCTTTCTAATCCTCTCCACCTCCTTTGAGGCGGCTAATCCTGCTGTAGGCACCAAGGAGCGTAGATGCTGCCACTAAGAGCAGCTAGTGTGCAAAGAGTGGGGATGCTCAGATTTTTCTCTCTCTCCCACCTTCCCTACACACCTACACAGAGGAAGGGAACAAACAAGCCCATGTTATCAAATTACTTGTTGTCAAATGACCAACCAGCCTTTGAAACCTAAAACAGTTTTTTAAACCTCGATTGTAATTCATTCCACAACCTCTTCCACCAGCCTCATAAAATCAAGATATTTCCTTATAAGATACAAGGTCCCATTGTCCTTAATGGAAAAATTATTGTTCTTTTTATTGCTTAAAAATATAATAGAGAAATGGGCAGCAACAAATTACTCCGGCTTCCTCTTGTAAGTTGCTTCATTGATTTCTGAAATGATGAAGTATTTGTAACATATCTATAAATACACTCATTAAAGCAAGGATTACTCATGACAGCATCCAGAATCTGAATTTAGTATCTAGACATCTTTCAGAATATCATAAAGATTTCCCTTTGGGAGCAAAACCGTGACACATCACCATAAATTGAAAGAACAATATAAACCCCATGACTTTTCTGCTCCTTATCAGAATTCATTATCATCCCATGATTTGAGTTTAATATTTTCTCTGACCTTTAGTCCTTTGAAATGAAATTTAGTGTTGAATTCATCCATACTCACAACTTCTTTTTTTAATGTTTGCTATTGTGAATGTTTGAGATTTACTTGAACAAAATATACCCTTACGTACATTTTTTATTCAACGGCTCAAATATTCACTGAAGGCATGTTTTGAATGGATATTTGATGGTAAAACTCACATTTGCATTGTGTAGACTTGTTACATAAACCAGCCTAATGATCAGAAAAAAATATCACAGGCTTTAAATAACGAATTGCAAGTGGGAATTGCTAGTATTCAACATTTGCAAATAATCTGCAGACCAAGAATTATTCCCTGACAGACTTTGAGAATGGTTTTGAACAAGTTTGAGAAATTTGTCATCTGAAAAAAGGTAAATCAGATAAATTATTTAACGGGAATCATTTTCGCTGTGCTAGTTAATAAACAAACACCACTCTTTTGCTAAGGAAGAGAGCTAGTTCATGAAGACGGAGGATTCTAATAATGTCTATGCTTACTGATCACATCAATTACTCTTATAGCCCCTTTTGTGAGCAGTGCTGCACTATACATACGAGTAATGGAAAAGTAATTTGTTTTTGTTTTGTTTTTTATGCTAGCCACTTCAGTGAAGAGAAATTGTGCATTAGAAAGTGGTGTGTGAGAATACCAAAGGAATGTAACTCAATCTACCTTGGAAATTCTCTTGCATAACTTACATTTGTTTTCTTCACATGCACTATGTGAACTTTTAATCATTAAAAAGATGCATATATAGTTATTCTTAATTCTATATTTGGAATGGTAAATTTACCCAAGGGATTAACAGTTTACATACTGAGTTCCAGTTTTTCACTTTGTTCATTTTCTCTGCATTGTCCAGAGTGTTTGTTCAAAATAAAGGCAAACGGAGATGATTTAAACAAATGGACTGTACTAAACAAGTATATGAGCTTCTGCAGTATGTGTGGCCCATTGGAATGCTGTTAATTGTTGCTCATTACTTTGCCAATTATTTCTCTATTGATGGCTTCCTTGAAACATTTTGTCAAAAAAAAAATTCCTTTTTTTTTTTGCTTGTGGATAGGGCCCTCGAAGCAGCTAATGGGCCCTGTCATGCTCTTCCTGATGCTGATTCTGTCCATGCTCCGACACTGAGAGTTCCCATTAACCCAAGGAGTGACTGAACAATCAAGACTGCTTTGAAGAGACGTGTCCCTCCTTCCTTCTTTCTAGTCTTCCTTTTTTCATTTGGAGTCTTATTCCACCATCTGTTGATGACTTAACCATCTGCTACAGAAGTTCCAAGTCCTCAAGGGTCAAGTAGTGGTTATGAGAAGTGCTGTTGAAGGGTTTGGAATAGAACTGGTTGGAAAAGATCTGACGAAACAATTTTGTCAGAATTTGCCAACTCATCAGAATTGAAGCATTCCAGAGAGTTAGAATCAGTTAGTTTTCAACCACGTTCTGACAGAACCCTGCATGGTTTTCTGCCAGCTTGCCTGCCTGGCTCCTTGGCAGCCTGCCTGGTGGGCTAAGGAGGAGATGAGAGCCTGGCAGCTCCGAGACTCCAGGTTCCCAGGCTTGTGGCTCAGGGACAGCCCAGATTTTCAGAGCTGGGGCTACATTCCCTTTCACAGAGAATTTTAAAATGTTTGGTTTTCATTACAAATCAGAATGAAATATCAAAATCCTCCAAGAAACAGAATTACCTTTCTCCACCTAGCTTCAGTTTGGAAATATCTATGTCAGAACAACTGAGTGCCCACTTTATTTCCTCTTATTTCCTTGGGTCCCAGTCCTAGCCAGAGGGCCCAGGTCAGGCTTTTCTGATACTGTTCCTTATTAACTCTCTGAGGGAAGGGGAGGATTGATCTGCTGCTCTGCTGAAGAAAAAAGAAATGATTCTGATTCCTGTCCTGTGATGGTGAACTATGTGAGCATTTCCTCTTTTTCCCATGAGCCTTCAAAGGTGGAGTTCAGGAATCAGAAGGCCACATTTTCAAACAACCTTCAAGAGCATGCCTGCAAATTGGAGACCCATGGAGAATACAGCTTCCAAGACAGGCTCTTTCTTCCTTTTCTGTGGAGAAAAGCCACTACCACTGTTACCCCTACAGGATTCCTGGCACTCCCATTGTGCTGCTCTGTGAACTGAAATGGCTTAATGAAAAAAAAAGTCAGACCTTAGACTCTTGGGTGTTGTTCTACTACTAACATAACTGTGGGGTGTGCTTATTGTATGAAATGCCAGAATAACAATACTCCATAACAAAGGTTTCCTCTACATCTGGGGGTTGTCCTAACTTCATAGTACCCTCATTATTCACTCTTGCAGTTAATAACTTCTCTAGAATCCCTAGTGGAACAATAAGCACAGATCCTCAAAAGTATTTAGGTGCCTCTTTAGGTACCTTCCTAAGTCATTGCCATTTAGACAGCACTGACATTTTCAAAATTGCCATTCAGCTGCTGCCTAATCCTCTAGGTGCCTAAGTCCCCAAGGCACCTAAATTTCCACCAATCAGCAATTGCAAAGCCACCTAAGCCCTGATGCTGCCCCACAGCTAACAATTAGTTCAGAGGCCTCCTTCAAACCAAAGCCCCCAAGGCACCGAAGTGGGATTCTCAAAGTAGGTAGGGGAAGCTTATCCCATACATGATAGGTGGAGGAAAGCACAGCACCTGCATAAATGACAGCCAAGGACACAGGAAAATGTGGGGAAAGCGTGAAAGATTTATCAAGCGTGTGCAGGAGAGAGAGTTTCAGCTGCTAGGACATGGCCTACCTAAATGTTTGACTTGGCTTTGGGGCCTAACTCCAGAAGAGGATTTGCTTCTAAGGATCCTGAGCAGAGGGAGGCACCTCTCTGTGGCCCATTAGCCAGGAATACCAGGTCAGCCACTTAGGTGTCTGAGCCTCTTTCCTCTCCCCGCCGCACTCCTCAGCATTTCACTCCCTCCTGGCTTGCTTAGGCAGCTCCCTGCTCACCTTGTTGGCTTCTAAGGATCCCTTTCTTAGCAGTTTGACTCCCCACCATGCACTATGTGGGGAGCCTGGGTGCCTAACGCAGGGCATGAAGGGGTTAGGCGCTGCAGACAATGCCTAAATACTTATGGATATGAGCTGGGATTTTGAAAGACATTTCAGGAGTAAGGTGCTAAGATCCCATTGACTTTCAATGGACTTCTGGTGTCTACTTCTTTTAAGTCCTTGTCAGAATTCTAGATGTTAACCTTTACAGTGAATGTGAACATAACACAAAGGACCGGCAAGTATAAAAAGTGGCTGCCCACTTCCTCCAGTGTTCAGGCTATGGTGAATACATCAAAGCTGTGCTCCAGTGCCTCCATTGGATCCCAGTCAGCTTTCACTGCCAGTTAAAGGCTTTGGTCCTAATTATCAAAGCAATTGGTGGCTCAAGCACCAGTTACATGGCATAATCTCGATCTAAGGACCACCATGATAGTTGTATAGTTTGGGACAATGCAGGTCACAAAACCAGAGTAGAGCATGCGAGCCAGGATCAAAACATTTTCATTTGAGAGGATCTGTCTGTGGGGAAATTAAAAGAACCAAAATCTACCCACAGTTAGGAAATGACACAAAACCATTCTATTTGATAAAGATTTTCCACCATAAGAAGAATGACATCCACATCATCAACCATCCTCCCTAGCCATCTTCTCAAAAACACCAGATAGTACAATAAGAGAAAGACAAACAAACTGACCAACAAAACATACTCCACACCTCCAACCCAACATGCAACCTTCTATAATCTGATATGAGACAAGAGCCAGAGATTCCAAGAAGTCCACTATGGATTTTGCTATTGCCAATCTAGTGTATGAGGAAGGTGCTCAGATACTATAGTGATAGGTGGCAGTGCAACAATAAGAGACGTGAGAGAACATTCCTAATTGTTTGGAAACGTACTCATCACGGTAACTTTCTTGGATTTCATCATGTAGAGGCGACATAAACAGCAACAGAAATTGTATAGGCCATGGCAGGGGCTAGCTGCTCTGCTTATCTATGACAATAGGAATGAGCAATTTCAGGATGGAACTACTCCTTATGAGAAAAGGCAATGCACAAGTTCTTGAAGGACCTTTCTGCAACATCGCAATGCAATAAAATTAAACCATGATGACTTGTGTATATAAAAATATACGGAGCCAAACACAGAAGTCCTTTCCCAGGTTGTACTTATTTGCACATGACGTGAGTGGGAGTGTTGTCTGAGTAAGGATTTCAGGAACTGTCCCATGATGAATTGTTAGCCATTTAACCACTAGTGCCTAAAATATATCAAACAGGCACTGAATGGAATGGGAGGTTCTGGTCCTAGGTAGCGGACTTGAAACATCAGATGTGCATAAGGGTACGTCTATACTTACCCGCTGGTTCGGCGGCCAGCAATCAATCTTCTGGGATCGATTTATCACGTCTTGTCTAGACGCGATAAATCGATCCCGGAAGTGCTCACCGTCGACGCCGGTAATCCTGCTCTGCGAAAGGAGTAGGCGGAGTCGACGGGGGGAGCCTGCCTGCCGCGTGTGGACCCGCAGTAAGTACTTTTAAGTTCGAACTAAGATACTTCAACTTCAGCTACGTTATTCACGTAGCTGAAGTTGCGTATCTTAGTTCGAACTGGGGGCTTAGTGTGGACCAGGCCTAAGATACATCTTCCATGTTCCTAAATCTCAGTGCATGCTTATATGATTTAACTGGGCAGTTTTAAAGCCCTGCTCACCACCCACCTCAAGGTAAAATGAATGTATTGATTACAATGTACAGTAAAAGCTGTTGTTACTGTTGCCATGGTTTTCTTCCCCTGTGAAACATTGTGTTATTTATACTTTTAATTAAAAACATTTCTCCAAGTGAGTATTATTACAATGATGAAACAAAGGCCGAGGCATTAAACAAGGGCAGGGTGATTATTTTTGTGGTCATTCTCCAAGTCATTAGCATTAATGCTTTCATTATCACTCTGATAAGCTGATAGCAAATTAATGAAGGCGTGACTTAAAAAAAGAGATATACATCTATTTTCCTCATAGAAGAAATGTGGATTGAAGGCCAAAAGCAGCTTTTATATTTTCTGCCCCCGAATGCTCATTGAAAAGAGGCCATTTTCCTCTGCTTTCAGGCTTCATTAGTTCTGGATTGTCTGGATTATTGTTGCCTCTTTATAAACATATAAGCTCACAGTCCCTAGTAAAAATTGTTTTGTTTAATAACTTTCTTAAATTCCTGAGCCTACTCTGGGAATATAAAGGAAATCTATGGGTGGAAATCCCCCAACACCACAGAGAGGAAACTCCCCTCCCCCCCTCACCCACTTATCTTCAAGTAGCACAAATATTTACAGACCAGCAGATTTAATAGTGCTTCAAATAAAAAGCTTGTGGCAGTGTTTGCCAGCCTTGGCTTTGCCTGTTTCTTTGCCTGCTTCTCTATTCCATTTCTCTATAGATTATCCGTTTTGAACACAGCTGTGAGATTCAAAGACCAAAATGCTCCTCCCTTCACCTGGACTGATCAGTTTCAGAACAAAGCTATTTCTTAGACCAGGGGTTCTCAAACTGGGGGTTGGGACCCCTCAGGGGGTCACAAGGTTATTACATGGGGGGTCATGAGCTGTCAATCTCCACCCCAAACCCTGCTTTGCCTCCAGCATTTATAATGGTGTTAAATATATAAAAAAGTGTTTTTAATTTATAAGGGGAGGGGGTTTCACTCAGAGGTTTATTGTGTGAAAGGGGTCAACAGTACAAAAGTTTGAGAACCCCTGTCTTAGACACTCAAGTTAACATAATTCCTCCAGTGAAACAAAACATTGGATGCTCAGTCACATAGAACTAATAACTAGAGTTCTTACTAATGTTCCAACCTGCAACATTTTCAGCTCAAGGTATTTTTGTTGGAATATGTCGTTTTAACAAAGTTGAGCTGTTTCATGGAGATGTATTGATTTCAATAACATGTTGGTGGAAAGATTTCTGACCAGAAAGAGACACCCAAATTGAAAACCTGATCTTTTTCACCTCAAAACAGACGTTTCATCACAATTGCCGTTTGCAATTTGGGTTTTGTTCCAATGCAGAATGCAAACATATTTAGAAACTTGAAATTTGCTGTGACCAGGATGGTTGTCCTCCAGCTCTCCTAATCACCATTATTGTTGTTTGGATTACAGTAGCAACTAGAGACCCCAAACAAAGCTGGGGCCCTGCTGTGCTAGGTTCACAGACAATGCCTGCCCTGGAGAACTTGTAGCCTAAATAGACAAGACAGACTAAAGATGGGAGTGGAAATGGGGTGGAGTTCACACAATGACACAGCCAGGACTGCTCACTCCCAGGTCAGTGCCCTCTCCACTAGACCATGCTACTCCCCATAACCAGATCCATTACTTCTTTTACAATCCACAAGTTAAAGAAGAATGTGTCAATATTTGCCTAATAGGAGAGTTAGGGAAATATTATGTTCAAGTTTCTAAATGGACCTTACAAACAAAGGGGAGTCAAAACAAACATTAAAGCTACAGGTAATTACTTTGTACAACCTAGAGCTTACATTCCAACTACAGTGCCATATTACCCAATGAATTTTCTGTATCAGATCTTGTTCAATAGGATCAACTGTAATTACAGTAAGAGCATCCAGTTGTGCAGAGTGCTACAGTCACCCCAGAGTCCACATCAGAATCCATGAGTGGAGGAAATCACAGAGACAGAAAGCCGCTGTGACTTTTCTTCTGCTGGGCAACCAATTCAGAGTATCCCTTTAGAAGGTTCCACCAGCAAGTCTTCTTTACAGCTACCATCTCATACTTGGATCTCCCAAGAAACGTAGGCAGCAGCACCCCCACCTGCTTTCCTGGAGGATGAATCCTTGGAGTGGCACAGTTGAACAGACTATTATTGTGCTGTGTAAATTACACTTCTTGGCTCAGGGTTCAGTGTCTCTAGGCCAGAATTTAATTTAGGTGAGCTGTCCTGTAAACAACCCAATATAATTTACTTGTATAAAGGAATCCTCTTACAAGCTTTCACTACAGTGAGGGAAAAGAAGAAGAGAACATTTTCCAGAGTTAGGTATAGGGACTCAGGCAGAAGGGGAGACTAAGGAACAGAGAGGGAGTGGAGGAAATAAATAAGGCAATTAGACATGATAAAGGTAAGATACTCTGCAGACTGTTTGCAGTAAAGGGACAATGGAACCACGTGTAATGGGAAAATTAGTAGGGGGTTAATAACAAGCTAACAATATACTAAGTGCATGTATATATAGACATATTCTCTAATGTAATGGGGATACTCTTTCAATATAAACTCTGAGGGGGAAATTACATGGCCAAAGTGAGACATACATGGCAGGTATGAAGAACAGAAACTATTTTCCCAGGTAAGTGAGTTTGCAGAACCACAGCACACACCTAAGAAACTAACAGTGGCCAGACTGATTGTCAGGGAAAGAAAACAAGCTACACCCTACATTCCTACACATTTGCAAACTAAACTGCTGTGTGGCAGAAAGCCACAAAAATGAGAAAGACAAAGAAGCCAGGGCATCCCTGAAGAAAAAATATGACTCCGTACTCAATATATAATAAACTATGCTAAAACATGCTGCTCTATTACCAGGAATGCAGAGAAATACCTTAAAGAGGCAAAAAAATTACCAACCTGCCTGAGATTGCTGCTCTCCCTATGTTCAGTTGTAACTGCTGAGACCAACGGAGATGGTCATGCTTACAGATTTTAGATGTGACTGCAGGCTGAGTATCCCCCTGCACCATCCGTCTGACAGAACTCTAGTTCATTAACCTTTAGAGCACAAGGTAATGCACATCTATTTACTGAGCACAGAGGAGGGTGATTGTGCTGTAGGAAAAGAGAGTTATGTTATAATCAATTTGTATTGCAGTAGTACCTAGAGGCCTCAATCAGTGAACAAGGCCCAGCTGTGCTGAGCACTATACTCACCAATAATTAAAAGACAGTCCCTGCCCCAAAGAGCTTGTAGTCTTAAGCCCTTATTCTGCAGATACTCATGCATGTGCATAACTTCGCTATCAGGCATAGCCTAGTTGAAGTCAATGGGATTAGGCTTGGCAGTAAAGTTAAGCATGTGCATAAGAGTCTGCAGGATTGGGGCCTAGGGGTATGTCTACACTACGGGATTAATCCGAATTTATATAATTCGAATTTGGGAAACAGATTGTATAAAGTCAAATGTATGCGGCCACACTAAGCACATTAATTCGGCGGTGTGCGTCCAAGTACCGGGGCTAGCGTCGATTTCTGTAGCGTTGCACTGTGGGTAGCTATCCCATAGTTCCCGCAGTCTCCCGCGCCCATTGGAATTCTGGGTTGAGATCCCAGTGCCTGATGGGACAAAAAACATTGTCGCAGGTGGTTCTGGGTACAGCCTCACCCCTCCCTGCATGAAAGCAACGGACGGCAGACAACCATTTCACGCCTTTTTTCCTGGGTGAACACTGCAGACTCCATACCACGGCAAGCATGGAGCCCACTCAGCTTAAGACAGCAGTCATGAACATTGTAAACACCTCGCGCGTTCTCGTGGAGTTTATGCTGAGCCAGGACCAGAAAAACGAGGTGAGGAGGCAGCGGCGGCGGCAGCGCAGCGACAAGCGTGATGAGGACATGGACATGGACATGGACACGGACACGGACACAGAATTCTGTCAAACCGCGGGCCCCAGTGCTTTGGAGATCATGTTGTTAATGGGACAGGTTCTATCCATGGAAAGCCGATTCTGGGCAAGGGAAACAAGCACAGACTGGTGGGACCGCATAGTGTTGCAGGTGTGGGATGATTCCCAGTGGCTGCGGAACTTTCGCATGCATAAGGGCACTTTCATGGAACTTTGTGACTTGCTGTCCCCTGCCCTGAAACGCCAGAATACCAAGATGAGAACAGCCCTCACAGTTGAGAAGCACGTGGCGATAGCCCTGTGGAACCTTGCAATTCCAGACAGCTACCAGTCAGTCGGGAATCAATTTGGAGTGGGCAAATCTACTGTGGGGGCTGCTGTGATGCAAGTAGCCAAAGCAATCACTCAGGTGCTGCTACGAAAGGTAGTGACTCTGGGAAATGTGCAGGCCATAGTGGATGGCTTTGCTGCAAAGGGATTCCCTAACTGTGGTGGGGTGATCGATGGAACCCATATCCCTATCTTAACCTTTCTGCCAGGCTGTAGTGGAAGTAATCAGGGGTGGGTTTAATAATATGCCTCGGGAACACTTGCTAAAATAAAGAAAATATGTGGGACAAACCCCCACCTTACCCACTCCTGGGTTCTAGGAACCTAAAACTCTAACTACCCTGGCCCCATTCCAGGTATTCCTTCCCCACGTACAAGCACAGAGGTTCCTTAGGAAAATAGAACCACAAATACCTTTTATTTGCGAAAAACACAATTTACAAAGAAATAAAAATGAGCAAAATGCTAAACAGTGCCTGAGAGGCTTGGTTGCAGTCCTAATTATTAGTTATGCTGCTTGTTTTTGTTTTGTTTTTTTGTTGGGGCCCAGAACACCTATACAAAGGCAATCCCCACCCACCTCCCACACAAGTCCAAACGGAGCTGTGGCCAAATGGGCATGGTGGAGGGGGGGTAGCTCTCCTGCACCTGTTTACCTGCACTACAAGGCCCTGCTCTGAGCTATAACTACCTGATACAGTGCCACAAAATCAGCTCCACCAGTTGAGCTACTTCCCAGTCTGGTCTTGTAATGTTAGCTCTACTGCCACTAGTCCTGTCGAATCCCATCCCCATAAGGCCAGCAGCTCTCAACTGCAAACTCAGAACAAAACAGAACCGCAGCACTTTCTGACAGCACTCCACAGGTCCTCTTGTTGAAGTTGAATTCACTCCCCAATCAGAGTCCACTACCTGTCAGCTCGCCGCAAGCCACCTCTCCTAGGCTGGACCTTTCACAATCTCTTCCACGTCTCATAAATAATATTATTTATGAAAACAGAATGCAATTAAAATAGTACAAAAACACTGTCCAAAAATGCACTGGTGCAGAATTATAATGTATGTAAATTAAGGCTGCCCAAGCTATCTTCTTTTCCTCTCTCCTATAGAGGGAGTGAGAAGATTTTTTTTCCTCTCCTCCTCCTTCTAGCTCTGGGACTTATATTAACATCTGGCAAGAGAAAACTGGTACAGAAATCAAGTGAAGGGAGGACAAAGTAACAGTGAAACCATCATGATGAGCATAATAAAAAGCAGTTCCATTGTGGGAGAGGGGTACATTTTCAGTTATCATCTGTTGATAAATTATGTATTTTTATTAAATCTCATACAAAAAATTAGGGTGAAGTTAAGGTGAACAGTTCATGTCAGTAACGTAAGGGTTACACATGCTTACAAGAAGCTTGTATTTACCTAAAAACAATGATCAACCATTCAAAAGCCACACAATGCCTCACCCACCCATCTCCTGTGTTCCCTGAAAGACCCCACACCACCAATTGAGGGAGAAGGATGGTTGAGGGTGTTAGCCTAGAATTTGCAAGATCAGGGTTCTGTTCCTGCCCTGCCACAGACTTGGTGTGTGACCTGTGGCAAGTCAATGCATACCTCGGTTCCCAGCTACAAAAAGAGATGAGAACTTCCCTATTTCAAAGGAGTGCTGTGAGACTAAATACATGAAACATTGAGAGATGCTCAGATACCACAGCAGTAAGGGTCCTATAAGTACATAAAACAGATAGCAGCAGCACTAATTCATCTCTGCTCTGGTCTAGGATTGAAGGAGCCCTTTTGATAATCTTAGGGGGTATATCATTTGTTTCCAGTTGATAAGGTAATGAAAAATAAATACACAGTAGACTCAGACTTGGGAAGAGCAGGAATAAGGTGGGAGACAATTAGACTTAATAGGCAAAAAGAAGAACAGGAGTACTTTTGGCACCTTAGAGACTAACAAATTTATTAGAGCATAAGCTTTCGTGGACTACAGCCCACTTCTTTGGATGCATATAGAATGGAACATATATTGAGGAGATATATATACACGCATACAGAGAGCATAAACAGGTGGGAGTTGTCTTACCAACTCTGAGAGACCAATTAATTAAGAGAAAAAAAACTTTTGAAGTGATAATCAAGGTAGCCAGTACAGACAGTTTGATAAGAAGTGTGAGAGTACTTACAAGGGGAGATAGATTCAATGTTTGTAATGGCTCAGCCATTCCCAGTCCTTATTCAAACCGGAGTTGATTGTGTCTAGTTTGCATATCAATTCCAGCTCAGCAATCTCTCGTTGGAGTCTGTTTTTGAAGTTTTTCTGTTGTAATATAGCCACCCGCAGGTCTGTCACTGAATGACCAGACAGGCTCGTTCACCTGCACATCTACCAATGTGATATATGCCATCATGTGCCAGCAATGCCCCTCTGCCATGTACATTGGCCAAACCAGACAGTCTCTACGCAAAAGAATTAATGGACACAAATCTGACATCAGGAATCAAAATACTCAAAAACCAGTGGGAGAACACTTTAACCTGTCTGGTCATTCAGTGACTCCGGTTTGAATAAGGACTGGGAATGGCTGAGCCATTACAAACATTGAATCTATCTCCCCTTGTAAGTATGCTCACACTTCTTATCAAACTGTCTGTACTGGGCTATCTTGATTATCACTTCAAAAGTTTTTTTTCTCTTAATTAATTGGCCTCTCAGAGTTGGTAAGACAACTCCCACCTGTTTATGCTCTCTGTATGTGTGTATATATATCTCCTCAATATATGTTCCATTCTATATGCATCCGAAGAAGTGGGCTGTAGTCCACGAAAGCTTATGCTCTAATAAATTTGTTAGTCTCTAAGGTGCCACAAGTACTCCTGTTCTTCTTTTTGCGGATACAGACTAACACGGCTGCTACTCTGAGACTTAATAGGAGGGATACTCAGAATCCGACTGGAGGGCAGGAGCGCAAGGGGACAACTTAAATATATATGTGGAGCACTTCAGAAACAGAGCCAATGCTGTAAAGAAAAAGGGCAAGCTTTGAAAAATCCTGCCTGGAGCTTTTCTTTATATTCCTCCTTTCAGCAGATTTCAGCTAGAGCAAACGTTCCTAATGGAAAAAGCTGACAGTCTTCTAATTCTGCAGCAGTGTTAGTGGGCCTCTCTGTAAAGTAAATACCAAACTTTGCAGCTTAGTGAATTGCAGAGTATCCTCCATATTAAATCAACTAAATGGAAAGCATGTTCTACTGTGGTTTAACTGTCGTCAAATTACAATGTTCATTGGAAGTGATTCTACTGGGATAGTTTTGTTTAAACTTTAAATTCTAGACATGCATTTGATAAAGGAGTGACACAAAAGGATTTAACATCTCCGATGAAACCATAACCAAATACCCACAAAAAACTGTTCAAACCAGAATGATATACTTGGAATTTCTCTGTGGGTAACATTTTTGAACTGTCCACACAGTGCTCAATGTTGTTAATAGCTCAGTTGTATTCCTCATGTTCCATTTTGCCCACATATAGGTGTATCTGGTATGTTCTTTCATTCACCAAATACTTCCTCTTAGTGCACCAGAACCACAAATATTTCTTACATTCTTCTTCAAATGCTTCACCCAGGATGTGGTGAGACGAGATATGTAAGAATGCAAAGGGCAGCATTTGTTGGGGAAGAATCACAGTTGTGTTTATGTTACAAACAACATTGAATTTTTGATTGTTTATTGACACTACTAAGAACCAGGCACATTTGCACCTTTTGGTATCGATGTGCTACATCTGTCTCCATGCTCCAAAACACCACAACCTCAGCAATGAGCATGTCGCATGATCAAGTACAAATACAAAGCCACAATGATCAGTCCCATGGTATTTCAGCAATAGGGGTTGGGGTTTGGGAAGTGTCTGCATAATGCCAAATGTTTGTAACCATATCCTACCATAACCTCTAATTAAGTCTGCTGGAGGGCCCTCCCTGACTCGTTAAACTCGGAGTCTATCATTGCACTAATGCCATCACGTTGAAAGGCCTACAGTGAGTGGGATTTTCTGGAGACACAATCCCCTAAAGCCTTTTTTTTTTTTTTTGCACATTCAGAAAGTTTAGGGCATGATCAAACACTTTTAAAAACTATGCAGATTTTTGTGGATGTGACAAACTTGTGTTACTTCCCCTTTTCCATCGCATCCCACCCCAGGGCAGCCCTGAGCCCGGACTGTTGGGTGGCTATTCAATTATAAGAGTTTACAAGTTTTTTGATGATACTATTTCATGTCTATTTTAAGATTCCCAGAAGAAACCAAAACCAAGTGTGTTTAACAGCATGACGCAGTGTCAGAGATGAACTGTAAAAGTGACATTACTCACCTGTACATTCCTGATTAGTCTAGGAGCTCTATTTCAAAGCAAGGTGCAAAGTATGTGTCTGCAATAATGTACTCTGTTCTGCTGTGCCTGCACAAACTCACATCTCTGTGTGCCAGCTGGGTGACTAGGTGCCTGACTACCAGCCTGAACATGCAACGCTCCTCTGTGCATATGACCACTGTATCCTCCATCATATGTCATCAACAAGGGAAGTGTCAGTAATGAATAGGGTAAAACCTTTTAGAGCCAGTCCTCAGCACCAGCTGTGGAGTGCTTGATGCAACTGAAGATGGGCAAGAGGTGGCTTTATGTTACCTTTGTGCCCTATCCTAGGGCTGCTCTGTCCCAGGCCAGTCACCCCACACAGCATCGTGAAGGTGGCACTACCTTGTGCCAGCTGCCAATGGCCCCAAGGATCTCTTATGGATGCCCTGGTCATGTCCCCTTTCCTAGTGCCATGCCTGCAAGTGTGTGACAAAGGAGAGAAGTTGGCAAGGAGTTGCTCGGGCAATTTTACACCATTTAAGAATCTTTCTAAACTGGGATGATCCTCCTGTAGCCAGCTGGATTAACTTCCGGGCAACTTGGCCCTGGGAAAATAGTGCACAGCTACCCTAACACAGGAGAGAGTTTTGCCCTTTACTTTGATGCTGTTGCAAAATAACAAAACCAGCAACCACAAAATGAAGCATGCAAATCTGGGCTGGCACCTGCGGTGCACGGTGAACTATATACGTTATGCTTTTTTAATATGAAGTATAATGCAGGATGGTACCTGTCCTGTGAGTTCCATGCTTTAAAGTTCATAGTTAACCTTCCACTATGAAGAATAATTAATGCCAGAGTGTGAGATAAGGAAATAAATACATTTTTGGAATGAGTCCAGGACACCTCAAAGGAAAAAGAACCCTGCTATCAGATTGTAACCTACACTGAGTAACTTTTCAATTACAGTCAGCTTTTGTAAAGTTTTGCAGAGGTCCATTTAATCCTGTGAAGTTCAGTAAAACTGAACTGACAGGCGGAGCTTGTAGACAAAACCCTCACATTGCTGCTCTCCAAAGCTGTCACAAAGTTTCCCATGGAAAGTAAAACTTGCACATTTGGGGGCTCAGCTCAGCATTCACAAAGAGGTAATAAAGAGCCTGTCACATTTTCCTGCAAAAGGTTTGATAATTATAATTTTTTGTGCATGGGGCCAACATACTTTCAGAATCATAAAGTAGAGACTGGGGATAGTGGAGAACCATTCTTCATAATAATCAGAAATCAAATCAACTATATTTCTTAGCTGAAAACTTACATTGATTTTAGTAAGTCTTTTGATACAGTCTCACATGACACTCATAAGCAAACTAGGGAAATGCAGTTTAGATGAAATTACTATAAAGTGGGTGCCCTGCTGATTGAAAGACAGTACTCAAAGAATCGTTATCAATGATTCACTGTCAAACTGGGAGGGGTCTTTAGTGGTGTTGCACAGGAGTCAGTCCTGGGTCTGATACTATTCAACATTTTCAGTAATGACATGGATAATGATGTAGAGTGCATGCTTATAAAATCTGTGCATAACACCAAGACAGGCAGGGTTACAAGTACTTTGTAGGACAGGATTAGAATTCAAAATGACCTTGACAAATTGGAGAACTGCTCTGTAACCAACAAGATGAAATTCAATAAAGACAAGTGCAAAGTACTACACCAAGAAAGGAAAAATCAAATGCACAACTATGAAATGGGGAATAACTGGCTAGTAGTACTGCTGAAAAGGATCTGGGGGTTATAGTGGATCACAAATTGAATATGAGTCAATATATGAGTGATACAGTTGCGAAAAAGGCTATTATCATTGTGTATTAACAAGAGTGTTACACGTAAACCATGGGAGGTAATTGTCCCACTGTACTCGGCACCAATGAGGCCTCAACTGGAGGACTGTGTCCAATTCTGCACACCACACATTAGGAAAGATGTGGACAAACTGGAGAGAGTCCAGAGGAGAGCAACAAAAATGATACAAGGTTTAGAAAACCTGTCCTATGAGGAAAAGTTAAAAATACAGGGCATGGTTAGTCTGGAGAAAAGAAGACTGGTGGTGGTGCGGGGGAGGGAGTTTTCACATATGTTAAGGGCTGTTATAAAGAGGATGTGGGACAAGAAGTAATGGGCTTAATCTGCAGCAAGGGAGATTTAGGTTAGCTATTAGGAAAACCTTTCTAACTATAAGGGTAGTTAAGCTCTGGAATAGGCTTCCAAGGGAGATTGTGGACTCCCCATCACTGAAGGTTTTTAAGAACAGAGTCAGAAACACCTGTCAAGGATGGTGTAGGTACACTTGGTGCTGCCCCAATCCAGGGTGCTGGACTTGATGACCTCTCAAGATACCATCCAACCCTAGATTTCTATGATTCTATAATTCTATCACAAGCAAAGATACACAGTGTTCACCTATTGGTAACACATTTAGAGCACACCAACAAAAATACTAGAGCACTTGCTTTAATTTGATTTCAACAGAACTGAAGCCCATGCTTAAATGCATTGCTGAATTGGGGCCTTGTCATAACTATAAAGGGAAGGGTAATAGCTGTCCTGTGTACAGTACTATAAATCCCTCCTGGCCAGAGACTCCAAAATCCTTTTCCCTGTAAAGGGTTAAGAAGCTCAGGTAACCTGGCTGGCATCTGACCTAAAGGACCAATAAGGGGACAAGATACTTTCAAATCTTGGGGGGGGAAGGCTTTTGTTTGTGTTCTTTGTTTGGGAGTGTGTTCGTTCTCGGGGACTGAGAGGGACCAGACATCAATCCAGGTTCTCCACATCTTTCTAAACAAGCCTCTCCTATTTCAAACTTGTAAGTAAATAGCCAGGCAAGGCGTGTTAGTTTTCCTTTACAACAAGGAGTCTGGTGGCACCTTAAAGACTAACAGATTTATTTGGGCATAAGCTTTCGTGAGTAAAAACCTCACTTCTTCGGATGCATCCGAAGAAGTGAGGTTTTTACTCACGAAAGCTTATGCCCAAATAAATCTGTTAGTCTTTAAGGTGCCACCAGACTCCTTGTTGTTTTTGTAGATACAGACTAACACGGCTACCCCCTGATACTTAGTTTTCCTTTAAAAAGAAGAACAGGAGTACTTGTGGCACCTTAGAGACTAACAAATTTATTAGAGCATAAGCTTTCGTGGACTACAGCCCACTTCTTCGGATGCATATCTGATAGTTTTCCTTTGTTTTTCTCAACTTGTAAATGTACCTTTTACTAGAGTGTTTATCTTTGTTTGCTGTACTTTGAACCTGAGACTAGAGGGGAGTCCTCTGAGCTCTTTAAGTTTGATTACCCTGTAAGGTTAATTTCCATACTGATTTTACAGAGATGATTTTTACCTTTTTCTTTAATTAAAAACCTTCTTTTTAAGAACCTGATTGATTTTTCCTTGTTTTAGATCCAAAGGGGTTTTGGATCTTGATTCACCAGGAGTTGGTGGGAGGAAGGAGGGGGGATGGTTAATTTCTCCCTGTTGTAGATCCCAGGGGGGGGTTGGAACTGATTCACCAGGAGTTGGTGGGAGGAAGGAGGGGAATGGTTAATTTCTCCTTGTTTTAAGATCCAAGGGGTTTTGGATTTGTTTTCACCAGGGATTTGGTGAGGGTTTTTCAAGGCTTCCCAGGGAGGGAATCCATTGATGGTGGCAGCCGAACCAGAGCTAAGCTGGTAGTTAAGCTTAGAAGTTTTTCACGCAGGCCCCTACATTTGTACCCTAAAGTTCAAAGTGGGGATCTCAGTCCTGACATGGTGAATAGCGGTGGGATCATTTTAAACCCAAAAGCCAGTGAGATTTTTTTTTCCTTCTAGCTGCTTGGAAAGCGGAGCTGGAAGTAGATAGATGCATATCTTATCTCTCCTTGCCTGAAGGCAGAGGTGTTAAGTTTTTTTTACAGGTCCTTTGTTAAGAGAAGGGTTCAATTAGCAAATGACTGGTAAAAGGTATTTACAAGCTGAATTGTTTTTTTTTTTTTTTCTTTTTACATCCTCCGGAGTAGCTAGTTAGAAAGTTACTGTTAACTCTGCAGCAGCCAGAGCTGAGAGCTTCCCAGTTTGTCAACTGCAAAGGGGGTTACCCAGCACAAGAAAACAGGAAAATGACTACCAAAGAAGTAGCTAACAAAATAGAACTGGCCAAACTAGAAGCAGAAGAAAATGAAAGAAAACATCAGAGACTGCTTCAATTAACAAAACTCGAGACAGAGCAGAGAGAAAGAGAAGAAAAAGCCAAAGAGGAGGCCCACAAGAGAGAGATGGAGCTGAAAGAAAAAGAGATGAAGATAAAAGAAAAAGAGATGGAGCTGAAAGAAAAAGAGATGGAGGAGAGAGAAAAAGAAAGGAAGCATGAACTGGAAGTAGCAAAGGCTAAGCAGGATGCACCAGCCAATGCTAACAACCCCCCTCCAGGTACCACTTCCCATGCCAGGAAATTCCCCACCTACAAGGCAGGCGATGATACTGAGGCCTTCTTAGAAAATTTTGAAAGGGCCTGCCTTGGATACAGCATCGCTACAGACCAGTACATGGTAGAGCTGAGGCCGCAGCTCAGTGGACCCTTAGCAGAGGTGGCGGCTGAAATGCCTAAGGAACACATGAACAGTTATGAACTTTTTAAAAACAAGGCCAGACTCAGAATGGGGCTAACACCCGAGCATGCCCGTCGGCGGTTCAGAGCCCTAAAGTGGAAACCGGATGTGTCATTTACCCGTCATGCCTACCACATTGACAAAAATTGTGATGCCTGGGTATCAGGAGCAAATGTTAAATCTCTGGAAGATCTGCTTTCCCTAGTAAAAATGGAGCAGTTTTTAGAGGGTGTTCCTGAGGAAATAGAAAGGTACATCCTAGATAGGAAGCCCAAAACTGTAACTGAGGCGGGGGAGATTGAAGCCCAATGGGTGGAGGTGGCAGAAAAGAAAAAAACTAGTAGCAGTTGGAGCGAATATCAGAAGGGGCAAGCCGAAACAAAACCTTACCACCGGGGACAACCCAAGGCCCCACCCACATCCCAAGGGAAACCCCAGACGCCTTCTCACCCCATCACACCAGTCTCCACCAACCAACATCGTCCCGGTGATACCTTAGCAGGGCGATGTTTTAAATGTAATGAACTGGGACATATAAAGGCTCACTGCCCCAAGAACCCCAACCGATTACAGTTCATTACACCCCAATCACACCAAAGATCCCCAAACCCAGATGCCTCTCTCATACCCTCGGAGCGAAGGGAAACCTTGAGAGTGGGCGGAAGGAAGGTTACCGCTTGGAGGGACACTGGGGCTCAAGTGTCAACTATCCACCAATCCCTAGTGGACCCCAAACTCATCAACCCAGAGGCTACAGTGACAATTCAACCCTTCGTGTCACAATCTGTAACCTTGCCTACAGCCACGTTGCATGTCCAGTACAAGGGCTGGTCAGGAATGTGGACTTTTGCAGTCTATGACAATTATCCCATTCCCATGCTGCTGGGGGAAGATTTGGCCAACCATGTGAAGGTAGCCAAGAGGGTGGGAATAGTCACCCGCAGCCAGGCTAAGCAAGCTTTCACCCCCATCCCTGTTCCTGAGCCGTCCACCAGGGCCCCGTCTGTGTTACCGGAGACCCAGACAAAGGTGGTGGAACTGGATCCTCTGCCAACGACTGCAACAGCCGTAGTGGATCCAATCCCAGAGACCCAGCCAAAGCCAGTCCCAGAACCGGAACTGGCAACGCAACCAGCACCAGAACCATTGCCAGCCCTGAGTCCAGCGCTTGCAAACCCGTCTACAACTCCAATGCCAGAGGGCACCAGCGAGCCTGAACTGGCAGAAGCAGCAGATAACCCTACCCAAGAGGCTCAGCCAGAGCCTGAGTTACCACATAGTGCACCAGCGGACAGCGGTTCACAGTCAATGGAAACAGCCCCAGCACCTGCATCACTTCCAGAGGGACCAAGCCCCAGTCCACAGTCCAAGGAGGAACTGATGTCTCCAGCATCAAGGGAACAGTTCCAGGCCGAGCAGGAAGCAGATGACAGCCTTCAGAAAGCTTGGGCGGCGGCGCGGAGCACCCCACCGCCTCTCAGCTCTTCTAACCGATCCCGGTTTGTTGTAAAACAAGGACTTTTATACAAGGAGACTCTTTCTGGTGGGCACCAGGAAGACTGGCATCCTCAAAGGCAGTTGGTAGTTCCCACTAAGTATCGGGTAAAGCTCTTGAGCTTAGCCCATGATCATCCCAGTGGCCATTCTGGGGTGAACAGAACCAAAGACCGGTTGGGGAAGTCCTTCCACTGGGAGGGAATGGGCAAGGACGTTGCTAATTATGTCCGGTCTTGTGAGGTGTGCCAACGAGTGGGAAAACCCCAAGACCAGGTTAAAGCCCCTCTCCAGCCACTACCCATAATTGAGGTCCCATTTCAGCGCGTAGCTGTGGATATTCTGGGTCCTTTCCCAAAGAAGACACCCAGAGGAAAGCAGTACGTACTGACTTTCATGGATTTTGCTACCCGATGGCCGGAAGCAGTACCCTTAAGCAACACCAGGGCTAAAGGTGTGTGCCAGGCATTAACAGACATTTTTGCCAGGGTAGGTTGGCCCTCCGACATCCTTACAGATTCGGGAACTAACTTCCTGGCAGGAACCATGGAAAACCTGTGGGAAGCTCATGGGGTGAATCACTTGGTTGCCACCCCTTACCACCATGAAACCAATGGCCTGGTGGAGAGGTTTAATGGAACTTTGGGGGCCATGATACGTAAATTTGTAAATGAACACTCCAATGATTGGGACCTAGTGTTGCAGCAGTTGCTTTTTGCCTACAGGGCTGTACCACATCCCAGTTTAGGGTTTTCACCATTTGAACTTGTGTATGGCCGTGAGGTTAAGGGGCCATTACAGTTGGTGAAGCAGCAATGGGAGGGGTTTACGCCTTCTCCAGGAACAAACATTCTAGACTTTGTAAGCAACCTACAAAACACCCTCCGACATTCTTTGGCCCTTGCTAAAGAAAACCTAAAGGATGCTCAGGAAGAGCAAAAGGCCTGGTATGATAAACATTCCAGAGAACGGTCCTTCAAAGTAGGAGACCAAGTCATGGTCTTAAAGGCAATCCAGGCCCATAAAATGGAAGCGTCGTGGGAAGGACCATTCACGGTCCAGGAGCGCCTAGGAGCTGTTAACTATCTCATAGCCTCCCCCACCTCCAACATAAAGCCTAAAGTATACCATGTTAATTCTCTTAAGCCCTTTTATTCCAGAGAATTAAACGTTTGCCAGTTTACAGCCCAGGAAACAGATGACGCGGAGTGGCCTGAAGGTGTCTACTACGAAGGAAAAAAGGATGGTGGCGTGGAAGAGGTGAACCTCTCCATGACCCTTGGACGTCTGCAGCGACAGCAGATCAAGGAGCTGTGCACAAG
The DNA here is from genome assembly GCF_027887155.1 of Malaclemys terrapin pileata. Classification (NCBI taxonomy): domain Eukaryota; kingdom Metazoa; phylum Chordata; order Testudines; family Emydidae; genus Malaclemys; species Malaclemys terrapin. Next base: position 98,169,070 of record NC_071510.1, on the reverse strand, counting down.
CTTTGCACCAATTTTCTCAGCCACTCCAGGATGGACCGAACGGGCATACCACTCCATTGACACAGGTAATGCTCACCCTATTAGAACCCCACCCTACCGGGAGTCACCTCATGCCAAAACTGCTATACAAAGGGAGATCCAGGACATGCTACAGATGGGTATAATCCGCCCCTCTAAGAGTGCATGGGCATCTCCAGTGGTTCTAGTTCCCAAACCAGATGGGGAAATACGCTTTTGCGTGGACTACCGTAAGCTAAATGCTGTAACTCGTCCTGACAAGTATCCAATGCCACGCACAGATGAGCTATTGGAGAAATTGGGACATGCCCAATTCATCTCTACTTTAGACTTAACCAAGGGGTACTGGCAAGTACCACTAGATGAACCCGCTAAGGAAAGGTCAGCCTTCGTCACCCAGGCAGGGGTGTATGAATTCAATGTACTCCCTTTCGGGTTGCGAAATGCACCCGCCACCTTCCAAAGACTTGTAGATGGTCTCCTAGCGGGATTGGGAGAATCTGCAGTTGCCTACCTCGATGATGTGGCCATTTTTTCTGATTCATGGGCAGAGCACATGGAGCACCTGGAAAAAGTTTTTGAGCGCATCCAGCAGGCAGGACTAACTGTTAAGGCTAAAAAGTGTCAAATAGGCCAAAACAGAGTGACTTACCTGGGGCACCAGGTGGGTCAAGGAACTATAAATCCCATACAGGCCAAAGTGGATGCTATCCAAAAGTGGCCGGTTCCAAAGTCTAAGAAACAGGTCCAATCCTTCTTAGGCTTGGCTGGATATTATAGGCGATTTGTACCCCACTACAGCCAAATCGCCGCCCCGCTGACAGACCTAACCAGAAAGAAACAGCCAAATGCAGTTCAGTGGACTAATGAATGTCAAAAGGCCTTTAACCAGCTTAAGGCAACACTCATGTCTGACCCTGTGCTAAGGGCCCCAGACTTTGACAAACCGTTCCAAGTAACCACAGATGCGTCCGAGCGAGGCGTGGGAGCAGTTTTAATGCAGGAAGGACCGGATCAAGAATTCCATCCTGTCGTATTTCTCAGTAAGAAACTGTCTGAGAGGGAAAGCCATTGGTCAATCAGCGAAAAGGAATGCTATGCCATTGTGTATGCGCTGGAAAAGCTACGCCCATGTGTTTGGGGACGGCGTTTCCAACTACAAACAGACCATGCTGCGCTACAGTGGCTTCATACCGCCAAGGGAAATAACAAAAAACTTCTTCGGTGGAGTTTAGCTCTCCAAGATTTTGATTTTGAAATACAACACATTTCGGGAGCTTCTAACAAAGTGGCTGATGCACTCTCCCGGGAAAGTTTCCCAGAGTTAACTGGTTAACAATTGTTTTTGGAATAAAACATATTGTTAGTTTTTATATAATCAGTAGTATGTCTAAAGGTACATGTGTCTTATTAACTCTGTTTTCTCCTAGAACTCCAGGGAAAAATCACAGCCAGTGTGGAACCGAACATCCAACACTATCTGTGATTTGGGGGGCGTGTCATAACTATAAAGAGAAGGGTAATAGCTGTCCTGTGTACAGTACTATAAATCCCTCCTGGCCAGAGACTCCAAAATCCTTTTCCCTGTAAAGGGTTAAGAAGCTCAGGTAACCTGGCTGGCATCTGACCTAAAGGACCAATAAGGGGACAAGATACTTTCAAATCTTGGGGGGGGAAGGCTTTTGTTTGTGTTCTTTGTTTGGGAGTGTGTTCGTTCTCGGGGACTGAGAGGGACCAGACATCAATCCAGGTTCTCCACATCTTTCTAAACAAGCCTCTCCTATTTCAAACTTGTAAGTAAATAGCCAGGCAAGGCGTGTTAGTTTTCCTTTGTTTTTCTCAACTTGTAAATGTACCTTTTACTAGAGTGTTTATCTTTGTTTGCTGTACTTTGAACCTGAGACTAGAGGGGAGTCCTCTGAGCTCTTTAAGTTTGATTACCCTGTAAGGTTAATTTCAATACTGATTTTACAGAGATGATTTTTACCTTTTTCTTTAATTAAAAACCTTCTTTTTAAGAACCTGATTGATTTTTCCTTGTTTTAGATCCAAAGGGGTTTTGGATCTTGATTCACCAGGAGTTGGTGGGAGGAAGGAGGGGGGATGGTTAATTTCTCCCTGTTGTAGATCCCAGGGGGGGGTTGGAACTGATTCACCAGGAGTTGGTGGGAGGAAGGAGGGGAATGGTTAATTTCTCCTTGTTTTAAGATCCAAGGGGTTTTGGATTTGTTTTCACCAGGGATTTGGTGAGGGTTTTTCAAGGCTTCCCAGGGAGGGAATCCATTGATGGTGGCAGCCGAACCAGAGCTAAGCTGGTAGTTAAGCTTAGAAGTTTTTCACGCAGGCCCCTACATTTGTACCCTAAAGTTCAAAGTGGGGATCTCAGTCCTGACAGGCCTTAATGAAGTATTTTACTTGGATGACCTCTCACTCTGCTGAGGATGGCACTGGGTCCAGTCCTGAAGTACTACTCGGTACGTACTCTGGCAAAATTCCCATTGACTTCAGTGGGAGTTTTGTAGGTTTGCCACAATAAGGACTTATTTATTTGTTTGTTTGCACAATAAGGGTATTATTGAGCAACAATTAGGCCTGGTCCCCACTAACCCCCCACTTCGGACTAAGGTATGCAAATTCAGCTACGTTAATAACGTAGCTGAATTCGAAGTACCTTAGTCCGAACTTACCGCGGGTCCAGACGCGGCAGGGAGGCTCCCCCGTCGATGCCGCGTACTCCTCTCGCCGAGCTGGAGTACCGGCGTCAACGGCGAGCACTTCCGGGATCGACTTATCGCGTCTAAACCAGACGCGATAAATCGATCCCAGAACATCGATTGCCTGCCGCCGGACCCGGAGGTAAGTGTAGACGTACCCTTAGATCAAGCTCCAGTGATGCAGTGATGTGTGTTTCATCTTAGATCTTTAACTCCACCCCCTATCCTTAAGGTTTGGGGAAATATAAACCATTATTACATTACAAAAACATTATTTTTGCTTTTGGCCTAAATGGCATGAAGTGAACAGTCCCATGTGAAATATGATCTATGCCAGCTTTTATTGTAAATGGCAACTGCAACAGCTTTGCAGTAGGTGCCAAATGTTTGTGGCCAACTCTACAACAACATGTGTGTCTCACCTGGGACAGAAAATTTGCAGGAAGCCAAACATCTGTAGGGGATGATTTTCAGAGGGTTGAACAGAATTTTAGCCATGTGACTCTGAGTGTGTCCCACTACTCCCCACCCCCCACTTTAAACAAGGGAGTGTGATGCCGCTGCTGAATTGCTGGTGTCGGAGGGTGGTATTAGCTTTTTATTTGCATACTTCGCTAGTTATGGCTTACGTTGCGTGGCACAGCTATACTTCAGTTATGCTGATGTGTTATTTTTTTTATATGGGTGTTTTTAAATCCTGTCTAGGGTGCCTAGAAAGCATATGGACAGGTGTCCTTTGTAGTGCATTAAATCTAAAGAAATAATAAACAAACAAAATATATTTAAGGGGAGGCAGATGGCTGCAACACCACACAGCACTTCAAAATGCAACAGTTAATGCAGATGCATCCAAACTCTTCCCAAATGAGGGTCACACTGTGGCAAATTGCCAGCAAACTGGAGTAATGTATTTCAATAGGACTTGATCCTGAGCCCATTGAAGTAAATGGAGAAGCTTCCATTGACTTAAACTGAGCAAGATCAGGCTCATAATGTGGCTCAGATTGCAGTCACCCTGCCCTGCAATGTGTCTCTGCTGGGACTGTCTTTTCGTCTTGTGTTTGTACAGCACCTAGCACAGTGGAGTCCTGGTCCATGACTGGGGCTCCTAAATGCTGTGATGATGCAAATAATAAAATTAAATGAATAACTAATAATAATAATATGGAGGAGCAGCCTGCAGAAACTATGGACACTACCATGCAATAAGCAACAGAAGGTCCTGTGGCACCTTTGAGACTAACAGAAGGATTGGGAGCATAAGCTTTCGTGGGTAAGAACCTCACTTCTTCAGATGCAAGGGTCTTCACTTGCATCTGAAGAAGTGAGGTTCTTACCCATGAAAGCTTATGCTCCCAATACTTCTGTTAGTCTCAAAGGTGCCACAGGACCCTCTGTTGCTTTTTACAGATTCAGACTAACACGGCTACCCCTCTGATACTTGATACCATGCAATACTCCATCTTAATATCAAAAGTTTCAGTCTCTCATGCTGGGACCTTTAGTCTTTGACTGACACACCTGCTCATTACAGATGAGGACAGTCACATGACAGCATCCCAAGGGCTGCACTGCACTGCATTTTAGCTACCCTGGATTTACAGTCTTTGTCATTTCATTCATATTTATCTTGCTTGAGCATTGGTGTATTATTGGAAATCTGGTTTTTAAAATGACCATATGGCCTCTATGATTGTGAATCAGTTACATATGTGAAGCACTGGCAGTGTCATTGGGGAAGGGACATTCAGAAGGGCACCAGATGCATGTTCCAGCAGTGCGTCTCTGCAGATGGATAAGAGCACTGCCACTTTCCTCTAGCATCACATTTTTCATCCATAAATTTGACAGTCCGTCAGTGAGGGATGAGGAACCACTGTGTTGAATTATGCTGACTTCAGCACTGCTACCACAGCTCTAGTGTCTTTATTAAGAGTGTGTGCATTAAGGAGGTATGCAGGTGTTCATTTTATCACTATATGATTTGTCTGGGGAGTGTGGAAAGGTCATTGTTATGCAGTTCCCAAGACATTAAGAAATGCTATGGGGCCTGCTCGCCTCAGGAAAGACAGAATACAAATAATTCTAACAATAAGTAATAATAATAATCAATACTTAGTAACTACCTAGTGGGAAATCCTGGCTCCAGTGAAGTCAATGGGAATCCAAGTCTATTACAGACATCAATGAATTACTAACCAGGCATTGTTAGAAAACCAGAAAACAGCCCCTGACTTTAAAAATACAGAGCAGCTTTATCAGAGCTGTTCAAATCTATATAGCTTCAATGACTTCCATTGCTGCATAATGTATGTCTCATTTATCTAAACAGGATGGTTAATGCTAGATTAGCACTGTGTTATGAGTAGGGCCCTACCAAATTCACAGTCCATTTTGGTCAATTTCGCAGTCATAGGATTGAAAAATAATAAATTTCATGATTTCAGCTCTTTAAATCTGAAATTTCATGGTGTTGTAACTGTAGGGGTCCTGACCCAAAAAGGAGTTGAGTGTGTGTGGGAGGAGGGGCTAGCAAAGTTATCATATGGGGGGTTGCAGTACTGCAACCCTTACTTCTGCGCTGCTGCTGGCGGCGACAGTCTTCAGACCTGGACAGCTGGAGAGCGGCGGCTGTGGGCTGGGAGCTCAGCTGTGAAGGCAGAGCTGCCGCCAGCAGCAGCACAGAAGTAAGAATGGCATGGTATGGTATTGCCACCCTTACTTCTGCACTGCTGGCTGCACAACTGGGCCTTCAGTCAGCAGCCGCCACTTTCTGGCCGCCCAGCTCTAAAGGCAGCACAGAAGTAAGGGTGGCATGGTATTGTACTGTCACCCTTACTTCTGCACTGCTGCTGGCGGGGCGCTGCCTTCAGAACTGGGCGCCCAGGCAACAACCGCCGCTCACCGACCACCCAGCTCTGAAGGCAGCACAGAAGTAAGGGTGGCAATACCGCAATCCCCCTAAAATAACCTTGTGACACCCCCCCTGCAACTCCCTTTCGGGTCAGGATCCCCAATTTGAGAAACTCTGGTTTCCCCCTGTGAAATCCGGATAGTATATGGTAAAAGCACACAAAAGAGCAAATTTCACAGGAGGGGGAGACCATATTTCGCAGTCTGTTACGCATTTTTCATGGATGTGAATTTGGTAGGTCCATAGTTATGAGAGTAAGTCAGCAGGCGTAGACGATTTTAAAATACTTAATAGGAATTATCTGTGAGCAACCAATTACAAAGCAATTATAAACTTTAACACATACGACTATTATTGTACTGTCAACATCATGAGAACACATTTTATAATCATGTATTTCATAATCCTTTCTTTTCAAATGCAGCGCTTGTTACGCATGCTGTTGTTTTCTTAAGATTTGACTGTGTTACCAGATTTGCCTGTTACTTTGGGGTATGCTCATTTATTAGGGTTACTCTTCTTGGGGGGGGTTCTGTAATTCTATCCATGTACTGCTTGTGTCACTTGTCACTCATATGGAGCTCTACTTCTGCCTTCTGCAAGTTCGCTCCCAGTGGAGCTATCCTGCAGGGCTTAAGTTCCCTAGGGTTGGGTTCCTCCAGCCCCAGAATCAGATGAGTACACACACACACACATTAACAGAGCACGTCTGAGAGGACTGGGTTAATCAGGACTCCTAAGCTGTCATCCTTATATGTCCCTGGACTCAGTCGGCTGGGTCGAGCAGCACGCCACCCTCATCTGCCCCAGGTTCAGCATGTCCCTATCCCAACTTTCATGTTACAATTGTTCTGGTAGTAACTCATTTGATGAGCAAACCCCACAGGATTTTTGGGTGCTTCAGGGATCTTTAGCTTAGGTTTGAGGAGCATTGCTGCAGAGAGAGAGAGAGAGAGAGAGAGAGAGAGAGAGAGAGAGAGAGAGAGAAGCAACCAGCTTAACCATGAAAGTTATTTATTGCCAGGTAATAACCATACAAGGAGAGCCAAACAAACAAAACAGTTACAATATTAAATCTAGCTTAAATTTGATTACAAAAGTCAGGTTTAGAAAACTATAATAAGTCAGGGTCAGATGGCTATACTTAGAGAGAGAAAGAGAGAGAGAGTTGGCTTCTCACCACTCCGTGAAGCTTGAATCAAATGGGGGTCCCAGGTGGTGGTGGTAGCTGAGGGTTCGGAGTGCTGGAGACAGGCAGAGCCCCCAGCACGATCAGTCAGGAGAAGATGAAATCCCAATGGAACGGATGCAGATTTTGAATCCAGGCATCGGAGCACTTACTTGAGCGTGGGTAGGGGTTTTTGTAGGGAAAGAACAATGGTTCCAGGGAGAACACTAGATTTGTTTATGTGTAAACTGATGGCTCAAGGGAGTATACCAAAGTTGTTTTGTTCAGGCTAGACAATAGGAACTGATAATTCCTGGCTATGGGCGGTGTTCCTTAGAGGGAGCTCACAATGCAATTAGGCAACTTCAGTATTTTGGATACCAATAAAGGATTTATTACTAGAATTGGTCTGATAACTGCTGAGCTGGGTGTGTGCAGGCGTGGGTTCATTAACATCTGGAGCAGAGATCTGCCATCATGCAGTGCTTCCCTGCTTTTCTGGTCCCAGAGTTCAGTGCAGTTCTTGCCTTGGAATCTCTGTTCTCTATTCTGTATGCTGATGGAGATGCCTCCCTGTCCCATCTTCGATGCAAATGAGGCTAGGGGAGTTGCCTTAATCTTGTCACTCTTGTCCAACGGGGTTTAGGTGTGTCTCCGACTGCCTTTTCATTGCTTTTTGTAAGTCTTTCTTCTGATCAGTTTTGGTTCAAGCAGAGGCTGGTGGGGGGGAAAGTCTTTCGTAAATCAGACAGGCTGGACACTGTGCCCTGGTTCCTCAAGAACACATAGGGTGACCAGATGTCCCGATTTTATAGGGACAGTCCTGATTTTTGGGTCTTTTTTTTATGTAGGCACCTATTACGCCCCCACCCCGTCCTGATTTTTCACACTTGCTGTCTGGTCACCCTAAGAACACAGAGCTGATAGGTAACAACTGTTACAAAGTATTCTACATGGAGCTATACTTTAAGATCACTAGGAGTTTGACGGTAGTGCAGAATGTAGTAACTCACCTTCTGAGCAGGGCATCTCTTTGGGAGCATATGACACCCGTGGTCTGGGATCTGTACTCAGAGCTGCCTATTGGTCTGTGAGTGGAGTTTAATGTGTTGGTTATGACCTAGAAAGCCCTATATGACCTGGGTCCAGCCTTCCGGAGGGATTGCCTCTCTCCCCATTGAAGTCAGCAGGACTCCCTGTAGGTGCCCGTGTTTGATCAGACTGCAGGAAAGGGGCTCACAGCAGCATTAAGTATGGAATTCTCTCCGTGTAGCATGTGTCAATGTATGGTACAGTAAACTTCGCAGAATTTGGAATTTGCGATACCTGATCTAGTTTTAAAATGACCATTTGTTTTAAAAGACTCTATGATTGAACTCATATTAGAAATAGCTCCTTTATTCTCTTTGTCTATCTGCATTAGAGGAAATATGAATAAGTGATGAAGTGAGATCATTTGCAAAGAGAATTAACACTAGGGGAACTAAAAATATTTTTAAAAGGCTCTGGGAATAATCCCATCTCTTCAATTAGGAGAGATTTCTTTTAATAGCTCCATAATAGTAATTTTAATGAATTCACTAAAAGAATGGAGAAGACGTTATGAAAAATTCATGAATTTGATTTAGCTCTGGTGTGGATCATTCCCCTAACACATTCATCCGTTGTGCTTCAGTTCTTATCATATTCATTTGAGAGTGTGGTTGCATTTTTTGGCACACTCTGGCTAACCCTTGTTTTAACAATCCTCAAATGTGTATAATGTTAATCTCTGATTATTAATTGAGGTATTGAGTAGATTCTGTCCACAGTACCCAGTTAACAATACTAGCATATGGTATTCCTTTGTAGATGTCCAATGAAAGGGATAACATGATTTTATCATTAACATTCTCTATCACTAAGGCAAAATGTAGAGGGCAGAATAAGATGTTTCTGTACCATCGTAAATAAATCGTAAATAAAAATTAGATACTAGAAAGCAAATGGACTGGAAACCTTTATGTTCTTTTAATGGATTTTTGTGTTTGTAATATTTTATACAATCTCAAATATAATTCAATTCTATGCATTTTTTCAGATTGCAGAGCACAGAACACAAAAGGAAGGCATGTATGCAATTTTTGTTCTGGAACTCCTATGCTGAGTTGAGGTGAGCAATGCTTCCTTTCCCTATGCGTCTCTTGGTCCAGGAGCTATATATTTTAAAAAACATAATTACATAAACACAAGGTGCTGGAAGGGAGAACAAGAAATAAAAAAAATCTCAGCACTGTGTTATCAATGTAAAGTGACAGTTATGTTACCATAGAGATAGAAGCAGTCTAATGAGCTACTCACACTGCATGCCAATTAGCAACTCCAACTCCTCAACCTGACTTTAAGTTGCTGTAGGAATCATTTTTATACTAATGGCTCAGGTTATCAAAATTAATTACAAATGGTATCTAAGGAGTCAGAGTTCTTGTGGTTTCATTAAGCTCCGATATTTTTTTAAATCACTCATGAAAAGCTTGATCGTATATTGCAAGGTGTGTAGCAAGCTGAGGACCAAATGTGTAAATCTGGAGTAATGCTGAAGACGTCAGTGGAGTCAGTCTGGTATGACAGGGGTGCCACTGGCAGAATCTGACTTTGAGGCGATATTAGGTTTTAACAGTCATGTCACTCTGGTGTCTTTTAGGATTATCTTCAGATGTATCAACTGGTGGTGTACATCTCAATGAACTAAATCTTCAATCTGATGTAAAATCATCATTTAACACAGTATGAAACAGATTCTCACTTACACTAAGGCCCCTTTACACCACTTATGCCCATGTTTTAAATTATGATTCTACATAATTGAGAACTAAAGTGGTGAAAAGGGGCTTTAGTGTAAATCAGAACCTGGCTTTATATTATGAATATAGTGACACATATCTGCAATGTCACACACAATACACATCACACGATCCATTGTCTACAGCCAAGCTCTAAAATACAACCACATTTGCTCCAATCCCTCAGACAGAGACAAACACCTACAAGATCTCTAGCAAGCATTCTTAAAACTACAGTACCCACCTGCTGAAGTGAAGAAACAGATTGACAGAGCCAGAAGAATACCCAGAAGTCACCTACTCCAGGACAGGCCCAACAAAGAAAGTAACAGAACGCCACTAGCCATCATCTTCAGCCCCCAACTAAAACCTCTCCAGCGCATCATCAAGGATCTACAACCTATCCTGAAGGACGATCCCTCACTCTCACAGACTTTGGGAGACAGCCCAGTCCTCACTTACAGACAGTCCCCAACCTGAAGCAAATACTCACCATCAACCACACACCACACAACAAAAACACTAATCCAGGAACCTATCCTTGCAACAAAGCCCGTTGCTAACTCTGTCCACATATCTATTCAAGGGACACCATCATAGGATCTAATCACATCAGCCACACCATCAGAGGCTCGTTCACCTGCACATCTACCAATGTGATATATGCCATCATGTGCCAGCAATGCCCCTCTGCCATGTACATTAGCCAAACCGGACAGTCTCTATGCAAAAGAATAAATGGACACAAATCAGACGTCAAGAATTGTAACATTCAAAAACCAGTCGGAGGACACTTCAGCCTCTCTGGTCACTCAATTACAGACCTAAAAGTCGCAATTCTGCAACAAAAAAACTTCAAAAACAGACTCCAACGAGAAACTGCAGAACTGGAATTAATTTGCAAACTGGACACCATTAAATTAGGCTTGAATAAAGACTGGTAGTGGATGGGTTATTACACAAAGTAAAAACTATTTCCCCATGCTAATTTCCCCCCTACTATTACTCACACCTTCTTGCCAACTGTTTGAAATGGGCCATCCTCATTTTTTTTCCTCCTGCTGATAATAGCCCAACTTAATTGATTAGTCTTGTTAGAGTTGGTATGGCAACACCCATTTTTTCATGTTCTCTGTATATATATATCTTCCTACTGTATTTTCCACTGCATGCATCTGATGAAGTGGGCTTTAGCCCATGAAAGCTTATGCCCAAATAAATTTGTTAGTCTCTAAGATGCCACAAATACTCCTGTTCTTTTTGCTGATACAGACTAACACGGCTACCACTCTGAAACCTGTCACAATACATCTTGTTGAAGATAAAGCACAGAATAAAAGCCTTTTATCTTTACCTTTTCCTTTAGCAACAGTGTTCTTTCCTCTAACATCAATTCTCAGTAAAGCAGTTGTATAAAGTGAGTAACACTATTTGAGACAATTGCTGCAGTTAGAAGTGGCAACACTCTGTTAGGTCATTCTAGTCATCTCCCTAGCAATGCAGGATTCTTGCTTAGTTTATGTTCCACTGCTTAGTGCAGTCTGGTTTTCAACATCTCAACCAATGGGGCTTTCACTTGGGAGATTATCTAGTATTTGAATAGATCTCAGTAGGGGTAGGGAGTTGAAATCACACCCTGTTGCAGAAGGAGGTGGCCCTATGAGAAGGACAACTCCACAACGTTCCCCTCAATGCATGTTCCCCAAAATATTCTCTGGGGCAGGGATATTATCCACTTGCCAGGACAGGCAGGGGGTTGACCCATAAAACACCACAGTTTTCCCATGATCTGTGTGGATCTTGGAGGTTTGCCAGGAGCACAGAGTCTCCTGTTCTCCCCCATTCCCTGGAGGACCAGATTCATTGGACGTCCAGATTCATTGGACGTCCCTGCCCATTGCTGCCCCTGGAAGAAACCACCCCTTTATGTTTCTCAGCATGGAGGGGGCTCAGCACACATTAATGCAGAAGCATACGTTTTAGAAGAAAGAGCTCAATCATTTATACAACGATTAGCCATGACATCAATCTGCATCAAAACATCTGACTGAAGAAAATGTCATTCCTTTTGAATGAGCAACTAAGACGTCTTTTACTCTGTAAACGAATTGGCCTTATTCTGACATACTTTGTATGGAATAATGTCTCCCACTGAGTGATAGCAGTTCTCTCCTTGACAGGGCCACAATAGTTGAAATGTTCTGAACCAATCTGGCTGGTTGAGTCCTTTATTCAGAACCATATCTTTTCTTCTGTTGTAATTCTAGAGCAACCCCGCAGGGCAGTAAAAAGGAAAGGAGGTCTGGCACAAGGGAAGCCTTTGGGTAACTCAGTCTCAGCATTGATCATGTGTAATTCATAGCCATTCTGTACCCGCTGTATTTTGCATATGAAAAGTGAATAGTCTACACACGACCTATTGTATTTACTGAGACATGCAAAATGCCATGTTCTCCTAGCCCTGACCTCAACAACACATGCTTTTAAAATACTGTTGTTTTAATGTTTGACACTTGAGCCGCATCTACTCTTGAGAGCTGAACCATTGCAAAGTAAAGTGTTGCAGCTAAGTGTTTCTAGCAATCTTTAAACTGCAGTGAAGTCTGTCTACACAGCCAGCCTGTTTTCTGTAAACAGTTCAGAGGTGTGATGGTGTGTATAAGAAAGATGACTATTTGTATCATTATTGCTACCACTATTATACAGTTGCAACGAAACTTGTCCAAATGTATCATGTAAGGTGTCAATAGAAAAGTTATGATTTGCTAAGTATGATGATCCTCTTTATATGCATGTATTATCCTTGTATCTGAAGTTATGAATATTGGCTATGTACTTGTATCTTACACATGTGTTGTATTCCTGGGTGACACCCCTCGATATTTGTCTAACCCTACTGTAAATTCTATGTGTTGATGGCCCATCAAGGACACTCAGCTCTAACAATGGGCCATTGAATAAACTCATCCAGCACAGATAGCTCTTCCTGAGAAGTCCATGGCCACCTTCTGTGAGTCAGCAAACCATGTAAGGACATGTGATATGCTCATCTGGCCCTGGACTCCATCTTCGGCCACTAACTTTCCACAAACAGGGGCTGTGGGCTTTGTTTGGGGGCAGTAAATCTCCATACACATGGCAGAGGATATAAAAGACTCCTGAGATATCTCAATTTTGTCTTCATTTTCTGCTTCATTTCTCTGGACTGGATTTCTAACAAGGAAACTTTGAACAAGGTCTGATGACCCCCCCAATCTTTTTGGATGATTCCAGAGAGACTTCTGCAAACCAGCAGTTTGTTCCATTACTGCTACAAACCTGATATAAAGACTTTGCAATCACTTGTATATATATGATTCCTTAACCATTTATAGCTCCTTTCTCTTCTTTTATTATTAAATCTTTAGTTTGTTTACTAAGAATTGGTGGACAGCGTGATATCTGGGTAAGATCTGAGATTCATATTGACCTGGGGATATGTGATCCTTTGCGTTTAGAAAGAACCTCACATATGGTGAAATAGGTTTTCAATAACGTCTCACTATATTAGACTTGGTTGTCTGGATGGGAACCATGGTCTGGAATGCCAAGAGAGGACTGTGTTTGGCTTCCGGTTAATCAGTGGGGTACTGCAGAAATACTTTTATTACTAGTCCGGTGAATCTAATTATAGAGTAAACCATCAGCTTAGGGGATTGTCTGACTTATTTCTTGCAGTCCACCTGGAGCGTGGCATTCTCAGTGTGCCCATTCCAGGCACCTGGTCACAAGACGTTAACTGTACCATTGCCAAACTGACATTTTCCTTTTCTCTTGTGCAGCCCTCAGGAATCTAGACACAAGGAAGGTCAAGGCCAGGGTCCAGAAGGAGGACATTCCTTCATGTCACTCCATTTGATCCTGCCAGTTGCCATACCAACTCTCCCTCGCTGTGTGTCTTTGTATGCTTTCAGTGCTGTGCCTCTTCAGTGTTACCTTCTTCCGATCTCAAGAGCCTGGGAGATGCGGTGGAGGTAGCTGCCTAACAACAACATTCCAATATTGCTTATAAACATGATTGCATGTGTATGTCTGAGGCCTCATGATCCTGGGTACCCCCAGGAAGCACCTCACCACTGTGACATTCCCCTGGTGTTATCTGGACCAGTGATCTGCTAGGTCACTCCAATCCTTGACTCTGGGAGCCAGCCTTACCCTGCTCTGCTGTGAGAACCCCCACTCCTGGGCTGTTCACGCACAGCCTCTGGCATGTAAGCTGGTCCGTTATGTGAGTGAGCACTTTTGGCCAGCCTCTGCTTGGATTGTGCAACTGAAAGACACTAGCCAATATCTCCGGTCCCAGACACAACCCTAGGAACCTCCGTCTTGCAGTGTGCAGTTACGCCTGCTGGACGCTGCAAGCTTATATGAGTTCGTCAATTTAACAAAGAAATTGATATGTACCAGGCTTGTTATCCCAAGGGGAGTCTCTGACATGCTTCATACCAAACATACAGCTTCAGGTAGAATAAACAGATTTATTAACTACAAAAGAAAGATGTTAAGTGATTATAAGCACAAGAAGTCAGATTTGGTCAAATGAAATAAAAGCAAAACGCATGCTAAGCTGATCTTAACACTTTCAGTGCCCTTACAAACTTAGATGCTTCTCACCTGAAGCTGGCTGGTTGCCCTTCAGCCAGGCCCTCCCCTTTGATCAGCGCTTCAGTCACTTGGTGTGGTGTCTGTAGATGGAGGTGCAAGAGAGAGCCAGCATGGCAAATGTCTCTCCCTTTTATCATGTCCTTTCTTCCCTCTTGGCTTTGCCCCCCCTTCAGGGTCAGGTGAGCATTACCTCATCGTAGTCCCAAATTGACCAAGGAAAGGGAGGTGACTCACTCGAGAGTCCAACAGATCCTTTGTTGCTGCCTAGGCCAGGATCCTTTGTTCCTGTGAGACTGGGCTGGGTTTGCCCCATACATGCCCTGATGAGGTGCGAACTGCCCCTCTTTTCCTGGAAATTTTTTGCTTGGGCTTGTTTTAAGCCATGAGGACACATTTTCAGCCTCATAACTATATACATGAAATGACAACCTACAACATTACTATAACATTACTATAACAACAATGCTGAGTGCATCATGGGCTTTCCAAAGACACCCAACATGACAAACTTTGCATTGGATACCACACAAACATATTATAAGGATGAACATGGGGGTACAGGGTGTTCCCCCCAAGGTACAGAGTGTCACAGCCACTACCTGCCCTTAGGGTGAGGAAGCCTTGTCTGTAAGTCAGTTCCCTGACACCACCAGCCACAGGCAACACAAGCACTTTCCTCTCAGCCCATGCAGGCTCCACTACTACCCGGCAGGTTAGCAATAGGCACACATCAACCCCTGACTTCTCTGAGCGACTGCCCGCAGTATCCAGCCCTTGATCCATGGGACATTCACAGAATTCCCAGATCTGCTGTTCCCAAAGGAACAGAGCCCCATAGCTGACCAGTTACACCATGGAACACAACTCTGCTTAATACACAACTCTTAGATTTGTTCATAGAGAAAGCAAATATTTATTTAGCAAAGAACAGAGATTCAAATGATAGCAAGCAGAAATACTGGAAATCAAATCAAATCATAACAATCAGACCAGAGCCTAGACTTAACCAACAAGATACCCTCTTGCCTAATGAAGTTTATCTTACCTGAAGTTCTTCTCCCAATATTTAACAGCTTGGTTGCTTGTGATCCTTTTTTCATGAAGCTAACCCACTGTCAGCTTACCGCCTAGGTGAAGGATCCGGAGTCAGTCTCTCTACCTACTGTTATAGTCCAAAAATCCATTGTCTTCACTTGCAGATTGGCTAACCCCTGCTTCCTGGGTTTTCATCTCCCCTGGAGACTTAGCAATCACTAAATTAGTATTTTGCTTAAATTGTGAATAGGCATTCATTGTGAAGTACACAATACTCAATTTACATGTAGACAGACTGATAAACATCTTCAGCCTGAAAGAAACTTTTTTTATCAACTTCTGGTGATTGGCTCCAACTCACAGAGCTGAAAAACATAATTTTAAGTATATATACATAACTCTTCACATATTATCCATCCATCCATATTGTGACAATTATGATGATCCAGGCTTTCAGCAGAGACTGTAATGACACTCTGGTGAACAAGTATGCAGATACTACATCCAGGGGATCCCTGTAACTCTTATCCTCTGCCAATTGGCACTAAGAAGTCATAGAATGTGCATGTGTGTTTGTAGCAGAGGACTAATCTCACAAGAATATTTGGGAGGGGTGGTGAGAGCCAGGATGAAAATATGGGAGATCAGAAACTACTCTGAGGGAAACATTAACAAAACAGTTTAAATAGTAGTGAGAATAATTAATTAGTACCTAGATTTTACATAGCACTTTTCATCAGTAGATCTCAAAGCATTGTAAAGATAGGGAAACTGAGGCACAGCGAGGTGAAGCAATTTGCCTAAAGTCACCCAGCAGGACAGAGTTGAGAACAGAACTCAGACCTCCTGATGGAGGTGCAAGAGAGAGCCAGTTTAGCCAGTAGGCAACACTGCCTCTGATGTAAGGGGTATTTCTTGACCTTGTCTGCCCCAGTGGTTGCATTTACACTGAGTCATGTGTGCTTATTGGTGTGTGTTTTCAGGAGCTGAAAAACCATTGTGCACACATACCCAAATTCTTTTTTGTAAGAGTATCTTATTGTAATAAAAATTCCATATTCTAAATAACATTTTATTTAAGAAGCTGTGTTGCATCCTGCATTCCTCCGCACAGGAGGGGATGAACTACTAGGCAGAGCTGAAGCCAGCCAAGAATTACCTTGGTTTCTCTTGAGTCATCATGAAAATAGTTGGGGAAGGTTTGATAGGTGAAAGAGCTCTTAGGGCTGGCATTGAAGGTGGCTAGGAGCCCAATGGGATTGTGCTGGCAGGACTAATGGAACCAGTGCAGCTGCAATGCCTGAACTTTCTGCCTGCATATGCTAGGGTGACCAGATGTCCCGATAAAATTGGGACTGTCCCGATATCGAGCAGTTTGTCCCATGTCCCGACCAAAGTACGGTTGGGACGCCATTTGTCCCGATATTTTGTTCCGGATTTTTTTTCTTCTTTTTTTTTCCTTGTTGCTTAGGTGGCAGTGACTGGCAGGGGGAGTGCCTTTTCGATTGTTACACTCACGTCCAGGTCTTCAGCAGCACTTCGGCGGTGGGTCCCTCAGTCGCCGACGGTCTTCGGCAGCATTTTGGCAGCGGGTACTTCCTTCTTTGCCGGCAAGGTTCATTACCCTCCGCCAAAGTGCCACCAAAGACCATCAGCGACTGAAGGACCCTCCGCCGAAGTGCCACCAAAGACCGTCAGCGACTGAAGGATCCTCCGTTGAAGTGCCGCCGAAGACTTGGACGGGTGAGTGTAAAAATTGAAAAGGCACTCCCCCTGTGGCGGTCCTGATATTTTGGAATTCTCATCTGGTCACCCTAGCATATACATGTGTGAATTGAACCAGCGCAGGAGGAAGGTGATAACAAGACTTATTTGATGCCGATGCACTCATACAGACAGGCAGTGGCAATGCCTGTGAAACCTTTGGAGTACTACATGCAACCATTGAGGGGTATGAGAGGAAGCGTGACACCTCCTCGCTTCCAAAATTCTCCTATCCTAATGTGCCTGCCACTCAGTATGGTGGCAGGACTCATTAGACCTGATTCTCCACTAACTTACACCCATGTAAATCAGGAGCAATGCCACTCTGGTCAGTGGAATTGGCCCAGTGTAAATGGAAGGGTAATCCCTCCGGTCCATTTATTTTCATTCTTGGTCACCCTATACCCCACCTCCTTTTTTCGGGTGTATCACTGTTTCAGCTCTTTTACATGAAGGGCATGATTCTCCTGTACAATAGAACCCACTTAGAAACAGCTTAGCCTGCTGCTGAATGATTTCCACTACATGGGAGAATATTTCAGTGGGACAGAGCAGTTCCTGTGTCATCACCCTTCAACCAGCACCCAAGGAAGGGGATGTTACTGGAAAAAGTATTCTTGCCAGCAAGTTAAAGAAGTGTGGGCTGGATGAATGGACTATAAGGTGGATAGAAAGCTGGCTAGATCATCGGGCTCGGTGGATAGTGATCAATGGCTCCATGTCTAGTTGGCAGCCGGTATCAAGCAGAGTGCCCCAAGGGTTGGTCCTGGGGCCGGTTTTGTTCAATATCATCATAATGATCTGGCGGATGGCATGGACTGCACCCTCAGCAAGTTTGCAGATGACACGGAGGCTAGGTCTACACTACCCGCCTGAATCGGCGGGTAGAAATCGATCTTTCGGGGATCGAATTATCGCATCTCGTCGGGATGCGACAATCGATCCCCGAATCGACGCTCTTACTCCACCAGCGGAGGTGGGAGTAAGCGCCGTCGACGGGGAGCCGCGGAGGTCGATTTTGCCGCCGTCCTCACAGCGGGGTAAGTCGGCTCCGATAGGTCGAATTCAGCTACGCTATTTGCATAGCTGAATTTGCGTATCTTAAATCGACCCCCCCTCCTGTAATGAAGACCTGCCCTAAACTGGGAGGAGTGGTAGATATGCTGGAGGGTAGTGATAGGATACAGAGGGACCTAGACAAATTAGGGGATTGGGCCAAAAGAAATCTGATGAAGTTCAACAAGGACAAGTGCAGAGTCCTGCACTTAGGACGGAAGAATACCATGCACTGCAACAGACTACGAACCGAGTGGCTAGGCAGCAGTTCTGCAGAAAAGGACCTAGAGGGTTACAGTGGACGAGAAGCTGGATATGGTCTGGTAGGGAAGGCTGTGCCTCCCCAAACAGCCTGGCCCCCGCCCCCTATCCACCTCCTCCCACTTCCCGCCCCCTGACTGCCCCCTCAGAACCGCCAACCCATCCAACCCCCCTGCTCCCTGTCCCTTGACTGCCCCGACCTCTATCCACACCCCTGCCCTCTGACTGCCCCCCCGGGACTCCCACCCCCATTCAACCGCCCTCTGCTCCTCGTCCCCTGACCACACCCTCCGGGGAACCCCGACCCCTAACTGCCCCCCAGGATCCCATCCCCTTATCCATCCCCCCTGCTCCCTGTTCCCTGACTGCCCTCCCAATGCCTATCCACATCCCCGCCCCTTGACAGGCCCCTGGACTCCCACTCCTAACCCTCCCTGTTCCCCATCCCCTCACCGCCCCCCGCAGAACCTCCACCCCATCCAACTGCCCCATTCTCCCTGATTGCCCCCCAGGATCCCCCGCTCCCTTACCAACCCCCCCACTCCCCGCCCCCTTACCAGCAGCAGGAGCTCGCAGCTGCGACACCCGGCCAGAGCCAGCTCCGCTCCCCACGGCATGCCTGCGGGGGATGGGGGATAGCGTGGGAGGGGCCGGGCACTAGGCTCCCCAGCTGGGAGCTCAGGGGCCAGGCAGGACGGTCCCGTGGGCTGGATGTGCCCATGGGCCATAGTTTGCCCACGTCTGATCTAGACTGTTTTCAGTGGTACCAGATGACAGAACAAGGAGTAATGGTCTCATGTTGCAGTGGGGGAGGTTTAGGTTGGATATTAGGAAAAACTTTTTCACTAGGAGGGTGGTGAAGCACTGGAATGGGTTACCTAGGGAGTCTCCTTCCTTAGAGGTTTTCAAGGTCAGGCTTGATGAAGCCTTGGCTGGGATGATTTAGTTGGGGATTGGTCCTGCTTTGAGCAGGGGGTTGGACTATATGACCTCCTGAGGTCCCTTCCAACCCTGATATTCTATGATTCTATGAAGGTTCAGAAAAGGGCAACAAAAATTATTAGGGGTTGGGAACAGCTGCCCTATGAGGAGATTAATAAGACTGGGACTTTTCAGCTTGGAAAAGAGATGATTAAGGGGGGATATGATAGAGGTTTATAAAATCATGACTGGTGTGGAGAAAGTAAATAAGGAAGTGTTATTTACTCCTTCTCATAACAAAAGAACTAGGGGTCACCAAATGAAATTAATAGGCAGCGGATTTAAAACAAACAAAACGAAGTACTTTTTCACACAGTGCACAGTCAACCTGTGGAACTCCTTGCCAGAGGATGTTGTGAAGGCCAAGACTATAACAGGGTTCAAAAAAGAACTAGATAAGTTCATGGAGGATAGGTCCATCAATGGCTATTAGCCAGGATGAACAGGGATGGTGTCCCTCACCTCCGTTTTTCAGAAGCTGGGAATGGGCGACGGGATGGATCACTTGATGATTACCTGTTCTGTTCATTCCCTCTGAAGCACCTGGCATTGGCCAGTGTCAGAACACAGGACACTGGGCTAGATGGACCTTTGGTTTGATCCAGTAGGGTCGTACTTATGTTCTTAAAGTGTAGCATGGTTGGGGCTCTCTTAGACTCTGGATGCCAGAATGGTCTGTTGGGACTGTTGACAGCTACAATAAATTTAGATTCAGGAGTGGAATAGTCCCTGAATGGTTTTGGGATCAGAGTAGTGCAAAGGCTTAATGACATCTTTGCACCATCTGCTCCCCTCTACCCACCCAACCTGCACCGACGCTCCTTGGCACAGATCAGAACCTGGGCATTTCTCTTATTCATAGATTCATAGATTATGGGACTGGAAGGGACCTCGAGAGGTCATCGAGTCCAGTCCCCTGCCCGCATGGCAGGACCAAATACTGTCTAGACCATCCCTGATAGACATTTATCTAACCTACTCTTAAATATCTCCAGAGACGGAGATTCCACAACCTCCCTAGGCAATTTGTTCCAGTGTTTAACCACCCTGACAGTTAGGAACTTTTTCCTAATGTCCAACCTAGACCTCCCTTGCTGCAGTTTAAACCCATTGTTTCTGGTTCTATCCTTAGAGGCTAAGGTGAACAAGTTCTCTCCCTCCTCCTTATGACACCCTTTTAGATACCTGAAAACTGCTATCATGTCCCCTCTCAGTTGCTCTCTTACTTGCATTCCAGATGCTTACTTCAGCA
The DNA here is from genome assembly GCF_027887155.1 of Malaclemys terrapin pileata. Lineage (NCBI taxonomy): Eukaryota > Metazoa > Chordata > Testudines > Emydidae > Malaclemys > Malaclemys terrapin. Next base: position 98,148,441 of record NC_071510.1, on the reverse strand, counting down.
TTTAAAGTATCAAAATCCTCTAGGACAGAGGTGAGCAAACTTTTTGGCCCGAGGGTCACATTGGGGTTGCAAAATTGGATAGAGGGTCGGGTAGGGAAGGCTGGGCCTCCCCAAACAGCCTGGCCCCATCCCTTATCCGACCACTCCCACTTCCCACCCCCTAACTGCTCCCCTCAGAACCCCTCACCCATCCAATGCCCCCCCGCTCCTTGTCCCCCAACTGCCCCCTCCTGGGACCCCTGGCCCTAACCGCCCCCTGGGACCCCACTCCCTATCCAATCCCCCTGCTTCCAATCCCCTGACTGTTCCGACCCCCAGTGGCGGCTCTATGCTTTTTGCCGCCCCAAGCACGGCAGTCATGTGGCTTTCGGCAGCACGCCTGCGGGCGGTCCACTGGTCACGCAGATTCGTCGGCATGCCTACGGGAGGTCCGCTGGTGCCGCGCCTTCAGTGTCCCTTCCGCTGAAGCCGTGGGATCGGTGGACCTCCCGCAGGCATGCCGCCGAAGGCAGCCTGACGGCCGCCCACACAGCAACCGGCAGGCCGCCTCCCACGGCTTGCCGCCCCAGGCACGCGCCTGCTGCGCTGGTGCTGGAGCCGCCCCTGCTGACCCCATCCACACCCCCAGGCCTCAGGTGCTGACTGGGAGTTGAGGATGATCATACCCAATAAACAGTTGGAATCTCACAGTGTCAGGCCCTTGATTTCAGCATAATTCATTTTTGCATTGTCCATTCAGTCATCTAAGTATAGATGTCAGTATTGTGAAAATATTTGTCTTTATGCTGCGGAACTGAGGCAGCACATGCCAGAGATATGACTCAGTAAAGACATTCAGTTTTGCAGCAGATCAGTAGAAATGTGGTAATGATTAACCTGGATGATTTTTAAAATAACTAGTTTTGTCCAGGTCAGCCTCGGAGGGGCTCTCTCCCTATGACAAGTCACCAACTGTCCCTGCTTTTCATGGCATGACAAATAGTGTAGCAGACACCTTTTACATACTGCACCTGGATCAATAGAGACTTGAGGTGGTGGATTGGTTTGAGATTTAACATGAGGAATTTGAAGGCATAATTCTGACAGCTTACTTTGACATTTCATAAACCCACTTTGAGAACGTGGGGCCATATTCTCTCTAGTGCAAAAAATGTTGGAAAAGAGAAAATAGGCAGAAGTCAAACTACCCAATTTGAAATATTAGCAGCTGATATCATGTTTGGGACATGTAAGGTGAGGCGTGACATTTTCTTTCTGGATTTTTTTCAGTTTCATATTGAAAAGCTTTTAGAAGAAAAATAATGTTCTGTCAACGAGGAAATACTGTATAAGGGCTTGCAAAAAATGATTGGTGATCAATAGTGTAATGAATCCCAATTGTAACATTTATAACAATTATGGGCACTCATGGTAGCATCTTTTAGAGTACTTACAATGCAACTTATATTATGTATGTATTTATTTATTAAATATGTTTTACAATACTCAGTTTACAGATGGGTAAACTGTGGAGGACAGACTCACTAAAGGGTCACACAGCTTAATACCAGACAATAACAAAACTAAGACATCCAAATTCACAGTCCCCTGACTTTAACCACTAGATAACATTTCTTCCCTTTTAATCAGCATATTTACTTTTTATGTCTTCCTTGTTCTAATGTAAATACTACTCTAAGAGCATTTTATGTGTCAGTAGCTACTTGACCATGGAAGATTACTTGCAAATATTTTGTCACCTCCTCTGAAAAGAAGAAAATGGAAATCCCCAGGATTTACAGGGGTAAATATTAACCTGTATTAAGGTTTGTGGGCTTACTTCTAACATACCTTTGAAAATGGAACTCCCATCCTCCATAGGGAAATGAGTTATTGAGATGGAAAAGAAAGGTTTCCTTATCTCCCCTGAGTGCTGCTAATTTCGTGCAGTGTACTTATAAAAGGACTTGAAGGTTGCATCACTGAAGGTTAGTAGAACAGACAGAAACAGATTTCCCAAACGAAACATTCTATTCAATCTGGAAGATTGTTTGCAGGTTATAATGGATGGAAATTTCATTTATAATGAATTTTCATGTCTTTTATGAGTATTACTTACAGCCCAGAAGACATTACATTTGACAAGTATATGGAGGAGCTATAGGCTAGTGCAGAATTGGATTTCCTAAAAAATAATCTTCCATAAACTCTGTAAACCTCCTTTAGTTATAAAAATACTTTAAGGGATCAATTCTTCCAGGTGCTGTGGGACACTTTGGCCCATATCCAGTAAAGCACTTAAGCATGTAGTTAGGCATGTGATTAGTCTCATTGACATCAATAAAACTACTCACATCCTTAGAGTTAAGTGCATGCTTACATGCTCTGCTAACTCGGGGCCAGAATGCTCAGCACCTTGCAGGATTCAGCTCTAAATTATCTCAGACCAATCGCAGAAGTCAATTAAGTTACTCCAGATTTATACCAGTGGCAGTGAAATAAAAATTTGTTTTACTGTAGTTGTTTGTGAAGAAGTACCATATAGTAGGCTGAACATTATTAAGGTATTAGCAATGGGCCAAAGTATAGAACCAGATGTTGCCCTGTTAGTTCTGATAATTACCTACAATGGAATTCAAGCAGTTATAAATGGAGGTTACTTAACTGGAAGTTCTTTGAGATGTATGGGCCCTATCTGTATTCCACACGTGGGTATGCCTGCATGCCATGTGCCTGGGTCCAGAGATTCTTAACAAGCAGTGTCCATTGGTCCACACATTTGCAGTTGCTCTCCTTATGCTCCAGACCAAGAGCATAAGAGGCAGTGTAGACCAATGCCTTTCCAGTTCCTCTTCTTACCACAAATCCAATTGGATCTAAATCAGAAGGGATGGAGGCGGGTAGCACAGTACATATAGGGACCACACACCTAGAAGAACTTCCAGTTACAGATAAGTAACCTCCATTTCTTCTTCAAGTGCTGGTCCCTATGTGTATGGGTGACTGACAAGAAGTATTCAGACTGGAGGGGGGTGCAAGGATGCCGGTAATAAAGATGCTTGAAGAACTGCAATCCTTACCACTCCATCTGCAGTGGAGGCCTGAACTAGCGGATAATGTTTTGTGAACAGGTGAATGGTACTGCAGGTACCACTCTGCATACGTCCAGTATCAGTACTTCCTGTAGAGATGCTGCAGAAGCAGACTGTGCTCTAGTGCAGTGTGCTCATACCCCACCTCGGGAACGGATACACACTAACTGTTAGCACATGATGATGCAACCAGACATCCATTTAGAGAGTCTCTGAAAAGCTTTTGCTTGTCTTCATGACCTTTTGAGAAATAGTCTTGGTGATTTTCTGATTGGTTCAGGCATTTGCAGGTAGAATGCCAGAGCACATCTGACACCCAGGGAATGAAATCTTTTCTCTTAAATGGAAACACATACTTTTGGGAAGAAAACAGGTAAGTGGATAGGTTGGTCAATATGGAATTCAGAAATTACCTTAGTGAGGAATTTAGGATGAAGGGGAAGGGAGACCCTCTCCTTGTGAAAAATGGTATACAGTGGATCACCCATGAGTGCTCCCATCTTGTTCACCCTTCTGGCTGAAGTAATAGCAATTAAAAATGCAACCTTCATGAAAGAGTGGGACACATCGCATGTGGCCAAATGGTGGTCTGGTGAGTATTGACAGGATGAGATTGAGGTCCCATTGAGGTGTAGGCTTGACCATTGGCCGAAAGATCATGAATAGGCCCTTCCTGAATCTAACCGTTGTTGGGTGTAAAAATGGAATGCCTGTCTACTGGAGGAAGGAAGCACTGATTGCTGCAAGATGGACCTGTTGTGAGCTCATGGAAAGATCTGAGTTCTTCAATGATAGGGGATAATCTAAAATGACAGGGATATCTGCAGAGTCTGAGGAAGATTGATTGCACTGTGCCCAAGTAGAGAATCATATCCATTTAGCTAGGTAGCAGTTCCTAGTGAATCTTTCCTACTCTGATTAAGAATGGCTTGGACAGCTTCCGCACATGAGCATTCTAGATCTAATGACCATCCCAAATCAGGCTATTAGGTGAAATAGGTCTGGATTGGGATGTCTGATTTTGCCATCTTCCTGAGTTAGAAGATCCAGGAAGGAACTGATCCTGAAAGGATGACGGGCTGACATTCTCAGATGTTCCAGGAACCAAAAACTATCTGTACCAGATGAGTGCTATGAGAATGACTCTGGCCCTGTCATGATGGACCTTTCTTAAGACCTGTGGTGGTAGAGGGATGAGTGGAAAGGCATGTCTGAATTGGTGTGTCTGTGATAGCCGGAGTGTATCACCCTGGCAGTCGTGGCCCATACCTGCTCTGGATCATTGCAGGGGAAGTTTCCTCTTCATTTAGGTTGCCCACTAGAGAATTCTGAACACCTGGTAGGTATGCAACTTGGATAGTGATGTAGTTTCTGATACACCAATTCCAAAGTCTGACTGCTTCCAGGCAGAAGGAAAGGGATCTCCACTCTGCTTTTTACATTTGAAGACCATGGTAATATTGTCCAACATCTCCTGCCTGGGGATCCAAGTGCTCCGTACAGTGTGGTCGTTCAGGTGAGCCCTCCTACCCAGAAAGGATGTGTCTATTATAGTGGTGGCACTAGAGGTAGGAGAGTAGAAGGGGACTCACACTGGTTCCAGTTTCGACCATGAGGTAAGAAAGGCGTGGACTATAGCGGGAATGGTCACTGTAGTGTTCATGTGGTCATTGTCTGGTGTAGTTGGCCTGGAGCCAGGCCTGTACGCAACATAGATGAAGTCTGGTGAATGGTGTCACAGAAGTACACGAGGCCACGTGGCCTAGTGGAGAAAGGCATACTTTTGATGGTAGTTTTTGGTTTGCGAGTAACTTGTGTTATCAGAATGCTCACTGATTGAAATCTTTCTGTCGGGAAGAAAGCTCTTGCTGAAACTGAGTCCAGGGTCAGTCCGATAAAGGTAATTGCCTGTGTGGGGAGTCAAAACAAACATCTCTTTGTTCATGAAGACAACTAGTGCTGCTAGAAGATGGAGGAGGAACGAAGTTGCTGATCTGACCTCATGGTTGGAGAGACCCATTTGGAGCTAATCATCCAAACAGAGGCGATGCGTGTGTGTGTGGGGTGTCATGCAGGGTCACATGACCCACCCCCAGATTGATTGGTCACATGCACCAGCGGAGCAGCTAAGCTGGGGAGCTGCACCTGGAGGGGCTTTTGCTTTCCAGGAGGGGTGTGACACAAACTGTTCCAGGGTTGTGCCCCCCGACTGTCAGCAGGCACGGGTCATCTATGCATCCAAAGATGGAAAGACTCTGTAGCCGTGATGTCTTATTTGGGCTGCCACTACAGAGAAACCTTTGTGAATACATTGGTACTGGGTGAATACTTGTGCCTGAGGTTGGAGCAGAAAGGATTCTTGTGTTATTAAATTTGTCCTCTGGTGTGCCAAAGTCCCTCTGGACAACTGGGCTCGAGAGAAGAGGGGACTGAAGATAAGGGAGGAAGATATCCTCCAGTGAGACATGATTGTCCATATGTCACAGTGTTTGGGGCTTTCTGACAGTTGGGACTGATGAGTCCAATGTTCCCTGAGTTGTTGTGGATAGCCAGTCCTTAGAATGGTGGGTCAGTCCACCATAGAGTTAGCTTCAGCACTCTTGGATGGTGCCAGTGGATACTGGTCTTTATGTCTGGGAGTTGGAACCACCAATGGAACCGATGGATCCTTTTTCTTTTACACTTTATCCTCCTGCCTGGGGATCTTAAGAGCTCCTGAGCCCTTAGGATCAAAGCGTGAAAGCTTGCCTGACCTGGACAGGACCAGGGAGGGATCCCTTCTCTTAGGAACAGACCCAGATGGGGATCTGCCCTTGTAACCGCGAGTGTGCCCCTTATTCTCATGCGAAGCCTTAGATGATGAGTCATTGGGCTTAGCAGCTCTAGGATCCACTCCCAAGCCCGCACTTGTTAGTTGGGGCCAATGTGCAGGGGGGCTCTCCCTAGCCCAGATCAGAGTAAGGTCTCATTACCTTCTCCATCAGGTGTTTCCTCAACTGTAGCTCACAACCCTTGTGTGTTGATAGGGGAAACAAGTGGCAGATGCTGTATTTTGCAGATGTGTGTCTCACCCAAACTGTAGGGGCAGCATTGATGGTCATCACTCACAGAGAAGGAGCGAGGGCAAGAGATGAAATTCTTGAACTCCGGGACTCTGGGCATAGCCCCAGACCATGGGGAGGCACTCCCAACCAATGTAGAAAACAAGCTATACTAACTATACTATGGAAATCTCTAACTATGCTAATATAAAAACTATTTACAATATCCATTTACAGACTATAAGAAAGAAGCTGGAGAAATCTGTGGACACAGGATTCCAACTCACATCATATGGAGGTCAGAAGGAACTGGAGAGGCAACAGCAGGCACTGCCTCTTATGCCCTCCATCTGGAGGACAAGGAGAGCAACTGCACATGTGCAGGCCAATGGATACTGCTTGTTAAGACTCGGGCTCATGGGTACCCATGTGTGGAATATACATAGGGAGTAGCACTTGAAGAAGAGGAAAAATTATTGGCTTGTTTCTTTACAAAAAATGTTGCTTTTGTCTTGGATTTGCACCCCACCTTGCAAGCAGGCCTGCTGGTTTATTTTGCTTTGTTTTATCTGTATGAGTATAGTACAATACCAATTCAATGTAAAGTCTTATCCAGGATAACATAAATCACAAGCCCCTATGGACTGCCCTAAACTTTGTATCACCCATCAATACCAGGAAGCCACATAAATGTTATTCTTGTTATACTGACATGTCATACACTTCCAACAGTGATTTCAATTATTTAGTGCTGTAAATGTTACTACTGTACTTTCCATTGTGAATGCTAGACATTGCATCTAAAGGTCCAATCTTGCAAACACTTATACGTGTAACATTTCTCATTTGAATAGTCCCAAAGAGACACACTCACGTGTAAATATCTGTGGGATCGATCACTATTCATGCATCATACCTTCCTATTCCTTGTGGTTATTCTTCTGTATACACCTTTGTGAATTGCTACATCTCTTCACAAGGACATTAGGCTTGATCCTTCAAGGACTTCAGTGGTAGTTTTGTCTGTGTGAGTATGCCAGGGTTGTACATTTTAATGATAGGGGCTCCACAGACTGTTTTCATGCTATCCTAGAGTGTAAAGAAATCAGCTGCTAAACAATGTACAATTTGTGTATCTCCTCCAGAAGCAGTTTCCTTTAACATAACGTTGTTTCCTGATTACAAGATGAGTTTTAATGTGTGCAATAACAGAGATTTGCTAGGGACATTTTGGACAAAGTTCAAAATGCTGTTAGTGATAAGCCCCTCCATGCAGATCCCCTTTGTCGTGCTTGGAGGGAAGGGGAGTCAGCCATCTCCATGGCACCATCCCCAACTGCAAAGAGATCTCCCTAATCAAATGGATTTCTGCCTGCGTAGGGATTTTGAGAATTTGGTCCTATAACAACAGCCTTTCTTGGGGTATTTTGATAGTTCTGTTTCTACCCAAAATTAGATAGTGTCCAGGTGCGGACACCTTTTAAATAAAAATTAAACAACCTTTCTGAATCACATCCTGGCTCTGTTTGAGATTTGAGGACCTATTTGGGTTTGGTTTTTATTTTATTCAAACCAGTGTGATCCATTTCCATTCTCAGCCTTTGCTCACACACAGATACTCCTGTCCCAGTTTGCTCCATGTTTCCCCTGAATACAATGGGCTTGGAAGATAGCAGTTTGGGCCCCAGATAAAACTGGTATAAGTACATACTGTATTGTTTAACTTCCTCAAACTGACATAAAATCAGGACACAGACATTTAAATTAAAAGATTCAAACCATTCATTGTATCCCTTCACTCGACTAATTTCACTAGTGAGGCACTTTTTAAAAAATCAGAGGTTGTGAGGCATCAATAATTGCCTATGCCACCACTATTATTAAATTGAGTTTGAGCTAAGCAGATCCTGGGGTGTCTCATACTAGGCAGCAATCGTAGATTTTCCAAGACTATCCCAGAATACATCTGACAAATGTCGTCCTCCTTCTGTCCTGCATCATTTTTAGATTAGTTTTTTAAAATATATTTGTGAATGAAAGGGCTCCTGAGAGTGAGGAATTAATAGCACCGACTAAAGCTGTAGTGAAGCTTTGTTCCAATAGCTCTGTCAAAGCACCTCAGGCTTTACCTCCAACACAATTGCTGTTCCAGGCCTGTGCACCTCTTGAGAAAGTTTGGTAGTCACTCCAAATGATGTGATAGTTTGGCCATGCCAGCAAATGCCCAATAGATGCTTCGAGTTTTTCCAATGACTTCCATGAATTTTGGACCAGGCTCATGAATGGGATCACCAAGTTCATTTTAATTTGTGACCTGAAGGACAGTTTGGCTTAGTTCTTCAAGAGAAAGGGACTGGTGTATTAAACATCTGAGACACCTAATTTCTGCCTGGGGATAAGTTTAATTGCTTGTCTAGTGACTTTTCTGATTACACCTTGGATAGAATTATTTTTTTAAGAATTTGCTAAATAAAGTTTTCCCAAACTCCACAGTTCTGAGCATCTCTCCCTGCAATGTTGACTTCTAACTCCCATTGTAAAATGTTCATTTGAAGTTTGTTTGCAAACTGTTTCCTAAAGCATTCTTACCTAGTAGAGGTGTGTTGGATGACTATTAAATAGTGCCTTTTGTATTGTGGGTCTGGATATATTATTGCTGTTTTGTATTCCAAGAAACATACCAGAAAAAGTACAGCTGTTCCAACAGTGGTAAGAGCATGAAAGAGAAAAGTAAGTTTTGACAAAATATCATTCTATAGGAATTGTTTAGATAGCCACAGTAAGAACCGTAAGTTTTCAGGGACTTTTATAAGCATATGAGTATGATACAGTTGAGGCAAGTTTTCAAAGTAGAGGAATAATTTTATGCTTTAATAAAGCTTTAGATGGGAAAAGAAAAATATATTATTGTACCCAGGTATTCATAAAATTAAGAGTTTTATGCAGATTTTAAGACTGTATGTAATATATTTCAAGCATATACAGTAAATTATTTCTCCCAGTGCTGAAACGAGCAACTACACTCATCGTGCAGTCAATTTGGCTGGGTTTTGCAAATATGGCTACGGGAATTCCGTACTCAACTCCCTTAGTCCCCAGCCTTCAGCAATATATGCATGGATCTTACAGGGAAAAGTAAGAGTTGTACATGTTTCCCTGCTGCCTTTCGTAAGTTAGGTCCCCTAATCAACCAGATTGGTCGTCAGTCAGCTTCCTGGCTTTATAATAAACCTTTCAAACACTGAAGGCTCATCATGTTTTAAATCAGGTAGGAGCTGCAAATCAGCTCAGTTAATCCAGCTCTTGGCAGAGGGACTGTGACAATAATGCAGAAGAGAGATACTGCCGAAATTTTCCAGGTTTCACAGTTTAATCTTGCTCCCTTTCAGGATTTAATAGTGTCTGTCTGTGTCTCACTTTGATTCATTTCTCACTCTGCCTCTCCTCCCTTTTCTTCAGTTATTTATTTCAAGAAGTGAGAGACATAACAGAGTTGATCAGACTGAAATCAGATGACAAAACTCCCTCCCTCACCAAATAAAGTCAAATTATGAGGAGAGAATCTAAAAAATATTTAAATCATTGTAAAATAAATGAGATGGGGTAGGAAGGGGAAGAGAAAGAGGGACCACACTGAGATACAGTATTGAAAAGGAACCTGTATGGCTATAAGAAATATTTTCCCATTCCATATATAACCAAGTTTCTTAAGGGCAGGTCTTCACTACAGGGGGGGGTCGATTTAAGATATGCAAATTCAGCTACGCGAATAGCAACCTATCGGAGCCGACTTACCCCGCTGTGAGGACGGCGGCAAAATCGACCTCCGCGGCTCCCCGTTGACGGCGCTTACTCCCACCTCCGCTGGTGGAGTAAGAGCGTCGATTCGGGGATCGATTGTCGCGTCCCAACACGACGCGATAATTCGATCCCCGAGAGATCGATTTCTACCCGCCGATTCAGGCGGGTAGCATAGACCTAATCTTACTGGTATCTGGAGTTCTATTATGCTGAATTCTCAGCTGCAACCTATTGTATGGTATGTGCAGGGCAGCTAAGAGGGACTTCTATCTTCTTTGGGCCATTTCCACACTGGCCCGGGTTTAGCCTTGGGACTGCTCTAAACTACACCAATTGGCTATGAACCCAAAGAGCTAGCACATTAGTCATGAGTAAGCAGAGCAGTGTAGCACTCTTACATTGGTCCCATTTTCTTCTTCACTTCAAAAGATGAAGTTTCCCAGCTGAAATAAACATTTTTAATAAACCCTGAGATCAAACTGTTCATGATTCAAATTAATAGGTATTGGGGAGGGATAGCTCAGTGGTTTGAACATTAGCCTGTTAAACCCAGGGTTGGGAGCTCAGTCCTTGAGGGCGCCATTTAGGGATCTGGGGCAAAAAATCTATCTAGGGATTGGCCCTGCTTTGAGCAGGGGATTGGACTAGATGACCTCCTGAGGTCCCTTCCAACTCTGTGATTCTGTTAAAGTTTAGCTCACAAAAAAAATAAACAAACCCACCCAGCTTTTTTGGACTAGACAGACCAGCAATCTGATCAGGTCTGGTAAATCCTGTGTTCACAAGTTCCATATAACAGAAGAGATTGCTTTGGTTTGTTTTTTTTTGGGGGGGGGGGCAGAATAAGTCTCTATAAATAGATATACTCACCTTTCAAATGCATAGTTCAAGAAGGCAGAACACATGAAGATTTAGTGCTACCATTGTGCTAATCCACTCCCTCCGACACGTGACATGAGCTGAGTGTGTTGGCATAAATTCATTACAGCTTATCCTGTAATTATACTTCCCACTATAACTGAAAAAACCCAGCATGTTTTGTCAAGAGCTGCTTTTGTAACATTCCTTAATGACAAACTGAGACAGTATCTGAGGGGAAAAGAATGAGTCAAACTGGAGGCACTTTTTCTGCAATCAAAATCTTTAAAGGTCAATTATCAGGGGGTAGCCGTGTTAGTCTGTATCTACAAAAACAACAAGGAGTCTGGTGGCACCTTAAAGACTAACAGATTTATTTGGGCATAAGCTTTCGTGAGTAAAAACCTCACTTCTTCGGATGCATAGAGTGAAAGTTACAGTAATGCCTGCATCTGTAACTTTCACTCTATGCATCCGAAGAAGTGAGGTTTTTACTCACGAAAGCTTATGCCCAAATAAATCTGTTAGTCTTTAAGGTGCCACCAGACTCCTTGTTGTTTTTAAAGGTCAATGAAGCAAAGCTACCAGGCTAACAGTTTCTGTCAATTTAAAGCTGAGGTGGGGGCGTTGCTTTCTCCCCCATTTAGCTGCCTTTACAGAGAAATTAAAAGGGCATTTTCTAATGTCAGGACTGATACATTCTTGTAGTGTACCTTAGGTACAAGCTGGGTCTACACTACAAACTTTGCCAGGCGAACTATGGCAGTCAGGGGTGTGACAAGCTGTGTTGGCAAAAGCCCCAGTTGTACCAGCAAAATTATACTTTTATTAGCACAGCTTATTTCACTCAGGGATCTGAAATCATCTGTGCTGGCAAAAGCCACACTGAGTTGCCAGTATAAGCTGTGTCTCCACTTGGAGTGCTTTGCTGGTATATTATACAGCACTCCTAGTGTAGACCTGGCTCTAGTTAGATTCTCACCCGCTCCATACCAAATAGAGGTAAATTACAAAATCAAAGGGACTTGTGATGAGCAGGGCAAAGGTCCTTTGCCGTTACACTGGTGAAGCAGACCAAGCTGAAAAATGCAAGAATTTCTTTCCAGTTTTTAAAGCAAAGGCACAAAGATGTTCATGGAAGTGCCTTCAAACTGGCAGCAAGAGTGAGCCATGGTTCAGCTGATAGTGAGATTTTATCCCTGAATTTGTGTGTGTACATCAACTGGGGGTAACTGCACTCCCTTGCCCCCACAACACTGCAGAAGCCAGGGACACTGGCAATCCCTACATTCAGGTGAGAGTGGAGTCTGCTCCCTCCATGTACCTGAGGGCATGTCATGCCAAGTAGCCAAGGAGATGGTGGGGTCACGGCCCTGTCCCCTGCCACCCACTCCCATTAACAGCAGTCCACAGAGCTGGCTACTATCTGAGTGGACTGTAGCACTTCGCAGACCAGGAAGCTGAGAGAGGGACTGCGCGTGTTATGCAGAAATGTAGCTACATGGCTGCAACAAAGTTGAGGTCAGTATGTACCTGATTCAAAACCTTTTCTTGACTTCAGTCGGCTTTGGATCTGGCCCTAAGTCTCTTAATGTTACATCTTTGCTCTTCAGCCTCACACAAACAGAATAGAAGTTATAAATGTAACATTAAGGATCAATTTGGGAGATAAATTGTTAATTTGAAACATGTCACACAGCTAGGGCTAGAGTTGCAAAGGCATGGGGAGTGACTTAATGAGGCAATCTGCCTCATCAAAGGAAGCTGCAGAATACATCTCAGGGTGTTAGCAACACATCACAGTCACATACCCCCAAGAAAAGTTGATGCATGAAAAATGAATGGGGAAATGCTTGGGGTTGAGTGATTCTGCAGCCTGGAATAAAATGTTTAGGCAGCATCATGATGAGTTTTGGAAAGACATCTAACTACACTACATACCAATGGACTTCTTTACAGAATGCCAAAATTTAAAACAAATCCCACAGATAGGACATGCTGGATTTTTATGAAGATTGCTTTTGAGCTTTCAGTATTTACAATACTTTCTGATATGCATGAAAGAAGCCATACACTGTTGGGTTAATAATGCAAAGTAAGGACGAGGACTACAGACACATCAGGTAATTATACTCGGTGATATGGATGATTTCATCTTCAAGGAAGGGGATGACTGACTTAATAAGAAGCCCAGAAAAAGTCAGTTCAGCACTCCAATCAAATTATTTATTTTGCCAGGACAAGCTTTCTCAGTCATCCATTGAAGAACAGGGCTACCCAGGATGCTCAGGGAAACCTGAAATGTGGAACTAATCTCTTGTTGACTGATGGGTATTAGTACATCAGACAAACTTTATTTATGAAACCAGAATTGGGGAGTTGACAAAAGGCTGTCTGGCAGCAAGGAGATAGTGAGGTGGGAATAAGTGTCTGGAAAGGATCAAATATTATGATAAAGAGCCCTGGAGACTGGTTCTGCCACCACTGCTGTGGAATTAGGTGCCTTGGTGTCTAAGCAGATTTTGAAATTAGGGATACAAAGAAGCATGGGCTAAAAGAGAGGTCACTTGAGAGAGAAGCATTATGGGAAAGTATAACTTCTACCCCCTTAACGGCTCCCCACCAAGGAGCAGGTAAAGAGTTCATTCTAGGGGGGTGGGTATGTCTCAAGCTGCTTCAGAATCTTCAAACTCCACACAATAATTTGAGTTTGAAAATCTTTTTCCTGTAATTAAACCCTGGGTTGTTGTTGTTGTTTTTTAACAAAGGGAGAGTCAGTTATTTTTATGAGTGTTTCCATAGGCTCTGCAATGAGTATAGAAGGACATCTACCCACACACCTCTGGCTGGCCTCCTATATAAGATAGCTACTATTTTTGTCTGCACCTGAGAGCTACTCTCACAGTGGAGATGCAGCACCAAGAAGCTACCCAGCACTAGCATCAGTTACAGATCATATGGAGTCATGCCCCTCCCTTCCTCCAGCCCCCTCTCACCCCATCCTCCTCCCCAGCACACCTCCTACATCCCCATACACTATAATGGTGTGATTGTTGATGGAGGAAAAAGCCTGACAGCATCCACCACCTTTCCACCAGTAGAGAGCTTCCCTCAGGGGGAGGGGTGGAATTGTCTGCCAGCCACTTTGGCCAGTTTATGCCCATTTTGCAAATGTATAAATGTCTGTTTGTAAAGAGGAAATAAAGTGGATTCTGAATCCCTATAGAACTATTGCAGTTCTAATGTATATTTTAGGGGAAAAACACTCAAGATTTTGAATATTCACTGAGTTTTCACACACACCTCTTCCCTCCTTCTGATGCCAGTGGATGGAGAATTCAATCTTAGTCACTGTTAGTACAGCTGTACTAAAAGTCCCAAAAGATGAGATTTCTGTAGCAATGGCTGAGGGTCATATTACTGGAGCAATGTTTACCTACTTTTCCAAGGCCTTGTCTTTAGTCAGCCATAAATTACTCCTTCCATAACAAGAGATATTAGCTTTAGCTGTGACTCCATGAAGTGGTCTGCAGCTTACTTGAAGAATTGTACATAGAAGGCATCAACTTTGGTTACTCTATAGCAGGGGTCGGCAACGTTTGGCATGCGGCTCGCGAGGGTAAGCACCCTGGCGGGCCAGGCCAGTTTATTTACCTGCTGACATGGTAGGTTCGGCCGATCGCAGCCCCCATTCGCCACAGTTCACCATCCCGAGCCAATGGGGGCGGCGGGAAGCCGCGGCCAACACATCCCTTGCCCGCACCGCTTCTCGCCGCCCCCATTGGCCTGGGACGGCGAACTGCGGCCAGTGGGGGCTGCGATCGGCCGAACCTGCCGTGTCAGCAGGTAAATAAAGTGGCCCGGCCCGCCAGGGTGCTTACCCTGGCGAGCCACGTGCCAAATGTTGCCGACCCCTGCTCTATAGCATAATTAAGTGCAGACACAGCTGAGCATCAACATATTTATAATCACTTTTATTTTTCAGAAAGACTGCAACTATCCTTTGTTCAACCCACTCTATTAATTTACAGTGTCTATATTCAAAACTGCCAATGGGAGGTAGGGAGTTTGGGCTGCAATCTACACAGTTGGAATAAGTTTAATTAATTGTGTTGTTTTTCCCCCCCAAAAAATCTTTTCATTATTTCTCTTCACTAATGTAAAAAAACCCCCAGAAGTTGTGAGTTAATCGGTGTGATTTCTTGTTTTAGTTTAAGGAGCAAGTGTTCAGTGAGGCCTCAGCCTGACCTCTCCGCTTGCCCCTGCTACATGCAAATTGTATTTGTGTATGCAAACTGGTACATTTGTCCAAACGTGGTCAATGCACACCAGAAAATTTTGACATGCAAACCGACAGACTGCTTTTGGCCTGGAGTATTGGTTACCCAGCCTTGTGTGATGGGAAAAAGTGGGTGGTTAATGACAATCCTACAGCCAGACCAAATGTACTGTACACACACACACACACACACACACACACACTCTCTCTTTTGTTAGCCTACGATAAGTGCGACAGGGTTCCCAGGATACAACCTGGCCTGTGGGATCGCTGAGCCCTCTAGTCCACCAACCTGGGGTATCCCTCTCACACTGTGACGCTGTTGCCAAGCTACAAACCTCTGGCAGGTACTGCACTTACACAGACATCCACAGGCAGGGACACACCCAACTGAGTTACATGAATGCTTTCCCCAGCCAATCATGAACAAACAATAGAGAGGCTCCAGCCAATTCCCCCCAGCTCCCAAGCCTTACACCCCAGAATTGTACTGTCTTGCCCTAGTCAGAAGCCTGACCAGTGTAAGTTCATTTCCCAGTCTGACCCTCCTTCAATGTGGAATGGACATACACTAGCCTTTGTAAACTGAGCTGTGATTTCCCCACCACTTCAACCAAAACACACCATTTTAGATAAAATATAAAACAGATTTATTAACTACAGAAAGTGATTTTAAGTGATTATAAGTAGCAAGCATAGAGATCAAAGTTGGTTACCTAAAATAAAAGTAAAGTCACAGTCTGAGTTCTACAAACTAAACAGGATTTGAATCAAGCAGTGTCTCACCCTGATGGATGGTATAGTTCAGGAGTGGTCAAACTACGACCCATCAAGGCTTTGGATCTGGCCCACAGGATTGCCAGCCCCGTGGCGCCATGGGGCTAAGGTGGGGTCCTTGCCTGCCCTGGCCCCGCACCACTCCAGGAAGTGGCCAGCACCACATCCCTGCGGCCCCTGAGGGAGGTGTGGGGGTCAGAGGGCTCTGCATGCTGCCCTCACCTGCGGCTACCTCCCCCGAAGTTCCTATTCCCCCTAAGCTCCCATTGGCCACGGTTCCCTGTTCCCGGCCAATGGGAGCTTCAGGGGAGGTAGCTGCAGGTGGGTGCAGCGCGCAGAGCACTCTGTGCCCCCCTCCCCCCAGGAGCTGCAGGGATGTGGTGCTGGCTGCTTCCAGGAGCGACGCAGGGCCAAGGCAGGCAGGGAGCCTGCCTTAGCTCCGCTGTGTGCCACTGCCACCCCAGAGCCGCTCCAGGTAAGCGGCACCAGGACAGAGCCTGCACCCCAAACCCCTCCTGCACCCCACACCCCAACTCCCTGTCCTGAGCCCCCTCCCACACTCCGCACCCCTCCCTGCATCCCAACCCCCTGCCCTGAACCCCGTAACCCCCTGCCTTGAGCCCCCTACTGCATCCCTCCTGCACCGCAACCCCCTGCCCTGAGCCTCCTCCTGCACCCCAACCCCTTGCCCTGAGCCCCTTCCTGCACACCACACCCCCTCCCACACCCTGTGCTCCCTCCCGCACCCCCAACCTCCTACCCTAGCCCTGCATGCAATTTCCCCACCCAGATGTGGCCCTTGGGCCAAAAAGTTTGCCCACCCAGGTATAGTTCCTCAGTACACAGGCTGGACTCTTTTCCAGCCTGGGACCACCCTCCCTAGTTCAAAGTCTTTGTCCTCCAGATGTGTTTCCAGGTGAAGAGTTGTAGGGGGAGTGAGGCCAAGTCATGATGTCACTTTCCCTCTTTTATAGTTTCTTCCAGCTTGCTGGTAGGATCTTTTGCTATGATGTGGGTCAAGCAGTCTCCATTGTATACATGCACTCTCTGAGAAGTCTCCATTGTATACAGTTCCTGGGATAGTGGATTCTTTCCTTGATGGGTGCCGATGAGCCATTGACGCTGTCTGGCTACTCCGTTGTTGTACCTGAAATGTGGGTTGCGAGTGTTCCCAACTTCACAACATATTTCAGTAACACACACATAGCAGAACTTCATAACTTCACATAAAATGATAGCACATATGATCCAACAGGATATTAATGTTCAGTAGATCAAGACTTTTAAAATGATACCTCACAAGGCATACTTTGTACAGAACATATCATAATAATATGATGGTGGTGAATGTGGGGGCTCCAGGGTGTTACTTTGAGGTACAGAGTGCTACAATAAGCAACCTGGGTGGCTTTAGCTCCTCCTTTTCTGTAGCCCCCCCTGCCTACCCTGGGTCTCCTTCTATTGGAGTGGCCAGTCTATCCTGTCTTCCATTATACTTTCTCAATATACATCTTGCATGTTATTCACTTAATCTTTCTAAAATATCAGTCACTACTTTTGTCCTCTCATTCACTGGCTTGCAATTTTGATTGACCTTGTCATTTATAGCACCATTATATAGTAGGTTCCTATTTTTCATTGAGCTTCCATCGTGGCTCTAACTTTCTTATTGTGTTCCTGTTAATGCTGCCTGTGTAATGTTAGCAAGTTCGCACCGATCTGAGCACCTTAAGGCCTTGGCTACACTTGCGAGTTACAGTGCAATAAAGCCACCTCCAGCGCTGTAACTCACTCCCTGTCCACACTGGCAAGGCATTTGCAGCGCTGTATCTCCGTGGCTGCAGCGCTGCATGTACTCCACCTCCCCGAGAGGAATAACAGCTGCTGCGGAGTGGCTGAGACGCTGGTGCTCCAGTGTAAACGGGGAGTAACCTTATTACGCAGTGATTGACCTCCGGAAACTCCCCATAATCCTTTTAAGTGAAGCTTCCTCTTCTTGTTTTGTTGCGATGCCTCTCTTTGTTTTGTTGTGAACTCCGGGCTCCGGGAGCTGCTTTTCAAAAAAACAAACACAGCTACGGTTCGCTGTGAATGCATAGAGGCAGGCAGGGGGGCTCCCTTTGGAACGCCCACAGCTAATGTTTGCTTGAAGAGAGAGGCAGCGTGGCGGGGGTGCGAGTGGCTGCTTATCTGATCTGTGAGGAAAAAAACAAACAGCTCTGTTTGCTTTCAGTGAGTGAGAGAGTGGTGGAGGAGGGAGGGGGCGTCAGAACTTGCAAGGCAGGGTGCGTGTCTGCACTCCAAAAACCCACTCTCTCTCCCCCCACGCTCCACCCCCCCCTTTGGAAAAGCACGTTGCAGCCACTTGAACGCTGGGATAGCTGCCCATAATGCACCGCTCCCAATGCCGCTGCAAATGCGGCCATGACAGTGCGCTGGCAGCTGGCAGTGTGGACAGACTGCAACGCTTTCCCTACTCAGCTGTATGAAGACAGGTTTAACTCACAGCGCTGTACAGCTGCAAGTGTAGCCAAGGCCTTAGTCTTCAAGCACATTCTTCTAAGACCACATTTCACAAGCAGATTCCACTTTCCAGATAGTCTTCTTCAGGCTTAGAGACTCCTTGCAATTTCTTGAACAAAATGAATGAAAAGCTGCCCCAGGTAAATTCCTTCAGTTTTATTCCATTTCCTTAAACACAAATAAAATAAAAGCAAGCCCACATGTTTTAGAAACCTGCTCTTTATGTTTCACTCTGAAGCACTGACCATCAGGCATAAAATGATTTGCAGCTGTTGTACCAGCTTCTTCATTAATCAAATACATGAACAAATCCCAAAGTCTGCTGACAAAATTAAAAAAAAAGCCTTATTGGCATCAGGTGCAATAAGCATGCTTTTATATGTTTAATCAGGAGCTAGATTTTATAATAGTGTGGCAAAGACTCATTTTTAACAGTGGAAATGAAGACAAGGCATTCTTTCTTCAATGCCTAAGTCCAGGGCATTGAAGAAAGAATGCCTCGTTTTCATGGGGAAGAAACACCCCATTTAGAGCTATTTCTGCCAACATATTTTTTTCCTGAATTTCTATTATTGTTATTAGAGACCTTTGCATGAAAATAGCATTATTGTTTTTCAGAGTGCCTGCTGTTTATTATTCTACATTTGAAAGCATAATGTGCTGTTCTGCACTATAGTGTGAGAGGAATGTTGGCTTTTGTGTTAAAATTATACGAGTAAGAGGCAGGAGACTGGGTTCTATTTTGGCTCTGTTACAGACTACCTGTCTCACCTTTGGCAAATGGTACAACACTACTGTGCTTCGGCTTCCCCATATATAAAACTGGGAGAACAATACTCACTAGGGGCGTTAACTAAGGGTGAGGTTTCATTAAGTGTTGAAAAGCCCTTTGAGATCCTCAGATGAAAAGTACTGACTATTACCACTGGTTTCTTTGTTGTAATAGGTATTCTGGGTACTCAGACGTTTAGTCCAATCAAGTGAAAAGTATACAAGAAACCAATTATCCAAGAAGCTGAATGAGCTTCATTAAATGAGACCAGTGGAGTCTCTATTTCACAAATCGTTGGTCGCCAGCCACTCTTACTGCATCTCTTCATTGCAATCTACTTATTTGCACTACACCATGTATCTGGCTTAGCATCTTATCACTCCACAACATTCCCCGTAAACTGCATTACTTTAAATTAAGCCTAATCTGGCCATTCCGCATGCTTCAGTGTTTTATATTATATGAATGGTTTCCAGTGCAGAGTAGGATGATGTGATTTCACAGCCTGCCATTCTCTTCCTTCCTCAGCAGCCATAATAACAAGGACTCTAACATAAACAGGGCAGCCATGTCTTACACAATACCTGTATCTACTTCAAATGAATGGGAGTTACCCCGTGCAAATTCTCTGCACATTGATGAGAGGGAGATTAATGATGGCATAATGTCTAAAACAAAATGATATAGACACAATTACACATGGCATCTGATTCTAATACACCAAGCAAATATCTCCAACACCTGAATTGAGATCTTTAGTTCTTGCTGGTTCTTTGTGGCTAATTCACAGTTCACTCAGTGGAAGAAGGAACAACGGACCCTTTGTGCTGTTCAATGTTATTGTATTTTTTATAGGATTGGCAAAGTGCTGGCAGACTGGCGTGGGATATAAATATATTGAGACAGGTTCAAGACTTCTTTTTTTTTTTTAGTGAAAATGCCCTTGGATTTATCAGTGCTGCTATAGCAGCTGATGAAGGGTAGATGGCGTTATTCCTTTGGAAGAAATGTTCTGCACATGTGCAGAAGCTGGAATGAGTGAATGGTGCTACAATATACAGTTGTTTACATAGTCATGCTTTGTCCATGTGCAGTGATTTAACACTTTCCCCCTCCCACCGAAATAACATCTCTAGCGTTTGTGCTGCAGAGCTGGTGCTCCTAGAAGTAAAAGTGAAATGCTGGATGGTGAATTTCACTTGCTACAAAGAGATCAGTTATTCTTTGTGAAGCACCTGTGAACAGTTAGGTAGGGTGGGCATTTCCGCACATAAAAAATTACAGTTCTGTAAAGAAAACTTTGCCGAATTCAATTACCAAACTAAATCTATGGCCCAAAAATTGGATCTCAGAAATGGTAAAGTAGTTTATCAAGTTTAGCCCATCCTGCACATATCAATGAATGGACAGCAACCACTGCATGCCAGTTGAATGCAAGGAGTTAAGCAAGCACCATGTTTACAAAGAAATAGATTAATTACACTATGCCTAACCTGTCACCTTTCCAAAATACTGATGAGCTTTTTATTTTGTTGCAATTACTGTGGCAAAAGAAAGAAAGAAAGAAAGAAAGAAAGAAAAGATTTAAAAAAAAAAAAAATCGCACATTGGGTCAAATTGCCAATTTAAGCAATTTCCATTTATTTTTTCTTTTTAAAAAACAAAAACCCTACCCCTTTCTCCCTGCCCCCCAACACTCACCTCTCAACAATTTAAGACCTGGGTCCGGATTTCAATCAGGCCAGCATAAACTGCACTTACACCTTTGTAGTCCCCTAAATTAAGCATGAAAATCATGAATTGTCATGCACACACAGCCAGTTAGCTACTTATGTTGCCATGTGTGTTCAAATATTCATTTTGCAAGCATACTCCAGGTATGCACACAACAGATGTACTCATTTGTAAATGCAGAACTTTGAGAGCTAATTTTAAATTGTATCTTTTTCTAAAAAAATACATAGCAAACCTTTGAATTTGATAGTTTTGAGAGTTTAGCTCTTCTGGTTAAGTATATTTTTGTAACATACCTAATGACATACTGAAGCTATTTATTTAAAAACAAAACTTTTCTAGTGAAAACTTTTCAAATAAAGCAAAAGGCATAAAGAAAGAGTATTAGGCAGAGGTTAGGGAGATGGAAGAAAACGCAAGGAGGAGAGGAAAAGGCTTATGAAAAAAAACCTAAGAACACCTTGAATAGCCTTTCAGGTATATGAATCAGAAAAGTAAATCTACAAAAAATGTTTGCTGTGGGTTAAAAACATTGAGGTCATGGAGCTTGAGATTCCTAAATCTTTTTACATCTTTCAGTGTTAGATGTAGTAATCTCCAGTTTTCGTATACGTGTGGTGATGGTAATGGGGGAGTAGTTAACTTTAGTTTAATGAAATATTTACCTAATTTTACTTCATTGTGGAGGAGATTTTCAAATTGAAGTTGGACCTCAAATTCCCATGTGCCATCAATAGCTAATTGCCATCTATGCCTTTGAAAGTCTCACTCCCCTTTATCTGTTTAATCCAAGATCAGGTTGGTATTTTCAGGCCCTGTGTTTGCTTGGATTGAGGCAAGAGTTGCTGGCACAGCACTGGTAATATCTATCACAGCGCACATCAAAGCAGTATCAAGGGGCAGAGAGGATTCTGCCAATGGAAACAGAAATCTAAGAATGTGGTAAGACTATAACAGGCTAGATAGCTGGAAATATGTGCTGCACATATTAGCTGAGCTGGAGGCACAAAATCCTCAGGTGCTGTCTAACCCTTCTCTCTGCTCCAGCCATGCTCCTATGCCCGAATTGGAGGAGCAGCTGTTATACAACTTATTGCAGCTAGACTGGTTTTATGCTAGTTTTAGGGAAACCTCAGCAACTTATTTAAGGCAGCTTTACCTTTAAGTATCTCTTGTGCAGCTGGAGTGGTGCAAATGGGATTTAGGCAGGGCCAACCAAGGATCTAGCCTACAATGTCTGACAAAGCATTAGAGGAACCCACTTATAATGTCATTTTCCATAAGACCAATGAGAGGAGACACTGCTTGCATGTTATCTAGAATACATCCTTCTTTTATGTCCCCCCTAGAGAGTTTCTCAGGCACTCATATCTCTGTCCACCCTTTTACCAACAATACCTTGCTGTGTTGTTCATGCACAGCCTGCTCATAACTGATGCTGTTTTCTGCCTGTCACAAGTCATTCCCTGTTTTGGAGCGTGCATAACAAGACTCAGCTTTTCCTTTGATATATCAGAAGCTTGTTTTTGTCTATATTCCCATTTTAGTTCATTTTAACAGAAATTCCAGGCCTTATAACTTGGTATGTTTAGCAGAGGTGATGTTATCAGCTTTTCCTTACTGGTTGTGTGCTTGTTTGCTTGTATTTCAATGACAGAAGATTTTGGCCTCCATCCCATATCCTCATTCTGATAATGACTTATCAGAGGTTGTCCCTGGAATTTCTCCTTCTGATAGATTCTTTGCTCTATGAAAGACCAGTTTAAACTGTACAGTGTTACCACTTTTTGTGTTACTCATTCATTATTATTTATGTACTGTATTCACTTTCAATAATATCTTAGATGGTTATTCTAACATCGTTCTCTTATAACACTCAGCCCTTAGGATAATATTCATGGATTCTAACGCCAGAAGGGACCATTGTGATCATCTTGTCTCACCTCCTGTAGAACACAGGCCATACAACTTCCCCAAAATAATTCCCATTTAAACAAGACCACATATTGTTAGAAAAAAAATCCTATATTGATTTTAAAATTGCCAGTGATGGAGAATGCACCACGATTCTTGGTACATTTTTCCAATGGTTAATTGCCCTCACTGTTAAAAATGTACACCATATTTCCAATCTGAATTTGTCAATCTTCAACTTCCAGCCACAGGATCTTTTTTCCTAGATTAAAGATCCCTTTAGCAAATATTTTTCCCCATGTAGGTACTTTTATACTGTAATTAAGTCACACCTTAACCTTCTCTTTGTTAAGCTAAATAGATTGAGCTCCCTGAGTCTGCTACTATAAGGCATGTTTTACAATCCTCTAATCATTCTCGTGGCTCTTCTCTGAATGCTCTCCAGTTTATCAACATCCTTTCTGAACAGTCGAATGTTCCTGTTTCGTGTCTCTTACAGTAGATAGTTCCATTGCTCTTGAAGATCAGAGCTGTCAAGGGCAGTCTAGGTGAGCAACAGGGACAGAGACAACTCCTCGTTGTTCTCTTCTGAGCTCTGCCCCATTAATGGCAAGTCTGTGGCCTCTTCACCCCAGTGGTGAGGCTCTGAGTATCTGCTCTTGTTCCATCTAACTGATTTCTTGAGGAAGTTAAATGGAACCTTGTCTCTTTGTTCAGACAAAGAACCATCCTAGCAGCTCAACCTCTGTCTGCCTACTGCTGCATCCTGTCCTAGACACCCTCAGGCAATGCCAACACTATTTGTCACAAACCCAAAAATGGAAGCATGGGATCGAAGAAAGGAAGCACATATCTATATTAAAGAAGTCAAATTAATTTTAAAATGTATCAGGAACCTTCCTTTAAATTTGTAAATGTTAGGGTCAAATTTCCAGAAAGAGATACTAAGGGACCATGCACAATTGAATGCACAGTTGATATAACTGCATATACAGCCTCCGTAACTGAGGGTACAGTACACCTTTTTGTGTGCTGATCTCAGGCTTCTCTATCTGAAAATATGGCCTAGAAATTTTGGCTCAAGTGAGAAACTCTTTATATGCATTGGTTAACTCTTTTGTCCAAGTTTTCCTTTCCCATACATTGTAATTCAAGATTTGAGATACAAATGACGATAGAGACATAGGAATTGCCATACTTGATCCAACCAGTGGTCCATCTAATCTAGTATTCTGTCATTCATTGAGGCCAATACCAACAGCTTCAGAGGAAACTATCACACCCTATAGAGACACTGTAGTTGTAAAAGAGAAATTGATATTATGCGTTTCCATTTCCAACTAAGCCATTTAAAGTTCTAGGATGGAGAGTGGGGACTGATTGACAGTATATTGATCCAAATTTGGGGCATATTATATTCAATCCTGAACCAATGCCAAAAATGCAGTACCAAACCAAAACACCAGTGACAACTTTAAGGTCCAATATCTTGTGAACCACCTGTTTTAGAAACAGATGCTATATACAGCATGATAGCTGCAAAACCATGGCAGGTCATTAGATAACAGACCCTTACAATAATCACTAGATTCTGATTAACATCTTTCTCTTTTTATTCCTCCCTTACTTCAATTCTGATTTGATTCTAACAGCTGCTTTCTCAAAAATGTCTTGAAATAAAACCAACACTGTATAACATTTGGAACTCCTTTCAAAACCCTACCTTTTCAGCATTAACCTCTGACTCCAGCAACTGGTAAGACATCAGCTGTTAAATCAGGTCACAACTGAAATGTGGAAAAACATGAAATGATAATAAGCATAATATTTTGACTTTATGGTTTGATATCTTGCCAGCTGCCAGGACTTAGCCAGCTTGTGAAGGAAGAGTATAAATGCTTTTGGGACCAGCACATTTTTTCAAGCTTTTGTCCTAGACCAGTGATTAGGAAAAAAAAATTAAAAACCCACCTTGACCCCTAGCTATGTGTAAGACACTGAACTGTGAATGCATAAATAGATTGACAATAGCCCTCATTATTGTGTTTTCTGTTCCATCCACAGAAGATGTAATTATATGACACACAGGTAGCTTTTTTTACTCTCCTTAATTTGGGACTCACCTCTGACTTTTAGGGAGAGTAAAAAGCTACAGGCATGGAAAATTTCAAGTTTTCAGCAAAAAATCAAAAACTGAAACATTTCAGCTGAAAATTTAAATATTATAATTCTGGAATAACACTGTGGTGCCTTATGGAAGTTGTTGTTTGGATGCTGTGACAGACCCAGACCAGTGGGGTACAGGAGTCTGGTAGAGGGCAAATATACTGGTCACTGGATGAGTAGTTTTCTGTTCCCTGAGTGACCAGAGAAGGGGCTGCACTAGAGTAATCAGGAACCTGCTAGAACCAGTTAAGCCAGGCAGGCTAATTAGGACACATGGAGCCAATTAAGAAGAAGCTGCTAGACTCAATTAAGGCAGGCTAATCAGGGCACCTGGGTTTTAAAAGGAGCTCACTTCAGTTTGTAGTGTGAGTGTGAGGAGCTGGGAGTGTGAGGGTGTGCTGCTGGAGGACTGAGGAGCACAAGTGTTATCAGACACTAGGAGGAAGGTCCTGTGGTGAGAATAAGGAAGGTGTTTGGAGGAGGCCATGGGGAAGTAGCTCAGGGAGTTGTAGCTGTCATGCAGCTGTTACAGGAGGTACTATAGACAGCTGCAATCCACAGCGCCCTGGGCTGGAATCCGGAGTAGAGGGTGGGCCCGGGTTCCCCCCAAACCTCCCAATTGACCTGGACTGTGGGTTCTTCCAGAGGGGAAGGTCTCTGGGCTGTTCCCCAACCCACATGGTGAATCTCTGAGGCAAGAAAATCTGCCAATAAGTGCAGGACCCACCAAGATAGAGGAGGAACTTTGTCACAATGCCTTATGCAATGAATGAATTTTTCCCTGGAAAGTAGAAACTTCAGGAAAACATTTGTTTAGCTGAAAACCCAGTTTTTTGTCAAAACAATTTTAAAGGCAATTTTTTGACCAGCCTTCATTTTAGCCACTGCAGTGCGGCACCTCCCCAGCTGAAGTACCAGGAGGTTTTGTGCCTCATGGCTGACACCTCCTGAAGTTCCACAGCATGAGGGGGATCATCTCACTGCCAAATTCCTCCAGGGCCAATGCAGGTGGAGGAAGGCCCAGGGCTCCCTATTCCTCTCAGCTCTCTTTGGAGTGGCTAGTACCTCAGGGGTTAATAAAAGGGAGCAGACCCTATGCTCAGGAGTTCACCTGAAGAACAGCTCTGTGTAAGCTTGGAAGTTTGTCTCTCTCACCAACAGAAGCTGGTCCAACACAAGGTATTACCCTAACCTCACCCACCTTGTCTCTAATATCCTGGGACCAACACAGCTACAATAACACTTCATTCACAGAAACATCTTAGCTGCACTCAGAGGATGGAAGACAAGGGATGACCTCCTGGTGTGGGAAAACAAGTTGCAAAAGGCTTGGGGGAAGATGTCCATATGATAAAATGATTGGAACTGCAGCAGATGGAGCTGCTGGTGCAAACAGAGCAGAGGACAATGCATGCTAGTTCTCACCATGGCTTCGTATTTTAGGTGAACCAACAAGGCAGTTCTTTTCAGCAGGCCAACACAAGTAAGGCCCAGGTCTGGTAGGCTTTGTAAAGACCAGGAACTGGAGACAATGCAAATATTATGAATCATATCTGTCATATTCACATTGCAGTTTTCATTCCAGGATTTCATAGTGATCTAAAAATCACTTTATTGAGCTTTACAGAACACTAGTGTGGTGGTATTATGGCATAGTCCATATTACAGAGTGATAAACCGAGGCAGAAAGAGATTAAGTGTCACAAGGGGAGCCACTGGCAAGTGTGGGATTTAAAATTAGGAGTACTGATTCCCCATCCTCTGTTCTAATCACTATACAGCCCACCTTCCAACCCTCATCCCATACAGCTAGATCAAGAACTACTTTTGATCTATCAGTAATACAGCGGGTCCCTGGTATACATCAGAGTTGCATCCCTGAAAAGGGCCATGGATACCGAAACGACGTATACCGGGGACCCGCTGGTACAGCAATGGCGTCCGCTGGAGGGGACACTTGGATCTGCCCCAGGTGGGCGGGCAATGATGGGGGTTGGGGGCCAGAGGGGTAGTAACTGTAGTCATTATTATTTAACATTTATATTGTGTAGTGCCTACAGGCCACAGCCACATTAAGCTCCATTGTGCTAGGTGCTGTACAAACACATAATAAGTGACAGTCCTTTTCCCAAAGATCTTATAATCAAGCGTGTCTACATGGTGAGGTAATGCACACTACAGGGTGTGATTTCCAAAGTTCACTGATGTGTGCTGCACATTCAGTGGCCCGCGTAAACCCTACTGGTGCAAAGTAAAAAGTTCCCTAGTGCACTTTAATGTTGTGCACAACACTACTTTAAACGGCACTAAGGAACTTTTAGTGTGGACCAGCAGGGTCTACATGGATCAATTAAAGTGCAACATGTTAGGGCACTTTAGAAACCACATCCCAATAGTGTGCATTACCCTATCATGTAGACATACCTGAAATTGTATGGAATATATTCAGTGTATACCTGTTGCAATTAAATAGCCAGCCTCTAGTCACTACCCACTTAGTGACTCAGTTTTCCCATCTGTAAACTGAAATAAATGATGCTGTACAAAGGAGGTCAGTATTTTGTGACCTACTGATGAAAATGCTGTATAAAAGCTAAGTATTATTATTATCAAAGATTATCACACTGTGGTATCTGAGATTTTGCCATATAATAACTGTTGATAAATATTTTTAATGGCAGTATTTTAAAAAATTTGCATTCGTTTACTGGGGTAAGCACTGCAAATCCAGAATTATTTTAATGTATACATTGCTACAGGAGCCAAATTCTCTGCCAACATAACTCCATTCAGCAGAGAATTTAGCCCAAAGTACAGAGACTCTGCCAAATCATGATGTCCTGTTGGATGGTCTTTTACCTCAATTAAACTTCTGACTATTTTTATAGTGCTGCTGGGGAGCTGCAGAGATCCTGTCACATCACGTAGATTGTAGAGGAAGTACTATCTGCTCTTGGATAAGGACTCAACCTGCTGCCTAAGAGTCAGCTGTGAGAGACCCCGAACCGCAGTATATGAGTATGCAACATGGAAGGAGCAAACTGACAGTCACATGAAGCAATAGCAAAGCATTCCATCACTTACATATGCTTTCTTCAGGTATCCAAGGTAAGGAAGAAGTGAAAAGTGTTGTCCTACAAGCATACAGAACCAGGAAGAGACTGAGACATGAAGATCTAAGTACCACTAAATCACCTGAAGGCATCATCACAATTAAGCATAATTACTGTCCCCAATAGGCAGCGCTTATTACCATTAAGTGTCACTGGGCTTAAAATAGAGATGGCAAAACTGTGGATGACTTTGTTTTTGCAAACCTCTTTTGGTGAGGTTTTTGTTTTGGAAAGGGTATTTTGAATCCAGATCCCATTTTATCTAGATCCCAAGGCTATGGACAATGATTTGGTTGAGATAAATATTTCCATTTTGGCTTTCATGGGAAACCCATGAAATAAGTTTACACCAATTAAGGCCCGGTATGTAAGCATTAATCAGTGGGATTACTCACATGCTTAAAGTTAGGCACGTGCTTCAGTACCTTGGTATATGTGGACTTTTATGGTGTATGCTGTAATCAAATAGTTACTAAAACTGCCTTGTTGCACTTTATTTATGGTTTCATAGGAATATACCACATGTTCATTAAACTGGGGAAATCACCTGGCCTGGATTACTTTAATGGGCTCAGTTGTCTAGTCACCCTGCCGAAACAACATAGCCAAAGGAATGTTAATGTCTCTGACCTAACTATTTTCATGGTTGCAACACAATGTTGCCACGGAAATAATTCTAGTGATATTTTCAAAGGAGTGAGGTGGTGCTATTTCAAAATCTTCCTGACCATATTCCTACCTTCAGTCATACCTCTGGGAAAACTGCAGTGCTAACTTCTGGAACCCCACCCCACAGTACTTACACCTAGATATAATAACAATAATTAAAGTATAAAAATGGCTTTTCAACACTGACACATGATGCATTACAAGCTATGCAAGTTTCTTTTATTTCTTAATAATGGAAGTCTCCTAGCCTGTGTAATAGGTTAAAAGGAGCCTGGGACCAAGTGATAGCAAACACTGGAAATGCTGGTTGCTCACCTTCGGTACTAATGTGTACTTGGATCAGGTGGCATTCATGCAACATAAAAGCGAAATACTAAGTCATCTTGGGAATGTTGAAAGATTTACGAGGGGGTGTAATTTGCTATGCTAATTCTCTAGGATCTCATCTGCTGCTGCAAAGGTATCATCTATTTCAGTGGTTTTCAACCTTTTTTTCATTTGTTGACCCCTAGC
Organism: Malaclemys terrapin pileata; assembly: GCF_027887155.1. Taxonomy (NCBI): domain Eukaryota; kingdom Metazoa; phylum Chordata; order Testudines; family Emydidae; genus Malaclemys; species Malaclemys terrapin. Next base: position 98,119,210 of record NC_071510.1, on the reverse strand, counting down.
AAATTTCAAATGGAGGTGCAGACCCCTTTGGAAATCTTAGACATAGTCTGTGGCCCTCCAGGGATCCATAGACCACAGGTTGAAAACCACTGATTGACCTGAAGCCTAGAGAAGCCGGGGGAATGAATGGATCTTCCTCCCAGATCACTGACCGGTTTGCAACTGGAATTTATTTATTTATTTATTTGGTGAACTGAAGCCAGTTTAACTTTGAAATCATCTTAACAGAGGTTCCTATTAATGTGTCCTTCATAAATGGTCTATAGAGGGTTAATAAATGACCCCAAATTGTTATAAGGATGTTACAGACATGAGCAGTATGTGCTAGAGATGATTAAAACACACCAGGAACAGGTGTTAGAGGGTTATAAGCTATGGTTATAAACAAACTGTTGACATGTGGGACTCTATGACAATTGAATACCTGTTTATTAAAACATCTATTAACCATTTATTAGCCCTTTATAAAATCTGTTTATAAATGGAGACCATATAATATGTCACCAAAGTGGGATAAATATAGCAAGGTCTGCACCAGGGAAGAAAGGTTGCACTTTCTTCATCAACAGTAGATGAAAAAAGTCCGTTGGAGACACTGCTGCTACCTGAGAATCCTGTAGGACACCCTAGGACATTGCAAAACAAATGGGGAATGCAGGTGCTCAGAGCCTGTTAGCATTTGGCACCATATTTGAAAAGGGTAAGGATAAAACCGATAAGCTGTGGACATAACTTCTTCCAATAACACTGCACAGTTTCCACTGCCAATCAGCATAATTTATTATGGAAGCGCTACTGATGACCCAAAAGGCTGTTTGCATTATTTCTATGCTTATTCCCTTTATTTTTAAAATGGGAATGCTATAATTTGGGCAGGCAGTTTCAAATAAAATGTCATCCAGAGTTTTAGCATATGTATTTGTTTGTGACACACAGAAAATGTCTTTTTGATTTCTCAATACTCAAATGAAGAAGAGATATTTACCAAACAGCATAATAAAGGTTTGATTGAGAAGCTAAATCACCCTATTACTTCTGAGAGGTGGTGGTGAGGAGAGATTAATCCCACCCAAGCAGACATTTGATGATCTCCAAGGTTACTGACAGTTTTCTAAAAAGTTCCTTACTAATTACCTTTCAGATTTATTACTGTCCAAGTAAATAATGCAAGGTGGGGTTTTGTTTTTTAATGTGAGTGCATTTACCAAAATAAATTCTTACCCAAGGGAGAAAAATTATTCCAATTTATCAAATAAATATAAACTCAACACCAAAATGCATACACTGTAATGTGTAAGCACTGGGTGATATTCATCCCTGTGCAGAGCATTACACAAGGCCATGCACCACTTAAGTCCTCAAAATGGAGGATTTTTGCCCTCTTAACTTGGGGGTGTTTCAGCCTTTAAGAATGCTGAAATATGCATGCAAAGATTTTTAAATATTTGCCTTACTTATATGAGTCTGTTTTTTATGCTGTTGCTCAAAGACAATGTTTAGACAATGGTATGATCACTGTTACACAAGAAAGGCCGACAAACACCAGGAAACTCAAAGGCTGCAAATCAGTCTGTAAACATCAGGGGCCTGAGTTAAGGAAAGTCTGTCTGAACTTTGACTTTTTGTCAGTTCCTGTGTGTGTGTTTACCCTTCAATAAAGCATAGGTGGTTGTGACATGCAGCTTTTGTCTGGGAATAGATTCCCTCCCCCTCCCCAGCAACTTTTTGTCTGTCTTTCCTGTGCCACCATCTGCCACCTCACCCATTGTTATGGACATGGTGACTCTGAAACCCTAAAGTTGCATGACTGACAGGAGCTGCTGCTTTTGGGAGCACTGAATTAGGCATTGATTATGTCAAGGGCTACACACGTCCTGCAAGACACTGAGCACCCTCAATTCCCAGAACTGGGACTTGAGGGTCTCAGCTCCTTGTAGGGTCAGGTCTTCAAAGTAATAGGAGAGAAGCAGGAAGGATTGGGCTTTTAATCAACTGCCCCATTGCTCCAAATCTATAGCAATTACTCCATAAATAAGGTAGAAAGGAAGGGAGAAAAGGAACAGGAAGATAATGACAGCAGACAACAAAGTGATACCATATACTTGCTTTCTCTCTTGAACTAAAGACTATAATGCAACCCTGAGAGGTTTTAAAAATTCAATAGCGAAAGGACAGCAAGAATATTTGTATTATTTACCTGGATGCAAATTATGCTCACCTGTTTACAAACTGTTGTCATTTGTGTTTATGCGATACAGAGTTCCTGGTTAATGGTTCTAATTAGTATCAGGAGCAAAACAATTTCCTGGCTCCAGCTGCATGGTTATTATTTACATATCTGAACAGAGAGGAAGGAATGTTTCTTGTAGGTGCATGCACAGCAACTTCAGCATGCATAATGCCTGGGAACTAACAACTAACCCTAATCTTCATGTTGGATGAAACTAAGTGGTTCTTCCAGGCTGAGATAACTACACAGTTGTTTATAAATATAGGGTGACCAGACAGCAAATGTGAAAAATCGGCACAGGGGGTATGGGGTAATAGAAGCCCATATAAGAAAAAGACCCAAAAATCGGGACTGTCCCTATAATATCGGGGCCTCTGGTCACCCAATATAAATAGAACAATGGATTCATATGAGATAAATGTTTGGTGTTTTCTACTTAATTGTTCTCAGGCAGCTATTCTTGCAGTTAGTAACAGGCAGACTTGCAAAAAACTTGTCTAGACCAGCATTAAACTAACCTGTTGTAATAGCTTTCGATGGAGGACAGATAAATACAACTAAACTGGTATATTTACTTGGAATCATTCTGTCTTGTTTCTTTCTTTGCTTTCCTTTTGATTTTGTGGGTGAATTTTCTGATCCTCGGAGACAGACTACAGAGCACTGGCTGGAGTGAGGCACAGCCTAGGCATGTACTATGCAAATTGCTCAACACAGTTCTAACAATGCAGCTAATTCCTAGCCTGCCACACCCGTGTGATTCCGATCCCGGTTGTCCTTTGAACAGAGACTTCAAAATTGTGTGGTGGTTTTGCAATCTGACTGCTGGCCAAACAGACACCAGCATGAGATTAGACTCTTGACTTTGTCTGAAGCATGATTTGGTCTCAGGCCTCCACAGACACGCTAAGATACTATGCAATCCCACTCTTCATACTGGTTGTTTCTTTGGACGGGTGATGAGGGCAGAAAGACAGGAGCCTAATTAAGCTTTTTAGGTTGGAAAGGAGATCTAAGTTTTCCATGTGGGTGTGAGTCTCTGGATGATTCTGACTTGGAAATGGGATATGTAGCTTTCACTTCTAGATCACTGGCTCATATTGAACTCAGTCAGCTGTGATTAGAAGATGATACAGTGAGATGGCTGATGGAAAATGGGTTGAAGTTGTCAGTAGCTATGGCCTATCACTACTTAGAAAATATAATTCAAAACAAAACACATGTGACCATTGGCAGCAATGGTGGAGCTGCGCTGATGCTAGGCCAACAATGGGAGAACTCCCTAGAATTCTCAATATACACCTCTACCTCGATATAACACTGTTCTTGGGTGCCAAAAAATCTTACTGCGTTATAGGTGAAACCGCGTTATCTCGAACTTGGTTTGATCCGCCGGAGTGCGCAGCCCCGCCCCCGCAGAGCACTGCTTTACCGCGTTATATCCGAATTCGTGTCATATCAGGTCGCGTTATATCGGGGTAGAGGTGTATATTGATATAGAAGGATAAAAGCACAGTGTTTAATATAAGTATTTGGTAAGCGGGGACAAGAAGGAATGATAAGGACACCACTGTGGAAAATTATATTTCATATACGAAGAGCAACACAATATTCAAAAATCAAGAACTGTTTCAGTGCCAACTGTTTTGTTTGTCAGGAAAGGTCTGGGCAGCTTAAAAAAGCTCTTTAGAGCCTGCACTTGGATAAACACAGGAAGATTCTTGCACTCCCCAGTATTGAAGCTTTAGAATGGAAACCTGCTGTCAACTTTAATTACTATAAAATGCTTCTTGCCAAACTAGAACAATATTTTAAAACATTCTTCCTGGCTTTGAATTCCAGAACCCATGAATCTGAAAAGCGTTCTAGGTCAAAGGTTCTGTTCTACTCCCATCCTATGTGCCATAACATCTATTATCTTGTCAAGCACCCATGGAAATTAAGCACATTATTTAGAGCTCATTTAGATTTTCATGGTTGTTGTAAAGAAAGAAATAGTCTGCAGGCAAAAGGGATAAAGGAGAAAGTCCCCTCCCACTTCCACACTTACCATGACTCATGAGGCTACTATATTTTAATATGTTTCATTTGCTAGCTTCTATTTGACTATAAGACTAGTGACATCAATTATTTCATAAAACATTTCAAAGCCTAATTTCTATCAATTAACTGAACCACACAAAAACACACGTTTATTAAATTATAGGTTGATGAGCATTATTACTAACTATTTCAGTGTTACTTCATGTACCTCATAGCAAAATGCACTGCCAGTCCTGCCCCATATACCAGGCACATCACTCCTGAACTGGCAACACCCCACTTCAAAGACTGTAGCCACTTTTCACTGCACCAGAAGCCAGCAGAGAAAGGGTTAATATGCCACATGATGCTTTGGTTTTGTAGGTCTTTCCAGGTATTTGGTAACCATGCTGTGGGAGGACTGGTAGAGATGGAACTTTTGCTGCATCTACTGCTGCAATATTATTATTTCTCTGAGACTTCTACATCTTATTGATGACAAACATAATTCAAATTCAAAGAGGACCAAATCCAAAATGATACAATTATATTTAAAACAAATTTCCAGCTAAGAACTCAGGTTGGGCAAAGGGAAAGAGGCAGGTTGCATGCAGTCATTTTGCAGACTTGCCGTCTAACCCCAGAGTAATCAGCATGACTAAATGCAGATGATCTGTCATTCAAAGGTGGAGAAGGAAAGGGGCTAATCTGCCCAACAAATATCTCCTTTGAAGAGATACTGGAAGCATAGTAGCTGCACAACTGAATCTCCAACAGCAAGGAGAAACTGGCACTATGAGAGTTAGGGAGGAGCTTTGGGATCTCACCTCTGTGGGCATTACACCCCAGAAAAGCTTTTATTTTGAAGGAACACTGGTGCTTGGCTTGCTTTAGCTCTCTCTTTTCTGCTGCCAGCGAGAGTAAGAGAGACTGGAACTAATACTGCAATGGCTTACACGGTGTGCAGCCTCACTGGGACAAATTCTGCTTACCCTGCTCCTTCCCTTGATTTGTCCCAGTCAAGCTAATATCCTGATGGCCTCTGAACTTCACTATCTGTGGCTGCTGTGCAATAATAATAATAAAAAAGGAAGTCACTTGAAAACTTACAGCTCCCTGTGCTTCTAATCAGTGCCTCCCAGCTGTGTGTTGACGAAGGCTAGGCTGCACTCCAATAATTGTGGAGTGACCATCACTGGTTTGAAGGTCTTCAATAAATTGCCAGAAAAGAGGCGTCTCTCTCTCTCTATAAAAAATTTACATGCGATTCTAAGCTTATTTGTGGAGTTTTTGATGTTTTAACCCAGCTGTTGGAAGTGTTTTCTGGTACTTACCTAATGGCATCGTTATGAGGATTAATTAAAAGGGACGTTTAGATTTGGTGTTAACATCTAAACTCTCACCTTACAAACCCCAACCTCAATATAAATATTTCCAGGAATGCATTTTTAAAGCTTCGTACTTATATGCAAACATTCCTCCTGTACCATTTGCAACCTCAGACCCAATCAGCATTGTCCTAGTACAGCAGCTCTCACACAGTGACCCTCAGACCTTTCGTGGTCTTCAGTTCACTTGTGGGTTCACAACCAGCTGGGCTGGGCAACTGGTTTGGCTCTCCCCCCTTCTTTCCTGCTGCTAAAGTGTATGAAGAGAAGCTAAAAATATAAATACATTCCTAATGTTATCTTTTCCGTGTAAGCAATATCTGTGGTTTGCACAGGGATATTAGGTGATTGTGAATAGAAGGTGCACATAAGATAAATCTTTATATTAAGATATGGGACAAACTAGCAGGGGCATGCGCAAGGAGGGGCAAGCAGAGGTACAGCCCCCCCCCCCCCCAATCAGTGGGGGCACTGAACAACTACGGGGCAGGGAGAGCGAGATCCTTCAGCCCTGGGGCCGCGGAGGGAGATCCAGCTCCTCTGGTTGCCGGGGGAAGCCAGCTCCACCTCCCCCGGGGCTGAGGTTGGGAGAACCAATTCCTCCAGCTGCAGGGGGCACAGAAAGTGCCCCTCCAAAAGTGGCCAAATTTGTATTCCTGTGCACGCCCCTGCATCGTAGAATTCAATGATCACTGTACTAGTGCATGAAAACTGGAGTTAAAGGCCAGATACTCCCCAGCAATGGAAAGAGCAACTCTGATTTAAAGCCAGCTCCCTTTTGTGAATGGGAATCCTCCAGTGGCATAGATCCCTCTCACCACCAGTGCTGGGGCCAGAGCTGGGGGAAAGGGAATGATGCTTGGGGGGCCATGGGCAGCTGGTGTAGATTAAAGCCTCCTTCAGGCAGTTCTAATTTGTGTCTGGGATGGCCCAGAGCACCACTATAGCCCTAGAACTGGGGATGCACAAAGGTGGCTTATGGCACTCTCTGAAACCCTCCCCCCCATGCCATGTTGCACAAGAATCTGCAACTCAAGATCCAGTTGTCATTATCCAAGCTGGGTGAAATGCAAAAAGTAAACAAACAGCATCAATTGTGAAAAGTAAAATTACTTTCTTACAATGTTCTTTTTTAAATTAATAATCTAAGATGTTATACCAGTAACAGGTAGAAAATTTGTTTCATTTAAAATAATTATGGTTTCTCTTTAAAAGATTAAAGCCCTTTGAAGATTAAGGGTGCTATATAACCAAAGAGTAATACTATTGCAGATAATCATTGTATAGTAAGTTCTTTTTCACCTTTGACTCAGAGCTAAAGGGCATAGTCTCATTTCTTGTACGGGAATTCCGGACCTCTTATATGACCACATTTCTGCTATAGGAGGATGTTTCTAATTACAAAGGCAAAAACGAAATTTGAAACTGTTAAATACTTAATATCTTTTACTACTTAACAGGCAAATGGCATTGTTTTCAAACATATTTGTCCCAAATTTCAATCCAGTTCAACCTCTCATGATTGAGCTATGAATTCCTTAAAAAAAAGTGTTTATAAGAAGTTGGTCTGGCCCTGGCAAGCATTTATTGAGCTCATAATGCAGTTTTACTTTTCTTTCTTGAATAACAGATATGCAGCACAATCAGTTATCTATTCTAAAGCAAACATCTCCTACAAAAGGTGATTGATGTGACTGTATATCATAAACCTTCAGAGACAAATCCCATGTATCTGATAATAAGGTTGTGACGAAAATAACTATTGCATTTCTGACATTCTGAGAGCGTCCAGCATATTTGATCAAGTCAGTTTCACGCACCCTCTTTAATGGCCCTCTGTCTAAGTCATCCTTAAGAAAACAAGTCACCACATACCAAAAGAAAGAGAACTGAAAAGTACTGCATTCCATTTGCCTTTGATCCTAAAGGATTGTCTATTTTCCACTCCAATGCTGGGATCAGATATTTCTTCTGTAGAGGGAACACAATGTCTGCTTTCCTTGGTTATCCTCAGAATAGTACTTCAAAGCAGACAGGGGGCATGCACACACATAAGGAAGCAAGCTCTGGACATATGATCCATATGAACTAAATGAGAAGAGAAGAGAAATGTTTGTTTCCTTATACTATTCCCCATACCAGTGTGGACCCCAGGAAGGGGACACAGAGGTCAGAGCACAGTTGAATCCCATCTGAAACCGTGTGAGTAGTGTCACTCCAATGTGGGCCCATATTCCAGGTTATTAATTCTGCGGGGTTGAGAATCTACCAAGAACCTGTCCAAAAATGGGCTATAATTGGATTTGGTAACAAAACTAGGCACATTCTGTATGGTTGCATATATCACAAAAGTTTTGCACTTCTCCACATGCGTCCTGAGAGCTGGACTATAAACTCAGGTTTATGTAGGTGAAATATTAGTGCCACCTAGCCCCCCAGTAGTCACATTCATGAAGGGGACACTGAAATGAATGGGACTTATGAAATAAGTGGCAGCTAGTCCTGACTGCAAATTAATTGTTTGATTAAAATATAAATATAATTAATTTAGTGAATGATGTTTGTCCTCCAAAAAGCTCAGTTGGTGGATGTTCTAGATTGAAAAAAATCATTCCATAAATTAATTATATAGTTATAGTTTAGGGTGGAGGAGGCAGAAGAGTTTGGTTTGTTTGTTTTAAAACTGGAATTATTATCAGCCTTGTATTAAGACCCAACTCTGCAAGCAATTACAACCAATAACAGTGTTTACTACAAATGAAGCAGTCTTTAATGCTCTGGATTACCCCAGTGAGAAGCAGTATGTGGGCACTAGTAAGTGCTTGCAGGGTTGGTTCTTTAGACTGGGATCTCCAAGAGAGCGTAAGAGTCATGGTTGCCTAACTTCAGTGGGACTGGGGTTCTGACTCAGGCATCTTTGACTGTATTAAGGTTACCACCTTTCCTTCTTAAAATATTCTTCTTAGAAGTAAGACGTGGCATCCAAGTGAGTTCACAAGAAGAAAATATTTTCATATGCAGTGGCTACAAGATCAACTTCCTTAATGGAGATGGTGCACATTGAGACTGGGTTTTTTATTATTATTTATTTTAACTGTACTAAATGGCGCCCCACAGGAATACTGTATGGTTCTGTAGTATAAAGAATTGTATTAATCTCTAAATGTAATGCTGTTCATTTGGCACCAATTCAACTTTGTTTGAGGTTTGTGAAAATATCTTTCCATGATTTACATTTAACAGAGTTCATCCTTGATCTACCAAGGTACACATGCTCTAATTGAAAATATAAATTACCTACATCTTTTAGAAACATCAATGACTGTATTCTTTGCCTAATTAAAAATCAGAATTCTGAACCTCTATTATATGCATATGTTCCCTCCCCACTCTGAACTCTGGGGTACAGATGTGGGGACCCACATGAAAGACCCCCTAAGCTTATTTCTACCAGCTTAAGTAAAAAATTCCCCAAGGCACAAATCCTTTCCTTGTAGTTGGACGGTATTGCTGCCACCACCAAGTGATTTAGACAAAAATTCAGGAAAAAGGGGCACTTGGAGTCCCTGTTTCCCCAAAATATTCCCCCAAGCCCCTTCATCCCCTTTCCTGGGGAAGCTTGAGAATAACATACTAACCAATTGGTTACAATGTGAGCACAAACCAAACCCCTTGGTTTTTAGGGCACTGAAAATCAATCAGATTCTTAAAAGAAGAATCATATTAAAAAAAAAGTAAAAGAATCACACCTGCAAAATCAGGATGGAAGGTAACTTTACAAGGTAAATAAAAAGATTGAAAACCCAGAGGATTCCCCTCTGACTCTGCTTTCCAGTTACAAAACAGGAATGAAATTACCTCTTAGCATAGGGAAAATTCAGAAGCTAAAACAAAAAGATAATCTAACGCATTTCCTTGCCTTACTTACAATTTTTGTAATCTTAGATGTTCATTTTAGGTATGTTTCCAGGAGATGTTTTTCCTGCCTAGACCCTCTCTCCGCTCAGAGAGGGAACAAACAAAGCAAGCACAAACAACCCCCTCCCCCCCAGATTTGAAAGTATCTTTTTTCCCCATTGGTCCTTCTGGGCAGGTGCCAACTAAGTTAATTGAACTGATTAACCCCTTACAGGTAAGGCAATTCAGTACAGCTGCCCCGTGTATATTTATGACAGCATGTAAGCTACCTTCAAGGCATACTGGTGCTTTTCAGTTTGTTCAGTTGGTTTTCTGTTAGTTCTTGTATTTTTCCATTCTATTCATATATAAATTAAACAAAAACGAAGAGGTGAATGACAGCACTCTGATTATAAGAGAACACAACACTGCACACAGTGTATAGGGTGAGAAGCAGGGCTCATAAAATTCATGTGATGGAAATCAATTCTATCTTTTAAGCAGAAAATCCCTTACAAGGTAACCAATTCTATCATTTATCTTTAGGTTTTATATAATGCCCATTACTAAGTGCTGTATCAAGTGTCTTGCCAGCAAGCAATAAGGAATACCCCCCCAACAGGAGGTAAAAAATAAATTAATCCAAAGCCACATGACCAAAGGAACAGTTGGCAAGGTTGGTGAACTAAGACAGCATACAGACAGGTTTCAGAGTAGCAGCCGTGTTAGTCTGTATCCACAAAAAGAACAGGAGTACTTGTGGCACCTTAGAGACTAACAAATTTATTAGAGCATAAGCTTTCGTGGACTACAGCCCACTTCTTCGGATGCATATAGAGTGAAACATATATTGAGGAGATATATATACACACATACAGAGTATTCTCACACTTCTTATCAAACTGTCTGTACTGGGCTAGCTTGATTATCACTTCAAAAGTTTTTTTCTCTTACTTAATTGGCCTCTCAGAGTTGGTAAGACAACTCCCACCTGTTCATGCTCTCTGTATGTGTGTATATATATCTCCTCAATATATGTTTCACTCTATATGCATCCGAAGAAGTGGGCTGTAGTCCACGAAAGCTTATGCTCTAATAAATTTGTTAGTCTCTAAGGTGCCACAAGTACTCCTGTTCTTAAGACAGCATAAAGTCCTGGAAAGGGAAGGGAGGAGGACCTAGGAGGAGCAGATTGTTACCTTGGTGAGTATATTGGAAAGTGGCAAAAGCCAGATAGGAGGGAATCAACTATGAGGATGGAAGAGAGGAACTGGAGTAAGGATAAGTTTTAAGAGTTTAAAAAGAGCTGGCTGAGGAGCTCACTGGACCATTAATAATGATTTTCAATAAGTCTTAGGACATCGGGGAAGTTGTAGAACACTGGAAGAAAGCAAATGTTGTGCCAATGTTTAAAAAGGGGAAACAGAATGACCCAGGTAATTATAGGCCTGTCAGTCTGACATAGACCCCAATCAAAATAACGGAGCAGCTGATACAGGACTTGAGTAATAAAGAATTAAATGAACACAATATAATTAATGCCAATCAATACATGTTTATAGAAAACAGATCCTATCAAAATAATAATTATTATGAGTTTACAAGTTTGGTTGATAAAGGTAATACTGTTGATGTAATATACTTGGACTCTTGTAAAGCATTTGATTTGGTACCGCATAATATTTTGATTAAAAAAACTAGAATGATATAAAATTAACACAGCACATATTAAATGGATTAAAAATTGGCTAATTGATAGAACTCAAAATGTAATTGTAAATGAGGAATCATTGAGCAAGTGTGTTTCTAGTGGGGTCCTGCAGGGATTTTTTCTTTGTCCTGTGCTATGTAACATTAGCAATGACTTAGAAATCATCACTGATAAAGTCTGCAGATGACACAAAAATTAGGGGACTGGTAAATAAGAAAGAGGACAGGTCACTGATTCAGAGTGATCTAGTTAGCTTGGTAAACTGGCTGCAAACAAGCAATATGCATTTAATATGGCTAAATGTAAATGTATACATCTGTGAACAAAGAATGGGGGACTCTATCCTGTGAAGCAGTGACTCCAAAAAAGATCTGAGGTGGGCGGTGGAGTGGATAATCAGCTAAACATAAGCTCCCAGTGCAATGTTGTGGCCAGAAGACTAAGGTGATCCTTGGATGCCTAAACAGGGAAATCTCAAATAGGAGTAGAGAGGTTATTTTACCTCTGCATTTGGCACTGGTGTGATCGCTGTTGGAATACTGTGCCCAGTTCTTGTGTCCACAATTCAAGTGGTATGTTGATTAAATTGGAGAGACGTCACGAGAATGATTAAAGGATTAGAAAACATGCCTTATAGTGACAAAGTCAAGGAGCTCAATATATTTAGTTTAACAAAGGGAAGGTTAAGGGGTGACTAGATTAAAGTCTAAAAATACCTACCTGGGGAACAAATACTTGATAATGGGCCCTTCAGTCAAGCGGAGAAAGATGTAACAAGAGCCAATGGCTAGAAATTGAAGCTAGACAAATTCAGCCTGAAAATAAGGCAGACATTTTTAAAAGTGAGAGTAATTAGCTATTGAAACAATTTACCAAGGGTCGTGGTGGATTCTCTGTCACTGGCAGTTTTTAAATCAAGATTAGTTGTTTTTCTAAAAGTTGTGCTCTAGGAATTATTATGGGGAAGTTCTATGGTGTGTGTTACACATAAGGCCAGACCAGATGATCACAATGGTTCCTTTTAGCCTAGGAATCTATGAATCTACAGCAAATGAAAAATAAGATTATATAAAGAATGAAGAGTCAGTTACTCCAGTTTGAACCAAGATGCTTTCTCACCAAGAGGTTTACTTTGAACGAGGTCAGAGCTGGCATAAACTCTTAGGCATAAGCAGACTAAGGAATTGCTTAGGGTCCCAAGCAGCTCAAGGGGGCCCCCTATTAATTATTAGTATGTGCTGGTGGAAAAGGGGGGGCAAAAATATTCTTATTTAGTGCCCCCAATGGGAGAGCACCACAGAACGAACTGCTGAAATTACACTGCCAAAGATGGCAATGCATGTTCTGAAGCACACTAGATCACTCAAGCTTTAATATAAATGTATAACATACACAGTGAGGAATGACAGAGAATACAGAACAAAAAATTCTAGTTTACATGTAGCCTATTCTATTTTATATCGACCTCTGACCCCAACTATCTAATGCTTCATAGTATGCACTCTCAGAATCGGCACTCAGATGACATCATGCTAAGGTTGTAAAAGGAGGAATGTGCGGGTTTTGCACTTCACTGGAGACACTTTGTTAGATGCTACGTGTCTGAGCTACATTCACACTGCATGAAACTCATCCCTGTGCAGAAAGCCAGCGCAAACCCTCTGCACCATATTAAGTCCCAATTAAGCACCTCAAGATTTAAGTGGGACTTAAGCAATGCATAGGCCTTTTGCTTGCCCTCTGCACATGGTCAGTTTTCACCCCTGGTAACTACTAAACCAAAAGATTCTTGTCTTGGCACTTCAGCAATCATTTCCCTCAAGCACTTCTGTGTTACTAGAGATAGGCCTGTATCTGCCCCACCACAATCTGAACTGCAGGGAAGTTTGAATCTGGATATAGATCTGGAATTGCAGCTTGGGTGTAGTTATGCAGAGCACTTGCAATTATAATTGAAACTGTAATTGTTTCATTGGCCTTCTAGATGGGCAGCACTGGATTGGTATGTATCAGTATGGCCTACCTGTACTTTCTAGTACCACACCCTTCTTACCACTGAGTTTTCTCTCTCCTCCCATTGCACAGGCTATACATGGTCATCCATGCTAGACTGCTCCACCCTAGGGGCGAGCTTCCTCAGGGTGGTGAGTGGGCAGCTACCCCATCTACTCACGCGGCTGCTCACCTCCTCTTGAACATGAACCTGTGGCTGCATGAGTGACAGAGGCATTTAGAGAACAGTTCCTCCATGTGAAGGGCTTTCAAGTATTAAGGAGAGAGAAGACAGAGATAAACAAGGAAGAGACAAGGGTTGCTCGTGAGAGTTGGGATTAGATTGAAGGGTGCTGGAGATGGGCAAAGAAACCAGGAACTTTGGATGGTGTAAAGGGGAAAGGGGAGGCTGAAGCAGTAAAAGATGGGGCAGCCATGATCCCCCAGGGGAGAAAGAGGTAGCCAAAAGAAGGGGAGGAAAAATTAATCAGACCATAGAAGAAGGAACAAAGCAATGAGGATGAGAGGAGGGACAAGAGAGAACTGGAGATGGTAGTGGAACCAGGGAAGCACGCATGTCAAAGGGAGAAGAGTTACTTTTATAAAGCATAAAGAACCACAAGGGAGAAGAGATGGATACGAGCAGTGCACTAGAACAGGAACATAGTGGGAAACCAAGTGAAAATGGGATGGAAAGAAAAGAAGGAAGAAAGGGAAAGAAGAGGAGAAAAAGCAAAAGGGAAGCAGTTTATCTTTCTTTAGTCACGTTTCTACAATTCATTGCATCGCCCTGGCTCTAAAAGGAAAGGGGCATTCTAGTTGCCTTTTGGGTTAGGATGAGTTTGAGACTCTCCAAGCTGATTGTGGTCCTGGGGAGCACCAGTCGTTGTTCCATTTAGAGTACTGCAGCCGCCCTCCTCCCCAGGACTGATACAGCAAAGCATCTGAATGGTTGGGAGGCTGAGCCATAGGGGCACTGTGTTAAATATAAAAAGGTAAAACTAAATCACACAGTGCCAGCAAACTGAGAAAGAACAGATGTAGATTGAGAGTTTCAAAAGAGACTGAAGCAATTAGGTGCCCAGCTCCCATTCTAATTCATTAGGATTTGGACAACTAACTCCCTTAGGAAAGCCAAGCCACAAAGTAAAAAGCACCATTTGTTGTTACAATCACCAAGAAGGTGAAAAAATTGATAGCCAAATTATATGTTTTCTTTTGCTATTATTGGCACAAACATTGCTGTTTGACAAAACATTGCTGAGTGGCTAGATTATCCTCTAGCACTTCTAGTTGAAACCTGGATGGATTTAAATCTTAGGGTCATAACCAGAATTCCGGTAATATACAGATATGACGGTTTGTAATCAGTAATCTTTACCTTCCCTTTGAAGGTAGCTCACCTATCAGGTTATAGTGAGCAAAGTAGTTTTACTTCTGATAACTTCAGAAAGGAAAGAGAAATTGTTATTCATTGTAAAGTCTAACTAGCCGGTGCTTTGTATACTACTGAGCACTCATCTCTTGAAGCACAGAGCTGTAGGAGCTCATGGAAAGAAAAATGAGAGCCTCAGTTGATCTTTTCAAACATTTCCAAGAAAAATAATTAGCTTAATCTCTGCTGCATTAGTGGAGCTTTCCCTAAACCTTTAAAATGTTCAAGAGGAAATGCTCTGAAAGCTTTAGCTTCGCTTTCACAAAATCTGAAAAGTAAGCTAGCCATAATTAGTACATGTCCAAATAGTATGTATCAGATTCAAGTCTGCCACTTTCTTTGGAGCAAGAGTCCCTGCATTGATGCTAGGGACAGGTGAACCAGTTCAGATAAAATGGGAATCAGCCAAAATCTCCTCACCACTTTTGAACTGAACTCTCAGGTTTTGTAATTAAGATTTAATTTAATTAACTGTGGTAAAAAGTGACTATGGAAAGTATGGACCTAGAAATGCAGTGGGGATAGGGACACCCTTAATGTCAATACTATTCAGTAGAGAGAGTCCCCCTTTGTCCACTCCTGAAAAACCTAGAATTTGTGACAACTCTTTCATCATATGTATTGCTTGGCCTCCTTGTGTGCACATTCTGGAATCAGCCACAATGATCCACTAAGATCAACACCACTACTAAGCAGCATCTCTTGTTAGATAGGCTTAGGGGGAGGAGATAGAATGGACACAGAGGCCCAGCAAGATAAAGAGAGTACTGCACAGCACAGGAATCCTAATGATTTAATCCCCTAATTGTTCTCTGGCATGTTATGCATCTATGTAGTGCCATGCCAAACTCCATGGCAATCTCACCCAGCCCAGGTTTCCTGACCCCAAACACATCCCCACCTGAGCAGTAGGTATCTGGAGTAGCCAGCCTCCACAGGGCAATCAGCACAGGTGCCACTGAGGACACCGTTGAAAGACAATGAGGTTTCATATGTGCAATTCAAGAGCTCATTGGCCTTGCAGAACCCACAATGGTTTTACAAGGGTGATAGTCAAGGAGCACATCTTTTTGTCAGCTGAGCACATTAGAAATGGAAATCAGGGAGAGATGATAAGCAAGGCAAAGATGATAACCCCTCAAGGCCATTTTTAGACTCGCCTTTAAGAGTAAAGCATTAGGGGCTATCCATTAATAACTCAGACTTCAGCAGAATTAGCAGAAAGGCCCTTTCAACAGATTCCATCAATCTACAGTTTTCTACGAGAAATGGTAGGAATGTGTTTGGGGTGGGGAGGGGAGGGGTTTGAGCCCTGCAATCAAACGTGTAAAGCCATATTATGCCCTCAGTCTCCATGCACACCGCCTTTTCATGTCAATGGGAGTCCTGCTGTGCTCAAAGGCAAAGGATTCAATAGACAGAGTCCTGGATGATTGTAGTTGGAGGATCAAAGACTATGGCCTTCACCTTCTTCTCCAGGCAAAGGCAGATGAACCAACCAAAATTTTCTCTCATTCTCCTACTCTTAAGTTTTTGACCCTTCAGTACTGAACAATCATGCCAAGAAAGTTATATGCCACAAGCATGGAAGCTGCCTGCAATGATTCATTCAAACTTAACGTGGATTTCTGTGTATTGAGTGACATCATAAAGTATTTTAGCTGTGCCACTTTAGCTTAATTTAAATGCTCCATTAGGGCTAGTACACGGGTTTTCAGTCTGAAGCCACAGATTCTCTTTCTCTCTCACCCTCTCTTTATGGTTAGATAGAAGGACAGTCCTAAACTTTTTGTTGTAATGTGGAACATGATATGGAAAAAGTCAAGAACCTCTGAGCCAGGAGAAGCCAGGATGAGCTTCAGGAAGACACCAGTCAAAATGCATGCTAAATCAAAGCTGGAAGAGATTGTATAACTAGGGTGAAAAGTGTACAAGATTAGTAGGAGAGATATGAGAACCAGTCTAGATATAGTGAGGAGGCTGGTGGCACCTTAAAGACTAACAGATTTATTTGGGCATAAGCTTTTGTAGGTCAAAAACCCACTTCTTTAGATGCTCCTTGTTGTTTTTGTGGATACAGATTTTGTGGCTATCCCTCTGAGTCTAGATATAATCTGGGTTAATTTGAAGATTGTGCAGTTTCTCTCTCTTTCACAGCTTCCAAACTTGCGCATTTCTGCAGCAAGAGGAAAAAATAACCCAGATAAACAGCTATTTTGAATGAGGCACTTCCCTCAATGAAAGCAAATGCACAACAATGGAGCTCTCTACTATGGATATGGGGAAATGGAAGGATAATGAGTTTTTAAGTCAATTTATAAAATAGTCACAATGCACTAACTCAGAGAGGTAATTTTATGAGCCATTCTCATGTTTATTAGAGGCTCATTCACAATTCAGAAATCAATTAAGTGCTTTGAGACCACAGCAGCAATGAAAGTCCAACATTTATTTGACACTGTAAATCTGAGTTTTGACCTGAAATCAATTGCCTCCACCCACATTTTATTTCTATGCGTCCTGGAGTCCCACCTAACTGTTGGTACAGCGTACATCTGAATAAGACCTCAAGTTTTTTACTGTGAAACAAATAGTATTAATTGTACATTGTAACAAATTAATTCTGAGCCTTGAGAGATAGTGTGTGTTTCAAATATGTTAGAAATGGGTCCACATTGCAAAGTTAAACACTGGATATGAATATGTCTTATACTGGGGACATATGCATGAATTTATATATATTATTTATATATGTTTGTTTCTATTGGAAAGTAAGCATGCATGTATGTGTGCATGTGTGTGTGTTTAGAAGTATTTCTTGTTTTGAATCAAATGAGAAGGAGAAATGTCAAATGGTTCAGGAGCATTTACTCCTGAGGATGAATGTTTCCAATTCTCAGTTTATGGTGATATTTACAAAGCTACAGTGCGGTACATATTTCTGATCTCAATTACAGGAATGGAATGTTTATGATACCATATCTTTCTTTCTTTAATTAAAAAACAGGCAACTCATATACAATGAAAATAAAGAGAGTTAGCTTTCTGCCTTTTCTTTTTAAATAAAGCAGGAATTTCTAAAACGCTTGCTTGAGTTACTTCAGTCCAAAAAATGGTTGAAGTCCGGTACACAGGATATTTGCTCACCACTACCAGCTAGAAATACTGCTACACCCATTGGTATGCAATGTGAGAATACGAAACCAGTATTTCCTTAAACCACAGAGAGAAGATTTTAAGCAAATACTGTAAACAAAAAGGAAGTTTCTAAAACTTGAAGTTACTAGTTTCTTTTTCTGATCAATTAAATGCAAGACGTTCATGTCAGTATATCTGGAATGAAACTGGAACGTGCCTAATCCTATCAAATGATCAGATATGCAGGGCATTCACTTCACCAGAGGCCATTGTCGGCAGCCCAATCTAGGCTACTCAGCCTAAAACCAGAAGGAAACTTTGATCTGCATGGTAGCTGTTAACTTTTAGCGGCAGATAGCATTGCAAAGTTCTGACGCAGCTTGCACTACTGTGAACTGGAAGTGAAGTGAGTGACAACACATTTTCCAGATACAGCAGTTTTGCAGGTTTGGAACCTTTTGATTAACCCATGCTGCTTTACTAGCTGAAATCTAATTCCAGTACATACAGTGTTAAGAGCGCTTATGTTTTGCTTTGCCCAGGATAAGTGACCTCATCTGAAACATTCAGATACTGTATTGAGCCCTTGAGGTCCAATTTTTCACAGACAGACAAGTAAATTGTGCCCACAAAATTTGCACATTCATCTTTTATGCCCCCAAAACTGCCTTTGAACAGGCTATGTGGGTAACTTGGCATATTGCTGCTCATTTGGGCAGTAATGCAGGATTCACAGATACGATTTAGACACTCACCTTTGAAAATTTCATCCAAAGTTTTGCTAATGCCTTTCCGAGAGATGGGTCAGAAAAGAAAGAATTTTGCTATAACCCAAGTACTAAATACCAGACTCTTGCGGGAATTAATTGGAGCCACCAATTCCACACAGAAGGACATGTGTCCTTCACCCCCTGAATGCAATGGAAGCACTGTGGTGCACAGCAGACACGACAATATACAGAGATGTCTTGTGTGCCACACAGCCATGGTCTGCAGGAACTTCCACCATCCCAATGGATCCATGATCACATGAATACACTGCAATAGTCTTGACAAATGGTCTCTAAAGTGCCACATGAATGCTACAGCCTATCAACTTGTCAACTAAAAAGTATGACCAAAAAATACAAAAGTGAAAATTCAGAGAAAACCGTGGATTTTAGGAGTTGGGTGGGGATTATTTTAAAAAAACAATATCCAAAGAGAAAGAGTTCCCCTTTTGGAGAAATGACTATTTCCATTTTTATCTCTACCTGCACGTACACAGGAAACAATTCCTGTTTCTAGCCTTAATGTCTAAAAGTTATGATAGCAACTGCAATTAATGAAGTGGTCATTTACCAAAAATAACCTACTTGTCCCAAGGTCAGAAGGAAACAGTAAATAGTTTTTTCGGCAGGGGTATTTGACTAAGTGATATGGAGATATAAATTTATTCCCTTATCGGGAAGGATATTGAGACGGTTGGATACAGAAATTGCTCTGACTTCCTGCATTCCCTATTGGTCTGTTTTTAGATCTCTATGCATGGTATGGAGATAGCACTGGTATATTTGGTAAACCATATCCTTTAGATGAAGAACAGAGAACCAAGTTGAATATATTAGACCTATGACAGACTTTGATTCACCTGACCACAGTATATTGCTGATAAACTTGCAGAATTTGGCAAATTTAGGTAGGACAGGTATTCAATGGTTCCATTTCTGAGGTCTCAGAGGATATTGTTCGGTAGCTTCTTATTGGTACAAGGAGTCCTCAGATGTAGGGAACACAGGGATCCATTCTGTTACTTCTATGCAACAAAAATAAGGCTACTAGGGGAGATTTAAAAAGCTAAGTAGGTAGGGCAAAATTCTTCCTCCCCACTGAATTCAATGGCAAAGTTCCCACTGATTTCAATGGGGTCAGAATGTCACCAATATAGGCTGGCTAAGAGACAAGTAAGGGAGGGAACATGGCACAAGTCTAGCTGAAATGGAAACACCCAGGAAAGAGAGAAATGAGGGTGGCGCACACAGGGTATAACTGGGAGTAGTGGGATAAAAATAAAAAAAGGGAAAGTTTAGGTCAAATATCAGGAAAGATTTAATGATGGTGCATTGTGCACTCACAAAGGTAGTGATGGACCCTCTATCACTTGGGACATTAGAAACTAGATTGGCCAACATATTAGAAAATGTACTGTTGTGAGCAATGCTGCATTGGGAAGGGTATGGACTGGATGATCAATAGGCGTTTTCTAACTTTAGGTACTTATAACCACACCTACAACTCAAGAGCCATCAGTTGCTAATGAGAATGTCAACAAACTAATTGTGACTAATTGTGGAACCACTGAGGCTACAGATGGAAAACTGTTGGTCAACTGCACCACATCTTTGACAAGGCAGCAATATAAATGTTGTCACAAGAGGGAGCATTCCCTGTTGTTTAAAGCACAGGGTTGACTATTGGAGGACATGGGTTCTGCTCCTTGTATTACTTGTGACTCCCTGACTGACCATGGACAAGTCACTTGACTTTTCTTTGCCTGTGCTTGACCATCTATAAAATGAGTATAATGCTCCTAATGGGGCTGTGAAGGTTAACAGATTAAAGTTGCTAAAGTCCTTTGAGATTTCCAGGCGGACGTTGCCACAAATGCAAAATATTATCAACTATTATTATTATGCCCCAGCAGTCCCACTGGTGGGATGAGCGATGGGGGTTAGCCTGTGCAACGTTTGCATGTGATATATGGGACCCAATTTGCTACTTGCTTTAGGCCAGCCCTGAAGCCTTTGAGATATTCATCTCACACTTTCAAAGGATCCATACAATAGGGAAAGCAGATTGGAAGATTTCCATATTGATTTCCTTCCATTCCACTTGGAAGGTGGTAAGGTGATAGGGAACAGCCAGCATGGATTTGTGAAGAACAAATCATGTCAAACCAATCTGATAGCTTTCTTTGATAGGATAACGAGCCTTGTGGATAAGGGTGAAGTGGTGGATGTGGTATACCTAGACTTTAGTAAGGCATTTGATACGGTCTCGCATGATATTCTTATCGATAAACTAGGCAAATACAATTTAGATGGGGCTACTATAAGGTGGGTGCATAACTGGCTGGATAACCGTACTCAGAGAGTTGTTATTAATGGTTCCCAATCCTGCTGGAAAGGCGTAACGAGTGGGGTCCCGCAGGGGTCTGTTTTGGGACCGGCTCTGTTCAATATCTTCATCAACAACTTAGATATTGGCATAGAAAGTACGCTTATTAAGTTTGCGGATGATACCAAACTGGGAGGGATTGCAACTACTTTGGAGGACAGGGTCATAATTCAAAATGATCTGGACAAATTGGAGAAATGGTCTGAGTTAAACAGGATGAAGTTTAACAAAGACAAATGCAAAGTGCTCCACTTAGGAAGGAAAAATCAATTTCACACATACAGAATGGGAAAAGACTGTCTAGGTAGGAGTACAGCAGAAAGGGATCTAGGGGTTATAATGGACCACAAGCTAAATATGAGTCAACAGTGTGATGCTGTTGCAAAAAAAGCAAACATGATTCTGGGATGTATTAACAGGTGTGTTGTGAGCAAGACACGAGAAGTCATTCTTCCGCTCTACTCTGCTCAGGCCTCAGCTGGAGTATTGTGTCCAGTTCTGGGCGCCGCATTTTAAAAAAGATGTGGAGAAATTGGAAAGGATCCAAAGAAGAGCAACAAGAATGATTAAAGGTCTTGAGAACATGACCTATGAAGGAAGGCTGAAAGAATTGGGTTTGTTTAGTTTGGAAAAGAGAAGACTGAGAGGGGACATGATAGCAGTTTACAGGTATCTAAAAGGGTGTCATAAGGAGGAGGGAGAGAACTTGTTCACCTTAGCCTCTAAGGATAGAACCAGAAACAATGGGTTTAAACTGCAGCAAGGGAGGTCTAGGTTGGACATTAGGAAAAAGTGCCTAACTGTCAGGGTGGTTAAACACTGGAACAAATTGCCTAGGGAGGTTGTGGAATCTCCATCTCTAGAGATATTTAAGAGTAGGTTAGATAAATGTCTATCAGGGATGGTCTAGACAGTATTTGGTCCTGCCATGCGGGCAGGGGACTGGACTCGATGACCTCTCGAGGTCCCTTCCAGTCCTATAATCTATGAATCTATGAATATGTAGTCTATGAATTGTTTCTAATTTCTTTGTTTGTTCATTTCTTTGCTTACCATTTCCATCACCATTCTTTGTTTTTTTAAGCATAGTAATCAGGTAAAGTGAATTTTAATATTTGAAAGTTTCAGCACAAAAAGAGCTTATCCTTAAATGACTGATTTTATTTTCATTTAATTTCAGTGGCGAAAATGCTTATAGTCTGTTTACTAATTTGACAATACTTTAACTGGTTGAATTAAACGCAATGAAGCAGGTACTTTGAATTAATTAAATATATCAGTTGATCCTTAAAATCTAGTTATTGCACTGAGCTTTAGCTTTGTAAGAGCTGACAGGACAAAAATGTCAGATGCAAAAGGAAACTTCACCTATCATATTGATGATTCTTATTAATGTAATTCTACACACTTGGTTTACTGATCTCATTTTATCCCTGCAGACTACATGGCAATGTCATTATAATAAAATATTGTTCCTGGATATTTTCTAAGAGCTTCATTTTTAGAAAAAGATATTGTAGAGATTTTATCTTAAGGACAGGAATGAGTAGGGTACCATCTTTACAATTTTCCATTACATTTAACTAGTATTGCATCATATTAGCCTAATAAAAATGTTTTCATGAACAATATATGGTAGCTCTTAATCCTGTTTTATTTGCACTATACTGTAGTCTGCTGATATAATAGAGTGGTAATGCAGAAAATGAAAAAAGTTTGTCATATTTCCTTGGGAGCCTCATTGTTTTGAGTCATTTTAAACATTGAGTCATTTGGACAAAGCTCCCCAAAATATACTATTTGGGAAGGGGGGAATCTTGAATTGACAGAGAGCTCAGGATTACCTAGTACGTCTTTTCCATTTCTATTTTTTCTGATTCTATTGAAATCTTTTTTTTAAAGACAAATGCCTAAAGAAAATTTACAAGGCGTGTATATACTTTTTGCTTCCTTACAGAAAAGCATGGGTAGTTTGAGGGGTATATTGGTATAGCTCCATCAAAATCAATAGCATTAAAGCAATTTATGTCATCTTTGAATCTATGAATTCCTTCCATCCACATTTAATTTGTTATACTGGTTTTAACAATTAAAGATGTCCATGGGATGAAGGCTGCAGCAGGTATGTATATTTCAGTATATTAGTAATCAGACACTGCTGTGGTCGGTTACAATGTCTTAGGGCATGGCTACACTTGCAGATGTAGAGTACTTTGAGTTAAACCCATCTTCGTAGAGCGCACTAGGGAAAGCGCTGCAATCTGTCCACACTGACAGCTACCAGCACACTGGCATGGCCACATTAGTAGCTCTTGCAATGGCCACAGAGAGCAGTGCATTGTGGTAGTTACCCCAGCATGCAAGTTGCTGCAACATGCCTTTCAAATGGTGGGGGTGGGGTGGAGTGTGACAGGGAGTGTGTTGTGTGTATGTGGGGGGAGAGAGAGTCATTTTTTGGGGGGCTGAGACCATGTCAGCATTCTGTCTTGTAAGTTCAGACAGCAGCAGACCTCCTCCCCTCTCCCCCCCGCCTCTCTCTCTCACACACAGCATTCCACAGTAATGGTTGCTTTGTCTCGGAGCAGATAAGCATGCAGGCTGTCAAACGGAGCTGTCAAAGGGCATATCCAAAACACAGACAAGCGTGGCCACTTGACTTAAGAGGATTATGGGACGTTTCCAGAGGCTGATCAGAGCGCAGTAATGCAACACCTCATTCACACTGATGCTGGGGCGCTCCAGCGGGGGTGCATCAAACGTTATTCCACTTGCTGAGGTGGAGTACCAGGAGCGCCGTAGCCGTGGAGTCAGAGCGCTCTATGTGCCTTGCCAGTGTGGACAGGTAGTGAGTTAGTGTGCCCAGGGCTCCTTTAATGTGCTGTAACTCGCAAGTGTAGCCAAGGCCTTAGGTCAGAAATGTGCCCAATCTGTCCAGTTCTGAATCTTGGCAATTTTGGAAGAAGACTGGCTCGTGGTTGTGTTTCTGGCCCATCTCTCTCTCTCTATGACAGTCAGGTATAATCTTTTATATATATACACACACACACACACACACACACACACGCACGCATAATTAATTTTCAAAAGATTTTTTTAGAACTACCTATCACTGTTTCACTGTCTCCACAATTGAGATTTGTCCTTATGTTCTCTCAGTGGAAACTGTTCTTTTAACACTACTAATACATCAGCAAAAGGGAGCTCATGCTAGAAAGCAAGGCCCAAGTCTTGTAATAAGATTTACAAAGGCCTTGTGGCCTGAGCAAGCTCCATTGAATTCAGTGGGAGCTGCATTTCCATTACTATTAAATATTTCTATTATACTTGCACCGAGAGGCATTCTCAAAGTTGTACTCCAGACTTTCAAGATGGTAGCATTCTATATAATTGCTATGAATTCACTTTTATCATTTAGAAATACACTTTAAAAGGATTTTTTTAATGATGTACTCATCTCTGTAATTTGATGTAGTAATTGAAGTCCTGTATGTTACAGGTTTCCCTTTGAAGATCTAGTCTTCTATCAATATATGTCCTGAGGGAAAGTGGGGGGGGGTTGTATGTATAACTCCTGTTAATACTAATTCTATCAGTGTACATAAATCTTCATTTATCAACAGGACCATAATAAGCAATGGTGTATTTGAAATAGTCATTCAACTGACTGAAAAATACAATAAGTACAATAAATTTGCTACTGCATCATTCAAAAATACTTGCTGAGTATGTGGCATCTGGAAAACACCCATCTATTAAATGAAGACACTGCAACAGAGCAAAACATTTGTGGGACCTTGAGCATTTAAAGGTTTAACTCTGCCTAAGTCACATTAAATGGGATAATGTGTATCCCAGGATTTTTCTTTCCGAAGCTCAAGATGTCAAAGCTTACTAAGGCATATATGAGAAAAAGAAGGCATGTAAAATATGTATTTTTCTTATTTGTATGCATCTATAAACCTGAATTTAGAAATAGTGGGTCCAAATGTTTAGTTTCAAGCTTTTACACTGAGCATTCTAGTAGTGAGTGGTATGTTTTGTAACTAAAGTACAATTAAATGTTGCACTTTTAACTAATTAAAATGGCAATATATCAAACATACCCATTGCTCTTTGAACTGCACAGTAATAAGTGTGTATGCAAGGATGAGCTTTCAGATTAAGGGAAAACAAAAATAAAGCTACACTCTTTAGTATAATAATATGTCCATACAGGTGACAGTGCTGTGCTCATAAGAAACAGACTAGCAGCAGGTGGTTTTAGAAGAGATACAGAAGGAAACAAGCTACCATAAATAACACTGCTCTACAGCCAAAATGCTTCTGAAATAAATGTAGTCAAATGTTACTCATTCTGGGTCACTGAGAACGAAAATGATGCTTAAAATTGTTGATTGGCTCTAGTTTTCAAGATATGCTATTGGGTCAGTATATACGACCCTTGACTTGGGAATGGCGGAGGATAAGTGAGTTATAAAGGGAAGGGATCTCAATTTAAACCAGAAATGACTAAAATACATCTTTGACTGGATCTATGAATAAATCTATGACTGGGTTTGGACAGTACTTGCTTTTTAGGCAAAACAATGAATGATGCAATCTGAAGCTGGTATTGCGTCATACATGATATGAATTGCATCATGTTATTCCTAGAAGTCATGGATGATGCAATCATAACAAAGCTTACATCACTCTGCTGAACAAATTGCCCTATATCAGCTCTAGAAATCATACAGTGTCGCGTTCTCTTATTTGTCAGTGTTTGATTTTGCAAAGGGACACATTTCTGTTTAGCCAAAGTGAGCAGAGATGCCTCGTACTTGTGTGAACAGTGCAAATAACTTCTGCTATGTTTGTGGTGAAGTGACTTTTGCATGACAAAAGCGCAGTATAACCACTATGGTTAAGAAAGCCTATCACCTTTATTTTGGCTGCAAAATTGGAGATCAGGACAAGAGGTGGGCCTCACACATATGCTGCAACACTTGTGCAACAAATCTTCGCCAGTGGTTGAACAGGAAAAGGAAATCTATGCCTCTAGCAGTGCCAATGATTTGGAAAGAGCCAACAGATCATACCAGCAATTGTTACTTCTGCATGGTGCCTCCAGTTGGGAAAGGTGTGTCAAAGAAGAAAAAGTGGACTGTGCATTATCCAAACATTCCATGAATAGCTCTAGTAAATAAAGATGTATGTAGCTATTAAATACAAAACGAAGAATAGGGAACCATGGGCCACATTCATGATGGGTGACTTGGTCCACACCTATTCAGGGACTGGGGGAAGCAATTTAGTGTCCCTCCTTCAGTAGCTTCTATGGGCCATTTCAGGACATAGGATTGCCAGGGCTCAGATCTGCCCCAGCCATGTCCCCCTCCCTCCTCCAGCCTGATCCCACTCTGCCCCATCCCATTCTGCAATGCCTCCTTAGGGTGAGGGTGCTGCTATGGGAGCTGCACAAAGGCTACTGAGCAGGTTTAATGCCAGGTGGGGATCTCTGCTGCCCTGGGGATATTCTCTGGGGGAGGGATGCATATCTGCCCTGTGACCCCATTGCACCAGCCTAGCTTCTGCAAATGGGCTTCAGGGCAATACTGAACTGGGCTCTATGGCATCTAATCCATTCTAGAACAACAGGAATGAAATGAGTCCACACCATGTCCTTTTCTACAGTAGCTAACATATTCCAGAATGCTCCTTAGCAAGTAACCTCTGTACAGTCATAAGAAAGAGAGGAGAGACTGACTTTCTCTCTGTATACTCAGTGCCACAGATTCACCATAGGATGCTATACTGGAGCCCAAAGTCATAAGGCAAATCCCGAGTTTTCCCATGTTTCCAGGGCTCAGGAGCCATTAGAAAATATCAGGTGGTGACACTCCCCTTGGCAGTGTAAACACAAGCAATTTCCAAATGTATTTTGCAATGCAAATGTTTGCTGATTTCCTTGCATTACATCCTTTAGTGCTGAAAAAGGCACAAACATTTAAATAATAATGTTTATTTTTCCCTCCTCTCTGTCATAGTACTGAACTTCACGGTGCTGGTTGGATGAATTAAATGTGCTTTTTGAATAGCTCTACAATTATCTGATAAGCAGCCACATGTAAGTACGCACAAAACAAATTGAACAAATTTTGCTTCCCCCTTTATATTTAACACATTTAAGGAGGAGGCAACAATGCTACAAGAAACAGACTCATAAGAAAGAGGAGCAAAAAAGCCTCCTAGTGAGGGAACACTGATGCAGCCAGCAATTTTAACTCTAGGCGTCTCCTGCAATCAGTCAGTGGCCTTTCTAGCAATCGACCTCAGCTGGAAGTGAACATGTAATTTTGAGTAATATGACAATAACCATAGCACCTCATTCATCTTCAGTGCTTTCCATTCAAGTTTTTTTTTTTTTAAGCAAATATTAGTTAGACAAGGCTTCACATATTCCCCTGCCTCACAGGGGTTATCCTCCTAATTTTCAAAAAAGGGAAACCAAGGCACCAACAGGTTAAATGACCTGTTTCAAGTTGCACAGTAATTCTATGGCAGCTCCAAGACTGGAATCTGCAGCTCCTGACACCAGTACTTAATTTGTGCCAGGGCTGAGTGCCAGCACCTCTAGGCTTGGCAGTTCATAGCCCCAGCACCTCTAGGCTTGCTGCATCAGTTATTAATGTAAAAAAATTGCTTGAGACCTGGCACCTCTTCCATGATAAATTAAGCACTGCCTGACACCCAGTCCAAGGTGTCTGTATATGGGTAGGAGTGTGTGTGTGCATGCTGGTGGGGAGTGGGAGAGAGGATGGATAGAAAAGAATGGTGCCATGAGAGCTTGACATGGGGGGAAACAAGAGTATGGCTGTGTCCCTGCAGGTGGGGAGGGTGCAAATGCACCAGTATGAAGGGATGAGAGCCTGGCAGAAGCCTCTACATGTGCACACAGGTGAGAACGTGACAGAAAAAGTGGCTGTGGAGAGGAGAAGACTGTGGCAGAGTGAATGCCTGTGTGGGGTGTATGAGAATGGCAGAGTGCATGTCCATGTAGGAGAAAGTAGGAGGGTGAGGAAGTAAGGAAGGAGACATTAAGGAGGAGAGATAGCAAACACTGTGGAAGGGGAGAGAGAGAGAGGCAAAGGAAATGTTAGGAGAGAGGACATGGGGGAAGAAGCAGGGAGAAACTGGAATCATGGGGAGTAGGGGGAAGAGAGAATATAACCCTGGGGAAGGGGCTGAAGGGCAAGGAGGATGGAAAGAAATCCAGGGTTAACGCTACAAAGAAATCAGACTGAAAGAAAGACGGCTAACCAAAGGAGGGGGAGATACACAGATGTGTCATGGTAGAAGGGAAAACGGAAGATGAGTGAAGGAAAAGAAAGGACTGAAGAGAATAAAAACAGGGAAGCAGATGTTACTAAGTTACGGACATCTAGTGCCAATGTACTCAGAAATAACATAATATGCCTGGATTTATCGGAATATACAAGATCCTAGAAAACTGAAAGGGGCCTACCCTGTGGGCTGCTAGAAGGTATTCCAGAAACTGCTTTCCCCTCTATGTCCAGGCCTGCTCGGCCACCCATACACCCTGTAAACTGTCCCACCCTCACTCCCTACCAGCCTCTGTCCTGCTGCTCTTCCCCACTGCTTAGTAAAAACCTGCAGAGCTGAGTTCCAGACACTGCTATTTATCTGATGGGCGCCCTAATCCTTAAATCCCATTTTGTGTTTAGGAGGGAGATACATGGATTGTAAGATCTTCACAAATCTCTCTCTTTCTCTGAGTTTCCAAGCAGTGAAGCACATGAAAAATAAAGCCTAAAAGGTGGAGGCAAAGGGACATTTTTCTTGCTCTTCTCTGCAAAGAAGACGATATGCTCCTCGGCACAGGGACTTTTTTGTTATGTGTTTACAGTGTTTTGCACAAACCCTAAACCCCAACTGAGGCCTCTAGGTTGTTTCTTCAATACAAATAATCACTAATAAATTATAATTATTAGGTATTTCATTTTACAAAAGGGTGACTGTTCTCCCAACAGAGCTATGCAGAATTTCTGAGGTTTGTGTGATGAAAGCAGGAAAATTGCTTGAAATGTTCTTTGCTTCATCAACTTCTTTTGAAGTAGAACATTTTAAATTCTTATATCATTTGGGGAAAATTTTCATTTTCTCTATGGTAATAAGTTGCCAACTGTGTCACCTGTGCAAAGCACTTTGTCTCCACTGAAGTCACCACACACCATGACAAGATGTGTCACACACTCTCTGCAGAATTGCCAGACACAGGGCTTGTCTACACTACACAGTTTTAGAGACAAGGCTGTGTCAACACCGCCTTGTCACTAAAAGTCAGCGTGTGTGAATGCTATCTGTCGGTATTCTGTTGGCACTTTTGCTGACAAAAATACTTCTAGCCCCGTGAGTGGCGTTAGCTTTGTTGGCAGGAGAGCACTCCTGCCAACAAAGCTGCATTCGAAAACTTTTTTCTTTCGCGGGGGGCTTTTTTAAGGATCCGTGAAAGACAAGTTTTGTTGACAACGTTGCAGTGTAGACAAGCCCTGAGGATCTGACAATGCAGTGCTCCCTCCACCCCTTCCTCCTACCTGCCAATAGTACAGATAGAATCCTAAAGGCATACAGCTGTTAAATGAGGACCCAGTCTTTTAGAGACCAAGGTTTCTGTCATCTTCCTATCCCACCATAGAGAAACAGCTGATCTATGCAATCTACTACCAAGAATAAATCCCAGGTTTGCACCCCTAGAGATATGCTGAGTGCTCTCACCTCCTCCATTAAATGCCTCCTGGTCTGGCTGATTCTGCTCGTTGACTAATATGTTGGAACTCTCGGAAAAATCAGTCTGAGCTTACTGCTTCGGATCTAGTGGTCTCCATACTCACAGGTGTCCAATTTGACACTATCTGAAGCACAGAAGAAGAGTCTATTCAAAGGGCAGCTTAGCAAGCACCTGGTTAACAGCATGAGTTCAATACAGTATAATTCCAGTTATCTAAATTCCCTTTATCTGAAAATCCTACTAATCCAAATCCACAGTGCATCCCCCATGTAGCCCTATATTAGTTAATAGCATTTCTGTTGATCCAAAAGCCCAGTTATCCAAAAGTTTCAGATGTCCACCAGGCCATTTGGATAGCTGGAATTATTCTGTAATTAAAAAAAAAAAAATCTATGCTGTTCGATGTAAAGAGGTTTTTGTTATTTGGTTCTTTTTGGGGGGGAGTTGGAGGCTTTTTTGTGGATCTGTTTTAGTATGTTTGGTTTTAGTAAGGGAGCTGGGCAGATTTCTCCCAGGAGACTTGAAAGGCCTTTCTGTGTGACATGTGATATTTCAGGGAGATTAGGCAGTCACTTGAAATCACATTTCTCCTTGTGGTATGTAATGAATTGGATCTGCTGATTCAGTCCCAGAAGACTGCTGCATTCAGCTACTCTCTTCTCCTGCATTTCAAGAGATGCCAGCGGCAAGAGCAGAATGCTATATCTTGCTGATGAATGTTTCCAAAGGGAAAACATTAGTACAGCAGTTTCAGATTCCTGGGACTTGATATGGGAAGGAAAGTGCACTGTAATCAGTGGTCTTGCAACATTGTACTTAGCAGGCACTCAAAGGCTTAAGTGTGGACGTGGTACACACTGTTAACATAGTTACACTAGGGCTAAAAACAACTTTAAGAGCAAGTATAGAAAAGACAAAACCATTCAAAACACTTTTCAATGCCATTTCAGAAGACATGCTTCCAGCAGGTCTCAAATACACTTTCTGAAGTGGTTTTGTCTAGTCTGCGGTAGCACTGAAATCATTTTGGACACTGATGTTGCTTCACTTGAGGTACAAATTAGTAACATCATTTTCTAGCTCACAACAGAAGCACTTTTATTGCACAATTCTAGTGATTTTACACATTACTGGATTTTTAATGCAAGTGATTGAAGGCAGGGTTTCAAGAATAAAGCAGGATTAGAATCAATTAAGTATCACTTGGGATTGCTATTTGTAAACAGAGCAAGTATAATAGTTCAGTTTAGTCTCAGACTCCAGGCTTTAACAATTGTTTCAGTTTCTGGAAGAACACAATTGTAACCTTTCCAGAGGAAAGATGCAATGTTCCCACATTGCTGTCATAATCTGCATCCTCATCATATTAATGGCAGTTGCATGGGTAAGGCACTGAAAATGGAGATAAGACTATAGCCCTGGAGCTATATGACAACATATGTATTGTTTTCTTCTAATAACTATAGCATGTGCTCTTTTTAAAAATCACCCGTAAATTGAAATGTTTTAATTAACCTCATTTTATCTACACCTGCATCTCAAAACTCAAGCCTTGACATTCAGGTTGGAGACTCAGGTAGTAATATTGAAAAGGTGACTCCCCAAGACTTTTCTTGTAAATACATGAAGTCTCTCTCTCTCTTTTGGGGGGTGGGGGGAAGGGGAAGGGAGAGGGGAAGCTGGACCTTAAAAAAAATACCCGAAAAGGTACAGCATAGGTTTAAAGTATTTTTGGATTTGACACAATTAGTTTTAGCAGAGTGATGGCAAGCATATTTTTATGCTAAGGCACTGTACAAGTTCTCAGACACTCATAACTTTTGCCTGATTCTGTTCTGCTTTGAGTCCTTTTTGCTGTTCCACAGTTTGATAGTGACCAAAACCCTTATCCTGAAACTCTGCTTTGTCTGGTGGGAGAGAGCACAAGAAGTCTCTTCCTAACAAAAGGCCTAGGCGCTGACTCCGTGAGTGCTCGGGGTGGAGCACCCATGGAAAACAAATAGCGGATGCTCAGCACACACAGACACAGCTGTTGGTTTGCCCCATCATCAGCTGATGGGAGGGCAGCACTGCTGCCGCCCAATAGCTGATGGGGGGCACAGTTTGGTGGCTCAGCTGTTTGGTGGCTCAGGGAGAGCTTGGGGGAGGTGGAGAGCAGCAGGCGGGGGCCTCATGGAGGGGGTGGAGCAAGGGTGGGAAGAGGTGGAGCAAGGGTAGGGCATCAGGGGACAGAGCAGAGCAAGGGCGGGGCCTCAGGGGCAGTTGCAGAGTGGGGGCAGGGCCATGGGGAAAAGTAGGTGCCTGTGGTTGTGGGCCTCTGGAGCAGTAGGCTGGTGGCTCAACTAATGTGCTCCATAGAGTCCCTTGAGTAGTAGATGTTAAGAGAGCCAGGTACAAATAGCCCCCTTTTTGAAGCAGCTGTAAGGAATGCTACTCAGAGGTCCTCTCCTTCCTCCACATAACCCACTTTAGCAAGGGCCGAAAGATTTGTCTTTATTGAATATATAAAATTGCTTTTTAAAGTTGTGCCTTATGTTTCCAGCTGCTTGCCCACTTCAGCTTCCCATAAGGTAACTCAATGAAGATATGCCCGTTGTAAACCAGGGTAATTCCACTGAGTTATAATGACATACAGTTGGAGTAACAGGGTGATGAAGCAGCCTTCGGTGTTTAGGGCACAAATTTAGGCCTGAGCTAAATTACATTGTGCCATTCTGTGTGTAGGGTAACCAGATAGCAAGGGTGAAAAATCAGGACAGTATATAAGACAAATATAAGACAAAGCTCCACATATTGGGACTGTCCATATAAAAATTGGGACATTTGGTCACCCTAGCTATGTATCATGTTAGACTAGATAGTATCATAGGCCAACCCAAAGCCTGATGTGAAACCAGATTTGCTAGAAACTACTGTAAAAGCTTCTCAGTGATTTGCACAAATCTGCTTAGCAATACAAAAACTCTTTACTTTTCTTCTCCATTCTTCAGGTCCCTTTCAGTCTCCTTCCTCCTAACAGCCACATTTTCAAAGGAAGGAAGCATTTGTTGCACCTACAGTGCCCACATTTGTGCTCATAAATTGGACAATTGCCCACAGATGTGTGATTTGCTGCCAGGTTTGTAGTATTTTGTAGTATTTTTAAAGTGATTATCTAAAGTGAAGAGGGTTTTGAAAAAATGTTATCAGTACTAGATGATGAGTCAGTAGTAGATAAATTACATTTAGACCCACATTATGTGATCAACAGTCCTAAAACCTGTCTGACCCTAATCTTCATCCTCCAGGCTTCATGTTTACTCTGGCTATCAGCCTCTGGCCAGAGTTTGTGTGGTTTGAAAATGTACAATGGTTGAAATCATTATGCTTCAGGTTGCAGCATGAATGCGTATCGGCTGCTGGCGTTTAACTGCAAATGCTCAGAGTGGTCTTTGGTGAAATGGTTATAATGAATTATGTCTCCCACATCAGATAGGTGACTGAGACAAAAGAAATGAAAGATTATAGTAATATTGTAATACTGCTTGGAAGCCCAGGGAGAGTTTTCCTTCTTTAGTTCTGGGTTGGACATGCAGGAGGAAGCATACCAGAAACAACAGGAGCTTTATTTAGCGCAAGAGGCGGGGGACACATTGTCATATTTGGACTTCTTGTCAGATTTCATTTCCTTTTTCTTACATATGGAAACTGTCATTTTGAATCCCGTCTTAGACCAAAGATTTCCAGCTCCCTTGTGCAAAAACAAAATAAGAGTTGGTTTCATCATATTATTTTAGCGATTAAAGCACAGATTTTTTATGTATTTATTTTATTTAATGATATTGATGATGTCAAGTTAAATTTTAGAGACAGACAGGAAAGACTGGTGTACTACTAGGAATCAAACTATCCATTTTTAGGGTCAAGGATTCTATTGTAGTTTTGGGTCTGATATAAACTGCACACCAAATCATGCCACCCCAAAGCTCTGAATACCCTTGATATACTTTACAAACACAAGAACTTAGGAGACATACATGAACAACAACAAAAAAAAACAAAAAACAAAAAAACAAAAACATCAAAGCAGCAGAACTTATTCCTATTACACATTGACTGAACACAAGTCTTGTGACCAATGCAGCTTAAAACCCCCACGACACCTTTCCATGGAAGTCACACATTCAGCCTTTCACCAATGCCCACATTTCAATAGACCGACTTTGCAAAATAACTGGAAGATCAACAAATCCAACTATTTTGAAGCTTGGAAGGCCAAGCATTCCAAAGAAAAGGGACTCATAGGGAATACTCTGCCAGCAGTTCCCTCACTTATCTGGAGGGCGAGCTAGGTTAAGGGCCTGTGCCAATCACTGCAGTGGCAGTATGACACAGGGAGAAAGGCAGTCTTCCAAGTAAGTTGTTGTCTTTATACTTTATATAAAGTGCCCTGCATCTGTCTGTCTAGGGTGCTTATATGGTCCCAAACACCATAGTATTGGATCACCTCACAAGCTTTAATTACTACATCTCTGTGAGGAAGGGAAGTATTGTTATCCCCACCATACAAATGGAGAGCTGAAATACGGAGAGGCTAAGTGGTTGCCCAAAGTCACACAAGAAGTCTGTGGCAGAGAAGGGAATTGAATATGGCTCCAGGACAGTGCCCTAAGCAGTGGGCAAATCCTTCTCAAAAATTGATATTACACAGCTAGGTAACAACAACAGAAAGGCAGATGGCAAGTACTGTGTGGTACACTATAGAGAGCTTTTATCCAAGGAAACATTTCCTTTTTGTCCTTTATCACATGTCACACATGCTGATAAGCAGGTGAGGAGAGAGAAGGAAACACTGAACACAAAGGGAATAAGGGAAAAGTAACAGACTAGTTCATTCTTTGTGTTCTCTGTTAGCAGTCATTGAGGTCATGCAAAATATCTGCAAAGAAATTTGAAACCCCTCAATTAGATTTCACATTGTGTTTTGAACTACTGTAAATGATTTGGTTTTACACTGTGAAATTGTGCAGGGAGTTTCTTTAAAAGGGGATCTTGAGAATTTCCACCTCAAATAATGCAAAAATATTGCAATTTTGCCTGGCTTCATAGCGCAATTGTGAAAATGTAAAAAAGTGGGACATTTTTGGGCTGTGAAACAGCCCAGAAAGAATTCTGGAATACTTTTTGCAAAATGTAGTGAAACAATTGTCACCATTTTCTAACAGCTAGTGTTGATAATGGATGAGATCTCTCAGGCCTTTATATGCCAGATAAAAGGGGTCACAACAATGTAAAGAGGCTCTAAAAATCACAGCATTAATCCATGGAGGATATTCCACAACACAGGAACTAAGGAGGCAGCCACAAGCTGTCTTCTGAGGACCGCCTCACAAGCCCCGGCTTAGGGGACATGACAGAACTTGTGTGTGGTACAAAAAACACAGATCAGACTTAGCAGAAACAATACAAAGAAGGAATTGTTCAGACCAGAATAGATGGCACAGAGAAAATTATGTTCTTAGCCTCTTTAGTGCTGCCTACCAGGCATCCAAGAAAGGTATTCCTCTGGGGATGTTGAATGCTGACCTAGGCCTGATCATACAAACATGCATATGCTTAAATTTACTAATGTGAGCAATTTCATTTGACTACTTACATGTGTAAAGTTAAGAACATTCATAAGTGTTTACAACATCAAGGCCTTTACTTAACAAATATGATATTAGAATAGATGCGTGCACTGACAGACTTACCACAATCTTCCTCTTAATATAATGTTCTTTCTGATAAAGAAAAACAAAAACTCAAAGCTTTCACTCAATCTTTCTGCTTAGGCCTTCTTAACTTATTCTTCCTTTCAGCCCTGCCAAGAGCTGAGTGAAAGCGTCAACTAGAATCTCCTTATTTGGTAGCTTTTAGTTTACAATGTCAATTTCATGTTGGTTTGCTTTTAATTTACTTTTCATAAAAAAGAGTAAGTGAAAAACAAAACAAAAAAATGCAAAACAATCTGCATTTTGCCATGGTTGTTTTGAGACAATGCTTTCAGCTGGGTCACAGTTCCTCATGCCTGAATTCACGTCAATGAATCCTCATCGCACAAAAGCGGAAACTGAATCTAAATGTCAGAGTGCATTAGCAAAATATGAAGATTTACACAAATTAAGCAGTAAAATAAAGCTGTGCCCAAACCAGAACACTATCCAAATGCGTTCACATTACAGGAAAGTTTAGAGTCCTGATCCAAAATCCGCAGCCTGGACTTTCGTCTGCTGCCCATACTAAGACACAACAGACCCTGTAGGAGTGTTGCTTAACGCACAGTGCATGTGCTGGGTGGGGAGCAAAGGGATAAATGAAGTAGTTCACCCAGGAATTGCTTTATTCAGTGCTAACATACATCTTGAAATGCTCAGCTATGATTAGAAAAATCAACTGTAACAATGGGTGGGGGCAGAATTTTTCTGCATTTAAGGTGATTGTTAGGCATTCTGTTGCCATATAAAAGCTTATGGGATTTCTTTTTTAAAATAGATTTCTTGTCTTGACAAAAGCTTTTTCCACACTCTAAGGCACCAGTTCAGTCGGGTATTTAAGCGTGAGCTGAATTTTAAGCAGAAGTAGTGTTACTGAAGTCAGACTGCTCACGGGTTGAAAGTTAGGCCTCTGCTTAACCTCAATTCAGCATTAAGTAACGACAGGGGTCTCATCACCTAACATTCTATTAATATTACTTTTTAAGACTTTTAAAATTCTATAATCTGTACAGATTTTACCTTGACTTCCTGACAGAGTCCCTTTATCTGACCAAGAGCATAAATTAGAAAATTGAAAATTAAAGGGGAAATAGGGATGATGAAACACATTGCTAAGAAGTAGTCTGATTTTGCATGAAAAGGGGCCGTCCCAGCTAGCACACCCTAACGGAAATGACATCCGAATTGGACATTGCCTCATTCCAGACAGACAGAGCTGAACTACCCTCAAACCTAGAGCAACGTGGACAGAGCAGTGATAGATCATTCTACAGCTAAAATTCCTAAGTGAAACATGGTGACAATGCTGAATTGAAGAAACACGCATCAGTTTGAAAATGGCAGTGGGCAGGAGGAAATATCAGAAGAATGATGGATTACAGCAGCAGGATAGGTTGGGCAGCACAAATTGGAGTATGTGAAAGTATTTTTCACACAACTCACAGTCAACCTCTGGAACGCCTTGCCAGAGGATGTTCTGAATGCTAAGACTAACAGGATTCAAAAAAGAACTAGATAAATGCATGGAGGATAGGTCCATCAATGGCTATTAGCCAGGATGGGCAGGGATGGTGTCCCTTGCCTGTTTGCTAGAAGCTGGGAATGGGCGACAGGGGATGGATCACTTGATCATTACCTGTTCCGTTCATTTCCTCTGGGACACCTGGCATTGGCCACTGTCAGAAGACAGGATACTGGACTAGATGGACCTTTGGTTTGACCCAGTACGGCCATTCTTATGTTCTTAATACTTAACGGGGAGAAAACCAAAAATTGACATCCTCAAGAGCAGAACAGACA
Source organism: Malaclemys terrapin pileata (assembly GCF_027887155.1). Lineage (NCBI taxonomy): Eukaryota > Metazoa > Chordata > Testudines > Emydidae > Malaclemys > Malaclemys terrapin. The sequence continues at coordinate 98,081,918 of NC_071510.1, read as the reverse complement.
GCATGGATCTGGAGAGAGATCTGTTTCTCTGGTTTCTATGTTGCTAGGAGCCCTGCATGGGAAAGAGGAAGTTGTTACCAGACAGTGGTATAACAGGAAGCTGCAACACCTACTGCTGTGACTGTCTCCACTGCACAAGAATACAAAATCCTTGGCTATCCCGCACTTGTTTAGATTGCAGAGGAGATGGGCTGTTGAAAAAGACACCTCTCAAGCAAATCCTTATGTAATTCTTGTTCTTCACACACAAGGCATATTTTTAAAATGGTGCATAGGGGTTTTAGCTGCATGACTCGTTAAGATCAGTAGAAGTCACTGAGCTAAACCCATCCTCAAAAACAGGGCCTGCTCCAGGCACCAGCAAAGGAAGCAGGTGCCCCGGGGTGGCCAATAGAAAGGGGCGGTACTCCATCTGTTATTGGGGCGGCACATCCGGGTCTGTGGCAGCAATTTGGCTGGAGGTCCTTCGGGCGGTAGTTCCGCGGCAACTCAATTGCTCCGCTTCAGTCTTCGGCAGCAATTCGGCAGCAGTTCGATCAGGTTTTTCTTTTTTCGCTCTTTTTTTTCACCGCTTGGGGCGGCAAAAAAGCTGGAGCTGTCCCTGCTCAAAACTTTAGAAGTGCATCCATATGTTTGCTCTCAGTCAATGCAGCATAACACCACAGCCTGATCCAAATTGAATCAGCCTCTCATTGGAGTCAGTGGGGCTGCACAGGTGTCGTGGAGAAAAGATGTTGGGTCTAAGTCTCAATTTTTTACTTTCTAAGTGTAGCCTTGTTACTAAAGCATGGCAAAGAGTACCAGCGGTTTAGGGAGTAGAATTCAGTTAAATCAGCGTCTTTCAATGTAAAGGAGTGACATGAGCAATTCTGCATGGGGGGGTCCAAGAGCAACCCTGGGTGCAGGGAACCTGTAGTCACTGAGCCTGCCACATGCAGAAGCAGTTGGTAGAGAAGGGAACTGTGCTCTTGGAGCACCCTGGAACATAGGAAGAAGGAGTTTGAGTTCAATGAATGTTGTTGACAATAGAACCCTAACCTGAGCTTTTTGTTGTTCCCCCACCCAGGCGAGATTTAAAGCCCACTGAAATCAATGGATTTTTTTCCAGTTATGTCAATGAGTTTTGATTAGCTCAAGACCTCCAGTAGGACTTAAAAATAAGGGGTGGGGGAGGGGAATGCTGGCCTCATTGGAGTTTTGCCATTGACTTCAATTTGCTTCATTAGGGCCAGGATTTCACCCAAGGTCTTTTCATAGATTCCAAGGCCAGAAGGAACCACTGTGACCATCCAGTCTGATCTCCAGTATAATACAGGCCACAGAACTTTCCCCAAAATAATTCCTTCTGAACTAGAATATTTCTTAAAAATCCAACCTTGATTTAAAAATGGCCAGCGATGAAGAATCCACCATGTAAATCCACCCTTAGTAAATTGGTCCAATGGTTAACTACGCTCACTTAAAATGTAATCCTTATTTCTAGTCTGAATGTATCTAATTTCCATCTACTGGATCTGGTTATATCTTTGTTATAGAATCATAGAATATCAGGGTTGGAAGGGACCTCAGGAGGTCATCTAGTCCAACCCTCTGCTCAAAGCAGGACCAATCCCCAACTAAATCATCCCAGCCAAGGCTTTGTCAAGCCTGACCTTAAAAACCTCTAAGGAAGGAGATTTCACCACTTCCCTAGGTAACCCATTCCAGTGCTTCATCACCCTCCTAGTGAAAAAGTTTTTCCTACTATCCATCCTAAACCTCCCCAACTGCCACTTGAGACCATTACTCCTTGTTCTGTCATCCGGAACCACTGAGTACAGTCTAGATCCATCCTTTTTGGAACCCCCTTTCAGGTAGTTGAAAGCAGCTATCAAATCTCCCCCCATTCTTCTCTTCTGCAGACTAAACAATCCCAGTTCCCTCTGCCTCTCCTCATAAGTCATGTCCTCCAGCCCCCTAATCATTTTTGTTGCCCTCCGCTGGACTCTTTCCAATTTTACCATATCCTTCTTGTAGTGTGGGGCCCAAAACTGGACACAGTACTCGAGATGAGGCCTCACCAATGTCGAATAGAGGGGAATGATCACGTCCATCGATCTGCTGGCAATGCCCCTACTTATACAGCCCAAAATGCCGTTGACTTTCTTGGCAACAAGGGCACACTGTTGTCTCATATCCAGCTTCTCATCCACTGTAACCCCTAGGTCCTTTTCTGCAGAACTGCTTCCTAGCTGTTCAGTCCCTAGTCTGTAACAGTGCATGGGATTCTTCTGTCCTAAGTGCAGGACTCTGCACTTGTCCTTGTTGAACCTCATCAGGTTTCTTTTGGCCCAATCCTCTAATTTGTCTAGGTCCCTCTGTATCCTATCCCTATCCTCAAGCGTATCTACCACTCCTCCCAGTTTAGTGTCATCTGCAAACTTGCTGAGAGTGCAGTCCACACCATCCTCCAGATCATTAATGAAGATATTGAACAAAACCGGCCTCAGAACCGACCCCTGGGGCACTCCACTTGAAACTGGCTGCCAACTAGACATGGAGCCATTGATCACTACCCGTTGAGCCTGACAATCTAGCCAGCTTTCTATCCACCTTATAGTCCATTCATCCAGCCCATACTTCTTTAACTTGCTGGCAAGAATACTGTGGGAGACTGTATCAAAAGCTTTGCTAAAGTCAAGGAATAACACATCCACTGCTTTCCCCTCATCCACAGAGTCAGTTATATCCTCATAGAAGGCTTAGTCAGGCATGACTTGCCCTTGGTGAATCCATGCTGACTGTTCCTGATCACTTTCCTCTCCTCTAAGTTCTTCAGAATTGACTCCTTGAGGACCTGCTACATGATTTTTCCAGGGATTGAGGTGAGGCTGACTGGCCTGTAGTTCCCCGGATCCTCCTCCTTCCCTTTTTTAAAGATGGGCACTACATTAGCCTTTTTCCAGTCATCCGGGACCTCCCCTGATCGCCATGAGTTTTCCAAGATAATGGCCAATGGCTCTGCAATCACATCCGCCAACTCCTTTAGCACCCTCAGATGCAACACATCCAGCCCCATGGACTTGTGCTTGTCCAGTTTTTCTAAATTTTCTAAATAGTCCTGAACCACTTCTTTCTCCACAGAGAGCTGGTCACCTTCTCCCCATACTGTGCTGTCCAGTGAAGCAGTCTGGGAGCGGACCTTGTTCGTGAAGACAGAGGCAAAAAAAATCATTGAGTACATTAGCTTTTTCCACATCCTCTGTTACTAGGTTGCCTCCCTCATTCAGTAAGGGGCCCACACTTTCCTTGACTTTCTTCTTGTTGCTAACATACCTGAAGAAACCCTTCTTGTTACTCTTAACATCTCTTGCCAGCTGCAACTCCAAGTGTGATTTGGCCTTCCTGATTTCACTCCTGCATGCCTGAGCAATATTTTTATACTCCTCCCTGATCATTTGTCCAATCTTCCCTTCTTGTAAGCTTCTTTTTTGCATTTAAGGTCAGCAAGGATTTCACTGTTAAGCCAAGCTGGTCGCCTGCCATATTTACTGTTCTTTCTACACATTGGGATGGTTTTTTCCTGCAACCTCAATAAGGATTCTTTAAAATACAGCCAGCTCTTCTGGACTGCTTTTCCCATCATGCTATTCTCCCAGGGGATCCTGCCCATCAGTTCCCCGAGGGAGTCAAAATCTGCTTTTCTGAAGTCCAGGGTCCATATTCTGCTGCTCTCCTTTCTTCCTTGTGTCACGATCCTGAACTCAACCATCTCATGGTCACTGCCTCCTAGGTTCCCATTCACTTTTGCTTCCCCTACTAATTCTTCCCGGTTTCTGAGCAGCAGGTGTAGAAGAGCTCTTCCCCTAGTTGGTTCCTCCAGCACTTGCACCAGGAAGTTGTCTCCTACACTTTCCAAAAACTTTCTGGATTGTCCGTGCACCACTGTATTGCTCTCCCAGCAGATATCAGGGTGATTAAAGTCTACCATAAGAACCAGGGCCTGCGATCTAGTAACTTCTGCTAGTTGCCGGAAGAAAGCCTCATCCACCTCATCCCCCTGGTCTGGTGGTCTATAACAGACTCCCACCACAATATCATCCTTGTTGCTCACACTTCTAAACTTAATCCAGAGACTCTCAGGTTTTTCTGCAGTTTCATACCAGAGCTCTGAGCAGTCATACTCCTCTCTTACATACAACGCAATTCCCCCACCTTTTCTGCCCTGCCTGTCCTTCCTGAACAGTTTATATCCATCCATGACAGTAGTCCAGTCATATGAGTTATCCCACCAAGTCTCTGTTATTCCAATTCCGTCATAGTTCCTTGACTGTGCCAGGACTTCCAGTTCTCCCTGCTTGTTTCCCAAGCTTCTTGCATTTGTGTATAGGCACTTAAGATAACTCACTGATTGTCCTGCTTTCTCAGTCTGAGACAGGAGTCCTCCCCTCTTGTACTCTCCTACTCGTGCTTCCTCCCGGTATCCCATTTCCCCACTTACCTCAGGGCTTTGGTCTCCTTCCCCCGGTGAACCTAGTTTAAAGCCGTCCTCACTAGGTTAGCCAGCCTGCTTGCGAAGATGTTCTTCCCTCTCTTCGTTAGGTGGAGCCTGTCTCTGCCTAGCACTCCTCCTTCTTGGAACACCATCCCATGGTAGAAGAATCCAAAGCCTTCTCTCCAACACCACCTGCGTAGCCATTCGTTGACTTCCACAATTCAATGGTCTCTACCCAGGCCTTTTCCCTGCACAGGGAGGATGAACGAGACCACCACTTGTGCCTCAAACTCCTTTATCCTTCTTCTCAGAGCCATGTAGTCTGCAGTGATCCGCTCAAAGTCATTCTTGGCAGTATCATTGGTGCCCACGTGGAGAAGCAGGAAGGGGTAGCGATCCGAGGGCTTGATGAGTCTTGGCAGTCTCTCCATCACATCGTGAATCCTAGCTCCTGGCAAGCAGCAGACCTCTCTGTTTTCTTGGTCAGGGCGGCAGATAGATGACTCAGTCCCCCTGAGGAGGGAGTCCCCAACCACCACCACTCTCCTCCTTCTCTTGGGAGCGGTGGTTGTGGAACCCCCATCCCTAGGACAGTGCATCTCATGCCTTCAATCGGTGGAGTCTCCTTCTGCTCCCTTCCCTCAGATGTATAGTTTACTCCATTCTCCTCATTAGTACCTGTGGAGAGAACATGAAAACGGTTGCTCACCTGTATCTCCATTGCTGGTATATGGACGCTCCTCTTTCTTCTTCTGGAGGTCACATGCTGCCAATTTTTTTCACCGTTCCTCAGTCCCCTCTGCGCAACCTGCTCCAATTCTTCAGAACGTTGTGCCTGTAGAAGCATATCCTGATGTCTGTCCAGGAAATCTTCATTTTCTCGTATGCAACGCAGGGTTGATACTTGTTTCTCCAGACCTTGAACCTTCTCTTCCAATATGGAGACCAGCTTGCACTTTGTACAGACAAAGTCACTTCTGTCCTGTTGGCTAGATTGAAGAGCCCATTATCAAGCATTTGTTCCTCTAGTAGGTACTTACGGACTATAATCAAGTCACCCCTTTCATCTTCTCCTTATTAAGTTAAATAGACTCAAAGAGCTCAATCCATTACCATAAGGCATGTATTCTAATCCTTTAGATCATTCTCCTGGCTCTTTTCTGAACCCTTTCCAATTTATCAACATCCTTCTTGGATTGTGGACACCTGAACAGGACACAGTATTCCAGCAGTAGTTGCACCACTGCCAGATACAGATGCAGGCCCGCCGACGGGGGGTGGGGGAAGGGGACAATTGCCCAGGGGCCTGGGTGATTTAAAAGGGCCTGAGAGCTCACAGCCACTGCTGCTGCAGCAGCGGCGGTGGCCAGGAACCCCGGGCCCTTTAAAATTACCCAGGCAGGCCGCAGGGTTCAGAGGCAATGCTAGGGAAGGGAGGGGGTCAGGAAGGGTCAGACGCCCACCCTCCCCAGACGCCTGCTCAGGGCACTCAACCCAGCAGCCAGCCCCGGGTGGGGAGAAGAAGGGGGCAGGGCCAGAGCCGGGAAGGGAAGAGGGGGCCGGAGCCTCTCCTCTTCTGGCCACGCTGCCCAGTGCGGCGCAAAGGCTGCCCTGGGGGCTCAGCTTCTCTAGGGACAGTGGCCGAGCGAGCCGGAGTCCTCGCCAGCATGCTCAGAGTCAGCTCCTGTCCCCAGAAGCTGAGCCTGGGCAAGGCAGGGAGCATCAAAGACAGCCGGGTGGACATGTGGAAGCCTGGCCATGCCGAAGAGCGTGCCCAGAAGTGCAGGCAGCAGCTTTCTGGGTACCAGCAGCACAGCTGGCAGCGTCTCGCTGGGCACCAGCCAGCGCAGGCACAGCACCGCCCAAACATCAGGCAGACTGCGTCCATGCAGGCTGGGAGCCCATTGACTGTTCTGACCTGGGGCACGGAATCACTGTCGGTGGGCCTGTACAGAGGTAGAATAACCGCTCTACTCCTATTTGAGATTTCCCTGTTTAGGCATCCAAGGGTCACATTAGCCCTTTTGGCAACATTGTCACAGTGTTAACGCATGTTCAGCTGATTATCCACCATGACCCCCACAAATCTTTTTCAGAGCCGCTGCTTTCCAGCTTAGAGTCCCCCATCCTCTAAGCATGGCCTACATTTTGTTCCTAGATGTATACACTTACAGCCATATTACAACACAGTGTTTGCTTGCACCCAGCTTACCAAGTGATTCAGATCACACTATATCAGTGACCTGTCCTCTTCATTATTTACCATTCCCTATTTCATGTTCTCTTTCAGGTCAAATAGCATAGGACCAAGAACGAGTCCCTGCGAGAAGCCCACTAGAAACCCAAGAAGCCTCCTCCTCTCCACTCAATCTCGGCAACCTCTAACAAGCCTCTTGTGACCTTCAACTGACCTTATCCCCTCCATCTCTATGGCCCCACAACAGCACCCCAGCTCCAGCCCGAACTCTCAGGGCTTCCAGGCTCCCTCCTCATCTGGGAATCATGGATGAGTCAGGAACCTTGGAACTTGGGCTGTAATCTGTAAAAAAACATGTTTGTAAAATCCCATCAGTACACTGGGATTCTATTTTCCATAGAATTCTACATATGCTATACTATATTCAGCACTGACAAAAGGATGAATATTTATAATTCAGTGAAAAATTTCAAAACTGGCCACCTAAACTACACCCACCAAAGGTGGCGGTGTCTGTACCTTTGTCTGTAAAATTAATAATTCCATACACAAAATATTTAAAACATGTAATCATTGGGTTTATTCATTCATGTGGGCAGTTAGTGGGGACACAGATTTTGCTGGCTATTAGAGGGGCAATTCTGGAAAAGTGGTCTCAAAATCTCCAGTTAAGAACCATTGTTTTAATCAATTCTCAAAGCAACAAGAGGGAGACACATTAAATCACTACGTCTCTGCTCAGAGCTCTTGGCAGCGAGGGTTTATTTTATTTTGGTTTGGTTGGGTTTTGTTGCTTTTTTGTTTTGGTGGTAACTGGGTTTTGTTGTTTTTGTAAGACTCAACGTGTGCTTTTTTGGGAAAGACATAAAATTACATTTCCCAACTGATATTGTATAAAAAATAGATAGTTTATTACAAATTTTAACCTAGCTGTGTACATTTGAGGCTGAAACTCTGTCCTTCATTAGTCCCACTGTATCTAGGTATTTGAGATACCAGAACAGCTCTGTAGTAGCTTTCCTGCTGTATATGCTGGAATGCATATAGCAGTCATAACAGCCCAGACTAAAGACAAGGTGGGTGAGGTAACATCTTTTATCGGACCAACTTCTGTTGGGGAAAGAGGAAAGCTTTCCAGCTTGCACAGAGGTCTTCTTTGGGTCTGGGCCTCTCTTCCCCCAGCAAAGACAGTCAACTTTAATCCAGAATAATCTGCTCCTTAACACGATTTGAATTTATTTCTGTTAGAAAACAGCATAGAACAAGTATCAGAGGGGTAGTTGTGTTAGTCTGGATCTGTAAAAAGCGACAAAGAGTCCTGTGGCACCTCATAGGCTAACAGACGTATTGGAGCATAAGATTTCGTGAGTGAATACTCACTTTGTCAGATGCATGTAGTGGAAATTTCCAGAGGCAGGTATAAATATGCAGGCAAGAATCAGTCTAGAGATAACGAGGTTAGTTCAGTCAGGGAGGATGAGGCCCTCTTCTAGCAGTTGAGGTGTGAACACCAAGGCCTGGTCTACACAGGGGGGCGGGGGAGTGTTGATGTAAGATACGCAACTTCAGCTACAGGAATACCGTAGCTGAAGTCGACATATCTTATTCCGACTTACCTCCCGTCCTCACAGCGCGGGATCGACTGCCGCGGCTCCCCTGTCGACTCTGCTACCACCGCTCGCTCCGGTGGAGTTCCAGAGTCGACGGGAAGTGCATTTGGAGATTGATATATCGCGTCTTAACGAGTTGCGATATATCGATTCCCGATAAATCGATACGGCGGGTAGTCTGGACTACCCCAAGGGAGAAGAAGCTGCTTTTGTAGTTGGCTAGCCATTCACAGTCTTTGTTTAATCCTGAGCTGATGGTGTCAAATTTGCAAATGAACAGCAGTTTCTCTTTGAAGTCTGGTCCTTAAGTTTTTTTTGCTGCAGGATGGCTACCTTAATCTGCTATTGTGTGTCCAGGGAGGTTGGAGTGTTCTACAGGTTTTTGTATATTGCCATTCCTAATACACCTCTTCCTCAATATAATGCTACCCGATATAACATGAATTCAGATATAACGCAGTAAAGCAGTGCTCCAGGGGAGTGGGGCTGCGCACTCTGGTGGATTAAAGCAAGTTCAATATAACACAGTTTCACCTATAATGCAGTAAGATTTTTTGGCTCCCGAGGACAGCGTTATATCGAGGTAGAGGTGTATCTGACTTGTATCTGTTAATATAGAACAACTATACCAGATGCCATTGCAGCTGCTTAAATTTGCTCCTATCGTCTCTAACCACCATTCTATGAAAGAGTCTCCTAGCTGAAGCTACTACAATGTGGTGCATGAACATCCATAAAGTCCACCAGAGTAACATATGTAGTATTATAATATAAACAATTCCCTTAGATCCAAATAACTTTGTGGAGATAGGGTCCTTTGCATTGTATGTAGCATCAGATGTACTTCAATGAAGACTCAGGTTCAAACAATAGCCATGCAATGGCATGGAAATAGCACTGTATGGGAACTCCAAAGTAACAGAATACAAACTTGTTAAAGCCATTGTTCTGACATGTTCAGGCAAGATTATTAGAATCACTTCACGAAAAGATTTAAACAGGATGAGCTGCAAAGTCAGTTGTCAGCTTCCTTTCATCAATCTGAAGCTCCAGCTACCTACACCAGAAAGTGACAACAGTTAAGGGAAAAGCAGAGTGAGAAAGTCAAAAGGCAAGCAAGAAGGGCTTGGAATTAATTATTACATTATGCTTATGTTGTAGCTTTTCATGGCTTACTCACTACAAATACACACATGAATATCAGCCCTGGCTAACAAGGTGGAACCATCACAGAGACAACTGTATGAGCGCTTCACTGCCCTTGGTGGGTTTGGCTTGTGGAAAGCTCCAGTGGTGACTATCGGAAGGAAGAACGATTTTGTAGTTGGTGCACAGGACAGAGTAAGAGCTGGGTACTACTCTTAGCTATGCCATGTACCTCTCTACCCCCATATAACGCGGCCCGATATAACACGAATTCGGATATAATGCAGTAAAGCAGCGCTCCGGGGGGGCAGGGCTGCGCACACCAGCGGATCAAAGCAAGTTCGATATAACGCTGTTTCACCTATAACACAGTAAGATTTTTTTGCTCCCGAGGACAGCGTTATATCGAGGTAGAGGTATACTTCCTGTATGAGTCTGGATAAGTCACAAACTCTGTGCCTTAGTTTCCCAACTATAAAATGAAGATCCATGTAAGGAAGACTTCCCTACCGCAAAGGATTATGATGAGGTTTAATTCATTAAGGCTTTTAAAGTGCTGCAAGAACCTCTGATGGAAGGCACTATAGAAATGCAAAGTATTAAGAACAAATTGCTTAAAGCATTGCTTGTGTTGCCTGTTCCTGGGTTTGTCTGGTGCATAGCCATTCCCCTTGGTTGTGTTAGAGGAGCCTGAGTTCTGCTCTAATTTAAGCCAAACTTTAATGGTCATATGGGGCCAAAAACACAGGTCTGGATCTGCCCAGCACAGGGGTGTCCTGAATGCATCCACATCTCCTTTTCCCTGCTACACTGGCAGCAAAGTAAGGCATGGGGTGTATGAGTCCCTCCATCAGCTATATGCTACTGAATAGTTACCTATACGCTAGCTGGCAGCGTAGCAGAAAGCCAGCTGCATCACACTTGAGGATCTGTGTTTAATGTTCTTTAAATGGCACCTGCTTTATAATGCAGGCTAACCACGACAGCACTGACTCGCATCCTCTCCAAAAACTGAAACCTAAGCAGTCCATACACTGCCCTCATTCTGTCTGCAAAATTCTCACTAGCATGAGCATGGCAATGGCAAGTGTGATTCCAGCTTGTGTTCACTTCAGAAAACAAGAGCTGGCCATTTACATTTATTAGGTCCTATATCGTACTCTATTCTTGTTATTGGACTCTCCCAATTTTCTAATTGGACTTGAATTTCTGGGAGACAATCAAGAAATTGCCAGAGATTGTATGGGTACACAGGAGTGTGTATGTGGAGGGCTTTTCTTTTTGGTACAATGAGACTCCATAGATGCCTCACTCCAGTGATGTATGACCTCCCCCGACATGTACTCCTTTAGTCCCCAAACTCAGCCAGTTGTAGTGTAGTAACTAGCTGTGTTCTCTAGCTAGGAGCTATTAAATCTGACCATACTGCAGTTAGGAATACAATTAAGTGAAAAAGGACTTAGCAATGGTCCACCTATATAATGCACACAAATATGCATTCAGTGTATTTCACAATAGGAGACTGCAGATGTTCCAGGTCTCAACACAAATTGCAAGAATGACTTCATGTTTCATTTGCATGTGCTGTTTAGGCTACTTTCCTCCAGATTCAGAAAGGTGTAGGTCTTTTAAAAAAAGAAAGACTTTGCTGTCCATTTGACTTTCCAAGATAGACACTAAATCCTTTCTGGAATACAGTCTTAAAATATGCAAAGTGGGTAGTGGCTTTAACTTCAATACTGAATGGTCATGAAACTAACTAGATAAAATATAGATTTGCAAATTATTATTTTGCAGCTTTAGGACTTACCCATTTCATGGTTATGTAATAGGATATACAACTTGCAAATGTCAAGCAATTTCAGTCTCCCATACAGTCTCATGGTCTTTCCGATAATAAAAACACTCAACATTTTTTCATCAGTAGATCTCAAAGCTCTTTACAAAGGAAGTCATATAACGATCCCCATTTTACAAGTGAGGAAACTAAGGCACAGGGCAGTCAAGTGACTTACCCAAGATAACCCAGTAGCAGAACCAAGAATAGAACCCATGTCTCCTAAGTTTGAGGGCTTGTCTTCACTACCACATTACAGCGGCACATCAGCTGTGCTGATGAAGCACATCTGGTGAAGATGCGCTATGTCAACAGGACAGCACTCTCCCGTCAACATAATTACCCCACCTCAACGAGAGGAGGAAACTATGTTGGCAGGAGAGCATCTCCCACCGACATAGTGTGGCATAGATACTGCTTTAAGTCTATGTAATTTATGTCGCTTAGGGATGTGGCTTTTTAACCCCCCTGAGCGATGTACTTTACATTGACTTAAGCGGTAGTGTAGACAAAGCCCTAGTCCAGTGCTTTATCTGAGGCAGCATTGATAGAATGCCTCAGCATATTTGTGTGGACCAACAAAAAAGATATTTGGTTCGTCTATTTTATTTTAAAATGTTATATATTACAAGAACATTCTTGTACTTTTTCCAACAACATAAGCCAAGGTAGTACAGGAATTCCTCACTTAACGTTGTAGTTATGTTCCTGAAAAATGCGACTTTAAGCGAAACGATGTTAAGCGAATCCAATTTCCCCATAAGAATTAATGTAAAATGGGGGGGGGGGGGGTTTAGGTTCCAGGGAATTTTTTTTTTTGCCAGACATAAGGCATTATATACATTTTAAACAATTTTAAACAAGCAGTTTAATACAGGTATTAAACAGGCTGGCAGCCCCCCCCCATCAGATCCCGTACGCCCTGCCCCCCAGCGCTGCCTGCCCGCCGGCAGACCCAGCGTATCAGTGCCTTCCCCCTGCTCCACCCGCCTCCTGCCTGCGGCAATCAGCTATCTTGTGGCATTTAGGAGGCTGGAGGGAGGAGCGAGGATGTGGCGCACAGCCTACCCCCTCCCTCCCCTGCCTCTTGAATGCTGAAAACCAGCTGATCGCCGCAGGCAGGGGGGAGCAGGGGGAAGGCGCTGATCCACAGGGTCTGCCGGCGGGCGGGAGGCGCGGGGGGGGGGGGGGAAGCATAGGGGAGCTGATGGAGAGCTGTCAGCCGTGGACAAGGCAGGCGGCCAAACGATGTAATAGCAGAGCATTGCACAACTTTAAAGGAGCATGTTCTGTGATGGAGCAGGGACGTAACATTGAAACAACGTTAAGCAAGAGGACATTAGGTGGGGAGTTACTGTACTAACCTTCATACTATCACATGGATACAAAATCTTATAGTAGAGGAGAGATTTATTTTGAAATAATTGATTACTGTTTCTCATTTCCTTTCCAACTGGTTTGTGTTGTTCTTGCTAAGACTTGTTCCATTACAAGGTTGTCTCTGATCAGACAGAGCCCTGTGTGCCTCTGGCAGACTATCACTCAGATCATAATATCTATAGCAAGAACACAAAGTCATCTAGTCTACCCATGTATTCCCCAGGGGGCACCTGCTTACCCCCAATGCAGCTTTCATGATACAGAAAATGGTAAATAAACAAGAGAACCAGCATTCTGGGGCAGTGACCCATAAGTACAAACATTGGGCCTGCTCCTGCTGTCATTAAGTCAATGGAAAGACTTATTGCCTTCACTAGGAATTAGAATAAGCTGTTAAGGATTTCTGAAGTCCTTCCACTGACAATTAATTGATAAAACAGTAGGCAATAATATTCCTCCAGGACAATCTAAGAGGAGTATCAGGGTGTGGTGGGTATCAAGTAAGATCATAGATATTTAGTGTACATCATATAAAAACTTTTCCCCACTAGGTTATACTACAACTTCTCTTATCAACTTATTTCAAAGAGAGGAACAAAATGTTCTCTGAGAATTGTTATGTGTATCAAAAAATAAATATTTAAGTATTGGAAAAGCCAATAGCTGCTCACAGAAAGATACTTTATATGTCATGATACACTAAACAGCTATGATCCTCCAGGGAAATCACTCCTAGAACAATAATGTGAATAACTATGACAAGAGAACCAAAATAATAACAGAAGAATGATCCAACAAAAATAATCATTATAAACCCCACATACTTTATTCCCTTTTTTGCATGATTCTGATCCTCTACTTTCTACTCATATCAGACATAGTGTACATTGAACCTACGCTCACAATAAGTGCCAAAAAACAACTGAATAATTAGTCTTTTTTCCTTCTACATAATTTTTTCTTCATTACAGGTGTCAAAATATGCTTATCTTTGACAAGAAAGAAAATGTATCAGTTAACTTGTAAACAAAATACAATGCAGATGTCTTTCAGCTGTTCTTCATTAAGAGGGCACTCACCCATTACAGACAAATTAACCTCTGACTCACAGGCACCCAGTATGTCTCGCTTTTATTGCTGTTAAATGACATCAGCCTAATAATCATACTTTGCACTTAGATAGCATCTCTCATCCTCAGATTGTAATTTTGTATGTAATTAGATTGTAATTATTTTAATATGTTATCATACTAAGATTGTAAACTCTTTAGGAGCAGAGACTGTCTTTTTGTTCTGTGTTTACACAGCACCTCACACAATGGGGTCCAGGTCCTTGACTGGACTCCTAGATTCTACCAGAATACAAATAATCACCATAATCCAACAACCTCAAGACAATTTATGAAGTGAGATGAGATGGACAACTTTTCTGAAGCAAATAGCCATGCGAGTCTTTCTATGGGTGCTTAGATCAGGGCACAAGTGGGACCCGCATGCATATGGAAATTTCAAAAGACGTGCCAAAGGATGCATGCACTCAAACGGGCTAGACCGTGAGAGTAGCCATTGAGGTAGGTGTCTACAGCTGCTTCCAGAATTCCAGGGAACTGCACAGGCTAACTTAGATGCATGCCAATTAGTGGGGGTCCAAGCAGACAAACTGTGAGGCACATGAAGAAGTGAGCTGCCATTAGAACTCCCTTGCAAGCTTGACAAAAGAGTTCGAAAAAGACAGCTGTTGAGGGGAAGGGGCCTGAGGAACAAGCAGTAACGCTGAATGTATAGCTATAAACACCTGCATAGTCCATGCAATGGCACAGTTCCCACTTGCCTTATGTTTAGCTGACTCCACCCACACGCCTGCGGGTTCCCAGGTAGCATAATGCAGCCTACAAAAACAGGAAATCCACTTAGTCCCCAAAACATGCTGGCTGTCTGCAAAGCCAAGCAGATCTTCACTGGTGTGTTGGCCAAGTATGCAGGATCCTATCATGACTCCTTTATTCTAAGAAACTCAGGCCTGTCAAGGCTCATTGAAAGCAGCACAGCACAATATAGACAGGGTGGCTGCTGCAAAAAGCACTTTACGCAAACACTTATGCACCTTCAGTGTTTTCCCAGGATACACCCTGTCATTTATAGGAGACAGGCTTTCTACAGTCAGTCTCCTGATCCCAGCCAAGCAGAATGACAGTCAGGCCTCTCTGTAGGTAGTCTGGTAAAGAGCCTTTGGCATGCTCAAGAGGTGGCTCAGGTGTCCTGTTCGGTTTGGTGGGCAATTCATATAGCCTGGAGAATGTGAAAGCAGCAGATGAGGCCATCTGAAAGTTCTGTCAAACCCCACTTTATCCCCTTCCTAATTGAGATCAGACCCTGGCTCTTAGCCACCTGAAGAGTTAGTGCTCAAGCTGTGGGACCTATTAAATTAGGTTATCTGACATACCTCCTTGCACAAAAGAAAACTTCTTGGACAATGGGTAGGTTTGTATTTTTTTGTAGTTGCAAAAGTGTTTCACTGAAACTAGACAGATCAAGTTCTAGCCTAGAATTTGAATCTGGGTTCTCGGCAATAAAATTAATTGAAGATGATCTTTCTACGTCATCCTATTTGATCCCATTTGAAAGATATTTTCCACAAAAAGCTGAAAGGCTATTTTGTACTACTCTTTGATTTGTATCTGCTGCCTCCCCTATCTCGAGATTATTAGGGAAGAAAATTGGTGGCTTCTGTGTAATTTATAATGCATTTGTTTACCTCCTACTCTTATTATCCAACAATATTTTTCCTTGTTTCTCAAGATTAACAGAAATGATAACTTGTCAAAATACTGGTGAATATTAATCAAAAGGGGAGTGTTTAATATTGATATTTTGCTTTCTCAAGCAAAATAACAAAACTAGCATTTAAAAATACCCGCACCACCTAAAGGTCATTCTCACCTCCAAGTAACTTGCTTTCTAAACAATAAATATCACTTTATTATTAATAGTAACATTGACTGGCTTGATTTTTCTGTCATAAGTAACTCTGCATTTGTTTGTTCAAATACTGAAATTAAGAAAAAACAAACTTTTTGTATTATAGACTTAAGAGACAGAACTATGATCACTGGAAATGGTACAGACCATCTTCTATACATGCAATGCTACCATTTAGAATGTGAAAAAAAAAAAGCACAATATTGTAGACCAAGGGTCAGCAACTTTTCAGAAGTGGTGTGCCAAGTCTTCATTTATTAACTCTAATTTAACGTTTTGCGTGCCAGTAATACATTAACATTTTTAGAAGGTCTCTTTCTATGTCTTTAATATATAACTAAACTATTGCTGTATGTAAAGTAAATAAAGGTTTTTAAAATGTTTAAGAAGCTTCATTTAAAATTAAATTAAAATGCAGAGCCCCCCGGACCAATGGCCAGGACCCAGGCAATGTGAGTGCCACTGAAAATCAGCTTGCGTGCCGCCTTCGCCACGTGTGCCATAGGTTGCCTACCCCTGTTGTAGACTACTCCAGGGATAAAAGATGGAATAATATATTCCTCTACTGGGGAAGGTTTCCGTAAGACTTTATGCCAACAGGTTTAGTAACATACATTTCTTACCTACCCCCGTTTATGTTACAAAAATATCTGGGTACATTTTAGATAGGCCAAGTTCTATAAAAATAATAATTTATGGCTTTCTGCACATCTAAAGTCTGAACATTGACCTAACTGGATGTCTACCTTTAACTGATTTCAGACTTTGTTCCTCGTACACCTTGGGTAGAACCTTGGGCCTGCTGAAGTCAACAGCAAAACTTCCACTGACTTCACAGGGTTTAGGGAGAGTTAGCGCTTAACCTGTGGGTCCTCAAGAAAAAAAAAAGGCACTCTCTGGAACCCAGCCCTTGTGGGCTGCTGCCCCTTTCATTAGTAACAGCCTTAAAAAATGCGATGATTCTTGGGGTACACAGGATTGAGAGACACCTTGTTACCCCCAGCCTCTAGTGAGAGGTAGCTTTGCCCAGGTGGCTGGGTGTCAGCTCCCTAATGCCGCCAGCCTGTCAGCCACTCAAGAACTCTCCTCTGGGCTATACAAGCCCTTCCTTTGTCCTGCAGATTAACAATAGGTGCACTCCAGCCCCCAAGTCTCTTTGAATCATTCCCCTCTGACATCTAGCCCCTGACACTGGCTCCTCCCAGAAATCCCAGATCCTCTGCCCCCAAGGGAGCAATGTAACCCAGTTTACTAGTTTTACCCTGTCCTTTGAAATCACACAGATTTGTGAGCACATTAATAAAACAAAAGTAGGTTTATTTAAGTAAGAACAGTCAACTAGAGACAAGAGTGGTGGAAACAAATGGATACAATACTCCACGCTTAATAGTTACCATTCCTAACTAATAAAGTAGGTTTCCCTTTTATGTCTTTGGGATCCTGTAGGAGGTGGGAGAGGGCCACTGGCCCCACCAGGCAACCTGCGAGCTGCAAGATGAGGAGGATGTCACATGGCTCTTGATGGCTAGTACCCTGAGAACTGTGTTTTTTTTCCTATCACAGCAGAAAAACTTGTATTTGGGAACAATATTGCTTAATATATAAAATGACAGTGATGTCGGAAGCCATTCAAACAGACTTCAACAAGAAACTTCAGGGCTGGAATTAATTTGCAAACTTGACACCATCAAATTAGGGCTGAATAAAGACTGGGAGTGGCTGGGTCACTACAAAAAGTAATTTTCCCTCTGATACTCACACTGTCTTGTCAACTGTTGGGCCACATCCACCCTGATTGAATTGGCCTCGTTAGCACTGACCCCCTTTCCCCACACACACACTTGGCAACTCCCATCTTTTCATGTGCTGTATATTTATACCTGCCTACTGTATTTTCCACTCCATGCATCTGATGAAGTGGGTTATAGCCCACGAAAGCTTATGTCCAAATAAACGTGTTAGTCTCTAAGGTGCCACAAGGACTCCTCGTTGTTTTTGCTGATACAGACTAACACGCCTATCCCGCTGATGATTTTATAAACCACTGTGGAGGCTGCCTCACCTTTTATGAACTTCAAACGATAACTTAAAACTGACTCCTCACACGAAAGCTGGACGATACCCGGTAATTTGTATAGATTTGAAGTAGTAGCCAACAAGCACCATTTCTCTGTTCCGCTCTGTTAGAGCGCAGCATTCATTTTTTCCTCTAGCGTGACTACAGAGATGAGGAAAGATGCCTTTTCTCCACAGACCTTTGATTTTAGGACATTTTGTGCCAGTTTATACAGACCGTAAAATAGCCAAATTAATAAGGGTGTATTTTCAAAGTCCTACTTTATGGGTGTGGAAATGAAGCGATCATTTAGTTCTACTGTAAAAATCAGATTAACTGCAGAGTGCGATTAAAAAATATTTACCTCAGAGTTCCACATTTAGACCCTGGAAGATGGAGAGCTCTGCGCTGCTCACTGGCACACAGTATGCTTTTCAACATATGACAGCTAAACATCACAGCCAGTCAGGAAGCTGAAGTGCAGCAGCATGCTACGTGGTCTGTTCTGATGCTGTGATGGAATCTTGCCTTAACCCAGTTGTGCCCCCATTTGCACAACAGTAATGGAGCCATTTACACTCAAACCACTAATCTGCAGAGAAAGATTTTTAAGGGAGGAAAAGCCGTTCTGTCAGAATCAGCCAAATATGGAAAATTAGCCTTTAATAAGGATCACAGATTTATGACACAAAATACTTTAAAATCTATCCTATCTATTTTAGAGTTTTATACTGGTATCCGTCAATGCAGCATTTTATGCACTTTCCACATAAATTCATGTTTGGTTTCTTTGTACATTCACCGGAGCGGTGGGTAAGGGCTGAGAAAGGAATGGATGTGAGTGCTGTGGTTTTGAATGGGAAGTTTTCTGAATTACTAATAAATAGAAAACTTGATCAGGATTATTTTTTTAAGTCAACTGTCTCCATTTTCTCACACTGTATTGTTTCTCTGGTGCCCTAAGTAATAATGTCATAGGCTGCAGGCTTCCCGACACATATTTGATATTAGCTAATGTTTGCTAACTTGCTTCTTCAACACAAGGATCTTCAAAAAAACCCTAGACAACTGGATTAACCTCACCCCCACACCCTACACCTACTCCCTCCCTCCAGATGCAATTACCCTGAAGAGCAATTTTCCAGAATCATGGCCGTTTGCCAGTGGAATACCTGTGCAGTTTTTGCCTTCAGCTGAAAAATATGGTTCCAAACTCTGCACACAAAGGTGCTGATTGTGACAGGGGCCTAAATCCAGCCTCCCATTTTGTACCCACAAATTTGCAAGTACACATAAATGTAGTTTTGAGGAAACAAGCATGTGTGGGTGCAACTGATGCCAAATTCCATGTTCGTGCTCTAATACATCTGATATACCTGCACAGCAAGGTAATTAAATGTGTGAATGACATCATGTGCACCTCAATTTATGTGCAACCACAAAAATACAGACAAAAGCCACTTCTCAAAGTTAAGCTGACAGCCTAAAGTTAAAAAAAAAAAAAAGGAAGTAAACCAGGTCTGTTTATTAATGTTTCAGATCATTTCCTTGTATTCTGTCCTTGAACTGTTTTAATAAACAGTGAATGGTAGCAAGACGGCTTGTGACAGACTTCACAATGTGAGAGCTACTTAAAGAGCAACTGGCCTTTCCCAGATTGCCAACCAGTGAATGTTTAAGAGCTATATAGGCCAACTATGTCCAGAGCTTAAGTGGGATTTTGATGCTCGAGTCTGTTAGATAGTGTACAGTGCAGAAACCAAATATCCTACATCCCAAGTGGAATTTTTGCGTGAGTGGATGCACAGCAGTGTTAACGAGGGGTAAAATGTTACAGACCTGTCACTTCTCATAGTTTTACAGTGGGCTTTGCTGAAAGGTCAATAAACTTGCTATTTTTTTCTTCTAAAGAATGTCAACAAGTCAACTGTTTAAAATATACATTTTTTATGGTCAATGCATAATATTTATGGTCTGAAAAGAATCATGAAATGCCTAGCTGTAACTTTTTATTGACACAGCCTTCCTGTTTCTATGACTAGCTTCCTCTGAGGAAAATGGGACGTGTTGGATGATTTCCCAGTTTCTATTTGTAGAGGAAGTATATGGACTAACCACCAATCAGCACAGCTACTAATCTGCAGTCATGGAGGAACACCTGCAATTGAACACTTAGTTTCTTCTACTGTGAAAGGTTTGCAGCTATCAAAATAAAACTGTTCAGCATGGAATGAAGTTGACATTCAATCTTGCATGAATAGCATCACTCCTATTATACATATAAAACTGCATAAGAAGAGACTAACTAGAATTCAAGTGTGGGTCTTTTTCATTCTAAATGGAGATGAGTAGTAGCTTGGAAATGAAAAAGAACTGTGGTTAACCTGGAAAGACAGAAAGATACATTTTGCTCTTATGTGCACATATGTCAATAAAGCTCTTATCATTGTTGTACACACTTGAAGGTAGCATTTTTCCCCTCTATTTTCTATGATGCATATTTGACAGCACATTGTGTATAGTCAGTTTCACTGTTCTGTTGCATTAGATACTCAGTTTCTCCCTTGCTAAAAAGGCCCCTATAAACATCAATTGAGGAGCAGAAAAACCCTTTAAATTGTTCTTTTTTTTTTTTTAAAGGACTCTCTGAAAGAGAAGCTCCTAAATAGCATGTCCTGAATTTAAGAAACTGGATTTTTAAAAAAAGTATTTGGATTAGTCAATTTAAAGGGATTATTTTCAATGGATGCATGGACAGGATCTAGCACAAGGAACCCTCAGCCCTCTATCATGGCCTCTACCACATCACACGGCATGGCAAGGTTAGCAGTGCAGCACTGCCACTGGGCCTGGCCTTGCACTCCTCACTCAGACAGAACTACCAGTGCAGGCACTAAAAGTGTGTGTACAATTCATTTCTCCTGCCCATCTGTCTTTGTAGGAAACATTGTGATTGGTACCACTGGGTGTTGCTATCCTTGAATGACAGCTGCTGATGCAAGGTGAATGTTTATAGTCTAGTGTCTGTGCCAAATGAGGCAGCTGTACTGTAAGATGGATTCTCCCCTCAGGGGAGGGCAGCTTTAAGTTGCAACCAAGGTTTCATAGGATCCTCTGCTGGTTCATGCTTTCTGTGGGCTATGTGGAATCAGTGCATTATTTGGGCACCTGAGCATTGAACCTTCTCTGGCCAGCACCATCCAGTTTGGGGGACTATGCCAGCCAGCTGCAGGTCACCATGTGGAGTAAGAGTTGTTGTGAGACACCTCTCTGCTCCCCTTTCTGAGCAAAGTTTCTGCTGTTGGGTGCCGTTCACTAGGCCTGCAGGGACCTCACAGGGAAGGAAGCTTCTTGTATGGTTTGCAGAGATAGAGCTTGCATAATAGCAAGGATAGCATGTAGCGTCCCCAGTCTATAGTCAAACTGGCCACCAGGCAAAGTTTCAAATATTAAAAAATTAAAGAGAATAATGCACTTTAATCATTATAGCGTCATGCTCACCCTTCCCAGGCCGTTCAGATGAAGCTCTCTGTGATCCATGAATGCTAATGCCAGGGGTCTCAGGTTACAAGGATCCAGTTATTCCTCTCTGTGTAGGGAACAAGGTATGACCCAGGATTCACTGTGATTCTGAAAGACAAAACACAGTTCATGCAGTGTGTGTGTTACCGAGGATACACGGAGAAGAACTGTGTCCTTTATGATCATACCCCCAGTGAATTTGAGTACTCACTGGGTGCTGACCCAGAATGTTATAAAATTGCTTTAGTACCAATTAGAATGATACCAAGGTTTGGTCCAAGGGTAAATTATCCCTTTTATGAAAGCCTGAGTAAGCAGATTAGGCACCTAGATTCAGTGGCAGCTGGGGATGAGGAGTGGGGGAAACTGAATCTATCTTCTCAAGACTTGGAGCAAGAGCAGAGCTACTCTGTGACCTCAATTAGGGCTCCCATATTCTCTTCTGCAACATTGCCCTCCCTGCCCACTAGGAGAATTTGGCTGGTGGATCTATACAGATAGTGGATCTATTAGCTAAAGCACAAAACACCCATCTATACAAGCATGGATGGTGCCCCCTCAGCTGCATAGTGTTTGGAGTGCTGATCTTTCGAGCTTTCTGCACCTCTCGACCTCAGCTCTCTCCCACAGCAGAACTGCTCTGTTTTCATTGTGTTTTAGGGCTATTGTGCTAGGAGAAGGCAGGGAGCAGCATTTGTTCACAGCGTTCTATTTAACATTTTGTTCCATAGTTAATTAGCATGCTGATATAACAACATAGCCCTCAGAGGATCCAATTAAAGAAAGGCACATGGAACAGACACAGGTGGCTGGGAGTTCCCAGAAACACCTCCACAGCAGATCTCACACCACACAGGAGGCAGCATTCACAGGTTCTGTAAGGTTTTCTGACAAGCAATTGCATGCACAGAGCCATCAGGACAGCTGTACAGAATGAAAGCATGCCCATTTGTACAGTATATTTCATACCAGATGACTACATTCCAGGAAAGGAATGTGCCTGAACCACATTTACATTACTGCATATCCATCTCATATATGTGCAAGTCATGTTTATTTCTCATGCCTTTCCATCACCATCACATCCGATCCCATCCACAGACTGGTTCTGTGTCATACTTTACTCATCAACAGATAGGCAGCTTATATGGTATTTTTCCTTCTTCAGTGTTGGCCTACACATTCCAGGTCATGACTTTATTATATCATGAGTTTTTAAATGATAGTATGTTATTCCTATGCAAAATAGCAGTGGTTTTATTTTGATTTGCTTTTTAAATCTATAAACAAACAGAATGCTGCTGGAAATGTATGTCTCATGGAGCCACACTGGCTCACATGTTTTAGGACTGACCTAGGATACAATCCTTTTGGCCAGAAGTATGCAGGAGGATTAATAAGATAATGGATACCTCCTGAAAAGTTACTTCCCAGAACTGTGCTTTGGGATATATCCCATCGGCTTGGAAACTCTCCTACTCAAAGCTTGATACTCCAGAGCAGTGCTTGTAGCCAAACAACTCCTATTGCTTAGGTGGAAGAGCAAAGTGCCTCCAGGGATAGAAGCTTGGCACAGTGACTTGGTTAACCTGGCAGCTAAAGAGCAGGCAACATTTCAGAGAAGAGAGACCTCTGAAAAAGTTGAAAAGATTTTGTCTGACCTTTTAGAAATCTTTGATTAATTCCTAGCAGATGCAACCCAAACTATCACTGTCCTTTACCCTCCCAACCTCCTTTTCTTCCTTTCCTTTTCCCCTCTTTCCACTCCTGTACTTTTTTGTGTGTGCTCTTTCTGTCTTTGTTCTCCCCTTATTTTTGGAGGAAAAAAAATCAATAAAACAGAAATTAAAAAATGATAATGTGAATCATGTGCCCATTTTGGCAGCACTCTATACTTGTGTCATTGCAAATATTTCATTTTGATATCAGTGCTTGAAATAAGCTCTTGAAAGATAGTTTGCACTGTTCACATGTCCACCACAACCAGGACCAAGCCAAGGCTGGAAGTGGGGGAAAGCAGAAATTCCAGGGGGTTCAGAATGTCTGGTGGACCAAAGTAAGAGCGAGAGCATGATAGATCAATATTCTAATGAAATCAGATATACTGGGTTGGAAGCAAGATATGCATGCTTGATGTCATTATATAATCAAGTAAAAGAATTTAAAAATATATATTAAGTATGTTAATACACTCTATGTTATATATGCATCCATTCTGTATTTTACGTCACTTTTCTATTTTTAAATGCATGAAAATAAATGTTTCCCCTGTATGGGGTCTGTGGTGGATACGTGTCTTATCAAATAAGGTGAAGGGAGTAGTAGGAAATTACCTTTATGGTGGCATTGAAGCCTATCAGTGTGGAATGTAGACCTGTCTGTTCAGAAAGGGTGTGTGGGATGGCCACAGGGCCTTCAAAGGGAAGCCTTTGACTGCTGGGTTACCAGACAGGATACAGCAGGGAGGAGGAGCATTCCAAGGTGGAGCTGTCCTCTGAATGGCAGCAAGCCAGCTGGCCATTTTGCAGGACTGTAGGGGCAGATAAGGCGAAGAGGGCACAAGCTGAGGGGGAAGTGGGGATTTTGGACATAGGGAAAGAGCTCCTGGGACTGAGGGCCTGATTCTCATAGCCAGACTCTATTTAAGAGAAGTTGTGAACTTGGTGTGAAAAATTACCAAAAAAGGTGTAGGAGGCAGCATGCTATAGAGAACAGAGCATTGAACTGGGAGTCAGAGTGTCAATTCCTGTCTCTACCTCCGACTCACTATGGGACATTGGGCAAGTCCTTAGGTGCTCTGTGCCTCCGCTGCCCCATCTGTAAAGGGAGGGTGATGTTTACCCATCTTCATGAAGCACTGCGCCATCGTCAGATATAAAGTGCTATTATCAAACACCACCCAGGTGGGCATCCGGAAATATTTGGTGGGTGTATGTGTGTGCTTGCTGCACCAATAAAGCACCCATTCACAACAAAAACTCTTCTTTCCTTAAAGACTCTTAACCATAGCCCCAGGAGTCAATCACAAGGTCTTATATTTATCCCGGATTGGGATCTTTGAGTGCTGGTCTGAGTATTGCTAGGGTTGCTTTTGCTTATTCTCTCTTAGGGCTTGTCTTCATGTCCAGCACTACATCTGTACTGGTGCAGCTGCGCCACTGTAAGGCTTTAGTGAAAGTGCTGCTACACCAATGGGAGAGCTTTTCCCATCGGTGTAGTTAATCCGCCTCCCCAAGAGGTGGTAGATATGTTGATGGGAGAAGCTCTCCCATGGACATAGCGCTGTCTACTAAGGTAACCAGACAGCAAATGTGAAAAATTGGTACAGCGGGGGGGGGGGGGGGGGAGGGTAATAGGAGCCTATATAAGAAAAAGACCCACAAATCAGGACTGTCCTTATAAAATCGGAACATCTGGTCACCCTACTGTCTACATGGCGGGTCAGGTCAGTATAACTACGTCACTCAGAGGTGTGGATTTTTCACATCCCTGAGCAACGTAGTTATATAGCTATAGGTCTGTAGTGTAGACCTGGCCTTAGTCCCTCTGAGTTTAGCTACCTGGCTGCCACAACGGCTGTCTCAGGAATCAGCTCTTCAACTACAAACCAAACCATGACACTCGCAGCCACCCACATCAGACCTGATGCTGCAAGGGGTTGTCTTCTTAAGAAGTGCTGAGCATCTTCTTCAAAGTACTAGCTTCAGTGGGAATGGAGGGCATTTGTACTTGCAGGAACTGAGCCCATTATCCTGGCCATCCATCCACTTTAGCTTAAAGAATCTGATGGACCTACATTTTGTAAAGTGTAGATCCAATTCTGAACCCACCCCTTATCCCCCAGGTGCACTCAAGCAACACTACACCTGAGGTCAATGGGGATTTTGCCTGAGTAAGGAGTGTAGAACCAGGCCCTTTTTGTACAGAATAAGAATATTTAGCTCTTATTAGACCATACATTGGGATTGATGACTGGGGGAGACTTTCAAAGATAAATGGAGTGAGGTGCCTGTCACAGATCTAGTCAAACACTCACACCAGAGTGTTGTGAGGGGATCCAAATGCTGAATACCTCTGTGCTTTAAGCCTCTGGAGTCTGAATAGAGTCCATGCTCTGCCTTTGGTTTGGGGTCTTTAGACACACTCTCAGGTTGCAGTTCCTCTACCGCCCCCGCCTGAGAGCTGAGACCTCATTGTCCAGCTGTCTAGCCCCTGCAACCAGTGCTGGCCCCTCAGATTCTCCACACCCTCACCCAGAACTCCAGCCATGTGGATGCTCTAGTTTCATTGGTTCACTCTTCAAAAGGCACGTGATAGGTATAACACAACGCACACACAAGTTTGCACAACATTCTAAAAGCACCATTGCTCTTTACTGCACAAAACACACACATCTATACAAAAATAATAAACCCTATATACATTTCTCTGCTTCAGTTTCCTCACCACTCTGGAACATACTTTGGGCTGGGGTCAGGGTCCTCTAATGGTGTCTAGGATCCTTCTGCTTCTGAACCATGGTGCCTTTCTCCCCATAAGCCAGCTTGTTCTCTCTACCTTTGGTCCCACAGCTAAGCCAGCTACCCCCTGCTATGAAAGCCTGCCTGACTCTTCTCTTGTCCAAACTTCCAGTGTGTCTCTCCCGAGCCTTCCCCTCATGAGTCCTTTCTAACCCCCTGCTTTGTCACCTCTCTGTCTTTGGGAATTTTCCACATTCTCCACTTCTCCCTCCCTGCAGACAAGCTGGAGGAAGTAGCTTCTTTCAGCCTTACCCAACCCCTCGTCATTCAGGTGTTTCCACCTGAATAGACAACCATTTAAGGCCTAACAACCAACCACTGTCCCTGGTCTGAAAAAGACAGACTTATAGCCCCATCAGCAACAGTGATTTCCAAATGTATATAGAAGCATTCAATGATACTGCAATTCTCATAGTAACTATTCCATAATGTCAACCACAATTCATAAGTGGTACAGAAAGATTCCCCAAATCATCCCAGTGCCAAACTCCCATTGACTTCCAATAAGAGCTGGGCACTCAATGCCTGCTGAAAGTCTAGGCATCTAGATATTTCACTAACTGTGCAGAGCTGCTCTAAAGGGACTTGTCATCAATGACTACTGCCACTTGATATTTTTTGTTTAGTTGGAAGTTTAAAATAGAAAATTCTAAGACTAGAAAAGGCAACAGCTCCAGGAAACAATGGCAACATGGAGTGCAGGCAAACATGCCCAAGGCAGTATCCCCAAGACACCTCACAGGGAAAAGAGAATAAATCTACCAGCTGTTACAGTAGACCCTGTATTCTTGGGTTTTCTCTAGTAATGCTAGTGAAAATTATGCCTATTTTTCATTTAAAAATTCTTTGTTTTTCTAGTCTTTATTGTATCCCTTATGTAATCTTATCCATAATTATATATATGCCATTAAGCCTGTTTCACTGAGACACCAACTAGTTATCTTTATGCAGAATGCAGCTCTGCTGTCTTTTATTAGGGATGGGATTAAACTGCAGAAGATGCTGTTATCTTTAAATCCATAATATCATCAAATATTTGCACAGAAATCACTGGGATTGCTCAGGGTTTTACAGGGTTACAAAGCCCCAAAGTAACCCAGTGAGCACTTTGTTTTAAAAGGGCATAAAAGGCCAGAAAAAGGGCACAGTGTATTAACAAGCAATAATAATTTTTTTACCATGCTTTTGCTTTCTTAAACTTTCCATAATGCAGGCACAGGAACTAGAGATGCAGGGGGTACTGCAGCACCCCCAGTTTTTGTGCGGGGTCATGCTCACCACCCCACACCGAGGGTCCCAGTGCTGCCAGCCCAGTGCCCAGGGCTCCGCTCCTGTCCCCACACCTGGGGTCCCGACTCCTGGCTGCAGGACCCATGCCTGCGGCTCTGCTCCCGGCCCTGGACACGGGGTCCTGGCTGCTGCTGGACCTGCCCCCAGGGCTCTGTTCTCAGCCCCCCATGCGGGGTCCCAGCTGCCGCTGGACTTGCGCCTGGGGCACTTTTCCTGGCCCCACATGCAGGACCCCAGCTGCAGGACCTGCACCCAGGGCTCTTTTCCTGGCCCCGCATGGGGGGTCCCAACTGCCGCTGGCCCCGCACCACAGGGCTCTGCACACAGGATTCCAGCTTCTGCCAGCCCCGCGCCCGGGGCTCTGTTCATGGCCCCCACCTGGAGTCTGTGTAACCCACACACCTTCTGGGTGTGATGTTCTGTCCCATCTAGTGGCACCGAGACCACTTAAAGAGCAATTGATGAGTCTGCTCTACAGACTTAGCTAACAGCCAGTTGGCTTTTAGCTCATGGGGTAGAGGCTCATGCACTAAGCTCCAGAGATCCCTGGTTCAACCCTGCCCACCGACAACTAGGGTCCGTCAGTGTTACATCTGCACATGGGGTCCCAGCTGCCGCCGGCCCCACACCGGGGGCTCTACTCCTGGCTCCCCGCATGGGGTCCCAGCCTTGGCCTCCTTACCCCTGTCTGCATCCTCACCACGGTCCCACTCCTGGCCCCAGCTCGGGGGGGTGAGGTAAAAAGTTGGAGTGGAGACCACTGGCTTTCAGCACCCCCACTGTAAAAACTGTTCCAGTGCCATTGCTTCAGTCTCAGTCTCCCTACCCCAATCTACTCTCTGCACACTCCATATGCTCATGCCACCTCACCTGCAGATCCATCTCTTGTCCCTGCTATACTTGAATCATGCAGCTTCCTCCTGCAGGCTGCCTGGGCCCAGCAGGGTGGGGGTCATTGAAAGCAGGCTCTCTGGTCTGATTTCAGGTGCCTAGATCTAGCATAGCCTCCGCAGCCCAAAGCTGCAATGGCAGGGAAAGTCCCCACCCTAGGCTGGAGCATGCTCAGTGTAGACAGAATCTTCAGAGAATTTAGCTACAATCTAAGCCCTGGTGTACACCACAGAGTTAGGTCAATGCAAAACAGCTTATGTAGACCTAACTCTAAGCATCTACACTAAAATGTCGCTCCTGACAACATAATTCACCCTCTACACCAACTTAATAACTTCACCTCTGCAAGAGGCGTAGCACTTAGGTTGACATAATTAGGCCAACAGTGTCAATGTAGATGCTGCATTGCTTACATAGACTTGCTGGCTTTCAGAAGCTGTCCCACAATGCCCCGCACTGACAGTTCAATCAATGCAAGCACTCCTGGTTAGGACACACATCAGCGACACAAGGAATGTAGTGTGGACATACAAAAGTGATTTAATTACTGAGGTGACTGTACATCGACATACCTTAGGTCAGCATAAGGTATGTCTACATCACAAAATTAAGTCTTTGCTGAGCATGTGCAAAGTGTGATTTTTCAAAGGCTTGTAACTTAGCCAAATTTGGATGGACTGGGTGACACAGCACAAGACACATGCCTGATACAAAGGCCACCCCCAGCCAAATTTCAAATCCCTGATCCAAAACTTGGGGATAACTAGGTCATTAGAAAAAGGGTCATTAAAATTTTTTAACATCAGTAAAACATACATTCTCCCAGCCTTGTTCTCAGAAATCACTAACTATTTTGTTGAAAATTTTCCAAAAATATTCAGCCTCAGAAAAAACACTTGGCATGGAAAATTTCAGCCCAAACAGTAATTTTGGCAAAATTATAAGCAAAGTGAAAACATGGCCTTATAATGGGAAGGGTCAAGTAACTTTAATAAGTGGCGCTAATAGCCTTACTTATAATTCAAACACAAAGTCCCGTAGATAGGGGCTCAAGGGGATGAGCTTATCACTACTAGGTATTTTGCCTTTGATCTCAGTCCCCCATGGCTAACAGCTAAGCCTTGCAATCTCCCCAGCATGCCAGGGTGAGTTTAATCGTGATACTTGCATTTGCATCAGTCACACAAACTGGATAATTTTAAAGTAGAGGTAACCTGCATTCTCTGATTTTCTTGGTAAGCAGATATGCTTCTCTTGCCCTTGCAAAGCACGTTTTCTAGCAAAGGCTAAAGTGCTTGCTGTGTTTGTGAAGTGATGCTTGTGTCATATCTATGGTAATGGGGATTTGGCAGCTCTAGTTCTTGCATTAATCTGTTAGTATTCTTTATCCCTTGGACAGGCTGCTCTTAATTCATCACGCCCATGATCTCTTGCATCAGTAAACGCCAATGGTAAAAATCTGGCAAGGTGCTACCCTCAGGCTTTGATTTCAGTGTTGCCATGGAAGCAACAGATCCATAAAAAAGGAAACAAATATTTCAAATTATCCATCACTTCAGTTTAAGCTCCTTAGCAACTGTTACAGATTTCATTGCACAATCGGACTTTGAAGCAACCCTAGCAAGGACCATCATAACGCTTGGCTAAAAAGCTCAGGACACTTCAAAGCTCTGCTGCTGGCGATCCTTTTGAACACACAGCAAAGGATTTGACAAGATATACATACTTCCCAACATCCATCTCTCCCCAGCATTGCCATGTGCTCTTACATGTCACAGCGAGTTCTGAAGAGGCGATTTTTCATTGCCCCACGCAGCAATTTGTTGCCAACAAAGAAATCTGTTGGGGGGTGAACACTCACCTCTATTTGACGGGCTGGCACATGACTGCATTGCCAATGACATCATGTACATGTGGTCACTTAGCAATGGACGAGTTTAAATAAGCCTTTTCCCCACCCTGCCTTTGAAAAGATCTTTTGCTCACATCATGAGCAACTTGCTTTCCAGCATCTTGAGCAGTGAAAGACTGATTACAGCCTTGGCAAGATAGATTAGAGCTTGATGGAATAGACTCTTCTGGAGTAAATATCCCATACAGACCTGCTTAGAGAATAGTCAGTACGGTCTGAAAATTTTCAAAAGAAAAAAAAAAGTGGTGGGTTCCCCCCCCCAAAAAATGCTACAATTTTTAATGGAAATCCCAAGCACTAAAATTTTGGGGTTTCAAAAACTTTTTTTTTTTAAACCAACAATGTTTTTGGCTGCTGCAACCAACAGAGCAGCCCAGAATCTCAATGGCAAAAAAGTGACTTAAAAGCTATTTTCTGAGCTGCACTCTCCCCTCAAAACAGGAGAAGAGGCAAAAAGAAATAGCAGGAAAAAGAGGAAAATAGATTCCCTGAAAGTACAGAGAAAGCAAATTAAAGATAAGGAAGAATGCAACAGTTTACAAGCCACTTCATAAGGTGAGGTCAACACTAGAATACTGTTTCCTCCTCCTGGATCCACATTTGAAAAAAGGATGTTGAAGAATGGGAGAGGCTGCAGGAAAGAGACAATTATACAATTTCAAGGCTAGAGAAAAATACCTTAGGCCTGGTCTACACTACAAGTTTATCTCAAATTTAGCAGCGTTAAACTGAATTAACCCTGCATCCGTCCACACAACAAAGCCCTTTATTTCAATATAAAAGGCTCTTAATATTGATATCTGTACTTCTCCCCGACGAGGGGGAGTAGCGCTGAAATCGGTATTGCCATTTCGAATTAGATTTAGTGTGGCCGCAATTCGATGGTATTGGCCTCCAGGACCTATCCCACAGTGCACCGTTGTGACCACTCTGGACAGCAATCTGAACTCGGATGCACTGGCAAGGTAGACAGGAAAAGCCCCGCAAACTTTTGAATTTCATTTCCTGTTTGCCCAGTGTGGAGAGCTGATCAGCAGAGGTGACCATGCAGAGCTCATCAGCGCAGGTAACCATACCCATGCAGTCTGAGAATTTAAAAAGAGCACCAGCGTGGACTGTATGGGAGGTACTGGATCTGATCGCTATATGGGGAGAGGATTCCGTGCTAGCTGAACTACGTTCCAAAAGACAAAATGCCAAAACATTTGAAAAAAATTTCCAATGGCATGATGGAGAGAAGCCGCAATAGGGACTCACTACAGTGCCGCATGAAAGTTAAGGAGCTCAGACAAGCCTACCAGAAAACCAAAGCAGCAAACGGAAGGTCCAGCGCAGGGCCACAGACATGCCCCTTCTACGCTGAGCTGCATGCAATTCTAGGGGGGGCCGCCACCACTATCCCACCTCTGACCGTGGATTCCAAGACGGGGGTAATCTCAGCCATGGCTGAGGATTCTGCGGACAGGGAAGATGAGGAGGATGAGGACGAGCTTGCGGAGAGCACACAGCACTCCATTCTCCCTAACAGCCAGGATCTTTTTCTCAGCCTGACTGAAGTACCCTTCCAGCCCTCCCAGACCATGAAGCTATGGAAGGGACATCTGGTGAGTGTACCTTTGTAAATATAAAACATGGTTTTAAAGCAAGCATTTTTTAATGATTAATTTGCCCTGAGGACTTGGGATGCATTCGCGGCCAGTACAGTTACTGGAAAAGTCTGTTAACGTGTCTGGGGATGGAGTGGAAATCCTCCAGGAACATCTCCATGAAGCTCTCCTGGAGGTACTCCAAAAGCCTTTGCAGAAGGTTTCTGGGCAGAGCAGCCTTATTCCGTCCTCCATGGTAGGACACTTGACCACGCCATGCTAGTAGCAAGTAATCTGGTATCATTGCATGACAAAGCCTGGCAGCGTATGGTCCCGGTGTTTGCTGGCATTCAAGCAACATCCATTCTTTATCTCGCTGTGTTATCCTCAGGAGAGTGATATCGTTCATGGTAACCTGGTTGAAATACGGGAATTTAATTAAGGGGACAGAGGTGGCCGTTCCTACTGGGCTGTTTGCCTGTGGCTGAAAAGAAATCCTTCCCTGCAGTTAGCCAAGCCGGGGGGAGAGGGGAGATCATTGGCCCAGAGCTTTTCGCGTTTGGCTAGCAGGGATCTTCCCTGATACCAGCCACGCAGTGGGGGGAGGGATAAAGCGATCATCCCAGAGAATTGGAGGGGGGAGTTAGTTTGGTTTATGCTGCTGCACGTTAATAGGAAAACCGCAGCACTCAACGGGCTTTGCTTGGTATGTGGGAAAGTAGGGCACTGGATATATTAGGCTTCTGCAGCCCTCAAGACAATGGCTTACCATGGCCGCATGCAAACCGAATTCTGTTGCCCGGACCTGCGTCTGTGATCTCTAACACCAAAGCCACAGACCCTCAATATTATTAAGATGCAAAATGCAACCTTGTACTGAAATCATATGTGCTATGTAATGTGAATAGTGTTGTTCACCGTGCAAGAGTATAACCATTGTTCTGTAAAATGCATCTTTTTAAATACTTCTCTCCCTTTTTTCTCTCCCTCCCGCAGCTGCAAATTTTTCAAGCCTCCCTCCTCCGTCCGGAAGACTCTCTCAGATAAGGCCGCAAAAAAAAAAAAAAAAAAAAAGGACGCGAGACAAAATGTTCTTGGAAATCATGGAATCAACCCGCAATGAAAGAGCTCATCTGAATGAATGGAAGGTCACCCTATCCCAATACAGGAAAGCTGCCAGTGAACGTTAGGCCATGAGGGACGAACGTGAGGAGAGAAGAGATGTTTGAGATGGCGGGATGCAACGCTGAGGCTGCTGCGTGATCAAACTGACATGCTCTGGCGTCTGGTGGAGCTTCAGGAACGGCAGCAGGATAACAGAGTGCTGCTACAGCCCCTGTATAACCACTCTCCCCCCCTCACCATGTTCCATAGCCTCCTCACCCAGACGCCCAAGAACGCGGCGGGGGATGGGGGGAGGCTCCATGCACCCTCCTACTCTACCCCAGTGGACAGCCCAACCAAAGGGCTGTCATTACTTTGAACTTTTTTAGTGGCCTTTTCCTTCCCTCCTATCCTCCTCCCAAACCCCATCCAGGCTACCTTGTCACTTCTCTCCCTCTTTTTATAATCAATTAATAAATGTAACCCTTCTGCCCATCTAAGTTGGCAGCAACAAGGGCCGGGTTCTGTATCTAGGGGTTCTGTTTCAATAATGCAATGCAAAACCGGCTCGAGCCCCCACCCAGTGACCTGGGACAATTACATACCACCCCCTGGGCGCCTCTAAGAGGCAATACTTCCCCTCTCGCAAGCACAGAGTCTGAGTGTAACAGAAAATGTTTACTAACATGAGGTAAACGACATCAGCGTTAAATTGGAAAAACACCACAAACAGGCTTCATGAGCAAAAAACTCACCCCAGCAAATTGGGCTGTGTCCTTTCCCTTTGGTTCTTGAAACCAGCAACCCAAGGATCACCAAAGTCCCAAAAGTCCAACAACCCCCCAAAGTCTCTGTCCCTGGTCAGTGCAGCCCCAGAGTTCAAGCGGGGGGGGGGGGGGGAAAAGAGGCACGCAGGGTGTTAAGGGGCACCTTACGTGATCCAAGGCCGACCGGCTGCCTCTCCGTGGGGTTCCGCCACAGCCTTCTCCACGAGCCGCTCCACTCCACCAGCTGTCCCATGAGCCGCTCCCGCCATCCACGAACTGCTCTGGCAGCTGCTCCGCTCTGCTCACCGACCTGTGAGCCACTCAGCTCTGCTCCACTTCAGCTGTTCCTTGGGCCGCTCCCACAAGGCTCCGCTCTGCTCTGCTCGCTGCTTCTCCAGCCGCTCCGCCCTGCTCACCGACCTGTGAGTCGCTCAGCTCCGCTCCAACCGTCCCCAAGAGGCTCCACTCTGCTAGCTGCTTCGCCAGCCGCTTAGCAATATAGCTTCAGGCTCCCCCACTAGTTAACACAGCCTCAGTGATCTCAGCTCTTTTGTGATTTCAGCTCATAGTAGGGGAGCCCCAGTGCTAGTGCACCATTGGCCCAAAGTGAATTCAGCTCAGCAGTCTGTAATTAGACTTCTAATGGAATCAAAGTTAGCTCTGACATTCAACAGTGGAGAGAGGAGGTAGTGCAATTGGTGTTTCAACCCCTCAGGGAGGGGGCCATACCATCACGTACAAATACCTGTCCCCATCCTCTCTCTCGTCACTGGGTTTTGTAACCCATGCCCCTTGTCAAGCAAGTGCTACTTAGGTAATGGTGATGGACTCACTCAGTCCTTCTGTCATACAACAGGTTCACTGCCCTTGATTCACAGAATCAGGGTAACAAAACTTTATTCTTCCTGCCCCAATAACAAAGAAACTGGGGATCCCACACCAGCCAAAGTAACCACTTTGAGTTGCTGCTGTTTCATGCCAGGCGAGTGGGTGTGCCTATGCAAACAAGATCAGCCCCTGGAGTTCTTTTCCACACTCGCCATAATTCACCACCAGATGTCAGGGTAGAGCTCATCCTGACTCTGCTTACATCAAGAATAAATGAGTTTTAAACAATAGTGACTTTATTTCCTTAGAAAGCAAGCTGTGATCGAAGGGGAAGGGTGGGTTGCTTACAGGGAATGAGTCAATCAAGGGGGCGGGTTTTCATCAAGGAGAAACAAACAGAACTTTCACACTGTAGCCTGGCCAGTCATGAAACTGATTTTCAAAGCTTCTCTGATGCACAGCTCTTCTTGGTGTGCTCTTCTAATCGCCCTAGTGTCTGGCTGCGCATAATCAGCGGCCAGGCGATTTGCCTCAGCCTCCCACCCCGCCATAAAGGTCTCCCCCTTACTCTCACAGAGATTGTGGAACACACAGCAAGCAGCAATAACAATGGGTATATTGGTTTGGCTGAGGTCTCAGCGAGTCAGTAACGTGCACCAGCATCCCTTTAAATGTCCAAATGCACATTCTACCACCATTCTGCACTTGCTCAGCCTGTAGTTGAACAGCTCCTGACTACTGTCCAGGCTGCCTGTGTATGGCTTCATGAGCCATGGCATTAAGGGATAGGCTGGGTCTCCAAGGTTAACTATAAGCATTTCAACATCCCCAACAATTATTTTCTGGTCTGGGAAGTAAATCCCTTGCTGCAGCCATTTAAACAGGGTAGTGTTCCTGAAGACGCTAGCGTCATGATCCCTTCCCGGCCATCCCACGTTGATGTTGGTGAAATGTCCCTTGTGATCCACCAGTGGTTGCAGCACCATTGAAAAGTACCCCTTGCGGTTTTTGTACTGGCTGCCCTGGTGCTCCGGTGACAAGATAGACGGAACCCATATCCCTATCTCCCCACCACAGTTAGGGAATCCCATTGCAGCAAAGCCATCCACTATGACCTGCACATTTCCCAAAGTCACTACCTTTGGTAGCAGCAGCTCAATGATTGCTTTGGCTACTTGCATCACAGCAGCCCCCACAGTAGATTTGCCCACTCCAAATTGATTCCCGACTGACTGGTAGCTGTCTGGCATTGAAAGCTTTCACAGGGCTATTTCCACTCGCTTGTGAACTGTGAGGGCTGCTCTCATCTTGGTATTCTGATGCGTCAGGGCAGGGGAAAGCAAGTCACAAAGTTCCATGAAAGTGCCCTTACACATGCGAAAGTTTCGCAACCACTGGGAATCATTCCGCACCTGCAACACTATGCGGTCCCACCAGTCTGTGCTTGTTTCCCGGGCCCAAAATCGGCATTCCACGGCTAAAACCTGCCCTGTTAACAGCATGATCTCCAAAGCGCCGGGGCCCGGGGTTTGAGAGAATTCTTTGTCCATGTGCTCGTCGCTCTCATCGCTGCACTGCCGTAGCTGCCTCCTCCTTGCCTGGTTTTCCAGGTCCAGGTTCAGCATAAACTGCACGATAATGTGCGAGGTGTTTACAGTGTTCATGACTGCTGTCTTGAGCTGAGTGGGCTCCATGCTTGCTGTGGTATGGCGTCTGCCCAGTTCACCCAGGAAAAAAGGCACGAAATGGTTGTCTGCCGTTGCTTTCACGGAGGGAGGTGGAGGGAGCGGGAGGATGTACCCAGAACCACCAGCGACAATGTTTTTTGCCCCATCAGGCACTGGGTCACATGGACGCACACCACCAAATTAATATGCTTAGTATGGCCACGTGCACTCAACTTTTGTTTTCTGTTTCCAAAAAACGGTTTCTGTAAAATCGGAATAATCCCGTAGTGTAGACATACCCTTATTTAGTGTGAGAGACTTTCCAAGTGGATTAAGCTAAACAGGAACAAGACACCATTATCCCAGAATAAGAGTGTCCACACATGGCAATATTCAGGAATAGCCATTCCTAGATGGCTCCATGTGTAGTCAAGCCCGTAAGGAGTTCAATCTGTTTAGCTTATCAGAAAGAAGATTGAGAGAGAACTTGATTATGTGATTGTATAAATACCTTCACAGGGAGAAAGTACTGGGTACTGAATGGTTTTTTATCAATCTAGCTGAGAAAGGCATAACAAGAACCAATGGCACAAAGCTGAAGCTGGACAAATTCAAATTAGAAATATGGCACAAATTTTTAATTGTGAGGGTATTTAACCATTGGAACAAACTACTAAGGAAAGTGGTGGATTCTTGACGTCGTCAGATCACGATTAGATGCGTTTCTAGAAAATACACATTAACCAAACATGAAATATGTTTTATTCAGTCACAAATTATTGAGCTTAATACAGTGGTATCTAAGTGAAATTTAATAGCCAGTCATATACAGGAGAGCGGAATATATGATCTATCATCGGTCCTTAAACTCTACGAATCTTTCACTAAAGCTGCCTCATTTAAAGTAAATGAACTAAAATTCACAAGAATCCATCAATCTACTTCCCTTTTTTACCATTTCGCCCCCCAAGATTACATGGTACTGGAGTCATGCAAATCACATTTACTCCTTCCTTTGTAGCGTTGGCAAAAGCTGAAGACACAGTTGTGTGACTGCACTGCAAGGATCCAATCATTAGACACAGTTCACCCTCCTGCATGCTTTCACTAAAATAAACCAGAAATGAAACAGCAGGGGATAACTTTGGTGTTCTGATTCTTGTAACACAGCTACATTGGTTTCCATGGCAACAGGGCTATTTAAGACAAATTTAACACACAAAATCAAGAGACAAAAGGGAAAAGAAGAAAGATTGTAATGGGAAAGGTAAAGAGCAGAAGGGAAATTCCCTCTTTTGCTTGGAGTGCAGGTCTAACCTGAAAGAGCAGAATGTAAAAATAGCACTTTCTGGCTCAGTAGATCTGCTCCCTGTGAAATTCCAATATCAAAAAAATGTCTTACATCTCAGATCATTTCCAAAACCCAAGCACTTGAAAGCAAGAACAAGAATGATTATGGACAACATCTCCCTTCCACTGCTTGTGAAACAGACACTATCCTTAACAAGATAAAGGGATGCAGATTTCACCACCCACACCCACACACAAAAGGAACACTTTGCAAACATTTCAAAAAGTCAGTTTAAAGTCTTAATCTCTAGAAGTACATATTCATACATAACACAGGATTCCTCTTCCTTTTGGGAGGGGCAGAAGTTACAAGCAGGATCAATATCGAGCTATGTCTCTACTAGGAGCACTTTATGGAATGCCAGTATATTATACCAGCAAAGCATTCCAAACATGGATGCAGCACCCCACGAGTATACCAATAAAAGCACAGTTTTGCTAGTATAACTGCATCTACACTAACTGCTTTTGCTGGCATGGCTATGTCTGTCCAGGATCACACCTCATCACAACACTGACCAATGTAGCTACAGCCAGTTGTAGTCTGTAGCCTAGACATAGTCTTAGTTTTATAACAGGATCCCAGATGCAGTCTAAGTATGAAGACCCTGCCATTTCTCTGTAATGAAACACATGCCTACAGAACAGGTACTAGAACCCTGTACCGGCAGTTCCAAAAGTATAGTCCTCTGTTAGTTTCAACTTCTTGATGAACCTTAATTTATTTTATAAGCTGCATGAGCCTCAAGAGATTAAGAAATAACTAGCCTTTGCAAAGTAGGCCAGGAGGAGCTGCTGTAATGGCTTTACTGGTCAAAATGTTTCAAAATTTGGAAACAAAACAATCCATAGTTGCAAAAAACAGGAATACTTGTGGCACCTTAGAGACTAAGGAATGTATTTGAGCAGTACTCCTGTTCTTTTTGCAGATACAGACTAACATGGCTGCTACTCTGAAATCCATAGTTGAATAGTCAAAAACTTTTAAAAAAGAATTAAAATGTTGACAAAGCAGTTTGAGAAAAATCTCAAAATGCTGGACCAACTCCAGAGGCACTAAATGAAATTTGAAATAACAGTGTAATTTTTTACCAAAATTTCAACTAACTAAATGGTCATGAAAACGTTACTTTATTTTTACCCCAGCTCTAGCCTCCACTCCAAGCCAGGCACTGAACCAAAAGGGAGAGCATCCTCTCCAAGAGTGGTGTGTTCCCTTCAGCTCACTGCCAGGGACAGCACAGAGGCATGCCACCCCCAGACAGGGCTGTGGCTGTATCCCACAGTCTAGCCTATAGTACAGGGTATCTGGTTTTACTACTGATATTAGGCTGCTGTCATCTTCACAGAAGATGTAAAATTAAAAATAAAATCCTGACAGCCTACACACACAGTGGCAGCAAAGGAACCCCCTTCAGGTCCTTGGCTGCCAAGAGCTTAGAGGAAAGAGAAAGGAAATAGACATTGTTTCCTAGCACAGGATAAGCGAGTGTAAACCTATTAAACCAGTTTAATTTGTCAGAAAAAAGTAGAGGCAAAAACTGCGAACTATTAACTAATGCATGTTTGTTAGGGAGTAAAAGGACTAAAAAGATTTCTGCCAACTGCCTTGGCCATTAATTCTGCTGTTCTTTGCAGAGTGATCTAATTAAGCAACTCTATCAAGTTTCCTCTACGTCACTCCTGAAGCCTGTTTCCTGGTCACCTTGGCCTCTGCTGGAACTTGGCAAGCCTCTTCTCCATGTGGATGCTTGTGTGACACAACAAATCCCCCCGTAACCTCTACCTATCTCACACCCATTTAACAAATGTGCAAAATTGACCCAGGATTTCCTCCTCAGGGAACAGACAGCAGGTTATATTGACTCTGGCACCTCTCTCTACATTTTAGTGACACATAGCATGGCCCACCTTCCCAAACAACCATTTCAGCTGTTATACCAGGGTCAGGAAACACCCATTCAGTAGTTCAATTAGCCGTTGTATATAGAACAGGAGTACTTGTGCCACCTTATTTGAGCATAAGCTTTCGTGGGCTACAGCCCACTTCATTGGTTGCATAGAATGGAACATACAGTAAGAAGATATTTATACATACAGAGAACATGAAAAATATCTTCTTACTGTATGTTCCATTCTATGCATCTGATGAAGTGGGCTGTAGCCCATGAAAGCTTATACTCAAATAAATTTGTTAGTCTCTAAGGTGGCACAAATACTCCTGTTCTTTTTGCTAATACAGACTAACACGTCTGCTACTCTGAAACCTGTTGTATATAGATACCATATATAAAGGGATAGTGCCCCATGCTCCCTTTCTTCCTCACATGGATGGGAGCCTGCATTCATTGAACCAGGCTTGAGGATGTGGAATAATGGGGTACCACCTCCAAGGCATAGTCTCCTTCACCCAGCCCTACAAGGCCCCTCTGCAAGGGCGCTTCAGATTTGGAAGGGACAGAGAGCTAGCTAAATTGGATGCTGCCCTAGCAGATCCACTCCAAGGACCCATGGCCAAACCAATAGTGCCACAGAACCAAATCCTGAGGTTCTTACCCAGGAAAATCTCAAATGGACTTCAGTGGTAATTTAGTTTAAGAGGACCTCTGTATTCATCCCTATGGCACTAGTGCTAGTGACTGCTGTCCCCCAAACAGAACCAGAGACAGGGCAGAAAGAGAGCACAGGAACCTTAAATCAAATCTCTGAAAAATGCCAAGGGGGGCTCAAACTCACAGTGTGTGGTTGTAGCTCAGGTTCAATAACCACAATATGTCACCTTGAGCCACCCAGTTAGAATGATAGGCTGCTTGGAAACTCTTTTGCTTTAACAGAGCTCTAGTCTTTGTGCACACACATGTATTACTTTTTAGGTGCCTCAGTTTGGCACCCAGGGACCTGAACTGCCAAATGTAGCCCTGAATAACTTCTTCAGACTAACCCCTCTGAAAGGGCAGTGGGTGCTCTGCACTAGCAGACATAAATCCCAAGTGACTGAGACCAGTTTGAGAAGGATGAGAGCCAGTTTGAGCCCTCCCAAGATATGCACAAAAACCATTAGGAGATAATTTTGTAAAACGTTGGGGGCTTTGCTGTATCGTGGGAACCCCTTGCTTAAATAATCCCAAAATTTGAACCACTAACACTACCCAGCATCCCCCTGAGGCATGGAAAGGGAAACATGTGGATTTGAGAGCACTTAGAATAGTCCATCTTTAAACAAAGTGATCTTAACCTCAACTATAGTGGAGCTAGTGTTCTGCTATGATAAAAATTATGAAGGGGGCCTGTTATCAGGATTAGAAGTGTTAAAACTAGGGAAGAGAAGACCTGAAGAGATGCAGCAGGATAATTGATTTATTTTCCTTAAGTTTCAACCAATTTATTTTTGTTGTATATAGTTCTAAATTTGATTTTAGAGTACATTAATTTACGATTGGATACTTATATTTGAGGAATGAAGATCAGCACTCCGGATCTGAATAGTTAAGACTTGACTGGATGATATCCAAAACTATTCTGAACAGGGAAAGTATCACATCCCTGCTAGAGGCAGGTCCAAGCTACAAAGATCAGATTCAAGGGCTGGCTCTTACAAAGTAAGTGCACTTAGATTTCATTAACTTAAGTAGGAGTTGAGGTCAATCAAAGGATCAGGACCCAAAGAAGACGCTAAATTTGGTGGGATCTGGGGATTTTGTTTGGACCCCTCTCCACTCCTCACTAATCTAAAGTTATTTACTGGATTGATATCCTTGTTGGGCATTGTATCTGCAATTTACTAGTCAATGATAAAAACAAACCCAATTTTGCATTCTTCTGCTGTTCTTCATCATGTTTGACCATGCATGTCCTCCTACCCAAGAGACCTGCCTATGAAAATAGATGGTGACCCAGACTGGGCCTGAGAAAAACTACTGAAACCTGATCCTACTATGGATGTAAAAGTTTAACCAGTTAACTGATAAGCTTGATGCTTATCAGTTCCAGTTAACGATTAAAAAACAATTAAACAAGCACCCGGGGCTCTGCTGCTAGCCCATGCACAGGGTCCTGGCTGTTGGCCCCGCACCCGGATGCCAGGCACTGGTGGCAGCAGAGCCCCAGGTGCAGGGCTGGTAGCTGGGACCCCAGACGCGAGGGGGGAGCAGCTGGGACCCCAGGCGCATGGGAGGGAGGGTGGCTGTGGGGATCCTGGGAATGCAGGGGGGCAGCAGAGCCCTGTGTAAAACATGGGGGGGCTGCAGCATCCCCACACCTCTAGTTCCCCTGTTTAACTGTTTAACAACTGATTGAATTTCAATAGGTTAAGCGGTTACTTTTTTACCTGCTATTTACATCCTAGTCCTAGCATAACTTTATAACTTGCTAAAACATGTTCTTGTCCTACTCCTATTTGAAGGTAAAAACCACACAGTTTAAATTGCCCGAGAACAAAACTGCTGTGATTAAATTCTTCCAGACATCAAACTCGTATTGGATGGGGAGAGAAAGAAAATGCCAGTCAACTAAAGAGACTAATAAAACTGTGGCTGAGCAACATATGGATTCAATACATCCTGCAACAGAATATTTGCAGTCTCCAGGACAGAACAGCTGTTGGCAAAATAGTCATTCTACAAAGAAATAATTTCAAAAAATGTTAGAAATCTGACAGCGTTACTGTCTATGGGTCTAAATAAATACATTAAGTGTTTTGCTTTAATTTTGCACTGAATATTCATTCAAGGTTTGGAAATTTACATAATTTGAACAACATTTGGAGCCAACCCCTCGAAGCCCTGAGACCCAGAAGGATTGAAAACAATATCCACTGCATGCGTGTACTAATACTGTGTAAAGTTCAGTAGCCAACTCATCCAATCAGGCTTGGCTAGGCTGTTTCCTGTGGGGGGCCAGGTGTGGATTTACTCTTCCAGCAAACATACAATAGAGGCCTCTGGAATCAAGCAGGAAATCTCACCCTAACAGACATTTTCGTAATCAAAGGACTAGAGAGGCTGGCCCAGATCTGTGCTGGCTGTGCACAACCCAGGGACTCCCCTACAGAACTGCCTGGTATGCACGGCACTATGGAGTGTTGCAAGAAGTGCAGCAGGGCTGACAACCTGGCCCCTAGATGCTATTCCTAGCTCATCCAGTCTTCTGCCACCTAAATTCAAGGGCTCCAGTCTGCTTCAGAGAGTGGGAGGGGAGTATAAATCCATAAATCCTGACAAGGTAGCCACCAGAGGGGAATCAGGTCCACACAATGTGTTCCATCTCCACAGTTTCACAGAAGGCCTTCCACTGGCTCTGAAAATTGAGTTCCAGAGATCTAGAGCACAAAGGGGCATGGCAAGGAGAGAGCCACTTTCTGCTCCATCATCTTATCCGCCCCATCTCACCCCAATTGCACAGTCCAAACCATCACATGTTTGTCAGGATAATATGAATGGTTTCCTCCTAAGTGCTGTGGGTCATGATAGCATAGGCTTGTGGGCAAGAAGCATTCTCCATCGAGTGTGGGAGGTGGGCAGAAACAGCCAGGAAAAATCCCCTGCAAAAAGCTCCAGCTTAAATTTTACTCAGTGGTTAGTTCAGTTTTAATTTTAGCCAAGCTGCTTCAGCCCCTCTGTCCTTGAGATAATCAGGGCTTTAACCTTCTTCTTTATTATCCTTTGTTTAAGCTGGTTTATTGGCATGTGAACGACAATGACAAAGTTAGAATTCACTGAATTATATTGGTTTTTTTCCTCCAGTTAAACAACAGGCAGTGTGGATTAATCCTAGGCCTTGGGGTAATAGCTCCCTGCTTTATTTATTACAGGGTAGCTGATAGGAAGCTCTTTGTTAGAGATCTTGGACTCTGAACCTTGCTTCCCGCCTTGATTCACCAGTCTAGATTGGGTGGCCTTCCCAACATGCTGAAAAACTCACCTCTTCTCTCAGGCTTTGCCTAGGGTGGGAGAAGCGAGGACACTCAGCAACTCTAAGCCCCAGTCTCTTTAACAGGTGTTTATTCTCTACCTCTACTATTAAAAACAATTAACTTTTACTGTCTTCTGAACTTGTACTCCCCCAATCCCATCTTGCTCAGGACTTCAGAAGCTAAATTCTGCTCTCGGTTGAATCAGAGTGAATCCAGAGCAACTGCATTAACTTCAGAAAAGCTTCTCCAGATTTACAGGAGTGTGCCAGAGTAGAATCCATCCCAACTGTGGTTTATTATATAGTTCCAAGTTTGTATGGCTTGTAACCAGGGCCGGCTCCAGGCACCAGCTTAACAAGCAGGTGCTTGGGACGGCCAAGGGAGAGGGGCGGCAGGTCCCTCACTCCTTCTAGGAGTGAAGGACCTACCGCCGAACTGCCGCCACCGATCGCGGCTTTTTTTTTTTCCCCCAATTGCCACCGCCGGTCGTGATTGCGGCTTTTTTTTTTTTTTTGCTTGGGGCGGCAGAAATGCTGGAGCCGGCCCTGCTTGTAACCACATCTTACTTTGGGGACCATTTGAGACTTCTCTATTACTGCCTCTCAGGGTTTCAATGTAAGGGAGCAATGCTCCAGTTGAGGTGAGTACGGGCCAGGTAATGGGATGAAATTAAATACGGGACATTTAAGCAGTGTGACCCTGATCCTGAAAAGGATCATACCAGAAACACTTCCTGGCAGGCAGGTTTCTTAGGCTGTGGAATAATCTCCCAAGGGTAGTGACAGAAGTTTCATCTGTTGGGACATTTAAAAAGAGGCTAGACTAAACACTGGAAGATGTGGTGTAGGAAACATTCTTGCATGGGGAATATATAGGATGACAAAACATGTCTTCTCCATCTCTCACGTCTACACTACAAGTACAATATTAGCATACCCTTAATGAAATGCCAGGTTTT
Organism: Malaclemys terrapin pileata; assembly: GCF_027887155.1. Lineage (NCBI taxonomy): Eukaryota > Metazoa > Chordata > Testudines > Emydidae > Malaclemys > Malaclemys terrapin. The sequence goes on along the minus strand of NC_071510.1, from coordinate 98,037,933 downwards.
GCTTTTGAGGTGTTATAATAAAACAGAAATCTGAATGTTTTAAACAAAAGGCTAATGGATACAGACATTGCGACCATATTGTGTTGCATTTATATTGCCAGGTCCTGTTTTTCATGTATCAACATGCTTGAACATTAATTCTTGGCACACCTAAAGTGGTTTCTGGAGGGTTTTTTTTGTGTGTGTGTTTTGTTTTGTTTTTAAATCAACAAGATCAATGATTGAAATAAGAGCCAAAATAAATGTGAGTTTCATTTCTGGCAGCTATGCAAGTTTTAAGATGCACTTCAGCAGATTTCTGCCTGGAACATCTGCCTTGAGCTAGCAATACATTGAGTAAGATTGTCACCCTTCCGAACGGAATTCCTGTTTCCTTTTCTTTCACACACGTACAGGCTGCTTATCAGGCCATCTAGAGGGACACAAAGGTCTGTGTGATTAAAATAAAAAAAGCTGTCACTTATATCCGTGAGCCTCAGCAGAAAGGAAATTCACTTTAGTATGCACTAAAATGCATTGAAACTGAACAATAGCCACCCCACAGCTGGGTTTCAAAGGTCTGACAGGAACAACACTAAACACATTTTTATCTCATACAAGACTTATCCAAAATATGGAATGCTTGATTAAAAGTGACCAAAACAGACTAATTCACCTAGAGGTATAAAAGTGGTGTGAGTGAAGAATCAGTCCCTATGCATTTTTTTTTTGTACTTGTCAAACTTATTTGAATTATTCTCAAATATTAGCTGGTTGATAAATAACGGATACCGATAAGTTTTGAAGGGAGTTAATTTTCCTTTCCTTTATATCAGAATTAGGAGTTTAATAGATTTTTAAATAATTTCTTCAATCTTGTCCCAATTATGCACCATTTGATTTAATGCTTAGGTTGGGACACTGTTACATTTAAAATGTCGTCTGCATAAATGATTGTTCATCCTCTCTCTCTCTCTAGACTAATATACAAATCCATAAGCCTTCTTTTTACAATATTAATGCTCCTAAAGAAATTAATCACCTTTCCAAGTGTTTCAGAAATGATCTTGCTATGGGTGAGTTCTAAAATAGTCATACTTGCTTAGTAACGGTCAGTATGATCTAAGTGCTTTTCATTTTTGCCTCGTGGGATCTTCCTGTTTACTTTTAGCTCCCACACTATTCTCTCTCTTCTTCTACAAGAAGAAATCCAGTTGGCTAAAAGCTAGGGCTACCCATCCTCCGTGACTAATATGCTAATATAGAGGATCTTATGCTGTCTGAAGGACAATGGGCAAGTAATAAGCAGTCAGGATACTGCTGATGCTGACCTTACTAATAGAGAAGCTTCCAAAAGAGAAAGCTGAGAACTTCTTCACAACACCAAAACCCTGCCCTTTCTCATTCACAGTCTGCTGGAACTTCCTCGGGCCTTTCAATAAATGCAATTATTTCTTAATAGCATTGTAAATGCTACAGGTGGGAACGTCTAAGAAAAATTATACAATACACTGCCTTTGTGAGGTGACAGAGGGAATTCTTCTCATAAAAATATGGAGATCTATGTGTATGTCTACACCACAACATGAGCCCAGGCTTAAGCCTACTCCTCCCCCCACTTGCATTTACACTGCAATTTCACTGCCCCAAGGCTCAGACCCAGGGTAAACACTCAACTTATGGGCGGTGAGTATTGCAGGCCAGGGGAGGCTAAGCCTCCCCAGACAGCCAGGCATGGCCCTACCCACACTCCACCCTGAGGCACCCTCCTGCTCTTCCCTAGTGGCCCCAGCTCAGGCTGCTGCTCTTCCCCGAAGCAGGTGGTGCCCTGGGGCTGGGGCTAGGATGTGCTAACCAGCACACTGGGCAGGCTGGGACTCAGGGCGGCTGAGGCAGGGCTCCTCTGGCCCCAGTGGGGGGCTCAGGGCTCCAGCAGAGGGTGGGGGCTAGCTCCCTCAATGAGCAATTCACATGCTGCCTATCGCTCAAGTCCAGGGTTCCTTAACAGGTCAGTTGACTCAAGTCCCACTAAACCTGTGCTTACATTGACATGTAGACATACCCAGAATTGTATTTTTAACCCTATGTTAAGACTTTTCTAACCTGTACTTGAACTTAGGGCTCTGGTGTCCACACTGCAGTGCACAGACCCGAGTCAAAATAACTATATCCCAGAGTTCCTAGTGCTCCCCTTCCCCAAAATGTGGTTGCCCCTGTCCTAGGACCATGGTGCATCGTGGGAAAACTTTACTGCCCACCCTGCATGTTACCAGGAAGCAGCTTGCTTTGCAAATAGCTTGATCGGTTTGCTCTCCATTGCAAACCCAGGAGGTGCTCTGATATTGTGCTTGCAGATCGGTGATCAGAAGAGAATGGGTTAATGCTGAGCTGAGCTGTTGCTGTTTGCAAAGTTGGGGTGGCTTCGGTTTTTAATAGAGTGGATTGTAGATTGTTTAGATAGAGAGGACTAAAGAAGTTTTCCCATGGAATTGTGGGATACTTCCAAACAGGGCCGTCCCTAGCTATTCTGGGGCCTTACGCAGCCCCCCCCCCCATGGGGGGGGGTGGGGGATGGGGCCCCAGGCCTCCATGGGGGCTGGAGGGGCTGGCCCCAGGCCTCCATGGGGGAGAGGCAGGGGTGGGGAGCCTAGGGAAGAGACGGGGCAGGGACTGGAGCAGTATACAGCTGCGCAGGGCACCAGGAAGTTTGGTGCCCCAAGTTTCCTGGTGCCCTAGGCAGCTGCGTACTTTGCGTATGGGTAAGGATGGCCCTGCTTCCAAATGACTCCTGGGATCCGAGTCAGCCGGAATTGTGGCTACACTGCAAAGCAATAGGACTCAGACCCTGGGTCCTGGCTCGACTTGAGCTCAGACCCTCCAGCCCTGGGTTAGTGCAATTGCAATATAGACACAAGGGGGGTTAGGCTTGAGCCCGGGCTTACATTACAGTGTAGTCAGACCCATAGAGAACCTTGGGCTTGAGTGCCTAACATAGGTCAGCTGACTCAAGTCCCACTAACCCTGGGCTTACAGAAATGTCTACACTGCAATGTATGGCTCAGGGGGTTGGTAATGGGATGTTTTTATCATTGCTCAAATCCAACCCAAGTCACTAGAAACTAGAAGTTACCATCTGATGGTTCTTTATTTGCTTATGTGAACTGAGTTGAGTCCTTTCGCCATGGAATTTGGGGAAGTGAACTTGGAGGCAGTGCAGAGGCACAGGGACTAGGGTGACCAGACATCCCGATTTTATCGGGACTGTCCCGATATTTGCTTCTTTGTCCCATGTCCCGACCAATGTCCCGCCTCCTCCTTCCCCCATTGGCTCCCTCCCCAAATCCCCGCCCTGGCCCCGCCTCTTCCACAACCACGCAGCATTCCTCCTCCCTCCCAGGCTTGCAGAATGGCGTCGCAAGCCTGGAGGGAGAGGGTGGCGGCGGTGCCTGGATCCTGGAGCTGGTGAGTCAGCTCCGGCACCCAGGCACCGGGCAGGCAGGCAAAGGGGAGCTGGCAAGGGAGGAAGACTGTGAGCCCCCCACCGTGCCAGAGGGCTCCTGCCCAGGCCGCTGCACCCGGGTCTGGAAGCGCAGCCTGGAGGTTGCTCCAGCCCTGCAGCCCGCGGGGCAGTGCGGAGCGGGCAGGGGCCGGGTGGGCGGCGCGGGGGCCTGGGCCAAATCCCTGCTGCTGCCGGGGAGCCCCGTGCCTCTCCCTCCTGCTCGCGGCTGCAGCTCCTTCCCGGCGGGATGTGCATCCCGGCCTGCCCTGGGCACATGCAGTGTGCGTCCAGCTGCTCCTTCCAGGCAGGAGGGAGACTAGGCGTGGGGGACGCGCCCTGCATATGCCCGTGGCGGCCGGGGGGCGGAAGGCTCCGCGGGGAGGGCAGAGCGCGGGGCCGGGGCCTGCTAATGCCCCAGGCCCCTTTTAAAAACTCTTTTTTTGCTCTGCCCCCCCTTTTTGCTCCGCCCCCTTTTTTGCTCCGCCCCCATCCCGATATTTTATACTGCTAATCTGGTCACCCTAACAGGGACTCCCCATGGAAGGCCCCTGTCTCTCTCAGATCTCAGAAGTCCCACATGTAACTAAAGAGGTTGGCAGGTTCTCTGGGCCAACCATTCTGTCTAATCTGCACAGGGCCGGCTCCAGAGTTTTGGCCGCCCCAAGCAGCCAAAACAAAAAACAAAACCAAAAAAAGCCGCGATCATGATCTGCGGCGGCAATTCGGCGGGAGGTCCTTCACTCCCAGGCGGAGTGAGGACCGTCCGCCGAATTGCCGCTGAATACCTGGACGTGCCGCCCCTCTCCGGAGCGGCTGCCCCAAGCACCTGCTTGAGAAGCTGGTGCCTGGAGCCGGCCCTGAATCTGCAGTAGAGAAAAGCTGCCCCCATTGAGGGAACACCTGTAAATCCAAATCTATGAAGTAACCAATCTCTTAGATAGAGGAAAAATTGGCTCGTAGACCCCAGTCCTGCAAACACTTAAACATTTGTATAGCACTTTACACACTGAGTCACTCCATTGACTACCAGGCTTTTTAAAGTTAAACACATGCCTAAGTCTTTGCAGCATCATTCCTGGGTATTTTAATATAGTGAATTAAATTTTGAGGACACTGAAAGCTGAATCTATGGGTGTCCAAATGTATCCAATACTGTATCTGTTCTTTCCCAAATGTATAAGTGCCTTAAGCTATGGCAAGGCATGTTTCAAAGGCCAATGAACACACTTAGTACATTGTGAAGCATGAGGCAGCAGCTTTTTGACTTCAACAATCTGACGTGTGTGATAATGGAGTAAAATAAATGCCTTGGTGTGTCTTAATAATGTGGTTATTACATTTTCAAACCTGCAAATTAAAAAGTTTGCAAACATAACCTTTCCCCCCTTTTCTAGCGTGTAGGTTCCATAGTAGAATGATACATGTAAATACACCTGCTTAGATGGCCAAGTGATGGTAATTGTGGGAACAAAGCTGTGCCTGCAATTTGTAGGTGCAAAAAGAAAGTACAATTTCTGAAAATCTGGCCTTTAAATGGTACCCTCAAGCTGGCAGGGAAGTCTCTTGGGGGCAGGAAGAGGATGGCAGTAAAGTAATGAAAGATCACTTATTAGTCATACAGCTGTCACTTCAACTAGGTCAAATTTAGATTTCTTGAATGCTAATGTTACAACAACTAAAAGCAGACAAAGCCAACTTGCAACTCTGCTATGCTTCCACAGACCGTGTAAAATTGGTGACCACTAGCAGCAGACACCACTGTAAATTGTTCAGTGGATTGACAATGTGTTGAAAGCAGCAGGGTTTAATCCAAAAGATAAAGAGATAAGAAAAATAGTGGCAATTAATGCTTCAGCTGATGGGCTACCCTTTGAGAAAGTAACAATAAGTCTTTCCACAGGAACATTGTAGGACTTATTTTTTGTGATTAACTTTTACTCGTTCCCCACACTGAAGCACAGAACGTTTCACTATGACTAGAGGCTAACCTTTTCCCAAATTACCAACCCCTGGATGCCTGGTAGGATGTGCACAGTGTTCATGAAGAACTTCCGAAGGTTTATATTATAATTGAGAAGGAACATAATGATCTCTCTATTTTGTGACCTACTGCAAATACAATGTTCATGACTTTCCAAGTCCTATTATTCATATTAGTGAAAGTTTGCAATTTACATATCACCTAGAAAATGAACAAGTTATTGTCTATTAAAGAAAACATGACAAGACCTTTTTAATTGCTACATAATTAGCCTTGAGCCTATGAAAAAATGAACTGCAATGATCCTGAATGTAAATCAGTAACCAAAGAAGCTTTTGAAGGGCAAAAATAGAACGTGTTTATGGATGGCATGCGTGCTAGGAATCTAGATATGCTATCATTATACAGAATAACAAACATTTTTCAGCTGAGACCTCATGACATTTGTTCTATACCTGGAAGACTCAATCAGTCTAACAATTACCTCATGATGACAATGCACATCACCATGACAGACAATATATGCAGCCATAATTACCATTCTTTGCTATTACAGGATTAAAAAGGAAGAAGAGGCTGCACTCCAAAGAACAGTGAGGAAACGGAGTATTTTGGACATCGGACAGAAGAACAATCTTATGGAAGACTTGCTCCAGTCTGCCACCTCAGAGATCACTTTACATTTCAGTGGGCCATTCCTCGGCTCAACTCCAGCCACTTTGCAAAACAAAGCAGCCTTAAATCTAGCTTATCTGGCTCCTTAAGAATGCCTCTTGTATAGGGGAAGCCTCTCGTGGCATAGAGCCACAGTAGCAGCACAGTACGCCTATATCATCTGCACATTTGGCACTGGTAGAGGAAGTGTGTTCGAGACAAAGGGGGCATACTTGAAGCAGCTCTAGGTCTTGGAGATCCTTGGCCAATGGAATGACCTCTTGGGCACCCTGGAAAGCTGATATAAAGCTAGAACAGCCTAAAAGCAGCTCTAACTTGTGCCAGGGACCTTGGCTGGCATAAATCAGTCCCAGGATCTGGGAGCAGCACAAGTAGGTTAAAGCCACCTTTGCCCCCTCCCACATGCTTTACATTCTTGTTCCAAAATATTGGCAGATCTATCCCATACATAAAAGCCAACATAACGCAAATCAGTCCAGCAGACTTGCACCCACCCAGACTATCAGCAAATAGTTTCTCATTCCAAATGCTTACCAGACATGAAAAACAATGAGAAGTAGACAACTTCAGGATCGGAATAGAAATAAAAATCCCACACTTTGCTGCAGGTGGTGCTATAGCGATCATTAGTCATAATTTTATCCTGTTTAACTGGGTTATTACTATTATTTTATTCCATTATTTTTCCAGAGGCTCTCTAGAATCATGGCTGATGTCAGGTATTGTTTCCATTGTTGGTTTTATAACATATTGCCCTGAATGTCATATTGACCTTTTATATGCAATGAAAATAATCATTAAAAAAAAAAGTGGAGAAAGGATCTGCCCACTATAACAAACAAACAAACAAACAACATGCTTTTGGACTACCAATAGCATTTATATGGTACCTTTCATCCGGGGATCCCAAACTGCAGAAGCATTGCACACAGATTACAACCGCTATACATTTGTTAGGGCACCTTGAAGAAAAGCAAATGAAACATGAACAGTTTATGGCAACATTCATAGCGATTATATAAACTTTTATTATTAATAATACAGTACTTATTAAGGAGGCTGTTTCACCTATCCTTGAAGTGTAGTTACTTCTGCAGTGGAATGCAGCAGCTGTTCAACAATGTACAGCAACACAGAAGGGTGAATTTCTACCTCACTGAGCTGCAGCAGGGCTCAGCTTGACTCTCTAGCTAGAGAGACCTAGCCAAATCCCTTAGGGGTGGTTGATGCAGGCAAGAGCTGCGTAATGATATCGAGGAGATCCCTACACTGCAATTTTAAAGCCCTGCAGCCTGAGTCCCATCAGGTGACATGGGCCAGCCACAGATGTTTAATTAGGATTACCATACGTCCGGATTTTCCCGGACATGTCCAGCTTTTTGGGCCTCAAATCCCCGTCCGGGGGGAAATCCCAAAAAGCCGGACATGTCCGGGAAAATAGGGAGGTAGGGCGTGGCGGTGCGGGGCCGGGGGGCTGGCGCAGTGCTCGGCGTGGTGCTGGGCCAGGGGCCGGCGCGGTGCTGGGCCGGGGGCCGGGCCAGGAGCGCGGGCACTTGGCCGGGGCCCCAGCCGGGCGGGAGACACCAGTGCCAGAGCCTCTTGGCTGGGCCAACCGCCGAAGGGAGCTGCTCGGCCAGGGGGGCCGGACTGAGCTGCATCGCACCGCACCCCGCCCCAGCTTACCTGCTGCCTCCCTGTTTCAGGCTTCCCGCGAACATTTGATTCGCGGGAAGTAGGGGAGGGGGAGGAGCAGGGGACGGAGTTGGGGCGGGGCCGGGGCCCCATGGAGTGTCCTCCTTTTTAAAAATTAAAATATGGTTACCCTAGTTTAATAGCAGGAATGTCTACATACACTGCAATGACAACCTAGGGCCCAGGAGACTAACTAACATGGGACTTACTGCACACCAAGAGACCTTTCAGGACAAATCCAAATGGACTCCAAAACCACACCGGTGAAACTCAGTATTTAAGATCTTGCCAATCAGGATTGCTTCCAGCTTTTCAGGCCTGAAAATATTTCCAGCTAAACTTGGATGGTTTGCAGTGTATGCATGTGCTCACAATCGGGTGACCTTCATGTAGTTTGGAGTTTCACAATGAAGAGCTTTCACCTATGAACAAAGGTTTTCAACCTTAGGGTTCATGCCAAAACCTTTACATAGCAATGACCCTCTTGCGGGAAAAAGAGAAAACTAGGTAGTGTAAAGGGCACAAACGACTGGCAGAAAGTGAAAGGTGATCAGTACAACAAGAACAAGTTGTTCAAATCAGAGGTTTATGACATTACTGGCAGGATAGTCTCTTCCCTCTTCTCCAGTGCAACAGGCCTCATCTTTAGGGTTACCACCCATCAGGGTTTCCCTGGACATGTCCGGCTTTTTTACCTTTAAATGGCCATCCAGGGGGGATTTCTAATAAGGTAGAAATGTCCGGGATTTCCCCCTTCCCCTCATGCAGAGTGCGGTGCAACTGATTGGACGGCTGTGCCTGATTGAAAGCCGCTCACAGCCACTGGGGCCTCTAGCAGCCAGAGTCCCTCCCCCTCCCCTGCTCCCTCTTCCCCCGCAGAGCAGCGCCTTATTTGTTTGGCTGCATATGGAGCCCACAGCTCTCCCTCGGCCTGGTTGGGGGGGGGGGGGCAGGCAAGGGACAGGGAACGGGGGGGTTAGATTGGTCGGGGGTTCTGGGGGGGGCTGTCAGGAGAAGGGGGTGTAGAGAGCAGTTGGGGCAGGCAAGGGCAGTATAGATACTGTTGCCACCAGAAGGTTGGGGGGACTCTCCCTGCATAGTTCTGACTCCAGGAGGACACTGGGTAAAAGGTGGATTAAGACTGTCTGGGTCTCAATCTCCCCTTCTCACCATGGTGTAGCTATATTACAGCGACTAATATATGAAATGTATATTTATGGGGCAATAGTAAATTAAACCCTGGTCTACACTGGGCAGGGGATCCATCTAAGTTATGCAACTTCAGTTAAGTGAATAACATAGCTGAAGTCGATGTACTTAGATCGACTTAACGTGGTGTCTTCACCACAGTGAGTCGACTGCTGCCGCTCCCCCGTTGACTCTGCTTGCGCCTCTCGCAGCGCTGGAGTCCAGGGGAGAGCGCCTGGGGATCGATTTATCATGTCTAGACTAGACACGATAAATCGATCCCTGCTGGATCGATCACTACCCGCTGATCCGGTGGGTAGTGAAGTCATACCCTAAGAGTCCTAATTCTGTGTCTCATATATCACAGTGAGAAAAACAAGCTGTTTATGTTGAAATGCAGCAGGAAACAGCATGTGCTATTTATGGGACACTGGCACTTTCCCACTCCTATCATGGAACTTTCCTGACAATGTGGCTTTTAACTGGATAAGGACTTGCAAAATGTATTCAGCTGCACCCCAAATACTATCATGGGGAAATACCTGGTCAGTTGATGCCTATATTGGTATTGTCTTATTCACGAACACATACACACACTTATCAGTGGGTTCTCTGGGGGTATTCAGTTTCTGGGGCCTATACATCTCAGGGTATGTCTACACTGCAATTAGACACCTGCAGCTGGCCCATGCCAGCTAACTCAGGCCTGTGGGGCTGTTTCATTGCAGTGTAAACTTCTAGGCTCAGGCTGGAGCCCACACTCGAGGACCCAGCAGCCCAAGCCCAGAAGTCTACACTACAATAAAACAGCCCCACAGCCCGAGCCCCATGAACCCGAGTCATGTGGGTTTTTAATTGCAGTGTAGACATTCCCAATAGTAGACTTTGAGGGTATGCCAGCTGTAATGCCAACTGAGCTTAAAAAAAGAAAAAAATCCAGAGAGCCCTCTGTAACCTTTCACCTTGCAGTGTTCTCAGCGCATAACCTCACAACAAATCTTGAAACCGGATGGTGAACTCTGTTTATCATCACACTGGGACTTTCCCATCAGCAGTCCAGGCCAGTGCTGTTATCACAAGGGCTGCTTACTGATTTTGCAAGATACCGCACATTACTTTGGAGAGCACCAATGAATGCTTTGCCCACCAAAACTCCTTATTTTGTAACCAGGAGGGGAAGAAAACCTCATTCACTATTTATCTGATGACTTTGTGTGATTTCTGCGATAGTTTGACTAGTTATTTCCAGATGTTAAAAGTCAAGCATTAAAGATTTCTGACATATCTAGGCAAATTACTTCAAGCTCAGATTAATTTTCTTTCACAGACTGTTGAGTCATCTACTCCTCTGAGGAAATGAGCAAAGTCCTAAGAAAGTCATACATTGAGATATTTGCATTGCATTGCTGCTACTTTTATTATCTATTTGATGAAGTAATGCAATTTTCTTCCTCCCTCCTGTTTTTCAATTGCAGACAACCATTAAGCATTTCAGGCTCTGGTACGTATCCTATTCACTAAAAACATGTAGGTTTATTAAGTACTGTGATTTTATGTATTCTCACGTCCTAATTAACTATCCTCTCTTAAAGGAATTGTAAGTTCTTCCAATGCATTTCCATTAGGTGTACACACATTATGTGCACACCCACACACCCCATTGTAAGCTTTTGGGGGCACGGGATGTCTTTTAGTTCTGTGTTTGTACAGCACCTAGCACAATGGGGTCTTGGGTCAAGACTGGGCTCGTAAGTACTACCGTAATGCAAATAATAAGACATATGCAACCCCGTAGTCAAAGAATAGGAATTGGAAGACATCCTCAGTTCTAATCCCGACTAACACCGATTTCTTCTATGGCCTTCAGCAAGTGACATGGGGAAAGATTGTTTTTTAAAAGTTAGGCCTGAATTTATGCATGTTGAATTGTGCACCCAGTTAGTGCAAGTGCACATGCAAATTGAGTATTTGCGTGGCAACGGTCAGTATAACTCTTTGAAATTTAGGGTACGTCTATACCCAGCCGCTAGTTCGGCGGCTGGCAATCGAACTTCTGGGTTCGACTTATCACGACTTGTCTGGACGCGATAAGTCGAACCCGGAAGTGCTCGCCGTCGACTGCGGTACTCCAGCTCGGCGAGAGGAGTACCGCGGAGTCAACGGGGGAGCCTGCCTGCCGTGTGTGGACCGAGGTAAGTTCGAACTAAGGTACTTCAAACTTCAGCTACGTTATTCACGTAGCTGAAGTTGCGTACCTTAGTTCGATTTGGGGGTTTAGTGTAGACCAAGCCTAAGACTACCTCATAACACTGGGCATTAGTGAGGACATCCTTACATTGGACAGGACTTCCTCATGAGGTTACTATTTAGAATATTGCATGGAAAGTTCTCCTAAGGTCCAGGTTAACTGGGGCCAATGTCGAACTTTTCGTTTCCTGTTCACTTTGCCTTTCAGAAGCCTCAATGCCTGGTTACACTTTCCAGCCGTGCAGTCGAGCTTACAGATTTGTAGCTTCAGAATTCTAAGGTGGCTTCCATCAAATCTTAAAGTCTGGCCTATTTGCAGACACTCTAATTTCTTCCTCATCCCTTGTGCAAGATGAGTGAACCTCACATAGAACCGTGACTCGACATTTGCTGTCCAAGGCCCATGAGCCAGGCCCTAGAGCCAGTATGACGAGGGCCACTTAAATATGAAAAGCAATAAAAAGTTCCAAATTCAGCCCCACCTTTTTTCTGAACCAAGCTCTCTTTCAGTCATGCAGTCCTGAGCTCAATTTTCTTCACCGGAAGATGCACATCTTGCTTCATCTGTCTCCCTCTTACCTTTGTAAACGTATAGATTAAAGAATCAATTGAGTTTTCTGTTAATGCCTCTCGTCTGTCTACTGCTTCTACAATAAATGCACCTTTTCAGCAGAGCTGCTTTGAGTTTGGTGGCACCCCATTCAAAGAGTTCAAGTGTCACCCCGGCTTTGAACTATGCTGCAGTCAGCTCAGGCAGATCGCCAGCTCATAAAGACATTTCAATTTCAAAGCAGGGAAACGGTTTTATATTTCTTTGCTAAACAGAACTTGAGCCCACTAAATCTTCTATAAAATTGGAAGATTAAGCACAGTGCATGATCTATTGGAAAGAAAGGAACAAAACAACTGTATTGCAGATGTAGAGAGCTTAGCACTCCTCCGCCCCCCTCTCGCCCCAGCCAGACCCCTGAACTCAGCCATATACCCCCTCGGCCTCACTAGGTTATAAACACCCACTTCCTAAAGATGCCAACTCCCAGATCTGCATCAGTATGCTAGTTGCTTCACGGGTGTGTTGGCAGTCTTGGATCCCACCACCACAGGCTTAAAATCTGAGGCCTCATTGCTGCATTCTATGCAGGTGGGCTCCTGAGCGTACCCGTAGTCCCACTGACTTCAATGGGGCTCCCACTGTGCAGAATTCAGTACAGGAGCAGGGCCTAAATGGATATTGCATGAATGGAGACAGGGGGATGGATTGGAATGAGAGGCAGAAGGATGGAGCAGTGTGGATTTTTTAGGCTGGGATTTTCCAAGGAGTCTAACGGTGTTGGATACCTGAATCCCAAAGAATTCAGTGCAGCTGGGAACCTAATTCCCTTAGGCTCTGTTGAAAATACCAGTCTTAGCCTATTTGTTTTTATTAACACTCATTTCCTCTTTTATAATCAAACCTCAGTAAAATAAAGTAGCCATTTGTCTAGTATCTGCATTCACCTATCGTGTAAGGGAGTCATCTGGTAACTGGGCCATAAGTGCAGGGCCAGACTGTCCCCTGAAGAGCCCTCCCTTGCAAATAGAGAGGGTGGGGCTGTCTGCTACCTCCACATCACCAGCTTGTTTCCCAGGACTACAGGGAAGGCTATGCTGTCTGATGACATGAAGACAGGTGGCTAGGAAATAGGGCAGGTGGCCAGGAGGCAGCTTGGAGGCATGTGACCAGATTGCACTACACTTCAGACAGATCCCTTGGAATCGGTAGAGATCCCAGGGAGTCTTTGGGCTTAATACCAAATCCTCTGCCAGTTCCAAGCAGAGACAGCCCCACCCCCCATCTTTCCCCAAGAGAAAAGACTCAGGGAGGGGAAAGTCATGCCCTCCTCCATAGAATTTTTAGCAGTAAGGAGCTATCTTATTGATTTGGACCTTCCATTTCATCCCCTACTGTCGTTTTGTCCTCTTTGATTTAGTCCTCTCATTTCATCCTACCCTAGTTTATGACTAGATAGTTAAAAGCTCCCATTACTACCACAGTAGTTTGTTCGGTTCATAAATCTTTGGGTTTCTCCCATCATTTCTTCCTCCTGCTGTTTCCTCAGCAGTTCACCACATATTCTAGATGCAACTTATTCCATTATAGCTAAAATTAGGCCAAAGGCTCCACAGTGCCAGCAGTGCCTCTGAAGTCCCCTTTTTCTTTTACTACTGAATCTTCCTCTCTGTAGAATACTTACAGTGCTTTGAACAGGTAGCATTCCACGTACAAACATTAAATAAATTAATCCTCACAGCTCCTGTGTGAGGTGGGTAAGCATCATCATCATACCCATTTTGCAGATCAGGCAACTGAGGCAGGTGAAGCAACTTGTCCAAGCCCACACACTGAACTGGTGCAGAAACAGGTTTGAGATTGAGGACTTCAATGTTCTCGACCCAGTAAACTATTCCGCCTCACAGTAATATGTAGGAGCAGCATATAATACCCCATCTCACCCCTTCTAGCAGGTCTCTGTCAATCACTATTTATCCCTAGTGATGTTCACTTGCTCACTAGATTTTAGTTAAATCAGTGATTAAGCCACATCATTGTGTATACCATTGCCATTTTCTTAGTCACATTCATATTCAGCCCACCCCCCCTTTCTATAAAAGCACCCTAGAAACTTACTAGGTTTAAATTATTACCAATCCTATTTTCTGAACTGATTCTCCTAACTTTCTTCTCCAGTATCTTTTCAAACACCTTGGAAAGGAGACTAGTCTATATGGGAGTGCCATATGTACTAGAAAAATGCTACACTACTGCACAATAATTATTTACTGTTGATTCTATGTCAATACTGTGCCCCCCCCACACACACACACACATACACATATATTAAAAGAACATTAAGGTTGCAAAATCAAGCACACAAATGTTAGGAAATGCCAGAATTACAGTTGTCTGTACCGAAAGGGCAGCTATTTAATATTTTGTTTCATCCTGAGTGTTTGATGTGTAGCCTTACACCTTATTTACCGCACACTATTCAAATCCTGCTATGAAGACAGCATTATTAATTTTTTCACAGTCTTTTCTACAGTGCTCAACATTGTATGATACACATGCTTCACAAACATCAATCTTTAGAACACCATGCTGAGATGAGGGGGTGGGATTATCCCCATTTTACAGATGGCAAAACGGAGGCACAAAGTTTATAATCAAAAGTATCCACTCATTTTGGGTGCCCAATTTGAGATGCCTACCACCTGATTTTCAGAGTATTTAGCATTCTATATATTCAAAGCACAACTCCAATTGACTTCAGTTGCAACTGCGGATGCTCAGCACTTGTGCAAATCAGACCCCATGGTCTCAAGTCAGGTATCCAGAAAATGAGGAACACTATTAGTAACCACTTGTGAAAAGTTTGGTTAAAGTGACTTGCCTAGCATCACATATGAACTCTGTAGTATAGACAGGGATAGAATCCAATTCTCCAGGGGATAATTCAAGTGCCTTAACCATGAGACACACCTTTCAACCCTGTCTCATTCACCACACAACTTCTGACTTCCGCAACAAGTGGAACAGAGCTCCTACAGACAACATTCTCCTTCACTACACAACCCTGATTCATCAGCAGAGCAGGTTTATCCTGTACATTGAATGAGGCAGGGGTTGCATGGAAAAGATAGAATATAATCATGTAATTAAACATTGTATCCTAATGCATCTCCACAAGACAGGCCAAATTAAGGTTGTGCAGGTATTTTCTGACTTTAGAGTGCTTTACTTCACAGCCATAATAATGTTTTTAATGACGTTTTTTGTGTGTGTGTGTAATTTCCTAGGTTTTAAAAAAGCTAACTGAAAAAGACAAATTTCATCATGTGGTGTCATATTGACACCCACATGGGTCATCAGCAGAGTTGGAACCTTTAGATCCACCACACAGACCCCTGCCACTAGAGGCAACAGAGTAGCTGGTAGCACTAGCAGGTCATCATCTTCTATGTGAAGCAACATTGGAGAGGGATGGGACACTTTGCTGGTGAGTTTTATAGATAGTTGGTGACAGCAGAGGATTGGTGAGACTCAGGAATCCTGGATTCTATTCCAGGCTCTGTAGGGAAGTGCTCCCTAGTAGATAAAGACTGTTCTTTTCATTCCCCCCTCCAAGCATGACCCCTTTCCGCCCCATCCCCTCCAACCTGTGCCTGTCGCAGTCCTGTCTTTCCTACCCTGGGATCCTTGTTCCAGTATCAGTCTCCTCACGTAGGCAGTCCCAGTCTCTAGGCCTGGCCCTAGACCAAATGGCACCACAGACAAGGAGCGGCTTTGGTGCCCCCTCCATTTGTTAAACATTTGAATGCCTTACAGCATCCTGTGCCCAGTGCCCCCCAAGCCTGGCACCCCAGGTGGTCACCTGGGATGCCTGCCCCTAAATCCAGCCCTGCCAGTCTCCTCTCACCTCAGTCCCAGCAAATCCTAGTCTCACCTCTCTGGACTCTCCATCCCAGTTCCAGTCTCCCCCCACACCCCAGTGTCAGACTCCTTGCCCAGCCATTTCCAGTTCCCCCAAGCCCTACAGATCCTCATCTGATCTTTCCCCTCCACATTCCATATCCCCATTGGCTACCAGTACCCACCTCGGGTTCCTTATTCAGTATCAGTGTCATTCCTCCCCATCTCCCTGTACCACCAACCCAGTTCTTCTCCCCACACACACCCTGGCTCATCAGATGCATCTCCACTGCCCCCTCACCTCCTTTCCCCCACCCCACTGGTTCTCAGTCCCTGTCTCCAGTCCCATCCCAGCTTCCAGTTCCATTTCCCCTCTCCCTCCTTCTAGACTTCAGTCTCAGTCTCCCTTCCCCCACCTCCCTGTACTTCCTGATGCCTTGTCCCAATCTACTCCCCTCACACTCCCTTGAAGGTTCTGCTGTTGTCTCCTCTGCCTCAGAATCAAGCAGCTTCCTCCTCCACACTGTGTGGTCCCAGCAAAGATGGGGTGTGGGGGATGTCACGGAGAGCACAAGAGAGTCTCCCTGTTCTCATTTCAGGGACTTGGACCTGAACCCAGTACTGTCTGCAGCAGCCAGACAGCAATTTCAGGGAAAGCCCTGCTCAGAACCAGGCTGCAGCAAGCCCACGGCAGACAGAATATTTGGGACAGTTAGCTGCTGAAGTGGAAGGAGTCTCTACTAAGCATGTGCCAATTGACTTTTAAAAGATTTGTAAGTTGGTGAAATTTGGGCAGATTTTCACAGGGACAGCAAAGGACACATTCCTGACCCAAAGGCCACCCCCTTGCCAAATTTCAAATCTCTGGTCCAAAGTATGAGAGGGCTAGACATGTTCAAGGAAAAGGTTCCCAGAATTTTATAAACATCAGCAAAACACCACATTTTCCCCTAGCTTCATTCTTGGAAATGACTGCACTGTTTTGAATGGAATTTTCCAGAAAAAAAATTAAGCATGACAAACATCAGTCCAAACATTTAAATCTGGCAAAGGTATAAGCAAGTGAAAACAGGGCCTTATAATGAGAAGGGTCAGCAATATGTGAGACTAGATCCTGCTTCCATCAAAGCCAATGGGATTTTTGGCTTTGAGATGGATGGGAGGAGCAGTGGTGCCATGGTCACTGCCCCTATTTCAGACAGACAGACTAGACACAGAACACATACTGGATGATGGTGCAGATCAATAGATCGACAAATACAGATACCCTCCTATCAATATTACATAGATTCCAAGGGAAGCTAATACTGAGTTGACCTTTCTGTGCACTGTAAATAATGTGGCCAGACAATTTTGTAACACAAGATGCTACCTAATTAAAATCAATAATGGCCATAAGCACTACATACAGTAAGATAAATGCATTTCCATTTATATTGCTTGAATTGGAGATAGAGTTAATTAGAGCAGAATGTCTGGTATAGTAGAGTTTGCTGGGTATGAAAGGTTTCCCATTGACTTCAAAGGGGGTTGGACTGGGCCCTATATGAATAAATAACTATGTAGGGCAGGTAATACTATATAGACAGACATTAGGTGGAAGGTTGATTTTGTGGTTACAGCACTGGACTGGGCTTCAGGAGATCTGGATTCAAGTCCTGGCTTAGCTGCAAAATCCCTATGTGACCTTGGGCAAGCCATTTAATCTCTGTATGCTTCTGTTCTCCATCTGTAAAATGGAGATTGTGACAGCCTGACAATATCCTGAATGATAAAGAGACAAGGAAGCTGAGGTAATATCTTTTTATTGGACCAACTTCTGTTGGTGAGAGAGAAGCTTGCGCGTATACATATCCTAAATGAACTTAAGGTTAAATCTTCCTGATTTAGTCTTAATACCTTTAGGGTCCACCATATTAAAAATGCAATTGCATATGTGTTATATGTATGTACCTTCTCTAGGAGGCCGACTAACTCTAACCCTAACCAACCCTGGGATCCCACCCCCATCCAACCCCCCTGCTCCCAGTCCCCTATCCACACCGCTGCCCCTTGACAGGCCCCCTGGAACCTCACCCCTATCCAACCCCTCCCTGTTCCCCATCCCCTGACCCCTATCCACACCCCCGCCTCCTGACAGGCCCCCCCCCCCAGGACTCCCACACTTATCCAGGCCCCCCCCATTCCTGACCAACCCCCAGAACCTCCACCCCATCCAACTGCTCCCTGTCCGCTGACTTCCCCGTGGGACCCCCTGCCCCAGCCCCCTTACCATGCCACTCAGAGCAGCATGTCTGGCAGCTGCGCCACCCGGCTGGATCCAGACACCCTGCCGTGCTGCTTGGCAGGAGCGCGCAACCCCGCTGCCCAGAGCGCTGCCCACGCAGCAGAGTAGCTGTGGGAGTGAGGCCAGGATCTAGCCTCCCCGGCCAGGAGCTCAAGGGCCAGGCAGGACAGGCCCGCGGGCCATAGTTTGCCTATCTCTGGGATAGAGAGAAGTGAGGGGAACAAAAAGCATGAAAAGGCATCTGAAAGTCCAGCTGACTGAATGAAAAATATCCAGCATGGGCTTAGCTCTTTTTCCACTCTCCTGGTTGTATGTGCTGTGGCTACACTTCCATCACATGTTCTACATTCAACAGCAAAGTTTGAGAAAGGATTCAAAAAAGATGACTAAGGTCTGTTGAGTGACATTCATTAAAGGTTTCAGAGTAGCAGCCGTGTTAGTCTGTATCCGCAAAAAGAACAGGAGTACTTGTGGCACCTTAGAGACTAACAAATTTATTAGAGCATAAGCTTTCGTGGACTACAGCCCACTTCTTCGGCTCTACTGTAACTTTTGATCCTATTTTATTCTAAGGGGAGTATAATTTGGTAATTTATAAAAGAATTAGATTGAAACTTGGTATATGCATTCTTAGTCTTGATGAGACAAATGGCATATCAAACAGATCGAGGCCTCCCATATGCGGTCTCTGCGCACCAATATAGGGATCCGCTGGCAGGACAAAATTACCAACCTGGAGGTTCTCCAAAAGTCAAATGCCATAAGCATGGAGGCCATGCTGATAGAAGCCCAACTTCGCTGGGTTGGACACATCATTAGGATGCCCGAATATGGACTCCCCAGAAAATTTTTTTATGGAGAATTGGCACAAGGACACTGGAATTAAGGCCGCCCCATAAAGGATGGCTACAAGGACAGCATCAAGAACGTCACACACTTTGGTGTAATAAAACCAAATGATCTTGAGAAGGCTGCATTAAATAGATCAGCAGGGCAACACACAGCACTCAGAGCTTTTCAAACCTTTGAAGAGGACAGAAATCAATTGTTAGCTGAAAGGGAAAAGCATCATACTACTGCTATAGCTACCAAGATGCTCACCAATGACTGTCTGCCCAGTCTGCTCACGAGCATGCGCGTCACACTTTGGACTTCAGAGTCACTCCAGAATCCACAAAAAGAGAGAGCATGAAAACATCATCATCGAACCGACGGACTACACACACAGTCTTGATAAGAATTTTTACAGCAGCAATACACATGGTTCCAAATACTTATGTGCAAAAACTTCAAAGTAAAGTGGATTTTGGAAAATGGATGTGTATGTGTGCGTATATACACACATGCATGCACTTGCAGTTTCACAGTCAAAGTAGATTTTACATTATAGTCAGGTACAGAGGGATTTAGCCATACAATGGTCCATCATTTTTAAAATTAGGAGCCCAATCCTGCTCAAGTGAGACCCTTCAGAGGCTGGGCCACGGAGGCTCCACAGCTGCAGAAGATTTACTAGTCTGAGAGGACATTATACTAGTTTCTCATATGCAGATGATCAAACCAGAAAATCCTTCAGGGGCAAGTCCGACTCCACACAATTTCCTTCTAGTGTATGGCAATCAGGTTCCTGGGAATGTCATTTGGCCAGAGAAGACATAACCCTGTGTTAGGATTCCGTCCGTGGACATTGAGCAGCTGAAGAATGTCACTCCGTTGCATACAAACCCAGACTTGGATGACAAAGTGGCTGAGATTGAATCCCCAGACTGAAACCTACACTGATTGAGGTAGATAATATTTTAACAGCTACACCAGGCATTTATTGCCTTCCATTTAAGGATCACAAAATGCCTGAAAACTTTACAGACTGATTAGAACACTGTACAGGGAGAAATTATGCAAATGCAGCTACATCTGGAATAGAAGCATTGGTAACGTGAATATAGAAATGCTACACTACTGATAGGAAGATGAGAAGAATGTCTAAAGCCTCCCAGGGCATCATCTCAGAAGACTGAAATGTTTGAGAGTCTGAGTTGTTTTTGACCAGGGACTGATGTTAGAAGAACAGGTTACAGAAACAGTCAAGGCAGGTTTTACCATCTTAAGAATGTAATCAGAATCCAGCTCTCTTTCTCTCATATGCTGAGATGCATACCTTAGTGACACTGATACTATATTATCACTACGTGCTTTACTATAAACTACCACAAAGAGGGGCCCATTGTCAGGAGCTGCTACAAACTGTGGAAGCTGAATTATTGTTGAGGATGGGCAGAAGGGATTCTTGCTCCTTTACTCTTACATTGGCTGCCTGCAGAAAGTTTAAAATTTTAGCCACTTTTTTATGGCTGTCTGTAAATATCCCTCCCTCAAAATGCAAATATATGCATTGGCACATAAGGAGTGGGGGTTCTCAAAGCAGAGCAGGTAAGGCTGGCTCCCAGAGTCAAGGATTGGAGTGACCTAGCAGATCACTGGTCCAGATAACACCAGGGGAATGTCACAGTCTGATCTCACCCTCCCAGATGCTACAAGCAATCCATACCTGCAGAGATTAAGAGGTACCACTTGTATCTATCTGATTCAGGGTCTGTGGACTGCCCTCCATCTTGACCTTAGAAAATTCTCAGCTAGCCCCTCATTCTGTAAGTGCCAACTTTAGGCTCTCAAAAACCACAGTTGGAGACCCTATCATGAGATTTTTAAGAAATCAACAGATTAAAAAAATGTAAGGGCAGAACGGCGCCAACTTCCATCTCCCTGGAGACGGTTACGCTCTCACTAGCAAGGATGGTAGGTATGTTTTGCAATTCCCATGCTGAGGGCTAGCCTTCTCCAAACTGTGAATATTAGTTATGAAGCACATTTCAGACTGGCATTGCATGGGACAAGCTACGCCCTGCCTTCGATGCTTTGGATGATGCCCCTGATGCATTACATAACCAGTCAAACTCATTTATCAGTCCACATTGATCTCGTAAAGAGGACGAGAGGAAGAAAAAACCCAGTGAAGATCCAGCATCAAATGCACCCAGTGTTTTCAAAACTGATGTTTATGGCCCTGTGCAAAATTACTTGTTAATATGCAAATATTGAACAAAAAAGTGCCACATGAAGCTGCACAGAAATGAGCAGTGATAGTGACTCATTCATTTTCCTCATACAAGCAAAACTGCTTTGTCAAGCCCACAGTCAACAGAAATGACAGCACCACTTGGCAAATACATTCATTTTAAGCAGTGACATATGATCCTACATCAGTGGTGGGCAACCTGCGGCCCATCCAGGTAATCCGCTGGTAGGCCACCAGACACAATGGGAGCTGTGGGAAGTGGTGGCCAGCACGTCCCTGAGGCCCGTGTTGCTTCCCGCAGCTCCCATTGTCCAGGAACGGCGAACCGCAGCCACTGGGTGTTGCGGGCAGCCGTGCAAATGTAAATAAACTGTCTGGCGGCCCACCAGCAGGTTACCCTCGTGGGCTGCATATGGCCTGCAGGCCGCCTGTAGCCCACCACTGTCCTACCTTGTTCCTGAAAACTATACTGTATTGATAGTGGAATACAGTGTTCAACTTGGGTACTTTGAAGAGGGAGTAGGAATAAAAGCCACCCACAGGATATTTTTTGCAAATACCGGTCGTTTGGTACAGCCTGATCCAAAAAGGAAACAAGTGTGCCTTTTAAGAGCTTCAGGACTAAGTCATTTCTGGCAGGTGAAGTTTAGTAGTATCCATAGAGGAATGAACTTCATCAAAGCAGAGAAATCATTCCAACCTGCCCTTCAGTTTGGTGGCAGAATTTTAACAAGGGGCTGGTAAGAATGCATGAGAGTCTCTCAGGCCCACAACATCACAACGAATGTGAAGCTGAATATAGGATAACTTGCTATAAAAGCACAAACATCTTAGGAAGAAAGAGTCTTCTAGAAGCCCGAATCTGTAAACTCTTACTTGTTTGAGTAACTTTATTGATGCACACAGTCTCATTCACAAGAACAGTACTAACCACACAAGTAAAGTTTCTCCAGTTCATACGTGTTTCCATGATTGGGTCCTGAATTTCTAATAAAGCAATGATGAAAACTATAGTATCCACAGATTAGGTAGTAAATCATGATCCATTTTTCCATCTTAAGTGTTTTTCAACAGTAGACCCAATACAGCAAAATACTCAGCACTTGCTTTCCTGAATTAGAGCCAATGCTGGATAAAGAGGGTGAAAGGAGAGAACTTTACATACATTCCCCACTGTGCCTGATCCAGAGCATATAGGTCTCTTACAGCTCTTTGCGCAAGAGTCTGATCCCCCACCCTCCAGGAGGAAATTTGGCTCTAGAAGTCCCCAGTCTAAACCTCAGGGCTAGCCACAATGGCAGCCACCACATTAATATTCCTTTTGGGAGCAAGCAGGTAGATAATCACAGTATAAAGAAAGTGAATGTGTTTTCAAAATGGGACACTTTTTGGAGACATTTGTCAGGGTCACAGTCATACAAGAAACAAAATTACACTTAAAAATTGTTCTGGTCTTGCTACTGCCGGATTCTGACTCAGTGGCAGCATCTGCACATTTCTTTAACCGGAAAAAACCTCCACTCTTTAATATTCAGAAAGAGTTTTTCATGAAACAAGTGTCATTAATGTTCATGCTGAGCATAAGAACAGCTTTGATGATACCTGTACTCATTTGAAGTCTCTTTGCTACAAACATCGTTCATCACACCGAACACTTGAACTGTTGTAAACAGAGAGCAAATTCTACTTGGTGTAGCAATACATCTTGAACATTCCTTTTGTAGTTCTAAAAACAAAATATTTTCACTGATGAAATGAAAAGATAGGACATAATATGAAAAACTGGCACTGTCCCAGTAAAACCAGGGCTTATCACTTTATGTATACAGATGATAAACAACATGTTCACCACTAAGACTGCATAAATAAATTTGCTTTGCCACAGTATCAGCAGCAGAGCTAATGCATGGCAACAGAGATTTCAGTCCCATGTGTCATGGTAAAGTATTTCTTAAACAGCCTTGGTGGCAAGATAATGAGGGTCTGATATGGGACTTGATGAATAAAGAATTAAAGGAGAGTAATGTAATTAATGCAAATCAACATTTTATGGAAAATGGATCTTGTCAAACTAACTTGATTTTTTTTATGAGAAAAGTTAGGTTGATAAAAGATAATAGTGTTGATGTAATGGTGTTTGACATGGTACCACGTGACATTTTGATTAAAAAACAAGAATATAAAACTAACATTGCACATGTTAAATGGATTGAAAACTGGCTGATATATCTCAAAATGTAATGGTAAATGGAGAATTGTCATCAAGTGGACAGTTTCAGTAGTGTCCCTCAGGGATCGATTCTTAGCCCTAAGGCAAGCTATTGAACATTTTTATCAATGACCTGGAAGAAAATATAAAATCATCACTGAAAAAATTTGCAGAGGACACAAAAATTGGGGAGTGGCAAATAACGTGGGGGAGAAGGGGACAGGTCACTGATACAAAACAATCTGGATTGCATGGTAAAATGGGCACAAGCAAATAATGTGCAGTTTAATATGGCTAAATGTATACATCTAGGAACAAAGAAAGGAACTCTGTCCTGGGAAACAACAACTCTGAAAAAGATTTGGGGGTTGTGGTGGATAAATCAGCTGAACATGAGCTCAGTGTCATGCTGTGGTAAAAAAAATGCTAATGCAATCCTGGGATGCATAAACATGGGAATCTTGAATAAGAGTAGAAAGATTAATTTACTTCTGTATTTGGCACAGGTGCAGCTGCTGCTGGAATACTGTGTCCAGTTCTAGTGCCCACAATTCAAGAAGGATTTTGATAAACTGGAAAGGGCTCGGAGAAGAGCTACGAGAACGACTAAAGGATTAGAAAACATACCTTATAGCGAGACTCAAGCAGCTCAATCTATTTCCCTTAAAGAGAAGATTAAGAGGTGACTTGTCTACAATCAAAAAGATCTGCATGATGAACAAGTATTTAATAACGTACTCCTCAATCTAGCACAGAAAGGTATAACACTAGCAAATGGGCAGAAGTCAAAGCTAGACAAATTCAGGCTGGAAATAAGGCATACATTTTTGACAGTGAGGGTAATTAACCACTGGAACAATTTACTAAGGTGAATGGGGATTTTCCATCACTGGGATGTTTTCCTAAAAAGATGTACTCTAAGAGTTATTTGGGGGAAGTTCCATGGCCTGTGTAATACAGGTCAAACTAGATGATCACAGGTGGTCCCATGTTGGCCTTAGAATCAATTAATCTATAAATGGTTGCTAGTCCTAAATTTATGTGCACAGATATGATGCACCATCTCCAAACTGCACTACATGATAGTCCCAGTATTGGAGCAAAACTGTGCTATTACTTACATGCTATGAAGGTAACAGGAAGGGTGCTGATGCTCCTTTTCCAAAAAGTGACATTTCTCAGTTGCATTACTGTATCGATAACACCCACCACAAGGCAAAAAGTGACACTTGTAAATGTTACAAAGCTCTGTTTTCTATGGCACAAAATTCTGTACAAACAAAGCAAACAAATTACGGGTATCAGTCTTTTTACATTTACCTACAATTATAATGGGTAACAGCGAAAAATATTGAGACTTACTTTGTGATTCATGTATTTTTAACATTTGCACCTGTGCTAGCAGGAAATCTGTGGTACTGTATGTCAATATCAGTTCTGTTTATCACACAAGCAAAGCACAGATACAGATTCACAAGTCTAACTGTCTTTATATACTTGCAACATTTCTTTTAATTGCAAACTGTCCTCTGTGCAGCTAAAGAAAGTAAGTCAGCCATTATTTGAAGATGACCTTAAAATATTTTTCCTTCAATGAGATCACTGTACTTTGGAATGTTTTTTTCCTGCAGTATTTATCTCCAAAAGGTATGAACTCTTAATCTAAGAAGATTGTGATATCAGGGAATTTTCTATAGTGCCTTAAGGTTTGGTTTTTAAAGAAACATTTCTCAGTTCTCATTGACTGATTCATGTAGCTTCAAGAATGACAGCCAGAATTTGTTTTTTTGTTTTTTAAAGTGTTAGTTCAACTATGTTCTAGTGACAATCTGGTAATGCAATCTTTCACAGGGATGCAAGGAATGGACTCTGGAGAATTTCAGAACTATTTGGAAATTATTGGTTTGCCTCAGGAAGAAAAGGTGAAGAGGCAGTGTGAGGAAAAATGACAGCAATTTTGAAGATATGGTTGAGTGAAGAAGTTAGGTGGTAGTCTTATTGACAGTATAATGTAACAAGCTATATAGAAGTTGGAGGGAGGAGCACAGGTTGCAGAAGGAAAGAGTTTGGAGAAGGCACCCAGAAGCTAGTCTGTACACTAAACTTGAATGCTAGTTGTAGTTGCAGCATCTCTGTAAACAGTGCTCTAATAAAGAGCCAATTTTTGTTTTACATGCATGAAGGCCTCTCATACTACCCAGCATGCAGTGCACGAAACACAGGAAACAGACAAAGGAAAGATCCTGAAAGAAGATAGCGTGGTGTGGCCTACAGAAAGAGCTTTTTCCTCTCTATTTGCTTCAATGAATAGCAAGGTGATGGTGTCAAAAGAGAAAATAAAACAGACAGCTTTGCTCTGGAAATTAAAAGAAAAGAAAAGTGGGGTGTCAAAGAGTAAGACTTTTAAGAACCCATTTCTTCCTTAAGAAGCAGGGGAGTGAAAATACTTCCAGTTATAACTCCATTTCCCTTCTTCTCCTTGTTTACACATACCTTCATGAGAGCCATTACAAAGGCATGTCCCTTTGCTTAGCTTTGGGTATCTCTCCTAGTGTGCTCATTCATCATCCATTAACAAAAAAAGTGGTTGTAGGTCAAGATGCTCCCTACCTATTCTAGATGATGGGAAGTCCAGAAGAAAAAAAGGCAAATAGACACACAGGTAAGATCCAGAACACATGCAGTGACTTCTAGTTCAATATCAAACACAACAAGAGCCAAAAGGCATGATTTACCTACTAAATTGCCTGGGTCCCTGATGTTGTTGCAATATGGGAATGAGAAAGCCAATACTGCAGCTAAACAAGCTGCAATAGCCAGACTCATTTTGTGGTCTCTTTAGCCAGCAAGGGGGAACCAGAGAGTATGTATAGGACTGCCTTTAAAGATCTGAGACAGTACCAATGGGAATATAATCTCTTTACCAGATTCTCTTTAAAATTAAATCCTACTATGCTAAATAGACCCAGGGGTTTTAGCAGGAGAGGCTCAAACTTTATTTTACAGTGTCTTGTTGCTCTCAATCAGTAATTCCTTACTTATTGTGGGAAAACATGATTCAGGGCTTTGTTCTGGGTGTTCAGTCCCTGAAACAATAAAATACTTCTTTATCAAAAAGAAGATTTGAACTTAGAAGTCAGGAGGAAGCAAATGCTTAAAGTTTTTTCCTAAGTTTACCATTTACATTTGACTTTTTAAGAAAACCATTAAAGACATGTTATCATTAAGATTAACTTTATTAAAACATAAGGCATACTTTCTACTTCCAGACTTGGCAAATGGTCTCTCTGGAGGGTCCAGACTGCAGACATATGTAATCTATACATGCTTTTGAAATATTCATTGTGGGCAGTCTGAAAATTGCCAGTATGCATAGTAGTTCTTGCTCTGCTTTGCCTTTTGTGTAGTCATCAATGCCTGTGCAGAGTGTATAAAGTGGGTATAGAAATTCTCCACTCTTAAGCCCTGTCTACATAAGACAAACACACCAGTTTAACTAAAATCACTTTTAAAACCAATTTTAGCTAACCTGTTGCAAATCCCTGTGTGAATAGCTTTAAATAGGTTTGCAACTGGCTTGTAGCAATTTGGTTCATTTGGTAAATTTCCAAATTAAGCAAAATCAATTTAAACCAATTGTAAACTGATAAGCACATGCAGACAGAGGTTTGTACCACCTTAGCTGAACTGATTTTGAAATCCATTTTTGCTAAAATGGTTGAAGTTGCATGTATACCAGACCTACTTTGATGGTAGCATTTCACATCTATTTTGCATAAGTGTATGAACTTATCTAGACTGGGAAAAAGATGGTTTTAAAAAATCAGTTAACTGAAACTATTTGAAACACCATTTAGCACATAGTGTAGACACAGTGTGACCCCTTTGAAGTCATGTTAGTCAGTGTGTCTGCCTTGATCTGTTACTGAATGTATTTTTACTGTTATACAACCAAAACATCACATACTCTGGTACATATAGAAGGGTGAATTCCACCTAGAAGATGGTCAACACAAGGCCATAGGGTAAGATTTTGGAACAAACTGATAAATTAAACAGTAAAAGTCACCAGGACCAGATGGTATTCACTTGTGTGTTCTGAAGGAACTCAAATATGAAATTGCAGAATTATTAACTGTGACGTGTAAATATCACTTAAATCAGCCTCTGTACCAGGTGACTGGAGGATAGCTAATGTAATGCTAATTTTTGAAAACTGCTCTAGAGGTGAGCCTAGCAATTACTGGCCAGTAAGTGTAACTTCAGTATCAGGCAAATTGGTTGAAACTATAGTAAAGGACAGAATTATCTGCCATATAGATGAACATGATATGTTGGGGAAGAGTCAGTCACAGCTTTTGTAAAGGGAAATCATGCCTCACCAATCTATTAGAATTCTTTGAGGGAGTAAACAAGCAAGTGGACAAAGGTGATCCAGTGGATACAGTGTACTTGGACTTTCAGAAAGCCTTTGACAAGGTCCCTCACCAAAGACTATTAAGCAAAGTAAGCTGTCATGGGATAAGAAGGAAGTCCTCTCATGGGTCAGTAACTGGTTAGAGATAGGAGACAAAAGATAGGAATAAATGGTCAGTTTTCACAGTGAAGAGAGGTTCCCCAAGGTTCCCCAATAGCAGGGTTCCCCAAGGATATGTACTGGGACCAGTATTGTTCAACATATTCATACAATAACCTAGAAAAGGGGGTGAACAGTGATGTGGCAAAGTTTGCCAACAATACAAAAATACTCAAGATAGTTAAGTTCAAAGCTGACTGCAAAGAGTAAGAAAGGGATCTCACTAAACTGGATGATTAGGCAAGAAAATGGCAGATGAAATTCAATGCTGACAAGTGCAAAGTAAAAAGCAACAGAGGGTCCTGTGGCACCTTTGAGACTAACAAAAGTACTGGGAGCATAAGCTTTCGTGGGTCAGAACCTCACTTCTTCAGATGCAAGTAAGTGCAAAGTAGTGCACGTTAGAAAACAATCCAACTATATGTACAAAATGATGGGTTCTAAGTTAGTTGTTACCACTCAAGAAAGACCTTGGAGTCATTGTGGATAGTTCTTGCAAAACATCTGCTCAATGTGCAGCATCAGTCAAAAAAAGCTAACAGAATGTCAGGAACCATTAGGAAAGGGATAGATAAGATAGAAAGTATCATAATGCCACTATATAAATCCATGATATACCCCCACCTTGAATACTGCATGCAGTTCTGGTCACCCTCTCTCAAAAAAGATATACTATAATTGGAAAAGACACAGAGAAGAGCAAAAAAATTAGGGTATGGACCAGCTTCCATATGAGGAGAAATTAGCTTAGAAAAGAGCTAATCTTTTCTTAGACTTTTCTCAGACCTTAGACTGAGGGGAGATAGGAGAAAGGGATATAAAATCTTAAATGGTGTGGAGAAAAAGTGTTATTTACCCCTTCATACAACACAAGACCCAGGGATCACCCAATGAAATTAATAGGCAGCAGATTTAAAAACATACATAAAGTACTTCTTCACACAATGCACAGCGAGTCAACACGTGCAACTCATTGCCAGGGGATGTTTGAAGAGCAAAACTATAGATGGGTTCAAAAAGGAATTAGATAAATTCATGGGGGATATTAGCCAATGTGGACAGAGACAGCTCCATGCTCCGGGTGTCCCTAAGCCTCTGACTACCAGAACTTAGGATGGGATGAATCACTCAATAATTGCCCTGTTCTGTTCATCCTCTCTGAAGCATCTGGCACTGGCCACTCTCAGAAGATGGGATACTTAGCTAGATGGTCTATTGGCCTGACATACTATGGCTATTCTTATGTGCCAGTCTCAGTACTATCAAGGTAGCACTTTGCTAAATATAAAGACTGATCTGATCTCAGAAGTCCTGTAAGATACTTTAATAAATGGAACCTATGATGTGAAAACAGATTGCCTCCCTGATGATCCCTTCTTTGTATGTATATTTTGGGGTAGTCCCACTCCCACACAGGATATGATCCTGTTCCTATTGACTTCCACAGGAGCAGGTCCATAGTTTCTGACATTCCAGGATAATCATTTCAATTCCTTGATTTTATATATTAGTGGGGATTACTGCAGTTCCAAAGGAAACCGGTTAACAGCTTTTGCTGTGCCCATGAGAGCCATGCTACTGAGGCCCTCACACAAGATATAATACTTCTTAGGATTAGGAAGCCTAGTTAATGTTTTAAATGTTCTTTTTCTTGCATCAAAAGCCTACCATGGAGTTGGTAGGGAGAAATTACAGAATATTTGCTCATCTGCGGTCTTGTCAGTTGGGATCTTTGTGCTTTGATTCGGTAGTTTATTCAATCCTCAGAGAATTTCACCCAGTTACTGCATCTTTGGGACCAAAAAAAAAAAAACCAAAAAACAAAAAACAATCAACCCAAAACAAACCACCAACCAAAACCCACTTTTTGCCTTGAGAGAGGACTTTTTCTTGTAGCTAAAAGTTTGTTCATTTTGGAACAAATCCTAGTCCCTCCAAATGGGTGAAGATACAGAATCAGTGCAGTTCTGCTGTGCCTGAGGAGTGCAGGCTTGTGGCTAGGAGTAGAACAGGGACAGATAGAAGAAGTTCAGGAGCAGGGATCAGCAGCAGGGATATGACAGTTTTCCCCATTTCCCTTTCCACACCTATGCTCTTCTGTGGGGAAGGCATTTTAAGGCCCAGTTCAGCAAGGTACATAAGCACATGGTGAAGTACCTTGCTGCATCAGGAGTCAAGGCCACCACTCGGGGGCCTTCCTTACCATCCTTCTAGCAGCTATGCAGGAAATGCTCAATCCAAGGCTAACTTCTAGGTTTTTATCATGAAGCATATTCTATAAGTTCACTGTACTTCAGAAACAGGACCATGGTCTTTTCAGTTGAGCTCAGGACGAGGCAGGAACTACTGAGTTCTAGTCCCAGTCCAGTCACTAAATCCCTTCATTGGCTTTGTGAAAGTCACTTAGCATTTCTGTTTCAGTTTATCCTGTCCTGTAGATATTTACCTATCAGAGTGCTGCATTTCCAGCAGATTTAAATTTGTATTGCATTTAGAAAACCCTCTCTCATTTGGATCAGCCGACACCCTCCGTCTGCTGTTCAGACTGCAGACTCAGCTACACTTACTGGGGTGTTACACTTTTGCAAAGTATGTTTTGGTACATCTTTTCCACACAATTTAGGACTCTGTCATTCCTTTCTATAAAGTGTCAAATTCTGATATATTTCCCCCACCCCCACCTGTCTAGCCTCTCCAGTCACAAGGAAACACTGACAGTACTATTTGAATATTACCACCAACAAAAGCCAAATTACTTCAGATATCAAATTAGAAAGCTCTTCATGTATAGCAGAATTGGGTTCTCTACATGAAGACTCCACGGGGCATTTTATACTCCGTTAAATATGTACAAAGTTCATGAAATCAGAAAGAAGAGTAAATCAATTAAAAAAAAACAGGATTTCTGGTTTAAGTCATAACATTTTTGATACCAGGAATGGCTCCACCATATGCTATATTTTACTTATACGTACGTTGCAAAAGTCAAGCAATCAAACTTTAGAAAATGCTTGAATTCAGAATTTGCCCGTGCTAGTTAAAGTTACAAATCACTGAGAACAGGGTCTTATAAAGGAAACTTAAGAAACCCCAACTTTAGATGGCATTGCCTCTAATTTATGAAGCATGGCAGCCTCTTAAGTAGTTAACAATATTTATTTTCAAACAAGTAACATTAACTATTTAGAGTCAATCCTGCAGTCTTTGGTCAAAGGTCCTATTAACTTTAAAGGGATTTAATGCAGCTTTAATAGGAATGAAGTCCCCAACAACTGCAATATTTGCCCTTTAAAGAGCCTGTTATAGATGAATGTTGATCCTGAATCAGTATTCATCTAAATGTATTAGTCAGGATCAGAAAAGCAGAGAGCCTGGGGGTACTTCATCTAGGATTTTAAGGATACTCTGACATTTGATGTAAACTAGCTCATTCCAAGAGCAAAAGAAAAAAAAAATTCTCTTTTTCTGAGCTTCAGGGCTGAGCTCTCTGACAGGGATGATTTAGCAGCATCTAGAGGACGGTGAATTCCATCAGAGGCAGCGAAATCCCTGCAGCCCTCCCTTCATTTTTAATTTTACTAAGGGGGTCTGAGAGCTCCTGCAGCAGACCACTGTGGTTCCTTTGGTTTGCAAAGCATGCGTCTTGAGGGTTAACATTAACCGTTAGCTTCTTCTTTCCTGGCCTTTTGGATACATATACTTAAATGCCTATTTTTCATTTGTAGTTTTACAGATTAACACAGTACATGGGCTACAGATTCACAGAAGCATGTCAACACCATGCCCTATAGACACAGGAGCAAGCCTGCACTGACTTAGACCCTGTGCAAACTCCTATAGTTAATAGAGTTTGCAGGGAGAGTGTGAGGGCAGGATTTGGTCCAGAGTCATCGTCACAAATCCATTTTCACCTCATCATAACTCCATTTCAATAAGATTTTTGCTTATATTAGAATAAAAAATTAGCCAACTACCCGAGTCCATGTGGGATAGATGGGCAGGTAACAAAATACTACAGTAAGACTGGATACCCCCATGCCTGAAGATTTCTAAACAAGTTACTGTCTTTTCCACCCAGAATTCACTGATAACAAGTCTGCTTAAGTAACCTCACAAATCCCATGAAATTGGAGCAGCCGAATTAATGAAGTGCTCAGCTGTCAGGCAGGCATTATTTCTGAGTATTATGGCTTGGGCATGCCCTAAAGTAGCCAGAAATCCTGCTTAGTATAATGCCATAAAACAGGATAGGTTACGATGAACTTGCATTTGGGAAGCTTCAGTAAGCAGAAGACTTAAAGCATTTGAACTACCTTAAGATTGGCTACTGTAAACTTATTTTTGCCCTGTAAGAAAAATCAATTGTGACATCCAAGCAGATACAGTTTTCCATCATGGGCAACTTTATACCCACAAAGTGAATGACTGTAACTGAATGCTATGGTACCTATAAGCTCTTATAGAGAAGATTGCTGTTTGGGACAAAGCATTTTTTAGAGTTTATTATATTCTGCATCATGTTTTATGAATGAAGTACCCAATTAAAGACCTTTTATTTAGTTAATGTGAGCCCCTCTAGTGTTCCAAAGATGATTGGGAGTGAAATCCTATAGCATCTAACTCTTAAATTGAACAAAATTTGAGAATTTGCTGACCCAGGCACTTAACTGTTAGTAAATGGAATAGTAAGCAACATAATAAGAAGGTCATACCCAGTGTATAACAGGAAAGGAAGTTATTTTTCTCTGTGTAGGTGCACAGTCTTAGACCTTGTCTACATTATAAAATTTGCTCCATTACTGACAAAAGGAGTTGTGAATGAGTGCAGCTGAATAGGATTTAGTTGCAAATGAAGGCATGGCCAGAATATGTTCAGTGGTTCCCTCATGGTTATCAGCAAGAGCTGAAGCTGAACCAGTGCTGAAATGTAGACAGGACAAGCCCATGGTCAACACTGCTTCAGAAAATGTGATTGAGTTCTGCTCAGCTACATCCACACTGGCACTGAACATGCTTTGTTCCTGTCTACAATTTGCAATATTTGGATTCAGAGATGCAAGGGCTTTCCTTCAAGTCGATTGAAACCATCACAAAAGCAAGTAAGCCAAGGTCAAATTCTACCTTTGGCTGTGTGTGGGGGGGGGGGGAGGGGGAGGGGAGTGGCACGTGCAAGTGTGGGTCTCCACTGAATTCAGTGTAAAGAATGTGAGTGTCTCAGGGCAGTTTTTAGCCCTTAGTTTAGAAAGGTGAATATATTTCTCAGCTATTTTCACAGCTCAGAATATGCATAATGAAATACCAATTTGATTCAAGTGAACTACCTTGTACAAGTTTGTGTTGACAGGATAGAATCAGTCTTAGTGGAGTCATGTTGGTAGAGGAATTACTGATAGACATCTATAGGACAGAACCCTGGGATTTTTATATTCTGTCATACTTTACCCAGCTCTGCATGCTTTACTTTCATTGGTGATTTGGGATGTATGCAATCTGTCAGCTATGGCTTGCAGAGATTTCATTAACCTAAACTGGTCAGTTCAATTCAGCCAGGTTTGCAGCCCATGGAGGTTTGCTTGGAATTTGGGGTCTTTGAGGTTTGTTTAGTGTTTCTGGAATTGCAAAGTAAACACAGTACAATCTGCCAGGTTAATTAAGACAGAACTGGTGAATTTTGCCACTTCCTTCCTGAAGGAACTTTTTCGTCCTTTGAACAGGGCCTGAGAGCCCTCTTGTGAGTGGGTGGATGGACAATGATATGAAACACTCCCTCTCCAATTTCTGAGGCCTGGCCAGCAGGCCCCCTCTCCTGCTCCAGGGGCATCATGCTATCTTGCTCCTTCCATATTTAGGCTTTAGCCTATTACCTCCACAATTCATAGAAAAGATAGTTAGGACAGTCTGCTTTCCAATTTCTGTTGCAGCAGGAATCTCACCTCTGATGCTGGTCCCACTTAAGACTGGACAGGAAAAGGGTTTTCTGTTCTGTAAATATTGGAGTTTTTTTAAATGGAGATATCCTATCTCCTAGAACTGGAAGGGACCTTGAAAGGTCATCAAGTCCAGCCCCCTGCCTTCACTAGCAGGACCAAGTACTGATTTTGCCCCAGATCCCTAAGTGGCTCCTTCAAGGGCTGAACTCACAACCCTGGGTTTAGCACGCCAATGCTCAAACCACTGAGCTATCCCTTTCAAAAAGTTTCCCTTTCCAAATCAGGACGAGAGGTCAAAAATCTCAAATTTTTGTTAATAAATAAAAACACGATTGGTTCAGGTTCCAATGAAATGTTTAAATAATTTTGAAAAATTTTGTTTTGATTAACTTTACCATTATAATTAGTTTATAATGCAAAATAAAAAACTTGATTCAAACTGGAAAACTGGAAATTTTAATCCTGAAAACATTGAAATGAAATGGTTTTAGCAATTTCAAAAATTTGAGTCAAGAAATTAGTCAAAATTTACCACTTTGTTGCAAAAAGTTTCAGTTTTGAAGAATCTGCATTTTCAAACAAACAAACAAACAAACAAAAAAAAAACAGTTGAAAAATTCCTGATCTGCTCTGGCCCTCTGCCACCTGCCCTTAACTCATTCTTGGGCCTGAGGCACCCAGCACAGGAAATCATGGATTAAGATGTCGTCATAAATGTTTCACAGGACTGTCTTGCCGATCCTTGGTCTCCCTACTCTAGGACGCATGCTTAAACAAATCCTTTAAAACTTCCCAGACTTCATGTACAAGTGTAGAGCTAGCAAAATGTGAATTGCTTGGAATAATAAATCCAGAAAACAAAAGCAATAAAGGATACGTTTTCTAGTACACTAGACAAGATCATACATGGCAAAGATATTTGGACACCAATTTGTTTTATGTCTAGGTTAGATAACTTGACTAACAAAAATACCAGATGTGAACAGACTTGTAAGTCTAATAGTTGTGGGAAAATGTCAACAAACCCAAAACAAAACTGCCAACAAACTGTTGGATTGTAAAGGCCAAATACATGATTTACAGACATACGTCAAACAGGCCACTGTAAATTAACACTTTCAGTCTTTAATTTTCCCTAATGATTTTGTCATTATCCACATGGCAAACATTTATTTTCCCCACTCTTTTGAATGTAGTGGAAATTAACATGGGGGCAAGTTTCATCAGCAACAACTTCAACTTGTACAGCACCTTAATGATACCCATTGATAAAAGGATACAGATGTGCACACACTGCCTGATCATGTTAGGCTGTCCATGTGCCACTATGATGGGTGGTGACAGTGCTATGAATACCTCCTGCCCTCCCCCCCCCATTTTCTGCTGTTGGAGGCAGAAGTATAAATTACATTGTTTTAATAAGCCTTACAAAGTTAGTAGCTCTTATGTGGTGGGGAGGGGAGGAGACTGTTAGTGGGGAATTAAAATCAGCACTAGAGGCCTGGTTCTGATCACACCCTGGTTTCACACCAGTAACTTCACTGAAGCATTTGGAATGTTTCTGGCTTTACAAGAGCAGAATCTAGGCTAATATGTTCAGCATTCAGAAACCGTCCTCTAGTTCTGTGTCTACCAGGTTTTGAGGAATATCACAGATTTGGGACCTTAAAACTTCACAGTACTGCATTAATTTCAGTATCTTTGTTGTAACTGCTGGTAGACATACTGTAGTAGGTTCAGTGCAATTATTATTTCATAAGTAGTGATCCTACCTGACGTTTTTCATTAGTGGACTTTTTATTGCCTGGTATTCCTCAAAGATGGCAAAACTGAACAGAATGCAATGGATGGCTATGACATTTCCCATGCAACGAGTCAAATGGAAGGGCCTTCCATATGCAGCATTTAATAGGTTAATCCACAGAGGATCCTGGGAACAGTTAGAAAACCAGGTTTCAGAACTTTCAGTGGTAGGACGTTTGCTTGTGAAGCTAGAAAGAGCAGTGGTCTGGTAAGCAACAGAGAATGCTACATTTCCCTGTGATCCCTTACACATGACCAGAGAACAATGTATTACTCTTCTGCTGAATAGACATTAGACTGTCCCTACATTCTGTGAAAAATATCAGGGTATCACAATGTCATCCTCAATTTCTGTTTCTAATCTCCGGGACTGCTCTATGCCCTTCCCCATCCAGCCCCCTATGGTGTACCCAGTATGTGTGGGGAAAGGGTGGTGTTGTGGCTCCACACCCATTTCACACTAACCCATGGAGCAGCCATGTACTTGAGGGTAAATGGACTTTGCCCACTTCTCACTTGGGTATTATGGAGTTTAGTTTGTTAATTTACACACTTTTTCACTGCTACATCACTGCCACGGAGCACAGGGTAGTGCAGTGTTGGAAAGGAACCGCCAACAACTCCTCTAGCCCGGCAGTGGTCTGTCTTCTCTCATGACCTAGCCCTCTGGCCAGCTCACGTTTAGTCCCACACCTTCTGAAGTAAACGGAGTCCAGTACACTAAACATAACTCCTAGATCCTGCCTGGGCTCAGTCCTCCAGACTCTTCGCCCCTTCCTCCCAGGCTCTGCAGGGCTAACCTCCTGCTCTTGTGGAACAAATGACTCCCAGAGCTTTCTCCTTGAAGGCCCAGCTCTAAGCTCAATAGTCCTCTCCTTTGTGTCTCCAGAGAGTTTCCACACTATATATTCCAGTGACTGGTAGGTAAATCTAGGCCCTTCCTCTTCTCTGGGCAACAGTCCAGGGACCCTGCGGCAAGCAGCAAAGGTCTGCTCCCTCAGACCCCATGCTGTCTTCCTGGACTTTTCTACCTTGGCCCGCCTTCAGGCCCTTTCCCACAACCTTTTCCCGGGATTAGTGTACATCTGCCCCCAGGACCAGATTTAGGGGCAGGTGACCCAGGCAACCACCTAGGGGTGCTGTTTTTGTTGTTAGCAAAAATGTATTGTCTTCTATGGCGGGGATAAATCATGCATGCAAATTGTGCATCAAAGTCACGGAATGGGCTACAAATGCAATAAAAAAATATAAGGTATTCAAAAGTTTAACAAATTGAGTGGAGGGTGCTGAAGACACATCTGGCCTGGGGCGCCATTTGGTCTGCCCCTCTTTAAGCCTTTCCTCCACTCCAGCAACCAGAGGGAACAGCAGTGTTCTCCTCCTGCAGCCTCCTTCTCATCTGGACTTCCTCCCCATATGCTCACCACCCTGCTCCTACCCCAGCTGGGCTTCATCTTCAATTGGGCCTAGCCCACCGGACATTAATTGCCCCATCTCCAGCTAATTCTTTCATTACCTGCCTAGGGTACATACCCCATCACATGTACTTGTGCAGTCGCCCTGTACTACTTGGGTTAGTGATTACACTCTGCAAATATTAGTGCATTGGGACATCTTGCTTTGACTATTACGTAGTCACACTATATGTAGTTTAATCTTGCAATAATCTCCTAAATCAATCCCTGTAGACACACACAGCTGCTCGTCTCTGAAGTCCCAATGTGTCTTATAATGAGACACCTAAAATTGAACACAATGGTTTGTATTCTGAGCCCTGCTGTGGCCTTTTATACTGTTCCAGTGGTATATAGGTCCTGTAAAGGATGATTGAATGCCCCAGCACAGCAGCCATGTAGGGTTGACAAACTGCTCCTGATGTGCCATACACACACACTTTGTATTATTGTTGTTCTCACTGGTATTCACAGCTCTTCCCAATTTATCATAATCTGGAAATATCAATATATTTATGAATGAAAATATCAATTAAGGCCCCACTCTTGTAACACTTACATGTTCTTAGTTTTGAGTCCAATGGGGCACCTCAGCAAAGATTAAGGCTAGAAGAATGCACTGTGATCATCTAATTCTGACCCCACCCATAGAACTTCCCTGAAATAATTTGTTTGAACTAGAGCATACTTTAGAAAAGCAGGGTAGTAAAGTTAAGTCCCCAGTCAAAAGTCAGGGCCCCATTATGCGTGGCACCTCACATATGCCTAGTAAAATAAAATTGCACCCTGAAGACCTTACAATCTAGCAAAAGTTAAATAATGGGTGGGCAAAATATTGTTCCTGTTTTACAAATGGAAAATTAAGGCCAAGAGAAATTAAGTGACTTGCACAAGGTCACCCAGGAAGTCTGTGGCAGAGCCAGGAATTGAGTTCCTTTTGCGTTTCAGACACAGGCTAACATGTACATGTTCAAATTGTACAAGTATTAGCTTATTAATTCTTTATCAATAGGTATTTTTAAAGGCCTAGGTATCTCATTTTAGCTTTATTTTTTCTGTTAAGTGAAGATTTCAAACAGGCATAGCACTAATGCTAGAAGATCATTTTTCCTTTTATCATCAGGCATCACTTCAAAAGAAATAAGGGCTTTATTTCAAGTTTTAAAGAAAAGACTTGCATAATCTTGTCATTTTATGGAATCCGGTCTCCAGGTTGGTTTAATTAATGTTCTGAACAAGCATGCTTTGTCATTGTTGCTTCACCTAAACCTCTGTAATTGTTTAAAAGGGAAAGTCCATCTGGCTATTCTTTCTTTCTAACCAAAATATCTGAAGAGTGCAAAGTATATGGGGGGGGGGGGGTTGAGGGAACACTTGCTAAAGAAAATCATTAGGTTTAGAAAAGTTCAAAGCAGCCACGTTACCATATACTCAGAGCTGGCCTTTGCAGTCCTGCAAAGCCTGACGCCCTGTTCACCCCTAATTTAGGTGAATTAGAAATATAAAGCAGAATCTCAGCTTTTTATATATAAAGTTTCTATCCCTTTTTCTTTAAAAATCTAAATATCAAGACTAATCACCAATGCCAAAGCAATCCAGCCTGTGAACCCTGTAGCTGCAGAGGACCTTGGATCCAGTCTGTCGTTTCAAGGCTATTTCAATAGATGCAGAGCAGACTAAATGTAGTGCAATTATGGGAAAAGTGACATTTGCATGGCCCTTTGCACAGTTAGAATCATAGCATATCAGGGTTAGAAGGGACCTCAGGAGGTCATCTAGTCCAACCCCCTGCTCAAAGGGGAACCAATCCCCAGACAGATTTTTGCCCCAGATCCCTAAATTGCCCCCTCAAGGATAGAACTCATAACCCTGAGTTTATCAGGACAATACTCAAGCCAATGAGCTATCCCACCCCACCACTAACCCCACTTAAAGTGCAACTGTAGATTAGAGGATACATCATGGATTAATTCCTTAGACAACCTGTTTTCCCTACAGAGATGGTACATTTCCTAGGCATGACTGGTTGGGAACCCACTGACTCCGCCTCCCAACTCTGTTCCTTAGAGATGGTATAGTCTCTGATGGGGGTGTGCTTTTGCCTTTCTGCATCACAGTGGCTACATATTGTGGTGTTTAAAATTTAGGTGCACAGTGTGTATGAATGCTCTTTGATTGTAAAGACTAAAACTTAATAAGGATTTTTATTATTTATGTAAGAGGACTGCAATGCTCAGAGGCCCCAGTCAAGATCACTAAATTAGGGAGGGCCAGGGCTCCCCCACTGGGATCCTAAAATGTTCCCTTTCAATTCAGTATATATATTGCCTTTCAATTTATTTGAATGTCCTCTTGTTATTGTATTGTGATGAAAAAGAGTAAACAAGAGGGATGGGTGAAAGGGCTGGATCTGTCCCTCTATGCATCACCTCTCCCTCATTTTTGCCCTCTAGCTCTAAGCACAGTCTGGCCCTATTCCATAAAATGTCAAGAGGTTTTAGAAAATTTATATCAGGGGCAGGGAGAAAAAGGAAAAGAAAAAGGATCAGATTAAGAGACAAAGGTGCACTTGAGAGGTTTGAGACTCTTGGCACCTCTTCAAATGTAGTATCAGTCCAGGAAACCAATCAAGAAAAAAAGCTTAGAGGTGCATGAAGAACATAAAGGGCAAGAAACACTGACTGTTACGGCACTATATCGCAGCAAGTTGAAGACAGTAGTCACACTCGGAAGACATTCCATTAATTCTAGTGTCCCTTTTAAAAATGTCAGTGATCCTTCAACATGGCCCAAAATTCATAGATGACAAGGCAACAATAACCATAGTGTAACAGGCACTGTTGCAAGAGAAGGGTAAAAGTTTTCCAAGTCACAACAAAAGAAAACTGAAAAACGGCCTATGAAAGGGTACTAGGGCTGCAGAGGGGCAGCCCAGAGATAGGCAAAGGCAGCAGTCCTAACCCCCTTGCCGATGATGAGTGGTTTACAGACTGCAGTCTGCCCCAGTAAGTGGCGGCTAGATGACTGTCAGTAGCCATTGAGGCAAGGTGGGGATAGAGGATTGGGGGTTCCCTGGGGTGGGGAGACCCAGATTGTGGGTTACTGCTGGGGGCAGAACCCTGGCGTAAAAGGGCACCAGGGTCCGGAAGGGACACAGGGGCCAGCAGCAGGTGAGACACTGGCCTGCAGAGGGCGTTCTGGGCTGGAAGAGCTAATTCCCAGGATGACCAGCAGGAGGCGCCGCGCCAGTGAGTCTTCCCCTCACTACAGCCATGTTCTGATTTTTTTACCAAATTATTTAGTGTTAGTAAGTGCAGTCTCATTGATGGTGGTTTTCAAATATGGCAATGTATCCACACACACAAAAACCCTCAAAACTCATGAGAAAAGCCACCTATTTCTGATTGTGAACAGGAAGTGGAGAGAATTGGAACTACAACTGAAAATTGAATCTGCCATAGAGCAGACTTCACAATCATTGCTCAAAAAAAATTGAGACAACACTTGTGAGGTGTATTTGAAAGAACTATGGCTATCATTCTTCACTTATCTGAAGGAAACCTAGCATTTTATAGATTTGTGGAAAAACTTCATGAGTGTAGAAATGGAAATTTTAGGCCAACTTGAGATAATGGCTAAATTTGAGCCTGTGATGAACGAACATGTAAGATAGCTCTTTACTAAAGATGCCATTACCTAAGCCATACAATACAAAATTATATCTTTTGAGAACTTCAACATAGGTACAAATATTAACAGCCTAAATAAGATAATGTATTACTCCATTATTTTGGATTGTACATTGGAGATCAGTCACAAGGAACAAATGTCTGTCATTTTGAGGTATGTTAAGATGCAAGAGACAGAAGTCAGCACTGAAGAGCACTTTCTATAATTTTGAATGTGCAGGAAATTACCAAAAAGGCTCTGTCAGAGGTGGTACTTCAGGAGTTATCCAGCCATGGTATAACATTTAATAATTACAGGGAACTGGCTATAATAATAGTATTAACATGAGGATAGCATCAAGATCTGCAAGGAAATTCAATTCAAAAGAACAAAAAGGCTTTTTTTCTTCCTTGCAGATGCCATTCCTTAAATCTAGCATTGAGTGATGAAGCAAATTCTTCAAATTGGTCAAAACCGTTTTTTTTGGTTTTCAGCAAACATACACTATAATTGAAGCTTCAACAAATAGGTGGACAGTTTGAAATCCCGTGTGAAAACATTAAAGCCTCTCTCTGACAAAAGATGGGAGAGCAAAATTGAAAGTGCCAAAGCTCTGCGGTTTCAGACATGGAATGTGCCATCAGCACTGTTGAAATTGAGAGAAACAACAAAAGGTAATGGGGTATATGTGGAAACCAGATCATTGGCGGATTAACTCTCTTTATTTGATTCATCGTCACTTGTGGCTGGGCACATATTAGTGTTATAAAATTAATATCGTGAGCAAAAAATTACAGAGCTAAACACTTGGTCTTGATGTCAGCAAACTGAAGCTACTCAAATACAGAATTATCGTGAAAATGGCTTTGTAGAGATGTTGTCACTTTCTAAGTAGATAGCAGAAATGTCAGTGCCTGTGGAACTAGCTGACACAAGTCCACAGAAAAATTGTTCAGCTACGAAGAAGATCAAGTCATTTATGATGCAGAAAAGATTTAAATTGAACTTCAGTATTGCTATAGGAGCTGCTCTTATGAAGCTGGGAGTGTGTTTTGAATTATTGCAATAGCACATGAATGCATTTGGATCCCTGTGTGATGTGAAACACATTCCATACTTGTTTCCAACAAGTGAATTGGAAAAATTGTGCAGTAACCTGGAATCTGCTCTGATGGCAGTATAATACATGTAGACAGGTATACCTGGTACATGAACTCCAGAGTCTTTCTGGTGGAAAGATCCAGAATCCATTTACCACAGGCTTCAGCAAATGGATTCCACGGTGGCTATTGATTGTGGAATCTCAGGAAGTGTGTTTTTTGCAGCATGACAGGTCAGTGATTCCTGTATCTAAGTCACTGCTTGTTGAATAGCCATTTCCTCTTTGGTTACAGATTTGCAGGGGCTCCTTTAATGTGGCACCTGGAATTTCCCTGTTAACTTTTTGACCCTGACCACTGCCATCCTATCTGTGCTCATCTGTCTCTGGGCACTATGTGGAGTGCCTTGGTGCTTTCAATGCATGTCCCCATGTTAACCCTGCTGTGTGTATTAAACACAGTATTAGATGTCAGACGATACTTTACTTCCCACAGCCTACCGCTAACTAGACTGAGTAAACAGCATTTTTTTTTTGTTTTTACGATTTAATATAGCACTCCAGAGCTAGTCAGCATTATTTTACTACTTGTAGCTCTGCAAGAGGGTAAATTACTTGCAGTACAGTAATAGTACAGTACCTGACTGGATAGAGCTAGTATGGTCTGTCAGTATGGTCTCATGCATAAGAGAGTGGACTAAAAATCAGGAGATGGGGTTCTGTCACTGAGACAGCAGGTCACTTGACTTCAATACGCCTGTTAATCCTCACCTACCCTTTGTCATCATTGCTTTTTGGATTGTAAGCTCTTTGGGGCAGAGACCGTATCTTATGTATCTATGTAGAGTGCCTACAATGGGTCCCCTATGCACTTCTGTAATATAAATAAATAAGGGAGTCTGGAAGTTTGGCGTTGCAATGGATTTGTGGAGTTATGCCTGAGCACTGACATTTATTGGATATTTCAATACTATCCCATCTGTAATAAGTGCTAATGTCATTCACACTTTGATGGTAGGGTAGGTTTTAAAGATCATGACTATAAACAGGATTCCATTTCCTTCATTTAAAGGAAACTAAAAGTAGCTTTTATTTCTTCTGATGCCACTTGCAATTGTAACCTGCCTATCAATCCAGAGGCTTTCCTTTTAGAGAAAAGGAAGAAAGGGGATACAACCATTAAAAACACCCCAACATCCCCCCCCCACACACACACACACAGACAGACAGAGATAGTGTACATTAGGAGGAAGGATTGTGGTTAGAGTACTGAGAATCTGGAGTTCCAGTTTTGTAACTATGCCACAGATTTCCTGTGTGATATTGAGCAAGTCACCTAGACTCTGCAACAAAATTTTAAAGATATTTCAGCACTTAATACCTTCAAGAATTGTGCCCTGAATTCCTTAATTTCCTAACCTGTAAAATGGTGATAATACTTTCCTATGCTACATGAGAGCTTAACTCCTTAAGAATTGTAAAATGCTTTGATAGTCCAACATGACGAGCTTAAGAGAGATACAAAGAGTAGTATTCTTGTTTGCATTTTCTCATGTGCAACACTCGTAGAGAAGCCAAGTGTTAAAGTAATTACCAAGTTATATCTTGTGCACCGAAACACTGAAACCAAAATTACTTAAGACAAATCCTATTTAGTAATTAGGTACCTCAACAGTGACTAAAAAACAGAGATTGTTTTTATTGCAGATATAAATATTAGTATTCTGGAAAATATGTACTCCTACATCAGAAATAATGCCTCAATGAAGCCAGATAGTTTATTTACCACTTTTCAGAAAATACTCATCTCTGCAGTACCCACAAACTATTTGTTAAATTGTGAGACAATAAGACTTTTGTAGCATGTAGCCAAGAGGATCTTTTGTGTGCACTCAGTTCAGTATAAGCCTTTAGGTAAAACAAATGTAATTTGAGATTGTGGTTCCTCTGTTTGCAGAGAGATTGCAGGCTTGTGTACCTAACATCGGGCTGGATTATAAATTAAAGGGTTTCAGAAGCACAATGAGAAGGAAACTGCCAGTTAAAGAAAACTGCCAAGTTATATTTTAGTCATAAGAAAGCACTGATAATTAGCAGATCTTGTACAGTCCATAAGTTAACTGGCTGCATATACAAGTAGAAAGCAGGTTTAGTATGTCACTAAAGTTGTGCTATGTCAACTTTAGTTTGACAACCTCAAGTTATGTTTTGTGTGGCATACTTACAAGGAGCGTAGCTTACTTACTCATGAGTCTAGTAATATAGAACCTTTGACTTGTGATCTATGACAATGATGTTTCATGTGTATATCACAGTTCCATTTGTAAATGACTTAAAATGATTAAAATAGATATTATAAGCATGTTTGTCATTAGTAGGTCATAGATGGTTATAAGCACCTTCAGCCCCCAACTAAAACCTCTCCAGCGCATCATCAGAGATCTACAACCTATCCTG
The DNA here is from genome assembly GCF_027887155.1 of Malaclemys terrapin pileata. Taxonomy (NCBI): domain Eukaryota; kingdom Metazoa; phylum Chordata; order Testudines; family Emydidae; genus Malaclemys; species Malaclemys terrapin. The sequence goes on along the minus strand of NC_071510.1, from coordinate 97,993,662 downwards.
AAAGATGATCCTTTACTCTCACAGATCTTGGGAGACAGACCTGTCCTCGCTTACAGACAACCCCCCAACCTAAAGCAAATACTCACCAGCAACCACACATCACTGAACAAAACCACTAAGCCAGGAACCTATCCTTGTAACAAACCCCAATGCCAACTCTGTCCACATATCTATTCAAGTGACATCATCATAGGACCTAATCACATCAGCCATACCATCAGGGGCTCCTTCACCTGCACATCTACCAATGTGATATATGCCATCATGTGCCAGCAATGCCCCTCTGCCATGTACATTGGCCAAACCGGACAGTCTCTACACAAAAGAATTAATGGACACAAATCTGACATCAGGAATCAAAATACTCAAAAACCAGTGGGAGAACACTTTAACCTGTCTGGTCATTCAGTGACAGACCTGCGGGTGGCTATATTACAACAGAAAAACTTCAAAAACAGACTCCAACGAGAGACTGCTGAGCTGGAATTGATATGCAAACTAGACACAATCAACTCCGGTTTGAATAAGGACTGGGAATGGCTGAGTCATTACAAACATTGACTATCTCCCCTTGTAAGTATTCTCACACTTCTTATCAAACTGTCTGTACTGGGCTAGCTTGATTATCACTTCAAAAGTTTTTTTTCCTCTTAATTAATTGGCCTCTCAGAGTTGGTAAGACAACTCCCATCTGTTTATGCTCTCTGTATGTGTGTATATATATCTCCTCAATATATGTTCCATTCTATATGCATCCGAAGAAGTGGGCTGTAGTCCACGAAAGCTTATGCGCTAATAAATTTGTTAGTCTCTAAGGTGCCACAAGTATTCCAGAGCTATGGGTCCTTCACAGAACTCCTGGGCAGCAGCCCCTACCAATGAAATATGAGGAGATTTAAAAATAAATAAATAAATACACCTATCTGCCTATTAAAACAGCTCAGAATTCTCTGGTGAAAGATGCTATAAAGTCTGTTGTATGTTATGTACATACTGCAATATAGCTGTCATGCTACCAAGACATTCCCTTCCTGGTCTCAAGTTCGAGGGCTTGGGAAAGAATAGCAAAGGAAGGATATGGCCTGGGTAACTACATTGTTTCCTAACAATCTGTGAAGTCATTCATATTCATCGCACCAACAGTCATCATGATGACTTGAATGGGAATACATTTGGAGAACTGGAAAAAATATTTATTCCTTGTGGTTTCTATTCTTTCCATACTTTCAATTTCATACTCTCTCTCAATCACTCCAAAACAAACACCTCCTCTGGCTTTGAAGAACTCACATTCTCTAATTTCATGATTAGGATATTTTCCATTTGTTTAAATATAATCTCAGTATTAAGGACCTGAGTTTCCAGTCCTAGCAAATACAGAAGGATGTATCTGACACTAGGTTCTCCTTGTTATTAAAAATCATAATCCACTCTGCATTGACTAAGAAATGAATTTAGGATTTCAGACAATGACAGAAAAGCTATTAATTATTTTCCTGTGATGCAGCTACATAAACTGTCATATCAGCACACACGATAACTTGTCCAATAATTATGCTCCCGTGTGATCAGGCTCAAGACTACAAAACTGCTGCTGGTGAACTCACATGTGTTCCTGCTACAAACAGGACTAGTCTTGCACCACACACAGCCTGACAAACTCCTCTGGGTCCTTTAAAAGCTGTAATTTGGAGGGACTTCCCAAGCCTTTTGTTCATGCTGATCTTTTTGTGGCATCCCATTGTATTATGTAGTTGATAAATATTGCTCATTCTCCATGCTGCTGCTAGAATTCTGGAACATTCTGTTTGGTTTTCATTAGCAGATTTTGCCAGAGTTGCAGCCTAATCAAATTTGACTTCCATCATTCTCTATTGTTCCCTAAAACAATGCCCCACACAACAAGAGGTTAACAAAATATAATAAAAGTGAACTTTAAAAGGAGGAAAGCAAAAAGGTGATATGATAATGCTTCAAAAGTGTAATGAATTGAGAAACTGACAATCCCAGAGTGTGGAGGGAGTATCCGGTATATCAAAAACTGTCATATACAGGTGATGAAAATAACCAGCAAAATAGCAACCAGGAATGTACCTTGGCTCTATATGGAAAAAACAGAAGACTAAAAAGAAAAACTTCCCTTGTTAAGGTTAAGAGAGAGATCCTTTTCCAGAAAAACCCACAAACAAAGCCTTAAGCTTTTTGACTTTACAGTTGAGGGTCATTCTGAGGTAAAAAGTGATTACACCAAGATAGCAGTGGAAGCTACCAGATGTGGACATGTAAGAAAATACCCAAGAAACAGAGGAGAAACGTCAAGATGTCCCACAGATAAAGCATACTTCACATTAATTCAAAGCTTTCATGCTGCTCCTCAGCTCTACTCCTTAAGGGAAAACTAACTGGATAAAGTGGATTTAGCAGTTAGGGAATCCAAAGAGGAGACTCATTGCTGGGCCTCTGCTGCTCCCGATTGTTGCCCAAAAACATCTCAACTGCAGTAAAAATCTCAGGAGAAAAAACTCTTCTCCTCAGATTCCATCATAGAAGAGATTTTCCTCCTGAGGTAGTCAGGGGGATCATCATGTCACACGATGTACTTTCAGATCAGGAATACAACAGTCATGTTTTTAGGTATTTTAAAATTAAATGCTTCCCAGGTGCTGGGGCATGTATTTGCTCCAGAAGTTCAGCTTTCCATAAGGGGGGTGAGGGGATGGAATTCTAGGACCGTCAGACACATGCAGCTGCACTAATTAGACTCTGGGAAGAGGAACAGGGAGTGAATTCCAGAGCTACGGGTCCTTCACAGAACTCCTGGGCAGCAGCCCCTACCAATGAAATATGAGGAGATTTAAAAAATAAATAAATAAATACACCTATCTGCCTATTAAAACAGCTCAGAATTCTCTGGTGAAAGATGCTATAAAGTCTGTTTAGATGCTATAAAGTTGCTTTTGTGTGCTAATTTTCTGAAGTTTGACACAGAAGCCTACAGCAGCATGAAAACAAATTGCTCAGAGTTCTGACAGATGCATTTATGACATCATATAAACTCTGGCAGTCAAATATTTCCTCACAGTTCAATGCGCTTTTTCCACTATCTCAATTCAGTCTCCTGCTTTGACCCAAGGTTTTCAGTTTTTACTGCTACACTTAATCCATATACAATAGTTAGCATTGCCTTAGCTTCCTGACCCCAGTCAGTCACCACCCCATTGATACCATATGCCAATGGGACTGTGAATTGAAGTGGCTATTGGTTACTTTACTAGATGGATCAAAGGGGGCAATACTGCTAATTGCTAGATCCTTTCCCATTTAGCAGACTCTCTCTCTCTCACACACACACACACACACACACGTTCATTCAGCATTATTTAAATGGTCAGCTCCACCAGCACAAAGCAGCCAGAAGCCAGCTGCACTTGCTACCCAATGCAGGCAGAGTTTCTAACAGGTGTATGATCGTACAGCTGGATCTATGCCGCTTCCCAGAGGAATCCACAGTACAAGAGGATGTTGAGGGAAGGAGGTAGTGTGACAGTCATTTCTAACCCCTGGCTATTCCCAGCTGGCACATCAGCCCACCATTGTTGTTGGCTACTGGCCACAAGTTAAGGGAGCTCTTAGGCTACTCTAACCTGCACTGGATAATTGGTCTCCGCTAACAGTCCCACAAAGGTAGCATAAAGCATCATGTCTCAGTGCTGAACTCCCCTTTGGAATAAGAGATGAATTTGGTCCTATGAGAGGAGAAAAAAGCAAACCAAACACACAACGCACAGGCCTTCAGAGCTACTTAGACTCCTTACGGATGAGAAATGAACATACAGGTTTAATTTACACTGAGGAGTCAAAGGTGCAAGAAAACTGACATTAAAGTAGGTCAACTCCTACTTTAAATGTACACATTTAGTTGCTTTTCTGACTACACCCTCCCAATATTAGATTCACCAAATTAGAGCCCCAGCGACTCACTTCTTAATTTGGCCCTAAGACTGGACATCAAACCTAAGGGAAGTACAGATTCCTACCATAGGCCCTTGACTATTCTCATAGTTTGTTATATTTGAAGTCTGAATTATGCTATCACAAAGCAGTGTTCCCATAATCCCATTTTGTTTGAGTGATCCCATTATTCAGTTTACCATTTCTGTTTCAGCTAAGTTATAGTTCTGAATTGAGTTTCCATTTCTACTTTCATTATTGACATAATTATATTTGTGCAGTTTTCCATTACCAGTCCTTGAATAGTAGATTAGTTTGAATGTAGTTTATTTTCCAGGATTAGCAGAAGAAATACTTTCTAGTGGTCTAGCAGTTCAAAGTAAACCCAATTTCCTTTGGAATGTTACACATTGATTTATAAAGAATGAGAAGTCTTACAGACCCTTAAAGATATTGTGATAATCCTATAATGAATGCAGAGAGCAATGGTGGCTGGTAAGAAGAATTAAACACTAGCCTTTCACCATGGGAGACCTGTGCTTTACTTCTGTTTTACAGTAGATAAAAGAAGGAGTTTAGTGCTGTTATCCAGTTTACTAGTGCCATATGTTCACTTCAGAGTCAGATCATTCAGTACAATTGGCACTCTCCTTAATAGAGACCCAGTACTCAAGGGTGCCAGATGTCAATGAGACAAGTGGCAGGACTGGTGAGACTGTTCAATGCGCACCATTATAGGTATTGGGATAAATGAGTAATTCCTATGCTCATCCCAGTAGACTATACCACCTCCCCCACTCCAATTTTTTTGTTTAAGAATTTTGCAGTAGTCTGTCACAGGGTGACTGGCCCCTTTAAGAGGGAGCTAGGTGCAGCACACTTGTGATTCATCAGCTGCCTCCCAATGGGGCTTAAGAGAAGAGGCGAGGGGTCAGGTGAGAGCTACTTGAGAACAGAGGAGAGAGAAGCAGTAGAGAGAGTTGCCAAGGGGTAAGAGTTGCAGAAGATCCAAAGGAGGGTAGTAACTGAGCTGCTGGTGATGCATTTGTGGAAAGTTATTGGGAGGACTGGCTAAATCTGGGAAACCCTACCAAGTTGCAGGAAGGCTTGTGCAGAAGCTCCTAGGAATGAAGGAAAGCATCCGTGTGATCAATGTAAGCCAGGCCCAGAAGCAAGGGATTGGTTCTGGACAGGAGTTCCCCTAAGAAGCAGTAGAACTCACCTGACTTGTGAGGAAGCCTAGGGGGAAATGAGACACTACAGAGAGCTCTCTCAGGAGGCCAAATTCGAGGCTACGGGAGAAGACTCATGGGAGTCTTGGTACTCTCAGGTAGGAGGCCTGGAGAGTTGGGCCCTGGAACAGGGGCTAAAGGAATTGTTACTGAGTAGTTAATGACTCTTGGGTGGGTGTGCTAGGAATGGTGACCTTTGAATGGTATTGAAGAGCTGCTGTGTTGCAAGCTTGTTTTAATTTGGGAGGACCTGCAGACTGTGGCATTTAACACGAATAAAACTATTTGAATTTGCTGCTGACACAATATTCCTTTGCACAGGTGATGAAGAAGGAAATTGAAGCAGGCCACACCTGCACTGCAGAGGTCAGCTGCAGGAGGACACTTGTGTTTGGGTCACCCTATAACACACCTGATGGGTACTGGAATGACAGCCCTTGAGACTACAGCCCTCTGTTTAGGAACAGAATAGGTACAGTATAAACACCACCAGTACAAGCTTCTTCACCAATACTACCAACAAAGACACCAATTAGTGAGAGTGGCAGTAATGCCACAGCCTTAGTTGAGCTCCCCCTACTGGATACGCACCATGCTATTGTGTTTGGGTTCCACATGCTGAACCAGTGTGCGTTTAACTTCCTTTTATTTGTTTTAAACTCAGGAAGTTCTTCTTCACACAGCACACAGTCAACCTGTGGAATTCCTTGCCTGAAGAGGTTGTGAAGGCTAGGACTATAACAGGGTTTAAAAGAGAACTAGCTAAATTCATTGAGGTTAAGTCCATTAATGGCTATTAGCCAGGATGGCTAATAGCCTCTGTTTGTCTCACACCATCCATGGGCCTCGAACTCTCTCTTCAAAGTTATTTTCAACTTTCCCTTACGGTACTTGTTAAGTTCAAGGCCCCTGGATGGTGTGAGGCCGGTAGCGGCCCCCTGCTCGCCAGGACCGGGTCTTCTTGGAGTCTGGTTACTTGGGAATGCAGCCCAAAGCTGGTGGTAAACTCCATTTAAGGCTAAAGACTTGCAAAATTAATCACTCTTTATACAGAAATACATAGATCCAGACAAAACATAAAAAACCTATATGCCATTCACTGCCTCTGTTTCCTTACCACACTGGAGAATTCTCTGGGATTTGGTCAGAGTGCTCTATTATGTCCTTCCTCTCCTCCACATCACCTCTCCTCTGAAACGTGGAATGCCCACTTGGCAGAATCCGTTTTCTTGGTTTGGCCACATCTAAGCATACCCATTGTATTGCCCAGGTAGATCTATTCAAATATCAATGAGTCTTAATAGCCTGCTCACCCAACACACGCAGTGCTATGTGACATACTAATCCATTGATCATCTATTCCCAAAGCCCAGCAAAATTCTTTGTAAAAAGGTTAACTGGTTTATGTCAGGTAACAAGCAGCACAAGATTAAACAGGTAAACCGAATCACATGTACTAGTTCATAAAAGTAATGTAGAAATCTCACATTCTCCAGACACCAGCTAGTGAAAATGGCAATGGTGGATATGGCAAAGTGCACACTCATCCATTAACTGGATTGTGATCACCAGTGTATTTCCCAAACAGATACTACATTTCATCTCTATGAACTTGTGCTGGATATGAAAGCGAAAGACTCCATATCCCATTCAGTCACCTGAGCCCATCCAGCCCTTCTGGTACTTGGTTTTCATTGTTTGAACAGCCTTTGGGGAACCACTCTTGCATGATCACAAATTATCAGCTGTTCTTGAAATGTATGCTCAGTTAACTTAATTGTTGCCCCTAACTAGAGTCCCAGCCACCCACAAAACCCCTTATCTCAAATGTGGTGGTGCATTTAACTCAAACCCAGCATGCCAGTGGGTTTAAGCTACAGATCAATTTAGCACAACTCATCAGCTTCTAACACAACCATTCCATGTAGCCTGAGTGTTGTTTTGATGCACGGACACTGCCATTTAAACTAGATCAATGCAAGTTAACCCTGCAGTGAAGACACACCCTTAGACTGCCAGTTCCAGCATGGAGTCAGTGACCAGAACTTGATACCTCTAAACACAGAGGATGCAGAAGCGGGGGGGGGGGGGGGGGGGGAATGGCTTTTTTTAAAGTGAAGTTCTCCACAAAATATTAGTGACATTTATCAAAATGGTTATCAACCTCTTTTGTTGACTAAAAGCTGGGTTTTCAGAAAATTAAATTGAAATTTTAAAACAAAAACATTACTGAAATAGAAAGTTGTGTTTTTAATGGGCCTATCATGTTTGTGTTTCATCTTTCTTTAACTAGTGCTATATGAAAAAAATCCTTTTTTTTCCCCAGTTTTCCACAATTGACTAACATTACCAATCATCATGGGTAGTCCTGTGGTCTGGCTTTTTGGATGACATAGAACAGCTGGAATGTAGTGTCAGCAACTGCTGTGATGCACACTAACTAGTTGACCAGAGAGAGTATTAACATCCTGTCTCAATTAAATTCGCTGTGGCCAAAATTGCAGGCTACATTATGCGAAGGGGAACTGTTCAGATTTCAGGAGAAGACCATTTATTCTTCTACACTGTTAATTAACACACACAATAGCTTTGTTGAATCAGATTTGGCCTGCTCTATTGGTTCTGGGACTAGAAATGGAAGTCTTCGTTGGCAGCTGCAGGCAGCATATAAAAGGTTAGGACATAAAAGACTAATTTCAGTCTCATCACATGGAAGTGCAAATTACCTACTCTTTAAAATGAACTAAACTGACTGAACTGCTTTCTAGTTCTAATACGGCTGCATAGTATATATGAAATGAGCCAACCTAGTGTGATAATTTCAGCATTCAAGAATCAGCAGCACGTGTGTATTACCCAGTGAGGGCAAGGCAGTGAATGGAAGTGCCAGAGAAGCTGGCAACTTCAGTGTTTGCTACCAACCTCAAAGCTCAGCAGTTGGAGGTTTGTGTTCTTTGTCAAACACCTTACTTTGACACAGACAAATAGGGATATATTTTCAGATTGGAATCCAGGATGTTCTGCTTTCAACTTCTGTTATTGCTAACTGGTGTTACACCCAGGAAAATTCAGCATAGTAGCAGCACATTTGGAAACATGCACTTCCCTGTTTTTCAAGTATCCTCGTGCTACTTTTTTGTACAAGTATCAACATAGTTCCATTCCCTCATATAGACCAGTGAGGACCGCAGACAAAACAAAGTGTCACCAATATTCAGCTGACTTCTTTAACAAAGCTGCTCCTGTTGTGTTTATGCCCTTTCTGCCATTCACAATGTCTTAATGAGTTTACTGACCAGAATATTCACCGGAACCGTGAATTTTAAGCAAATATAACTGTATATTCACAGAAAGCAAATTTCAAGTTAGCAATTAACGTAGCATTAGTTTGCCAGTATGAATATTGTACGTTCATCCAAACTGTATGATCTTTTTGAATATCAAACATTCACCACAGACAACCCTAAAATAAGCCAGTCAACCAAGAGCTGGGAATAAATTTGAATATTAAAGGTCAGGAGCTCTTTGTGGACAGACCACAAACAAAAAGGAATTTAATTTAATTAGCTAAGGTATTCGACCCCGATCCTAGTCCTCCCATCCTAGTCAAATAGATTCTAAATCTTCAGCATGAGGCCTGTTATCACATTTTTAAGAAGTTCTATGGAAGATTAACCCTTTGGTCAACACATTTTTTGGAAGGTGAATCAGTCGTCATCTTTTCTCATTAACTTTTGCAACTGGTAAACACAGATATTAGCAATAGAAAAGACCTGTCCAATCAGCTTGTCCATCTCTGCTTTACCCCTGTGGGGCTTGTATACCATCTCTAGGTGTCTATAGCTCAATGTAAAATGAGACCAGTGATTGGACTTCCACCACTACTTTTGGGAAATTATTCCCCTAGTGGAATAGTTGTGCATTTTAAAAGACATTTTCCACTATATTCAGACTATTTTTTCATGGAATGAATAATTTTAATCATGCAGAGCCCACTGCTGGACATGCTTCTAGTGGAGCAGCAACAATCGCTCCTATATTTACTGTATCTAAGTACAGTGGAATTCTTGAAACACAATATAAGAGCTTCAGAGCTCAACCCTCAAGCCTTACAAGTGCCATACAGTATAATAGTGAGTCTTTGTTGATTGAACTCTTTACAAAGCTGGCACAGACTACATATTTTAATTTGTGTCTGAACTTGCCTCAGCCTCCGAAAGGAGAATTTCTAAGTAATGCAACAATTAGTTGAGTGCACAAGGGTGCAGATTTTTCTGTGTAGCTCTGAATGCTGTATGTTGTGAGACTTTGCATATTTCACTCCACTCTCACCCCAACCTGAACTTTATGTTCAGCTGGAAAAAGCTGGGGGGGAGGGAATATTTAAAGTTTATAGTGCATTATAATTATAAAGATTATAAATGTGTAGATCACGCATTTTAATATGAAATCTATAAGCTAAGAACAGTACAGAATTTGGCCTTTAGTTCTCCAAGACTCCATTAATAATTAACCCGTTAAAAATGAATCTGCTCTTATTTAGTAACTTTCATGTACTGAGGCACTTTAATGCACAAAATACACCACATGTGTAAAACCCCTTTGAATTGGAGAAATAAAAACAATACAAGAAAGTACGTGTGTGTTAAGGCTAAATTTAAATCAGAGATGCTACATAGATACCTCCTGGACATATAACAAGTATGTGATACACAGGTGTCTCAAGCATTCCTATTGTCTGTTCCTACTTACATCAATTATCTTACAGTAATACAGAGCAACCAACTGATGGAGGCCTATTGTGCTAGGAACACAGTAAGAGACAGCCCCTACCCCAAAGAGTTTACAATCTAAACTCAAGACAAATGGTAAAGGAAAGGGATATAACATGCAAGCAGAGTGAATACTGATGGTTTGCAAGTGGCATGTTAGTGCCATGATTTTGTCATTTGTGTGGGCTTTTGACAGGAGGGGGATAAGCTAAACAGAGACAAAGGAAGAGAGGGGACACTGATGACTGCAGGGTAGATGCAGAACATGGATGGTAGGTGGAGAGAGGCAGAAGTAAAGAGACGAAGGGAAGGCATTAGAAACAAACAGTCAATCAGTAAAATGGGAGAGAACATTCAGAGTGAAAGTTTTAGAAAGCCACCGATATCTTCAGTCCCTGCTGCATACCCCTGACAAGGCTGCCTGTGTGTTTGCTCCTGCCAACTTTAGCTTTGTTAGCTCTTCCTCGGAATTTCTTTCACCAAGCACACAGCTTAGGATAACCTGTATTCCCCCTTCATGGTCCAAGGGCACCCACTTAAAGATTTCAGGTTCCCAGCCATCACCTCTTTTGGACAAAGCCACATCTCTCACATGCCTGATGGAGGTTTTTCCAGACTGCACAGTTGCTGAGGATATCCCAATGTAGGCAGGGAAGCCAGACTACCTAAACAGGAACACATCTGCACTTTGCTTTCTCTCCAGAGCCTATAAACACCATAATGGCCTGCAGTTGTAAGTTACCACACAGCTATTTCTAAGCAAGCACATTTATTCTTAAAATGAAAGCATTACAGAGAAAACATGTCAAAAATCATAAAAGAACCCCTCTCACCAACATAAGTTAGGCCAATAAAAGACATTCCTTTACCACCGTGTCTCTAAGCATTTCACAATCTAAGTAGAGAGGCAAAGAGCCTTCCAACCTAACTCCCAGGGTTCTTCAGTCTATCTGCACCACTGCTGTTGATTTTGCAAATCCAGACTGGTTTGCTACGGTTTCCCTGGGCACTTCTCTCTCTCAGTCCCTTGTACTGCTTCCATCCGAGGTATCTGGTTTCTCCCCAGGTCCTTATCTCTCTGCTGGAAAACCCATCCTCCAGGACTGCACCTCTGTTCTCCCCCCCACTATTTCTAGGGCTCACCATAGAGATGAATTCTGTTCCGGTGGCTTTCTGTCATCCTTCCCCAGGTCCTTCCCAGAGAGAAGCAACTCCCTACCTCCTCTCTCCTGGACCTCCTCTGTAGCTTTCACTTTCTTCTTTTATGCAGAAGAACCCAGCTCCTCCTCAAATCAAGCCTGACACCATTCAAGTGCAGCAAGGGGGGTAAACTGAGCTCTCAGTCTCCTGTTAATCCTTTGTTCACCCATGTGATGTAGACATTCTATCAGTCTGATTCTGTCTGGCCCTTTCACAGTTTGCATGATGTGAGATGCATTTCCATCCTTGTGTCGTTTTCAGAAGTGCCAGGCAAAACAGCCCCTGCATTCTGGATCCCTATTTTATTTTAGGGAGTGGGAATTGAAGTAAAGAGAAGATAAAGCCATGGCTCCATCCCACAAACCTGGCCATCAGCATTTGAGGAGGAGTGCAGGAAGTGCAGCGGTAGGCATGCAGCCATTTGTAAAAGAATGAGAGGAACAATAGTAATCCCAGCGCTCAAGAGTGTTAAACATAACCGGTCAATAAAAGCAATAGAGAGATGATACAGAAATGCCATGAAAAGAGCTCATATATTGCTTCTTGGCCATTCATTAAAATTAACCATTCAGCAGAACGAATAGACTCAAAGGGGATATGGACTTTTGCCACTTGATGGGAGTTTTAACTTGTAACCCATAGTTTCTTCATCCTTCAATGGGTCTTCACAAATCACATTTCAGACATGTTTCCTCAGCTGGTCTGAACCTTGCGAGTCAATTTCTCCTGTGATATGAGGAATGTGTGCAACTTGGAGATTCACACATCATTACTTACTAGGCAGGCCACATTCCTCCTACATAAAACCCTTCCAAGCCCCAGTGATTTGAAATTGCTCCCCATCCAGATCCCCTGACTCTAGGTCAGTTTCCAGCTGAAGTCCATCAGTTAAGCAAAATGCCTTTGGAATTTGTATTCCTTGTCTTGAGTGATATTATGATTTCACCATGAGGTTATAGAGTCCCTATAACAGTCACTGAAATCCTGACCCCTTTTGTCATGTGATAGGTGCATTTCATCTTTTGTGACAACTGGGACTAGGAAACAGTTCAGTCTCGTCTCAGCAGTCATGTGCCACTCTTGTTACAGTAATAACCACTCACCCCTTTTCTAGTGCTTTTCACACACAGATCTCAAGCACTTCCCCCATTTTAGAGATGGGGAACGGAGGCATGTAGAGTTGAGGTGACTTGCCCGAGGTCACCCAGGATGCAAGTGGCATAGCCAGGAATAGAATCCAGGTCTTCTGCATCCCACTCCAATGATCTATCACTAGGCAACTCTGCCTCCTGGCCAAAATTGCTCTCTCTGACATACAGAATAAAGTATCAAATACAAGTGATGTAGTGCAGGGGCAAGATTCACTCAAGGCTAGGTAGGCTTCTACCAGATTAATCACAGGCTTAGGATCCCTGGTCCAGCAGGGGTTGCAGAGGTAAAAGTTGCCACAAGCCCCTAGGGCAGTCACCACGCCATCCAAGGAGGCAATGGTATAAAGGAAGCAATCACCTCAACACGCAACACTACTCTTTGAACTTGCTGCTTTGTTCAATCCTATCATGAAGGAGTGGAGGGGCACTCCCACCAACAAAACAGGAAGTAAGGGATGGCTGGAGCAGAGTTCCACCCCATAAATACTCTGAGTAACCTAGTGAACCCCATTGATGACCACTGCTTTCATTGCACTGTACATACTGATTCAGTGCACAAGGTGTTAGTGAGATGGTTCTTCAGCATGAAAGTCTTCTGGAACTTTGCTGTGCAGAATAACTGCAGTCTTCACACCATGCAGGGCCCTTGGTCCATGCACACAGCTTATGTTGTCAGTTCTTGAACAGAGGCTGGGTCATATATGGATCTTCCTTAGTGCCATACAAGTTCCTACTTATCCAACTCTGTATGTGCTGTAGAAAGCAGACTAACCAAGAGCATTCTCCCTCTGCAACAGGGCTTTAAAACTGATCTGAGAAAGTATGAATAAATAAATCATTCTTTATAGGAAGACAACAACTCAGAGCGGTAGGTTATCCGTAGCATGACAGAACACAAGACCAATTGACTGGCAGCAACAGCAAGATTGGTCCTGCTTTGAGCGGGGGTTGGACTAGATGACCTCTTGAGGTCCCTTCCAAGCCTGATATTCTAGGATTATAAGAAGCAGTTTGACACATGACTAGTCAGAAAGTCTGTTAGATACAATTACAGAATTAAAAAAATACATTTAGTTGCTTGGCACCTGAGAGCCCAGCACACGCCCTGGGCACCAGCTCTGATACTGGAGCGCCTGAAGGCAATGCAGTTAAACCCCAGCATCACCATCAAGACTACACACTGCTGCCACTTTGAATTGCATTCAGTATTCATGTTTAGAAAAAAAAAAATTCCAGGTGGAGATGTATCTCTTTGGTGATACTACATTTGCCACAGATAGACATTGTGCGCACTTTATTACTTCATGCCAAATTATTTTGAGTTATGCCAAGTAGTAGATTCTACTCCAAGCTTGACATTTCAGTAGTCTGGAGCATTGCAAGATATAGATATTTGCCAAATTCATCCTTTGGTGTAAATCTAAGTAAGTATATTGGGGGAGGGGGACTACAAGGAATATTGGGGCAATCAGATTGAGTTTTTTAATTTAACAAAGGAAGCAGAAGTTGAAAGAGAAAATAAATGTTAAAGTGCAGTGGCATCTCTCTTCCTTGCTGCTGCTGCCTGATAGGAGTGTATGATCTTTAATGGAGCTTTTTAAACATACTTTAATGTTTGCCCTTTTATTAGAGCACTAGAGAGAGAAGAGGAGAAGCAAAGACCTCACTGTGTTCCCACATCCCTTCTACTTAAGCCACCTTTGCATGCATCATATTCTGGGGCTGTTCAGAAGCTACCTGGCCCCCCACTATAAGTTACAATAGCTTTAGGGCTGCTCCAAGTTATGTTCAGTTCTCTCTGGGCAATGAGCAGCAGAGAAGCAGCACTTTGCTGTGGCTATTCTACACCTCCTGCCCTGCCCCTCAGTATGCCCCCTATGTTGGGGGTTGGGAGCAGGACCAGCACAGAGCCACTCTGGCAGCTTTCCACTGGTGACATAGCCTTTGCTCAAGGAATATTCCAAGGGGCTGTTTCCTCCCTGTTTACACCATCAAAGCAGAGCGTAAGGGGCATTCCACAATGTAGACTCATCCCCTCACACTTCAATAAGGGACACCAATTCCATATCTAGCCACTCCACTCGCTAGTTTTATAAAAGTTCAAAAACATTTTATTTAAACATAAGATACCGAGGCAGCTGTCCTGTGGTTAGTGCTCTAGGTTAGCAGATGGCAGACCTGGGCAACTCTCCCTCCAAGCATAGCCTATTGCTCACTAACCTCAGGGGCAGTTCTCAGCTCCTGAAGAGGAACACGAGGCATTCTCTCTTTTCCAGGACTCCATGGCTAGCCTAGGAACAGCTTTGATGGACTCAGAGGCAGGGCCGGCTCTGGCATTTTTGCCACCCCAGGCAAAAAAAGCCTCCCGCCGCCCCCCAACGCGGCAGGGAGGGCGCCGAGCCCGGTGGCGGGCTGCTCTCCCCGACCGCGGGCCGCTCTCCCCAACTGGCCAGAGTGCAGGTGGGAGGGCGGCAAACCTGCCGCGGCTCTGCTCTCCCCGGCGGCCGGAGCCGGAGCACCACGCCGCGCCGCCCCCCTCCAGGTGCCGCCCCAAGCACAAGCTTGGTGGGCTGGTGCCTGGAGCCGGCCCTGCTCAGAGTGGGACTCCCATCCAGCCCTCCTTGGCCAAAAAAGTCAACAAAACAGTGAACTGAGGAAAGGGATGATAAACCAGATAAGACTCAGGTATAAACAAGTCATTGGATGTGGTTTTGTACCATATTTTTCTCCCATAAGTGTATTTGTTAATTCACATTTTGAGGTCTTCACCTCCAGAAACATGAATAAGCCACACCGTATTGCTGTAAAGTGACTGTTTTGTTATCATTGCTGTTAATTGGTGGAGGCATCAAGTTTTCAAGAGCTTCTGAAGTTTTAGTTAGTTTTCTATGCAATATCATTAAGTCTAATTACCATGCTGAGGTGTTGTGCAAACCATGTGAGGCAAAGCTTAAGGCTTTGTCTACACACAAGAGTTGTACCACTGTAACTACGCAGGAAGAGTTAAAGTGATATGGCCCTAGAGGAGATGCAACTATAGCAGTATAAAGGGGTTTTATACTGGCATAGCAATTCCTAGAAGGGAAGGGGGATAAGCTATACAGGTACAAAGACACCTTTATGCCAGTAAAACTGCAGGCCACAGTAGGGGTTGTACTGGTATACCTATATCAATGAAAAAACCCACCACACACTTAACCCAAAGTTACATTAGTACAAAACCTGTGTGTTGCTCAGGCCTTAGAAGATGCAGATTTTCATCGTGCCATTGACCAACTCATACCTCTGTGCTTGTTCTAAGAATGCAGGCTTGATGCTGGGCCTGCTGATACTTCATGTTTTTGTAGGTCTTGGTCTCTTCAGGTATCTATACTGAAGTGCACCCATCGCTGTAGTATCTGGCCACAGAACGGAGAGCTGATTCCAGCCAAACACAGAACCTGATCTATACCGCAGCAAAGATTCAAGTGACTGCATCACCATGCTCACAGTGCTTTGGTGGTTTTAGAATGCAGAGGGTGCACTTATGATGTGGTTCTAGTTTATGGCTTGTTCAGGCAGCATAAAGAAATTCATTCGGTGTTTAAGAGTGCATGCCTAAAAAAGGAGTCAGAATGGTCATGAGTAAGCAAACATTTATGACTTGTTACTTCTGCATCTGCATTTTTAAGACACTCATCACAGCAGTATCTGAGCAAACAGTAAATGAATTGGAAATACATCAGATTCACACAAAAAATAACCACTTCTCCACTCTCAGTCAAGGTTTCTTACTTAAAAGGGAAAAGGCCTGTGTGGGGTCCATCCAGTGGGTGATTCCCAGCTGGTTCTCTAAGTCTGCTAGTAGAAGGCCTGCACAACTATATATGGATTACCATGCACCCTAAAGATGGGAAGATTTGTGCTCAGTCAGGTCTCTCGTCCCATCAAGAGCTCTGCTCCAGCACCTACATGGCAAACAGCTGTGATGTGACTATGCTGGGCATGCCGAGACAGAGTCTCAGAGATAAATATGTTACAACTCAGCTAAGACCTTAAAAAGGAGGATCCTGACTATAACTTAGAATTCAGTGTGTTCAAGTGAATTTTAAGGTATTAAATTAGAAGATATACAAGTATGCATTTATTCAGGAAAACTCCAGACAGCAAAGCAAACTGACTTTTACAGAGTACAGTTACAACAACTTATTTCTCTTCTCAGATTGAGGATTCCTCCACATTCATTTGGTCTGCACAGAAGTTGGCCAAGCAATAATTCCAGATCCTGACAAATGGCTAACTGGTAAGTCTCAAAATGTAATCATAAAGGGAGAATTGTCATCAAGCAGGAGCATTTCATGTGGGTTCCCACAGGGATCTTGGCCCTATGCTATTTAACATTTTAATCAATGACCTTGAAGAAAAAAAAAAAAACAGTGATAAAGTTGGCAGAGGATACAAAAATTGGGGGAGTGATACAGAAAGAAGAGAACAGGTCAGTGATACAGAGTGACCTGGATTGCTTGGTAAACTGGGCACAACCAAACAGTTTAAATGTATACATCTAGGAACAAAGAATGTAGAACTTATTTACAGGATGGTGGATTCTATCCTGGAAAGCAGTGACTCTGAAAGATACTTGGTCAGGTGACTATCCTTTATGATGCCCAGGAGCTTCCCATGTGACCAAAAGAGCTAATTAGGGTGACAGAACAGCAAATGTGAAAAATCGGGATGTGGTGGGAAGGTAATAGGAGCCTTTATAAGACAAAGACCCAAAAATCAGGACTGTCCCTATAAAATTAGGACATCTGGTCATCCTAGAGCTAATGCAATCTTGGGATGTATAAGCTAGGGAATCTCAAGTAGGAGGAAAAAGGTTATTTTACCTCTGTATTTAGCACTGGTGCAACTGCAGCTGGAATACTGTGTCCAGTTCTGGTGCCCACAAGTCAAGAAGAATGTTGATAAATTGAAGAGGGTTCAGAGAAGAGCCATGAGAATGATTAAAGGATTAGAATACATGCCTTAGTGACTAATATAAAAAGCTGGCTATCTTAAAGAGAAGGTTAAAGGGTGACTTGATTACAGTCTATAAGTATTTACATGGGGAACAAATATTTAACAATGGGCTCTATTTAGTAAAGAAAGGTAGATCACCGTCCAATGGCTCAAAGCTGAAACTAGACAAATTCAGACTGGAAATAAAGGTGTAAATTGTTAATGGTGAAAATAATTAGCCATTGGAAAAAATTACCAAGGGTCTTGGTAAATCACTGACAACTTTTAAATCAAGACTGGGTGATTTTCCAAAAGATATGCTCTAGTAATTATTTTAGGGAAGTCCTATGGCCTGTGTTAGACAGGACGTCAGACTAGATGATCGCAATGGTCCCTTCTGGCCTGGGAATCTATGAATCATATGGAAGGAAGTGAAACTTCTATTCTCCTGACTCACGATTCTATTCAGGTGAGGACAGGGGGGTTTTGCACCATTATTATTACTCCAAGACTGCATTTGGAATCCCTTTGAACCTATTCTCCAAGATGTTACATTGTCTGCATGTTTTTTTAAAAATATGTATTGTTTCTTTTATTTTAGCTCAAAGCAACTGTGCACAACAGCTATGTGATATATTAATTTGGTTGGTAGAGAGTTGCAGAATCTATACAGCAAAAGTATTGTACAGAATTCAGTACATTTTTGACTTTGATCCCCCCCGTTGCTAAATATTTGACTTCCAAAGTACACTAATTTCCATCTGCAATAGCCCCTGTGTAGACTTTCAAAGTAAGAAGAGCATAAATTCCTCAAACACAAGTGTGTTGAATAAGAACTTGAAATGTTAGTAAGACATGACAGGTTAGGAGTTAATGTGTAATAATTCATGTACAGTATTGCATCAGGCATATGGCCAGAGAACAAGTGCCAGCATAAAAGGTTCATGAGAATCACACCATAATTTAAGCCCTCTAGTGACTTACAACTTTCAGAATACAAATTCCCACCATGGACAATATTTAGGAGAAGAATAAGGGAAGCAAACCTGGAAGAGTTTATCTAATTATGTTTCACTTATTGCACTCCTTGGGAGATGCTCCCATTTACCATGCAGCTACCCTAACTATGCATGTGCACGCAGCCTTCATGGCCTAGAATGGTTAAAAAGGCTACACATGAAGTTATACTCAAACTACTGTGGATATGTGAAGTGCAATTGTGAACCCTTCATAACTCATTCAGATCACACTAGTTTTCATTTAAACACTGCATGGCACATTTCCTCCTTGAGCATTCTCTCTCTGCCAAGTTTTAACTTTCTGTCCAGAGCTTTTTTGGCACTAGAACTGTTCAAGAAAAGTAATAGTATTGTGTGATGGGGAACGTATTTTTCAGAGAGAGATAGTCAATTTGTTTCTTTGCACAAGCCTTAGAGCAGAAAGTCATCTTTGAGCAGAAGCCAGTGTGAAAAATCAGGGGGAGGGGTGTGTGTGGGGGGGTGTATGTACCAGAGGGAGGCTGATGAAGGGGCAAGCTAGCAGATCCTGTGTTGCAGAGCACAGATGATTCCCCAGCTAATGAGTTACAAAACAATGAAACCATCCTAAATGCAATATATGATCTGTAGTCTCCTGTGCTTTACAAGATTAAATATAAGAGCATATTATTAGATTGTACAAAGTGTGCTGACTACTTCACAACTACTGTATGCTCCCTGGGTAAACCAGAAGCTTCACACCTTTGCGTGGAGTTAGGTTGGGAGAAAGGGGTATGTTCAAGCACAGGGGAGTCTGAAGGGTCAGCGCTGTGGCCAGGACTAGGTAACTGCACAGTGGGTTCCAATACTTGAAGGGAGGAGTGCCACAGAGGAGGTCTGCACTCAGAGAATGCATAGGGACCCCAAGATTGAGGCAGTGGTGAGACTCCATTCAGGCCGCAGGAGTTTGAAACATTCCAGGGGTCCAGAACAGCAAGGCTTGGGTTCCCTTTACATCAGTCCTAGTGGATGGCTAGAAAGGGGTGCTTGTTAGAATATGATGACAACCAGGTCTGGACTACGTCAGCCAGACATTTTCAGAAAGTGGTGAGCAGTTGGAAACACTGGTCCAATCTTAGCTAGAGTTGTGCTCCACCTAGAGTAGACTGAACTTTTAATTATCGTCTTCATCAGTGAAGCCGGTTGGGCCATATTAAATATTTTACTTTTAAGGTATGTAGACAGCCCAGTCATTTTGTTTCACCCTTTTTTGTGTGAAATTAGTTGCCTAGTCAAATTATTATCCATTCCTATAACATTGAATGGGAACATTAGACTTTGCTTACAAATAACTGAAGGAGATAAGGAAAAGGCAGCCAAATTCTGCTCCCATTTGAGTTGAGGGCAAAGCTCCAACTGGCTTTAGGAGGAGCAGGCCTAAATGTGAAAACTTGCTGTGGGGCAAGCCCAGCAATTCTTTCCTATTCTCTCCTTTGCCTCCTTTCTAGGCACCAGGTGTCGCTTATGTCTACTGTAGTAAGTGAAGGCAACATAGTAAAGGCCTAATGAATGCCCAGTATGAGGCCTGAACCAAACTAAAGTAATGGTCAAGACTTTGCTAGCATAAAAAGCAAAGTTAAGCTGTGAGCAAGAGGCAGGCCCTGCTCACAGAAGCTGGCAAAGAAAGGGCTGATGTTGCAGAAATACATATTCATTTAGCATAGTTATAGTATAAACATGGTACCAAGACATACCATACGGAAACATTCCACACATAACATGGAACAGGCCGACCCATCCCAATGACAGGGGCAAAAGGGTAAAATGATGGATAGAGTTGTTTTGATCGAACCAACAGGTACAAGGTGCGAGGCGGCACCTTACTACGTAAAGGGGTTGTACCTTGTTGCGTAGAGGGGCTGCACCTCAATACGTCAGGAGTGATGTGTAACTTGTTTGTACCTGTGTACAAGAATGTATCCCTGGGGTGGTGTCTTAGTCCGGCCACGGGGGCAGTGGAAAGTCCCGCCACTGAGCCGGGTCCTTGCCAAGAGGCATCTATTAGTAGTATGCCCGGTAGACTAAGTAATCTACGGGGAACTGCAATTGTGTCCGAGATCGCAATAAACCTGGCCGAGGTGCCTTTGTACCTTACTAGACTCTGTGGTCATTGGGGGTTCTCGTTGGGTCTGCTGTGTCAGCTATCTGCGCAGAGCTGGGGCAGCACACAGAGGGAACACACGCACGCAGCCAAGTGATATCAACAGGAGAAAGCAGAAGAACCACACCGGTAGCCTCTGACAACATCTACACTGGCAAATGAACGACAAAACTTTTGTCTTTCAGAGGCGTTAAACCTCCCCTCCAATGAAAGACAAATTTTGCCATGACAAGTGCCAGAGTGAACAGTGCGTTGTTGACAGGAGCACTCTCCTGCCAACAACGCAAATGCGGATCATTGGGGGTAGAAGTTTTTTTCTCGGAAGGAGAGCCGACAAACAGCGGCTACACTGCACGACTTCTAGCGGTACAGCTGTGGCAACCCAGCTATGTCGCTAAAAGCTGTGTAGTGTAGACATATCCACTGCTGCTATCATGGCTTAGGTTACATCCCTCATGGTTTTCTTGATCTAATTTAGTTATCTGACTTGATGGGGAAAGCAAAGCAAAATACAGCCACAAAGCGGCTGAGGAGTAAATAACTTAGCTGGTAGCTTCAAATACCGTAAGAGATCTTTTTTATTGAAACACTTGCATAGAGTGACATGGTATCCAAGTTTTAATAAACCTGGAACTTTTATAAAAGAATTTTCTCAGTTCCTGCTTGATTTTGCATTTAGTTAAGTCTCTCCAAGTCAAGAGATAGGAGAGCCATCAAATCTACTCTGGCAGTTAAACTCATTGCCTGGTTCAGTGACTGACACTTCACACTTTCCAATTCTGAGTCAAAGAAAGAAGACCATAACTTTGAACAGGTGCTGTCTGTCCTTAGATTGGGAGCTGACAGAGCAGGCATCCAGCCTTCTTATCTTTCTTGAAAGTGCCTAGCACATTGTGGATGATACCCTAATCCAATAATGAAAGTGCCTCCTTCCTTAGCAGCAGAGCTTCAGTCTGCTTGGTTGATTAGCAGAGGTAGTCAGTTGCACTACAAAGACTGGGCCATGTAGTCCCATCAAGTCTAAAGCAGAGCTCGCCTTGCTCTGCTTAAAAACCAATGCTACCACAGGACCAATTGCTTTTAAGTTGGTTAACCACAGCTCCAGTTCTGCAGTCTTAATTGTGGTACATACTGTCCTAGTTTGTCTAATCCAGCTATTTATCTAAAACCAGTGTTACCAGTTTGCTAGAAAGACTTTTCCTGTCTTTGGTTGAACACGGCTAATAGATTAGAAGCCTCTACTCTGGTTGTCATTTACAGTCACTGGAAATTCACAATGCAGAAATTCCAGGCAATGGCATAGATTTAGGGACTGTCCTTTGATTTCAATATTTCTTGCAAAATGTTAAGATTGCCCCAAAGACTCAATTACATGCAGAATCTGGGCCAGATTCATCCTTCTGCCTCACACCACACCCAAGGTATGCACCAGATGCCTTCTAATGAACACCCTGGCCAGGTTCATTACTATAATTAAGTACTACACCATTCTACCTCTCTTCTACTAGACTAGTTTGACAAAGAGGCATTGTCAAGACTATCATTTTGACTTGCAGTCTCAGACATCCCTAATTCCAAAAGAAAGTTATCAGGCAGTGCAACCCTGAAGGCAAAAGAGAAATTGGAGACAGTGTCTTGAGGCACTGTTAGCAGTTGACAGGATATAGGATATCAGAGTGTCTGTACATCACCAAATTAATGATTGAATGGAGAGGGGTTTTTTGGTTGGTTCTGGTTTTTTTGCTGTCCAGAAGGAAGTTGCAGTACTAGCTAAAAAGTAGAAATAAATGGTAACTATGTTTCCTGGAGGGATCTGGTAGAAACTTGGCCAAATTCTCTGGAATTATTTCACCAAATTCTAGAGAAGTTTATGGAACCCCTAAGGGATGCTACCATAGGCCAAATTCTGCTTTCTTTATGTTAATGTAAATGTGAAGTAACACCATAGAAATCAAGTCCCATTGATACCCTTGAATTCAGTTACTGTGTTTACATTTACATAATTAAGTGTAAAGTTTTGTACATTGATTCAAAAATAACCCACATGTGAAAAACAAAATAACCTGCTAAGTGAGTCATTGTATGTTACCTAGGCTTGATAAGCCTATTCTGTAAATTGCCAGGCACATCTAAATAATTACTACTATTTAACTATACTTAATCCTTAGCATTGCCATTTAAAAGAAATGTGTGAGGGCTGAGGTCACGGTGGTCCACCTAATGCTGGTGCACAGCTGCGACATGAAAAGCCCAACCACCAAATCATATTGCTCCTTGCCCAGTATGTTGTCTTGTTTACTGCACCTGTTGTCCCATCATAGTCTAAGATAGTAACTCCCTGCCCCCATCCCCCAGAAAAATGAATAAAGTGAATCCTGAGATTGGAGTTCACAGGCAGAGAACAACAAGATGGCCAAGAAAACAATAGACAGACTGCATAAGGGAGGATGGAGCAGATATGGAGCAAGCATTGGACTGGTAAGCTCAGAAAAGACTCATCTGGCAACCTGACCTCAGCTAGCTGGGAAAAGGAGAAGTAGTAGAGTTGAACATCAGCTGGCAAAACATTCCTTGCTGCACCCGTCGCTTCCCATGTTTCAGGCAGATAGACAGTGCCAGGCTATTCCTTTGTTATTAATCTACCCATCTGTGGTTTGTGGATATGCCCCCCCGCCACCATACAACCCGCAGGACTCAAAGTAGAACAGTGGAATACAAATGGGGAGAGAAAAATCCAGCACCATACAACTCTCTCTAGTCTCCGAGTGAGATGCGGTGTCTGTGGCATAGAGGATGGTTTCCCTCCCCCATTCACTGCTGAGCCTTCTAGCAAAAGGTGTCAAATGGGATCATGGCCTTGTGATATAGACTTCTGTTCACTAGAAAAAAGGAACACAGACCTTTCAACCCATACCACTGAAGGTCTGGATCCTGCAAGTTACTCCATGTGAACAGCCCTCCGCACCTGCAGAGAGGTGGTGGTGTGACACTGCATGGGTGTTGTGTTGGATGGTATATTGAAAGCTGTACTAAAATGATAAACAATTATTTTAAATGCTATGGACATGGGATTGTTACTGGTCCTGGTTGTAGGCTAGTGAGCTCTGTAGGGAAGCATGCAGCCTAGGTAGCCACATTCAGTTATGCATACAACAAGCCTAGAGTAATGTGGATTGAGTTGTGCTTATTTTTTAGGGGAAGCTTGCTTTGTTTCTCTCCATCTTGAGGTTCTTGTACATTATTGTGTTGAATTCTAAATTGGGATACTTAGCAACCTTCCGGGAAGGGTATTTTATAGTTTTCCTCTCCAACTTTTTTGTATGCCATGAACCTAACATCTAGAATAACTGTCAGGATCAGTTCAAACCAGCAGTCTAGGAGGTACCAGAAAGCCTCTTACATTACCAATCCAGAGAGGGCCGAATCCTCTGATTTCATTAGGAAAGTGGAAGTTAGGAGCTGAACTCCTTTTGCACATTAGTCCCTAAACAACAACATGCAGTCCAGTCCTGAAACCCTTACTTGAGTAGTTCCATGGCATTACTCACACATGTAAGGGTCAGAGGATTGTACCCTTACTTATTATTTCTTTGAACTTCATGTTGCCCAAATTGTATTCCATAGAGCTTTAGGGATTCCAGTTTATTTCTTAGTTACTGCAAGTAATGGGCTCTGTACCTGATATGTACCTGCTTCACGCTTGAAGCAATGCCAGATTCACACATATAAAGTTTAGCTTGTGCTCCTTGCTAAATGTGTCCAGGGCTATGGTATAGAACACCTATTTGCAAATTTATCATGTACCGACTTTTTGGAAAGTACATTAAATGTTAAAGAGCATCAGTAAAACACTTTAATAGCTGTTATGTCAGACAGATAGTAAGAGCATTCCCTCCCTTTTCCTCCCCATAATTAATTCCATCTCTCACTAAACCCTTTGTCAGTATTAGTACTGGGCACAGCATGAGAAATTCCCAATCCAAATGAAAGACCAGATGCTGTACAAATGACAGTTGGAAAAAAATTGTAT
The DNA here is from genome assembly GCF_027887155.1 of Malaclemys terrapin pileata. Lineage (NCBI taxonomy): Eukaryota > Metazoa > Chordata > Testudines > Emydidae > Malaclemys > Malaclemys terrapin. The sequence continues at coordinate 97,969,208 of NC_071510.1, read as the reverse complement.
CCTTTCAAATCAGTGGGTATAGCTGTGGAAGCAGGGATTCATACTAAAAGTAAATAAGGACAAAAAAATATACAGAGGAGATATGGCTTTTCTTTTGTGACATTTGTTTTCACAAGTCTAATTTCCCATTGACTTTGCCTAAGGTCATAAAAAACTATCATTTATTTAGTTTTTCTTGCCATATGCCATAATACTTCATTGGTTACCTTATCCAACCATGAATTTCCTTGTGTTTCAAGGTTCTTTGAAGTTACAGATGGTGTGTCAGCCTTTGGCACACATCAAAAAAATCCTCAGAACCATATTATTTTTAAGTAATTAATTATCCTATTGGCACAGGTAAACTCATATCCAGCATACTTAGAGGTTTATTGTTGTTTTTTTAAAAGGAGAGAATTCTCTAATACAAATGCATCACTAGTGATCATCCAGACAATCTACTTTCTCAATAAAGTCCCAAAGTTTATCTTGATGAAAAATAAGCTTGTGTGTTTGTCAAACATATTTAATAATTACACTAGCCCCTTTCATCCTGTGATCTCTCATACATTTGTTTGAAGTTTTACAGTTGGCTAACTGAGCATCACAACACCACTGTGAGAAAGTCAATTGCACCCATTTCACCTACCAGTAAAGGGAGGCTGTCAAAGAGAGGCCACAACTAGAGTGCCAGCTTGCAGAAGGCTGCAGCACCACAGGCACTCCTACCTCTGCCTTCCCTATCAAATAACCCAAGGACTCCACTTCAGGCTCTTGTGCTTCAATGATACTCTTCCTTGAAGCTAATTTATTATTAAAACCATAGTGCATAAGTTGAGAATTCTCCAACATAGCCCATTTACCATCCCAGTGCATATAGTCTTTGAAGTCCCACAACATGACATACCGCATTCTGGCACCTTCTGCAGCAGCTAGGCTCCTCATCAGTCCACAACTATACCTCTGCCAGGAGAGCCACCCCAGCCCTTCCAGCTGGAGTACAACCCTGCTCTTCCCAACAGGACCCCCCCACACTCTCTGCTAGGAGATCATCCTCACCAGGGGAGCTTCCCTCACTTCTCCCCTCCCCTGCAGCCCTCTCACTGTTCCCCTGGATCCAGCTTTTCAGTGTGGGGACATCACTGGGTAAACCCACCCACTACTCACCTGCCTTCATCCCACTCTGGCCATCTCCCTCTGCTGCTGCTGCTGCTCCTCCTGCCTTCAGCCCTCTGGCCCTGGCTGAGGAAGGTCAGCCAGCTAACCCCTCTTGCTGTTCTCCTGTCTTCAGCCTTTCCCCAGGAAACACTTTCTGGCTCTAGCAGCTCTCATCTTTTCCTCCTACCAGGGAACCTTGACTCACTAGGTCTCATCTCCTGCCTGACCCAGGCAGCTCTGACTCAGCAGGTCTCTCAGAGTCTCCCTGGTCCTTTATAGCCTTCAGGTGTTGTCCCACCTCCTTAATTGGCTAAATGGAAGCACCTGTTCATGCACAGGGGCCCTGGTCCTACTTCATTTATTGGGCCAGCCTTCCACAGAGACCTAAAGAGGTTAAGTGACTTTAGGGTCAAATAGCAAGTCAGGGCAGAACAATGCTTCCAGTCTGAATGCTAACCAGCAGACCTCTCTCTCAAGAATAAAACACAGTGCCTTGCTAATGCTTGATTAAAGCTTTTCTACAAATAAAACACATTTTAATATATTTAGGTCAAATTCTGAACTAATAACTTTTATGTTTTTTGTCTTAAATAAAATGCAACCCTTTAGATTTATTTTGGAAGTGATGATTTTTTGCCCTTCCTTAACACCAGTCAAAAGTGAATACTGTACATGATGATTACACCACAGGTGGGAATGATTCCAAGCTAAGTTAAGAAATTTCCTTCATACTTACTACAGTAGTTATAGGAATTAAATTAGCTCTAACTTTTCATCCCCTCCTGGACTTATCTCAAAAATTCATAACCAAAATTATGCTTCTTTTATCACATCTTTCAGAAAGGCCCAGGTGGGCCTGTAGAGTCAAATCTACAGCCCCCGGTTCAGCAAATAAAGACATTTTAAGTTTAAAAATATGGAAGATTTTCCTAATTTAGCTTGTAGTTAGCACCATTAATGTGTAAATGTTTCACTGATACAAAAATTTAGTTTCACGGTACAGTAGCATTTATTATGACATGATAACTAAACATGCAGAGGAAACTAAACTTTAGATTCTTACGTTATTCTTATTATTTGTACTGTGGTAACATCTAGACACTCCAATTACTGTTCAGGGCCCCATTATGCTAGATACTTGCAATTAAAAAAAGAGAATCCTTGCCTGAAAGAGCTTACGAATGCACATAACAAGACAACAGCTGACAACAAAAAACTAAGAGGAGATGATGGAATGATCAGTTGAGTATAATAAGCAGCAGTTACAGCTCACCAACTGCCTAGCCATTGTTCAGTGTTTTGTAAGCGTCAAGCTGCAGGTGACTTTTAAGAAGGGTTCTGGAGGAGACAATGGAATGACTGTGGATTTTTATGAGGACTTCTGCCCAGTATGGGAGAAAATGCAAAGATGTTTGAGGGAGGGGAAAGGGGGAGGGAATGGACTAATCGGTAAACAAAGGCAGATACAGGCGGACAGAACCAAGAGCAGGGTTGATGGCTCTGCAGTTTATTAGAGTTCATGGGTAATTCTTCAAGGCTATTAATCTCTAGAAACAAGTAGTCACCATTAAGTAAAATGCATCAACTGGTTTTAAGAAATCATCGTGTGCAGTAAGGTTTAAAAGTTTAATTTTCATGCCTTACTTTGTCCTCTTTAGCTGTAACCAAGACCCAGTGATCCCCTCAGAAAGCTTGACCGAAACTCTGCAGCAAGATCCAATTTTTTCCCTTGCCGCTCTAGTGTGGCAGACTGGCAATCCTACAGCAGCTTCAGAAGAGTTTTGAAATGGGAGGATTTTATTGCAATCAATGTGAAAATGAGCAATACAGTCAGAACAATAATCTCTTATTTAATTCAGCTTTATACTAACCCTACCTTTTTAATTTGCTACAAAGTTTTGCACATTGTGGCCCTCGACCTACAGTAATACAAAGTATTTTGTACTGAAAAGGCATCGCTGTATTCTAAAAGTGATCGCAAAGAAGGTAAAAGTTTTGGGACTTGGGTTTGGAACAGTTTGCACTTTTGGAACCTGGGAAAATGTGGCAGATTCCATGGGTTGGTGAGATAGCCACATTGGCTGGATGTTCACATGATCAGCAGTTAAACTGTTAACAATGTTGAGAAATTTGCATTATTAGTTTTCAAAGTTAACAGGGATAGTTATGCACACCTCTTCCATACAAAGAGAGCTACTGTTTTAGGCTGTGTCAACTAAGGCAGGTAATGCTGTATCTGATTGAATTTTGTTTAAGGGTTACATCTTCATTGAAAAAGGGTGAATTTATTTGAGATAGTTATCTCAATGTAAACACACAAATTTTGCAGTGAAGACATAGTCTAATTTTCTCTTCACTATCATTAGGCACAGAAAGAGTCTCCCCCTTCCTGCCTCCCCATTGAAGGCTTGGATTCTGGTGCCCAATGCTGAAGCAAGGGGTGGATTCTTCCAGAGATTCTGCGGCCCCAGAATTGCAGACTGCATGGGGTGCTGGTTGTAACCAGAAGTCCAAAGCTGGACCAGGAAGAAGTAAGTCAGCAAAACTTTGCAGCTGTAACGATTCACTGCACACCTGGCACAGCATTAGCCACTGCAGCTTTCTGACCTAAGCAACACTGCTTGAAATAAGAGTGCATTTGCTGAAAGAGAAGGACAGCCTCATACATCATAACGTTTGCTGGAACTTGCTAGGTGATTTCATTTGCATATTAGCCATTTGGTAGGCGCATGGTGCTATATAGGTCATTCAGTGCGTACTAAACAGTGGAACAATTATTCTCAGTAAAGGAACATTCATAACAGAAAGGGAAACCACATCATTTAATTATGGTTGGAAATAATTATGAAAAGTCAGCGTTAAGGAAAAAAGATTGCTTCAGGAATTCGAGACTGTGTTAGGTCATGCTTGTCTGCCAGGGTTTTGACACAGCTTACATCACTGCATGCTGAATGGAAGTTTAGTCACTGTTGGTTAGTAACCACCTTCAAATAGGATTTCATAATAGAAGGTGAGGGGCATGTCTAAACATCCCACTCTTAAATAGTGAGAATTCCTTTTATCATCACACAACAAAATCATGACCCATCCTGGAGACTGGAAGGAATAAGCAGTGGAAAGCTGTGCTGTTAATTTACAGACATACCTATCATTGGGGATGTGTTTCTAATCTGTAACCACACTCTAGTGCCACTTTACTTAACAGTTTGTCAGGCTTCTCTTTTAAACGTCTATTTTCACTGCCCACCAAACCAGCCAGAAAAATCCACTGCACTCTAAAATTCGGCACAAAGTCTCAACCCATACACCACTTAAAAAACACTACCATAAAAAAGGAACTCAACCAAAGAACATGTAAATGTTAAAGGTCTCTGCTAAATTCACAAAGGCAAATCCAGAGTGACCAGAAGCCCATGATGCATATCTTTAAATGGATCTTTGAATCACTTCCAGTTCTTGGGTACTAAACTGGTCTCCTTACAGGGGTCTCCTATTCCTTCCAGTTGTAACTATCACCCTAAATACATGGACTCCAGCATTCTCCTCTGCTGTGCAGCATAGATGGAAAGAGCAATGTGGAAATGTCATAGAGGTGTGTGGTTATATGCCAAGCTCCTCTTCTGTTTCCCCTACGCATCTCTAACACACTCCCTCCTCCCCCAACACACACACACATGCCCTCTGTGTTCCATCACCAGCACAGCCAGGACGTAATGGCAGCATGGCAACTGGGCCAACCATACTGTAATTGCTAGAGGAGAGTTGGGAAAATAGGGGCTTAGGAGAACAGAGGCAGACTGCATTGTGCATCACATTAGGAATCAGCAGGGTTTAGGGCCTGCATTCAGCAAAGCCTTTAAATGGGCCTAAGTGCTTTGTTGAATCAGAGCCTTGGGCCTGGTCTACACTATTGCCTGGTCTACACTACGACTTTAATTCGGATTTATCAGCTTTAATTCGAATTAACCCTGTAACCGTCCACACAACGACGCCATTTAATTCGATGTAAAGGGCCCTTTAAATCGATTTCTGTACTCCACCCCAACGAGCGGAGTAGCGCCAAAATCGATTTTAGCAATTCGAATTAGGGTTAGTGTGGCCGCAATTCGATGGTATTGGCCTCCGGGAGCTATCCCACAGTGCATCATTGTGACCGCTCTGGACAGCAATCCGAACTCGGATGCACTGGCCAGGTAGACAGGAAAAGCCCCGCGAACATTTGAACTTCATTTCCTGTTTGCCCAGCGTGGAGAGCACAGGTGACCACAGATACCTCATCAGCACAGGTAACCATGCAGGCTGATAATCAAAAAAGAGCACCAGCATGGACCGTGAGGGAGGTACTGGATCTGATCGCTGTATGGGGAGAGGATTCAGTGCTTGCAGAACTTCGTTCTAAAAGACGAAATGCAAAAACTTTTGAAAAAATTTCCAAGGGCATGATGGAGAGAGGCCACAATAGGGACTCTGAGCAGTGCCGCGTGAAGGTCAAGGAGCTCAGACAAGCCTATCAAAAAACAAAGGAGGCAAACGGTCGCTCCGGGTCAGAGCCGCGGACATGCCGCTACTACGCCGAGCTGCATGCAATTCTAGGGGGGGCTGCCACCACTACCCCACCTTTGTTCGTGGATTCTGGGTCGGGGATAGTCTCGACGCCTGAGGATTCTGCCGATGGGGTAGAGGAGGACGAGGAGGAGGATGAGCTTGCAGAGAGCACACAGCACTCCATTCTCCCCAACAGCCAGGATCTTTTTATCACCCTGACTGAAGTACCCTCCCAAGCCTCCCAAGCCAGTACCCAAGACTCTGACCCCATGGAAGGGACCTCAGGTGAGTTTACCTTTTAAAATATAAAACTTGTTTTAAAAGCAAACGGTTTTTAATGATTACTTTGCCTGACTTTGCATTCGCGGTCAGTTCAGCTACTGGAAAAGTCTGTAGCTACTGGAAAAGTCTGTTAACGTGTCTGGGGATGGAGCGGAAATCCTCCAGGGACATCTCCATGAAGCTCTCCTGGATGTACTCCGAAAGCTTTGCCAGAAGGTTTCTGGGCAGTGCATCCTTATTCCCTCCTCCATGGTAGGACACTTGACCACGCCATGCTTGCAGCAAGTAATCTGGTATCATTGCCTGACAAAGCCTGGCAGCGTATGGTCCCGGTGTTTGCTGGCATTCAAGCAACATCCGTTCTTTATCTTGTTGTGTAATCCTCAGGAGAGTGATATCACTCCTGGTAACCTGGTTGAAATACGGGAACTTAATTAAGGGGACAGAGGTGGCCGTTCCTACTGGGCTGTTTGCCTGTGGCGGAAAATAAATCCTTCCCTGCAGTTAGCCAAGCGCAGATGGGAAATTGGCCCTGAAGTTTTCCGCGTTTGGCTAGCAGGGATCTTCCCTGTTACCAGCCACGCGGTGGGGGGAGGGTACCGTGATCATCCCAGAGAATTCATGGCGGGGGGGGGGGGTCGGCGGCGGGGGGGGGGGGTAGTTTGGTGCCTGCAGGGATCTTCCCTGATACCAGCCATGCGGTGGGGGGAGGGGTACCGTGATCATCCCAGAGAATTCATGGCGGGGGGGGGTTAGTTTGTTTTCTGGTGCTGCTGAATGTTAACAGAAAAACCGCAGCACTCTACTTGCCTGAAGGGGCCCAGACAAGCCCCCCCACACTGCCCCCCCCCCAACTGGCTGAGATTGGCCAGGCTTCTGCAGCACTCTACAGGCTATGCTTGGTATGTGGGAAAGGAGGGTGCAGAAGCTGTAAAACAATGGCTTACCATGGCCGCATGCAAGCCGAATTCTGTTGCCCAGACCTGTGATCTCTAGCAGCAAAGCCACAAGCACTCAGCATTAAGAGGCAAAATGCGACCTTGCACAGAAATCACATGTGCTATGTAATGTGAACAGTGTTGGTCACCGTGAAAGAGTATAAGCATTGTTCTGCAAAATGTAGCTTTTAAAACAATTCTCTCTTTTTTCCCCTCCCTACAGCAGCTGCAAATTCCTCAAGCCTCCCTCCTCCATCCCGAAGGTTATCACAGATAAGGCGTCGTAAGAAGAAGACGCGGGAGGACATGTTTTCTGAAATTATGTAATCCAGCAGGAGTGACAGAGCTCATCTGAATGAGTGGAAGGAAACAGTTTCAAAGTATAGGAAAGAAGTCAGTGAACGTGAGGAGAGGAGGGACCAACGTGAGGAGAGGAGGGACCAACGTGAGGAGAGGAGAGACGATCGAGATGAGAGATGGCGGCAGGAAGACCAGAGGATGAAGGATGCAACGCTGGGGCTGCTCCGGCGTCTGGTGGAGGTTCAGGAACGGCTGCTGGAAAACAGACTGCCGCTTCAGCCCCTGTTCCACCCTCCCCCCTCCCCATGTTCCGTATCCTCCTCACCCAGACGTGTAAGAACGCGGGGGGGGAGGCTCCGTACACCTTCCCATTCCACCCCAGTAGACAGCCCAAGCAAAAGGCTGTCATTTTTTTAACCTTTTCTTTGTGGCTTTTTCCTTCCCAGCAATCCTCCTCCCAAATACCACCCGGGTTCCCTCCCTCTTTTTCTAATCTATTAATAAAGAATAAATGATTTTTAAATGATAGTGACTTTATTTGGTTTGAAAGAAAGCTGGGGGAAGGGGCAGGGTGGGTTCCTTACAGAAAATCAGTCAGTAAAGGGGGAGGGTTTTCATGAAGGAGAAACAAACAGATATTTCACACGGTAGCCTGGCCAGCCATGAAACTGGTTTTCAAAGCTTCTCTGATGCACAGCGCTTCATGGTGTGATCTTCTAATCGCCCTGGTGTCTGGCTGCGCGTAATCAGCAGCCAGGCGATTTGCCTCAGCCTCCCACCCCGCCATAAAGGTCTCCCCCTTACTTTCACAGAGATTGTGGAGCACACAGCAAGCAGAAATAACAATGGGGAGATTTCTTTGGCTGAGGTCAGAGCGAGTCAATAATGAATGCCAGCGACCTTTTAAACGGCCAAATGCACATTCTACCACCATTCTGCACTTGCTTAGCCTGTAGTTAAACAGCTCCTGACTCCTGTCCAGGCTGCCTGTGTATGGCTTCATAAGCCATGGCATTAAGGGGTAGGCTGGGTCCCCAAGAATAACTATGGGCATTTCAACATCCCCAACGGTTATTTTCTGGTCCGGAAAGTAAGTCCCTTGCTGCAGCCCTTTAAACAGAGTAGTGTTCCTGAAGACGCGAGCGTCATGAACCCTTCCCGCCCAGCCCGCGTTGATGTTGGTGAAACGTCCCTTGTGATCCACAAGTGCTTGCAGCACCATTGAAAAGTACCCCTTGCGGTTTATGTACTCGGTGGCTTGGTGCTCCGGTGCCAAGATAGGGATATGGGTTCCGTCTATTGCCCCACCACAGTTAGGGAATCCCATTGCAGCAAAACCATCCACTATAGCCTGCACATTTCCCAGAGTCACTAACTTTCGTAGCAGCACCTGAGTGATTGCTTTGGCTACTTGCATCACAGCAGCCCCCACCGTAGATTTGCCCACTCCAAATTGATTCCCGACTGACCGGTAGCTGTCTGGCGTTGCAAGCTTCCACAGGGCTATCGCCACGCACTTCTCAACTGTGAGGGCTGCTCTCATCTTGGTATTCTGGCGTTTCAGGGCAGGAGACAGCAAGTCACAAAGTTCCATGAAAGTGCCCTTACGCATGCGAAAGTTCCGCAGCCACTGGGAATCGTCCCAGACCTGCAACACTATGCGGTCCCACCAGTCTGTGCTTGTTTCCCTTGCCCAGAATCGGCGTTCCATGGATAGAATCTGCCCCATTAACAACATGATCTCCAAAGCACCGGGGCCTGTGGTTTCACTGAATTCTGTGTCCGTGTCCGTGTCCATGTCCTCATCATGCTTGTCGCTGCGCTGCCGCCGCCGCTGCCTCCTCGCCTCGTTTTTCTGGTCCTGGCTGAGCATAAACTCCACGAGAACGCGCGAGGTGTTTGCAATATTCATGAGTGCTGTCTTGACATCAGCGGGCTCCATGCTTGCTGTGGTATGGAGTCTGCAGTGTTCACCCACCCAGGAAAAAAGGCGCGAAAATGGTTGTCTGCCGTCCGTTGCTTTCATGCAGGGAGGGAGGGAGGGAGGAAGTGAGGCTGTACCCAGAACCACCTGCGACGATGTTTTTTGTCCCATCAGGCACTGGGATCTTAACCCACAATCCCAATGGGCGCAGAAGACTGCGGGAACTATGGGATAGCTATGGAATTGCTACCCACAGTGCAACGGTGCAGAAATCGACGCTAGCCCCGGTACTTGGACGCACACCACCGAATTACTGTGCTAGTGTGGCCGCACTCATTTTGACTTTATACAACCTGTTTCTCAAATCCGAATTATCTAAATTCGGATTAATCCCGTAGTGTAGACATACCCTATGACTTTAATTCAGATTTAGCAGCATTAAATCGAATTAACCCTGCACCTGTCCACACAACAAAGCCATTTATTTCGAAATAAAGGGCTCTTAAAATCGATTTCTGTACTCCACCCCGACGAGTGGAGGAGCGCCAAAATTGATATTGTCATTTCGAATTGGGGTTAGTGTGGCCGCAATTCAATGGTATTGGCCTCTGGGAGTTATCCCACAGTGCACCATTGTGACCACTCTGGACAGCAATCTGAACTCGGATGCACTGGCCAGGTAGACAGGAAAAGCCCTGCGAACATTTGAATTTTATTTCTTGTTTGCCCAGCGTGGAGAGCACAGGTGACCACAGATAGCTCATCAGCACAGGTAACCATGCAGGCCGATAATCGAAAAAGAGCACCAGCATGGACCATATGGGAGGTACTGGATCTGATCGCTATATGGGGAGAGGATTCAGTGCTAGCAGAACTTCGTTTGAAAAGACGAAATGCCAAAACTTTTGAAAAAATTTCCAAGGGCATGATGGAGAGAGGCCAAAATAGGGACTCAGATCAGTGCCGCGTGAAAGTCAAGGAGCTCAGACAAGCCTATCAAAAAATAAAGGAGGCAAATGGTCACTCCGGGTCAGAGCCGCGGACATGCCGCTTCTACGCTGAGCTGCATGCAGTTCTAGGGGGGGCCGCCACCACTACCCCACCTCTGACCATGGATTCCGAGGCGGGGGTAATCTCATCAGCTACACCTGAGGATTCTGCGGACGGGGAAGAGGAGGAGGAGGAGGAGGAGGACGAGCTTGCAGAGAGCACCCAGCACTCCGTTCTCCCCAACAGCCAGGATCTTTTTCTCAGCCTGACTGAAGTACCCTCCCAATCCTCCCAAGCCAGTATCCAAGACCATGACCCCATGGAAGGGACCTCAGGTGAGTTTACCTTTTAAAATATAAAACTTGTTTTAAAAGCAAGCGTTTTTTAATAATTACTTTGCCCTGAGGACTTGGGATGCATTCGCAGCCAGTACAGCTACTGGAAAAGTCTGTTAACGTGTCTGGGGATGGAGCGGAAATCCTCCAGGGACATCTCCATGAAGTTCTCCTGGAGGTACTCCAAAAGCCTTGCCACAAGGTTTCTGGGCAGTGCAGCTTATTCCGTCCTCTATGGTAGGACACTTGACCATGCCATGCTTGCAGCAAGTAATCTGGTATCATTGCATGATAAAGACTGGCAGCATATGGTCCCGGTGTTTGCTGGCATTCAAGCAACATCCGTTCTTTATCTCGCTGTGTAATCCTCAGGACAGTGATATCGCTCATGGTAACCTGGTTGAAATACAGGAATTTAATTAAGGGGACAGAGGTGGCCATTCCTACTGGGCTGTTTGCCTGTGGCTGAAAAGAAATCCTTCCCTGCAGTTAGCCAAGCACAGAGGGGGGGGGGAGAATTGGCCCAGAGCTTTTCGCATTTGGCTAGCAGGGATCTTCCCTGATACCAGCCACTTGGTGGGGGGAGGGATAAAGCGATCATCCAGAGAATTGGATGCGGGGGGGGTTAGTTTGTTTTCTGCTGCTGAAGGTTAACAGGAAAACCGCAGCACTCAACGGGCTTTGCTTGGTATGTGGGAAAGGAGGGCGCAGAAGCCGAAAGACAATGACTTACCATGGCCGCGTGCAAGCCGAATTCTGTTGCCCGGACCTGCTTCTGTGATCTCTAGCAGCAAAGCCACAGGCACTCAATATTAAGAGGCAAAATGTGAACTTGCACAGAAATCACATGTGCTATGTAATGTGAATAGTGTTGGTCACCGTGAAAGAGTATAAGCATTGTTCTGCAAAATGTATCTTTTTAAAAAATTTTCTCCTTTTTTCCCTCCCTCCAGCAGCTGCAAATTTTTCAAGCCTCCCTCCTCTGTCCCGAAGGCTATCTCAGATAAGGCGTCAGAAAAAGAAGACGTGAGACGAGATGTTTGCAGAAATCATGGAATCCACCTGCAGTGAAAGAGCTCATCCGAATGAGTGGAAGGACACGGTTTCAAAGTATAGGAAAGAAGCCATTGAACGTGAGGACAGAAGGGACCAATGTGAGGACATGAGGGACCAACGTTTGGAGAGGAGAGACGCTCGAGATGAGAGGTGGCGGCAGGAAGATCAGAGGAGGCAGGATGCAACGCTGGGGCTGCTGCGTGAGCAAACAGACATGCTCCGGCGTCTTGTGGAGCTTCAGGAACGGCAGCAGGATAACAGAGTGCCGCTACAGCCCCTGTATAACCCTCCTCCCCTCTCCCCATGTTCCATAGCCTCCTCACCCAGACGTGTAAAAACACGGGGGGGGGGGGAGGCTCCGTACACCCTCCCATTCCACCCCAGTGGACAGCCCAAACAAAAGGCTGTCATTTTTTTAACCTTTTTTTAGTGGCCTTTTCCTTCCCACCGATCCTCCTCCCAAACCCAACCGGGTTCTCTCCCTTTTTTTATAATCAATTAATAAAGAATAAATGATTTTTAAACGATAGTGACTTTATTTCCTTTGAAAGCAAGCTGGGGGAAGGGGGAGGGTGGGTTCCTTACAGAGAATGAGTCAATAAAGGGGGCAGGTTTTCGTGAAGGAGAAACAAACAGAAATTTCACACTGTAGCCTGGCCAGTCATGAAACTGGTTTTCAAAGCTTCTCTGATGCACAGCGCTTCCTGGTGTGCTCTTCTAATCGCCCTGGTGTCTGGCTGTGCATAATCAGCAGCCAGGCGATTTGCCTCAGCCTCCCACCCTGCCATAAAGGTCTCCCCCTTACTTTCACAGAGATTGTGGAGCACACAGCAAGCAGAAATAACAATGGGGATATTGGTTTGGCTGAGGTCTGAGCGAGTCAGTAACGATCGCCAGCAACCTTTTAAATGGCCAAATGCACATTCTACCACCATTCTGCACTTGCTCAGCCTGTAGTTGAACAGCTCCTGACTCCTGTCCAGGTTGCCTGTGTATGGCTTCATGAGCCAGGGCATTAAGGGGTAGGCTGGGTCCCCAAGAATAACTATTGGCATTTCAACATCCCCAACGGTTATTTTCTGGTCCGGGAAGTAAGTCTCTTGCTGCAGCCGGGAACAGATTAGTGTTCCTGAAGACGCGAGCGTCATGAACCCTTCCCAGCCAGCCCACGTTGATGTTGGTGAAATGTCCCTTGTGATCCACCAATGGTTGCAGCACCATTGAAAAGTACCCCTTGCGATTTATGTACTGGGTACCTTGGTGCTCCGGTGCCAAGATAGGGATATGGGTTCCGTCTATCGCCCCACCACAGTTAGGGAATCCCATTGCAGCAAAGCCATCCACTATGACCTGCACATTTCCCAGAGTCACTACCTTTCATAGCAGCAACTCAGTGATTGCTTTGGCTACTTGCATCACAGCAGCCCCCACAGTAGATTTGCCCCCTCCAAATTGATTCCCGACTGACTGGTAGCTGTCTGGCATTGCAAGCTTCCACAGGGCTATAGCCACTCGCTTCTCAACTGTGAGGGCTGCTCTCATCTTGGTATTCTGGTGCTTCAGGGCAGGGGACAGCAAGTCACAAAGTTCCATAAAAGTGCTCTTACGCATGCGAAAGTTTCTCAGCCACTGGGAATCGTCCCACACCTGCAACACTATGCGGTCCCACCAGTCTGTGCTTGTTTCCCAGGCCCAGAATCAGCATTCCACGGATAGAACCTGCCCCATTAACAACATGATCTCCAAAGCACCGGGGCCCACGGTTTGAGAGAATTCTGTGTCCATGTCCACGTCCATGTCCTCATCACGCTTGTCGCTGCGCTGCTGTCGCCGCCTCCTCCTCGCCTCGTTTTTCTGGTCCTGGCTCAGCATAAACTGCACGAGAATGCGCGAGGTGTTTACAATGTTCATGACTGCTGTCTTGAGCTGAGTGGGCTCCATGCTTGCTGTGGTACGGCGTCTGCACAGTTCACCCAGGAAAAAAGGCGCGAAACGGTTGTCTGCTGTTGCTTTCATGGAGGGAGGAGGAGGATGTACCCAGAACCACCAGCAACAATGTTTTTTGCCCCATCAGGCACTGAGATCTCAACACAGAATTCCAATGGGCGGGGGGAGACTGCGGGAACTATGGGATAGCTACCCACAGTGCAATGCTCCAGAAATCGACGCTAGCCCCGGTACGTGGATGCACACTGCTGAATCAATGTGCTTAGTGTGGCCGCATACATTCGACTTTATACAATCTGTTTCCAAAATTCGAATTATATAAATTCAGATTAATCCCGTAGTGTAGACATACCCTTAGTTAGGTTTTCCCATAGATCCCTGACCTATGCAGCCAATCAGGCCCAGCCTCTTCTCCACCCTTTTGGAGGGCATCTGACTCTGAATAGAGCAATATTCACTCTATCAAAATCACAGCTCTTCAACTTTTCAGGTAAGGGGTCCTTGCATGTGCATTGTTATCTGAGAGGGGAAAAATTGGACTATAGAAAGAATGGAACCCCAGATGTTATTTAAATGAATGTAGGGGAGGGGGTTATATTAGTCAGCTCAGATAATATAAATGATAGCTTAACACATGTTGGGTTTCTGGATAAGTTAACTCGCTCATATACACCTCTACCCCGATATAACACTGTCCTCGGGAGCAAAAAAATCTTACCACGTTATAGGTGAAATCGCATTATATCGAACTTGCTTTGATCTGCCGGAGTGCGCAGCCCCACCCCCCTGGAGCACTGCTTTATCGTGTTATATCCGAATTCGTGTTATATTGGGTTGTGTTACATCGGGGTAGAGGTGTATTGAAGATATTAATTGTAATTAAAATTTGCCTAAAATAGCATCTTTTAAAAGAAATGCCCCAGGAACTATACAAGTGATCTTTAATAATACAACTAAAGACTTAATCTGCAAAAATAAAGTAAAAAAAAAAAAAAACTAACACCCCCCCCCCCCCCCCCCGAAATGTCTTGGTTTGGGGGGAAACCCGCTACTTTCGCCACAGATAAAGAATGGTTATGTAATAAAACTTTACATTTAAATAACACTTAGATAACATGAATGTGACTGTGGCAGCCTCAGGGGCTGCAGTAATTAGCCTGTTGTTATTTTTATTATATCATCTATGGGATCAGTCCACGATACATAGAGAAGGACAGCAGAGGCGGCTCTGCATGACGAGTGTTTTCTGGAGAATGAATGCATATCTGTGCTTTTACTGGTTGAGACTCTTATGCCCATATTAAAATGCTTCAGGAAAAGCTAGGTGATTTAAATATTTTCAGAGGACTTATTCCATACTTGTATACAAGAGTTATTGTAATAAAAAATATATAGATCAGTGAGCATTTAGGAATATGTTTTCCTTTTGATGTGTAAATGAAAAACTAATTAGCATTAATGAGAATTATGCTTGTGCATGAACAGGAGCCTCTGCCTGGGAATTATATTGCTATATAATAAATAAAGTAATCTATATATCTAAAGAGATTCTGGGGCCTCATTGAAACTGCTGGAATACATTATTCTATTTCTGCAATCTGCAAGCAGAATTGTCTCTTTTCTTCCCCTTTGTGCTTGATGAGCAAAAGAAATGTATATGTCTGCTTATGTCAGAATGTTCTGCTTGTGACATGAATTTCAGTGAAGACAGTGGTGGTCTCATTAGCTACACAGGTGCTCAAATAACGATAGCAGTATGGCCCTATGGCTGAATGGTGTAGGACAGATAATGTTCTGTGCAACTCAGGAAGTAGAGCACAGAAAGCATAGCCTAGAAGGAGATGGGGCAAAAGTTGTTGAACCTTCCTGACTCTGGGCTTCGGGGACAGAGTAGCTCCTGATTCTAATTTATGGCAACCTCCGCAGATACCACCGGGCTGCTCTTCAACCAATAATTGCCAGTGTGGAAGATTTCAGCCCTCCTCCAAACCTGGACACACCCTGATATCAAGCACTATGAAGAGGATCACCATAAGCAGGGCCAGCTCTGGCTTTTTTGCCGCCCTAGGCAAAAAAGCCACCCGCCGCTCCCCCCCACTCCCCCCGCCCACCCCAGCGCGGCAGGGGAGGGCGCCGATCCCGGCCGCAGGCCCGCAATCCCTGACTGGCCGGAGTGCCGGGAGCAGGGTGGCGAGCCCGGCCGGGGCTCTCCACTCTCCCCAGCGGCCAGAGCGCCAGGGGGAGGGCTGAGAGCCCCTGGCGGCCAGAGCACCGGGAGGAGGGCGGAGAGCCCGGCCGGGGCTCTCCGCTCTTCCCGACCGACCGGAGTGCTGCGGGGAGAGCAGTGAGCCCAGTCGCGGCCCCGCTCTCGGGCCGGAGCGCCCTGCCGCGCCGCCCCCCTCCAGGCGCTGCCCCAAGCACATGCTTGGTGGGCTGATGCCTGGAGCCGGCCCTGACCATAAGGATGTATATGCTGACTCTAGTCTGCTCCTTCACCAGGGGAAAATTCCTCAGGGGCCATTGCAGTTTCTATATAGTCCCTGCATGCCACCACAGTAGTATAGGAAGCCTGGGTGGGGGAGTGGAATCGGGTCCAGTGATTTTTGTTTTAAAGACAAGTCACACCAGATACTCCATGCGCCACATTCAAGTAAGTACCATCTGCCATGCAGACTAATGCCAGTGGAAGTCTCTGCACTAGCAGTACATTCGTACCACTTTCTTGAGATAGGTTGATATTGAGGTGGGTTATCTTTCTTTAAATGTATTTTATATTTTTATTTTCCTCTTGGTTCCAGAGGAGGAAGTGCCACAATGGCACAAGATAAGCTCCTCACATGATATCCCAAAGGGTGTAGAAATAAATGGAAAGCTCAAGGTGATCCTGTTCCCAAGAAACTGAGCCCGGTTATACAGTTCCAGATAGATTCAGTAAGGTTCACAGGAGCATTTGGGTTCATCCATTACTAGTGCTTTGGTCATCATTTAGAGTGAAATTAACCCAAGTGCAGAGGTGCCTGTGAAAGTTCTCTGCACACTTCAACTCCATAGTGAGGCTGTGAGCAAACAGGTTTATCCTGAGGCAGCTGTTGCCCCTCCCCTCTGCACACACAGAAGAGAGTCAATGCCAGTCCTGAAGTGGGGACCACCAGGTGTGCCATACTCAGTCCACACTTAGGTGGATCTAGTGGCTCAAAAACCCTGTCTAGCTTGCACACAGAGTCTGTGGCCCATCACAGCCATTATTCCAACACGTAGCCACAGAACACGAGGTGAAGTCCATCTTTCTCTACTCCCAACCCCTGCAGAGTTTTTCCCCAGAAATCCAGTGACTCTAGTTTTGGGGGAGGAAAAAGGGAATTAATTTCACTTTTAATAATCAGTCATGTGTAATCAGTGTTATCCTTCCATTTGCACAGCTGGCCTCAGTGTTACGGGGCATGACTAAAAGGCATTACATAAAATTAGTCCAAAAAAGAGGTGGATTTACCATGAAACAAACAGTGTGGTGGCATGGGGCCCCCAGTGAGTGGGGGGCCCAAAATGCAGGACAAATCTCATCTGACAACCTGCCCCCAAGTCCCTGCTGACAGCGCAGCAGGGCTCTGGCAGGCAGGCCGCCTGCATTCCGTGGTCAGTGGTCCCACGACGCTCCCGGAAGCTGACGGCTGCTGGCACATCTCTGCGTGCCCCTGGCAGGTGGGAGGCAGCTCCACGTGCTGCCCCTACCCCAGGCAGCGCACAGAGACCCGCTGCCCACCTTCCCCAAGGGGCACGTAGAGATGTGCCAGCAGCAGCTAGAAGGGCTAAGGCGGCTTCCTGCCCGTGGTGCCTCCCTCCCTCTGCACTGCTCCTGGAAGCAGCCAGCATGTCCCTGCAGCCCCTGGGGGGGTTTCTCCATGCATTGCCCCCGCCCCGAGCGCCGACTCCGCAGCTGCCATTGGCCAGGAACTGCAGCCAATGGGAACTGCCGGGACGGAAAAAGTATATAAAATAAAACCCCAAAGGTCATTGCTGGAAAAATTCCCCATCTTCTCCCCTAGTAATCATAACACGCTCTCTTCCAATTAAGAAGAACAGGAGTACTTGTGGCACCTTAGAGACTAACAAATTTATTACAGCATAAGCTTTCGTGGACTGAAACCTCTCTTCCAATTGGATGATTAGTAACAACCAGGCAAAACACATGTGGGCAGAAAATTACTCATCTATTCTTGCAGTTATATGCTAAACAAACATCTGCTTTATTATTTCTCCCTCAGCTAAAGGCTCTGTAAATAGCAGCCTTTCCACCCAACATATTTTGATCTGTAAACTAACAGCTGCCACAGAGAAGAGTCCAATCCCAGCCCTCGTGGATAAAGACTATTAATGAAGACGGTGTGAACTGAGCTACTGGAGTTCCTCAGTGGGTGACAGTGTAGAGCAATATGCCACTTACTTCCTTTTTAACAAAAAAAAAAAGTATGTTACCACCCCATAATCACAACTCTCAATCTTTTAAAATGAGACACTTTGTTCTAGAATTTAATCTGCAGAGAGTAAACCTGTAACACTCGGGTGGCAGACAGCTGTTTCTGTGACCAGAGTTCAGTGCCATGGCCACACCAGCAGATTTAAAGCACTGGATGTTTGCCAGTTTCACATATTAGCATTTGCATCTGTGAGCTTTTAGTTACATAGGGAGAGAGAGGAAAAGATACGTTGGAAAGAGCATAAGAGATAACATCTTGGTGAGTGTTACCATTTGAGCCAGCTAAAGTGACCTGATACTGGTATCCTTTCCCCTTTCCTCTCAAAGTGGGTCACTTTATGTAGTTGTTTGTCTAGATGTTAATCTCTTAGGCCCCAATCCTGCAAACACTCATGCATGTTATTAACTTTGGCTACTCCCATGCATGAAGTGTTTGCAGGATAAGGCTTGAATTTGTTGTGACAATGTAAAGGAGAGGGAATCTAAGTGGCAATCTGCAGTGAATGCATGACAAGTGATACAAGCAATAACTGGCATTGTTAAACCTTTCCGCAGGACAGATTCTGCTCTTCCTTATAACCAAAGGAACTGCCACATCAGGTCTGACCAGGAGCCCATCTAGCATGGCTTTCTGTTCCTAAGAGATGGCTGGAGCAGATGCTTCAAAGGAAAGTACAGTAAATCTTATAATTATGAAAAGCATGCTACTAGAGGAACTTTCTTCCTAACCCCAGGCAATTCGCAGTGGGCTTGTGAATGACAACTGGGTATGTAAATGAGGTTGCTCAGGTGTACATAATGGCACACTGTTTTTATTTCAGGTGCGCAACAGTTACACTCAAATAAATAGCTTGCAAAATTGCTCCGTTACCCATGCTCAGTATTCTGTCTCTTCCATGTGATGATGAGGATATTATTTAGCAAAGACTGTGTTTTCAAGGTACCACACCTTGCTTACTGTCATCAGCAATTTCTTTTGTTTAAAGCTGTGGTTAAGGTTTGCTTTTACTGCCTTATAACTGCCCAGGACAAATTAATTTTTCACTTTAATCTTCTTGTAAAACACCTTGACCTGAGTCAAAAAGGGGAGAAGAACTGGGCAGGAATTTTTGAAATATCAGTTGAAAATAGAAGACATCTTTTAAAAAAATGTCTTCCCAATCAGCTCAATGATAAGGCACCATAACATTGCAACAACAACTAACTTAATAAGAACAAGGAATACAACTTTTATAAAAATGAGTAATCATTTATAAAATAGGAACTGGACAATATAATGCACATTTCCCTCATGATTTTAATTGGATATGCAAGACACTGACATATTTCTTATATAACCCTCAGCTTCACTACACTGTAGATGCCTGAGGAGGCTCTGTCATCATAATATATTAGCAAGTGCCTTAATTTCAGTTTTCTGTTCTATGGACAATTCATTAAAGGCTAGAAATCAAAACATACCAAGAAATGATTGATTCACTCTAAGAATGTAGCTCACAAAGACACAAGTAAAGTAGTGAGAGACTGTCCTCTGCCAATATATAAACACTTGGGAATCAGGAAATTCAGCATGGTGGTCACAATTCTGTACTGCAGGGTATTCAAGCTCTCATAAAACAAAACAAAAACCCACACACCATGTTAATGTTTTCCTGTGGGCTGAAACTTTGTACATAAGTTCCTTTACCAGGAGTAAAATTTGAGGAAGAGAAAAAATTCCCAAACTTTAAAAAAAATTACTAGTTATTAAACATACTCACAAAAAAAAACAGGATTTTACCATGTACCCTCCTCTGCTTGAGTTATTGCAGAAGACATCAAAAACCTCTGATCTAAATTAACATACACGATCATTTGTATTTTCATTCCGGTTAGGGGGCTCCCAGTGATACCAGTGCAAGTTTTGCTCAAAGATCAAGGGTAGAATTTGGTCCAGAGAATATCTCATCATAATACATTGTAAAGAATGGAATCTGAACCTTCAATTCAAATTTCTATGCTTTATAGGACAAAAGAATCTCCTTTGTTGTTTTATAACGTTTTCCTCACTGCTAGGTATTCAGGTAATTTGCTGTGATTTGACCATACCACTGAGGACATTGGTTAACCTGAAGTTTAGCCAATGTTGGTTGGGTCTGTTTCTTCATTGGGGCAGAAGAGGCCTTTCTTCTGGACCACAGTCCAAACAATTTGACCAGAAGACAGCAGAAGGCTTTCTCTTCAACGGACAAGGACCTTCTAGTTCAAAACTCTCCCTACAAAGTGAGCTTTGGTTAATAGTAGGGTTTTTATTAGACTATTTAGTTCATAGCAGGATTTTTATTAGATTATTTGGGGCACTGGACCGTCTGTGTTATGCAAAAGGGGATTCCATAAATACTGATCCATGGATGGTCCCATGACATATAGCTCATCTATCCCTCTGTGTTCAGTTTCATCAAATCAGAGAGCCAACTGCTCTCCTGACTTGAGCAGACTAGAATACACCCCTTTTGTACCAGTTTACATTAGGTGTTCTTGATTCCTGACTAGATCAAAATCCCTGCAGAGGCCCTGCATTTTAAGTATTCTGTGCCCATACCAGAGTGGCACAGTGACACAGAGCACTCCTGTAAACAGCATTAAAAAGTTCAGACAGATGTACTTTATTACACAGTAGCGCATAAGCTAGCAGCATAATGGAAACCTCGTTGAACTATTTCACATTCTTTTGCCAAAGTGCCACACAGCAAGGTGGTGTATAAATACTTCATTGATCAGTGGGGGCCTTTTGGGCCCAAGTGTTTGTATAAAAGATTAGTTGATCCATCTGGTCCAGTATCCCATATCTGAGACAGGCCAGCACCAGATGCTTTTAGAGGAAATTGCAAGAAACACCATAATGGATAATTATGGAATAACCTGCCCATATGGGAAGTTTATCTCTCACCCCAGACTCATAGTAGTTTATTTATACAGACGCTCCCCAACTTACGCAAGCGTTTTGTTTGGGAAGGCCTTGCATAAGTCGAATTTTGCATAAGACGGGAACTTTTTCCTTAAGTGCGGATTTCCGTAAGTCGGGTTTGCGTAACCTGGGGAGCGTCTATACACTTATACACTGAAGCAGAAGGTTTTTCATCCCTTCAGGAAAAATTATCCTGCTTTATGTAACCATAGATGCTCATTTATATAAGTGTATAATGCTTTTTTGAATCTTGCTAATGTCTCGGCCTCACTTGTGGCAAATGAGTCTCAGAGATCAATTTGGGGGTGGGGGTGGGGTTTAAGTAGTATTTCCTTTTATCACTGTTTGATTGCATTTCAATTCCCCCCATACTCTTGTAGGAGCACACAGTTTACCTTCTCTATGCCATTCATTATTTTGTATACTTCTATCAGCTCTTCTTTTATTAGTTTCTGCTCTAAACTAAACTGTCACAATCTTTCCAAACTTTAGAATTAAAGATTTTCAAAAATATAGACTTCTTAGGATGTTTCACGTCTTCCCCACAGCTCCGCATCAAGCAGATTTTAAAACAATCATTTATTTGCAATAATTTACAGTACATCTCTACCTCAATATAACGCTGTCCTTGCGAGCCAAAAAATCTTACCGCGTTATAGGTACAAACGCGTTATATTGAACTTGCTTTGATCCACTGGAGTGCTCAGCCCCGCCCCCCGCAGGAGCACTGCTTTACCGCGTTATATCTGAATTCGTGTTATATCAGGTCGCGTTATATCAAGGTAGCAGTGTATGTCACACTTTAAAAAAAAAAAAAAACCCATCCTGCGGGAACCTTCTTTTGGAATGAAAGAGACCTCTGCTATAGTTTGAACCTTATTCCATTGCCTGGTAAATGGCAATAGTTTAAAAAAAATTAAAAAGACAAACTACTAACAAAATATCAAAGACAAGATGCAACCAACAGTTACTTTTACCTGCCTACATACTTAAGGCAATGCCTGTCCCCATGAAGCTCTGACCCTAGGTTGAACTGGGAAGGAAAGATGGCTGTATTATATAGGATTAAATCAAGGCTCCTCACACAAAAGAGTGAGGTCTCCTTCTGCCCACACATCATGCCAGGAGACTACAATTCACAGCATCCTTTGCAAACAGATTACAACTATCAGCTTTCCCTAAGAGCAAAAAAAGCCATAAAGTATCAGGCCTGCCTTTTATTCCTCTTGTTTTTCTATAGGCTTGCTGACGGAGAAAAAAGGCTGCAAACTCACCTCTTAGATTGAATTTACTTATTCTAATCCCTATCCACCTGCCCAGAATTTGAGCATAAGAGTTTAAAAAGTGGTAATCAGAAGCATCTGTTGTCTTGGATGTATTTTTGTGTAGATAGAATTTTAAACAAGAATTTAGTACTCTACACATTGTAGCTTTGGATTACATTTCCCCTATCATACAGGCCAGATTCTGATCCCTTTAATCACATTGGATAGCAGCCTTTTCCACAAATAGACCCATCAGCTTCATTAGGATCAGGCATGAAATCAGGTGCTACAAAACATGAGTAAAGTAAGGGGATCAGAATCTGGCCTTAAATTAATAGTTTGTAAACTGCTTGAGCAGCGTTGTTTTTTCATTTGTGGACTCCTAAAAATTTTTGAATGGAGGTGCGAACCCCTTTGGAAATCTTAGACATAGTCTGCAGACCCGCGGGGGTCCGCAGACCACAGGTTGAATACCACTGTGCTAGAGAATTTCACACCTCCCGTGGGCAGCAAACAGCACTGGGGGAGATGATGCCTCAGGCAGGCACAACCTTCCAAGATCCTCCTGAGGTGGCACCATACCACATCACCCCTATTCAGGGTCTGTGGCTAAATGTAACAGTTTATCCTGTAACAAACGCCCACACAGGCAGGCCTCAAATAAGGAGGTATCAACAATTGTCTATGAGAGAATCCATTTAATCCAGTGCAAAGCAAAAGAGGTGTTAATATGACAAGTGATGTTCAGTGAAGGCTCAGAATAAATGTTACCTGTGAAGGGAAAGAAAAGAAACACCCCTTTGTACTCCTGTGGAGACTGAGCCATGCAAATGTTCACATTGGCATCAAAGGGCAGAGGGTACATAGAAGATGAAGATTTTGTGCATGTATTGACTTTCCTTTGGCTGCTAAGAACAACATTAGAAATATCTCATGTCCCAGGATCTTGTAAGCTGTCAGTTTATATATTTCCAACAGCAGTCACAGTTCTTCATCTTCTTTTGTTTATTATTTGCAGGCAGGAGCTGCAGAAATTCCAAACCACCACCGCAAATGGTGATAACAACAAGGAAGGAGCAAGAAAGTTTAGAAATTTGCAATTTTCTAATTTTAAAGGGACTTAGGAATATTTTATGATTTAAGCGGATATAAGCTGTTGATTTTCAACTTGAAGGTAGTGGGAGGTTTTAATGACAGAGTGATAAAGCATGTTCTGAGATGTTATGACTCATAACATGCTGATTGTTCTAAAATAGATATTTATGTCCAGAGATTGATGGTTGCAAATTTTCATCTATGTTGATACTGTGCTGGGTGTGTGCAGAACATGTTAGATTATGATGTTATTTGGAAACAATATGCTGTATGTGCATGAAGGTCTGGGTTGTTTTTCTCCATTTTATTCTGTACCTTTCTTAAAATGTCAAGAAAGTATTTAGGAGAAATGTTATACTTTCTTTACTTAAACCCCCAAGCATTCTCAGCTTTGAGAATTTGTAATTAACGTAAGGAGTGCCTGCTTTAAGGTCTTGAAAAATATGTTCCCAATTCTGAAGATTCGCAGTGGCTTCTGGAATGGAACATGATCACATGGCTGACCAACAAATGGACAGTGTTTACTGGCTTCATCTGAAAAAGAGAGCTCAAGACTGATGGAGTAAATGAACCGAGCGTTTCTGCTCAAAAAAGAGCGATGTGTTTTAGAAAATAGAGACACACCAGGTTGTGGGTGGGGTGAAATCCAGCCTAGATTCTAATCTAGAGGCTGGCTGTAGCTATTACTCTGGCCTACATACTGGGATCAAGGTCACAACTCATCTCCCCCTACAGGGAGGTTTCCACTCCCAACCAGTAGATCTCTGCAGCAACAAAACTAGTGCTATGTCCCCCATGCCTCACTCACTTACTTTATGGGACTCAAGGGGTGCAGGCTGAGGCCACTTACCACAGGGATTTACATGAGGCTCTCCATTCACCCTGTATGGCAAGTTATTTTTAATAGCTATTACTGGACAAGAGCTTTAGGGCCAAATTCTAGGGTTTGACTTTATTGGGGTTGCAAACGTGTAACTAAAAATGGTGAATAAATGTTCTGTACAGAAGACTCACATTTCATGTTTTCTTTCAATCTCTTATTAATCAGCACATGCACACCCTTTTTTTAAAAAAGAGGGAATTGCTATAGAGTTTTTAAAGAGCAATGCAGTGAATTCTTGCTTGAAGAGGTAACTGTCTGTAATGATATGTGTGTAGAAGAAATACAATAAGCACCTCTGGTTTAAAAAATCATTACCAGTTACTGGTACTTTCTGGATTCTCAAGGTATTCGCTTTTAATCCCAAGAAGAAGCGAAAAAAATGGGTCACCCTTCTCACACTGTTCTGCAGAGAGTAAAAATCTGGAGAAATAGCAGCTTGTTAGTTTCAGTTGATAATTTCAGCTTTTTCCACTGACTGTCAAAGCAGTCAGCTGAGAAATACTAAAGGTACAAGGGAATAATGCAATCAGGAAAAAATATTAAAGGGCATTTTTAGACAGTTCAATAAATTGAGCCACAAGCCTGGAGAACTGTAGAATAGAAGTGATAAAAAAAATTGAATTTTGCCTCAGATGGTTTAAAATATGTAGCTGAAAAAATTGAGTAAACCATCTAAGAAATTAAATAGTTTCAACAAAAGAGATTTTTCAGAGCTAATTTTCAAAAGGTGATTTAAAACATTTAAATAAAATGTGATAGTCCAAAGCAGTTAATTTGCATTTCTAACACACATAACAAAGAAAGTATAGTAGCAGTTTCCAGATGTGTAGACCTAAATTAGGGATGGCAACTTTCTAATTGGGAAGGGGATTGGGGTGTGCGAGGGGGTACAGGCTCTGTGCTGGGGGTGTGGGCTATGGGATGACGGGTTGAGGGGTTTGGGGTGCAGGAGGAGGCTCCGGGATGGGACCAAGGGGTTCAGAGTGTGGGATGGGGCTCTGAGCTAAGGCAGGGGTTTAGGGTGTGGGAAGGGGTATGGGCTCTGGGCTGGGGGTGTGGGCTCCAGGGTGGGCCCAGAAATGTGGGGTTCAGGGTGCAGGAGGAAGCTCCAGGCTGGGGCAGGGAGTTGGGGGGGGTGAGGGCTCTGGCGGAGGGTGCGGGCTCTGGGGTGGGGCTGGGGATGAGGGGTTTGGGGTGCAGTAGGGGGCTCCAGGCTGGGGCCGAGGGGTTCAGAGTGTGGGCAGGGGGTTGGGGTACAGGAGGGGGTGCAGGGTGCGGGCTCTGGGAGGGAGTTTGTGTGCGGGAGGGGGCTCAGGGCTGATGCGGGAGGGGTTTTGGAGTGCGGACTCGGGGTGGCACTCACTTCGGGTGGCTCCCTGCAAGTGGCGACATGTCCCTTGTCTCCTAGGCGGAGGCATGGCCAGGTGCCTGCAGGTGCCGTCTCCACAGCTCCCACTGGCCATGGTTCCCGGCCAATGGGAGCTGTGGAGCCAGCGCTCGGGGTGGGGTAGGGGCAGCGCACGGAGCCTCCATGGCTGTCCCTCCTCCTAGGAGCCAAGGGATATGTCACCACTTGCAGGGAGTTGCATGGAGCTTGCCAGCCCTGAGCCAACGGGACTTTTAACAGCCCAGTCAGCAATGCTGACTGGAGCCACCAGGGTCCCTTTTCGACCAGGCATTCCGTCAAAAACCAGACGCATGGCAACCGTAACCTAAGTCCTCATTCAGAATTCTTCTGTCGAACTAGCTACCACTTCTCAGGGATGTGGATTACCTCCGCTGACAGGAGAATCCCTCCCAATGGCATAGGTAGCGTCAACACTGAAGCAGTTTTAAGTGTAGACAAGCCCTGAGTTTCTTTTACTATTGGCTAGTAAGAATTAAGCTCTGCTTATAGTAATTTATCTTCAGTGTAACACTAGGAGGATGGTCCCAGAACCCAGGCTCCAGCCTGAGAGTCTACACTGCAGTTAAACAGCCTATTTGCCCAAGCCCAGCAAGCCCAAGTCAGCTGACACAGGCCAGCCATGGGTGTGGAATTGCAGTGTACAGGGCTGGCTCCAGGCACCAGCTTCTCAAGCGGCACGTCTCGGCAGCAATTCGGTGGACGGTCCCTCACTCCACCTGGGAGTGAAGGACCTCCTGCCGAACTGCCGCCCCAGATCGCGATCGTGGCTTTTGTTTTGTTTTGTTTTGTTTTGTTTTGTTTTGTTTTGTTTTGGCTGCTTGGGGCGGCCAAAACCTTGGAGCCGGCCCTGGCAGTGTAACATGCCCTTCATGGCCAGATTGCTAAAACAAGACACACAGACTCCCAAAGACAAACTAAGTGAAGCCCCGAGGCCTGGTCTACACTGAAAATTTGTATCAGCACAGCTATGTCAGTCAGGGATGTGGAAAAAAAACACACCGCCCCCTGACTGACATAGCTATGGCAACATAACCCCAGTATAGATGCAGCTATATTGATGCAAGAGGGCTTCCATAAACATAGCTAAGTTCATTCAGACAGATGGTGTTCCTGCACTGACAGAAAAACCTGTTATAGCAGTGTAGGCTGCATTTCTGTAGTGTAGCTATACCCTGAATGAAAACTGTGTGATACTACAGCATGCTGTCATTAACACTTTAATATATAGTATTTGTGTCCTTCTGCTGGTGCTTTGTTGTAGTATCTAACTAGATGAGGTTATTTGCATTTACCTTTTACTTTGTGATTTTTCTTTATTTTCTGACACCAAATAAAGTTTGCTTTTATTTAATATAATGGGAATTGCTTATCTAGACAGGGCAACCAGTGGAACTGAAACTATTGATAGGCATGTCTGAGAAACAGACAGTGACTTCTAATCCTAAGAAGAAGGAAACAAGAATCAGGTATAAGGGGTTCTGTGGCAGGGTGACAATTCACTGGCGCAGCACCTCCTGCTGCTTGTCCTGGGAATTAGCACTTCCAACCTCTGGAGCGCCCTCTGCAGTCTGGTGTCTTGCTTGCCACTGGCCCCCGTGTCCCTCCCGGACCCCGGTGCCCTTTACATCAGGGTTCTGCCCCCTAGCAGTAACCCCCAACCTGGGTCTCCCCACTCAGAGGAACCCCGAACGCCCTATCCCCACCTCGCCTCAGTGGTTACTGCCAGTGATCCTCTAGCCCCCACTCTCTGGGGCGGACTGCAGTCTGTAAAGTCTGTCCTCATCAGTAAGGGGGGTTGGACCAGCTGCCTCTGCCTATGTCTGGGCTGTCCCCCCCAGTATCCTTTGTGGGCCCTTAACTCAGCCTGCAGCCTGGGGCTTTGCTAGGCCGGAACTCCCCAGATCTCTCTGCCCTTCCCCAGAACTGCTCCACCTCAGATACCCTGCTCCACTCCTAGGCAGCCAGATCTCTCTCTCTCTCCAGGAAGCTAGAGAGAGTGTCTCCTAGCTCCTGGCCCACTGCCTTCTTATAAGGGCCAGCTGGGCCCTGATTGAGCTGGCCACAGCTGTGGCTGCTTCCTTAATCAGCCTACCTTTCCCAGTTGCAGCCCTCTTCCGGGTTGCTTTTAACCCCTCTCTACTGGGGTGGGGCAACTGCCCCACCACAGGCTCTACCACTTGGTCAAAGGCTAGATACTTGGATTCCCTTTTCCCAATGCTGTTAGGGGTATTAGATGAAATCAGTGGCCTAGGTTCTCTCTTACTCCATTCCCACAGTGCAGGAATACAGGGGAGAGGGGAGAGGGAGCAAAGACAGTTTAAAAATACCTTTGTGCTCCCTGTATTCTGGGAACTAATAGGAGCCTCCCCAACCACCAGCATCAATTAGAGCAGCCCCAAGGTTATTCGGATTTATAGCAGCCCTCCAGCCATGAATCATATCGTCCCTTCCCAACATGCTCCTATACCAGGGGTTGGCAGAAGTACAGTTTTAGAGCTGCTCCTGCAACCCTATGTCAGCTGGAGAACATCCTTACTAGAAATCCTGGCGGTGGGGGAGAGAGGGGGGATTTCCTCCTCTTTTATGCTGCAGAGTAAAGAGACTGGAAAGCAACTGAAAATTGGGCCCAGTGTGAGCAAGCAGGATGATGAACAACAGGCTGGGGGCCAGGCCTGGTTTCATTTTTAATAGGTCGTGTTCACGCTGTGTTGTTGAAATAAAAGAGTGCATGAACCCCAGCATTAGCTATTCTCATTGTGCCAGCCCAGTGCACAGCAATAAGATGTTCAATTACTTGTGGATAGAACAAAAAAAGTGTATTAGCATATTTATCATTATACTTTAAAATAAGATTGAGTGCTCATTAGCCATGAATAAAAGAATGTAAATGAAATGAAATCCTCATACCCAATTTTCAAAAAGTGAGACCTCGCCACTTCAACCCAAACCTTTCACCGTGGTGCTCTATGGAGATTAAACGTACATGTCATTTGATGCTTTCTAGCCGCAGTCGCAAAAAAAAAAAAAAAAAAACAATTTTCAAAGTAGTTAGTATTATGTACACCTCTTAGGGCTCATCCGTGCTGCTGCCTTTTCTTCCCTACAAATTAGAAGGTGTAAATAAGTGTGTTACAACCTACACTAACAGCTGCTTTCCAATCTGAATTCTAAAAAAAATCAGATATTTGCTGATGTAGATCATTTGTCCCCATCCATCCAAAACACTATGGGCTGATTTACAGAGTTGTTTCTTCGTTTTTCTGTTTGGAAAACAAATTAATTATGCCGTTTAAAATGACTATTTTTAGAGCCAGAATCGGCCCTGAAAATGACACCACTCATTTCTGCAAACTGGAACAAGTTACTAGTTTAAAAGATCTATTGTTACATCTTCTTGTTAAATCTATGAGCCAACGGTATGTTGTTGTTGTCTATTATTTTTACTGTTACTAATCATCATGACATTGTTAGTGATGTTTGGTATGGTAGGGCCTAAGAGCCAGCCAAGAATAGGGCTCCATTGTGCTAGGCATCGCACAAACACAGAGGAGTAGACCGGCCCTTCCCTGAAGAGCTTACTGCCTATATATACAAGATAGACACAGGGTGGGAGAAAGGATAGAACACACAAGCAGAGTGAACAATGTGATGGCAGCAAACATCATGTTAGTTCCACAATTATTTTGGGGAGTGGGCTTTCTTGAGCAGAGATTAGCTAAATGGAAGGAAAAGGGGATGAGAGGGACAAGTCAGAGGAGAGGAGGGTATGAAGGGCAGGTGTGGAGTGATGCTAAGGTGAAGGCCCTGTGATGTGGAAGGGAAAGGGGAAGGGTTGGAGCAAACAGCCAATCAGCACAGGGCAGAAAAAGTCCACTGGGGTACATGGTGCTTTGCTATATAGGTAAAGATGGATTCCCTGCCCTGTTCTCAGCCCAGTCCCTAGTTGGGATCACTACACCTAGCGTAATTTAAACAGCTTAAATTATATCAGCAGCTGTTTGAGTCCCCAGCTGTCTCAGGAACAGGGGAGCAAAAGGTGCTCAGAGCCACCTTTCTAACTCTCTCTCACCTCAACTGCACCAAGTTTTCACTCAGCGCTGCTGGTAAGCTGGCCCTATATAATTAGCAAATTTAGTAGACCCTGTATAGTTGCTGTGGGCCAACTCTCTGACTTCAGGGGGAGCTTGGTTAAATAAAGATGAGCTACAACGGGAGAAAGGATTTAATGATCTGGTCATATGTAAGTAAAGAATAATTGCTGCCCATGTTTATTTGAGTGAGTAGGTCTTGATCTTTGATTAGAGTGTGTTCTTAAAATGTTTTGCTCATCCTTGCAGCCTGAGCACTGGAATAACCATGTGATCATGTAAAACTGATGAAAATTGATGCCCACTTCACTCTGTTTGCAACACTTAGATCAGATCATGGACTGGACTCTTTTCCTATAAAATATGAAACATTAAACAGTCTCTCTCTCCATGACACATAAAGCTTATGTAGATTGTGGCAGTAGCTACAGCAAGATACAGGTGGCAGTTAAATGGGTCAGGAGGGGTGGAAAAACACAGTATTGTTCTTGCTGCTGGAAAGGATTAGCTCAGTGAGGCAGTCTTCATTATTCATGCTAGCCTCGTTTCCACACAGGGGAACTGTCAAAAGTGTAATCTGCTCTAAAAACCTGCAGTAAAACATGAGACAGCTTACATCTTCCTAATGAATAATTGTACTGCATTAAATAAAATCAAGCTATTTGGAAGAAAACAATCAAATTATTTGCAGCATTACAGTTAGGGCATATTAATTTGGTATAGTTTGTTTGTTCTTAGGAGGCCAGGTTGTAAAATAAGGGGTGTATTTATTGGTACTGGCCAGGGCAGTCCAAAACAGCTGTATCAATACAGATTGTAAGTGTTATAGCCAGCTTCACCTTGCAAATACAGTGCTTTACATTTTGCTCTTTGCTTATTGCTTTTTGTACCTTAAAAAGCCACAACCAAGCTCATTAAAAGGTATTATAATTCCTAATTTGATTATTTTGAGTACTTGTATTATATAATCAAACCCCAATAAAGCAACTTGGAAACCTGTAACTAGAAGTCAAATGAAATTAATATCCTCATCATCCAATGAATGGTTCCACGTTTCTGAGGCTAGGCCTACTAAGAGGGCAAAACACAAAAGTTGCATTTCTACAGTTTCAGTGGGGAAAATGCCAATTAGGGGTGGGGGAAAGGACCAAAGCAACTTTAAAAAGTCCAACTCTTTTAAAAATTGCTAAACTCTGTATTATATTTGCTAGGTGCAGCTGTTCATTTAGGAAAAAGGCAGTGGCAATTTTAAACTACAATTTCATGTCACAGGGAGTGAAATTTGCTCCTGCCCTGCACCTTTAAGTAGTATAAAAATTATTGATTGAAAGTGTGCAAAGAGTTTAGAAATGTGAAAATCTTCTTATTGTTGCCACTTAAACCTCCTGGATAAAAATCATCCCTTTCCACTAGCTATTGGGTAGGTTGTCCCAAATTGTCACCCAATTGCCTTGAGATGAAGAATCCTCCTATTACCTTTCGGGAGGTAGGAATTTAACCAGACATAACTACAACACAGAGATATATCTCAGTATCTTTACTAGCCATGTGTGGCAAAGATAGAACAAGAGCTTCAGATGTTAACAAACAAAACAACTTTAACTCAGTCACTTAACGAAGAGTCCAAACTGCCCTGAGCTAGGTTCTGTCTCCCTTGGTTGACTCTATGCTTATTAGCCATCCGGACAGGACTGCACTCCTCCCAAGTGGCATTCTCATTCTCCAGTTGGACAAGGGGCTGGCAGCACAAAATCAAGGGTAGGATTTCCTGTCAGTTCTCTGTAGAAAAGTGGTCAAGCTGTTAACTAAGTTACCCAGACTATTACAGTTTGTAGCCATCATATCCCTCCTGTTTAGCTAGTGTGTTTTCCTCCATTCTATTTGTATATAGCTGAATAAAGCAGCACATTCCCAGCCTGCAGTACTGTATGTAAAGAGTGTCTCTTGTGCATCGAGAACTCCCTTTACAAAACTTACAAGGAAAAACATAAGCATGGCAATTTATTGTAAAATTGAGGAGTTGAATGCAGAAAATGAGGATTGGCAGCAAGATATTGAAAGATTGGGCCACTGTTTACTTGCAAATGAGTTTATAGAGAAGATCAAACAGAAAGCAATCTTCCTCAGCATCTGTGGCAGCAAAACCTACTTCCTCTTAAGGAGTTTGTTACAACCCCAGAAATCGGTTGATAAAAGGTTAGAAGACCTGCAAGACATTATCATGGAACATTTCAAGTTTCATAGCAGAATGAGGAGGCAGGATGAATGTGTGCCTGTGTATGTGGCAGGGCTGGTCCTTAATCACCATGCTGCTGATATATGGAGTGGGGGCTCCACCCCTCAGAAGCCCGATGGGATCCTGGCACATGTTGGAGATGGGAGAGGAAGTGCAAGCTGAGCAGCTATGCCAGAGATCTCAAGCCCCTGTGCTTTGGGAAAGTGGGCCACATGCTGGATCCACGCTTGCATAAATCCAGTGACCAGGAATTCCTAGTTCTACACTGGTAGTTTAGCAGCTGCTATTCCTGCTGACAGGTGTTGCTGCATCACGAATCCCTATAGATTGAGGGCTGAGGGTGGAGTCCATTCTCTACATCTGTACTAAAGCCCAGATCTTGCACGGACGTCGGAGTGCATCACCATAGAGCTTTTTGCTAGACTGGGGCTTAGTTCCCAAAATAACACACTGTTACTCAGACTTTGTGTGAAGAAGGGAGGTAACTTCATATCTTCCAAATTGCAGTCAGCTTTTTAAGTAAAATAATGATTTTTCTTTGTCTCCTAAGTTTTCTTTCACAAACGTGTTTAAACTCCCACATATATATAAGAGATACATTTCTAGAGTTGGGCAGCAAGAGAGTAACATCCCGAGATTTGCTCTGCAATTTCTGACACCTAAAAATGACACATCAGCTTGGAGCACATGACTTCACTAAAATATTTACATAGCCTGGAGTAGCACTTGGGAACTCTCAGCATTGCTTTGATTGTGGGATCTTGCAAGGTTCATAAAAGTTACGCTTTTCCATCCATGACTATAAAACACATTTGTACTTAAAGGATCAAAAGATAAAATTTATTTTCTGTTCCTAGGTTGACTGTATTTCAAGGGGAATTGCAAAGCTCATGCTAAGCAGTTTACCCTCTGTTATCATTAAAAGAAATTCCACTTGACAGTGTCGGGTAAACCAGCTGTTCATATTAAATCAGTACCCCACATGAACATTGCAGAGTAGTGCATAATTTTAATATGATTAATGCAGCCTACAGCTTTGGATTTAATGAAAGTGCAGAAGTCTCTGAATGCCACAAAAGCTCATATAACCAGCTCACAAGTGACCTAAAGATAAAGACACGTGTGTGTCAATAAAGCTGTTGAGTTGAGATCTAATTACGTTCACTCTTTCTGATAAAATCCTCTGAACACCTCTAAGAATGTATACGAATAAACATTTTATTATAACTTTTCCTTTGCAAGATAAAGAAACCTTACCAAACCTCACAAAGTTCAGCAACACTTCTTTACACTCCAATTATTGTATGTTTGTGTGTATGCTGTGAAAGAATTTAGAGTGCTTCTGTAATTACTCTCCTATCTGAAAAATGTCTTTGTAGCCCTCACATGGAAGAATATTTAGGGCTGTAACACCATTGGACCAAATCGTCTCCTGCTTGGCAAAGAGTGAGTTGATGAGCTGTGCAAAGAGGAGTTCAATGGGGAATTTTCTCCAAAAGCCTCAGCGCACCTGTACTGCAGCTCTGTGGCTGCCAATGAGCTGCAGCAGACGCCATGTAGACTGTTCTAGCCAATGGGTCAGTGTAATTGCAGACCCTCACACTGAACTTCCACCTTCCAAAAACATAAAGTTCTCTGAACAGTGGCATGCATCAAGCACCACAGGACCAGTGCTCTGTATTGTGCATAGGTGAGGGAGTTGCCCTGAGCAGGATCTCCATGGCTTTCATCCATTACAAAGTGGACCTGCATTTTCCATTTATTTTTGTATAGTGTTTTTCAGACCAGATGTAGCTCAATCCTACTGAAGCAAATACAGTCTTGCTATATAAATACAAGTGTATAGTTTATATAAAATGTTGTAGTTTGGCTTCTACACATACGGAACACCTAAAAAAATGTTCTACCTGCAGGATAACCATAGCATACTGTGCTCCAGCCCCATGCCAACACATCCCCTTCTTATCCCCGAACTCCTCTTAAGCCAAAGAAGCATTAAGTCCTTTTCACACTGGAGCTGCACAAAGGGGACTTAACCAGGACTGAGTATCTGGCCCATAATGCTTGATAATCCCATCCATATTCCTGCCATCAGACTGAAGACGTAAACACAGGATTGTGATTCGAGTGCAGGGCTGGGAAGTGAGGTGAGAACCTTTAATGAAACACACATTTACAACCATAACAAAGGAAAAACCATCCTGTTCCTGTACATTTCATGCAACTCTCCCATGTCAGACAATTTCCTAACTCAAGAAGTGTTGCAGCCAACATGGGGGAATTCTATATTAGACCTTGTCCTAACAAATTAGGAGGAATGGATCACAGAACTAAAAATTAATGGTAGCTTAGGTGCAAGCAATGATGACTTGATCACTGTCATAATGGGCAAGCGGAACAAAGTCCAGACCAGTAATATGTACTTGGTCCTTCAATTGGGCCAGTTTCACAAAGCTGAAAACATTTATGAGCCAAATCATCTGGGAGGAAGAATTTAATCAGAAAAATGTGAGTGATTATTAGGAATCATTAAAGAAGACCTTACTAGATACCCGAAAAACCACAAACCCACAAACAAAGAAGAAGGCCATACTAGTTAAAAACTAACCTGGTTTAGAGGGGAAGTGAAGACAGCTATAAAATATATATAGATATGTAACAAATGGAAGAAAGGGGCAGTTGATAGTAAAGAATATAAATCAGTTAGGAATTGTAGAAAATTGAAAAGGAAGTCAAGGAACACAAGGAGAAATCTATGACCAGTAGAATTAAGGACAATAAAAAGGAGGTTTTTTAAATTATTAGGAACAATCCTAATTATTATTATTTGGAATAATCCTGACAATGGTATTGAGTTATTACTAGATGGAAATATTAGAATTTTTAATAATAATGCAGAAAAGGCAGAAGGGTTCAAGAAATATTTCTCTTCTGTGTTTGGGGAGAAAACAGATGATATAGTCTCAACATATGGTGATGATAACACTCTTTCCATTCCACTAGTATCTCTGGGGGATGTTCAATAGAAGCTACTAAAGTCAGACATTTTCAGATCAGCAGCTCTAGATAACTTGCAGCCAAGAATTTTAAAAGATCTGGCTGAGGAGCTCGTGGACTGTTGATGTTGGTTTTCAATAAGTCTTGGAGCACTAGGAAAGTTCCAGAAGACTGGAATAAAACAAACATTGTGCCAATTTTTAAAAAGGGTCAATCATAGAATATCAGGGTTGGAAGGGACCTCAGGAGGTCATAGATTCATAGATTCTAGGACTGGAAGGCACCTCGAGAGGTCATCGAGTCCAGTCCCCTCCCCTCATGGCAGGACCAAATACTGTCTAGACCATCCCGGATAGACATTTATCTAACCTACTCTTAAATATCTCCAGGGATGGAGATTCCACAACCACCCTAGGCAGTCATCTAGTCCAATCCCCTGCTCAAAGCAGGACCAATTCCCAACTAAATCATGCCAGCCAGGGCTTTGTCAAGCATGACCTTAAAAACCTCTAAGAAAGGAGATTCCACCACCTCCCTAGGTAACCCATTCCAGGGCTTCACCACCCTCCTAGTGACAAAGATTTTCCTAAACCGAAACTTCCCCCACTGCAACTTGAGACTATTACTCCTTGTTCTGTCATCTGGTACCACTGAGAACAGTCTAGATCCATCCTCTTTAGAACCCCCTTTCAGGTAGTTGAAAGCAGCTATCAAATCTCCCCTCATTCTTCTCTTCTGCAGACTAAATAATCCCAGTTCCCTGAGCCTCTCCTCATAAGTCATGTGCTCCAGCCCCCTAATCATTTTTGTTGCCCTCCACTGTACTCTTTCCAATTTTTCCACATCATTCTTGTATAGTGGGGCCCAAAACTGGACACAGTACTCCAGATGAGGCCTCACCAATGACGAATAGAGGGGAATGATCACGTCCCTTGATCCGCTGGCAATGCTCCTACTTATACAGCCCAAACTGCTGTTAGCCTTCTTGGCAACAAGGGCACACTGTTGACTCATATCTAGTTTCTTGTCCACTGTAACCCCTAGGTCCTTTTCTGCAGAACTGCTGCCTAGCCTCTTGGTCCCTAGTCTGTAGCAGTGCATGGGATTCTTCTGTCCTAAGTGCAGGACTCTGCACTTGTCCTTGTTGAACCTCATCAGATTTCTTTTGGTCCAATCCTCTAATTTGTCTAGGTCCCTCTGTATCCTAGCCCTACCCTCCAGCGTATCTACCACTCCTCCCAGTTTAGTGTCATCTGCAAGATGATGATGAGATGAGATGCAATGAGATGACCCAGGTAATTATGTGCCTGTCAGCTTGACATTGATCCTGGGAAAGATAAGGGAGGGTCTGAGATGGGATTCAGTTAATAAAGAACTAAAGGAGGATAATGTAATGAATGCCAAACAACATGGGTTTATGGAAAATAGATCCTTTCAAACTAAATTGATATCTTTTGATGAGATTACAAGTTTGGCTGATAAAGGTGTTGATGCAATAGACTTCTCTAAGGCATTTGACTTGGTACTGCATGACATTTTGATTTAAAAAACTAGAATGATATCAAATTAATATGGCATAAATGGATTAAAAATTATCTTACTGATAGGTCTGATAGGCCTCAAACTGCAACTGTAAACAGGGAATCATCATTGAGTGGGTGTGTTTTCAGTGGGTCTCACAGGAATCAGTTCTTGGCCCTATACTATTTAACATTTTTGTCAATGACCTTGAAGAAAACATAAAATCATCACTGATAAAGTGATGCAAGTGATACAAATTGGGGACGTGGTAAATAACGAAGAGAACAAACCATTGATTCAGAGCAATCTGGATTGCTTGGTAAACAGGGAGCAAGCAAACAATATGGGTTTTAATACAGCTAAATGCAAATGTATACATCTAGAAACAAAGAATATAGGCCATACATTCAGGATGGAGCACTATATTCTGGGAAGCAGTGACTCTGAAAAAGATCTAGAGGGTTGTGGTGGATAATCAGCCGAACATATGCTCCCAGTGTGATGCTGTGGCCAAAAGAACTGTGATGCTGTGGCCAAAGAGCTAATGTGATCCTGGGATGCATAAAAAGAGGAATCTTAAGGAGTAGAAAGATTATTTTACCTCTTTATTTGGCACTGATGCAACTGCTGCTGGAATGCTATGTCAGTTCTGTTGTCCATAATTCAACAAGGATTTTGATTAATTGGAGAAGAGTCAGAGAAGAGCCACGAGAATGTTTAACAAATAAGAAAACATGCCTTATAATGATAGACTCAAAGAACTCAATCTATTTAGCATAAAAAAGAGATGGTTAAGGGGTGACTTAATTATAGTCTATGAGTATCTACACAGGGAATTAAGATTTGATAATGGCCTATTCAATCTAGCAGAGAAAGCCATAACATGATCCAATGGCTAGAGTTTGAAGCTGGACAAATTCAAACTGGAAATAAGTCATATATTTTTAACGGTGAGAGGAATTAAGCACTGGAATAATTACCAACAGTCATGCTGGATTCTCCATAATTGCCAATTTTGAAATCAAGATGGGATGTTTTTCTAAAAGATATGCTCTAGGAATTATTTTGGGAAGTTCTCTGACCTATGTTATATAGGAAGTCAGATTGGATGATCACAATGCTCCCTTCTGGCCTTGGAATCTATGAAGTATGAAAAAAATCTATGAATCTATGTCCAGAAATGTTGTGATATTCTTACATGCAAAAATCTGTTCAGATTGTGTTCAACATAAATCTCAGTCCCATTACTTAGCCCCACATTGAGACCCTCTCCACAAAATTTGACGTTCATACCTTTCTTCACCATTACGCTAATATGGGCTTGATATCTAATGTAAGGTTGGAGTTGAGGGCACTTGGTTTATCACATAACTGGTCCCTGTATCTAGAGGATATATAATAAACTACAACTTAGTTTATAAGCTATACATTTAACTGTGTTTGTATAGAAGGACTGTATTGGCTTCTGAAGTATCGAGCTGTATTTAGTCTGAAAGGCACTGCACACGCAAAATGGTATCATACTGGAAGAAACAGGGCTTTGAGCGTCCACAGGAAAATATGTTGGAGTAAAGGAACTTCATTAGTTCAGCAACAGTTCTGCACTTTTCCACAGAAGTGAAGTCCCCAGAAATTCCACATAAATGGTGCAAAAGAGTTGTAGAAATCAGCCCAAATGTTGCTGCCTTAGGGCCTGATCCTGCAATCATTATGTAAGTTGTTTTTATGCATGTAAATAATGGTGGCAGGATTGGGCCCTTTATCATACTCAGGTATGGGGTAGCAGGTAACTACATGGTGTTTTTCAGATGCAATATATATTCATAGAACCACACAGGTATGAGATGGAAAGGACCTTTTTGCTCTTCTTCCCAGTGTGGCATTAATTCTTCCTGCTGTTCCTGTGAACAACCAAACAAAAAGGTTAAATTACAATATGCAAGAGAGGATAAACATTGAACTAGGGAAACTGGCTAAATGGATTTTAGTGTATTCAGTCTCAATAGAAAATTAATTTTAAAAATAGGATGGAAGTGTAAACTAGGGGAAGCAAATGGGAAATACTTAATATGTGAAAGTTAATGGGCTTTCCATCTGAATAGCTACTAATAAGCAAAACAATAGGAAATAAGTAATGTTAAATTATTTGATAGTGTAATAAGGATTGGCCCTCATTTTCAAAGGTGAATAATGATTTTGGATGCCTTGATTTTTGAGTGTTCACCTTGAGACACCTTAAAGGCACCTGATTTTCAAAAAGTGTTGAGCACCTTCCCTCTGAAAATCATACCATACTTTTAGTGTGTGAACTGCTTGACATGAGCTGCAAGAATACTCAAAATCAGCTTTGGTTTGAGCCATATCTGTGCATTAGTACTGATATGACTGTGTTTCTTTATTGTCCTTGAACTCTCTGTAGAAGTGTTTAGCAAATTCTTTCTCTATCTGTGAACTGTATCAGGTTGCTATTTTTAGTGTGTATTTTGAGTCTGAATCTCATTTGTTGGGTTAGGTCATATAGAGTAGGTCACATGATAGTCACATAGTGTTTTTCCTGTGTCCCTGGTTACATGTCAACCTTCTTGTTCCTGCTTCAGCTCACTCATCCCATGTGATCACGAGAGTCAATTCAGCTCAGCAAAACCCATTTTAACTTGGTTTCTCATCAAAGCTATGTTTAGTTGATATCTCTGATTCCATGGAAAAGTCATACTGAACATTTTCACTTGGTCTTAGTCTACACTTAAAAGTTAGGTCAACATATATATTGGTGAGGAGTGTAAAAAATCCACACACCTGACCGACATACCTATGCCAACCTAACCTCCAATGTACCTGCAGTTATGTTGATAGAAGAATGCTTCTATCAACATAGTTACTGTCGTCCAGGGAGTTAGTGTTCCTATAGCGACAGGAAAACCCCTTCCATTGCTGTAGGCTATGTCCACCTGATGGGGTTATGCTGGTGTAACTACTGTGACGTAGATATACCCATAGTGTAGACATACCCTTAGTCCCCGGTTCTGTCTGACTCTAGCCAGCTGTGAGTAAGATGCAGAATTACAGGAGGTAACAAAGGAGGCAGAATTCAGATAACATTGTTTGTTTTGCCTGTTTTTTCTTTCACCAGAATTTCACCTCCTCAGACTTGAGATATATTCAAGCTACTGGCCTGACTCTTATCTCACTCTCTGTGATGAGACTCCAGAGTAACTTCATTGAAGCCAATGGAAGTAATCTGGTCTATAACTGGGAAGGGAGCAAAACGAGACTTTGTATTGAGTCTTTAATGGGCACACTAATTAGTTATATTTTCTTGTTGCATCATAAGTAATCCCTAGTCTCTGTGAATTCCTGGTTTAGGCCTATTCATTCTCTCTCTAACTGATGGGCAGGGCCTGTGCTACCATTAAAGCGAACTAGGCGGTTGCGTAGGGCGCCAAGATTTGGGGGTGCCAAAAAGCGGTGCCCCCAAATTTTTTTTACAGCGTTCCTCCCTGAGCGCGCGGTCGCCGCTCCACTTCTCCCGCCTCCCAGGCTTGCAGTGCCAATCAGCTGTTTGGCGCCGCAAGCCTGGGAGGAGAATTAGAGCGAGAGCAGTGTGCTCGGGGAGGAGGCGGAGCAGAGGAGAGCTGGGGTGGGGAGGTGCCGCACAGCTCCCCAGGATGGGGGGGGTGGGGAGCTGCCGTGGGGGTGCCTCAGGGTGGGGAAGGGGAGCTGCCGCACGGCTCCCCACCCCAGCTCACCTCTGCTACGCCCCCTCCCCGAGCACGCCATCACTGCTCCACTTCTCCCGCCTCCCAGGCTTGCGGCGCCAATCAGCTGTTTGGCGCCACAAGTCTGGGAGGGGAGGAGAATTAGTGCGGGGGCGGCGTGCTCGGGGAGGAGGAGGAGCAGAGGTAAGCTGGGGTGGGGAGCTGCCGCACAGCTCCCCGGGGGGGGAGCTGCCGTGGGGGGGAGGCGCCTCAGGGCGGGAGGGGGTGAGGAGCTGCCGCAGGACTGGGGGGGAGCGCAAGGCCCTGTTGATGGGACTTCAGCTATTTCATTATAGTTATATATTTTGACTCACATAATAGTTATAACCCACTTTTACAAGGGACAATCTGTTTACCTGAAATTGGAATCCAGAGGATGCATCAGTGCTGAGATCTTGCCCCACTTCCTATCCCAGCAAACCAGTGAGAATCCATGCAAATGGACATGAGCCTATCCAACCCAAATCTTGCCTGTGGGTTCTCAAGAAGGGTAGAACAGGGTGGGAAACTAGTTTGTTTGTTTTTTGTTTTGTTTTTTGGGGGGTGTTGCCTGCCAACTTCTGAGAATTTGTTCTTAAACAGAAACGTGTAATCTCCTTTCAGATTAAACTATGAATAATTCACACTGACTGCTCAGTTCAGATGGTGAAGAGAACAGAACGGGCTTGGAAAAGCACAGAAGAGGTGGTAATGCCAACAAAATTTCTTCTCTATCTTTGTTTAACCAAATGTTTACTTAACTTTCTTCCTCAAAAGACAGTATTACTGTCATAAGAAAGTGGGTTCCCAGATTTCCCTTCAAGATGATATATTTATTTCTTAATGACATATTTTTGACAATTATTCCTCTATGGATTTGGGAGCTCTTTGCCTCAGTTTTTCCACCTGTAAAATAGGGACAGAAATGTTTATCTTACTGGCATTAGGAGAATAAAACACATGAGAAGTACTAAATTTGTGCTACTTTAAGTATTTTTATTATTTCAAGAGGTTATGCTGATGCTACAGACAAGATGACAGGTTTTTCAGCAGTTCCCTTGGGAGTCATAATTCCAACTGTATGTAACATGCTAATATTTTACAACCCAGATTGAAATTTTAGCTTGCGAACAAGCCCTCTGAATGTTTAAAACCGTGTTAATTGGGAACATTCTTTGATGTGTACTCCCAGAAGAAATGTGTGAATGAAAATTCATGCTTCAGAGAGCATGGGTAGAATTATCTATTTGCTGTGAATTTAAATGCGACCTGAAACCTCTGGGTCTGGAACAATCTATCTCAACTAGGGGGTAAATTTAGAAGATCATGATTATAGGCTTGATTATTGAAGTTAATGGCAAAGCTCCTACTGATTTCAGTGGTGTAGAATCAAGCTGGATCTCCACTGCACTACTACCTGCCTCTTTCTACTGATTCGGGCTTATTTCTTATGGTGCCCTTCACTCCCTGCTTCCTCTGCTCCATCGGTGACACCAGACTCAGTACCCTGTTCTCCCACACCCATCTTTGTGCTTTCTTCTAGGTCACACTCTATGCATGGAATAAACTTCCTGAGCTGATCTGCAAAGCCACTATCTGCTCATTCAGGTCCTTCCTTAACACCCATTTCTGTCATGACACCTTAATGAAATTAGCCAAATAAGACATCCACTTACTCTAACTAAAATAACATAACAAACAAAACCCCTTACCATCATTAAGCCAAGCACTAGCCCTTACTGAGTAACCACATAATCTTACTGATGTTTCCTGGTCATCCCTCACCGTTTTATTACTCCCCCATGATATCAGGCCTAATATTAGGCCCTGGTGCTGTATCAGGATCTACTAGCGCAGACTCCTGTGCTTGCAAAGTGTGTCACTGATACCAGCAGGAATCTGCATGGGATCAGGAGTCCTCACTAGCCCTTCCAAGATGCAGGATTGGTTTGAAAGCTCCTCAGAAGTGGGATCATGAACTCGTTCTGTTCAGGTGCCATTAGAAATAATAAAAGTAATCGACTCTAAGCTACGCATCCTTGACACTCCTTAAACATCCATAGTTTGTCCTCTTATCTAGTGGTCACATTCAGGGACAAATCCTGCTTCTCTTATGTCAGTAGTTCCATTAGAATCAAAGGAACTACCATGGTGATTAAAGTGAGCAGGATTCAGCCCTTAACATTGAAAGCAATAAGGAGTCTAACTGGACATCATTATTCTGGATGAATCAGGTAATCATTTCAAGTCCTGTTGGTGATAACTGGGCCTACAAATTTACTCAAATTGTAAAAAGTATATGGAAGCTCATAACATGTGACAATAACCTATAGTAATGAATGTTAACAAAACATAAGTCGAGCTGCTTTCAATAATTAATGTTATAAACAGGTGCAAGAGAACCAGACAGAGAGACTAAATTAATCCAAACAAAAAGGCCACAGTGATATAACTCAAAGACCGTTGCAATTATGCTTGCTAAAAATAGATGATGTGGAGCTGGAAATTTAATGAACCAAAATTGGTCTGTTGGGTATTAGGCCTAATTAGTGGACAAAAGAAAGAGGGGAGAACGATGTTGTCCAATTTTCCCCTTTTTAGGTTTCTTAAAAAGAGATTTAAAAAAAAATTAATCGCCCAGCCCCCCTGCCAACCCAGCTTGTCTCCTCTCCTCTCAT
This sequence comes from Malaclemys terrapin pileata, assembly GCF_027887155.1. Lineage (NCBI taxonomy): Eukaryota > Metazoa > Chordata > Testudines > Emydidae > Malaclemys > Malaclemys terrapin. The sequence goes on along the minus strand of NC_071510.1, from coordinate 97,926,428 downwards.
CTGCCCTGACCCCAAGACAGAGAGAAAAGACCAGACTGAAAGACTTTCTTCCTGAGAGCAAGACCCCCAGGCCTTGCTCTTGTTTAAGGAACTTTGTTTTTCACTTGTGAATCCTGAAAATCATATCATCATGGCATCCAGTCCTCAGCCCACCAGTGGGGATACCTAACTGCCAGCACCACAGAGGCACATAAGATCCTGTTCTGCTTTCCTTCCCTGTTGGGTTATTTTCTGCCCTTCTATTACTTTCCTCTATCCTATATATCACGCTCTCAGCTTTTCATTAAATCCTGAAATCAACTCCATTGCATTAGCCCAACAAAATGTGATGACTACAGTTCTGCCCTGTCTAAGGGGAAAAGACCCACCCAGGTGATGTTCCTGACCAGAATGTGACTCAAGGTCCTATCAACAGGGGCTTTGATTGACCTGCCAGCCAAAGCATCCTCCATTCATGACTACCCAGCCATCCAGTGTTCCAAAAGCTGTATTTCCCCCACCTTGTCTATCCTATCTGCCTTTCACCTTGGGTCTGTCTTTTAGAAACAGGACACATCAAGTCTAAAATAAAATTAACCCTTTCCTTTTCTGAAAATAAGGGTTGTTCTGAAAATAAGAGACTGATATTTTGCCACAAAAAGGAGAGACTTTAAAGCAGTGCCTTTCGACCTTTCCAGACTACTGTACCCCTTTCAGGAGTCTGATTTGTCTTGTGTATCCCCAAGTGACACCTCACTTAAAAACTACTTGCTTACAAAATCAGACATAAAAATACAAAAGTGTCACAGCACACTATTACTGAAAATTTGCTTACCTTCTCATTTTTTCCATATAATTATAAAATCAATTGGAATATAAATATTGTTCTTACATTTCGGTGTATAGTATATAGAGCAGTATAAACAAGTCATTGTCTGTATGAAATTTTAGTTTGTACTGACTTGGTTTCTTATGTAGCCTGTTGTATCTAAATGAGTTGATGTACCTATCCCCTGGAAGACCTCTGCGTACCCCCAGGGGTGCATGTACCTCTGGTTGAGAACCACTGCTTTAAAGGTTTTGATTAAGTTTGTTTTGCATAATCACTCAGTTTCAGTATAAATGCTTTTTTTAATGTCTTGTTCTTTCTTGTGTTTGATCAACAACCTTTTAAATATTAGAATTAATGCTTTTGGGTGTTTGCCATGGAACTGAGTAAAACCAAGGTTTCTGTATAAGGGAAAAAAAAAACAACCCTGAACCTAAATATCACTGTTTTACTGTTGAACAGTGAAAGTTTATAACACATTATCTCCTTTGATCTTTGAGACCAATACAACAGTACTTTCATTTTAAGAGAGATAGTCACCAGGTGAAAAGAAATTGTTGTCACAAGAAGACTGAGCTTGGTTAACAAGTAAAAGCGAAACTTTTGCCAGTTCCTTTTCTTGGAGTGTGATAATAAAACAAATGTGCTGTGATTCATTATGCAGAGCATGAAATAATGTGTTTCATTTAAATCTGATCAAGACTTATAACACAGAGCTATATTTTGAAGGAATTTACGTTTTGCTCTCTCTTGGGTTTTCCCGAACGAGTCCTGCATGTTCTCTATGCCTGTATAGTCTTTATAAACATTCTTGAAACTGTTTTACGGGATTTAACTGTTTTTTATTGTTTTACATCTGTTCACTACTAGATAATACTGGATAGACAAATCCTTTTGCTCTATCAGCCGTATAAGCTTTTTATAAGCATTCTTGAAATTAGGAATACTAAAATGTTGATGCTTTTGCTATCAAAGAGGATGGATTTAATAAAATTTCTGAAGTCTCTGAAACATCAGACAACAGGTTGTAATCACATTTTCCCTCATTTGCTGTGGTAGCAAAGGTCAGGTTGGTTACAGTACGGTGCGTATACATTATATATATTATTTTATATATTATACCCCAAAAACCCTGTATTAATAGAAGATTATTAAGGTTGTCAAGTCATACACTCAAAAGTTAGGAAATGCCAGTATTAAGGCTGTCTGTACCAGCCCCCTTGTCCATGTGAATTATGATAAAGTCTTTAAATACAGGATCACATATTGTATTTTCCTCATTATTTATAGTTCACTATTTCTACTTGAGTCATTATTCTTGTATTAAAATATTTTACAGCATACAATCAGAGCAGAAACAATACCATGTGACCAAAAATACCACAAACAGAGCATATTTGAGAATCTCTTATAGTATGAAAATTCCCATTATTTGGCAAATATTTCTGAAAAACAAATACTATTATAGAAATCAGGCATTGTTCCCATAAAAAAAAATTAATTTGTCAAATGTTTGCTTTAACAAATACGATGCATACACCGTTATACAAATTAACCAAAAATATTTCACAAGAAATTTCTATGAAAATGAAAGCCCTTTTTCTTTTTCTTAAATATCACTAAAAAGAAATTGGTATTTTCTACCATGTCTTAAATTTATACATGGACAAACCAGTGTGCTTTGTGCATCAGAATTGTCTTGTCCATGTCACTGTGTCTGAACTACACTGTTAGCTTCTTACAGCAGGGGCTTTATCTCCTAATGTTTTTGTACAAGAAGTGATTGGGAATAGATTTTAGTTCCTGTGAAAAATATCAGTGCATACTAAAAAGGTTTTATTTGCATCAAAATCTTCAAATTTTCCAGGTTTTCATGGGGAAAAAATGAACCCTCCAAACAGAATCTTTTTCAGTATTTTGAACATTTTTGGTTTTCAGTTTTTTTCAATTGAAAATGTCATCTTCAACAGGCATTTCCCATGGAGATTTCCATTTTGACTTACAACATTTTTTTCCCCTCAAAATATATATTTAAAAGGAAAAATTTTGACCAGCTGTAATTTGTGCAGCTCCCCACATGCTATTGGTGCTGTATAAATAATACTACTTAAATGTCATTCGGTATAAAAACACTATTTGTGTTCATGTGCAGAAGATGACTGCTCTGAAAACAGCATGTATCGAAACATGGAAAAAACCAAGAGCTGAATGAGTGGAAAAAGGATACATGCTGAGTGACTTGTTTTGTGTGGGCCAGATTGTGAATCTGGCTACATGCGCATGCCATGGAGTAAAGAGAACCCCCTTATCATCCTGAGCAAGTAGGGTGACCAGATAGCAAGTGTGAAAAATCAGGATAGGGGTTGGGGGTAATAGGCACCTATATAAGAAAAAGCCCTGAATATTGGGACTGTTTCTATAAAATGGCCAATCTTGGTTCCACCCTGAACTGTGCTCTGGCTCAGTGCACTGGCTAAAGTAGTGTTCAGAGCGGAGCAATCTGCATCAGATATATGGCTGGGACAGATAATGTCCCCCCAGGGATAAGACTGTGATGTTCTGAACCAATATCTGGTCTCTTTCTGGGACAGTGAAGCCCTAGGATTTGAGGCAAGACCCCAGTTGAACCTCATGCTGATTTACTGCTCTTGTCAGGAATGCTGTTTCTCAGTGTGAGGGGAGAGCAATTTCACATTGCTACCCCTTACCTGCAGTCTGCCTAACCCTAATAGTATCCATATGTTCATTCATTTGAAAAGGGATTTTTTTTGTTTGTCAGACTTCAATATGCTAAATTTACAATAGTCTGAAAACATTAAAAGTACTTGTTGTCAAGCTAAATAGTGCACACTTGGTTAGCTCATGTGACTAGTTATCTGTGTGTTCAGTTGCAGGGATATTGCATGAGAAGGCAGAGTCAACAAGCAAGTGATAAAACTAAAAGACAAGGAAGAATCAGATTTTTTTTTACTAGCCACACCCATTTTTCTTTGGAACAGCATATGGCACTGTAATGACAATGTAATTCTTCAGCTATGTGATCCTATCTGAAAATAGAAACTATGGGTAAAGGAAATAACCCATTAAAAAACACCTTTGTCCTTTTGCGGTGGTTTGATTACAAAATATATTTGTGAATTACACTGCTATCAGATTTAGAAGAAAAGAAGAAATAACATGAAAAGCAAAAAAAAATTACAAAAATCAGAAAATAAAACATTTAAATCAGTTTGATAAGTAGTGGAGACTGATCCCTAAAAACTGAGGCTTACAAAATCAGGAGCCATTTCTAATGCATTGGCCATAACTGATAAAGCAACAACGTAAGCTTCCTTCAACTTCCTTCAAAGTGTATCAACCCAGACCTGACCTGCAGGGACAACAGTTAGGAGTTAAGAGGATACTTCAGTCTCTAAACCTCTTGTTTGGTCTTTCCACTGAAACTTTCAGCAAGGATGCTAATTAGTGCAAATAGCTTCTAATTAGCAATGAAAATTTTTGTAATGTGGATAGCTACTCACTATAAACTGGAATGAACCAGCAACTCATTTCACATGGTCCATAGAACAGCCATCAGGTGGTAATGACCTGCAGTCACTAAAAGCCTATGCCAGAATGAAGCCTGTGAGTCAGAGGTGTGATACTTCGTCCTGTATTACTAGTCCTAAAGCCATCACTTCTTGTCTAACTGTATCACTGTGAATGCTGCATTTTATTTAATCAGTCATGAATGTTTCTAAGCAGGTGTCATACCCATTAGATATTTCCTTTGTAATGTACCTTCTAGAAAATATTTTTCCATCTCATAAATGTGCTTCCCTCAGCCTTGATATATTCTGTGGACTCCCCTCTCCAAAAACAATCCTCCTTTAACCCCATCCAGGCTCTCTCATTACCTGTTTCATCTCCCTTCCCCACTTCACTTTCAGGCTCCTTGAGCATGTTGTCTAGTCTTCACTGCTGACTCTCTCCTGCACTCTCTTGCTTTTCCCCTCTTGACTCCAGTGACAGTGAACACATAAAGGCCACTAATGGCCATTTGCTGGCCAAGTTCAAGGGCTTTTCTCTGTCCATGTCCTTTTCAACCTGTCTACCACATTTGACACTAGAGAGATATTTTTTATTGGACCAAATTCTGTTGGTGAGAACAACAAGCTTTTTCCCTTGTCAACAGAAGTAGGTCCAATAAATATATTACCTCACCCACTTCCTTTCTGTGATATCCTGGGACCAACACAGCTACAACTACACTGCATACAACATTTGACACTGTCCATCATACCATTCTTCTCAATTGTCTCTGCTCTGGGAGTTTGTAACTCCATGATTAACTCATTCTCTATGTAAAGTACAATGCACTTTTTCCACACTGTATGTTAATATTATATAATAAGAGCATTTACATTAGCCTGAGCTTGTCCTAACTGCCACATATTTTATGTAGTAGAGGGCCTAGCCTTTAATTGTTTTGATATACCACTAGTCATTTACAGTATCCTTGACACTCTCTTTACTGGGGGTGCCATAAGATTATAGCATAACTCAGATGGAATGCAGAGGCAAACAGCTGACTTTGAAGTTGATATGAAAGCCGTTCCAGTCTACAGGAAGAAGGAAGTTTGCTTTTATGGCATAGCCTTACTTCCTTTCTTCTGATCTCTTCAACTCCCCTCCCCCTCTACACATGCTGTCAAATCCCACGTTTCACCACATTCCCATAGTAAAAAGACTAATACTCATCAAATTGAGCCAGAAAAGCTTACACCTGTGCCTGTCTGTAGTACTTTTTGCTGCCATTACAATTGAAGCAAATGTTGTGTGAACTGTAATTAAAGGAGATCTACGAAAGGGAAACATATATATGATCATGCCCTGTTTTGCTTCTTTATGATGTGCCAGGATTGAGAAGGGCTGAGGCGGGGTTAAAGGGTTTATTTTTTTTCTAATTCTTTTGTCATAGAAATAACAGGAACGTCAAGTTTCATCATCTCTGTTTCTGCTGTTTCCCCTGGAGAAGCAGTTTTTTAAGCCTTCAGTTGAAAGGGTACTGGGAGTTTGAATCTTCCACACACAAAAAACAGCTTTTCTTCCAAGTCTTTGTCTGGAAGTTGAGCTATGTAGGTGATAACAAATATAAAAACAAAAAACAGAGTTTTAAACAGTCTGATTCAAATCCCTTCCTCTCAGTTTCCAGGAACATCATAATCACGTTACCTTCCAGCACTACTGGAAAAACAGGGAGTGCAAGACCTGCCATTTCCATCACTTAAAACAACAACAACAAAAACCTTTTTACACTCCTTTATAGATAATAAATACGCAAAAAAACGGGCATCATTTATTTCCCTATCACAGATCAATGGCAACAATACTGTGCAAGCGTTTGTAAAACCAGGTTGATTTTGAGTTCCTGCTAGCCATAGACAGGTGGTTGTTATGACTTGGTCATCTTTATTTTCCAGACACATGCTATTGAGGCTACAGTTATGGTCACTTGAAGTCCACGTGTATAGAATTTTCATGTATGCTATAGATTTAGGGTCTATCAGTCCACTTTTTAAATTCCCAGTATTTTGTACATATTGATTTGCTTCTAACCATCTTGGCTACAAAGCTATTGTTTCAAATGAGAACTAAGGCAATGCTTTCTTCCTGAGTCTGTAGACAGTTTAAAAGAATAACTTTAATAAGAGTTGTGAACTGGTCTCACTCATCTCAGTGAGATGTTAACAATGTTGAAATTAATGCTTATTAAATTTTAGAGTTAACTAAGTTATGATAATTATAGCAGAAACTGCACTCAGGGTTCATTGAAAAAAAGTCTACAGGAGAAAGGCTGCAAGTTTTAAAGATATTTTACTTCTCAATGTAGCATTCTGAGAGGAAAGAAAACAGAAAAATCAGGGCAGGAGAGAGATGTCAGCTCTCCACAGATGGAGAGAGGAATATTTGAGTATAGCTAGACCTATACAAGGAAGTCTTGACACACAAAATATCTCATGGAGTTGAGCCAATCTTTTAAAGATGAGATTGGTTGAAATAAAAAGACTTCAAAACAAAGCTATTCATTCAATAGGCAAATGAGGGCCAAATTTTATTGTCAGTTCTCACTGGAATTAATCCAGAGTAAATCTAATGACTTTCATGGAGTTACTCTAGATTTACACCACTGCAGATAACTAAAAGCTAAATTTGTCCCTTACTGTTTCCATATGTGACTTAGGGGAATTTGAAAAAAAAAAACATCCAGCAAGTTATTCAAAAATATAAAAATATGACAAAAATCCCAAGATTTTCAGTTCTGTCTTCTTAATTCTAATTGTCTGACAGATACCTCGATTGCATAGTCAACAGATTAATATTTTGACTTTCTTAAAGGAGACATATTCCACAAGGCTGCAGAATTATAATAACCAGAGAGTGAATTGGCACAAAGATGCTAATGTGTCACTTGAAGTTGCTTCAAGAGATGGTTGACAATAAGACAATTATTCAATTAGGCCTCTTCTACACTAGCAAACTTCATAGCTGTAACTAATGCAGCTCCACGAGTCATAGCAAGTGTGGAAGCTGTAGTGCAGAGGGGGCTCAGGTGTTTTTGCTACACCATCTAATCCCCAAAAGAAATATAAATGGCCACCTCACAACAAAAAGTGGGGCACCCACAAAATAAAGTAGGGATCCATTAACTATGGGGGACAAAGAATATAAAAAGAGGAATGGAGGTAAAATCACAGGGTCAAAATAAAAGATACCAGAATGGGATACTAAGCTGAGGACCTGTGACTGGCACACATTGCTCCACAATGGAATCCAAAGAATCAGTGAACACCTTCCAGGGGAACTCTGCCTGGCTCCAACCCATAGCCTATCCCCATCCTCAATCCAACATCTGCCTCTTAGATTGGTAAATGGGCATCAATTCAATCAAAGAGATGTTTGCCACTACTGAAGTTAATAAGGCATAAAAAGTGTGATAGGAAGATAGGAAGCTATGGTCTACAAATACCTAGCACAGCTCATGGCCATAATTGTATTTGATTGCATAGGTATTCATTTAACTCAGCATTCATAGCTAGCTATAGATACTGTCAATGTGTACATTTTGAGTATATCTAAACAGGTAAGATCTTATCTTTAAGGAATGACACAGTAGAAAAACGGTACTCCAATCTCATTTTATTCTGTGCTGCAAATGCCATTAATGCAGCAGTCACCATCTGCACTTTCCACTTCTGAATATTCTGGGCCAATTTAGGGTCCTTGTTAACCAGATATCATTGCATCGCTTACATAGTGTTGCAAGTGCTTGCTTGTTGTTTTTTTAAGTAAATCTTTCTTTTTGGAAAACCAGGAGTTACAACAAGTTGCTGCATGTGCAATTGGAGGAAAGTCAGTCAATTGGGAGTAAAGTCAGTCATCAACATCTCCCTTCTGGGGGAGCGTGAAGGTCCAAATTCTCTTCACAACAGCAAGAATCTAGTTTAACACCCATTGAAGTAGCTGGAGTAATATCTGTCAGCAGAACAGCTCAATCTGGTCTTCCTGTCTAGACTTTGAGACTAAATAAATATTAGTCCATGCACAACATTCAGGAAGAGCAAAAACTGCATCAGAAGATTCAGATGAGGTTTTATACAAAGGCTAGATGATAATGCAAATCACTGGAGACCTACGGTAAGGTCTAATCCCACCCCCATTCACTAATTTTAATTGCACTTATTTGTTCTGTCTGCATTTTGTTTTAAGAGACTTTCCACTTCATGTAGTCAACTGGATTGGTTGACACACTGAGGACATAAGTGGTATTCTTACAATTATCTTTCCACATAGGTATCACTGATATATAGGGATTATTTTATTGAATAAAGGACTGGATTACTGTTTGCTGTGTTGAACATCTGTGTACAGTTTTCTACGGCAAGAGTTTCCCCCCAGCCATTTTGGAGCACTTAGAGGTTCTGTACATTTAACCAAGATATGAAGAAGTCCATACTACATATCCAGGGACACTTAAGACACCAAATTCCAATATTGCACATTTGACATATATAAAATTTGTTTTGGTTAAAAATGTTCAATTAGCTGCATTGTTAATCTTGACTAGTTCAGCCAGAAGTTGGGTACTAAGTTTTATGCTAGAGTTGCTTCTTCCTCCCTACATCTTTTTTAGACACTTAATTGGGTTTCATTTTAACTAGTCAGAAAATAGCCACTCAAGCATGATGGAAGAGAAACATGCCTAGTCATGTCTGAAAAGCTAAGTGATAGACACAGACGAGAGATTCTAGTGTTTGAGTTTTCATGGAATAACTCAAGGCTCCCTCTCCCAATACCAAGAGTTTTCATCCATTGTGGAAGATGGGAAGTTTACACACAATGAACTCTGACTTTAACAGCAATGTACAATTCCACTGAGTACCCTTCAGACGAAGACTTGTTCTAATTAATGGCAAGAATTCATTTAAACTCCTGGCATGATGCCTCTTGAAGGCCTATCTCACCCTTGTTTTTAGTTATACTACTACTGTAGAAATAGAGCTAAGATCTGCACAATTATTTCACAACTCCAACAACTTCCAATTGTATCAGACTTCTGCCGAAGAGTGGCAGTAAAGTTTACCTTTTGACAGAATATTGAAGCATATGATCATTTTCTCTATTTGGATGAACAGCTTGCCCATTTCATGCTCAGTGTTATGGGTTTGTAGTTTTAAGCTTTTGAGCCGATTAAGGCTCAAGTGAGTATCATTTTTCAGAGAGAGTTTTAGGAAAGCAATCCAGCAAGCTTGTTTTATTGATGCAGAGCAGAGGATCTTAAATTGCATATTAAAGAAATGGGTGGAGAGTGTTCAGTTTTTCCATTCTCTTTATTGCCAACAAATGTATATTTAAAATATCAAGGTCCAAAAAAATGTTGTGTAATAAATACTTGACTTTGGGCTGTAATAAATAAAAAATTATTAACAAGGAATGCACTTTGCCAGCCACAAGTGGCTAGTTCTTGAAAAATAAGGAAGAAGTTATGGCCATAGTTCACAGTTTTAAGCAGCCAAAACCTGCTCATTACAGCTATTCCACAACATGGAGCTCTCCCCTCCCTCCCCTTCCAGATGCATATTCACAGTTTTAAGTCCTCCATTAGAACTGCTCCCTACAGAACTAGAAGTCACTCTGCTGAACTTCAGTCAAGCCTTTAAACATGTGCGAAGCAAGAAAGCTATATTCCAAAGAACTCCTTGTCACACTGTTTCATGAGTCCAACAAAGTAGGATTAGGTCTGTCTGGTCCCAGCCCAGCACACTACAAGAGTATAGTTTTCGTACCACCACTCATCCATCATCAACATACTAGTCGCTCCACTGCCTCCACTGTAGATTTCACAGTGAAAAGAGTCCTTTTGGTTTAAGAAGAGACAGTCCTTTAGTTACATCTTTGCAGCAACATGTTCAGTGCATATTCCATTCTGTGTTTTAGTTCCAATGAACATCCAGAAATCAGAAGTGTTGTCAGTCGAAATGTTGTTGATATCCTATCTTCATTGATGTAGGTAAGGAGATACTCCTCACTTTGGTTGCAGATGATTATTTTTGTGTGATCATGATAAAAGTTCACCTGCAAAAAAGATAAGACATTTTCACCGGTCAACCTTCAGATGCAGGACTCTATAGGAAAGTCACAAGTTCATCTGCACAAGCGTATCAGGCACACATTCACTTAACACCATCCTAGAAGTATTTACCTGAAGTGTGCCATCATTGAAGAGCATCATTAACGCTTTGTCAGATTTTAGCCACTGTAAGAGGTAAAGCCTGGGTCTGCGAACATCAGTTACACTGGGCAGATCCCCTCCCTAGGGGGGGGAAAAAAAAGAGCACAAAGCCACCATGTCAGCTTATGTTTACTGCAAGTTCATTGCCTTCAGTGGTCTTTCAGAATTTGAGTTGTACTTACATCCATAAGGTTCTCCTCCATGTAGTGAGAGAAATATTTCAGAACCGTTACTTGGCTGATGAACTGTTCAGGAGCATCTGTAGCTGGAAAGACAGAGCACTGGCCTAGCTCAGCATAGTAGTGGACTGTTCTGCCGGACAAGGGAAAAAATAAACCCAACAATTACAGGTATGTTCAAGCATAAAATTTAAGGCAGACTCAACTTAGTGAATTGTCAATTTCTAATCATTTGGAGGCATTTACTTTTTGTCTGGTAGAAGGCTCATGTGTGCTCCATTGTTGAAAAGAACACCCACAGTGTGGTCTGACAGCTGGTAACCAAAGCCATATTTGTTCGAGTAGTCAACCCATTTTGTAACCCACTGGAAAGATGCTGTCAGCTGTTCTTTGGGAATACTATCTGCTTCTGGCATGTTCTCAAGACAACCTCGCAATACCCTTGCAACTGTATCAGCAACACTTCCCATGGTACTGTCTTCCAAACCTGAAAAAGAAGAGCAGAACTGTTGCCAAATCTTGAATTATCTGCATAATGTAACACACCCACCATCTACACCTTAGTCTAAATAAATCCAGCTTTGTCAGCCTCTTAAGGTTAGTTTTCAGAATGAAGAATTGCAACCAATGTTTAGTTTTAGGAATGGGAAGAAATGTGTTCTAAGGCTGAAATCCACTGTTTTCTTTGATGCTTGTTTACTGTTTTGCATGTTATGATTTAACAGGAAAACCCCATCTTGAACTCCATTAATGTTGTACTTACATTCACTGCTACTGCTGCAGCTTCCTAGAGTTCCTCTAACTATCATTCGAATGGAGTCTCCAATCTGTTTGGTCTCTGCTAGAGTTCCAGGTTTGGCTGCTGTAATGTTAGGAGGCTGGGTCTCCTACAAGAAGAAATTATACATTTAAGAATCAATAAGGCAAGGCAAGGTTCACACAGAGAGCTTTTGTATAGCTCTCATATTAAAGACTGATCCTGGCAATGCCAATTGACAGCTAAATAATTTTAGGAGATCTAGTTAGGAAGCAGACACAAGTATGAAGGAACATTATCAGGACAATAACATGTAGTTTATTTATGCTGTTCAGGTCTTGCATTTCACAATACCTGGACAATGTAGCAAAACTGGTTACTCTCTAGCTCATGAACTCACAAAATGCTGCAGCGTTTGGGTTGCACACACTGCATGTGAACATTAAAATCCCAATAATTTCATTGGCCTTCTATGATGAATTAGTTATTATAAAAATGTAAGTCCTTATATTTGGCGTATTGGGAGAAATGCCTGCCAGCATCCCTTTAAAATTTGTGCAGAAGGTGCACAGATAAAGCAGATTCTAGAAGGATAGAGTAATAAATTCTGAAGACTTAGACTCTATACAAATACTAAAGGCTACTACATACCAGTGTGGCAAAAACATGCCTAAGCCCTCTTACAACAGTCACTACCATATAAGTGCTAATCATTTAAACGTGGTTAGGAAATATAAATCTCAATTATGAATTCCTGCCAAGTATCAGTTATTACTACCCCATCCCATTGTAGTTCATCAGTTTGACTATACCTCATCCGTTCTGTGTCTGTGGGGCTGTTGGGTTATCGATGTCTTTTTCAATTCATGTCTAAGTTTGTAGATTTCTTCGTCCTCTTTAGTTAATCTATCTATAATTTTAAAAAGCCAAATATTTAACATCATATCTAAGAATGTTTTTGCAATTCCTAATAATATAAATACCCCACAACAACATTAGCTACAAACAAGGATGGAATGTGTAAACAACTCAATTCTCTCTTCTTGCAGTGCATTCTCTCCCACCTGCAGCATACTCCTGGCCATCATTACGTACAATGGCATTTCTACCTTGAGACTAAGTGTAGTTAACAGAAACAATAGATTATGGCCCAATAAAAAGCTTGCTGGTATATATAAGAAACATTTCCCTATGTAAATTGGGAATGTAGACTATGGGCTACATCTGCCTAAACCTAGTAGCATGCAGATCAATATGAATATGACAAGGACAAGATAGTTCAGTGATGTAAATTAACAGTTTACAGTATTATACTTGGGTAAATGCAAATGCTGTTTTTACCACTAGTTAACACAAAGTGTAAGCAAGCTGTATACACAAGTATAATTCTAATGTACTTACTATGTGTATCAAAGTATCTTGCTTTTTCCTTTTTACCACCAAACAGAGCAGCAGCTGCCTTTTTGAAAAAATTCTTAGCTGGACTTGACAAGTGGAAGTCAGGAACAGTATGACAACAGCTAGAAGAGAGTCGATCTGGTGTAAAGCCCTGTGGAAATGAAATGTAGAAGCCAATACTTAGAAGACTGTGATGTGCACTTAGAATAATGCAACATTCTGAACCAGAAAGCCATACAGTACAAACCTGTACGAAAAAGTCATGTCGAATTATATCATCTAAACTGGGCCGGTCCTCAGGATTTTTTGACAACATGCTAGCTATTAAGTGCTTTGCAGGTGCCAATAGAGATGATGGTAGAGTGTATCTTGCTTCCCTTATACATCTATAGGTTTCTTTAAGGTTTGTAGTCTCAAAGGGGGGTCTTCCTAACAGCATTGTGTACCTGTTTAAGAGGAATAAAAGAGTCTCAGTACTTGAGTAAATGCAAAAACACTTCAAAATATAGTGGTTTTTTTTAAAGCCCCTTTAAATTAGCAGCCCATTTCTTAGCAAGAAGGTTGCTTTGATAATTCATGTGTTATATTCATAGGTTAGGCAGACTTCAGGCATTGTGTTCACCCAGTCATTGCCTCTCCTTTGAACCCTAAGTATATTATCAAGATAGCTTTGAGTCTTTGAAGCGATACTTACATTACGCAACCTAAGGCCCATATGTCAGATTCACATCCATGACCTTGTTTGTTGAGGACTTCTGGAGAGAGGTAATTTGGTGTGCCACAGATTGTTCTGCAAATCAAAGATATCAGGACTCAGTATATTAACCCAGAGAAGAAATGTAGGGGTGTTTCCATTGGGCAGTTTACCCCCGCCATTAGATTTGGGCAGAAATTTAGAAGCTCTCAAAAAACAGTGTGAATCATGTTTCCACTGTTACCAACATTCCTATTTACAGTCTTCAATAAACAAGCCCTACTAGGTACATCATTGCAACATTGAGTTACACATCCTGCCTCTGGCATTGGCCAGTATCTAAGCCACCCACCACATACTGCAGTGCTTTTACAGGAGGGGGAAGTTCTGACCCCTGCAGCAGTTAGTTGATCTTTGTATTCCTCTAATTTTTAGAGTCCAGTTTGGATTAATGCTGTTCCTTAAACATTCTTGAGGCTCCTACCTCCTTCTGTGTTCCAGCGGTTCCAACCTTGCTGCCAAACCAAAGTCGCCTACTTTTAGTTCCATTGCCTCATTAATGAAGAAATTACCTAGACCCCAAAAAATAAAAAATAAAAAGTGAATCCCTGCCTTGCAAGATAGGGATGCATTAGCCACTAGTGCTGAGTCACACTAACAAAAGCCAGTAGATAGCCAACTTGTTTTTTATGAATACTTAATGTCATTACTTAAGTGCTCCAGGTTTCCATTGTAGAAAAAGACTGAGGTGATTCTATCAATTGAGCTATCAGTCTGCTAAGTGCCCCATTGCTGGAAGCAGTGCTTTTTGTAATCAATGAGGGAAAAATGACTTACCTAGTTTAAGGTCTCTATGCAAGATTTCCTGTTCATGAAGATATTTTAGCCCCGACACTATCTGCCTGAGGTAGTATCGCACTTCTGGTTCCGTCAATACCTTCCTTGCTTTCAAGATGTGAGCCATAGACTGCAAAAAAACCCACACACAAACAATGAGGTGAATTAAAGTTCTCAAGTAGGTTCACTTTTAAATAAAAAGCAAGAAGAAATGACCCCTAAAGAAGCCATGAGAAACACCTTTCACATATTATATATTTACATTAGTTGCAGATCCCAGGTAAGTGAATACTGGATTTCTCCCAGTTGATGCTCACCCTTCTACTGCAGTACTCCAGAAGAATGTAAATATTCTCTTTGTCCTCAAAGTAGTGGTAAAACTGTACAACATGGCTGTGATTAAGCATTCTGTGCAGCTCTATCTCTTTATCAATCTAAAGAACAAGACACAAGAAAAGCTTATTAGCCTTGCAACCTTGGCTGAGGAGATTGCTAACGCCAGCAGACATTTCTAAAGAGGGAAGGGCCATGCAGCACACAAAGAGATTTTTTAAACAAGAGTCACTCATGCACACACCTTTTCCCTTTGATGAGGCTTAGCTACTCTGCTGTGAGGAATGATTTTTGCAGCATAGACTTTGTTCGTTGTCAAATCTGTCATCTCATAACATTTGGCAAATCCACCCTAGAGAGATATACCCAAAAAAAAGGCAATTAAGGATGGTATGAAAGAGGTTCCTCATTTAATCAGTCATCTGCTGGATTTAATTACTCAAGAAGCTTGCAAGAGTAGGGGGTCGGTGTAATTTCCTCTGCATTTGGCATTTCGGTAGCAGACAGACCCCCCACCTCGTTGTGTGGGGGGAGGAGGGCGGCTCCCAAATCAAAGCCATTTTATAGCCATGACATGAGAAAAAACACAATTTTAGGGATAGAGGAAATGGGAGATCCAGGGATAAGTGGTGGGGCAGAGAGGGCCAGTTTAACATAGCATACTTCAAACGCTCCCGTTTACAGAGACAAGGAGATCCGATCCAGTTTTAGACAGTCACAGGGCATCACTTCCACCGCGCTGTATCAGAGCGAGTCCGCCAAGCCAGCCAGCCACCCAGGCGGGCCTGCGGCTGCCAAGGGGGGAATTCACAGCATGCAGCAGGTGACCACGCGAACTGACATGCAGGGAAAGGGGTGGGGCAGGACACGCCTGCCCGGCTCGAGGAAGGACCATGCCGCGCTCGGCCCCGCTGCCGGTGCGGGAAGGGAGCAGAGATGCCTGGCTGGCTGCTCCCCGCGGCGAGCCATGCGAGTCGCTTTCCGGAGCCCCGGGGGCGGAGGCTGCAGGCGCCGGTCCTTTACCTTGCCGAGCACCTTGCCGCGGCAGTAGCGCTTGCCCGTGCCGGGGTCGGTGATAATCCGGGAGACCTCGGGGGCAGCCTGCGAGTGGTGATGCTGCGGCTGCTCCTCCAGCAGCTTCTTGCGCCGGGCTTCCCCGCCACAGGCTCTGCCCAGCCCCGGCTCGCCCCCCTTGGGGCCGCCGGCGCTGCTCCCCGGCTGGTGAGCGATAGTCCGCAGTAACTCCATGGCCAGCCCAACTCCCGCCCGGCCCCGCCGCTCGCCACTGCGCGGGGCGCCCGCCGCACTCGCCCCTTATAGCGCAGGCGGCGGCGGCTCCGCCCCGAACCCAGCTGCCGTCACAAAGCGCCGCCTTCGAGCCCGCCCGCTGCTACTGTAGTGCGCACGAGCTGCGAAGACCGGCGCGGAGCTGCCTGCCCGGGAACACGAGTTAAAAGCCGCGCGCGCCCGCCGCGTGCGAAGGGGTCAATCCGCGCGGGTGTCACCAGCGGCCCCTGATCGCCGCCCCCGCCCCCCGGAGCGGGAGCCTGCAGAGCCCCGTCCCTCCCCTGCAGTGGGGACCCCCTCCCTTACTCCAGCACATTTCCGTGGCGGTAAGGGGCGCGATTCCGCCTCGCTGTTCCCCAGGCACAAGCTGTCCAGCCATGGAAAACCCACAGCCAAGCCGCTGACGCGGGGCCTGGAGCCGGCGGGTGCAGGGCTGGGAGGAGAAATCGGCCACGTCCCAGGGACACCCCTCATAGGCTGCCTCATTTTCAAATTGCCCATCCCCTGCAGGGAAACTAGGCAGCAGTGGCCCCACCAGTGTCCTTTGGCGGGGGGCGTGTCTCTCCCTGCCCCCAGGGGCGCAGGGAAAGAAGATGCACCCACCGGGATATATGTGCCCTTGGGCTTGCCTTGTTTTTCCTGTCTAATGTCTGCTGGTCTGAATAGATTGTGTGGGCAACACCCAGTGTGAGGGCACATGCCCTGACTGCACCCCCAAACTTAACCAGATGGAGCCATACCAGTCACAGACACACACAGGCTGAGGTCCTTAGTCTTCCCACTCTCCCCTGCCAACAAGTAATTGACATTCTCAGGGACAGGGACAAGAGCCTTGTCACTTCCCCACTCCGTCCCCACCTCATCCCACTCTTCCTCTTGAGGGAATGGTGGGGCCCAGTAGTAAAGCTAGTGGAGCATGTGAAATACCTGTAATAAAATGCAAGGCTACTCGAAAAGCAGATTTTTCTTCAAACGTGACAATGGCTCCAGTTTTATGAACATGTCACTATGGTGCACACTTTTTTAAAAACAAAGTCAAGCACTTTTCTAAGCAAAAAAAAAGGGGGGGAGGCTAATTTTTAAAGTGAGGATCACTTTGACAGGCAAGAATTTGTATTTTCAGTGCAAAAATAGCCTTTTGATTGTAACTGTGAATACAATGAAATTTGACTGGGGGAGAGGCACTGCACAAAAAGAAACAATGAACATTTTCAGGGACAATTCAACAAAACAAATGCTGTGACGTTCTAAGGACCCACAAGAAAGCCACATGTGTTGCCTTTGCACCATTTGATCGATATCATACTGAAAAATCTTCTCAGCTTAGTCCTTTGGCTGCTGAAGCACTGCCCATCACGGTTGCAACAAGTCTCTGAGCTAAGGATCTAGTCATTGCTAAGTGGATTATTAACCTGCTGAGATGGGAGAAGCCAGTTTCTCCTTTAGCAGTGCAGAGTAAAAGGAGACCAGGAGCGACATCTGGTGGAAAATAGCCAGCACAAAGGCAAGGCGGGCAGATGAGGCTAATGGTAACTAGGCTATCACAGCAGCCCTGAAAAATTCACCAGCTGGGCCACTAAATCTACTCTCCCACTCTGCACCTTGATGGAAACGATAAGGAAAAAACTTTCACTGTTTTGTTTGCCTGTATAACTATTTATCTATGTATTCACTCTGGCTGAGGGGGTAAGTGAGATTTTTTCAAGGAATTGGGAAGAACATTCTGCAAAGTATCATAAAAACACACAAGTAATTTTGCAGGAATTTGACAACAAAACAAATATGAAAAAAGAATCACCTTTTATTAATCATGTTTATTACAGTAGTGCCAAAGGGCCAGCCAAGACTCAGGCACCAATTGTGTTAGGTCAGCAGTTTTCAACCTAAGGTCCACAGACTTCAGGGGGTCCACAGACTATGTCTAAGGGGTTCACGAACGGTTGTCGTTACCATAGAACAGTGGTTTCCAACCTGGGGTCCATAGACTATATTTAAAATTTCCAAAGGGGTCCAGACCTCCATTCAAAAAAATTTAAGGGTCCTCAAATGAAAAAAGGTTGAAAACCAGTATGTTAGGCACTGTATAAAAGCAAAGGGTATTTTTTTCCAGGCAGTGGCATTCTTATTAAGTGTACCAAATGCATTCCAATTGATAAGTTAATTAACACTTGGAAGGCCTTTGACTATAAAAGATAATTTCAGTTAGCTATTCTTCAGCTGCTATCCAAAAAAATGTTGTGCGGTGTTACACTGCATTATTAAGCAGCTGCCATATTCCACTCCAATGGTGGCTGAATTTCAGTCATAGGTGGAGTGATCTAATCAAATCTAGGTATGTGGATTAGAAACTGACTTTCTAGATCTTTGGATAGGTTATATAGGTGTGTGAATATATATTAATTTCTGAGGACTTTGGCTAGGCAAATTGGAATATGCTGGAGAGGCACATTTTAAATACTGAAATGAATAAATAAAGTGTGTTATATTTCATCACTGGGATGAAGCATGATCCATGTAAAATGTTATTATTTCCTCCATTGATCATATCTTTTTTTTAAGTTTGGTTTTTTACAATTTGAGGGTATTTTCTCTCCCTTTACTGGTGACTGATCTAGTCAATCATGTAAATTACAACAGCAGTTTCCAGAGCATATAATTATATAAGTGGTTTATGTGTCAAGTTCTTGAGCATCTCCATTTCGCATCTATGTTGAGGGCACATAGCAACAAAATATTTGTTTTCTGATGCTCCACCATGTGGATAATAGAAAAAATGCAACAACAAAACATTTAAGGATCCATATATATGTGCTGTTCTTTGAAGAGTCATTGGTTTTATGTCAAATATTTTTATTTGAGCATATAGGTTATATATAAGTTCTAGTAAAATGAAGTCAGCGTTATTTAGCTGTTAGACCAGCAGTCAAAGAGTTCAGAGAGCTGGGCTCTCAGTTCTTATCAGTTCTATAATTGATGTGGTGTGTGACCTAAAGCGCGTTACTTAGATCTGTCAGGGGCTCAGTTCCCCAGGCTGTTTCCATTAGAACTCAAACGTTTTAATTTTGTCCATCAGATTCTGGAAGTGTGAATTATTATCTAAAGAACAAATTATTCCCCCAAAACTTTGTAAACTGCTTGGATCGCCTCTGGTGAAAGGTACTATATAAATGTAAAATATTGTAGATCACAGCCCTCTGCTGGACAGAATCAGAACTACCCACTCTAATGAATTTATTTTACAAAATCATAGGCTCTATCTCACTAACAGCTAATGGAAACTCATCAGATTGACATTAATGGGACTTAAGCACATGTTCAATGGGTCTTAAGTGCATGCTTAAAATTAAGTACTTAAGTGCTTCACTGAATAGATACTTGTGCTTAGCTGAAGCAATGTCTTGAAGCAGAATGATCTGAGTTCTGCCCCGCTGTTCCCATGGGGTTCTGAAGTGACAACTGTGAAGCCCCAGGTACTAGGCATTTGTTACAGTATTAGTTGTGAATATTTCTTTGGCACAGAGGGCAGTGGGCAAATGCACTAGCCTGACCGTAAGGTGCTGAGCTTATGTTTAGATTTAGTGACAAGTAAAAGACATCTGTTTTCATGATGTTCAAACCTCAAAAGGTTATGAGAAAGGATAAGATTTTGTCACAGTTATGTTTATTAAAAGTTACGGACATGTTGCAGGCAATAAACAGAAATTCACGGAAGCCTCCAACCTGTCTGTGACTTTTACTAAAAATAAATGGGGCGGTTAATGGGGGGATGACTGAAGCCCGAGCCCCATGGGGGGAGTGATAGCCCCAGCATCCCCACAGCAGCTGACAGCTCCAAGGCTCCTGCCACCCTCGGTAGCTGAGAGTTCCGTGGCCCCTGCCACCCATGGTGGTTCAGAGCTCTGGGATCCCTGTGCCCACAGCAGCTGACAGCTGCAGGACCCTCACCACCTCTAGCGGCTGAGAGAGCTCCAGGGTCAGAGTCTCAGAACTCTGGGCCCCTGCCGCCTGCAGCATCTGACTGCTCCGGGGACCCGTCGCCCACAGGTAGCTGACATCTCCGGGGCCTCCTCCGGCTGTCAACTCCAGCCTCACCACCCCAGGTCATGGGGCTGAAGCTGAAGTGGAAAATGTCACAGAGATCCCTGAGAATTGTGGAATCCGTGACCTCCATGACAAAATCTTATCCTTAGTTATGAGATTTCCTCTGGAGAAGCTCCCCCAAATTTGAATGTGTTTCAGAAACCATTGAGGTCCTCTTTTTCTCTCCTTTCTGCCTCTGACCTTTCTCCTTCCATTCTTTCAGAACCAGCTCAGTATGTTACCTCCCTTTTTTCCATGAGGGCTCATATCCCACTCCCTAATCCCCAACAGCTCTATGGACACCAACTTTCTCGACCTCTTGGGTCTGCAGCCTAGTGCCTAACTCCTCAGCTTCCTCCCCCGATCTTCAGCAGATATTCTTCGTGCAGCAATATTCTAATTGGCTGGGTTCCTGGTATCGGTCAGGGCCTCAGCGAGTCTCAAGTCTGATGCTCTCTTTGCCATGCTTTGCCTGGCTACTGTATTCAGCTATTACCGGGTGTAGGGCTTCTCGTGATCAAAGGTACCTCCTCTCATCCTAGGTAAGATTAGGAATTTTAGTAAATTAGAGTTTCTCCCATCTGTTGAGACACTGAGATGGATTTAATCAAAATTAGGAGGCTGTTTAATATCATGGAAAAAAAAGGAAGATACTTATCTGAACTTTTAAAAACTTTTATGCATTCAGTTCATTTGAATTTGGGGTTGAAGTAGGTAGGGACCATACGTCCCATTTTGCCTGGGACAGTCACTTTTTAAGCCCTGTCCCAGCCGTCCTGACTTTTTTGGCAAAACTGGGCATTTGTCCCATTTGCTCTTGCCAACTGATCATCAGCTGGCAAGAGCAAAAGGGACAACTGCAGTTTTGCAAAAAAAAAAAAAAAAAAAAAAGGTGCGAGCCCTAATGGGGCACAGAAGAACATGCTGGGCAGAGGTGGTGAGTGCCAGCCCCACGCGGGAGGAAGCACTTGGGAGAGCGGCTCGAGACAAACTGGCCCTGTGCAGGTGAGTGGCAGGGGGTCTCAAGTCAGCCACAAACGTGCGGGGGGGAGAAGAGGGCCTCCAGCCGACCCTGCGTGGATGAGCAGCTGGGGGCGGTCGGTCTGGCCCCATGTGCCAAGGGAAGGGGGATCTCAGGCCAGCCCCATGGGGTGTCCTATTTTCCCTTTGGAAAAATATGGTCACCATAGGCTGAATTTTGGGGCATTTCTTATTTTATCTGAACTGGTTTGCTATGCTCCTATGTGCTTGTGACACTCTGTACCTCAAAGTAGCACCCTGGAACTCCCATATTCACTACTGTCATATAATTACGATATGTTCTGTACAAAGTATGCCTTGTGAGGTATCATTTTAAAAGCCTTGATCTGTTGAACATTAATATCCTGTTGTATTGTATGTGCGATCATTGTATGTGAAGTTATGGAGTATTTCTACATGTGTTACTGAAATGTGTTGTGAGGTTAGGTACGCCCACAACCAGCCTTTCAGTTGTAACAAAGGAGTAGCCATCACCTGCCAGAGGGTCCTGAATGGCTCATCAACACACAATTCACTATCCCTTCTCAGAGAAGGCACATATGCCATGGGGGCAAGTTAACCCACCTCACAGCAAGCATCTTTCCAGCAGCTGGAAAAAAGTATGAGAGAGTGACATACATCATCACTTGGCCTCTCCTCTCCTCCCTCCACTCCCCCATCTCATCACCTGGGAGAATGTCTGCAAGAAAAAGACTTTGAACTGGGGAAGTTTGGTCCCAGCTTGGAAAGTGGTCTACTCTGTGTATTGAAGAAGTGTAACCATTTGTTAGGGTGAGACATTGCTTGATTCAAATCTTGCTTAATCTGTTTACATTTAGAATTCAGGCTGCGTTTCTAAGGTAACCAACTTTGATCTCTATGCCTGCTATTTATAATCACTTAAAATCTATCTTTCTGTAGTTAATAAATTTGTTTTATATTTTACCTAAAACAGTGTGTTTTTGATTGAAAGGCTAAGGGAGTCTCAGCTCAGGTTACAAAGGCTGGTGCACATCCACTTTCCTATGAAGAAGCAATGAACTACTAGGTAATGAGTTTACATTAGCCAAGCTTCTGACCAGTGCAAGATGGTACAGTTCTGGGGTGCAAGGCTGGGGAGCTGGAGGGAATTGGCCAACACCTCTCTTTATTGATGGTTCATGAGTGGCTGGGGAAAGCCTTCATGTAACTCAGTTGAGTGTGTCCCTGCCTGTGGATGGCTGTGTAAGTGCAGTGCCGATGAGAGGTTTGTAGCATGACATTAGTGTCATATGTGAGAGGCAGCCCAGGTTGGTGCATTTGGAGGGCTCAGTGGTCCCACAGGTCACGTTACACACATCACAGTGCTTCAGCAGCCTCAACCTATAACCAGTTCATGTTACTAAAGCATTATATAAATTGACACATTTGTCAGTTTTCTGTCTCAGGTAAGGCTGGCCTTTTACTTACTTTGACTAGTTGTTTTCTCCTGTGGTTGTCCCCTCATTTTCTTCAGAGTGCAGGTTTTGTTTTTAATATTTCCCAGTAGCCTGTCTTAGAACTCCCTCTGCTGGTAAAACACTATGACGCATCCAGTTTGCATTCTTGTTAAAATCATTGTTCTGGGATGGATCAGTCGTGATTTTGTCCCATCCTATGCTTAAGGCACTCTCTTTTTGTCCAGACTGCCTCACACGCATAGAAGTTAAATATAGATTTAATATTTTTAATGTACACATTTTTTCAAATTAGCCAATTGCAGCTTTTCTTAAAGTAGGATGGCAGAGTTATAATATGTGTCCAGCAGTATTCTTTAACATTTACTCTAATTATTTACTTTCATGATTCTAACACTGAAATTATTTGCTTTTGTCATTCTTACACTGGAAGACATACAGGTTGATTCTTTTGATCTGATAGCATTAATAACCATTTCATGTTTGCAGTTTATATTGTCACTAATCACCTCAATATACATACAGACATATGCATATTGCACTTCTTGATAGGCATTATTCTGCATAACATATCTCAGAACTAATGTGAATGACTTTCTGTCATAACTCACTCATTTTTGTTTACTTCATCTGAAACTTGGAGACCACAAAATTATTTTCACAATTTCACTTACATTGGGCTGCCCATATTTAATTAGTGCACAACAAAAAAATGGAAGGCACAAACAAACTCCCAAAACACCCGTGGGAGTTGTCAAAGAGGGCATCTGAAACAATGGTCACTTGTACAACCATCTTTAGATTTCTTCCCAAATTGCTTTAGGGAGAGTGCGGGAAGGCTTCCTCACAATTTCTGCAGATCTCTGGGTTGTACATGGAACATCCCCCCCTGAACTCATTCACTCCTCTTGTGCACTTCTCCGAGCATCCTTTGGGGGTGACTAGCATCTCTGAGGGTTTTGCACCCCGCCCTGAGGATTTCTTAGAGCTGGTTCATACAGTTTGTGACACTGCATGAGTGCATTATTCTGTTTTGTCCGTTTTGTTTACTACAAACTGGCAAAAAAACACTTTCAGTAAGGTGAAGTTCAGGTGCTAAGTACATATCAGTAACTTAAAGATAAAAATCCTTACTAGAGCAATCTGATTCGTTAAAAAAGTGCTTTAAAAATTGCTTGAAAATTCAATCCCAAAATATTTAAAAGAATAGCTACCAGAAATTCCAGACTCCTTCAACTCAGCCTTGCACAGAAATAAATCTAAGGGTATGTCTACACTTAAACCAAAACTCTATTTTATCCACCCATAGCAAACAGTTTAGTCTTATCAGTGACTGAAAAACTAGAATATCTCACTCCTAATCCTTCAGGGACTCTTGCTTTCTTTAAAAGGATTCATACTCTAGCAAAAGAAACCCTACTTTACATATGCCTAATAAGGCAAATAGCATACTGAAGTCTACCATCCCACCCTCCTCAGTATTGAACCAGTCCTGTGAGGGGCTTGGTAGTTCTGAGGATTGGGCTCTACGATTCTATGTGATAGCCAATTAGACAAGTGTTATGCACAGACCTAGCTTATCTCCACATATAAACCTCCTAGGTCCAGATCATAGCAGTTATATGGAAGGAACAAGGACAGTGTGGCGGCAAAATATCAGGCTTAGAATCAGAGACACATGTCTAAGAACAAACAAACAAAACATTTTATGCCCTAACAACCCTTTAGATTCCTTTCCTCTTTGGTAATAATTTCTTAACACTTAAGTATTTCTAGCTTAAAACAGAAAGGCTTTGTTGAAGAAAATAATGCCAGAGGTTAGGTAAGATTCTTTCAGTGGAACAAAAAGTTCACTGCTTCTCTTTCATCTGTTTTTCCATGTGGGCCATAGTCTTCATCTACTGTCAGACACATGACATGAAACAAAATTTGCAGGGAAAATGTTAAGTTTCAGAGTAACAGCCGTGTTAGTCTGTATCCGCAAAAAGAAGAACAGGAGTACTTGTGGCACCTTAGAGACTAACAAATTTATTAGAGCATAAGCTTTCGTGGACTACAGCCCACTTCTTCGGATGCATATGCATCCGTGGACTACAGCCCACTTCTTTGGATGCATATGCTTATGCTCTAATAAATTTGTTAGTCTCTAAGGTGCCACAAGTACTCCTGTTCTTCTTTTTAGGGGAAATGTTGTTTTCTGAATTCCCAGAACAAAATACTGGTGCCTGAGTCAGACATGGTTTACATCACATTACAACTGTATTAGAGAAACTGGCTTTAAGAAACAAGACTCAAATCAGAAAAATAGTTGGAGACTTGGAGGTTGATAATTATATATCTGTGAGTTAGTTAGGTGTTTTCTTTCAACCAGGTCAGGTGCCTCACTTGTGAACATTCTGAAGTAATTATTAATTAATTAATGAAACCAAAGTTAGATCAGATTCAGGTCCTTGGTCTGTCTGTGCTGGATTAACCTGTGTGAATGGAGAAATGGTGTTTGGAAGGAGGATTTACCTATAACGTTGTAAGGCAGTGCAATTGCTTCTTTATCATTATACTGCTTTGATTTCCTCTCTTCTCCCCTTAGTAAGGCAGATTGCACAGTTAGCCAGATCCTGGACTGAATTAGGGTCAGAGTAACCAGCCACAGAGAAATCATCCTAACTTAATAAGATAGGCAGGTGGCACAGAGCTACCACAGCAGGTCCTACACGACTCCCACTCTCTGCAGCCAGTAAATGGGGGGGGGGGGCATCCCAGAGTCTCCCTATGCATCAGTGATCCCTAGCTGGTATAATACCCCCAGTTGGAGATATTGGCAGCTGGTATAACTTCAGTATAGCCAACCCCAGGCAATCAAAAATCATGAGTCAGCTCCTTCCCCTCCCCCCGAAATTGTCTTAAAATTCATTATATTTTTTTTTCAATAAGAAATATGGGGTTATTTTTGTTTGCCTTCTTGTTTATGAGCTATTCAGGTACATTTGGATCACATTTTCCAGCTTTTCTCTGCTACAGTGAGGGCTACAGATGTGTTTTTGTTTGTTTGTTTTCTTAACCAGAAGCAGAGATCCTTATGCAATCTCTTGCTTCCAGCTCTGGGGCTTTAAGAAAAACACTAAATATTATGAGACTTGCATTAAAATCATGAGAGTTGACAACACTGCAGCTTAGAGCAGTTGGTGGTTCTAAGGTGCACTCGGGGACTATCTTGATGATCAGAGGTAAGCAAGGTGGGCGTAAAGTCTCCTCTGAGCACCAACTACCTTCTGAGCTGAGTCAATCCCGTCTCATCACATCTGAGAATCTGGACCTTCCAGTGTTTTGTCTCCATTTTCCACTTACCTTCCTCCGATAGTCATGCCTCTAAAAGTGCTGTCTAATCTATCAGTCTGTTATCAGAGTATCCTGAAACAACACTTTGAAAATGCATAAATATCTCTTTCAAAGATTCTTAGGGAAAAAATAAATATTAAAAAATACTAGAAATATGTTGTCATTCATGCAAACCACATTACAAAGGCACATTTAGTAAGAGACTGTGAAAATGTGATAGTTCAGTTCAGGAAGATCCTATATTTTTAAATCTTTTTCATCTCCAAAATCTAAGGAGCCAATTTAGTTGTAACTTTCTGTCAAAGCCACTAGGCTGCACTACTTTCAATGAAAAAGGAACAATGGAGCAGCAAGGTTTCTCATTTTGGGCTGACTTTTTCAGTTACACAAACTTCACATTTGAGCACATCAGCATTGTGCTCACATTAATGGGATTTGTAACTAATGCAGACATCATGCTAGGAAAGCTGCTGGTGGCATTTCAACTATCTGCCAAATGATTAGATGAGGTATTTGGAGTCTTGAGATAACTAATACCTGGTATGCCATTGACAGAGTTCCTAAATGTATTAAATAAATCTTCCAGTACACACTCATGCAATTATAGTCTCATTTAGACAAAAAAATAGATGTTGTGGGCCAGCGAAGCATTGGTCATGCCCCCTTCTCCCTGAATGTGACCCCCTACACATGCCAGGAGCAGGGTGGTATAGGAGCTCCATGAAGGCTCTATGCCATTGGAGGAATTCCCAATGTAGGTGCTGCTCTAATTGACCAGGGAATCAGGCCATATTTTTATTATATTCCATATAGTAGCACAGTGTCCACAGGTATTAGTTTTATAACATTCTGCCTGTATTGTGCTTGTGGAAAAGCTATTTTCCCTACCTTTCCAAAATGCTAACACCCTATCTCCAAACCATTTCTTTGTTCAACATAAAAGGAAAGGGCAGCCCCTATGCCAGAGGGACAGATTCACAGCATTCTGGAAATGGGAATCAAATTACTGATAAACTCAGTCTGCTTGTGTCAGGACAAGTGAGAGGAGAGGAGGAGATGGAGGAAATGCAAATAACCAGAGCACAGGGGGCACAGGCAATGCATCAGTTTCCTAGAGCTGTGAGTGTGCTAGAAATATATGCATGACAAACCATTTGGGTTTATGCGAGGAGCTGAAAGGAGACTTGGTGATTGAGATGCAGCAAAGTCATGCATTCCCAAGGTGGGTACGGTCATGGGCTGGCCCTTTAAGGGCTGGACCTTTAAGGGGCGTTAGGCTTAGCCCCATCTCTGCCTAGTTATCCTACTGCCCTGTAATGGGCTTGGGGTGGTGTGTGTGTCAGGAGACCAGGCATCGTGATTTTTTTCAGATAGTAGAATGGCAGGTGAATTCTAATGGTATGTTCAGTACTACAAGCAGACTAAGGGTTTGTCTACACTAGCACTTTACAGCGCTGCAACTTTCTCGGGTGTGAAAAAACACCCCCTCTGAGCACTGCAAGTTTCAGTGCTGGTAGCTATGCCCTCAGGGAGGTGGGTTAAAGATTAAAGAGGGAAGAAGTTTTTGCACCAGTCTCAAGTCAAATGAAAGGATGGAAAGAGTTATAGGGGGAGCGCTTCACACCTCTGTGTGCTCTGCTTTTTTTGCTCCACCGGCAGGGACTGGCTCGGCCTTTTTTTTTTTTTTTTTGGCCCTCCCCATGTGTCTTGATTTTTTCTTTCCCTCATCTGGTCACCCTAAACTCACTGAGTCCTGAGGCCAGAGAATACAGGACCTTTTCATGAATTCAGTCAGATATGGCCCATTACTTTAAACATTGTCATGCTAGATACAAACATAGCCCAGGTAGAAAAACAGCAAAAACTCAAAATAAGGTCCTAAGTAAGGACCAAGTGTTGTCATATGTGGTTCAGGAAAAGAGCAAGAGGCTTTTCATAGACTTCAATGGGCTCTAGATCAAGGCCCCTACCTGATAAACCTGGACTTGCCCCACATTAACAGACATTGCTGATTATGTGGGGAAAATTTAGCTTCATAAAAATATTACTTACAGCAACCAGAATTCATCCTTTCACCTTCACTTCTCACCCATGCACCTATAATATTTACTAACCAGCCAGCTGTCAGGTGTGTCAGGGGAGAAAGCACAGAATTTTTATTAACTACACAAGCATTCACCTCAGCATGGCATAGCTGAGGCTACTAGGAATACTGAGCTCCCAGGGAGCATTCTCACAGGCTTAACACCAGTAGCTCAGTCACTCCCATGCTAATGTAAGCAGGGGAATGACCCCGCTATTGTGGAGAATTTCCTGGCTTATACACTACCCCGGTGAAATAGACTAGCGAAAGGATCTGAGTCCTCGCTCCCACTTCCTTTACCCAGAGGCCTGCCTGACCTCAAGGGCTCCCCATTCACTCTCCTGTCTGGCAGAGTCCTCGTAACCCTGACAAGGCTGGGCTCAGGATTTCAGGGGGGCTCAACCCCCAACCTTGTCATGGTCACTTAGGGCAGAGGCTTTGGGGTGCTCTCTCTGCATTGGATGCTTCCCTGACCCACTGATCAATACATACAGTTCAAAGCAAATACAGTTTATTAAACAGCAATCAATTTTAAAAAATAAGGAAAAAATAGGAACGGTTAAAGGAAAACACAGAACCTAGCTCTGTGGCATGGGGACATCACAACCAGTGTCTCTGGAATGTAAGGGAAGTTCAGTCTGTTCCTCACAAGTCCCAGGTCTCCTTCTCAGGCCCTGGCTGTGCTGCAGGGATGCTGCAGGTTGGACACTTGCTCTGGCGGTGGCCACACACTCTCAGGCTCTAGGTGGCAGGACCCTTCTTCCCAGCGTCGCCCCCGCCCTGTCAGGGTTACGATCCCCCTCCAAGTCTGGCCTGCAGAGCCTCTTGGCTGAGGCGTCTCCCTGCGCTGGGCCCGCTGCCCAGGGTCCCCCTCACTCTCCCCAGCTGCTCACCGCACCCAGCTCTGGACTGCTCCAGACCCAGCTCCAGCTCCACTACAGCCAGACCTCTCCAGCGTGCCACATTGTGCAGCACATTCCACATTAGAACTCATTCAGGCTTCCTGTCTTGCTGCACTGCAAAATCTTGTGCTTTCCTGCAGGGCAGGAAGCACAGGCTGCTGGTAGGCCCGGATGGGGAAAGGAGGAAGAGATCCTCTTTGGGCAACTATGGGCCCTGAATGAAGACAAAGTTGAACAAGAGGAACTTTATTAAACCCTGTGGACTGCTCTATCCATATGCTTGAGTTGCTTTCAGCCTGACTCCCAATATTCCTTGTTTCCTATCAACAACAGTCCCTCCAGGGAACATGAGCCTCTGACTCCAGTTCCACTGATCATGATACATCTTCACAATTTTACAAACATTTGAATATAAACAATAAAAATAAATAAATGATGCCCAGACAACCACTGTGTCCCTTCAGCCAGAGGTTTCTAGCTCACAGCTGAATTGGAGTCTCATCTTTACCACAGACTCAGCTGGTCACATGGTCCTTGAGACAATTTGGTCTCCTCAACAGGTGGCCACACCGGAAGTGATCTGCCTCTGTCTCCAAGTCTCACAAACTATCTCTGTGGAGTCTCCTCCCTCCCTGTGGGGTTGGATTGTGGATGGCTCTCTGTCTCTCCGTTCTGTGGTGATCTCTGTAGGCTCTCTCTGGGCATTGTGTCTGCTGGCTCCTGACTCCTGTTCCTTTGGATCATTTGTCCATTTGCCCGGTACTGAAGTCAGGCTTACCAGCCTGTAATTGCTGGGGTCACCTCTGGAGCCCTTTTTCAAAATTGGTGTCACATTAGCTATCCTCCGGTCATTTGGAACAGAAGTTGATTTAAATGATGGGTTACAAACCACAGTTAGTAGTCCTGAAAATTCACATTTGAGTTCCTTCAGAACTCTTGGGTGAATACCATCTGGTCCTGGTGACTTATTACTGTTTACTTTATCAATTTGTTCCAAAACCTCCTCTAATGACACTGCAATCTGGGACAGTTCCTCAGATTTGTCACCTAAAAAGAATGGCTCAGGTTAGGGAATCTCCTTCACATCCTCAACCGTGAAGACCGATGCAAAGAATTCATTTAGTTTCTCCTCAATGGCCTTATTATCCTTGAGTGCTCCTTTAACATCCCAATCGTCCAATGGCCCCACTGGTTGTTTAAGGGGCTGCCTGCTTCTGATGTACTTAAAAAAAAATTTGCTATTACTTTTGAGTCTTTGGCTAGCTGTTCTTCAAATTCTTTTTTGGCCTTCCTAATTATATTTTTACACTTCATTTGCCAGAGTTTATGCTCCTTTCTATTTTCCTCATTAAGATTTAACTTCCACGTTTTTAAGGATGCCTTTTTGCCTCTCACTGCTTCTTTTACTTTGTTGTTTAGCCACGGTGGCTCTTTTTTGGTTCTCTTACTATGTTTTTTAATTTAGGGTATATATTTAAATTGAGCCTCTATTATGGTGTCTTTAAAAAGTTTCCATGCAGCTTGCAGGGATTTTACTTCTGGTGATGTACCTTTTAATTTCTGTTTAACTAACCTCCTCATTTTTGTGTAGTTCCCCTTTCTGAAATTAAATGCTACAGTGTTGGGCCGCTATGCAGTAAAATTATAGTTTTACTTTCCTGTTGTTGTCATCCTCCTGCATGGTCAGGTCTGCGTACAGCTCAAACTCCTTCCTTCTATCACTGGGCTAGATTTGTGTATGCAAAACCCAGGGCTCCGGGAGACTTTAGACTGAGCTCCATGGCTGTCCGTTGCTCCAATGCAGAGAACTCACAGCTCCAACACTGCCAAAGGATGCAGGTTAGGCTGAACAAATGGAACTTTATTAAACCCTGTGCAGTGCTCTGTCCATGTGGCTGAGTTGCTTCCAGCCTCAGTCCCCACATTTCCTGGTGTTCTTTCAGTAACAGGCCTTCAGGAAACATGAGCTCTCTGACTCCTGTGCTACTGATCATGATACAGGTCCCTTGCCCCCTCTCTGTCCCTCAACTGCCCTATCAGCAGCAAAGAGTCAGGAAGCCCAGAGCCTGACAATTATTTTTTGGGTTGGGCAGGGTGAGGAGGGAACAGGTTGGGTTGTTATACTGTTCACAGCAGGAAGTGGAACAGGCAATGGGTTGCTGTGCTCTACTGCAATACAAAATAATATACCCTCTCCCACCTGCAGCTCTGTCCCCATATATCTCTTGCTTCAAAGAGTCCTCTCCCCCTCAGCAGCCCTTTCCCAGTCCCATGCTCTCCCAGCTGAATCTTCCTATCCTCTGCCACCCAGCTCAAAGGCTGGTTAGACTGAGCTATCTCTGACTAGTTGGAGACAAGGCCAAGCAGAGCCTCTATCACTGCCCTTCAATGATTTTCCCTGAGAAATAGAAGGAGATAGACTGCAAGAACACAACACAGAAAAAGAGGAAAGGGAAGAAGTGGGCTGGATGGAGATATAGGAGAAATTTCACTACAGGCAAGTAAATTTTAGGGGGAAAACATAAGAACCGCCATACTGGGTCAGACCAAAGGTCCATCTAGCCCAGTATTCTGTCTTCTGACACTGGCCAATGCCAGGTGCTTCAGAGGGAATGAACAGAACAGTAATCATCAAATGATCCATTCCCTGTTACCCATTCCCACTTCTGGCAAAACATAGGCTAGGGAGACCATCCCTGCTCATCCTGGCTAATAGCCATTGATGGAACCTATCCTCCATGAATTTATCTTGTTCTTTTTTGAACCCTGTTATCGTCTCGGCCTTCACAATATCTTCTGACAAAGTGTTCCACAAGTCGACTATGCGTTGTGTGAAGAAATACTTCCTTTTGTTTGATTTAAACCTGCTGCCTATTCATTTCATTTGGTAACCCCTAGTTCTTGTATTATGAAAAGGAGTAAATAACACTCCCTTATTTAATTTCTCCACACCAGTCATGATTTTCTAGATCTCTCATCCCCCCTTAGTCGTCTCTTTTCCAAGCTGAAAAGTCCCAGTCTTATTAATCTCTCCTCATATGGAAGCTGTTCCATACCCCTAATAATTTTTGTTGCCCGTTTCTGTACTTTTTCCAATTCCAATATATGTTTTTTGAGATGGAGCAACCAGATCTGCACACAGTATTCAAGATGGGGGCATACCATGGATTTATATAGAGGCAATTTGATATTTTCTGTCTTATTATCAATCCTTTTCTTAATGATTCCCAACATTCTGTTCACTTTTTTGACTGCTGCTGAACACTGAGTGGATGTTTTCAGAGAACTATCCACAATGGTGCCAAGATCTCTTTCTTGAGTGGTAACAGCTAATTTAGACCCCATCTTTGTATATGTACAGTTGGGATTATGATTTCCAATTTGCATTACTTTGCATTTATCAACATTGAATTTAATCAGCCATTTTGTCACCCAATCACACAGTTTTGTGAGATCCCTTTGTAACTCTTTGCAGTCTGCTTTGGACTTAACTATCTTGAGTAGTTTTGTATCATCTTCAAATTTTGCCCCTTACTGTTTATCACTTTGCCTCACTGTTTACCCCTTTTTCCAGATCATGTATGAATATGTTGAACAGTACTGGTCCCACTAGAGACCCTAAGGGACACCACTATTTACCTCTTTTCATTCTGAAAAGTGACCATTTATTCCTACCCTTTGTTTCCTGTCTTTTAACCAGTTACAGATCCATCAAAGGACCTCTCCTCTTATCCCATGACTGCTTACTTTACTTAAGAACCTTTGGTGAGGGACCGTATCAAAGGCTTTCTGAAAATCTAAGTACACTATATCCACTGTATCACCCTTGAGTGTATGCTTGTTGACCCCCTCAAAGAATTCTAGTGAGGCATGATTTCCCTTTACAAAAACCATGTAGACTCTTCCCCAACAAATTATGTTCATCAATGTGTATGACTGTGATGGGTTCGGTCACAGAGATCCCTTTGGGACTGTCACCTGATGTGTTGAAATTACCTCTGAGCTCGTTTTCCCTGCCAGCTTGGGATTCCAGAACCCTGCCTTGTTGAGCCAGACATGCTAGCCTGCTACAACACAGACCAAGGGTCTGGTCCACACCCCCAAAGCTGCAGACTTAACTGAAAACAGCTCAGCAGGTTACCTGTCTCCAGCACCCAGACACCCAGTACCCAATGGGATCCAAACCCCAAATAAATCTGTTTTGCTCCATATAAAGCTTATACAGGTTAATTCATAAATTGTCCGCCCTCTATAACACTGATAGAGAGATATGCACAGCTGTTTGCTCCCACAGTTATTAATCACTCTGGGTTTATTAATAAACAAAAGTGATTTTATTAACTATAAAAAGTAAGATGTAAGTGGTTTCAAGTAATAACAGACAGAACAAAGTAAGTCACCAAGCAAAATAAAGCAAAAACATGCAAGTCTAAGCCTAATACAGTAAGAAATTGATTACAGGTAATATCTCACCCTCAAAGATGTTCCAATAAGCTTCTTTCACAGACTAGACTCCTTCCTAGTCTAGGCCCAATCCTTTCCCCTGGTACAGTCTTTGTTAGATCCAACAGACATCTCAGGTAGTAAGCAGGAGTTTTCTCATGACTGGCAGCCCCTTTTGTCCTGCTCCATCCCCTTTTATAGCTTTGGCACAAGGCGGGAATCTTTTGTCTGTACTTGTCCCCACCCCCGCCTCATCAATGAAAAAGTACAAGGATTAAGTTGGATTCCAGTATCATGTGACATGGCCACACATCACTGTAAGACCCCTAGTCTCTATTCTTCCTGAGTTGGCCCACACGTACACAAGAAGGCTTACAGGTAAATAAACCATTTACAACCAATTGCCCTAGTCAATGCGAGCCATCTAGATTCTAAATCACCATTAACGGCCCACCCTTTGCATAACTGCAATAGGACCTCAGAGTTATACTTCATATTTCTAGCTTCAGATACAAGAATGATACATGCATACAAATAGGAGGAATATATTCAGCAGGTTATAACCTTTGTTATGATACCTTTTGCATAAAGCATATTCCAGTTACATCATATTCTCACTCATAACCATATTTCCATAAAACATATGGAGTGCAACATCACAATGACAATTCTGTTCTTTACTATTGTTCCAACTGGTACTGAAGTCAGGCTTCCTGCCCTGTAATTATTGAGATCACTGCTGGAGCCTTTTAAAAAAATTGGTGTCACATAGCTATCCTCCACTCATTTGGAACAGAAGTTGATTTAAATGATAGGTTACAAACCACAGTTAGTAGTTCTGCAATTTCACATTTTGAGTTCCTTCAGAACTCTTGGTGAATACCATCTGGTCCTGGTGACTTATTACTGCTTATCAATTTGTTCCAAAACCTTCTCTAATGACACCTCAATCTGGGACAGTTCCTCAGATTTGTCAACTAAAAAGAATGGCTCAGGCTTGGGAAACTCCCTCACATCCTCAACCATGAAGACCGACGCAAATAATTCATTTAGTTTCTCCGTAATGGCCTTATCGTCCTTGAGTGGTCAGTGATTGGATATTTACACCAAGATATACTGAATGAAAGAAAGAGAAAGAGAAGGAAGCATACAGGAGAGATAGTATAAAAATTGTTATTCAACAGAAAGCTTAATGCCAAATGTGCTAAACTAAATAAATGTCTTTTAAAAGTCAGACAAAGTTTGGGATAAAATAGATGGACTCATGGGGATGGGTGACCCTGACTGATGAGATCTCAATATCTATGTGTATTCTCCCTCGCAGATGTATGAAAACAAAGCAGCAACACTTCTGTACAGTCCTTCTGCGGAAGTGCATCAAGTAGCAGTTACTGAAGTGGAGGGGATTTAGGAAAAACACATCGGTCACAGAGGGCGCAGCATAAGAGACACAATGTACTCAAGGGCTGACACACAAACAGCAACTTGTACAGAGAGTATTAATTATACAGAAGTTTATTATGTGTGCATCCTTCTGTGCCTCAGGGAGCATTCATCATTTCAGCAAGGGTACAAAGAGTACCTATGAAGGGACATGGAGAGACTTTCTGAATAAAACAAAAAGTGATGAAAATACCTATCAATGACAGCATGATCTCAACAGATTTGTCTTGCTAACATGTACGCTAAAAAAAAAAAAGTATCTTTTTTTAGCGTTACAAAAAATGATGAGTAAAGTCTCTATCACTGACTACAGAGGAGAAGTGGGGAGGGGAAAGAGAGATCAGTGCTAAGGAGACTCAAAGCTGTAAGAAGCAGGTCATCCATAGTTACATTTTGTCCTAGATAGCACTGCCTTAAGAGACCATGTTGGAGCTGGGAAGCAAAAGAAAGTTGTTGGGTAAGCCTAGTGTATGCACAATCCAGTGGAGTTCTTTTCAGACACACCAAGAGATGGGTCCAAATCCAGCCTTCTGATCTGAACAGCCAGTTTGAACCTGAACCCTCATTTCATGACGATAATTTTCTTTATACTGGGCTCAACCAAAATTTGGATGCAAACCTTTAAGGTCTTTAAAAGCCAGATCTGGATCCAAGTGGTCCCAGCTGGGCCCATCTGCTGCTGTTACTCAAACAACTATTGTGATTACGGTTGGCTACTTTATAGATTAAGGGCAACCCACAAAAATGCATGCATACTCATAGCAGTGTGGCACAGTTCAGGGCTAGCTGCATCTGTCCCCTCTTCTGGGTTCTGAGTACACTTCCTCAGGTCTTAGGCCTCAAGTTCTTGCCTTTCTAAGGTGAAATCCCATGATTCTCTTACTCTTGGACTGGGCCCTGGGCTACAGTACCCTGTTTTCCAATGATGTTTGCTCAGCAGGTCTGACTGGGTTCAGTACCTGTGGTTCTTCCCTTGAGGAGCTGGGATGAATACAGTGACCCCAAGCAGCCTTCTTAAAACAAAGTATTGTTTAATCTTAACAGTCACAACACAGCATAGCATAAGAGAACGGATTTTAAAATCAATAAACAGCCTATACACATACCCATTTTGCCTGAAGGCTTAGTTTGCCCTTGACCTTGGGTTATGAGTATAAGACTGCTCCCTACCAGTCTCTGCCTGAGTCTCCCTCATAACCATCTGACCTCCTCCCAACCTTAAAATCCTTCTGAATCTTTTTGATTCTTCCCTCTCTTTACAGGAGCCGAGTCCCTCCAATGGGGGGTGAGGGAAAGCTAGGGGTTCAGAGTTAATTGGTTTGCATTGTCCTTCAAGTGTTCACAGAGAGGGGCACATCAGGATTCAACTCCCCTTGCCACTGTTGCTGTTGAATTAACTCAATATATGCATTCAGCAAGCACCACAATAACCTGGTTAGGATACAGCCTTCATAAATTAGTACACGCAGCTCCAAATCCCTCACACATCCACATAAAGAGACCTGTGTTTGGATGAACATGTAGCGGGGAGTGCAGGAAGTTCTGCTGTTCAAGTATAAATGCAGGAGTTTGTGAGCACAAAATTGCATGCACATTTAGGTGGGTGCAGTCATCATGGTTGTGTTTGAAAGTGTGTCTCTCAATGTTCCCATACTGCTAAGTATCAAGAGTATAGAATTTTATTTTCCAAGTGATCAGTGAACCGGCTCTTCAAGTAATTTCCTTGACAGCCATCTTGCCACTCCACAGCCCTCAGGAAGTTCTTTGAGTCTGTCATCCCAGAAATCCATTCCCAAGAGCTTCCCAGCACTCCTACCTCCTCTCCATTTACCAAACAGTCAACAGGCTCCTTCCCTCTTTCAGGATACAAAATAACAGCCAGGTCCTCCTCCATTCCCACCAGATTTGCCTCTTGGTAAGGAGGTCAGGCAGCCCTCTTTCTCTCTCTTCCCCCAGGAAGTGGCAACAGGAGGAAGAGTCAGCTTCACAAAGGGGACAGCATGCTGTGCTGTCATTGAATTAATTTGTTCCCCTGTCTATGGGTAATTCTGCAGTAGTTGTAGGCCAGCTGTGAGGATTCCAGTTGGGTAGACCATGATCCCGTGAAGAATGGTAGTAGAACAAGGAGCTGCAGAAAGCAGTAAGAAATAAGAGAAGCCAGAAAGGTAATGGAAAATAATCTTTTAGAAGAAGCAGTTGCCGCCTATAGAGCCTCCTTGTTAGCAGCATTGCAAGCAGTTAGAAAGGCGAGAAACGTAGTTTTAGATGAGCTGTATAATGAGTGAACAATTGCTCTCAACTTGCCAAAAACAAAATATATTCAATTGTGGAGAAAAGGAACAAAAGAAAGGAAGACAGAGTGAACACACCATTTGGAAAGGATGCAGGGGATAAAGCGCTTGTGACAGGAGACACGGTAGGTAACCGATGGGGAGAATACTCTGAGGATCTACTTAATGATGAGTACCTTTTCTGTGACAGACTACCATCATGTGAACCAATAATTACAGATGCTGATGACCTGTGAGTACATATTGTACACAGAAATAAGTATGGATGGGTGAACCAATTTAGCTAAAACAAGGCCTAACTCACGCTTTTGCTCCATGTCTTGAAGTGAATCTAAACTAGTTTGGTCAATGATGACTAACTTAGTTGCTCTGTCACATGCTAAACTAGCTCCTAGATTGCCTCAAGGCCAAGGACACTCCTTTATACTCCTTGGCCCCTACCAGTTCACAAAGCCCCTTTCCCTTCCCATAATTTTGTTAGGAAGAAAGCAACTCTGCCTCAACTACTTCTTCTTCCCCTTTTCTCAGCTAGCTCAGATCAGTCTTGTCCAGGCTGCTCTATATGTGATTCTGAATATTTATCTGGCACCATGACTGTACATTTATTATCTAAATATCTGATAAGAAGCTTCTGCTAACACCAGGAAAAGTGTGCAAGGCTTAATACAATCTTTGCATAGGGAAGTACCCTAGGAGAAGGCACATATGGTGGTGCATTGAGCACAAAAAGAGGAAGAAGAGAGGGAAGACAGAGGGCAAGAAACAAAGCAGTGACACCTACTCAATAACAACTGTGGAAGGTAGAAAAAGAAAACACTGGAGGATCACTTTTCTGATAGGTAAAATGCTTGTCCTAATGGGTAGAGCTGCATGAT
This sequence comes from Malaclemys terrapin pileata, assembly GCF_027887155.1. Taxonomy (NCBI): domain Eukaryota; kingdom Metazoa; phylum Chordata; order Testudines; family Emydidae; genus Malaclemys; species Malaclemys terrapin. The sequence continues at coordinate 97,888,454 of NC_071510.1, read as the reverse complement.
GTAGGGCTCATACAGAAGAAATGAATAATGGGATAAATGTTCTTCTTAGCCTGACTATTGAGAACAGTTTGCATATTTTGCTACAGATGATGGAAAAGCAATTTGCAGTTCACCTTTAAGCCATAGAGCAAGCCACCACTTCTACATCCTTGTAAGAGAGTTCATTTATACTGAGATGCACTTTTAGCGGACACATAATGCCTCCAGTAACTGATGTCACCACATTAGGGAATTGCAGAATAACAGAGCTCCCTGAACAAGATGCACTCGCAGAACTCCAGAACAGGTTCTTTTATTTTAAAGAATGTTTTACAAGTGATTATACTACTTTGAGGATTATTCGGTTATGGCTAGATTGTGGCATTAGCTACAGACCTGAAAAAGGCTTTGCACATATAAGTGCTCAATTCAAGGGATGCACAACCTATCCAGGTCATTTCTTAAATAGTCCTTAAAATAATTTATCTGTGAGACTCTTTGTCTTGATCCTGCAGTCCTTACTCATGTAAAGCTCCCAGTACAATCAATAGTAATTCTGACCAACTAAAAATTGCAGGACTGAACTTACTCTGCTCTCCTCATGTAAATAAACAGCTTTGTGAATCATATGTTCAATATTACATAAACCCTCCAAAGCGAAGAAACCAAACCTCTCCATGTCATTGCCCATTTTATGGAGCAGGAATTCCCCTTAGCACTATTTACCTGTATTGTTGTTGTTATTTTATTGTTTGATGGAAAAGCTCTCAAGGCCAATTTTAAAACTGGTAGAGTATGTTAACATGGCAGAAACTGCTTCATGTGAACAGTTTATTTAGAAGAGTAATGACAACACTGAAGAATTTCATGTGATACGGGGCAAATTCTATTATCTAAAGGTAAGCACAAATGTACAAGTGAGGTTGCTAGGGAGGCACTGTGGGGTGAGGCTGTGTAGCAGACTTTGGTTGTGCCATTTCCTTACTTTTTTACAGTTTGACACTGTTTAGTGTTATTTGCAGTGCTGTTGTAGCTGTGTCGGTCCCAGGACACTAGAGAGACAAGGTGGGTGAGGTCATATCTTTTTATTGGATCAATTTCTGTGGGTGAAGAGACAAGAGAAGTTGGTCCAATAAAAGATATTACCTCGCCCACCTTGTATGTATGTATTTAGTGCTATTATTATGGATAGTTTTGTATGACTGTTAATAGGGGAATTTTTACTTTTAAAATACTTTCATTTGAGTAATAGGAATTTTTAATTAAAAACTGTGTTCAGTAAAGCATTTTAATCCAATCAATAGGTCTAAACCTGTGAATATATTTTAACTTTTAGTCACATAGGGACCTCCTTATCTGAGAATGTATCTAAGAAGCACAGATGCTTTTGCATCTGCTAACCTTAACTGCAGAAAAGGTAGTGGTGTAAAACATATGGTCCAACCAGATTATTTCTTTGCTTGATATTTAAAGGATGTTTAGTCATCATAAAAATAGAAAAGCACCATGTATTAGCAACTAAAACTAATTAGTTCCTGTCCATAATCTGCTGAGCTGAATACTTGGACAGCTTTAGATATTTGACTGAATTTCAGATAACAAACTTTTTCAATTTAGATATAAGGTAAGACTTCCTTCATCTTACACATCAAATATAGTCAGTTCTCTAAATAAGTATCAGTACACTTCGTGATGGTCAGTTTAGGTTTTAATTTTATTTCACCTTTTAAAAAGGCATTAAAAATTCCACAAGCAGCAACAGAAACTTGCTTCTGTAATAGTTTCATGAACTAATTTGAGACTATGTAAGATCATAAAAAGCTTTTGTGACAAAGAGCAAAGGAGTAAAATATGCAATAATTACAATGTGATTTGCATGCATATGCATTTTGGTGTGAACCAAGGAATGGGAAAGGTTACAGACTTTGTTTTAACTCCAGAAGGTCTCCCTCCAATACCACAGATCACCTTTATATTCTCATGGTTGTTAAGCAAAGTTTTTTTAGCCTAGAGGAAAAAGGGTCTGATTCTTGGTTGCCCTACAGCCTCTTTATGCCAATCCAGTGATATATAGGGGCCATAAACTGGACGGAAATGGCCCCTTTGAAACTCCTCTGGTATAAGGGCTTTCTCCAGCCAGCACAGAAGAGTAAGAGGCCTTAGGGCAATGGAAAAGGAAGGCATGTTAGAGGAGGGAGGAGGCTTGGCTGAAATGTGTTGTGCTCCAGTGCTTCTCAGCTGGGAGGCGGCCATTGCAGTTGAATATATGTTGACCTTTAGGTTGTTCTAACTTATGCTGGGGGGTCGGCATGCCCCTAAACAACTTGGAAGCATGTGGATTGCAAAGGTGGCCAACATGTCTGCTTAATATTTCAACAGCAGTGGGTTACAGTGGAGTTGCATTTTTTATTAAGAATGCATTTAGTTTTAAATCTGAGTCAAATGCACCAGTATAAATTCAGCCTTTTGGATCATATCCTGTCTCCAGCACACAGCCCCGTGTGCAAGGCAGCCCCACACCAAGTCAGGAGTGAAGGAGTAATCCCCTGGGCCCTCAGAGCAGCAGCAATGTTGCCCCCATAGCACCTACTGCATGCTCTGGTCTGCAATAGACCGTGAGACTGCTGAGTTCCCTCTCCTCAGGTAGGAAAGGCTGGTGGATGCACTGTCCACACCCGTGTTCCTACATCAGCATACCCTGCCCCCAAAACCACTGCACAGTGAGGTTCCCATTGTCCACATGAGCAGCGATCTGTGGTGCAGGCAGGCACCCTGTGCAGGCTCCGAGACTGCTGCCATTCCCTCCCCACCACCTTACGCAGTACTGCTGCATCAATTGATCACATCCAGGGCCCTCTATGCCAACAGAGGGGAAGAGGAAGAATTTGGCTCATTATTAGCATCTTCATTCAGAATTATTCTGCATTTAATAGAATTGGTTTTACATGGGTCCCTTCCCTTAGTTCACAGCTCCTATGTGAGTTTTAGCCTAGGGGGAGGGCCATATTAGTCTGAATGGTGTCCTGTTTAACCTAGCCATTTAAATGGCTAATACTTTTCTAATGTGGCTTTTTAAAAACATAGCTACAACTACTGATAGTACTGAATTACTGGAGGGTTTTAGTAAATGTGAATTGCACCCTGATCCTGTCACCCAGCAAAACTGCTTTTGAAGAACCAAAACCTATCAGTCAAAACAACTAATAGGCAAGCCAATGGGAGTTTCCCCTGTTATGAGAACAGTTCGATGAGTCACTGTTGATGAATAATGTGTTAAACATATTTCACAATACTTTAAAACTACATTATTTTCCATATTCTGGAGGATCCCTGTTTGGCTTAAAGAATATGGCTCAGATCCTCAAAGGTATTTAGGCACTTAACTCCCACTGAAATGAATGGGAATTAGATACCTTTTGAGGATCTGGGCCTACTTTCCTTACTGGTTCCCTTTGTTTTCAGAGGGAAACCAGTACTTCAGACCTACTGAAGTCAAGTAGAAAAACAAGAATCCAGCTACATGAAGTGTTTTATCTATTTTTTTTCTAATAGAGGACCATTCCACTTGAAAAATAAAATATACCCTTGCTTAGAGGGCTAGCATGGTCTAAATGGGGCATAAGTGAGACTTGACTGCTGCATAGGTGCTGTGTTAGCCCTATGCACAAGGCAGAATTTCACTTCATAATGGGAATTGGAAAATAAATGGTAATCTGCATGAGAGTAACATGCAAACCCCAAGGCAGAATTGTGACCACACTCAGAGAGAGGTATGGAATCGAGGTCCATGTGGTGCACAAAACATTTCAAAGTATTAAGTTGATGAGCATTCCTGTGACAGAGAATATTTAAAAGAGGGAAAGTATAAAGAGAAATTTGGAAAGGCATATATAATGTCATTCTGCTGTTTTCCACATGTACAGGATGGCAGGTCATTCAGCTTCCTTGCTTTTGTGTTTCCTGCTACACTATCTGCTCCTTTCTGTTTCTAAGAAAGAACTGCAAACAAAAAATAAAAAGCAGCATGTGTCATATGTATTGAATGTGAAAACACAGTCATTTGGAAGAATTTTACTTCCCATGTAACAGGTTTGTATCTTAACAGTTGTAACATTGAGGCAATAAACTATGCAGGTACTCAAACACCTAACCTTCAAGTCTTAGATCTCTCCCACAATAAGTTACAAGTGTTAACAGATAATTTCCTTCATAATGTCAAGGTTCTTAAAAGCCTTTACCTTGAAAATAATAGCCTTGCAAAGCTCCTACTATCACTCCTGAACAAAGCTTTAGAAAATGTAACACTAGATTGCAGATGTGAACTGTTAAATAGAGATCTAAAGCAAAGCCACTGGTTCGCGGTACCTAAATGTGGGAATACAAGTATTGCAACACAATATGAAGCCTGTGAAACAAGCTTTACAGGAGTCTTCATGGGTGTTAGCATCCTGTTAATCTTATTGCTTGGTGAAATGGGACTGCTGATGGGGTGGAGATGTTTCTCCACAGTCAACTCGAGTTCACTGAGTGTATTTTATATGAAAAAAATATATCCATGATTTCAATGAACCACCTGCGTCAACACATACAAATCTTACATGTATCATCTCAGGCAAGACATTGCAGATGAAACATAAGTATGCAGCATGACTTTTATTGAAAAGGGTGCTCAGCAAGCAAATAACTTCTGTGACAGACACTATGAAAATGTGACCATTGTTCTCTTGGACTCTAACGATGAAACAGACATAGAAGAATCGATATAAGAAATTGAAACCCAGTCCAAGTTTAAGGATCATTTTTACGGCAATGAATCATCCAACTATTACAATTTAAGGGTTCCTGTTAATTCCCATTCCCCTGAAGATGAATCGATGTACCTTACTCTCTAGTTCAAATGGGCTGCACTCTGGAGGAGATAAATTTCAGAAATGATCAAATGTTATTACACTTTTGTAATGTAGATATAGGATCATAGTAGGTGAAGATGGAAATGATGTACAAAATTAAGTTCATCTCCCTGAGAATTCAAGACATAGTTTTCCAATAACCATTGTCTAGGGTTACCATATTTCAGCAAGCAAAAAAGAGGACGGGAGGAGCCCCGCCCTAGCCCTGCCCTAGCCCCGCCCCTGCCCCTCCCACTTCCCGCCCCCCTCAGAACCCCCAACCCTCCCCCCGTTCCTTGTCCCCTGACTGCCCCCTCCTGGGACCCCTGCCCCTAACTACCCCCCAGGACTCCACCCCCTACCTAAGCCTCCCTGCCTCTTGTCCCCTGACTGCCCCAACCCTTATCCACCCCCCCACCCCCCCACAGACCCCTGGGACTCCCATGCCCCATCCAACCACTCTCCACCCCCTGACAGCTCCCCCCCCCGAACTCCCAACCCATCTAAACCCCTCTGCTCCCTGTCCCCTGACTGCTCCGATCCCTCTCCCCACCCCTGTTCCCTGACAGCTCCCCCCCAGAACTCCCAACCCCCCCGCTCCTTGTCCCCTGACTGTCCCCTCCTGGGACCCCTGCTCCTAACTGCCCTCCAGAACCCCACCCCCTACCTAAGCCTCCCTGTTCCTTGTCCCCCAACTGCCCCTCCTAAGACCCCCCCCCAACTGCCCCCCAGGACCCTACCCCCTACCTGTACCCTGACTGCCCAAAACCTTCTCCACCCACCCCCAAAAAGCCCCCCCCGAACTCCTGACCCCCCCCCCGTCTCTTGACTGCCCCCTCCAAAATCTCCCTGCCCCTTCTCCTGCCCCCTGGCCCCCTCATCCCGCCGCTCAGAACAGGGTGTTGGGCTCTGTGCGGAGCCGGACATGTGGCTGCGCTCCCCAGCGCAACACACAACCCGGTCCTTGGCCCTGCACAGTGCTGCGGGAGCGGGGCGCTGGGCTGCCAGGGAGGAGGAGCTGCCGAGGCCGATGCAAATGGCCCGGCCGGCCGGCTCAGAATGCGGGGGGGGGGGGGCAAGGAGGAGGAGCTCTACAGTTGCTCCGGAATCTAGCCCTGCAAGCTGCAGGGGGAAGGGCTCTGGCTGCCAGAGCCCCAGGTGAGAGGCTGACTTTCCTGCAGCCCTCCCAGCCGCGCCTCGCTCTGCATAGGGGGGAATCCCGGACATTTTGAGTGATTTACAAATTCCCCCCGGACGCTATTTTTAAACACAAAAAGGAGGACATGTCCGGGTAAATCCGGACGAATGGTAACCCTACCATTGTCAGCATGTAAAACTTCAACAATTGTTGGTAAAGTGACTTCTTTTCTCACATTTGGAGGAAAAACAAACAAACAAAGAAATAAGATACTGCAAAAGATGATTGTTGAAGCCTTTATCTTTTCCCATTCCTTTTTGTTTTTGAATCAGAATATTCTTTTCACATTCTTGTCCTCTGCAAGCAGATAGATATTCTGTCTATTTTAGGTATTCTGTCTATATAATAGGTACTTACCTATTACTTCGTTAAGTAAGTGCTGAATAGATTTCAAGAAATTAAACAAGAAAAAATATAGATGAAATGTACACCAGATAGTTATTGAAGAACATTAACATTTTTCAACAAAAGAAAATAATTTAAATTCATATTTTATCTCATCTCAACCAACCCCTTCCGAATGTGATGGCAGCCAATAGGAAAGGGAAAACAGTACACTATTCTAGAGTATCACTGTCTAGTCATTTGCTTTTCATGTATTTCCAGTTAAATAAGAAATAAAATGTACTATTTTGCGTGTCTCACAATGCAAGCTTATTTTTCTTAATAATGACTCCTAAGTAAATGCTTATATTGTGGCTGGTTTGGAATGTCACTAAACATGTTACACAATTGGTGGATGACATTCATGTAAATGCCTGGCACTGTAATACTTTCAAGGAGGTAGCTTATGCAAAGGAACATATATATGTTCCTTTAAATATCTGCACTCTTTGATCATGCATGTAGTATCACAGACGTTTGAGATGGAAAAGACTAATAGCACTGTGCTTTTAAATGCTGTGGTACCTTTCAAATGCGAGGGGGTGTATAAATAATGAGCAGATGAGCAGGGGTTAACTGGAGCCTGAGAGCTCTGTTAGCCCCACCTTGTTACACCTGGAGGGTGTGTCAGGCTCAGGGAGGAGTTAAAAGGGAGAGCTCAGTGCATTAGGGGAAGCTCGATGAGAGCTAGTGCAAGTATGTGTACTCAAGCAAGGAATCACATGCCCAGCTCCAAGTATAGATGTAATCTAACTGTCAATTTTCAGAGTAGCAGCCGTGTTAGTCTGTATCCGCAAAAAGAACAGGAGTACTTGTGGCACCTTAGAGACTAACAAATTTATTAGAGCATAAGCTTTCGTGGACTACAGCCGAAGAAGTGGGCTGTAGTCCACGAAAGCTTATGCTCTAATAAATTTGTTAGTCTCTAAGGTGCCACAAGTACTCCTGTTCTTCTAACTGTCAATGTAATCCTGCTCACATGCACTAACAGTTTGTGAGTGCACTTTGAGCTACATGTGCAACCGCACTGATTTCCTGGGGTAGAAACCAGTACAGAATTAGGCCTCATGCATCACATCCAATTTTGTGCAATTTAGGGTTTGGGGAGCTCAAGCACCTGTGCTTCTAAACCTCAGTTTCATATGCTGGAGGGAGGAGGGGCGGCAGTTTCCTCTGCTTGTATAGTATAAAAGGACTGAGGTGGAAGAGATAAACCAGGCCCTGAATGTCTAGCACATGTGTGTTAAAAATAGTCCATTGCTTGAGCAGTAACACAGAGATAAGAATTTGTTGTTGCAAGATATGCACCAATATGTGCGGCAGTCAGATTGGTTTTCATTTTGTACCTTACATTGTTCAATATCTGCATTTTTAAAATAACATTCTCCAGGCTGTTTACTCAGCTCTTTCCTCTCCAGCTTTATCTGTGATTAACCACAATTTGAAATGATCAAACTCAATTGTCCAAGCAGCACTTTACAGCAGCAGGCCATCTTCCTGTTAATGGCAGTCCCTTGGAGTTGCGCAAGCTGTGTGTAGTACCAAGCCCTGTACGTTGTTCTTAGTAAATTAGGAACAGAACTGGATAAACCAAAAGCAATGCCTTATCTATAAAGATTATATATTAACAAAACCAGGAAAAGATTTTTCCATACACTTTCTGTAATTTACAGCATGTTCAGGGAAAACCAATTATAACAGCACTGCAGAACTACAATGCCTATAACAGAACCTATTTGCTCTCTGCATAAAAGCAATCAATCTTCTACTCTTTTAAATGCCGAACGATAAATCAATTTCTTTACAGTAAGAGGGTTTGTTTTATATAAGCACTAAAGTAATAGAATCAGTGTGCCTATTCAATTTCTGTGACATTTTGACTTCATAGCACTGCTGCAGACGTGCTCTCTATGGGTTCTACTTATAGCATACTGTTATACTCAAGTGTCTTTGTTTTCTGCTGGTTTCCCATTGGTAGGTGCATGTTCATATTTTGCAGGTTTAACTTTGGATCTTTTCCTTTAAGTATTTATTGCTAATAAAAACTTCAGCCTTGGAGACTGATGATCTCTATCTAACCTAGAACAGATATAAAATGGGTAGAAGCAATACAGGTTTCCTCACCAGCATGCCTCAGCAAAAACCTGGATCTAAGCTAACTCATGCATTATCACAGTATATGACCTTCTAGGTACCACAATCTCTACCCACCTAAGTTTTTGCAGGGTTGTATTTCCAAATAGCACTTGGATGGACCAAATGTGGCTACAGATGTTAGAAGTGAAAGGTTGAACAGAAATATCTGCTGAGACTACTGCAAAGGTTGTTAACTTTAGCAGTGACTCTGATGTTCATTAGAAAACTCATCTGAGATCAAACATGTCTCAAATAGGTCAACAAATAACCATCAGATGGTAGCAATTTTCAGACACAAATGACTTGGCCTGATTTGGAGTAGCAACTTTTAGGTGAACAGCATCCTATCTTCCAGTTACCAGTATCAATCCCCTGAGCTGCATGAAACTACAGAAAGAATCTTAGTTAGGTAGAATGTCATTATCCAAATTCTGCCCTACTACTTGCTGTGCAGTGCTGTGTTTCTCACAACAGATATGATTGATAGCCCTTAGTTTTGTGTCTTTCAAAACTAAGATGACTCACAGCCCTTAGATGGAGAGGATGTTCATATTCACAATGTTATTGTTCTGTGCACATTTGAGAGACACTGAAGCAAAATAAACAAGGGAAGGTAAGCCTTTTATTTCTTTCATATTTGCTAACACATTGGGTAAAACATACTGAGAAATATGTATTTTTGTTACAGTAATGATTGTTCCAAAAGAATTTGCTGCTGCAATAGAGGTGCCAGGACGTTTCCAAAGATTAAAAGATAAGATACAGCCTGATCATATCTCCTACTGGTATAAGAAACCAGCTTTCTTTATGAACTTTGAATGTAGGGCTTTGTTTCATGTTCATACCCAATTCATATCTGGCCCCAGGTGCAAATGAGAGCTCATCACATAGCCAAATATAAAGGAAAAAATCATAAGACTATTCTCAACTGTGGTGAGTCACCCCTCACATGTTTTATTCAGACTGGTCCAAGGGACATAGATCAAAGTGTTAGCTATAAAGACTTCTGCTCTCCGGAAGGACTATGGAATTAAGATCTTTCTTTTAATACCACAAGGTATGGACAAAGAGAGACTACAACTGTGGCTTTAGCTTTGATTCTGTGGAATCAACTGAAGGTACTCAGGTGAAAGCTCTACATTTTAGGCCTCCCAGGTTAGGGATCGTCCTTGAAGAAGATCAAAGACACAGAATATCCAAGCACATATTGCTTTAGGAAGTCAGAGTTGTGACTCATTTGTGACTAATCAAACCATTCTTTCATTAGGGTTTGTTGTATAGATGGCAAGAAAAGGGTACAGAAGAAATAGGATAATTTGAACTACCTATTGCTCTGTTAGAAGTTAGACCTGGGCCATAGCCACAAAACTGAGATCCTGACCCACATTTCGAAGGTGCATGAAACCAGCTGTTCCCCACAGTACTGTCCTCTGCTGACCCTCTGGGTTTCCACACAGAATTTTATCAGTATGGAGCTATATTAATTCCTCGGGTCCCCTTCACAGCTGCTAGTCAGATGGGTACCTGCCCAGGATAGCACAGGCTCTGCAGGAGCCATGCTGCCAGAGGGAGGGAGAAAGCAGAGTCACACAAAGGGGCACACATTCTCATCCCATGCAGTGCCACATGTCCTCAGGCCTCCCAGCTCATGGACCCTCTAAATCCTTTCAGGGGACAATGGGCAAAGTGAGTACAAAGTGGGTGTGTAAAATCTGCCCTTCTGATCTGGTAGCACTTCACACTCATTTTGCACTCCGCAGGGGAGTCAGGCCACACGGAGTTAGGCCCAACCTACTGAGGCTCTGATGGGAAATCTTCGGAGAAGTGTGCCAGGAGCAGGTTGATGTTAGTGCGCATGCTGCTGACATCCCCCGATGTCATGGGTAGAGACCAGGGGGAGTTGTTACACTTTGCAATTCAGCACATTGAGGGGAGCAGATACTGAGGCAGCAGTAAGGGTTGCCAATGAGTGCACAAAAAGGATACTGGGAAGTCTTATGCAAATTAAAGTATATGTAACTAAAGAAGATTAAAATATCTAAAAACAAACAGAAATTATTTTAAGCCAATTGTATGCTTTTCTTTTGGGGACTATGATGAGCTTGATTGCACAGTCCTTGGGCACAAAAGGTCCTATGACTGTAAAGGGAGTTTATATGTGCACAGGTTGTGCAGGACTGGGCCTATGTGAATTGCACTGTTTCTAGCTCTTCTACGAAGGAAGTAAGCTTATGTTGATTTGAATTCTTGCCAGATACAGGTCCATGTCTCTTACCCTCCCTGATCAAACCCTTTGTCAGGGAAGCTGAGTCTTGTGAAAGTGGAGGCTGATGTCTGGTTTTCTGCTAAACTCTGTTCATTGCATTGTTAACTCAACTTTCCACCAACCCTGCTCTGTCTCTTTCATCCACCTGCTTTGTTCTATTTGATGTGTTGATTTAGCTCTTTGGTGCACAGACTGTCTTCTTTGTTACTTGTCTGTGTAGTACATAGCACAGTAGGGCCTCCATCATTGCTTGGTGTACCTGCTTCCATAAAAATAATTAATAATGGAACTATCCAGGGGCTTGTAGTTAAGCAAGTGTATAAATGCTTTACTGGATCAAAGGTAGACTGCTCAGCACTTCATAGAATTGAGCCTTTATGGCTGAATCTTTTTAATTATAGCCAGCATAAAATTTATGTTTGTCTCTGAAGCTGATTGTAAGATCAATGGGGAAGGGACCTTGTCTCATATATTTATACAGAGCCAAGCACACAGTTTATTCAATACAGACCATTAGGAGATGGAACAGGAATGAAAAACAAAATTGGAAACCCAGTTTTCATTTGATATCTTTATTTTGTTGAAGTGAGTCGGACGCTTAGTCAGACTTTTACAACATGTATTTAACTAGGTCAGAAATTCTCAGCATGGAGGGCACAAGTCACAACCCAACAGGTGTCTTCTCAATATTGCTAACTGGGAGGGAGCCCTGGCTAGAGCCCAGATGAGACAGACATCTGGTATGGAACCATTGAAGTAAGTAGTTGTTTGTCTAGACAGAGTTAGGTAATGAAATAATTTTCTCTCTGTCTTACATTTTCAGATAATACTAACAGTGTACAAAATATTTTCTTCTCATTATATTATTTCTACCAAATGAAACATAATCTACTTACTTAAAGCTTAATTACACTATTAGCAACCCACCAGAGAAAAAAGCAAAATCAGCAGGGAACAAATATTAGTAATAAGTGCTGTAATATAAAAATCTATTTCAAAGGCTACCCTGGCAACTTAGTGATTGTCTACATGGTGCTGCACTGTGACCTAGAGGGGAGTGAATTGCAGAGCACTCTAATATATTGCTCTCTAACTGCTGGCACAAACTAAAAGGTACCTAGTTTGTGTTGATGCAGTCTTGTTTCAAACAGGACCTTAGTGCTAAGTGCTCTTCTCTGTTAGGGAAAAGACCTGAGTTCAGTTTCCCAACTCCTTTTCATTCTCTGTGGCAGGGAATGGGAGCACTGTGAATGGTAACCTGCTAGGACCTGATTTGGAAGCCATTTCATACCAAGAATGGGAGTTCAGTGTACAGAGTCACTGCAGAATACAGTTCTAAGGGCCTGATCCAACTCCCATTAAAGTTAGTAGAAAGGCTTCCATTGACAATTGGACTGGGCCTTAAGTGTCTGGCCAGCGATTCCCTCCAACCAGTCAAGGGCTAGTGCTGATGAGCCTTGGCCAGAGCTTCTCAGACAAAAAGAGGGTAGCATCAACAATAGGGGTGAGGGTCGGGGGGAAGTCTGAGAGGAGCAAATGGGGAACTCATTTTCAAGCAGCCTGCACCCTCTCTGGCCCCCCTCCCACCCAAAGAAAAATCTATATATTAAAATTTCAGGTAACTTTCACGGTGCTTTCTATACAGCTAGGCACTTTGAGCTAGATCTCAGGAAGAGGGAAAGCTACAAAGTTAAAATGAAAATCCAAGTTAGCAGGTACCACCTGAATAGATGGGTATAGTATCATGCTTGCAATTGAGCAGTCTGAGTTTGTGAATATGTTTCATCCAAACCTACAGTATTACAGTGGTAAATATTATGAGTCAGATTCTCAGCTAATATCAATTGGCATAGCTTCATGGAAGTCACTAGCATGGCAAGAATCTGATTCTGAGCAAAAATCTCAATAGAGCTATACTGATTCACACCAGCTGAGGGGCTGGCCCTGTAATTTCATACTATTATTTTGCATTTCTATAACAGTGTCCATTTGAAAGTCTGGAAGTGCTTTACAGACATGAATAAATGTACTATGACTCAGGTGAGCTGGGTTCTGCTCCAGGCTCCAATGAGTTGTGGGTGTTCAGCATCTTTGAAAATGAGGTCTTAGGTGTCTCAGGCTAGGCTTTCAAAAATAGAAGCACCCAAAATTAGTAGTCACTTTTTAAAATATGGGCCTCAGTTCCCCACCTGTACGCGATAATACTTCCCTATCTTACAGAGGTGTTTGGGGGACCAACTACATTAGTCTTTGCAACTCTGTATAATCACTACACTGTATACGTTAGGTGATATATTTCTAAAAGCATTTTCTAGGGACTGAATGGCTAGGTAGCTAGGGACCGAATGGCTAGGTAGCAGTTCTGCAGAAAAGGACCTAGGGGTCACAGTGGATGAGAAGCTGGATATGAGTCAACAGTGTGCTCTTGTTGCCAAGAAGGCTAACGGCATTTTGGGCTGTATAAGTAGGGGCATTGCCAGCAGATCGAGGAACGTGATAGTTCCCCTTTATTCGACATTGGTGAGGCCTCATCTGGAATACTGTGTCCAGTTTTGGGCCCCACACTACAAGAAGGATGTGGAAAAATTGGAAAGAGTCCAACGGAGGGCAACAAAAATGATTAGGGGTCTGGAGCACATGACTTATGAGGAGAGGCTGAGGGAACTGGGATTGTTTAGTCTCCAGAAGAGAAGAATGAGGGGGGATTTGATAGCAGCCTTCAACTATCTGAAGGGGGGTTCCAAAGAGGATGGAGCTCAGGTGTTCTTAGTGGTGGCAGATGACAGAACAAGGAGCAATGGTCTTAAGTTGCAGTGCGGGAGGTCCAGGTTGGATATTAGGGAACACTATTTCACTAGGAGGGTGGTGAAACACTGGAATGTGTTACCTAGGGAAGTGGTGGAGTCTCCTTCCTTGGAGGTTTTTAAGGCCCGGCTTGACAAAGCCCTGGCTGGGATGATTTAGTTGGGAATTGGTCCTGCTTTGAGCAGGGGGTTGGACTAGATGACCTCTTGAGGTCCCTTCCAACCCTGATATTCTATGATTCTAGTAAGCCCAATACATAAGACTTTGTTTTATCTCTGTGTTTTGGCATATGGTAAAAATTCAGCCTAACAGTTTTAACCTTTGTGGCTTGTGGCAAGAACAAGACATACTGCAATAGGGAGAATAAATATATTTGGACTGAAAGCCATAAAAACTCAGCTTAACTTTTTAATGATAAAAATAGTAGCATTTTTATGCTCCATTTTTTGATAGAAGCATCAGATGTTTTGCTTAAAAAACATTACATTGCAAAAAGCCTTTGATTTATCCAGACTGCTCTGCAGAATCACTGAGACAGAGATTAGAGAGACAAGGTGGATGAGGTAATACCAACATAGCTACAACAACACTGCATCAGACAGAGATTCACATTTATGGACATTGGGCACATTGGACAGTTGGCCTAGGCTTTGTTTATACTTTGTCAAATTTCACAAGTGTCCACGTTTCCAATGGATTTTCTAATAGACAGATATTGGACTCTCTAGAATCTTTAACAAGCACAGACTCTCTTCACTGGCTTTGTTGTTATCTCTAATTTTTTTCAGTTGAAAAAAACTCTGCTTCTGTAAGGATCCCTGCTTCATTCATTGGACAGGTTCTTTCACTCATGGCACACCTTAGCCAGTGCAAAATCAATGAGACGAGGTTGCAAAGGGTCAGCCACAAGATCTACACACCACTCAAGTCACATTTAAACCCTGAGGGTTTGGTCCAATGCCCACTGAAGTCAATGAAAAGACTATCATTGACTATAGTGAGAGTTGAATCAGGCCTTACGGTGCCAGTTTAGAAAGAGCATTTAAACCTATGCTTAAGTCCATCCCTATTCAGCAAAGCACTGAAGCATGTGCTTACCTTTAGGAATGACGCTTCAGTGTTTTGCTGAACTGGGGACTGAGCGATAATCTTATAGGGAAAACTGTGCATCTCTGTAGGAATTCGTACCCAGAGGGTCTCCCTCTAGGGACTTCATGCGTTATCTGAGGAAAGGCATTCCAGTGGGTCCAACCTTTCTCTTTATTCTTTAAAAAAATCTAAGAAACTCCATAAACTGTGTTTAAGGTATGTTACGGTTGCAGTTATATACTCAGAAGTAAAATCATGCTAAAGTTAAGATTCACATGCTGATAATGGATTTAAAACAGTGGTGGGCAATCTGCGTCCTGCATGTGGCCCATCAGGGTAATCCGCTGGCAGGCTGCCAGACAGTTTGTTTACATGTGCACGGCTGCCTGCAGCTCCCAGTGGCCACAGTTCACCATTCCCGGCCAATGGGAGCTGCGGGAAGCGGCAGCCAGCACATCGCTGCGCCGCTTCCTGCAGCTCCCATTGGCCGGGAAAGGCGAACCGCGGCCACTGGGAGTTGAAGTTGCAGGCGGCCATGCAAATGTAAACAAACGGTCTGGCGAACTGCCAGTGGATTACCCTGACAGGCTGCGTGTGGCCCATGGGCCACAGGTTGCCCACCACTGATCTAAAGTCATTGTGTTCTGAAAATGGAAGACTGTAGAATTCTTTGACTGCTAGTAGCGGGACTAGACAACAGGGGATGGATCACTCAATAAATTGCACTCTGTTCAGTCCTTCTGACAGTGGCTGGTGCCAAATGCTTCACAAGACAGAATACTGTGCTAGATGGACTATTGGTCTGACCCAATATGGCCGTTCTGATTTTCTTAGATAACACTACTCCTGCAAACAAAGGTCTTTCTTTTTTAACACCATCACAGGAAAGCTATCCAGGTAATGAGAATGCAGTGAGACAGGTATTCAAGAAGCTGTTGAAAAATATTTCGACATGAATGGAGACTGCTTAGTTTTCTTCCTGTGCAATCTTATTTTTATTAGTGGAATCTTTTATTTGATTTGAATGTGGTTACTGGATAACCCAATAAAAATCTTGTGCAAACCACTAACAGTTTATCTATCTGCATGCAAATTTTGCTGTATCAATTAGTCTTTGTAGACAATATGTGTCATCACTATTCTTGGGGCACTGGAAGTTTTCCCCCAAAACTGTTTTGATTTTTTTTAAATCACCATCATGCATTGGCTTACAAGAAAGCTCTATTCTTGTACAAAAAAGGCTTTTTTAAAGAAAACCACCAATTAATGTAAAAAATGTCTAAGTCCTGGTTACAAGGACAAAACCATTTGCAGTGGAATGCAGCACTGACAGGAATCAATGGCTATAATGCTACAAGATGGACTCTTGGTAACAGAGCTATGTGGCTTGTGGTGGCTTAGCTGTTTATTCAGGGGCAAATTCCAATTGCTTTGAAGTGATCAGTGATTATGATTAAACACAATTAGAGGAGAATATTAAACAGTCGCTTTTGATATTTCCTTTGGGATTTCATACTAAGCCCAGTAAAGACCCAGATTCCTCATCAGATTTATTTTGCTTGTCTTACCCTGGAGCTTGAATAACAATTGCTGCTGCCTGGGGTAAGCCACATGCCCTTTGCCTCTGACCACAGATGGTTAAGTAAGTTTTTTGATACCTTATGGAAGAAGTTTACTAGCACTAGGCAAGATCAATGCCATTTAAGTTGTTCAATATTATTCAGTGTATAGACAGGAGACAGTAATATTATAAAGAACTCCCAGATAATTCACCCATATTGAAGTTTACACATTCCCCAAGCTTCTGTATATTTGCCTATACAGATGGTACTTTTTTTTTTCTTTTTTGGTATTCAGCTGAAGGTCATAAATGAGTTTTTATCTTTTATAGAAATGTACAAATGAAGACTGAACAGAGGGCTTATTTGCATACTTTGACTGTAGGTGTTTACATTGTAACGAATACACTTCTACTTTGGCTGGGCTGGTGGTAGTTAACCTACTGGCTCTCCAAATTGTAACTGTGATGAACTGTCTTTCTGATATTATGTGTTTGTGCTCACCTTGGAGCACTTGTTTCAGTTTGTATTGCTCTTTCTGTCTAAAACCCCACAGTCTGTTACTTTTTTGTGAGGGTAAAATGAATTGAGTTTCATCAAGCTCTAGAGACTCTGACAGTGATAAAAACTCATGTTAATAAGCAGAGCCATCCAAACTGCTTGGCTCCAGAATCTTGAGCAATCAGCAGTGAGGGAAACCTCTTATTTCAGCTAGAGATTATAGTGCTGTGTGCTGAAGATTAAAGCAAAGACGGGAGAATGTAGACGATCAGCTGACAGTACTGTGAAGAAATAAGGGATAACACACCTCTGGGGTCAGAGGCCTGGAGCTGGCCTGGCTGCCTGATTAGTCCACCCCTGCACCTGAGGAAAGAGGTGGCCCTTAATTAGCTTGCTCTTATAAAAGACAGCAGCAGTAATGGATGAGAGGGGACTGTGATAGTCTTCAGGAAGTGGAAGTGCTTGGGTGGTGCGCCTAATAGACTGCCTCTGGAGTTACTGCTCCAGAAAAACCAAATGGACAAGAGGGGAGACTATTTGGGGGGCCATGGAAGGCTGAGTCTCTGTGGTAAGAGCTAGGAAATCTTGCTATGGGAAGTACTGGCTTGAGAGGCTGATTTGGGGAAAGGACTGTTATGCTTGCACAGACTGTGAAGTAGGAGTTTGAGGGGTGGGACTGTATTTGCTGGAGGATTCTCTGCTACTTGAAGTCTCTAAACCACAGGATTTGGGGACTTCAACAGCAGAGTCAAGGGAAAGGGGTTGGGATGGCTTTGAGGCCTGCATCATGCAGGAGGTCAGACTAGATGATCATAATGGTCCCTTCTGACCTTAAAGTCTATGAGTCTAAAATGATTCAGTTGAAGAAACTGCCCCAACTGAAGATCATTTCTCTGGATTCCTTGAGAAGTACAGATGAGGGTTACCCCAGGGAGTGAGCTGACTTGGCAGAATAAAGTTTGGTCTGACATAAGGAGGGTGTTATATTATAAGATACTAAAAACAACTATAGGGGGGGAACTTGTTTCCCCCCCCCTTGATTTTCACCTAGCAGTAGAACACCAGTCAAACCCACACACCAGCCTCCTGCTAGCTCCCAGCATAGAGACCTCCACATCATGAAAACTGGTACAATTGGCTATCCTAGCAGCAACGTCCTTCTCACCCCTAACAATGAGCCCCTCTGCTCACAGTGGTGGGGAAGTGGTGGCCATATTGAACCATTCTAGCTGAGTTTCACTCCCACATTCTGTGCCCAGCCAGGGCCCTCTCAGCCCCCAAGTAAGAAAGAACAATCCTACAGATACTCTAATTTATGCTCAGCTGCAATGGCCCCTAGTGCCTGTTATGCTGGCCGAGGGTTACCATCGTGCAGTGATCTTCAGCCACACACTCTCCTGTTCAAGCATTAGAGAATGAGCTGAGGCAGTGCACCGTTCAGGCTTCATTCCTTCTTCCACAGGTATTCTCCTCTCTCATCAAGCACTACCTGAAAGTAGAGGTTTCTAATTTCCTAGCCACTACCCTATACATAGGCTTACTACCATACCCTCTGTTGAGAAGCTGTTGTCTTACATCTCCCACACCTATCGTGCATCCAGTACACTCTTTACACCAGAGATCACAAGGGAGTTATGACAGGGGGACATACTGCCAGCTCTTGCATTGCACTAGGGATTGTCCCTTGGAGCTATTCCCACTGGAATTCTAGCCCCTTCATGCTGCTGGCCAAAACCAGACCAATACTGTGAGTAATGGTAACTGGCAATAACTCAAAATAATCTTTTTTTTTTTTTTTTTTTTAAGAGAAGACTTTACTGTGAATCCTAAAATTGTACTACTCCTCCACAGTGTGACTTGGCCACTAGTACACTTAATATTTTGGTCACTGAAGGAAGGGCTTCCAGATTTGCCCCTTAAGGAGAAAACTGACTCTTCTCCTTGCTAAGGGGCAAATCTGGAAGAAACAGTTATTTCAAGCAGTCCTGAGTATTATCTAATCCAACAGAAAAATATCAAGGAAATCTCATCAACAAGACAGAATGGAAGAACGCATATGTTTTGCCAATGGAATCTAAGATTCCTATGCCTAATGTATAGGAATAGGGTAGCATCCCTTTAAATATTTTGTGGTGCTTGCTGTGTTTTTTGTTTTAGAAGCTGCCAGAACTCAAGCCAAGCAAAAGTATGTAAAAGGCCCTGTTTCAGTAAACGTTATTTGTTGTTTGGACCTCACTGTACCTGTGTGGTTCCCTCAAATGTCTGTGTAAACAGCAAAAGAAATTACTAACATCAGACCGGGACGACTTAACCTAAATCCCAAAAGTGCAGAAAGACAACTTTCTGCATGTGGCTGTGCTGACATTCCTCCTTAGGGATATGTAATGTTCAAAACTCTGTTTCCTAGGTGTAGTGTGACTTACGGAGGAATTCAAACACACAGGCAACTCTGGAAACCTCACAAATATTCCAGCAGGAATCCTATGCCTATAGGTATACCTATAATAACTATAGCAACTACAGGAGCAATGTTTAGGAACTTTCTTTCCAGCATCAGTGAAACATAGCTTTCCTACTTACTCCTTGATATGTTTCCATGACCACTTTTATAGCTCCACCTCTATTATGGTAGAGTCTGAGTTTCATACCAATTAAATTTATTAATACCAATAAAAGGAAAGAGTGTGAAGGAGCCTGGTGGCTGACAGATTATTAGTTTCTTTTTTCTGTGTGGTTTTGATAAACTCTTGTTCCTTCAGGTTGGTTGCTTGCCATTTAAAAGTCATATTTGCTACCAGATACTGGAGTGCTATCTAAGAGATATGTATTTTTCTATTTTAAATTGAGCCATAGTTATGAATTTATCTTAACCTTTAACAACTGATTACCATTGTTATCTCAATTTTACTGTTTAACCTGAAAAAGCTTTGGAATTTGGGCATTTAAACCAACAAAATGTGCTGAGGGGGTTTATTTTCAATTTGATGTGTAGCTCTTCCCCCTTCTCCCCCAGAGTGACCTCTGGTGCCCCTCCATTTGATACGATATGCACTTTGCACTCTGGTGGTGACCCTATACTTATCACTCCATACTGCTGGCACCTTCTTTGGTATGGTACTGCCTTACCCTATCTATTTGGCTGGTGTATTTTGCTTGCCCTTTATGTGTTTTACAGAAGTCCATTCCTCCTTCTTCCCCCAATATTCTTGATCTTTATCATGTGGGATATAAGATAAAATATTCATAGGGGTTTTTTTAGGACAGACAAGGACCATTATGCTCTAGTCTCACCACCTGCATAACACAGCCACAGAATTTTACTTAGTGATTCCTTCATTTAACCCAACATCTCGTGGCTGCACTAGAGTATAATAGTCTTTTTAGAAAGACCTCCAATGATGATCTAAAGACTCCTACAAATAATGGACAACCCACCAGCCCCCTTTAATCTCTTTCAGTGCTTATTTCTCTTCACTGTTAAAATCTCCATCTTATTTTCAGTTTTGACTTTGCTGACTTCAAATTTGAGCTATTAGATCCTGTTAGGCCTTCATCTGCTAGACTAGTGGTTCTCAAACTAGGGCCGCTGCTTGTTCAGGGAAAGCCCATGGCGGGCTGGGCCGGTTTGTTTACCTGCCGCATCTGCAGGTTTGGCCGATCATGGCTCCCACTGGCCGCGGTTCACCGCTGCAGGCCAATGGGGGCTGCAGGAAGCAGCGCGAGCAGAGGGATGTGCTGGCTGCCCTTCCTGCAGCCCCTATTGGCCTGGAGCAGCGAACAGCTGCCAGTGAAAGCCACGATCGGCCAAACCTGCGGATGCGGCAGGTAAACAAACAAGCCAGGCCTGCCAGGGGCTTTTCCTGAACAAGGGGCGGCCCTAGTTTGAGAACCACTGTGCTAGACTACAGAGCTCTTTTGCATCAGACACTCTTGTCCTGAGCATATACTTGGACTCTGATTAAGTCACTTTTAACCTTCTCTTTGATAAGCTAAGAAAGAATGAGATCCTTTAGGCTATTAAAAAGATTTAGAAAACAGCAGAATGTTAGAGCCTTAATTCAGCACAGGTCTTCGGTGATGATGACTCAAGGAGACTGCATGCTTGGAACTCAGTGGTGGTAAAGGAATGCCATTATGCAGATCAGTACCTTCTTCCAGCAAAGCATCATATCATAGAATCAAATGCACAGTATACTATCAACACTGTGCATCCTCCTAACACCCCATGCTAATTTCTTCTTGATTTTCTAAGACTGTAGGAAAGATGACAATTCTGAATGCCACCTATTCTGAATGTGAAACTCCTGTGACATGGTAGCTAGTCTCATTTTTAAGGGGGGAAAAAAATACCAGCCACTAGAGGCCCTTAAAGGCTAGGAGACTGAATATACGTGCCAGGTCATAGAATGTCCCTCAGTGCACCCCAGGGGGAAACATTAAGATAAATAATTTCAATTAGATGATTTTTAAGACACCGAAGCAATATTCAAAATGCACATGTCAACACTTCTGATGGGCTGCATACAGGATTTGCTTTTTTAAAAATTACTGTTTTTTATTCAAAACAACCTCCTAACCAAAACCTCCTATCTGCTGCATTTATCTTATTTCTTCCTTCCCCCAATTTTGATTCACCCTTTCATGCTGGAGCATTAAAATATAGAAGCTACTAGCTAATTGCACTGCTTGTGCTCCTTGGGCTCTTTATGCATCAGTGAACTGGGTGCATAGTCACTTAAGTCTTTATGCTTCTCTTGATCCATTCTATGCTTCGAAAGACTGGAGGAGAGCAGCATTCCTCCATACTTCCAAGCTGGCAGCAGCTTCATTGTATAAACATACAAAGCAAATTTGGGGAATGGGGGTAGGGAGTCTGGTAGAAACTGGAGCCCTGATCCTGCAAACACTTACTGCCAGTCCCTAACTTTAAGCATTAGAGTAATCCCATTGATTAGCCACAGTGGGATGGAGTCAGGAAGCAACCACTATAAAAAAAAATGTCCCCATGGGAAAGGTGCTGAAATGCTATATCAAATTATTATTGTTCATCCATATTAGTATTGCCCAGAGGCTCCAATCAGAATTGGAGCCTCTTTGTACAGCACCCAGTACAATCACTATATATAGTCACAGCTTGGTGCTGGTTGACCAGCACTAGGTCCCTCACTATAGCATTAACACCATAAGGTGGAGGTTGAAGTGCAAAGCTGTAAGGGGGAAGCCAATGATCTAGCTGTGCTACCAGAAGAAAAGTGATCCCTAGCCATGTAAAGAAACTGCAAATTTGGTTAGGGATTGAAAAGGGCTGTCCATGACCCCACAGCTGCTGATTTTCTACATAGCCACTCTTTTGAGGAGAGGGTATACAATGGGACCCCAAAAACCTTGTGTGTTTCTTAGACAGCTTGTCCTTTTCTATGCTTTCCCAAGAACGTGAATTAATTTTGGGGGATGAGAGAGTTAGTTATGTCTTTCCAGGTAAAGAGTGACAATTGTCTCTACTATATGAGCCAGCATTGTTATAAAACGTGTAGGGAGCTTGAGGTTGGTTCCAAACTGGAACCAAATTGATCTTTCCCAGGCATTGTGGGAGAGACTTATTCTTTCACATGGCTCACACTTAACCCTTTGAAATGACTCAGAAGAACTCTTTTTGAAATGTTTATAAAACTGGGAGAAGAAGCCTTGGCATAGCCAAACTAAATAGAAAGAAATAGAATGGTTCTGTGTTAGTAGAACTACCTCAAGGATGAAGTAGTCTCTCAACATGCTAATGAAAAATGTTGACCTCTTCCTTGGCTTAGAACAAAGGAAAGCAGTGCTTGTCTCAAGTCAAGATGCTAACCTTTGGGAGACCAAGAAACACATTGTTCATTAGCACCCTAGGAAGTTGTGCCAAGTTATTAATGCCGCTGAAGAAATGATGAGTGTGAACTGAGAAAGCACAACAGTGTTATTAATATGGAGGGCTGTTTGAACATGATAGCCTGTAACCTCTGTCTCATAGCTCATACTAGTTCAGCTTTGTGTCTCCTGTGAAGGAGACGTAAAGTTACAAATTTTTTCTTTTATATGTGTTTGTTTTAATGGGAACTGAATTTGGCTATTAACGTGATGTAAGTGTGCTGGCAGAATGGCGTGGAAGATAAAATAGTCTTTACCCTGGGAGGAGGAAAAGAAAGCTGGTAAGGCTATGACTTGCCCAAAAGCACCTCTGACCTAAAAAAGCAGACCGTGATTGTGGCTTCTGCACACAGAGGAGACCAAACTGGTGGACATAGGTCCATGCTGTCACCATGAGTCCTCACACTTTAGTAGTGGTACAGCATGGTTAGCTGATGTTATACAGTGAAGTATGGGCACTAAAAATGTCATCGTGTGGAATGGCACAGGTCTGTCTTTAGCTTCCTCCAAAAGAGTTCCATATCTGAGTCTACAGTGCGTCACAGCATGCTCAAACATAATTTAGGTGTACAGCATTGATCTTGCTTACCTACTTTGTGGTTTAAAAAAGTGCCTTGTCTCTACTAGCATTTTACAATGACCTAGCTAATGTGCATTAGCTATCTTACTCTAAAAACAAAAAACCACCTCTCTTGTGGGAGAGGATTTAGCTGAGATTATTTCACTGACCTGTAGCATTTTTCCCAACCATCTTTATGGAGTTTCCCAGAAGGAGTTTGCCAAATTCAAGAAGATACATGAATGATTGTCTCAAGATCATTTATGGGGAGTTCCACTTTTTTCCCTCTAAACACCGGTGTTGCTGTATACAGGAGCATAGACTACTGCCTTTCCATCTTAGTCTAATGATTTCTATTCATATTTCTTCTATGGCAGACTCAGACGCGTCCTCAGGTGCACTCACCAGCTGCTTGTTCCTCCCTTTGATAATGGTTGTGAAAAGTCAAGGAAAAATTACACAGCCTGCCCTTGAGGAGATCCACACCTTAAATAATACTTGGTCAAGAATACTTTCCCTATGGAGACTGCAATAGTGCCTAGCACACAAGTACTCTCTTCTGTTGACCAATACAGTTTTGCAGCTCCAACATTTTCATATACTTTGTAACTTTCCAAGACAATTTTGTAACAAAAACAAATCTATATACTGCAAATATTTACTATGACAAAACTCAATATGACTTAAAAACCAGTCCTTATTTGAGAGAGATTCCAGAGAAACTTCTATAATTAACTCATTAGAAATAAAAATAGACATAGTGGCTGCCATTTAAAAAGTAACCATCTGCCAATTGTTCAAACTCAACTGTATCTGGCATGCTATGTTTTTCCTCCTCTTGTTAGATAATAACAGTGATATATCTGTGTGGTAACTAGGAAAACTTTTTTCCTTTTAATAGTGACCATTAACTACAATTGCATTGGTTCAGGAAAAAATGCAACTGTGGACAATTCCACTCCATCAGTGTATCAAATATGAACAATAGACCTGATGCTCAGCTGTGTCCAACCCCTTTGTTGCTTAGAGAGAGCAAAAAGGATGGAAAACAGCCAGATCTCTCTGTGGGGGTGGGGGAATCTGCAGCTGCTCAGAGCTGGCATAGCTACCCCTTAAGTTCCTCTCTCAGCCATGGCAAAGTACGGTGCATGGAGACAGTGGAGGCTACATGCTGACTCTGCTCAGCTGGCATGTAGTCACTTAGGAACCATCAGACCAGGCTTCTCTAATTTATACTGGGGCCCAAGATGGTGGAGATACAACCTGAGAATTGGGAAGGCATAGTCCATTTCCCAGAACTTCTATCCCATGCTATGATGAGCAGAAGCTCAGAACAGCAGAGAATCTCAGCCAATAATTCAGCTGCATGTATATGTTGTGTATGAATTTACTGCTGCTTTTGTGTTTAAGGATGTGCATTATTAACCCTTATAATACAAACATTGCATTATGCCACTCTAATGATTTTATGGATTACAATAATGCTGTTGCAGTATTTTGGATTATTCTAGAATCTATAATCATATGTAAACTAAGCACACAGCTGTGTTAAAAGAATGCTATTAAGGTTAAAGTCAAGCAGTCAAATTAGGAAATGCCATAATTAAGCTTGCCTATGCAATCTTAATTTGGTCCCATTGTGTATGCATTATGATAGTCTTTAATTACATGACTGTATCAAATACACAAGAGAGGAAAAGTAAAGTCTTTACAGGCAACCTTAATTTTAGTATTCCCCAACTTTTGAGTGCTTGACTTTGCAGCCTTAATTTTCTTTTAACATTGTACGTAATTGCTTTTTATTTTTAAATAAAAAAGCAAGGAAAACTGAAAACAAATTCCACCATGTAGAATCATAATGACATTCACATGGGTCATCAGCAGAGTTGAAAGCTTTTAAATTCACTACACAGACCTCTCCCCCTTGAGCTAACAGAGTAACTGATAGTTGCAGGTTGTCTTCAATGTGGATTAAAACTATCGGGAGCTGGAACTGGGACCCTTGGCCAGTTTTATAGGTATTTGCTGACAGCAGGGGAATCGAGAGACTCAGGATTCTTCAGTTCCATTCCAGTCTCTGGAGGGCAGTGTACTCTAATTGCCATCAACCTTTTGCCCATTTCCCCCAAACTTGACCCCTTCTGCACTTACTGTGTCCTAGTCTCCCCTCACCTGGCTTCCAGTCCCATTCTTTTTGTCCAACCAGTCAGTCTCCCTCCCACAACTCCCAGTTCCAATCTCTTTGCCCATCCCAGATATCAGTCCCCATTTCCCTCTTCCCCACCAGTGGCCTCGACTCCCATCCCCTCTGCATTTGAATCGGGTACCTTCCTCCTCTGTGCAGCCTTGGCAACAGCAGCGGGAGCATAGCAACAGGGTCCTTGCTTTCAGTTCTAATACATGGAACTGTAGCAGACCCCAGTGTATTACTACAATTGCAGGGAAAATCCTGATCAGCTTTGTGCTGGAGCATGCTCAGTGGAGACAGAAGCTCTGAGAAATTTAGCTGTGATGCTCTAGCAAGCTTCTACTGAGCATGTGCAAACTGGGATTATTTTAATAATTTGGCCAAATTTCACAGGGAAGGCAAAAGGCACATTCCTGAAATAAAGGCTTCCCTTCTATCAAATTTCAGTTGCTGTCCCCAAAGCATGGGGTGCTAGAGCATCTCAAAAGTAAAGGTCACCAGAATTTTTAACTAAGGACAAAATTATATTTTACTCTAACCTTGCTCTCAAACAGCTGAACAGTTTTGGATTCAAAACCAATTTCAACCTGAAGCAGATGCCTGACATGGAAAACTTCAGCTCAAATGGTTAAAATTTAGCCAAGTTCTAAGCTACTTTTAAAAAAGGGTGTTGTACAACACTTTCTAGTACAACTTTAATAGGTTATCAGAACATTCCAAGAAAGTGAGTGTGGGATTGTTAGCCATTTCTTTTTTTAATATCAAAATATTGAAATTTCCAGAGTCTGATCTTAAAAGGTTGATTTTTGCTTTTATCATGAGCTGCAAGATGCTTTCTGTATAATTGCTTGACATTTCAAATGTGATGCCATTTGATAAATTCTTGGCTATTCATGAAGGGAAAGGTTTTATGTCAAGTTTCCAATCTTGACCTCTCAAAACTTGCTAATACAGGACTTGACTAGTTTTATATTAACCTCCTCAAGTTAGGTTGTCTGATCTTTCAGAGAGGGTAGCTCATCTCTACTTTGTTTTTAAAGCATCTTTTTATCACTTGTTTGTGGCTTTTTATCTTCCTCCTCTGTATTAAGCTATTCTAATTAGAACAGAGCTTTGACAAATACCCTATTCTTGCACTCAGACATAATAATGCTCTGATTAATCTTTGTCAATAATACTATACCCATTTGAATTTAATGGACCTTTAAGAATTATATTTAATGAACAGTGAAAGAGCACGTTAGGACAAAGTCCCTAATGATCAACAGTACCTGTTAAGTAAATGAAAGTGGTGTTTGCTGTTGCCAGGAAATAGACTGGAGAAAAGGGGGGAAACTGCTACTGATTATTAATAAAAACCCCTTTCATACAACTTTTTAAAAATGTTTAACTTCTTGCTTGGATGGAATATCTGAATCTTCTGAGTCTGAGGTGCTAGAATTGGGTATTAGGACCTAGTCTATGTACTACTATTTTTTTCTCCACTCTGAGCAAATTCAGTTGCCTAAAATGAAGGAATATTTTTGGCTGGTGAGAGTAAAGTAGTATGTTACAGGCACAGGGAAGAGAACTGATTATCCATGGAGACTTTGGTCCAGATGCTTATCAGTTGCCAACAAAACTTTAGGGCACCATCCGCCCAGTGAGCTCTTAGACTCTGGAGTTGTTTCCCAAGGGGGGAAGGTAGAAGGCTTCTCCTCAGTCACTCAAAACTGGATATCAAGTTTGACAAATCAAAGCCTGGAGTGGAAGGGGTTGACTACATGACCTAATAAGCTTTTGGAATCTAAAACCTGATATACAAGTGAACACTTTTCTCTCAAAGTGATCACTCTGTGACTTCAGTCCTCATCCTCAAAGGAAACCTTCAGAACACTTTCAAAACATGACCCTGGAGTTTAAATTCATGACTCTGCTAGACACTAAAAATCTGGGACTGAATAGAGACACTGGATTTATGGTTTATAACAATATATAGAACATATATGAGAACAGCCATACTGAGTCAGACCAAAGGTCCATCCAGCCCAGTATCCTGTCTACTGACAGTGGCCAATGCCAGATGACCCAGAAGGAGTGAACCTAAAAGGTAATAATCAAGTGATCTCTCTCTCCTGTCATCCATCTCCACCCTCTGACAACCAGAGGCTAGGGACACCATTTCTTACCCATCCTGGCTAATAGCCATTAATGGACTTAACCTCCATGAATTTATCTAGTTCTCTTTTAAACCCTGTTATAGTCCTAGCCTTCACAACCCCCTTAGGCAAGGAGTTCTACAGGTTGACTGTGCGCTGTAGGAAGAACTTCCTTTTATTTGTTTTAAACCTGCTGCCCATTAATTTCATTTGGTGGCCCCTAGTTCTTATATTATGGGAACAAGTAAATAACTTTTCCTTATTCACTTTCTCCACACCACTCATGATTTTATATACCCCTATCATATTCCCCCCCCTTAGTCTCCTCTTTTCCAAGTTGAAAAGTCCTAGCCTCTTTAATATCTCCTCATATGGGAACTGTTCCAAATCCCTAATCATTTTAGTTGCCCTTTTCTGAACTTTTTCTAATGCCAGTATATCTTTTTTGAGATGAGGCGACGACATCTGTATGCAGTGTTCAAGATGGGGAGCATACCATGGATTTATATAAGGGCAATAAGATAGTCTCGGTCTTATTCTCCATCCCTTTTTTAATGATTCCTAACAGCCTGTTTGCAATAGCAGTCAAAAAAGCACACTGCATGGACATCTTCAGAGAACTATCCACGATGACTCAAAGATCTCTTTCCTGATTAGTTGTAGCTAAATTAGCCCCCATCATATTGTATGTATAGTTGGGTTTATTTTTTCCAATGTGCATTACTTTACATTTATCCACATTAAATTTCATTTGCCATTTTGTTGCCCAATCACTTAATTTTGTGAGATCTTTTTGAAGTTCTTCAGTCTGCTTTGGTCTTAACACTAAACTGCTCAAGATAGTTGTCGGCAAACTTTGCCACCTCACTGTTTACTCCTTTCTCCAGATCATTTATGAATAAGTTGAATAGGATTGGTCCTAGGACTGACCCTTGGGGAACACCACTAGTTACCCCTCTCCTTTCTGAAAATGTACCATTTATTTCTACCCTTTGCTCCCTCTCTTTTAACCAGTTCTCAATCCATGAAAGGATCTTCCCTCTTATCCCATAGCAACTGAATTTACGTAGGAGCCTTGTTTATATAACCCACTAACAACCCACCCTGATGGCTTCCCAGCCCCTTTCCTTTCCCCCTTGTGCCTGGAGGGGTGTTAACAGACCACTTCACCTTGGTTGGTACACTGAAATGTGTTAACTACTTATGCTAAGTAAACTGTTCCACATTATATTTAGCTGTGAGAGTACTTTCAACTAAGCTCTGTGTAAGCTCAAAAGCTTGTCTCTCACCAACAGAAGTTGGTCCAATAAAAGATATTACCTCCCCCATCTTGTCTCTCTAATATACTGGGACGGACAAGCCTACACCACCACTGCAAACGACATTGTCAAAGCACTTCAGCTGAGTGTGCAAGAAAATGATCCACATTAAAAACAAAAAGAAGCTTTCCATGATTAAGTTTCATAAGTGAGGTGCCTAGAGGCAGCTCACATCTCCCTGAGATCTTGGTGGCTCAAGTGGAGTATGCTTGTATAAACCCCACAACCCTTGATTTGGTAGCATTTTATGCCCACTTTGCACTGGTGTAAATGCCTGTATAAGGCAATGGAGAATCAGAACCGTTGCATCAGTCTAATGCAAACTCAGACAGTTGTGCATTAGCTCATATTGCACAGGTTTCAGGGGAGGGATTGTGGTTGGGGGGAGGGGGTTATTTTGTAGCTTTTGTGTGGCCATAAGGGCTAGAAACACTTATTTTAAATACAGCAGAACTGGATGTGTCCACCAGAGAAGGTCAGGAACAGCTTTCTTGCTCACTGTGAGGTGTAGACTGGAGTGGTTGCTGGTTTAACTTAAAATATTGAGAGATTAAGGCTCAGGAACAGGACTTGTGGCATTTTACACATAACTGTGCATTGTACTTTTTGCTGCACATGGAGCAACACACATTAGAAATTTAAATACAGCACTTGAACAAGTGAGTAAAAAAAAGTATTTTCTAGAGTATTAGAAACTTTATTTAGACTCTCTGCAAACTGAATAGATGGCAGGAAAACAAGAGGAATGGTGTATTCCTTAAGTACCAGGGCCAGCTAACAGGAAGGCTTCTTATTGCAGGACTGGGGCCTATAGGATATTCTTGGCTACGTATGGATACTAGAGCTGGATGAATAATTCGTTTTTTTTTTTGCCTTTTTTCTGACCGCAAATATTCCCTAAACCAGATTGTGAAAGTCTCAAATTCATTCATTGATTACAAATGCTTTACGGAATGCAGCAAGAAATTCACAATGTTGGATCCACATCTTCTATGGATGATGAAGGCTGGGGGGAAGCATCTTTGGTGGTGGTTGAGTTACTCAAGCAAACACCAAAAGGCCAGGAAGCAGGGGTAAAATAACACCATAACTTCTCTCATTCCCCAGGCTTAATATTTCTTCAATTTGGCTTAGGAGAAGGTGAGTGTGATGGGTTCAGTCACAGAGATTCCCTTGGGACTGTTACCTGATATGCTGAATTACCTCTGAGCCCATTTTCCCTGTCAGCTTAGGACTCCAGAACCTGCCTTGTTGAGCCAGACACGCTAGCCTGCTGCAACACAGACCCAGGGTCCGGGCCATGCCCCCAAAGCTGCAGACTTTAACCAAAAACTGCTCAGCAGATCATCTATCTCCAGCACCCAGACACTCAGCTCCCAATAGGATCCAAACCCCAAATAAATCCATTTTACTCTGTATAAAGCTTATAAACTCAAATTGTTCACCCTCTAGATTGCTGATGGAGAGCTATGCACAGCTGTTTGTTCCTCCAGATATTAATCACTTACTCTGGCTTCAGTAATAAACAAGTGATTTTATTAAGAATAAAAAGTAGGGTTTAAGTGGTTTCAAGTAATAACAGACAGAGCAAAGTAAGTCACTAAGCAAAAACATGGAAGTCTAAACCTAATACATTAAGAAACTGATTACAGGTAAAATCTCACGCTGAGAGATGTTCCAATAAGCTTATTTCAAAAACTAGACTCCTTCCCAGTCTGGGCCCTATCCTTTCCCCTGGTACAGTCCTTGTTAGTTTCAGTAGACATCTTAGGTGGAAACTAAGGGTTTTCTCATGACTGGCAGCCACCTTTGTTCTATTCCACCCCTTTTATAGCTTTGGCACAAGGCGGGAATCTTATCTCTGTGGGTCCCTACTCCTCCTTCTAACTGGAAAAGCACCAGGTTTAAGATGGATTACAGTGAGACCCCAGCCCCCATTCTTCCAGGGCTGGCCTACATGTACCCAGGAAGGTTTGCAAGTAAACGGAGCCATTTACAAACAATTGCCCTAGTCAATGGGAGCCATCAAGATTCTAAACCACCATTACTGGCCCACACTTTGCATAGTTACAGTAGGACCTCAGCATTATACTTTATATTTCTATCTTCAGATACAAGAATGACACATGCATACAAATAGGATGAATACACTCAGTAGATTATAAGCTTTGTAATGATACCTTACAAGAGACCTTTTGGATAAAGCATATTCCAGTTACATCATATTCACACTCATAAGCATATTTCCATAAAACATTATGGTGTGCAATGTCAAAATGATGAAGGAAGAACAGAGGTGGGGTTCATTGGCACAGAAAAGGTGGCTGTTGGGAGAGTAATAATAAGTAAGATCTGAGATGTGGCTAGGGCCACATTTGTGGGTGAGGACAAGAATCCTGATCATGAATTGGAAAGCCAGAGGGCTTCAAAGTGGAGGAAGATAACCTAGACTAAGCATTAGGGCAAGAAGCTGACTTTAGCCACTGTGTTCTGAATAAGCTAGTAGGGGGTGAGATGGGAAGGAGGGAAAACAATAAGGAAGTTGCAGTAGTAAAGGCCTAAAAGTTTGGATACTCTGTTCCTCTCTTGCCCCCCTGCCTCCATTCCCCACTTCTCCAGCTTCCAGGCACAGAGAAGGCGGCTCTTTCAAAGAAATTGTGCCAGACCAATTTGATCAGACTCCAGAAGTAGTGGATGAAGGGACTGCAGTCAGTACTGTCTGGACTTGAATAGTGTTTGTTCAGTGCCTTACAAAATCTTACTGGAAAAATTAATTAAAATTGCCTTAGCTAAGGGCACTGGTAAATGAAAAGAAACTGCCAGCAGGACTCTAACCAAATGGCAATGGTGTAAAGTAATATGTGGAAGTGGTGTGGGGATGGATTTACTGGACTCCTGCAAGGATCAGAATTAAACCCAATTTAATTTAGCATCTTTATTACTGAGCTGGAAGGTGGCATAAACTTGCAGAAGACACTGACCTGCACGGTGTTGGGAGGACAGAAATAATGGAAGAGGAACAGTAAATGTTAAATGGAAGAAGGAAGTAGGAGCATAATAAATGTGGAAAAGATGTGCTAATACATCTGTGAAAAATAATCACATCAATATTCAATAGCACAATGATACTTGGAAAGCAGCGGCTATGACACAAACCTCTTACAAAAGGAGTGATATGGAAAGCAAGCTAGATAATCAGCTTGCCACCTAATGTGATGGCAGAAACAAAGGCCAATAGATGGCTGCATTCCCAAACTATCTGCCTATTGAGAAGTGAGGGATAACACTCTGGGGGCAGAGGCCTGGAGCTGGCCTGGCTGCCTGATTAGCCCACTCCCTGCACTTCAGGAAAAAGGTGGATCTTAATTAACTGACTCTTGTAAAATAGGGCATTAGGGATGACAGGGAGGGGACTGCAAAAATATCCAGGAAATGGAAGTGCCTGGATGGTGCTCTCGATGGCTTTCCTGCTGGAAGGAACTTCTCCAGAAAACCACACAGTATTTAACACAATTGCACAGCTTCCC
This sequence comes from Malaclemys terrapin pileata, assembly GCF_027887155.1. Lineage (NCBI taxonomy): Eukaryota > Metazoa > Chordata > Testudines > Emydidae > Malaclemys > Malaclemys terrapin. Next base: position 97,856,013 of record NC_071510.1, on the reverse strand, counting down.
TGGGAGCAGGAGCTGGTACCACAATGATTCTCTGTTGGCCTGAAATTGGCCCTCTGCTGCCACTATTGAAAGCTGAGGCAGGGAATGTAATAGCCAAGAGGGCACTGCAGTGGACCTGTACAGCCTGTTACACTTGACTAAACTACACATATGCTTATCCAATATTTAAAGGGTGAATAAACACCAAGGGCCTGGTTCTTTATACCTGTCTGTCAATGTAAATGATACAATTTATTCCTATTTAAGGTTATCCACACTCACTTCAAGGCCACTTTACTCTGTCAGAGTGGGGTAAAGTCTCAAGTGTAAGTGAGACTCAGGCTCCAAAAGTATGAAAACAACAGAGTGGGGGATTTTTTTCAGCTGCTATAAGGTCATAAAAACAAAGTAATCAAAATAGATTGAAGAAAGGGAAGATACAGGGTAGGATTTGCAAATGCACTTACATGAGTTAGAAGACTAGGCCTCATTTCCTGTGTGACTAAGGTGCCCAAGTCCTATTGGCTTCAACCTCACTTTAGGCACTTTTTGAAAATGTCACCCTTAGCCTGTTAAGAAATATTTCCTAAGAGTGAGGGCTTCTCTAAAACAGTAAGAGATCTATTAGTGTCAAGGGAGGTAGTGGAAGAATTGTTGTTACCGAATACAACATAGGGAGAAGCCTTCCACGGGAAGAAGGATGGTAATGTAATCTAATATGCCTGTCTCTAATTTCTATGATTGCTTGGGGGGAGTGGGAGACATGGTTATGAAAATGTATTAGATAAATACAAAAAAGCGGCAAACTTTTGTTTAAACAGGATCAATAAAAGTAAAGAAAAGCATGATTAATGACAATTAAAAGTTAGCTGGAAATGATCATTAGTTATTTGGATTTCTACAAACAGATGGATAAATAAAGTGCCTCTCATAAGCTCTAGACTCCCTTTGTGGTTATTTAAAAACAAAATAAAACAAAGACAAATGGGAGTAACTAATGGAACCTTACAGACCATAAGAAGTGAGTTTAAATGCCTCACCCACCTTCCCTAAGTAGTGCTCCTCTACGCCATCTCTCTCCCAAAAGCCCCCATAAAGAGAAGAACTTTCAACGTAACCTGAAATTATTTGAAACCTCTTAGTCTGATTTGACCCTGTAAGCAGCAATGTCTTCTTTTAAATAAGAACAGTCCTATTAGTGAAATTGGGTTCTTTACACTATGGAAGAAGTGATTTAGTAGAAATGTATAAAGTCTGGACAAGGGTCAATATGAGCTAAGAATATTTTACAGTGAAATTTCACAGTCCAAACTATTTTGGCCATTTGACCAGAAAGAACTGGACTGTGAAATGACTGTGCAAACAAAATACGTTAGAACTATGCTTGTCAATCAGGTACAGGGCTGCTTTTAAATTGGATATGTGCACCAACTGTTAAGGGAGCCAAAAAAGCTAGACATAGTCACACAAAAAGATATGACTGAATATACCTTGCAAAGGTAGAAGATTCAGGGAATTTGTAATCACCATCTTTTTATAATTAGGATTAAAATGAAAATGGAAGTTAAAAGAGAAAAGCAAAAAAAATAAATAAATAAAATAAAATAAACACACTATAACCTGAGTAAGATAAAACAGCATGAGGAACCAAGGGAAATGGAAGACAATGACTGTATATGCTGTAGCCTAATTTATAGATTATGTATTAATTATATTGATTATTTAAGAATCCCCAGTTTTCACTTTGAGGGTTGACAGGTTCTTGTCCCAAGATAAGGCCCAGTATTATTCAAATTATGATATAATTGGGAACAGGAGCAGCAGAAGTGCCCTAAAAGTGGGGGGGGATCCCAGACGCCCAAACCCTGGCCCGCCTAACCACGCTGCACCACCTCTTCGCCCAAGGCCTCGTTCCCACGCCGCCTCTTCCCTCAAAGACCCTGCCACCGACTCACTCCTCTCTGCCCCTTCCCCCCGTCACTCACTGTTATGGCTGGTAAAAAGTGGGGGGCTGTGGTCCCCTGGCTCCCCTTGTTCTGGCACCCCTGGTTGGGAGCCCCAATGTGCACAGTTGCAACAACTCACACTGTAGGAACTCTTCTATATTTACAAATAGTTTATTAATACATTTAGCACAGTCACGAACACCCAACTCAGTAAGGTAAATAGAGATACCACAGAATGTACATCTGTACATCCATATATTCACATCATCCCTTGCAGAACAACCTGAAATGTTAGCCATCATCTTCCTCATCACCATCACCTTCCCCATCATCACCAATGGGCATCATTCTGGCACCTCCTAAGGACCACATCTCCTCCTCCTACTGCCCCTAAGCTGGGATGCAGCTTTTATAATATGATACGCTGACGCCACTATGTTTGATGTATATTCAGTAGGGGTATTTCCCCTTTTCCTTATTTGTATTCCCTCGCCTTACTACTGTTGGGAGTGTCTTTCTTCTATAGGTTAGTATATCAATGATTTCAACGTATTATTATATACGTCAATTCATGAGCATGGCCCTCTTGTGGTTAGGAATTTGTGGATGTAGCTCATGTACCTGTTATGTACGTCAATTTGTTGTCATGCCACTCTTGTGGTTGGGTCATGTTTCTGTAGTCAGAAATTCCCCTTAAACACTCTATTTTCAGCTCCCCAGTACTTGGGATTTTCCATTGGGCCATTTATCTGTTCAAAGTTCATAGACCTCAAACCTTATGCTAACTAGGTGAAGCTAATGTCTTACAGGATACAGGCCTGTAGGTTCCTTGCATTACTGCTGAATATAATAAAAGCAGAATATAATGCAAGGCAGTGAATATAATAAAGGCAAGCTAGCCCACTAGGCTACAATGCAAAGGTAAAGCATGCTGATTAACAACAAAATATTATACAATTAAGAGATTTATTGTACTGTATAGAGTAAGAGGAAATAGGAAATATCTTTGAATGAGGAATGGACCATAGCTTCAGTCTGAAATGTTTAACTACAAGGAAAGATAGGTAAGGGTCAGTCTGCCAGGATTCTAGACATGGAAGAAAATATCTAACAAAACTTCCTGAGTTATCTGAGTAAATGATCTGGCCTAATCCTGAAAACACTCTCGCAGAACAAGTAACCCCGCAATGCAGCTATGTCAGTTTCCACTAGTTGAAGCTCTGGCCCAGTGTATTCAGAGTTCAAACTTTTTGATGTACAACACAAACACTGACGCTGTCCTGAAATAGTCTGCAGGAGATCATTACAAATGATTCAGAATTAGCATTAAAATTATGTCCGTCAAACAAGAGCACATTTCTGGGTGTAAACATGCAGCAAACACATGATCTGTTTAACTTACATTGGAACTCAATGACTTTGAAGAGGCTACACTGTCAAAAGAAAATGCATTTGCTAAATTAGCTAGGGATATACAGTGAAACAGAGCAAATACATTAAAATTGTTTTGGCGACATTAGGCTTTTGGTTTAATAAGTGATTAATTCAGTGCAATGTAAACAAGTTAGGTAATGAGACTATGAGCCAAATATAGTCAGACTATGGGGAATGCTTATTCTCCTTTCTATGTATACAGGGATTTATATGCACTAGTTAACTCCTAATAAACCACTGTAAGTTAGATATGTAGAATGAATCCCTTGTAAAAAGGTCCCTTATAGCTTCAAAGGACAAACAGTGTAATGGCAAAGAAAGGCTAACTCTAAAATCCTTGTCAGTGTTGCTCAAAAGTGAGAGAGAAAACAAATCACAGGTGTGTGTAATGAGGCTCTCTACAATAGGGGTAGGGTTGCCAGGCATCCAGTTTTCAACCAGAACGCCTGGTCAAAAAGGGACCCTGGTGGCTCTGGACAGCACAGCTGACTGGGCCACTAAAAGTCTGGTTGGCGTGGGGCTGGCAGGCTCCCTACCTGGTTCCATGTGGCTCCCAGAAGTGGTGACATGTCCCTCCAGCTCCTAGGTACAGGGGCTCCGCGCATTGCCCCTACCCCAAGTGCCAGCTCCACAGCTCCCATTGGCTGGGAACCGCAGCCAATGGGAGCTGCAGGGGAAGTGCCTGTGGATGGGGCAGCATGCAGAGCCCCCTGGCTGCGCCTACGCCTAGAATCCGGAAGGATGTGCCACTGCTTCTGGGAGCACCTGAGGTAAATGCCGCCCAGAGCCTGCACCCTGAAACCCCTCCCACACCCCAACCCCCTGCCCCAGCCCTGAGCCCCCTCCCATACCCAAACTCCCTCCCAGCCCCATACCCCACATCCCCTCCCACCCCGCAACCCCCTGCCCTGGCCCTGAACCCCCTCCTACACTCTGAATCCCTCAGCCCCACTCCCCAGCCTGGAGCCCCCTCCTGCACCCCAAACCCATCATCCTTGGCCCCACTCCAAAGCCCGCACCCTCAGCCGGAGCCCTCACCCACTCCTGCACCCAGTCCCCTTCCCCAGCCCAGTGAAAATGAGCAAGCGAGTGACGGAGAGAGGGTGGATGGCATGGGGGGGCCTTGGAGAAAAGGTGTGGTGGGGAAGCCTCGGGGAAGGGGCAGGTCAAGGGTCTTCAGTTTTCTGCAATCAGAAAGTTGGCAACCCTAAGTAGGGGTGAAATCCTGGCTCAGCTGAAGTCAGTGGTAAAGCTCCTATTGACTTCAGTGGAGCCCAGGATTTCACTCTAAGACTATGGAGCAGGAGTTCTCAAACTTCACTGCACCGCAACCCCCTTCTGACCACAAAAATTACTACAGACCATAGGAGGGGGGAACGATGCCTGAGCCTGCCCGAGCCCCACTGCCCTCGGCAGGGGAACCAAAGTCAAAGCCTGAGCCCCACTGCCCCAGGTGGGGAGGGGGCAAAGCTGAAGCCCACGGGCTTCAGCCCCAGGCGGAGGGCCTGTAACCTGAGGGCAGTGTGGCTGTGGCTTCGGCTTCAGGCCCAGGTCCTAGCAAGCCTAACGCCAGCACTGGTGACCCCATTAAAATGGGGTTATGATCTACTTTGGTGTCCCGACCCACAGTTTGAGAACCGCTGCTATAGAGTTTTCATTGCATATTCCCTGACAGAGGTAGCTTTCTCACGGTTTCAAGCATTATAATAAAAAGATTTTCAGAATTTCTTGTACAGTTGAATTCACCATATTATGGGAATGACCCTTATGCACCAGAAAAAGTATGTCAAAGGCAGCTGAAACTCATAATATCTGAAAGCGCATTATCACGGTGAAAAAGGACAGACATTCTCAGAGCCAATTTTCAGCTAAGTTAAAGATCATACCATCTGATTCAGAACAATTTCTACCCTGCTTGCCCAGAGGAGCCATCACTGGTCAAAGGGCAACCAGCTTAGTGTGAGTTTGGGAAGTGCAATTTCTTTTATTTAAAAAAAAAAAAAAAAAAAAAAAAAAAAAAAAGACTTGGTCCATTTAGCTTATGCCGTACAAGGCAAAGATATTGATCTCCTGAAAGTACAGGATAGGATACAAGGTCTTAAAAGAAAAAGGTACAGATTGCTGACCACAACTAGTGCAACATACTAGTTTGAAAAAAGAACATAGGCTGAAAATGAAGAACAGGTTAGTTTTAAAGCATTCCAGGCAGATTTCCATTACTCAGAAGGTATCTGGAATAAAGTGCCGAAGTCAGCACTGGAAGTAAACACTGTACAGCAGCCCAAGAGGAAACTCAGCATCTTAGCAAAAGAAGAGACAGAAAGGGAGAACCATTGACTAGAGTGCTAAGCTGAAACTTTCTTACATTTAAAAGAGCAAATTCAAGAAGGAATATATAGCAGGCCAAATTCTCTGCTGACTTCAGTGGAGCTGATTCAATTTGCGTCCGCCAAGAATTGAGCCCAGCTTCTCTTATTTTCCTGTTGCGTGATCCAATTAATTATCCTCAAACTACCACCACGGGGTCACCTAAAAGAGGTTCAGATCATGAGGCTGAACTGAGGACATGGTCCCTGCAAAGTGCTCTATTTCAAAACATATCCTGGAAAAAGTTACCCACGAGAAGTGTATTCAGAATACAACATGCTGAGTTGTTGGCAGAGAAATAATAATGTCCTCACTCTTGAGCTTGGTGAAGTTTAGTGCAATGCAAATTCATACAAATCTCACAGTGCTCATGAGTCACAATAATAAGCTGTTGCTTCTCATTTCCTGCTGAGAAGAAAGCCTTTTAGGAAGAGGCTGTACAGCTGACGAATCTTTCTTAGCTCTGTATTGCCACTTCACTTCTTTTCCAGGAAAAGCATTGAAGAAAATGCTTTCTGGTTTTTCCAGCACCCACTGTAAAGTAAGTGAACTCAACTTTAACTCATCTGTTTGCATGGTTTTCTGAAAGCAATGCTGGGGGGAGAGTATCTCAAATTACATTATGGTGACATTAAAGAGATGCATCACTATATTAGTCAGCCCCAATGTAACATCAGCCCTTACCAGGATTCCAGGAAAGGGCTGACTGGGAGGGAATAATGAGAATAAGGGTTACATTCTAGAGTATCCAAAATGCAACCCTTCTGCCAGGTGGTGTTGGTAGCAACAAGGGCTGGGTTCAATATCTACAATTTCCTCTTAATATACAGACTAGAACCAGTTCAAGCCCCCAACCAGGAACCTCAGAAAACTACACACCATATCTGGGTGCCTCTGAGAAGCAATACTTGCTCATTCAAAAGCACTGAGTCCCCTAGGATATGTCTAAACAGGAAAGAAAAACCCATAGCTAGCCTATGCCAGCCAACTCAGGCTGCAGGGCTGTTTCATTGCTGTGTAGACTTCCAGGCTTGGGCTGGAGGGGGGTCTAGGATCCTACGAGGTGGGAGGGTCCCACATTTTGGGCTCCAGCCCAAGCCTGGAAATCTACATAGCAATGAAACAGCCCTGCAGCCTGTGTTCCTGAGTCGGCTGGCACAGGCCACTCACGGTGCTGAAGACCTACCCCTAAACGCATAGACTTTTAGGCAAGAAGGGACCATCGTGATAATCTAGTCTGACCTCTTGCACATTGCAGGCCACAGAACCTTGCCCACACACTCCTGTAATAGACCCATAACAGGATATACTGATTAAAAGAGGAGGGAACACAGTATTAAGTGGGGGGAAACACTGCAACAATGATTCAAAAGTAAACACCCACCCCACACTATCTTGGGCAGCAGTTCTTTGCCTCACTTTCTCCCCTTGCTGTGTGAAAGTCTGATGGATGAGTGTCTCTTTAACAAACAACTAACCTTTTCCCTCTACTATACCCCACTCACTGTTGGTTGCTTGAGGCCAGGAAAGTCCCAGAATCCAGGGGTGCATTGGAGAACTGGGGCTGAGCAATGCCTCCACCGTTGCTCACCACTGTCGCTGCCATCTCTGCTTGCTGCTGCCTCTAGCAGCATTGCTGTGTTCTGAGGTTCCACCACTTGATCCAGTTCTTAGTGACTTCACTGGTCACCAGGAACCTCGCTGCTGCATCTTCTGCATTGCCTTTCACCACAACACTGTCCTCATGTCAAGTCTTGGGGGCTCAACTCCTTACTTAGATTAACTTATCAGTGATTTCAGCTCTAGTGATCACTAAGAGGAAATAAGTCTGAAGAAATTGAGTCTAATCACCTCTGTTTCTAAGCACTAGATGAAGAGGATCAAATGGAATCTAGTGTCTCTAAACAGAGTCCACACCACGAGGTAGGAACACCTATTCCCACCCACTCTGTCCTTCACATAGAGTTGACATTACTACCCCCACTTACCAAGCGAGGTACAGTTTGGGTGACTCCCTGAATTAGAGTTCAAAACATATGTTTAAATGTTCATGTCTGACTAATGAATAATTGTGAAGGAAATTTTAGTGACAAATGAAATTAACTACCACAAATCTATACTTCATATTTTTGAAACTGGATCCATATCACCTTGCTTTGCATTTACAACCAGCTATGAATAATAATATACTAAAATCTGAGGAAACTGATATTGCTTAAAGCAAATCCTGTCTCGTGTGTACATAAAGAATAATTCATAAACTGGAAGAAGTTTTAAATATAAACCAACACAGTGCTGATTCAAGTTAAAGAACAGAATATTCTAGTCAATATCATATCCGAGTGTGTCATGGATGGCTTTGCTTTGCCTTTGTTATGAAAGATTAATGGCAATGCCTTAATATGTCTTTAGGAACATAATGTAATATAAAATATTGTTTTCTAGCATCTTGAATTTCCGTGAGCAAATATTATGCCTTGAAGTAATTAATTTAAATTAATAACACCATGCTTTGTGTGTCACCTACAAAAATAAGTTAGAAGAATATTAATTAGTTTGCAAAGTCATGTACTAGAAAGCTAGGAAACAGAAGAATTTAGGTTTTCCATGCAATCTTAATTCTGTCCTCTTATCCCTATGCATTATCATATAGTCTTTATTACATGATCACATACTATGTTTTCCATTATTTTTGCCTCATTCAGTGCACAGGATGTATAGTGCTCAAAGAAGGAGGCAACTATTCAATATTTTTATCCTCATTACTTGATCAGTTCCCCTCAATCTCATTTAGTGCACACTATCCATCGCCTCTTCAATGAATATAGAATTATTAATTTCCTTGTGGTCTTTTTCTAGAAAGCTCCTCACTGTGATAGGAGTGCCTCAAAAACATTCATCAGTTCTCTCCTGTGAGATAAGAGCATTATTATCCCTCATTTACAAAAGGGGAAGTTGAGACAAAGACTTCCTGGAGGCCATTAGTAGCAAAGCCAGGGAGTTATTCAACCCAACTTCCAAACCCTGTGCTCATTCTTCCAAAGCACACTGCAGTGCCTGACACTTCAGTTGCTATTGTAAGTGTTCAGCCTTTCTGCAAACCAGGCCCTGATGTTTTAAGCTGGGCACCCAGAAAATGTGTACCATAGAACTAGTGGCCACCTGCCACATTTTTGGTTTAAATAACTTGCTTAGCATCTCCTCAGAGGACTGTGGCAGAGGCAGGGATAGAACTAGGGTTTCCTGTGTGGCATTCATATCCCTTAGGCTAGGTCTACACTAAAGGGGGGGGGGGGGGGGTCGATTGAAGATACGCAAATTCAGCTGCGCGAATAGCGTAGCTGAATTCAGCGTATCCTATTCGACTTACCCCACTGTGAGGATGGCGGCAAATCGACCGCCGTGGCTCCCCAGTCGATGGTGCTTACTCCTCCTGGCGAGGTGGGAGTAAGCGCGTCGATTCGGGGATCGATTTATCAGTCTAGATGAGATGCGATAAATTGATCCCCGAGAGATCTATTTCCTGCTGAGCCAGGCAGGTAGTGTAGACTAGCCCTTAGCTGCAGCCTATCCTTCTTTTCTTGCTTTCATTTGCCCTGATCTCTGCACGCCTTCCAACATCTAGAGCACAAGGCAGGCACCTGCAAACAGCATCATTCACTACACAGCCCTGTTTCATTCCCTGAGTACTGTCCATCCTGTATTCTAAAGCAGGCTGCCTGCTCCTAGGGTTCCTGTACAAAGTGCGCTGTTGCTAATGCTGCTTCATCCTTAGATGAAAATGTCCATGTTCAGTTATTTTGGCACTTTGCCAGAATTTTGCTGTGACCAAAAGCAACAGAGGGGGAAAAGGAGACTTTCTGATTTCTATCTGAGTCAAATCTGAATGGAATTTCTTGGGACAAAATAAAAAAGGCACCTTTCTGTCCTCGGCCATGCCAAATTTCAAAAGCCTGTTGCAGTGGAGGAGTTATAGATTCTGTAAAGAGGTCACAAGACTCTCTTTTTATAATGGAAAAAATGTAGACAGCCTAACTATAGTGGCCACTATCAGCTCCCCACTACAGCGTGTGTGTCTGTTCCTGTTGAAACTATGGAGCAAACTTAAAGTAGACAACAGATAATTAATCAAATTGGGGATTTTTAAAGACGTGTTATTACCATTGGTCTTACGTGCTGCATAAGGCCAGGTTTGGGCCCTCTGCTTGAGTCTGAATTTCAGCCTAAGATTCTGAGCACCTGTAATTCCAGGTTAAAGTTAATGAGATTTAAGGGGGCACAGCATCTCACAGAATGGGACCCTTAAATTTGAGTACCAAATATGTGTACTCTTGATGTCTGTAATGAAACAGGACTAACATCTGAGTAGCCATGGTGATTTGTTTGTAAATATCTAGATAGAATAGAAAACCAAGTAGTGATGCTTGCTTTTTTTTTTTTCCTGAGTCATCCATAGCTGAGGGTCCCTAAAATAGTTATTAGGTTGCTTCCTGCCACAACAGCCTCTTCTAACACAGCTGCACAGCATTCATTTGGAAGTGCTTGGTAAAATCACTCCACTAGCAGTAACAGTATTTCAGTCTGTATGTGTGTATTAAATGAGAAACAGCAAGCAGAATTCAATTCAATTAGCTTTGAATGTGAATATCTTTCCTTGTCATTCACTTTTTAACTAAAATCTGCTGTCTGGTCAAATGCATTTTTGTTTAAAGCCACAATTTTATTTTATTTTCTTAACTCTTTTTCCTTCTTTACCTCAGCGTAGCTCCTGGAGTTGGAACATTGAATCTCTAGCAGGAAAACTAGTGATTTTCTGTAGCAGTATTTGATCTAAAGGGGATTTATTCTGTGTGCAAAGTAACTTTTATTCATTATTGGGAGCTGCAGAATAGAACCCTGAGGGACAAAATCTGCCTTTGAATGCACCCAGGCAACTCCCATTTATTGCATGGATATTTGACAAACTCTCTAGGGTTCTTTTTTACTGACCAATCTACCATTAAGGAAAAAGTAAATAATAGTCACTGTTGGTAGGAGACCCTAAAATCCAGTGTTTAGTTCTCCCTCTCTTGGCTCTGCTGCAGAAGTTAACACAGTTAACTCAGTGGATTTCTGCTGTGGCCCTATACTGATAATGATGTTGATGCACAAAGGATTTGATATGGGGAATTGGGTGGTTGTAAGGACTAGTGGGCAATGGAGCCTTCCATCTCTAGGTAATCTGATTGAATATGGTTCAGATCAGTAGTGACTTACTGTTGTCATATGATGGCTGTCCAAGACTATGTCAAATGATTTGGCAAAGGCTCATTCTTCTGTACATCATACCAACCCACATCACAAAAACCATCACACTTGAATGAGAAAGATATGAGTGAACATGAAGAACAATCTACTTTTTCATACTTAGAAGTGGTCCCACTAGATTAGGACTGATTTTAGGCTGAGTGGTGTGGGAAAGCATGGACAGCAGAAGTACCCATTCCTTTTTTTTTAAACAGATGGTTTAGGCTTAGCGGACCAGCACTCTGTATTACAGAGTGGCTGGATCCTTTAAGTCAAGCAGGTCCAGCTGGGCTGATGACTAGGCAGGTGCACCCAGGTTTGGCCTAATGAGAGTCTGGGTGACACCTGAGTTAGAGGATAAGAAGAGAGCCGCACAGTGCCAGCTGGGATGGAGGAAGTTGTAGAAGTATAGCCCTAGACAGAGCAGGCCCTAAGGAGAGCTAGTTCCTGTAGAGCGTTCCCTGGCTTGGTTGCCAGAAAGAGTAACTGGAAAGTTGCTTGTAATGTTGGGGAAGAAGGTAGGCAGGCCCAGGATAGGCAGGTGAGGAATATAAAAAGACTGTGATATCCTTCCATCCCAGGCTATCATTCTGGCCAACTATTTCATTTCTGAAGGAACACTGAGGGCCTGAGGAAATGGGGATGGAGTACCTGAAGAACCTGGGGTGGAGAAGGAGAGCTTGGCTGAGGATTTTAAGTTGGGTCATTAAGGCTTGCTTTAGGACTGTGTGCAGTGTTATCTGGAATATTAAGAAAGCAACCCTGTGGCAGATTTATATGTGGAAAAAGGTGTTAGTGGAGTAATTGCTGAGACTTCTGGGGAGAGGTTGTCTAGTCATGGCTCTGGCCTGACAGGCCACAGTTGGCCACCAGAATGTATTCTGAGATTGGCATAAGCAGAGGGCTTGTTAAGAGGCTTACATAAGCAATAAATGTAAGCTTTATTTTAAGTACCCTTTTTAATTTGTGGCTGTCCTTACTCCTGCCATACATCCTTAAAGCTACATGCACAATTCAAAATGTGGGATTTTTGTTCCATAACTCCCATAGTGCTAATGGCCTATGCTTCATGGGGAGGATACCCTGCTTAGACCCTAGTCCCAAACGGTATGCAAATTTAATCACCAAGTTGCCTGTTTACCAAGGTACTTGATGTAACTCTAACAATGTCACTAGTACCATTTAAGCTACTTGCATGATTAAGTACTTGTCTAATATTAAGCATGGGAGCAGTCCTATTGGTTCTGAGTGTAAGTACCTTGTTGAATTGGGGTCTTACCCTTCCTCAGAATAGACTCAGACTTTAAGGTCAGAAGGGACCATCATGATCATCTAGTCTAACCTCCTGCACATTGCAGGTCACAGAACCTCGCCTGCCCACACCTGTAATAGACCCGTAACCTCTGGCTGAAGTCCTCAAATCATGATTTAAAGACTTGAAGTTACACAGAATCCATGATTTACACTAGTTTAAACCTCCACATGACCTGTGCCCCATGCTGCAGAGGAAGGCAAAACACCCTTGCCACTAAGCAGGAGCCAAAGTGCGCTCCATTCTCCATATCCTCTTTCAGATATATAACAGGACACAGAGATTGTACAGGTGGGTGTATTCAAGAGTTGCTGTGGGTGGGACTCACTAGTTAAAGGCTCAGCAATCCCAGTGCATGATGGTGAATACACCTGTGAACCACTCCATCAAGCTCCACTACACAAGGTGCAGCCAGTGCTGAATGGCTCAGACATAGGTGCTGGAACTAAGTGTGCTGCCGCATCTCCTGGCTTGAAGTGGTTTCCATCCTATACAAGGTTTACAGTTTGGTTTAATGGCTCTCAGCACCCCCACTATACAAATTATTCTTAGCACCCCTACTCTACAAATTACTCCTGGGCTCAGGTTCACATATCCAGAGAGTGAAAACCAATGTCCAGGTGTTCCTTTTCCCTTACACACTGGGTAAACCATCACATGTTCTATGGGAGCAGCCAGGAAATGTAGCTGCATCTCTAAGTGCTATGACCCAGTAGCCATGGCAACTACAGTGTTCTGATAGATTACTCAGTCAGAAGCAGGACTCCAATAATTTACACTGTCCCTTCCTGACCATGGAATCCAGAGCATTGTGCTACATTACTGCTTTATTGGCTCCATAGCTAAACAGGCACAAAAAATAAGGCCCAGTATATCTTTTATTCAAGAAAGATGTTTACATTGGCATGGATCCTTTAGTACGCCTCCATTGTAATGTCACTGAATCCATTCTCCAGGCAGTCTGTGAAGCATTTTAACATGTTATACATAACAAAGCAGACTTCCATCTTCTACCTGCTAGTACTCTCTCTCTCTTGCCTTGTTGTTATAAAACAGCAGGGCTAAGCCTGTTCTTTAACACACTCCACAGGTTCACTAGCTTTCCCACATTTTGCTGGAAGATTTCCTCCTCTTGCTTGAGAATAGCATTCCTCTCAGAGAAATCAGATGCTGGTTGGTTAATCATTGAGCTCAACGGGCCCTGACTGTGGTCAAGTTTCTTTGCAACTCCCACAAGATGACCTAAATGCTGCAGAGATAGACCATTGACAAAAATGCATCAATTGGCTAATATCAGCGCCAGGATTTTGTTCAGTTTGCCTCTGTTGGCATCTGGGTTCTAGTTTGGGTAGTTCTGGGTATAGTCTCGGGGTCTTTCTCAGTGGATGTATATCTGGCATGCTGGGATTCATGCTTGACAAAACCTAAGCTTTGTCAAGTTTCAATTCCAGATCCACTGTCAGAAGAGGCAGTGGCTATATTTCAGAGCTGGGTCTGGCAATTTGAGATTGTTCTTGATGGGTCTAGTGATTATATGACAAGAGACTGTCCACTAAAAAGAAACCATCCTTGATATCTTTATCTGCTATTTTGTTAGACCAGCAATAACATCACAACTTGTTGGGAACTCTGTATCCTAAGTGTTTTTGTTACATACTATAATTAAATAAAAATAACTTTTAAAAATAAAGCCAAATGAAGCAGGATGTAATAAATAAATATATTTAACTAAATAGAGCTATGCGGGTAAAAGACAGTTACAAAGATAAAGACTGTATCCAGGTGAAAGACCTTTATCTCTTATGATTATTTTCTCTCCAAAGCCCAATTCCAGAATGAGTCAAATGGCAAACAAAAGTGAGAGATAAAACAGAATACTGTGTTCTAAAAGGTCACAGAAAAAAAATAACATTAAGGAAGACTGCACTGGAGAAAACATTGTCAGAATATATGGGTGTTTCAAAATAGCTGCTGTTATTGTATACACAAAAGGAGAGTTAATTTACTTTTTCCTAAAACTACAAACTTGAAAGGATGCATATGTTGATCAAACTGTATTCTGAGAGAGAGAGAGGAATAGTGATCTTTATCTAAATGTATTTATCTTCCCTCTGCCTTTTACTTTTCTCCTTTCTGTGGTCTTCCCTTATTTGTTGCTTTTAGAGGGTAATCTTTAATTTTAATGTTTTAAAATACATTTGAAACTTACATTTGATGTTATTGTGTCTTGAGTGCTTCTATTTAGCCTGTGGAGTAAAATCACATCAGATTTGTATGTCTTTAGTATTTATTATGATCACCAGCAGCAACCGATAAATCAGGAGAGAGGCTTTCTCTAATTTCATTATTTGTTTCAAAAGTAGTCTTGCAAAATATGACAGGGAACAGTCAAGAAGCTGGGGTTCTATTCCCAGCTTTGCCACTGATTTCCTGTGTCACCTTGAACAATTCTTGTAGGCAAATAAACTGCATTATAGAGGGTGAAAATGTGTTTTCCTAAGCTCTAACTGATCTACATTCAGATAATCAGAATTTACAATTCTATCTGAAGGATAAAGTGCAAATATTAGATTAGCTTTTGTGGTGATATATTCATCAAGAGCTAGACTGAATAACGGTTGCACACAGGAGTAGCCACACAGCCAATAATGTGTTTCTTTGTGTAAAAAAGTGCTTAATCAGGCAAGCAAGGGTTGTACAGTCTAGCCCCAAATATATTTGTAATATGCTCTCCACTTCCAACCCCCCTTTAGCTGACCTATCTATCCTTGCCAATTGTTATAAATATCTTCACCTTTCTCCCCGACCCACAGATAACTTCCTTCTCTGGATTTTGGGAGACTCTGGAAGCTGAGCTCTTCTTACTGCTTCCTGTTATAACAGCAGCTATCAGGGAGATCAGTAACTAATCCTGTGGCTGACAATTTCTGCTACCTGACTGCCTTCAAACAGCTGTTCCGCAGCAATGCAGGCTGCAGCCATCATCATTGAAACTAGATACACATTTCCAGATGAAAAGACTTGTGCTATTTGTCATTATTTCATTTGCCAAATTTAGTCTATTTTTATCTGTTCACAAACACGTTTGAATTTCTAAGAACTTGCTCACTTTCTGTAAACATGTGTATCAAATTTATAAACAAACTTCGGGCTTTGGGAAATCTATTAATGGATCCCTCTAACTATTTGCTATTCATTATGGGTGGTGCGCCATTGGTTACCCATACCTAAATCATGTGGTATTGCTTCTGCTCCCTAATTGCATTACTGAACTTTTTAAACAGGAGAAGAATGAATAGTAAATAATACATAGCAGAGACCCTTGCTTGTATGTGAATGTTCCTATTTGCACAGAGAACAGCCATTTCCCAAATATTGGTATGAACAAATAAGTCATTCATATGAATGCTTGCAAATAGCAAATCAAAAGGGGTGTGGTCATAAAGCAACCAGTCACTGAGAATGTGAGTGCATATTCATGACAGTTTTGTAGCATTTGCCCAGCTGTAGCACCTGCTTAAAGGGCTTATACAGTGCAATCTGATTCCCTCAGATGATGGCACACAGTACGAAGCCAGCCAGTTCATAACAACCTTCTACACTAAAGGGAGCTTTAGAGACAAAACATTCCAGAAACATTACAGCATTGTAAACCAGTGATTGGTTAAATGCTGTGGTGTCAGATCACCTTCTGGGGCAATGCTTTGTTTTCAAGATTGGAGTGCTGTCAATAGCTTACCACCAGTTCAGCTGGCTGGCCTACAGTTCAAGTGTTTAGCTGTTGGTTATGACTATCGTTGGGTTATTTAAGTCATCCCATGCCTGCAGACTCTCTCATTCCATCCACACAAGTGCATGAACAAAAAGTGAGCAACATAAAGCAGAACATGAAGGTGCCTGTTGGAAGACATATAATAAAAAACACTAAGTGGCAAATCCCACCAATTTGCACTATGCACATTTCTTTGTCCCAGCAGTACAAAGAGTAACACCTCATTATTGTTCCTGAAAATTTGTATGCCTCTGAAAGAAAGAAAGAAAGAAAGAAAGAAAGAAAGAAAGAATACATGAAAAAAGTTGTTTATGCTGAGATACTATTTTGGTTGTTCGGGGTGCAGCGAGGATCCTTCTGTCATTGTTTATTGGAAAACCTAAAATTTTAATGAAAGAAGATCACACATACAAAATATAAAGACCAAAACATCCTACTTCATATTCTATTGATATAACCCCTTTATAGAACACTCTCAGCTAACAGATTATTGTGAGTCTGTAAACTCTGAAGTAAGTATTAACATATTAAGAAAGTCTCTGTTAGGCTAAATCCAGGAATCTATCAAAACTTTAACCCTTTAATTCTCCAGTGTAGTGTCTATGGTGAATTCAGAGTATCTATTTCATAAGAAATTCTAGAATCAAATCTCTGAACATGTCAGTCTGTTTCAAATATGTTTAAGACTTTAAAGTATAACCATGCCCAAATGAGCAGTATTTTACAACAAAAAAGTGCAATCAGTTTAAGATCCTTGTGATATCGTCTTCAGTCAACGTGTGAAACTCTTTGCCAGAGGATGTTTTGAGGGCTAAGACTATAAAAGGGTTCAAAAAAGAACTAGATAGATTCATGGAGGATAGGTCCATCAACGGCTATTAGTCAGGATGGGCAGGGATGGTGTCCCTTGACTCTGTTTGTCAGAAGCTGGGAATGAGCGACAGGGAAAGAATCACTTGATGATTATCTGTTCTGTTCATTTCCTCTGGGGAACCTGGCATTAGTCACTGTTGGTAGACAGGATACTGGGCTAGATGGACCTTTGGTCTGACCCAGTATGTCCATTCTTTTGTTTTTTCCCAAACAAACCTTTAAAAGAATCTTAAAGAAGCCACCAGTGTTTAAAATCTCTGTTGTCTCCAGTTGCAGTTGAGCACAAATATAATATACCTTGTTTTGACAGAGAACTGGCTCGATCTATCTTCTTTCTTGTTAGGCATTTACCTTGAATCAATACAGAATTTCAATCACAAATATTACAGAGTTGGATTTTTTTTTAAAACACATGCACACTTTTAAATTTAAGTATTGAATGGGGCCAATATTGCACATATTACAGATTGTATTTATTCTTCTCATGTCTCAAGTGACTGAAAGACAAATGTGAATTGGTTCATGCAGAAAGAAATAATCAAATGCATAAATACACGGCTCTATCATGCCCTTGATAAAAACACTTCACTCCTATTTACATCCCAACATAGTGAAGCTGCTTTGGGCAGTCAGGGAAGAATTTTAAAGGAGCTGCACAGTGTTGAAATTAAATCTTGCAGGCTCAGATATTTTTGTCACTATGGACTTGTTTTGTATTTAAACCATTTGCCTACAGATATGGACTACATCTGCAGTATATAATATACCATATTTGTAGATGGTGATATCTTTGTGATAAATTGCTGTATTCATACACCTTCTCCATCTCCATGGGACAACTTCTAGCTTTCCAAACTTTTTAGCACTTTCACACTGTTGCCTTTTCCAGTGGTATAGCTCTTTTGTTTCTCATCTTCAATATATACCAACTCTTAAAATCGTGACATTAGTATGTATAGCGAAGCTAATTAGATGACTTTCAGAAGTTTCTAAAATTAGATATATTTTCCTCTCCAGCAGAGAACTGACCATTTGGACCCAAAATAATTAAGGGTTAGGGCTTTAGAGGCTGAGGGCTCTGAAAAACAATGTCCATAAAAATGTTTTAAATGATCTCTAAAATAAGAAAAATATTTTTTCTGTAACATATGTGGCATATGCAAAACACATGATGGTTTGTGTAACATACAGGTTTTATTAGCCTTCATGTGGGATAACCTACGTAAATCATTTGTGACTTTGAGTTTCACCACTCATGAGTAATTCCAAACACATGCTGTAAAGACCTTTATAATCCACTGTCACAATCTCTCTCGTTCACGCTGTGTGTGTGTGTGTGTGTGTGTGTATGCATGTGCATGCCAATATTACAATGGGAAGGGAAAGTGGGTAAAGACGTTAAAGGAATGGACTCTCAGTAAAAGGAGAAGATCAAAGAAAGACAAATGGTGGAAAATCTGGGGAAGATTGCAATTTTATTATTTGTCTACAGTAGTGCCACAAGCCCCCATCTGGGGTCAGATCCATTGTACAAACACATGGTAAGAGACAGGCCTTATCCCAAATAGCTTAAAACAGAAAAGAGAGAAAAAGGATTGGGGGATGGAGGTGAACGGAGTTGCCCCAGCAGGTCTGTGTCAGAGGCAGGAATAGAACCTTATTCACTGGACATGCTGTCTCCTGAGATGTATATCAGACCTTTAATGTTAAATTTCACTCAGGGTCCTATAGGATTTTAGAAATTTTCTTGTGCTAGGCTAGAATATTCAGATGGTGATTCCAGACCATTTAAAGTATTTATATCAATTTGCCAGATTAAGGTCATGATTCAGAAAGGGAGTAATCCATTCCCACTGAAGTCATTGCATTTTTGTGCATGCCTGAAGTTGTGTGCTTAAGTACCTTATTAACTCAAGGCCTGACCAGGACTGCGAAACTAGTATTTACAAACAAAAAAATGCTTCTCAGAAGCCCCAAGCGTCATCTCATTGTTCAAGAGTTTGTTGAGAACAACCACTTACCTTCCACAAGAGAATAACAGTAGAGAAATACTGCAGAGCTCAATATATAAAGCACTTGAAAACAAGGCAGAACAGGGAAGAAAACCTGTACTGAATTGTTGTTCAGCTATTTTGCTGCTGACTTACAAAACATAAATGCACTTGCGTATAGAAAAACATATCAAATGCAAAAACTAATGCTAGTGCAAGTGCAATGGTAAAATTGAGAAGTCATGAACCCAACAGTTAGAAATTACAAAAAGTAGTGGAGTTTTAAGTGCAACATTAATTGCCAATCCAGTATCTTGGTATTGTGAACTTTATATATAAAATCAGTACCTTATTAATTAAAGAAATTGGTTACATTTTGTATCAAGCTACTAGGAAGAACAACAAGGAAATAGTGTTCTCCTTTTTCAAATACAGCCCACCACTCCCAACACTTGAGGCATTGATACTAGGGTGGTAGTAGAAGCACCGGAGAATAATGTGGGGACCTGTATTGCAGAGCCAGAGAGCGAGAATAGGATGTAATTATTTCTCTGATCCTTTGGCTGTATTTTGTTATGGTGATTAATGCCTGCATTTTATGTAACTCGCGTTGTGTAAATAACCCTGTGGCCTTTCCCTTCCCGTGCTGGTTGGTGGCTCTGAGTTAATAAATGGAAAAGGTGCCTGGAGGGTGGACCTGGGGGGTTGGGCTAATGCGAATTTTGCTGCTGAGCTTCCTAGGAGACGCTTGCTGCTGCCGCCACTTCCTTCCATCGCTGCTGCCTGCCTGAGTGAAAAGTCATCCATCTACACCCTGACCTCAGCCCCTAAGCCCCAGCCAGCACTTTCTCCGCCGAGTCACGCCTGTCCCACTCCCTCTGCCTTGCATCCCTTGCGGGCTACACTTGGGAACCACCTTCTCTGGCGTTGCCGATGGAGCTGTACGGAAAGGTAAGGCAGATGGGCAGCCCCTCCCAACCGATTCAGCGTCTCTCTCCTTAGCCAATCTGACCCTCTGTTGTCTTGCCAAACAAAGTATCCACCCAAATAACGGCTTTGTGTAAAAAGCTAGAAGCCGGAGCGAGGGGGAGGGGGGTTAGATCCGAATCCCCTTGGCCAGCTGAACTGCGATCACCTTGGGAAACAATGTATAAACACTCCGAATTCGGGCTGAACTGGTAACCCGGTGCCTTGTAGGGAGATGGTGGGGAGGCTGGGGGGAGGGGGGGAGACCAAGGTATCGCGTGTAGCGCTAGGTCCCCGGCACTGCTGGACCCCCCCTTGGCTGCTCTGTGGGACTGCTGCAGCGGGGCTACTCATCCCACTCGGCCACTTCCAGCGCCCAGCTGGGAGAGGAGTTTGCAGCGCTCCCCTTGGCTGAGCGCGCAGCCCCAGCGCCTCTCTGTCCAGGCGCTGGACTGGGCGACACCCGCTCTAGCTTCCCCAGCGCCTCTGCACGCGGGGCTGGAGGAGGAGGAGAGAGGAGGCGGAGCCGGGGGCACGGGGAGGGAGGAGGGGACCGCGCTGAGCGTTCTGGGAGTTGTAGTTCTTGCCCTTCCCAGGTTGCCTTCGCTCGCTGCCGCTGAAGGGAGCAGCGCGGACTACAGCTCCCATGGGTGGGCAGGGGGCGCCCGGCCAGCCGTGGGAGCGGCCGGAGGGACAGCTCCGGTGCTGATCCCGCCGCCGGTTTGTGAACAAACGCCGGGGGAGCGCGCGGGGCGGGCTGTGGCCGCGCTCGCTGCTCGGCTGGACCCACCCGGCACGGGAGGCAGCCAAAGGACGCGGGCCGAGGATGAGGCACGAAGCTCCCATGCAGGTACCTCGCTGAAGGGGAGCGAGTGGAGAGCGAGCAGCTGCACGCTGCCTTCCTGGCGCTACGGACACACACGGGGTGGCGGGCGGGGGGAGCCGCAGCCGAGTAATCGCGTTAGCGGTTGCTTACCTTGCGCTGCTGCGCAGAGCGGGGACCGAGCCCTTGTCTTGTAACCGCCGCGGGGGCTTGGGCTCCGCCGGAGCTGGGAGCTAGCGAGTGTCGCTTCTGAGCCCCTCTGCGGTGGAAGGGAGGGAGGCGCACCCCACCTCGCCTCTCCGGACGGCTCTCCCTGCCTGCCCGGTGCTTGGCAGTTGCCTGGGTCAGTGGCCCGCTCGCTTCAGGGCGATCCGCGCCCAGCGAGGCTTTGCACAGCTGTGCGGGGGTGGGGGGACACGGACTGCAAATAATTCCCATTCCTGGAGGCACTCAAGTCAAACACACGCCTGCTTGCTCCCAGTGCCATTTCCCCACCCAGCCGGCGCTCGCTGCTGGAAAGGCATGAGGGGTAGCTGTACGCCCGCTGGCCCTGATGTCCTTTTGTGCCACTCGCACGCTGGGGTAGGGGCACGGGAAAGCCCTCGATATTCAGTGACCCCCCCAGTGCTTCGTTTTCTAGCCAGCCACCGTGGTAGTGTTACTTTTTAAGATTTATGATCAGATATGTGTGCTGCATTAGGAAGCGCACCAATCTCTTCAGATATTAAGCTCCTTTGTGAATGAATCTAAACTCCTCTGTAAGTCAATTAATTATAAGGTTTTGTGGGGGGGGTGATATGCAGTGAGTTCTTCGCTGCATGCAAAGCAAGTTAACTGGAAATGGCTATCTGTTTATTAAACGGGCAGTTATCCATCTGCATCAAAGGATGATGTCTTGTTGATAGAATTTGAGATAAGAATAGGATAGCCCTTTCTTAATTGTTTTTGTGTAGGGAAAAATCTCTCTCTTTGCACTGGAGAAAGAGACGGATATTCAGATATTATTAATTGACATTGTCATGCACTGTTTTGATAGCCTCAGGTTAGTTGGTGTTTTAAATCCATTTATATGAAATTACTTAATTTATTTTAGTTTTTTTTTTGTATTATTTATTTATATTGTCCTAGCACATAGGAGCTCAAGTCATGGACCAGAACTCCATGCTGTACATCTGAACATATGATTTTTAATGGAAAAATCAATCATGTTTACATTAGTAGCAATCAGTCATATTGATGTTATATAATTTAACTAACCTCTTTACAGTTGTGCTGTAAGTTAAGTTTTGAAGTGCAACCATGGCAGCGTATGTTTTCTCTTTCAGTATTTATGGTATTGCTACTATTATCTTGCGTTGCTACTGTAACAGTAGTAGAACTTCAACATGAAGGGGGTGAAATATGCATCCCGTTTAATATAAATGTACAAAAAGGCAGCTAAAATATTGGATAACACTGCTGTGAATCCCACAATTGAAGCTGGATTTATTTGACTTCGAAAGGTGAATAATAAACCCATAAACCTTTTTTAGATCAATTGCTTATATATCACATGCTGAAATCTTTCAGCCAAAGAGGCACATTAGAAATAAGCCAATCTACCATAAGCATTTCTATCAGTTTTCTGGCTAGAGAGCAGAGTTGGTTAAGATGCTGTTTAAAATATAAAGTTCTGTTTGGTTAGTACATGAGTATTTTCACTGTGTTCTTTACACTTAAATATATTTACATATTAAAATAATATTTTGAATTAAATGGTTTTGGAGATCCTTTTGCAGAAAAATAGGTTTGTATATTACAATGAAAACAGAAGATTTTGCTTGTCAGTGGAAGAAAGTGAATGTTAGGTTCCTATTGGATTAGTTATGTATCACAGATGTTGGATTTATTGTGGAAAAGCTTGTTAAATAGCTATAGAAACAAAATGATTGTACAAAACTAAACTAACTAAAGACAATCGCAAAGAAAGAAAAATCCAAGATCTGTAAAAATATATTTGTCATATTATGTTAAAATCACATTGATTTTTATATGAGCAGGCAAATACGAGATTGTTACTGCAAATACAATTGTCCATTGTTATAAAAAACAGTGGAAAACAGTGGCTTAGTATAATAATGACAAAAAGGAGCTATAAACAAGTGTAATGTTTTTTCTTAAAGGTTGGTGAAAGGACAAATAATGTATGTTTCAGCATGTCTCATCCAAAACTATAATTGCACAGCATCTGGGTTTCTCCAAGATATGAAAATGCAATCAGGCAGATTAATTCAGATTAGTTGTCATTTCCATTTAGAGGCTGCAATTCAAATGCTTCTTTCCACCATCCCCAGCATGTCTAAAAACTATTCTTATTAAATCTTCAAGCAAAATACAGTTCTGCTGTGGGGTCTTCTTCTAAAGAGACATTTCTTTTTCTAACTCTAATTTAGTACAGTTCACAGTCCTTGTCCAAATGAGATTTTGGATTGACTGAACTAATTGCCCGCTTTACTTATTTTATCTGTAAAGAAAAACTTTTAGTTACCTGGTTTCCTGTCTGAAGCATATGATATATCTCTTTCTTTAAGCTCCACAGCTTTATAAAACAGTCTGTTCTAGAGTAAATGTAATTCTCTGTTGCTAAAATCTCTCAATTGCAAAGAGACAGGAAGAATGATGAATTGTGTCTATGGATCAAGAAGAAAACCAAGTCACCAGGCAGCATAAGAACTAGTTCTTCCTTTACAAATCAACTAATAATTAAAAACATAATCTGAAAATATAATAAAAGATGAGATAATGGGCATCTCAGTGGTACTGATCTTTTGTGCATACACAAGATCCTTGTTTAAATCCCAAACACAGTCTATTTGTCTTTGGGCCAACGAGGTCTAAGATGCCTGGGAAGGAAGGACTCTCAATGTTTCTGTATAAAACTATATTCAATATACCCATGTGCACATACATCACTGCCCTCTGCCGGATGGAATCAGAGTTTGTGATGATTTTTTATTACCATTTTAGTCACAAATTTAAAAAGAAAATAGATGTCTTAATATTACTAACAGTTAGGTGGAGGATTGTGGTTTTGGAAGCAATAGTGCTGAATTATGTTCACTGTGCCACATAAAAGCAGTGTGGCTGGCATGTGAGGTGGCTGTATGTATGCAGGCATGGATTGTAGGAGGTGACTAAGCATACATTGTTCAATCCTGACTTACATAGCTGATTAAGGAATGGCAATACAGGTTTGAAAAGGAATTTTGCCTGGTTAGAATCATATTGGCTGAGATTTGGGACTTTGATGGAAGGGGTAGACTGTTGTATTAGTGATGAGTAAATGGATTTGGAAGAAATAGAAGCGCTAACCTGTTTCAAATATCATAGAATTGGAAGGGACCTCGAGAGGTCATCCAGTCCAGTCCCTTGCACTCAAGGCAGGACTAAGTATTATCTAGACCATCCCTGACAGGTGTTTGTCCAACCTGCTCTTAAAAATCCCCAATGATGGAGATTCCACTACCTCCCTAGGCAATTTATTCCAGTGCTTACCCACTGTGACAGGAAGTTTTTCCTAATGTCTAACCTAAACTGCCCTTGCTGCAATTTAAGCCCATTGCGTCTTGTCCTATCTTCAGAGGTTAAGAAGAACAATTTTTCTTCTCCTCCTTGTAACAACCTTTTATGTATTTGAAAACTGTTATCATGTCCCCTCTCAGTCTTCTCTTCTCCAGACTAAACAAACCCATTTTTTTCAATCTTCCCTCATAGGTCATGTTTTCTAAACCTTTAGTCATTTTTGTTGCTCTTCTCTGGACTTTGTCCAATTTGTCCATATCTTTCCTGAAATGTGGTGCCCAGAACTGGACACAATACTCCAGTTGAGGACTAATCAGCGCAGAGTAGAGCGGAAGAATTACTTCTCGTGCCTTGCTCACAATACTCCTGGTAATATATCCCAGAATTATGTTTGCTTTTTTTTCAACAGCGTAACACTGTTGACTCATATTTAGCCTGTGATCCACTATGACCCCCAGATCACTTTCCTCAGTACTCCTTCCTAGGCAATCATTTCCCATTTTGTATGTGTGCAACTCATTGTTTCTTCTGAAGTAAAGTACTTTGCATTTGTCCTTATTGAATTTCATCCTATTTACTTCAGACCATTTCTCCAGTTTGTCCAGTTCGTCCGCAAACTTTATAATCATTCATGAAGATATTGAACAGAACTGGACCCAGAACCGATCCCTGCAGGACCCCACTCATTGTGCCCTTCCAGCATGACTCTGAACCCCTGATAACTACTCTCTGGGAATGATTTTCCAACACGTTATGCACCCACCTTATAGTAGCTCCATCTAGATAATATTTCCCTAGTTTGTTTATGAGACGGTCATGTGAGACAGTATCAAAAGCCTTACTAAAGTCTATCATAATAGACTCACCTGGAACCTTTTTGTAAGGACTGTTTTGAATTGGTAGAAGTATTTTCCTTGTATCTCCCAACAATTCTCTCTAGCTTTCCTGATATTCTGCAAATTCAACTGGAAGGTCTCAATAGTTCAGGCATTTTTTCCCCTGGGCTGGCTGCTGCATTCAGAGTTCGTATGATCCTGCACCCTGCTGGAATTAGAGGCATGTAATGCATTCTGGGGCACACCTGACCTCAGGAGGCCTCAAAGCATGTGAGATTAGAAGATGGCAATTGGCTTACCAGGGAATGCCAGATCTGCTGAGTCCCTACCAGGGACTTGGCAGGTCATCAGATCAGAACAACGGACCTATTGAAGCTGGTTGAGCTGGGGAGGGAAGTGGGGTTAAGAGGGAGTCAGTAAAAGCAATGTGTGAATTTATCTCTACCAAGGAAGAAAATAAGCATATTTTCCTCAGAGCTTTTCACATGCTACTGCCACCCATGATGGTTGTGCTCATACAAAAGTAAACAAAACAAGGCTATGCTGGCTTCTACTGCATTAGAAATACATCAAAACAAAATGGAGAAGGACAACAGCTCTTTTGAGGCTACTACAAAACTGTGAGGAATAAAGCCAAATAAAAGCTATACAAGTACAGCAGTTAACATGGCCACATGTCTCTAAGCATTCAGCAAAACTATCTGATCCTTCCCAATTTGTTTAACATTCTGTTAACAACACAGGAAATGTTGTTCCTGGAAAGATGCATGTAACATTTTCCACACATTTTAAATGACATTGTGGGATCTTGATTGCCTGACTGGCTAGGGGTATGTTCACATATTGTACACAGAATGTTTAGTTGCAAGGGTGGGTTTCTTGCTGAGGATGCAGGCATGTATTTCTGTGCTATGGACTAGACTGCTCCTCAGAATGTGTCTGTCTTAAACAACATTGGTGGAGCCTCTTACAAACATTGTGAAGCTGCCCCCCACCCCCCATGATTTGTTGACAGGAGGCGCAAACAGAGGCAGGTACTTGCAAACTTGGCTGCTTTGCTGGAGAAAACATATATTAAGATCATCCGTCTAATAGTACTTTACAGTTCTAATAGCACCTCCTATCTGTAACTGTCACTGTGCCGTACCTACATTAATGAATGAAACCTCAAAACGCCTCAAAGGCAGGTAAGCATCCTCTGATGTTGCTAAGTATTGTTATCACCATTTGACCCCTGGGGAAGCCAAGCCACAAAGAGGTTAAGGTCACATAGGCAGTCTGTAGAAAAGTGAGGAATAGAACCCAGATTTCCAGGTCTATGCTTTAAACACAAGACCATCCTTCTCATCATGATTATGCCAACCCGCCATAGAGGGCATGAAGGGATGTTGTGTATGAGGCTCCTGGTCACATTTTAGCCATTTTAGAAAAGAGATGGAGCTTGCACATCAAGGCCAAATTGAGCAGTGATTTACATTCCATATAGTCCTGTTAGACTGGGACCACTCAGACTGTAAGTCTTGTCTGAACTTGGCATATTACTTCTCATTGCTGAAACTGTTTTTACCATTGCTCTAACTACGAATATGCCTGCCTATTAATAGAAAAAGTAAAGGAACCACAGCATGCCTTCAGGTGTGAGGAATTATCATATCAATGGGGTGAGTGGGAGGCTGTTTCTTTGTAGTAAATAGTAGTAGTAATTCTTGAATCAGAGGGCGTCATTATATATAGAAAGGCAATGCTGTTCTTTGAAACATTCTATAAATCATTATAACTGAAGAAACCAACCAATGTCTGTCCTTGCGAGGGGGAGAAATGGGATTCTTCCCACACACAATAGTAGGCTTTGCTTTTCTCTTAAGAAAATATTATTTTTTATATATTTGTAAAATATATAAAGGAATGAGCCCAGGCATGTCCTAGCCAATCAGGAATGTTGCCCTTTTCATCCTATTTTGCATGGGGGCTTTCATTCTGTATGGCAGAAGTGCAGTGTGTTCCAGGCATATAAAGGCAAGATGAAGGGATAAGCATCACAAAGAGTTCAGGCGAACTCAGTCCTGCCTTAATGAGAACATTGTTGCA
Source organism: Malaclemys terrapin pileata (assembly GCF_027887155.1). Taxonomy (NCBI): domain Eukaryota; kingdom Metazoa; phylum Chordata; order Testudines; family Emydidae; genus Malaclemys; species Malaclemys terrapin. The sequence goes on along the minus strand of NC_071510.1, from coordinate 97,828,779 downwards.
CTGCCATCAATTCTGTCTAGGAGTAGGGTCCTGTAAGGCCAAACAAAGGAACATGACTAAGTGCCTCGTTAGCATGGTGAGTGTCACATGTAAAGCCATATCTCTTCAAACACCCTGTGGCGGGGCGAGTGCCCCACCCCCCATGTGAGAGGGGGCTAGAGTAGGCCAGAGTGGCTGCGCAGGCTGGCAGCCAATCAGGAAGGGGCTTACTGAAAGCCAGTCAGGGCCGACATTAGAGCCAGCCAATCAGGGCTAGGCTAGGCCCTATACAAAGGCTGCCCAGAAGAGCAGCAGGCAGTCTGTCCCAGACCTTCATGGGGGAAGGTCTATCTCCAGAGCGGGGAGACTAGCACCACAGACAGCGCAGTGCTGTCCTGGCTCGGCTCAGGGAGCAGAAGGGATCTCTAGTTTGTAGCCTGCCAGGCTGCAGGTCCTGAAATGGAAGGGCCTAGCGGGTGCAAGGGGCCATAAGTGAAGCGGCCCAGGGAAGAGGACAGACGAGGGGAGAGAAGGAGGACAGTGAGGCTGCTGCCAGAGGGTCCCTGGGCTGGGACCCAGAGTAGAGGGCAGGCCTGGGTCCTCACTTCCCCGTTGAAGTACACCCAGTCATTGGCTGTGGGGAGCGGCCATCACAGACTACGCCAGATCCCTGACAAGAGGGATTAGACTTTGGGGTGTGTGGTTGGACATGGTAGCTGGGGCACAGAGAGACTGCTGATCAACCTCCCTGGGAAGGGGGTGTGGATGGACTAAGGGGCACTGCCGGAGGGCAGTGGTCCTGAAGAGGACGCCGTGAGCTGGTGAGCGACATGAGCTCAGACGCCAACCAAGGGCGAGAAAATGGGCAGGACACCACCAGGAGAGGGCGCTCCACTGGACTGAGCTAATTCCCGGAGGCAACCAGCAGGAGGCGCTGCGGTGGTGAGTCCCAACCCTGTCACACACCCTCATTCAGGGATCAGTTCTTGACCCTACATTATTTAACATTTTTATCAATGACCTGAAAGAGAACATAAAATCGTCACTGATCAAGTTGGCAGAGGACAAATATTTGGGAAGTGGTAAATAATGAAGAGGACAGGTTATTTGTACAGCGTGATCTGGACTGCTTGGTGTGGTGGGCACAAGCAAACAATATGCATTTTAATAAAGCCAAAATGTGAATGTGTATCTAGGAACAAACAATGTAAGCTATACTTTCAGAATAGGGGTCTCTATTCTGGGAGGCAGTGACTGAAAAGTTTGGGCGTCATGGAGGATAATCAGGTGAATGTGAACTCTGAGTGCGAAGATGTGGCCCAAAGGGCTAATGCAATCTTTGGATGCATAAACAGGGGAATTATTTGTCACTGGTGTGATTGTCTGCTGGAATCTGTGTCTAATTCTGTTGTCCACAATTCAAGAAGGATGTTGATAAATTGGAGAGGGTTCAGAAAAGAGTCACAAGAATGATTAAAGAATTAAAGAAACATGCCTTATAGTAATGGAGTCAAGGAGCTCAATCTGTTTAGCTTAAGAAAGAGTAGACTAAGGAGTGACTGGATCGCAGTCTGTAAGTACCAAATGGGAACAAATAGTTGATGATGGGCTTTTCAGTTTGGCAGAGAAAGGTACAGAGTAATAAAATCCAAGGTCTAGCAGTTGAACTAGACAAATTCAGACTGGAAATAAGGTAATTTTTTTTTTTACAGTGAGGGTAATTAAAAAATAAACAATTTACCAAATTCATGGTGGATAGTCCATCACTGTGCATTTTTAAATGAAGGTTGGATTTTTTTTTTTTAAGAGAGAGGCTGTAGTTCAAAAGGAATCATTTGTGGAAGTTCTATGGCCTGTGTTATACGCTTTTATAGGAGGTCAGACTAGAGGATCACAGCCTTGGAATCTATGGCTCTGTTCTCAGCCCATGCCATCATACTTTTTTACTTTGTATTTGTGGGAATAAGAAAACAGATGTCCATATGACTTGACTGACTTCTATGCAATGCAGAGGATTATGCCTACCGTTTATGCTTGCTTATTATTGGGGGGTTTAGCCCCGTTGGACCAGCCGGGATGCTAATGCGTATTTGCAAGTTCCCTCAGATACTAGGCGGCGATCCCAGCAGTGTAGAGAGGCCTTATTGGAAAAAGCCTGGTGGTCCCCGGCTTGCGCCCGCCCACTTCTAAAGGCCCCTCCCCCAGCCTAGTGGGAGGGACCACTGGACCCAGGAACCAACTAATCGCTTGGGACAACTAATGAAAAAACAGGGAATGGAGTGATGGTCAAAGGTTCAAAATAAGGGTGCCAGATGGGGACACCAAGCAGAGAACCCCAGACAGTGCCCACTGCTCCTCAAAGGTGTCAAGGGAGTTAGTGGATGCTGCCCAGTGGAACTCTGCCTGGAGGCATGAGACCAGGGAGGAACGGAAATAGTAGGGTTACCATACGTCCAGTTTTTCCCGGACATGTCCGGCTTTTTGGTAATCAAACCCCCGTCCGGGGGGAACGGCCAAAAAGTCGAACATGTCCGGGGAAAAATACCAGCCGGGCACTTCCCCTCCCGGGCTCCAGCTGCTCTGCTTCTCCCCTGACTCTTTGGCTCTGTTTAAGAGCCGAGCTGCCCGCGCTCCGGCTTCGGGCAGCCCCCTTGCCTCTGGACCCCGAGCCGCCGGCCGGGCACCTCCCCTCCTGGGCTCCAGCTGCTCTGCTCCGGCGGCGCAGCATCCGGAGGCAAGGGGGCTGCCCAAAGCCGGAGCGCTCGGGCAGCTTGGCTCTTAAACAGAGCCGAAGAGTCAGGGGAGGAGCACAGCAGCCGGAGCCTGGGAGGGGAAGTGCCCGGCCGGGGGCGCAGGGTCTGGAGGCATGGGGGCTGCCCGAAGCCCGAGCGCTACCGGCTTCACGGTTTGCCGGGCAGCCTCCAGACCCTGCGCCCCCGGCTGGGGGCTTCCCCTCCCGGGCTCCAGCTGCACTCGGTAGTGCTCGGGCAGCCCTTTTCGCGTGGCTGTGAGGGAGGAGGGGGAGTTTGGGGAAGGGGTGGGGAATGGGTGGAGTTGGGGCGGGGTGAGGCTGGGGTGGGAAAGGGGCGGGGCCAGGGCCCGTGGAGTGTCCTCTTTTTTATTTTTTAAATATGGTAACCCTAGAAATAGGCCCCACAGTCGCAGAGCACCCCCTCGTCCAACATCCTCCTCCTGGTATTGTAGATGGTAACTTTGGCTAGAGCCAGGAGGAGGTTGACGAGGAGGTCTCACGACTTCGTGGAGCCACGGATAGGGTGTGCAAAAATGAACAGGTGTGGGGGAAAAGTGCACCCAGAACCTCAACAAGAGGTTCTGGAGGAGCCGGAACAGGGGCTGCAACTTGGCACACTCGAGGTAGGCATGCGCCAGGTTCTCCCTCACGCCGCAGAAGGGGCAGGCCTCGGGAGTAGGGGTGAACCGCGCCAGGTACATGCCCGTGCTCATGGCTCCGTGAATGAGCCGCCAACTGATGTCCCCGGCGGGCCGTGTGACCAAGGTGGAAAAGGCTGGCCCACAGGGGCTCCTCACCCTCCACAGGTGGTAAATAGTCCCGCCATTTGATGTCAGGGCAGGACGCAAGGGTGAGGAAATGCAGTGTGTGGAGCACGAGCATGTACAGCTGGTCTTTGGGCGTGGTTTGGAACTGGACTGGTTGCAGGGTGTGCAGCCGGCTCGGAGTACGGTAGTGGAGGGGCTCGCAGAACAGGGGCTCGATAGAAAGGTCCAGAGGGCCTGGGGTGAGGGGTGGATGGGGAGCACCCTTTCGCAAGGCCCACCACGCAGGAAGATGAGAGAAGGGGGCGACAAGGCAGCGCCCACCTCCTGGAGTACATGCAGGGAGGTCGGAAGGGTGGAGAGCCCCATGCGCCAGACGAGCACACGGGGATCCACCCAGTCCTCCTGTTGTAGTCCAGGAGGTCTCTGACCCTGGTGGTTTCTGCCAGGACCAACCTCCGGCACACTGAGGGAGACTCCGCCACCTGCACATGTAGATCGGGGTTGTGTAGCAGGGGCTCCGTGAGGAGGTCCGCGCCCTCGGTGGCCACAATAGACATGGTTGCCAAAAAAAGCTTCCAGGTCCGGAGGAGGTCCCGGTAGAAGACCGGCATCTCAGAGAGGTCTTGTGGAAGACCTCTCGGATGAAGGAAAAACAGCTGCCGGTCATATCGGAGCCCTCGGAAGCGGCAGAGGAAGGGGTGCGCCAACGTGCTCCATGCCGGACTACCTGCACTGTAAAGGAGTCTCTGCAGGGCCTGGAGGCGGAAGACATGGACCTGGCTACGAAGACAGACCAGGCCCTGTCCTCCCTCCTCCAGGGGAAGACTCAGAACCCCTGCAGAGACCCAGTGCAGTCCTGGCCAGAAAAACTCCAGGGCTATCCTCTGGAGCCTGGCCAGGATCCCTGGGGCCGGCTCAGGGCGTTGAGCCGGTGCCAGAGCATGGACAGGACGAGCTGGTTCAGCACCAGCGCCCTCCCTCGCAGAGAGCGACACCGGAGCACTCCTGTCCATCTCCGCAGCCACTCACCCACCTTGACCTCCAAATCCTGCCAGTTCTCTGGCGGAGAAGGATGCGTGGCGGGAAGGTAAATGCCGAGATAGAGCAGCGGACCCGCACTCCACCAGATGGCATGGAGCGCGGGTGGGAGGGAGTGTGCCTGCCACCCATCCCCGACCACCAGGCCAGAGCTCTTGACCCAGTTGACCCGGGCGGAGGAGGCCGTCGAGTAAACGGCCTGGCAGGCCTCCACCTGCACCAGGTCACCCGGGTCTTGGACCACGAGGAGCATGTCGTCAGCGTACGCCAACAGGACCAGCCGCAGCTCCGGCTCCCGAAGCACCAACCCCGCCATCCTCCGATGGAGGAGACTGAGGAAGGGCTCGATAGCCAGAGCGTACAGCTGGCCCAAGAGGGGGCACCCCTGCCGTACTCCTCACCCGAAGCTGACCGGCTCGGTCAGGGTCCAGTTGAGCCTGACCAGACACTCCGCCTTAGCGTACAGCACCTGGAGAAAACCCACAAACTGGGGCCTCCTTCTGACCCAGAGGGGGATGGCATGCCAAACAGCACTCTTGATTAGTCAAGAGATGTAGTTACTGGTCTACAGCTGAGACTGCTGAGAACAGTACTGAATGGTCTAGTTCTTATTAGGTGGGACTAGGAATATTTAAAATATTTTAAATTCAGATTACAGAGTCTCCTGATATTGCAGGAGCAGGATCTTTGTGGTTAAGGCACTGAATGGAAGTAGGGAGATCTAGGTTCTGTTCTGGTTTTGTCAAACACCTTCCATATGGCCTCAGGCAAGTCACTGAGGCTAAAATTTTCAGGTGTCCACTGATTTGGCTGTAATTTTGGCATGCCTAGGCACCCAGAGCCTGATTTTGGGAGGTGCTGAGTGAGTTGGACACCAAAAACTAGTGAATACTTTTGAAAGAACTATAAAATAGCACCTAGTGCTCAAGCACTGTTATGCCATTAGTATTTATATATTTTTAAAAATTGACGCTCAGATGGAAGGTGCCATTTAAGTGCAAAGGAGAAAGTAGCAGTTTTCACTCCATCTTATAGAAAGGCAAACCTATGAAGGCACCTTTTTTATTCATGTGCTTCTTACTCTGGTGGCTCTAAAAGTATCTGCTGAATATTAAGTTGTTCAGTGAAAGAACAAGTTTGTAAGCTTTTCCTGATGTTAATGGAACCTGTGACAGGGAAGAACTCACCACCACGGCACCTCCTGCTGGCCATCCTGGGAATTAGCTCTCATTTTGCCAGAGCACCCTTGTCTAGTTGTGTCTTGCCCATCGTCACTCTCACCTCCACCTCTAGGACCCATCGTCTTCTGTACACAGGTCTTTGGCGGTGTCCCAGTAGGTCCTTTCCACCCTTCCGAGGGACCGACAGTTCTTAGTCCAATCACTTGCCTCAGTGGCAAACGGCAGTCCTGATTCTAGATGCTCATTTCAGTGGCAATCTGCAGTCCATTCACCAGCCACTTCCCTCAGTGGCATGGGGAGAGGGGGAACCCGGGCCTGCCTGTTACTCTGGGTCCCGACCCAGGGATCCTATAGCTGGCAGCCACATACTGTGCCTCCTCCAACTCTGCCATCTCCTTCCCTGGGCCACTTTCTCACAGTCCTAGCACCTTCTCCGCCTTTGTACCAGGGTCTCACTCTGGGAACTGTCAGCCTGCAGCTTTCTCCTACTCTGTTGACCATGCCCAGAACTGCTCTGTCCATGGTACTCAAGCCTTCTAAGCAGCCAGTCATCCTCTCTCACCCTTCAGGGAGCAACTGCCCCCTCCTCTGCTTAGCATCCCCTTCTTATATGGGCCAGCCTGGCCCTGATTGGCTATTCCAATAAAGCTTCTCCTGACTGGCTGGCACTATAAGCCTTTTCCTCATTGGCTGCATCCCATGCAGCCTCCCCAAGATGGCTTTAACCCCTTACCTACCAGTGCAGGGCAGTCGCCCCATCACAGAACCCTATAGGAAATAACCTATTTTGTACATAGTTGTTGTGAATAACCAAGTGTCAACTTGTGATCATGAGAAGCTCTTTGTGTTTTTCTAAAAGTAAAATTTATCTGATGTCTGACATCCTTTGAATGGCTTAAGCCCATACTCTAGAAAAAGATGTACCCAAAGGTTCCACGTCCCTGCGGCCCACCACTTCCTGCAGCTCCCATTGGCCAGGAACGGCGAACTGCGGCCACTGGGAGCTGTGAGGAGCCACGCCTGCAGATGGTCAATGTCAGCAAAATGTCTTGCAGCCCGCAATCAGATTACCCTGATGGGCCGCATGCAGCCTGCGGCCACAGGTTGCCCACCACTGCAGTAGGCTGTTTGGCATGTTGAGTTTTTGAAAACAGACAAATTTGCTACAGCCACTATCTTCTTTGTCTTTTTTTCTTCCTATTGGTGTATTTGGCACTGAATAAACATCCTTGGAAATGGAAGTCCTTTGATTATCCACAGAACAGAGCCCCATGAGCAACACAAGCAGTAGCAGTGCCTTCACACTCCTCTGCTAATGTGTCTCAAACGTAACAGCAAGGGAAGCACTGTTAGGAACGATTAAATGTATTTCATGGGGTGTAGTCGTACTTTGAGAAATGGGATATTTTGTATTTGAGAGCTTTTTGGAAGCATAAATTCCCAGCAGTATGCAATTAATCGGAGCGCTGTCTATCATTCTCTGTAATCTTCCCATGCTTCCCACAAATTTGCCAAGCTCAGAAGTAGGAAATTAGTCATTTACATCTTTTGCCTTCCACACTCTTAGCTAGAATAATACTCTTAATCTCCAGATATAAAAAGAGGGGTGTCATTCTAGTATGGATATGTCCAGTTTCCCCAGTACTCTGTTTGATGTATAGTACCTATGCTCCAGGCCATGAGCGTCGGGTATAATAGGCCAGGGGAGGTTCTGCCTCCCCTGGTGCTGCTGCAGCCGCTGGACCCCTGGTTGCAGCGTTTGGCAGTGAAGTTTTTGCTTTATTTTACCCCAAGCAGGTTCTGGGGAGGCTGAGGAGGCACATACTACCTCCTCAGCCATCCCGGAACCTGCAAGGGGCATATCAAAAAGCATCTTCTACATACGCTTTTCCCCTGGGTGGTGGGCGGGTTGGGTCCGGGGAGGGTAGGCACAGCTGCGGCCAGCCCCGGGCTTCTCCAGGCAGGGGGAGGCTTGGCTCAGGGCTTCGACCAGCTTCAGCCAGTCCAGCTGGGGCTCCTCTGGGTGCGGGGGGGGGGGGGGGGGTAGAGGGCTTGTGGCTCTGGCTGTGGGGAGGGCATGGGCGAAAGGGGAGGAGCTGGGGGCTAGGCTCCCCAGAGTGGGGCTCCACCCGCTGCCCAGGCTTCTGATTCTCTAGTGGAATGTCACTCTTCCAGAACTTCTATGACTCAGACACTGTAAGGACCCATGGACTGAGAACTGGGTTTGATGGCAGCTCTGCTTCCTTCCAGGGGCCCAGGTCTGATTGCCACTAAGAAGAATTGAGTGACTAAGCTCTTCAGGAAGTCCCATGGAAGGGGCATGAGCAACAGCCCTCCGTGATTCCCTGATTGCCTGGCACACTGTATATAAACCAGGAAACCATTTCTGGGAGTTGTCTCAGCAATGCAGACCTCCGGTGTGCTTCTGTCTTACACCCTTCTTGCTGTTCCTTGCTGCAACTTGCCTTGATCCCTGACTCTCAACCTAGGCTTGACTCCTGATCCTGGTTTACTGTCTCCGGCTTAAAACCATTGCTAACCCCACTGAAAGACCCTGGCCTGGCTTGACCCCAGTTCTCACCTCATGCTCTCAATTTGGTAATGGACTCTGCAGTTTTTCCCTGGCCTCTGGTTGACCTCTGACCTTCCGCCCCAATACTGAGCAGCTCAACACATCTGTATACTTTTAAGTGGGGGTGAGGACGACAACTCTCAGGTGATAAAGTCAAGAAAGAAAATGCCTCTTCTGTGGATTTAGAATTAGTGACCATTGGGTTCAGATTTATTCCAGTTGGTATTCCCGTGATAGATGGAGCCAGATGTGATGCTTTTATTAGATTTTGTGTGGAACTGAGTACTCATGGTGAATTGACATCATACAGGCCATATCTTATGCTTTGTCAGATGGTGTTTTCAATGGTGATGGCTTGATGTTTTTGTAAACTACATGCAGTTAAAAGCTGTAAATGAGCATAAAGCTATAATTAAATAGATAAACAACATTTGATTTTCCTTTTTTGCATTTGTTTACTAAGAAATCTAGTCGTTTAAGATAAGGTGGAGCCATGAAAGTGTAAAGGTTTTGTTTGTATTTATTAAAGAAATCAGAAAGATGAAAGATTATTGATGTGTGCTGTTAGTCATAATTATTGCTTTTCATATTAACATCATTAAACATTCTCTAATTCAGTCTCATCATGACACACTTACAAACTTACACACTTACAAAAGGTTTATAAGTATTAAAGCCAGTATTTTCAAACTAACATGCCTACAGTTAGGTGCTGACATTCACATTTAGTCAAGAACCTTGGTTACTGGGAGCTGTGGGTGCTCAGCTGCTCTGAAAATCAGGCAGTTAGGTACCTGTAAGCCAGTTACATTCCCACCATGCTCCAGATCTACACATGCTGTATAGGGTCCCTTTGCTGGAGGTTTTTTTTTTTTTTTTAGTGATAACTTAGGTTGAAATTCATGTTCTGCTTTCTCAAAGCCTGGTTAGTAGGAGATCCTACAGGAAACCCTAGCCCCACTTGCCTCTTTAATACCCTGGTGAAGTTGACAAGGCATACGTTTCAAAGTGAGTCAGCAGAATTTTCTCAGAAGCTTTGTGCAGGCCTCTGAATCCTGCTAACAGGGTGGCTCAACAGAGAGCCCTGCATCTTTAGACAAGGTCATGGAGCCAGCCATCCTACAGAAGTGTCTACATGTGGATTCAGGTGCCTAACTATAGGCACACGGGTTTGCGAGTTTTGATTAAGCTTCTTTAAATTTGCCATAAACAGTCAACATCAGGGTTTGCTGATTTTCCTTCCTGTCTGAAACCACAATGTATGTATACTGTAATTTGTATTGCCAAATCCAAGCATTCAAAAATTAGGGTTACCATACGTCCTCTTTTTCCCGGACATGTCCGGCTTTTCGGCAGTCAAACCCCTGTCCGGGGGGAATTGCCAAAAAGCGGAACATGTCCGGGAAAATGGCGGCTCTGTTTAAGAGCCCGGCTGCCTGAACGCTACCGGCTTCGGGCAGCCCCGTGCCTGGAGACCCTGCGCCGCTGGAGCCCGGGAGGGGAAGTGCCCGGCTGGGGGCGCAGGGTCTGGAGGCACGGGGCTGCCCGAAGCCGGTAGCGCTCCGGCAGCCCAGCTCTTAAATAGAGCCGCGGGGACTGGAGCCTCCAGCCGCCGGGGCTGTGTGTAACTGACACAGTGTCAGTTACACAGAGCCCCAGCCGCTGGAGGCTCTGTTTAAGAGCCGGGCTGCCCGAGCGCTACCGGCTTCGGGCAGCCCCGTGCCTGGAGACCCTGCGCCGCCGGAGCCCGGGAGGGGAAGTGCCCGGCTGGGGGCGCAGGGTCTGGAGGCACGGGGGCTGCCCGAAGCCGGTAGCACTTGGGCAGCCCGGCTCTTAAACAGAGTGGGGGCGGCTGGAGCCTCCAGCCCCCGGGGCTCTGTGTAACTGACCCAGTGTCAGTTACACAGAGCCAAAGAGGAGAAAAGCCTCCAGCCCCCGGGGCTCTGTGTAACTGACACAGTGTCAGTTACACAGAGCCCCAGCCGCTGGAGGCTCTGTTTAAGAACCGGGCTGCCCGAGAGCTACCGGCTTCGGGCAGCCCCCTTGCCTCCGGACCCTGTGCCCCCAGCCGGGCACTTCCCCTCCCGGGCTCCGGCGGCGCAGGGCCCGGAGGCATGGGGGCTGCCCAAAGCCGGTAGCGCTGGGGCAGCCCGGCTCTTAAACAGAGCCTAAGAGGAGCAGAGCCTCCAACTGCGGGGGCTCTGCTCCTCTTCGGCTCTGTGTAACTTATACAGTGTAAGTTACGCAGAGCCGCCGGATCCCCGGAGGGGAAGTGCCCGGCTGGGGGCGCAGGGTCCGGAGGCATAGGGGCTGCCCAAAGCGTGAGCGCTACCGGCTTCACGGTTTGCTGGGCAGCCTCCAGACCCTGCGCCCCCGGCTGGGCGCTTCCCCTCCCGGGCACCAGCTGCGCTGGGGAAGCGCCGGCTGGGGGCGCAGGGTCTGGGGGCTGCCCGGGAAACCGTGATGCTGGTAGCACTGGGGCAGCCTTTTCCCCCTGGCTGGGAGTGGGAGGGAGGAGGGGGCGGAGTTAGGGTGGGGGAAGGGGCGGAGTTGGGGCGGGGCTAGGGGTGGGGAAATGGGCGGGGCCATGGCCCATGGAGGGTCCTCTTTTTTTATTTATGAGATATGGTAACCCTATCAAAAATCATATCAGGCCCCTAAAATAATGTGATTGGCTTAAAACTCATCAGATTCTAAATAATCAGGGCTTAAATTCTCATAGAGTATTTCCCTAAGCCTCCCCTCCCCCAATATGCTATGAAAACTCCAGGGGGGTTGAAAATATTTACCAGAGCTCCCCTCCAGACAGCTCCCAGTTGAATTTAAGCCCTGTAAATAGTAATAAATGTATAACAGTGTTTTTCTTTGCTTTCTGGCCTTTAGGGCACACTCTGATCATCTTTTTCAAGAAGTGTGCCTTTTTATAAATGAAAGCTTGATTCTCATGTAATCACCTAACTCCAGGACTTTGAGCCTTAAAAAAGACTCAAGACTTTTGAGAAAATCATTAGAGTTGACAACACTGTGGGCACTTTGTACATAGATAGCAGAGGAAGTACAGCTCAAGACTTCTGCTCCAAAAACTCCTCTTGAACTTGAGAGAAAAGAGAATCACCATGAGCTGTGTTAGGTTTTCTATATCCTCTCTTTGGGCCATCCAAAACAGGGGGAGACAATTACAAACTTTTGAGTAGCTCTGATTCTGTCCAGTAGAGGGCACTGGTGCAAACACACATTCAGGCTGTTACATTATTAAAGCACGAGGAGGATTTTTCCTTTTTCCAGTCAGTCACTTCAGTGGGAAGTTAAGAACAGGAGTAAAGATAATTATGATGTCTTACATGACCCACGAGCAAACCTGTGAATATGTACATCACTTGTGTTCTAGAATGTGGGCAGAGAGTGTCACTGGGAGACTGATGCGAAGCATCACAGTAGTGATTACTGAAAGTCTGTTCTGCAGCAATTAGCAATCCTGTCATATTCAAACCAGTATGTTAAAAACAACTTTTCAAACAAGTATGTTTGGAAGTCAAGAAGCCTGACAGTGTCCCTTTCAAGGTCAGGACAGTAATATCTGAAACATCTTCTGATTCCTCTGTTGAAAAAATTACTATTTGCTGAATTTATTTTACAGAAAATTTCCAGAACACTACAGTGGCACTATTGTAAACTGTAGAGTACTGAACTATTACTGTAAAATTCTATAATATTTTTATACAGGTGCTGCAAATAAACAATTGAGTTTAGACTTTCTGATGATAATACAATGGACTATGTAGTTGCTTCTGAATGTGTAAGTAAATCATTTACATTCTTAACTAAAGATTTAAGATTTTGAGTCTGTCTGAATGGTCATGTAAGCCAAAATTTTCAAACCTGGGTGCCTAAAAGATAGGTTCCTAAATCTATAATTAGGCTCATAAATAAAAGTGCCCTGATTTTCAGAGGTGCTGATTTTCTGTAGCTCCCATTTATTCAGGTGTCTAAATGTGGATTTATGAGCCTAATTTTAGGGACCCCTCTTTGAAAACATAGACCCCCGTCACCTGTAGTATTGTATTGTATGAACACTGTGCTGCATTAACATTGTGTCCAAAATTCTATTACTGCATATAGAAAGAGACTGAAAGGGAACAAAAGGAAGAGACACTTTGTCAAAAGTATTTACCAAGTGGGTGAGAGACATTGTGATAATGAAAGGGGTAGTGGCAAAATGCTTTGGGTAAGAATCTAGCTATTACAAGGGACCTTTCCACATCCAATGGGTTTCTTCGGATCTAAAATAGATTAAGATTATGGCACAAGATGACAAAAGCAAGGATTGCAAAATTAAGGAGTGAATATACTCCTGTGTTTCTATTCTGCATAGTTACACACCAAAAAACCCACTTAAATTGCTTTCTTATCTTCCCCTCTCATATATAGAAACATATAGCACTTTTCTCCTGATTAATTTTTGTATTTTTATGGTAGTATGCTATCACATTCTTAACATTCTGTGAATATAGATTTTTTTTTTTTTTTTTTGGTACTATATTCAGAAATTGACCTGGTCCTTTTGATGGGGTTTCTTTTTATTTTATTTTTTTATTATTTTGGTTTGTTTTTTGTTGATACTGATCACAGTGATATACCATACCTGATGTACCATCTCCTTGATACTGTAAGTTTTTTGCCATTATCTTTTGTAGAGGGAATTACCATGGATACCAGCATCGTAAGAAAGACTTAAGGCCTCTGTGAACTTGTCCTTGAATTAATTGATATCTATTGCCGAGGAGTCCAATAAAATATAAATGCCTTGGATTTATAAAGTACAAAAGACTATAAAAAAATCCTTTTTATTTTGATTTACAGATGGCATCTGCTCAAGATTCCAGATATGGCCAGAAAGACACGTCTGACCAGAACTTTGATTACATGTTCAAATTGCTCATCATTGGTAATAGCAGTGTCGGGAAAACCTCCTTTTTGTTCCGTTATGCTGACGATTCCTTTACATCTGCATTCGTAAGCACAGTCGGGATCGATTTCAAAGTCAAAACGGTTTTCAAAAATGAAAAGAGGATTAAACTACAGATTTGGGTAAGCTGAAAAACACATGTCCTCTGAATGTTGTGTGTGGTCGTGACACAATATACAGCTATTGTTCTACTTCAGGGTATGCTTTTTTCCATGTTATCTGATCAGGGCCGGCTCCAGGCACCAGCGCAGCAAGCAGGTGCCTGGGGCAGCCAACGGAAAGGGGCGGCAATTTGGTGGCAGGTCCCTGGGTCCCTCTCGGAGGGAAGGACCCGCCACCGAATTGCCGCCAAAGTGCCGCCAATCGCGGCTTTCTCCCCCCCCCCCCGGCCGCTTAGGGCGGCAAAAACACTGGACCTGGCCCTGTCTCTGATGTAGATTATTTCTAGTACTCTGTATTAATATGTATGGCACAGTACTGAAAAGCACTCAGCCAGATTTAAAAGGGCTAACTCCCACTGTAATCTGAACCTAAATACCTTTACAAATCTGGCCCTAGAGCTCTTTTCTGCATTATCCAATTGTCTAATATATTAAAACGTGTGGTTATTTTTTTGCTCAAATGCAGCAGAATTCACATTCTGTAGTAGATCCCCTGAGAAATACAACAGGAGACATTCATGGCATATTCACATGTGTACCTTGGATGTACAGTAAATACTGAGGACTGTCCTGAAATACCAATAAAGATCTGTCTCCTTCCCACAAAACAAAGGAAATTCTGAATCCAGGAGCTACAGTAGAGGGTCTATGGAAAGACTTTTCCTTCCACTTACATGGCTGGAAAGGAGCAAGCATGTGGGAAAACAGTGGGAGCTTGCAGAAACCCTTCTGTGTAGATGGGGCTGTGCAGTTCAGGAATGGGAGGAAGCATGTCAGAAACAGGGAAGTCTGATGCCAGGGGACAGGTGTTCTCTGTGGCAAGATTCTCTCTGACCCCCAAGGATATTCCAGTGGATATTTATGTGGAAGTTGCTGATGCTCATAGTAACATTAAGTCCTGCTTCAACCCCTTTGCAGAGATTGGCATAGCCCAAACAGAGGAAACAATGTTAGCAAAGTTCCTAAGGAATCCATATTGCCAAGGCTGGGAGAAAAGGGCTGGACGTCCCATTAGCATTAATGCTTCCTTTCCATGTAGTTCCCAGTGATTTGAGGAGTTTAAAACCTTGCCCCAGGTCTCCTCCAGAAACCCTCTCTAGTAAGTCAAGCCCTACTGAGAAGAACATTGAGGCCTTGTCTATACAAGAAAAATGCCTCATGTTAGAACACATTTACTAACATGATATTAAACTTGATTTCACCTTTAGGATGGACAAGGATAAGTCATGTTTAAAATCATTTTAGATGATCATCGCTAACCCTGCAGTGCCCCAGGATTAACTATGACCTGACCAGCTAACACATTTTTGACATCATTGTAGATAAAGTGTATTAATAGGTTTTCTAACATGATGAATATCCCTGGGTAGATATGATATATAAAGCCACCCATTGTTCTGTGGTCCCCCTGAGACAGGACCGCATCATCTTTGTCTCTTAATTTCCTTGGTTTTATCAATTTAGGTCATATCCTTAACATGATTATAACATACAATGCTGACATTAGTTAATTGCTTGCAGGGCATGCTCTTTCACAGTAATGACATGGCAAGCTCACAGCAGCACCCTCGGAAACTATGGTGATTACATGGTAATTCATGTTGACACCACTTCATTATCAGCAGATAATGGAGCAATAAAATTGCATTTCTATTATAGTCTTTATACAGTTCTCCTTCATTTTTTTTTTTTTAAATCACAAAGTGGCCTCTACAATAGATTTAATTGGTCATGTCTCTCCTAGCAAAAGCAGCAACATTCGTTTACAACATTATAGTAATGTGTATAGTTTGACACCAACATATTTCTCATCATACTTCTTCAGTGTAGACTATGAATATATACTTGGTTTAAAGGAGTTTATTTATCTAAATGAGCTACAAAGTGACATACAGAAGCTGGCTTTTGGAAATGCACTCTAGCCACCTATAATAATCCCCCTGTTCTATCGAAACAGGCACCTCCATTGTTGTGGTGGTTTGCATTACAGTATCCGCTGAAGGCCACTGTACTGAGATAGGGGCCACCATTGTGCTAAGCACTCAGTGAATACACCCTATGAGACAGCCCCTCCTCCAAAAGCTTGTAATCTAATGGACAAGCCACACAAAGAGTGGGAGAGGAAACAGAGGGGAAATAACATGTCCAAGGTCACATAGTGGCAGAGCCATAGAACTTAGATCTTCTGATGCCTACTCTAGGGCTCTCTTCACTAGACCTTGCTGCCTCTCATCATTTGGTTGTATGAAACTTTTACTGCTGTATCTTACTGCACATTGAACCAATATAGTGTCTGCTATTTTAGATTTAGTGTTTTGCAGTATATCATTTGTGTTGCCCTTAGGTATGCTAGAGTAAAACTGTATGGCTGTTGAACCCCTGAAGCCCTCATATATGATATCTCCCAGGAAACTATTCCAGGGAACAAGATTTTAAACAAATGGATTTTTACCTCCTCTCATAAACTGTATTGACAGCCATGCTATTCTTGGTATGCAGTATCTAGATATGTAGCATCATACTGTATTGTACTTTGTTACTTTTATTTGACTACAGAATGTCTTTTTGAAATGAATGGTATTCCTGCATCGTTCAGTTTCAAACGGCATTTTAGTAACGTTGTGTTGACTACATGAAGCACGGAGTTGGGTGAATCAGAGCAAAAATTATCAGATGTTATTTCTAGGGAGATATATGCATTGGCCTGCAATGCTCCCTTGAACATCAGTGGCAAAACACTGTGACTTTAACATATATGAAATCAAAGTGTGCTGGCAAATCTCACTTATTTTGACTAACCAAACCAAATTGGAAACTAAAAACAATTTTTAAGTATCAGTTCTGAACAATGAGATGGAGACTAAAATGCTTTGCAATGAGTAGCATATGGAGTCCCACTATGCTGTTCTTGCGGGGAACTAAAATGTTATACAGGTCATTAGAGCCACCAAAGTCCCTTCTTGGAGTCCCCTTCAACTACCTGAAAGGGGGTCCCAAAGAGGATGGCTCTAGACTGTTCTCAGTGGTAGCAGATGACAGAACAAGGAGTAATGGTCTCCAGTTGCACTGGGGGAGATTTAGGTTGGACATTAGGAAAAACTTTTTTACTGGGAGGGTGGTGAAGCACTGGAATGGGTTACCTAGGGAGATGGTGGAATCTTCTTCCTTAGAGGTTTTTAAGGTCAGGCTTGACAAAGCCCTGGTTGGGATGATTTAGTTGGGGATTGGTCCTGCTTTGAGCAGTGGGTTGCACTAGACGACCTCCTGAGATCCCTTCCAACCCTAATATTCTATTATGTCATTTGTCCCATATTGTCTCATTTACTATGCTTTAACCATTCATTTTGACATGTTTAGGCCTTAGTTCCTTAAGCTACTTACACATGTGCCTAACTTTAAGCATGTTAGAAGTCCCATTGCAGTCAATGGAACTAGAACATTGACTTGATGTCAGTGGGACTATTCACATGTGTGACTACTTTGCTGAACAGTGGCCTTATCGGAGCCTAATTGTCTTTCCTATATTCCATCAATGTTTTCTGGTGCCAGGGCTGGCTCCAGGCACCAGCTTCTCAAGCAGGTGCTTGGGGCGGCTGCTCCGGAGAGGGGCAGCAGGTCCAGGTATTCGGCGGTAATTCAGCGGACGGTCCCTCACTCCGCCTGGGAGTGAAGAACCTCCCAATCGAATTGCCGCCGCAGATCGCGATCGCGGCTTTTTTTGTTTGTTTGTTTGTTTTAATTTTGGTTTTGGCTGCTTGGGGCAGCCAAAACCCTGGAGCCGGCCCTGTCTGGTGCCAGTAGGTTTGTATGCCTCTCTTTTACCCAACCTCTCAGTGCTCAGAATCCTTTTTAATGAACCTAGTCCTCAATGTTCTAAATGAAATAGACTGTACATTTCCAGCTATAAAAAAAAACCCACAGAAAACACCAACTTACATTAAACTAGAGTTAAAATGTCAAGTGCATATCAGTAACTCGGTGGTAAAATCCATATAATAATGCTGTAGTCAATAAACAAAACACATAAACAAATTAACAAAAAAACTATTAATAATTGAGAAACTCATTTGAAGCTTCTGGGACAAATTTATTTCTTATGCTAAGACATGGCAAAAAAGCAGAAGAAATTTTTTTAAGGGTATGATTGACACTTAGAAAAAAAGCCCTTTCTTATCAAAGCATGAATAACACTTAGGAAAAAAATAAGTCCCCTTTCTTACAAACATCTGATGCAAGCCACCTCACATTTGGTAAAAACAAATTGTCCTCTGGCTAGATTCTGCCCTGTGTATGGCTGGTCTGTGCTGGGAGCAAGGCAGCAGGTTTACGGTGCTTACAATTCCTGCTCAGCCACAAATCCCAAAAGGAGCCAATGTAACCCCATCAGTGGGCAGTGCTGGTTGATGAAGAACATGAACATGATGGCCAGAAGATATATTCATCCAGTGCCTCACCTGGGCAGCTGTATCATGTGCTGCTACTATGAGACCCTAGTCATAACTTAAAGCAGCCCTCTGTTTTGGTGGAATCATTGTGGGAGGGCAGCAGTGCCATCGCAACTTGCCTTTGCTGTGGGTGAATCTCCTCTGGGGCCCAGCTGCCCCTGCTACTGCAGTGAATCTAAATCAGTGGGACTACTAGCTTGAATAAGGCTTGTAGGATTGGGCCTTTTGGACATACTGTCATGCTATTCCTAGGCATTGTCCTGATCTCCTCCATCTAAGTGCAAGTCACATAAGGGTCTTTCATTTTGGCATACTGTATTTCTCAGTGATATTTGTGTTCATGAATCATTATTTTTCCAAGCTGTTTTTGTAGAGCGTGTTTGAGATGTTTGGGGTTTTCAACAACAGATGCTAAGAATTCACACAGGGAAGGAAAGCCCATTAGCTTGCACATTGCATGCTAATAAGATATCCCTAAACAGATAAATATTATGCTTTTATGTTACACAGAGAACTGTCATTATAATCTCGAGGGAATATTTCATCCAAATGTAGCATGGGGGACTTCAGTAACTTCCAAAAATCGTTTCTTTCATTTAATTAAAATAGACATCCTCATTTTCCTTTATCTTCCACTGGCCTGTTCCAGACTCTGCCCCTTACCCCTCTTCTTTTATTTTATTTCTACTACAGTAGCACCTGGAACACTAATCAAACTCAGGGTCCCACTGTGCTAGGGCCTGTACAGACAAATAACAGAGAAGTTAGTCCTTCCCTGAGGGTACTCACCATTGACATGTCAGAGAGGAGGCAATAGGTGGGAAAGAGAGACGGTTGGATGGGGGGTTGTAGAGAAGATGAGGTAACAAATGAACAGTTTGTCAGTAAAATAGAAGCTTCAGCTTGCCATTCAACACCACATGGTACTGATTAACAGGCATCCTGGCAGAAGTAGGTGTAAGTATGCATTTAAAAGAGGATATGGTGGGGGATGGGGGGTTTTACCTATGCATGGGGGCGGCAAGAGAGAAAGAACAGAGAGGTTTGAGGGAGAAGAGGACGAGCAGGTGATCAGAGCTGATACCATTAGTTAAGCAAATGTGGGAGTATACATATGCTAAATTTTCCTTTTGACAACAAGTAATCTGTGCAAATCTGGCTCTGTGCAAATCACACTGAAGAAGGGATTATGGGTGTGTCCCTGTAATCCTGGTAGAGACAAAACAGAAGTCTGTACAGTTTGCCTGTGCAAGAAATGCCAGATTGGGCCCTGTTTTGGGGGTAAAGGATACACAAATCCACTATCCACAGGCGACATGTTTCCAAGAACACAAGGCTAGTGTTTTATGTGTGTAAATCCAGGGCCTGATCCTGCCAGGTGATGAGCGATCCTTGGTGAGATGCAGAACACTCTCAGCTTGTGAGGAGTTTAGTGGGAAGAGAGTGTACTTGGCACCTGGCAGGAGAACCGTAGCATCTTTCAAAGTCTGCACCTACACAGGATACACAAATTATCTGTCTGCATTTAAGAATGATTCTGGCTATTCCAATATTTGTGTTGCTTTAAAATCTCTTTATTAGAATAAAATACCTATGTCCTTAACATTCCGTACATCTTTGCTAAGGCTAGCACTAGAAGAAATGGTTTCAGCATTAGAATAGTTATAGCTTTTGTTGCTGAAACTGCCTTTGGTAGTGTAATGTTAATACTGTTTACATTTTCCTGACATTTCTTCTCTCTCACTATCAACTTTTCCTGAGATTGAGAGACGCATTGACTCTCCTGATGTGCAAAATGGCAAGACATGTAAAGCTACTTGGTTGTCTAAAGTCTATTGGAAGACAAGCTTCAGAATGTTAATATTTCTGCTTTATGTAGTTATAAAGAGCATGGTTATTTTTGTTTCTTTCTTTTCAGAACTTTCCATTCCTCCTGCTTTACCGTCAGAATATTCTTATTTGGGTAGATACATACTGAAACTTCTGATTGTCTTCCAGCTGGACCATCCATTACTCCAGCTGAAGTTGTGGTGTTAGGCAGTTGTGTGGCTTCAGGGATTGGTAGTAGGTACAGACCCTCTCAGCTTTAGGGTGCTGGTTTAAATCAGCTCAGGCTAGCAGTAATCAATAGTTGTATCCACCTGATGGCTAGTTTGGTGGTCTCAATCTAGTCAACGTGTGTCCACACTGCAAACACCAGCTTCCACAACTGGTACTGAAGCCCTAATCTTGCAAACATTTATGCACATGCTTAACTTTAATTATGTAAGCAGGCCACTGATTTTTGTTAGTATTAGCCACGTGCTTAAAGTTAAGTATATGCATAAGCGTTTGCAGGATTGTGGCCAAAGACACTTTGGAGAGTGTGAGGAAGCTTCTGCTGCTACTATTCTGTAGATAAACATCAAGCCAGCAGCTTTCACAAGTACTAAGTCCCACTTCTTGTCCATATTCATTAGTGTTTTAATGGATTTTGAGATTTTTGTGTGGAAAAAATTTTCCTTATCTGCGGCGTAGTCCTAGATGCATCACATGTGTTCCAGCTCTCCTGTGATCACATCATGCTATGTATCATAGCTGTACTTCTTATACTCCATGATAGAGCCCTTCATCATCAACCAAGGGACAAGTCTGTATTCAGAGGCAAGGACTAATGTGAAATAGAAGGCAGTGCTTAGCATAACTAAACATCTCATTAAGGAGCAGAGACATATGTCATCTTAAACTTGCTGTTTAAGTGAAAGTGTCCATGTGGGTTCTTCAATAGAAACTTTACTAATTTAAGGCATAAGCTGGTCATAAATGTAGGTATAGATGCCGATTCTGTGGGTGCTCTGGGGCTCGAGCACCCACGGGGGAAAAAATAGTGGGTACTTAGCACCCACCGGCAGCCTCAATGTCTGATCAGTTCCTCCCTCTCCCACTCAGTGCTTCCTGTCCACCAGCGGGCCTTGCCGAACAGCACCTCCCCCTCTCTCCCAGTGCCTCCTGCCCACCATGATCAGCTGTTCAGTGGCAAACAAGAGGCGCTGGGTGGGAGCAGGTGGAGCAAGGGTGAGACGTGCTTGGGGGAGGGGGCGTGAAGGGGTGGGGCAGGATCGGGAAGAGATGGGTGGGGTGGGGCCTTGGGGGAAGAGGTGGAGTGGGGGAGAGGCCTGGGGCAGAGTGGGGGTTGAGCACCCCCCAGGAAAGTGGAAAGTCGGCGCTTCTGAATGTAGAGCTAAAAGGGTCCTTGCTGCAGTATGACTCAGCCAGATTTCCTCACTGGATTTCTGGGAATCAGGGATAGCTCTGCCAGACTTTTAGGGGATGTCTACACTGTAATTAAAAACCTGCAGCTGGCCAGTGCCAATTGGCTTAGGCTCAGGGGCTGTTTAATTGCGGTGTAGCTGTTCGGGCTTGGGCTGGAGCCTGGGCTCTAGGACCCTGCGAGGTGGGAGGGTCCCAGGGTTCAGGCTGGAGCCTGAACATCTACAGCAGGGGTAGGCAACCTATGCCATGCATGCCGAAGGTGGCACGCGAGCAGATTTTCAGTGGCACTCACACTGCCCGGGTCCTGGCCACCGATACGGGGAGGCTCTGCATTTTAATTTAATTTTAAATGAAGCTTCTTAAACATTTTATAAACCTTATTTACTTTACATATAATAATAGTTTAGTTATATATTATAGACTTATAGAAAGAGACCTTCTAAAAACGTTAAAATGTATTACTGGCATGCAAAACTTTAAATTAGAGTGAATAAATGAAGACTCGGCTCACCACTTCTGAAAGGTTGCCAACCCCTGTTCTACAGCACAATTAAACAGAGCCTTGGCCTGAGCACCACAAGCCCAATGCAGCAGGGACAGGTCAGCTCCAGGTGTATAATTGCAGTGTAGACATATCCTAAGAGAGTCTAGCTGTGTATGACTCCTGTTCAACCTGCCCCAGCTTTGCCATGACCCCACCCTCGATCTACACCCCTTTGGGGAAGTCAATGGAAGAACCATCATGTACCACGAACTCTGCCCCAGCAACTTTCTAGCTGACCCTATTCATGTACACAAGAATCGGGAGAACACTGCACGAGCTCTTTGAAAAAATGTGGCAGCAAGAAAGTGTATCCAGAGCTTAATATGAATAGAAATATTGTAATTAGTTTGTAATATTTCAGCAAGGTAATTGAAGTATATGTAAGATACCTGTACTGCTGCAATGAATGGATCATCTGCAAAGGGAAGGAAAACCCATAGCTATCTGCTAGTAAGATTTGTGGTGCATACTAGAACAGAGCATTTCTCTCTCGGAGAACTATTTGAAGGATCATTTCCTCTGGGTATTGTTTGGCATAGAGGCTTCTTCGGTTCTCAGTTTAAAAATTAAGGTCCAGAACTTTGCGTGGGGTGAATATTCACAGAGCACGAGTCAGGGTGGTGTGCAAGGGTTGTTTAGAGCTGTCCTTTGCTTTCTGGTGCAGCTGTGTGAAACCATCCTCCCTGTGCTGTGTCAGAGCATTTTGAGGTCAGCTTTAAACGAAACTGGGTTGAAAGGGGGGCATAAGTGAACATAACCACAAGCCAGGATTAGTTTGGCATAAGAGCACCCCCTTTTATCTAACCATGCCCCCTTTTCTCTAGTATTCTTACAGGCCAATGTGCATGGTCTATGAGCCCCTATAAGAGCTCTGTGCCACTTCAGGATAATCCTTACACTAGCTGATCCTCCACGGGCCAGGCATTTAGCTTTTATGAACCCAAGTACAATGAAGGACTGTTGCAAAGCAGCCATACTCTAGATTTAGCTCTGTATCTAGACCAGTACATCTCCTGATTGATTAGTGGTTACGTAAGAAATATCAGTGAAAATATAAGGTTTGTGAGCACTGCACCTGTTCCTAATAAAGAATTGTTTATTGCCTGTTTCTGCTGCAAGAGAAGGATAATTTGCATTGTCTTGACTGCTCTGAATAATATTGTGCCATTTTACCAATCCAGCAATAAAGGCAAGTAAATAGAAAGGCAGGGATGACTTGCTTTTTAACCCAATACAATAGTTATTATATTTGCTGCTTGTTAGCACCTTTTTGATTTTTTTCTCCATAGTTTCTGGCTAGACTGAACTTGTTATAATTTTATTTGTTTCTCAGGGAATGTCTACACTATAAACTTAAGTTGACCTATGTTATGTTTCATGTTACGGCCATGCATTAGGAGCTCATTAAATCCTGAATGAAGTAAAGGCTTCAAACAACAGCCAACAGCAGAAGCAAAGAAGTGTATCATAGTCCTGCTACTGTTGAATATGGGGTGGGCAGCCTGTCACCACCTTGGAGATATTTCTGAAGGATGAGAGGTAGATTGGGTCAACTTGTTAGCCTCATGAAGAGAGAGGCTGGGGGCAGGATCCACCCACTCACTTCCTAACCATGCAGCAAGTGGGATACAGGTTAGGTGGGATATAGGTCAGTCAGATGTCATCAGGTAAGGGAAGATCATGAGACCTCTGTTATGGGTGGGGAAGGAAAGTCTCAGCCAGACTTTTATTTGAAAATTAAATAAGCAGGAATATGTAGCAGTGCAGAGATTCTAATAAAGATTAGAGAAAAAGGCTACACTGCTGTATTTTATTGGTTAGCAATACACTGAGCATGAATTAATACAGTACAACTCACCCCCTGCCATGACTTATTGCTGAAATCTTCATATGGTTGTTAAATTGAGTTGCTTTTGTTTAATAGGCATAGGAGAATATAGGGACAGTATTGGTTCCATGACCTAATTGTGAATTTAGATTTTTTTTTTTTTTTTTTTTTTATGGTAGAGAAGCATCTCTCATGCTGGGAGAATTGAGAGGAGGAAAATAATAAAGAGAGAGATCTAGATAGGTCTGTTGCAGTCAGTGCTAATGTGCAGCAGCTGAGGGCAATCTCTCCCATAGCCCATTGCTTGTCTTAGGTGCCCTTGAATTAGACGTTTGGAGGTTTACTTTTTTTGTGTGCCATGGGAAGAAATTGTAGAAGGTTTAGAAAGTGCTTTGGTATTGGGCTGAGGTAATGGCAAAGCATGATGCCCCAGAGTATGGTCAAACCAAGTGCTGACCTAGTGTGAAAATGCAGAAAAAAGACACTGTTGGAAACAATTTTGATACTTGATTTCTGTAAACACTATCTTTTAATTGACTTTCAAATAGTACCTGAACTATCTTTTCACCAGTCAAATAGGATATCTCATTGCCTTCTTCTGGGAAAAGCTCCATTCCTCCTTGTTGGAGCTGTGCATTCTGTTCAATGTGTACAGTAGGACCGAGGAAATGAGATCACCGTAACTTTCAAAGTCAGGCCTATAGGCACCAGTGAATGAGCCATAATCCTTAGAAAACAGCAGGAACACAGGAAATAAGAACGTTTTGACTGCATGGCCCCTCACAACAGTGTCTTTTTGAGATCTATCTCCGGGTGATGGCACAAACAGGCATGAAGGAGCTTGAAGGTGAGGTGTGTCTGGAATAGAACTTTTCTACTCTCATGCATACTGAGGGAAATGGTGTCTCAGAGAAAGGTATCAGACCCATTCCGGGACAAGCGTAAGGTGCCTGTCTTGGTGCTGTCTCTAGTTCTCAAAGAATTTCAACATGACTTAGCTGGTATATGCATATCTCACAGCTCCAGACTGAATGTTTTCCTGCTCTTGCTTGTAATAAGCTGTGAAGTATCCTTATGGTCTCCTATCCCTCTAAAACAACAGGCTTGTAAATCATAGGCTCATTCATTACAGTATTTGGTGTAAATATCACTGATCTCTCTACAGGGCCCTGTTCTCTCACCACAACATATGAAGTTGATAGGACTTACTTATATCCTGACTAGACGTGGACTCAATCTGATGGCTGCTCTCATCAGTAATGTCCATTCTCCACAAAACCTGCCTTGTTTTTTCTATCTTTCTGAATATAGTGTTCTGAAATGGCATGGCAGCAGTCAAGAGACTAGAGCCCTCAGGGTTTGATTCTCCATATGCCTACCACCTGGTGTAGCCATTTACAAATCAAAATGGATGTGTTTTGCACATGCTTTCCTTAAGTACTAAATAATAACTTAACACAGCAACCTCGTTTAATATCAGAGACTAATGAATAATTAAAAATGAGGAATAACGTTTCTGGCTGTGATCATTCTGCCAACTTCATGATAAATAAGTGGATGGCAGAAGATCTTGGAGGACAACTGTTTGGGTTGGTTTTGGATAAGGAAATGTGTATATTTTGGACATACTGAGAAGATGCTGGAGAAACTGTTGGAGATGGCTAAGGATGATATTTAGAAGTATCTGAGCCCAACTGCTCTCTTTTCTCTCTAGTGACTATGATTTTGTAAGGTTATCTAATACATTTCTGGCCCTCACCCCAGTCAATGAAGTACTGTTCCTGTGCAAAGTGGAGGCTGTAGCACAAAGTGAACCACCATCGGTGTAGTTACAAACTCAAGGCAAAGGCACAGGAGCATGACACGGCAGTTAAAGCACAGCAGAAGGAAGCAATATATTTTTCTAAGCCTTGTTTCTCCTGCAGAACAGGTCATGCCGGGGGGAATGGCACTATATGTGAAAGAAAATGTATAATCAAATGAAGTAAAAATCTTAAGCAAATCCACATGTTCCATAGAATCTCTATGGATAGAAATTTCATGGCTCTAATAAGAATATAACATTAGGGATCTATTATCGACCACCTGACCAGGACAGTGATAGTGATGATGAAATGCTAAGGGAAATTAGAGAGGCTATCAAAATTAAGAACTCAATAATAGTGGGGGATTTCAATTATCCCCATATTGACTGGGAACATTTCACTTCAGGACAAAATGCAGAGATAAAATTTCTCGATACTTTAAATGACTGCTTCATGGAGCAGCTGGTACGGGAACCCACAAGGGGAGAGGCAACTCTAGATTTAGTCCTGAGTGGAGCGCAGGAGCTGGTCCAAGAGGTAACTATAACAGGACCGCTTGGAAATAGTGACCATAATACAATAGCATTCAAAATCCCTGTGGTGGGAAGAACATCTCAACAGCCCAACACTGTGGCATTTAATTTCAAAAGGGGGAACTAGGCAAAAATGAGGGGGTTAGTTAAATAGAAGTTAAAAGGTACAGTGACTAAAGCGAAATCCCTGCAAGCTGCATGGGCGCTTTTTAAAGACACCGTAATAGAGGCCCAACTTCAATGTATACCCCAAATTAAGAAACACAATAAAAGAACTAAAAAAGAGCCACCGTGGCTTAACAACCATGTAAAAGAAGCAGTTGGAGATAAAAAGACTTCCTTTAAAACGTGGAAGTCAAATCCTAGTGAGGCAAATAGAAAGGAGCATAAACACTGCCAAATTAAGTGCAAGAATATAATAAGAAAAGCCAAAGAGGAGTTTGAAGAACAGCTAGCCAAAAACTCCAAAAGTAATAACAAAATGTTTTTAAGTACATCAGAAGCAGGAAGCCTGCTAAACAACTAGTGGGGCCCCTTGATGATCAAGGTACAAAAGGAGCGCTTAAAGACGATAAAGTCATTGCGGAGAAACTAAATGGATTCTTTGCTTCAGTCTTCATGGCTGAGGATGTTAGGGAGATTCCCAAACCTGAGCTGGCTTTTGTAGGTGACAAATCTGAGGAACTGTCACGGATTGAAGTGTCACGAGAGGAGGTTTTGGAATTAATTGATAAACTTAAAATTAACAAGTCACCGGAACCAGATGGCATTCACCCAAGAGTTCTGAAAGAACTCAAATGTGAAGTTGCGTAATTGTTAACTAAGGTTTGTAACCTGTCCTCTAATACAGCTTCTATACCCAATAACAGGAAATTAGCTAATGTAACGCCAATATTTAAAACGGGCTCTAGAGGTGATCCCGGCAATTACAGACCGGTAAGTCTAACGTCTGTACCAGGCAAATTAGTCGAAACAATAGTTAAGAATAAAATTGTCCGACACATAGAAAAACATAAACTGTTGAGAAATAGTCAACATGGTTTCTGTAAAGGGAAATCGTGTCTTACTAATCTATTAGAGTTCTTTGAAGGGGTCAACAAACATGTGGACGAGGGGGATCCAGTGGACATAGTGTACTTAGATTTCCAGAAAGCCTTTGTCAAGGTCCCTCACCAAAGGCTCTTATGTAAATTAAGCTGCCATGGGATAAAAGGGAAGGTCCTTTCATGGATTGACAACTGGTTAAAAGACAGAGAACAAAGGGTAGGAATTAATGGTAAATTCTGAGAATGGAGAGGGGTAACTAGTGGTGTTCCCCAAGGGTCAGTCCTCGGACCGATCCTATTCAACTTATTCATAAATGATCTGGAGACGGGGTAAACAGTGAGGTGGCAAAGTTTGCAGATGATACTAAACTGCTCAAGATAGTTAAGATCAAAGCAGACTGTGAAGAACTTCAAAAAGATCTCACAAAACTAAGTGATTGGGCAACAAAATGGCAAATGAAATTTAATGTGGATAAATGTAAAGTAATGCACATTGGAAAAAATAACCCCAACTATACATACAATATGATGGGGGCTAATTTAGGTACAACAAGTCAGGAAAAAGATCTTGGAGTCATCGTGGATAGTTCTCTGAAGATGTCCACGCAGTGTGCAGAGGCGGTCAAAAAAGCAAACAGGATGTTAGGAATCATTAAAAAGGGGATAGAGAATAAGACTGAGAATATATTATTGCCCTTATATAAATCGATGGTACGCCCACATCTCGAATACTGCGTACAGTTGTGGTCTCCTCATCTCAAAAAAGATATACTGGCACTAGAAAAGGTTCAGAAAAGGGCAACTAAAATGAGTAAGGGTTCGGAACGGGTCCCATATGAGGAGAGATTAAAGAGGCTAGGACTCTTCAGCTGTTCAAAATAAATGTTTAAAACAGTTACCTACTGATCCTTTCCCTGATTCACGGTCCGGGCCTTGGGAGAGTTGGTAGGGGATCTCCGTGAGGGTGATGAAGAGATCCTGGCTGTCGGGGAAATCAGCGTTGAAAGCGCTGTCGACTGCCTTGTCCTCCTCATCTCCTTCCTAATCTTCCCCGTCTGCGAACAGCTCCGAGGAAGCTGCCGTCGACAATACCTCATCGTCAGAGTCCACAGACAGTGGTGGGGTAGTGGTGGCGGCCTCACCTAGAATGGAATGCAGTGCCTCGTAGAAATGGCATGTCTGGGGCTGGGATCCGGAGCGTCTGTTTTGACTCTTTGGTCTTCTGGTACCCTTGTCTCAGCTCCTTGATTTTCATGCGGCACTGCGTTGCATCCCGGCTGTATCCTATCTCAAAAGCCATGACAGAGAGCTTCTCGTAGATCTTCGCATTCCATTTTTTCGATCGCAGCTCCAAAAGCATGGACGCATCGCCCCACACAGTGATCAGATCCAAGACTTCCCGATCAGTCCATGCTGGGGTCCTCTTTCTATTCTGCGATTGCATGGTCACCTCTGCTGGAGAGTGCTGCATCGTTGCCAGTGCTGCTGAGCTCGCCATGATGTCCAAACAGGAAATGAAATTCAAACTGGCCAGACAGGAAAAGGAATTCAAATTTTCCCGGGGCTTTTCCTGTGTGGCTGGTCAAAGCATGCGAGCTCGGACTGCTGTCCAGAGCGTCAACAGAGTGGTGCACTGTGGGATAGCTCCCGGAGCTATTGGCCTCGAATTCCATCAACACCTACCCTAATTCAACATGGCCATGTCGAATTTAGCGCTACTCCCCTCGTCAGGGAGGAGTACAGAAATCGATTTAAAGAGACCTCTATGTCGAAATAAATAGCTTCATTGTGTGGACGGGTGCAGGGTTAATTCGAGTTAACACTGCTAAATTCAACATAGCCTCCTAGTGTAGACCAGGCCTCAGAGATCAGTTTTTTAAGCTTCAGGTTTTTTATTTTTTTTCTCAGTTCATTTATTTGTGTCTTGCAGTGAGGCCATACCACAGCAGGTATGCCTGAGTCAAGGGAGGTGAGTAAAAAAGAAATATTTTGATTCATTTTTAATGCTCAAACATTTCCAGCCAAACTGTCTGCTTTTAACTCCTTTTGGACAAAACCAGCCCGTAGCTCTGTACAGAGAGCTTCCAAGCAGTGAAATAGTGCAGTTCCACTGTGCAAGGAGATGTGGGTGGCAGAACTTGGGGTGGCTATACAGCAGTTTTACATTTCCCTGGCTGAATCTTCCTGATCTCACCAGAGGGAGTCAGGGTCCATGCATGCACACAAGGATACTGAATTAAGATTGCATGGGTAACCATAATTCTGGCATTTTCTACTTTTTTGAGAGCTTGACTTTGCAGCCTTAGCAATGTTCTTTTAATGGAGCTGCTTCGTATGGAATATATTATATAGGCCAAATTCACCAGTATACTCCAGCACCACAAGGAAATCTGGTTTAGCTTATTGGTGAACAAGGCCCAAAGAACATATTTTGCCTACCTTTTAAAACGTTAGACATTATTTTTGTCTTGCTCCATACAGCAATTAAAATAAGTCACACATAGTAATTTAAAAAGGAACAACTTCAGGAACAACATCTTCTGCTTCTTTTGTCTCATTAAAGATAACTACTGTTCCAATTCTACAAAACCTGGCCAATCCGGGGCTTTTATGGGCAGTCTGATACTTCATGCCCATATTATTGCTTTGATCAGTGGTGCCTCAACAGTGTTTTTAAATGTGGGCAACTGACTCCTTGTTTTCAATCAGATTTAATTCTTCTTTGTAACTGAACCCTCACTGCTCCCTTAGAAACAACCTAAAAGAGTAAAGGAACTTCTTCTCTCTCACTGTGACCCATCTTCCTGGGAACCCAAATAATATAATATTTCCAGGGGTGCCAGATTTTTGGCATTTTGGAGACCCTTTTTTTCTGGAAGGGTGGCTTTGAGTGTACATATGTAGTTTGTTGTTTGTTTTTTACTTTAAACATCACTCACCTCCTGAAGGCTTAACTTAAGGTGAATTTGATTGGCAATGTGATTTAATTGCCTGTGCATCCAAACAAACAATCACTCTGTCATCTATAGGTCTTGCACTGAAATAACACCAGAAATTCTTAAAATAAGCAAGAAGTGTAACAACTTGGGAGAGATATTAGATTTATCTCCGAGTGCAACGTGAGTTGGACAACACTGCATAAAGTGAAAAGCCTTCCATTTATCAGGTATCATGACCAGTCAGCAGTCACACTGTAGTAGGAAAGACAAGCTTGGAGTACTACAGCAGAAGACATTTCCTTCTCTCCTATTTAATTAAATGAAGGGATGTACTCTGATCATAACCTGAACAGATTTGTGTAAACTCAAGGCATTGTGGTCCCATATTCAAACTGAACTTCTAGACCTATGGTTTGCTCATCATTAATCATGCCATGAAAGGGGCATCAGAAAAGTACATAATAATAACTGTACTGATTTCTGTGTCAGTTAAATTGTAAATAACTAATATTCAGGACCTGAGCCTCATCTGGTATAAATCCAAGTCATTCATTGCCAGTGGGACTATGCTGATTTACATCAGCTATGGATCTCTCAATGGGGAAACAGGGAGCAGAGTGTAATTGAGAAGTGGACCATAAATTTTGTGAGTTGGGAGCAAAGAGACCAGGGGTGCCATTTCAGAAAAATTCTGTGGGGCGAGCAAAGTTTACTTTTCTAATGACCATGTCCAAAGTCTGAGAAGCAGCAGAAGGGGAGGAGTGGAAGACATAATAGAGCACATAGATCTATGAAAAATCTGGGGGTGGGAGGAAAACCAAGGTCTTGGGGGGGGGGGGGGCACTGCTCCTCCTGCCTCAGAGAAAATAATGCCCCTGAAAGGGGCACACGACTGAGACTAGGTCTACACTACCCGCCTGAATCGGCGGGTAGAAATCGATCTCTCGGGGATCAAATAATCGCGTCTCGTCGGGACGCGACAATCGATCCCCGAATCGACGCTCTTACTCCACCAGCGGAGGTGGGAGTAAGCGCCGTCGACAGGGAGCTGCAGAGGTCGATTTTGCCGCCGTCCTCACAGCGGGGTAAGTCGGCTCCGATAGGTCGAATTCAGCTACACTATTCGCGTAGCTGAATTTATAGCGTAGCTGAATTTGCGTATCTTAAATCGACCCCCCCCCCCCAGTAGTGAAGACCTGCCCTCAGATACAGAAGGGTGAGAGGGCGAGAGACAGCTGTTGCTTTTAATATGGGCTATATGTTTTCTATTTTATTTCATCACTTGTCTAAAAAGCTATAGACTCTAGAATTAATGGCCATCAGAGCACTTGGAGCAGGGCTGAGGTAGCACAAATGATATTAAATGGAAGATGCCCCATGATAGAACAGTATCATCTGTTCAGAAGCCTCTTGCTGCTTGGTGCCACTGTTGAGATGACGCCAATAACTAATAACATTATGGCAATTTTTTAATTAGAGAAAGGCTCCTGTGTTCTAACCCTGATTTCCATTCTCTCCTGAGGAAAAGGTCTGTCAAAGCAATTCAGTGACAGGTCATCTCCCTTCCTAAGCATCACGGTCATGCTAACTACAACAGCATCAAAACCAACATCATAAATACAGCCTGCTTCAAGATGCTCCTTTTGGGGGAAGGAGGGAGTAAGAGGGGCTTAATATACCCTTATCCAAATATAGGCCCTGAACCTGACGTGCGTATGAGCAGTTTCCTGTAGGTGGGCAGACACCCTTTGCTTAAAAAGAACGCCCTGTTGTACACCCATATTGAGACCCACAGGAGTCATTGGGCCTACACAGATACAAGGGTCAACCCACAGGAATCAGATTGTAAATTCAGGACTGTTATCATTCAATTAAAAATCTGTTTAGTCTTTTTTGGTAGGGTTTGTGGAACAGAATACTCAAGAGAGCCTTCATTACTTTAGTCTAGTAAACCCTATAAATTAATTATTATTGGCACTTTCCCAGAAAGTTATATACACACACTCTGGGAGAGAGATCTGAATGGGCGTGGTGAAGATTGGTTTTGAGTGAAGAGTACATTCTCCACTATGGTCAGGGCATTACTATTTATTTCCTATTGCAGGATACATTTAAGATAACATATAGGTTGTTAATCGTGCCCAAAGATGTTATCCAACCGGTTTATTCCCAATACCTGTGTGTCAAAAATGTCAATGGGGAGCATTGGCTCCTTTCTGCATTGTCTGTAGACTTGCCAGATTATCAAATTTTGGTGGTTTTTTTCAGAACCAGACTCGGGATCTGCTTTTTGGTACAGTCAGGAACCTAGTGTCTGTTAAGGCACTTGCAAATTGGATTAAATATATGCTCTTTCACAGCTTTTTGTTTTGTTTTGTTTTGCTTCTTTTTAAATGGTCTAAAACATTTAAAAGATTTTGATGACGGGATGTCTCCTGCCTCCTCATCTTTTTGGAAATGTGTTTAGATTTGTGCTTGTTAAAGGACCAAATGGGATTTTTAAATGAGGTATGAGACTCACTTTTATCACTTCTGCCTAAAGAATCTCCAGGCAATAACTGAAAGAGGAAACTATGAAATGAACTGGCAAGAGTTTCCTTGTTTTCTTTGGAAGTGAGTAGGAATCTATTTTATAACCACGGCTTAGGAAGAAGATATGTAATTAACTCCCTCAGTGGTGTATTCTACTCACCAATCTGCTTTCGGTCTGATTTGTTTATATTTGTCAGAGAACACTGTGTAATGCCTGCAGCTGTTCTTTTCTCTGTTAATTAGCTGACCCATAATTCAATTGTCTGTTTTATATATATATTTATGAATGTAAAATATATATATATATATATATATATATATTACATTCATAAATCTTAAATATGTTAAATCTTAAACAGTACTTTTTTTCCCCCTAAAAGCTATGCATTTTTCTTGAGTGCTAGCCAGGATTGTACAACAACTTGATATCCCATATAATTTAAGACTTCAGTAAATGATCTGCAGGTGATACTAATTATTTAAAGTTTCTCTTTTTCAATATGTTTAACAGACCTTGGTTAGTCTACCTTTTTTGCTGCCTCTTTCCTAAATGGTTATAAAGGCTGTTTGAAATTTGAAAGGTTACAGATTTAGTTTAGATTCCTCACAAAAACAGCTTTTTTCCTGAGTCCCAACTAGGGTTGTCAGGCATCCGATTTTTGACTGAAATGCCTGGTTGAAAAGGGACCCTGCTAACCGGGCCACCAAAAGTCCAGTTGGCAGTGCAGCAGTGCTAAGACAAAAAGAACAGGAGTACTTGTGGCACCTTAGAGACTAACAAATTTATTAGAGTATAAGCTTTCATGGGCTACTGCCCACTTCTTCGGATGCATATAGAGTGGAACATATATTGAGGAGATATATATACACACATACAGAGAGCATGAACAGGTGGGAGTTGTCTTACCAACTCTGAGAGGCCAATTAAGTAAGAGAATTTTTTTTTTTTGAAGTGATAATCAAGCTAGCCCAGTACAGACAGTTTGATAAGAAGTGTGAGAATACTTACAAGGGGAGATAGATTCAATGTTTGTAATGGCTCAGCCATTCCCTACACTTACCTACATGCCTCCAGCTTCCATCCAGGACACACCACACGATCCATTGTCTACAGCCAAGCTCTAAGATATAACCGCATTTGCTCCAATCCCTCAGATAGAGACAAGCACCTACAAGATCTCTATCAAGCATTCTTAAAACTACAATACCCACCTGCTGAAGTGAAAAAACAGATTGACAGAGCCAGAAGAGTACCCAGAAGTCACTCCTACAAGATAGGCCCAACAAAGAAAATAACAGAACACCACTAGCTGTCACCTTCAGCCCCCAACTAAAATCTCTCCAGCGCATCATCAGAGATCTACAACCTATCCTGAAAGATGATCCTTTACTCTCACAGATCTTGGGAGACAGACCTGTCCTCACTTACAGACAACCCCCAACCTAAAGCAAATACTCACCAGCAACCACACATCACTGAACAAAACCACTGACCCAGGAACCTATCCTTGTAACAAAGCCCGATGCCAACTCTGTCCACATATCTATTCAAGTGACATCATCATAGGACCTAATCACATCAGCCATACCATCAGGGGCTCGTTCACCTGCACATCTACCAATGTGATATATGCCATCATGTGCCAGCAATGCCCCTCTGCCATGTACATTGGCCAAACCGGACAGTCTCTACGCAAAAGAATTAATGGACACAAATCTGACATCAGGAATCATAATACTCAAAAACCAGTGGGAGAACACTTTAACCTGTCTGGCCATCCAATGACAGACCTGCGGGTGGCTATCTTACAACAGAAAAACTTCAAAAACAGACTCCAACGAGAGACTGCTGAGCTGGAATTGATATGCAAACTAGACACAATCAACTCAGGATTGAATAAGGACTGGGAATGGCTGAGTCATTACAAACATTGAATCTATCTCCCCTTGTAAGTATTCTCACACTTCTTATCAAACTGTCTGTACTGGGCTAGCTTGATTATCACTTCAAAAAAAATTTTTCTCTTACTTAATTGGCCTCTCAGAGTTGGTAAGACAACTCCCACCTGTTCATGCTCTCTGTATGTGTGTATATATATATATATATCCTCAATATATGTTCCACTCTATATGCATCCGAAGAACTGGGCAGTAGCCCACGAAAGCTTATGCTCTAATAAATTTGTTAGTCTCTAAGGTGCCACAAGTACTCCTGTTCTTTTTGCGGATACAGACTAACACGGCTGCTACTCTGAAACCAATGCTAAGACAGGCTCCCTGCCTGCCCTGGCTTCACACAGCTCCCAGAAGTGGCCAGCATGGCCGGATCCTAGTGCTAGGGCGGCCACAGGGGCTCCACATGCTGCCTCTGCCCGAGCGCTGGCTCTGCAGTTCCCATTGGCCAGGAACTGCAGCCAATGGGAGCTGCGTGGCCAGCGCCTGTGAGTGCAGGCAGCACAGAGAGCCCCCTGGCCCCTCCACCTAGGACCCAGACATGCCAGCCACTACCGGGAGCTGCGCGGAACCAGGGCAGGCAGGGAGCCTGCCTTAGCCCTGCTGCACCACTGACCAGGAGCCACCTGAGGTAAGTGCCACCCGACTGGAGCCCGAACCCCCTCCCGCACCTCAATCCCTTGCCCCAGGTCGGAACACCCCTCCCACACCCTAACTCCTTCCCATAGCCCGCACCCTTCACTCCCTCCCTCACCCCAACCCCCTGCCCCAGTCCTGAACCCCCCCCGGATCCCGCACCCCAAACCCATCCCCGAGCCTCCTCCCGCACCTAAACTCCCTCCCAGAGCCTGCACCCCCTTCTCTACCCCAACCCCCTGCCCCAGACCTGAGCCTACTCCTGCATCCTGAACCCCTCATTTTTGGCCCCACCCTGGAGCCCACACCCCAACACTCTGCCCGGTGAAAGTGAGTGAGAGTGGTGGAGGCGAGCGACGGAAGGGCGGGGGGAGCTCAGAGAAGGGGTGGGGCAGGGGCAGGGCTTCAAAGAAGGGGCGGGGCCAGGGGTAGGGCAACAGTATTCAGTTTTGTGTGATTAGAAAGTTGGCAACCCTAGTCCCAACAAGCTCTTACTCACAAGCATAACCCTGACATCAGTGGGGACAGATGTTAGGAGCTGCATTAAATGGTTTTTGGGTTTTCCATGTTATGCTAATATTTACAGCTAAATCTTCTATTTTTGTGTTCAGTGCTTCCAGCAGTAAAATCTGTTGCAAGTGAAAGCCCTAATTTATATACCTGGGTCACAATTCTGTGACCTTTGCATGTGTTATCCTCAGTCATGTGAATCATCTCATTGCAGACACTGGGACTGTTTCAGTGAATGAGGGTTACATAAGTAATGGTTGGCGCATAGGTGCCTCACTATACACCTCTTTGGAATTATTGTGGGGAAGTTCTATGGCCTGTGTTATACAGGAGGTCAGACCAGATGATCACATGGTCCTTGCTGGCTTTGAATCTATGAGTTTAGCATCTGCAATCAGTCAGCTTCAAATTAATATTACAAATCCAGATTTTGCCATCGAAGTGCCTCATTAGAGGCAGATCTAAATGCATTTCTACCTCTTCAACAATTAATTACTTGCGGCAGCTGCCTTTCTCAAATAACATTATGTACATGTGTGATTATGACACATGCAATTAATTGACACAGGACTTGGCAATGTTGTTATTACCAATGAGGATAGCACAGAATCCTTCTCTAGTTTCATAGAGCGCTACCTATGATTAATTACAAAGTTTCTGCAGAAACAAATCTAGATGTCTGTTTTACTTGCTTACATGCATTACTTATGGTCATCTTCTCTAAAGTATTTTGTGACATTCTTACCCTTTGCATGAAATATGGTGGTTTCTTGAAGTTCCCTCTTCATTCGTATTTCCCTCCCTTTTTTATATTATCTCCCTTTGTTTTTGAAACCATTAGCACTATAAACTGGGAATGTCTGGCTATATACAGAAGCCTAAGGGTTTTGAAACTGTGCACAGAGACTGTGAGTATAGCTGGTTTGAAAAAAAGGAGGTAAATCTCAATATCTGTGTTTCCATTAGTTTAATTATCAAATATTTCCTTCTAGCTACAGTACCTGCTTGAAAAATTGGGAAGAGAGAGAGGGGAGAGACTCTTGAAATTTTCTAAACTTGTTTTAATTTTTCAAATGCAGACCAATACACTAAGCTAAGCCCAAAGGAGACACAGCTGTGCATCATTGGAAATGTAGTCCAGTTGAGGAGAATGGGGGCATGTCGAACTCAAAACTCCCATTAGATACCCATTGCCCCAACCTGAAATGAAATGTTTTGATTAGGGAATGACAAAAGTAAACACTTCAGAAAATTTTTGATTTAGAAATGTTGAACTTTTCTTTTCACAAAATATTTCAATATTTTGAATTTGCATCCTGATTTGGTACCAAGACAAATGTCAAAATATTAGAATTTCACATGGGGTGGAAATTTTGTTTTTTTAATTTGTGCTACTATTGACTCCTACTCATGGGATTAAATTAAATCAATAGAGCTAGTCCACTTCTGCCAGTGAAGAATTTGTCCCATTGACTCCAAATACAAGACCATCCTTCCTCTTATACAAACAAAATTGATTCCAGCCCATTTGGGCCCCATTTTGTTTGGAATTCTATAGATGA
Source organism: Malaclemys terrapin pileata (assembly GCF_027887155.1). Lineage (NCBI taxonomy): Eukaryota > Metazoa > Chordata > Testudines > Emydidae > Malaclemys > Malaclemys terrapin. The sequence continues at coordinate 97,791,778 of NC_071510.1, read as the reverse complement.
TGATTTTTCATCTTCCCCCCCTCACTTATAACCAAAATGACATGTTGTTATTTTATAAAATTGGTTAATGCTTCCATGAGTTATGACAGGTTGGCTGGGGTGAAGAGGAGTGACAGGGTAGGCTGTCAGTTGAGGGATGATGAGAGGGAGTACAAGGAAGGGCTGTCTCAGATGGGAAGAGGGATACTGAGACAGGAAGCAGCAGCAGCTGGGGGGCATATATATATAGGAGAGTGGTAAATAATAAAAAGTTCAGGTCATTGATACAGAGTGATATGGATCACTTGATAAGCTGGGTGCAAGCAAACAATATATTGTTTAATATGACTAAATGTATACATCTAGGAACAAAGAACGTGAGCCATACTTACAGTATGGGGGACTCTATCTTGGGAAGCAATGACTGAAATTGATTTTGGGGTCCTGGCAAATAGTCAGCTGAACGTGAGCTCCCAATGTAATGCTATGAACAAAAGTGTTAATGCGATCTTTGGATGCATAAAGAGGGGATTTTCAAGTAGGAGTCAGAGGTTATTTCCCCTCTGTATTTAGCACTGGTACAACCACTGCTGGAATACTGTGTCCCGTTCTGGTGTTCGCAATTCAAGAAGGATGTTGATAAATTGGAGAGCATTCAGAGAAGAGCTATGAGAATGATTAAAGAATTAGAAGACATGCCTCATAGTGATAGACTCAAGGAGCTCAGTCTATTTAGCTTAATGTGACAGTCAGGTTTCAGATACCCCAACGAGAAAATAGGAGGCATGAACCCCAAAGAATAAGCAACTAAATCAAATGATTGTATACAATGTTGTCATATTATAAAATTATATCAAGTAAGATCTTTTATGAAAGCTTGATGGTCATTATGAGATATGTATACAGATTGTGGCTATGTATTTGTGTATATAAAAAAAAACTGTGCTCATAATTTGTGCTGCAATATTCAGCTTCACATCACAGAAGGGTGGTGGGCAGTCAGGCAGGGAGGGGCTGCCTCCCCCCAGATGAGATTAGCTCCAAACACCTAGCATTGCACAACCCAGGAAAAGACAAATGTTGGGAAAACCATTCCAGTTAATGGGAATACATTGAGACATCCTGGCTATGAAGTTGAGAGGGAATTTCACGCGCCCTGAATCACCATCTGTCAACATATTCTGAGAGAGTGGGGAAAAAACAAAATGGAAAAAACACTTTAAAGAGGGAAACAAGTTTGAAGATAAATATATCCGGAAACTGAGGGAGAGCATCTAGGTGAGACGCTATCTGTGAAATGCAGTTAGGGGGTATGCTGGGAAATGGTTTAAAGGCAATGGGTAAATTGTATTAGAAAAGGGATTTTTACCTAATTTGAAAGTGTGAAGCCTGAGGTGGCAGTGTTATATGTATTTTCTGTGTAACTTATGTATGTTTGCTTCCCCTGCTATTTCATCTTTGAATCTATGGTTTTTCCATCAGATAATCTTGTTTGTTTGTTTTTACCCCAAGCCGTTCTCTGGCATGCAGATTGTGAGGAGTGTGTGCGCCAAAGCAAGCTGATGTCTGGGGGGCTCGTTTCACACCTTGAGAGGTGTCAAACCAGAGGGGGGAAATCCAAGTGTCTGGTAGTTAAGAACTCTGGGTGGACAGATTTGGGGAGACTCAGGACCAGAAGGGTTGTTGGGGTCACACTGCAAGAAGTAACTAGGCTAGTGGAAGCCAGAGTGGGACCTTGTGCTTGTGGGCTGGCTACTGGCGTCAGGGCTCTGAGCCGTAGCAGCATAGCATTAATGTTTTCAAGGTTACAGGGAAGGCAGTGACAGAACCTCTTACTGCTCTGGGCTCAAAACATCACACTTAACAAAGGAAAGGCTAAGGGCTGACTTGATTACAATGTATAGGTGCCAACCTGGGGAACATATGTTTGATAATGGGCTTTTCAGTCTAGCAGACACAGATCTAACACAATCCAATAGCTGGAAGTTGAAACTAGACAAATTCAGACTGGGAACAAGACAGGTATTTTAAACAGTGAGGGTAATTAACCATTTTAACAACTTAACAAAGGTTGTGGTGGATTCTCCATCACTGACAGTTTTTAAATCTAGGTTGGATGGTTTTTGAGACATGCACTAGTTCAAAAGGAATTGTTCTGTAGCCTGGGTTAGACAGGAGGTCAAACCCAATGATCACAGAGGCCTTGGACTCGATGAATCTTCCTCACTATACTGATGAGCAGACTGGGGCACAGAAAGACTGAATGGTTTGCCTAGGATTATAGAGAAACTCTGTCACTTTCCAGCCTACCCTCTTCCTTCACACACTGTGGAATTAATGGCAATGAAAGGAGACAATATAGCACTATGAATCTGTGAAGTAATCACCATATGGCTTTACTGTGTGATTGCTAATGAGCTTATTAAAAACTAGAAGACAAAATTACAATTCTGTGTGATTTCAATTTACATTAGGCAGGGCTTTTAATTAGCTGCAAGCACTTCATAAAATACTGCAGCTAATAACATTTGCAATGTGAAAACTTTCCAGCCTGAATTGAAAATGGTGATTGTAGAGGTACATCCAGCCTTCACTTGTCTGGGAGTGCTGTAACTCCCTTGCTAGGGCAGAAAACTACATAGCCTTTCACTCAGGCTGAAATTCGCCCCTCTGCAGAAGGCCAGAACAAAGACTATGCACTAATTCAAGCCCAGTATTGCTAAACTCAGGAGTTCAAAAATCAAGAGACTGGCTTAAAAGTCATGTTTGTTTTGTTTTTTTCAATTGGATTTAAAGCCTTTAGGGTGTACTTGAATCACGTTTTCAAAGCTTAACCGTGAGGGCTAGGAACTTAATTTTTTTTAAATAGTTTTAAAATGAAAATTGAGATTTTCATGTAATCACCTGGCTCCAGGAGCTGGGGCTTTAAGAAAAATCCTAAATATTGCAAGGCTCATGATAAATTTGCAAGAGTTGGGAACACTGCAGGCCATAAATGGGCCTCAATTAGTGCATAGGCTTTGTGCTGGTCCTCTACATAGGTCTGAATTTATATCTTGGTTATAACAAAGCAGCTCAGTATAGATTTAGTCAAGTGGCTCATTTTCTTCTATCTGTAGCTAAGCTTCCAAGGAGTTTAAAGTAGCACAGCAAAAACCACTGAATGTTTTTCCTGTAGTTTTCACCAAGATACAATAAATAACAAATTCCTACAAATATCTTACTTCATTAGAAAGACGCTAGTACATGAAGCGGAAATACTTCACCCTCAAAACGGGTTGTGTTTTTGGAAAATTGGAATGCATGTTTGAGGCTATGGTTTGTTTTGCGCTGTTACTTTACTTTCTCCCTTTAGAGATGCTGTAGTAAGTGCACAGTGTCTTTGTTTAGTTCCATTTTTAATTATGAGGCAATTCTGGGAGTTTCTCATCACTCTTGTTTTATTCTTAAAGGGTAAACTTCATAGTGACAGGAACTAAGTGGGACTTAACTGGGGCATAAGTATTGAGCTGGCCCTCTGAATGGGATGAATATTACCCAAAGTGAGTAAATCTGTTTATTCATAAGAGTGGTGTAAATCCCAAATGTTAGCAAAGAATTCACCAAATTGTCCACTTCGACATATTCTCACAATGGAGGATGTTTATTCCTATCCTGCCTAACAGTTTAACTGATTCCTCTGTTCTAGCAGAGCTTAGAATAAAGTATTTCTAGTTTAGTATGAGGGTAACTCCTAAAAATTAAAAAAAAAAATTACAAATCTTTAAAAAGGTCCAGAATCACTGAAGACCATTGCCATATATTGATGGAACAGACATATCACTGGTTTTATTTTGAGCCCTCAACATTCTTGTTTCCAAATGAAAGGGTTGGTACCTTGCAGTTCAGGCAGAGAAAGCAATGACAGCAGTGACCCATGGTGCTAAGCAGGGGTAGTCAATTTATTTTTTGTCTAGGTCCAAATTTCTTACTCAAGGTATAGTCAAGGTCCAGACTCCAGAGGAACATTTTTTTCAAACCACAATAACGATAATAAGTAAATAAAAAGATTTCACGGTCCGTTCAAAAGCATCGGGTGGTCCAGATTTGGCCCGTGGTCCGCCTATTGACTATCCCTGCGCTAAGGTATTCTATGTATTTCATGTTGTAGTCTCTGCAATATGGAGATAGCAAGCAGAGTAATTAACATGGGAGAAGATTATGTGGACTGACATGTAGGGGTAGATTCAGCACTGTTGTAATCAGGTGTAACTCCTCTGGCTTAAGGGGAATGCTACCCTCTTACCCAAGGGCTGAATTTAGCCCTTAAAGTCAGGTCAGAATTGAAATAAATAAGTTCATTTGAATGATTGAAGGCAGTCTAAATAAATCAGCAGCAAAACAGAGAAATAAGATGTCTGATCACATAGGAAACTGGACAGAAAGGTTTTTACAATGAAAGCAAGAACTAACCAAGATTAACAGTGCCTTTGTTTTGTCCAAGTACTGCTGAATCACTCGCTATTGGAATCTTTCCTGGTGCAAGTCTGCAGCACTTTTTAAAAATCAGTGGATATAAAAGCTTACAGAACTGAATGCTGGCAGTCATCACTATGAAAATGTTTAGCATTTCCACAACCCCGCTTTTAAAATAAGAGTTTCAGTAAGGAACATGTTTGGGAAGGTGCATGATATCAGCCAGAAAATCAAATTAACAGAAGGAACTTCCAGCATAGGGGCTCTGATTCAGCAGAGGGTTTACACACATTCTTAAGTGCCTTGCTCAGGGATGTTTTCCTGAGTCCCTGGCACCTGGGCAAGGATACCTGCCTCTCTAAGTGTTAAAAGCTGGGGTTGAACTGGGAAGATCAAAGGTTCTCTCCACATTTCAAGGTATCAGTAAAAGAATCGGTTTGCTGAACTGACTACAGGAAATAATTCTAGAGGGGATTACCATAGGAAAGGAAAGTACTAGAAGCAAGCTGCACATGTAAATCCCATGCTTAATGTAGCTCCTGACCAAACAGTGGTACAGAGATGTTTAACAAAGTCATAGGGCTCAAAATAGAGCCCAATGGCACGTGAAAAGAAATGCAACTACATCACCAAATCAGCTCAAAAAATAAACTTCTAGAGCTGGAGCAGGAATAATGAAAATATCAATTGGCAACATTTCAAGGACCCTTAAGTTTTAGTTGGTCCCTTGGTGCAATATAATCACTGATGTAAATTTCCTTTGACAGAATAAGCTTAAATTTACAAGTTTTCCACCGGAATAGGGTATTGTTGCTTTTCTGCCAAAATAGATCAAGGTATACGCTTGGATTCTGTATCAGTCCAGAGCTGTAAACTGTGGTGTAAACAGTTTGGGAGTAATTACACTAAAAGCTCCCAAGCACAGTCTTCCCAGGCCACACCAGATCTCTTTATCAGAGGCATTTTGTCATTGCGTATCTATGTCAATTTTCTCTTTATGTTAGCAAGTCTTCTGTATGGCAGAGTGCAGAATCATCTACTCTATAAAGCAGATCTGTGATACTTTGTTATTCACAGGTGCGTCAATCCAGCACACTTGTTTAGCAGTGGGCTAGGGCTTCAGCTGGTATAAATCTGTGTTGCTCCATTGGCTGCAGTGGTGTTATTCTGGTTCAAACCAGTAGGGGATCTGGCCTTGTACCTGTTTAGCAAATTAGGTAACAAGTTTGGAACACATCTCTCCTCATTCTGGATAAGCCCAGGGGAATCTCAAAATCTATGAATGTGAAGGTTGGCATCTTATTCTGGTACAACAGTTTTCCCCAGAAACTTGATACAATAGCCATTGCATAATTTTATCATTTAGCCAAATAACTGCTTCAGAGTCAAATGGAATTTCCCAAGGGCTCACTTAATTTAGGACATAGATAAATTGACCTGAGAAAAGGGAATAAATGGATAACAGATGAAAACAATTGCCCACCACTTCAGATAACTTATATTAACTAACACAACACTACAAAAATGTAATAAATCTACCTCGTTATGACCTATTGAATAATATCACGCCATGCACATAATTTCACATTGTCCATGCTGCAGGAGTTTAGTATTTATTAATGCTTTCATTCATTAGGTTAAGTGCAGTTGACTAACTTCACAATGCCAGGATTTCATGTGCCTGCAGCCTTCTAAATTTCCTAAAAAGGAGCATATATGTAATTTAAGCACAACTGTTTCAAGTTAAAGGCCAGCCTGGTATATTAAGATGAAATGATAATATATTGTTTATATTAGCAATATTGTTTGTGACCATCATTCTTCATGGTTGATTCTGCATGCTTTAATATGCTAGAGCACTATGCCAAGGGACACTTTAGGAAGAATCATTTTAACTGGATGATCTGGCATGTACTGCCATGGACAATCAGTTGTTTTGCTGCTCTAAAGCAAGTGCTGTCACAGGAGCAGGCTAATATTGGAAGCACTGAATGTTATTGACTTGCCTGTGTCCTGACACTATTTATGCAATCTGACTCATTAACATCTGCTCCCATTAGAAAGCCGCAAATGAACCACAGCTGCCTTTCCTTTTAGAAGCTGTCTTTTTCCAGTAGGTTAGTGACTCATTCAGAGTTGAAATTTTCTGTGGGAAATATAAGCCAGGCAAGGAAACACTCAGAGTCCACTTTTGCCCATTGATACGTAGCTGAAGCTCCCATTGACGTCCTTAAAAGTTGCACCCATATAATTGAGGGCAACTCATAGCTTGATGACACTAGTCCTTCCTGAATTGCTGTTCACTTTGTTTTCTTGGTTTCTCTCTCAACCACTGTTCCCAAGGATTCCACTTGCCATAAAACCAAATAAGTTGATGTAAAATAATTTTTTTTAATTAGGAAAATAATATATTCCTCTGCTTTAAGTGACTCTGAACAATGGCTGGTCACAAAAGCTTGAGAAATCTTATTTTTAGCTTCCATAAACAGGACCCATCTACCTGTTCTTCTGTTCGTTTCAGTGTCACTTTCACAGCTGCAGCAATTCAAAGCCTTCTTTGAGGATGTCCTTAGCTGAGAAATCCTCAAAGGAGGCCTGAGTCTGTGGTCAAAAGCCTGAGGTTTGGCAGATATGCTGGCCTTACAGTAAGTGATGAAGATCCAGGAGCCATACAGGGGGATGCTGAGTATCTGGGAGAAGGAGCTGGGGCATAAGGAAAGGGGAGGTGAAACTGATTGTTTATGAAATCTTCTTGGCAAACTTTCCTTGACATCTCTAGTTGGGTGGAATCCTAAATGTGCTGTTCTTGCACAAAGTAATGTAACACTGGTCTACAATTTTTGAGAAGTCGTCTACTTCAGAGATAAAATGTGCTATTTATTGTGTATTTTGATGTGCTGAATTCAAATATGACAATTAAAACAACTGATTGGCTACTGTTTCTAAGATATTTAAGTTTTTACATTTTATGTCTATGTATATTGTGTAGATAGTAGAGTTTTAATCAAATTGTAAACCTAGGTCTTTTCATGTGTTTATGGTTGCTTTACATGATAATATTTCACCTATCCTGTTTATATAACACTTTAAAAATCAGCAAAAGGGTTATATAAATAAAATGTATTATGAATCAAAAGGCAAAAAACTATCATGTACATAGTTTAGACCTATTCAGGGTCTACTCGGCGCTTCTTGGCTTGTCTCTTGTCTTCATTAAATGGAGCATCTCTTGTCACTGTCCAGCAATAGTCTGCAAGCATTGATGGGCTCCATTTGCCCTGATAGCGTTTCTCCATTGTTGCAATGTCCTGGTGAAATCGCTCGCCGTGCTCGTCGCTTTTTCGGTGGAAAAAAATCTAGATGAGAGTGCAAAAAATATATCTTTAGTGACATGTTGCAACCAAGGCTTTTGTATGCCTTGAGGAGGTTTTCCACCAACAACCTGTAGTTGTCTGCCTTGTTGTTTCCGAGAAAACAACACTGTGGTTTATTGCCACTAACTGGAAGGCTTTCCATGCCGTCTTTTCCTTGCCACGCAGTGCATGGTCAAATGCATCATCTCGAAGAAGTTCATGAATCTGAGGACCAACAAAGACACCTTCCTTTATCTTAGCTTCACTTAACCTTGGAAATTTTCCACGGAGGTACTTGAAAACTGCTTGTGTTTTGTCAATGGCCTTGACAAAGTTCTTCATCAGTCCCAGCTTGATATGTAAGGGTGGTAACAAAATCTTCCTTGATTCAACAAGTGGTGGATGCTGAACACTTTTCCTCCCAGGCTCCAATGACTGTCGGAGTGGCCAATCTTTCTTGATGTAGTGGGAATCTCTTGCACGACTATCCCATTTGCAGAGAAAACAGCAGTACTTTGTGTATCCAGTCTGCAGACCAAGCAAGAGAGCAACAACCTTCAAATCGCCACAAAGCTGCCACTGATGTTGGTCATAGTTTATGCACCTCAAAAGTTTTCATGTTGTCATAGGTTTCCTTCATATGGACTGCATGACCAACTGGAATTGATGGCAAAACATTGCCATTAGGCAGTAAAACAGCTTTAAGACTCGTCTTCGATGAATCAAGGAACAGTCTCCACTCATCTGGATCGTGAACGATGTTGAGGGCTGCCATCACACTGTGGAAGCATCGATGTTGTTGCAGGCTACAAGATCACCTTCCATGAAGAAGAATGGGACAAGATCCTTTGGACAGTCACGGAACATGGAAACCCTAACATCACCTGCCAGGAGAGTCCACTGCTGTAGTCTGGAGCCCAACAGCTCTGCCTTGCTCTTGGGTAGTTCCAAATCCCTGACAAGGTCATTCAGTTCACCTTGTGTTACGAGGTGTGGTTCAGAGCAGGAGGATGGGAGAAAATGTGGGTCCTGTGACATTGATGGTTCAGGACCAGAAGTTTCATCCTCTTCCTCGTCTGACTCAAGTGAGAATGATTCTGGTGCATCAGGAACCGGCAGTCCTTCTCCGTGGGGTACTGGGCGTATAGCTGATGGAATGTTTGGATAATGCACTTTTTCTTCTTTGACACACCTTTCCCAACTGGAGGCACCATGCAGAAGTAACAATTGCTGGTATCAAGTATCAGAGGGGTAGCCGTGTTAGTCTGAATCTGTAAAAAGCAACAGAGGGTCCTGTGGCACCTTTGAGACTAACAGAAGTATTGGGAGCATAAGCTTTCGTGGGTAAGAACCTCACTTCTTCAGATGCAGAACCTCTTGCATCTGAAGAAGTGAGGTTCTTACCCACGAAAGCTTATGCTCCCAATACTTCTGTTCGTCTCAAAGGTGCCACAGGACCCTCTGTTGCTAATTGCTGGTATGATCTTTTAGCTCTCTCCAAAATCATTGGCACTGCAAAAGGCATAGATTTCCTTTTCCTGTTCAACCACTGGCGAAGATTAGTTGCACAAGTGTTGCAGCATATTTGTGGGTCCCACCTCTTGTCCTGATCTCCAATTTTGCAGCCAAAATAAACGTGATAGGCTTTCTTAACCATAGTGGTTATACTGCGCTTTTGTGATGCAAAAGTCACTTCACCACAAACATAGCAGAAGTTATCTGCACTGTTCACACAAGTACAAGGCATCTCTGCTCACTTTGGCTAAACAGAAATGTGTCCCTTTGCAAAATCAAACACTGACAAATAAGAGAGCACGACACTGTATGATTTCTAGAGCTGATATAGAGCAATTTGTTCAGCAGAGTGATGTAAGCTTCATTATGATTGCATCATCCATGACTTCTAGGAATAACATAATGCAATTCATATCATCTATGATGCAATACCAGCTTCAGATTGCATCATTCATTGTTTTGCCTAAAAAGCAAGTACTGTCCAAACCCAGTCATAGATTTATTCATAGACCCAGTCAAAGATGTATTTTAGTCATTTCTGGTTTAAATTGAGATCCCTTCCCTTTATAACTCACTTATCCTCCGCCATTCCCAAGTCAAGGGTGGTATATACTGACCCAATAGCATATCTTGAAAACTAGAGCCAATCAACAATTTTAAGTATTATTTTCGTTCTCAGTGACCCAGAATTAGTAAAGTTTGACTACATTTATTTCAGAAGCATTTTGGCTGTAGAGCAATGAATTTGATTGTATTGGACTAGAAGTCTCAACCAGAAGTCTAACCTTTAAATGTGTTCATTGTTTGTTTACATGATTATGTATGCATAGGATGAAGCCAGAGGCTGTGGAATATGTGTTTCTGTATTATCAGCCCTGTTCTTGCCAGATTCTGTGAGCAGGCTCTGCCTTTTGCTCACAACTTAACTTTGCTTTATAGCAGCAAAGCTTTGACCACTACTTTTAGTTTAGGCCTTAGGCCTCTAATACAAGGGCTTATGTTTCAGGCCCTCTTCCTACTACAAATATCATTGAAAATAAGGTAGGATCTGAGGCTAATATAGGGAAAGAACAAGTTCAAAATTACTTAGACAAGTTAGATGTCTTCTAGTCTCCAGGGCCTGATGAAATCTATCCTAGAATATTCAAAGGAACTGACTGAGGAGATATCTGAGCCAAAAAGTCATGGTAGACAGGAGAAATTCCAGAGGACTGGAAAAAAGCAAATATAGTGCCAATCTATAAAAAGGGGAATAAAGACAACCTGGGGAATTACAGACCAGTCAGTTTAACTTCAGTACCTGGAAAGATAATGGAACAAATAATCAAGCAATCAATTTGCAAACACCTAGCAGATAATAAGGTGATAAGTAACAGTCAGCATGGATTTGTCAAGAACATATTATATCAAATCAACCTAATAGCTTTCTTTGACTAGATAACAATGAAAACAATAACAATAGCAAAAAATATGGAAAAGCCTTGTGGATGGGGGGAAGCGGTAGATGTGGTGTATCTTGACTTTAGTAAGGCTTTTGATACTAATCTCACATGACCATCTCATAAACAAACTAGGGAAATACAGCCTAGATGGTGCTATTATAAGGTGGGTGCATAACTGGTTGGAAAACCGTTCCCAAGGAGTAGTTGTCAGTCATTCATAGTCAAGCTGGAAGGGCATATCAAGTGGGGTCCCACAGGGATCGGTCCTGGGTTTGATTCTCTTCAATATCTTCATGAATGATTTAGATAATGGCATAGAGAGTACACGTATAAAGTTTGTGGATGATACCAAGCTGGGAGGGGTTTCAAGTGCTTCGGAGGATAAGATTCAAATTCAAAATAATCTGGACAAACTGGAGAAATGGTCTGAAGTAAATAGGATGAAATTCAATAAGGACAAATGCAAAGTACTCCACTTAGGAAGGAATAATCAATTGCACACATACAAAATGGGAAATGACTGCATAGGGAAGGAGTACTGCCGAAAGGTATCTGTGGGGGCCATAGTGGATCACAAGCTAAATATGAGTCAAGAGTGTACCATTGTTGCAAAAAAAAAAAAAAAAAAAAAAAAAGCAAACCTCATTCTGGGATGTATTAGCAGGGGTGTTGTAAGGAGTAATTCTTCTGCTCTGCTCCATGCCGCTTAGGCCTCAACTGAGTATTGTATCCAGTTCTGGGTGCCACATTTCAGGAAAGATGTGGACAAATTGGAGAAAGTACAGAGGAGAGGAGCCTGGGGGAGAGGGGCATGATAACAGTTTTCAAGTACATAAAAGTTGTTATAAGGAGGAGGGAGGAAAAAAATGTTCTTCTTAAACTCTGAGGCTAGGACAAGAAGCAATGGGAGATTTAAATTGCAGCAAGAGAGATTTAGGTTGGACATTAGGAAAAACTTCCTAACTATCAAGGTAGTTAAGCACTGGAATAAATTGCCTAAGGAGGTTGTGGAGTCTCCATGATTGGAGGTTTTTTTAAGAGCACGTTAGACAATCACCAGTCAGGGGTGGGCTAGATAATACTTAATCCTGCCTTGAGTGCAGGGGATTAGGCTAGAAGACCTCTCAAGGTCCCATCCAGTCCTACAATTTTATGATTCTACTTTTAAAATGCATTCCCTGTTTATAGTACTTAAGTGAAAGGGATTTTTAACCTATGTTTCTGAAACATTGTTCAACATGGTTTACCTTTCTCTATATTTGCAGCTATACTGTGTTCCGCATTGGCTCAGCTACACTTTTTATTGACACATGTTGATAACAGATCATTTTTCTCAGATAGACCTGTTAGTGTGTGTGAGGCTGAGCAAATATTTCTGGCATAAATATACTTGGTCATACTTGACTACACTAATTTGCCCACACACTCATGGATATTCATGGAATAGTGAGAGAAAGAGGTACAAAAGCAATCTAATTAAACTGAAATTCAGAATTCAAGAACTCATTCATGAGTAAATTTTCAAACTATTGTCTCAGATTCGCTGTTCCCAGCAACTAACAATTAAGGAAAGTTTGTTTCTTTATATAGTATATATTTTTTATGCTGTGTTCTCACCTCCAGAGCCAAGGTCCTATATTTCATACAGTCACAGCCAGTCTGAACTGATGTTATGTTTTTCAATGGGAAAACACTAGTGATCTTAGCAGAACAAATCTCTCTGTGCATGGTGATCTTGCAGAAAATAATGGCCTGGTTCTGGCAGAGAGGAAGCTAAAAGTAATCCACATTCTGTGTTGGTGCAGTGAATGGGAAGCAGCAGTTATTGAACCTACCTCTGGTACCTGAGAATACAGGTTACGGTGAAGACGTGAGTCATTTGATCTTATATCACAAAGCAGCAGAAATTTAATCAAAATGGAGTAAGTGAACAGACTGAGGTTCAGAGGATTATCTTATTCTGGGGTTCCTATCATTTGGATGATCCAAGATTACGAGTGTTTGACTATTAGTCCTGTTGCCTGTTTCCCTCCTTGTCATGTGAGGGAGGGGAAAGAGTATCCCCACTCCCACCCAGTGGATTTAATTAGAAGATGAGGGAGAATAGTCTTCTGGAAAAGAAGCCGTGTTCTTTAACGGGTATAAGGGAGATAAGTCCTCCAAATCCAATACCCTTTCTTGGCAGAGATGCAGGGGGGAAAAAAACTCCTAACTCTGCTGTTACAAACCCTGTAGGCTCTTCTGCATGTAACAAGCCACAGGTTCCCCTCACAGCCAGGAGCGGTGCCAGGGTTTTTGCCGCCCTAGGCGGCAGCGCTCCTCGTCTGAGCATTCGGCGGCAGGGGTCCTTCTGCTCCGCGTCTTCTGAGCACTTCAGCGACGGGTCCCGGAGCGAGTGAAGGACCTGCCGCTGAATTTCTGCCGACGATCTGGAGCAGAAGGACCCCCCGCCGCCGAATTTCTGCCGAGGGCAGCAAAATGCCGCCCCCCCAAATCCTGCCACCCTAGGTGACCGCCTAGGGTCGCCTAGTGGAAGCACCGGCACTGCTCACAGCCACACATTCCCTGAGTGGATTTCTGGTGAAAACAGCCTCGTGGTCTTCCTCCCCTTCCCCTGACATCTTTCAGAAGATGGTGGCTGGTCCTCTCTTTTCTCAGGGATCTTCTATTATCTTACATCTGCTTGATCTAATTTTCCATCTTCATGGCTTATGTGAAGTGTTATGACATTGTTAGACTGAGATCTGGACATCAGAAATCTTAAACAGTTAAACAATTGCAGAAAAATGTTTGTAGTGATGCATGGATTACTTTGTATATGAATACATTAAACGACTGTCTTATTTCCTTAGCTTAAGAAGTGAGCAGATTAAGAGAATATGATTTTTAAATGGATTTCAAGTGTATTAATTACAAGCCTTTTGGATTCTAGTTAACTGTGACCAGAATTACTGAAAATCACTCTTATCACGTGGCTGCAAAACTAGAATGGTAGTTGCATCACCATGTTTTCCAGGACAATAACAATAATATCTGTTTTTTATAGAGTGCTTTTCCTCTATACATGTATCAGAGGGGTAGCCGTGTTAGTCTGGATCTGTAAAAAGCAACAGAGAGTCCTGGGGCACCTTTAAGACTAACAGATGTATTAGAGCATAAGCTTTCGTGGGTGAATGCCCACTTTGTCGGATTTCCTCTATACATGTAATTGATTTACACTCTAATTTATTGATTGTGTAATTAAGTGGCTAGCTTAAGGAAAATGGACTCATAAGCAAAAATGCAATAATTCTCTTTATGATTGATCATCCTGAAATCGTTTATTCTTGCGTGGATGCTCATGTTTTCGCTCATTGTCTCTCCCCATCTTTGTGTTTTCTTGTTGTGACACTTCATGGTGGTAGTACTGCTGAAAAGGATCTAGGGGTTATAGTGGATCACAAATTGAATATGAATCAACAATATGATGCAGTCGACAAGGAGAGGAAACAACATGCAGAAATGCACTGTCAGAGGATAGCAACAGGACTAATTGTCAATCTCATTCATAGGAGTGTAGTATGTAAGACATGGAAGATAACTGTCCTGTCCTATTGATGAAGCCTCAGCTGGAGTATTGTGTCCAGTTCTGGGCACTACACTTTAGAAAAAGATGTGGATAAACTGGAGCGTGTCCAGAGGAGAGCAGCAAAAAATGATAAATGGTTTAGAAAACCTGAACTATGCGGAAAGGTTTTAAAAAACAAAAAAGAGCATGTTTAGTCTTGAGAAAAGAAAACTTGAGGGTGGGGGGACCTGATAATAGTCTTCAAATATGTTAAGGGCTGTTATAAAGAGGACTGTGATCAATTGTTCTCCGTGTCCACTGAAGGTAGGATAAGAAATGATGGGCTTAATCTGCAGCAAGGGAGACTTAGGTTAGACATTAGGAAAAGCTTTCTAACTATAAGGGTAGTTATGCCTATTCCAGAGCTTCCTTAGGAGGTTATGGAATCCCCATCATTGGAGGTTTGTAAGAACAGGTTGGACAAACCCCTTTCAGGGATGGTCTAGATTTACTTGATCCTGTCTCAGTGCTGGGGGCTAGACTTGTTGACCTCTCGAGGTCCCTTCTAGCCCTACCTTTCTGTGATTCTGTACACAAAATTAATTCAAGCTTACTTAAACATGTAGGGCCTGATCCAGTGCATACTGATTTCAGTAGAGTTCCATTGACCACAGCTGGCATTAGATCAAACTCTGGAAGCCAATACTATATAAAGGAGTCCTTTCCATCCCCTTTGGAACATTGTTGATGTTAGCACAACTTCTCCATTCCCTTTGCTCAGGGCACACAAACAATAGGAGGGGAAATCCTGATCCTATTAAATTCAATGAGAATTTTGCTATTGATTTTTCTGGGGTGAAAATTCTGTTCCAGTAAAAATTCTAACTCCCCCCTGTCCCCTGCATAAGTGCTAAAGGAAAGGGTGCAACATCCTCCCTTTTAACTTGGGACCTAGGCCATAGGAGCTACTGTCTGATTTTTTTTTTTTATTAAAAGAGTAATAGTCTTAGATATTTTTAGGCCATGAATATGTGGCACTTCAAATGTCCCTATATGGTGACTGCATAATTATCAGTTGATAATGGGAAGTGATGTTCTCTTCCAAAGTGTCCTTATTTTGTGCTTGTAATAAAAAAGAACCTCTCAAGAAAAAATCCTGACACTTTTCAGACTGCAAAATATGCCCCTAGCCATTACAGTTCAGGATTTCCCATCTACAAATGCTAATATCGTTTTTGTTGCTAGTTAGTATTAGGAAATTCCATTCCCAACTCCAGCAGGCACTAAGTGATTGAGTTAGACATCAAAGGAAGTTAAAACAAGTAAAAATAGAGCAAGAAGAAAGCAGAGCAAATCTGCTGGAGGAGCTCCATTTCAATTTATACAGTTATGAATTATTCACATACCCTCTTTAAGCCTTTTCTGTGTGTATTGTAGTGAGCCTTCTAGAGTTGTCTGTTTTTCCATTATAATCTCATGTTCTGGACTCAACAGGATTTGCACAAACCTTGTCTCAGGTTTTCTTTCAGGTGAGTTCTTACCTGCGGAGTTTCTTCTTTGAGTTTTCGTTTTGAACAAGCACCTAACTGCAAAGAGAAATTCAGTTGAATCAGTTGTGTTGCAAGTTAAAGTTGACAAAATTATCAAATTCCACTTTGACTATAAATCTACCCAGTCATTTGTAACATGCAGGTAGCTATATGGGCAACTTGGTCCTGCCAGAAAAGTTGGCGGTCATATTGAAACTGTTTCTTAAAGTATTTCTAACTGAAGTAGCCTTTACCTCAAATACTGATCTACTTCCCCAGCACTCAGAAAGCCCTAGGATTAAGAAAGAGCAAAATACTCCTATCTGTTTGCCACTTTTCCTGTCCCTGGGTTGTGCCAGATGCAGAAAGGCCGGACCCTTTTTTCCCAACATCAAAATAAAATTCGAAGTGATCTTCAGGGCCATCTTTCCAAAATAAACTGTGTGTCCACTATTGGTCTACCCTGCCATGGGTCATACGTAGACTGGAAATCAGTTAATGTTCAGTGGAGGCTGCCTAGGACACTTCCCTCCTTCTCCCTCTCCCCCCAGCAGTAGGAAGCTGTAGCTAGGTATATCATAATGTCAGGAAATCAATCCTTTACTGTGGTTACCTGAAGAATTTCTGGAACAGAACCAGGAATAGCTCTGTCCTACAAAAGACTGTCAGACTCGGCACAGCCTAATATCATGAAGGCTGTACAATGAGACCTGTACCTTTATTGAGTTAGTAACAGAGAGTGTCTGCTTATGGGGTACATTTCTTTCATAATTGATAGTTTAGGGAGTTAGGTGTAAATGCATCTGATTTCTCTGAAATCTGATATGCCTGGAGAATCTGAAAATCTGCTTCTGACAATTTGGTGTCAAGATGATTTGTATAGTGATTCCATCCAAAGGGAAATAGAAAAGAACACTATGGCTAAATGAAGAGAAAATCCTTTGCACCATGTTAAAACAATTGGTGCTATGTAGCTCTCTTAAAAATTCCATTAAGGAAATAAACAAATGGAAAGAACGGCATTCAGATGTGCTAGTAAAGAAGCTGCATGTGTGGGATTTATTTTTTAAAAAAGACTTGTTTATAAAATAAACAGGAAATACAGTAGGAAATTTTACAGTAATAAAATAAATAAGGAAATACAGAGGAATTGTGGTTAACATTGGGAATCTTTCATAGTCTGCATTTCTCTGAAGACGTTATGAGCTTGATCCTGCATCCTAACAAGAAGACCTGTCTCTAATTATAAGGTTTGAAAAGTAGTCCCACTGAAGTCAGTATAAATAGAAAATGCTGCAAAATCTCAGTAAAAAAATAGATATAACTACCTGAAAACTCGCTTCTTCTCCCTCCCCTACAAAAGTGAATATAATAAAACAATAACAAATGAACCTCTACATTCACTCTTTAACAAAGCCATCAAGATGTGGACATATTTTTCTGTGTAACCAAATGAAGGGTAAGAGCAAGGTAACGGAAATTAACTCATCCTTCAGAGGAACTGAGTTCACTGTTCTTCTTCAAACAAAGAAACCCAACCAAAACCAAAACTTTTTGCAGAGATTCTCTCCAGTCTACAACCAAAATCCTTAAGAAGGAATGTTAACTAAACTTTAGCACTACCTGACATCTTGGATCCTAACCTTAAAAAGGAAAGTTACTTCAATATTTTCTGTAGTCCCTGTATCTGTTCTAGAGAATATCTATCTTAGGCACTTACATGGCCACCTTGCAGTCTTTAATGTATTTGTTCTCACAGCATCCCTGTGAGGTAGGGAAGTGCTAATATCTCCATTATACAGATGGGGAACTGAGGCATAGAGAGAGCAAGTGACTTGCCCAGGGTCACCCAGGAGCTTCTGTAGCAGAGCAAGAGTTAAACCCAGGCCCCCCACAGCACAGGTGTGTGCTGTACCCACTAGACCATTCTTTCTGGAATACAGCAAATGTTGATTTCATGTTGCATACTTACCTAAGGCACTTGAACAGGTTTTAAGGGTGACCCTGGTTCTGCTTCTCAAACCTGGTAAATGATACGGGCCAGATGCAGGGGTGTAGCTGATCTGCATAGAACACAGATTAGGAATGGGTGTGTGCAAAGCTCACTTTTGCACTCCTCCAAATCTGGTGCTGCCTCTGGGCTGGGGTTGAACTCCATGTACCAGGGCTGCTCTAATCTATGCTAGTCAAAAATGATACCAAAGTCCAAAACCCACTGTTAGAATTGGGGTGCACAAAAATCTGGCTACCATCAGCAGAGACTGGAGGTGGCCTAAGAACCTCTTCACTGCAGGAGGCTCACCCTTGCACTGGGGTGATTCACCATGGGTTTATTGCACTAGGTTTATCTAGGGCCAGATTGCAATGGCGATACTGTGCAAAGCAGTCACACTTCACGAGAGAATCTGAACAAAATATTTAAAAAAAAAAACACCTTTGTAAATTTTGCTCTCTCAAAAGCATGTATTCACTTCATGCTCACTGCTACATAATGATGAAATTTAACACTGAGTAGGTCCAAGCTCAAGCTGCAGAGCCATGAGTACATTTGCAATCTGAACTTTCCCCCTACCCCTTAGATGGCTCCCTGGAGTTAATGGGAGGATTCTCAGTGTCCTCCTACAAAATGATGCAATTTAACAAGCCAACTGGCAGCATGGGGAAGGTTGATTACATAGCTGAAGTCTGGGGACACTGCTTTGAGACATTGGACACATGGGGGCTCTTGGGAGAGGATATTTACAGAGGAAGATTAGCTAATCCAGTGGAGTTTTTGCAAGATCAGGCAAGGGCTAAAAATGTAATTTAGGAAAACAAAGACCTACAACAAAAAAGGGAAAAGAACCCTAAACTTAAAAAGGACTGAACTAACACATTTTTATCGCTAAAAAGCAACAGAGGGTCCTGTGGCACCTTTAAGACTAACAGAAGTCTTCTGTTAGTCTTAAAGGTGCCACAGGACCCTCTGTTGCTTTTTACAGATTCAGACTAACATGGCTACCCCTCTGGTTTTTATTGCTGTTACTGATTGACTCTACTAGAAATATTATCAGAACGTCTAAAATCAAATGTGAACCTATCAGCACATCAGTCCTGCATAGTTTAGCTCTTGTGATATTTTTTTCTACTTCACTGGAAAGGAGAACCGTTTGCTGGACAGAATACTAGGTAATTTTTTAAAAGCAAGATTATATGGTATGCTAAACTCAGTGCTTTAGGAGCTCACAGTGTCAGCAGAATCTCTTCTCATAATTGAATTGCAGCCTTATCGTTTGAGAACTCAGTGTGTAAATTAGAAGTATATGGGCCTGCCTCTTTCATATCTACGCCAATGAAGAATAAAATACATTCATGTGTGAATGATGGATCTTGAAACCTGTCACATTTAGACTATAGAAAAACAGCTTGGAGAGTCATGAATAACAAAAGAAATGGGCCAGTGTGGATTCTGTGCTCAGTTCCCCAGTATTTACTAATTTTGTGAGTCTGATGCATAATTTTTCCTTTAAAACCCCACAGGAAACAAATACACTATAAATCAAACAGAGTATCAACTGTTTCTTTTTCATAGAATCATAGAAATGTGGGGCTGGCAGGGATGTCAGGAGGTCATCTAGCCCCTCCCCCTAGGCTGAGGCAGGGCCAAGTACATCTAGACCATCCCTGTTGTGTTTGTCTAATTTGTTCTTAAAAACATTGGATGGTGGGTGTGACAGGTTGGATCACAGAAGCCCCCTTGGGAGCTGCCACCTGATGTACCAAGACCACCCTTGCTCCTGTTTTCCCTGCCAGCTCAGGACTCCAGCACCCTGTCTTGCTGAGCCAGACACTCCTGTCTGCTCCAACCAGAGCCGGCTTCAGGGTTTTGGCTGCCCCAAGCAGCCAAAACAAACAAACAAACAAAAAAAAGCCGCAGTCGCGATCTGTGGCGGCAATTCGGCGGGAGGTACTTCATTCCCAGGCGGACTGAGGGACCATCCGCCGAATTGCCGCCGAATACCTGGACGTGCCGCCCCTCTCCGGAGCAGCCGCCCCAAGCACCTGCTTGAGAAGCTGGTGCCTGGAGCCGGCCCTGGCTCCACCACAGACCCAGGGTCTGAATTACTTGCCCCAAAGCTGCAAGTTTACCTGAAAACAGCTCACAGAAGTGTGCTTGTCTTTAGCACTCAGACGCCCAACTCCCAATGGGGTCTAAACCCAAATAAATCCGTTTCACCCTGTATAAAGCTTATGCAGGGCAAAGTCAAATTGTTTGCCCTCTATAACACTGATAGAGAGATATGCACAGTTGTTTGCTCCCCCAGGTATTAATACATACTCTGAGTAAATTACTAAGGAAAAAAGTGATTTTATTAAATACAGAAAGTAGGATTTAAGTGGTTCCAAGTAGTAACAGACAGAACAAAGTAAGTCACCAAGCAAAATAAAATAAAATGTGCAAATCTATGTCTAATCAAACTAAATACAGATAAGTTCCTCACCAGTTCCAGAATGCTCCCTTTTACAGGCTAATCTCCTTTTAGCCTGGGTCCAGCAATCACTCACACGCCCTGTAGTTACTGTCCTTTGTTCCAGTTTCCTTCAAGTATCCTGGGGGGGTGGAGAGGCTCTTTCTTTAGCCAGCTGAAGACAAAATGGAGGGGTCTCCCCCGGGTTTAAATAGACTCTCTCTTGTGGGTGGAGACCCCCCCTCCTCTCTCCTATGCAAGTCCAGCTCCAAGATGGAGTTCTGGAGTCACCTGGGCGAGTCACATGTCCCTGCATGACTCAGTCTTTACAGGCCAAAGCCATTGTCCACATGGTATCTTGTATGTCTCCAGGAAGACTTCTTATGTGGATTGGAGCATTCCACGATGCATTGTTCTGAGTGCTTCCTGATCAGGTACTTAACCTTGCGGATTCCTTCCTAAACAATCTGACCAAATGTAGGGTTACCATACGTCCGGATTTCCCCAGACATGTCCGGGGGAATTGCCAAAAAGCCGAACATGTCCGGGGAAATAGGGAGGCAGCATAATCCAGGGTCCGCTCAGCCCCAGCACGACCCGCAGGGTCCGCAGCCCAGCCCAGCCGCCCAGCTACATTGTAGCTAGGGTTACCATACGTCCGGTTTTTCCCGGACATGTCCGGCTTTTCAGCAATCAAACCCCCGTCCGGGGGGAATTGCCGAAAAGCCACACATGTCCGGGAAAATGGCCGGCACTTCCTCTCCCCTGCGGCTCTGCTCCACTCCCCCTCTCTCAGATTTACAGAGCCAAGCTGCCCGAGCCAGCGCTACTGGCTTCGGGCAGCCCCCCCCTTGCCTCTGGACCCCGAGCCCCCAGCCAGGCACTTCTCCTACCCGGCTCCAGCTGAGCTGCTCCCGCGGTGCAAGGTCCGGAGGCAGGGGGGGGCTGCCCGAAGCCGGTAACGCTGGCTTCTGCAGCTCTGCTCTGTAAGTCTGAGGGGGAGGAGCCAAGCAGCTCGGCTGGAGCCGGGGAAGGGACGTGCCCAGCCAGCTCTGGGTCCTGAGGTAGGGGAGGGCTGCCCGAAGCCAGCAGCTCGGCTCTTACATTCTGAGAGGGGGGGAGCAGCTCAGCTGGAGCCCAGGTAGGAGAAGTGGGGTCCGGAGGCAGGGCCGGGGGGTGCTGAGCGGGCTGGGGGGCCGGCGGGGCTGGGGGGCCGGCGGGGCTGGGGGGTGCTGAGCAGGCCGGGGGATGCTTGGCGGGGGTCCGGGGGCTGGCGGGGCCAGGGGGTGCTCGGCCGGGGATCGGGGGCCGGGCCGTGCTGAGCGGGCCGGTGGGCCCGCGGGGCTGGGGGGTGCTGAGCGGGCCGGGGGATGCTTGGCCGGGGGTCCGGGGTCTGGCGGGGCCAGGGGGTGCTCGGCCGGGGATCGGGGGCCAGGCCGGGGGGTGCTGAGCGGGCCGGGGGGCCAGCGGGGCTGGGGGGTGCTGAGCGGGCCGGGGGATGCTTGGCCGGGGGTCCAGGGGCTGGCGGGGCCAGGGGGTGCTCGGCCGGGGATCGGGGGCCAGGCTGGGGGGTGCTGAGCGGGCCGGGGGGCAGCGGGGCTGGGGGGTGCTGAGTGGGCCGGGGGATGCTCGGCTGGGGGTCCGGGGGCCGGCGGGGCAAGGGGGTGCTCGGCCAGGGCCAGCCCAGGCTGGAAACGCCGGGGGGGGGCAGCCTGGGCCGCTCCTCCTCCCCCCACACCCCCCGTTACCTGCTTCAGGCTTCCCGCGAATCAAATGTTCGCGGGAAGCAGGGGAGGGGGCGGAGTTGGGGCGTGGGCGTGGGCGGGGCTGGGGGTGGGGCCGGGGTCCGGTGGAGTGTCCTCCTTTTGGAGGCTCGAAATATGGTAACCCTAATTGTAGCGAGCTCGGGCGGGGGATGTGGGAGGAGGGGCGCAGCCACAGAAGGCAGCGAAGGGGCTGCTGCTGCCCCCGGAGGCCGGGCGGACCGCGCGCCCCAGCCGAGCCCGCAGAACCACAGGGAGGCCGGGCCCAGCCAGCGGCTCGGGCTTCCCTTGTGGGCGGGGACTCCCCGGCCACTGGGGGACCCTTCCTGCGGCCCCGTCACCCCGCACGGCAGGAAGGAGGCTGCGGGGAGTGCGACGTGTGCCGGGGCTGCAGGGACTCGCGCTGCCCCGGTCGCCGCTGAGCGTCTGAAGCCCCCGCCAGGCAGAGGCTGCCGGGTAAGCGGGGGAGCAGGGCAGGCGGGGGCATAGAGCTTGCAGGAGCAGGGCAGACGGGGGCGCAGGGACTGCAGGGCGAGTGGGGAGCAGGGGCACAGAGGCTGCAGGGGCTGCAGGGCAAGTGGGGAGCAGGGAAGCACTTAGCAACCCCCAACCAAGATCAGAGCGGCAGCGAGGAGGGGGAATGCGGGGTGCTCAGAGGAGGGGGCAGAGTTGGGGCAGGGACTTTGGGGAAGGGGTTGGAATGGGGGCAGGGAAGGAGCCCTGTGGAGTGTCCTCTTTTTTAAATGTTTGAATATGGTAACCCTACCAAATGCCTCACAAAGCTTACTTAGAAACCAAGCAAGTATACAGCCCATATTCTTAACCTCAGGTAGAAAATGATACATGTGTACAAATAGGATGAATAGATATAGTAGACCATAACCTTTACAAAGATATGTTACATGGCACAGGCAGCACAAAACATATTCCAGTTATGTCAGACATACATGTATAAGCACCCCCCCCATAAAGCCTTATGGGGTACACTGTCACAGTGGGGATTCCACAACATCCCTTGGTAACCTTTTCCAGTACATAACTACCCTTATAGTTAGAAAGTTTTTCCTAATATGAAACCGAAATCTCCTTTGCTGCAGAATAAGTTTATTACTTCTTGTCCTATGTTCAGTGGACGTAGGGAACAATTGATCACTGTATTCTTCATAACAGCACTTAACATATTTGAAGACTGTTTTCAGATCCCCCCCCAGTTGTCTTTTCACAAGACTAAACATGCCCAGTTTTGTTAATCTTCTCTCATCGGTCATAATTTCTAAATCTTTTATCATATTTGTTGTTTCCTCTGGACTCTGTCCAGTTTGTCCACATCTTTCCTAAAGTGTGGTGCCCAAAACTGGACACAGTACTCCAGCTGGGGCCTGCCTAGTGCCAAGTGGAGCAGAACTATTACTTCCCATGTCTTATATACGACACTCCTGTTAATGCACCCCAGAATGATATTAGCATTTTTTGCAGCTGCATCACACTGTTGCTGCATATTCAATTTGTGATTCACTATAACTTCCAGATCCATTTCAACAGCTATTCCCCATTTTGTATTTGCGTATTTGATTTTTTCCCCTTCCTAAGGGGTAACACTTTTCACTTGTCTTTATTGAATTTCACTTTCTTGGTATCAGAACAGGTCTCTAATTTGTCAAAGTCGTTTTGAATTCTAATCTTGTCCTCCGGAGTGCTTGCAACCCCTCCCAACTTGGTGTCATCTACATTAAACACCTCAACCTTCTTGGTGTCATCCATTCTCTCCTTGCCTGCTAAGTAATGGACCTACACTTTCCTTTGACTTTCTCTTTTATATCATTCTCTTCCCAAATGCATTGTTCTATAATTCTCTATTCTACCTTCCCTACAAGGAAGTCTAAAAATTAAGTTGGTTATTGAAAAAAAATCAGTATTTTTCCCAGCAAAAGATAAAAGTGACCAGAAGCCAATGATCTGCTATTATTGGTTGCTCTGTTATTCTTTGCAAGGATGCAATAGTGTCTTCAAATCTTTACCCCAGGCCAGAGGACACGTAACAATGCTCAGCAGTTAAGCAGGCACAAAGAAAAAACAAATACTAATTCTAGTTTAATAGATTTTTAGATCAGGGAGCTGGCTTTTTTTCACAAATACAACTTTTGGATGAATGAGCTTGGTAGTCCTCCAGTACAATTTCCTTTGTCTACACAGAAAAGGAAACTATGTTGTTGGTTGATGATGGTCTTGTTAATAGATGAACATGAAGGTTCTGTACTGAATGTAGTAAACAAGTTGTTGACCTAAATAACTTTTTTTAACCCATCAAGCCACAAGGTTTGGGATTTTAGGAAAGTGAGCCTTGTAGGTGTTTTGACAGAGTCAGTCACTCATACATGAAAGACTAAAAACAGCCAAAAATAAAATAGAACTAAATTGTTTAAATCTTACAATCCTGATTTGACCTACTCTCGCTAACAAAATATCATATTGGTCTCATTTTACCAGAATCATAGTCAAATCCAATTACTCACATTGATTTTGGGGGGGATTTAACAGAATTGCTTTATAGGTCTTAATAAATGTTACACAAGTTTCCAGTTCTAGTTGAATTATTTATTTTAACAATTGTGGGTAATTAAATTAGGTGCAAATACTTGAATGCAAATCCATATAAATGATTTAGTTCCAGAAATGTTGTTTGAAATAATCAAACGCTTGTACTAAGTTAGTAAATTGAATTAAAGAGGAAGTCACTAAATTGTACCGGGCCAACTCCTCCACTAATAACAGAGAGACATGGTCTGTGACTGTCCATTAGCTTGGAAGAAATCTTTCCCCATCCTTATATTTATGTTATTGTCCAATAATATAGCTCTAATACTATAATGATTTGCAACTAGTGACTGAGAGTTAGGAATTCCTGACCTCAGGATAGCAGCATGATATGCAAATTTGCCAAAGGCATTTGAAAAAGAGCAGTGTGTTATATTGGATATAAAATATAAATTCTGAACAATTCCTGCATTGTTAATTATATGTATAACACAGTAGATAGCAGAAGCTTCTATCATTTTTTGTATTGTTGTCAGATGATACCTGAGCATCGACACAAGTGTATAGCCTCCAATAGTCACAATTCCTTGTGGGTGAAATGACTTTCACCTCTGTCGCCCTAAATTCATGACTTGTGATGGAAAGAATGAATTTTGGGCCCAATTCTACAAGTCGTGGAACAATCCAGTCCAAGCCAGCAAATCACTTCAGTATGTACTTAGCTTTAGTTCTATTAGGACTATTCAGGTGCTTAACTTTAAGCATATGCTTAAGTATTTTGCTATATTGGAATAATGTTTAGTACCTTGTAGGATTGAGTCCTTAAGGTGAATACTGACACTTTGCCCAGGAGACTAGCTATCAGACACCTCTTTTGAAGTAGAGAAATCTCTATTATACATAAGTGTTGTGTTTATACAGTATTTTGAAGATACTGTACCAAATCCTGTACTAGAGCTAAGTGTTAGTAAGTAATTGCTTTATTATTTATCAGAGGAAAATGAAGTCAGCTAAACATTTATGATCTAAGTGGTCTGGTCATATTAAATATGTAGAACAGAAAATTGAATCTAAACTGAGTTCCCTGCATCATATGAGGTCCTGTTTCCTGTGTTCAGTCAAACAACTGCCACTAGTTCAAATGACCTTCCTTATGTTAATGTAATTTATAGATTGGCTTCTGGGAGTTCTACAGAGGTTGGGAATGTTGTAAAATTCTGCAGTTATATTCGTTACCAGAGCACCACTTTATATTGCTCATGATAATTTGTGTAAAAAGACTGAATCACAGTAACAGTTTTATTATCTATTTGCAGTAGTGCCCACTATGTTCTAGGTTCTTTCCAAACATTTAAACAATCCCTGCTCTCAGAAGTGTGCAGGAGATGGTCAAAGGAGAGGGAATGGAAATAACACTACATACAAAGTATATACACATCAACAAAAAAGGGTCCTGTGGCACCTATAAGACTAACAGAAGTATTGGGAGCATAAGCTTTTGTGGGTAAGAACCTTACTTCTTCAGATGCAAGTAATGGAAATCTCCAGAGGCAGGTATAAATCAGTATGGAGATAACAAGGTTAGTTCAATCAGGGAGGGTGAGGTGCTCTGCTAGCAGTTGAGGTGTGAACACCAAGGGAGGAGAAACTGCTTCTGTAGTTGGATAGCCATTCACAGTCTTTGTTTAATCCTGATCTGATGGTGTCAAATTTGCAAATGAACTGGAGCTCAGCAGTTTCTCTTTGGAGTCTGGTCCTGAAGTTTTTTTTGCTGTAAGATGGCTACCTTTACATCTGCTATTGTGTGGCCAGGGAGGTTGAAGTGTATATTTGCCCTCTACCAGACTCCTGTAGGCTTCGCCCGCCCACATCCTGGATCCCAATAGGACCAGACTCCTGTAGGCTTCGCCCGCCCACATCCTGGATCCCAATAGGACCAGACTCCTGTAGGCTTCGCCTGCCCACATCCTGGATCCCAATAGGACCAGACTCCTGTACCCCACTGGTCTGGATCTGTCACACAATGCAGACTTGCATTTCAAAGCTCTATTCATTTACATATCTTCCTAACCAGTCCTTAAGGTTCACCCATGGGTCAGGTCAGTCTGAGTTAATTAACTCTTTCTGGCCCTGTCACCTTTCAATGAGATATTATATTATACTCATAACATCACACGCTCATACCACGCATAGAGGACTGCATGGAAGAAGGCATGGAGCTGATTGTGTGAGTGAGATAGTTAGCTTTGGTGGAGCAAAGGAGCTGGGAGGCAAATTCTCACCCTGATGTGTCCCTGGTTGGTGGTGGGGACAGGTCAGAACTGTGGTGGTGGGTGACCTCAGCCTGCCTCTTGTGTCAGAGTGACACCTGGTGTAAGGAAGCAGCTCTCTTCCCAGTGCAGTCCCAGCTGCAGCAGAGCTACAGTGTCGCGCTAATAGTGTCCTAAGAATTCTGACTGGCAAAGTGCCAGTTTATCTTAAGAATTTACTTGTATGTTCATCATGAGTGTGGGTGGCAGCCATCTCGGCTGATGCACTGGGGATTGAATTGAGGACTTCCATAGCTAAAAGCATGAACTGTTACAACTTGAGCTAAAACTCTCCAGCTAGGTTTCTAGCAAACTCACCTCCTCTGCAGATGTGCACAGAAGGGGACCTGTAGCATATTCTCAACAGTGGGTTACAAGCATGCCATCTGAAACCTGATAGTTTTACTAAATGGGTTGTCAAATTTTCAACACCTTAGTAGAGATGGTCTCTTGGATTTTCATCATCTGATAATTGAAACACATGACAAGCCTGATTCCTGTCCTCACTCAGGAAAAATGCTGTGATGATTTGGGAGATCTTTTTATGGGACAATTTATGAATTCTGTTTGATTTTATGAACCTCATGTATAACTCCAACCCTCTGTGTAAACAATCAATGTAACTGAGATGATGATTGAGTTTGAAAGAAAAGGGAAGGATGGTCTTGTTAAAATACAGGCCTTTGATTCAGAAAATCTGAGTTTTATTCCCTTCTGTGCCACTATATATGAGCAAATCACTTAATTTCTCTCTCTTGGTTATTGCATCTGTGAGCAGGGCCAGCTCTAGGCACCAGGCAACCAAGCACATGCTTGGGGCGGCACCTGGTAAGGGGCGGCCAATCTTGGGGTGGCGGGGGGCAGCGCGGCGCAGCATTCCGTGGGGGGGGGGAGGGGGCTCGGCAGGGCGGCGCTCTTTTTTGCTGCTTGGGGCAGCAAAAAAGTTAGAGCCGGCCCTGTCTGTGAGATGGGAATAACAACACTTGACTACTTAACAGGCCTGTTGCGAGGCTTGGTTCATTAATAAGCCTCTGATTTAGTCACGGATATTTTTAGTAAAAGCCAGGGGCAGATCACGGGCAATAAACAAAAAGTCATGAACAGTGACCTGCCCCTGACTATTACTAAAAATACCCCTAACTAAATCTTAGGTTCTGAAGGCAGGGGAGAGGTGGCTCGGAGCCCCGCTGCTGCTGCTGCTGCTCCTCCGGGCGGGGACGGCCTGGGGCCGCAGAAGCAGCAAACAGTGCATCTTGTCCCAGCTGCTTGGGCGGCCCTGGGGTCAGCTGCACCAGCCACTGCAGCTGCGGAAGTTACAGAGTTCCCAGAAAGTCACAGAATCTGTGACTTCCATGACCTCAGTGAAAGACTCAAAGTCTTCTTATTCATTAATGATGACAAAGTGCTTTAAGAGTCTCTCAGAGGGAGGAGAAAGAGAGAGATTCCCATTGACTTTCCTGGGCCTTGTATCATGACTATGCTGGAAAGTATTGTATCATTATTAATTATTTTAGTATTCAACACTGAGATAGAAAGGGAGAGAGACTTCAGTACAGGTGCCTTTTGTCAAAGAGTAAGGCTTGCATTCCTATGCACCCAAAAATTCCAGTTCACTTTGTTAGAATGAGGAAAAGGAATGTAGTATATGTAGCCTAATGCTAAAACAACAGTACTGAACTAAGAAGTCATGTGCCTTTTAAGGACTTAAGTGATATTCTGTATTGCAGTGATATCACCCTTTGTGCCTAGTTGGATTTCCCCCTGCATTATTCTTCTACATTTTACCTTCTTTGTGACATATTTATTTGGAATTTTAAAATTCCAAATCTTATGAATTCTACATTGAGAGGTTTTCATGGGCCACTATTGAGAGTTATAAAGCCATTTTCCATGATCAGTCAGGACACTCTATTCTATCTACCAGACCTGAGAAATTCCGCCACCCCTTTTTTTTCTTCTTGGTTTCACTTTAATGTTCAGATATTAAAACTAGGGTGCCAGTTTTTGTGTTTGAGCCTATTCAATATATATATAGATAGATAGACAGATAGGGAGAGATGACTGTATAGCTGCAGAATCAATCATTCTTGAGAAGAATTATTATTATCTTGCTTATTAGTCAAATGGACAACTCATTTCGCAGCAAAAGACTTGTTCATTTACAGCATATTATAAAAATAATGGGTAACTATGAAGTTCCAGTTGTTCTATTTTAGATAAGCATATGCAAAGTTTTAATAAAAGAAAAATTAGACTCCACAGTCATTCTGAGGTTAGTGATTTTGCTAGAAATTAAATTAAATTCTGCTAGGAGATGAGAGCTAGTGCGTGGATGTTTGGAAAGACTGAATTGAGTATGGTATACATAGCATTATTTGTGAAATAAATTTGTAATTAATTATTGATTGACTCTTGTAT
The DNA here is from genome assembly GCF_027887155.1 of Malaclemys terrapin pileata. NCBI lineage: Eukaryota > Metazoa > Chordata > Testudines > Emydidae > Malaclemys > Malaclemys terrapin. The sequence goes on along the minus strand of NC_071510.1, from coordinate 97,762,485 downwards.
TTACCTGTATTTTTATGTTATTGAATTCTGTGATCCTTCATTATGAGGCTCCCAAATTCAAGCCACTTAAGCCTCTAATGCAGTGTGTTACAGTAATTTTGCTTGTGTAATCTTTCCATAAATCCTTAAATTGTCATGGCTTCAGGCATTGCTGATTTGGAAAAAGCCAAACACCCATTTAAAACCTGCTATGAACTCTTTTGGAAAGAATACTAAAGCTAAGATGAGAAAAACAGAAATACGCATATGTTGTGATCTGTAGGACAAACAAAACAGCTGTTCTCATCTTGTGAATGCTGGCATTACGGTGGGGCGGATACCAGCAACAATAAAATGTTGAGGGCTTTTTTTTTTGGTAGTTTAGTGTCTGGATGTCATTGTTTGCATAAGCCTAGATTTCATGGGACAAAATGTTCACTTTTAGGTACACTTGTGGTGTTACAGATGTAATTTAGAGGAGAATTTGGCCCCATGCATTTTATTTATAAAGTAGCACTAGTCATAATTTGTTTAGTACCAACACTCAGCACCATACAATACCCAAATGTAAAGACAGGCCCTGTTCTGAAGAGCTTACAATCTACCTGCAAAATTTTCAAATCTGGGTATCTAAGGTTGGGCTTCTAAATTTGTGTATATTCACCTAAATTGAAGATAATTGATTTTTTTCTCTCAAACTTTGAGAACCTGTAATTACCTCCTGAAGTTAATGAAAGCTTCAGATGCTCAGTACCAAATAAATATTAGTGTAACAAAGCAACCCAGTAACATCACTTCAGTAAATGTTGCATATGAATTTACATTACAAACCATATTTTTTATTAGCCTACAATTTCACCATAAAAGTGGTTTAGGACAAAGGAAGAAATTGACATGACAATCAAATATCCCACATTTAAAGCTCATTTATCCTCTTAGATCAATATTAAAAGTCTGAAAATTAGGATTCATTTTAGTGTTTAAGGGACTGAACACAGTCTCCAGGCTTAACTTTTGAATTGCTAGTATTTTGGCATCCTCCAAAACATATGCATCCCCAGATCCAGCATTACCTTCAGGCTGGTGATGGCAGGTTTCTGCAAAAAGGCATTGTTTGATTAAAGTCAGGTGGATTTCACAAATATGTGGTCTGTACTGATGCTGCTGTTTTAAGCAAGCATCTCTGGAGTCTATATGGAGATGTCCATAAATAATTCTGGCAAATTCTCCTTTCTTCTCTCTAGAGCAGTCAGTGGGTGAGTGAGGTTATATGTGTAGTGACTAAAATTCACTATCAGAATTTCACTTTTTTTGTGGTATCTCTGGAAAGCATGTTAGATAAAGGCTCCTTTCTGTGGCTAAATCCTTGTTATGATCTTCTGTTCAAGATTTCCCTTTGGCTGTCAGTCTTTCATACGCAGTCACATTTTGTGAGCTGTGGGATGATGATTCAGTTATGTTTACCGAACAAAAGAACATGTCCCACACCTTAATCAAATCATGATAGAAATGGTCCTGAATTTTTATCTAGGCTCAAAGAACACATGGCTGAGTGTCACATAATGCAATTACTAGTTAATATGCTGGTCTCTATTATGTCCAATGAAAAAACAAGTGGGAATCCTATTCAGTGCCTAGAAACTAAAGTCATGCAGGGGAAATAACACACACATCTCTATAATAGCACTTCTGAACCATGTTAATGCATGGAAACGCACAGCTAGGGCGCAAATTCCACTCTGTAGTTCCCCCCATTAATTCCACTCTGTAGTTCCCCCCATATTTTCCCCCCTTCCTATTCACTAATGTGCCCTTAAACTTTAGTTGAATCTTATCTGGAACCACTAATGGTGCAGGTTTTCTATGCCTTAACATGGTTGGATTTCTTTTTAACTCTGAATGTCCTGGATTTATAATGCTTGGTTTGGGGATATTTATGACATCCCTATAACTTACTTTACCCTTTCATTTCTGATACATACTCTCAGGCTAGACTCCATTTTAATGGAGTTTTTTTGTCTCATTTATATTTCATCAGCAATTGTGTGTGCATGTCTATAAAATAAAAATGGTAGTATGTATGAACTAGTAGTATGTCTGAATTTTGTTCCTCAGGTTCTCTGAAGAGATCAACCAATACTCTGAGATTATGTGCAGGGATCTTCAAAATGATAGAGTATTTCTCTTTTTCTTTGGCCTAATGAGATTGGTACATGAACATTCACAGAAGAAAAAAAGGAACATAACACAAACTATTACTGTAAACAAAACAGTAGTAATATGAGGGATGTGGTCTTTATATAAAATCATATATCAGAGGTTTTTTTTTTTAAACTGTTACTCAAAACTAATATATATTGAAGTTATAAAGCAGGGGACAAGGAGAGGAGTTCCCAGAGGCAGTATTAGCAATGGAACATGGAGGCTTGCAGGACTCTATATTTAGCTTTAATGAAGCTAAATTTTCAGGTTTAGAAAAGAAACTTTACAGCAAGATAAAAGTAAGCATATTTCTCGAAACCAAAAAAATGAGCTCACTGTTGTTCTGGTTATCAGTTTGTTTCGGACACTTATATGACAATGATTTGTAAACCTGTTAAAACTTCTACATAAATAGTTATAAAAAAAATCAGCTGAAGTATTAACATAAAACACCTGTTACAATTAGGGTCAAATTAAAGTACTATAATGTCCTAGGCATAGCACCTCTATACAACCACCTCCTGCCATAGACTTGACCCTTAATGGGTTGGCCTCAGCTTCCAAAGTTCAGATTACTGGGCAGTTCATACTTTTTTTAGAGCTGTTTCATGGTGCCTGCAAACTAAAGCCTTGTCTATACAAAAACTTGCATTGGATTAATTAAACTGATTTACTTAAACCATACAAACCTCTGTGTAGACACTGTTATTTCAATTTAAGAGTAGCTTATTCCACTTCAGTTTAAATCTGTTCCTAATTCATTTAAAATAAATTGAAATAATGGTTTAAACTGTAAAAAAGAGCTGCACAGCCTCTTACACCAACTAAATCTGTTTAAAGCAACACCTTTGGTTAAACCAGTGCAACTCTGTCTAGACAAGCCCTCAGACAGGCATTATTTACACTCAATTAATGTTTTTAAGCTTTTCTTTGAAACATGAGGGCTAGAAACCTATTTTAAAAACAAACAAACAAACAAACAAAAAACAGAAGCTGAGATTAACATCTCATCCAGGAGCTGGGCCCCTTGGTGTGGCCCTATAGTGCCTAATGCTTTTATCCAGCTCTGATTATAGTCATGCTTCTGTTGGAGCTCACAGTTGGTCATTTTTCTACTTCCATTAGATTATAGTTTGCTACATCATAAAGTAATGGGAAAGTCTGATTACTTGAAAATACCTGTAGTTTCAAAATCACAGCTAATGGATAACAGTAATTATTGTGGCAGATGCAGTCTTACATCTAAATCCTGGCTTCAAAAATTATAAACAATCAAGCTGCAACCAAGAAATATAATTGAAATACTCCCTCATTTGTTCAAAACTTGTAAAAAAACACCTGGTAATCTTTGGTTAATGTATAAAATATGTGAGGTTAGATTGTTCTTGGCAGCAAAAAGTGCTTAAAGTCAGGCCTTCCCACTTACCGTAATTTATCAAAAATCTTTTCATATAGCACTTCTTTGCTACCCAGTCAGTGTGATTTTTTTATGAATGTCATGATTAAGGACAGTAAGAATTCTAAATATTATTTTGATTAACATTTGTGCTTTTGGATCCTTGTAAAGGGTTGGGTTATTTCTTAATTATAGGTTCTTGGACTCAGTTATTAAAATATGTTTTGGTATAATGGGAAAACAGGCCTGGATATAACACAATTATCAGAGCCATGAAATCCTCTTTCTCTAATTGTCTTCTGCTTGATGTTTCCATGCGATTTGTATCCCATAATTACTGGTCCACCTGCTGATTTAGTCTGATAAGAAACACAATAATATTGTAAAATTAAGGTCTTTGGTAAGAGGAAACTAGGACTGAGAGATGTTCCAGCTTACTTTCTGAAAGGGCCTTTTGTAGTTAGATGAGGGGGAAAAAGTCTTCAAAATTGAGTAAAATCGCATCTTTTTAGTGTTGAGCCAGCAGGGAAGTAGTGCTGTGCCCTATAGTTCAGCAGAGCTAAATTAAAAGAGGTATTGAATCTTTTGGTTTCAGGCCCGCCAGTGCACAGACACATTTGTGGAAGGAAAATATTTGCACCTTGGGCATGTCCTCAGGTGAGGGAGCTAGTAGTGGTTGGGTGAAAATGACTATTACTTGTTGCATATTAGTCTACAGAGCAGCATTGATAGCAAAAGGACAGGAAGTACAGCCATCCTCCCAACTTGAGAACGTTCAAACCTAATTTCACGTTGGAGTGGTGGTGGGTTTGCATTGCATGTATAATCCCCTCCACCGAATTCCACTGTAGTTTTCTAATTTTCTAATCCATACTGGTGCATGTTTTCTTGCATCTAAACTGATTCAATAGTAAAAAGGAAAAACAAAATCATAAATATGTTAGTGCATAAAAGCAATGAGTTTATTTTGATATGATTCCTGGGATAATATTCATGAGAGTCAGAAAACTGTTGGTCATTCATGAAACATACAATTAAAAATATGTCAGCATTTATACATTTTAGGATATTAGCAGTTTTACATTCTCACTGTGCTCCTGTAGCTCAAAGTCCTTTGTCATCTAAACTGTTATCTTCATTATCTGAAGACTTTTCTTACAGGTCTGAGAAGAATTTTATTTGTTTGTTCATTTAGAGCTCGATCCTGCAAGTCACTGAGCACTTTGACCCTGATCCAGCAAAGAATTTCAGCACAAGCCAGTGTTTTAAGTTAAACATGTTTGAGTGCACAGGCTGAGCACTTTGCATGATCGTGCCCATATATACTGATTTTTGTCAATGCCTCGTGACATGCTTCCACAATGGATGTTTTTGCAGTTTTACGTATGGTAGTGTCATGAAGATACTACTCCTGGGGGAATTCTGCACCGCTGTGTACGCGCAGAATTCATGTGCCGCACAGATTTTTTTTCCCCACAGAAAATACATCTTGCCAAAAAGGTGCTGCAGTTATACCTTTTATACCAGGAGCCACTGTGATGCCAGAACAGAGCAGCCCCAGCTATGGACAGGGAAAAGAAAAAAGTTGCCTTCCTCACAGCTCCCTGCCTGTGGGGCCAGGTCTGGAGGAATTGGATATGGGGGATGGACAGCATGGGACACATGAGGCTGCTGGGGTCACAGACTGAGGTTCAGAAGGGTTAGTGGAGGGACAGAGTGGGGCAGGGGCTGAATGGGAGTGGGGGGCAGGGACACATGGGAACAGGGGGATGGGGGAGGGGGTGCAGGGCCAAATAGCAGAGGAGAGTGACTGAGTGAGCATGCAGGGATACATGGGGACAGGGGGTAGGAGGTATACCCAACATGAGGGGCGGTGTGTGACTGAGTTAGGGTGCAGGGACACATGGGAACAGGGGGAAGAAGTGGCTGAATGGGCATGAAGGGCCACATTGGGACAGGGGGGAGGGAATGCAGGGAAACTTGGGGATGCAGGTACGGGGGGCCTGAGTGGGGGTGCAGGGACACATGGGAACAGGGGGAGGAAGTGGCTGAGTGAGGGTGCAGGGACACATGGGAACAGGAGGAGAAAATGGCTGAGTGGGCATGCAGGGCCACAAGGGGACAGGGGGGAGGGAGTGCAAGGACATTTGGGGGTACAGGGGGTCTGAGTGGGGATGCAGGGACATATGGGGACAGGGCAGATGTGCCTGACTGAATGAGAGAGGCTAGGTGTTAGCCAGGGTCTGCATGGGGGAGGCTTTCTTACAATCCCTCCCTGCCCCAAAATAAAACTGTTCCATACTTCTCCGACCCGCACCCAACAGCCCTCCAAGTTCACACCCAAGCTCTTTCCCAGCAATGGCTTCCCTCTCCCTCAGCTCCTGTACTGGGCTATCTTGATTATCACTTCAAAAGTTTTTTTTCTCTTAATTAATTGGCCTCTCAGAGTTGGTAAGACAACTCCCACCTGTTTATGCTCTCTGTATGTGTGTATATATATCTCCTCAATATATGTTCCATTCTATATGCATCCGAAGAAGTGGGCTGTAGTCCACGAAAGCTTATGCTCTAATAAATTTGTTAGTCTCTAAGGTGCCACAAGTACTCCTGTTCTTCTTTTTGCGGATACAGACTAACACGGCTGCTACTCTGAAATTTGTTACCCCTGACTCTCCCAAGCCTTTGCACGGTTTCTGGAGGATGCAGTAAACACATTTCCGTATTGTAGTTTAAATGAATTATTATTCAGAGTTCTGTATTAATATGCCTAGTAAGGAAGTTATTTGTCAAAACACATTTGCTGAATCTTTTTTGTTATCTATATTATTACAGACATTTTGTATTTTGAAATAAATTACCAAAACAATTGAAATAGTCATGTTATTTTGTTATTTTGACAAATAAAATATGCAGAATTTTAAAATATTGTTCACATAAATTTTAATTTTTGGCATGGAATTCCCACAGGAGTATAAACTTTCAGTATATCACCTCCAGTTTGTGCATGCACAAAAATTTGCACACATACACCATGCACCCACACTTTGTATATTCAAACACTTGTATAAACAAGTATTTAGAATTTGTACATGAAACCCAAATTTTAACTTAACCAAATCTGACTTTTTTTTTAGTGTCTTGAGACTAGTTATGTTTACAGTTTGCACCTGTGGCTGATAAGACCTTAGCTGTTGAGAAAAGACTTTGTTTTGCTTAAACCAGTTTGGCATAAATACAGATAAAATCTGAATATGCAATTAAATGTATAGTACATGGTTCTCATAAGCCACCAACACATTAAATACAGTATGAATATAGCAATGTAAAACATTCCTAAAGCCTGGTATAAACCTAAAATAATGGTCACATAATTTTGAAACAAAGTAGGACAAAGAGATTCCTAAGGATTTATATTTTTTATGAAGTTTAAAGGACTAAAAGGAGAATGTGAGCTAATAAAATCCGTAAGCATAAGGGGTAATAAAAATATGTAATTTGTGTCCATGCCTTGACATTAATTAAAAATAACAGTAGGCTAGCAATAACACACCTAATATAAACTGTAACAGACTCATTAGTAACTGATCATTAGTGCATCTGTCTTGAAGGCTTCCCTTTCACTGAAGGCTTCCATCAGGACTTGCCTGGTGCTTGCAGCTGGTTCATAATTCAGGAGTCTGTTTGCTCACGGATTTTTAGCAGCTGAACTATTATACTCTTCTGGCCTTCTTTAAGCTGTCTGTCTGTAAAATGGCAGATTGGCCCTGTTGTGTTTTAAAGCAACTCTTGTACTTTACAGTGTAGGTATGATTATATTCAAGACTCTTTGAGAGCCTGATCCCACTGAAGTCAATGGAAACATTGGGAGTACTTCCCCTGACTTCATTGGCAATTGGATCACATTCTGAATTAGGCTCTTCAGACATGGTCTACTTTAAAGGGATCTCATGGTCACACCTGAAACCATCAGTAGATCTTATTTCTGTAGTGGTATCAGGGTGTGGTGCTTACAGCCCCATATTCTTGTTAGGGGGCCTTCCTATTCATTGTTAATTGTTACCTTTAGAAATAACTTTATTAAAGTATTTTTATGACCATTGCTGACCCCTTATCTATTAGCTTCCTCCAATTCCTTTGTATGAGGAACCCATTAAAGATTTTAAAAATACTTTTATATAGGATTTTCCATTGGTACATCTCAAAGTACTTTACAAAGGTATGTGGGTATCATTTATCTCCCTTCTACAGACAATGAAATTGGGACACATAGGTGAAATTATTTGCTCAAAATCACACACCTGGTCAAAGGCAGAGCCAGAAATAGAATCCAGGTGTTCTGCCCTCGTCACTTGTTAAAGGGAGGAGGAAGGATGTGTTACAAATAAAATTATACTTAAATTGAATTGTCTCAACCACTCTGCCCAGATATTCCATAAACTTACTCATCCATAACTTCATCGGATGCATGCAGTGGAAAATACAGTAGGAAGATATATATACACAGATTACATTGAAAAAATGGGTGTTGCCATACCAACTGTAACGAGAGTAATCAATTAAGGTGAGCAATTATCAGCAGGAGGGAAAAAAAACTTTTTTAGTGATAATCAAGATGGCCCATTTCAAACAGTTGACAAGAAGGTTTGAGTAACAGTAAATTAATTCCAATTTTGCAGTTTCTCGTTGGAATCTGGTTTTGAAGATTTTTTGTTGGAGTATTGCGACACTGCTATGGGTACCCGCATGGCCCCACAGTATGCCAACATTTTTATGGCTGACTTAGAATAATGTGATTGTATCTTAGAGCTTGGCTGTAGACAATGGATCATGTGGTGTGGTCTGGATGAAAGCTTCTTTTCCATTAGTCCAGATGATGAAGATGTCATCAATTGCACTACATTGATGACAACTTCATGTACATTGGCCAAACCGGACAGTCTCTATGCAAAAGAATAAATGGACACAAATCAGACGTCAAGAATTATAACATTCAAAAACCAGTCGGAGAACACTTCAACCTCTCTGGTCACTCAATTACAGACCTCAAAGTCGCAATACTCCAACAAAAAAACTTCAAAAACAGACTCCAACGAGAAACTGCAGAATTGGAATTAATTTGCAAACTGGACACCATTAAATTAGGCTTGAATAAAGACTGGGAGTGGATGGGTAATTACACAAAATAAAACCTATTTCCTCATGCTAATTTTTCCCCTACTGTTACTCATACCTTCTTGTCAACTGTTGGAAATGGGCCATCCTGATTATCACTAAAAAAGTTTTTTTCCCCCCTCCTGCTGATAATTGCCCACCTTAATTGATTACTCTCATTACAGTTGGTATGGCAACATCCATTTTTTCATGTTCTCTGTGTATATATATCTTCCTACTGTATTTTCCACTGTATCCAATGAAGTGGATTTTAGCCACGAAAGCTTATGCTCAAATAAATTTGTTAGTCTCTAAGGTGCCACAAGTACTCCTGTTCTTTTTGCTGATACAGACTAACACGGCTACCACTCTGAAACCTGTCATCCATAACTGTACATTTATTTCTTATTCAAAATGAAGGGATTGTATAACTGGCTGCAGGGTTCTAATTTGTACTGTCATTTTTCATTAGCCCATACAATATAATGCAAAGCCATGCAGTCTGATGGGCTACTACCATAGAACTCCCCATTAGCATGGCAGCCTTAATTTCTCACCATATTATCAGCCCACTTAACTCTGAGAAATGACATGTTAATTAAAAAGGAAATTTAATATTAGTGGGGGAATCTGGCTTCAAGAAGCAGAAGAGGAGGTATTGAGAAGAATGAGGTAAATTGGGGAGACAAAGTGAGGAGAGATTCAGAAACTGTCCTATTTTATAAGGATATGCATTACGAGTTCTGGAGAGAAGTAGTTAATCAAAGATTTATAGTAGCTAATCATAGAGCAAGAATAAGAGGACAGGAATATTTCAGCCTCTATAATATCTTGATGGTCCCTCTTTTTATTTGGTAATAATGACCTTGACTTTCAGTCTCTGGGTTGATACTTTAACTCAATGTATTACTGTTACCTCATAAACAGGAAGCACCTTCAAGTTCTCATCTAATTATCTGGGCAGTCAGCAGACATCCAGCCTCTTGCTCATAATTTGCATGGAGAAAGCAGCTAAATCTGCCAAATGAAAGGCAAAAGCCTTTGAGAGGAAGGTGAGAAGTCAGTCAAAGAAATGAAAGGTTTAGCACAACTGTAAAGCAAATGCAGGTCTGACAGAGCAAGAACACATCTATTTTTAGGTTATAAATGTCTCTGTTGACAGAACAGCCAGTTTTAGAAACTCCATTAGATTGCAAATACCCTTAGAGGTCACCAAAGCCAAGTGTAAGAGAGATGCATTGTTTAGAGTCTGGTTCCACTAGAGACTAAAAGGAATCATTCTAACTGTCTCTTATTTTTCTAATAGGATCATAGAAATGTAGGTCTGGAAAGAACTTTAAGAGGTCATCAAGTCCAGCCCCCTGTGCTGAGTCAGGCTCAAGAAAACTTAGACCATCCCTGACAGGAGTTTGTCATAACCTATTATTAAAAACCTCCAATAACGGGGGTTCCACAGCCTCCCTTGGAAGCCTATTCCTGAGCTTAGCTACCCTTATAGGCCATGTCTACACGTATAGCACTGCAGCAGCACAGCTGTACTGATACAGCTGCGCTGCTGCTGCACATCTGGTGAAGATGCTCTATGCTGACAGGAGAGAGCTCTCCTGTCAGCATAAAAAACCCACCCCCACGAACGGCATAAGCTATATCGATGGGAGAAACTTTCCCGCTGACATAGCACTGTGCACACGAGCACTTATGTCCCTCAGGAGGGTGGAATAGTCACACCCCTCAGCAACATTAGTTTTGCCAACATACGCGGTAGTGTAGACATAGCCGTAGTTAGAATTTTTTTCCAAATATCTTAACTAAATCTCCCTTGCTGCAGATTAAACTCATTACTACTTGTCCTTCCATCTGTGAATACAGAAAAAATTGATCACTGTCCTCTTTACAACAGCCTGTAACATACTTGAAGACTGTTATCAGGTTCCCTCTTCAGTCATCTTTTCTCCAGACTAAACAGGGCCAGTTTTTTAACCTTTCCTCATAAGTCAGGTTTCCTAAACCAGTTATCATTTTTGTTGCTCTCCTCTGGTTCTCTCCAATTTATCCACATCTTTCCTAAAGTCTGTCACCCAGAAATAGACACCGTACTCCAGCTGAGGCCTTACCCATGCTGAGTAGAATGGGACAATTGCCTTTCATGTCTTATGTACTGTTGATATACCCTAGAATGATATTAGCCTTTTTTGCAATTGCCTCATGTTATTGTCTCATATTCAATTTGTGATCCACTATAACTCCTGATTCTTTTAAGCAGTACTATCACCTAATCAGATATTTCTCATTTTGTAAGTGTGCATTTGATTTTTTCCTTTGTAAGAGAAGTTCTTTACACTTTATTGAATTTCATCTCATTGATTTCAGACCAATTCTCTTAATTTGTCAAGTTCGTTTTGAATTCCAATCCTGTCCTCCGAGGTGCTAGCTAGCATTCCTAGCTTGGTATAATTTGCAAATATTAGAAGCATTCTCTCCACTCCATTATCAAAATCATTAATGAAATCATTGAATACTACTGGATGCAGGACTGACCCTAACAGGACCCTACTAGATACACCCTCCCAGTTTGACAGCAAACAATTGATAACTACTCTTTTAAATATGTTCTTTCAACCAGTTGTGCATCAACTTTATAGTAATTTCATCTAGACCACATTTCCATAGTTTGCTTATGAGAATGTCATATGTCACGTCTACTGCTTCCCCCCTATCCAGTAAACCAGTCAAAGAGGGAAATTAGGTTGGTTTGGTATGAATTGTTCTTGGCAAATCCATGATGGTTATTACTTAACTCTGTTATTCTTTAGGTGCTTATAAATTTATTGTTTAATCATTTCCTCCAGTATCTTTCCAGGTATCAAAATTAGGCTGACTGGTATATAATTCCCTGGGTACTCTTTGTTTCCATTTTTAAAGACAGATACTATGTTTTCCCTTCTCCAGTCCTCTTGGACATCACTCATCCTCCATAAATTCTCCAAGGTAATTGCTAATGGTTCTGAAATTGCTTCAGCTAGTTCCTTAAGTACCCTAGGATGAATTTCATTTGGCCATGCTGACTTGAATACATCTAACTTATCTGAATATTCCTTAACCTGTTCCTTCCCTATTTTGGCTTGCATTCCTTCCCCCTTGTTGTTAATATTAATTAGGTAAAGTAGCTGGTCACCATTAACCTTTTTAATGAAGACTGAAGCAAAATAAGGCATTAAAGACCTCAGCCTTCTTGATGTAATCAGTTATTAGCTCTTCTTCCACACTAAGTAGAGGATCTACACCTTCCTTCCTTTTTTTCTTACTTCCAATGTATGTAAAGAACCTATTCTTGTTGCCTCTTGTGCCCCTGACTATGTGTAACTTTCTGATTTTGTCCCTACATGCTTGCTATTCTTTTATACTACTCCACAGTTTTTGTACTATTGCTTTTTGATTTTCAGGTCAGTAAAGAACTCCTGATACAGCCCTATTGGCTTCTTATTACTCTTCCTACCTTTCTTTTGCATTGGGATAGTTTGCAGTTGTGCGTTTAATATTATCCCCCTGAGAAACTGCCAGATATCCTGAACTCCTTAATCCCTTAGATTTTTCTTCCCATGAGCCCTTAACTATCAATTCTCTGAATTTGTTAAAGTCTGCCTTTTTGAAGTCCATTGGCCTTATTCTGCTGGTTTCCTTCATGGATCACAAAATCTATCATTTCTTTATCAGTTTAACCCAAATCAGAAGTGAAAGGAAACCAATTCTTCCTTTTTTGTCAGAATCAAGTCTAAAATGGCTGTCCTCTTGCTTACTTCCTCCACCTTCTGAAACAAAAAATTGTCCCCAACACATTCCAATAACTTATTGGAAATTTTGTATTTTGCTGTATTACTTTTGGAACAGATGTCTGAGTAAAGTCCTCCATTACTACCAAATCTTATGATTTGGATATTTTTGTTTGTTCTAGAAATGCCTCATCCACCACCTCTTCCTGATTTGGCAGCCTATAGTAGACCCCCTACTATGACATGACCCCTATTTTTTTTTTACCCCTTTTATCATTACCCAACAACTTTGTACTAGACTGCACCTCCTTGTAGACCTCAGAACAAGTGTATATATTCTTGATCTATAATTCAACACCACTCCCTTTTTCATGGCCTCTCTTTTCTGGTACAAGGTATACATCTCTATTACAATATTACAATCATGAGAGTTACCCCTCCAAATCTCAGTCTTACCACCATTAGTTGAAATGAGGTTCCATTTTAAGCCATAACCCTGAATCTTCATAACTTTGGTTAGCAAAATTAGATTAGCCTGGAAGTTACCAAGTTTTTCTGAAGGCTAAGGAGGATTTTTCTGCTGAGTTTGAAGACATTTGGCCAAATGTTCTTTGAGTTTTAAGTCACCTAAGATGACTATTATTTGAAATATTAGGTTGTGTTTAGCATTTCTTTGTGACTCTGACTTAAAACCAGATTGTTGCTATCCCTTAAAACTTTCCCAGTATTGCCAATCCTGTGCATTCAAAAATCATGAGTCAGACCTCAAAAATCATCAGGGTTTCTTCCTTTAAAAAAAAATCAACTCATCTTGTCTGTCTTTTGGTTTCTGAGCCTTTAGAGTGCACTTGGGTCATGTTTTTAAGCGTTTCTCCACAATTTATGGCAGCTTTAAGGACAATTTGCACCTCTCCAGCAAGAATTAGCAGGGTCAAGGATCTGGCTGTATATGTATAGCAAGGGACATTATAGTGAAACTAATGCATTTAGAAGCCTGGAAATTAACTGCTAATAGAAGGCAGTGTGACAGACCCAGACCAGTGGGGTACAGGAGTCTGGTAGAGGGCAAATATACTGGTCACTGGATGAGAAGTTTTCTGTTCCCTGAGTGACCAGAGCAGGGGCTGCACTAGAGTAATCAGGAACCTGCTAGAACCAGTTAAGGCAGGCAGGCTAATTAGAACACCTGGAGACAATTAAGAAGAAGCTGCTAGAATCAATTAAGGCAGGCTAATCAGGGCACCTGGGTTTTAAAAGGAGCTCACTTCAGTTTGTGGTATGAGTGTGAGGAGCTGGGAGCAAGAGGTGCAAGGAGGTGAGTGAGTGCTGTTGCTGGAGGACCGAGGAGCACAAGCGTTATCAGACACCAGGAGGAAGGTCCTGTGGTGAGAATAAGGAAGGTGTTTGGAGGAGGCCCTGGGGAAGTAGCCCAGGGAGTTGTAGCTGTCATGTAGCTGTTACAGGAGGCACTATAGACAGCTGCAGTCCAGCTGCTGGAACCTGGAGTAGCGGGTGGGCCCGGGTTCCCCCCAAACCTCCCAATTGACCTGGCCTGTGGGTTGTCCCAGAGGGGAAGGTCTCTGGGCTGTTCCCCAACCCACATGGTGAATCACTGAGGCAAGAAAATCCGCCAATAAGCGCAGGACCCACCAAGATAGAGGAGGAACTTTGTCACAGCAGATACATATTCAAAGACTGGTTTTGTAATATGTACTGTGATAAGTTATATGTGCATATTTATTTGAGAGTATTGAACTGTGAGTGTATTTAATTATTTCCCATATCTTTGTTGTTCATTTCCATACTTTTACATGCTTAATGATGTTTGTGTAAATTTCTTTGGTGCACATCCTTAATAGCAACCTTAACATTTTGTTAACATTTCTTGTTTGTTCTACTTTTATCTTCACTCTTCCTTTCTCCAGTAAGTAGTTCATGTCAAGACTTCACTGTTGCTCTGCAAAGAGCTAGTATAGATTTTTCATTTACTTTTTGTCTCAAGTCCTTTCATACATCAACAGGAGAAATTAAAGAAATATACTGTCTCTTTGATATGGTACATAAATAACCTTCAAGCAGCTACACCATGAAAGGAGCAACAATGTATTGTTTGAAGTTAAGAGGGTTTAGGAATTTCTACTTTTAATAGCAAGATGATCCAAAAACTCAACAGTGTTCTTTGGTTACTGGACCAATTTTATGGAAGTTAACATACGACTATGTCTCCTACAATTTGTCCTTTTGTACAAGTGTGACTGCTTCCAATTAAGTTATCAGTAGTTCAAATATTTCTCAAAGAAATTAAGTTTATACTAGCAATGGGTCCAAATCAAGTTCTGAATCCAAATCCCCCTGAATAATGGAGTTGTTAAAAATCCATGTCCAGAATCTTGAGTCCAAAAGCCCCAGAAATGTGTGGTGTTCAAAATCTGGATCTGAATTTTGTATTTTGCCTCTAGTTAGTATCTCTCCAGAAATGTTTTGCCTCCATCAGTACCTCTTACTGTTGGTTTAGAAGGACCATTGACTCCTATGTAAAACAAATAATAGTGACAATGTTACTTTACAAGTAAATTATCTATTTGGAAAACTAGAATTGGGCTCAAACCATGAATCCAAACTTTGGGGAAATCTGGATCTGGAGCCAGGCACTAGCTCAGGTCTAACTCCAATGATGTCTAATTTAATATTTGTTTAATCTCCCTGTGCCTCAGTTCTCCCATTATAAAATGGGGATGATTCTCTCACCCTTTGTCAGTAAATTGTAAGGCCTTCAGGACTGTCCCTTCCTCTGTGTTTAACCAATGACTAGTAAAATGGGGAACTGATCCTTTTTTGAGCCTCTAGGTATTGCCACAATACAAAAAAATCAGTAATAATAAATTTGTGTTATAAAGTTTGGATCTAAATTTGATCAGGTCACTCACTCTAGTCCTTAATGAGCTACAGCTGCAAAACTTCTGGTAATATTTATTTGGCTAAGGAACAAAATTTGGTGTAATCTTTGGCTGTGCCCGGATTGCTTTATATTGAGGGTCGTACCAAATTCACAGTCCATTTTGGTCAACTTCATGATTATAGGATTTTAAAAATTGTAAATTTAATGATTTCAGCTATTTAAATCTGAAATCTCATGGTGTTGTTCATAGGGCTCCTGACCCAAAAAGGAGTTGTGGGGGGTCACATGGTTATTGTAGGGAATGTTGCGGTACTGCTATCCTTACTTCTGCACTGCTGGTGGTGGCAGCGTTGCCTTCAGAGCTGGGTAGATGGAGATCGGTGGCTGCTGTCTGGGAGCCCAGCTCTGAAGGCAGAGCCGCCATCAGCAGCAGCACAGACATAAGGATGGCGTGGTGTGGTATTGCCACCCTTAATTCTATGATGCTTCTGGTGGGGTGCTACCTTCCGATCTAGGCACCAGGCCAACAGCCACCACTCTCTGGCTACCCAGCTCTGGAGGCAGTGCAGAAGTAAGAGTGGCAATACCATGACTCCATTTTGGGTCAGGACCCCCAATTTGAGAAACACTAGTCTCCCCCATGAAATCTGTATAGTATAGGGTAAAAGCATACAAAAGACCATATTTCATGGGGGGGAGACCAGATTTCATGGTACGTGACGCATTTTTCATGGCCATGAATTTGGTAGGGCCCTATTTATATCACTTCTGCAGAGCACTGTAAAGCTAACTAGTTTTCCACTGGAGACTCCTTGAGTGATGTAGGGCCACTGTAGCATCTACTACACTGTTCTCAGCAGAGTCAAGGGAAGGGTAGGGACGGTTTTGTGGCCTGCAGCATGCAGGGGGTCAGACCAGATGATCATAATGGTCCCTTCTGACCTTAAAGTCTATGAGTCTATGAGTTCTCATTGGCCACTAGAGGGGGTGTGACAGAAGGAACCTAGGACATGGTCAGCGTATCTCTGCGTACCATTATGGCCTCCGCTGCTCCACTTTACACTGGGGCTGGAGCAGAGACTGGATGGGCCAGGTTCAGGGGAGTGCAAAGGACAACTTTGTGCCTCCACCCATTTATGTTGAGCAGCATTAAGCATTTGTCATCCACAGCTGGGGCTCAGTCCCAGTATTTGCAGGTACTTTGAAAATGCTGTTATAAATATTGGCTATTTCTGTTTAGTCCCCTTCTTTTGGCTATTAAGAAACAAGACTAGTGCCTTATTTCACACTTCAGTTACTTGGGCTTGGAGGCTGACAATGCTACACATGATAGAATTTTTTGACCCTGCTTGTTCTTCGTGGGTTTCCAAATGCCATGCATGAGCACATATGTATTTTTTTCCTCTTCTGCCTCCTCTCTTTCTTTGCATTAAACCATCCACACTGTCCTCCCCTTTTTTCCTTATGTGGGGTGTGTAATGAGATGTTTCAGCTTTTATTACTTGTGCACCAGATCTGAATCTAAAAGCAAGTTGTTTGGGGTGGGGGAGTGGGTGTTCATAATCTATAAAAACAATCTCAAATTAGAGATTTTCTACTATGTTACAAGGGGTTTTTTTAAATGTCATTTTTAGTTATAAAATGTTTTAATGACCTATGCTAGACTTTGGGTTTTTTTTTTTTAAAGCGTGGAGTAATATTGCAATATTGTACTTGATGGCATTGTGTGCCATTAAACATCTATTAGGATTTTCACTATAAAATTTAATTTTCAGAGGTTTATAGCTTATCTAAAAATATGTTGCATGCTGAAATTTTGGTATTTTGAAGGGGGAACAAAATTTATTTCTGAGATCGCAATGTATACTATAAATAGTAGAGAAGAAATATCGTTAAAGCACAGAACTGGGACTTTGGAGCTATATGCGGTTCCTTCCAAACACGTGATAAATGATCATGGGCAAATCTCCATGTCCTTCGTTTTGCCCATAGCATTGTTCAAATGATGGTCCCACAGAAGAGGTGTGTAAATGAAACCTGGCTCACATGGTCACCATAAATGTGAATTAGCAGGTTCCCTTCATTTTGAAGGTTTTTCCATACTGCCATCAGGTTTGCCTGGACTTTCAGATTAGCAAAATCCAACTGAACCTCAAGAAAAGTAAAATTTTCTAGTTCCATAGCTTTGGTCATGTATTTTTCACTCCCTGTCCCCCTTCCTTCTCTTTCCATGTCCTGGGACTCTTTCCTTAAGTAGAGAGGTATTCTAATGCTCTGGTTTGTCTTTCTGTCTTTTGAGATGGCTTGAACTCAACCCAGGTAAAACTGAGATTATGGTGATAGGTAACTTGATGAAATGTTAGTGGTTATTTCACGGTATTTTCAGTGACATACTCTCAGCTCTGGAATTTGCCTCTTTGGTCAAAAAGAGCCTGAGTTTGAGCTCAGGGCTCAATACAAGATTACTCTGTTTGGCCAGGTTTTCATAAAAGGATAACTGACAAGGATTTGAGTGGGTTGAGGGAAAATTGCTAATCGTGAGTAGATGGGTAGATGAGGAAGGTCAACTAGCTAAGAAATGGGAATTAAAATACTTCCTTTCACTTAGACACGAGAACAAGTGGCTTTTTATATTTATTATGTGTTTCCTCTGTCCCTCTTCTCAGCCCACATGCATCGACATATGTACATACACAACTTGGGAGTTCTTAATGGGCAGGGTGGTTACATTGTCCAACTGGCAAAAAGAACCTCTAAAATATGCAAACATATAGAACAGCATCCAGCCTGTTTGGATGACTGCATATGCTTCAGTCCACACATAGGAGAAGGGATTCACTTTTTTTTTTTTTTTAATCATTTGCCCTCCTTTATGTGTTGGAAATCCCATTGATCTTGATTTGGGCTGTCAGCAGAGGTTCTGCCAGTTAATGTGCAATGCACAGGAGGTGGGTGATTGCTTGAACCTTGCCTTCACTGGATCTCTGAGTTTGCAGATTAAGCATGGTTGGGCCAACACCAATCGGACTAAAGCCCATGGGATAACATGCGTATCAGAGTAGAATTTGGAAATGTGAGTTTTACATGGACATCTTTGGTCAGTTAGCAGTTAAAATCTTTTGTTAAATATTTTTAAAGAGCCCTTTTTATTAGTCTTCACTATATTGAACTTTTGACTTTGCACTCACTCACTGTCATTCATTCCCTGCTGTCCCTCTACTCTAGTTCCTTAATGAACATCATTGTCAGATCTGATAGGATACAACAGACATTACTTTTATAGCCTATCACAAGAGAACTGAAATGGCACCATAGAAGATCTATATATTTAGTTTCTCCCAGGAAGATGAATTGCCATGGTAACACGGCCATGGAATAATAGGTCAAGTTTTATCATTTTTCCTCAGGCTTATTTTATTACATTTTTGCTTAGAAAGACACCAGTATAAAATGCAGGCTTCAGCATTTCACAGTTTAAAAAAAAAAAAAAAAACAAGAGATGATCATCTGAGCAATCCAATACTCATGCATGAAGGAATAAGACCAAGTAACAGCAGTCAGTAGCCATGTTTGAACTGATACAAGGATTTTCTTTGGTTCAGGTGTACATCAATACAATTGGGACGGATTTTAAGATGCAGATGTGATGAAATATGCTCAATCTTTTCTCAAAAACAAAGCATAATAAAAACAAGGTCTGGAAGTTTCATTGTGTTGAGGGATTAACTGTTCCAAGTAAATTCAATCATAGTAAACTGTACTAAAATATAACATTTCACATTACGATGTTTGATACTTCAAATATGCCATTTGTCTTTGATAAAATCAGATTATTTTGAGTATTTTAACAAGCTCACAACTTTAACTTTCTCTGTATACTCAAGAAGCTCCTAAATTTTAGGCAGAATAAAATGAGAGGTTTCTGAATGTGTTGGACCCCAGTTAACACTGGTATGTTTAACTCTTCTATTTAAATAACACATTCTTTGTAACCTCCCTATCTTTCTAAATATCCTATTAATTCCACATGACCACGTCTTTTGTAACATATAACATGTTTCTGATTGGATTTCATATTAATATGAATTTTGCTTGTGTTACTGCTCATACTGGTAGTGATGCCTATAGTAAAGGTTGCCTACCACTTTCCATTCATTATAAGATACCATTTTCACTTGTTTATAACTTTGCCAGACTTTGCTAAAATTCAGTTTTCCATGCCCATTATCTATCTTAAGCTGAATATTTTTTGAAAGTTTTACCAAAAGCAGTTGAGCCATTTCCAAGAATGAGGTTAGGGAAAAATACAGTATTTTGTCAAAGTTAAAAAAAAAAAAAAAATCTTACAACCATTTCATTGTGAAATCGAAGTGCCACAGTACTCTGGAGCAGAAACTTGAAATTTTGGAGGTAGAATAGGTGGGTGGGGGGAGGGTCACATTGATCTCAGGGATGTCTCTTCTTGCCCAAATTTGACCCTCTAAAAATCGCAGTTTGCACCTGCTCACTGGAGGTTTGTTAGAGGCTGGCAGCATTATTCTCTGAATATTCTCTCTGCATTGAGCATGTGTCTTCTTGCAGCATTTTTGTGCCTACTGTTTTTTTTAATGGACTATAAGGTATACCCAATTCTTAATTAAATGTTAAGATTGAGAAAAGAAACTCTTAAAAGTAAGCCAATACAGAATTAAGATTCAAGGCTCAACCTGCCTCCTTATGTGTATGCCTTATAATTTGATCTCTTTCTAGGATTATAAATTATTTGGCATGTAACACCGTGTATAATGTACCATTATGTAAACTGGAATTTAATTTGCAACTTCACATATAGTAAAATAATGGCAGTAATAATTGGCTTGATTTTTAAATTTCAATGAACTATATGAAACAAATCAAGTATGAAGTGAATCGTTTCAGTAGTTCTAAAGGAATATAACGGTTGTATATAAGACTTCCAGTGTTGCAGGATTTTTATAATGGCTAAAGTTAATAGCATATTAAAAACATTTCCAGTATAAATACTGTATGTGCAAATACTGTAAATTGCTGATTTGGAAATGAGCAATGACATTCTTCTAACTAGTGTTAAATGAGTTCTTTGTTAAAAGACTAAATTATCTTGGTTGCAGAATAATTAGGTGGAAGGATGCTGTAACATGATGTGCATAACAGGACCAGTTATCACATAATATAATCAGAGTCATTGGTAGGGCAGTTTTGTGCATCTGAAGTAGAATCCAGAGTACATTCCACCATAGTAAAGGAGGAAGATTGGAGAATAGAGATGACCAAATTGCAGTGTAAGTATTCCCCTAAATCTTATTCCATGCCTCTTGTGATCAAGGAGGTATCAATATCAATTTCCAAAGCCAACTGTGGTTTCATTATATGGCATATATACTTAAAAGTAAATTTGCCTACACATCATGAGGCTACAGGAGGGGAAGACCTCTTTGCTTTCAAAAATTTAGACTGAGGAAATTATGGGAGTCTACTTTATTTACTAGTATTTACTACTACTATTTGCTACTTATTAGTAATAGCAGCAAATATATATTTTATGGTAGTCTCCAATTGGGACTTGGACTTGATTGTGTTGGCTTCTTGTACTTTCTAAAGGTATCATAAGCCAGCTAGTCTTTTCAACATGTGCCTGCTAAATAAGAAGTATGAAGGCATAATTGTATCCCTCAGCCAAGCAAGAAAGTCAAGGTATCCATCATTATTGGAGGAAGGAATATCACCTTATTTCCTTCATGTTTAAGCAGTTTTCTTATATTTCTTTCATAGAAAAGGTTTTAATTTCCCATAGTTTTATTGGCTTAATTCCCTTTATTTACTATTAGAGTAAAAGTCTGCCCTACAGCAATTACTGTCCAGAATAGATATGGAATCCAGACACTTTTTGATAGTGACTATCTGTCTGTCTGTCAACCTGAGATTTGTATAGGGGGAAATATATTAGTCTGACAAGCAGGAGAAAATATTATTTTGCTGCAGGTGATTCACACTAAAACCTGTCTTCAGATCATATAGTGAAAAATTCTAGTTATAAGACACCAAGACAGTAAGCTCTGTATCCAAGATTTTGATACCTTCATAGCCAGTATTTTAGAGCCTTAGGGCTGGTCCACACTAACCCCCCCAGTTCGAACTAAGATATGCAACTTCAGCTACATGAATAATGTAGCTGAAGTCGAAGTACCTTAGTTCGAACTACAAGGTACTTACTGCGGGTCCACACGCGGCAGGCAGGCTCCCCCCGTCGACTCTGCGTACTCCTCTCGCAGAGCAGGAGTACCGGCGTCGACGGCGAGCACTTCCGGGATCGATTTATCACATCTAGACAGGACGCAATAAATCAATCCCAGAAGATCGATTGCTTACCGCCGAACCTGGCGGTAAGTATACCGTACCCTTACTGTACATTGGTTTAGGCTTTCTCAGCTGTGTCAAAACTGAAATATGTTTAAAGAAAGAGAGAGAAACAAATGGACTAAAGTTTTTGGATAATTAATTTTACATAAAGATGGACCTCAGCTGCAGATCTGGATTTAAGCTTTGCCAGATTTAAGGTAGAGTATGCTGTTTTGGATCTGGACTTTTTTGTAGTCATTTATGGATATAGGAACCAGTTGCAAAGTTCATGAAGATCAGAAGTGGCCCAATGTTTGAGAGCTGTCAGATCTGAGTCTTTGGCATGGACCCATCTCTAATTTTACATTGATGTGTACAGAAAGCAATGTTTCTAAAATGAGTTTTCAGCATATGGTATAGATGGGTGACCATAAATAAAACTGAATTTTCTAGTTTTCAGATGCCTACATGTGGCCCTCTTAATAGTATTCTCATTTCTGTTGACTCTTACAACTGATTAGGAACCATTAAAAGTTTCATTGGGCTAATGTGGGAATGGTACAGCATTGTGTTTGACACTGTGACAAATGAACACACATATCAGTAGAGCTATAAAACAGAGCTCCATGAAACTCCATGGTTTTTGTTTGCTGCAGTTCATGCAAACCTTTTATTAAATTCAGTTCTCATGAGTTTCCCAATCCTATGAGTTCATCTCTGAACTTTGAGAACAAACCCAAAACGTGAGGAATTGCAATTTTACACACTTTTTAGACCTCACTGGAAGTACTCCTGATTTATGCTGGTGTACTTCTCAGTGGCGTACTTTTCCTGTTGCGATCTACACCCTGAGAGCTAGTAAGGACTGTGCTCTATGGACACTGCTAGCCTATGATAGATAAGTTCTAGTGCATGAAGCCAGGATGTCTAGAACAATGAAGTATCATGGGAAATTGTATGTCTACATCAAAGGCCTGATTCTTCTCTCATGCTGGTGTAAATCAGGAGTAACTTTGCTGAAGTTGTGGGGTTACTCTAGTGTAAATCTAGGTAAATAAGAGGTGTATCAGGCACTAGCTTTCTATGCTTATTTTCAGTGCAAGGTCATTAAAACTAAATCTAGGTTATAGTGACTGTAATCTGACCTGAATTTCCTCCTAGTGTTCTGCCTAAGAAATTGTTTGTGAATGGTAATCAGCTCTGTTACTTTTTTCTTTTTTTTTTTAATGATCTTATAATTGGTTTATGCAGTGGGTGGAATTTAATTTCTTCTTTCTTTGTAGGATGATTGATGTACATGCAGAAAAGAACACTCATTTAAATATATTTTCTCTAATGATGTGGTACTATTTGTACCATATGAACTATTTTAGAAAATATTCCAATTAACACATTTGTCATTTTTGTCAGTTTTCTTCTACAGCTGAAGTAGTCCTTTCCATGTTCTAGCAAAAATAAATTTTTGTACTATTAAAATTTTGCAATGATATAATTCTCTTACAGCGGTTGTTTAAAAAACAAACCAGAGTTAACGTAAGTCCTCTGCAGTCATTGATACAATAGCTGTAGTAAAAGTTCATACTGGACATTGTTTGATGGAATTTCACTAAAACGTTCTATTTCTGCAAGATTTAAGAATACATTTGGGGACTTTAAAAATGCAAATAAGTATTATTTTGAAACAGAATGATTATATTATTTCCTGTAATATATTTTAATTATTATTGTTAAAATTTTTATTAAAGTAGAACCTTAAAACCTTAACCAAAATTGGGCACTCTATATTAGCATAATAAGTGACAGTCCCTTTCCCAAAGAGCTTGCAATGTAAATGGACATGGTAGACAAAGGCTGTGTGAATGGAAGTATTATCCCCATTTTACAGGTGGGAGACTGAGACACAGGTGAATTGAGTAGGAAAGTTAGGAGTAGTACCAAGATCTCCTAAGTCCCAGGCTAGTGCCTTAACAACAGGACAATCCTTCATCTCTTTAAAAAAAAGAACAAAAAGCTGCCCAGTGATTTGAATGGAATTTCAAAGGTGTGAAGATGAAAGTTTTTCAGAGTTCACTTCTGATTTTCAGAAAGATACAAATCACTTGACAAGGTAACATTTATATAAAAGATAATTTTTGTTGTTTTAGGACACGGCAGGTCAGGAGAGATATAGGACAATTACCACAGCCTATTACCGGGGTGCAATGGGATTCATTTTAATGTATGACATCACGAATGAAGAATCCTTCAATGCTGTGCAAGACTGGTAAGTAAAACTTGGCACTAGAACTAAGGTCAGCTACAGAGTATTTGATCACCACTTTACTACTGCTGTTGCTTGCTGTTACGATGTGAACCATTTCAGGAAACAATTCTCCAACCCTGGTCAGCTCAAATACTAATTTACATCTTGTCAATGTACATTTGATTTTGAGGTTTCTCGAGTCACATTGCAGAAAATGGCCCATGAATGACTCCGGAATCGGAGAAGAGAAGGCATGTAATTATTACAGGTCTGTCGCATCTTACGTGCATTTAACATGCGCGATTTCAGCTTTACGCAGTCGGCAAAAACAAAAAACAAAAGAAAAATAACCATTTTAATACTGTACTTGTAGTGTGGGCAATTCCGCCCGCCATTCAACTCAATGTAATTTTGACTATACGCGGTTTTCGCTTTACGCGCTACCCGCGGAATGGAACCCCCATGTAAGATGAGACTCGCCTGTACTTAAGTGAAGCATTGCCTTCTGTTTTTCAGACTTGTCATTGTCCTTTGCCCAAAAGATAGCTTTTAGTTTTGTTTTGAGAAAACACAATGAATGCTTTAGGACCTGTTGAATAAAATTAAGGCTACGACTTAGTCATGGGTATTTTTAGTAAAAGTCACGGACAGGTCATGGGCCATGAACAAAAAATCATGGCCTGTGACCTGTCCGAGACTTGTACTATAAATACTTCTGACAAAATCATAGCCTTAATTTTGTGGAGCTTTTTCTTCTGATTTATTGTTCTATCAATATTCTGTTAATACTGCCAAGGCCAGGGGCACCAGCTGCCAGGGGCTGCCCACCCACCAGTGCTCCAGCCATCCCCACGACCACCACTGGGGGGGCTGCCAATCTGCGTCTGCTCCCACCACCCCAGGACTGCTGCTTGGGTGGTCCCCAGGGCCAGCCGCACTGGCCACTGCTCAGGCAGTCCCCAGGGTTAGCTGCCTGGGGACCACCGAAGCAGCAGCTGGTGTGGTTGGCCCCGGGGGCCGCCTGAGCTGCAGCCAGTGCAGCTAGCCCAGGGGGCCACAGAAAGTCATAGAATCCATGACTTGGTGACAGATATGGAGCCCTACATATAATTTATCACAATCACAACGTTTTCTGGGGGGTTGATTAATAATTTAACACTTGCACTTTTGCTTTCCATAGTTTATTTCATAGAACTAAGTGAAATAGTGTATTAGCATGTAGGCTAGCTGGTAAGGGCAGCACTTGGACGTTCTACAATGTGAATGCTCTGAAGAAAACAGTGATACCAGTTATGGAGCTTGTCTTCTGATTTATTTTTCTATCAATGTTCTGTTAACCTCATTTACTCGCCACTGCTATCCTAGTGTTATGCCTCTAGATGGAATAGGACAAGCAAAATTTTCTATTAGTTATGGTACCGTCATTGTTAGGCAATTTCTGTGGCATTTCATTGGGGTGTAATTCAAAGCAGAATTCTGCTTATGAGTCTCAATCATTTTGTAGTTGGAACCAAGAATCTATCCTGTTCCCCATCAATAATCATATCTATAATGTGTCAGGATATCTCTGGCTCTTTCTTGAACATTCATACCTTTTCTTATTGGATTGTAATGGGAAATTTGTGTGAATCACCTCTAGGCATAGGTGCCGACTCTGTGGGTGCTCCGGGGCTGGAGCACCCACGGGGAAAAATTAGTGGGTGCTCTGCATCTACTGGCAGCCAACCTCCCGCTCCTCCTCCTCCCCTGAGTGCGCTGGGTCCCCGCTTCTCTGCCTACCTCCCAGCGTTTCCCACTCGGCCGCCGCCAAACAGCTGTTTGGCAGCATTAGCGTACTCCGAGAGGGAGGTAGAGGAGTGGGAATGTGGCACGCTCAGGGGAGGAGGATGGGAGGAGGCAGGGCCGGGGCGGGGATTTGGGGAAGGAGTTGGAATGGGGGCAGGGCAGGGGTGGGAAGAGACGGGGTGGGGGCCCCTCATGGAAGGGGTGGAGTGGAGACAGGCAGAGGGAGGGTCGAGCACCCACGGGAAAGAGGGGAAGTCAGTGCCTGTGCCTCTAGGGGCATTATGGGGAAAGAATCTCTTTCAACTCCCTCATGAAAATTTTACCCCTGGTTATCTACTTTAAATCCTCTCTGTTCCAAAAAACTAAAGCAAATTACAATCAGTGTCATGGTCATTTCATCTTCTGTGGTGTTTTCTCAGTTGCATAGCATTTGAAAATCCAAATGGGTTGGAAAGAGCTTCTATTTCATCTGCACTGCAAGTTTTACTTGAGGAAGTTCTCAGCACTAGCCTTGTGTAGGCTAGCTCAGAAGGTCATGCAGGCTGGGGACACACTAAGGCAGGAGGGGCCACACTTCTGCATTTACACAGGGCCTCAGTAACCTGAACAGCTGGCTTCAAGGGCTGGTGCCACTACCCCAGTGCAGTGAATTGGGAGGTGAATTTCACTTCACTGTATCAACATAAGGCTCAAAAACTTAGTGCCTGTGGAGTAGGTTTCACCCTATATCCTATAGTACATCATTGCCAAATGTGTAAAACTAGAACTATTTTCCACCCTGGAGGATGGTCTCTGTTTGGTACTTTGATCTCCAACAACAGGCAGTAATTTTCTGGTTTCCTGGGTGCAAATACTAAGCAAACACTTTTCTGTCTTTAATGTAGGAAGTGGGTACAAATAGTAAACATGATCTTTTTCATGCTAGAGGTTGCAAGGACTCAGTGTGAGATCTCTGTTGCCCAGAAAGCAGGCAAGAATCCAAATTAAAGAATTTCTTAGATAAATCTGATCCAAAAGGGGAACTAAGGTTAACCTTGTATCATCTTATCTAGTCTATTTTGGTTCTTATACCACCCTCATCACGCAGTATCCGAGTACCTTCCAGTATTGCAGTAAGTGACATGATTAGTATCTGTCACCTGCGGTTTCTTCTTTCCCTCTTATCCTCTCCCCGGGAAGAGAATTGTGTGTGCAGTGCAGTGTTGTGAGGTTTTTGTTTTGTTTTATGTACGTGCTTGCTATGTGTTTATATTAGAGAAGGCAAGGTCAAAGAAGAGCCTCTAGCACTTGCTGTGGTAGGCAGTGACTGATTTGTGATGGTCCTTAGTTTCTGGGGGAGTTTGTTCCACAGTCTGACACCAGACCCTAAGAAAGCTTTATCTGTCACATAGACAAACTTTACCTTTATGTCAGAAAGTTCCATAATGCCAGAGTAGTGGAGTTGTCTGCCACAGTCTAAATCTGAGAGCTTTAGTCTATCTTTTAGAAGTGCTCAGTGCAGGCCAATGAGCACATTGAAGATAAGAACTGAGCCCTTTAACTTGATTAGATATTCTACAGGAAGCCAGTATAGTGTGAAGGACAGGTGTGATGTGCTCATGATAGCCTGTGTTTGTTGAGGAGACATTGATGTGACAATTGGGCCTACAAGGTGTATCTCCATTGTAAGCTCAAATGTAAAAAGTACATGAAAATTTATCAGATATTACAATAACCATGAAAAATAGGTCATGTTGTTTACAGCATTGAATGTTGTAACAAGCACAAAAAAACCGGACAAAAGAAGCTGGATTAGTTTAAACCAAAAAGGCCATGTTGATATAATCCAAAGACTGTTAATATTATGGCTGGTAAAAACAGAAGATGTGGAATCGGAAATTAATAGAACAAAACTGGTCAGATGCATATTAGGCCTAATTGGTGGACAAAATGAGCGAGAGAAACTATTATGCCCACTTTTCCCCATTTGGGGTTCCTTAAAAAGAGACTTTGAAAAAGGACATCCTGAATTCTGTTCAGATTAATTCAGATCAGCGCGCTCTCTCTCTCTCATCGCCCATCCCACCTTGCATCCCAACGCATCCCCCAAACTGCCAGCTCTGCAACTCAACACATCTAAAGGACTTTCTACCTGAGAGGAATGCCAGGTGCCTTAATCTTGTTTAAAGAACTTTGTTTTTACCTGAGAGTGCTGAAGTCATCCTATTATAATGACATCCAATCCTCAGCCCATGGATAGGGTTATCTAACTGCCAGCACTGAAAAGGCACATAAGAGCCTTATTGTCTTCCCTTCTCTTATTGTGTTATATCCCTTCCACCCCCAACTTTCTTTCCTTCTATTCTATCTCACACTCTCCTAGCTTTTGATCAAATACTGAAGTCAACTTGCTGTAGTCATCCTGCCTTGTCTAAGGGCTTGTCCACACTACCACTTAAGTCGATGTAAGTTACATTGCTCAGTGGTGTAGGAAAAGCCACCCTCTTGAGCAACGTAAGCTACATTGACTTAAAGCAGTATCTACACCATGCTATGATGACAGGAGACGCTCTCCCTCCCGCCAACATAGCTTCTGCCTCTCGTTGAGGTAGAGTAATTACGTTGACAGGAGAGCGCTCTCCCATTGATGTAATGTGTCTTCACCAGATGTGCTATGTCACCGCTGCTAAGAAGAAAAGATCCAATCAGATGACATCCCTGAACAGAATGTAAACCAGGATCCAAGTGTGACGTTGTGCAGTCTATATGGTTTTATAAAAACATGATAATAAGTGAATATAATGCAACTGGGATATGCTTCG
This sequence comes from Malaclemys terrapin pileata, assembly GCF_027887155.1. Lineage (NCBI taxonomy): Eukaryota > Metazoa > Chordata > Testudines > Emydidae > Malaclemys > Malaclemys terrapin. The sequence goes on along the minus strand of NC_071510.1, from coordinate 97,733,903 downwards.
TGCAAAAGGTCTCTTGTAAGGTATCATTACAAAGCTCATAATCTACTGAGTGTGATCATCCTATTTGTAGAAATGTACCACTCTTGTATCTAAAACTAGAAATATAAAACATAACTCTGAGGGCCTATTGTAATTATGTAAAGTGTGGGCCATTAATGATGGTTTGGAATCTTGATGACTCCCATTAACCAGGGCCATTGTCTGCAGATGGCTGTGTTTACCTGTTAGTCTTCCTGTATATGTGTGTGCTGGCAAGTGGGCAATGAAGTCTTGCAGTGACATGTGATCATGTCACCTGAACTGGAATCCATATTTAACCTGGTGCTTTTCCAGTGGGGGGGCGGGGTGGAAACCCAGAGGGACAAAGGGTTCTGGCCTTATGCAAAAGATATAAAAAGGGGTGGAAGAGAACAAAGGGCGAGAAGAGCCATCATGAAGATCCCCTAGCTATCACCTGAGCTGGAACAAGAGCTGTACCGGGGAAAGAATTGTGCTGAGGCGTGGAAGGTGTCCAGCCTGAAAAAAAACTTACTGAAACATCTCTGAAGGTGAGATTATCTGTATTCAGTTTGATTAGACATAGATTTGTGCATTTTATTTTATTTTGCTTGGTGACTTACTTTGTTCTGCCTATTACCACTTGGAACCACTTATCCTATTTTCTGTATTTAATAGAATCACTTTTTATTTAGTAATTTACTTAGAGTGTGTATTAATACCTGGGGGAGCAAACAACTGTGCATATCTCTCTATCAGTGTTATAGAGGCGAACAATTTATGAGTTTACTCTGCATAAGCTTTATGCAGGGTAAAATGGATTTATCTGGGTTTAGACCCCATTGGGAATTTGGGCATCTGAGTGCTAAAGACAAGCACACTTCTGTGAGCTGTTTTCAGGTGAACTTGCAGCTCTGGGACAAGTGATTCAGATCCTGGGTCTGTGTTGGAGCAGACGGGAGTGTCTGGCTCAGCAAGACAGGGTGCTGTAGTCCTGAGCTGGCAGGGAAAACAGGAGCGGAGGTAGTCTGCACATCAGGTGGCAGCTCCCAAGGGGGTTTCTATGATCCAACCCATCACACCAAGTAGTAGGTGTCATGGTCGACTTGCCAGCCAAAAGCAACCACTTATAACTAATCAGCAGTCCAGTGTTCTAAAAACATCAACAAAAGCCACATTTCATCCATCTGTTCCAACCTGTCTCTCCCCCACCTTGTGTTTGTCTGTCCATCCGTTAAGAACGGGATAAGTAAATACCCTCTGTAACAGCAGAGTAAAATTAACCCTTTCCTTTTCATCAAAGAAAGGTTGTTCTGAAAAATGAGTGACATTTTGCCTCCCAAAGGAGAGAAACTTTAAAGGTTATGTCTAAGTTTGTTTTGCATAATCACTCAACCTCAGTTTCAATATAAATGCCTGTTTTGATTTCTTGTTCTTTCTTTTGTTTAATCAAACTTTTCATTTGAATGAATGTTTTTGTGTTTCCCAAGTAACCGTTAAAACAAGGCCTCTGTTCAAAAGAACCTGGAATCTAGCTCTCACTATTTATAAACTTTCATTGTCCAACATTAAACACCTTTAACTCTTTGGGCCTTTGAGATCAACATCCTTACAACAGAAACTCCACAGTGTTCTGTACTTAAGTGTTCTTAAAGGCTGAGGGCTTTGTACCCACATATATTGCACTGCTGTAGTTCAGGTGGGAGGTGAGAAAGGAATGTATAACTGAGGCCAGGCCATTGTCCACTAGGATAGAATGGAGTCTCCTAGCCAACCAGAAATGGTAGAAAATATGCAGACATGGATGCTGGTAGGCGAGAGATTAGCATCAGCAAGGAATCTAGGAGCACTTTTAAACTGTGGACTGAACTCCTTAGATAGGGTTACCATTCGTCCGGATTTACCCGGACATGTCCTCCTTTTTGTGCTAAAAATAGCGTCCGGGGGGAATTTGTAAAGCACTCACAATGTCCGGGATTTCCCCCCCACAGAGCAGAGCGAGTGGCTGGGAGGGCTGCAGGGAAGTCCCGGGCTGGACTCAGGAGCAGCTGTAGAGGAGCCGGATCCGCCCTGCATTCTGAGCTGGCAGCTCCCTTGCAGCCCAATCCGGCAGCACTGTGCAGGGCCAGACCGGGTTTTGTTGTGCTGGGGAGCTCAGCCACGTGTCCGGCTCGGCTGCACAGAGCCCAACACTCTGTTCTGAGCAGCAGGGTAAGGAGGTCAGGGGGCAGGAAGGTTCTGGAGGTGGCAGTCAAGAAACGGGGGGGGGGCTTTTTGGGGGGAGTGGAGAAAGTTTTGGGCAGTCAGGGTACAGGTAGGGGGTAGGGTCCTGGGGGGCAGTTGGGGGGGGTCTTAGGAGGGGGCAGTTAGGGGACAAGGAACAGGGAGTCTTAGGTAGGGGTGGGGTTCTGGAGGGCAGTTAGGAGCAGGGGTCCCAGGAGGGGGCAGTCAGGGGACAAGGAGCAGGGGGGAGTGTTTGGGAGTTCTGGGGGGGGCTGTCAGGTGGCAGGGGTGGGGAGATGGATCGGAGCAGTCAGGGGACAGGGAGCAGAGGGGTTTAGATGGGTTGGGAGTTCTGGGGGGGGGCTGTCAGGGGGTGGGGAGTGGTTGGATGGGGCGTGGGAGTCCCAGGGGTCTGTCTGGGGGTGGGGGTGTGGATAAGGGTTGGGGCAGTCAGGGGACAAGAGGCAGGGAGGCTTAGATAGGGAGTGGAGTCCTGGGGGGCAGTTAGGGGCAGGGGTCCCAGGAGGGGGCAGTCAGGGGACAAGGAACGGGGGGAGGGTTGGGGGTTCTGGGGGGGTGGGAAGTGGGAGGGGCTAGGGCGGGGCTCCTCCCGTCCTCTTTTTTTCTTGCTGAAATATGGTAACCCTACCTTAGAGAGCCTTCCTCTGCTCACCAGCATAACCTCTCTTTTGCTTCGCTTCAGCTTCAACAAGCTATTCTTCATTCATGAGCTGATCTCAGCCAAGCATTGAGCAATCTTGGTGGTAGTGGTATAATTGTATTTGGTGAGGGATAAGTAGTGCTATGTAAAAAGTGGCAGAGTCCTGTGGCACCTCGTATGCTAACAGACATATTGGAGCATAAGCTTTTGTGGGTGAATACCCATTTCGTCAGATGATGTAGTGCTATGTGTTATCTGAAATCTGTGAATCGCTTTGCCCTACATGACATGCTGTAAATGCTGTTCCACAGACTCTTGAGGGATCTACCATTTTTAATTGTCTGTAAAGTGCTATGCACCAGTATGGTGCTGTACAGGTAACAGAATGTAGTAGTGTCAATCACTACACATGCTCACATCCTATTTTACCTTTATGCCACATCTCTCTTGGCTTCTCCTTGCTCTGCCTCCTTTTGTTTCCATACTGCCTTGCACATTCAGGGGAGGAAGCATGGCCTTACGGTTAAGACACAAGACAGAAAGCCAAGGGATTTAGGTCAGGAGATCCTAAGTCTGCAACAGCTTCCTGTTGACCTTGAGCCAGTCACTTTGTAGTATATGTGCAGCTAGGCTAAGGTCCAACTCCCCTTTTGAAGATGTAATTTTGCAGACATAAAACTTGTGTCTGGTGTGTGTTTGTTTGTTGGGTTTTTTTGCCTGCAGAGAAATTGCTGATAGAAATGTGATTATTCAAGTTTTTAACAAACAGACTTGTACCTGCAGAAGGGTGATGCCCAGCTGATTATATGCACTGTATTTTTCTGTGCTTTGGTTTTACCACGTGTTACATGGAAATACAATATTTGCCTATCTCTTGGGGTGATATGAAGCTTAAATCATTAATATGTGTAAAGTGCTTTGAGATCCCCAGACAGAAGGGGAACTTCTCTGACTCAAAGCAGTTAGGGAGAACGCTTACCTGAGTTCCCCAAATAAAAAGCTATTTATACAGTAAGTGCACAGAATAAATTATTTATTTATATATTTCTCTGCCTGAATGTTTTCCCACGCTCTGCATCTGCTGTTTGCCATTCTGCCACTTCTAAGTTAGCAATACCCAAGCATGCCACTGAAAGAAAAGAGAAATCACTGTAGAATACAGCTAGAAAATAAGTTAAAAGCTGCAGAGTTTAAGGTGTTTGTGGAATATGTTTTTAAATTGTTTCTTAGCCAATCTCTCTCGAGACTGTTGGCAGCAAGTGCAGACACTCAGTGGGCATGTGGGGTGAGCATGATAAGGAGCTTGGAAGGGCTGGTCCATGGACTGGGTGGTGATAGCTGTGGCAGACTGCCAAAGCATCTCCCTTGTCAGGAGGTGGCATGGGCTTGTTTGTCTTCTTTTCTCTTGTGTATGGCTGCTGCCCCTGATCTCAACTTTATCAGCTGTGAAATGGAAGCAATCATTATTGTTGATTAGCCCAGGCTCCCACACTGGTAGTACTCATAAAACTGCAGCCTGCTCCTGTCAGTCAGGAAAGTTAGAGAAGGCTTTGGGCATCAGTGCTGCAGTAACAAAGTGCAAAAAGCTAAACAAAGAAACCTTTAAAGGCTTTTTGAACTTCCTAAATGCTTTCTAGTGAGATGGATGAGCTTTAGAGGCAATACTGCCAGTTCATACAGATTCTGCAGCCCTTTCAGAGTCCTTGCTCAGGCACAAATGCCATTGACCTCATGCTTTTAATTGGAAAAGTCAATATATTAAGGACAATGTATGTGTCTGAGCTAGGGTGACCAGACAGCAAATGTGAAAAATCGGGACGGGGGTGGGGGGTAATAGGAGCCTATATAAGTAAAATCCAAAAATCGGGACTGTCCCTATAAAATCGGGACATCTGGTCACCCTAGTCTGAGCATTTGATAAAGGAGTTCAGTGTAAAATTTGGACCTAGATGATGCTCTCGTATGAGCAATCTGTTCTGAGGCTGATGTACTCTGGTAAAATGCTGTTTTTTCTCACCTGAAAATCTGTTTGAACCCTCTTGTTTATAACAACAGATCAACTGCCATACCCCAAAAGATGCAATCCCTAGGACAGAGATTTTTATTTTTAGAAATGGGATCCTCTTCACAACTGTCTTGTAATCTAATACAACACATGAAACATTTTTGGACTGCAAGTTTAGCTAGAAATCTCATAGAAATACAAATTTCAGCTAGATCTCACACACACCAAGAATGTATGTATTTCCCCTCCTTTTCCAAACTGAAATCAGACAGAGGTGCATGAAAACTAAGGGGAATATCAAAAGTGGTGTGTTGTTTTTTTAACCTAACTAGAATCTGTTTGGAGAATCAGAAAGTTTGGTAGAGGTTTGAGAGGAGGGTTAGGTCAATTCTTGTTTTGTCAGAGCAGTCCTCACATTTAGTTTAATTCTCAAGAAAAGCTTTGACAACTCTTTGTTTTTTTCAATTAATATCTTATCCACCCATGTTTCTTTTTTAAAATATGTAAAAGGACATGGAGATGCAAATACAGTGGATGGCATTAAATATTCAGCATTTGCCAACAGCTGCAAAACTATGGTATCAGAATTACTACATTTATTTCCTATATCATGTGGTACTGAAGCTGTTGATAAATGTTATACTGGTTGCCATTAAAAAAATATCCTGTCTATAAAATCTATACAACCACTGTACAGTATGCCAAAAAATTTTTGTTTAGTTCATCTAGTCAGAAGCCAAACAGAACATCCTTTCCAGATTCATAAAAACATTGGAACCAACATATTGTACTCCACTCTTTTAGCTATGTAGGCATTTATACCTACTTTTATTTCTTGTAAGCTTTTTGTCATAGGGACCATTTTTTTTGTTCCATGTTTGTACAGCACCTAACACAATGGGATCCCAAACTATAACTATATGTACTACTACTAGTAATAACAATATCTACTACTAGTAATAATAATACTGTGTTCATTACAGTGGTATCAGAGTACCTTAGTTCCATTTTTGCCCCCCATTTTTAGCATTTTAGCTACTGGCTGACTCTATGGTCAAATTATTTGTTACATAAAAATAACAGCCACCAAATACAAATCACCCAAATTAAAAGTATTTGTGTTGACTTTTTTGGTATTCATGCTTTTATTTTTTAAGTCCAGGAGGAACTCTTATGATTACCTAGTCTAGTCTCTTGCCTAACAGAGGCCTTAGAATTTCACCGAGTAATTCCTGCAATAATTGCTACAGATATTTAAAAAAAAAAATCCAATCTTGATTTAAGGATTTCAAATAATGGAAAACCCACCGCATCCCTATGTCAGTTGTTCCAATGGCTAATTACCTCACTGCTAAAATTTCTAATCTCAATTTGTCAAGCTTCAGCTTCCAGCCATTGGATCTTGTTGTATCTCTGTCTGCTAAGTAAAGACAACTCTATTGTCAGAAATCTTCTCCCCATGTAGGTACTTGTAGACTATGCTCAAGTCACCTCTTAATCTTCTCTTGGGTAAACTAAATAGAATGAGTGTCTTTAGTCTCTCTGTATTAGACCTTCCAGATCTTGAATAATTGTAGCTCTTGTCTGAACCCTTTCCAGTTAGTCAGCATTTTTTGAGGCTCTTCTGAACACACAATTATGGTCTCACTAAAGCGCAGAATACGGAGGTAATCGCACCTCCCTACTTCTCTGCCTTAGCTGAGCAGTGATCACATTAGCTTTCTTAGTTTAGCCTTTCTTAGCATCACCCTGAGAGAGTACATGTTCAGTTGTTTGTTCACAATAACTCCTAAATCCTTTTCAGAGTTGTTACTTTCCAGTCTCTGTTTCTAGATGTATGGTAATTCTTTCTGCTATACTAAAACACACTTTGCTCCAGTTTATCAAGTGTTCCAGAATGGCCTATATAACTGACTTGTCCTTATCATTACTTACCTCTCCACCAGTTTTTCTGTCATCTGCAAACTTTAGCAAGAGTTATTTTATTTCTTCCAGAACATTGATAAAGATATTGAATAGCACTGGGCCAAGAATAGATCCCTGCAGGAGTCCTCAAACACTGTCATTGATTGATTCCCCTCTTCCAATTACCTTTTGAGATCGATCAAAATAGCTAGTTTTTATTTGGTTTAATATGTGTATGTTAGTTTTAAGGATAATTTTTTAATCTCTTAACTAACTGTCCCACAAAGAAATCAGCCCTCTTCTATTTCCATTGCATATGCTTCCAATATCCAGTCTTAGTAGACTTTTTTAAATTTTTTTTCAGTCCTTTTAGGGACTGGATGTATTGCTTCTAAAAGTTAAAGCAGTAAAGAGGAAGTAAAATATTGATTTTTATTGCTCTGACTCTCAAACATTTTGAACTGCTAGAATCTGAATTGCAGCTAACAATGTTTGGTTTTTTTTGTGAGCTCTACTTAATAGAGCCTGATGCAGCTGTTTGTGCATAAATTTGGTAAAAACATTCAGTATTTTCACACTTTCCGTAAAGGGAAGGAATCAGAATGACCTGTAAAGCTCCAAACTTATCATGGGTAGGGTTACCATACATCCGGATTTTCCCGGACATGTCCGGCTTTTTGGGCTCCAAATCCCCGTCCGGTGGGAAATCCCAAAAAGCCGGACATGTCCGGGAAAATCGGGACATGCGGGGCCGGGCCGGGGGCTCGGGGGCCGAGCCGGGGGCTCGGGGGCCGGCGGTGCGGTGCCGGGGGTGGGCCGCGCTTCCTCCCCCCACACACCCCCTTACCTGCTTCAGGCTTCCCGTGACTCAAATGTTCGCGGGAAGCAGGGGAGGGGGCGGAGACTTTGGGGAGGGGGCGGAGTTGGGGCGGGGCCGTGGGCGGGGCTGGGGCCCCGTGGAGTGTCCTCCTTTCGGAAGCACTAAATATGGTAACCCTAATCATGGGCCTTAGCAAAATGGAGGTTACCACTTTTCTTTCCCAGTCAGGAATGACAGTATTTGAAACAGACTTAAGACCACTCATTTTGCTCAGGTCAGAGAGAAGGGGCCAGATCCTGTTGTTGGATTCTGATCAGGGCTGCCCAGAGGATTCAGGGGGTCTGGGGCAAAGCAATTTTGGGGGCCCCTTCCATAAAAAAGGTTGCAATAATATAGAATACTATATTCTCGTGGGGGGCTCCTGCAGGGCCTGGGGCCTGTGGCAAATTGCCCCACTTGCCCCCCCTCTGGGCAGCCCTGATTCTGATGGCTTCTGCTCCTGGCTTCAGAAAGTAGATGTATAATTCCCTCTCCTCAGGGGAACCTGAAGTAGCCAGCCCGCTGGAAAGGGAGCGAGGCCAGGTCAGTTGGGAATACTTTTCTTTTATGGAAAGCAACTATGAAAGTACTGAGCGCTTTGTTAGATATGCTGTCTTCCTGCTGTGAAGTGCTTAGCACCCAGACACTCATTTTTCTCAATGATTGCAGCTGGGCGCTGAGCACTTCTGAAAATCTGCCCATGAGTAGAAATTGCAAAGCAAACACAATTTGATTCAGCAGATCTCCTAGGAAGCCTCTGCCAGAGGATCTCCTCAGGAGCTCTGGCTGGATTTTCAAGCTGTTCTCCCCTGCAGGTGATTTCTCCCCTCAAGCACAGCTGCCCTTGCAAGTGAAGGGTGTGCGGTTAGTATGGCCTTGTCGGTGGGGTGGATCTATTTCCTGTGAATGGAAAAACAGCTTGTAATAGGGTTACCATATTTTGTGCCTCCAAAAGGAGGACACTCCACGGGGCCCCGGCCCCACCCCCAGCCCCGCCCATGCCCCCCCGCCCCAACTCCGCCCCTTCCCCAAAGTCTCCTCCCCCTCCCCTGCTTCCCGCGAACATTTGATTCGTGGGAAGTCTGAAGCAGGTAAGGGGGAGTGTGGGGGGAGGAGGCGCGGCCCAGTCTGGCCCCCCCCCGGCGTCTCCAGCCTGGGTCGGCTCGGGCCCTGGGGTGCCGGCCCCCGGGCCCCCGGCCGAGCACCCCCGGCCCGCCCAGCACTGCCGGCCCCCGGGCCCCCGGCCAAGCACCCCCAGCCCGCCCGGCACCGCCCCACCGGCCCGGCCCCGGAGCCCCCAAGCCCCCGGCCCGGCACCGCCCTGCCGGCCCGGCCCGGCCCCGGAGCCCCCAAGCCCCCGGCCCAGCAGCGCCCCCCCGGCCCAGCCCCCGAGCCCCCGGCCCGGCACCACACCGCCGGCCCGGCCCCGAGCACCCGCACCGCCGGCCCCGCATGTCCCGATTTTCCCGGACATATCCGGCTTTTTGGGATTTCCCCCCGGACGGGGATTTGGAGCCCAAAAAGCTGGACATGTCCGGGAAAATCCGGACGTATGGTAACCCTAGCTTGTAAGTCATTTTAATTTGTCTGTCAGGCCTATAGTCTAAACTGAAAAACAACCATTTAGCTGAACTCTTTTGATAAGGTCCACATGATCGATGTAATTGGCTTAGTGGAATTTGATTTTCTTTAATTAATTTTACTAAATTTGAATGAGATATAAGTAACTGCGGAGAGCAGTATCCTGCTCTCTGAGTGTATGTTGTCTGAATAGCTTAGGCCAGCGGTTCTAAAACTGCGGGTCACAACCACAAAGTGGGTTGTGACATCATTTTAATGGGGTTGCCAGGACTGGCTTAGGCTTGCTGGGTAGGGTTACCATATTTCAACAATCAAAAAAGAGCCCTGCCCCCGTCCTGCCCTAGCCCCGCCCCTGCCCCTTCCACTCCCTCCCACTTCCCACCCCCTCAGAACTCCCAACCCTCCCCCCCACTCCTTGTCCCCTGACTGCCCCCTCCTGAGACCTTCCCCCCCCCCATCCTAACTGGCCCCCTAGGACACTACCCCCTACCTGTCCCCTGACTGCCCCAACCCTTATCCACACCCCCACTCCTGACCCATCTAAACTCCTCTGCTCCCTGTCCCCTGACTGCTCCCTCCTGGGACCCCTGCTCCTAACTGCCCTCCAGAACCCCACCCCCTACCTAAGCCTCCCTGTGCCTTGTCCCCTAACTGCCCCCTCTTGAGACCCCCCCCACACCTGTACTCTGACTACCCAAAACCTTACACCCCCAACCCACAGACAGCCCCCCCCCGAACTCCTGACCCATCCAACCCTCCCCCTGCTCCCTGTCTCTTGACTACCCCCTCCAGAACCTCCCTGCCACTTCTCTGACCCCCTGGCCCCCTTACTGTGCTGCAGAGCAGCGCGCTCGGCCGCAGGGGGGAGGGGAGCAGGGTTGGAGCTCCAGACTGCCGGAGGCCCGAGGCGAATGGCTGGCCGGCGATCTGCGAATGCAGGGAGGGGGTGGAGGGAGGGAGAGAGAGGAGGGGAGTGGTCTCAAGTTCCAGGGGAGAGGAGGGGGAAGTGGAGGAAGGGCTCTGGCTGCCAGAGCCCCATGCGAGTGGCAGGATCCAGCCGGCTGCCCTGTAAGCCGTGCACGCTCTGCATGGGGGGGAAATCCGGACATTTACAAATTCCCCCGGACGCTATTTTTAACTCAAAAAAGCCGGACATGTCCGGCAGAATCCGGACGAATGGTAACCCTATTGCTGGGACCCGGGGCTGAAACCCTTGGGCTTCTGCTTTGTTCCCCCTGCCTGTGAGGAAGTACTCGGGCTTTGGCCCCTCCACCCAGGGCAGTGGAGCTTGGGCGGGCTTAGGCTTCAGTCTCCCCTCCTGGGGTCATATAGTAAGTTTTGTTGTCGGAAGGAGGTTGGCACAGTTGTACTGACACGGCTGTGCCGCTGTAAGAGCGCTCATGTAGCTGCATTATGCCGATGGGAGAGAGCTCTCCCGCAGACATAATAAAACCAGCCCAATGAGCAGCATTGGCTGTGTCAGCGGGAGAGCATCTCATGCTGACATAGTGCTGTGCACACTAGTGCTTATGCTGGCAAAATGTATGTCACTCAGTGGGGTGGTTGTTTTGCACCCCTGAGCGACAAAAGTTTTGCCGACGTAAGTGCTATTGTAGACGTGGCCTTAGTTATAAGATTACAGTGGTTGCACTTGTTCGTTCTTTTATGAAATGAAATTGACAATAGTCTTCCCTGCGGGCAGACAGCAATTTGAAAAATTCTGTTTCAGATCTTCCAAAATAGAATTTTTTAGAATTTATGAAAAATGTTGAAATTTGTAAATTTTTGACCTGAATCGGGACAAAACATCTTCGCAGGATAGAAATTCTATTTTCTGAACAGCTCTAGTTAACACTACATTTTTAATGGGCATCGATAGAATCAAGTGGTTTTCCCATCTATCTCCCATAAAGGTTTCAACCCAGATAGGATGTTAGTCTGTGTGTTTAATGACTTTGCATGGAAGACTTCTGCCACTGCCACCCCCTTGCTGCATTGCCCTAAAGCAGTGTTTGCCAAACTTGTTCCGCCGCTTGTGTAGGGAAAGCTAGGGTTACCATATTTTGTGCCTCCAAATGGAGGACACTCCCAGGGGCCCCGGCCCCAGCCCCGCCCCAACTCCACCCCCTCCCAAAGTCTCCGCCCCCTCCCCTGCTTCCCGCAAACATTTGAGTCGCGGGAAGCCTGTAGCAGGTAAGGGGCGGTGTTGGGGGAGGAGGCGTGGCCCAGGCTGGCCCCCCGGCGGCTCCAGCCTGGGTCAGCTCGGGCCCTGGGGTGCCGGCCCCGGCCCCCGGCCGACCACCCCCGGCCCGCCCAGCACTGCCGGCCCCCGGCGGCCCAGCGGACCCCATGGCCCAGCGGGCCCCCCGGCCCCGCGGACCCCGCGGGCCCGGACTGGCTCCCGGCCCCGCGGACCCCCCGGCTCACGGCCCCGCGGGCCTGGACCAGCTCCCGGACCGCGCCCCCGGCTCCCCGCCCGGCCCCGCGTCCACCCCGGCCCGGCACTGCGACCCCGGCCCGGCACCGCGCGCCCGGCCCGGCTCGGCACCATGCACCCGGCCCCGCGGCCCCGGCCAAAGAGGCCCCGGCCGAGCCCTCCCGATTTTCCCGGACATGCCCGGCTTTTGGGGATTTCCCCCCGGACGGGGATTTGAGCCCCCAAAAGCCGGACATGTCCGGGAAAATCCGGACGTATGGTAACCTTAGGAAAGCCCCTGGCGGGCTGGGCCAGTTTGTTTACCTGCCGCTTCCGCGTGGGCCAAGGGACGTACTGGCCGCCGCTTCCAGCAGCTCTCATTGGCCTGGAGCAGCGAACCGCGGCCACTGCAAGCCACGATCGACCGGACCTGCGGATGCAGCAGGTAAACAAACCGGCCCGGCTCGCCAGGGGCTTTCCCTACACAAGCAGCGGAACAAGTTTGGGAATCACTGCCCCAAAGACAACAGTTCAGAAGTTCTTGCAAAGACAGCACCTCCTGCTCCAGCTCCTCTTCCTGCTCTATTTTAACAGCTCTCAATCTGCAGCTCCTTCTGAAGCCTCCCACATCCTGTTCTGATTCTTAGGAGACTACCTCTCACCCAAGTAATCCTTCCCACCTGCTACCCCATGTCCCTGGGAAGGGCAGGAAACCACAAGCAGAGTGTGGGGGCTTTAGGAGATAGTCTAGGCTGGCTTATGAAGAGGTGGGAAGCTTGCAACAGCAGGCTGCTGGTCTGTTCTGGGTCTTATACTCTTATTGCATATTTCCATAAGTCTTGCTGCAGAATTTAGGTCTAATATGCTACACAGTAAAAGGTGCCTTATCCTTAGATGAGGTCTCAGTTAAGGCCAAATCAAGGTCAAGGCAGCCTACATCTAATCACTGTGTCCTTTTATCCGTGTCCATGAGACACAGGAGATAGTTACTCAGAATAGGAGCTGGACAGAGGCAATAGAAATAAGGCCTAGTCTTCACTTACCGGCTGGTCCGGAGGCACGCCATCGATGTTCTGGGATCGATTTATCGCGTCTGGTTAAGACGCGATAAATCGATCCCGGATCGATCCCGGAAGTGCTCACAATCGACGCCGGTACTCCAGCTCGCCGAGAGGAGTACGCGGCGTCGACGGGGGGAGACTTCCGGCCGCGTCTGGACCGCGGTAAGTCCGGAGTAAGGTACTTCGAATTCAGCTACGTTATTAACGTAGCTGAATTTGCGTACCTTAGTCCGAAGTCCGGACTAAGTGTAGACCAGCCCTAAGACTCTAGTCTTCATGTGAGACTAGACTGAATATATAGCTCTGCTGTGCATGCAAAAATATTAGAAGTTAAACCACTAAAAACTTCATTGTAAATGGATACTTTCTGAGTATATGTAGGACTGACTGTGAGGGGGTTCCATATAAAGGTACTTCCCGAGAGAGTGTCTTTTTTTCTCTCATAGGGATTTAAAAAAAAAAAAGGCATCTAGACTCGTAGGGAATGTCTACACTGAAATAAATAAATAAATAAATAAAAGACCTGCAGCTGTGGGTCTCAAAGTCTGGGTCAACTGACTCAGGCTCATGGGGCTCATGCTACGGAGCTAAAAATAGCAGGGTAGATGTTCCTGCTCAGACTGGAGCTGAGCCCACCCCTCTCGCCAGGTTTCACAGCCCCAGCAGAAATGTCTACAATACAATTTTCAGCCCTGTAGCACAAGCCCTGTGAGCTCGAGTCAGTTGACCTGGGCTCTGAGACTCGCTGCCATAGTTTTTGTTTGTTTGTTTGTTTTTTCAGTGTAGATGTAATCTACTGCAATTGGTTCCCCTCCCCAACTAGCTGGGTTGCTTGTGTGTGTTTCAGAGAGGCTGGTGGGAATGGACAATGAAATTAAGCATTGTTGATGTGGTTCTGCCTGTAGCCAGTTTGAGGGGAACAAGTACTTCTGTGTGAGAATTCTGGTTGGATTAAAGGATTTTTGGATTGTAAAACAATGTGGTCTCATCTACCCCAGTTGGATATCTGTGATGCTACAGTACTGTTATCAGCTAGATGAAATTTTGTTATGGATTGAGTTAAAACCCCCATTGAGATTGATAGGTGTGAACTTGCCCATCAATTAATACAACTGTAAGGATAAGCTCTCTTAAAACAAAAGGTGTGTGAGAATCTGCCCAGGAGAATTTGGCTGAATGCAGTTTTAGGTGGGTGTGGGGTATAGGGTGGGAAGAGCAACTACATAGAAATTTTGAATAAACAAAAACAGAAAGAGAGGGAGAGGGAAGAAAGGTAAGCAGAAGCATGTAAGCACAGTGTGACGCGGGAAAAAGCTAGTGAGACCCTCTAGGTCTGGTGTTGGCTAAAGAGGCTGAGGGGGCTGTAATCTAAGAAATGGGTCCAAGTGATCCATCCCCTTTCATCGACTCCCAATGTAACCCGCACACCTTCTGGGTGTGGTGTTCTGTCCCATCTAGTGGCACCGAGACCACTTAGAGATATAGATTAATGAGTCTGCTCTCCTTAGCTAAGAGCCATATGGCTTTTAGCTCATGCAGTAGAGCAGGGGCAGACAAACTTTTTGTGTATCAGGTTTCGGAAATTGTATGGAGGGCCAGTTAGGAGAGGCTGTGCCTCCGCAAACAGCCAGGCTCAGCCCCTTCCCCCTATTCTCGCCCCCTGATGCCCCTCCTACCCCATCCACTCCCTGTCCCCTCACTCTCCCCGGAACCCCTGCCCCTGACTGCTGCCCCATCCAACCTCCCGTCCTTCCTGACTGCCCCCCCGGGACCCCTGCCCCCATTCAACCCCCCTGTTCCCCACCCTCTGACCGCCCTGACCCCTATCCACACTCCGAACGCCCCTCCCTCTAGCCAACCCCTCTGCTCTCTGCCCCCTTACCACGCTGCCTGGAGCACCGGTGGCTGGCAGTGCTACAGCCGCGCCGCCCGGCCGGAGCCAGCCATGCCACAGCGCAGCACATAGCACTGGGTCCCAGGTTCACTCCCCATTACTGGCTTCTGTCGGTGTTACACGAGCTTCTGGCAAACAAAGGCTAGGGACTCTCTGAGCATGGTGTTGCATCCCTGCCCATCCTGGCTAATAGCCATTGATGGACTTATCCTCCAGGAACTTATCTAGTTCTTTTTTGAACCCTATTTATAGTTTTGGCCTTTACAACATCCCAAAAGAGTTCCACAGGTTGACTGTGCGTTGTGTAAAGTTTTCAAAAGTTGAAAGAAAAAAAGTTGAAAAAGACCCTCCCCTCTCATGGGGTCCCAGAGCTCTGTCTCCAGCCCAGGCCCGAATATCTATAGTACCATTAAACTGCCCTGTAGCCCGAGCCCCATGTCAGCTGATACAGGCAAGCCACGGGTGTTTAATTGCAGAGCAGATGTATCCTAAATGTCATACTAGAAGCGTTTTTCAGAACTGCTAGCATTCCTTGTTGTCCGTCAACTGACACTAGAATGAACTTATCTAATTTAGCTGTGGACCTGATTGAACTCTGAGTGCAGTTAATGGAAAGACTCCTACTGACTTCAGGGAGAGCTGGATTAGTCTCAGAATCAGCATCTGCTAACTGGACATACTGGGTGTGTTGCTCTTGCTGGACATACTGGCTGTGAATGCAGGGAACAGATCCAGTTGAGCCAAAACTTTAGCTACTCTGGCCACACCAATAATATCTGTGCTGGAATTAGCTCTTCGCCCATCAACACTGGCTGTCACATTCCCTTCCTTAGGAAGGGGTGCTGTGGTAACTTCTGAATTGTCATCAATAGATGAAAGAAAATTAGCAATGAGGTTAGTATATTAATAGAAAATCCACAAAATGATTAAGGCCATTAGGTGAGCTTCTCTCTTCCTACATGCACTGCTGCAGATATAAGTTTTACCATTCTCTTTGCTTCTGCCTATCAGTTTAATTTGCTGTTGAATGCTAACAGGCAGCAGGTGTTTGATCTACAAATAGGGTGTTTTTTCTTTTACCTCTTGATAGAGAGCAGTTCCATCATTTAAGAGAAATACGATCATTTTGTCGTGCATTGAAGAGAGATGCCCTTGTGGGCAAACTCCCCCTCTCCTCAAGCATGTAAGGCCTCATAGGCAGTGTAACTGGGGCAGTTGTGCTGCCCAGAGAGCCTCGTGCAGGTTATCCATACCTCCTGGGTGACATGGAGCTGTGCTCCATGGGGCTGTATCCAGGGCAGCTCTGGGAGTTGTGGAGATGAGCTTGATCGTGGTGGAGCTGTGGCCAATTTGAGTACACAAATCCAGCCCAGACATGAGGCATCGGGGAGTTGTCAGAAAGGCTACTGCAGCTTGAGGGAGCAACAGAAGCTGTGGAACAGTCAGGGAGAAGATTCTGTTTCTTTTGGAGCATGCCTGCCCCATACCTGTTTACCTGGGCTTGATACAGAGGAGTGGATTTAAACAGATCTCAGCTTCTTTGCGTGGTTCCATTTGGCAGACAAACAGCTACAATAAGCTGCACATTTGAAGTTGGTGGTTTTATTTCAATCCTATGATTTTAAAAATAAAATGTCAGAGAATCACTGGACAGCTAATATACTGTAAAAGCAAAAAAGCATTAAAGGCTGAGTTTTCAAAGGAATTTCAATTCAGTGTCTATTTTTTCAGGCTGTGTCATTTGTATAATAGACGCTGCATATAAAAAGGCATTTGTACCATTTAAAACTAGTTGCGAGATAAAAGGCTGTTTAACGTTATAAAGATGCCGCTGCTGCTTCACGAACCTGTAAAAACATTTGTTCCATTGGCCTCTTCTTACTATCTTCTTATCAGATGCGGAGCTTGCCAAACCAATTTGCAGTAGCCTTATCAACAAAGTGCAAAGTTCTCAGTCCATCATCACATCTGGTCAGAGGGTGGTCATCAGTGATGTGTGACACTATCTGTTTTTGGCCACAGCGGGTTATGGGATCCTCTCATTGGCTCGAAGTGTGAAGGCTGACTGCACATTGACCCTGGCCCATTTGAAATCAGTTCAGAAGGGCCCAGCACCAATGTGGAAAATCAAACTTGGGTACAAGCTTGGTCAGGTCAGTTACAAGAGACTGGTTTCTGACATCCGCTGCAGACCGTTCTTCATGCCACATTGACAAGTCAGAGAAGTCAGCCCACAACAGCTGCCTCAATGACAAGCCTGCTTTTGCATGTTCAAAGAGTTTGTGTACAGCAGTAGGCTCAGGTTTGCCCTGATCTTCTCAACCATTCTGGCTGTAGCATCCTCATGATGGATGTGTGGATGAGTGATGTTGCTTAACATAGGGAGCCATGATACCGGTGAGGTGAAATCTTCCCTGTTACAACGCGCATGTTTAAGTGTAGTTGTGTGTCAACTAACTTGATGTGAGATGAATGGAACCAGACTGGAGCGCAGCATTCTGCTGAAGTTTAATGCTTTTCATAGTGCAAGTCCCCTGGCAAATGAGTGACACCTTTTGAAAAGTATATTTTCTTTCATCCAAACTCAACAAAATATTGAGACAGCTTTTTATAAATTAATAACTTGATGGAACAAATCTGTTAGAACAGACTGGTTTATAATTTAAATGTGCGCTTAGCAGCTTTTCACCTTATTTTAGATTGAATGCTAGAAGTTGTAAACTGCTTATTAATAAATGCAAGGCTAATATATTAGCCTTTCTCTCAAAAGGCCTGGCTTTGTTTAGGTTATAAGTGATGGGCTGGTTTCAGTTCCCAATACAGGCACACTTGTCAGTTTCAGAGCACCACCACAGAATCTGGCACAACTGGAAATCTTTCTCAAGGAATGGCCAGGATTGATGTAGCCAGGGTGTTACAGGACAAGGGTGAGATACATCACAAGAGATGTGTGGGGTAGCACACACTGTAACTGCCTCTCAGCATGAACATCCTGTTCATACAAAGGAAAATGTTGCCAAGAAAAATTGATTTCCATTTTTAATTGATGGCTTCCATAACTTTTAACACAGAACAATTGCTAATAACCACAGAAAAAATAAGTCAGTATAAATTAAAATCTTGGAAATGCCAGGAAGATCATCCAGGTGAAATAAAAACATCTTTGAAATTTGTAGCTTTGCTAAAATGGATGGCTATAGGCTTGCCTTGAAGATGACTCTTAGTGAGTTATGGAAAAGTAGTGTTTGCCTGTTAGCTTTCTAGGGGGTCTGTCTGTTGCTATATCTGATATTTGTCTTAAGCAACACAGTAGCTTGGACAGAACTGCTATGATGAAGATATTTCCTTATCTTTTTCTTTTTGTTAATCCTGAATTTAAATATTCATATTACAAATGGAAATTTATGCAAATCTTTGACTGTTTTTGTCTTGGAAATAATAAACCTTTGATTAAAAGTTTTGAACTGCATAGAAAAATGTTTTCAAATAATTTACACTCAATATAGCTATTCAAGCTTTATAGCAGTCTATTAGTAGTGACTGCTATTGTTAAGTTTGCAAGACAGTTTTCGTTATCTCATGTTTTTTACTCATATCAATTATAGGAAAAAATCACTTGCAAGACTGAAATTGTCCATACTTGGTCTCAGCCCAGAGACACTACATCTATATCTGTATAGATATACAAATAATGAGAACCTTATGTATAATACATTTTAATTTGAGCTACTTTATTCTTGTGGCATTTAATTCTCACACCACAGAATCATGGGGGGAGAAGAATCTTTGTTCTTATTCTGGTAACCATTGCTCTCTTCCCCCCTGGCTCCCACGCCCTCCAGTCCATCCAAAACTTGGTATGTAAAATAGTCCTTTCATGACTGGTAGTCTACTGATATCTCTGACTTCTCCGCAGCTCTGAGCCCCCCACCTTTTTAATTTCGGCGCCAACTTCTCCATTCCACTCTCTCCTTCAACCTTGACTCTCTTGTTCATCTCTTTGACTAATCCCACTTTTCCTCAGCTTTAGCTTACTCCTTCCACTTATGTTCTCCTGGCACCAGGACACTTCTGAAGAAAATCCAGGTCAGACCTGAACTTCCTGAACTATATTTGTGTCCTCTTCCTCTTCAGTACTGCCATCTTCTTTGCTCATAGTTGCTGCCTCATTGTTCTACATCTACAACCTCACCATCCGATTGTATCCTTTTGACTGTCTCATCAAGCTGTCTTCTCCTTTCTTTTCCTCATCCTTCCCCCAGCTCCAAACAGCCCAATGATTTTTTTTTTTTGAATGAAGCTTCTTCTCTGCACCTTCTTCCTCTCCCAATGCCTTTCCTTCTTTACTCCACCCTGTCCGGAGACCAGGTAATAGGCAGACAAGCCTTTTGGTGGGAGCAGGAGTCAGGCCTACTTGTTGGAATCTGAATGCCACAGCCAAGGGTCAAGGATCAGAACCAGATGACCTGGAGTCAGGGAAGGCAGGAACAGGGCTGGTTCCAAGGCAGGAGCAAAGCAAGGTATAGGCTAGAGCAGGCAAAATCAAGGCTGAGGCAGGACTTGGTGTGAGGCAAGCACAGGGAGGCAAAGAATCTGTGGGTGTGTGCACTGAAAAGCTGGTCATTCTCTGCAGCTGCAGGGCTTAAGGGCAAGTCACCTGACTGCCTTAGTCAATTAGGTGTTTCTGCGGTGGTCCCACTGAGTTCACTGACTGCCTGAGCTGCAGGCCCTCATTCTTCGATGGCATCTCCAGGACTGGTTTCTAAGGGTAGGTTTGGTGACAATTTTGTAGCAGATCTGGGGTGTTTCCCAGTGGATATTTTCCACTGGTTCTCAAGATTTTTCATCAGGGCTGTAACCTTCTCAGTCTACTAAGTACTGGAGTTGCCCCCTAACCCATTCTGAGTCCAGGATCTGTTGAGGCAAGTTCTCTTCTTGTCCCTGAGGGGTGATAGGCAGGAGCAGTGGAGTGGAGCAGGATGGGAATGGGTTCTCGATGAACAGCTTTGGGAGGGAGACATGGAACATAAGGTGGATCCTGAGGGATTAAGGTAACTTCAACTTGAATGCCACTAACCTGATTCATTCCAGAATCTAAACAAGTCCAGATACTTGTGGTCTAACTTAGTCAACAGGCAAGTCAACTTAAGATTCCCAAACCTCATTCCCAGTGGCAAGATAAGGGTGGCTTGGTGGCTCTGATCAGCATGATGCTTCCTTGGTGGACACTAGGTGTTTCTTTAGTTCTAGATGTACTTGAGGGTGGTGAGCAATTAAGTCTGACAGTGGCTACCAGAGATCCCATGTGGGTGTCTGGGTGAAACCTGTAGTTGGAGAAAAAAGGACTTTGAGAGGTGGCGGCATGGGAGCCATTATTATATGCAAATTCCACATGGGGAAGCAAGGAAACCCAGTCGTTTTGGTGGTTGTTCACGAAACAGCAAAGATATTGCTCAGAGACGTGGTTAACCCTTTCTCTTTTCCCATTAGTGTGTGGGTGATATACAGATGAGATGGAGTTTTCTATGCTCAGAAGTATTAGAAAGTCCTGTCAGAAATGGGAGATGAACTGAAAGTTTTGGTTGGACATGTCAGTTGGCAGTCTGTGTTTCCAAACTGTTCCTCAGGAAAAGACAGGGAGTCTCTGGAATGGTAGGGATGGCAAGGTCCGGGACAAAGTATGCCATTTGGTAAACAGTTCCACCACTAAAATCATTGCATGCTCTTGAGTGCATGGCAGATCCACAATAAAGTCCATGGACGCAGTGGACCACAGTTGAGGTGTAGAGGGCAGGGGCTGGAGAAGACCGAGCAGCCTCTAATGCAGGCATAGAGGTCTCAGAATTTTATGTACAACTTGATTTGATGCATAGTTTGATGAAAATGTCCAGTGCCAGCTCATCCTTAATCTCCTCACCGAGACCAAGCTGGAAATCAAAGAATCATAGGGTTGGAAAAGACCTCAGGAGGTCATCTAGTCGAATCCCCTGCTCAAAGCAGGACCAACACCAACTAAATCATCCAAGTCAAGGCTTTGCCAAGCCGGGCCTTAAAAACCTCTAAGGATGGAGATTCCACCACCTCCCCTAGGTAACCCATTCCAGGGCTTCAGCACTGTCCTAGTGAAATAGTGTTTCCTAATATCCAACCTAGACCTCCGCCACTGCAACTTGAGACCATTGCTCCTTGTTCTGTCATCTGCCACCACTGAGAACAGCCAAGCTCCATCCTCTTTGGAAACCTCCTTCAGATAGCTGAAGGCTGCTATCCCCCCTCACTCTTCTCTTCTGCAGACTAAACCCCAGTTCCCTCAGCCTCTCCTCATAAATGGTAATGCTGCTCTGCCTTATGCCACTTGGTGTCAGTCACTAGGCACTGGAATGCCACCGAATACTCAACAACTGTTTGACAATTCTGCCACAGTTCTCAGAGGGCAGCCTCTGCTGTGTGTGCGCAGTTCAGGTCATCAAAAATTACTGCTATGGCTTGCACACAAAGTTCTCCAGCTAGCCAAGGAGCAGGCTAGATTTCTCTAGGAGTGGGGAAGTCAAAGCCAAAGCCTCCATGCTCAGCAGGCTAATAAGTTCTATTTGGGCTTCATCAGTGGGGAAGGCTTGTGGTCATAGTAGAAACAGAAGCAGACACTGACTTGGGAGCTTGCAGAATTTGCTATGGTTGCTGCTGAATTTATCTGGCAGCAGAATCTTTGGTTCATGACAGGTCAGGGTCGGGGTGGCAGTTGGTGTGACTAGGGCTTGCAGGACCAGCTTTTGCACCTGCTGGGCGGCAATCTGTGCTTGCAGATTCTGTGCCTGCAGATTCTATCAACAGGGAGACACTGGTCTTGTTGGGATCCATGTCCATGGAGCTGGACCTCTATTTCCCTGAATTATTCCATCCTTTTAGTTGGGGCTGCTCAAACTGTTAGGAGACCAACTCATAGGCAGTCAGGCCTAGCAATCAGAGCAGGAGTCAGGCCTAGTGATCAGAGTCTGAATGCCAGAGCCAAAGGTTGAAACAGAGTCGGAGCCCCTCAGAGCCAAGGGTCAGAACCAGATTAACTGGAATCAGGGAAGGCAGGAGCAGGACTGGAACAAGGCCATGTGCAAGGCCGGGTTTTGGCTGGACCAAGGCTGGGTGCAGGACAGGGCAGGGCCGGCTCTAGGCACAAGCCCTCCAAGCATGTGCTTGGGGCAGCACTCCACCCCCTTCCCCTCCCTTTTAATTTATTTATTTATTTTTGCTTGGGGTGGCAAAAAGCCACTGGCCCTGTCAGTGCACGAGCCAGGATCCGCACTCCCTGCCCAGCCTGGTGGCACTCTGCGCAGCCCACTCGGGCAGGGAAACGCCACGCCGCCCTGGGGAGACTCGCAGCGGCAGCAGGACCCCTCCTCCCTCCCTGCATCCCGGGCCCCGCTTCCCTCCCTCCCCGGCTCCTCACCCACTCCGGGAGTCCCTCTCGCCGCAGCCCGGGCTCGGCTCCAGAGCCCAGGCTCCAGCGGCGAGAGGGGCTCCCAGAGTGTGTGAGGAGCCAGGGAGGGAGGGAAGTGAGGTCCCCTGGAGCCGAGCCCAGGCTGCGGCGGCGAGAGGGGCCCCTGGAGTGTGTGAGGAGGTGAGCGGCCGGGTGGGCTCGTTGGTGCTGAACAGGTAGCCCCACAGCCGGAGATCCTCGCCTTCCCGCCCGCCTGGGCTGGGCCAGGGCGCGATGAGGCTGAAGAGCAGCAGGTCCAGGGGGCTCTCCAGGTCCTCGGTCACCAGCATGTCGGGGGTGAGGGCGGTGAGCACAAACTGATCCACCTCGGCCACCAGCAGTGCTGCAAAGCCCAGGGAGGATGCCATGTTCTCCGCGCTGCCACACCGCCACCTGAAAGTACTCCCGCTCCGCGCTGCCCAGCAGCTCCACCCGCATGGGGACAGAGTCGTGGCTGGGCCAGGGCTCGGCCACCGTGTGCGGGTAATGGCTCCCATGTTTTGGGGGGGGAGCCCAGTGCTGGGGCAGCAGGAGGTGTGGGCGGGGGGGGGGGGGGGGAGCTCAAGATGGGGTGGGAGGCAGCCAAAAAAATTTTTGCTAGGGGCGGCAAAAAACCTAGAGCCGGCCCTGGGACAGGGTCTAGGATGTAGCAGTGCTTGGAGTGAGGTGAGCACGGGGAGGCAGAGAATCCGTGTGTGTGTGTGTGTGTGTGTGTGTATTGAGCAGCCACTGATCCTCTTCAGCTGCTGGGCTTAAGGCAAGCCACCTGACTGCCTTATTCAATCAGGTGGTTCTGCTGTGGACCAAGTGTGCTCACTTGCTGCCTCACGACTGGGCAGGAGCAGCTGCAGGCCCTAATTCCTGACACAACCCCTGTGGCTTCTCACTTTTTACTTCAATCTCTCTACCAGTCTTCTTGATCTACCCTTGTGTTTACTGAACTCTCTTGCTCCTACTTTCACATCATCTCTCTCCCCTGTTTTCAACCCTCTCTTCCATGGGCCAGTGCATAGCAGGGACAAGTCTATGGGGCTCCCAGAGGAGAAAGCCAGGAGTGTGTCTTGGGGTTCTGTTGTAGTCTGGGTTTTCTGTCTAAAGATATGGAACCCTTTGAGAAGTAAATTCTATAGGACCAGTCTGGTCGCATTGTGGCTGACCCGACTGCAGGACCATACTGGACGCAGTGGGGCTGACCTAACTATATTGAATTGGACCAGTGGTGACCGTGCAGAAGGATCTGGTGCTTCTGGACTAAAGCAGACAGCTAGGAAGGGCTGCCTCCTAGCACTCACTCGACTACCATTGAATCCAATCAGGCTTGTGAGTGAAGCTTAAGTGGGTGGAGACTGAGTTCTTGGCCCTAAACCTGCAGTGCAGTTAATTAGCTCTGGGTTTGGCCACACCTCTTATATCCTATTAGAGTTTTGTGAATATTTCAAAATAAGGTCTTGTCGATTTCATAGTACCAAGGACTCAGGTGCTTGCAAGTGGAGAAGAAACATCTGGGAAGGTGGCCAAGGAGGTTACAGTTTTGTTTCCTAGAGCTTGGAGTGGAATACAGATTCTGGGAGAGAGCTCGAGCCATACATTTCCTTTATTTTAGAAAGGATTCCTTAATCTCATTGAACTTCTTACTGCCATCTGCACCTGGCAAAAAGTATTTACAGGTTCATCTAGAGAGAGTCTGTCTAATTATAGTTAGCTTCACTATTAACTCATGGGGGTATATACAGGAGAATTATCTTACAGTTCATGAAAGTTTCTGCATGTTGACCTTCATGATCTCATGTTAGGAAACATGACAAGTCCAATTTTGTAATGCACTGTCTCTTAGCTCTTAGGTGAACTGAGCATCAATAATATATTGCAAAAGTTGAATTTGAAGTTTAATATTGGAATTTCATTACAACACTACGGAGGCAATATAGCTATGCATCTTGTTAAACAGGGATATTTATAGATCCTGCACCAGATTCTCATCTCCCTCAGATGTATGTTGTTTTGCACTGGTGTAAATGAGATCAAAAGCTGACTCTAGTTTGAATTAACATCCAAATGCAGCTGTGCTAAATTGATCTTCATTAACCAAATTAAACTGATTTATATGAGAGACTGGATATCTTACTTGTTTTCTAGGCTAAATGACCTGCCTTTATTTTTCTACAAGATGAAGTGGCAAAATGACTCCTAGGTACTAATAGTAGACTGCCTGATTTTTACTGGAACAGATAAACTTAATCGTAATAATATGTTGGCATTAAGCATAATAACATCTGTTAGTCAAAGCATATGAAATATTGATTCCAATATGCCCATCTAGTCTGCCATTTTATTCTACTATGGATCACAGCCAATGGCAAAAAAATCTAAATGTTATCATCCAGTCTCAATATTTATTCTTGTTAGTAAAATACCTAAACAAATGTCTTGTGAGATTGATGATAGCTTTTATTGGCTGAATAATAACAAATGCACTCTTTCTATCAGTCCATGAGTGTGTGTGTCGACAAAGTTACATTGTCTGTCATTCAGCATTCCCAAATGAAATCTCGACTGCCAAGAAATAGCATGCGACTGTTGTTGACTGATCTGTATTAATAAACAAACTCTGCCAACTGAAATATGAAAACTTTAGAAGATTTAGTTGTTTCCACACTGTATCTTGGAACTTCTTAAGCTTAGAGTAAAATTACACCGCCTGAACTAAGTCCAAGTATTGAGGATTGGCAAATTTCACAGACAGGTCTCAGAACAGCAACAGCCTTGTACAGAATGGGATGTATAGCATCAGCACTAAATATGGCACCAACCCCCTAGTTTGGAACTCATAGCCTTTTAATCCAGAAACAAGAGAGTGGTCATTGGAGTCTTATTGACACATATTTCAGAGTAACAGCCGTGTTAGTCTGTATCCGCAAAAAGAAGAACAGGAGTACTTGTGGCACCTTAGAGACTAACAAATTTATTAGAGCATAAGCTTTCGTGGACTACAGCCCACTTCTTCGGATGCATATAGAATGGAACATATATTGAGGAGATATATATATTACAACAGAAAAACTTCAAAAACAGACTCCAAAGAGAGACTGCAGAGCTAGAATTGATATGCAAACTAGACACAATTAACTCCGGTTTGAATAAGGACTGGGAATGGCTGAGCCATTACAAACGTTGACTATCTCCCCTTGTAAGTATTCCCACACTTCTTATCACACTGTCTGTACTCGGCTAGCTTGATTATCACTTCAAAAGTTTTTTTTTTTTTTTTTTTTTTTCTCTTAATTAATTGGCCTCTCAGAGTTAGTAAGACAACTCCCACCTGTTTATGCTCTCTGTATGTGTGTATATATATCTCCTCAATATATGTTCCATTCTATATGCATCCGAAGAAGTGGGCTGTAGTCCACGAAAGCTTATGCTCTAATAAATTTGTTAGTCTCTAAGGTGCCACAAGTACTCCTGTTCTTCTTTTTATTGACACATACTGTAAGGTAATTTAGCAATATGACCTAATACAGTATAGTCACATTTGTTTTCAAAGACCGACTTAACCTTATGATGGACACGCTAGTAAAGTGACGTGTAGACAGGGCCGGCTCCAGGCACCAGCTTAGCAAGCAGGTGGTTGGGGAGACCACTCCGGAGGGGGGGCGGCACGTCCAGCTATTCGGCGGAGGGTCCCTCACTCCCGCTCGGAGCGAAGGACCTTCCGCCGAATTGCCAACGAAGTGCCACAGATTGCGATCGCGGCGCTTTTTTTTTTTTTTTTTTTTGGCTGCTTGGGGTGGCAAAAACCCTGGAGCCAGCCCTGCCTGTAGAGTGCCTCTTATTGCTATACCACAAGACTCTGGTAATTAAAATGGTAAATTCATATTGAATGCTATATACTAGACACTTAAAATGTAAAAATCAAAGATACAGGTGCTCCAGCCAAACACAAGATATAGTATAATGTTGTCAGTCTCATGCCTCTTTCTTCCCCCTGTCAAATCCTCACAAAGAACTTGCTGGCACTGACAGCTAAATGTGACTTTCAGAATTTCTGTCTCCTGAGGGAATCATGAACAATGACAGTAGCCTTGATATGGTGACATATTCCTGTTGGCAGACAGAGCAGATTACAACATGCTGGAAAATACTGTATACTTCAGTTTCTCAGGGAATCGAAGGACATGCATATTTTCTGGACAGGTTATGTTTTGTACAAATCTAGCAGACCTGTCAAAGCAGCACCGCATTTGTTCTTTCTAATTGTCACAAAAAGTTAGTCTCAAAGAAAGAGTTTCCATTAGGAAATCTATTTTTCTCATGTGAATGCAAGAGGCAAACAAATATCTGTGACTTGGGAAGTTTGTGAAATAGGCTCCCCATATTATAAGCTAGGGTATATTCATCTCTGTATGGATTAGAGAAAGTCCTAGACTGAAACCCAGATCTAAACTCCTTCAGGACATTAGAGCAGTTAGGCTTGGGTTGTGAAGTTTGGATCAGGATTCAAAGCCAATCTCCACAGTAGACCGAGAAAAATGTTCCATTTCTAGATTCATCTAAAAGTTGTAGGGGCTGTAACAATTACTAGGGCTTGTCTACATGGCAAAGTTAGGGCAGAATAAGTTAGGGTGAGAATTTCAAGTGCAGTACCTATTCTGCACTAATTTTCCATGTGGACACTCACATTTTGCACTAAGAGTGGATTGAGCTAAATGGCACAGAGTCACTTAATACAGAATAATTCTGCAATAGCTATTCTGGGGTATTGCCCCATGTATACAAGCCCTAGGAGTGAGCTTTATCTCACAACAGAGAGAATAACTCACAGGGCAAAAAACTGAAACAGAAACCAAAGCTGATCTTTCCTTCTTGGGGGTATAAAAAAGAGCCAAGTTAAAGCTCTCCTCTTTTTGGAGTGTAAACATGGCAAGGCAACCCTCTTCTCTGCTTTTGCCTGAGCTTTCCCCCACAACCATTAACTACCCCTTTCCAGTTTGGTTTTATGTTTTGCATGCATGTTAGCTGGGCTCTCTAGTGAACTGTGCCTCAACAGCAGCTGCTGCCTAGCAACTTAATCCCTCCAGGCCTTTTTCCA
Organism: Malaclemys terrapin pileata; assembly: GCF_027887155.1. NCBI lineage: Eukaryota > Metazoa > Chordata > Testudines > Emydidae > Malaclemys > Malaclemys terrapin. Next base: position 97,706,744 of record NC_071510.1, on the reverse strand, counting down.
TATCACTACAGCAGGGGTGCTGGAACAGTTTGTATAGTGGGGGTGCAGAGAGCCATGGAACCAAACAGTAAACCCTGTATATGATGGAAACCACTTCAAACCAGGGGGTGCGGCAATACCCCTAGTTCCAGCCCCTGTGCCCTACAGAACTGACACTGAAAATAGGATTGTGGGCCTTGGGCCTACCCTGACCCTGCTGCTTGCACCCACTCCAAGAACAAGTCTCCTAAAAGGAAGCCAGGGTGATATTGGAACCATAGCCTGTCAGTGATTTCCTTTGTCATTTCCTGGGCATGAGGGATTTAACAGTGGTGGTATCTTACTTTGGCATAGTCAATAGGGTGACCAGATGTCCCGATTTTATAGGGACAGTCCCGATTTTGGGGTCTTTTTCTTATATAGGCTCCTATTACCCCCCACCCCCTGTCCCGATTTTTCACACTTGCTGTCTGGACACCCTAATAGTCAAAGCCAGCAATGCAAATGTATTAGATTCTGTTATAAATTTTAAGTTAGCGTGTGTGGTGTGGTGAGTAAGGAATGGGGAGGGGAGTTAAAAGGCTTGACAGCAGTTCCGGAAAACATTGTCCAGGAACACATACAGAAGCAGACTCTGCTACATGCCACCTCTTCCTACTGGTGTGGAAGAGGGGGAAGACTCCATCCTCATCTCTTGCTATGTCATTTGGATTTTCCAAAAATAGAGCTGGTGTTTGACTCAGGGCCTGGAGGGCAAGGCTGGAACTATGGCTGGCCCCTGTGCACTGAAGAGAAGGCTCCCCCTCCCTTGCACTCATCTCATCTTTGACCATAGTTAACATTATATAAGAGAGAAACTTTCAAAGTGGGAGTGAAAAATCAAATTATAACACCTTGAAATGTCTCCTCCAACACGTACAATAAATCTCTGTTTACTGTGCTTTGTGCACAGCAAGGAAAAGAGATGGTGTTATGTCAATTAGGAAGATTGGTATGGAGTACTACAGGACTGACAAAACCGATTTCAGGCCCAGTTTCACAAATCTGACAGGTCCATATTCGAAAGAGGTTGGGATCTAGCTGACAGTCTTCACTCATTTTCTCTCCCCCTTTTTAATCCATGCCTTCCAGAAGTATATTAAGCAACATGACTGGAATCGGTCACATGAGAATTTTTTTTCTTCCCTTCCATCCTACAGGACAAAATTGTATGGGAAATTTATTTTAATTAAATATTTGCACACTTTGGTCTGTTTGTATTAGGAGTAACAAGGGGATGAGGAAGAGAAAAAGAGTAAATCTGTCTACATCAAGACATGATAAAGGAAAGAACACTGGCTCCTGTAATTTTGGTTGCAAGTCAGTAGGAGACACTCAGATATTAGTGTTGAGGCTCCATTATAAAAACCTAGATAGAGGTATTCGGGTCAGACAGGGAGGGACAAGAAGGAATAAAACATAAACTAGATAAAAAGGTTGGGGAAGAAACCTTCTGATACAGTATTTAATATCAGTCACTACTCCTGGAGCAGGTGGAGAGAGTCACAGGAAAGATCATCAGGACTCCTTTTTCCAGTTCATGGAAAAATTATCGCAACCTATTTTAAAATGGTATGAATTGAAAGTTGGGCACCCAAAATTACTCGTCACTTTTTAAAATCTTGGCCTAAAGCCTTCCTTGCCTACTGGAGCCACACTGAGGAGAAACAGTGCTGGACTTCCATCCGGCTGGTGAAGAACAAGGTGCTTGAGTGAGCTTGTGGGGAATGTGTAGTGGGACTGACCTGGAGAAACAAAATATGGCCTCACCTAGCAAATACTGAACAATCTAGGATATATTTGAGGGACACATTTGCTCTTAAAGAGATTGGCAAGATCCTGAGTATACAAAAGGAAGGGTTTCAAGCAGAGAGTTGAAATAAAGAAACGGTGAAGCCATTTTGCCAGCCAGGGTGGAAAACACTTTACAAACAAGCACACACCACTGCCACCACTACCTCCCTCCAGCATCCCAGGAGAAACCCTCCCCCCAAAAGCTGGCCAATCAGTGAAGGAAAAAATAATATGAGTGGCATGGCAGTAGTATGCCCTTTGGAAGAAGGCACCCAGTGTGACTGCCATGCTTGCCTGCCCATAAAACTAGCCATAGATGAAGGCTGTAGGAGTGAGAGTTAGCCAAGGAGAAACAAAGTTGTTTGGCAAGAATGATGGCTATGTTGAATGGAAAGAGGATGAACTTGTAGTGGAAGAAGTCCAGATGGTCTCTGGATTTCCTCAAAAGGCACCATTAAAGGCACCATCTCCAGGACCAACTGAAAGGTTATTCACCTTGTCTTTACCTAGAACTTATGTCATTGATCTGTGTGTTGTTGAATTCCCTCTCTCTAATCACTGCCTCATCTCCTTCAAAAGCAAGCACTTTCCACTACCCTCTGCCCCACCTTAGCTACCTTCCATGACCTGTAGCTTTTTAACATCTTTGTCTTCAGTGGTGCTTTCTATCTCACCTTCTCTCCTTTGAATCAGTAAATTCCATCCTCTCCTCCACACTTTCTCCTCTCTCTGAAAGATGAGTTTGTCCTTCCCACCCCATGAAGTGGTGTTGCCACTGGGGTAATGCAGCAGGATAAGAGGTATGAGAGAGGGGAGAGTAGCCCCTTACCTCTGCTGCTGAAGGGTAGCAGACTGAGGACACTAGACAAAGTAGGGATCATGTTTTAAGTGTATTTGAGCATGGTCTGGAAAGGTTTCATGTTCACTTAAGGGCTGTCACAGCCCATTAGTTGACAACCATTTAAGAAAGTGAAAGTCACTGAAACATCCCTTCTCTTTCAATTGAAGTTTATATAAAGACTGCTGAAGATAACCTTTGCTGCCGGAAGAGTCATCTTGAGAACACATTAAGGAAAATCCAAACAAGGCTGTTTTAATATTGACCTTCTATATTCAGACCACACAGCTGAGGCTGACAATGACAAGCATGTCCACAGAGAATCATTTCCTGATCCCTACAGACTAGATTACACCTTTAAGGCACACCCTGTGTAAGAGATGACACTGAGTCTTGTTGCTTTAGGGGGGCACTGGGATGGGTTGTGGAGGCACAATCCCGCCCTTAGCTCTCCTGTAGTAGGAAGGCATGCAGCACTCAGGAATGTAATGTAGACAGCTCTTCCCTGCACACTCAGTACACACCCAAATCTAAATGTTAAAGACAGAAGAATATACAGTGGAGTTCATGCTGTGGCTTGGAGAGAGATGCTGAAGGTAAAAGTTTATTCTAAGTTACTGGGGAAAATGAGATAACTTGTATTTATGTGGGGTGAAATTTCCCCCTGTGAGAGAGAGCCGACACCACCTAAACCTCTGGTTTGAAGCCTGAAGCCTTATTTTGAAGGCTTAAGTGGTGCATAGGCCTTGTGCTGGCCTTCTGAAAAGGGTCAAACTTCACTCAGGAGTAGGTCCATTGACTTGAGTGGGACTACTCAGGACAGCAAAGTGTTGCAGGATTGGTCCATAATGCAGCTATTACATAAATTGACATGTTACATTAAAATACTGTTATAACATCTCTTCTTTCACTGGTATAGTATCCTATGATATTGAGTGCCAATCATTGTTCCATTAATTCAGTAGTGTGTTTGTTCATTTAAACTTTATAGCATTCCATTGTAAGGCCTCCTGCATGGATACAGTACCACTGTTTTCCTTTCCCTAATAGTTCTGTGACATCATTTTGAGTATTGTAGTCTGTAGTGATACTTGTCAATGTTTTATTTCTCATTTTTGCACAGTGATCTTGCTTAAGCATCAGATATCATGTGGGGGCCTGTTCCCTTCCTGGTTTATTGTATCCCTATGTTATTGTACCTCTCCTGATGTTTTCATATAATCAGAGACTTTAAATTCCTTGAAGTCAGTGACAAAACCCCAATTAGCTTCAGTGGGGCCAAGATTACCCCCTCTGGGGCCTCTGTCTTTGTTTTTATTCACTGGCATGTACTTCTGTAGTGCTATATATTCCAAATAATAATACATGTGATATGCAACCATCATGACAAAATATAGTACACTGACACCTATTTCTTGACTATTTTTTCAAATTCAGATGTTAAAGCAAATGGATGTAATGAAGCTTTACATCCTGTACAACCTACTGAGAAATTATGGGATGTTGCCCTGTATTTAGTAGTATAGCTGAATCATTTACTGCATTAGGATGCAAATCATGCTGTCAATTCACTTCTACATTTCACTCTGCTATATAACAGAGCAGATATTAGTCTGTCTCCCCAAGACTTTGAATTTTGATTGACTGGGAATCATGATTACAATGAAGAATGAATTAATAGTGGAAGAACTAAAGTCAGGTGGAAGAAAACATTGTAAAAAAGTAATTGGTAAGCTATTTGAATATAATTTTGTTAAAAGGTGTTTTTATTAGAGATCATTGATAAGAGCATTAATTAAAAACCCCAGGAAATTCAGCGTTCATTTCTCAAGTGATGAGTCTTGAATACAATAGTAAGACCAATATTCTATACATGAAACCTTGGAAAGAGAATGTTCTTAAACACAAAGTGTTTTGATTCACTTGTAAAAATAATTTCGTCAATAGATTTCCTTACCGTGTTTATATTCTGGCTTTTTAACCCTGATGTTATTTTTGTTGTCTTTATGGGTATATTCAATTGAAAGCTATTGATTCATCACAGTGGTGGAATGATTTCCCCCAGTATTTCAGAACTTTACCCGTTTTGTAGTTATTGACGTGAAGAGCCTATCAAAGTCAATGGGAGATGAGATGCTTAGACCCTCTGAAAATCAAGCCCTAAATGGCTTTTGTTTCCTCTTTTCAAATATGGTTAAGTCCATCAAATTCAGCAAGGATGGCTTTAGTAAGTGGTCTTGTAAGAGGTTCGTGCCGGGGCTCGACCCTCCTGGGCAGGAGGGGAGCCACACCGACTCACCACCGGTGGAACAACAACCAGTCAGTCCAGGGGCTGAGCAACAATGCAACAAGTAGTTCGGAGGCCCAGGCCCTGGATCAGGGCGGGGCACAAACAGTCACAGCTCAGGCCCTTTGGGGCAGGGGCTGAGCAAGCAACCAGTTAGGGGGCTCAGGCCCTTAGGTGCAGGGGCTGAGCAACAGTACAGCAGTTAGGGGGCTCAGGCCCTTGGGTGCAGGGGCTGAGCAAACAACAGTTAGGTAGGCCCAGGTTCCTACACGAGCGTTGGGTGAGGGGGAAACTTGTCACCCGAGAATGGGGTGGCGGGGGGGGACGCAGGCCCACCCACTCCACTGCGTCCCAGCCCGGGGCACTAGCAGCAGCTCGTGTCGCTGCTGGTCAGTGGGGTGTCCTGACCGAAACACACTGACATCGGCTCACATGCGTCTGCAGCCTGACCGGGGGGCGCTCTGGCGGCTCCTCCTCGTAGTGGGCTCGGGGGAGCTCTGGCCAGTTAGGGCAACGGTCTCGGGTCTCAGCGGTCTCCCGGCCGCGAGTTCTCGGCGGCACATCCGCTCTGTGCGGCAGCTGGGCCCCGACTGAGCTCCGGCGGCCGGTCTTTATACTTCCTGTCCCGCCCCTTGACTTCCAGGGGGTGGGAACAGGCGGCGGTGGCTCCGCCCACTCAGGTGCCTGCAAGGGTGCTCCCTCTGCTGGGCAAGAGGGGAGCCACACCGACTCACCACAGGTCTCTAATTAAGCATGTGAGAAATATGAATGCTTGGAATGTAGCCTATTTAACATTCTGCAATTAACTAGCATTTTATGGCAATTCTTTTTATTAGCATTTCCTGATTATTTTTGTAGCAGTTTTTGATTTGCACTGCATAAACAAAAAGTAGAAAACTGAGGGGAAAGGAGAGGCAAGATTTTGGAAGGAGGAATGACAGACCGACAATATGCTGGACAAATCTTATTGAATGAAGTTAAACCTTACTGAATTAGGTTTAATACCTTTTGCGTCCATTGTATTAAAAATGCAAATGTGTATGCACTACTGTGGAATTATATGGAATTGCTTTTATCAGGAAGACAGGATTAATGCGATCTCTGGAAGATATGAGGGACTTTTTGGAACAATCCATGTGAAGTGGATTTCTTGGGGATGAGTGGAATGCAAATGACCCACTTTGAATCCATTCTTTTGAAGCTATGCCCTGAGGAGATAAATCAACTGAGCTCCTGGAAACTCCAGCTCAAAGACTCGGAACTGTATAAAGGGTGGACTAAACATGTCATGAAGGTGCTAGTTCTGAGCTGAAGCTGTGATGAACTTGGGCCCACAAAAGAGATCCCTTTGGTGTGGTTTTGAAGGACTGTTCCTACTAGAGCCCATGTTAGGGTTGGGTTGATCTCTGGTAAGCTTATTATGTGTGTACATTCTTTTATTGTTTTTAGATGTTTTCTCTGTAGTGTTTTTACCTTAAGAATAATATAGGCTTGCTTAGCAAGTGCTGCATGGTACCTGTAACAGTGGGCAATGTCAGAAGCTGGGATGGCAGGAAATGGATCACTTGATGATTTCCTGTTCTGTTCATTCCCTCTGAAGCTCCTGGCATTGGCCAGTCAGAAGACAGGGTACTAGGCTAGATGGATCATTGGTCTGATCCACTACAGCCGTTCTTATGTACTCTGTTATTATCTCTGAAGAGAAAGTAAGCTTGCTTGCTCACTCAGACAAAATCTCTTGCTAAGAATCCCACAGTGAAGGCAGGGAACTGTTCAGCCAGGAAATACCCTGGCAAGAAGGAAGAGAGATGCGGGTCTCCACCCAAGAAAGGCAATGACTGGGGAGCTGGAAGCCTGAGCGAGAGTGCCCTTGGTGGACAACAGAGGAGGAATACATGTGGTGTTGCCCTGAACTGTAACAGGAGATTCACATATTTTATCGGGGGAGTATGTCACATCGTCTCAGTCTGAATCATAGCCATGAGTCAGCAATGAGTCCAGTTCACATTTCCTTAGTCCTTCAAATGAGATAAAAGAAGCAAAGCACCAATCACTATTAGAGAAAACAATTGTCAGAATCTTCCTACTAAGTAGTCAAAAATAAATTAATTATTTTCCTGCTTTGGGTTTTTTAAAGTTGTAAATGAGATTTTTTTTGTCTGAGATGTTAATTAGGGTGGAGAACAGAATAGGACTGCAAATTGAGACACCCAGAATCAAATGGGAAAAGAAGAAAGGTGTTGAAGATCTGGCTAATGAAGTGCACTTGTTAAGGGTAGGAGTAAGTGTAAACTACTGGGATTTCATTTTGTTAAAGGAGAAGTGGGGAAGAAAGAAACAGAACTGCTAGCATTTGCTTTGTGCATACCCACATACTCCATTATCCCAATCGTTGGGAATGCACACTCCAAGCAAGCACACCAGTAATGGGAAAGAGAATCCCCAGCCATGGTAGAGTAATGCTGCCAGGCCGAACAGGAGCATTTTATTATATTTAGAACCCCCCCCAAACCACAAATTTGGTACAACCCACACTGCTGGAGAGTCTTATGGGAGCACACCACCAAACTCTGTGGACCACACCCCACCTAGACCGGTGTCCCCTTTGACTTCTTCAGAAAAGCTCCACTCCTTAAAGGTACAGAGCATAGGAAATTAACCCTGGTCTTCCAGCCAGTTTTTAAACATAGTATTTTAATGTGAATTTGAATTTGCTAACATACATATTAACTTAGGACTGCTACAGTAATGCTGGGCAGGTAAAAATGAAAATAAAAGTGGATAAAATAAAGCCTGTTTCTTCCTTCAGGTGGATCTTAGTTTGTTGGGTGACTACGTTCATTTCAGCAGTTAACTCATAGCATCTGTTTATTTCAATGTAATGCTATGAAAATATTTGATAGTGTTTAATTAACTTGGTAGCTAGATGGCTAATTCAGTTCAGATCAGACACACAAAAATACTGTTATATCAAAGAGGAACTGTCTGAATATAGAGGTTCTGCAGCACGTTAAATAGGGAAGAGATGTTTGGTGCTAAAGAATTTCTAACATCTTCAGCCTGTGTGTCACTTGTGATGATGACTAACAGAACATTGCTCTTCTTAGAGGAGTAAAATATGACTCAAAGTATGTTATTTATAAATCAAAGGTGCTGATGTATAAATATTCTGTCTGTACCTCACATAAATGCTACATCCAGAATTATTTACCATATTTTCAAAAGGATCTGACTCTTAAAGGAAAGCATGGTGAAGCTACTAGTATGATACAATTTTTCGAAAACTGAAGTCATCAAGAAATACCGAGGTTCAGCTGTTTTATTGAAAAAGTAATTACCTCTGCAGCAGCCTGTCCAGTATTAATCTTACTATATGTATCTGAACCTGATTTTTATGCTGCTGTTCTGTACTGAGCTATAACCAAAAGCTATTTGTTACGAAGAGGAAAGGAGCCATTACTGTGAATGTTAAAAATTTCTGCTCTGGGAAAAATGCAGCCTGTGCATCTTGCATGGTTAACAAATTGTCCGTCCAAGGATATATTAAAAACAATCTTTAGCTTGATAGAGAGAGCTAATTAGAGTAATGGAAGGGCATGAACATGAGGACTGTAAAATGTATTCCTGCTGCTCAGATGTCAATAGATGGTATAACAGGAAAAGAAGGAAATTGGACTTTTGGGTATTATGAACTGCAAAAGAGATTATGGCCTCATTGTTGACATTTTGTCTATATAAATGATTTATGCAATGTGTTTTTGAGCTGTTATAGTAAGTATGTCTACACTGTAAATAAAAGGTGTGTTTGCTAGTTAGCTAATTTGGGTTAAAATTGCAGTGAAAACACAGTAACTGAGCTTTTGACTCAGGTTAGCAGCTTGAGTTAAAGCCTAGAGGGGAGCTTGGGGTTGAATTGGAACTGCTAACCTGAGTTAAAAGCTGAGGTGCCGTGTCTTCGCTGCAATTTTAACCTGAGTTAAGAACACACCTTTTATTGTCAGAGTAGATATACCCTGTAATTGTCTGATAGGTGCCAATATACAGAGAAAAAGAAAAGAAAAAGAAAGTCCCAGAACTTAATTTTAATTCTATTATTTCTGATATGTGCCTGGCATTTTAAGAACAATAAAAAATGGCCTGTCCTTGTCCCATAGAGCTTACAGTGTAAGCAGCAGACAGTTCCTGGCACTTACATTGGTGCACAGTGATGGGAAGAGGTCAAGGGGATTTTTTTATGACCGCAGGTGGGCAAGACTTTGGCTTCAGATCTCTTCTGAAACAAGACACCTTCAGCAGCACACAGTACCTTCTACCTCTAAACTGGAGTACCGGGTCACTACTTACTAAGGTCTGGTCTACACTACGATTTTAGGTCGAATTTAGCAGCGTTACCTCGATTTAAGCCTTGACCCGTCCACACGATGAAGCCCTTTTTTTTTTTACTTAAAGGGCTCTTTAAATCAGTTTCTTTAATCCACCTCCGACGAGGGGATTAGCGCTGAAACCGGCCTTTCCGGGTCGGATTTGGGGTAGTGGGACGCAATTCGACGGTATTGGCCTCCGGGAGCTATCCCAGAGTGCTCCATTGTGACCGCTCTGGACAGCACTCTCAACTCAGATGCACTGGCCAGGTAGACAGCAAAAGGCCCGCGAAATTTTGAATTTCCTGTTTGCCCAACGTGGTGGAGAGCCCAGGTGAACACGCAGAGCTCATCAGTACAGGTAACCATGATGGAGTCCCAGGATCGCAAAAGAGCTCCAGCATGGACTGAACGGGAGGTACGGGATCTGCTTGCCATATGGGGAGATGAATCAGTGCTAACTGAACTCCGTAGCAGTAAACGAAATGCCAAAACATTAGAAAAAGTCTCAAAGGGCATGAAGGACAGAGGCCATAACAGGGACGCACAGCAGTGCCACGTGAAAATTAAGGAGCTAAGGCAAGCCTACCACAAAACTAGAGAGGCAAATGGAAAGGTCCGGGGCAGAGCCTCAGACATGCCGCTTCTACGCTGAGTTGCATGCCATGCTAGGGGGTGCAGCCACCACTACCCCAACCCTGTGCTTTGACTCCATCAATGGAGAATCACGAAACATGGAAGCGGGTTTTGGGGACAAGGAAGATGATGATGAAGACATTGAAGATAGCTCACAGCAAGGAAGCAGAGAAACCAGTTTCCCCAACAGCCAGGATATGTTTTTCCTGGACCTGGAACCAGTAACTCCTGAACCCACCCAAGGCGTGCTCCCAGACCCTGAGGGCACACAAGGCACCTGTGGTGAGTGTACCTTTGTAAATATTACACATGGTTTAAAAGCAAGCGTGTTTAATGATTAATTTGCCCTGGCATTCGCAGCCAGTACCGCTACTGGAAAAGTCTGTTAATGTGTATGGGGATGGAGAGGAAATCCTCCAGGGACATCTCCAGAAAGCTCTCCTTGATGTACTCCTAAAGCCTATGCAAAAGGTTTCTGGGGAGGGCTGCCTTATTCCGTCCTCCATGGTAGGACACTTTACCACTCCAGGCCAGTAGCACGTAGTCTGGAATCATTGCAAAACAAAGCATGGCAGCGTATGGTCCCGGTGTTTGCTGGCATGCAGACAACATCCATTCCTTATCTCTCTTTGTTATCCTCAGGAGAGTGATATCATTCACGGTCATCTGGTTGAAATAGGGTGATTTTATTAAGGGGACGTTCAGAGGTGCCCGTTCCTGCTCTGCTGAACAGAAATGTTCCCCGCTGTTAGTGATCATCCCAGAGAATTGGATGTGGGGTGGAGGGGGAGGGAAAGGGGAAGTCATCAGCATATGGTTGAGCTGCAGGAAAGGCAGCAGGAGCACAGACCGTCGCTATAGCCCCTGTGTAACCAACAGCCCTCCTCCCCAAGTTCCATAGCCTCCTCACCCAGACGCCCAAGAACGCGGTGGGGGGCCTCCGGCCCCCCATCCACTCCACCCCAGGGGATTGCCCAAGCAACAGAAGGCTGGCCTTCAATAAGTTTTAAAGTTCAGTGTGTCCTTGTCCTTATCTCCTCCCCCACCCCACCCGGCGCTTCCCTCCTCCTCCACCCCTCCCGGGCTACCTTGGCAGTTATCCCCCTATTTGTGTGATGAATTAATAAAGAATGCATGAATGTGAAGTAACAATGACTTTATTGCCTCTGCAAGCGGTGATCGAAGGGGGGAGGGGAGGGTGGTTAGCTTACAGGGAAGAAGGGTGAACTGGGGGGCAGGGTCATCAAGGAGAAACAAACCCTGCTGTGCTCTTCTAACCACCCTGGTGTCTGGCTGCGTGTAATCAGCGGCCAGGCGATTTGCCTCAACCTCCCACCCCGCCATAAAGGTCTCCCCCTTACTCTCACAGATATTGTGGAGCACACAGCAAGCAGTAATAACAATGGGAATATTGGTTTCGCTGAGGTCTATCCGAGTCAGTAAACTGCACCAGCGCGCTTTTAAACGTCCGAATGCACATTCTACCACCATTCTGCACTTGCTCAGCCTATAGTTGAACAGGTCCTGACTACTGTCCAGGCTGCCTGTGTATGGCTTCATGAGCCATGGCATTAAGGGGTAGGCTGGGTCCCCAAGGATAACTATAGGCATTTCAACATCCCCAGTGGTTATTTTCTGGTCTGGGAAGAAAGTCCCTTCCTGCAGCTTTTGAAACAGACCAGAGTTCCTGAAGACGCAAGCATCACGTACCTTTCCCAGCCATCCCACATTGATGTTAGTGAAACGTCCCTTGTGATCCACCAGTGCTTGCAGCAGCATTGAAAAGTACCCCTTACGGTTTATGTACTCGCTGGCTTGGTGCTCCGGTGCCAAGATAGGGATATGGGTTCCATCTATCACCCCACCACAGTTAGGGAATCCCATTGCAGCAAAGCCATCCACTATGACTTGCACGTTTCCCAGAGTCACTACCCTTGATACCAGCAGCTCTTTGATTGCGTTGGCTACTTGGATCACAGCAGCCCCCACAGTAGATTTACCCACTCCAAATTGATTCCCGACTGACCGGTAGCTGTCTGGTGTTGCAAGCTTCCACAGGCTATCGCCACTCGCTTCTCAGTTGTGAGGGCTGCTCCCACCTTGGTATTCTGGCGCTTCAGGGCAGGGGAAAGCAACTCAAAGTTCCATGAAAGTGCCCTTACGCATGCGAAAGTTTCGCAGCCACTGGGAATCGTCTCACACCTGCAACACTATGCAGTCCCACCAGTCTGTGCTTGTTTCCCTGGCCCAGAATCGGCGTTCCATGGCATGAACCTGCCCTATTAACACCATGATTTGCACATTGCTGGGGTCTATGTGAGAGGTCTATGTCCATGTCTATTTCCTCATCACTCTCGTCGCCGTGCTGCCGTCGTCTCCTCGCCTGGTTTTGCCTTGGCAGGTTCTGGTCCTGCATATACTCCAGGATAATGCGCGTGGTGTTTAAAGTGCTCATAATTGCCGCAGTGATCTGAGCGGGCTCCATGATCCCAGTGCTATGGCGTCTGGGCTGAAAAAAGGCGCGAAACGATTGTCTGCCATTGCTTTCACGGCAGGGAGGGAAGGAGGGTGGGGCCTGACGACATGTACCCAGAATCACCCGCGATACTGTTTTTGCCCCATCAGGCATTGGGATCTCAACCCAGAATTCCAATGGGCGGCAGAGACTGCGGGAACTGTGGGATAGCTACCACAGTGCAACGCTCCAGAAGTCAACGCTAGCCTCAGTACCGTGGACACAGTCCGCCGACTTAATGCACTTAGAGTATTTTGTGTGGGGACACACACAATCGACCTTATAAAAACGATTTCTAAGCAACCGACTTCTATAAATTCGACCTAATTTCATATTGTAGACATACCTTAAAAGGAAGGGAATCAGCTTCCAAATCACCTATACCACTTCCTATAGGTTCTAGATGCTGTTTGGAGGATTCCCACCCAAGTACTGCCCCAGGCCAACTCTACTTAGCTGCTAAGAACTTACAGGACCACAACACATTGTAGTAAGATTACAGGATACCTTTAACAAGAGTATAATATTGATTCAAGTAAAGTTATCACACTGGTAAAGAACCCTAAAACAAGACAGCTGATTCTGAAAGACTTTAGGCAAGATTAGGTCACATGATGGAAAATAAGGCTATGGAAAAATAACTGTTAGAAAGAAGTAGATGACTCTGTTTAGCATATAATAGATACAGAGGAAACATAGGGAAGAGAAAGTGGCCTGCAGAACAGGAAAGGTGGTGGTTTATTTCATGTATTTCCAGTGTTCAGGTTTCTTTGGTGATACTATTACCACTGTGCAAGCTGGTGGAATATTCAGGTACTGTAAGTCATCTTTTCTTCAGGCTAAACATAGTATTGCCAACCACAAGTTGTTCAAAAGTCATGAGTCAGGCCCCGCAAAATCATGGGATTGGCTTAAAAATTACACAATTTTAAAAAACAAAAACTGTTTTCTTCTTATTTGCCTTCTGGTTTTTGAACCTTAAAGTTCGTGTTTTCCAATATTTTTCCACATCCATGAGGGCTAAAAAATACTGTTTTTTTAAAATGAAAGGCCAGATGTAATCACATGATTTCAGGAGCTGGAGCTTTAAGAAAAATGCTAAATACCATAAGACTCACCATAAAATCTCAGGGAACCGAAACACTGTAAACATTAATATCTTTTGGTGCCTCTTATGAGAAACTTCCCATAGCACAAGTGAACCGATATTTTTCTTTACTTTGTTCTACCTAAATGCCACTTTTTAATCGAGCTCACCAGTAGTGCAACCAATGTTGCTATAGACATGCAGTGCAATCTTTCTTTCACAATAGTGCTCACTATCACTGTTCAGTCATTTTCTTCCTCGGTCATGTCCAGTTGAAATCCACTTAATGGGGTTTCCCCCCGACATTTGCCCATTTCACCAGTTTATCCAAATCTTCCCCAACTGTGTGTGTGTGTGTGTGTGTGAGAGAGAGAGAGACTCTTCCTATATTTTATTTCCATGTGCCCTGATGTCTAATGGAATGGGCTTAGAAACAGAAAATGGATAATGTACTCAAGTGCAGTTACCATTTTATTTTCTCTTATTAAATATTTTTATTGCAGTAGCACCGAAAGGCTGTAATCAGGCATTATGCACTTGCAAGTACACACTCATGCGCGCACACACACACACAAAAGGAAAAAGAGAGAGAGGAAAAAAAGGAGCAAGAAGCATCCAGGATGTGATTTGTTTTTCCACACGTTTGTCATATGAGGCTGTGGGAGGGCAGATCTAGGTTGGATCTCTGGTAGGACTTTATTTCAGGATTGCAAGGTCTATGATATGGATGGAAGGTCACTTCTGTTTATATAAACATGTAGATCAGTTGCTTACTATAGATCAGTTGCTTACTACATTTATTCAATATTTTCTTTAAGAAAATAAAATGTGGGCCAAAGGGCTATGAATGTTCAAAGATATTTACGATGCTACATTGAATATAGATCCCTGTAGGGAACACAGTTATCTCATATCTGCACTTTTATCTTGATGTTTTGAAGTTTTTTTCTCATTTAAAGCACCAGTGCACCACAAGCAATAAAGCAATGCAATTAAGCAATACAAAAGATAAAAATAAACATGAAACCTTTTGCATAAACTTTGCACAAAGTTCCACCTTAAATCCATGCACTGTGGTGGAAAATAGGTCAACATTCAGCATCTTGTTGTTTGATGAAACAATTCAAACCTGTTTCCAAGGTGACCAATGCCATTCTTTAGAAATCTCTGCCATGCTTCCACCTGTTTCACTTTAGCTGAGTGCCTCTTTTCATTTTCTGCCATAAACTCTGAACTTACATACTGCTTGCCTGTACCAGGACAAAGAGGCAATAAAAGTAAATATGAGGTGGTTAATATTTAAACTGCTTAATGCAGCTGTCTTGGTAGCATGTGTTTAGAGTTATTGTAAATGATGACAACCAGCACTTGAACAAATTGCTCTTATAGGAAAGGTAGATTAATTTTGGATGGATTCCTGGGTATCTGCTCTTCAGTTCACAATGGTTTCTTTTGTACTCTGTTTTTATGTAGATAGAAGAGGTACTGGATTCTAGGAAGAGTAACAAGGCTCTGTCAATACCAGGTGAATGGTGTTCAATAACACTGATTAGTTTGTATGTTCTAGAGTAGATTGCCATCTTTTCTGTTTTTATTAGTTGATTGCTCTGCCATTCTGCTAATTACTCATAAACAGGGCCGGCTCCAGGGTTTTTGCCGCCCCAAGCAGCGCAAAAAAAAAAAAAGCCGTGATTGTGATCTGCGGCGGCAATTCGGCGGGAGGTCCTTCGCTCCGAGCGGGAGTGAGGGACCGTCCACTGAATTGCTGCCAAATAGCTGGACTTGCTGCCCCTCTCCGGAGTGGCCACCCCAAGCACCTGCTTGGCAAGCTGGTGCTTGGAGCCGGCCCTGCTCATAAAGGCAGGACATATTTTTATTTCAGAGCCGTTCCTCTGCATATGCTGACCATTTGCACACAGCTGTACATTGTTTCCTAGAAATGGTTTAAATGCTCATTGTTTTTTTCTTTTATGATTGTTCCTATTCAGCCAGTATTCCACTGGACAGGTAGAACACAAGGCTTACTGTGGTGACCACTGAAAAGCCATAAAAGATTCTTTCATCTTTAACTGGTAATGAAGAGTATGGGAGTGATACTATATTAAAGCTATTTCATATTTTATCAATATTTCATAGTAATTGTTTTATAAGTTTATTGATTTGTGTTTGTTTTACTAAAATACTGATATTACAGGCTCTTTTTCAATTTCCTATATGGTACTATCAGTAAAAGTAAAATTACAGAATATAAAAGAAGAAGATAAAACAGAACTGAATAGTGCCTCCTTTGAGAAGACAATTGTCCAGTTATATATTGAAACTATAGGTCATTTTAATAGAGGACCTTATCAATGGCATTCATACCTCTGTGATCATGAGTATAACAATCCCATGAAAGATCACACTAAAGTTAACAACTTGTTAATCATAATCCTCACAAATATTAATTATAAAGTTGCATAATTTCAATGCTTAAGTAATTCATATACTTCCCTACAGTCTGGACCACACTTTCTAAAAAGTGGTTAAATAGTTCAAAGGAATAAGTGGGATCAATCGATAACATCCTGTAATAGTCTGTTCAGTTATGTACCAGTGAAACCAGAGTGGTGTTCACATGTCTATGACTCAGCTCTAGTTATATTTCATGGCTAGAACTGCCATCCAAGGATCAGGTGGAACTTCTGTTTAGTTGAAGATGGCACTGTAATTACTGTTCTAATGTCACAGAGTTCTCTTACTACAAAGAGAGCTACTGCAATGAGTAAATGCCCATACATGACTCATCTTCTTGATGTTTCCCCCAGAAATGTATTTGAGGTGACTTTCAATTATGCTGGAACTTTTCCAGAATCCCAGCCAGCTGGTGGTGAGTTCAGGAAGAAGCAATTCAATGCACTCATGTTTCTTCTTTTATGAAAGTTCTGATGCGTGTTTTTTTGAGAGCCTCTTTCTTGGAATGATCAATGTAAAAAGCACACTTTGTGGGACATTTTTGCATAAGCCAATGGGAAAACATGATGTATCCCTGTGGGCTTATTTTGCCACATCACTTACCAAAGGTTCTGATATACAAATATCCTGGCTGATATCTGTATAAATGTTGTCGACAACATGTTCCCAACAGGAATCCTCAGTCAGGTTATTTTGAAAAATTGCTTACAATCCAGGTCAAACAGAGGTTGCAAAATATATGCTTTCATGTGCAATAAATTCACACTTTGGGGGGTTGTTTACAACCCACCAGTAAGCATTTGTCTTGATAATTGCTCTGTCACTCTGACTTGTTTTTATTCCCTTTTGTCTCTTTTCACTTCTAATCAACAAAATAATTTTACCCCTCTCTTGATGACTATCATCCATAACCTTGATAGAAAGTTCCAAAGTCTGTTCACTTTCTGTATGTGTTGAGCATTAATCAGTGCTCATTACTTTATCTTGTCCTTCTGTTATATTAAACACATTAGTTAACCCATACATTCAGTCACTTATTGTACACTGTTTTGTAACTATAAGCCTTCACTGTTACATTAGGAAGTCATATAAAACTCACTTTTACTTTTAAGATCAAAATGAAATCTTATATTTAGCCAGCTAGCAAAAAAGATGCTTTATTTTGGTTTAGTGGTTGCTTATTGACAAAGATGTGAGAGATTTTGGGTGGAAGATAATGGCAGGATAGATACCTGAGGATCTTGCCGGGTATGACTGTGACGTTGCACTCCGTATGCTTTATAAAAATATGTTTATAAGTGTGAATATGATGTAACTGGAATATGCTTGATGCAAAAGGTCTCTTGTTACAAAGCTTATGATCTACTGAGTGTGTTCATCCCATGTGTTTGCATGTATTATTTCTATGTCTGGAGTTAGGAGAATAAGATATAAACTTGTATTACTGATGCAAACATATTAAGTGGAAGCCATTAAGGGTGTTTCAGAATCAATGACCTGTAAATGGCTCTGTTTACTTGCAAAACTTCCTGGGTAAGTGCAGGCCAGCCCTGGAAGAATGGAGAATGAGGTCTTACAGTGACATGTGATCAGATCACCTGAACTGGAATCCATCTTAAACCTGGTGCTTTTCCATTTAGAAGGAGACGTGGGAATCCAGAGAGACAAAGATTTAAAAGGGGGTGGAACAGAACAAAGGGAGCTTCCAGTCATGAGAAAACCCCTAGTTTCCACCTAAGATGTCTGCTGGAACTAAGAAGGACTGTACCGGGGAAAGGATTGGGCCCAGACTAGAAAGGAATTTAGTCTGTGAAAGAAGCTTCTTGGAACATCTCTGAGGGTGAGATTTGTCTGTAATCAGTTTCTTAATGTATTAGGCTTAGACTTGCGTGTCTTGTTTAATTTTGCTTGGTAACTTACTTTGTTCTGTCTGTTATTCCTTGGAACCACTTAAATCCTACTTTTTATACTTAATAAAATCACTTTTCATTATTGATAAACCCAGAGTAAGTGATTAATACCTGGGGGAGCATACAGCTGTGCATATCTCTCTATCAGTGTTATAAAGGGTGGACAGTTTATGACTTCACCCTGTATAAGATTTATACAGAGTAAAACAGATTTATTTGGGGTTTGGATCCCATTGGGAACTGGGTATCTAGGTGCAGGAGATAGGTGACCTGCTGAGCAGTTTTTAGTTAAAGTCTGCAGCTTTGGAGGTGTGGACCAGACCTGGGTCTGTGTTTCAGCAGCTAGCGTGTCTGGCTCAACAAGGCAGGGTTCTGGGTTCCCAAGCTGGCAGGGAAAACGGGCACAGAGGTAATCTCAGCACATCAGGTGACAGTCCCAAGGGGGGTCTCTGTGACCGAACCCATCACAATGACATTGTTATGATAGTGAAGATGGAAGGAACGTTGCTTCTTGAATTCACAGGGCCAAGTTTGATTTATATATAACTATATATCGATTTTGACTTTGTTTTCTGTGTACTGTACATTGTAGAGCCTGTCACACACACTAAAGTCCCTTTACACCACAGTTTCTTTATAGTACCAGAATGATGAAAGGCAATCTAGTGTAAATGAGAATTTGGCCCTTAATTTCTGTAGAATGTGCCTGCCTGTCTTCTTTGGTTTGGTTTGGTTCTTCTGTCATTTTGGAGAGCAGTTTCAGAAATATATTTGAGAAAGGATCATATATGCTATATCAGAATCCTGATTTCAAGTGATCTTAGTCCTGGAAGGGGAGGTTTATTTTATTTATTCATTTGTCTATACTTCAACTTGTTTAATAATTTGCAAAAGCTCTTCAGTGTAAAAACGGCAATACCATTGTAGCAAAATCAGGCCTTGGTGAATCCTGCATTGTCCTATCTGTGTAGCCAATGTGAACCAGACACTCCAGCATTCAAAGGGATTGGCATCAAACCAGTACCTGTGAATTGCTGTTAGGCTTGTGTTTCTCCTCAGTTTCTGCACCTATTCTACTTAGATTCATAGACTTAAAGGTCAAAAGGGACCATCATGCTCATCTAGTCTTACCTCTTGCACATTGCAGGCTACAGAACCTCACCCACCCATGCCTGGTAATAGGCCTCTAAACTGTAGCTGTTACTGCTGTCCTCAAATCATGATTTAAAGACTTAAAGTTACAGAGAATCCACCATTAACACTAGTTTAAACCTGCAAATGACCCATGACCCATGCTGCAGAGGAAGAAGAAAACCCCATAGGGTCTTTGCCAGTCTGACCCTGGGGAATATTCCTTCTTGACCCCAAATATGGCGATCAGTCAGACCCTGAGCATGTGGGCAAAACCCAACGGGCAGATACCTGGGAAAGAATCTGTAGTAACCCAGAGCCTTCCCCATCAAGTGTCCCGTCACCGGCCATTGGAGATATTTGCTAAAAGCATTCGCAGATTGGCTACATGCCACTGTGGGCAGTCTCATCATACCATCTCCTCCATAAACTAATTCAGATCAGTCTTAAAGCCATTTTGATTTTTTGCCCCCACTGCTCCTATTGGCAGGCTATTCCCGAACTTCACTCCTCTGGTGGTTAGAAACCTTCACCTAATTTCAAGCCTAAACTTGTTGATGGCCAATGTATATCCATTTGTTCCTGTGTCCACTCTGGCCCTTAACTTAAGTGACTCTTCTCCCTCCCTGGTATTTATCCCTCTCATGTATTTATAGAAAGTAATCATATCTCTCCTCAGCTTTCTTTTGGTTAGGCTAAACAAGCCGAACTCTTTGAATCTCCTTTCGGAAGGTAGGTTTCCCATTCCTTGGATCATCCTAGTAGCCGTGTTCCAGTTTGAATTCGTCATTCTTAAACATAGGATTGCACAGTACTCCAGATGAGGTATCATAAGTGCCTTGAATAATGGTACTAACACTTCCCTGTCTCTACTGCAAATACCTTCCTCGTAGGGTGACCAGATAACAGTGGGAAAAATCGGGACAGAGGGTGGGAGATAATAAGGGCCTATATAAGAAAAAGCCCAAATATCAGGACTATCTCTATAAAATTGGGACAGCTGGTCACCCTACTGCCTTGATGCATCTCCTAGGACTGCATTAGCCTTTTTCACTGCTGCATCATAATGGCAGCTCATAGTCCTCCTGTGATCAACCAATACACCCAGGTCTTTCTCCTCTGACACTTCCATCTGATAATCCCCAGCTAATTCTTGTTGTTAGTGCCTAAATGTATGACTTTGCATGTTGCACTATTTAATTTCATCCCATTTCTGTTTACTCCAGTTTACAAGGTCATTGGGATCTTGTATGATATTCTGGTCCTCCTCTATATTGTATTGGCAATACCTCCCAACTTTGTGTCATCCGGACAAATTTTATTAGCACATTCCCACTTTTTGTGCCAAGATCAGTAATAAAAATGTTAAATAAGATTTGTCCCAAGACCCATCCCTGAGGAACTACACTAGTAACCTCCTTCCAGCCTCACAGTTCACCTTTCAGTATGACCTGTTGTAGTCTCCCCTTTAACCAGTTCCTTATCCACCTTTCAATTCTCATATTAATCCCCATCTTCTAATTTAACTAATAATTTCCCACATGGAACTGTATCAAATGCCATACTGAAATCCAGGTAGATTAGATCTACTGCATTTCCTTTGTCTAAAAAATCAGTTATCTCTCAAAGAAGGAGATCAGCTAGGTCTGGCATGACCTACCTTTTGTAAAACCAACTTTTCAAAGTCACCTGAAAAGGCCAGTGACTCACCCTCCACCTCCTTTCTCAGATCAAATAGATATGATCTGTCCCCACCAGGATCTTCAGGAAAGATTTGGAAAAAAAAGACCTTCCCTCCTGCCCAGCAATTATTTGCACTTTTGCTCCTCAATTATTTGTGTTTGCACCTGGTTATGGGAGTGTTAAAATCAGACCTATTATCTTGCTTTCTTGTTTGCTTTACTCAGAGCTGTGCCTAAACACACATCTTCTTTTTGTGCCTAGAAATCATCCAGATTTCCAGACTTTTAAATAAAAATTCCAGTGTTGGGCATGAAGAATGGAATTAATTTTGATGTAAAAGATTGAGGCCTGGAATAACCTTATATTCAAATACTCATTCTAGTACTACAGGTTGTAAGTTATACACTCTTTCCTCAGATACAGTTACTAGTATTGTTTGGTTTCAATCTAATATATTTTAAATACCAAAAGAGTAATTTAATCTTTTTCATAACACTTCATGATAACCAAAATATTTAGATGCCATTAAATAAATAGTTTTGCAGTATGAGTGGGATGTATTTCTGTAATTGAAGCCATTGATTTGCGTTATTTGAACTGAAAATGAAAGCATAGGCGCTGACTCCATGAGTGCTCCAGGGCTGGAGCACCCATGGAAAAAAATTAGCAGGTGCTTAGCACCCACCGGCAGCCAAGCTCCCCTTCTATCCCCCAGCACCTCCATCCATTGGGGGCCCAACTCCTCCCCCTCCCTCCCAGCGCCTCTAGTCCCCTGCAATCAGCTCTTCCATGGTGTGCAGGAGGCGCTGGGAGGAGGAGGGGGAGTGTTCAGGGGAGGGGGCAGAAAGTGCTCAGGGGAAGGGGCAGAGCGGGGGCAGAAGAGGCGTGGCTGGGATGGGGGCTTGGAGAAAGGGGTGGAGTGAGGATGGGGACAGGGCTGGTGGCAGAGCAGGGGCAGAAAGAGGCGAGGCGGGGGGCTTGAGGGAAGGGTGGAGTGGGGGGGGCACCTGGGCCAAGTGGGGGTTGAATCTCCCCCCTCCCGGGCAAAGGAAAAAGCTGGCCTATGAATGAAAGTAACTGAAGATCTCACTTGTCTTAGCTATACCGAACACACAATGCATATAGAGAAGATGCAAGTTATCATACCACATGGTATGTATGTTCTCATTTTTGTTTGCAACTTGGAGCTGCTGGAATTTATGCCACTGACATAGACCATACAGCAGTGAAGAAGAGATGTGGTGGAGCTCTGCCCCACCACATCCCTTCTTCACACAGATATGCCATGCTTTGGTGGGGTGCAGCTGTCAGGTATCATCTCCCCCAGTTTTATGCCATCAAGAAGTTCCCCTACCTCAGAATTGCCTGATGACCATTTATGGACAGATTCTGTCCCCCCTAAGCAAAAAGACCACATCTCAGAGAATCTGGGCTCATAGATGGAGCTCAGACTGTGAAACAGAAGTTTATTATCTGATTTTCTTGTAGCGAGAGAAGACAAACTGATACAAAAAGCCCTACAGCTATATAGACATAGAGAATTCATGCAACATATACATCTTATGCAGACTTCATAAGATGGACTGAATTCACAAAAGCATAGATGCCGTGTATTTATATTTGTGTTAGGGATGCAGCCTTTATTTTTATTTAAAGTTAATTTTAGTGGTGTTATATTACCATTGAGGGTTCGGCTCTGGCGGCTACAGTCTCAAGTTCAACAGAGTTATCTCTGTTTGTTTTAGATCTAGAGCTCTTAGGAACCCATGAAGGCCAAGGCAAATAACATAATCACAAGAACAAGGTCTAATAGCTTTTATCAATTTCATTAAAGTTACCAGCACAATTATGACTATCACAGCGTATACAAATCCTAAATATGTCAATGCAAAAATTATAACTACAGATATACTCACATCCCCCTAGATAGTATTAGGATTTGATGGGTCTCTCATGGATTGATCATTAGTAAAGGGATGGTTCCTGCTGGAGTTCTCCCATAGGAAGCTCATTTTTCCCCCATTTTATGTGATTCTCCCTATACCTACATTCTGCGCATGTATATGCAAGTGTCAACCCTCTTTTTTCTTATTGGTCTGGTGTCCCCTAGAAATTTAAGGGACCCCGATTTCTATAGTTTGTGTAGTTTATCTTTATTCTCATTAGCATTGATGCACAATTTGTATCCTGTGGTTAAGACACATGTTGGTGACAGATGTGCCTCTACAACATTTTTGTGATTTAAAATTAATCTTCCAGCTAATTTTTCCAAGTACCACTTGGTACCTCTTTTCCCATAATCTGAGGGCATCAGGTTTTTCTTCGATCACTTACTTATGTCAGCATTTCTCATCTCCAAGGCCTAAAATAGCTAAGCTAAAATCTTGCAGGCCTCAACCTACAGGCCTTGCGTTTCAGCCTTCCTTCCTTAGATATCTGGTACATGACTTGCATCTGAAGAAGTGAGGTTCTGACCCACGAAAGCTTATGCTCCCAGTACTTCTGTTAGTCTCAAAGGTGCCACAGGACCCTCTGTTGCTTTTTACAGATTCAGACTAACACGGTTACCCCTCTGATACCGGTACATGATTATTGCTTCTAAATACTGATCAATCTTATGCTTTTATAATCCTACAATTTAACTCTGTTTAACACACAATGATTATATGACATGTTAATCATAACATCACACCATAGAAAAGTTTGCATATGCTGTGACGTTATTGATATAATCTGGGACCATATAGATCATTGTTGCAACCAAGGTCCTGTAGTGGCACACAAATCTTGTATAAAGGGGGTCAAATGGGGTGTCTAGGACAAGGTTATGGTTTACTGGTTATGATTATGCTGTCTATATGTGTGTATCACTTTTGTAGTTGAAGTTATGAATATTGGCTCTATACTGTCTGTATTTCAAACTTATGCTATGCTGCTGGGTGACATCCCAGACAAACTGGTGTTAGCTCTGCCTAGCCTGCTTGATGGCCCATTAAGGACCATCAGCTATACAATGGACCCATTGAGAGAAGGCAGATACGCCTTGTAACTCAGCAAAGTATGCAGGGACTGGCCCATGTGACTCCAGACTCCATTTTGCTGTAATTTTCCACAGTAAGAACAAAGAGGTGTTCTTACACCTGGAAAAGACTATATAAGGCTTATGCCTCATCTCCATCTGGTCTTCAATCCTGCTTCAGACCTCTGGAGGAACTTTGCTACAAGCTGAAGCTTTGAACAAAGGACTGAGGACCCATCCCAGCGGGGGATGTATTCCAGAGACTTGATTGAACCTGCAGTTTATTCCATCGCTGCTGCAAGCCTGAACCAAGAACTTTGCCATTACTGTATGTAATTGATTCCATTTAACCAATTCTAACTCTCATCTCTATCTTTTTCCTTTTATGAATAAACCTTTAGATTTTAGATTCTGAAGGATTGGCAACAGCGTGATTTGTGGGTAAGATCTGATTTGTATATTGACCTGGGTCTGGGGCTTGGTCCTTTGGGATCAGGAGAACCTTTTTCTTTTACTGGGGTATTGGTTTTCATAACCATTTGTCCCCATAACGAGTGGCACTGGTGGTAATACTCGGAAACTGGAGTGTCTAAGGAGATTGCTTGTGAGACTTGCGGTTAGCCAGTGGGGTGAGACCGAAGTCCTCTTAGTCTGGCTGGTTTGGTTTGCCTTAGAGGTGGAAAAAACCCCAGCCTTGGGCTGTAACTGCCCTATTTGAGCAATTTGTCCTGAGTTGGCACTCTCAGTTGGGTTCCGCCAGAACCGCATCGTCACATATGCATTTTCAGAAATAGTAAATAGGAGCACCCAATTTGCCTTCTCTATGCCATGTATTGGTTTGTATACATCCCTCATGCCCTACTTTATTCATCTCCCCTAAAATAAAAAGCTGCAGTCTTTTCAATGTCTCCCCATACGGAAGTCTCTCCATGCCTCTCATTAGTTTTTGTAACCTTTCTCTGAATCCCTCTATTTCTGCTGTATCTTCCTTGAGACAGAGTGACCAGAACTCAACTCTGTATACCGAGTGAGCACGTACCAGTGATTTATATAATAGCATTACAGGTCTGTCGCATCTTACGCACATTTAACATGCGCGATTTCAGCTTTACGCAGTCAGCAAAAACAAAAACAAAAGAGAAAAATAACCATTTTAATACTGTACCTGTAGTGTGGGCGATTCCGCCCACCATTGAACTCAATGTAATTTTGACTATACGCAGTTTTCGCTTTACGCGCTGACTGCAGAACGTAACCCCAGCATAAGATGAGACAGACCTGTATAGAATTGTCATGATGGAGGCTGGGTGAAACCTCATTCAATCTGGTGAGTGTGACAACCACCCTTCGTGCAGAATAAATGTAAGACGCATGTAAGCTCCGTTTTGGAGTAAGGTAGGCTGAAACAGTAGGAGCGGCCACCCAAAACTCTGGCACATGCAAAGCTGGCTGGAAACAGCTATTTGTGAAGAGGGATTTCACTGGGTACCGTTAGGTGAAGGAGTGTGTGTCAGGGGGCAGAAGCAGACAAAGAACAAGCAGACAAAAGCAAACAAAAAAGCCAACTAGACAGCTAGAGAAGCACTAGGAATGTGGCCCTGAGAGAAAGCAAATAGAGAGAGCTTTTAGGGCAAAGTGTTGGCTGGAAAAAGCTTGGATCTGTGAGCAAAGAAGCTGCCTACTGCTGTTTGATTCCTACTGGGAAACAGAATTGTATATGTTCTTTGTAAATAAACAGGACTACATCAAAGATATACTTGACTAACATCAGTTTCTCCTCCTATCAGAAACATCCTACAACCCTGAATATTCCCTAACCACTTAGGCCAAAAGAGGTAACAGTGTTTTCAATATTATTTACTATCCCCTTCTCTATATATCCAACATTTTATTTACTTATTTGACAGCCACTGCACATTGAACAGAGGTTTTCATTAAGCTGGCCACAGTGACACTCCTGAGTGGTTACAGTTAATTTAGAGCCTATCGAGATGCAGGAATAGTTCGGATTATTCTTTCAAATCTGCAATATCTGGCATTTGTCAACACTGAATTTCATCTGCCCATTCCCTTAACTATGTTAGATCCCACTTAAGTTCCTCTGTGGTCTTTAGTCTTGACTACCCTAAATAATTTGTCATCTGTAAATGTTGTCATCTCGCTAGTCACCCTTTTCAGCTTACTAATGCCTGTGTTAAAGAACATTTGTCCTAGTATGGAATTCTGGGGTGTCTTAAGTTTTTGCTATGTTAAATATTTGACTATTTGTTCCCACTCTCTGCTTTGTGTCTCCAAGCCAGTTTCTGATCCATGATAGTACTTAAAATCTCACCATATAATTACTTCGTTTCCTTAATAGCCTTTTGCAAAGAACTTGTCAAAGGCTTTATGATAGTCCAAATAAATTATATCAGCTGGTTGATTTGCAGTTAAAGAAACCAGTTCTTGGCCATTACGGAAAACCCTTCTTCAGCAGACATTTTAATTTCAAAATTTGGAATGAGTATCCTTGTTCCTTTTATTACGTGAATAGAAAGTTTTATTTTCTTTGACCTATTAGGAATACATAGAGTACCTCCAAAATATAGTAAACAGGAATGTCTCGGTCTGACATGTAGCATTCTGTTTTTATTTTATTGCCATAACATCAGAATGCTTTTTATTGTCAGTTCTTTAAGGTTTGGTTCTGGGGTTTTTATTATGTTGGTAAAGTGCCCTTCATTCTTATGGTACTATATAATTAAAAATAACAAGAACAATTTTACATATAAAGGATACATACAAAAGCAGAATTATTATTATTACTCTTGCCCCTCTGGGCTGGTGTTTGCAGAGTTTTGCTATTTGTTAGGATTAAAAATTGATTACTCAAATCATGTATGATCTTGCTGTAATTTTGTTTAGTTACAACAAATTTACATAAAGTCCTGTTTCCCTGAACACAATAGGAACAAACAGTAGGCAGTTTTCTTGCTCAGAAACCCCCACATGTGCTCTCCTGCAAGCTCTGTACCCAACAAGCTCTGTCTCTCTATTTCCTCTACATCTCTTCCTCCAGGCATTTCTGCCTCCAACATGCACAGACTGCAAACCAGTATCCTAGCCCCTGTGTTTGCAACCAGGAAACCCCTCAGTCCACACCCTTAGCTCTGACCTACTATGAGCCCTACTCCTTGGGTTGGAACCTCCTTCATTTGCAGCTGTCTTTACTGCATAATGGCTCTAGAACCTAGAGGCCACAATCAAAGCTCAGGGTTCCTCTGTGCTAGGCACCAGCCTCAAAGCACTTACAATCTAAGTATAAGAGTGAAGACATCAGGTAGCTAAAGCAAGAACAAGGTAACTGTGAGATAGTTACAAATAATGTAATAAGCAGTAGTTATGCCACCCCAGTCATTTAATCGTTAAGTGTAGGCATCACTACACATCTGCTCTTTAAGGAGAGATTTAAAGGAAGCTAGTTACCTTGCTGATTTTTACAAGACATTCCTCCCATTCATAAGAGCAGCATGGGAGAAAGCTGCTGGACAGTTTGACAAATGGGCAATCCAGGCTGGCATCATTGGCAGTTCAGAGGTGGGAGCTGATCGCAGAACAGCAGCGGAGAAGCGTTAGGTGTTTTGTACAAGAGTATACAAACCGAAAGGGCAGCTCTTCTTAAATTTGTCGTGTTGATTCAAATGCCTGTGTTGTTGGAGAGTTGCAGAGTCACACCGCCCAGGAGAGCTGTGAAAGACGCTAGGACAGCGCAGGGCCTGCAGTTGTTCTCAGTGCTTTGAAAGGGTGCACAGCAGAGGAACATTCAATGTGCACTCCTCCTCAGACCCCTTTAGCTCACTTCCAGAGGGGACAAGCAGAGACTGGCCTTAGCTTTGTTTACATTTGTATGCCTGCTCCATGATTTTCAAAATTGGATGACTGAAGCTAGTCTTTAGGCACTTAAATAATTTCCTTGGTTTTCAAAGGTACAGAAAACCAGTGTTACCAACTCTGATGATTTCTTTGCAAACGATGGGATTTCAGCCAAGGCTAGAGTCAGTCCTGCAATGACAGAGAAGCTCCAATCCCCTTACAAATTTCAGCCCTGCCTGGGGGGAGGGTGTGAACACCCTGAGATTGGCTGCCTGTCCCACTTGCCTGCCGCCTGGGGAAGAGCAGCCAATCAGGGCTGCTGCAGGAAGCAAGCAGAGCTCTTCCCTCTCCCTGAAGAGCAAACACCCCCTCCCCGCTCTCCTCTGCCTTTCTGCAACACCCAGCCTGGGAAGGGGGAGAGGAGACCCTGCTACACCCATCCCAGGTTTCAGAGATGGGGGTAAAAAGGCCCTGGAGCTTCAGAAGGAGTAGAGGTGAGCTGGGGGACTGGCAGGGCAGATGTGGGGGAAGAATGGATAGGGCTGGAAGTACAGGATTGATTTGGGGGCTGACGGGGCAGGGTACAGGCAGCCATCAGGGTGACAGCTCCTGCAGCAGGGGCCAACATCACCATACTCTCTAAATGCGGGACAGTGAGCAACACTAATTGTCATGGGGATGAGCAGGGCGAGTTCCAAAAATCAAACCAAAAATACAATAGTTGTACTTTAAAATCTCATGATTTGGGGGCCAATTTTATGATTTTGACGGGTCTGACTCATGATTTTTGAACCTTTGGGGTTTGCAGCCGTGTTCCCTCTAATTTTTCCCACCCATGTGCGGAATTAATTTTGTTATGTGCACCAATGTGGAGGTGATGTGTGACACATCATCTCCATATTGGTGCACATAACAAAATTCATGTGGTGAGGGTGGGGCCGAGAGGTTCGGGGGAGTGCGGGGCAGGGGAGCTCAGGTCTGGGGCAGAGGGTTGGGGTGTAGGAGGGGGTGAGGGCTCCAGCTGGGGGAGCGGGCTCTGGGATGGAGCCAGGGATGAGGGGCTTGGGGTGCAAGCTGCCCCGGGGCTATGGTGGGGAGAGAGGACTCCTCCCAGCTCTCTCTCCCTGCAGCAGCACCTGGGCTGAGGGGGAAGGGGCACCTCTCCCCGCCGTGGCAGCTCCGGGGCTGGGGCTGCAAGATACGTGCCTCTTCCTCAGCCACGGTAGGTCCAGGGCTGCGTTGGGCCTGGGGGAGGGGTCCCTCTCTCCCAGCCATGGCAGATCTGGGCTAGGGCTGGGTTGGGGCTGGTGGAGGGGCATCTCTCCCCCGGCCGCAGCAGGTCCAGGACTGGGCTGGGGCCGGTGAGGAGAAGCGCCTCTCCCCTTCATGGAAGGTCTGGGGCTGGGGGAGATGCATCTCTCCCCGCTGCAGCCCTGAGCACCTGTGCAGTTCTTAATAGGCTGCTGCGCTAGGTTGGCAATCCTGAAACACCCACCTGTTCTCAGTGACTTCAGTGGGAGTGCCTGGGTGCTCAGCACCTTTGAAGATCAGACCACTTATTTAGGAGCCCAAGTATAGATTTAGGTCCCAGCTTCAGGCACCCTTTCTCTGAAAATCTTGGTTTCCACGTGTGTGTCATTTTGAAAGGGTCAACCTTTTGGGTATAGTGACTCTGCAAAAATAACCCATGGGATTTCATTATTGTCTCCCAGCGATATACATATCAAATGTCCTCAAAGTAAGTGTAAGTAAATATAAAGTTATATAAGTAAATATTAAAAAAAAGTCTGCCTGTGTTGCAATCTCAGTCTGGGATGTGAAAGTCAAGCTCTGTTTTTTTTCCTTCTACTGTATTTTCACTAATTTTTTAAGGCCCAATTATGCCATAAGTACCATTGTCTTTGCATTATGTTGTCAGTGACACTTGTGCAACAGCCGTGTCTTCAAAGGGTTTGCATAGGGATAACAGCAAGTCAGCATCAGAGTCACAATTAGAACCCATGTTTCTTGCCTCCCAGTCCTGTACTCTAACCGCTAAGATAACACTTTCTAGCATACCGCAATTCACTGTCTAAGACATATACAAAAAACAAGCCCCCCTCCACATACCTCAGGTGTATACCTGTTAGAAAATCCCATTTGTGGTCTCTCCTAGTCCGGCTGGGGTGCCCTGAGTTTCCCTAAATTACCATTATGGGTCCCCACATCTTTAGCATTGGTCTCAAGATAATAGTGTCCAGTAATTTTTTTCAAGCCCTGAACAAAAGTGAAGGAGAGAGGTATATAAAGAGATCAATTTTACCTTGCATGCTGCTTCGCTGCATGAGGGTTTTATGAGCTAGGTTGTCATTTATTTCATTGCCAAGTCTGTTCAAAGTGGTTGGTCGGAAAGCTTTGAACTTAACTGAAGTACAAAAAGCAAGCTGTTCATTTAATCTGCACATTTAATTCATCCTGCTTTGCATGCTGCTCCACACTGTCTTTTTTCCATATAAGGATTCTGTGGCATCTTCCTGCAGCACCCCTGCCTCTCTCCTGAAAACAGCCAAAGATGGCTTTGTGCTTATTGCATATATATGCTGTAGGCCCAACTCCTTTTCGGTTTGTAATATAGCAGCTACTTCCTTCTTGCATATCTCTCCTGCCCAGGTGAGTTATCTATATTCAACATCTTTTCACACAAACTGGGAGGATGCTCTTAATTTGTTTTTCTTTATATATAGATATATATGTATTTTTTGCTATGATTGAATGAATGAATAGGAAGTGAATCAGCAAACTGAGTTCTGGTTATATTAGAAATTTATATTAGTGACAGATGCATTTTGCCTTTGGATTTCTCTTTTTGTGAAAATGTTGGTCAGATCTCTGTTTAGATATCCATTGTTCAGAATCCACTGAGGGCTTCTTAATGCTGCTCAGGCATTTTAGTAAAATCTTTCATAGGCTAAAGAATATACAAATTGATGAGGAGGAGAATGCTTTTGTGATTTAGCATCATCATAAATTCAACAAAAATACTGCACATTTGTTGTAGTTTTTATTGAGGTTACAGATGTTTATTTTTTTTTCTACCCACACACTCGTATACTGTATATAAATATTCAGCATACTATACAATATATTAATGGCACCTTCTGTGTCACCTTCTGTTCAAGTCTGATGTTCTGTGTGTGTTATCTGATTTATCTTACCATTTTAAACTGTTTAAGGATCATGGAACACCTCAGCATTAAGAGATTATCCACCAGAAAGGCTAGGAATAGGCACAGTATTATCCCCTATCACCTGCTCCACAAGGGTATGCATTACTGGACTTGCCTAGGATAACTCATTACCGGTGTCTCCCCCAGCCACATTCCCTCCCACCCCCATATTCTCACCCTGAATCTTTCCCCTGCCAGCTTCCTTGCAGTCCCAGGATATTAGAGAGACAAGGTGGATGACATAATATTTTTCATTGGACCAGCTTCTGCTGAAGAGAGAGAAAGTTGGTCCAATGAAAGATATTATGTCACCCTTGTCTCTCTAATATCCTGGGACTGACACGGTTGCAACAACACTTCATACATAGTTTCTTTCCTGATTTTTTTTCATCAGTGCATTGAACGAATGCTGTGACTCTTACCCTTAAGGGCCGAAAGCTCTTTTGTGCTTTATGTGCATGGAAGGGAGACGGAATCTGCAGGTCCGAGCTCAAGTACCATGGAATTGGGAAGTGCCAGTTCCACAACACGAGCACCCTTCTCCCTGGCATCCTGGAAGCAGTGTTGGGCAGGAAACTATGGTCCTGTCCTGAGAATATTTTTGAGAGTTTGATTTTTTTCCCCACCTTCAATTGGGACAAAAAGTCAAAATCTCAAAAAACATTGCTAATGGAAACATAAAAATGTTTTTCATGTCAGGTTAATTGAAATGTTCTGGTTTGATCATTTTAAAACTTTTGTTTTGATTCTGACCTCTCTCTCTTTTTTATTTAACATTCTAGCTTTAAATTTCTAAATGAAAATTTGTTTCAACCTGGAAAATTGGAATTTTTTGTTTCAAAATGTCAAAACATTTTTCTTGACATTTTTTTAAAGTTGGGTGATTCGACGAACCCAACCCTGGTTTACGAACAGTTTCAGTTTCAACAAATCAGCATTTTCCTGCAAGTTGTCCAGGGACTCCATTTCCATAGGCAGTAGGGTACCATGCATTCCACTTCATTTGACTCTCTGTTCTGTGGGAGAGGTGGGTAGTGTAGACCATGGAGGACTGGTGTGAGGTGCTCATGCTAGCCCATATTGCTGAGGACACACTCTGCTGTGATCTGTACTAGTTGGAGTTTTCTCAGTGCCAATGGCTTCACGTCCAGGTGGATTGCATTGCTGTAATCCATCTGGGAGCAGACAAAGGCACATATAAGTGAAACCAGATCATCCTCCACAGGATGGGACAGTCTTCTAGTCAGCAGTAGATGTCAGAGCATGTCACTTGCAATGTAAGAATTTGTTGACAGCAAGGAATCTAGGAATGTTCCTAAACTGCAGACTGACTTGGCTCCCCTAAAGAGGGAAATGGATACTTTGCTGGGCTTTGTGGGGTTGGTTCCCCCTTGGTGGCACTCAGCTGCACCATAGGCCTCTGCTTCTCTTCTCTAGCCTTTTGGATTCACTGGTTAGACTGGAGGGGAAAAACAGGGTGATGTCTCACAAATGCCATCCATTCATGGCAACAAAATGAGATGCCATTAACAGTAGATTGGACAGCTCTGTGATCCTGTCTCCTTTTCTGACATGTTTTGAAGGGGGTATCTGAGTTAACACCTCATTGAGATCAGGGCCGGCTCCAGGGTTTTGGCCGCCCCAAGCGGCCAAAACAAACAAACAAACAAAAAGCCGCAATCGCGATCTGCGGCGGCAATTTGACGGGAGGTCCTTCACTCCCAGGCAGAGTGAGGGACCATCCGCCAAATTGCCGCCGAATACCTGGATGTGCCGCCCCTCTCTGGAGCGGCCGCCCCAAGCACCTGCTTGACAAGCTGGTGCCTGGAGCCGGCCCTGATTGAGATGAATCATGCGTTCTACTCCTGTGAGCCAATGTGTCAGGCTCTTTGCAAATGTAGGCCAGCACCCTGCATACAGTTTACTTCACAGGTTTCTTTGTGACCTTCTTGAAACCTTACTTTCAAGGTTTACTCCCCAGCCATGTGGGCTAGAGAATTACCTTTAAAAAAATAAATAAGAGAGCTGAGATTATGCAGAACAAAAATGACAGCCTCAAAGATAAAGTGCCAGGTTACTGACCTGGTACAGACTGTCTCAGTGAGAGCCCTGATGGGGCCAGAAGGCAGGGCCAGTGCCATGACCTCTAGCAGATTTAATCCATGTACTCGATTTCTAATGTACCCATTATCATGTAACAAATGTTATAAAACAAAACAAAAAAAAGAAAACCATGTATTATTCTTAGCACATGCTCTTCCCTTATGCAGTAGTATCCCTAAAAACTTCATCCCAGCACAGCTAACACTAATTTGGGAATAATGAGCCTCAGCCTTCAGCTCTATGGATACAGCCATACACTTGAAGTGTAGGGGAGAGATGGGAGTCTTTTTTTAATAATACAGTCAGTAAGGGCTCTATTCCTAAATAGTGGACTTATGTACATGCATCTTTTTCCTGTGGCTGTTCTATGGCAGTGGGGCTAGCTCTTGGATTTACAACATAGGCATAATGCTTTTCCTCCTCTTTTTGAGTGTATAAGCACCCTACATTTGCCTGTGCTTACATAATGGTCCTTTCTGGACTTGCACTCCATACCAATACCTAGTTACTTTATTGACATATAAAGTACTAATTACTGTAGCATCTAGGAGCTCCACAGAGGAGTTTTGTTGCTCAGCAAGTAATCCACCTTGCTGACAAATCCCAAGTTTGTTTTAGTTACAGGGGAGAGTTATGAGCTAGTTTTCAGTGCAGCTTAATAAAAATAATCCATTTTATGCTGCGTGTACTGTACAGTCCATCCTTACATAACAAAAGCAGGAGCTGCTCATACCACTGATATGTAGAAAAAAGAACATGTTTCTCCCTCCCCCTCATGTAGAAAATACGTATTTTTACTTTTAAAGCTGTCAGTATTGGCGGCTCAGGAAGCAGTTCCATGGGTTGATATTGCACTTGAAAACTCGCTGCTGGTGGATGAGGCCCTGGACTGGAACTCAGGAGACCTGGGTTCAATTTCCAGATCTGCCAGTGCTTTACTAGGTGATCTCAGTTAAATCACTTCCCTCCCGGTACCTCAATTTCACCATCTGTAGAATGGGAATAATGATACTAACCTTCTTTGTGAAGTGATTTGAGATCTATGGCTATATAAGAGCTAGGTGTTATTATAACAACACTGGGAAGTGATGAAGTTACCACTCTGCTTCAACAAAAGGCTGCACAGATTTTGTATAAGTTAAAAGGTAAACCCTTTCTTCAGGCTTTATAACTGAGAAACATCAGGGAAACAACAAACTCCAGCGTAAATGTCAGAGTTACAGGGCTGCTTGCACCTCTGTCTCCTTTCTGGTCTTTTTCAATGCACTGCATCAGATGTTTGGCCTCATGCCCTTATCTGTCTTGGGGTGGAATTTTGCAATTCTCCTGCTTAGATTGGGATCTGGGTACAATACCTCATCTCTGCCAACCACTTATTACCATGCAGATACTGTCTCTCTTCACTTCAGGAGCCTGTGACTAGTGCTATACATTGACGGACAACCTTCTTAAAGCAGATAGGCTTACTTAGCAATGGAACAAAGCACTAGAGAAAATTATTTTAAAACAAACAGCCTACCTGTGTTTACTCATCTGTTACACTTCACTACAAGCTAGGTTGGATGGGTTTCACTGCTGTGTTACAGAAACAGGACAGGTCCAATTTACATACTTTTAGCAAGCCCTGGAGCCCTTGAGACCCAGGCTGGTCTGAGAACAGGTCTACAATACCAATATAATGCGCTGCTGCAGATGATCTAAGCCGATGGAAAAGAGCTCTCCTGTCATCTTAATAATGCCACATCCATGAGAGACAGTAGCTATGTCAGCAGGAGACGCTCTCCTGCGACATAGTGCTGTCTACGAGGGGGTTGCAGTTGGTATAACTACATCATTCAGGTGTTGATTTTTCACACCCCTGAGCGAGGTACCTCGATATAATGCTGTCCTCGGGAGCCAAAAAATTTTACCGCGTTATAGGTGAAACTGTGTTATATCGAACTTGCTTCATCTGCTGGAATGCACAGCCCCGCCCCCCCGGAGCAGTGCTTTACCATGTTATATCAGAATTTGTGTTATATTGGGTCGCGTTATATCGAGGTGAGGTGTAGTTATACCAAAGTAAGTATGTAGTGTAAAGTATGCCTCTGTTTGCCTTCCAGAAAGTGTGTCCCTCAGGGAGTTCCCACCCCCTCAGGGAATCTCTCTCTTTTCAAAGCCCCACTCTCTCTATGGCTATGGCTACACTGGCGCTTTATAACGCTGCAACTTTCTCGCTCAGGGGTGTGAAAAAAAAAACCCTGAGCGCAGCAAGTTACTACACTGGCGCTTTACAGCGTTAACAGTGCCCCAGTGCTGGGAGCCACTGTAAGCTAATCCCCTCGTGGAGGTGAAGTACCTGCAGCGATGGGAGAGCTCTCTCCCAGCACTGGCGCGTGACCACACTCGCACTTCAAAGCGCTGCCACGGGAGCGCTCCCGCGGCAGCGCTTTGAAGTTTCGAGTGTAGCCACAGCCTATGTCAATTTCAGTCTATTCACTGTTTGCTCAGGGGCCTTTGTTATGGGGCGTAGGTGTGAAGGCTTCCTTTTGCCTCCGTATGTTTACACTGTGACCATGTCTACACTACAGGATACTTTGGTATAATTTACATCGCCCAGGGGGTGAATAATCCACACCCGTGATTTAGTGTTGCCAATTTTCTACTCACACAAAACACCCTTGCCCTGCCCCTTGTCCAAGGCCCTGACCAACCCCTTCTCTGAGGCCCCGCTCCCACTCACTCCATCCCCCCTCCCTCTCTCGCTTACTCTTCCCACCCTCACTCACTCGCTCATTTTCACCAGGCTGACTCAGGATGTTGGGATGCAGGAGGGGGTGAGGGCTCTGGCTGGGGATGCAGGCTCTGGGGTGGGGCTAGGGATGAAGCGCACCACTTCCTGCAGCTCCCATTGCTGGGAACAGCGAACCACGGCCACTGGGAGCTGAAGGGCTCCGTGCCCATGAAAGCTCCAGGTAAACAAAATGTCCAGGCCCACTTGTGGCTTACCCTAATTGGCTAGGAGCCAAAGTTTGCCAACCCCTGAAATATAGGGTCGGCTTATGAAAGGGTCATACAGTTTTTGCTATTTTTACCTAACCATCTTGGGTGGGGTGGGTCAGCTTATAAACAAACGGGCTAATGGACGAGTATATACAGTTATAATTTAACAGTCAGACACACAATCAGGCACAGCACTGGAGGGGGAGGGGGATTTGTGGGGGCTGTAGACACCCCAAAATTTGTGTTAGGCCCCCCATAGCTGCCCCTCCCAGTGCAAAAGGTCAAACGTTACGCAGTAGTAAGGATGGCATGGTATGGCATTGCCACCCCTACTTCTGCAGCTCTGTGCTGCTGCTGGCGGCAGCGCTGCCTTCAGAGCTGGGTGCCCGGCCAGCAGCTGCTGCTTTCCAGCCTCCCAGCTCTGAATGCAGAGCCTGCTGCCAGCAGTAGCAAAGAAGTAAGGATGGCAATTTGGCACTAAGTCTGCCATGAAAAGTGATATTGACAAAGTTTCTTTGCCCCCCCACCCCGCCACTCTTAAACAGTAACTATATTGTGATCTGTGTCAGCCCACCTACCCGCTAGGGGGCGGTGGGGGGGCTACGAGGTCACTGGCCGGCCTGGGTCACGCCTCCGTCAGCAGGGAATTAGCGGCAGGACGGCCGCCAGCCAGAGTCAGTAGCGCGCCCCTCAGGCAGGGGGGAGCGCCGGCACAGGTCAGTAGCGCGCCCCTCAGGCAGGGGAGCGCCGGCAGAAGTTAGTAGCGCGCCCCTCAGGCAGGGGAGCGCCGGCAAAGGTCCCGGCGTGGCTCGGCCGGGTAGGGGAACGCAAGCCCACCCTACACCACTGCATTCCAGCCCAGGGCCCTGACAGTAGCAAGACGAGGGTCCTGCCACTGGATCAGTGGGGCCCTTCCACAATACAGACTCACCACGGTGCAGCTCTGTCCCTGGGCTACTTCCTACCCGATCGCTCGTCCGAACCCCTCTGGTCCCGCCAAGGCATCGGGGTAGTCCGCTGTTGGCAGCTCCAGCTCCCCCTCAGGTTCAGGCTCCTCCAGCTCCTCCCAGTCCTCGGCTGCTGGCAGCTCCAGCTCCCCCTCCGGCTCCTCCAGTTCCTCTGGGTACTCGGCAGCGGGCAGTCCTGGCAGCCCCAGTCCGTCCTCCAGGTGAGGTTTCCACTGGTCCAGGGCCTCCCCTGGCATGGCAGCAGGCTCTGAAGGGAGCAGCCCACAGTCTGCGTCTGCTTCCCTCCCTGGTGCTGCCCTAACTAAGCTAAGGACCCCGCCCTTTATACTTCCTGTTCCACCCCTCCCCTTCCGGGGGGTGGAGCGAGCTTGGGCTGGCCCCGCCCACTCAGGCTGAGAGACAGGCCCTTTATCCTCAGGTTCGGAGGGCAGCCACCCTGGCATCCTACATATATAAAAAAATAATTTTTCTTCTTATAACAATAAATCAATAAAAATGTGTTTTGGTCTTAATTTAAAAGTGGTGTGAAAAAGTAAATTCATTTTAAACAATAGGGTTATAAATTTAACATTTAAAATAGTGTGAAATATAAAATTGTGTTTTTAATTTATAAGGGGGAGAAGGGGGTCACACTCAGAGGCTTACTGTCTGAAAGGGGTGGCCAATACAAAAAGTTTGAGAATCACTAGAGTTAGACTCATTGCGTATATCTACACTGCAATTAAAAACCCTCAGCTGGATCAGGTTAGCTGACTCAGGCTCACAGAGTTTGTGCTAAGGGGCTGTTTAATTGCAGTGTAGACTTCTGGGCTTCTCCAGCCCAAGCCTGAACATCTATACCACAATTAAACAGTCCAAGCCCTGCGAGCCCAAGTCACCTGACCCAAGCCAGCCTCAGGTGTGTAATTGCAGTGTAGATATACCCATTCATAGAATCATAGAATATCAGGGTTGGAAGGGACCTCAAGAGGGTCATCTAGTCCAACCCCCTGCTCAAAGCAGGACCAATTCCCAACTTAATCATCCCAGCCAGGGCTTTGTCAAGCCGGGCCTTAAAAACCTCCAAGGACGGAGACTCCACCACCTCCCTAGGTAACGCATTCCAGTGCTTCACCACCCTCCTAGTGAAATAGTGTTTCCTAATATCCAACCTGGACCTCCCCCACTGCAACTTGAGACCATTGCTCCTTGTTCTGTCATCTGCCACCACTGAGAACAGCTGAGCTCCATCCTCTTTGGAACCCCCCTTCAGGTAGTTGAAGGCTGCTATCAAATCCCCCCGCATTCTTCTCTTCTGGAGACTAAACAATCCCAGTTCCCTCAGCCTCTCCTCATAAGTCATGTGCTCCAGACCCCTAATCATTTTTGTTGCCCTCCGTTGGACTCTTTCCAATTTTTCCACAACCTTCTTGTAGTGTGGGGCCCAAAACTGGACACAGTATTCCAGATGAGGCCTCACCAATGTCGAATAAAGGGGAACGATCACGTTCCTCCATCTGCTGGCAATGCCCCTACTTATACAGCCCAAAATGCCATTAGCCTTCTTGGCAACAAGAGCACACTGTTGACTCATATCCAGCTTCTCGTCCACTGTGACCCCTAGGTCCTTTTCTGCAGAACTGCTACCTAGCCATTCGGTCCCTAGTCTGTAGCAGTGCATGGGATTCAGCCATGATGGTTTGCAGTCGCAGGCCTTGTGTTTGTGGGGGAGTGTTTGAAAACTGTTTTCTCCCCCTGACATTCAAACAGGGTGTCATCAAGCACTTAGTGCTTGTCTAGAGTAGGATGGAAGGGGTAATTTTTAAAATGTGTTCACTAATATGTTTTAACTAACATATTTTAAAATCCCAGTAGAAACAGGGTGAGTTAAAACGTGTGTTAGCTGGTCAAGTTGAACCTTAGGCAGAGCCTAAGTGGTAACATATGAAAATACAAATCACCCATTAGGGTACAGCATATATAGCATATTTTTTTTTCAAGCTATTTGCTAAGACTACAGCATAAAGTTTTGCATCTTGATTTAATAAGGACATGGTCCCATAAAACACACCATTGGATGAATCCTTACCAGATTTTGGAATAACAATGATTTGTACTTCTCCCCAAGTATCTGAGATCTTTTATTCCTTTGATATTTTATTGATGAGATTTGTCAATTGTTGTATTAATTGCACCCTAAAAACTGTATAGAAGTCTGGAGGAAATCCAACAGGGCCAGGACATTTACAGTTTTTAAGGGACTTAACCTCCAGGACTTCCTTTGGTTGAATATCTTCCTCAAGGAATTGTGGGTTTGGGTGATCTAGTTTTGGTTTGTCAGCTTTAGCTAAATATTCCTTTATTAACTTATGGTCAGCTGACTCTAGGGAGTATAGACATTTGCAAAAGTGTGTCACATTTATCTTTTGGGCCAGTTGCAAATTCATTTGGTGCTTTCCAGACTGGAAGTATAGTTTTATTTTCTTTTAAATTTTTCAATCTCTTAGCTAGTATCTATCACTTTTTTGTTACCTTTTTCATAATGTAATTGTTCTGTGTATCTGATTGAAAAGAAGGAGTAGTCTCTTTCCTTTGGATTAAGATACTTCCAGGAATCACATAAATCTTGATTATTCATTAGAGAGATTAATTCTGTGCCCGATTTTCTATCAGTTGTTATACTGATCTACTTAACCTTGGGCCTGGAACACAATTATAATTGCCTCCAATCTTAATAATATCTCCATCTCTAAAATCTTATAATATCTGAGAGAATTTTTCTAGAAAAAGGCATTTGACCTTGATTAAGGGTATAAATACTTCCTAATCTTAGCATTTTATCACCAATTGTGCCTCTAACTAGTAGACATATGCCTTCATTATCTAAATATTTATCCTTGAATTGGAAAAAAAATGTTACTTCTCTGTTATTTGATGTTACCGAAGAAATATAAGGAGTGTGAAACCAGCTCCCTTTTCAGAGTAGCAGCCGTGTTAGTCTGTATCCGCAAAAAGAAGAACAGGAGTACTTGTGGCACCTTAGAGACTAACAAATTTATTAGAGCATATGCATCCGAAGAAGTGGGCTGTAGTCCACGAAAACTTATGCTCTAATAAATTTGTTAGTCTCTAAGGTGCCACAAGTACTCCTGTTCTTCTTTTTGCAGCTCCCTTTTGTATTTATTATGTTCCTCCTTAATGTGCATTTCTTGTAGAAAGCATGCATCTGGGGTTTCAGCTTTGATCATTTGAAAAGCTTTTTTTCCTTTTAAACCACTGT
Source organism: Malaclemys terrapin pileata (assembly GCF_027887155.1). Classification (NCBI taxonomy): domain Eukaryota; kingdom Metazoa; phylum Chordata; order Testudines; family Emydidae; genus Malaclemys; species Malaclemys terrapin. Next base: position 97,666,641 of record NC_071510.1, on the reverse strand, counting down.
TAAGACCACTGGTATTTATGGTATAGAACGTAATTGAATTAGCCTTCATAAAAGAGATGTAAATTGTTAGCTGGTATATAAGATTGTATAAAGAAAAAGTAAAGCCAAATATCCTTTAAAGCTCTAATTCTAATTATTGGATTTTTTTACCCCTGTCTGATTATTTTACAGTAATATTTTTTAACTGAAAGTGTATGTGTGACACCGGTAGGTCTCTCCACTTACTTAAGCCAAAAATATTATTCAGCATGAAATATCCATTTTCATTTGCTAATCTAAAACTTTGTTTGGATCTGAAGATTTTTATTGTAACCACCCTTACTCAACTTTCCTCTCCCATGATAACTTTTTTAACTTTATCTCGCCTCCACCTGTTCCTTTGAGACTAGGTACCAACCAGCCTGTCCACTCCTCCCTCCATTCTACAGTAATGTAAAATTAACACACTCTGCATAAATATCAAGTTAAACATTAGAACATTATTCTTAGTTTTCCCAATCCCTTCTTCTCCCCGCCGCAAAAAAGAAAATCCCTCAAGCCTCCAAAAACCAGGAAAAAAAGAGAAACCCCCAAACCCTTCCCCTTTTACAATGTGGAGATTCACCAAAATCCTAGCTGGATCCAGCTAACCTGCCCAGTCCTCCGGTACAGTGAACTCCCTTTGGGGGGACCTCGACATCCACCGCACTTGGAGCTGGGGCACTGTTATCTAGAAGGACCAATATCAGGGAGGGAGACACTAACTAAGTTCTATGTATCAGCCCCCTTCTCCATTTAAGTCCTATATTTAGCATGCAGTTGCACAGCTTCCTTCCTCCCCCAAATCAGACAGCAAGCACATATTTGTAATTCTTGTTTCCATTCCCCATTATATTCTGGTATTTAAATAATATCCTGATCAGGTAGTTTAGAGTTCTTCATAAGCCAAGTGGATACGCTACTTGGTTTCTCACTCTCTCATTACTTTCCTTTCTCTTTTTTCAGATTCATCTTGGATGTCCATCTCCTGATTAATCCATTTCTTGACTTTACTGTTCCTATTTTCTGGTGATCTCTTTCTTCTATGTTTTACTAATTGCCAGTCGTCATTTTGGCTTGCTGATGTCTGGGTCTTCATGGGAGTCTGGGCTGCCTTCTGTTAGTTTTACCTTTCCAAAGGTTCTAATCCTGTCTCTTTTTCCCCCTCTTATATCATATGTCTGTCCCTTCGGGTGAAGAGGTGCTTAAAAGTGAACCCAATCTGTAGCTTATGAACTTCCCTTAAAGCTGCTTTGACTTCAGCTAGTTCTTTTATTTTTGTTAGAGTGGTGGTTGCCAAGTCTTGGGAGATCAATACTTTATGACCCCCTAGCATTATTACAGGAAGATCTCTGGCTCTCCTTAAAATTTGTTCCTGTTGCACAAAATAATGAAGTCACCAAAAACATGTCTCTTGGTCTGTTGGAATGTAATGGGGGAGCACTCAGGGCTCTGTGAGCTCTGTCTGCCTCAATCTCTCTGTCTTCTCCTGGCTATAAGAAGAGACATACTGCCTGGTTTAGGAATTGCACTGAATCCCCTTTCTTCACTCCTTCAGATTGACCCCTAATCCTTAGGTCCTCTACTCTCACGTTTCCCCATGTCTTCCACATTCTCTGCCAGATCTTGCTCTCCTTTTTTCTGGGATCTGAATTCCATTCTGTAGCAGAGCCATTGCCTCCACTCGCTCCCCCATGCCTGTTTCCAGACCAGTCACTCCCACCCATTTCAATGAGATCAGCCTTAATTTCATCCACTGTGGCATCTTGGGAGGATTTTAGGGATCTAATATTGGAAATTAGCTCACCAAAATCTTCTTTAGTGACAGAAACCCCTCTCTCTCCTGCTCCCTTCTTCCCCTGACGGACCTGCCATCTTGGATTTTTCCAGCTCACCTTGTTCTGGGGTCTCACAGCTGTGTGAATTCCTTTTCTGGAAATAATTGTTCAGATTGGTCTCTGTGAAGTGACTATCTAAGAAGTCGGAGAGACTTTTTGGGAAGTCATGGGGGGCCCAGAGAACAGCGATGTTTGGGGATTGTGCCAGTTTTAACCCACAGCAAAAGGCCCAAACAGCCATTCAGCTCCTGTGATGTCACTTCCCTCTCCCTTATTGTTTTCTTAAATTACAGGCATACAGACACGTTTTTAGCCCTAATGATTTCAGAAAAAAAGCTTGAAAACATGAATCTTAAAACCTCAAAAAACATGTAACCTCTCCAAAATGTATTATTTAAAAAAATCTCATGATTCGTGGGGCAGGGGGGACGTCTGATGTGATTTTTGAATGCTTGGGGTTGATATTACTGCTTACATTCAGGATGTTTAATGAACAACACTTGCCTCAGTGAGTCAGCAGAAATTAACTTGCAACTTCCTGCAGAATTCCACCTTCTGCTGACAGGTTGAGGCAACGGGACAATGCTGCCACCCTGTGACAGGCAGTAATATGAGATTAAAAAGACTGGTGTTACTCCGCTGTTTCCTGCTCCTGATGCCAGCTGTTGTCCCAAAGGGAGTCAATTCCAACAATTTCCCACGCAGCAAAGTGCTTCAGTTGTAGCTCACAGGTTGTCTGGAGGGACTCAAAACAAAATACATTACAGTTTAATTGTTTAACTCTTATTTCCCTGGTTGATGCTAATCTATATCACCATTGCCTATATCACTTAACAGTGTGATCAGGGCAAACACCATCTGACAAATCTAATTTCAAATCTCTAAAAATAATGCCATGACTGCAGGGCCAGCCCACAACATTTTGGCACCTGAGGCGGGGAGCTCAAATGACGCCCCCATGCCCCCTCGCTTGGCCAAAACTTTGAAAGGTCTCAATTCTGCCTTCTTCCTGTTCTACTCCTCTCGTGGTACTGCTCTGCTACCTACCCCAATAAAGGAGAACTAACAACTTAAAATGCCTTGTTCAAAAATTTTAAGTAACACTTAACGTTCAAATGCCTGAACAGCAAATGTAACTTTTCTTGTCTGCATAGTAAACACTGGCATTTTTATCTGTTTGAATAATCAAAGTGGTGCTTTCCGTGCTTTCTTGGTTGAAAAGATTTGAACTGCTTCCTGAAGCTCCACAGTCTGGGCCAGCTCATGCTCTACTGAGATGGTTGCAAGGACGACCAGCCTCTCCTGTGGCATTGTGGAGTGTAGATGTGTTTTTGTTAACTTCAGCTTGAAGAAGCTGCGTTCTCCACTGGCAACTGTTACAGGAAGTGTTAGAAGTATGCGCAGAGCAACAAAAGCATTTGGAAAGAGGGTGGTCTTCTTATTTGTGCACATATATTCCTTTGGAGTTGATCCTACTGAAATGTATCTTGAAAGGGCTTTCAGTTCATCACCTAAATCACTCGCATCAATATCGCTCATGTCATCATGTGTCAACACTGTCTCTAGTGCCCTGCATTGCTGGTGTAGGTCTTCTTCAGGTATAGTGAAGAGTTTTGGAATAACATACAACATCCCAAATATACCGCTGTGTTCCTTGAGCTGCATGAAATGTTCTTCAACTGACTGTATTGCACAATCTAGCACCTGGTTAAAGAATTCAACTTTGAATTGTTATTTGGGGTCTCTTATGGGATTATCCCGTGCCTTGTAATCAAAATGTCTTCTTCTTCAGTGACTCTTGTATTCTTGAATGGGAGGGAAAACACCTTCAGTGTGAAGTTCCTCTGCCAACTTCTGTGCACTCTTCAGAACGTTTTGAAATTCCTCATCTGACCAGTAAGACTGTAGGTATGACTTTGCTTTGTCCAGTTGTTCCATTGCTCCAGATATATCAAGGTCAACACCTTGGAGTCTCTTGCTTACAAAATTTATTTCAAACAGTATGTCATGCCACAACACTAAGCCACACAGAAATTTGAAGTTATGTATGTTTCTGCTGATTCCATTTCCCTCTGCCACTGTTCTCCCATGAACAGTTCCTGTCATAGCATTATCCTCCGTAAAGGCAACTATGGCATCATTTATCTTCCCAATTTGGTGTTTGATAGGCTTTATCAAACTCAACTTTCCCATCATGTGGCACTCAGTGGTTTCTTTGTCAGAGAGGATGTTCCCAGATGTTGCTTCAAAATTTGCTATCGATGAGTTGATGCAGAGAAAAATACATAATGCTTTGAATTACATTAAAAAATTCAGCAGCCTCCCTAGAAGCTGATGCTGCATCACTGACCACCAAGTTCAATGAATGAGAACTGCATGGGACAAAAAAGGCTTGAGGATTTAACTCTTGGATCCCTGTCTGCACTCCTCTGTTCTTTCCTCTCATGTTGGCACCATTATCGTAGCCCTGACCTCTCATGTCAGCTATCACAATTCCCGTATCTTCCAGCTTTTTAAGAAGCACATTTGTCATACCAGCTCCTGTAGTATCATCAATGTCAATAACTTCTAGAAAATGCTCTCTGACAGTCACCATTGCAGGGACATTTTCACTAGGTTCTGTTGTTGTTACAAAACGCACCATTAAAGTCATTTGTGCTGTGTGGCTGATGTCAGGTGTGCAGTCCAGAATAACAGCGTAATATCTTGCTGATTTCAGATCTGCCACAATCTTCTGCTTGACTTCTGTTGCTAGTAACTGTATGATCTCATTTTGAATTGTTTTTCCAAGGTAGTGGTGTGTGTATATTTCTTGGGTGGTGACTCTTCTTAGATGCTCCTGGAGTACAGCATCAAACTCAGCCATCAGCTCCACAATTTTAAGGAAGTTTCCATTGTTTGGCACATACAGCTGATCTGAAGTGCCACGCAGTGCTAGGTTTTGGGTAACAAGCATTCTCACAATGGCAATGAGCCTTTTCAGAACATTTTGCCAGTAAAGAGACTCTGATGCAATCTTCTCTTGATGCTGATCATCTATGGTGGCCTTTAACCTTAGTCTCATCTCAGGCTCTTTCCACCTATGGTGGTGATTTGCTGCCTTCCCATGGCATGCCAGATTTCTAGCTAGATTTTTCCAGTCCTTTGTTCCTGTAGAACCCAATGTGGCTGGAACATTAGACTGGAAGAGTTTGCAACAAAAACTGTATGCAGCATTCTGGGTTTTTGAGTACATAAGCCATGGCCTCTCCACTTTGTCACCACTGGGGGTTTCATGCCAGTAATGTGTTGGATGGAAACTTCTATTTTCATTGACTTTGGGGAATATTAAGTTTTTCACTTGCTGTGGCCCATGCAGTACAAGGAAGTCCCTCAGGCTACTGCTCAAGTGGAACCACAGTCCTGGATCATCTAGACTTAAGGAACTAAACTCAGCAACCATTGTTTCTTGCGCCTCCACCACACTCTTCTCTGATCTACACTTTTCTTCAGGAATGTGCATGGTTACATCCATTTGAGATGGAGATATGGATGCTGCAGTAGCTGCCAGGTCACCTGCACTCTGACTAACTGGAATATCAGGCATCTCCTCACCACTCACATCCTCACTGGGGCTGGAAGGCTCAAAGTGAATATTTGTATCTATGTATCTCAGGAGAGCTCCTTCCTGTTTAAATAGAAAAGCTTTCTTTCTTTTTCTGAATGCTGCCCCAGAGGGGTGTTTTCTTCTTTCACTCATGACTGCTGTTCTGTGCCAGCTATAGTGGCTCTCAACACTCAATTGAAGGGGACAAATAAGCAGGCTGGTAGCAGGGCCTGAGTGAGGGAAGGTATCAGCGTCTTAAGGGCCTAACTGGCTTCTACTACTTCAGTTGACTGCTTGTTCTCCTCAAGTGGGTTCAGGGAAGCAGCAGGAAACAGGAAGCTCCCTGAGAAGCTGGTGTTAATCAGTCCAGGCTCCTGGGGGTGCTAGAGAGATACATAAGAGGCTCCTCCTCCTCTCTCTCCATGCAACTCCTGCTGCTTTCTGTTATTCCCTCTCACCTTCTCTCCTGCCTGCCTGTTATGTCTCTTGTGCCCTCCTTCCTCCAGCACAACACTCCACCATCTCTGTGCATTTAGAGCAGAGAGAATGCATATGCACCAGCAGCAGACACAATTTTCTACACTCTGGGTACTAGTGGGCGCCCCCCTCCCCACACACACACAGTCTGGCACCTGAGGCAGCTGCCTCAGTTCGCCTCATGGTAAGATCTGCCCTGCATGAATATGCAGAGAAGAAATATCCACAAATATCTAGGGTCAAAATTTCAAACTTCATTTGTGCCTGGAGAAAGTGCACAGTCAAACAGGGAAATTGTACTTCCAAACAAGTATTGGTGCAAGGAAATGTTACAACTGCATGTTCCATACTACATTTTGGAGTGTTCAAACATAGTACCGAGTCTGGCCTGATAATAGAATAGGCAACCGTGATTTTAAGAGAACAAATCACGATGAACAAATGTTGACTCAAATTTCAAAATTAGCATGTAATGGAATGCAACAAATGTAATCTATCTTGATTTTAATAAAACATTTGTTACCATGTCTGTCTCATTAAAATCTTCCCAACAAAATTCAAATTAACTTAGATAAGAGCTTTGTCGCACAGATTGTAAACTGGCTGGATCATGAACAAAATGTAACAATAAATAGTACGATATCAAGGGTGGACTAAGATGTCTAGTGGGGTTCTTCAGGGATTAAGGTTAAATATAATTTTAATAACATCTTTGTTAATGAATTGGAAAAGGAGTTACAGAATATGTTAAATTTGCAGATGAACCTAAATAGGGAGGAGTGATGAAGAGAAGTGATAAGGAAATGATACAGAAGGAACTGGCAAGATCAGAAATAGTAGAGGAGATGGCAAAATTAGCTTAAACCTGGAAAAATGAAAGCTAAAACATGTGGGGAAATATAATCCAAAACACAAATATACTAGAAGTTGGAGAGACTTGAAAAGCATTCCTGGCAAAACAGCCTAATGAGAGTAGGGGACAGCAAATGTGAGGTGAATTTTATATGATATGGCAACAAAAAGTCAGTGTGAATCCTAAATCCTGGAGAAGCTACATTCCTTTGATTAGATACTCCCTAGAATATTACATTGAGTTCTGAACATCCCGTTGCCAGAAAGTTCTTGGCAATGGGGAAAGTGTACAGAGCCGAAAAACAAATAAGAATAAAACATTTGGATAGGCTGACATAATTTATTTTAGAAGGTGTAAAACACTAACTCTGTATGACTTGGCTAAATCACAGTTACAGCGTGGGGGCAGTTATAGGTGAAAATAACTTCATTGCCGGGAGCCCATTAAAGCCCCTTAAATCTCTGTGGTACTTCTGTGTGAGGCTGGAGGTAGAGCCTCTGTGCACCCTTGCACATAGTGGCGGGACTGTGCACTAGGACGAAAAAGGCCAGTGCTAAGGGAGGGGAGGCCATTGGTAGTGAACAAAGAAAGGGAATCACTGAATCCAATTTTGTGTGACCAGAAGCACATGCATAGCTGGAACTCTGTCCCCTTCTTAGCTCCCTGCACAAAGCCCACATCCTTGGGCTTTGTGCAAGGCAGAGTGAATTTCATTCAGCAAAGTAAAAGTAATGTGCAGTTATTGAATAGTTTTAAACAGGTTTTTTATTTCAAAATAACAGACAATTTGATTAAAATAATGTGTCCCATGATTTTGGGCAGTTTTTAAACTATACATGCACAACTTTTATATGTTTTTCATAACCAGATCATGGCTTTTATATAAATGACTATTACAAACCAGGAGCTGTAATCACAATGCACTACTGATGCTTTATGCTTCATCTTCGTATAATTGCTGGCCTCTCAGAGCAGCAGTGTTATTTTAACTACCGGTAGTTAGTTTAGCAAGTCTTGAATCTCAGATCTGTGTGATATTTAACCTCTTCATGCTCAAAACTCTTTGATTTGAGTATGTGTTTTCCATACGTAGAGAGAGACCATATACTTTCAGAATAACCTTTGTTTTATATTGAGAGGATAACAGCATGAAAGAACAAAAGTAAGGTCTTCATGAGAGAGCCCACGATGAGTGTATGTGTTTGTGGGTATCTTCTGTATCTGCTATGGACAGTAGTATATTCCTTATAAATTTAAAGGAGTACACTGAAAACAGATACAACAACTGCTTAGGTAAATACAACAAGGCTCCTTTTGACATTACTTTACTACTGTGTTTTTCGGTTGTATTGTTCAGACTTCCAAAGACAGTTTCTGCAATCAATGTAAACTGATGATTAACAGGATCATTTATGTTGTGGCATCTGGAGAATTAAACAACAGGGAAAGTCAAAAGATGTGCAAGAACAAACTGTATTTTAGTCTCAATGTTTTCCATGAATATTATTTTAATCATAAACACTTCTATTCCCTCTCCTTCCAAACCCTAATCTTTGATGATTATGCATGCTGTGCATGTGTAGTAGTAGCTTTGAAGGATCATAATTTAACAGCAAGTTTCTCAGTAGGGCGAAGATTAAAATGTACTGCCTTTTGGTCTTCTAGTGAGTTGCTAAATCACTTTGCATGGTATGACACAGCTCATAGCCTTGTGCTTGACATAAAAACTCTCCATTAACATGTATTGTTACTATGCCCCACTGTGAAAAATGTGTTAAATTAGTTGGACTACACATAAGTAATCCTTACGGTTTATGGCCAGTGCTTTACCTTGTTCCAAGATAGAATTTTGTGTTTCTTCAAGTCAGATAAATATTTATAATTTTAATTGGTACATTTTTATCACTATATAAAATGTATATATGAAGCAGATTGGACATCTCTTACCCATTGATATTGAGCAAATTACTCATTGTTTTCCCCCAAAATATCTATATAAACAGTTAAAGTCCACCAACCAGTAAGGCTAAAAGAAAAGAAACGATGGTAATAATGCAAAACAGAAAAGGAATGAAATGCTGTTGACTTTGGCAGATAATTTACTAACTATTATTAATTATATTAACATCTGAGTTGATTCACACCTGCGGTCAAGGCCCACATAACCCTGAGGGGATCACAGAGTTTTATATTATAGTTCATAGGCACCTTCCTCTATATTATAGAGGAGCAGCCTACAGAGTCCAGAGAAAGGAAGCTCAGATCACATCAATAGTAGTCCCATGCCTTTGTATTAGTCTTGTTTAAATGCCAGCTGTAAAGTGCTGACCACACAAGATGAAGAACACTACCGTGTCCCTATCCTGATGGTCTTCCAGTCTAAACAAACTGCCATCACAAATCAGACACAAAATGTGTAGTGGGGAATAGAGAATGGAATATAGGCCTATCTTAGAGCATAGGCATTTTTCTATTGTAAGGCATGGTGACAGCATTTTGAGTGATAAATGTTAGTACTGGTGGTGCACAACAGGGTTCATGCTAGTGCTATATTGGATAGGGAAAGAGTTTCACGTATAGGTGAAAGCAGGGAAGAAGGCAGGAACCACAAGAGTGTTCCAAGTATACAGCAGATGAGAGCATCTGCAGTATGATCCATTTTATGCAAATTAGGAGTGGCAGCAGGCTGCTGAATAGTTGCTCCTAATTCCAACTATAAAACATACATATTAATTATCTTTTTCAGCATAATGGTCTTTAGCCCACATTTCACATTTTCAGTAGCATATATCAGCCACCCTGTGAGTTAGCACTTGAGTATCACAAAAGATTCCTCATCTGAATATTGCAGATTTTCAGTACATTTATTCAAAAACCTATTATACAGGCACGGTGCAAAATGAAGCTGAATTGTAAATTCTTAACAAAATTGCTTGTATGGTATTAGATTAGAATAAAATTTGATATAAAATAGTATTCATTGTGGGAAAGAAATAGTCCATAAAAGCAGTGACATATAATTTCCTGGAGGAAAACAATGGCTTGTGTGGGAGTTAAAATTGAAAAACATACTGTGTCACTAACTTTGGGGAGAAATGCCTTAACATAATATAGTTGTTTTTAAAATTGAAAGACTTGAAATTCCCAGGTAAGATTGTAATTAAAAAAAAATCAAACATTTGAATACAAGGAAATGCACTGTTAACATCACCTGAACAGTTAGAGGCTACACTTCCATTCCCCTTTCCATCCTGCACAGCTGTGAAATATAGAAACTGTTTCTGCTTTTTGACCCGCATGGCTAGTCAGAGTTTGGGGACCTGAGGATCTTCTCGCTGAAAGTAGAAATTGATGGTGTCTGGTATTTTCCTTGATGCAATCTTGTTTATTTACAAGTGATGTATAACGTCCTGCTTTCCTGAATGCAGCAGGAATCAAGGACAAAAGGAGACATTTCTTAACTTACAGCCCCAAGCCTCTTTAGCCAACAGTCCCAAAAGCTCACTCTCTCACTCTTTCCAGGGTCACAATGTGCTTGGCTTTTTTGCTTTTTGCCTCTGCCTCTCTCTCTGTTCTGTTTGTTTTCAGTTTCTGTGACATCTGCTTTCCCCCCCCCCCCCCCCCCCCCGCAACAATACTCAGAAAAAAAAATGCTCTACCTACACAATCCAAACCTCCTCAGTGGGCTCTATTCAGCCTTATTTTGCAGTTTGTGGTGTAAGTGATGCAAGATATTGGGAAGCTTCTAAAAACATAAAATAATCTATCTCATAAAACACTTTCTCTGAATGGCCTTTGACTTTCTAGTAAGATTCATACAATCCTATGTGAAGATTTCAAACAGATGGGTTTAGTTTTGGTGAAGTTCAAGTGTGGAAAGCCGTTATTGCAGAATCCTTAAGTCCAGATCTGGGACATGAAAGTTTTGCTTCTCGGATCCCATTGTGGGCTATAGGCAAAAGTTGAGAACATGAGAGAAAATCCAGGAAAGAAGAAGGGAAAGAGAAGCTGAGAGGAATGGAGAAGGGGCTTTAAAGATGTGTAGGGGATGGCCAGAAGGTGGAGGAGAAATGGGTTAAAAGAGATCCCAGAGAAGGCAAAGAGAAATTGGGAGGCTGATGAAGGGGAAGAAAGAGGCCCAGGAAAAGGCTGAGAGACAGAGAAATATGGAGGCCAGAGAAAAGGGGAAGGTCAAGAGAATGTGATGGGTTGGACCCACCGTTCATGATGACACCTGATGTGCTGGGGTCACACTGGTTCCACCTGTTTCACCAGCCTAGGTTTCCTCATCCTGTCCTAGCTGTGCTAGGCCCTGAAGCCTTCTCCAGCACACAGGTAGGGACACCCCCAGCTGCAAATGGACACAGAGACACTGACATCAGCTCTGTGTGGGAGGAATTAGCTTGAGGGTTCACCCAGCACTCATGTGCACTCCCCCTTTGGGGAGTAAATCCAAAATAATATTGTCTTGCGCTGTATAGAAAGATCTGCACAGTGCAAGCTCATAAAAATTTGCCCTCTCCCTCAATGTGGAGAGAGATATGCACAGCTTTTTACCCACCCCGAGAAATGAAAAGCACAAACTGGGTTTTGAAATGAACAAGAAATAAGTTTATTAACTACAAAGGGTAAATTTTAAGTGATTATAAGGAATAGTAAACATAAAAAAGGAGATTACTGAGCAAATAAAACAAACACACAAACTGAGCTTAATACACTCAAGAAACAGGTTACAAAATGTAATTTCTCACCCTAAATGTTGTTTTAGGCAAGTTGCAGGGTTTCTGTAGCTTAGAGGTCCAGTTATTTCTCTTTACAGACTAGATCCTTGTCTTAGACTGGACTCAACCCTGCCTTTCCCTTCAGGTGTTTTTAGCAATCTTCCTTCCTGGGCAGGCAATGGAGGAGAATCTAGATTGCCTTGCTTCCCAGCCTTAAATAGAATTTACATAAGGCAGGAAGCCTTTGTTTCCAGTGGAAAAGTACCAGCAGTGTCCAAGGTGGTATTTTGTACCAGGTGACATTATCACATGACCTTGCAGTGTCAGGGCAACCATGAGACAAGGTTTATTTGCAAGGTCCACAGGAAGGACCTCCTGGGAAGATGGGGGATCCATATCTTCGAAGCCTCATTGTCTTTTCGGAATGGCCCATTAAGGCTGATTGCTTACTCTCTGGTGGGTGTTTCCCAAGCACATACCCACACAGTTGTAATTGTTACATAGACAATATTCCTAACTTTAGATACAGAAATGATACATACATACTAATTGGATAAATACATTCAGTAAATCATAACTAAGGCTACGATTTAGTCACGGGTATTTTTAGTAAAAGTCATGGACAGATAACAGGCAATAAACAAACATTCACAGCCCGTGACCTGTCCATGATTTATACCTGTGTTTAAATGGGGTGTGTGTGGGGGGGGGGGGGGGCACTGGGTGTGTGTTGGGGGGGCTGCTAGTGGAGGGCGCATCGGGGGGGGGTGTTGGGAGAGGGGAGCGCCTTGGGGCCAGCGGCTCCAGCTCCTGGGTGCCACAGACTACAGATGCTCCAGCCTGGGGCTGTGGACACTCCAGCTGGCCGGGAGCCACTGCTTGGTTCTGGGGCCACTCCAGAGCCAGCTGCCTTGGGCAGTCCTGGGGTCAACCACACTGGCCCCTGCAGAAGTCACGGAGGTCGTATAAAGTCATGGAATCCATGACCTCCATGACAGACCCGGAACTCTAATCATAACCTTTTCAATGATACCTCACATAACCCATCTTGTATAAAACATATCTTAGTTATGCCATATTCATATCATAACAATAGTTCTATGAAGAATATGGGGTGTGAGGTCACAAAGAGGTCATACTGAAGAGGCTGCAGCACAAGAAGCAGCTCTGTGCTCAGTAGCAGGACTCACTGGGAGACCTGCAGGAACTTAGGCAGGGAGCTCTTTGGGTTTTGTGAAGCCTGAATATGACCACAAGTGGATGTCCATGCCATGCCCCATATGCTTACTGGAGGACACTGGGTGGAGAGGGTATTTACATGTTTAATAGATGAGAAGAATTGGCTAGAGGGGGAAGAAAATTCACGATGCCTATCCCCCATATCCAAAGTGCCACACAGGACTATATACTTACAACCCATTGAAATGTCTGTTCTACCTGTGTTGTGTTAATTGCACACCCAGATCATTCACAATAGCTAACATTATTGGGCTGGCATATAGCATATACACATACCATATTGGGATAATCAGAGAGCCGTTAATATACTGGCGTGAAAATAGATGTCATTTAGGATGTGACCTTTTTACTTTAATGTTTAGCTTTTTTTTTTCTGAAGGCACTAATCTGTTTCTGAATTGAGAGGTTAGAAGCTAGGGTCACATTTCCTAGCGTGTTGTTACCAAAACAAAATAAATGCATTCGATCAGGAGGTTAGCTTACTGCTACCAGCTGAAAGGATTATAAATATATTTTTATTCTTGTTATCTCAGGACTGGAATGTGGCTTGTGGTGTTCATTTATGAATTTGCTGCCACAGAGGCTTATGGCAGATTTTCCTGATAAGGTTTCCTTTCAGTCTTGTTCACTGGTAAAAATAAAAGAATTTGACTTACAGTAGACCCAGTTTCTACCGTAGTAGGGCAAAGCTGTGATTTTCTGTGTAATGCTCATTTTCTCTTAACTAGTCTGCTAGCAGCAAATGAACCAGAACTTCATTAATGTCACACCTGTCACACAGCTTCTGCATGTTCAATTTATGTGCCTCCCAGGGAAGGTAAAAAATGTAGCCTGTAGTTGGAAGATGCACACAGCAGGACCTTGCACAAGGAAAATAAAGTCTGACAGTAGGAGGTATTGAGTCATTGATATTCTTCAGCTTCTGTCAGTGTGGGTTTATTTCACAACTAAAGTGCATTTTAAACTACATTTGCCCGTTAATTCAGACAGAATTGAGTTTGTGGAATGCTGTTTGACCAACCTGGTCAATATTTATGCATCGAGGCCTGTTGCTGGAAAAATCAGTTTACCGACAACAGAATATTTGGTATATCCCATTTCTATTTCTCCCTCCACTTCTCAGTGGCTCCCATTTCCTTCCCACTCTGTGGTTCTGAAGAAAAAGCATTTTTTTAAATTGTTTTGATTCTTGGCATTCCTCAGCCTCCTCTGCCCCTGTCCATGCTGGTCCACTGTCCCACTGGGGGACTTACTCTGCTGTCTGTAACACACTAGTATTGTCTCCTCCAAGACAGAGTAGAATTGGGACTGACAGAGAAGATTCACTCAGCCTAGTTGAGTGGGACAGGTGGACATCTCAGCACTAAAATCAGCAGTCATTAAATTAACAGTGAAGTGACGCATAGGGAACATGTTAAGAGATTCTAACATGCCCACTCCCCTTTGAATCTTTTATGAGCAGGGCACACTCAAAGTCATTGCGTCTTCTCTTCGTGATGACTATTTAAACCTTTGGATGGAGACAGAGTTTTTATACAAATTTTATTCTGAATTATACATCGGTTCCTGTTAGCTCGGCTCATGGCAGGAGGAACAGAATGTTTGAGCCTGGATATTTTGACTGGTGTTCAAAAGTTGCAAACTTTACGTTTTCTTAGTTAGTAGTTGGAAAATATTTTTTCCAGGGATAATTCTCCAAACTAGTTGTGTTTCTTGGGGCTGTGTAGAGTCCCTGACTGCCACTGAGTTGGGTGCATTCTGGTGAATGGATATTTTTAATGCAGTAGGAATATGGAAATGATCAGAGCCATAAGAAGTTTGGGATTCAAATAAGCATCCAAATATTGGATGTTTACCTGAACCTGCTGCCCAGGATAGTGCTTGCCAACAATCCCATTTTGGCCCAGAGTGGCCAGGTTTTTAACCTCAATCCTAGGTTTTTGTTGTCCCAGGCAGCTCAGCTAACAGATGATTTTAAAAAGATGGATAGCCTCCTGCCATAATGAGTTGTCATGGGAAACAGGTGGGAGGACTGAGGCTACCTTGGCTTTCTGTCTCCTTACTTGGCTGCTCTGCCCCCTGCAGGATGTGAGAGCTAAACATAGAGCAGCCAGAGAGCAGGCAGCATCCAAATGACCACCCAGCCTGAGCACTGACGGGATGGGACTGGGAATAGTTCTGTAGTGCTCCCACCCCCATCCCATCCCAGGGGCTGAGTGGGAGAGAGAAGACCAAAAGGTAAATAGAAAGACCTGGTGAATGCATGGGATTGAAGGACATAAAGTGAGATGTGGGAGGACCCAGGGAGACACTGGGAATCACAAAGGTCTAAAAGACAAAGGAGGACACAGAGGAGGAGTCAGGGTACCTGGGATTACTCACTAGAGAATAGAGGACATGCAGTAGGGTGGCAAAACCTCCAAATCTGCCTCATGTCCAACAGAGAGAACTGAGAAGAATGCTAGAGCCTCCTTCCTCCCCCCACATGAAAAGAAAGTAGGAAACATTCCCCACTGGAGAGAGAGTAGGGGAGATGCCCTATGTCTGTCCAATCACTAGCAGAGAGTGATGCCTCCTGAACGTGCTGCCGGAAGATCAGGTCTTCTGTCCTTTCTTGAAGACATGGGGGAATGGGGCTACTCAGCTTTCTCCCTCACAAAGGCTACTGCACATAAAGGGAGGGAGCTTATTTGGGAACAGGAGTTGGGCCGGGCCTCCACAGGTTCAGATAAACATCCAAACTTGCAGATGCATAATGCTGAGGCTTCAATAATTGAAAGTGTTATAGTAAAGCCAACCTGGGATATACCATAATTCATATAACAATTTTGCAGCAGCTGGCAGCCCATCCAAACTCCTGGCTTTCTGTAGAATTGTTCCTGGGTAGGAGGCAAGAATTGTTAGGAACTCAGCACAGCCTCAGCAGTAGCCTTAGCACATAAATGTTTATTTGGCAGGATACTGCACTCCAGTTAATTGCATACTTCTGTCTGAAACTAGCCCATCAGAAGCCCAGTATGTTCCTGAACTTGCTGAAATAAACAATGTGCATGATCCCCTCTGGAGTATAGTCAGTGGGGACTGACTGCCAACAGTGAATATGATCTACCAAATATTGGGGAGCTTTGGATTCAAAAAACAATGCACGGATTACAGATGTCTATAGAAGGAGTTTGTCATTGTTGACAGATGTATTCTTCTTCGGGTGCTTGCTCATGTCGATTCCATTCTAGGGGTGTGTGTGCGCCCATGTGCACAGTCGTCAGAGATTTTTGCCTTAGCGGTATCCATAGAGTCGTCTGTAGCACCCTCTTGAGTGCCGCGCTGCCAACCCTATGCCATAGGCACTGACTCCATGGGTGCTCCGGGGCTCGAGCACCCACAGGGAAAAATTGATGGGTGCTCTGCACCAACTGGCAGCTCCCCGCCCTGCCCCAGCTCTCCTCCGCTCTGCCTTCTCCCCTGAGCACGCTCCAGCTCCGCTTTCCACCTCCCTCCCAGCCATGTGCCTGCCCCGGGACTTCACAGGGGTACCACTGAGGTCGGACCCCCCAGCCCGGCCAGGAATCTGACTCGGAGGAGCAGCAGGGGACCCCAGCTTCTCCTAGGGCCCTTGTTGCCCGAAGCAGCTCCTGCGGCTAAAGAACAAGCAGGCCAATCAGCACCGTAGACACTGCTCCAGGCGCCAGACTCCGCTTAAGGCCCCAACACCTAAGGGCAATCCAGTCATGGGACTGCCCCATAGGGCAGTGGAGCATCCTTGATCCCTGGACTGCAGGCGTAGATTCCCATCTCCGTGGCCTAGCACCCCAGCAGCACATCTCCGGTCTCCGGTCAGAAGACCCAAGTCCCCAACGCTGTGCTCTCCCCCTACAAGATGTGGGACACTGGAGTTGAGGCACCGGTCCCCGTACCACCAGTACTGGTGAGCTTCCCGCCAAAGATCGCCATGGCTCAGGTCACCATCTCCCAGACGAACTACCAGACATCGGACCCCTCCAGGGCGGGATTGTTCCCTGTTGCGGCACCGGTCTTCATCCCCCCGGTACCGCTCATTGGGCAGGCACCAGTGCTTGCCTGGCTGGTTGCAGACCAGGGTCAATCGGTCGATCAGCAGACTCAATGGCTCCACCTTGGCTGCCGGAATGGCAATGGTTGGAGTCGGACCAGGAGTTCAGTCCCTTGCTAAGGAGGAGTGATTCGCCGCCGACCCGTGAAACTGGCACAGCACCTGTAGCGACGGCATAGCAGCAGGGACAGGGCCCACTCAATGGCCGTATTGGACCCCAGGGGGCGTGCCCATAATGCCAGTCCCATATTCCCACCAGTGCTCCCTGGCTGCCTCAGACTAACTGCTCCCGGCACCGCCGGCACCAGAATCAGAACACAGTACCGGCAGTGCAGTCATCATCATTGTTTCCGGACGAAGCGGCAGCAGGTACTTCCCAAACAGACAGCCCCCATGATGACTTCAAGGAGCACCTGGCCCTCCTTAAAAGGGTGGCTGCCAACTTGAACTTAAAAATTGAGGAGGTCACGGAGGAGTCTGATGACCTCTTCAACATTATATCCTCCTCCACCCCGTCCCAGGTCGTGCTGCCTGTCCACCCAGGAGTTCTTAATCTTGCAAATCGCTGTGCAGACCCCCTCTTAGATTCCTCCTACTTCTAAGAAGGCGGAAAAGAAGTACTACATCCCTGCAAACCTGTTCGAATATCTGTACACACACTCTCCAGCAGCATCACTGGTCGTGTCCCCTGTTAATGAAAGGGACAGGCAGGGCCAAGCAGTGGCACTCCGAAAAACAAAGACACCAAGAGACTGGACTTATTTGGCAGAAAGATTTATTTGATGGCAAGCCTGCAAGTTTGGGTGTCTAACCACCAGGCCCTGTTAGACAGGTACAGTTTTAACCTGTGGGACTCCCTAAACAAATTCAAGGAGGCCCTCCCGCAGGACCGAGCCCAGGAGTTCGCCACTTTAGTGGATGAAGGCACAGCAGTGGCAAAGGGGGCCCTTCAAATGACCCGAGATGCTACTGACTCCGTGGCAGGGTAGTTGCCTCCGCAGTGGCCATGAGGTGCAGCTCCTGGTTGCAGTCCTCCAGGTTATCCCAGGAGATGAAGGCCATTATACAGGACCTCCCGTTTGAGGGGACGGGGCTCTTCTCCAAGCTCACAGACATGAGACTCCATGGCCTTAAAGACTCCTGTGCCACCTTCCGCTCCTTGGGCCTCCATACTCCTTAGCAGGCCAGGAACCGTTCCGCCCTCCACCTCCACAGTCTAGGTCCTGGAGGACTCCCCGGCTGGGCACCTACAGGAGAAAGGATCGAGACAAGGGTCTGAGCGGTGACATCTATCATCTTTCCGTTCGTCTGTTCAGCCTGGACCTTCCAGGAACCAAGGAGGCCAGAAGCAGTACATTTTAAGGGTGTTATTGAGGACAACACCCCAGTCACTTCCCAGGATTCACCCTCCCACTCTTTCCTCGACCGCCTCCACCCCTTCTGTTCAGCCTGATCTCAGCAGACCTCAGACCATTGGGTGCTCAAAGTAATATACTCAGGTTACACCCTGCAGTTCGTGGCACTCAAGGGGGCAATACAGCCTACCCTATGGATACCGCTAAGGCAAAAATCTCTGACTGTGCATGTGGGCGTGCACACACACCGAGAATGGAATGGACATGAGCAACACATCTCGAAGAACAACAGTTACGCAAAGGTAGGTAACGTTTTTTTATAGAAGCAAGTGTCTTCATTTATCAAGTAATCCATATGTGATACAGTGAACAGTACTAGTAGAAATAGTCTTTGTTTTATACATTTTTCTTTTAGAGCATCATGAGAGCACAATTAAGTGGAAATCTGCAAAGTGTGAGAGACTTTGTGGTGGGATGCTAGCAAGAGGTGTGACTAATTTATTTTGTTTTATTTTTGGACGTTCTCATCTAGAGAGGAGTGATCCATTTCATGGAGGAAAATAAGGCTAGGAGTTAAAACTAAACCAAACCAGTACCCACTCAGGGGATCTGCCCATTTAACGGATAGAGGCTTCAAAGCTGCCAAAGGGGGAGGGGGAGTTTCTGTTTATTGCATCCCTGAGACACACAGCTCAAAAATGAAGGCTAGTTCAGAACTTTCTTCTTTTCTCTTGGAATTAGCACTCAGGAGTCACTGGTCCCAGTCCTCCGTTCATACCACTCGGCCTTAATTTCTCTCGTGGCATATGTCTCTTAGTGAAGTGAAAGGCATGTCACACTCTGAATTTATGACTGACTAATGACTGACCAATGATATAGGGTGGTAATTCCCTATCAGTAAGCTAACGTGATCTGTGACAGCTGTGCTTCAAAATACTCAGAAATACTATTCAGAATAAGCACCCAAAACTTGGGGGGTATATCTGAACCTTATCAGACTACCTGAACTTTTATGTGACCTCTTCCAGAATGCCCTCCCTTCCCCTCCCTTGGGCTCCTAGCTTTTTTTTAAAAACCTTTGCCCTCCCTGTGTCCAACCCTCCAACTTCTAGGAGGCTTTGGAGGAAAGGCTTGGCACTCCTTTTTCCTTCAGTGCTGGCATTTTCCCACTGAAAGAAACATCTTGTACCATGCCAGTACCATGCTTGCCCCAAGAATAGCACCCATATGCCAGGGCTCAGACCTGCAGTACATTTCAATAGTTTCTTATTTAAGATGGGAGTGGAGGGAAGACCATAGGTCTCTTCAGTACCCCCCTGAATGAGAATGTACCTACCATAGGAGATAAATACACTAAGGCATTGATGGGTCTTAGGGCTTATTAATGCACAGGTTTCCAAATGTTTCTGTTTGCAAACATCACCATGAGTGGATAAGACTATTCTAGAGAATTTTCATGGGTGCAATAATGACATATTTGGGGATTTGTACCATTTGCTAAGGATAAACCTTATGTGGGTACATTTTCAAAAATGGAATCCCCAAGGCATGCCTGTCCAGATGCTTGTTTCGTCCCAATAATTGCACACACAAATACATACGCAAATGGTTACCTGAGCAAATGATTAGTCATTTGCATGCACAAGCATTTGAAGTAGTGCATGTGCAGCTGTGGAGGGGTCCACTTTTGCACACGGACCAGGTCTCCTGCCTTTTGAAAATTTGGTCCTGCTTTCTAAAGACCAAATCCTTACTCAGGTAAATCTTCCATTGAACTCAGGGAGAGTTTTACCCGAATAAAGATCTTGGGATATTGGCCCATAGCTGGTAATTTCCCATCAGAGGGAATGCTAAATACAGGCATTCTAGCAACTGTTTCAAATGTGGGGTAGTTGAGAATGCACGGTGCTGGTGTCCCAAGGTGTTCTGACTCAATCTCTGTAATGGTATGTTCATAAAAGACATGCTCATTCCCCCTTTGAAAGCTGTGTGTTCGTAAGAGATGAGGTGACAGAAAATGACTCTGTCTAGGCAATGCTGTGATATTATTCCCTGCTTCTGTAAGTGGTACTGTAAGGAAACATATAAAAACATACCACACCCCACTAATCTAAAGAGCCTGCTTGTTATTTTGAGAGATAAGAGTTAAATTTCATTATTTTACAGCAGAAATAGGAAGGATTTGAGCCTTTGAGCAAAACTATATGTGTGTGCGTGCATGCATGTGAGCCTTTCTGGACTATTGTTTTTAAATAATTGTTTATAGTTTTATTGTACACAAAATAGAATTTAACTGCTGTCTTTCTGAAGAGGCAGCTGCCTGCTACAGTATAGCTTCCACACAAATGGCTGACACCACCAAACCGAATGAAAAAAAAAGACTATAGTATTGATAGTGTTCTAAAGTAATAGTCCAAAACAATACAGTAACATTAGTGTGAATTGTAGTGCTTTGAGGTGTTACTGCAGAATACTGTACTATATTTAGAAGAGAAAATAGTGTTGCTTTAGTCAGCATTTCACCAACACTCTTGTCTTGCCAGCAGCTGAATTGCAATACAAGACTTGAGTTGATCACTGGAAAGAATAGATCATTGAACTGCTGCATTAACGTGTGTCTGTGGTGCCCAGACATTAAAAAAATTAAAGCATGTTGTAGATTGTGTGCTACAATGCAACTAGCATATGAAAGATTTGCAGGGTAAATTACTATTGCCATACAGTAGGTCAGTCAGACTGGACAACAATTGCTGTATTCAGCTCGCTGCAAATATCAGCTTTGCCTTTTCATGTCTTCAGTTTTCCTGAGGCTAAAGTTCTTTTCAAGGACAAAACTACATAGTTTGGGTCTGTCAGAAGGCTCTGCCATTTGAAAAGTCATCTATGCAAGGAAGGGGGAAATTTGTGTTTTAATAGATCTTTGTGTTGGCTTTTGTGGTGACTTGTGGATGAAAAGATCTATAGAAGCCATTAGTTGAAATGTATGTCAGAGGAAAACATAATGGTGGTGGCCCTATTAAATTCTTTTGAATCCATTCTCCTATTGATGTGACAGTGTAATGGTGCAGGGGTGGGAGGGAAATTTGCACTGAATACTCCCACAGATAGTCATTTTCACTTCTGCACTACAAAGTCATCTGTGAACAGAAGCAGACCATGTAAGACTAGTGAGAACTTGGGGTCAAATTTTCTTTCTCTGACCCTGTACTGTCATTAGTAAGGACAAGATCTCTTAACTTTTAGCTGAAATAAGAACTCCCTACAACTTCAAAATGAGATCTAGACCAGTCAGATTATCAAAGACTATTAGACTTTTTTTAGTGAGAAGAGCTGTGTTTGTATGCATGGGTTCTCATGTATTAGAAGGCACAATAACACTCTCTTTAATAAAGGGTGTTTCTAATTCTTATGTTCAAAGACACCCAAACCAGTATGTGTGATGCATACACGTGTAAATCAAACAAATGGTTTTACAGTGAAAACATTTTCATTTAGGATTTCAGCCTTGCATATAAATGCATGACTAATTTACTCGTTGACTAGAACTATTTATCTTACTCTCACTATGTTTTATTTTTTAAAATATCTTCCATTTTCCACTGATATATAAAATGCCAATGGGCTTGAACTCATGACTGATCACAAATAAGAGTCACTAATGGGTTGACAATGTCTGAGATTTGAGTTACTGCCATCTGCAAGTTTACCTCGGCAACCACTGTAGCTCTGGTGAAAATTATTAACTGTATTCTGATTAACCACAAATTCCATAAGAACTCAGCATGGTTCCAAAAATACATTTCTGCCAAAACTAATTTATGGTGTCCTATTTTCTAAGCGATAGTATCTTTAAGTATAATATAAATATTAATAAAATTCTGACCTCTATAGACTGTTTTAGTTATAGGACCTGATGCTTAAGACTATGATTTTGTCACAGAGGTCACGGTAGTCATGGAGTCCGTGACTTCCAGAGATTTCCATGACTTCAGCCCTCAGTGGCTGGGAGCTGCAGGGTCCCCCCCGCCACCCCTTCCGAGCTCCGAGCCACTGCAGGCGGTGGGGGTACCCCACAGCTCCCAGAGGCTGTGGGCGGTGGGGCCCCTCCAGGGCAGCGGGGGTACCCTGGAGCTCCAGGGTGCTGTGGGCAGCAGGGGTTCCCAGAGCTCCAAGCCACTGCAGGCAGGGCCGGCTCCAGGCATCAGCTGAGCAAGCTCGTGCTTGGGGTGGCAGATTCAATGGGGTGGCATTCTGCCCAATCCTAGGGCGGCATGGCCGCTTTTTTTGTTTGTTTGTTTGCTGATCCGGCCGCCCTGTAGGAGGCGGCGGCGCGAAGGAGGGGAGCGCCCTGCTAGGAGCGGTCTGCGCGCTCCGTCTGCCCCAGCTGGTGCCAGGTCTGTAGCAAGCCCGGAGCCCTCCCAGCAGGCGGCACGGTAGTCAGGGCCGCGTGGTGAGCGTCCCGCTGAAGCCCTGGCTGTCCCCTTTCTCTCTCTCCCTCCCCCTCCCCCCCGCTAGCACCTGCACCCTGGCTCCAGCCACCCCGCAGGATTTTTTTTTTCCTGCTTTGCCACTCCGGCCATCCTGCAGGTTTTGTTTTTTTTCCTGCTTTGCCACTCGGACCGCACCGCAGGTTGTTTTTTGTTTTTTTGCTTTGCCACTCCGGCCGCGCCGCAGGTTTTTTTGTTTTGCTTTGCCGTTCTGGCTGCCCCGATTTTTTTTTTTTTTTTGCTTGGGGCGGCAAAAAAGCCAGAGCCGGCCCTGAATGCAGGACCCTACAGCTCCAATCTGCAGGCACCAGGGGACCCTGGAGGTCCAAGCCCCACGGGCGGTGGGGTCCTCAAGCTCCGAGCCAGGGCCTCGCAGCTGCCCAGCTGCCACATGAGGTGCGGGGACCCCGCAGCTCTCCTTTTTCTCACAGATATTTTTAGTAAAAGTCACGGACAGATCACAGGCTTCCGTGAATTTTTGTTCATTGCCTGTGACCTGTCCAGGACTTTTATTAAAAATATATCCATGACAAAATCTTAGCCTTACTGATGATACTACATGAAATAGCCATTTGAGAACTTGCTTCCAAAAATGTGTAGTAGAATTCCCATTTTAAAGTAGGAAAAAGCATGGCAGACCAATGAGAACAGTGTGTAAACAAATACTTCAGATCACATATCGTCATTAAATACTTAAATGCCAAATATGTAGGTCTAGATCTTTAGCCCCACTTCATCTGCCTTTTGCTTACTGTGGTGGAGCAAAGTCGCCCTAAAGCCAGCCTAATCAGCCCCTTGAAAATCTCCATGCAGTGCAAATCCTTAGGTGGTGTGGAGCTCCAGTCGCAAATTCTATGCCTCTCACCCTATGGCCTCAGTGCAGGTGATGTGTCATTGGGAGAGCAGTGAGTGGCTGAGCCCCTCCATGCGCCAGTGATATCCGGCTTCTGGAATGAATGTTTGAGGGCTGTGTGTTGGCTGCTCTAACTTGTGTGGGGTATCTGGACATAGGTTGATTGGCCACAGGATCTAGGGTGTTACAAAGGTGGCCTAGAGTCATTTTTGCACATGTCCATCCTCTGGTCTTGCACTGAGTACAACCAGAGTGGAGGATTTCCCACATAGTACAACATGGTAGGTTTTGTGCATACCTATGGACTTCCAAATATATGCATAGAGTAGCTATGTGATGGGAAAGTGTCACTATTGGGTGTACAACCAGCACTTTCCAGTTTCAAAAGTAACTGAGCAACAGCATTATGATGCCATTTAACCTTCTCTTATGCCTAACCAGGGCCTCTCTGTACAATGGAACCAAATTCTGCATCATCATCAGCAGCAGCTACTTAATTCTGTGGATTTATCATAAATAAATGTTTAACAAAAGAAACAGAACCATGATAAGACTGGTTTGCTGCTGCCTAAAGTCAGGAAGCAAGATTGTGATATAGTGTCAAAAATTATCTAAGACAATATCGTGGTGGCATATGTCTAAAAACAAAGGGGAGGTTTGAACCCTGTTAGAACAAAGGGCTCCAGAGCAATGTGCTGGGAAGGAATAATAGGAGGAAGCCAGAATGCCTGTGAAGTTTTGCTGTTAATTTTAGATCCTAATTTTGAAAGGTGGAAGATAATATATGAATAAACTGTTCATTTTTTTGCTAAAAAACACTCTGGTTCAGTTGGAAGGGCTTTTGTTCCAATGTGAAAATACATCCTTTTTATGCTGGGAGGAAGGGAGGGGGGTAGCAGGGCAGCTACTTTTCAGTAATAAAAGGAAGAAAGGCTGCTGGCAGAAGAAACCCTGAAAGGGTTCTGTCTTCTGACCAGGGGGATTGTAGACTATACTAATATTGCTCCTATATGTTGCGTTATACAACCCTATGCTTATTTGAAAGCCAGAACTGCATAGAACCATTTTAGACCAGATGGCAGTTTTGTCCTCATTTGCCTTGTTATGATTGTTTGAATTTGATTTTTGGGGCAGTTTTATTTGCTTTAACTCTTTATTTCTCTCTCTCTCTTTTTAAGGTCAACTCAAATCAAAACATATTCGTGGGATAATGCCCAGGTTATTTTGGTCGGTAATAAATGCGACATGGAGGACGAGCGGGTAATCTCCACTGAGAGAGGCAAACATTTAGCAGAGCAACTTGGTAAGAAGCGAAATGATAAGCGAGTTTTGTGATTGCTTGTAACGTTGCATTGAGTACTGTCACTAATTGCTGCAACAATTTTAACGAAAAGTTCATCCATCTGCCAGTATAAAGAAATATATCAATAGCAAATTATATGCAGCACCTGCCTTCTAATTTTGCTGTCTGACGTGAACTATTTGTGTTGGAATCATTAGAACTGTAATGTCATTAGAATGGGGTACACAGCTAATGCTGCATCCAGTGGTGGGTTTATTCAGAGCTGTGACATGACACTGCTACCCATACAGCTTCCTGAAGGAGCCCTCGCATTAGTTTAGACTAGAGACTTGTTTGGTATTGCATCATAATTTATTCCATCCCTTAGATTGAAAGTATGGTAAGAGTTACTAAATACAGAAAACAATAACAGATTATTACACACACACACACACACACACAAACTAGGAAACAAAGTAAAGTACATAGAAAACTAAGAGCAGAATCAGTTATGAGAAAACGGTGAGTGGTAAGAGTAACACAGTAAAATTAGCTTCTCCAGCCTCAATTAGCTATGAGGAGTTCTAAGCTTCGGAAGCTCCTACTCTAGGCTGGAGATCTGCCCTTTAGTTCCTTGCTGAATTGTCAGCACAGCAATTGGAGATCACAGTCCATGCTACTCACATGCATATCCCTTTGAAATTGATGTGATTCCACCAACCACCTACATATACTTGCCCAAAACAACACTATAAGGGGCTTGCAAGCCAGCTACCGGTAATTCCTCTGGGTTCAGGATGTCTGAGTTGGTAATTTTCTTGTCCCTCCCATTACAGCCCTGCTAATATTATTTGTTTCATACAGTCCTATGACCCACTTTCTAAAATCCCACATACATTGTTTAGTAAAAGTGAAAAACTCACTGCTTATATGTACAAAAGAGAATAGTTTAACCAGTTAAAAAAAACAAGTCAAATCTTTAGCCAAAACATCAACTGAAACTTTTTTCAAAATTCAGAAAGCTTGGATTATTATTTACAACATAGAGAGACACATCAAGACACATCCCATTGAAATCAGTGGAGTTACTCTACATGTACACTGGTGTAAATGAGGCAGGAGGATCTGTGAGCCAGACTGATTTCTAGGTGGTAGTCTTAACCACAGGGATAATTATTATGCAGCTTTGTGCATCTCTGTCCTTTGTTCTGCCGAACAGTGGAAGTACTTTCATACCACAAGAAAAGCGATCTTTTTGGTATTTTGACTGAGCCAGAATCAGGAAATAACAAAATCTCACAAGAACTTGATATTGTTAAGATTTCCTACCCAATTTAGCAGACTCCACAGATCCTAATGTTTTGGATAAGCATCCAGATGTTCAGGGGGTTACCAAAATCCAACCCCTAACCCTTTGGAGGTTCACCAGTCACTTCTATAAAGAGATACATTTTTGCCATTCGTTAAAACTCACTGTGGCAGGACACTTTTTGGTTCCTAGTGAATACGTGATAAACTTCAGCTCACCTTCTTCCTTTCCTTGCACAAGTGCTTAGGGGAAAGGCTAAGAGCAGCTAGTTGGGAAGCAGAGATGAAGAGAGTCTTTCATACCCTTGATCATAGGTCTGGGTCAAATCCCAAGCTGGGGAATCTGTTCACTTTTCTGCTTATATTACCTTATTTTAGATTCTTGTCATAACCACTTTCCCTTTTGAAAAGCATTGTGTTGGCTGCAATACTGTTCGCCCTGCTGAGACATTCCATCCAATTGCACCCACCTTCCTTGTGCCACATCTAGCTGAAGAGACACGTATCCAAAACAGCCATGCAAACAAGGACCATAAACCAGGCCTTAAAAGCTGGCAGAAAGGAGCTGTTGCCATCTGGCAGAACAGAATATGTCCCAACAATTGCCCCCAAGTGCTTAGAACTGATTTTTTTTTAACTCCTCTGTTTTCAGTAACACAAGTAGTTGCCATAGCAACTACTTTGGCACATTACTTTTCCTTACAGAAACACACCCTCATCAACATGACCTATTATTCCCTCTGTGCGCACTCATAATCCCCATTCATATTAGTGGGAGCTTGGAAAGTGTATTGAATGGAGCAGAGAGCCCCAAACTGATGTATCAAATACACATGTATTTTTCCTAAATTTTAAAGCGGAATGAACAATGTTTAAAAAGGTGCAATTTATGATCTAGTTTTATTTTTTTAAGTCTCACGATTGACAGGCTTGTCAATGAGGCCAAGAGTTTAGCAAGATTTGAAGAGGGATTAGTAGGTCATACACAGGGCCGGCTCCAGGTGCTTGGGGCAGCCACTCCGGACAGGGGCAGCGGGCCCAGCTATTCGGCAGCAATTCGGCGGACGGTCTGTCACTCCCGCTAGGAGTGAAGGACCTTCCGCCAAATCCCGCCGCAAAGATCGCGATCGCGGCTTTTTTTTTTTTTTGTGGCTACTTGGGGCGGCCAAAACCCTGGAGCCGGCCCTGGTCATACAGATATCAAGAATGTCCAGTTATAATAGTTAATACTAACAAAAAGAGTATTTGGGGGGAGGGGAGATAAAACCTCATGTTTCAGGTTTTACACCAATCTTTAACTATTGGGGATTAGGATTAGACCTTCATGGGGGACAGATTATCCTGTATTTGCCTACTAAGGGATTTCATGCATCTTTCTCTAAAGCCTCTGGTGCTAGCCACTTGTACTGGTATAGATGGACCTTGGGTCTGATCCAGTGCAGCAATTCCTATATTTTTATGATTCAGTCCACACACACACAGGCCAGAGTCACTTCTGTTGCTGAGGGTATGTCTACACAGCAGCTAGGAGGTGTAATTCCTATCTAGGATAGATATATACGTGCTAGCTCTGCTCAAGCTAGTGCTTCAAAATAGCAGTGAGCCCACAGTGGTCCAGGCTAGCAGCCCAACTACATACTCAGGGGGTCACGCAGGATTATACTTCAGTGGCCAACCTGAGCCACTACAATCGTGCTGATTTTTTTTAGATGCTAGCACGTACACGTCCATCCCAACTGGGAATTACACCGCTCAGTTGGTGTGTAGATGTGCCCTATGTTCTACTCAGAGCTCCCATCAGCTTTATGTCTGGCAAAAAAAAATTCATAGATTTGTAACTTGCCTATTGTTCATATGAGGCCAAGTGCTGCTCCTGCATGCATCTGGAGTAAAGCTATGTGGAAAGCTAAGTTCCACTTTGTGGAGGATTTCAAATTTTGAAATTTGTTCCTATTAGCAACGGAACCCCAAAATTACTGCAAAGGAAAATTCCAGAAAAAAATTAGATTTGATCTACCCCAAACATTTTCTTTCAACAAAATTAACTTTCCATTTCTATTTTCACTTTTTAATGGTATTTTTTTAATTTAAATTTAAAAAATTCAAGACAAAAAAATTTGTTTTGAAAGGAAAAGTCAAAACATTTTGTTCCAAAAATATGGAAGAAGAGGTTTGGACATTGTTGGAACTCCCCTCTTCCCCCTCCCGCCCCGCACTACCACTACCACCCTTTTTTCTTTGAAACAAAATGTTGGCAAAATCAAAATGATTTTGCAACATGTTTTATTTTTGATGGAACTGAATTTTCAAATGGAAAATGATTCCATCAGAAGTCTTCCAACCATCTCTGTCCTTGGGCAACAGTCAACAGGGATGTACGTGAGGCAGAATTTGCCCCATTTTCTTTATACAGTCTCTTCTTTTTCTTATTTAGCTGCTATTTCATGCTTGTTTAACACATGTTAATCATACATAACTTAATTTTTTTATCATGCTGCGATGAAAGGAAACTGGTTATGCAACCACAGCTTGCTCGCTGCAGAACATAATCTGGCAACGAAAATATATAAATGTGGCAAATCGGCCAGTAGAGGGAGCCAATTAATGTCATGTTAATATTGATGTGGTAAAAATAGCTATTGAATTCAAACAAGTTAGTTCATATAAAACTCTGCCTACAGGAAAAATACTAAACATCAATTTATTGTCAGCTTTTTTCAACAAAAAGAAATGTTACTTGCAGAAAAGAGCTGTTAAACATAATATATTGTATATGGAATATCAGTGCTTTAAAAACGTATTCATATTAATCTAAGTTCTATATCATTGCTGAATGAAAAATCTCATTTAAGCCCTAATCCTGACAACACTTTTGCACATGCATTAAACATTCTGAGACATGTAAAACATTTTGGAAAATTTTGAAAATTGCACATGCTTCATTGCACATGCAAGAATGTGTGCATATTCAAATACCTAAATTGCTGACACAGTTGCTGTGACCATACTTGTTATGCGTCTCTCATTTCAAGGGACAGCCCCCATTTTACACAGGATTGGTGGCCCTTCATTTATATTGTTTAAAATTATTTACATCAGAAATCAAGAATCATGAGCTAAGAGTTATTTACACCAAAAGAATCACACAGCATTTTAAGTTTCCTGCATGAATTTTTGTTTTAGTTGCTGTTTCCCTAATTTGTGGGCTTTGTGATATACTGTATCCAACCGGTTAAGAGTTGTGACCATTACTATGCACATAAACTAAGTAATTGCACATGCAAATGGCCAATTAAATACACTTATGGCCGTTATTGTCAGATTGCCAGCACTGGAGAGCGCTGCAGTGTTCTTTAGTCACACCGTTTAGTCACAACACACACCGGGCGTTGCCAACATGATTAAAAGCTCCAAAGCACCTGTCTACATGACGCTTTTCTGGGGGAAAGACTTGCCAGACTGTCATTACTTTTATTGACTCAGAGACCTGTGTTATATGAAAGTCATTTGATGAAAAGCAGAACCTGGAACTTTATTTGCTGAATGTCTCTGATAAGCGGAGGACACTTTTGTTCAGGCCTAGTCGTGAGGTGTTCTTTAACTGGATTTAAACTTTCCAAAGATCACCCAAAGCCACAACCAAAAAGCATCTGTGCTGAGAGGGCAGGGAAGGAGGGGTTCACTAGATTCTTTCAGATAGCTGCATCCCAAACCTGTGCATGCTGGTATAACCAGGAATTCCCCTTTTATTTTATTTTTTTGAAAAATTGGCCACCATAAGGGAGGGATTAGCATTAACATTATGTGGAGCCCCACAGCCAACTAGATTGCTTGAATGCTCCCAGAGTCACTCATGAATCACACAGAGAAAGGCACCAGCCAAATCCCCTCAGCTCCCAACCTTGTACCTCAGGGATATACTGTTTTGCACTGCTCAAAGCGAGCAGTGCAAATTTATTAATTGATTCACCACTTCATCAATGGAAAGTGGATATACACCAGCTTTTGTAAACCTGGGCAATTTTGCCACACACTTCATACAAACTCACTGGTAAAGATAAACAGTAAAAGAAGTTTATTGGCTACAAAAGATAGATTTAAGTGATTATAAATGATAGGCAAAAAGTCAGAGTTGGTTACCAAAAGAAATAAAATATAAGAACGCAGTCTAAACTCTCAACCCTATTAGACTGGGAAACATCTAGATTAATCAGTTTTTCTTACCCCACGGTATATTGCAGTTCATAGTACGCAGGTTTCACTCTTGAAACCTGGGCCAATCCCCTCTGTTGGAGTCTTTGGTCTTCTGAGTGTCTTTGTTGCTTGCAGCATAGGTGGGGAAAGGAGAAAGGCCAAGCATGGGGCCCCTGTGTTCAGTTTTATATCCACAGACCCATGTGCTTGGAGAACACAAGTTCAGGCATATCTGGTGGGCATTGCTGAGTCCCCAGGCAAGGTTGAGCAATTCTCTCATTGTGGCCTTATGCAGGTGAGTAATTGAATTGTAGTTCCCTTGCTGGACAATGGCTGTTAATGGTTATTTGACACCAGGTGTTGGTTACTTTCCTTGGCATTGTCTCCGGAGAGCTAGTCTCTGGGAGCTTCCCAAACCCACAGCATATTTTAGTGACATGCATACAATACAGTTCTCATAGCTTATATACATATTTCGATAGAACAGTGACTTTCAGCAGATCATACCTTTCCCCTGATACCTCACATGGCATGCTTTATATGCAATATCACAATTATATATAAATGAGGAATATGGGGGTTACAGGACGCTCCCCCAAGGTAGCGGTGTCACAGAAATTAATTGGGTTGTGCATGAACTCTGTTGCATGCCTCTTTTAATGATTTTTAAGTGTTAATGTCATGCCTGTGCAAGGAGCCAGATTGCCAGCACTGGAGAGCGCTGCAGTACTCTTTAGTCACACCGTTTAGTCACAACACACACTGGGCGTTGCCAACATGATTAAAAATCTTCAAAGCACCTGTCTACATGATGATTTTCTGGAGGAGATACTTGTCAGACTGTCATTACTTTTATGGACTCAGAGACCTGTGTTATATGCAGGGGCGGCTCCAGGCACCAGTGCAGCAAGCGCGTGTCTGGGGCGGCAAGCCGTGGGGGGCGGCGTACCAGTCGCTGTGAGGGCAGCAGTCAGGCGGCTTTCGGCGGCGTGCCTGCGGGTTGTCTGTCAGTCCCGCAGTTTCAGTGGTAATTTGGTGGTGGGTACGCCGAAGGCACGGGACCAGCAGATCACCCACAGAAACGCCGCCGAATCTGCGTGACCGCGGACTGCCCGCAGGCATGCCGCCGAAGGCCACCTGACTGCCATGCTTGGGGCGGCAAAAAACATAGAGCCGCCCCTGGTTATATGAAAGTCATTTGATGAAAAGCAGAACCTGGAACTTTGGTTGCTGAATGTCTCTGATAAGCAGAGGACATTTTTGTTCAGGCCTAGTCGTGAGGTGTTCTTTAAATGTATTTAAACTTTCCAAAGATCACCCAAAACCACAACCAAAATCAGTGCAACCAGAATATCTCTGGAAAGCATCTGTGCTGAGAGCGCAGAGAAGGAGGGGTTCACTAGATAGCTGCACCCCAAACCTGTGCATGCTGGTATAACCAGGTATAACCCCTTTATTTATTTTTTTAAAATTGGCCACCATAAGGGAGGGATTAGCATTAGCATTAACCTACATTACAATGGCTGCCATGTGAAGGATGCTGCTTACAGCACAGCTGTTCCCTGACTCAATGTCAGTGCAGTCTAATGTATAGGGGATCTAATGGTATTTTAACTCTTGTCCCTAAATTTATCTAAACCCTTGGACCTGTCCTAGTCTTTAGCATGGTTCAGCTAGTGTAGGCCCCATGTGCACTATAAAACAAAAGCACGTTGTAATCAGCTCCCTGACCCTGTTTCAGGATAGGTGACCCATTGAAGGGTGATGATAATCACTCCACCACTTTTAAATGATTCTGTCCCACTGGCTCTAAAGCTTTGTCTGTTGTGCACTGCTTCATAAGAGATCAAGCCTCTCACAGACCCACCTCTCCAATCCCCCGCTACTCCTCAAAATATTTTATTCTGCAGACCCCCAACAAAGAGCTGTGACAGACCACTGGCTTGTCTTCACTAGAACGTTAACTTGGGATAGGACACAACCATGAGAAGTCATTTTAATAAAGCACCACATTGCAGCCAGTGTAGACAGGGATGAGCTGTGTTTAACATCACATCAGTTGGTTGTGGGCAAACATTACTGAAACCATAGAGTTGTTCCTGATGAGCTGATGCATTAAACACCACTTGTTCCCATCTACACTGACTGCAGAGTTGTGTTCAACATCATGATACTTAGCATAACTACTTAAGCTCATGTTCTAACCCAATCTTATTGGTAGAGCCCTGCAAATCTGCTTTATATGCGTGGACCATGTTTGTGGATCGCTGATCGAATGCAGATACAAATTTTGTATCCGTACAGGGGTCTACTTATTTTCTCACAAAGACAAACCCCTAGAGACTGTTTTGCCCCTTTCTATAAACTCTTTGCTTGCCATTTCCTCCTCTCTCCTCCTCCCTTCTTTTTGGTAAACAAGTTAATGAGCATCCTAACGAGTCTCTGCAAAATCAGTAAAGGCATAAGGGGGATAAGGGAGAGAAGGCAGCTGCTCAGGTTGTTTATATGTCTCAGGGCCAGCATTTGCATGGCTTTACAATCGTGGTAAATCTGTGCTTGCCTGTACTCACACAATGTACTCACAGCTCCTGAGTCCCACGTTTTTTAATGAGGATTCCAGCTGCTCATACCTAGTTTTAAATATAATGAAAAATAAACATGTTGCTGATTGGAACCAGCAGGGCAGAGAGAGATATTTACCACATCCTAACCCTCTGAAAATTACAGGGAAGCTAAAGGGGAAAAGGGCCAGTACATCTGGACTTTGGGTCCCCAAGGCTGCAAGGCCCAAGGTCCAGCGTGTGACTTTTCCTTCTGACAGCCCCACCTCCAAAAGTGCTGTGTCATATCAGCTGAGAAGTGGGGAATTATTTCCTTTTCCCACCCTCCTCCTATAGGATTGTGTCCAGAGCTGGTTGATGCATTTATGGAGAGTGGTAAGGAAAGAGTGCATGGAGGTTTCCTCTTAAACAGGAAGAGGGGAGAACCTGAAGCTTGCCCTAGCCAGGGTATAATAAAGTGAGAAGAGAGCTCAGTTCTGCTAGCACCTCTAGTAGTTACCATGCCAGAGCTCTGTCAGTAGGAAGCAGCTCATATTACACAGCACACTGCCCTGGAGCCTGAGTAACAAACATCACACTAGCATGCCCACCTTATGGGGCTGACACGGGTGTGGCACCTTGTTGCAGCTACAGGTTTGGCAGCCTTGAAGGAGAACAGGGAGAGTCACCAAGAGGTGTAAGGGGGCAGCAAAGGGAAAGGAGACAGAGAGAAATGGAGGAGGGGGACAGAAAGAGAAAGAGCATCCTGATTAGGGTTACCATATTTTGTGCCTCCAAATGGAGGACACTCCACGGGGCCCTGGCCCCGCCCCGAGCCCCGCCCCCGCCCCAACTCCGCCCCCTCCCCAAAGTCTCCGCCCCCTCCCCTGCTTCCCGCGAACATTTAATTCGCGGGAAGCCTGAAGCAGGTAAGGAGGGGTGTGGGGGGAGGAGGTGCGGCCCAGGCTGGCCCCCCCAGCGGCTCCAGCCTGGGTCGGCTCGGGCCCTGGGGTGCCGGCCCCGGCCGACCACCCCCGGCCCGCCAGCACTGCCGGCCCCTGGCGGCCCGGCGCGCCCCCCGGCCCAGCGCACCCCCCCGGCGGCCCGGCCCCGCAGCCCAGCGCACCCCCCCAGCGGCCCGGCCCCGCGGCCCAGCGCACCCCCCCGACGCCGCGGCCCAGCGCCCCCCCCCGACGCCGCGGCCCAGCGCACCCCCACGGCCCAGCGCACCCCCACGGCGACCCGGCCCCGCGGCCCAGCGCACCCCCCCGACGCCGCGGCCCAGCGCACCCCCCCCCGACGCCGCGGCCCAGCGCACCCCACGGCCCCGCGCACCCCCGCGGCCCCGCGCACCCCCCCGGCCGCCCAGCCCCGCACCCAGCCCGGCCCGGCACTGCGACCCCGGCCCGGCTCCCGACCCAGCACCATGCCCCCGGCCCGGCCCCGCACCGGCCCCGGCCCCGGCCAAAGAGGCCCCGGCCAAGCCCTCCCTCCCGATTTTCCCGGACATGCCCGGCTTTTGGGGATTTTCCCCCGGACGGGGATTTGAGCCCCCAAAAGCCGGACATGTCCGGGAAAATCCGGACGTATGGTAACCCTAATCCTGATGTATCATCCAAACACAACATTCTCACCCAGGCAGCACTTTTGACATTAGAGGCTTCTTCAGTTGTATCAGCTTCTGTTCCATTCAGCTTTCTCCACCCTGCTTGCTCTTGGGCTTTGTCATGTCGTGCTCCACTCTGCATTGTCTCTTCCACTTCTGCTGTGCAGAACATCACAGGTGGTGGGAACAGGGTGTTCCATGAGCCTCTGCTGTCTTTATGATCACAAGGGAGCTGCCTCACTGCAGACACCTGCTCACACAGAAAAATCTTTTCTCTGTGTTAACAAGCAGCAATGGAAAGACACCGAACAAGGGATCAAAGCAGATAGATCTGACATTCGGAAGTGCAGTGTCTCTGGGCCCACCTAATGAAATATTTCAAGCATGAATCAGCAGGGGAGGAGAGGTCTGGGGTACAGATGTCTGCAAAATATTCATAGTGAAATGAAAAACAAACGGGACTGAGTTTGCACTTCTTGAAACCTTTCGTTCAGGGACCTCCCCACACACTTTTCTAGCAAAAATGGGCCAATTTCTGAATGTAAGTGGGCTAATTTTTTGTATAAAGATGGCATCTGCCTTAAAAATTATGTGAAAATTCACATTTTCCGTGGAAACAAGGCAGCCATTTTGTTTTTGATAGCGTTATTGCTGAGTGCAACAGAATATAATTTGGTCCAATTTCTCTGTTCTCTCATCCCCAGCTCTGATGCATTCTGCCCCCTTTTGTCTCCCCTTTGCTCTGTATCACTCTGTTCCCTCCCATTGCTGCTCCTCTGATTCAAGGTATTTTATCCACCCACATCATTGCCTCATTTACAGTCTACAGCTTATACCCTTCTTTTTTGCTTGCTCTATATTTTCCTCCCTAATTTTCCTGTCCTACCTCTGACCCACCCAATCACTGTCTTCTTTTCTCTGAACCCCACTCCACCCCCAACTTTCCAGGTGCTTTCAGCTTCATTCTCCCAAATTGTGTCCTTTCTCAACCCTTCATG
The DNA here is from genome assembly GCF_027887155.1 of Malaclemys terrapin pileata. Taxonomy (NCBI): domain Eukaryota; kingdom Metazoa; phylum Chordata; order Testudines; family Emydidae; genus Malaclemys; species Malaclemys terrapin. Next base: position 97,631,217 of record NC_071510.1, on the reverse strand, counting down.
TTCCAGTCCTTTTTCCTCTCCTCCTTCTCCTCTTGCTTCTTCACCACACATCAACTCCCCTCCCTTTCATCAGCCCTCCTTGTTCTGCCTGAAGTACATGGACATAGGGAAAGGAGCAGCTAACAAAAGAATGCTTTTGTGGCGTGCTAAGCAGAGAATGAGGCACCCCTCTAACTGGTACTCAGTTTTCAGCTTTGCCTGTTTGCTTCATGGGAAAAGGAGAAGAAAGGTGGATTGAGAGTAACACAAGCAGTGCTCCCACACTACCCAAGGGATCAAGGGAGGTGGTAGAGCTGGTTTGTAGTGGTATGCTGCTTTTCTATACCACTGTAGTCTTATTTACACCAATGTAAATATGGAGTAACTCCCCTGAAATCGTTGGAGTGGCTCCTGATTTTATACCAGTATAGCTGAGATCAGAATCTGGCCTCCAAACAGACCAGCCTATTTGGAATGGCTTCCTTCTTTAACTTCCCGCAAGGCAGACAGTAGTAACTGTGTAAAGATTAATTATTTTAATGGGTTACCAATGGCCCAATGCTCAGGAGTGCCCAGGGTTGTACAGCAAACCTTGCAGCTAAGTTCCAGCACATAGTACTGAAACTGTAGACGATCTTCTTTTCCACCCACTTCCTAACTGAGCTGAACAGTCATCCATTGCTCGAGACTGCCAGAGAACGTTGAAAGCTTCCAGCAAGTGAGGAAATATACTGTGATGTTTGGGGTTCAGCTCAGACCACCTGCAACTCTGGTGTCTTCAATACTATGCTGCTGTGGATCACAGCCCTGACACCTACAGCCAGCCTACAAATATGCAGGTCACATCCTGGCTTCCACTGCCCAGCTACTCTTTGTAGGGTGACTCCAACACCCTCCAAGTCCTGAATTTTCCCCAAACCATTTGCCCTGGAGTGTTTAACCCTCTCCTGGAACATTTACAGAGGTTATTAAATATGTTGCTCTTTTGAAGAGACAACACAACAAAGCCTGTTATCTGGGTTCAATGCATCCTTCCCTTTAATCAGTGCACTAGGTTAGTTCAGATACAAAGTAAAACAAATTGATTTCATCAAAAGAGATATCTACCAAATTCACGGTCCGTTTTGGTAAATTTCACAGTAATAGGATTTTACAAATCTTAAATTTCACGATTTCAGATATTTAAATCTGAAATTTCACAGTATTGTAAGTGTGGTGGGTCTCGACCTAAAATGGGGTTGTGGGTCAGGTTTGCAAGGCTATTGTGGGGTTTGCGGTATTGCCACCCTTACTTCTGTGCTGCTGCCTTCAGAGCTGGACAGCCGGAGGGCAGCTACTGGCCAGGCGCCCAGCTCTGAAGGCAGTGCCACCATCAGCAGCAATGCAGAAGTAAGGTGGCAATACCACACCATGCGACCCTCATTTCTATGCTGTGGCTGGTGACGATGCTGCCTTTAGAGCTGGGCTCCCAGCCAGCAGCCACGGAGCTTCCTGCAGCCGGGGGAGGTTCCCAGAGGTAGGTCTGACCTGGCCCCAGGAGTGGCCTGTTGCAGGGGAAGAGGAAATCCTGTCCCTCCCTCCCCAGCCCATCCAGACTAGCAGGTAGAGCCCAGTGCACAGTAAGAGACCCTGGCTGGGGAGCCCCCAGCCCTGCTCCCCCCTAGCTCCAGGCCCAGCGCTCAGGAGTTAAAGGGGCCTTGATGGGCTGCATGTGTGTGCGGGGGCGACCACTGAACCCCCCTGACCACAGGGCCCTGGGTGGTTGCCCACTTGCCCACCCGTAAGGCTGGCCCTGTCTCCCCCAAAAGTGATGACCTCCTCCCATACCATGCCACCCTCACTTCTGTGCTACTACTGGTGGCGGCACTACTTTCAGAGCTGGGCTCCCGGCCTGCAGCTGCTGCTCTCCAGCTGCCCAGCTCTGTGAAATCTGGTCTCCACTACAGATTTCACGGTCCATGACATGTTTTTCACAGCCGTGAATTTGGTAGGGCCCTAGAGAGATACCTGAACTCATTTCAAACCTAAGGGATAAAGACAGAAAGGATTACAAACAAACAATAAAAAGACACTGTCTAATGGCTAAGACCTAACTTAACAAGCTACATTCTTTGTTCAAGCTAGCTTCCTAACCAATCTTCTTTTTCCTGCAATGACTGACTAGCTTTTAGCCAGGATCCCCACAGAGTTCAAGGTGCTGGTTTTCCTGGTCTTCTCAGGTGCAGGATAACATAGGGATTCACTCCCCCCTCTCTTTATAGTTCAGTAAATCTTTGAAATGTATTCCCATAGAAAGTGCCTTTTTCCTGCTGGGTGTGGATGCCATGCTGTCTTCCCCCGCCTGGTGATTTGTACAATGCAAATGATGTCTTCCAACAACCTCCCATACAAATGAATAGCTCATTGAATTTGGCCACACCTAGTTGGAGGTTTTGGCCTCTTCCCTTTGTCTAAAGAAAAATCAACTCCCCCTGACATGCCTGGTTTAAAAGTTATAATTCGAACACATCTGCATAATCCTTTGTGGATTGACTGTACATAAATCACACAAGAATATTAATAATCAGTGAGTTATTAGTTTTCTAGTGACAAATTACATGACACCTTTTAGATACAGATTATAACAATAATGAGTTGGGGTGCACTGAGCTGGTCAGGCCATCTGGAACTCACTGCTACATACCAGGGATCCCCTTGCCTTCTGACACAGAGATGCTCTTAGAGTCACATATACACAATAGTAGTGCCACCTTTCTATCTTTCTTTCCACTCTATTTTGGAACAAGGAAATGGTTGTGTTACCCTAGCTAAACAAGTAAGTAAACAAGTAACCCAGCTAAACAAGCTAAGTAATTGTTTGGAGATCAGAAATTAAACAAGCTCCTAAGGCATGATTTATTTATACAGTGCCTTTTATTGTGGTCTTGATGCTTTCAAGAAAGAAGGGGAAATATTTAAACCAATGCATAAAGGTTTAGCTACACATCTCTCATTGATATTATGGAAGTTGTATGGCTAAATTCCAGTGCACTACACGGTACCCCTCAGTTTACATAACCTACACTATTAATAAACTCAAGACTGGGTCACATATCTAACCTCACTCCTAGAGATTTAAATAATTGAGGCTTTAGAGACATCTCTCTCAGTACTAGGCACCTTATATAAATTTAAAATATTCAGAATAGTCATCATAGATTGTTCTTACAGTAATTACTGAACTGCCATTAATAGATCATATGCCTGCCAAGAAATCCTTAATACATTATTTCCCAATATATTTCAGCTCATCCACCCATCCCCTTTCCATATGCCTGGGGACAATCTTGGGCTTGGCCGTGTACCCAAAAGTTAACCAATGTGGGCTAAGCAGACCAGGGATAGAGTGAATTCTAAATTTAAGGGGTCTTCACAGTGGACAGCCTGTCATCAGTTCCTTTTCATCTAACCCAGGACGTGTCAACCCAAACAACTCTGCTGATCTCAACAGTGGCAGTATCACAGATAGGTTTTGTCTCCATTACAGAATTCTATCATGTTAGTACGTGGTCTATTTCTGGATCCTTAGGTGACAAATAATATTCAAACAGGCTTTTTTTATCTGCATTTGGCTAGAAGAGCATGACATTTTCTTTTGATAATGGACCCTGACTCAGTTGTCCATAAAATGCCTTTGTCACCTTGAGACAAGACTAATTATAACATGCTCTAACTCATGCAAAGCACAGTGCCATTCATAAATATAAGTTAGAACAGATTGCAGTGGCATGAGTATTAAATGGAGGCCTTTTGTTACTACAAAATGTTCCTGTGTTAGAACAGAGATGTGAGTAGTACAGTTAACTAAATGTGATACAGACTATGACTTTGCAGTCTGTAGACGAGGACATATTGTGTCCGGCATTATGTCAGCCAGTCCTGGTTAAACGCTAGTTCCAATAGATGTAGCCAGTGTAGCAGAGAGCAGAATGTATTAAAGACATTCTAAACTTCCTAATGTAATGCGATAGCTGAATCAACAACCATGCTTGGCACCTTGAGGTGATATTTTATGTTAAGTTATGCTGTTTCACTACAGTGTTATTTAATTAAAATCTTTTCCTTGCTTATTTTCTCTTTTACTGTTTTAAAGTTGCCTTGGTTTAATAGACTTGCTGGGAGTCAGCTGTCTTAGATCAGTGATTTTCAACCTTTTTTAATGTGCGGACCCCTAAAAAATTTCAAATAGAGGTGCAGACCCCTTTGGAAATTCAACCTGTGGTTCATGGACCCCTACCATAGACATCTTAGACTGAAAATTGACTGAACAGAATTCAGCTATAAATGTTGCATGTGTTCAGCACAGCATTTGATGCAGTGTGAGGAAAGGTCTTCTATGGTAATGACAGCACGTCCAGGTTTTGACCTGTAGTTGGGGGTATTTGCATACTTTTGATTGATCAAACAGAATGCTTTTTCTGGGATCTGAAACTTTTATTTTCATAGTCATCTTTTGCAGAACCCGTAGACATAGTCTGCGGACCACCAGTGGTCCGTGGACCACAGGTTGAAAACCACTGTCTTCGATCAATGGGCCAGAGCACTAATGCAATCATAGTGCTGATGCTAAGCAACTTACTACAAACCCTTTACTTCCTTGAACATAACCCACAGCATCCAATGCTGATTCTGCAAACAAGCTTTTTTTACCATTATCATGATATCTTCAGCTGTGCTCAGTATCCTAAAATATACAGTTGCAGCTACTTTTTGGGGCTAATAGAGCATAAGAGACAGCAGATGTTCACTTTCTGTCAAATAAGGCCTGTGCTGGTTGCTTGTATAACTGGAAAAGTCTATGTTGAGAGTTTGTTACTTATGTTAAATATTCGAAAAATTGTCCAGTGAACCCTGAGCTCAGCCATGCCTATTAGTTGCTAACAAAATCCCAGTACCATTAAGGTTTCCTATCTCTGTTGTATTAATCAGCCTTGGCAGTAAGTGGCCATCTGTGAAACAGAATTTCAGATGCACATAGACCTCCCCAAACTGCTTGGATTGCCTTGTAAAGGGATCTGCTAACATGGTTGAAAAGAGAAACAGCTTCAGCTGCCAGAATCCAGAAGAAGTAAAACAGCAGATTCTGCAACATGGAAAGCAGGCAAACATGCAGACAAGGGGCTAAAATGAATAGCACTGAGTTTGGAAGACAGAGTAAATATCAACACACTCAAGATTGAAAAAAGGAGCAGGAAAGCCGAAGTTGAGGTGACCAATATTTGTATATAGATCCAGGAAATGAAGAAGCTGTTCACCATGAATGGGAGGAAAACGCTGATGGTGGCAAGGTGCTTTTATAAAAAGAAAAACCAAGAATAATATCAGTGAAGCACTGTCTGAAATCCGCCTCTTCCTATTTATTCATTGTTTTAACTGACTACAAAGGCAGTCTCAGGGCATGGAACAACTTGTTGTCCAATGTCGTTATTTTAAGATTCTCATCCTCCTTTAAACTATTTATCACCTTTAACTCCCCTTTGGCCTCAGGCAAAAGCCTAAGTAAAGAGATGGGCTTGGGCTGCAGCCTGAGCTCTGGGACCATCACACCTCACAGGGTCCTAGAGCCCAGGCTCCAGCCTGAGCCTGAACGTCTACACCACAGTTAAACAGCCCTTTAGCCTGAGCCCGGTGAGCCCAAGTCAGCTGGCACGGGGCAGCCCTGGGTGTCTAATTGCAGTGTAGACACCCTTTGTAACCCAGAGGTTAACATCAGGCTTGGGCTCTGATAATCCAGCAGGCGAAGTGAACTACAGAGCCAAGGGCCCACCACAGGAAACATCCTAACTCCAGCCTCAGGTACTCAAATCTAGGTACCATCTGTAAATGTGGGCCATCTGATCTTAGCTGTCCATGGAGAGGGGCAGATTCTCCTGTAGCCAGAATCCAAACCAGATTGCTTGTTGTACAAAGACAAACACTATAATTGCATCCCAAAGTAAATGAACATGTTCTCTGTGGCTCACATCACCAACCAACTGACCTTCGAAGCTAGCCCCACATAGAGCACCTTGCATAATCCAAGCTGGAGGTACCAAAAGTAAGGAGAACAGTGGCTGTGTCTGCATAGAAGAAATGGTCACCATCATCTTACCAGATCCAGATGGGGGGAAAAAGGGACTTTTGTCTACTGAAGCAACCTGAAAATCAAAGTGCCAACTGGGAATTCAGAAGCAACCCTAAATTATGAAAGGTGAAAATATCAGCCCCTTTAGATTCTTCCAGCAGCATCACCTCTGTCTTTGACTTAGTTAGGCATGTGTGTATGTGGGGGGGGAGAAATGATTTACAAATCTAAGCATTGAAAACAATACACTGGCCATTGACATGATTAGTAAGAATGATTTGCTGAGCACTTACATTGTATTTAGTGTCATATAAAACTTGGTCTCTCCACTGAGGATCTTATAGGCTAAGAAAGCAGATGATACAAGTGTTCAACTATAATAATCATAAGTGTTTTATATGAATTAATTGTTGTGTATTATGGTAATGCTTAGAAGCCTCAACTAGGTCAGGGCCCCATTGTGCTAGGCACTGTCCAAACAGATGAAATAGCCGTCCTTGTCCCAAAGCGCTTGGGACAAAGTCCAGTCCTGGGCAAGATTCTGATTCTATTTGCACTGTCATAAAACTGGAGTAAGTTCAGTGATGGCAGTAGAATTACTCTAGATTTACACTGCTGTACAGGAGGGAAGAATTTGTCCCAGCAATTCCAGACCAAATGTACAATCAGTCAGTGGAAAAATATAGACTCATCTTACCCTTATAGACAGCCTGGATCCTCCATTGTTGTACAATAAGTTGCAGTGATATTGCCAGTATAGCATATGCTGGGACATCACTCCAGGCTAAAGCTGACTGCCCACAGCAAGTCTGCGCTGGCTCTTAGCCCTATAAAAAGAAGAACAGTTAAGCTGTAAATTACTAATGGCCTGAATGTGCATATTATCCTGTTTAGTTGGTGTATTCAACAAGTAATACTAAGTTATTAGAGTTGCTGTTTTAAATGTAACCTTTTATTAAAAAAAAAAAAAGACTAACCCACTGATTAGAAAATACACGGTATGAAAAAAATCCATCTACTTTACACTGCCCCAGAGCAGTGTAAGGGCAACATGAACATAAATATTTCAAAACATAACTTGAATGTTGTTTTAAATTTTCTTCCAGAACTCCAAATACTTTCCTTTCGGTAGCTATTAATCTTGATACTAATTAAGAGTAAGATGACAGACATTTTGTTATTGGGTTTCTAACAGCAAAACACAAAGATAGGTGTATGTCATTAACCAAGGTGAATCAAAAAGACGAAGAATGCTTTGTGAATGCCAATTAACTTTTATAATATTACCAGAGAATTTAGTTGTTTTGTGAACCACTTCATTCCAGTTCAGGAATTGGAAAGGGGGAAATCAGGGAAAGAAAGGCTGGTGAATTGATGAAGGACAGTCAGGTGACTAGTGTGGTAACTGGGGTGGGGGGAAAGCTGGAGCAGAGGGGAAAAGTGGGAAGGGAGGAGAGAGGTCAGGCAGGTGAGAGAATGGGACCATCCAGCAGATAGTGTGGACCCAGTGAAGTGGCAGGCAGACCAGCAGGTTACTTCCAGCTACACTGGGAACCAGCGCTGGAGAGGGTCTTGAAGGTAAAGATGACAAAGAGGAACATGCTCATGACAGCTTGCTCTATTAAAGAATTTCAGTGTATGCACTCTGCCGCATGGATGATAGTGTTACTTTAGTGGTGGCACAGTGGGATGAGAGGGTTACAGTACCCACCCACAATTTTTGAAGGAAAACAACTTAACCTTAGAAATATTTTTGCATCAAAACTTGTTTTCCATCCACAGATTACATAACAAACTGGAAAAAAGCCTTTCTTGATTTGTTTTCTTTCTTCTTGGTTCCTTCCAATTTCAGTCATCTGTTCTGGCATCAGCAGTAGTGGCCCAACGGCAGTGCCCATTACCAGTGCAATGCGTATGGGAACATAGTAATTAGAGCTGGAAAAAGACCAATAGAGTAACTGAGTTATTCCCCTCACAAGAGCCGGATGTAGTCCCATGATATGTGTCATTATTAAAATGATACTGCTCTCAATTTTAGCACAGCACAAAATCAACTATGATGAAATCACCTTTGAATATGATTTACAGAAGAGATCAGATTGGGTCAAATGATGATTTCAACTACTTTGGTGTAAATCAAATGACTTTTATGTGGTTACTCTGGATTGAAACCCATGCAACAGTGGTCAAAATTTAGCTCATACTCTTTATAATATCACTATTTTGCATGTGCTGTTTCTTTTTCTTGTGCCCTGCCCACCTTTCTCTCTCTGCTTTTTCCCTTCCTCAGGACAAGTTAATAGTTACCGAAAGATCTAAGAAAGTGTAATGACCAGCGTGTGTTTTCTTTATTTTACCAGGTTTTGAATTTTTTGAAACAAGTGCCAAGGACAACATAAATGTCAAGCAGACATTCGAGCGGCTCGTAGATATCATCTGCGACAAAATGTCAGAAAGTCTGGAGACAGATCCTGCCATCGCTGCTGGAAAACAGAACACAAGGCTAAAGGACACCCCTCCTCCACAGCAACCCAACTGTGGCTGTTAATACAGTTATCAACAGAGGCGGCTCCAGTGTGTTCTATTGCCAACAGAGTATTTACAGATGGTCTATAAGCCTTTATTTATACTGTCTTTTTAATTTATTTGGGGACAATGTGTTTATTTTATGTCAATGGCTGGTACAATGTGTGCAATTTGTAAGGACTGCCCATTTCTCAGCATCTGGCCTTTGCATGTGGATGGCTAATTGTCTGTCTTTTCTTTTTATCCTGAGTGCATTACACTTACTTCAGCTGGTTCTGTGACCTCAGAACACAGGTTATCTGCAACTGACTTTAACTTAATCAATTTCAAATTATACCATTTACTTCTTGGTGTAATGATCAAGGTATTTAGGCATAAACTTTCTGATGCCATTTAAATTTTCCTTGACTGAAAAATCTATTTTAAAATATTACCCGAATATACTATTCCCTGCCTTGTCCAGATAATTTGTCTGAGGCACACTTCCCTGAAGGTAATGCTGTGGCAAATCCATGTCCACCACCGAAATTCACAGTTACCTCTACACCACACATCATGGCCACTTCGAAATTCAGAATGGCAGCAGCGGCCTAACCCAAAACACAGGCTCCTACCCCTCAATATAAGGAGAAATTCTGTTAGCTGCTGGCAGGACAGGGGCTGGCTGTGTTCTAGTTCCATCCACAAGCTAATTCACTACAATACTAATATAGAAGAGAGTTGTGAAATGTCGTTCTTCTTTAAGTTACCTGCTTTAGATAATGAATATGCTACAGTTCTTGATATTACCCCAGCAGAGCCAAATCTGTTCTGTATAGTTATTCATAACCAAAAATAACCTACTTATATTGTTCTGGAGGTTGCATTATTTTGGCCTTTAGGAATTTCATGTTTCATTTTTGAAAATGGTGACTATATATTAATTTTATAGTCTGAGAGAATCTCCTCTGTATTGACTGCAAAGGCCCATTTCTCTCCTCAGAAGTGCCACTCCTATTGGAGTCAGCAGGACTTGTTTGTGTGGACAGAAATGGAGCCATTAAATTTGAAAAATAGTTTGGTCTAGACATATCTTGCTGAGGGTTTTCTTGTGACAGGACAGTCTGAAATTTGCAACCGGAAAATTTTGGAAAATTCACAGAGAAATAAAAAGTCCTCCACTGAGTTCTTCCACTAGACCATGTCAATCACTTCGAAAATCCACGAAAGGCAGTGAAGATAGCAGAATGTCCACAATTTTTTTTTAAAGCATTTTAAAAAATAGTCATTTCTCACCATGTTAATAAGCTCTCGCTCTACTAATTGGTAGCACTTTGCACCGTTGGCTTATCTGGGTCACAGTGATATTCCTCAATTAATGACATCACTGATGCAATATTAACTTTTTATTGTTCTTATTAGATCAGCTTTAGTACCAGGATGACATTTCTCAAGCTAGACATAACAGAAAAAGGGAAGAAAAACAAGAAAATGAGTTAGAGCAACTGCTAATGCATTCATTACCTGACAGTAAGGCAATACCTATACCTTTTTCCTAAGGTAATTTATATAATCTCATCAAACACACTAAGGCCATGTCTACACTACGAAAAAAGGTGTAGTTAAGACATTTTATCTAACATTGTAACTATTGTATGTTAAAATCCTAGTGCAGACAAGATTAACACATTAGTTGGTTGAGGTAAACCCGAGTGTAAACTTGTGTTAAAACTATAACTTGGCTTGGCTACACTAGGATCTTAAACATATCTGTTAACACTGCTAGCTAGCACCTACTCTGAAACCTAGCACCTACACTGTTTTTCTTAGTGAAAAATGAGCCACATCATTTGGTACCATGGAAAAACCTGAGGAAAGGGAAATGTTGGCTATTCACTGCCCTACATTTATCCCTGTTGTGCACAGATTAGTAGGGAAGAGAAAGTGTAATCAAGCAGAGCCAATTTGCCTAGCTCTTGGCATCCACATGGCATGCCAGTCACTACTCTTCCTGGCCCTCCCTCCCAGCTTGATAGCTGTACTCCTCCAGCTGTGGCTATGCATTCCAAGGTACTCTGAGGATAGAAGTATTTTGGCCAAAGATTTTTATTGGTTTTCCAATAAAAAATAAAAACATTTTAAGGAAAGCAGATGCTTTCCCAGAAAATTTTGATGTTATAGAACTGCCCTCTCTTCCCCCACCCCGCCACTCTTTTTTTTATTATTTTTTTACAGAAAAGAGCCTTGAAGGGAAATATTCAACTGCTCAACTGAACCAGCCCTGGGAACTTCACTACATAATGCCTGGTGCGATGCCATCAACAGTGGTCACTCTGGCTGGCACCATGGTCCTCAGTAGACTATGCATGCTTGATGACGATGACTTGGTAGAAGGGTAGAGAATAGAAGCTGTAGAGCAAAAAATTAATGCATAGATTCCAAAGTCAGAAAGAACCACTGTGATCATTTAGTTTGATTTCCTCTATAATACCTGCTATAGAACTTCCCCAAAGTAATTCCTAGAGCATAGCTGCTAGAAAAAACATCCAAACTGGAGAAGGTGGAGAAGATAGGAGCAGGGATCAGTCAGATCCATGTGTGATCAATGACTTTGTGGGGTGCTCCAGGACTTCAGGAGAGGGTTGTATAGGTGCAGAGGTCCAGCCACACAAAGCCAATTCGAGGGTCATGACTACTAATAGTCACAAAAAGTATTTTAAAAACTTTTAATCAGCAGCATTGTTAATCTGGATACTTGGGGCCAAATTTTGAAAAACTAGCTGCCTAGTCTCAGTCCAGTTCCTGGTGGCCACATCATAAAATACAGGACCAATCATCACTAATTTGTACCTTTGTTGCTAGTCTCAGCAGAGAAGTAGGGAACTGAATGGCCCATGGTAACTCATTGACCTTCTCACACCCAGAGGTCAGGGCTTAGGCCCATTTCTGAGGCCGGGCAGTGCAGTGAAAGCTTTCTCTGCCTCTGCCAGTACTATCTCTTCTATGGATACAGATTGCACATCAGCCTCCAAGGTTTTCAGTCCATCACCAGCACTGAATTTTAAAGAGAAGCTTGCCATTTAATGGCTTTATGTTCACTGTGGCACAGACTATGTAACTACTCAGTCTGCATGTACAATGGAGGGGTGTGTGGAATTTGAGCTTTGGAGTCTTATTTCTCATTGAGGGCTCTGGAGGGGATTTGTCTGGGTAAAATACTATATTATTATTGCTGTCATTTATTACCTCGATTTAATGGCTGTTAGCAGGAGGGGAAAAAAACCCTTCTCCTCTATCACAGTTTAATGGGAGAATAGACCTTGAAGTGGACAAAGCCCCCATTGCCTAGGGTCTGAGCCCCATGGGGCCAGCTGAACTACTGCACGAAACAACCCTTCCAAAGTGCCAACCAAGAATAACACTAGTGCTACAGTAATTGCATGCATGGGTAATACGCCATCTTTGTCATGGAGTCACAGTGTCTTTCTCAGTGCATGGGCAAGCTGTCACTCAGCGTTCCAAATGGAAACAAGTGGAACAAATGTAAGAGACTGGGCCCTGCAGTATTCAAATGCATGAACCGATGGGATTGATCAAAATGGCTTGCAAGCCTTTTTGAGTTGAAACTGCAATTGCACGGTCTTAATTCTGACAAAAGTTCATTTTCAAATGTGATAAATGTGCCTGTCCTTACAGATCAATTAACTTGTAACTGTTTGTATTTCATTTTGTTTATTTAGACCGATTTGTTTGGTGTCTGAAATACATATGAACTGGCCTGTCTTTTTTTCTCTCTCTCTCTCGCTGTCTCTCTCTCCACACACACACACACATATATATATATATATAAACCCAACTCATTCTCTTTCTGAATTGCAATGTGCGTGACTGTTACCTGGAACTGTTTGTTCCTTTGTGCTTATACTTAATGTAATGCATAGAGAAACTACCTGAGCAACTAGATCTATGTGGCCTTTCCAGAGCATCAGTCTGAAAGATTAGGTTTTCTTCCCAGTCTGCTCAGCTCTGTATGTCCAGCTGTACTGCCTGCACCTTTTTTATTTTAAGAATGAAGTGCTATTTTATGGTGCAAACACTGCTGGAGTTTGATCCTAACTTTCAGAATTGCTTGAGTTTTAATTGTCTTTTGCTAAGAAATGCATGGCATTCTAAATGTTATGTCTAGTGCTGCCATTGTTTCTTCAATAGCAGAGAAACCAGTGATGCTTTCCATTTAAAAAAAATTACAGGTTTCATTTTTCAGTAGCATGGTTTGTTATTGTCACTTTTCAATGGCAACAACTAAATGACTGCTCTGTTGCTTGAATGTTATGAAAGATTCCTCGACCCATTTCATAGACAGACTTGATATACAGCAAATGGATCAAATGCCTCTTGGGTGTAACTCGAGTGGAGTTGCACCATTAATGCTTTGGCTCCACAGGGCCCAATCCTCAGCTTGTGTAAATCAGCATAGTTTCACTTCAACCAATGGAACTATGCTGTGTGTACACCAGCTGAGGATCTGATCCATGAGTGGGGTTTTTTTAATACCGATTGGAACTTCGTTTCTTCAAGGTTCACTACTTGTAAAGGCTCCATTCAAAAGGCAACTCATCTGAATAGTCTGAGTATGTAATAGGTTTCGTCATTAAATGGGTCAAGCAAATTCATTTCACCGTGTCTGTTAAGCTTTTTTATTTATTTACTTTGTTTATTTTTTCTTTAATGTTCATCCGAGCAAAGATTTTTACTGCACGTGTAGAATTTTCACACACAAACAAATATATCCTAAACACCGGTTCAGTTTGCACAGGCATTTGTTCATTTTCAGCACAGTGTTTTTATTGTTATTATTGCAGTGGACCTTACCCAGAAATTCTCATTGTCACTAGAAGCTGCTTGGGTTAAATCCACAGGCCATAGGATTACTGGTCATGGTGACGGCAGAAGCAGATGGCACATCACTTGTACACAGACACCTGTTTTGGGGGAAGGCAGAGACCATGTCTGAATCTTCTGACAATTTCATGCTCTTGCATAACATGTGGAAACAAACGTTAGGGATTGCTCACCACTTCCAGTAATGAATTTACTTGAGTAATCCTGACATGTACCTGCAAATTAGTGTTAAATGAAAACTGTTTGTGCTGTAATCCCGTTTAATATATTGTTGGTAATGTCAGCCGTGTTGTGGTTCAGTTGGACTGTCAGAATGTGTAAACTATTTACTAGTGTTTGTGGAACTGAAATGTCTTAAATGTTGCATGAAAAATGTTATAAAAATAGATTTGTTTTCTATTTTTGAACACCTCTGAACTGAGGGAACATGGGCCAATAAGTGCAATATTTAATGACTTACTCAGTGTATATAAATCCGTATGAAAGGGAGAAGTGTCATGTATGTGTGATATGGTGTTGATGATGGCTGTGTGGCTTATTTAAAGGATGTCTAGTAGCTGTAAGAGTCTAGTAGTGAAATTTATACAGTAAATACTTTATCAGTGTAGTGTAAGAATAATCTATTCTTAATTCATTTAAACTATTTTTCATATATGAATCAACAGTAACAGACGTCCGTATCTTTACTGCAAGTGCATGTCAATTTTACTTTTAGAATTGTGAATGTCCTTTTAAAAAAAATGATTGTGTTATATCACTAGTAGTGGGAAGACCTTTTTTCAGTCAAAAGATACCTTTAGCCATTTCTAAAGAAAACCCCCACATAATATTTTAGAAGCATGTTCTCTGGAAACAGAAAAAGAGATTATCTTGGAACTCAGCTCTTAAGGAAAAGCCTTCATTTTTTTTATCTGAAGAGTCAATTACATGCTCTGTCTGCCTGTACAGCATAATATCATGTGGCCACTTTTTAAAAAAAATATATAATTGCATGGTTCATTCATGATTACACTTAGCCTAGAATATTAAATAGGAGTCTCCAACCATGTTGAAATGTACTTAGCATCTTCTGTTTGGTGTCTTGAGTTCACAGTTCGTTTTTTGAAGGAGCTTGCATCTCATGTCCAATGTGTTTGGACCACATTGGAAAATGTTAAGCAAAATGTTAACCCTTACTGACCCCATTCTGCTGCTTCTATTTTTAACTTTAAATCAGATACTGAAGTAAGACAGAAGGTACATTCTAGGCCAAATTCTGCTCTCTTAGACTGCTGAAAATTTTGAGTAATTCCATTGGCACCCATCAGCAGTGTAAGTGAGAGCAGAATTTGGCACAGTTTCTTGCCCAGAGATTAGGAGAAGACATGAAATCATTTTTTCCTTTTACTTTAGCCTTGCACAGTTGTACTCATCCATTCACTCAAGGACCTCAAATGAGGCAGCACATTTAAAAACCTGCTTAAGTCCATCCTTATTCAGTAAAGCATATAAACACATGCTTCACTGTAGGCACTTGATTGCTGTACTGCCAGTGGGTTCCCTATTGTGACTGCAAACCTCTGAGCAGAAGTTAATGCTGTTAATTAACTTCTGCTGCATCCCTCTTGTACAATATGCTGGTTGTCTAGAGGAACATGCCCTCACTTCAGTGGGCCGTTACTGAATAAGGATGAACTACTAAATCAGGGCCAAGGTGAGTAACATTTTTTGATGGGTTACTAATATCACATTCATTTTTTCCCATTAGCATCATGGTAAAAGGCACACAAGTAGATTTTGTGCCTTGGTCTGATACATTGTCATGACAATTTTACAAGGCTGTTTTAGCATATGTCATAGCTAGCTCTCATCAAAAAGAGGCAATAGCCAAATAATGCAGGACACCAATAGCTCTGCTTTCTTTTGCCTCTGCCATGTCATCGAATAGTGCTAGAGAACAAGCAAAGCAGTCAGATCACATTAAACATTACAGGACAATCCTATCAAAGGCTAAGCATCTGTCCCAAATGCTTCCCTGTGTTTTATACCTTCTTCTGTTGCGAAATCACCAGCCAAATTATGCAAAATTGCATGAAAATGAAATTGTGTGATAGGGGAAATTTGGGAACTGCAGAATGAAAGAAAAAATAAAAACATCCCTGTAGCCAAGGACCAGACACAGTAAGGCTAAGATACCAATGAAACAGAAATATACAGACTGAAGTTGCATTGCCTATATTTTACTATTGCTGTTAAGTGACCTGACTGCCCAAGGGTTTGCAAGGGTTTGTCACCATGACAGGTAATTTTACCTGGCATTTTTACTGTCCCCATACATGTATGAGTACATAAAAAGCAAACCCAAATGCCTACTTTGTAAACATGTAGCTGTTCTAGCTCCCCATACTAACTTTACTTGCTGAACTGTTCTTAAAGAGATGTTGGAGTACCTGCTTAGAATATATTTGTGAGGTGGTTAGGATTCAACTCTTCCTCCGCCTCTAACTACCACTACAATATAGTGACTGTGGTTCTAAAAATGTGAGTTTAAAATACTGCTGGGTGACAAATGTTGGGACTCTTCAACATATGTCCACAGGAGCTCTTGTCTGGATGTGAAGTACAAATTTTATCCATGTGCAGAGTTTTAATTCTATGTGGAAGTAAAGACTGTGTGTATTCCATTGGGTATTCTGTTTGTATGTGATTTGTGTATAACAGGTGGATTTTGTTTTGTTTATTTTTGTTTGGGGTATTAATTTTGAGATTACAATAAATATTCAAGAGACTATATTCATGAAATTTTCTGATGTGGTGAGGTGCCTCCCCCTGCCCGCTGGTGCTTGTTTAATTCCTTGCAGTTATTAAAGTGGTCTAAAAATTGACTTCAGTTTTGACCAACGGTATGTTGTAATGTGACACTCATAGTAGTTGAGTATCCTGCCAGTAACATTCTTCACTCTGAAGTCTGAGCTTCACAAACTATGAGCCTAATATGGCTCCTACTGAATTCAATAGAATTTTTGCTATTGACAGGAGCAAGATTTGGCCACTTCTCCAATGGAGGCACAGAAAACAGGCACAATAAATAACCTGGGTGAGACCTAGTTGCTATCTTAGCATTAAGCCTTTGAGAAATACTCAAGCCAAAGAAGGACAAGGTTGTTGGCAAAGACACAGACAAAAGAAAATAGCTCTTTAAAGCAAACCACAAGGCCTGTATCTATTAAACTTTTCTGTGGAAAGGGAATAGGTGTCTTACCTGTTTATTGCTCATCATCCTGGAATTTGCAGGGTAACTATCAGACACTCAGATACCATGGTGCTGGGTGCAGAATAAGAAATAAGCTTTAAAATAGTATTTTTTAAAATAATAATGTCAATGATAGCTTAGAAACTTTAAATGGCAATAATGTTTCATCTCACATTTGCTTCTCTAATTTTGCAATTTAATTATTTTTGAGGGTAGGGGAAGGAGCTGGTGGTTAACAGGTTGCCTGACACTAATATTTCTAAAGATGTGGATGCAGACTGTCTTGCTCTCAGTACTTTTGACTTGTAGGCACCAGCATGGATTGGCACAGTATAATGCACCTTCGCCTTTATGCACAGCTTGGGAAGCCCATGTGCATTATAGGTGGAATTCACCCGAAAGCAGAGGGCCAGAACAAGGCCTACACATGACACAGAACAGCTTAAGTGACACATCAGCCTTGGTGCTGGACCTCTGCACAGGAGTAAATTTCACCCTCTTTGCTTTCCACTCCTGAACGGAATAGCACTAGACACAGCCTAACTGCTTCTATTTCTTCAGAAACAAGAAACCTCCTTTGTTGTTATTATTTAATGTAGGATGTGTGTCTTAATAAAAGGAACAGTTAAGTCTGTACAATCCATCTTCTTTTTTGTTAAGGTATTTTATATACCCATGTCTTTCCACTCATTGTTTCTTCCCAAATCCACGAACCCCCTTGCTCTAGGCTGAACCATTCTATGGCCTACCCCTGGATCTTTCTTCCTCCCATACAAGTTCTGGTCTCAATATAACTTTCTGAACTCATTTCCTCCCATCAACTCCTCATATCCATGGCTTCTCTTGTGGCCACTCAACAGTTCCCATTCCACTACCTGTCCCAGTTTTCTTCCAATACTCCAAGATACTCCCGGTTTCAAACACACACCTCCCAGCATGTTTTAATCAACTCTTCTAATCTCATGTTCCTACCTTACTGGGACACACTAAGTCAGAGATGTTGGAACAATTTGTATAGTTGGAGCCATTGAACCAAACTCTAAACCCTGTATATGATGGAAACCACTTCAAGTCAGAGGGTGTGGCAGCGCCCCTGGTTCCAGCACCTATGCACTAAGTCCCAATCCACCCCTCCAATTTCTCTAGCCCACCCATCATATATCCTGAATATTCTGATAAACCTGCCACAGAAATTCCCAGCTCCCCAAAACTCAGCACTGAAGCATGTAGTGCTTCAATTTATCATGCAGGGAGAGGCTTCCAAAGCATTTGCACACATTGCTGGACCCCAAAATTTTGGGTGGGTTTTGGAGAGAGGTCTCGTCCTGCACCTTCACTGCCGTGTTTCTGTGCCTCACTGAGGCACTCTATGGTTCCTCCTTTTGCCATTGTATTGCCTCTGGTGACCCAACTCTGTTCTTTTGCCTCCTACTGGAATTTGGCTTCTCCAGCTTCCTCCCTCCTGCCACTACTCTACTGATCCTCTACCCACCTCCTGTCCCCATCTCTACTGGTTCACCATGCTCCTTTCTACTTCACTTTGCTCCCACTGCTCTGTGCTGAACCAGCACTACCATGGCACTAGACCTAATCTGCTTGCCCACCCACTGAAGAAGTGAGGCATCAGGGAAACTGACTGGGGGACAGTGGGAGCAGTGGAGGGACATTTGTGAGGCAATGAAAAGGCACAATGGTAGAAAATGAATATCTCTATAGTGCGGTGTTGGGAGGTTGTTAGAAGCTCTCTGGCCACTCCCCAGTAGCAGTAGTCATCCAGGGCACAGGTGCTGGAACTAAGAGTGATGGGGGTGCTGCCGCACCCCTTTGAAATGGTTTCCATCATATACAGGGTTTACAGTTTGGTTCAACTGCTCTCAGCACCCCCACTATACAAATTGTTCCAGCACCCCTGTCTGGGGGAGACTTCCAGGGGCCAGCCCTTCTGCAGAAGTGTGCGCCCCTGATTACAGGAACCCTGCTGAGTGGTGCCACACTGTGAAGGAGTGTACTACCCTTTAATGGCCAACTAGGAGCTGCAATCAGAACCACCTGCATTTAAAATCACAGCGGCTCCCTGCTTCACCTGAGGACTTCCCTATTTAAAACAGGAAAAGGAAGCTGAGTGGGTCTGAGCTTGTAGTGGAAACTGGCAAGGGAGGGTAAGCTCTGGACAGCTCCCTGAAGGGAGACTTAGAGATTGTTTTGTTTGTTACTAAGTTTTGGGTAAGCTGACCCTGGTCTCCAAGGTAAGGGCTTTTATATTGTTGTCCAAGTGTTCCTTTCATAGACTTCATTAATGGGAGATTTATGTTAGTGTGTTTGGCTTCTCTGATCTAAACAAGCATGCTTCTTCACACCCAGTTGGTGCAAAGTAAAGAAAGGTAGCAAACCTGCCCAAAAGGGGTTGCACAGGGGTGAGACATCCCTTTGCACACACACACAGAAGGAGCTTTGAGAGGACCCCATCAGCATAGCAAGCAAGGATGATGTCCTCCAAGCTCTAACAATCCCTCACAGGTGACAGTCACATTGCGTAAGATCAAAGCGATCACAGTAGCATGAGTGTGCCTGTGTAGACACGTAGTCAGGCTAGAGCAATTATGTTCAATGGCCCATACTGGGTTTGCTGAGGACCCAAGCAGTATATGTGTATTTGTTTAAAAATAGTAGTTTTTTAAATTAAATATTTAATTCTTTGGCAGTACTGCATGGGATTTAGGGCCTAGATTTTAAATGAATGCCTCAAGTTACATTCAAAATCCTAAATCCCTACTTAAGCATTAAGGACATTTAGACACTCATTTTTAAAATCTTGCCCTACCTTTTTTTATTAAGTTACATTCTAAGACTGAAGCAGGTTGGCAGCATATTTTTGCCTGTACTATTTCCTTTAATATTCAGCAAGAAAAAAATGTATAGTATTACTGCATCCCCTGTATTACAGAACACTCTTATTTATTCATTGTTGTACTGCTGCAATAGAAAACCATTTCCTTAAAGAAGAGCAAGCAGCAGTGTGTAATGTTCCACTTATTTCTAAAGAAAAGTTTTACTTGGAGCAGAAAAGGACTGATTAACTCCGAAAACATCTGGCATATGGAACTTTCCTTGAGGCCATCTCTTATTTCCATTGGGGAATAACATCAAAAATTTCTGTCGAGGCAGTAATTACAGCCCATTTCAAATTAGTTTGTTTCATGTGTTTAGTAATTAATGAGTGAAAGAGGGATTATAAAACCGTAGATACATCAAACTTAGCCAAGATGTTTCCAAGTATGAGCGAAAGAAACTATGGCCTCGTGGGCAGCTACCATTTCCTGATTATGTCCTAAGTTTACCATTGAGCCTGCTTCTAAATGCCAGCTGTGATGTCTTCACAATTTGCTCATACCCCTGAGCTCTCTGCAGCTATCTCTGTGCAAGGCTTCCTTATCACAATCTGCCTTTTATCCTACATCAAAAATATGGAGTCATACAGCTCAGCTAGCAATTTTATCACATCACACAGGCTAAGCAGATATGATGCTGGCTGCTGAGTGACCAGCAGAGGTGAAAGTAAGCCGGTACGGTCTACCAGTAAGAGCGGTACACAGCTGACTGTACCGGCAGGGGGCAGCTTCCCCAGGGCCTGGCAATTTAAAAGAGCCCAGGCCTGGCCTCCTGGGTGCCACCGCTGCTACCATGGGGCTCCAGCGGTGATTTAAAGGGCCTGGGGCTCCTGGCCGCTGCTGCCGGAGCCCCGGGCCCTTTAAATCACTGCTGGAGCCCCAGGGCAGCAGTGGCAGCTGGGAGCCCAAGGGCTCTGGCCCTTTAAATCGCTGCCAGAGCCCTGGGGTAGCACTGGCAGCAGCAGCTGGGAGCCCCAGTCCCTTTAAATCACTGCCAGGCTGTGCTGAAGGGCTGGCTGGGGGAGTCTGGCCCCAGCCCCACCCCTTCCGGTTGAGCTGCTCCCCGCACCTTGCTCAGGACCCCGGCCGCCCTGTGTACCGGTAAGTCCCTTAAGTTACTTTCACCCCTGGTGACTAGCCTGGAAAAGCCTATCCCAGAGGCTACTGCAGTGTTGAAGGCACTGTATAACAGATGAGATGTAAATCAAAAGCCCCTGATGGTTTGTAGTCAGGGAAGGTCCCCTGGGATTTTTCAGTAGATGGGTGGCCTGGCCAAATTTTGCTGTCTAAATATTCTCTGCTTACTTAGCTGCAGGGGGGATTTTATCACTGCATTTCAAATCCTAAGCTTAAAGGTGCAAGTTACAACTATGGCCACAATCCTGCAATTGTCAGCATGTGGCCACAGCAGCCAACTTGTATGCTATCAGTTGACAGACTGGAGTCTGAAATGGTAACTTCCATTTGTGCATCTAATAGTGACATACATAACGCTACCTCAGCATAACTATTACACTCCTTTCTTTACTGCCCCTCAGTTTACCTCTCTGCTGAAGCAAAGGCCAGTATTCTGACTTTTCAGGGGGGAAAATAAAGGATTATACATCATTAAACCTTAGAGCTTTGGTATGCAAAATCCTGTCTAGATGTTAACAGCTGCCAGTCAGCTTCAAGGAGAAAGTGCCATACAATTTTAGTAAACAAACATTTTGTGCACAAACATTAGCAAACAGTATTTGGAATACTTTAAGAAGTTATTTTTAAAAATAAGTTATTAGGCAGTAAACATGTTGGCATTCTCTATACAGACTATCAGAGGGGTAGCTGTGTTAGTCAGGATCTGTAAAAAGCAACAGAGTCCTGTGGCACCTTTAAGACTAACAGATGTATTGGAGCATAAGCTTTCGTGGGTGAATGCCACCCTGGACACACCACACGATCCATCGTCTACAGCCAAGCATGAGGTACAACCGCATCTGCTCCAACCCCTCAGACAGAGACCAACACCTACAAGATCTTCACCAAGCATTCTCAAAACTACGATACCCGCACAAGGAAATAAAGAAACAAATCAACAGAGCCAGACGTGTACCCAGAAGCCTCCTGCTACAAGACAAGCCCAAGAAAGAAACCAACAGAACTCCACTGGCCATCACCTATAGTCCTCAGCTTAAACCTCTCCAATGCATCATCAGTGATCTACAACCCATCCTGGACAATGATCCCTCTCTTTCACAGACCTTGGGAGGCAGGCCAGTCCTTGCCCACAGACAACCTGCCAACTTTAAGCATATTCTCACCAGCAACCACACACCGCACCATAACAACTCTAACTCAGGAACCAATCCATGCAACAAACCTCGATGCCAACTCTGCCCACATATCTACACCAACAACACCATCACAGGACCTAACCAGATCAGCTACAACATCACCAGTTCATTCACCTGCACGTCCACCAATGTTATATGTGCCAGCAATGCCCCTCTGCTATGTACATTGGCCAAACTGGACAGTCACTATGCAAGAGGATAAATGGACACAAGTCAGATATCAGGAATGGCAATATACAAAAACCTGTAGGAGAACACTTCAACCTCCCTGGCCACACAATAGCAGATGTAAAGGTAGCCATCTTACAGCAAAAAAACTTCAGGACCAGACTCCAAAGAGAAACTGCTGAGCTTCAGTTCATTTGCAAATTTGACACCATCAGATCAGGATTAAACAAAGACTGTGAATGGCTATCCAACTACAGAAGCAGTTTCTCCTCCCTTGGTGTTCACACTTCAACTGCTAGCAGAGGACCTCACCCTCCCTGATTGAACTAACCTCGTTATCTCCACACTGATTCTTGCCAACATATTTATACCTCCCCCCAGAAATTTCCATTACATGCATCCGACGAAGTGGGCATTCACCCACGAAAGCTTATGCTCCAATACATCTGTTAGTCTTAAAGGTGCCACAGGACTCTCTGTTGCTCTATACAGACTGCCTCACTTGGCTGCTGTTACATATTTCAGTGTAGGGTTTCAACAAGAGTATATCCACTTTTATGTTACTGCACATACAGACACATTCCCCTCGGATCTTCTCAAAGAAATGACTTCTAGGTTTCTATAGCATGGCCTCAAAATGCATGTGTCACTGAGATTCTCTGAGGAGAACAGCAGCCTCTGAGTTCCCCTCCAGCCACTTCAAAATCTACTGAGCAAACCAACCAGAATATCTTTCCAGTAGCAATTCCAGGCTGTGAGCTAAGAACAGACTCTGTGCTTGGAGCTGTCTCCTCCATTTCTAGCGAGACAGGAATGCTAACTCCTATCCAAAGAGTACAAGTATTGGGAAGCAGCCTTCAGTGCAGATACATCTCTTGGCTCTGACTCAGTCAGCTGCTGTGTCTCCACAAGGCTGTCTTCAATTCCCATATTTACAGCCTCTTGCGCCTGAGTTCCAACTAGCTACACTCTCTCAGGTACCTGAACACATGGAACCTGCAAGACTGCTTGCCTTCAATCAAAGCTTCCTGTCAGGGTGCTAGGCCAGGGAGCCATGCCCCCCCCTTTTAAAAGAGGGAAGGCTATGCCCATCCACTTCTTATCAGATGAGCGATGGGGGAGGGGTTGGGGGGAACACTGTGTGGGAACAGGACCTCCGGGGAAGGGGTGGTGTGAGGGCCAGGCTTGCGGGGAAGAAGCGGAAATTATTTAATTTTTTAATTTATTTAGGTGGTGTGGGTGTGGGGCCATGGTTCAGGCACCAGTGGGAGCCCCCTGTCTCCCCCCCACCCCCCGCACTGTTAGGAAGCATCCGCTGTCCCTGCTTCCTATAAAGCTGCAGAAATGGCTATTGATCATGTCTAGTAACCACCATACCACACCTATACGCATCACTAAGCCCTTCTAAGTTGTCCTGTCCTGCTCTCTACACTTGTTCTAAGACACAAACAAGTCAACTAAAATCCATGTCTCATTTCCCCATTGCTTCTCCCTTTCTTTAGGCGAAAGTCAACAGCTGTGGCTGACGTGTAATCTTACATCTCCAGACTACTTAATTTCTCCCAATTGCCACTTTGCTGACAGTGCCAGTTGCTTCTTTTAAGCTACCAACATTTTTCATTTGATGTGGAGAATCTTTTTAGTTCCCTTTATAAATGAAATACCCTGTACTAGAAAATCTCCTTTCATTGCAAAGCTTGTATTTTTCCCCTGTGCTCAGTGGTGCTAGAACAGGTTTTATAGGGGGGGTGCTGGAGGCAGAAACCATGTATTTGGGTTGTTACTACTTCAAGCCAGGGGGTGTGGCAGCACCCCTACTTCCTGCACCTATGCCTTTGCTCTAGGCCGGGGCAATCAATAGGCAGCCCGCAGGCCAAAGCCGGACCACCAGGTGGTTTTGAATGGACCCTGAAATCTTTTTATTTACATATTTATTGTTTTCACTGGAGTCTGGACCTTGACAAAAAATAATTGACTACCCCTGAGGCCATGAGGAAAGAAAGAAGTTTGTCTCCAGTGTGATTTAAAATTGCATTAGATAGCCCCCTAAAGCATATGGGCTGTAAATGCATCTTTTTTAAACATGGTAGCATATAAACGGCACTTACAGTGAGCTGCTGCCCATAGCAAAAGGCTCTGTACTCCTGGCCATGCCCCTTATATCTGCCAGTAACAGGAGGTATATATGCACCCCCCGAGCAACTATTTCTGTATTTGTCTTGGAGACCCCTGGTATGTCAAAATTGGGGGCAGGAGGAGAATGCATTTAAAACTGACTTTAGGGTAACCAGTGAACTATAAAACTATGAACAATCTTAAAAAAAAAAAAAAACTTTCCTAGATTCAGATGCACGCTACACAATACTTGTGCTGGGTCTAACTGACACCGTGATCAAATATTTAAAAAAAAAAAAAAAAAAGCTACATATAAGTTCTCAAGCAAGGGTCCAGGGCCCCTTGGGAGGGCCATGAGCAGGTTTCAGCAGGTCCACCAAGCAGTGTCAGCATTAGACTTGCCTGAGGTGCCAAGACCCACCACCCGGGGCTGTAGCTGAAGCCTGAGCAACTTAGCTTTGAGGGGGCCCTGTGGTGTGGGGCCCCAGGCAATTGCCCTGCTTGCTACCCCCTAATGCAGGCCTGGCTTTTAATCTACTGGATATGCTGAAAAAGCATTGCTGAGGCATGGGTGGGCCATGAAGCTTGTATAGCATGTTGGGGGGGCGGGAAGGCTCAAAGAAAAAGGTTGAGAACCCCTGGTCTAACTGATCCCATGTTTAGAAACTGAAAATAGATAAACAGCAACAATATAAAGGACACAAACAAAGCAAAGTGGTAGCAAATGGCCTATTGCTTTGAACACATAGGTGATATGTTCTCAACATACACAGTTTTTACACTTTGCACATTTTGTACGTGATTTCTGTCTCATTCTCTGGAATAGATGTAACATCTTCCCCATGTCTTAGGCCAGGTCTACACTAGACAATGAGGTTGGTATAACAATGTCACTCAGGGGTGTGACAAATCCACATTCCCCTGAGCAATGCAGTTAAGCCAACCTAATTTCCCTACTGTTGACAGTCCTAAATTGACAGAGGGTGTAGGTCGTGTCTTCACTGAAGTGCGGCAGCGTTTTAAGTGTAGACCTGCCCTCAGGCTCTCAGCGCCCAGCACACTAAATGCTGCTTCCCTAGAAACCTGAAGTAAGTCTGCAATGTTTCTTTCCTGCACCAGAGGTTTCAGCATTTCTGTTCCAGGTCCCTGAGAAACATTTGTGTCTTACTCAAAGATTTATTTTGCCATGTGCATAATCAAAAGAAAGCCAAACAATAGCTGTATTCAGACATGCAATGTGCAATGCAACGGTGAGACTTTGCCCCAGCAACAGCATCTGGCAAGAATGGGCTTGCCAGAAAATGTATCTGACAACTGTGATGATAACATTCACCTCATGCATCAGACCTCCAAGACCCATTTGGTGGTTTTGGTGGGGGTTTTTTGGGGGGGGCGGGGGAGGAAACCACCCGACTATCATAACAACTGCCTTAAAATAAAAACGATCTGCTGCTGGCATACCTTTGGGGTCTAACTGGTCACACTACTGTTTGAATTACTTTTTTGGCTATTGTGAAACCACAACAAGTATGTAGACAAATCCAATCTTAACAGGTTGTCCTCATCCTAGTTTGAGAATACTTAATGTATTAAGAGGCACAGGTTTGGCACAAATTTTTATTTCCATGTGTTGTAGTCCTATAGACCCAAAAACATTAGGAGTATTAAACTCCTCTCTAATATTCATTCATGTGTTGGATTATTCATCTAATAAAACACAGTATTGCCAAGCCCAAGCATTCAAAAATCATGAGTCCAGCCTATCAAAATCATGAGATTGGCTTTAAAAACCATAACCTTTTTTTTAAATAATACATTTTGGGTTCTATTAATTTTATTTCTGGTTCCTGAAACTTTTCTCCACAAGCTTGAAGGCTAAAAATCTATATTAAAAAATAAACCCATGCAATCTCTTGCTTGTGCTAGCTGGAGCTTTAGGGGAAAATATTAAACTGTGCAAGTCGAGATAAAGTTGCAAGTGTTGGCAACAATACAAGCCTCTGCCTCTAAGGATTAGATTTGGGCTTTCCCTCTTCCCAGTAGCTGGTTTATGTGTAGCTGGATTAGAAAAAGGCCAGAGGCAAGAAGAAAATAAAGGAGAAAGTGTTTGGGGGGCTGGTGTATCCTGCTTTTAGGGAAACAAGCACTACTCTGCGATGGTGTAGACTTCATTAAAGAAGTCTTAAAAGACACTGTCAAAGTTGTCAACACTGATCTGAGACATCTGATGGTAGGGTTTTTGTTTTGTTTTTAAAGCTTCTTATGATCTAGTGATGGCAGGTACAAACTCCTACTGTTTGGTTATTCACAGATGAGGAAAACTGCGGCAGAGAGGGTAAATAACTTTCAGAAAGCCACAGAGGGACTGGGTGATTAAAACAGTGTTACCACGCAGGAGTTCCTGTACCTCTGTCTTGTATTCATACCTTGTGTGCTTCTCTCATAGTCTCTTGGCTGAAACCATTCAGCCCCTGGTATATGATCCTACTTTTACCCATCACAACTCCCATTGATAGCTTTGCACATTTTGGAGCAGGTACTGAATGAGAAGTGAAGTTTGGTATTGAAGGCTGACAAGAAGTAACAGTATTGCTGAGATCAACCATGAGATTTAAAAAATAAATACATTTCAGGGTCATTTTGTCTGTATTCTGGTATGAGCCCTTGGGGTGCATTTGGGTCACGTTTTTATGCTTAGGAGTCAGGAATGGGGTCCTCAGGATTTAAACCCAAAGCAATGTTGCCACCTCTCTCAATTTTACCAGTCTGCAGTATTTTAGGTTTTGCTCTCGTGATCTTCCTGTAAAAAAAACCTTCTATCTTGTGAAATTTCTCCTTATAAAATAGCCACCATCTCCTATTACTTTTAATGGGGCCACCATTTCCATACACATCTCTGCATGTGGAAATGAGGCTACCTCCAAAAAGATGCCTGGCAGCAATGGCCTGGCCTGTTTTCAATAAGACAAGCTGCCCTCATGAGCATGGATGCCATTCTGTGGTCAGGGAGCTAGACTGCACACTATGCATAGACCGGGGATTGTGAGGAACAGAATAGAGGCTGAACAGGTACAGGGGCTCCTCAGGGAAGTGTGGGACTCAAGGAGTCGATTTAGGATGTGTAGGAATGGGGGCTGCAGCAGAAGACTGGAGCGACAAGGGGAAGTGGGGGCAGAGCACTTTGAGGGACAGGAGAGACTGATAAGGTGTATGGCAATGTGGAAGGTAGAAGATAACTGAAGGATAGTACAAAGCGACAGGATACAGGGTGGGAGAATGGAGGAGACAGTGGGTACAGGGAAATGAAGAGCAGAGACAGAGAAGCAGAGGAATGGGGAGGAGGGGTCAGGGAATGTGGTGTACAGGGGAGAGACTGAAGATGTTCAGGGAAATGTACAGGTGGAGACTATGTTAAAATGGGGAATATGAAGAACAGGAGGGAAACTGAAGACTTGCCAGAGGAGACTGAAGGGGAGGCACAGAATAGTGATGACTGAAGGGAATAGGCTAGTAGCTCCCACACCACAGGGGAAAGAAGTGGGTGAGTGGGGTCCCTCCCCCATAGTCAGTGAGGAGGCCCAAATTTCTACATGTGCTATTAAGGTTGAATTTTGACTCTGAGACACATACACACTTTGGGGGCAGGCAGCTTCCCCCTAGAGGCTCAAATACCAGAAATTCAAGAAGAAAAAAATGCCACCAAAATGTATTGTTTTTAAGGTAATTCTTGAATAAGAACAGCCATATTGAGTCAGACCAATGGTCCATCTAGCCCAGTATCCGGTCTTCTGACAGTGGCCAATGCCTGGTGCTTCAGAAGGAATGAACAGAACAGGACAACTATTGAGTGATCCATCCCTTGTTGTCCAGTCCCAGCTGCTGGCAGTCAGAAGTTCAGGGGCATCAAGAGCATGGTGTTGCATCCCTGACCATCTTGGCTAACAGCCATTGACGGACCTATCCCCGATGAACTTATCTAATTCTTTTTTTAACCCAGTTATACATTGCTACCTCGATATAACGCGACCCTATGTAACATGAATTCGGATACAACGCGGTAAAGCAGTGCTCCGGGGGGGGCGGGGCTGCACACTCCGGTGGATCAAAGCAAGTTCAATATAACACGGTTTCATCTATAACACGGTAAGATTTTTTGGCTCCTGAGGACAGTGTTATATCAAGATAGAGGTGTACTTTTGGCCTTCAGAACATCCCCCAGCAACAAGTTCCAAAGGTTGGCAGTGCATTGTGTAAAGAAGTACTTCTTTTGTTTGTTTAAAACCTGCTGCCTATTAATTTCATTGGCTGACTCTGGTTTTTGTGTTATGTGAAGGGGTAAATAACACTCCCCTATTCACTTTCTCCACCTCATTCATGATTTTATAGACCTCCATCATATCCAACCTTAGTAGTCTCTTTTCTAAAATGAATAGTCCAGTCCTTTTAATCTCTCTGTCCTCATAGGGAAACTGTTCCATACCCCTTATTGTTTTTGTTGCTCTTTTCTGTACCTTTTCCAATTCTAAAATAGAGCTTTGAGATGGGGAGTGGAGGGAGAGACCAGAACTGCACACAGTATTCAAAGTATATAGTGGCATTACGATATCTTGTCATCTTATCTGTCCCTTTTCTAATAGTGCCTAATATTCTATTAGCTTTTTTGATGCTGCTGCACACTGAGCAGACATTTTCAGAGAACTATCCACAATGACTCCAAGATCTAACAGTGTATTGTAGTTAGGTCTAGCTGACCTAAGCTGCTCCAAACTGCTGCGAAAAATCCCCTTTTCCCCAAACCATCAATCTTTATATTTCAGTGGCAGGCCAGACTACGAAGAAGGGGATACATTTTCCCTAGGCAGCATTAAGTCCTGATAACTGAAATCATCCAACATCTTTAATTTTATTTAAGTGTTCAATCCTAATAACCATTATATTCTGACCAGGGCAAGAGCTGAAATGTTGACTCAGTCATCATCTAATGCATTTACCACACCCACCAGCCATTTGGCATCATTTTAGCTCTCTTCCTGTACCTTATTTTAAAGTCTTGGTGCCAACTGCAGTAGCACATATTCAGTTGATAAGGATTTCTCTTGCACACCCACACGACCTCCGCCCCTCAGGGAATGCAGCAATCATAAAGCTATGCCACAAGTGTTTGGATAAATGTATTTTTGCCCTACAATTTGAATATTCGTAATGTAGAATGGTATACTGAAAACCTGAATGGACTCTCTATCAAAATGGGGGGGGAGAGGGGCAAAAAACCCAACCCTTTTTGAGCATCCTTTTGGCAGGTATTTGAAGAAAATACATGAAATAAACACCAGAGGGAGCAGTTGTATAAGACTTCTACAGCTGTGCTTCAGAAGGAAAGCATAGAACAGGGGTCGGCAACCATTCAGAAGTAGTGTGCCGAGTCTTCGGGCTGGTCCACACTAAGCCCCCAGTTCGAACTAAGATACACAACTTCAGTTACGTGAATAACGTAGCTGAAGTCGAAGTATCTTAGTTCGAACTTAAAGGTACTTACCGTGGATCCACACGCGGCAGGCAGGCTCCCCGGTCGACTCCGCCTACTTCTCTCGCGGAGCAGGATTACCGGCGTCGACGGTGAGCACTTCCGGGATCGATTATCGCATCTAGACAAGACGCGATAAATGGATCCCAGAAGATCGATTGCTTGCCGCCGAACCAGCGGGTAAGTATAGACGTACCGTTCATTTATTCACTCTGATTTAAGGTTAAAATGTATTATTGGCACGTGAAACGTTTTTAGAAGGTCTCTTTCTATAAGTCTGTAATATATAACTAAACTATTGTATGTAAAGTAAATAAGGTTTTTAAAATGTTTAAGAAGCTTCATTTAAAATTAAATTAAAATGCAGAGGCCCCCGCACTGGTGGCCAGGATCTAGGCAGTGTGAGTGCCACTGAAAATCAGCTCACGTGCCGCCTTTGGCACGCGTGCCATAGGTTGCCTACCCCTGGCATAGAATATAAGAATGACCAACCTGGGTCAGAGCAAATGTCTATCTAGCCCAGTATCCTGTCTTCTGACAGTGGCCAATGCCAGGTGCCTCCGAGGAAATGAACAGAACAGGTAATCCTCAAGTGATCCATGCCTTGTCACCCATTCCCAGCTTCTGGCAAACAGAGGCTAACGACACCATCCCTACCCACAGTCACAGTGAAAATGGGAAATTCATCATAGTATAGAAGCACTGCACCTTTTTCTTATCCTGTCATGCAGTATCTGCACAGTGCCTTCCAGAGTTCAGTAGGTAGCATTAGTCCCATTTTATACTTGAGGAGACAGACAATGGGGGGTCCTAGTCCATGACTAGAACATAGGAACTATTGCACAATAATAATACCCATCTTCCCCAAACACACCTTTATATAATTGATTTAAAATAGACTCTAGAATGAATTTGTTCCCCCTTCTGGTAAACATGACCTTGTCTTTATATCAGGAAGTGACCTGACACCATTACTAGTGCAGCTTTCACGTTAGCTCGGGATATTCTCTCTCCTATTGTACCTTCCCAAAGGCATTAACAGACTGAATTCTAGCATGGACTATGTTAGCTTCCACTTTTCACCTGTGATGATAACCCCATGGTGAGACAGATTTCTGTTCCTCTCCTTCTTCTCCCTCCCTGACATGGGCCCCATCCTGACCCTGCTGTCTCCTTCTAAAACACATTTCAATGGCCACTAATGATGCAAATCAACTAGCATTTACAGAAAGAAGGGTCCCTTTATGCTTGACTGTATAACAATTACTGAATACATTCACTTTGTTTCAACTAAACAGCCCAGACAGTGACATTAATTCTCAAAGAGGGTGAACAGTTTCCCATCTAGCGGTAAATAACCAGACTCCTCTGTGTACAAAGATAGGTTCGTTTGCTAACTTCTACTGACAGCACTGGGCAATGAGGAAGGGGAACCATAGGACAAACTGAAATGGCCAATCCAGCCCAAAACAAATGGAGTGATAGGATTTCAGGAGGAAGAGGAATAGAAACAGGGAAAGTCAATCAAGAGTGACTTCATAAGACACACTGAGGAATCTAGACAAATTGTAGAACTGATCTGAGTTCAACAAGATGAACTTCACTTAGGAGAGCAAATGCTCAACTACAAAATGGGGAATAATTGGCTAGGTGGGTAGTACTGCTGAAAATGATCTGGGTGTTATAATGGATCACAAATTGAATAGGAGTCAACAGTGTGATGCACCATTGTGAAAAGGCTAATATCACTGTGTGGTGTATTAACATGAGTGTTGTATGCAAGACACAGTGTAATTTTCCTGTTCTATTCAGCGGTGGGGTTGCCTCAGCTGGAATACTGTGTCCAATTCTGGGTACCATGCTTTAAGAAAGATATGGATAAGTAGGGGACAGTCCAGAGGAGAGCAAAAAAGTATTTTAAGAAAATAGAAAATTAGACCTAACTATAAGGAAAGGTTAAAAATAACTGGGCATGTTTAGTCTTGAAAAGAGAAGATGGGGCAGGGGGGCACTTGATAAGCCTTCAAATAGGTTAAGGCTGTCATAAAGAGGATTGTGATCAATTGTTCTCCATTACCACTGCAGGTAGGACAAGAAGTAATGGGCTTAATCTGCAAAGAAGAATTAGTTTAGATATTAGGAAATGCATTCTAATATATAAGCTTTGTAAAGAGTAGTTAAGCTCTGGAACAGGCTTCCAAGGGAAGCTGTGGAATCACCATCGCTGGAGGTTTTTAAGAACAGGTGGGACAAACACCTGTCAGGGGTGGTCTAAATGTACTTAATCCTTATGCAGCACAGGAGGCTGGACTTGTTGACCTCTCATGGTCCTTTCCAGCCCTACATTTCTGTAATTAGTCTGATTTCAGATCTTTGTGGTTGGTTCCAGGACCGGCTCCAGGGTTTTTGCCGCCCCAACCGGCTGAAGAAAAAAAAGAAGCCACGATCACAATTGTAATCGGCGGCACTCCAGTGGCAGCTCTACGGCGCCGCTTTCTTCTTCGGCGGTAATTCGGTGGTAGGTGCTTCCCTCCGAGAGGGACCCACCTCCGAATTGCCGCCGAACAGCCCAACGTGCCGCCCCTTCCCCTTGGCCGCCCCAAGCACCTGCTTGCTGGGCTGGTGCCTGGAGCCGGCCTTGGTTGGTTCTACTCATTTTGTTTAAGCACCCGTATTGCCAACCCTAAATGTTTAAAAATCATGAGTTGCCTCAAAAAAACCATGATTTTGTAAAAACCATCAATGTGGGTTTATTTTTCTTTGCTGTCTGGTTTCTGAACATTCAAGGTTCCATTTTCCAGTTTTTCTTAAAGCCTAAAAGTCACATGACTAGGTGGGAATCACAGTTTTCTCACTCTTTTATTAAAGTGAATTGCTATCCCTCATAGTTGCAGAGAAAAACACCCAATATCATAAGCTGGCAACACTGCAGCACCTACACATTTAGATTCTTACCCCAAAACCATTGCCTCTGCTGGATTCTCTTTTATGAGAACAGGATTTTCTGAAGCTTCCCAAAGCTTCCACTCAGGCCTAGAATACGCCAAGAGCGAGCTTTCCTGATGCGAGCTCACCCCTCCCACAGCTGGGAAGAACCAGGCCATGTAGAGGCCTGCAAAAATGAAACACACTATTGGCTGGACTGGCTGCTCCCAGCACTGCATTTGCAGAGGTATGCCTTCATGTACGGACCTCACCCCTTCTACAAGAATGTTTATTCCCCATTTCCTCCCCCACTCCCCTTTCTTGGTTTCATAGCTAAACTAGCTGCTTCCTTTTCTCTTGTGTTTCTCTGGAGCTAGTGACAGTAGTCCAGGCCCAGAGAGAGGGGACATCCACTCAGGACCTTTCTTGTGGCCTAGTGAATTCCACCCCACACACATACCAATTCCCTCCCATCCCATAATGTAGTGGGGCCCTGGGAGGGTGTATTATTTCTTGGGACGTGGTGGAAAAGGGTAAACCCTGGGAGTTTGAGTGCTCTGGTGAGGTAAAGGGGTTTATCTAGGCCTTGGGGAGCCTTGCTGTGTATTCTTCCACTAATGACCTTTTTCTATTCTTGGTATCTCAACAGCGTGCTGAGGCAAAGATACTCTTTTCTGTAAAACCAATATGAACTAGTGCCAACTCTCATGATTTTAATCACATTTGTGATATATGGTGCTTTCTTTAAAGCCCCAGCTCCTGGAGTCAAGTTGTAGTGCCAGATTCTCAGTTTTCATTTTAAAAAAAACCTAGAACTAATAGGTCATGGAGAAAAGTTTGAGAACATTAATGTTAAAGGCGGCAACACCACAAGGCAGATAAGAAACCAGTATTTATTACTTTTTAAAAAAATCTTTGGCTTAAAAAAAAATCACATCTGCTGATCCCATGATTTTGGGGAGCCTGACTCATGATTTGAGTTGCCATGGATACTCCCAGTTTTCAGAAACACATGGATGCCCTAGCTGTTTAATAAAAGAGATTGCGTAGTTCATCCACTCTAATACAAAATGGAATGTGAGCATGGTGGACGAGAAACAGTTTTGGGGGTTGGGGAGAGATCAGTAATTAGTTTAATGTGGAAGTAGGGAGTGGTGAGAGAGTGGGGGCACGTTGGTTGCAAAGGTTTGCAGACCTGGCATAAAATACCAAGGCCAGCCCTGGTCCTGTGTGGAAAAGGATTCTTCCTTTCCTGGCTTCCTCCACCATCAATTGAATGGCTCTGATGGACAGTCAATTTCTGGATTCTGGAATACCAGGAACACCTGGTATTTAGCCTCACTTTTTCAATGCACCATGGGCTTTTTGGGGAAAGGTGGCTACTTTAATACAAACTCTCTTGTCTTCTGCAAAGAAATAAGTTCCATCTCTTCTTTAATGTGGGTTGCAAAGTTTCAGATCTTTTTTAGCCTTGGAATCTGGGCTGGGACCATAGGTATTGACCCCGTGGGTGCTCTGAGGATCAAGTAGCCACTGGGGGGGAAAAAAATAGGGGGTGCCCAGCACCATCAGGACCACATTAATCTTTTGTAGACCCTGGACCGTGGCCACCACTGGCAAAAACAAAAGTCAGTGCCTGTGCTCGGGACCCTCTCTTGGCTGTCTCCCTTTCAACAATCTCTCACAGCTGAGACACCAGCAGCTGCTTGTTCTCTGCTTATTTTTTTCAGTAATCAATCTTCACATTCAGAGCGCGCTCTCACTCTCTGTTTGCCCTCTCCCTCTGTCCCCATTTCTGGTGCCTGCATCACAGTCCAGTAAAGCAGCTAATTGAACTACAAGCTTCTGCTGCTGGGGCAAGTTTGTGCCGCCCTCCTTTGTTCTGCGATCTGTCGCTGCAGCAGGGCTTCCTTTCACTCTCCTTCTCCCCTTCCCCAACACTGGGCTCTCACTTGAGAAAATCCTCACGTTCCCCCACCGAGAGGTGGGAGCTCTCACTGCTCAACTCACCCCTCTTCTGTGTCCCTTTGTCCTCCTCTCTCCCCCTACACATACACACACCATTTTCCTAGCGTCTGACACTCACGTGCAATCAGCCACGTGACGCTGTTCTTCTCTCTTGGCATTAAGTATCAGAGGGGTAGCTATGTTAGTCTGGATTTGTAAAAAGCGACAGAGTCCTGTGGCTCCTTATAGACTAACAGACGTATTGGAGCATAAGCTTTCGTGGATGAATACCCACTTCATCAGTGTATTTATGGACTGAATGAAACACACAATGCAGAGTTAGGTTTCCAACACTAAGCACTTGCCTGTTAAACCTTTCTCAATTTGCTGACCCAAAAGAAGGCAGCACTCTTTCCCTCATCCATCTGCAGCTGCGCATGGCTGCATTTAAAATACTGGTTTTAATTCCTTGTCCAGCCTACAAGCAGGGTTAATAAATGAAGCACTTTACTGCCTGTAAACCTGTCGCCATTCAGTTCCTTCATCAGAGGAATCAGACTCATTACATTTTGATGGATGACCTTGTGCAGCGTCAGAAGGAAAATGCCACGTGTCTGTTACAGCAAGCCAGAGAGAAAGCTTGCTGTCTGATCATAGGAACAACAAAATAAATCCGTCGTGACTTTACTAGCAAAAAAATCCTTTCAGCTTGTGTAGCTGTGGTAGAGTTCACAAATTCTGTACTTCCAAATGCATTTTGTTTGCTTGCTATTCATTTTGCTGTTTCAATATAAAAAAACACTGGTAATAAATGAGATTCTCTCCCTGGCATGGCCCACAAAGAACAAACCCCACTGGCAACTTATCTGCCCATCCTCAATGCCCCTTGAATGGTGACTATATAAAAGGGTCAATTATTTATTTAGCAGGAAAAAAATATTAGCACTGACTAGAAACCACCACCAGATGTCACTCCGAAAAGCCAATCTGGGCTACACAATAGTTTCCTTGTTGACGCAGCTCATTTTTGTCCCCTTTTCACCTTTATTTCTGAAAGTGTAGAAGCATTTCTCAGAAGGGAAATACGCAGGATGTGATCCCAATCCTGCCTAATGATTCAGACAAAAGGCAAATCTAAAAGGATGCTTTGTCAAACACTTGCTTTTGTACCGCACTGGATGTTCCATAGTTGCTGGGAGCAACAGCTTACTCTCATCCCCCTGTGCAGCTTTTGCGTGCCATTGACAAAGATTTGGGTCACGTGGAGGAGAGCAGAACAAGCTGTCATCCCAAGATGCTTTAATTTTAAGTGAAAAAGAACCCTGTAGACTTTCCAATAATTCTTAATTGGTGGGGGACAGAAGGGAGGTTTGTGAGGAATGGTCCATATGAATTAAATGGGGCCAAAAAAGCCAGTCCGTCTCACCTAATGATGGAATTTTGTACTTCTGAGGCCTTGATCTTTCTCTCAAGTTAGGTTGTCTAGCCCAGCCCACACCAGCAGACAGCCAGACTCCATGTGATATCCAGATACCAAAGTCTTGCCTTAATTTTCCCCTGATGAGCAACTGAGAGAAATAGTCAATTCTAATTTAAATGGCAAAGACAGTGATAAAAAGCCATGAAGACTGTGCTAGTGGGGAGGATTAAAGAACCGGAGTAGGGGAAAGAAACAACTTAGGGCTAACATTGCGCATAAATCCCTACCACATTGGCTTTGGCTGATGTAGGTGATGATGTCCTGAGGAAGATGAAGGCTTGGGGGATTCAGTAGGACCTGCTCTTGCCATTTGTCTCCCCACAACTGATGGATGTGATTTCAGCTCAGGATCTGGGAGTTCTTGTGTTCTACTGCGATTAAATCTCAAAGGCTATTCTGATTTGTGGCAGCTATCAATATGGCAGCTGAGGAACCTCCCCAAGCATAGGAACACCTGTCTATGCCCCCATTCGCCCAGCTACGCACCCCACCTTTATCTTGGTCCAAGCATCAGCACATCCAAGCAGAGGCCAGGACTTTCTCTCTGAGACCACTATGTAAAAAAAAAATGGTATTCTTGCCAGCAAGTTAAAGAAGTTTGGATTGAATGAATGGACTATAAGATGGACAGAAAGCTGGCTAGATTGTCAGGCTCAACGGATAGTGATCAACAGCTCATTGTCTTGTTGGCAGCCGGTATCAAGCAGAGTGCCCCAGGGGTCGGTCCTGGGGCCGGTTTTGTTCAACATCTTCATTAATGATCTAGAGGATGGGATGAATTGCACCCTCAGCAAGTTCGTGGATGACCCTAAGCTGTGGGGAGAAGGAGATGCACTGGAGGGTAGGAATCAGAGTAACCTAGATAAATTGGAGGATTGGGCCAAAAGAAATCTGATGAGGTTCAACAAGGACAAGTGCAGCTCTAGTGCAGTATAAGAAAAAGGCAAATAAAAGAGAGAATAATTTCAGAACACATGAGTAGGAGACATTGCTCCATTAACGAAATGTGCCTAAATGGGGAGGTAGCCATTCGCCACAGGAGAGGAATGATTCTTCTAACAGAATACAACAAGACAAAAAAAAGTATTAGCATTAAAGCAATATCCTATAGTCATTAACCACATTCTTCCAGAACGAGCATTGCAAG
This sequence comes from Malaclemys terrapin pileata, assembly GCF_027887155.1. Classification (NCBI taxonomy): domain Eukaryota; kingdom Metazoa; phylum Chordata; order Testudines; family Emydidae; genus Malaclemys; species Malaclemys terrapin. The sequence goes on along the minus strand of NC_071510.1, from coordinate 97,593,969 downwards.
AGGATTAGAGATTCCCAGAATAACACATCTGATAAGATTCCAAAATAATTCACACAAATGCTGATCCTGTTGAATTTAATTTTCCGTGGTTAAACAAATTGAAAGAGTGAAATAACCACAAGGTTAGTGTATCAGTCAAATACGTAGGCAGCACTTTAAGATTTATTTAATGCCAGTCTTTCATAAATCAGTTAACAGCTGCAATTTCATATTGAAATTGATGGGTATTGGTAGAGCACAAAAGCACATACATACGCATACTGAACAGTTATCAGACAGGGACACAAATTTATCTGCATGTATGTTACCTGCTCTCACACACACTGTACATCTCCCTCCTAGGATTCAAGCAACTCTTTGGCTTCATCTCGTACTTTGCAACCTGCTTGCTGTAAACCTTTTTTTGTCCCCTTCCTGCTAGTCAGAATTAATTCTAGAGATCCTGATCAAAAGAAATTAGCAGGTGAATGAGAGGTTTGTGAAAACTCATTGGGATACATTAAAAGGTAAAAATAAAATATTTACATCGTTCCATAAGTACGCAGCAAACTGCAGTGTTTATGAGCGATGGCACCCTGTAATGAATAAACCACAGAAAAGATGAGGAAGCCACTTTTCTAATCAGCTAGCTCAAGTGACAGGTCTGTTGCTTGAGAGAGAAAAGCCAGAGGTTCCAAGCCCAACTATTCATGAGTGAGTCATTAGTCTAATAATGCTGTCTGCTGCACATGGATTCTTTACAGATTGGTGGGTGACTGTGAGATTGCCATGCCTAGCAATTTCAGATGAGCTTTGTCTAACTGGTGAAGAGTAAGTAATGTACTCAGTGTATCCCTGTGACCCTAAGCACCTGGAATTCATGCCCTACATGCTAATGTAAAATCTTGTACAAAATACGCCTTGTAAGGTATCATTTGAAAACTAATAACTTGCTGATCAACAACAACATGGTGAAATGCATGTAACAACATTACAGATAAAGTTATGGATTCCCCTTATAGGCTGTTACTAGCACATGCTCAAGACTAGACAGCCTTGCCTAGGCAAAACAGATCTTGTCTAAACAAAGGCATGTGAGATTGCCTCAATTTACATATAAGCAGTAAACAGGACCATTAAGACAGCAACGGGAGGACATTTTGCTAAAATGAAAATTGCCCTTTTTTCCTAAAGACTAGTGGGGAGGTGGGAAAACAGCATGGAGCTTCCTTCACCACAAAAATCTGTCACATTTCTCACACCTTGAATTAACTTTACTTTGAGGGATAACCTTCAGAAATATCCATTTCAAAGGTTCATTGGACTATAAAAGAATGGGTAGGAAAACCCAATTTCTCTTTCACCTAAGACGACAAAAGAACCAGCACTTTTGAGTTTCTAAAGGAGATCCTGACCCAGGGAAGGGGAGGGAGGAGGCCAGCCACTATCTTGCAGGAATACTGTGAGTGAACAAAGCCATCTTGAACAAAGCCTGTACCTTGCTAGATTAAGTTTTAGATGTGTGTTTTCACTTTTATTTGCTTGTAACCTTTTCTAACTTTATTCCTTTTACTTGGCATCACTTAACTTATGCCCTATTGTTAATACTTTTGTTTTATTTTTACTAAAAACCAGCTCAGTGCCGTGTTTTCAGGAAAGATTATATTTACCTCGGTTAATACGCCGTGATGTGCTTTTGTCTCTTTCGAGGAACAAACTAACCATGTAATTTCTATGAACTGTCCAGGAGAGAGCTGGACATTGCAGAGTGTGTGGTTTGGGGAAAATATGAAACTGGGAGTATGTTGGGATCACCTTGCAAGTAGTAACCAAGGCTTGTGGAAACCAGAGTGGGGTTGTAGACAGGTTGCTGGGGTCAGAACTGCTGGACCAGGGCTGTCTAGCACACAGACACTCAGGGTGTGATCTGCATGCTTGTAGGCTGGCTCTGAGTGTCCTAGGCTGCGAGTTACAGCAGCAAAGCATTGTAAGGCACCCAGGATTACAGAGCAGATGGTGACACAACCCCTCACTGGTCTGGATTGCACATTGAACCCCATGACAAGCCCTACCCAAGTAGCAGGGACACCTAAAGCATGAAGGACCTATTATTTGCATTAGGAGACCGCCATTAGCACAAATGGTAGAAAGCTCCCTTTTTCAGAGCTGCTAGTCCCAGGCCAACAAGGCCGTGTGCGTTTTATTTACACAGTAATGTACCCGTTTCCTGCCAAAACATGAATTTGGTCACAGCATGTGCAGTATAGATAAACAAACAGTAGACAAACAAAATTACTGACATGAAAAGTTTGAAGGGCAAACCTTGCTTGCCTCACTCATGAAAACTCACTAGGTTCCAGTGGGACAACTCAGTGAGGCAAACAGGATTTGGCCTTTCAGAGTCACATGAGCACAATACACAAAGTGGCTTGGGGCCATTATTGCTGGAATGCCTCACAGAACAGATGGATTTCCAGGGGGAAGAGAGGTGGGGTTTTGCACGCATTGATTGAGAGGCTTTTGCAAACGCCCGGGCAGGCATGAAAAAGGCTGCCAACTCAGAATTGAGTGAAGGGGATGGAGAGAGCAGTCAGCAGCCAGAACCTCTTAGACAGCACCAAGGTTAAGGAAGAGACATGTAGAAAATATCAGCTATAAAGGAGGATGTGAAAGTTTGCAGATATTAAGTGAAGAGTAACAGATATTTTTCAGGCCATGAACTTGGGTAGGTGTTCCTTTTTGAGATAGAGGTGAGGTGCTGTCAGGGCCAGCTCCAGGCACCAGCAAACCAAGCAGGTGCTTGGGGCAGCCAATGGAAAGGGGGGCGGCACATCCGGGTCTTCGGCGGCAATTCAGTGGCAGGTCCCTCAGTCCCTCTCCTCCTTTTTGAGCTGCCGCCGAAGAGGAAGAGAGGGAGCGAAAGACTCGCTGCCGAATTGCTGCAGAAGAATGAAGTGGCGTGATTGAGCTGCCGTGGAAGTGCCGCCAATTGGCTTTTTTTTTATTTTTATTTTTTTCTCCCTGCTTCGCTGCTTGGGGCGGCAAAAAAGCTGGAGCCGGCCCTGGGTGCTGTGCCTCTGAGAGGAGCCACACAGAACTCCCATCTCAGGGCGTAAGGAGAACTGGGTTGGCTTTGTGGCTTTAAGCCACCTTTGCACTCAGCTGAACTTGGGCTGATTTTGGGGTCTGGTGTAATTTAGCTCTGTAAGCCTGTCTAAGCTACAGCAGTGTGCTGAGGCTGCCCTATGGGCCAAACTACTGCCCTGAATCTTGACTCCCTTCCCCTCACAGGTCCATCACACCTCTGTGCCTGGGCTTGTGAGGGGATCCTACAGAGAGAGCCTTATGGCTGTCTCCACACTACCTGCACTAGGGGAATTCTCTCTCCGATGAAACTGATGCTTTTAGGGCCATTTTCTGTGGTAAGGGCCAGAGTGGGGGTGGGGCACTCACCCACATTAAATACAGGATTCTGGGAGTGCTAAAGGCCTTCTCTGTTGGTAGTGGAAGGTTTGTGAGCTGTTGAACCAAGAAACAATTCCAGAGCAACTCAGAGAGGACATGTGGAGTGAAAAGTAGCAGAGTTCTCACAGGACTGTGGAGATCTTTCATTCATTTCAGAAATCCTCTCCTTATATCCCGTGATAATTTATTTTTGGCTCTCTCAGGTTCCCACTTTAGGGTCAGGAGACATTTTTGACAAATACAGTAAAAAGAACAGGAACATGTTACCAGCCTAATACAAAATTGCTTATTACAATCCTGGAGCCTTAAAATTCCTCTTACCCTGCAGGGTGACCTTGGTGGCAAAAATATTGAGTTCTTGTAAAAATAAGACAGCCCTTTTCTGCCTTACTGAAAGTGAATACTGTTAGGTTGTATTGTTTATAACCCTCTAGATAAAGCCAGTTTCAAGAAAACTTCTGTTTAGAATCTAACCATTATACTGTTTTGCAGTTTCTCTAATCTTCTGTTATCTCTGCGAAAGCCTTATCTTTGTCCTCTGGCCTTGTAGGATGAGGAATTTGCCTCTATTACAGCCATTAGTTGCACCACTAGAGAGGCACTGCCACTATTTGCCCTGATTTTAGACAGGAGTAAGCTCCATCCGTGCAAATGGCAGCTTTGCTCGTTTACACTACACCAGTTGCAGTAATACTGATGATTGTATTTGAGACAAATCACCACTTCAGACAAGGTCTTAGAACAAAGTCTCCTTAGAGTGCTGCTGCTAACAAAACTAATTAGTCCTGCTTTAAGTGCAAGGAACTGGATTACAGACTTATTGAGGTCTCTTCCAGTTCTGTACTCCTATGATTCTATGAATTTAAAAGTTTGTAGAAGATCTTGAGCTTTCTTTCTTTGTTTTAATCTAAAATTAAAAAAAAAATTGAGGAAAAATTAGGACAGACTTGAGCTAAAAGAACTACAAATTGCAAATCAGCTCTTACATGTTGAAAAGATGTCTTCCAACTGCCAAGGATTCAGAATGTGCAAAGAAAAAACCTGGTGTATATAAATAGAGGTGCTAAACATAAGATGCCAGAAAGTATTCTAGCACTGCATAAGAAGTTGATGATCTCACATGAAAATTACTGGGCCTAATTCTCCTCTCACACTGGTGTAAAGCAGGAGTAACTCCAGTGAAGCTAAAGAGGTGGATAATTAGGCCTATATCCCAAGTTCTGGGTACCTTAAATAGGTTATTTTAATGCTGGAAAAGGTGGAAAGAAGGAGAATGCTGGTCACTAGGTGAGGAACTTGCTGTAGGATCTTAACTAAAGGCTTGTGAAGCTAGGTATTTCTTCTTTTGAAAAAGGGAAGACACTACTAATACCAACACACAAACCAGAATTTAATATAAGAGGTTGTCTTGGATCCAGATCTCAAACTGTGCCAAACTTCAGGGAGTTTTAATTCCAGGGTTTTATTTGGCTCAATACACAGAGAGAGAAACCAAGTGTGAAATCCACATCCATTCACATTCGGAATGCTGCTTTAGCCCCCACAAGTCAAGAACATGCAGAATGCAGGTTGTGGTTCAGGCCCATCTTCATACAAAATGGTAGGCAACTAGGTCAGGTACAAAAAAAAGTGGGGAGGGGAATCAAGCTAAATGCTGGGGAAGGACTGGGCCCTAGAGACATGTAGGCAGCATTCTTAAAGAAAATAATATATGGGGGGAGAGTGCAGGGGGTAATTTTTTTTCTCGTCAGTAATGCATACAGTAAATGGCAAACAGATAAGGGCCTGGCAGGTGGTGAGCTGTAATCACTATTATAGACTGGCCAAAAATTACACACATCCTAATACTTGTGACCCTGTCTCCCTCTTACACCCCCACCCCCCAGCCTATTTGATTGTTTCATCCACCTTGTAGATTTTAAGGTCTTTGGGGGCAGCGACTCATTTATTTGTACAATGCCTAGCACAGTGGGGCCCAATCTGGTTGAGGTCTTTAGATGCGTCCACAAGTATAATCAATATTTATTATCGTTAGTGGTGCTGGTTAATAAAGTGATTCCTGTCCTAGGTATACGTGTCCAGACTGTACCATGATAGAATTACATTTAGTAAAGTTTCTGTCGTCATGGAATTCAGATTGCTTGTGCAATTTAGAGACTTTGGGTGGGATTTTCAAAAGCTTAGCTTTCACCTAACTGCAAATAGTAAAGCTCCCTTAGGTAAACTTTGTCCAAACTGATGTGCTCAAGTTGGCTTTGCACCTTGTGCTGGGCCTCTTCTTATGGGTGAATTCCCCCCTTTAAGTAGTATGTTTAATAAAAGCTAAACGTAAGTATAGCTATGGCAGCTTACTCAACATGCTAAGCTTTTTTTGAAGAACTCGCCCACAGACACTAAAGTACCCTCTTCAGTGTCACCTAATGAGACATGCAGGAGGTTAGATTAGATCTAATGGTCCCTTCTGTTAGTGGACCCTGTGGGGAAAATGAGTTTGAGTACCAAGCCATAAAGAATTTCTACCTCCACTTTGTGCAACTAAAGAATTTCAGTTACCAAGTTGTCAGTCTCTCCGCCCATCCTCTTTTTCTCACTGTCGGATTCACACGCTCTCTGCTTTGTACGTGACACAGTAGCAAGATCCTACATTTAAAATAGGCATTTATGAATCACCTGCCATTCAGCTAAACATTCCAAAGACACTTTATATATAAGACAAGGCTCTGAAGAAACTCTACAATCTGAATAATCTCCCCAGATGCTATCCATGTCAAGCACTCGGAAAATGCTGCAGGTTCTTAGACATGACCAAAATGTTTCCTCTCTCAGCCCTGTTTTTATTTTTTAGTCTTTGATATCTCCCAACCCCATTTTGAGAAGCACTAGTGAGAACTGACTGATACATGCCCAGTTTCCTACTTCTGCTTACTGAATTGGAAAACTTCAGAGGTTTTTCTGAGGTAGGAGCTATTAAAAGCTATAAAGATCAGACGCAGACAAACTCACGTCTTTAAAACGTGCAATTTTATATCACAGTTGTGTCACAAACTGTTTCAGCTTTCAGTTCTTTTTCACGTGGCAGCATTTAGACTACATGCCAGTGGTTAGAGAAAGCATCTCATGAATGAATTTGCTGTCAGCAATTAAAATCATGCCATAATTAGTAAGCTTCCCCATACATTAAAAAAATTCTTCCTGCTCCCAGTGTACAACCTCAAGTTATATCAAAACACATATGTAAAACAATACCTTAGTTATTTAAAATATTTCCATAAAGGCACACTAAGATATGCATAGAGAGAGAGTTTATTGTAGATTGATTGGGTAGGTCAGGATCAGATTACAGAGTTGTTTTAACACAACGCCGTGATGGTTCCATCTGAGATTATCAGTAAGAGACAATGAGATAATATTTCAGTGTTTACTCCCAAATTCCTGCTACTTCAAACAGGAGCCCACCTTTCCAGGCTAGTGGACTCAGGGGCAGTGGGGACAGTCGAGTTATAAAAAGAGAGTCTGGTGAATTCAGCCCTGTGCAGGGGGTTAGCACCAGGGCCAACTCCAGGCACCAGCGAATGAAGCAGGTGCTTGGGGCGGCCAATGGGAAGGTGCATCATGTCCGGGTCTTCGGTGGCGGGTCCCTCAGTCCCTCTCTGACCTGCTGTTGAATTACCACCAAGGAATGAAGCGGCACGGTTGAGCTGCTGCTGAAGTTCCACCAATTGCGTTTCCCCCACCACCACCACCCTTTCACCGGTTGGGGCGGCAAAAAAGCCTGAGCCAGCCCTGGTTAGCACAGGGCCCATGCTCCACTTTAAGTCCCACTTAAGCCTTATTTTTCATATTTCATCCATTTATAGTCATGCTAGTCTGTATTGATTTTTTGGGAATTACAGATTTGTTTATTATTAAGCAAGAGGAATAACAGAGATGGGGTTCAGATTAGGACATGAAACTGCTCTTTAGCCTGAGTATTTACTTATTTATTTTAAAACAAAATACTTAAGTTTTTCCTCATGACCCACTTAAACTTTGTGGCACTAACCTTTGCTTGCTTCCTTCTCCATGCCCCAGGAACACATGATGCAGGAGCCCTTAGCAGCACCTCCACGTGTGTCTGGTCTAAAAAGGCTCCCACCTAAGGAGAATTGACCATTACTATTGCTAGTGAGGAATGGGTATACCCCTTGATACCGTTAGGTGTTAGTGTAAACAGCTCTGTCTCAGTTCCTGTGGGTGCACCATAGTGACATGGGGGTACAGCCACATTAATACGAATGCTTGTACCTGGGAGATGGGTATTGGTTATTCCTGCACCACTGCGGTTATTAAAGGGCCTCACATCTGTCTAAATGCAGATCAAAATAAATACCATTACAGTCTCCAGAAAAGTGATGATAAGCATTCAGTTATGGTACTTGTTGATAACAATTGTTTGTGCATTAGAAGCTGGTGCACAAAGTTTCTGGTAAATTTCTTTTACTATGTGAGTCCCGATCCCCATAGCAATCTGTGTTTATGCTCCATTTATGCTACTAAGGGATGACACATTGACTTTGTATTAAAGAATGTTACAGTTCAGGATGTGCATGTATCCTATGTGCTGTAGAAGCACCTAGAGCCTGTGAATCTGGGTGTCAATGTATCTTTGTTGAGGCAATTAGTGAAACACCCAGAATTAAAGCAACACTTTAAAGAGTTAGAGCAATGGGGCAAGAATGTCATGATGATAGTACAACACTCCACAGAGAAAATAGAGAAGATTCTTAAGAGAGTGCAAAGAGAGATGGCCTGTGCACACTGGTGGGAACATTTTTTTTTCTCTAGTCCCACAAGCCTTAGAGAAGCGTGGAGTATTTTAATTCACCCCTTGGTAGTAATTTTGATTATACAGTTTGTTACAATCACCTTTGTTACTGGTACTATCTGTTGGATGAAAAGGAAGGTGGTCATGCTAAAACAGGGTTCAAGGTATACTTGTAGGCCAGCAGTTTAAAAGGGACAAAAATGTAGTGACAGTGATAAGACAAGCTATCACGTCGCATGGGAGTATGGAGGGGCACGTAGGGCCAATTCCTAAATTGCCATTTTGTTTTACAAAGGTGGTTGTTGGTTTGGCCTCCATGTTGGTACCCCTTCTTGTTTGTTAAGTCGGTGCCCTTTTTCAAACTAAGGCAGGAGCTGTCCATGTAACAAGTGTAATCTGTCTAAAGACAGGTAGTTATATAACATCCAGCACTTCGGGCTATCCACCCCAGTGGCAGTCCAATATTGCCAGTGTGTGACCTGAGCTGAGATGTCAAGTCATGACCAGAAGAGAAGACCAGAAGACCTACTTACCTGTTGTTCCTGATCATTCTTGATTTTCTGCACTGTTCCTGTGTGTTCCCGAGTTCCTGGTTTCTGTCTCCTCTGTCGTGTTCCTGAGTCCTTGCATGATCCTGTCCTGTTCCTTGTTCATCAGTGACATGGTGATGTATTAGTTTTCTTGATTTATTGTCTACTTATCAACCACCTGTATTGTTTGGTTTCAGAGTAGCAGCCGTGTTAGTCTGTATCCGCAAAAAGAAGAACAGGAGTACTTGTGGCACCTTAGAGACTAACAAATTTATTAGAGCATAAGCTTTTGTGGACTACAGCCCACTTATTATGCTTATGCTCTAATAAATTTGTTAGTCTCTAAGGTGCCACAAGTACTCCTGTTCTTCTTTTTTTTGTATTGTTTGGGGTCCTTGGCTTCAGGCCAATTTGTCTGTTAACACCCAAATGGTTTACTGTTTGTTCCCTGTTATTGGTTGTGGGGTCCTTTGTTTAATAAACCTTGTTCTGTTTGTACTTTGAGTCATTATCACCACCGGTGATAGATACGGGAAGGGAGGGAAATCTGTATTGGGAGGGAGTTTAAGGGCAAATACTAGTTCTCTATGCTATTGACCTGCTAGAGGGTTTGTGTTGTAGTAGTGACCTACCTAGCCAGTTAGCAGCAGCAGCAGCAGACAGACAGACAGACAGTATGGGGTGTGTGAAAGTGAGCCAGTCAAGACTGTTCCTTCACCTCCCGGACCCAAACAAATATAAAGTCTCCATGGGTTTGGCTACAATGTACACTTAACCCAGGTGATTGGCACCCAGGTTAGTATAACCTGGGGGATGTGCATCGCAACTGCAAATCCCTACGCATGTTACCATATCCTTGCTGTTTCTCTTTCACCTGAGTGCACCTGGGGGGTGGGGGGGCATAACACATGGTTCTCTTTGCTGAGTTGCTCTAGGATTCTTTCCCAGTCAACTGTGGGAGAATTCATTTGTCCTTGAAGGGAACTGTGGGATGGCACTAGAGGAAGATTATCCTCATTACATAGGTTTGCCAACTTTCTAATTGCACAAAACCGAACGCCGCCGAAGGCTGCCTGACTGCCGCCCTCATGGCGACCGGCACACCACCCCTCACAGCTTGCCGCCCCAGGCACGTGCTTGTGCCTTGTGCCTGAAGCTGCCCCTGCCAATGGGAGCTATGGAGCTGGTGCTGGCGCTTGGGGCAGGGGCAGCACCCGGAGCCCCTGTGGCCACCCCTGTGCCTAGGAGCCGGACATGCTGGCTGCTTCTGGGAGCCATGCGGAACCAGGCCAGGCAGGGAGCCTGCCTTAGCTCCACGGCCTGGTCAGCAGTGCTGACTGGAGCTGTCAGGGTCCCTTTTCAACTGGGCATTCTGGTCGAAAACTGGATGCCTGGCAACCCTATCACTACAGCATGAACGGGTTCCAACCCAGTCTCTAACCTATACTCCTAGCTGGGTCACCTACCCCAAGCTTCAATCTCCTCCAAACCCATATCAGAAGCTTTTTTTGTGTGGATGGCAGTAGGGTTTGGGGTAAAACCAGGGTTAACTGTGAAGTGAAGACATACCCCATAAGAGAGCACACTATGTGTGTCTCCTGTGTGATCACAAAATGGCTGACAGTCTCTGCCAACAGCACAGTCCTTAGAGATTTGAAGCAACGTGTGAGCACTTAAAAAGACAAAAACAGTTATGCCTGTAAAACTCTAGTGTTTAACTATATAGTTGGGAGGAATGCAAATAGAGAACTCTAAAATAGTTAATGATTATGGAGTTTTATTTAAGTACTGCAACATTATTAACCATGCCCAACTTAAAGGTTTAAGATACAGCACTTCAGAAGTGTGCATCCTGTTGTCACTGAAGTTTCAAATACCTGGCAAGTGTTAGCATTTTAATGATTAGAACAAGGCTTTGATGTTAACACTCAATTAAGATGAATGGAAGAAACTTACACCTCTGTTTCTGCTCTGTTTCAAGTCTGTTCTGCCTAAAGAGAAACCAGGCCAGCATAGCTTTATAGACTGAAGGCTACCTTTGCTAATAAACATAGTAGACATTTGGTTTTTTTAGCTAAGGAAAGCATTGCTTCTGGAGGACACAACAAATTCTCTGGTGAAAGCCAAAATCTGTGAATGTTTTGGCACTAGAATAGTTATTATTAATACAAAAATGCTGGCAAGAGACTTTAACATTGCCATCTGATGGTCTTATCAACCTATCCTCTATAAGTTAAACAATAAAAATCTTTTAGCTCCCCAATCACCTACATGACCTGTTGTTTTCTTTTCAAGAATACCATTCTTTTGAAACCATTGTTCAGCTGGTCAGTGGAGAAACTGTTGTGCTTCAGGGTCTCCTAGCGTCCAGAATAGCAATGAAATTTTTAGAGCACCATTTACACGCCGGTGGTCTATATCAATAATAGTTAAAGGATAACAATCAGCTTTTATTTTTATTAAGGCAATGTTTTATGTCATATCAACAATGTAACACAAGTTCTGTTTTTATTATTTTTCTTTAAAAAGATAAATTTTAAAAGAACATAAGCTCCTGGAATGATGAAGGTCATGATTTTAAGGAAAAGGAGTGAGGGCAGTAGACTAAGCACAATGGGCTTCAAAACAGACGTCAACAAACTCAGAACTGGTAGGTAGGGTCCCATAGGAAGAAAATCTAAGTGAAAAAAGGAGTTCAGGAGTGCAGGCAGTTTTTCAAAGAGACAATATTAAAGGCACAACAGCAAACTATCCTGATGTAAAGGAAAGATAAAAGCCAAGGTAAGAGGCCAATATGGCTGAATCAGGAGCTCTTTAATTATCTGAAAATGCTCTTGTTCTCTCTTTGTGCATCCCATGCATCCGTGCTGGCATTGAACATTCAGAAAACATCCTGATTATGATATTCCTTCCTTCTGTTTTTAACTGACCATCACTCCACAAACAGTGTTCTCATCGTTTCAACCATTCTGACTTCAGAACTATCTGTCACTTACTATAAAAGGCAACCCCCTTGAGCCTTTACAGTGGAGAGAAGCTGCTACAGGGATAACCCTGCAGTCTATCCCAATTATATCAGTCCCTGTCACAGTGTGAGTTAGCCTTTTAAGAGGGTTAAGGCTCAGCCTCACCTGAGTCAGGTGTAGCTTGCCTCCCCAGCTGAAGGGAATGAGGCTAGGAGTCATGTGATGGGCATGTGTGAATAGAAATAAGGCCTAGGATAGCCAATGGTCCCAAAGATAGGCTGGGTAAGCTTCTGCAGCAGTCTCTTCTTGAATTTCTAATACAGAGACCCCAAGGGGGTGAGTTGAGAGAAGTAGAAGCTTCATGGTACATATTATAGAAATGGTCTCTATCATTCTCCTGGGGGAAAACAAACAAACACCACCAAAAACAGACCATTTCCTTCCCTCAGGGAGGTATTCCCCTGTGTTCCCTCTGGGAGAACATGAGCTAGTAGAAGTCACAGCTGGGTGGCATCATTCTAAATTAATACTGATCCTGGAAGTGCTCCCAATGTTTAATTAGAAACACGTCATGCTGTTCTCTACCATTGAAGTGAGTGGGAACTGCCCATATGGCAAAGATCACTCTTTCAGCTCTACAGGACGTTGTATGGCCCTGAACCAACAAAACACCTGACAGAGGCCAAGATGATCCTTGAGAAATCTCCTTGTGTTCTAAAAGGAGTCGTCTCACAAATTAAAAAAAGAGGGCCAGAGGAAATCTTTTCTTTTGGAAGCATTATAGGAAGCAAAAAAAAACACCTGATTTCTATGCCAGGTAATGCCACTAGCTCACAACCATATTGTCCTAGATCAGATTCATGAGCAAAGCCACTGGGGGGGGGGGGGGGCAAGTGTGGCAATTTGCCCCATAGTATTCTATAGTCTTGCAACTTTTTTTTTATGGAAGGGGCCCCCAAAATTGCTTTGCCCCAAGCCACCTGAATCCTCTGGGCAGCCCTGTTCATGAGATCCAGATGCAAATTGTGCAGTGCTGGTCATCGAACCAGCTCTGGGGGGAACTCTTGGTGAGCCACTGCTACGATTGGAAGGGAGTTCAGACTGCAGACAATCGATGGAAATAGAGGGCTCATGGGATCTATATATGAAAAACAATCCATCCTGCCTGACACTAGTACATACATTACATAGACAACTTGTAGTCATAGCGCGTCCAGTCTCAGAAAGAAAGACAGACTAGATGTCTATTTGTAAAAAAATGCAGACACACCTAGAAGTGTGAAAGTTACACACACATTACCCAAGTGAGGCAATCCTGGAATGGTGGAACAGGCTTTAGGAGGCCATTCCAGCCAGCAGAAATTAAAGCAGCTCTGAAATTTCTCCATTTTGTCTGTGGCCTTAGAAATCCCCAGCTAAGTTCCCTCTAAGCTGCGTGGTCGCCAGGGCCGTCCAGAGGATTCAGGGGACCTGGGGCAAAGCAATTTTGGGGGCCCCTTCCATAAAAAAATGTTGCAATACTATAGTAACATGTATTTGGAAATGTAAAAAATAACTAGTGAAATACATTCAAAAATTAATTTGTAATAACTTGAAAATACACTAAATACATTATTTCAAAACATTAAATGCTTTAATGGTATGTATACATTTGCAATTACATAATGGGCTGTTTCTGGGTGATGATGATGGTTGGTGCTAATGGGCTGTCGCTGCCTGGGGGTGGTGCTGCTGTTGCCCAGGGGTGGGTAGGGAGCTGGGCTCTGGGTTGGGGGGTGCCTGGCTCACAGGGGCTGGACTCGGGGCTGTGGGGAGATGGGGTCGGGGGGCGATGTCCGGCTCACAGGAGCTGGGCTCGGAGCTGGGGGTCAGGGATGTGAGGGGGAAGGGGTCGGGGGGTGTCCGGCTCAGAGGGGCTGGACTCAGAGCTGGGGGTCAAGGCTGTGGGGGGATGGGATCAGAGGGGTGTCTGGCTCAGAGGGGCTGGACTCGGAGCTGGGGGTCAGGGCCATGGGGGGGATAGGGTCAGGGGGTGTCCGGCTCAGAGGGGCTGGGCTTGGAGCTGGGGTTCAGGGCTGTGGGGGGGATGAGGTCTGGGCGTGCACAGCTCAGAGGGGCTGGGCTCAGAGCTGGGGGTCAGGGCTGTGGGGGGTATAGGGTCGGGGGTGCCCGGCTCAGAGGGGCTGGGCTTGGCGCTGGGGGGTTAGGCTGTGGGGGGGAAGGGGTCGGGGGGTGTCCGGCTTAGAGGGGCTGGACTCGGAGCTGGGGGTCAGGGCCACGGGGGGTATGGGGTCAGGGGGTGTCCGGCTCAGAGGGGCTGGGCTCGGAGCTGGGGGTCAGGGCTGTGGGGGGGATGAGGTCTGGGCGTGCACAGCTCAGAGGGGCTGGGCTCAGAGCTGGGGGGCTGGGCTCGGGGTGGGGGGTGCCCGGCTCAGAGGGGCTGGGCTCAGAGCTGGGGATCAGGGCTGTGGGCGGTATGGGGTCGGGGGGGTGCCCGGTTCAGAGGGGCTGGGCTCAGAGCTGGGGTCAGGGCTGTGGGGGATGGGGTCGGGGGGTGCCCGGCCCCGGCCCCGGCCCCTTACCATGCCACTTACCCCCCTCTCCCGGAGCCTCAGCGCGCCACCTCCAGCGCTGCAGCTGCGTGGTGTTTCCAGCGGGGCCTGAGCTCCCGCCGCTCGGCCACAGCTCACAGCCCCGCCCCCTTACCAGCTGAGACGCCGGGGAAGGGGAGCCTCTGACATAATCGTGGGGGCCCCTGCGGGGCCTGGGGCAAATTGCCCCACTTGCCCCCCCGGGGCGGCCCTGGTGGTCACTGCCTATTAAGCACCACCCAGGCACTCAGGGCTGCAGTGGGGAGAGATTTCTCTCCTCCAACCCCAGACCTGCCCCGATGCCCCGACCCAGCCTGGACCTGCCGTGGCCAGGGGAGAGGCACCTCTCCCCCCCCCAGCCCAGGTGCTGCTGCAGGGAGAGAGAGCTGGGGTGAGTCCGCTCACCCCACCATAGCCCTGGGGAGCCACAGTGCACCCCAAACCCCTGATCCCCAGCCCCACCCCAGAGCCCATATCCCTGGCCAGAGTCCTCCCCTCTGCACCCTAACCCTTTGCCCCAGCCCTGAGCTCCTTATCCCCAGCCCCATCCTCCCCAGCCAGAGCCCTCAACCCTTTCTCCCCCCCTACAGCCCAACGCTCTGCCCCAGACCAGAGCCCTCACCCCCCTGCACCCCAACCCTCTGTGCCAAACCAGAGCCACTCATCTCCAGCCTCCCCCAACAGAGCCTGCACCCCCAGCCGGAGCCTTCACCCCAACCCTCTGTCCCAGCCCTGAGCCCCCTCCCACATGCTGAACCCCTTGGCCCCACCCCGCCACATTCATTTTGTTATGTGCACCAATATGGAGATGATTTCTCACACATCACTTCCATAATGGTGCACATAACAAAATTCATTCTGCACATGGGTGGGAAAAATTAGAAGGAACACTGATCCCCAAATGCCTCCAGTATTGGAGGAATGGGGCGGAAATCTATCTATGCCCACCCGCTCCTCAGAGTCCTAAGGATTTAACACTTCATGTCACATTGCCGGTCCCAGACAACATAATTGAGAGAAAACTGTTTGAATTGCACATGAAACAGCAACTGGCAGGCAAGTGGGAGTTTGTAAAGCACTCATAATCTTCACCTACATGCATGCCCAGTTTAGGCTTGAAAATACTCCAATACACAAGTCAAATCCAGCTTGCAAACATGCATAAGTTCCTAAACTAGGGGTGTGAAAAAGTGTTCACATGTGTATTGTGAAACCCCTGCCATGCCAAATTGTGTGATGAAGACAAATGTACTCAAGGATGAAACTAAAAGCATCCATCAAAACTCTTTTGCACCTGCACCCCCGTGGAGGTGCATAAAACTTGAGCATGAATGAATAAGACAGAGCGCTGCTTCTGAAATGACACTTTTGTAGAGATGAAAAATAAGACAGTGGCCTAGTTTTCTGTTTTCTGTCCATTACCTGCCAATAAAAACAGCACTAGAAGACAAAAGTGAGTCTGTGTTAATGTAACCTGACTTGCGTGTCAGAAGCAAAATCTACGCTCAGAGATGCATGCACAACCCCCTTTAAAGTAAACAGGAGCAGTTCATGCATATCCAAGGCAGTTTTTCACCCATAGTATTGTAGTCCAGCTACCACAGAATCATAGAATCTCAGGATTGGAAGGGACCTCAGGAGGTCACTGTGACGTTGCAGTTTATATGGTTTTATAAAAATATGCTAATGAGTGAATATAATGTAACTGGAATATGCTTCATGCAAAAGGTCTCTTGTAAGGTATCATTACAAAGCTTATAATCTACTGAGTGTGATCATCCTATTTGTATAAATGTACCACTCTTGTATCTGAAACTAGAAATATGAAATATAACTCTGAGGGCCTATTGTAATTATGCAAAGTGTGGGCCATTAATGGTGGTTTGGAATCTTGATGACTCCCATTAACCAGGACGATTGTCTGCAGATGGCTGTGTTTTACCTGTAAGTCTTCCTGTATAGGTATGTGCTGGCAAGTGGGCAATGAAGTCTTGCAGTGACATGTGATAATGTCACCTGAACTGGAATCCATCTTTAACCTGGTGTCTTTCCATTGAGAAGGAGGGGTTGGGAACCCAGAGAGGGACAAAGGATTCCCGCCTTATGCAAAAGATATATAAAGAGGTGGAAGAGAACAAAGGAGGCGGAGCCATCATGAAGAATCCCCTAGCTACCACCTGAGCTGGAACAAGAGCTGTACCAGGGGAAAGACTTGTGCTCAGGCCTGGAAGGTGTCCAGACTGAGGAAAAAACTTATTGAAGCATCTCTGAGGGTGAGATTATCTGTATTCAGTTGGGTTAGACACAGATTTGCACATTTTATTTTATTTTGCTTGGTGACTGTTCTGTCTGTTACTACTTGGAACCACTTAAATCCTACTTTCTGTATTTAATAAAATCACTTTTTACTTATTAATTGACCCAGACTATGTATTAATCCCTGGGGGAGCAAACAGCCGTGCATATCTCTCTATCAGTGTTATAGAGGGTGAACAATTTATGAGTTTACCCTGCATAAGCTTTATACAGGGTAAAACGGATTTATTTGGGTTTAGATCCCATTGTGAGTTGGGCAGCTGAGTGTTAAAGACAGGAACACTTCTGTTAGCTGCTTTCAGGTAAACCTGCAGCTTTGGGGCAAGTAATTCAGACGCTGGGTCTTTGTTGGAGCAGACAAGAGTGTCTGGCTCAGCAAGACAGGTGCTGGGGTCCCGAGCTGGCAGGGAAAGCAGGAGCAGAGGTAGTCTTGGCACATTGGGTGGCAGCTCCCAAGAGGGTTTCTGTGATCCAACCCATCACAGTCATCTAGTCCAACCCCCTGCTCAAAGCAGGACCAATCCCCAACTAAATCATGCCAGCCAGGGCTTCGTCAAGCCTGACCTTAAAAACCTCGAAGGAAGGAGATTCCACCACCTCCCTAGGTAACCCATTCCATATTCAGTGCTGTCTTGTGCTAAATAATTACAAGCCCATTACTCCAGTGTATGGGGCACCAGTCTGTGGCAAGTGGACACAGCCCCTAGGTTACCCACATGCTTTTAAGGCAGGATGGTTCTGGGTAGAGTCTATTCACTGTTTCTAGAGCTGGGTCTGTAAGGCATACGCCCAGGTTCAGACCTCTTGTCTAACACTCTTCTTTGGGATATGGCGTTTTCTCAGACCCCAAATTCAGTTTGAGAGCTTTCCGTCCTACAATTGCTTACATGCACCTCCAGAATTCCACCTAGACCAGTGATCCCCAATTGTGGGGTGCACCCCCCCCCGGGGGGGACAGAGAGGAAAATTTGGGGTGGGGCATGGCAGTACCCAGGCCAGCCCCCATGGAGGGAGTGCCACCCTGCCCCACTTCACCCTGAGCTGCGCTCCAGGCCCGCCCCCAGCCATAGCCCCAGCTCCCAGCCCTGTCCCCTGCCTCAACCCCCAACTGCGACCTGGCCATGGCTCTGCACACAGCTCAGGCCCCCAGCTGTCAGCCCCCACCACGGCTCAGCTGCACCTTCACTCCCAGCCCCGCCTCCCGCCCCAGCCTTGGTCCCCAGCCACGGCTCCACTTCCAGCTCCAGCCTCGGCCCCTGGCCGCAGTGCCATTCCTGGCCCTGCTCCCGGCCCCAGCTCTTGGGGGGAGGGGCAGACAGGATAACAATGGGCACAACCATGGAAAGTTTGGGAACCTCTGCCCTTGACTGTGGTCATGGTGGACTTGTAGTTTAACCCCTCCAGGCACCTATGGCAAGAAAACAAGGAACACAGGCTTAGCAAAGGAATTGTTTAACCACAGAGACTTTACTCTTAAAGCACATTGAAAGCTATCATTGAAAACCAGAGACAAGGCCTGAGGCCCTACCCTGGTCTGATCTTATCCCTTCTTGTGAATCTGAGGTTTGTCAGCATTTTGGGCTAGGCAGCATCCCTCCTGCTCTCACCCAACCAGTCTTTTGGGTGTGTCTGTGGTGATGTTTGCTCTCCTCCCCGGCACAGAGTAGACTCTCACTCTCAAATAAAGTCTCATCTCTGTGCCATTGTGCTCAACTTGGGAGCTCCAGGCTCCCAATCATATTTGTCCCACCCCTCCATGTGTGCCTCTGTGTAGAAATTCCATTGTTCCACAGGGCTGATCCCCTAGTTGTAAGACAATCAACATAAGTGACTCTCCATTGCAGTAGTGATGGCTTCCCAGAGACAGTCATTCAAGGAGATGTAAGGGCAGGGCTACACTGGCAGAGTTACAGCACCGCCAGTTACAGTGCCACTCAGGGTATGTCTACACTACGAAATTAGTTCGAATTTATAGAAGCCGGTTTTATAGAAATCGGTTGTATACAGCCGATTGTGTGTGTCCCCACATAAAATGCTCTAAGTGCTCTAGTCGGCAGACCGCGTCCACAGTACCGAGGCTAGCGTCGACTTCCGGAGCATTGCACTATGGGTAGCTATCCCACAGCTATCCCACAGTTCCCGCAGCCTCCGCCGCCCATTGGAATTCTGGGTTGAGATCCCAATGCCCAGATGATGCAAAACAGTGTCGCGAGAGGTTCTGGGTACATGTCGTCAGGCCCCTCCCCCTCCGTCACAGCAACGGCAGACAATAGATTCGCGCCTTTTTACCTGGGTTACCTGTGCAGACAACATACCACGGCAAGCATGGAGCCCGCTCAGCTCAGCTGAGCTCACCGTCACCATATGTCCTCTGGGTGCCGGCAGACGTGGGACTGCATTGCTACACAGCAGCAGCTGCTAACTGCCTTTTGGCGGTAGACGGTGTAGCATGACTAATAGCCGTGGGGCTGGCAGCCGTAGGGCTGCATTGCACCTGCCCTTTGGTAGAAGATGGTATATTACGACTGGTATCCGTCGTCATCATACTGCAGTGGCTGTAAATCATGCTGCACCGTCGGCTGCCAGCTTAAGATGTAAAAAATATATTTGTTCTGTATTCATTTGCTTCCCCTTCCTCCGTGAAATCAACGGCCTGCTAAGCCCAGGGTTTTCAGTTTAATCTTTGGGGGGACCATTCTGTGTGACAGTTGTTTGTGTTTCTCCCTGATGCACAGCCACCTTTCTTGATTTTAATTACCTGTACCTGTACGCCATGTCATCACTCGGCCCTCCCTCCCTCCCGCCCTCCCTCCTTCTCCTGGTCCGTCAGATACTAGTTTCGCGCCTTTTTTCTGACCAGGCGCCATAGCTAGCACTGGGATCATGGAGCTCGCTCAGATCACCGCGGCAATTATGAGCACTATGAACACCACGCGCATTGTCCTGGAGTATATGCAGAGCCAGGACATGCCAAGGCGAAACCCGGACCAGCCGAGGAGGCGATTGCAGCGCGGCGAAGAGAGTGATGAGGAAATTGACATGGACATAGACCTCTCACAAGGCACAGGCCCCAGCAATGTGGAAATCATGGTGTCACTGGGGCAGGTTCATGCCGTGGAACGCCGATTCTGGGCCCGGGAAACAAGCACAGACTGGTGGGACCGCATCGTGCTGCAGGTGTGGGACGATTCCCAGTGGCTGCGAAACTTTCGCATGCATAAGGGCACTTTCATGGAACTTTGTGACTTGCTTTCCCCTGCCCTGAAATGCCAGGATACCAAGATGAGAGCAGCCCTCACAGTTGAGAAGCGAGTGGCGATAGCCCTGTGGAAGCTTGCAACGCCAGACAGCTACCAGTCAGTCGGGAATCAATTTGGAGTGGGCAAATCTACGGTGGGGGCTGCTGTGATCCAAGTTGCCAGGGCAATGACAGATCTGGTGATATCAAGGATAGTGACTCTGGGCAACGTGCAGGCAATAGTGGATGGTTTTGCTGAAATGGGATTCCCAAACTGTGGCGGGGCCGTAGACGGAATCCATATCCCTATCTTGGCACCGGAGCACCAAGCCACCGACTACGTAAACCACAAGGGGTACTTTTCAATGCTGCTGCAAGCCCTGGTGGATCACAAGGGACGTTTCACCAACATCAACGTGGGATGGCCGGGAAAGGTACATGATGCTCACGTCTTCAGGAACTCTGGTCTGTTTCGAAAGCTGGAGGAAGGGACTTTCTTCCCGGACCAGAAAGTAACCGTTGGGGATGTTGAAATGCCTATCGTGATCCTTGGGGACCCAGCCTACCCCTTAATGCCATGGCTCATGAAGCCGTACACAGGCAGCCTGGACAGTAGTCAGGACCTGTTCAACTACAGGCTGAGCAAGTGCCGAATGGTGGTGGAATGTGCATTTGGACGTTTAAAAGCGCGCTGGCGCAGCTTACTGACTCGCTCAGATCTCAGCGAAAAGAATATCCCCATTGTTATTGCTGCTTGCTGTGCGCTCCACAATATCTGTGAGAGTAAGGGGGAGACATTTATGGTGGGGTGGGAGGTTGAGGCAACTTGCCTGGCCGCTGATTACGCGCAGCCAGACACCAGGGCAGTTAGAGGAGCACAGCAGGGCACGGTGCGCATCAGAGAAGCTTTGAAAACGAGTTTTGTGACTGGCCAAGCTACTGTGTGAAACTTCTGTTTGTTTCTCCTTGATGAACCCTCCAAACCCCCCGCCCCCCCGACCTGGTTCACTCTACTTCCCTGTAAACCAACCACCTCACCCCACCCTCCCCTCCCCAATTCGAGCACCGCTTTCAGAGACAATAAAGTCATTGTTTTTTCACATTCATGCATTCTTTATTAATTCCTCACAGAAGTAGGGGGATAATTGCCAAGGTAGCCTGGGATGGGTGGGGGAGGATGGATGGAAAAGGACACACTGCATTTTAAAACTTTAACTCTTATTGAAGGCCAGCCTTCTGATGCTTGGGCAATCATCTGGGGTGGAGTGACTGGGTGGCCGGAGGCCCCCCCCCCACCGTGTTCTTGGGCGTCTGGGTGAGGAGGCTATGGAACTTGGGGAGGAGGGCTGTTGGTTAAACAGGGGCTGTAGCGGCGGTCTCTGCTCCTGCTGCCTTTCCTACAGCTCAACCATACGCTCGAGCATATCAGTTTGATGCTCCAGCAGACGGAGCATTGACTCTTGCCGTCTGTCTGCAAGCTGACGCCACCTATCATCTTCAGCCCGCCACTTGCTCTTTTCATCCCGCCATTCAGCCCGCCACCTCTCCTCTCGTTCATATTGTGCTTTTCTCATGTCCGACATTGACTGCCTCCACGCATTCTGCTGTGCTCTATCAGCGTGGGAGGACATCTGGAGCTCCGTGAACATATCGTCCCGCGTCCTCCATTTTCTCTTTCTAATGTTCACTAGCCTCTGCGAAGGAGAAACATTTGCAGCTGGTGGAGGAGAAGGGAGAGGTGGTTAAAAAAGACACATTTTAGAGAACAATGGGTACACTCTTTCATTACAAGGTTGCATTTTTCCTCTGCCTGCCAGTTTGGTATGAGAGACCACTCACGCAGTGCCCCAGGCAACATATTTCGGCTTGCAGGCAGCCATGGTAAGCCACAGTCTTTTGGCTTTTTTAACCTTCTTAACATGCGGGAAAGGTTTCAAACAGCAGCGCATTTCCCATATCAAGGATGAATTGGGTTGGCCATTTAAAATGGGTTTTCAATGTAAAAGGAGGGGCTGCGGTTTCCGGGTTAACATGCGGCACAAACCCAAGTAAACCACCCCCCCACACACACACCCGATTCTCTGGGATGATCACTTCACCCCTCCCCCCACCACGTGGTTAACAGCGGGGAACATTTCTGTTCAGAAGAGCAGGAACGGGCACCTCTGAATGTCCCCCTTAATAAAATCACCCCATTTCAACCAGGTGATCGTGAATGATATCACTCTCCTGAGGATAACAAAGAGAGATAAGGAATGGATATTGTCTGCATGCCAGCAAACACCGGGACCATACGCTGCCATGCTTTGTTATGCAATGATTCCAGACTACGTGCTACTGGCCTGGCGTGGTAAAGTGTCCTACCATGGCGGACGGGATAAGGCAGCCCTCCCCAGAAACCTTTTGCAAAGGTTTTGGGAGTACATGAAGGAGAGTTTCTGGAGATGTCCCTGGAGGATTTCCGCTCCATCCCCATACACGTTAACAGACTTTTCCAGTAGATGTACTGGCCGCGATTGCCAGGGCAAATTAATCATTAAACAGGCTTGCTTTTAAATCATGTGTAATATTTACAAATATTTACAAAGATAAACTCACCAGAGGTCTCCTGTGTGCCCTGAGGGTCTTGGGTGAGTTCGGGGGTTACTGGTTCCAGGTCCAGGGTCACAAACATATCCTGGCTGTTGGGGAAACCGGTTTCTCCGCATCCTTGCTGCTGTGAGCTACCTACAGTACCTCCATCCTCATCTTCCTCATTCCCCGAACCGTCTTCCCTGTGTGTTTCTCCATTGACAGAGTCATAGCACACGGTTGGGGTAGTGGAGGCTGCACCCCCTAGAATGGCATGCAGCTCCGTGTAGAAGCGGCAAGTTTGCGGCTCTGCCCCGGACCTTCCGTTTGCTTCTCTGGCTTTGTGGTAAGCTTGCCATAGCTCCTTAACTTTCACGCGGCACTGCTGTGTGTCCCTGTTATGGCCCCGGTCCTTCATGGCCTTGGAGACCTTTTCTAATACTTTGCCATTTCTTTTACTGCTACGGAGTTCAGCTAGCACTGATTCATCTCCCCACATGGCGAGCAGATCCCGTACCTCCCGTTTGGTCCATGCTGGAGCTCTTTTGTGATCCTGGGACTCCATCACGGTTACCTGTGCTGATGAGCTCTGCGTGGTCACCTGTGCTCTCCACGCTGGGCAAACAGGAAATGAAATTCAAACGTTCGCGGGTCTTTTCCTGTCTACCTGGTCAGTGCATCTGAGTTGAGAGTGCTGTCCAGAGCGGTCACAATGAAGCACTGTGGGATAGCTCCCGGAGGCCAATAATGTCGAATTCCGTCCACACTACCCCAATTCCGACCCGCAAAGGCCGATTTTATCGCTAATCCCCTCGTCGAAGGTGGTGTAAAGAAACCGGTTTAAAGGGCCCTGTAAGTGGAAAGAAAGGGCTTCGTTGTGTGGACGTGTCCAGGCTTAATTCGATTTAATGCTGCTAAAGTCGACCTAAACCTGTAGTGTAGACCAGGCCATAGACTGGAGCCAGAAGGTTGATAACAGTGTGTTGGCGGTGTCTGGGGGGGGGCACATGGGAAAGAGTTTTGCAATAGTGGCTGCAGGGGAGGGTGGGCGCGGAGCTGCCTGGTTAGTATCGCCTGGAGCGTGTCTGCTTGGTGCTCCATAACCTTTAAGAGCCGCTGAGTGGCTTCATTCTGGCATGCCACATTCTCCTTTCGGTCCCTCATCTCGCTCTCCCACCACTCCTTCAATTCCTGTTTCTCGGCTGTGGAGTGCATCATGACATCACGCAGAAAGTCCTTCTTAGTTCTAATTGGCCACTTTCTAATTCTGCGCAGCCGTTCAACTGACGATAACAAAGAGGGAGGTTGGGCTTCCAAGGTCATCTCTGTGAATTTTAAATGCAGTAAATGCAGTATTGTTTGCAACATAGACAACACTGATTCAGTGCTTTAAAACACAGCCAGTACTCACACACCTGTCACTAACTGGCTGACTCTAGGCAAGCACACATGAGCCACAAGACCCCCAGGGTAAATCACTCTGCCCGGACCCTGCTGTACACTGGGCATGTGGCTCTTGGGGAGAGCCAGCACTGCAGGGGGTGGGGCCCAATAATCATTCCTGTCCCCACATTTTCCACAGGATGTGACCTTATGGAAGATATCTTGCTGCTGAGGGTGAGCAGGGTATCAAAGGAGGGGCTTCTCCAAGCCTGCGGCACCCCCTTCCCCTCCCCCACCCCGTGATGGAACAGAGGTGTGGGGAAATTGCCATTAATGGGGCAAGAAACAAAGCAGCTCTGCCAAATAACCTGCAGCAGTGGATTGCCCCCAACAACTCTCTTCAGCGATTCCCCAAATCAGATCCACTTACCAGGGGCCTCCTCTCCTGTTTGCACTTCGCCAACATCTGACAGCTGTGACTGGCTAGCCTCCTCTGGGTAGAAAAGAGGTCCTGGCTGCATGCATCTGAGTCATCCTCTGCCTCTGGGTCCCCCTCCCCCTCCTCGTCCAAGATTTCCTCTTCCTGGCTCGGTCCACTCTCGACTGGCACGCGAGCCACTGAAGTATCCACAGTGGCCTTCGCAGTGGAGGTGGAGTCGCCGCCGAGTATCGCATCCAGCTCTTTGTAGAACCAACAGCTCGTGGGTGCAGCACCGGAGTGGAGATTTTCCTCCTGTGCCTTGCGGTAGGCGTTCCACAGCTCCTTCACTTTGACCCTGCACTGCAATGTGTCCTGGTCATGGCCTCTTTCTGTCATGCATCGTGAAATCTGTCCATAGGTATCATAATTCCTATGGCTGGAGCACAGCTGGGACTGGCTAGCCTCCTCTCCCCAAATGCTGATGAGGTCCAGCAGCTCGGCATTGTTCCAAGCAGGAGATTGCCTGGTGCATGGAGCAGGCATGGCCACTTGGAAAGATGCACTGAGACCACTGCATGCATCACCGAGCAAACAGGAAAGGGACTTTCAAATTTGCAAAGGAATTTACGGGGTGGGGATGATGGCTGGTCACCCAAGGACAGGGCAGTAGAGTTCAAACCGATGTCCAGAGAGGTGAGAACAGGCATTGTGGAACACCTCCCGGAGGCCAGTTGCAGTGCTGTAATCGCCATGGTGTCTACACTGGCACTGCAGTGGTGTAGACCCAGTGCAGAAAGCCTCTCGGTGGAGTGGTTTTTTTAAAGTTCTACAACTGCGCACTAAGTGGCTTGGCAGCATGTACACCTCAGGAGTTACAGCGCTCAAAGCTGCTTTACTGTGCAGAAACTTGCCAGTGTAGATAGGGCCTTAAGCACGTCTCTTGGGTATTGCAGACACAAAATGAAAGATTGCATAACCCTCTCCTCTGAATAGATAATAAATAGCCCAGTGATTGGGACATTTGCCTGGGAGACCCAGGTTCACATCTCTGCTCTGAATACATCCCAGGTGAGTGCCATAACCACTAGACCATTGGCTGGCCTGCAGTGGTGTGTCGTTCTCTCTTTCTCCCATCCCACTTTTGGACCTGAGAAACCTTCCTGACAAACTTTTCATCAAAACTGGTATATTTCCCTGAAACATTTTGGTTTTGATGAAAAAAAGTTAAGTCAAAAATGTTTTAACCAGCTCCCATTGGAAAGATGTTTACGGTTCTACTCTCCAAAGGGTTGGTGTTAATAATAATGTAACCAACCCCCATCACCGGGTGCATTGTGGCTGGGCTGCCCTTCCCAGTTCCTCCTGCTCTTGAATGGTAATTAAGTGCTGATCTGAGGTCCCACTGGGCAGCGTTCAGTTGTGTTGTCTTTGGTCTCACAAGGGGGCACCTCTGCATGGTTCATCTGCCATCCTGTTGTAGCAGCTGCCTCATGTCTCTTGCTTCTTTGCTGCCCCACCTAGATATTAATGCTTGTGGCTCCCCGATAATACCACCTCACAGTTAGCCTCCTTCTCCCTCATCTCTCAGACTACCTCTTACCTGACCTTCCGTCCACAGCTAGCTTCCTCTAGCCTGCTGCTCATCCTCACACACAGCTTGCTGTCTCTCTCCTTGTGCCTGATCCTTGTGTTTTTAAGGTGTCACTGCACTTCGCTTTCTTGATCACTAAGCTTCCTAGAGCCCTTCACTGACTAGTTGCTGATCTGAGGCCATGTCCCCCTGAGAATGGCCTTTCTTAATTGTTTCCTTCAAGCTGTTTCTGGGGTGGGGGTCGGGGTGGAGAGTTACTTTGAAATGATCCTTCAGCCTTTTTCCAATAACGTGAATCAATATAGAGTGTTTCCTCCAAGGAGTTCAAAGTGCTTTACAAACATTACTTAACAAAGCCTCAGCATTGGTAGCAGAGCCAGGTATAGAATCCAGGCCTAGTGATCCCCATTTCCCTGTTCTAAGCATTACACCATATTGCAGCTCAGGTTCGTGCTTCCTACAGTGTATTTTTTACTTACACTTGGGGAACCTTCACTTCACCTTGGCTGGTGTCAGTCTTAGTGTTTTAAACTGTGCCTGTTATCTAAAGCAGACAAATCTAATCACCCTTTCAAGAGCTCTGGAATAAAGTAGGCTAAGAAGATCTAAAAACATTCTTTTCAGTGTCACAAAAGACAATGCGAGCAAGGCACCACTTCCCCTCTGTATTAATTATTAATGAAGCTAGAATGGAGCAGTTCCGATGCAGAAACACAGAATAAAAGAGTGATTCACCACCACTAGTGTGCTGCCACTCCACCATCCTGTTAATGCTTCCGGAGAGATTCGCTATACACGTACTGACCCAGCCGCCAGCATAAGACTGTACCCTCTATGTACCGGGGATTTAAATTTAATCATGGCGCATAGGGCATCCTGGCAAGAATTGGAAGGTAATTACATCAGACCATATGTACAGAGGACAACTAGTTTTCCTTGAATTACAGTATTGTATTCTGGAATGCCAGGCTTCTGCGCATGATTTTATCTCTCCCTTTCACAACAGTAAATATTATTTCTATAGTACAGAGTGTAATTATTCTCACACTTCTTATCAAACTGTCTGTACTGGGCTATCTTGATTATCACTTCAGAAGTTTTTTTTCTCTTAATTAATTGGCCTCTCAAAGTTGGTAAGACAACTCCCACCTGTTTATGCTCTCTGTATGTGTGTATATATATCTCCTCAATATATGTTCCATTCTATATGCATCCGAAGAAGTGGGCTGTAGTCCACGAAAGCTTATGCGCTAATAAATTTGTTAGTCTCTAAGGTGCCACAAGTACTCCTATTCTTTTTGCGGATACAGACTAACACGGCTGCTACTCTGAAACCTGTCATATTACAGAGTGTGTCTAAAACCAGACCTTTGTCTCCATCATCAACCCATAAAATAGGATCTGGATTTTAACTAATCTTGGTTTTTTTACTTTGTGTTCTAAGCTATTTTGGTCTGGGCACAAAAAGGCAGTCTCTTTGGACCATCTCCTAGATAATACATTGCAAATGAAGAGTTATTGAACAATACCTTCAAACATACTTGTAAATTGTCCTGGGATAAAAGATGGAGCTTACATGGTGTCCAGAAAGTTAGTAAGCCATTCCAAGGGTCAAATGGCCATCACAGAGGATGCATTGTCAGCCGTTTCCTTCTATTTATAGTGCAAGAGTTCCAGCCTGAGCACCTCTACTGGTTGTGGCAGTATGATGTGATAGGATGCTCAGAGGGCTGGGTGGTCTAGCAGTTAGCACATCTGACTACCAGACCTTTGCTTCTCTGTAAGGACAGTAGAGGTGTCTGATTCCTACACCTAAGTCAGGAATCTATTGGTTTCTACCCACATCTCGGTCTCAGTCCTTATGAGCCCTCCCTCTCCATTGGTTCCCAGCCCTGGACCTAGTGGAAAGCAACACCAGCAGGATCCTCCCTGTAGCAGTTCTAAGTCCACTGCCCTAGGCTACTTCCTACTTATATGTCCCTTTAATTTGGGAGGTGGCCGCTGTGGTCCAAACCATTAATTACATAACTAATAGTCCAAATGAGCAGGGTCCTGCTGGAGCTGCTGATTCTCAAGGGAGGTGGTGTTTGGAGAAGTCACTGCTTTGGAGCCCTCTGTAGTCCCCTCTCAGTTTTAACCTTCTGGTGGGGAGGGGCCACTTACAACTTGGTTATCACAAGGGAGTGATAGCTCAGTGGTTTGAGCATTGGCCTGCTATCTCCAGGGTTATGAGTTCAGCCCTTGAGGGGGCCACTTAAGGATCTCACATAAATCAGTACTTGGTCCTGCCTAGTGAAGGCAGGGGGCTGGACTCAATGCCCTTTCAGTTCTATGAGACTGGTATATCTCCATATATTTATTTCATTTTTATATAAAGACTCAGGTCTTTAAAAGGTTTCTAGGTGAGACAATGATTTAAGACTAGTGTTGACATTTGTCTTATGCCCAAATAAATTGGTTTTGGAGCCCTTGCCTAGCAATGGGAGAATCAGTTTGGGCCAAATAACATCCAGATTGGAGCAAGCACATTTTTTCTGAAGTTCAGGACAGCTTCAGTTTAGATTCCCTTCCCCCCAGCAACCCAGCCATTAGTTTTACCTGTGTTGGCAGCTTTTCTGCAGGTCCCACTGCCACCGCATTTCTATGTCATGCAGTCTTCACTCAGTCTATGAGGCCACTAAAGGAAATTCCCAAAGCCCAGAAGACATACAGATGTCAGCTGTAGGAATCTGTCTGCTGCCAGTGGAAGGCCATGGAACGTCCTGAAAACGTCTGTTGATGGTGGAGGGAAGGCATTGGGGGCATCATCTCCACCCCCCCCCAAAAAAAACCCATGTTTGTTGCCTTAGGGTAGGGTCTTCCCTGATTTCTGCCTGCTGTGTGAGAGCGCCCCCCACCCCCCGCCCCACTTCCGCAAAGATATTGTCAGCTATTGGGAGTTAGGTCCTGGAAACAGAAAACATCTGCTGCTGAAGGAGGTTGACAGGGATGGTTGCAGGGACCTAAAAGGGTTCAGGGCATTAGATAAGCACCCAACCCAAACCTTTGGGCATTTGACGCATAGTAAACCCATAGTATCAAGTACCATAAAACAGTGCTCTAGCCAGTTAACCAATAGTGCAAGGCTTCACTCCTAGCTGGTAACACTAAAATGCACTTTACTTTTTCGAAGAGTTTAGTTCAAACCCTGTTTGTAACTGAATTTAGTTTTGATTTTAGCCCTTTACAAAACACTAAGCACCCAAGAGGAAAGCAAGCCAGCCACCCTGCAAGAGAAACATGTTTCATCACTACCCACGCTTCCTCCTTGATGGCAGCTTGTGCAAACAGCCCATCTGGAGTAATGAACTTCAGGCACCTACCAGCAGCCATTGTACAGAAAAACAGCACAGTGACCCAGCTGCAGGCACTCAACTGGCAGAGATCCAGGGCAGGAGGCAGAAAAAGCAACAGAGCAGAAATCCCAAAGTTTAAGGCCACCTGAGACAGACACAAGTTCTGGTAATTTAATAGAACCTGCTATTAAATAGCAATGAAACCATGCCCCTACATCTTGCAAGTTTAATAGTCTCTCTAGACAGGCATGTATCAGCAGGAGTAATGGGCAGCACCCTCTGTTATTAACATTTAGAAAGGGGACATTGTCAAAGGCTAGGCCCACAATGTAGGTTTTGTGGGGGAAAAAAGTGTTTACAGCCCCTGATGTTTATCATAAACTGGTCAAGTTCTAGTGCCCAAGTGGAGTGAAAGGCAAAAAGTAAACAAACCACTTCAGTGGTGAACAGTAAATTAGGTTTCTTAGCTTCTTTCAGCTTTAATAATCTCACTGGTAAAGAGCGCTGATGCTAATGTAATTTTTTATCGTGACTGTGCCTGTTTGGCGCTGGAAGCAGATCACCATATAGCAGTAGCAGCACTTTACCGTGGATAGTTTTGTAGTGTAGCATTATGGCTAGGAAGGTTGCCTAGAGAGATTGTGGAATCTCCATCACTGGAGATTTTTAAGAGCAGGTTAGACAAACACTTGTCAGGGATGGTCTAGATAATACTTAGTCCTGCCACGACTGCAGGGGACTGAACAAGATGACTTCTCAAGGTCCCTTCCACTTCTATGATGCTATGTCGCTGTTTTGTAGGACTGGAGATTTGGCTGTTTTATGAGCAAAATGCTGCCCATTCCTCTGTGGTCATGCTGCTCGCCAGTGCAGTGAAAGTCCTGGGGTTGCGAAAGCAGAATTTGTGGAGCCCGTCCACACCCTCCATATTCCCTGTGTACCATGGAGTCCAGCTCCAGAAGGGCTCCCTGTGTGTTATCATGTGAGGTGAGGTGACGGGGACAGGGTTGGGCTCAGAGGTGGAGCAACACTGCTGGCTTTGTCACTTCACATATCCTCTGGCCCTTACTCGCCATCAAGTGGAAATGCAGCATCTGTGGGAGCTTCTGCCCCTCAAAAGCTGTGCTCCTGGCTGCAGAACACCAACTGGGAGGACAGGAGTGTTGAGTAGAGCTGGTTAAAAAATGGGAACTTTTTGGGAAGTGTTGAATTTTGGAAAATGTTGAATTTTGAAATGTTTTGCTCAGCTCTACTTTGGGGTTATTTTCTCTCAGGGTGGGCAGTGGGATCCAGGGTTTGTTCTTATTCAGTGTTACATATGGGTGTCCATGGAGTGTACCCAAAATCTTACCTATCATCTCTTTCTAGAGGAGCATCAAGTCTGGGCTACTGCCAGAGCTGTAGCATAACACCCAGTTGTGATCAGCACTCGTGTGCCTACTAACCAACAGGCAGAGACCACAGCAGACTTACAGTTATCTGAACTCCCCGCTATCCTGTTGGCTGAATTGACTGCGTGGGCTCGTCCTGCATATTTACCATCGAAGATACTCACATCTGTAATACCATGTGCAGTGTTGGTCACCCTATCTCAGAAAGGCTATTGCACTATTAAAGGCATTCAGAGAGGGCAACAAGAATGGTTGGAAAAATTTGCTCATGGTGAGTGATTAAAAAGAAAGGGCTTGTTTACCTTAGAAAGCAGATGAACAACAGGGGACATGATAGTATATAAAACAATGCATGGAGCTCCGGTTCTTCCTGTCTCAGAGCATAAGACCAGGAGGACAGTCAATGAAACTGAAAGGTGACAAATTCAACACAGCTAAAAGAAAATACTTGTTTCACACAACATATCATTACACTGTGGAACTCATTGTCACAGGATGTTGCTGAGGGCACAAGCTCAGTAAGGATTAAAGAGGTATTGAACATTTATTTGCCTAACAAGCATAGCCAGTTATGCTAGCTAGTGCTAACAAAGCATATTGGAAGGGAGATAAAAATCTCAAGTTTCAGGATTTAAACCAATTTCCAAATGTTAGGGTTTAGGGTGTGACTCTCACTGGAGGCAGATTAGCCTTCAGCTGCCTACTCAGGGCTTTCTCACACCATCCTCTGAAATGTCTGGTCAGACACAGGACACTGGACTAGCTGGATTGATGCAGTGAGACAATTTCTATGTTCCTAAATTATACTCTACTATAAAGAGGCACAGACATAGATATTTGCATAAATTGTGTTGCTTTTTTTTCAGTTTCTATTAGATTTTGAAACACCAAGGCAAATTCTGTATGGTAATTGAAACTATCACATCCCCAGGTTTTATGTGGAAAGAGGCAGAAATTATACCTTTAATCCTGCTGTGGTATAATTATTCCCAGAAAATCCCAGCAAGGGGAGTAGCCATTGCTATTATTAGATCACTTTCACGTACACATATAAATCGCAAGACAGTCCCAGAAATGACCACTTTCATTGTCTGAATGTTTGAAATCAAAGGTTTACCATGATTCATTTGCTCCGCTGGAAAGTCTACAATCTAATCAGAATAATCCGAGAGCCTTAGCTATTTTTGACTGCCTGGCACTGCTTTGAAAGCTCTGGAGTAGCCTGATGTTATTCATTTCTCATGCCCTTTAATACGGTCCCATAACATAATTTTTTGTGCTGGCCGCCAAGCTATTTTAACCCTTGTTGCAATCACGCCTCATTAAAACGCTATTATCTCACTGCAGGGATATATCCTGTAAAATGCCTGCATGCAAAAGCGTTCTCTAGTGTACAATTAATTGAAATTATTCTGTACAGCTCAGACTTATTTGACGCCTTCTTAGTGTCAGGCAAATGTCTCTTTAGTTTTTTGCTCAAAACCAAATCATATGGGAATCCACTTTTACTGCACTTTTCTTAAGACGGTGATACAATGTTTGTGGGTCATGGACTCCAAGCACAATAAGATCCATTAGAACTAACCCTGTAAAAATAGCAGCGGTGTGCTTCAGTAACTGTGTACCTTATACTTTAAAGAGCACATGGCAAGGAAAATCTTTTGTGCTCTCATTTGCTGCCTTATAACGTATAATCAAGTGTAACTGTATGGAGTCTCTGCTGCCATAATCACACCAGTTATCTGCTCATCCAGAGAGTCTTTCAGAAAACAAGATTTAAAAAACCAACTGCTTTAATATTAAAACCTCAGGCACCTCTGTGACAGCATGGGATATGTCTATCAAATCGTGTACTCCATTGTTTACTGGCACCCCCATTTTGTACTAGGAATTCCATTGTGTACTATGTGCTGGACACATGTTCAACCTTTCCCAAGGCAAGGCTATTATGATATATTCTAAGCAGCTACCCTGCCCTGGAAAGGTGTTCAATGCCTTGTTGAAGGATTATGATTGAGAAACCATCACAGATCAAGTTCAGACCATCAACTTTGATTGTGCCAGGAAACCATGGATTTTCTACACAGGGAGCCTGTGTGGATAGTGGAGCTGCCGCTTCTCAGCCTGGACACATGGCAAAAGGAGACAGGACTGTATTCAAGAGCAGGGTTCTGCTCTCTGCAGGGCAGAAGGGGCTTGAGCATGAACATCTTCCTTCAGCCGCCTCCATAGGCAAAGGGCATATTCAGCTAAATGCCAGCGCCCCACGTGGAACGGCAGGCAGGATTCTTCTCTACCTGGAAGGCAGGCAAAATTTGGCCTCACAGATGGGGCGGGGGCAGGAGGGCGGTGAGCTCAGACATGGGGAGGGTGCATCACAGGACTTCTGTTGTTTTAAAAGCTCTGTAACTCTTGAGTGTTTGCACAAGTTAAGTGTTCCTGGTTAAGAAATTCCTCTGCTAAGCCTGTGTTCCTGGCTCTCCCATCACACCCAGGGTGACCAGAGCCTCAGCAGGCCTCTTGGGAAGCATATGCAAGTAATCTGAGGGGCTTAGGAGGTCCAAGGCACTGGTTTCAGGGTCTAGGAGGCTGGTTTGCAGCCTCCCATGTACCAAGGAAGGGCACAGACAAGAGGTGTGTCCCCTAGGGACCGAGAGCCAGAAAGCATCACTAAACTCTGCCCAAGTCCCACTTAGAAGCAAGTGAGACCTAGCAATTGGGGCTCCTCACAATAGACTGATGTCCATCCAGAGGAGTACTGGCCAGCTTGTAACTTGCCCTGCCTCTTTTTTTTTCTTTTTTCTTTTTATGAAAAACCTTCTTGAACCATCATGAAGAAACACAAAAAGACACAGGGCCTGTTTTTAACGGTATTTAGGCATTGCCACACTCAGTGTTGCAACACCTAACAAGTACTCCTGTTCTTTTAACTGATTTAGGAGACTGTCTCATTTTTCAACAGGGATTTAGGGTGTCTACACTGTGATAAAAAAACCCATGGCACCGAGTCTCAGAGCCTGGGTCAGCTGACTCGGGCACATGGGGCTCGGGCTGTGGAGCTATACAATTGCAGTGTAGACGTTCAGGCTCAGGCTGGAGCCTGGGCTCTGAGACACTCCCTCCAGAATGTCTACAATGCAATGCACAGCCTGAGCACCTCGAGCCTGAGGCAGTTGACCCAGGTCTGAGGTATTTTATCACTTAGACGTCTCAACCCCATTGACTGAGTGCAGCAATGCCTACAGACCTTTAAAAGTCTAGGCCACAGCCCCTTTCGCCCTTTTACAAAGCACATTGGCTCAACAGATCTTGTCACTTAATTAGGGCTGGGGTTGGTTCTCAACAAAGCAACCGCCAAAAAAACCTCAGGGCTCCTCTTTACCTGAAGTAGCCAAGGATTACTGACTGGCAGAAGGGGCTTGAGCATGAACATCTTCCTTCAGCTGCCTCCGTAGGCAAGGGGCATATCCAGTTAAGTGCAGAAGGCTTGTATACATTTCATTTAAGGTCAGATTGTGGCTGCCCATTGCACGTGTGCACAAGATGGGCACATTCCCTGTCCTCTCCCCCCCCCCCAACTCTATTAATGGAAGGGCCAGTTGAAAGTCCCTCTCCACCACTTCCTTTAGCTCTCTGCTAACAGTACCTGGGATGCCAGATACACCAAAAGTGGCGAGGAATAGGGGCATGGTCTAATTCCCCTGCCACTAGTCAGCAGGGCTGACTAGCCATGGAGGAAAGCACCCCATAAGGAGTGTTACATGCTTCCCTGAGCTGCTGTGACATGCCAAGAAATACTGTGCCTCTCTCTGATGGACAATGCTGGCCAGCAAAGCAATGCCTAAATAGGGCAAAGTGGTGCTCTGGTGCCCTCTTTAAGGGATTCTAATTAACGGCATGATGTAGCAACCAGTGTGGTTTTATTTAATTAAAAATATATCCAGTTCATAATCACAGGAAAACGCTTCAGAACTTGTATTTATGCTGGATAGTGTCACACAAGACAATACATTCAACTGTGATACTGTCTAGGTTCTGACACATTTCCTGACATACTTCATTGCTTAAGGGCGAACTTTTCCTCTCTCATTGGCACAGCAGATTTTTCCCTACATCTCCAAAAATGACATGGTCCATACACTGTATATCAAATAGCGCCAACATTTCAAACAACGGAATGGACACACATTGATTGATTTATTGCCAGGAATTGCTATGTAAGTTTCAGGAGGGATTTGCCATTCACAAATAACAGTCTTTAGAAATGGACGAATGGGGGCTATTTGAAATCCAGCTGCTACTAATGAACAAGGCACAGGTACAGGCGCAGGCCTCCCCCCCCAAAGCTGGAATTACGGCACAACAGTAATGACTGCACCAAAGCACACATCGTCTGTCAGCCCTCCCCCACTTGCCAAAGAAGTGTTATTCTGGTTAAAATAAAAAGCACATGCCTTGCCCTGCACAGTGATATGGCAGTAACCAACTGGTGCACTGAGGCACAGGTTTTCACACTTGGGTGCCTGAAACCAGGGTGCCCTATTTAGGCCATGGAATAAAAGTGGCTTGATTTATTTCAGCGTTGCTGAGCTCCTACAGCTCCTGCTGTCTTGAAGTAAAGTTTAGCCCTTCACTTATTTAGGAACCTAATTTGCAGATCCCAGTCTGAAAAATGCACAACAAATACACTGCTATGTATCTCTGAAGAACAACTGACTACCTCAACACAGCCTCTCCCACTACCATTCCCTCCCCTCTTATCCTACCCCTTCATTCTAACTCGGGCTTCCACCTCATTCATTGTATGCACTACATTCATGAGTGCTTCTGCTCCTCTCCCCATCCCACATGCCCGCTCTTGCTCACTGTCACAAGAGCAGGAGCCCCACCTCCACCTCCCAGTCAGCAGGATAGAACTGACCAAACAGCTGTTGGAGCCCTGGAGCCCAGAAGTTCCATGCTCTAGAGGCAGGCTCTGAAGTGTGTGTAGTATGATAGCTGTCATAAGGGGGCATTGCTGCACAAGCCCATTGGTTAGTGAGAGGGCTCTGTACTGTGTACACACACCAGGCTCTCTGAGTTTTAGAAAGTTTATTGCAAGCCAAATCTGTGTCACACATGAGGATAGTGCCCTGCCCTGTGAATCTGCCTATGTACAGCTGGCCACAAAGTTCCATGTGCTAACCAGCTCCCTGAACTGGGATGACCCTCTGCTACCACAGGGAATAGCCTTGATGAACCACATGCCAATGGTCCCAGCTAGGGTGACCAGACAGCAAGTGTGAAAAATCGGGACGGGGATGGGGGTTAATAGGAGCCTATATAAGAAAAAGACCCCAAAATTGGGACTGTCCCCATAAAATCAGGACATCTGGTCACCCTATTCCCAGCTCAGTTACAAGCCACAACAGAGAAGCTGCATAGCTCCTTATTCACAAAATTGATGTCCCAGAGAAAGCCTGTGGCTGTGCATGAGGCCCTCCCAGCGCTTCACACAGGAAACATCCCAGGGTCTATACAAAATGACTACATGCTTATTCTCTCATACAATGTAAGTAAGAGATGTACGTCATTTGCTTTAACTGGAAAGCGATGCTGGAACAAGTGAGACAGGAAACAGCATTCCGGTACTCATCCCATTTGAAAGTCTGATTGCCCTGCATTCAGAAGGGCTGGATTGGGCTCCATTCATACAGGGGGAAGGCACTCACACAAGTACGCTGTTCTCTTTTATTCTGGTTGAGAAAAACATGGCTAATTACATGACACTAATACGGTGTGACACAGAGTGAGTGCAGCAGAATGCTTCTGAGCCTGATTTCCTGTCCTCGTGCTGAATAACTCCTCAGCTCATTCTGAGGGGAGAGATAAACTGGCTGGCATTAAGGCAAGGTCTTTGACACATGCCTGCTAGCACTGCTGAGCAGTGATTCAAACCCAACAGCGTTCGCTTCACTGTGCTAGCACATGCAGAAGTAATAGACCAACAAAGGTGGTTAAAATGAATGGTTCAGCTTAAAATAGATTCTTTCATAAAAAAAAAACCTGGAGCGTTATGGCCTAAAACATGCATTGATGTTTCAATAAACTGCTTCCTTACTTTACGGTTGGGAAAATATGAATGGGTAACTTGCATGCATATCAAGCATTGGAAATAGGACTAGATCACATTAATGAACTGTTAATGCAGATCAGCAAGGTCCATGCAGCCCATAAGAGGCTTGTGCAGGGTAGACTCATACCCCAACTGGCCGCGCCTGCCGAGAGCCCGGTATCCAGAGGAGTGGTCTGAGCTTCCCCCCGCTGAGGGCCCAGAGGGAGTGACAAACCTACCTGGTGCTCGGGGCCCGGAGGAGCCCATGATCTGCGACCCAGCAGACGAAACTCAGGATGAACAGGTACCCATGGAGGAGGAGATGGGAAGTGGCCTGGGGATAGCAGACCCCAAACCCATGTCAGTGTGTTGCGATCAGGATCCCCACTGACTGCGCGGCAGACGGACTGCTGCGGATAGGGCCCCGGGCTGGAACACAGTGGAGTGGGTGGGCCTGTGTTCCCCCCTGCCACCCCGCGCCGGGTGGCAGTCTCTCCTCCTCCTTGTCCAAGGGGCCTGGGCCTCTGACAGACTATTTGTTTGCTGCCCTGCCCTGACCTAGGGCCTGGGCTAACCCAAACTGACCCAGCCCCTGTTACAAGGCCTGTGCCGCTGATTGGCTATTGGTTTGCTGCCCCGCCCTGATCCTGCCAATTGTGTGCTCAGTCCCTGCCTAAGGGCCTGAGCTCTGAACTGCCAATTGTGTGCTCAATCCCTGTCCAAAGGTCTGGGCCCTAACTGTTATTAGCTTTGTAGCGGAGCGGCCTGGCTTCCAGGCGCCCCAGGAAGGGATGAGCCCCACCCCGGAACTACAACATATACACAGCAATATTTTTGAACGGGCATGGAAACCCTGTTAAATTTTGGGTTAATGTGTATTTCTGGTTTTCTAGCTAGCATACGTGCTTACCTGGTCTCATCACTATAGCATCTGAGTGCTTCCTAATCTTTACAGGTCTACCCCAGGGATCGGCAACCTTTGGCACGCGGGTCGCCAGGGTAAGCACCCTGGTGGGCCGGGCCGGTTTCTATACCCGCCGCGTCCGCAGGTTCGGCAGATCGTGGCTCCAGCAGACTGCGGTTTGCCGCTCCAGGCCATTGGGGGCAGTGGGAAGCAGCGCGGTCCAAGGGATGTGCCGAACCTGCGGACGCGGCAGGTAAACAAACCGGCCCGGCTAGCCAGGGTGCTTACTCTGGCGAACCGCGTGCCAAAGGTTGTCGATTCCTGGTCTACCCTGTGCGGAAGGGAAGTACAAGCATAGGGAACTTCGGCAGAGAAGTCTGTAGTGCAGCAGCATTTGAACCCAAGTCCCAGAGTAGTGCTGTTATCACTGGATTATCTTTAATGGCAGTGAGTAGCTGGAAGACAGATTTGCAGCCTGGCCGTGGTGGGTTTTGAACTATTTCGCTCTCTGCTGCTTGAATTTCCTGTCTTCTTCCTTGTTACATTTGCTGATTTCGCTGACATCTTTTTTTGCCAGCAGGAATCCAGGCACTTTCCTTCATCCCTCATTGAGGGGTTTTGTTATGTTTTTAAATATGGCAAACCGGATAAAAAATGTGCACAGCTAGAAAATAAACTGAAGGGTTGTCCAGTCAGCACTGTGTTCCCTAGCAGCTGTCACTTTTTGTTTTAGTCATGGCAAAGAAGGTTAGTGGCTGAATTGCCACTGAATTGAGAATAGCAAAGAGTCTTATCAGTTTCAGAACTATATTCAACTCCAACAGTAGCAACTGGCTGCTGTAACACTGGGACTTCATTTTGGTCTTATTCTTCTGCTTGCCTAGTCTGTGGCATTACCAGCACAGAGACTGACAGGGTTCCTTCAGAGAAGGAAAGAAATAAAAGATTAGATTCGCTCCTGCTGGCTCAGGGAGGTATTTTCACCTAGTGGGGTCTTGCAGGGATTGGTTCTTGATCCTACGCTATTTATCAATGACTTGGAAGAAAACAAAATCATCAAGTTTGCAGATGACCCCAAAATGGGGGGATTGGTAAATAATGAAGAGGACTGGTCACTGATACAGGATGCACTTAGTAAGCTGGGTGTAATCAAACAACATGTGATTCAAGACAGTCAAATGTAAAGCTGTACAACTAGAAACAAAGAATATAGGCCATACATACAGCATGGTGGGAGGCAGAGTCACTGAAAAAGATTTGGGGGCCATAGTGGATAAAGAGATAAACATGAGCTCCCAGTGCGACACTGTAACCAAAATTATTAATGTCATTGTTGGATGCCTAACCAGGGGAATCTTGAATAGGGGTAGAGAGATTATTTGTTACAGGTGTGACCGCTGCTGGAATACTGTCTCATTCTGGTGGCCACAATTCAAGGAGGTTGATAAATTGGAGAGGGGTCACAGAACAGCCCATGAGCATGATTAAAGAATTAGAAAACAAGTGTTATAGTGATAGCCTCAAGCAGGGATGTTCCTAGGGGCCCCCCTTAACATTTTTTTATACAGGTGAAATCTGGTTACAGTGAACATCAAGGGCAGCTGCTGGCCACAGGTTAAATATTGATAGCACCCAGTTGTATAATTATAATTTTGTTATATTATATTGTAGTTCTTTTTTATATTTATAATGAAGTTCATATAATTAAAAAAAAAAACGTAACTGATCACAATCAGTGTTGCAACGCTTACATTCGGACATCTACCTTCCTGGACTTCCTTGCAGCAGACTCACTTCCCGCTACCCTTGGTGGATTTAAAAAAAATGTAATTATACATTCACAACACTGAGAGCCCACGTCTCGGGAACTGGAGGGCCTATATGTGCCCAGTGCTGCGGGACCCCAGAAGCCTCCAGCATGGAGGAGGGGCTCTAAGATCTGTTTTCTCTGGGGGCTGGGAGTGGGAGGGGAGGCAGAAAAGCAGATGGATGGAGGACTCCAGTCCTGGTGGGTGGTGGAGAGAGCAGAGTTGTGGGATCCCAGGTCCTTGTACTGCAGGGCGGGGGACCCCAAGGCTGGAGAGCTGAAAGGCAAGGAGGACCCTGAGGCAGGGGTTGATAAGGGCTGGCCCTGGCCTGGAGGTGGCATTGGAGGACCCCACTCAGTGCTGGGAGAGGGGAGAAAGGGCAGTGGAAGGGGGAGGTGTGGGGCACTGGGGGGACACCAGTGCTGGGTGATGGGCGAGGGATGATGGAGACTACTGGCTGGCACTCACCTGTGCTGGGGCGAGGGGGCCCCCTGTGCTGGTGGAGTGTCCCACTGGAAAAGGTCAGCCTGGGTCAGCTTGCTCTGGCACTAGTGGTTGGGGGTGCACTAGGACCCTGCAGTGGCAGGCAATGCTGGGAGCTGGCAGAGCAGAGTGGGCTGGCGCTGGGTCACTTGCTACTGCAGAGACTGAGCCCGAGCCCAGAGGGGCTCAGGCAAGAAATAAATGGCCGGGCCGGTGAGTGTGGGGCTCAGGCCTGATCCCTGCTGCCGCCACCACCAAGCCCCCCACGAGCCCTCCCAGGCTGCCTTGCCCTTCCCCCGTGTCCCTCTTAACTGTGGGGCCACCCCAAAGAGTGAGGCCCGGGGCGGTTTCCCCGGTCTGCCTTATGGACGGGACCTCTCTGGCCTCAAGAAACAGTCTATTTAGTTTAACAAAGAGAAGGTTAAGGGGTGACTTGATTACAATTTTTAAGTACCTACCTGAGGAACAAATATTTGATAATTGGTTCTTCAATCTAGCACAAAAAGGTGTAACACAAGCCAAGGCTGGAGGCTGAAGCTAGACAAATTCAGATGGGAAATAAGGCATCCATTTTTTAACAGTAAGGGTAATTAACCATTGGAACAATTTACCAAGAGTTGCGATGATTCTACATTACTGGCAAGTTTTAAATTAAGATTGGCTTGTTCCCTACATACTATGCTCTAGACATTATTTTGGGGACGCTCCATGGCCTGTGTTATACAGGCGGTCAGACTAGCTGATCACAATGGTCCTGTCTAGCCTTGAAATCTATGAATTTCTTCCTTAGTGAAGTTAGCATTGGTTTTTCATCAGTACTTTAACAACCACTATGATACTATCCATTTAGACAAAGAGTTGTCTGGTGAATATTTAACTAGAGGAACTCTCAATTTATAGCTCCACTAAGGAAACTCAAAGTGTTCTCAGATCTTTTTAAGATGAGCCCTTTCTTTCTCTGGATCCATTCCTAATTCCACTGAAGTCAGTGGCAATTTCAACTATTTTCAATGGAATCAAGAACAAGCCCTATCTTTTGAAGTGTTTAGCACCTTACTGGATTAGATCTTTTATGGAATGTAGTCTTTGATGGGATAACCTCTCTGTTTAATTGACCCCCCTAATTTACTTCTTATATGGTCCTGGAAATGTACGAATCTAATTCTTATTGCATTCATTTGTATCTTAAAATGTGTTGTTACTGATGGCACTTACTATGTACAATAAACTTTATTTGCAAAAGAAAGTCGAGGACAGGATCTAGGCAGAATCAACCCATGCTTTTATTTCCATTGCATATAAAAATTTCATATGAAGGTATTGATGTACAGTACTACTCCATAGGCTGTAAGAGAGGCTAAGAAACCATTGAAAGACTAATCATTTGCAATGTTCACACAAGTTGCCAGTCTAAAGACATACCCAAAGGAAAAATCAAACTAAAACAATAACAAAAATTGTTCAGGATTTCTGTTATTATAGTGTCCCTTTTATACTGTTTAAAACAAAAGCAATCAAATTCCTTTGGGCCAGGGCTGCTAAAATCTACAGTTTGTGTCAAAAAGGAGGCTCTGTTTTTCCTTGAAAAAGAATCTCTCCTTTCACTGAACAGTCGCATGTTACAAGGGCTGGGCATCAATGGAATGGAAAAGAAATATCTATCTTACACTAGCAACTTAATTGCTATCAGGAGTCCTAACTGGCCTACAGCAACTGTGGTGTTTAAGTGGCAAGGGATGCTTAGGAGAGTCCAATTCTGCAAAACTAATACTAGTGTTATTTAAAGGGTTACAGTCATCCTTTACACCTAGTGCATCTACACTATGCACATGTGTACAAAAGCCTTAGGTACATCTACAAAAGAGGAAAGCTTTGGCTGCTTGTAACACTAATATTAATGTTGGAAACATTTCCAAGATTTCAAGTTGTCTTTTGCCCTACTCTATGGATTATGGTTATACAGTGGTGTACTGTACTTCCTGTACATCTAAATAAGGAAGGAACATGAAGGACAGTTGTCAAAATAATAATGCACATGAATTCTGATTAATTCATTTTCCTATGTGCCTAAGAGCCAAATG
Source organism: Malaclemys terrapin pileata (assembly GCF_027887155.1). NCBI lineage: Eukaryota > Metazoa > Chordata > Testudines > Emydidae > Malaclemys > Malaclemys terrapin. Next base: position 97,552,018 of record NC_071510.1, on the reverse strand, counting down.
AGTTATTACAACTGTCCCATGTGTATAGCACATTTGTGCAGTGCTGTTTCAAATGATTGTGTTAACTTCAAAAAGGGAACAACAGGTAATGGCTGAAGTAATCCCTGATTATAGTCTTCAAAAGTGGAAAGAAAACCATCAGGTAGACAATGCAATTACACTACTGTAGGTATAGAAAAGCTTGACTTTCAAATGGGGCCATGAATGAAAACAGGTTGTAGTATTGTACATACTAGCTTGTGCCAGTGACCCAATCAATTAACTACTAAAAATATTGTAGGAATGCCCAGCCCTAGCCCCATAACTACCTTACTTTCAAATGCAGCAAAACAGAAGAAAATATTGTTCAAAGTTAAGGCACAGCCCTGGGACCAAAGACCTGCAGCTTTTTTATTTATATATCTTTATGTATTTTATAGTTTTTCTCAAATCTTCCATAAACAAGCTCTAAGGTGACATAGAATATATTACAGGAGAAAAAATGTACAAGGAGTATGTATACATAATATTCATTCTCTCACCAAGAGTTTCCAAATATAGCAACACCAACCTGTCAAGGATGATGTTATAATAAGAACGGATAATTTACAATTAACATTACAGTATGTACATTACAATAAATACATGGTTGTAAACAGAGACAAACAAGACTGTATTACAGGTAAGGTCATTTGGTGAGAAAAATGCATGGCACAAAATAAAATAAATAATGCATTTTAAAAGAATTGTCAAAGCTTTCTGTAAAATCCATTTCATTCAAGTTTTTTTTTAAAACCTTTGAATGCAATTTGTTCTACCTGTATTCACTCATAATTTTTAACAATAATGCAAAAAAACCCAATTAAAAATAACAAACACAGCATTACTGACTACAGTAACTTGCAAGCTAAAGTGTACTCTTATAAGCAAATGCAGGTTTTTCTTTTTTTTCCATTCAGTACCCAAGGCATTGCACTTTCTTATGGCAAAAATATTTAGAAACATGTAAAGCCACTTGTAAATTGTATTATTTTTAAAGCAGTGTGCAATGCTAAAGCACACTTCGGCAAAGAAAAAAAAAGATTGTACAGTGCATTAGATCCCTGGCTCTAAGACATCAGATCTTTTTCTACTATTTGATTGTCCATGTGTATGGGTGTATATTTCACAATATGGTGGCATTTTCTTTAAGCCTGTTTGTTTTCAATTAGTGCAGATGTAAAACCCTTTCAGGTCCATATTGATTTTTGGAATTTATATTGCTTTTTTTTTTTTCATGTTTAAGATTCCAGGCACTCTTGGGGATTGAAAGGATTTTTAGATGGGAGTGGGGACTCAGGGGGAGATGGTGAGGGAAAGAAATGAGCCTGAAGCTCCTTTCAGCATGGCAAAATCTCTCCATTCACTTTCCCCCTTTGGTATCTTCTCAGATAAAGCCCTTTCGGGGCTAAAGGCAGGTAAACCTACAACCTGGAGATAGAAAAATGCAAAATGCACTAAAAGATAAACTATTATCCAAAAGTTTTTAAATGGGTTTGTATCCTAGATCTCTGAAATTGGTATACCCCTTATTCGTTTCCTATACATTCACTGGTTCAACTGAACTCAAGCAAAGGAAATAAGTGCCATTTCCATTTGATCTTGTCAAAAAGTCACGTATGCCTTGTCATTTGATCAGAATTTGTGACAGAAGGAATCTATTTGTTTTCCTAGGCAACTATTCCCAATCTTACTCATCAAAATTAGTCTTAATAAAGAGTCAACCATAGGAGATAAATTCCTTCCCACTACACATGACCTATCAGTAGAAATGCATAATGACAAGCATGACTCTATAAAACCTCTTTTTCCTTCCAAGTTACTGAAGGCTTAGGTACTGACCAGATTTAAAAGTAGGATCCTTTCAGCACAACTTGGACATAGGAAGAGAAACATTTTGAAATTCTGAAGTAATGTGGGGGGAAATCCAAACCTTTCCAAGCATTACTGACTTGTTTTTTTTTTTTTTTTTTTAAAAAACCTTATGATCTGGCTCTTCATGCAAGGAAAAGGAGTTCTGAAAAATATGCTAAAGGTTATTTTTTAAAGACACATACACGTACTTCTGAGGTGAGCATGTGCTCCAGCTAAACAGAAATTACTGCCCAAACTGCTGACACAAAATAAGTTTTAAGGGAGACAAAATAGGAAAGATTCTACTCTTTTGCCACAGCAAATAGGTTGTTCTTATTTAGTGAACTTCAGTTCTCAGCCTCAGAGTGATATTCTAATGGAACTAATTGTATTAAGCAAAGAGAAGTGTTATGTTTATATAAAAAGATGGTTCATCACTTTTTCATACTGGGCCCACTCCTGCAATTCCTGACTTGAGTGGTCCCATTGGTTTCAGTGGGACTACCTGTGGGAGTAAGAGTGGAGTTGCAGGGTCAGCTCCACTGTGAGGACAAAAGTAGACTTCTGTTGTTTGTCTGAAAAAATTATAATAAAAAGAAACATAAAATGAATTCCATCCTACTAAAAGGGTTTCCTGCAACATAAACAAAAATATTTCATGGAAGTCATTGGTATATAAAACAATGGATTTTTACAGCTCAAATCAATGCTATAAAAATCTAACGTGCAAAACTAAAATAAAAGAAAATCTATAACTAGATAACTAGAAGTATTATCCAGTGTTGCACAGATTTGTACTGAAAACTTGCAAGTTACTCTTTGGAAAAAATAACCAGCGGCAGATGAAGTTCTGAAGGTGTTTTTTTCTTTAAATATAATACCTCAATACATTTAATAATAAAAGTAAGCTCTACAAAAGATCTGTTTTACATATAATACAAAATGCAGAGGTCAGTGTAACCCACTTGGTGACACTTTCTTTATTTTTTTTCAGTCATGTATTAGGAAGACTTGAAATTAGAAAATTATGCAATTTCCACAGCTCATCTTCCTACAGGTAACAGATTCATGTTGTGTCCCATTATTCATGTGCATTTGTTTTCCATTAGGAACCTCAGTTCATTCTCTGGCTGTTTTCTTAAAACTCTGATGATGAATGTTACTCAATGCCTTGCTTGTAAAATAAAAACAAAACACCCAATGCACACCAGCCTTTTGCTGGTAGGCTGTATTCCTCTGAATTCCTCTGAAACCACTTTAGAGACCTGATTTTGTCAATCAAATCTGCCAAATGGAGATCTTATTAAGATGCTGTTCATGGATGTTTTCCCCTTTGCTCTCTGATGCCATGGAGGTGAAATTGTGGTTACAATATTCCTGAGTGCCAAACTGAGTGAGTAAGGTCAGTTTTGATCAACAAACGTCCTGGCAGGTGACAGTGAGGTGTGACCATGGTTGTGGCATGTGATATGCACTTTGGAAACCATTTTCTGATTAAAAAAAAAAGAGAGAGAGAGAGAGACAGAGAGAAAGAAACTGAGTCTTCACACTGTTACGTGTCAGGAGAATGATCTTCCTCTAGTACGCAAGGTTCTGGGTGGCTCTCCTCCCCTTCCACTTCTTCGCCTACTTGCTCATCAAGAGGAATTTCAGTGGATTCTGAGTCCTGGGTGCAAAGAGTCTTGGAGTCACTGAAGCTGGTGTCTTCTTCCACTTGACTTCCACTGTCCTTTTCAGTGTCTGATTCACCATCTTCCTCCAACGTTAGTTCAAACTGGAATTTTTCAGTTTGGCCCTGCCGACCCTCTTCCTGGTCATCAGGTGCAGGAGAAGGACTCTGAGGGATTGTGCTCTGGTACCATTCACGATTGTCCTCCAGGGTATCCAAGATATCCTGGGCATCAGGGTGAACAAGATCTGCCCATGTCTCCCAGAGAGGATGAACAATGTAGTCTATAAACCCCACCTGTTCCAAGTAATGTCACAATACAAAATTAGGATGAGTACCTTATTCCCAAGAAAAAATGCACATATAGGTTATAAAACAAAAGAGAAATAATAGAGGCTCCTGATGTTCATTCCTTCCCAGAAGAACACAGTACAATGTCTGAGCATACTATTGTCAGAAACAGGCGTGCTGGATACCCTATCTTTAAGAAGGCTGAAAAGAAGCCATGCTATTCTATGTGGAAAATGGGCTTTTGTAGCATTCTCAACAGATTGCAGTGCTCCAGGCTGAATCCGTAGCTTTTTATTTTGTATTAATGGGAGATGGATATTGGAAAGGGTTTATTTTTAAATCTAATTCCCAACAACTTATTCTTATCTCTTGAGCTGAACAGCTGTTTTACATATGATTATGCTATTAAAGGGAAGCTTAATGAAAAGATGTATCGTATTCCTCCTTATAGCACGTCCCACATTACAGAACAGTGCCATGCTGGAGCTCTCTGGCCCACACACAGCTATTTTTAATGGTAGGAAATCTCAACTCCTCTTAAAAGCTGAATTAATTAATGTGGAAAAATTCAACAACATACATCCAGAAACCCATGCAAATAAAACAAATCAAGTGACTAAGATCCAAGTTTATCAATTAGAATGTATTGGCATGTTATCTCATTACTTATTCAAATGGATTACCTGTGATTTCTCTACAGATGCATTGTGCTTATCACACATGGGACTTATCTCCATGCCCCTCTCTCTTTCCCGGTCTCCCTGACGAAAGAACTCTTCCATTATTCTGTCGGTCCACTGGCGGTAGAGCTGGAGTGGCTTGGTTGGATTGCTTAGATCTGCACAGTGTACCATATTCTGTAAAACCTAAAATGGACAAATATATATTATCTACTGAGCACCGCCTGTGTTATTAACACTAGAGACGAAAGGCTCTTTTTTCCATTTACACATTTGGTGGCTGTGAAACAGAATCTTGAAAATACAGGTAGCGCAGCATTTATTCTGTACAGCAAAAGCTGGATGTGCCTATGTGTGTTTTTCACATTTCCATTAATAGCCACAAATTATCTCACTTCTACAGCTTCTGTCTATATTAAGAGGTAGAAAATGTTTAAGTGCAAGGCTGATCAGGTTCAAAGATGCTTAGAGGTTAGGCCATAGCAAATTAAACCCAGAAAAAGTAGTTTCCTAGCTCAAAGCTCAACCAAAGAACTGGTCAATGCCCAACAGAATGTGATATTGAATGGAAATATGGCCCTTCCGGCTAATGAACACATTTGAAAGGAAAGAGAGAGTGTAATGAGGTGAGAATGGGGACAGAATTAAATGAGATGAACACCCACATAGGACTGGGGAGACAAACCTAGTAAATGAAAGCTAGTGACTATTTTTCAGCATGGATAATCTTACCTGAATTCTGTCTGAATAGTTATCAAGAAGTAGAACTCCAGAACTTGTCACTTTCTTGGTTTCAACCATAGTTTTCAAATCAGCCAACAGATTCATATGTTTAGACATGTCTGTTGCAAGCACCTTGAAGGCGAACACAAAGCATTAGTAACTAAAATGATTGAATGACAGCCACCAAATCATGAAGAGATACAGGTTTATGTTATTGTTTTTTTGGCGGGAGGTATGGGGGGAACCATGATCCACACATATGACTATATAATTTTTTTCCTAACTAGGGTTCCCCATGCCGTAAAGGCTGTTGGTTGTGCCAGCCTTTAGTTTTAACTCAAAAGAAACCCAACATACATGCTTTATACCTAATGCAATTTTCACTGCATTGCCTGCATTATGTGCCTGAGTGTATATAATGTACCAGAAATCTATCTAAGGTTTCTTTTATTAATGGAATCTGAATGCATTAGAAGTGGGAAATTCAAGCTGTAACTCACAATGTCAATGACCATTTTCCTCAGTGATTGTCTTTGTTTTTTGGTCAGATTCTGGAAAATGTCACAATTCTCCTCCTGTAGCAACTTGAAACCCACAGCTAAATGATGGTTCTCCAATACCGATGAGTCATTGTACATCAAGGCAAGTTCAGAGTCTGCAAGACAGTCACGAGGCAGAATGTTAACAAAGCTTGTGTTTCCCTCCAGGTTATTTTTTGATTTTTCAGATTCCCAAGACAGCTGAAAAGCACATATTACTCTAATATTTACAACAGTCCTTCTCTTCATCCCTGCAGGCTGCAGGTCAAACTAACCCCTTCATAGATTTACCATTTGGAATCTCATGAGATGGTAACGCAGAAAAGTGAGTTCATAATATTTTTAACAGGATTTAGAGATACACTTTTGTTCCTTCTATTTTTTAACTATCTGTATTGGCTTGCACAGGAAACAAGCTTTGTGTAACCCAGAGACTATCGGAACTGATGAAGTAAACTTAAAACCCCAGAAAACCCTAACAAACTGAGGCAAAGTATGGGGAACAAGCATAAAGAATCAGATCAGTACTTTCAGAACCCATCCCACATGTGCAGCACTCACACCTTCTAACACAATATTATTAAAGTTAACTTGCATCTGCCTACAGCTCAGAGCCAGAAAAACAAAGCTAAGGATTTGCCCTGGTTTAAGCATGTAGCAAACAGCTTAATTTTCAATGTATGCACTTCAACAATCTCAGGCACTCTGAGGAGTAAAGGGGTCATTAGTATATGAAACAGCATGTTTTGGGAGGAGGGTGACAGGATAATACCAGCGGTGCTTCTCAATATTCTCTTGGGGGAACCATATAGTTTGAAAGCCCTAAGCAGTGACCTGGCCCAATAACTGAATTGCATGCAACTCACTAGTAGTGACAGGATGCTTCTTTTTCAAATGTGAGTATTCTTAACTCGGTCTATACAGCAGTGAAAATAAAGGGGCTCATGTACCCTCTTAGCACATCCAGGAACAACTTGTACTTAGATATACGCAAAAGTCTGCATGCATCTACTTAGGCCAACTAACCAGCCTACTTTGAAAATGAAGAGCATATTTTATTCCATTTACGCAGGAGCACAGCTGGATTATATACACACAACCATTTACATGCCTTTGAGTATATGGCCTATAACGATTGCATTATTGAAAAAGAATACTTTGTATGCAATCACACTTGTCATTTATTGACATTAATTTCTGTTTATTACAGTTTCTGTATCCTAAATCTAGCTGTGCCTCAGTCTATTCTACTCTTTCTCCTCGTTATCTTCTTTTGTAGACACTATAGTCTAAAATCCCTTCAGCTCAATGGGGTTGCACATGAAGGCTCTTGTGTTCAGATTTCAGGAGCCTCATTATGTATTCTCCTGCTGTCTCACTCTCCTGTACTGAACACGTGAATCTTGTGATTCAGGAAATCCTTCCTCTACCTTTCTTTGCCTTGAAGGCAGAAAAGCCATAATAGCAGAGAAGAAAGAGACCTTGTTTGTCAACCAACAGCCCTTTCATCTTTCACAGAAAATTCTGTAAGCGTGTTTATTTGCTATTTTTCCAAGAAGGAAGGTGGAAAATTGTAGAAAAATCAGCCTTTTCTGGAGGCCAAGGCTGTAAGGAGTGCTCAACACTACTGTTACTCAGAAAGGTTGAGGCCCTGTGGGTGGTTTGATTTTGTTAACATTTGTAATTGCTGTGGAAGAAGGGGAAAGTACCCACATGTTATTCGATATAACAATCTTGTTAGCGGCTCCCGGTATGTTTGTGAGAAAAGATTGAAGAAAACTGTATGGCTTTATATAGTTGCTTTCCCTCAGGGGTTACGATTGAGGGGGAGCACCTTAATTCCCACAGCTACAAAGGACCTTTGCCAAAGAGGCTGGTCAGGGGGTGCAGAGAGTCTGTCTCTCCTCTCAGTGCCCTAGCCACATCCCTCCTGGTCAGTGGCAGACATCTTGGGTGCCAGAAATCAGTATATATACTCTTAGATGAACTGTTCCTCTGTTTGGGGAAGTGTCTTTGTCCCCAAAGATGGCGATGTATTTTCTACTGTTTTTCTCTAATCCTTTTAAAGTCTGAGTCCCCACTGAATTTAATACTTGTAAAAAGAGCTCCAGTGAGAGCGTTTTTGGAGACTGGCATTTTCTGTTTATCCACAGAGTAAATAAAACACACATAGTGACAGTACAGACTTCTCTATGGTGCCATGGCAATGCACCTCCAACCTAACTGGTAGGGAACACTATCCTGGGGGGAGAGACAGTGTTGTGCAGTCTCCGTTGCCCTGAAATCCTTGGCCTCTCTTTAGCCTGCCAACAAGAGTGCCAATTAGTGCCAAATGTAATGTGGAAGCTTGTCCAGCAGTGACTGGACTAAAATGATTGTCTCATTTCTTATAAGTCACTGAATAACTACATGAATAGTTGGTCTGGATTTGAACGGTTTACCCAGAAGTAATCTAAATTCTTCTCATTCTATAGCAGTTCCATGCCCTCATAATAGTGTGTTATCATTGAATGTACCCATGAAATGGTTTATTTACATCTTGGGAGATTTAATATTAAGTGCTTTTTTGCACACTAAGCCTGGTTCAATCTGTTCCTATGTTGCGCTGTTGAAGTGCACTTGCTATCAATATAGCTTTGAAACTCTGGTGACATCTCCAATCCTCCTCCTTGTGGTTGAGTCACCAATTTGCATTTCACTATAGGGTAGCCTGCAGGCCATTAAAGCACATAAAAATAAACTCAAATAATGTTCAGGGTCTGATTTGAACCTATAACAGCAAAAAAGTCAAAGCTGGAACACTCTCCCACAGACTGCTGGGTCATGGCATTGTAGAAGTGGTGCAACAGAGTCAGTCAATGCAGAAATTCCCTACATTATCTACTAACATGTATGTAGATAGGTTAAAGATGCACCCACAGACATGATTACATTTTCTTGATTTTTCCCCCCTTGCTTTCTCAGACCCTCAATGTAATTTCAACCTTGATATTTCTGGTGAGCTACTGGAAAAGGAAATTCAGTTGGGATGGCAAAAGCAATAATATTGTATAAAGTAACTTACATTGATCCAGACTGTGCTACCGGATGCATGTTGTATAATATCTTACTCCACAAATAGTCCCATTCAAATCAATGGGGTTACACATGGAGTTAGGGGCTATTCAATAGAGATATCACGATCTAGCCCTTAAAAAATTAGAAGTCATGCTCATATTTGGTAGAAAGGTAGGAGGATTCTCGTAATGCCGCAGTACAGACCAGAGCAATGCAGAATATGTCACTGGTACACTGGACTTCACATTCAGAGGTGGTGTTAGGCTGCTCCACCTCTCCCTGCTTCTTTGTTCATATAGGGGGCTATCACTAGAGGCTGGGGAGCCTCAGAAATAGGGGGAGAGGCTTTACCACAGCCTAAGGGACTTTGCAGGCAGGAGGCAGCCATGTATGCCATGAATACGCAGAAGCTAGGAAATTATCACAGGTATCTACAGAGAGGAATGGGTCCTGCACATGCTATTTTGCAAAGAGCCCACAAACCTAGGGCTGACCCTACTCATATTAACCGTTTTCTTTCTTTTTTTCATTTCTTTATATTTTATTTCCATTAATCTTCTATTCTGCTCTTACCCATTTTTTTCTTATTTAATGGAAACCTTACATAACTTCCACTTTATTTCAGGAGAAGAATTACCATTCTGCCCCTAGTGGGTGACAGTGCTAAAGTTCAGCCACCTAGTAACTCCTGCCCCCTTTGAGTATTTAGTGCAATGGGAAGATTATGTCTAGGGTTAAATTACTTGCAAAATGACTATCAGATTAAAATACAAACATGTGTGTATTCTAAGAAAAGGTAAGAGAAGGGTATGAAGTGGAAAAGCTTGTGCTTCTCATTTTCTATGCACATATCTTACAGGATACCAAGTAGAAACTGTAAATATTACAAAAAAACAAACAAACAAACCCTCACTTACTTGTGTTGATAAGAAATTGGTTTGAAACCCCAGGGTGATCAACATCATGTATTGCACTGGCAAAAATTGCTGCAAGAATCTCCAGATCAGTGAACACTGCCTGAAAAACCATACAATAGAAACAACAATTACTAACCAAGGAAACTGCCTTTTCAGTAAAAGGATAATGCACTGATTTTTTTTCTCCTTCAAAATTCATATTTCAAAAAATAAAACAAAAACAACAAACAAAGAAAAACATCTTTCAACATAGTTTAAATATAACAGGAACTTCAAAAAGTTATTTAAATATAATCCACACAAAGTTTTGGAAAATAGTCCTTGACATATACAAGACATTTCAAATTTGGGTATCGACAGACACTTACATAAAAGTGCCTGTTTTTTAGATGTCTTGAGCACTGAAAGCACCACTGAATTCAACAGAACCAGACAATTGTGGGTTTTTCAGCACCTCTCCATAAATAAGGTCATTTGTATTTAGATCACTAAATATAAATAGGTGCCTAAATCTTAGCACCTACCCAAGTCTGAAAATTTTGGCCTAACTAATTATTATACACTGTGGTGTTACCCCAGGTAGTATATTTCTGTTGCATTAAGCATTCTTATATTACATTATCAACATATAATATGTATTGGTTATGTTAAAAAGGAGCATGCCTCCTAAATTATATTAAGAGAGAATGGTTATGATTTATTACAGTATATTTGTAAGCTGCAAGGTATACATCCTACAATGTACTGATTCTCCTTTTAGAAGCCATTATGAAAATAAACTAGTCAATAACAGTATCTAGGGGGATATTAGTATTTTACTGGCTCAAACACTGTGCTGAACACAGACTCTGAAGGATAGCTGACTCAACAGATCAAGTAATGCTACTGACAATCAGTTTGGCTGCCCACTGGAGCGAGTCGTAATGCAGCTCCATTTATGAACAGAAGCTGAACCTCCTGCCTGCCATGAGGGAAATCTCCAAGAGGACTGATTCCTTTAGGAGCCAACAGACCTCTCAGAGATCTCTAGAGCTCTCCCTGTTCATCCACTTCAAGGGGAAGGCGAGGGAGGGAGGAGGCATTCAGCACCAAAGAGCCAGAGGGCTAAAATGGAAACCTGGTCTAAGTGGATGCAAATCCTTTTGAATGACTGGAGTTTCAAAGTAAGATGTAAGTTAGGCTTAATCACAGTCTTAATAATAAAAGAGGAGAGAGATTCCAACATTTCTCTAGCTTCCTTTCACCTCAGAGACTTAAGCTCTCTTTTAAACAGCTCATATAAAGAGGATTCATTTAAAAAAGTCTGGATTTCAAGTTTTTTTTTAACAAAATAAGACAACCCATTAAAGATCTAATATGGGTTTAACACTGCCTGAGTACTGAATATTACATTGAAGCGAATGTTAGAGAAATTCAGTTTAGAGAAGCAGAAAAATATAAATGTAGCCTTGTGGACAGAAAATGTATCAGTGAAAAAAACAAAAACACCCTATTATATTACTTAGTGAAACACATCCTGTCATCGCCTTTTCTGTATAATTCCCATTGGTTTCAATGAGAACTCCACATGGGAAATGACAGGACATGACCTGTAGTTAAAAGTAGGTGGTGAAAACAGGTTACCACATTACCAACAGAATGTGGTTGATTTAGCACTAGTCACTGGACAAAACCAAGTAAATAAACTTGAGTCCTCACTAAATTCGCTGAGAAGACAAAGTCTCATGAAACTATATTACAAGAAACACACCGTCTTACAGACACTGGGATGATTTACATTTAGCTTAGAAGAGTTTTTGATATTTTGCATGTGTGTGTTTCCCTTTTCCCTCTTCCATGGATATGTGGATTTACCTCCAAAGCTGGGGTTGATAGCAGTACGTGGGTAGACTGAACGACATCTGCAGCATGTATGTTGTTGTGATATGCCACATCTGCATGGTAATGGTCCTCTAGGGTCATCAAGTAAGTTATTAAAGTGTCTACTGGAATTTTAAATGTTTTTAACAAATCCCGTTCCTGGAGGAAGGAAGAGGAAAACAATTAAGTTTATAAGAAACATAACAATTGCTGAATAAAGAGCACTAGTGCTGCTTCCATCTTTCCTACCTGGAAAATAGTATTCATGACGACTGTCAGAGGTCGGTTTCCAGATAGTTCTGCTATTTTGAAAACATGCAGGCCCCATTTGTTCACATCTTCTAGTTCCTAGAATGAAATTAAGCAAAAGAAACTCTTAAATCAAATACTTAATTTTCCAATTATTTTTTGTTTGAAATAGCTTCAACAGCAGAGTCATGAAGATTCAAGCTAACACATTGATTGAACCATTGTGAAAATAATATACTAAACCCTCTGACAGTGCTCAAATTAAAGTTTGCTTTTTATTTTGCTGATGATTTATGCATAAGAACCTTAATAATACACATACAAAGCTGGTTTATTTTACATTATGTACTTCTCAGATAGAAAAAAATCCCCACTATGCTCCTGTTGGAACAGAAGTTTACTATACACTCACATCATTTTTTCAGTGTTCCTGATTTATACTTGCCTAAGTGAGATCAGAATCTGACTTAGCCCTTGAAATCAAAGGGTGTGGAAAGAGTATCGGATAACACACTGACGTATGTTTGACAACCTCAAAACTTCATTAAACTGCATGGTAAGTTTCTAAGGTCTTGGTAGAGAACAGGTTAAATCTTCCTTACCTTGGCAAGAACATCTTCTTGTTCGGTTTTAACACCGAATTTGGGGATACTGGAATTAGTTAAACTAGAGCTGTGCATCAGTTTTTTCACTCCACTGATCTGGGACATAGGCCTCTTCTTTTTCTCTTTCTCTTTCTGTGTTGGAGAAGGGATTTCCACTTCATGTTGTTTGTCTTTGAAGAAAGGGAGAAAAAAAATAACTGAAGGGCATTTTCCATACTTACTAAAATTATATATTTTTTGTTGATCTTAGGGGTTAAGACTGTTTTTGTGTTCACTATAACCCTTCCATTATCATTCTGTCTTTTTAAAGCTAAACGTGGAGACTAATAATGATCAGAAATTAAAAACAACAAAAACTGAATAAGAAACGAAGTTCAACTGTATGAATCACTGCACTACTCCAAAGGTTGTTTCATTATTTCTGAATAGACTTTGAGGGTAGTTTATGGCTGCATCATCCCCCCTCACCCAACAATGTATAGGGAGGTAATCCTTTCCATAAAAAGAAAGTAGTAGACCTGGCCAGAAACTGGAATTGCATTCCATGGGACATTCCAAAATAATAATAATAAAAAAGTTCAGAATCAGAATGAAAAAATGAATTTAGGTATTTCCTTTAGAATGCAAACTCCAAAATTTCGTTTCAAACTTCTGGAAACAGCAGGCAGGGAGTCAGGCCTCCCAGGGTTTCTGAACTGCCAGAGTCTGAAAGTCCTGGTAGCTCCCACTCCGAGGCAGTCAGTGTGGCAGGCTGCCCTGGAGCCAGGTATTCTGGAAAGGCGGTTGCAAGCACTAGCAGGCTGCCAAGGAGCTAGCAGGGCAAGCTGGCAGGAAACCAAGCAGGAAGGACCAACCAAAATCTGTCTGGTTTCTGTTAAAATTTCATTATAACCAATGTGTTCTCAAAGAACATTTCTGCAGGAATACAAAATTTCAACAAACTGGCATTTTCTGAGAGAAAAAACATCCTATTCCAGAAAATTTCTGACCAGCTCTAGAAGTTATATAACATAAATACAAAAAATAGCTTGAGCTGATTATGGCAAAAAGAGCATTGATAGATTGTACTCTTAAATACTGGCTTCAGGCTAAAACATTACCATCTCTCATCCTTATGTGCACAGCCCAAGAAAATTACAATATTTTTCAAGCCCTTATCAAAATACTGATTGTTTTTTCTTTGGTTCACACTTTAGTTTTGGAAATGTCTGTTGTCTGAAGTGTTGTTATATTCTGAAGGATGACTTTGTAAAAATAACATTGTGAAGAATCATATTTCTTCTGTTTCTAACTGTGGGAAATTACTTACTTAACTTATGATGCAATAGATTTTATTTCTTAAAAAAGTGCCACACATGGAAGTTCAAACTGGGATCTGAAAATCAAGCTGTTCTTTCTGGTGCTTACATCATTACCAGTAATAAAGATATCTGTAATCAGGACTTAACTTGCAAGTTTGCTCATGGCCTGTGAAGTACAAAAGAGTGAAGTTTGTTGTTCTCGGATGAATTACTCTATTGCGTTAACCAAAGTGCAAACTTGTTTTTGTCAGATATGAAGATGTGACTTGAAGATGCAAAGGAAGGAGATGTGTCAAGTAAGAAGGTGCCATTTTTACAGTCACTTTTCTGACAATGACCACACTTCAAATGTGCAGAAACACTTCCAAAAGGAAAGCTCAAAGATCCAGATACATAGGGCCTGCTTCTCATTTACAGATGGTTACTTTATGTTGATCTGGCAGTGTAAAGTTTAAAGGGGTTTAAAGTTAGGGTAAATTACACTTAGATACACTTTAAGGCCCCCTTTACACTTCCAGACTAGTGAAAAGTGACCTTCATGTAAATGAGAATAAGTTCCAAAGGGTACACTGCAATAGAAGACCTGTGGCACGGCTTCAGCGGTCCCAGGTCAGCTTACTCAGGCTTGCAGGATGTGGGTTGCAGGGCTATAAAACTGCAGAGATATTTGGGCTGGAGCCTGGGTTTTGAGACTCTATGAGGGAGTGGGTCTCAGAGCCCAGGCTCCAGCCAAGCCCAAACATCTACACAACCAGGGGCGGCTCCAGGCACCAAGCGTGTGCCTGGGGCGGCAAACTGCGGGGGGCAGCCTGCCGGTTGCCCTGAGGGCAGCAGTCAGGCTGCCTTTGGTGGCATGCCTGCGGGAGGTCCGCTGGTCCCTTGGTTTCGGCAGCAATTCAATGGCAGTTACGCCAAAGGCGCGGGACCAAAGGACCGCCCGCAGGCATGCCACCGAATCCACGTTACCAGTGGACCTCCCGCAGGCATGCCGCCAAAGGCTGCCTCACTGCCGTACTTGGGGCGGCAAAATACATAGAGCTGCCCCTGTACACTACTATTGTTAGCCCCTCAGCTCGAGACCCGAGAGCCTGAATCAGCTGACCCTGGCTCTGAGACTCAGTGCCATGGGATTTTTATTGCAGTGTAGACATACCCTTTGAGTCTGGATTTCATTCCATGCAAGTCATTTGGAAAAGGTTCTCCTGAACTGTTTTTATCTTGTTTCAAGCAGATGGAAAGCAACAAAGTCTGGAAGAGTTAAATATTAAATGTATTTTTTCCCATATGTACAAATTTAATTAAGTAGTCTCTGAACTTCCTCCCCCACATTTAAAAAGCCCTTTCTTTTGTGCTATGAAACAATGGAATATTCTTGAATGTTAAAGGTTTTGAAGTTAGCCTGAGTGGCCTGCAAGGTGGCCTGCAATGGAGAGAAAAAAGCGGTTTTGCCCTTTTTGCTTCCTTATGATATATAAAAGGAGGCATGAAAATATTTTAAAAAGCATTTTTATTTTTTTCTAACCTTAGAAATAAGAGGGCTAGCAAGTCCCGATCTTTCCTGTTTTTGATGGAGGACTGGTGAACTGAAGAATATGCTCTTTCACCCCTCCACTGAAGAGACAGCGTGTGTGCATGTGAAATCTATTGCAATAGAGGGCTTTTCTCCTAATTTTTAAACAAAACAAATAACCCGCCCAAAAACCAAACCAAATGAACAAAACACAACAACTAAGCAAAGAGTTTTAAACAGTTTGATTTAAAATGTTTCCTTCTCAATTTCTCAAGCTTATCTTTTGTGATGTAATACCACCATGTGTTCTCCAGTCCTTCAAGGAGTCCTCCAGCAAAACCAGGAAAGTCAAGGACTGATATTTCTAACATAAAAATTATCAGGGAAAATAATTAAAAATACACTTCTAAACAAGCCAACAAGCCTTTTGACCTTCTATATGTGTACATATATATCCTAAAAATAAAAAAAGTACAAACATCTTTTCCCCTCCTGTGCTGGTCATCTTTAATGGACAGAGTGAAACTGCATAGGGAATGCAGTGGCATTTCTGGATTACTGTGTTTGCTCCTTCAGTTTTTATTGTCTATCTTTCAGGAGTTTGCAACCACTGGAAAATGCAGAGAATTCCGAACAAATCACAGCAAAGAGAATGTAAAAATGTCACCAAGTTTTTAGCCTGCAGCATAATTCCCTCTCCCCATCCCACTCTCTGACTAATTAGAAAAGCAGGGGAGGAGGAGAGTTCTTGACTGGTGAAAAGAGACAACAGATGAAGAGCAGTGACTCGTGTGCATACCTTGATGTTTATGGTTTCGGTCATATGCACAAAGTTTAGATCCATCAACGGGGAGGATTATAAACTGAGTTGTCAGATTAATTCAAGTGAAAGAAAGTGTCTGTCTGAAAGATTTGAGATCTGCCATGGAATTCCATGGGATTTCCTCATGTTTTGTTAAATATGGGCAGCTAATGCTATTAGTACTGATCACCTTTTGTATGTTTAAAATAAGATAATTTCCCATATTGATATGGTTTTTACAGCAGATTATTTTATACTGGTTGCTAGGTTCCATTACATTATCTGTCTAGAAGAGAACTGGTTAATCACACTGTTTATGTATGAATATACACTGTAGGAGCCTTGATTCTCTACCAAGAGAATATATATATATATATATTTAAGGCATTTGTCGCTGATTAGGAGTGCAGCGCCTATATTTCAAAGCAAAACTGTAAAACCCTATCTTTCTCACTAAATGTTCCTAGCTTTCAAATGTTAGTAGGTCTTTAAAATGTACAGCAGATGGGTTGAGTATTAAAGAAATAAGGGGGAAAATGCAGAATTTGGTTAACAAGACATAAATTCATTTAAATGTTCTGTAAGAACATTTTCCTTCCACACATTGTTGTTCTGAATCTATATATTTATATGCATGTTCTTCTTATAATATATTTAAGGAGAGTTCTGTAACTGAGATAGTCGTGTTGCAAACCCTTACATTTTCATTTCTTTTATTTATTAATATATTGTTTTTTATTTGCATGCCAACCACAGAAAGACAATATTAATTCTCAGTAGATTCTAAGTGTTTGTCTCTCCAGAGCTTATTCTGCTTGAAAGATGCAGGTCACATGTGAAAGGCTGACAGCTGCATTTTTTATTCCTGTCAAAATGACTCTTAATTTTTCACGTGAAAACATGCAAAGATGCTGATAGCTCAGTCTTTTCAGTCAGAGGATGTGAGAGGCACTTTCTAAGTGGGTCATCTCCTCAGGCAGCCTTATCCTGAACTTCTAAATATTCCTGAAACTGTACAATAGAGTTTCACTTCTCACACAAGCAGGTAAACTTTACTGTGCAGGTGAATCTGGGCATTCTACTAAAACAGTGAATAAATTAAATGGACACCATTTTAACCAATTAATTGAGGGTATTGTAGACTTGGATAAAATTTGTTTAAACACACACACATATTCACGCTATATTTTAACATATATTTTAATGCCTTTTAATCCTAATCTCGACATACCCATGTGTCCCTACCTATATTCACAATCTTAAATAGGCTAAGTGTGTGCGTGTCTTCAAGCCATGTTTAAATTAGCATGTTCTATATCTATCTTCAATATACACAAATATAGAATATTGTTTTTATTTATTTAAAAATAGCAATACATCTTTTTTCTTTACAAAATCACACAGGTGGGACTTGAGAGGACTGTTCCATTATTATCTTCATACCTGCTAATACAATGTCATGGTTACCAAGCCCTCCCCACCACAAGTTCCTTGGCTGAAGTTATTCTCCTAGCAGAAATCTGTTCAGATGTTGACTCAGTCATCTTTATCACCCGCTCTATCCGCAGATGGGGAATGCCAATGCACCACAACCATGTGCTGAGAGATTCAATGAGATTATTTTTAGCTGTGTACTTTCATCAGATCAAGATGCCTTTATAGTATAACCATATAACTTCTGTACTGGGCAAAATTAGAACTGGGTGCAAGGATTAAATCTTTAAATCTATCAAACAATTCACTATACTAATCCCTCCTCAATTATGTTGGTAATAGGCAAGATTATTTCATGTTAACTATAACAGTTCATGGGAATACATAGGAATACGTCTTTAACCAGAACACTTTGCTACAGTACTCAACAACTTTCTGAGCAAAACAGCAACACAAAATGTATATATGCAACAATTTATGCAGAGAGCTAATTTTATCAATTTATAATTATCTCTCTGTCCAAATACTAAACAATGTAGTTTATGAAATGCATAACTACTAAAAAGACAAATCACTCCCATAATATATTCTTACCTAAGAATGTGTTTGATATATATTCTGAGACCTGATTGCCCGATCGGCTCATTTCAGATAAGTGGGTCAACTCCCTGTTGAGCATTCTTTTAAACTGGGGGGAAAAAAAAAAAAGCATGTTAATTGTTAAGAAACAGTTAACTTACAATTTTCTCATGCTATTGATTTATAATAAATAAATACATTATATTCAGAAGATACAGTAAACTGAGAGATGAATTGTGAAAATAACAACACAAAATAATATTGCTTTACTTCGGAACTTCTCCATAGTTAGAAGACAGAATTTAAAGATAGATATTCCCCAAAGATTCGGTGTCAGAGACATTGGGACCGTGTGAGCTATTGAAAACTCTAACTGCAAGCATGTGCACACATGAATATAACTACTATTTCTGCTATTTCAATCTTCTGAATTTTAAATTTGGAGAGAAATAACTAAGTTATATTCTATGTATACACAGAGGAACACTCTTTAGTTGTGCTAAGGAATGGGAAACCATCACTTTTGAACGACTCTGTACTATAGCTCTCCTTATCATACACATACACTCACTCTTTCCATATGGTTTGTTGCCATACATTTTGCAATTTTCTCAAGTATTTTTTTTTTAAATAACTCAGAAGCTCAAATATCTTTGTAGGAAGGATCAAACATGTCAGTATCTCTTCTTTACTCTAAACCCATAACAAAAGCTATCCATTTGGAAGTGGTTTTTGTTTTATTTTCTTTTGAAACAAAGGAAAATAGGAATTGCCCACTGGATCAGGTCAATGATGAAAGTCCAATATCATGTCTCTGACAGGGAGTAGTAGCAGAGGCTTCAGAGAAATAACTTGCTTACAGATGAAGTTTCCTTCTTACTGCCCCCAGCAGCTAATGGTTCACATATATATGTATCCTATTTATGTACCTGGATATTCTCGTTATCCATATAAATGTGTAATCCTTTCTTGAATCCTACTAAACTCTTGGCCTTGAGGATATCTTGTGGCAGTCAGTTCCACAGGTTAATTACACATTGTAAAAAAAAGCTTTACATTTGTTGCCTTTGAATGTAATTGAACATCTCCTTATCCTTTGTATTATGAGGAACAGTAAATAGTATTCAGCAATTCAAGTTACTTATTCCAATATACATTAACATGAATTTGTCAGCACTGAATTTCATCAGTCATTGTGCTACCCTTTCACCTAGTTTTGTAAGGTTTCTCTGAAACATCTCACAATATTTTCTAGTCTTGAATAACTCAAATAATTTGTATCAATTAGTTGCAAATATTTCCTATCTCACTGTTCTTCACCTCCTTTTCCATATCATCATCATATTAAATATGGCCCCAGAACATGTCCCTAAGACACCCCACACATTATGCCATGTTGAAAATTGATAATTAATCCTATTCTTTTTCTGTCATTTAGCTGGAAAAGCAGGCTGAAAAAATTAGCTCCCCGCATTATGTCACTGAAGCCCTTTCTTCCAGGATGCCTTGTACAGTGAATATTATTAAATATTTTTGAATTGTATTTGTATGTCATTGACATTATGATGTTTATTTTTAAGCCACTTGATTTTTGGAGCCCAATTCATGATTTTTTGATGTTTAAACATAGCAACATTGTAGCTCTGAATTAGGTTTTAAAAGCCAGTGATTTCTTATGTTGTTGTGTGTTGCCATGTAGTTCGTAAAATCCATAACTCTGCATATGTAATATGTTTCTAATTTTTAGAAGTGTGTAATAGTATGCTCCAGTGTAGTATATCCAAGATCAAAATTGAGCATTTTTTGGCTTATGACAGAGAGAGAATTCAGATTTCATAGAGAGAGCTTCCTGGGCTGATCATATGTCCAGATGGAAGCAAAGATGGTAGAGATAGTAAATGCAGTGGTTCCTGAGTTAGAGTTACTATGGTGCGGTGTGTGGTTTGTTGCATGGATTGGTTCCTGAGTTAGAGTTACTATGGTGCGGTGTGTGGTTGTTAGTAACTCTAACTCAGGAACCAATCCATGCAACAATTTTTACACCTGCAACACCATCACCTAACCAGATCAGCCACAACATCACCGGTTCATTCACCTGCACATCCACCAATGTAATATACGCCATCATGTGCCAGGATTAAACAAAGATTGTGAATGGCTAGCCAACTACAAAAGCAGTTTCTCCTCCCTTGGTTTTCACACCTCAGCTGCTAGAAGAGGGCATCATCCTCCCTGATTGAACTGACCTCGTTATCTCCAGACTGATTCTGGCCTGCATATTTATACTTGCCTCTGGAAATTTCCACCACATGCGTCTGACGAAGTGGGTATTCACCCACGAAAGCTTATGCTCCAATACGTCTGTTAGTCTATAAGGTGCCACAGGACTCTTTGTTGCTTAATTCCAGTTACCACTGACAACAGGTCCTTTCCTTCCTTGATGTATACACCTAGACAATTCTGTCTTTCATTTTTGTAGATGTAGCACAGCATTAATGGTAGTCTTTATCACCTAGGAAAGACTGTCCTGGAATTTCTGCTGACCATGAGAACTGCTTAAAAAGTCTACACTCTCTTTAATTTCACAGTAACCGGCCTGATGCAGATCCTTGGTCTCTCATCTGCCCATCATATGCACAGGTCATTTTAAACAATATAATCTAATATAGACTGCCACACAGTATGAAATTGTACAAATATATTGGTCAATGCTTTCTACTTTCCTGCTATTCGATAATAGGGATACTAATATTAAAATAAGGCTCCTACCAACTCCAAACCTCCACAAAACAAACAAAAAGGTCACTAACACAATATTTGGAGTAAAATCCAGGATCTCACCCTTCGCCTTCAACCAGATTAGAAGTATAAATCCCAAATCTATTCTTCAGTTTATCTCCCATACTTAAGGTGTACAACCAACAATGCTTTTGATATGATTTGCTAACTTCATTTTAAAAACATCTGGACAGTGTTTAACATTGATTTTCTTTTTTAATTAAATATGACAAAGCTAGATGACTTTATCAGCACTAAGATGTATGTTCTGTTGAAGTCCTTTATAAAGTTAGTCTTTGAAATAACATATGCTGCCAGTGAAAGAGAGCAATGATGCTGCTGTTATTAGGCAGACAACACTCAGGAACATACAGATGTTCATGTGTTTGAGTTTCTAATGGAGGATTGGGTTAGTGATGAAACAGTCCAGATTTTTTGTTGTTGTTGTGATCATATGCTAGTTTACTGTAGTTGTTTATTATTTGATACTCTTTAATTCAGAAATTCTCACATGCAGTATTCTGTTCTTTCAAGAAACAATAAATCAAATAATAAAATAATAATAATAATAATAATAGTCATAACAATTTGGGCCATGTTCTCTCCTGCTGGTTTCACTGGGCTCTCATTGACTTCTACTGGGGCCAAGAGTGCACTTCAAAAGGCAAGCAGAATATGTTGCCCTGCAGCATCAACTCACAGCATGTTTGTTCATCCATGCATTGTCGTTTTAGAATGAAACTGTGCGTGGCACTCACATGGCCCACTGCAAGATCTTAGCTTAAATCACACAGGTTCTTGCCACAGCTGTGGGTCAGCAGAGTATACATTTCCCAGCCTGCAAGTAAAAGCCTCCCTAAGTGTATGAAACTTGGTTAAAATGTCTATACCCTGATGATTTGTAAGTTACAGAAATAGTAATATTGATCAGCTAAAAAGTGCTTTTACATTTCCAGACACTGCACATTCATGATCAAAGAAATAAAATTGCTTGTTTGAGAAAACTCTAGGGTTTCAAAATGGCATAAATAAAAGCCAGCCAAAATTTGGAATAATTATTGTTAATTATTAATTTTAGATAATGTTAAAATGATTAAAAAGTTGTATTTTGAAAAAACCTAAACCAACTACTGCACAATTTAAAATAATTTTTAAATTCATAATATGCAAAATCTATTGCTCCTAAGATACATTTACAACATACAGTGTAGCTATTATACTGGCAGACCTAGGTGTACACCGAATTCTCCTTTTACAACGTGCCTAGCAAGTGAGAATCGGAGAAGGATTTACTCACTTCAGATTCCAGACCCTTTTTAAAAGCAAAAATGATATACCAAACCCTTTAAACTGTCAAAGTCCATTGGCTGAAGAATGCATAGGCTAAGCTATTCACCATTGGGAATTCCCCACTGTAATGTGTCCAATGGGTCAGTAGCATGTATTTTCACAATGGAGACTGATGTAGGGTGACCAGATGTCCCGATTTTATAGGGACAGTTCCAATATTTGGGGCTCTGTCTTATATAGGCTCCTATTTACCCCCCCCCCGTCCTGATTTTTCACACTTGCTGTCTGGTCACCCTAGAGTGATGCCACATCTAATAATGTAATTACTGAAAAATCTCTGAAGATAGCAGAAACCCTGGTTTCAATTCTTACATGTTTCTATTAGACCTTATTTTTTTTCCTTTTACTATTACTATAGAAAACTATAGCATAGACACTATATTCAAGTAATACTAAATATCTAGCTTCAGGCCACAAAAGTATTACAGTACAATAGCACTGCTTATTTTGGACCATATTCTGCAATTATTTGTATATATGCCTAACTTTAAACATGTGAGCAGGCCTATAATGGAACTACTCACGTGCTTAAAGTAAAGCACATACTGAAGTATTTGCAGGACTGGGGCTTTTTTCTCAATACTGTGGTTATCTCCAAACAATGAGTGTTCTTATAAATTAGATTAGAAGCTTCCTAGTCATTTCAATTTGTTTTGGGCTGAAGCCTAGAATACATATTCCAAATTTCACAGAATTTTCATTTGTGTCTATGTTTACTTTATTAAGAATTTATTCAAACATTATTTTGTTATAGAGGAGATAAAATACAAATGATATTTTTATAGTACTCTGTGCAGAACACCTTGCAATGGTTCTTTGAAGAATTCTGACAATTTCTTGCAGTATTAATGTTCTCAGTCAACACCCTTTACATACATGTAACATTTCTCTGGGGTTATATTTACAGTGGGTTGAACCTTGAAGTCTCAAGGATGGTAATTAGGTTCAAAGCAAATTTATGGTAATAAAATCATTTGGCTTGTGTGTTTAATTTTATATCTACAGCTTTTTGCGGTTAAAATTTAAAAACTTTCACATAGTTTTTGTGATAATCTTGTCCTCAGCACAAAGCTTTAGTAAAGGGGCTTCATGCAGGGAGCTGTTAATGTGTTTGAATACACTGAATCCCGCCTACAATATATGGGGGGCACCTACTCAACCATTCTGCTGCAGCTCAAGGGTGTATTAATGGCTGCAGTCTACTGCACCCTCCTGCAACAACACAGAATTTGTGGCTAGTGGAAGCAGGCAGTTTTTGGACAAACTGGCCATAGCCTTTCCAATCCCTCAATCTCAATGCTTTCATGGACAAAGCCACTCTGGAACACTGATTAAAACAATGAAAAAGATAGTTCTAGAACTAAAATAAAGATAAATTAATTTTATTGCAGCATATTTGTAAATCTTTACATTCTAAAAAACCCCCAGATGTGACAGAAAAGCTATTTAATATCGACTGGCCCTACTGGCTAATGCTCAGTCCTTAGGTACTCTTTACTAGTGCAAAACTACCTTTCAATAGGAGTCTTGCCTGAATGAAGATTTCATGTTTGAGCCCACAGTGTTTAATAAACCTCAAGGTCATGCTTAAGGTTTTATGTACAAGTGTGCTAAAGGGATATATATTGTATACATCTCAGCTCTGAGATAAATGACATTTATTGGTGTAAAGAAAAATGCTCTTGGTAAACCATGTAGGAATATTCCATAGGGACAATCAATTCTCTCAAAAATATTTTAACA
Source organism: Malaclemys terrapin pileata (assembly GCF_027887155.1). Classification (NCBI taxonomy): domain Eukaryota; kingdom Metazoa; phylum Chordata; order Testudines; family Emydidae; genus Malaclemys; species Malaclemys terrapin. The sequence continues at coordinate 97,528,059 of NC_071510.1, read as the reverse complement.
AAATATGAGGCACTTTCCAAAGCATACAGAAATATGTAAAGCTATTATTCAGTAACAGTTTTAAATGTGTTATGGTCCACTGTATCCAGGACAGTCTTTTCTTCTTTAGAATTTCAGAAATGTCCTAAATTCTATAAATATTTATTGTCAGAAGACAAGATCAAATCTTTATGGCTGGAAGATTTTCCCAAAATACTTACATTGTGCAATGTATTTCTCAATATAATATACCAAAATTTTGTACAAATACTTATTCAGCTTCTTAGCTAAAACCATTGTCTATGCACACTGTATGAAGCTACCATGCACAGAAGACATATTTCATCATGTCTAATCAGGTAAAGCTGTTATATTGCCTACTAAAATTCAATTAGCAAAAGATCAACCCATTTTAAAGACTTCAGCAGAGAGATGGAAAACTGGTTGAACACCTGTGTTTTAGAAAATAGGAGCAATATAAGTAACTGTGTGATTGTCTAGGAAATATTTCTGAAAGAATTTTTTAAAATGCTTAACATTTAGATGTACTCAGGAGAATAGAAAATAATTTCAATTTAGATTTTCATAAATGATAAGAGAATCCAGCTAACTGGCATAATGAAAAACATTCTCTTCACAGATGACTGAATAAAATATTAGTGAATATACTGTAACAATTCTGCATTAGCAGAGAGTGGATACAATGACGTAACAGGGGTTTTCCATTTCTCATTTTTAAGATTCTAAGACAAAGCTGTGATCCTCTTAGTATTAATACAACCGGGCATAAAAAATCTTGTTCTAGGTGAAAACAATGTCTGCATTATATTTAGCAAAATAATTTAGTTCCTATACTGGACTGTTTAGTTTAGAATGAATACACAGTAACAATTTTATTTAAAACACTATAATCTGGAACAGCTATTGCATGTTAAATGTCTGATGATGAAGTTGTATTTTAATACATACTTCATGAACAAAATTAGCAAGGCAACCCAGATTTTTTATATGCATATGCAGACATATAACTAGAAGACAAATAATGCCCAAATATGATTTTGTACTAAGCTGATTCTGCACTGTGTGCTAATTACAATACTGATTTAATTAATCAATGCAAAGATTTCCGTAAGAGATAAGCTGCTTTATATTTTATTTGCTAGCAGTATTACAGGTTAAAACTAATTTGAAGTTGTTCCACATTCAACATAGTTCAGTACTCAGAGAACACAATTTTCAGTCTCTTTCTGCTTTAAAGAAAATCTCTCTCTCTCTCTCTCTCTCACACACACACACACACACACACACACACACACGAGGGTAAAAAGAAAATGCTACTTAAACATACCATTCATAATTGCACAGTAATTCAGCTAATAAAAACCAATATGAGTCATACATTCAGCCATTATTCTCAACCCATTCACTATAATCACACATTCCTTAGCATATGGTACAGTATCTCAACTTTATTTTCTAGAACAGCTTTTTCCTGTCTAAAAAAGGCTATTTTGGTAGCATGAGTCTGTTAAAATATCTTTAAAAAAATAATTCTACTGATTTTCTTTTAACTTTACATAGGCAGCTACACACCATGTGTTTGGTCTAAATAAGGACTACACCGTTATCACCTACTTTTTATTATATATGAATAATATTTTAAAATATACAAATATACCTCCTGGGGAAGAATGTATACAGTGTGGTGCACTATTATTGCTTAAAGGGGGCTCTCTTTTCTGATTCTCATCTTCACAATTATATTACCCCCAAACAAACATACTGTCCATTATTCATACATTGCAAATCAAAGTTCATAAAAGATAAAACAAAATCCTACCTTAATGTAGCCCCAAGAAACTGAGAGTAAATAGTTTGCTTCAGGCATTTTTGATTTTTTATACTACCAGTTTAACTAAAAATATTTAGTTCTTCTCTATCTGATACTGTAAAAGAGTCTCCAGAAGAAAGGTTGTTATTATTATTTAGTTATTTTTTCTCATCTGAAGGTTCTCTGCAATTAGGTAGATATGAGGTATTCGGACATGAAATCCAATTGTGCGGTCTTCTGACTGTATAAATGCCATTTGTAAGACTCCAGACGTTCAAGGACTAGCTTGAAGAGACAGATTGGATGAGCTGAAGAAATATCTAAAGAGCTAAGGATCTGCATATTTCCTGAACACCAGGACTTAATGAATAATGTATGTCAAGATGCTCAGCTGCTGGAAAGACTGGTTCTATCAACAGCTACCAAATAAGGACCCGAGGGGAAAGTCACGAACAGTGTCAACTAATCCCTCCCACAAACCCCAACTAAGAGCCAATTGTATTTCATCCTAAAAGATATCAATGCAGGGGATAAAGACATGCTGTATGCTAATTTCTGATTGGTTAACATGGGTGAATCTCCTGGGAACAGAATATTTCTTCTTTTCTATGCTAAATTGCTAAATTTAATAATGGCATTCCTGCCTTTAGCATTATCTCCACGCAAAAAAGAAAAAAAAGACTGATTAGCTTAACTTTTTTTTATTGTCAGTATCATCTGCCAGCTCCATTCAAAGGGAATGTCGAACCTATCCTAAAAAAAAAAAAAAAGATACAGCAGGTATTCTACACACACTACATGTCATTTGTCCAGTCTCTTTAACTTTTTATGTGGGAAAGGAACACATCTGAATCTTATGAGTAATGGAAACTCAGAAGAATAAAGCTTCCAGGATTCTTAAACATATGTGACCATCTGTAGCAATGAAAATGCTTTTTCTTTCGATGCCATCTGAATTAAAAAACAGATCAATTCCTGCTTGGTCATGGATCAGTCTGCTAACTCAAAACGTTCTGCTATTTCAGCAGATAAAAATCACCTATTATTAAGATGGAATAATTCACAAGCCAACCTACAATCTTACAGTTCTAAATACAAGTAAAGCTTCCATGCAGAAAGCAGAACAAAGGCACTGTAGTCATGAAATTCTTGCTGTAACTATGCGACTTTTCACTCTAGTGTCATACCAGATTAATGTAATTAATTACAGTTATACCTCACAGAAAAGAAGTGATTAGTTAAAAAGTGATGCATGTCAATGAGCTGACTCAGAGCTCTAAATGAAATATGCTTGTATCTGCCACTCGGCAAGCAATTAAACTCAAAAAGATGAATAAATTATTTGCACCAGTTGGTGTAAAACTTGTGCACTACTGCGACAAATTTCAGAGTCTTTGTTGTATCATAAGAAGGGACCATTTTCTAACGTGACAATGGTGATATGCCTAAAGACAAGATGAATGAGGTCCAGCATTCAATCTTAGCCCACACTGCTGATTCATTGGAAGATGCTGACTGACAATAGTCATGAGGGAGCTTTTGGTTGAAGTGGCTTTTACCCCACTGAGTGATGATGCTAGAAAGCAATCTCAGCAGTGCTAAGTGCTTGAAAGGGAATCAAACCCTAGCAAAATCAATCACACACAAAAAATAATAAAATTAACAGATCTCCTTATAGGAGAACTGGAATGCAATAGAAATACAGCAAGCAGGAACAGTCACCACATACCTCTGGCACAATGTACAGTATATTGATAAGGAGAATATTATACAATGAAATGTTATTGTATATTTCAAAAATGTAACAAGATTTGAGTGAATACATTACTGAAAAATATTCTCTTACACACACAGAGACACAATCCAATGTGCCTCACTCTTCTGGGCTTATATAGAGGAAATGTCCATAAAATATTTTACCTTTTGAAACAGGTTGGCTACTACAGCCTCAGCAGAACATTAAAATGACTCCAAAAAGGTATTTGAGGAAAAAATGTACAGTATGAAGAACCATTGTCATAGGACACAGCTCACCTACTATATAGTACTGTGAGCTATATGCTAGATAAGTGCTTTTTATTTAGCTTGAAAGCAGCAGGCCACATATGTTATGTTGTTTTCACTTTTAGTCAGCTTCTGCAGATGAGCACTGCTGCCACCTATCTGTTACCAAAATTACAAATTAAACATATCTTTTGCTGATTTTTCAAATTAAATATGGTGAAAATGATGTAAATAAAACTTTGGCCTTAAAAGTTACAGAAGAGGGCTATGAAAAATCCGCAGACACAATTTCCTTAAATTTTTTGTTTGGATTAAATGGGCACAGGTTATTGCCCTGCGATTTGCATGCAGAGAGGGGCATTTTCTGGCAGCTCTCTCCTGCTCTGCTTGTATGGCACATCTGTGGCATTGTTTCATTTTCAGAGACTCTGCAGAATGCTCTTAGAAATCTGGGGATGCGGAAGGGGTTGGGACAGGCAGTCCAAGAGTGGTGAATTATGCAGGGCCAGGGAATCACATTTTTCTTCATCGGCCCCATAGACATTTCTGAGAAAAGTTTAATAGTCAGGGGCTCCAACACCTTTTCAGTGGCCCTCCAATATGATTCTTTTTAATAGAGTCTGTGGGGCAACTCTGGATGCTTAACACCAGGGAGAAGATGTTACAGTCCACAGAGCCAGCAGGAAATTCCTACTGTTGAGGGAGGAGGTGAAAACCATGACATGGAAGGTACTACATTAACAGCCAACATATATTTTACTATGTATTGGATGAAACCTGCATTCGTGAAGCTCTCATTGCAGTGTATTGTAAGAATGAACATTACAATGGTGTTTCCAACCAATATTCTTATTTTGCCATGTTAAGTCTGGTTCGAGAGTTAGCTAAAGCTAGTCCTTAAATACAATATGAAAATTTTTTCAACATCTTTGCTAAAAATACAAAAGCTGCTTCAGGGAAGGAATATTTTAAAAGAGCACTTTAAAAAAATTATGCCTACTGCTACTCTATCTGAAAATACTATATTTTACTGAATATTATTCTCTAGATTAATATATGAAATGAGGACAAATCTACTTTAAAATTACAATTTAGGGCGTGTCTACGCTTAAAATGCTACAGCGGTGAGCTTCAGTGTAGAATGCTGAGGGGTTCTCCTGTCAGAGTAGGTAATTCACCTCCCCAAGAGGTGGTAGCTAGGTTGACGGAAGAATTCTTGTCTGTATGGGGACTTAGGTCAGCTTAACTATGCTGCTTAGAGGTGTGGATTTTTCATGCCCATGAATGACGTATTTAAACTGACTTAATTTTCTAGTATAGATAAGGCCTTAGTGAAGAAGAAAATTACATTTTGCATCTGAAGAAGTGAGGTTCTTACCCACGAAAGCTTATGCTCCCAATACTTCTGTTAGTCTTAAAGATGCCACAGGACTCTCTGTTGCTTTTTACAGATTCAGACTAACACGGCTACCCCTCTGATATTTATCATCTAGAAAATGTTAAATTCCTGTGATGAGGTTTGTGGGTTCATGAAAGAGTTTGCAAGTTTTTTTTAAAGATGTTTACAGGATTTCTATAAAACTACATGAATACTTTGCTGAGTTTGCAGAGTGAAATTCCCGCAACATGCAATAGCCTTGCAATCTTTTCAGCTGATGGCTGTTACAGTGTGACTTATATTAGTAGTGATTTAAACTGTTGATAACTAATTCACACACCATGGAATAAATCTATAATTTGCTTTAGAACCATTAACCCATCCTGATAGGAACTGGCAAGTCACCCAATATATTTCACCATCATCATTTTGCTGGTGACGCTAACATGTCACCTGACTTTTGGCTGGGAGGAAAAATATTGTGGACCACCTCACAACTTTAAACTTGGAGAATTCAAACATATGACTCGTTTGCAGTAATCTTTTTGGCCGATTCTCATTTTCAGTTCCCAAAGTTGGAATGAGTCACTATTGGGTCATAGGAGATTGTGTAGGACAGAAGCATTTACAGTAAATAGCAGTCATGCACAATAACCGCCTAGGATAAAATGGAACAAGGAAAGAACAAACTGGGAAACAGCAGAAATTCAGGCACTCAAAAGGTGCTCTTAATGTGCATAACGGTAAAATGGGATATTCCAAGGATTCTCCTCCCCAGATAATGAGTATGGTAAATGAGAATGGTAAAATTGTTAATGATGCAGCTGAAAAAGCAGAAGTGTTCAATAAATATTTCTGTTCGGTATTTGTTAAGAATCAGGATGATTTGCTTGTATCACATAAGGATGATGAAGTACTTTCCAGACCACTAGTAACTAAGGTAAGATGTTAAACAACATATACTTGGGATACTGGAATAAATATTTTTAAATCTGCAGGCCAAGAGTCCTAAAAGAGCTGGATGAGGAGAGATCTCTGGCTGCTGATGTTAATTTTTAATAAATCTTGGAATGCCAGGGAAATTCTAGAACACTGGAAGAGTGGTAACGTGTCAATACTCAAAAAAGGGCAAATGAGATGACTCAGGTAACTATAGCTTGGTTAGCTGGACAACAATCTGAGGTGAAATAATGGAAAAGCTGATGAGATCCAATTAATAAGGAATTAAGGACTGCACTACAATTATGGCCACTCAATGTGGTTTTATGGAAAATAGGTCTTGTCGTACAAACCTGATTTCATTCTTTGAGATTATAGAAGTTTGTTAATAAAGATAACAGTGTAGATATAATATACCTGGACTTTTGTAAGGCGTTTGACTTAGTAACACATGACCTGTCGATTAAAAAATTAGTACTATACAATATAAAAAAGCACATTAAATATATTAAGTAAAGGCTAACTGACAGATCTCCAAAAATAGCCATTAATGGGAAATAATCATCAAATGGTGTTATTTCTAATGGTGTTCTGTAAGTATTAGTACTAGGCCTGACACTACTCAACATTATCATCCAGGATGTGAAAGTAAATATAAATCACTGCTGCTAAGATCTGAAGATGACACAAATACTGCAGAATAGTAAACGATGATGATGACAGGGCAATCATAAGGAGCGATCTGAGCCCATTCAAACAAAATGCATTTTAATGCAACCAAATGCAAAGTTATACATCTAGGAACAAGGAATGCAGGATATAGCTACAGAATGGGGGACTGTAGCCTGGAAAGCAGTGACTCTGAAAAGGATTTAGGGGTTATAGTAGATCATGAGCTGCCAGTGTGATGATGTGGCAAAAAGGGCTAGTGTGATCTTTTGATGTATAAACGGGAGTAGCGAGAAGCAGTAAATAGGTTATTTTACCTTTGTATATGGCATTAGTGAGACCATTACTGGAGCACTGCATCCAGTTTTGGCATCGACATTTTTAAAAAGATGTCGAAGAACTGGAGAGGGTGCTGAAAAGAGCTACTAAAATGATTCAAAGTCTGGAGCAAATGCTTTACAGTGAGAGATTCAAAAAGCTCATTATGTTTATTTTATCAAAAATAAGATTTAGAGATGACTTGATTACAAAGTGTAAGTACCTGAATGGGGAGAAAATACAGGGTACTAGAAGACTCTTTAATTCAGTGAAGAAGGCATAACAAGATTGAAAAGCTGCAAGTTGAAGCCAGACAAATTCAAATGGGAAATATGGCACATTTTTTTAACAGAACAGAGTGTGATTAACCATCGGATCAAACTAACAAGGGAAGTGGTGTATTGTCCATCTCTTGATGTCTTCAAATCAAGACTAGATGCCTTTCTGGAAAATATGCGTTAGCCAAACACAAGTTAAGCTTTAGTTAAATACAAGTTATTGGGCTCAATAAAGGGTAACTGTGTAAAATGTAATGGCCTGTGATATACACATCAGGCTAGATGATCTAATGATCCCTTCTGGCTTAATCTGTATGAATCCATTATTTGTCAAAATAATTCCAGGGTGGATGTCATATCAAAAGAATCACTGCAATAATTACTGTTAATTTCAGATTGTTCTGCAGAAATCTCTCTCTGCTTCAACAGAATATTAACTTCCTAACTATTTGTAAATTAGATGTAAGAGTATTGTAAGAATGAAATTAATCTTTTAAATAAATTATGCTGTTTTGCTTTTTTAAAGAAGAATGGGCTTTTACATTAAAATAAACGTTGAACCAAAGTGATGGTGGGATGCTGTTAGCTAAAGGGTTGGTTTGCTTTCCGTCAAGGATTTCTCAGTTCACCACAGGAAATTAACCCATGCACTGTGGGACCTTCATCATGCAAGAATTCTAACTTCTAAGGAGATAAACCTCAAAGGATAGTTAGACTCCAGTGCTGTCAGCCACCAAAGAGTTTTCCCTAAAGCATCTTGACTTCTAAGGATTTAAAAGCTGTATAGTACATTTATAATGAAATCAGGATTATCATTAGTTTAAGTTATCTCAAATTTTCCTATCATAAAAGAAGCAGCAGTAAATACCTAGATGCAATTCAGTTAAACTATTGATTCCCCTTAAAGCCCTGACACACCAGATATATTTAGAAAAGTTCAACATCAACCAAAATTTTATCTCCATTTTGCAAGAACCACAAGTATCTGGGTATTGGGTTCTCTTCTTATCAATCCCAGCTATAGTACAAACCAAGGGCAGTGATTTAGTCAGTATGAGGAGAGGTCCACAGGCTTTAATTAATCCCATAATTTTGCAGCTCTTAGAAGAATGGTTTCATAATGTTGCCCAAAATGGCCCCCCTGGTAAAGATTAATCATGGAGATCTGCAGATATTCTCACAGGAGTCCTGCCTATGGACTATGTGTAGAGCATACCAGAAGAACCTACAGATTCTACGTAATACATGATTTTCAAAGTTGTTGGTTTTTTTTTAAGAACCAGTATAATGTTCTGACAGACAGGAGCATATTTCTGAGGATGATCGAGGAACAGAGGGGGAAATTATAGATTTTCCTGAAGACTACGAGAAAAGCCTCAAGTCCTTAAAATACAGTATTTGCATTCCTTTCTGGATCAATACCTCTCACAACACACTTTTCAAGATCTATGTGTCCTACACATACCTTTCACAACATGGTAACATTTAGTAAGGTGTTTGATATTGTCTCGCAAGACCTTCTCATAAACAAACTAGGGAAATACAACCTAGATGGAGCTACTATAAAGTGGGTGCATAACTGGTTGGAAAATCATTCCCAAAGAGTAGTTGCCAGTGGTTTGCAATCAAGCTGGAAGGGCATATTGAGTGGGGGTCCTGCAGGGATCAGTTCTGGGTCCGGTTCTGTTCAATATCTTCGTCAATGATTTAGATAATGGCATAGAGTACACTTATAATGTTTGCAGATGATACCAACCTGGGAGGAGTTGCAAGTGCTTTGGAAAATAGGATTAAAATTCAAAATGATCTGGACAAAACTGGAGAAATGGTCTGAAGTAAATAGGATGAAATTCAATAAGGACAAATACAAAGTATTTAAGTCCATTAATGGCTATTAGCCAGGATGGGTAAGGAATGGTGTCCCTATCCTCTGTCTGTCAGAGGGTGGAGATGGATGGCAGGAGAGAGATCACTTAATCATTGCCTGTTAGGTTCACTCCCTCTGAGGCACCTGGCATTGGCCATTGTCGGCAGACAGGATGCTGGGCTGGATGGACCCTTGGTCTGACCCAGTATGGCCATTTTTATGTTCTTATATCCTTAAGTACTTCAGTTCAGAGGGAACAATGAGTTGCACACATATAAAATGGGAAATGAATGCCTAGAAAGGAGTACTGCAAGAAAGGGATCTGGGGGTCATAGTGGATCACAAGCTAAATATGAGTCAACAGGTGTAACATTGTTGCAATAAAAGCAAACATCATTCTAGAATGTATTAGAAGGAGTGTAGTAAGCAAGACACAAGAAGTAATTCTTCTGATCTACTCAGTGCTGATTAGGCCTCAACTGAGTATTGTGTCCAGTTCTGGGTGCCACATTTCAGGAAATATGTGGACAAATTGGAGAAAGTCCAAAGAAGAACAACAAAAATGATTAAACGTCTACAAAACATGAGCTCTGAGGGAAGACTGAAAAAATTGGGTTTGTTTAATCTGGAGAAGAAAAGATAGAGAAGGGACATGATAACAGTTATCAGGTACATAAAAGATTGTTATAAGGAGAAGGGAAAAAAATTGTTCTCCTTAACCTCTGAGGATAGGACAAGAAGGAATGAGTTTAAATTGCAGCAAGTACGGTTTAGGTTGGACATTAGGAAAAACTTCCTAACCGTCCGAGGGTTAAACACTGGAATAAATTGGCTAGGGAGGTTGTGGAATCTCCATCATTGGAGATTTTTAAGAGCAGGTTAGACAAACACACGTTCAGCTGATTTATGGTTACTGGACTTGAGTTGTGGGTCTGTAAAATTGGGGTGTAGATGTTTGGGCTCAGACTGGAGCCCTGGCTCTGGAACCCTCCCCCTAGAATATGTGTTAATTATTTATGATAAACTATCTGTTCAATCTTGTATTTAGCTGTGACACTGAGTAGCTTTCCCAGACTTGAAGAAGAGCTCTGTGTACCTCAAAACCTTGTCTCTCTCACCAACAGAAGTCGGTCCATTAAAATATATTACCTCACCCACCTTATCTTTCTGGCTCCTGTCAGCTGAGAAAGGTTCTGAAGGATTAGTCAAGAGGAAAGACAAATAGCAACATTTCAAGCCTGAAGAAAAGAACATAATGGAGGCTGGATTGCCACTTGGGTTACACAGATGCAGTGCTTTGAACAGTCATATGGGGGACACAATTTATGATTTTGGTTTTTCACTCCATAGGTTAGCAGCAGGTAATGAGGGAGCTGTAGCAGTTACATGCTCAGCCCTGAGGGAAGGGAGAACAATTCTTTATATCTGTTAACTGCAAGCTCATGGACAAAACTTCATCAAGAGGCTCCAAAAAGAATCCTGAACAGTCACTCTTGATGAGAAGGATGATGGCTGTAGTGCAAGCCATATGTAGTGAACGGTGCAAAGTTAAAAGAAAGACAGACTGTGTGCAGAACACAGTTTAACACAAAATGGAAAGTCTGCTAAGTGCAAACTCCTGTGAGCTAGGGTTCTGTATGTATGGGCCCAACACAGTCATCAAATAGTTTGACATTGGTCAGGAAGGGGGTGTGAGCAGGACAGCTAGAAATGTAGTGATTCAGCAAATCACCTCAGCAGCTTCCACATGAGCTTGACCCAACTTCCCTAGATTCTACATAAGACTGTCTTGTGGGACGAGACAAAATTTAGAACCAAATAGAACAAACCCAAGACCATGCCTATATTAGGGATTTGTTCTGATTACAGCCATCTGTGTCCAGCCATCAATGTAGCTCAAGAAGAGTGATGCTCCACTGGTCGCAGGCCACTGATGACTATAACTGGAGCAAATCCACAGTGTAGGCAAGGCCCATGAAAAAAAAGCTCAGCTTTAAAGAACATAATTACAGCCTAATTATGCTGTTGCAAAATTGCACAACATCAGCAGTCTCATATTTTTCAGAACTACAGTCATTAAGCCAATATTATGGTTTAAGCACGTCCCATTCCTAGCATGGCTGTATTTGGGAAATGGTATATTAATCCTGTGGTTTGAATTACAGTATTTTATGTAGCTGAATAGACAAAACGAAATTTAGTCTGAATTATGACTCTTTTTGGGGGAGAATGGGGAATAAAGAGTAAAATCCAGCATCTACTCACTGAGATGTTCAGTAAAATGTCATGTTCCTTTATTCATTTTGAAAAAATATAGACTCTTGCTGTATGTATGTAATTCAATTTAATCTGTTTGTATTTACTGCCCTCTAGTGATAATATAAGCATTAGCTATTTATATATTTCCTTTATGGTGTTTTAAGAACCCAGGCTTGCAATGTGATCTACTAATGTGGTGACCTGCATCTATACAGGATTGGGTTCTTAATCAGTACAGTAAATAGTGTCTTCTCCACTTTTTTTTTTTTTGATGGTCTGCTTATAGCCTTTTCTTTTTTCTCACCAACAGCTTTCCCTTATGCAGAAATGAGGATAGAATGACTATTCACTTTACCAGAACATTCTCTTTTCACTAACACAGTTTTCACCCACAGAACTCTTTTTATATAGAGTATTCATAATACTTACCATTACTTATTACAATCACAGAACCTTGCAAAATGAATAAGGACAGCGGGCCAGATCCTGGCAACCAGTAACAGTGCTTTGTGCCACCATCTTAAATATGCTCTAGCAGGGTAGTTGGGATTACCTTGGTGTAAGTCAGGGGTCGGCAACCTTTCAGAAGTGGTGTGCCAAGTCTTCATTTATTCACTCTAATTTAAGGTTTCGCGTGCCAGTAATACATTTTAACGTTTTTAGAAGGTCTCTTTCTATAAGTCTATAATATATAACTAAACTATTGTTGTATGTAAAGTAAATAAGGTTTTTAAAATGTTTAAGAAGCTTCATTTAAAATTAAATTAAAATGCAGAGCCCCCGGACCAATGGCCAGGACCTGGGCAGTGTGAGTGCCACTGAAAATCAGCTCGTTTGCTGCCTTCAGCACGCGTGCCATAGGTTGCCTACCCCCGGTGTAGGGATTCTCCAGCTGGGTAGAGCTGGCATACCTAGCTCTACGTCATCTTATCCCAGACACTGTGCTGCAGGAATTCCTGGCTGGAATAACAGCCCTGCAACAGCCACTATAAAATGGAACATATTAGAGTCCACACCTGATCCAATTTTAATTTACCCCAGAGACTGAACCAGTATTCAGGAGTCTCAGGGATTAGGCAAGCATCAAGTTTGTTTAAAGTGACCTATGCCTCCCCACGTGCTCAAATGAGAGGTCTGGTTCTATTCAATATCTTCATAAATGATTTGGATAAAGGAATAGAGATTACACTTATAAAGTTTGTGAACAATACCAAGCTGGGAGAGGGTTGCAAGCACTTTGGAGGACAGGATTAGAATTCAAAATGATCTTGACAAACTGGAGAAATGGTCTGAAATAAACTGGATGAAATTCAAGAAGGACAAATGCAAAGAACTACATTTAGGAAGGCATACTAAACTGCATAAATACAAATTGGGAAATGACTGCCTCAGAAGGAGTACTGCAGAAAAGGATGTGGGGCTTATAGTGGATCACAGTGACACGTATGAGTCAACAATATAATACTGTTGCAAAAAAAGCGAACATCATTCTGGGATTAGTATGAGTGTTGCCAGCAAGACATGAGACGTAATTCTTCCAGAGCACTGATAAGGCCTCAGTTGGAGTACAGAGTCCAGTTCTGGGCACCACACTTTAGGAAAGATGTGGACAAATTGGAGAAAGTCCAAAGGAGGGCAATAAAAATGATTAAAGGCCTAGAAAATATGACCTACAAGGAAAGAGCGAAATAATTGTTTTTGTTTACTCAGGAGAAGTAAAGCCTGAGGGGGGGGACATGATAAGAGTCTTCAAGAATGTAAAAGTTTGTTATAAAGAGGAGGGGGATAAATTGTTCTCTTATCCACTGAGGAACAGGATAAGATGTAATGAGCTTAAATTGCAACAAGGGAGATTTAGGTTAGACATTAGGAAAAACTTCCTAACTGTAAGCATGTTAAGCATTGGAACAAATTGTCTAGGGGGGTTGTGGAATCTCCATCATTGGAGGTTTTTAAGAACAGGTCTGGTCTAGATAATACTTAGTCCTGCCTTGAGTGCAGGGGACTGGATTATATGACCTCTTAAGGTCCCTTCCAGTCCTATAAATTCTAAGATTCTATAAGTTACATGTTGATGATCTGGGACAATGTGTTTAATTTCTCTGAATATTTGCTGCCTATTGCTGAATTCAATCTACTGTCTTAAAGCTGAAAATAGTAAAAATAAATTAAAAGAGAGACAATTAAAAAAAATCTAAATTCTGAATAAAGATGAAATGAAAATTACGACTAGAACAGAAATACAGGAGTAGACACTATTTGGACACTGTGTGTATTACCTTCAAACTAAGTGCAGGAGCAACCAAAATGTATGCATAATGCTGGAAATTATATATTTCAAATCAAGCCTTTGGAGACAAGTGCTGATCTCAATCCTTGACATGCTTCTAAGGATATATTATAAAATTAGTTGCTGTGCTTCTGAACACAAACGTAGTGATGGAGTGTATAAAATACGTGATGATTATTGAATTCTAAACAATCATTCAAATAAATGGAAATTGCATTTCAAAAATACTCTAGTTTTATAAGTGATACTGAAGTTTCTCATCTCTTAGCAGTAAAAAAAGGCCAGGCTGAAGAAGAAATTTAAACATGAGAGCAGTTTGGGAAACAAAGGTTTTCTTATTCCATCAAATTACTACTGTAAAAAGCAGCTGTTGAAAACAGAAGGCTTTCAGCCTCACAGTTCTGCCTCAGAAAGAAAAGATTTACACACACACCCCCACCACCCTAAAAATCTCATCTGTACTTGGACATATGTCACAATGTAACAACATATCTACTGTATGCTAGCACCTTAACAGGAAAGTAATTCCATGACTGCTCAGTTACTTATACTTCAGCTGTGGATATGCTCAAAATAAAATAAAAATTCCCTACTAAGGTCTTATTTTTTTTACACTGGTGCTTAAATTGTACAAATGCTAGTTCAAACCACTACTCCACTACAGAGTCCCAATTCGTTAAAAAGAGGCACGTTGCTCAACATGCACCAATTTGTTTTGGTCACAAGTTTTCCCCGCACATAATAAAAACGCCAGCACAGAAATCAATGGTATGATCAGAATGCACAGTACATGAGCTTAAAGGCAGATCAAAAACATAAGAGTTATTTAAAACACTTCATTATTACTGTAAATGGGGTGGAGGTGTTAGCTTTTGCAGAATTTTATCTTTCTTATCTGAGGCATTTTGAAGGCATCTGTCCCTCTACAGTATTTCTAAGGCACCTGTAACCTCTGCTTCCATGCAGCGAACAACCTAAAGTAAACTATTTCAAGACATCCCAAAAAGAAAAAGAAAAATAACGCCACAAGGGGGCCACATCTCACGTTCTTAGTTCTTCCTTCACTATTCTACCCCGCACTGTTCCTTTTGATGGTTTATTTACAAAGTATTATAAAAGATCATTTCACAGAAATTATAGTTTTTGAGTCACAGAATAGGAAAACAGGCAGAAGAAAGTTATATAATTACTGTCAAATAGCACAAGAGAAGCACTGATCTCAAATGATTAGCAGTAGGATAACAATTACACAGAATTAAAATGATTTTTAAGGAATTCTTAGGTAATGTAAAAAAAGGAAAGAAAAGAATCAGAAATCAAATACAAAAGCTCTAGTAGATCATCTAGTACATCCCTTTGTCCAGTGCTGGATTGTTCCCCAGAGTTTTCCCCTGTTGTTTTCCAGGGCTTTGCTCTATATGCTTTTAACATTAATAAAGGTGGCTTCCAACATTAATCTTAACAGCTAATGCAGCTAATTTTGCAAAGCACAAGCAAATGGAAGATTTGAGAGTATCATGGGTTTTGGGTTTTTTTTGTTTGTTTTGTTTTGGGTTTTTTTGCTTCTCATGCCACTAGTGTATGGGTCAGGTTACCCTTAAAGCTAGTTGGGACGCTGCCTACTAATGGTTGAGCATTATGTTAGAGGAGAAAAAATGGCCCAGAATGAAGTAGTGGGTTAAAATACTATTCCTGTTTACTGCCCTAAGGATACAAATGTATGCTTCATAGCACTGGAAACAAGTGGATTGTGAGATATCGGACCTTAGATCTATCACGGATCCACAGAAATGCCAGGGGTTTTTGGAATTAGCCTAGGGCAGAACAATCCATGTCCTGGACCTCCAAGCAGATTCTGAATGCATAGTATACAAGAGAGAAAAAAATACAATGTTTACCATTTTCCTTTGTCTTAGTCTCTTGTTACAGCAGCAGTAACACTATTGGTAGCACCAAGGAACTGGTATCATGGTGCTATTATAAATATGGTTACTTTATTTTGATTAGCATTGTATTAAGAAGACTAATATCTCTTGAAGATTTCACAGAAAGAGAAAATCCCTATTGTTACCTTCAGTTCCTTTGTTAACAAAGCAACACTCACAACTACAACTGGCTGGCAGACAGTCCTTCCATTTGGCGAATGAAGGCCTGCTGTAAGCCTCTGTTCTAAACTCACCCAACCAGGGAATGAAAAACAGGAAGTCCCAACTACAGGTCACATCACATCCCTTTCTTCAGGGCTTGTTTATTTTCAAAAGCAAAGTCAAAACCAGAACAAATCAACTCAAACTACTGGGTAATTCCTTTTATAACCATGCCCAATCAGCCACGTGTCAGACAAGGACCCAGTATTTCCTTACATGCAGAGCATCTTTACACCTTGTCACACCTACCCTAAATACTGTTCAACTAGCCATAGTCAAGAGACCTCATGATTTGCCTCTAGTGTACCACACAGGACACCACTCACACTGAGAACTCATGCCCTCCCATGGCCAAGACTCCTCTTGGAGGTCAACTTTTCAGAAAGAAGAAGGACATCCCTTCCTAGCAAGTAAACCAAGGTTGGGGTCCATATGCTCTACCCATCTGCATTCTAAATGTTTGGGGCCATTTATCTACTGTTTTTATAAGCAGTGCATTCCTGGGAGAGCAGGTCCAAACGTTGTGATATATAGAAGGAAAAATTTAAAAAGTATTTCTCAGCACCAGTGATTTATAACATTAGAGGAACTCAATATAACCCTACACTTCCCCTTCCCCTTCGAAATTGTATCAACACAGACCCTGTGCACAGTGACTTGTGCAGAAATAACCAAACATAGCAGCTCACTGAACACAAAATTAGACTCAAAAAAGAGAGAAGGTGGAAAAGAAGTCAAGTATGGGGTCAGAGAAAGAGGGTGGGACTGCCTCCCTGAGTCCTTTACGGTGATCACGGCAAATGAGTGGCTAATCATGTGGCCCGCCCGTATGCCCATTTGCCATGGAGACCACCATTCAGGAGGTCATGTCACCAAATCTGTTGCTGTTTCCTCTTCCTTCCAGTTCCCCACTGCAGCCAAGGAGAAGGCTGGTATTCAGGTCTAAATGCTGATGGCCTGTTAGAGGGCCTGGAAGCCACAGCACTGCCATGACTACCTCTCCTTTGCCTGCCCACCCTTTCTTTAGCCGCAGGGATAAAAGAATCCTTCCTCTTTTGTTATTTTCCTCCTTCTCTCTCAGGCAAGCTCAGTTGCAGACAGACAGACCAAACTGTTAGGCTCAAATTCAGCAGCATGAATTGGCTAGGATTTATTTTCTGATCATTAGATTGCCAGTGTTCTTTGTTTTAACCAGGGCAATATTGCATGAACAACTAATCTGCGACTGACTCATGTGAGTTCCTTTAATTTAAAAAAAGACCCCAAAACATATCCATATTTGAGCAGCAAACTTTAAGAATAATTCAAGGAAAATGTAGTTTCTTGCAAAGACTGACATTTCGGCCCACTTGTTTTATTGTAGAAGACCTCTGAAGTCTTACACAAGTTAACGTTTGCTCTCAGGTAAATGTCAATGAACGCAGGCATCTCATGTTAGGCAAAGTGTATTACGGGAAATGATGAAGTGTGAAGATAACCAAAGCCACATAGTCTATGAAATCATATGCTTATTAAAGGAAGCATACAGAACATAAGCTAACTAGAAAGCCATTTTAAATGCCTGCAAGATAAAACCATTACAGACCAGGGAGCAAGTCTTGTGGCAAGTGCATCTAGGGACAAGAGACTGCTGATATAGTTTTTCCTGAGGCAACCCACAGAAGTATGTAAATAGAAGCAGATGAAATAGCATATGTGGAATAAGTCAAGCTAGCTCTTGAAGGAATGATGCTGATAGCTTCCATGGACAACTGGCCAAAGAGCAAAGATACACATAGACCAAATACTGAAACAATGACCTAATGGCGATAGCTGATGTGATCATCAAAAGTAAGGCACTGCCAAAGAACCAGGTATTGCAATTTGTTTCGCAAGTTTAAAAATGACAACTCTCCCCTAAATAGGGGAAATACACTCAGTCGGAGGCCTGTAATCTAACCCACACAAACAAGTTAGGCCAATTCAAGAGTTATGACTGGTAGACTGCAACCTCACCTTCCCACATTCTTTGATCAGGAATGAACTAGGTAAGAAAGTTGACATTTACATCAATATAACTGGGCATCTCAATGCGATGACCGGGGCAGTTCACATAGCTATTGTTTCAGGACTTTTGAAAAATCAGGCCTCAAAAAAAGGTATTAGGTTGCTGATCCTGGTCATAAACATGCCTTACAGAAGAAAGATGGAGAAGCTAGCAGTAATCTTTGTCAATACAGACTGATTTATGCCTCCCAATTTCATGAGTATACTTATTTCATTTTAGCTTTTCTGAGATTTTCATCCTCAGGATACTCAAGAAAATAAAAAGTGAATGAATTGTGACTGATACCACATGCCTGGAAAGGTATAAAGTCGATAAAGAACTTAACTATGCAATACCAAAGTCAAAGAGAATGCTAGTGTCAATAAGGACAGATTTTCCTGACACCAGCTAACCAGCTCATGGCTGTCAGCATGGGGATCATTAGCACTTGTCTTTGTTATCCTAGCTAATGTAACTGTGGATGCTTTTGTGAGGGCTTGTCTAAAGTAGGGAAAGTTTTACCAGTTGTATCACTACAATTATACCTGTATTACCCCCGTATGAACATTTTGTTACTGGAAAAAGAATGGCTTTTTTGGTTAGGCTTAAATACTTCCAAAGAGACATAAGCTAAATGGAAAAGGAATTATCCCAGTATAACTATATCAATTTAAATTCACACGTTAGCTTATGCTGATATAACTTTCTTGTGCAGTCAAGCCCTTAGTAATATAAATATTTTTTAAAAAATTACTAAACTTTTTTCCCTAATAATATTCCGTGGCAGAGAATTCCACTAGTTAATTACATGTTAGACTGAAAATAATTTTGCTTTATCCATTTTCCCCACAGCTTCCTTCCCAGTTATCTAGTTTATATTTGCCCATAGGGTACATTCAGAAATCATTTATGGACACCCAAGGTTAAATCCAAGTAGGGCAAACTCCATGCTTGTCACAAACTAAAAACAAAAAGGAACATCTTACATACTGGGACTGCTATTCAAAAGTTCATCTTTTTGTCATGACTAGTGAGGAGCAAACAAATAGAGAATGTGCCTTGATAACAAGCAGCCACAGAGCATACTGAGTGAACATACCTTAAAGAGCATGTTCTAAGAGAACTATAAATTTAGCACTTACACTTCAAACAAGGCCAAATATAATAAAGGAAATATGCAAAATAAAAGTGGATTTTTCACGAAAATTCATCATTTAAATTTAGCTAATAGGGTTTGGTAGTAAGGCAGAAAGTATAGAGGGATCTTACAAATTGTTTTGTTTGGGACCACATTATGTCCGGATACTTAGGGCTTGTCTATACTGCGATGTTGTTGACAAAACTTTTGTCTTTCACGGGTACCCCCCCCCGTGAAAGACAAAAGTTTTGCCGATGCAAGTGGCAGTGTGAAGCGGCTTTGTTGGCAGGAGCGCTCCCCTGCCAAAAAAGCTAACGCCACTCACGGGGCAAGAAGAATTTTGTTGGCAAAAATAGACAAAATACTGACAGAGAGCATTCACACACGCTGACGTTTAGTGACAAGGCTGTGTCCATACAGTCTTGTTGCTAAAAGCTGCGTAGTATAGACAAGCCCTTAGTGAAGAATTGTGACCATAGGCCATACAGGTCTGTTTCATCTTACGTTGGGGTTACGTTCCGCAGTCAGCGCCTAACGCGAAAATCGTGTATAGTCAAAATTACATTGAGTGTAATGGTGGGCAGAATCGCCCGCACTACAGAAACAGTATTTAAATTGTTATTTTTCTCTTTTTGGGGGCTTTGTTTTTGTTTTTGCCGACCACGTAAAGCTGAAATTGCACGTTAAATGCACCTAAGATGCGACAGACCTGTATACGTCATGAGTTCTCTTTATGCAGGGATTCTCAAACTGGAGGTTGGGACCCCTCAGGGGGTGGCGAGGTCATTACATGGGGGGTCGTGAGCTGTCAACCTCCATCCCAAACCCCGCTTGCCTCCAGCTTTTATAATGGTGTTAAATATATTAAAAAGTGTGTTTAATTTATATGGGGGGGTTGCACTCAGAGGCTTGCGATGTGAATGGGGTCTCCAGTAAAAAAGTTGAGACCCACTGTCTTTATGGAACCTACTGAGGCTCCTCCTCTTTTCTGTAGGAACAGCTGGTTGCATCACTCTGATGCTAACCTAATCAGCTGATTTAAAATCACTTAAAGTGGTCCACTCCCGCACTGTGATCTTGGGGGTATTAACTAATGTCAAAGTCAGTTTTCTCACACAACTGCTTAGGTTAACACATCTCCTGTTTATTGATTCCAGCTATAGAGTCCTTTTGTTCTACAAAATTCAGTTTTGAGATAACCTCAAACCCTTTTCACAAATCCTTTGAGCTGAAGTGGCTTTGCATGCAACATGATGAACACTGACCAATGAAAGCTCATTCCCTGGCTTTTTTTGGTTTCAAATAGAATTTCAAACTCAATAAACTATATAAAAGAATGTTGAATAATATACACACATACCCCAGAAAAATCACACAATGTCTCCAATTTTCAGCTGGTTAACTTTGAATTTCTTCCTGTGTGCTCTTGTTCTTGCATTATGGAAAAGGGCAAACAGGAGTTCATAAATGACCATCTCTCAAATATGAACGATTAATTATTATTATTGACTATTTATACTGCACCAATGCCTAGAGGCCTCAAGCAGGTTGGGGCCACATTGTGCAAGACACTGTACAAACACATGGCAAATGACAGTCCCTGCCCCAAAGAGCTTACAATCTAAAATGTTATTTGCCTGACATAGGGAATTCCATGGGGAAGACTTGGGAACAAGGGAATGTGCACCTCTCCTATACAAGCCCTGCAAGAAATACTGAGCTTGGGGCTCTCTAACTTTTACTTTCAACATCCCTTCGTGCTGTGGAACCTCCCATAATAGGGAAGTACCATAGGCAGCTGCTGAATGGAGAGCCCATGGCAGCAGGGCTGCACTGGAGCGTCAATGCCCTGCAGATAAAGGAGGAGGCCTCAGAAACAATGTAAAGATGGATAGGCCTGTACCTTCAACATATCCCCCAAGATCATATGGACTGTGGAAAATCCATAGGTTCTGAGAGTGGATCTTCCTGATGGTCCTGCAGTTACGGGCAAACCTCATCCTCATCCCCATCTGCAGAACAATCTGAGAAAATCTATTGCGAGGAAAAAATCTTGGAGTTTTCCTCCCTCCTACCACTTATCATGTGTTTTCCCCTCGGGAAGGGTAGTCTGGGACAATACCAATAGTGTTTCTTATTAGCAGTGGAATCAGAGCTGTAAAAATTTCATAATTCTACAATGTGTATGGGGGACAAGCAGGTTTAAAAGAAGATCCTCTCTCCCATAAACTGTTGCATAGTGAATAGGCAAAGACATAATGCTATATCAGTCCCTCAGCAATCGTGTTTAACAGTAAACTTTTAATACTAAAAAGCAATGTGAGAGCCGATAATCACATTTTTTTAAAGTTACAGACGTAAGTGCTATTCATATCTGACATTTAAATTCACTGTTCTCTGTCTTGAAAGAAAGGCAGAAATACAAAACACAAATGTGTCTTTTTAAAATTCAATATACATATTTTTTGTATGAAAACCAGACCTGAAGCAAAGCTACTATTTTTTTCTTTTAAATATTATTGCTCAGTTACCTTTGTGTCAAGATTTTTTTTTAAGACCCCACTCAGAAGCAGTCAGTGATAGTATAAATAAAATCATACAAGCATGGAGTGCTAGGTAACGTTGCTAACAGAAAAACAAACAAACTCAGTGGGGCCCTGACACATACATGCCATAGCAAGCTCCTATAAATCACACTCACAAGATATCAGGATTTCAAAGGCACATTGCAAGCTGTTTCACAGAGACTTGTTGATTCAAGCTCCAATTCCTATTAAACTGGCTATTGTATCCTGACCCTGTCTGAAAAGGGTATCTTGTTGGCGTTACCGGTTCCTTCAGAGAACTAATTCAATGCTGGCTTAATCAAAAAAGAATCATTCCATTTTATGTCTTGGATACATTTTATTTGATTATGTATTTAGATGACATGTGGTAAATATTTGTTTAATCAGAAATCTTCCAATCTAGCCTGAATATGACATGATTCAAGTTCACATAATACCCTCCTATATCATGTATAAATGCAGATACGCACGCAAATGTAATTGATTTTTTTTTAAGTGGGCAGCCCATCCAAATGCCCCCAGAGCATATCTAAAAAAACAAGGAGGATGTTTCCAGTTCTGCAGCCTAGTGTGTTGTGAGTTGGGTTTACTGGTAGGCAGGCAAGAGAAAAGATGCCTTCAAGGCAAGAAACAATGACATCCTTTGAATACATCTGTATATTTCTTATTCAGTATTTGTGTGGATTAACCCTTCCTCATACATAGCCTGATTAATCAGCCTTTGCAGAGGAAGTTCCTGATGTTTGGAGGGAATTAATTCATGCCAGTTCATGTATATGCCATAATGCAGCTTGGAAGCTACTGTTCCTTCCCACCACACACACACAGACTCTTTCAAGGGTCTACTCATTGCACCAATCTATTTGGTGTTGGTGGAGAGAGACCTAATGCATGTCTACATCACTCCACAGTTAAGAACATAAGAATGGCCATACTGGGTCAGACCAAAGGTCCATCCAGCCCAGTATCCTGTTTACCAACAGTGGCCAATGCCAGGTGCCCCAGAGGGAGTGAACTTAACAGGTAATGATCAAGTGATCTCTCTCCTGCCATCCAACTCCACCCTCTGACAGACAGAGGCTAGGGACACCATTCCTTACCCATCCTGGCTAATAGCCATTAATCGACTTAACCTCCATGAATTTATCTAGTTCTCTTTTAAACCCTGTTATAGTCCTAGCCTTCACAACCTCCTCAGGAACGGGTTCCACAGGTTGACTGTGCGCTGTGTGAAGAACTTCCTTTTATTTGTTTTAAACCTTCTGCCTATTAATTTTATTTGGTGGCCCCTAGTTCTTATATTATAGGAACAAGTAAATAACTTTTCCTTATTCACTTTCTCCACACCACTCATGATTTTATATACCTCTATCATATCCCCCCTTAAGTCTCCTCTTTTCCAAGTTGAAAAGTCCTAGCCTCTTTAATCTCTCCTCTTATAGGACCCGTTCCAAACCCCTAATCATTTTAGTTGCCCTTCTCTGAACCTTTTCTAGTGCCAGTATAGCTTTTTTGAGATGAGAGACTATATCTGTATACAGTATTCAAGATGTGGGCGTACCATCGATTTATATAAGGGCAATAAGATATTCTCTGTCTTATTCTCTATCCCTTTTTTAATGATTCCTAACATCCTGTTTGGTTTTTTGACTGCCCCTGCACACTGCATGAATGTCTTCAGAGAACTATCCACATTTAAGTGATTTGGAATCCCTTTACACATGTGTGAATTTCACCATTTGCTACAAACATGAATCCAAAACAAATACAAGAATTACCTCTTAAAACAACACAGTGTATATAAGAACAGTTTTACAGGTTTCCAGTTAACTTTGTGCAAACAGATTTCAGATGAGTGGAAAAGAAATTGCTTTTTAATAGCCCCTTTACACTAGCCTGGATTGATTATTCCAATGTGGAAATCAGTTTTATGCTAACTTTTATACAGGTTGGAAGGATTAGATGTTTTTATCTGTCATTTGTCAATTTCACCATACACACATAAACCAACGAAAAAATGTTTCCATCGATAATTGAAATCTACACATAGGTAAAGTGAGAAAAATGCAGCTTGGGAACTGATTAGAGTTTGATTTAAAGATATTTAATTTGTATATTTTGACATTTGATGCTGACAGTTTGTGGATATAAAGCTTTAGCTTTTTGAATCTCAAAACCTATTGTCATTAAATAAAAGGTAAAGATAGAAAAGGAAAATAGCCAATGGCTCAATCCAAAACCCACTGAAGTTAACTAAAAGATTCCCATTGACTTCAATGGGCATTAGATCAGGCCCTGACTGAATTAAAAAAATGTGTTAAAATGCTTCAAGAATATTTAACCCGAGGTTCAAGTGGTATCTTTCAACAGCAGAATTCCATACACTTCTGGACCAAAGGGCAGCAGTGACTTGATTAAACAAATATAACATCATTATAGGCAATCCATGGGTTTCTATACCTTGTCTAAGTCATCTTGCTCTAGCAAGCATTGATATAGGAGCTCATATCTGATAATATTCAGCATGGCTCAGAAATCTTAGATTTTTCACACTCACAAAGGTGAGTGAGGGGACATACCCCATCAATTTCTACTCAATTTAGCATTTCATATATCTGCTGTTGAATATTAGTAGTGGTTTACTATATGTTATTTAACACATTAACTCCCAACATACTAAATTCTAGTGAAAACACAACATAAAAGTTTGCTGACAACAAGCAACAAACATTTATGTCCTGTCTGTGCTGCAATTTTCAGTTGTGTTAATTAATATACAGTAAAATGTGACTAAAAATTCAAGGGTAGATATACCCAGGCTCGTGATCGTATAACCTTTCAAATGCGAATGGAGTGTATGCCAAAGCTAAGGTGTCTTTCTGAGTCTGCAGACAGGCAACTCCAGGGACTCTGCAGTTCCCAAGGTGCAGCAGAGTCTTGTGAGTTTTCAATGCTGCAATCCAGAATTCTGTAATCAGTAACATTAGTGATAAGGATGAGGTCAACATAATGCTGTGGTAGTGTGGCACAGCTGTGAGCAGCAGCAGAGGCAGACACAGGAGCAAAAATGAGGCTGGGAAAAGAGTAGAATTGTGCAGACCTTCTACCCCCACAGCAGCCAAGAAGCTCTGTAGAGGACAGAAGAAACAGAAAATCCTCCTGTCTCCCAACAGTAAGTGGCATCGAGCTTCATATTTCAACACTGACTATCCAAAGGCTGATACAAATGAGAAGCAGCATCTGCAGCCAGCATGCTCCCTGCTTTGAGCAGTTGGGTATAACTGGCCTTCTCACTAGGGCATGTTTCCCAAAGGTCATTCATAGGGATGTCACACTCGTCTTTCATATTTATCTCTGGTTAAGAGGGTTAGTCCT
The DNA here is from genome assembly GCF_027887155.1 of Malaclemys terrapin pileata. NCBI lineage: Eukaryota > Metazoa > Chordata > Testudines > Emydidae > Malaclemys > Malaclemys terrapin. The sequence continues at coordinate 97,502,994 of NC_071510.1, read as the reverse complement.
CCAAGTTTGGTAATTTTTTCAAATTCTGATCATATAATACACAAACAAACAAACAGCGCTACACACACATCAACAGATAGTCCTTTTACAGCATTACAGCCACAACCTCTGCCCCCTCAAAACTAGAAAAGACGAAACAGAGGTGCAGCAGGTCTAGGGTTTTAATCTGCTGGGAAGAATACAAAACAATATAGTTATAGTGATTTTTTTTTTTGCTACAGTTCTACTTTACACCCGTTATACAGTCTTAGGTATTATTGCCATATCATCTCTCTTATGAAGTAGTCTTTCAGTAATATAAGGACAAAATTGTAAATACGAACATCAGACTCTAGATGTATATTAAATTGAGTTAAAAAACATGCACACAAAGAAAAAAACATTATTTTGTTTTAGTCTTTCAATCCCAAGATTATTTTTGTGTGAGTTTTCCTATGTATTCTGATATCTTCTATTTGGAATATTTTTCAATTTAGTCATTTCATTGTAAAGCCAAGTTTTGTAAACAAGGATTAACTAAAAGTTATCTCAGAAATTCCAGGCACATGCATCTGACTATATATTTTTACAGACTGCAACAACATCTTCACAACGATGATATTTAAAAGATCTTCTGTAATTGAACCTTTAAAGCTTTTTCTACAGCACCACACCTAAACTACTCTATATCCCTCCAAGCACCAAAATTTATTCATTTGTTTTACTGATGTTGAAAAACCAAAAAGCAGGTAATTATCAAACATGAAATGCAGTCTTACCTGGATCCAATATTCAGATGTACAAAACTTTGGCCATACTTCATAGTGTAAGCAACACACAATCATTTTACTTAGAAATATTATGCCCTCTGTGTTTCAATAATTAGGCATCCAAAGAGATATACTATGATTTGTTTGTCAAATAATTTCTCACATTAGTATTTCTCAGGAGTAAGTGTGTTCTGATATCCAGTTAAAGTTTCCATTGCAAGTGAAAAATCAGTTCATTCAAAGAAACCCTTAAATTCCCCCGAAGTTAGTAATTAAAGACATTGTTTTTGCAAGCTGTCTTCTTGCAAATACTGTGTTTCACAAAAATTCTGATGTACACATAGAGCATTTAAATCCAGCAAGATACTTTCTGGCTTCTTGTAGACCCATACTAGACTGCATTTACTCCAAAATGGCAGCCTGATCTCTCCTCGTTGCTATGGATACATCATACGTCAGACCTGCACTTTTTTTTTTCAGACCTGCTTGTTTATGACAGGCCTAGGTGCTTCCTATTATGGTGTCTGCATCAGCACAGCATGCCATTCGCCAGTAATAAGAGCCAGCGGCAGCCACCGAGGTGATCAGCATGCAGCAGAGGACAGAGATGCTGAGGAATCTGAGCATGCTCACTGTAAAACTGCATAGAATGGCTGTTTCAAGAATGGTTAAACAGCATACAAATAATGAATCTTGATTTTGCTGGGAACAGTGCTCTCAAACACAATTTTCTGTGGCAGCAGATATTTAATACAGGGGAGCTAAAAGGCAAAAGTGAGAATGCCGGTGGATGACATCTTTAGAGAACAAAATAAACATGGAACTTGAGAAGATCTAAAATACTTATCTGTCCTCCCAACTTCTGAAAAACTGGTAGGGAGCTGCTATGGCAAGAGCACAGCGTACACTATCTGTATGAATTATTTCATGACTAAGTGTTGAATGAAATTCCAGCACTAGAATAGATTATTTGCCTTCCACTTACAAAAGTGAGCATGCTTTGGTTGTTCTATGTACATTCAGAGGGAGACACAGCTCAGATTGAAGGTATGACAACCCTCAGACCCTCCACCCACCACTGTGGCCAAACCCTCTCAAACACATATCCGTAGCTTAGGATAGGACAGACCATTGCCAAATGACCACACATCTGCTCAGAGGAGGCAAGGATTAAGACCATACTGATATATTTGGGCCCATTCACTATACATCTGGAAATAACACGAACACCATTTGAGTGCTAATTCCAATTTCTGGATAACTTCAGCTATATATATGTTTAATACTGTCGGATGCTTTTACATTGCTGATCATGCAAAAGAATTCTAATCTCAAATGCAATCCTGGAGTCAGCAAGAGTTACAAAATGGTCACAATCCTGATAAAGCAAGGTTAGAGAAGTACAAACCAAAAACCTGGTTTCCACAGATCTTTATTATAAACATATTTTCAAAATATTTTAAAGTTATTTGTATTTATTATTATTTAGATTGTGACAGTGTCTAATATAAACTAGGCACTTTCTGAGCACAGAAGACACACTATCTGCTACAAAGAGTGCACAATCTAAAAATACTATATTTTAGGATTTATTCCAGTACACCTCTACCCCGATATAACGCTGTCCTCAGGAGCCAAAAAATCGTACCGCGTTATAGGTGAAGCCGCGTTATATCAAACTTGCTTTGATCCACCAGAGTGCACAGCCCCATCCCGCCGGAGCACTGCTTTACTGCATTATATCCGAATTCGTGTTATATCGGGTCGTCTTATATCGGGATAGAGGTGTATTTAATGTTTTTATTTAATACTTTTGTTGGAAGATCCACAACTCCATTCCACCCAGAACCCTGATTCAATCTCTGTTCTTATTTCTTATCTCTTCTGAATCCTTTTTGTTCCACTAATGATGCATACCTCACTTTCTTCCACTCTCCTCTTTGTGACTTCTTCCTTGCTCTCCTTTTCAGGTTGGAACTCCTTCTCTATTCCAGTGCATCAAAGGTGAAATCCTGGCTCTCCTGAAATCAATGGGAAAACTCCCATTGATTTCACTGCCTTTAAAACTCCTGCTAAACTGGTTAACGCCTAGTGGGGAGCATAGGGTACAAGGTCAGCTAATATGGCTTTAAATGTGTCAACCTGCATCTTAATGGGGTTTTTCATTAAACTAACATGATTGAAAAACACCCTTTTTGCCCATCAAGGCCTACCGGTAGCTCTTGTCTAGACTAGAGGCTTATCTATATAGGGCAATTTACCAGCAGAACTATAGCAATATCATTATGCCACTATTACTCCATGTGTGTAAAAATCTGATTCTGGAATCAAGAATATCTTTTTTCAGTTTAGTTTATATCACTTTGAAAGTTCTGCTGGCAAAGTTTCCCATGTAGACAAACCCTAGGATATAAGGTGAGTTGTTAAAACATGTTACCTAATGTGTTCTTAGGTGTCTGAAATGCCTAGTGTAGACAAGGCACATTGCCTTACCACATGCTAAACTGGTGAAGTTGAAGCCTAGCATGTTAAAATATATGCTGCCTGCTCTACAGTAGACATTTGGAATGGAATAGTTAGACTGGATCATGTTCTATCATCAAAATCCTTGTCCAGACAAGTGTGAGAGCTTTCTGGGAGGGACTGGCTAATTTACATTAGTGTAGTGCCTAGGAGAGTGGGGCCCTGATCCTTGGTTGGGGCTTCTAAGCACTGCTACAAATAACAAATATGAAGTCTTGTATCTAACACGCACAAATGGGAGTCAGGAGAACTGCATTCTATTTCTGGTCTGCCTATGACATGTTGTGTCACCTTGAACTTTGTGCCTTAGTTTCCCAACGGGTAAATTGCGGATAATATTGGTTTAACAGTGGGCATTGTCTGCAAATCCATTTGAGTTCCTTGAATATCATGCACTGTAGAAGTAAAATCTATTATTATAGAGTAACATCATCCATCCTCTATTTCACAGGATCTGTAGTACAGTAAGATGAAAGAAAAGAAATATTTGAAAATAAGAGTTGAAATATGAAAAGACATTGCAACTTTGAGTTGTTTCAGAAGTCAAACAATTTCTGGTATTGCAGACTTGTGTAATATATTCAGGATTGTTTAAAATAAGTTCGTTAACCACTCAAGCTTGTCTCAGTAGGAATTAGAAGCTGACCCGTGAACAGTATAGATGGACTACTAGAATGCAAAACTGTTTTTTTAGCTGATTTTTGAACTGTGAATTAGGTACCTACCTTCTAATTATGATAAAAGATTGAAGCATTACTATGAATCTCTTTTTTTGTTTGTTTGTTTTTTAAAAATAACAAACAAGCTAGCATTCTCGTCTCCTGCCATCACAAAGGAGTGGCTCAGTTTTATGAACATTGCTCTTTTATTCAAAATCAGAAAAACAGAAGCGTTCAGCCAAAGTAATTTGTCTGGCTGACCACTCATCAGTGGTTTACTACTTAATTAACAGAAAACATAAACTGTTTAAATAGTATTTTAGGAAATCTTGTAAACAGGCACTATGGACTAGTTTGGTTCACTGGTCTCTGAGATTATGGCCTTGTCTATGCTGGCAATTCGCCCCAGTCCCACTGTAGGCAGGCAAAGCTGATAAAAGACACAATTTGCACTAGTGCAGTTCATCACAGTTTCAAACAGGGATAAGCAGCGCCAGTGCACATCATGGGTTAACTTGCCAGCACTAGAGGTTTGCAGTTATGCTGGTGGCAGGCCACCAATGACTGTAACTGGCACAAATCTTTGGTGCAGACATGTCCTCGGTAAAAGTAAAATCTAGCCATGGTAAATCCATCTCAAAGCTGGAAATATAGGTTAGAGAGAGAAAAGTCTCTAAATATGTAGTGTTTTAGTAAAGGATTACAAAGCAAAATATGAAACAACATAACCAAGTAAGCAAAACTGCTTCTGATTTCTCTGTCATATTGCAACTGCATTGATATTTCAGTTGATAACATATTCACTGCATTAAAAGTTATTTAGGCAAAGAAATTGCCTATAGTTAAAAATGCAAAACAAACAAAACAGGAGAAAGATCATTCCTCCATCTTTGAAGTGCTTCAAGTCTTATGACCTAACCATCACTGCTTCAGTACACAGCATAATATCCAGGAGATTCTGGTGGATCTTTAAGGCAGAATTTAGAACCAAGTAACTAGAAGCCTTTATGAGTAACTGCAAAACCATTATTAACAAAGTGAGCAATTATGAAGTACTCATTTACATACAATCCATTTCTAAGTAACATCCTTGCAATATTCAATACTATTTTCTTAGGAAAGACCTTAAGGTTTTTGGTGAGTATGCTCGAAAAAGTAGCACTTAAATTTACATTTCACTTCCAATAAAACATTTTTTTTAAATTGTCAAAGAAATATTTCATATTCAAATATATATGATGGATGAAAACAAGGCTCATTTTCCCACATCATGCCCTAAACTATTTTCACTGATTATTACTTCATAATATTTTCAATTTTTGCTGCATTGTTCTGTGTCATTATACTTGAAGGAAAGAATCTTTGATACCTGTGCAAAAGTAAAGAGGCTATAAAAAGGGGTGATTGTACGCCAGTGCGCAGGGACTGGGAACATTGCTACGTTGAGGTGTATGGAGGAAGTCATCAGAGCCCCAGAAGAGGACAGACTGGTAAAATCACCTCTACTAGGTTGAGATTGCATAAGTGGGAAGAGATATCCCATCTCCTAAGGCACTGCTTAGGATAGCTAAAAAGGGGCATAGTCACAGGGCTTTTGGGGAACTCAAAGGAGATCTAAATTCCTTAACTGATTGGGGTAGGAAGAAACTGTACGTCTAAGCTCAGGCAAGCAGGTAGAGTTCCAGATTCTAGGTACTAGCTCCAGGTATTAGGTTGTCTGCTCAAATCCACAGTTATGGGACAAACCCCAAGTGCTGTTGCTGTGGCTGGTTGGGGCAGCAGGAAGGAGCTAAGTTGTGTAGAGCTGACAGCTGCTTGTAAAGAGCCACACAGATAGTGAGGAAGTGCTTTCCTCTGAGTGCGGCTTGCTCACTGTTTGGAGTTGTTTTCTCCTAGGCATAGAATTCAATGCTCCTTTCATCTAGCTCTAGCATGAAGTGGAGAGATGGCAGTGCACAGCTCAATCCCTACCCCGGCCAAGGCCCTACTTAGGAGATGAGCAGCAGATCTGCTGGGCAGGTTTAAAACAAACAAAAGGAAGTATTTTTTCACACAATGTACAGTCAACCTGTGGAACTCCTTGCCAAAGTATGTTGTGAAGGCCAAGACTATAACAGGATTCAAAAAAGAACTAGATAAATTCATGGAGGATAGGTTCATCAATGGTTATTAGCCAGGATGGGCAGATATGATGTCCCTAGCCTCTGTTTGCCAGAAGCTGGGAATGGGTGACAGGGGATGGATCTCCTGTTGATTACCTGTTCCGTTCATTCCCTCTGGGGCACCTGGCACTGGCCACTGTCGGAAGACAGGATACTGGACTAGATGGACCTTTGGTCTGACCCTGTATGGCCATTCTTATATTCTTATGGCTGTTCAGGGGAAAGCATTTTCCTAACTCCCAAAAAGGTTCTTGACAAGTTGTTGCCTGACCTCAGTGTCTCTGATCTCTCAAAAAAAGAAGAACAGGAGTACTTGTGGCACCTTAGAGACTAACAAATTTATTAGAGCATAAGCTTTCGTGGACTACAGCCCACTTCTTCGGATGCGTGGGCTGTAGTCCACGAAAGCTTATGCTCTAATAAATTTGTTAGTCTCTAAGGTGCCACAAGTACTCCTGTTCTTCTTTTTGCGGATACAGACTAACACGGCTGTTACTCTGAAATCTGATCTCTCATGCACTCATCAACCACCAGACCAGTACTACAGCACAGGGATTCCTTGTCACCCAAAGCTGGCCCACTAGAAGAAACAGAGGCTGCTTTCACTCACCTGCACAGAGTCCCAGTCTAGCAGCTGAGACCCTGCCTATCTCTTTTCAGACCCATAATCTCACCCACTGCATGTTTGTTTCTTCTTTTGACTCAACAACAGCCCAAAATCTCAGACCCACCTTCAACACTCCTCGCAGCTTTGCTCCTTAGAAGGACAGGGTATCCAACTGACTTTTCTCACTTGGAGGCAGCAAGACATTTCCTTCTGGGATGAATGGTGGGTGTGAAGTCCCCCTGCATAGCTACTCTTGCGGCACCCCTGTGTCTCTGTGAAGACACTGCAGTACTTAAATGGCAAGGAGGGCCTTGTAGGATTCCTCTGTATTATCGTAAATTTCACCCATTACCCCTGTTCCTGCAAGTCTTTTCACAGTGTATACTAGGAAGTGCCTTACCTACACTCATCACTGTGCTTATCTTAGTGCAAGTTTGTTGTGCTCCAGCACAAGTGTGACCAGACTCACATGGGAGCAAGTAAGGTTAAGTACTAAGCATACTGACCTAACAGAGGGCTCAGGACTTTTGTATACCTGCTCCATAGCATAAAAAAGGAGCAGAAATTGAGGAAAGGGCTTGTTTGAGGAGATTTGGGTTTAAGTCAGGGGTGGGTAAACTATGGCCCGTAGGCTGGATCTGGTCCGCCAGCCATTTTAAGTTGGGGAGCAGGGTCAGGGGCTGCTCCACGCAGCTCCGGAAGCAGCCACATGGCCCCGCACTGGCACTCCAGCCGGGGCGCAGGGTTGGGTTTTGGGGGCCACTCCACGCGTCTCCCGGAGGCCACGGCATGGCCCCCCTCTGGTGCGCCAGGCGGGAAGCAGGGTCGGGGCAGCTCCACACAGCTCCCAAAAGCAGCAGCATGGCCCAGCTCCTACGTGCTCCACTCCAACGGCACCCTCTGGCATGCCAATCGGAGCTGCAGGGGCGGTGCCTGTGGACAGGGAAGCGTGCAGAGACACCTGGCCGCACCTCTGCATAGGAACTGGAGAAGGGACATGCTGTTACTTCCGGGAGCCACTTGAGGTAAGTGCCGCCTGGAGCCTGGATCCCTGAGCCTCCCCCCATGCTCCAATCCCCTGCCCCAGCCCTGATCTCCCTCCCGCCCTCCAAACCCCTTGATTCCAGCCTGGAGCACCCCCCTGCTCCCCAAACCCCTCATCCCCAGCCCCACCCCAGAGCCCGCACCCCCAACCGGAGCCCTCAAACCCCTCCCGCCGCATCCCACTCTCCCGCCCCAACCTGGAGCCCCCTCCCAAACCCTGAACTCCACATTTCTGGCCCTATCCCAGAGCCTGCACCCTCAACCAGAGCCCTCACCCCCTCCCGTACCCCAACCCCAATTTTGTGAGCATTCATGGCCCACCATACAATTTCTATTCCCAGATGTGGCCCTCGGGCCAAAAGGTTTGCCCACCCCTGGTTTAAGTACAATTCTTCCAGCATGCAAATTGGGTGCTTAGCTACACTTTCATCTTCTGCTTTACTCTTGCTATGAAGCAAGGCTAAGCATGATGACCCTGTAGAAATCCTCTCATCAATGCAAGGTCGGCCTCCCTGCATTCCCTCTCTAGTTCATCACTTTTTAGCTCCTACATATACAGATAACATCCCACACCTGTGCTGTACAAAATGAAACCCTCAGTGAATAAGTATTTCCTGATGCTACACTCAATGAAGTTTTTGCATGAGAACAGCTACATCTTATTCGTTTCTAATTCTTGTCAGAATTGCATGCATACTCAAGTAAGGAGCTAACCACATCCTTGGATTTTCCTAGAAAGTTCAGGAACATCAAGAGCCAATTAAACTATCATGTCAACTAGCCAAGAGTAATGGCATTGCCAGACATTATGTAAGAATGCTGTCACGCAATAAGCTGCAGAAATTTTTGGAACCGATTATCAGCTGTCTTTATCGCTGAACAGCAAAACAGAGGACCTACCAGTTTTGCAACAAAATTGACAGTCGTGATATTAGCAAATTCCTTTTCCACTATTTTATTACCAGCACATATTTTATTATGTGTAATAGCTGAAACCTAAGAGAGTGACTGATAAAGAAATCTTAAATTGGGATATGACAGCATTATCCTTTTCCTCTAACTGGAAACAGGTCACTCTAATCTATGACCATGACATAAGAAGATATTATTTTACTTTGGCTGAGCTTACAAATTTGTTAAAAAATACTATCAAATATAAAGCTTCTACATATGGAATATCATTCCTGAAGACAAGATGCTGGTCATGTAACAAACTATGTCAAGGTAACCAGACAAGATTCAAAAGGACAAGACTAAAAAGTAGTCAGTCAGTTAACAAAAGCTGACTTCTCAATGGTGATTCATTCTTTCATACCACAACATTAGCCATTGTTCCTAATAAGATGCACTGTATCCATCTAGATGACCATCACTATATTATCTGAGTGCCTCCCACGGGATAAACCAAAGATGCCAATGAGTTCATACAATAATGAAAATAAAATCCAGTAAGGAAAACAATTTTGGTTTCATGTGACTCAGTGGTTGTTCTAAACAGTCATTTTAATTCTAATTCTTAACAAAATATTTGGGACTTATATAATGCTTTACATTTTCAAGCCATTATACAGACATTAAACTAATGCACATGTCTCTGATAGGTAGGTAGGTAAGTACTGTTTTCCTAATTTATGGAGAAACTGAGGCAGAAAAGGCTTGCCTGAGGGTAAATAGCAGGTGTAAGACCTTAGGAATCCCTGGCTCCCAGTCCTAAGATCAAACCACTAAAAAAATACATAAATATATGGCAAAATAAAGTGAAAGGAACATCGCCAACTTATAAATCACACTAGAAATATCTTTTTCCCCACTCCTCTTACAAGTAACATCTACGATTACTGTGATGGGGGGGAAAAAAAGAGGGTGAAAAATACTTCTCTTTTTTAGTTCCAATTTGTTTACTTTGTACATTTGGCAGCATTTGCTGCGTAGTTAATTTAGTTTCACTCCTTCCCCTATGCTAGTCAGTTTCCCGTGTTATTTGTACAAGTCTTTCACACAGCAGTAAAGGAGAAGAAAAATACTTTTCTCAATTGGAAAATGTGATTATTAAATAACAAAAATTGACAGGGGTCCTCAGTGCCAGGTGTAAAAAACTCATTATTTTAAATCAACTAGATTTCAAGTTGACTGTTTTTCCTTTAAGTCTCATTCTTGTTATCCTTAATGTTTACAATTAAGAAATTTAAATTGTGTATAAAATGCAATTCACTTTAATGAAATGTTCAAACTAATCCCTGTTCTCTTTATTTTTGTTTAAATCCTTTTTCAGCAGGTGGTGGTATGGTCAAAATTTTCAGCTGAGTACAGGGCATGGATGGCCATTACAGGACCATGAAATGTATTCTTCCAGTGACTGAATATGGCCACAAACATTTGTATTGGTGCTCATAGTAAAGAAGTTTTTGAGTCTGAGAGATGGTTAGATGCATTGCTGCTTTGGGAATCTGCATTTTATTTTTACTCAACAACTCAGAGGAACTTTTGCATAGTCCCTTGAATATAAATACCCGCATCAACACATAACCTGCTATACATGTTGGACAGCTACAATTTTATTTGACGTATCAAAAAAGTAGCTGTTTTGTGTGGTAAAACTAAATAAAACATAAATCTTTCTAACTCTGATGTTTAGAGAAATTTCTTGGAGAAATAGTGCATTCACAGTAAACAGGTCTGGGACCACTAACCCAAGGTTAGCAAGAATGTATCCACATATTGTAACTAACAGTGATCCTCACTGACTTTTGTTCCCACCACTTTTGATGAATCACAAAGCTAGCAAAGAATTTTATCATTATCTGTGGTAAACTTCAACATGCACTAAACATTTCTGTGCTTAAATTCAGATACAGAGATACACTAAAATAATACACTAGAGATTTTTGCAAAAATCATAAATACAGAAGTGAAAACATGTTTGCATGTTAGTTTCATTATACGCACTCCTCTATATTTAACTCATCTACAAATTAGTACAGTCCTGTGGAAAATGTTTGCTAGATCTTTATTAGTAGCACCTCTGGACCGCAGTCAAGTTTCAGGGGCCCATTGTGCTAGGTACTGCACAAGCGTGCACACACACATGCATACAGGTCCCTGCCCAGGAGAATTTACAATCTAAGACTTTTTTTAAAAGAATAAAGAGTAAACAATAATAAAAATAAAACACCACCACATATAACCTAGACATTTTTTTAAAAGATGATTTGCTTGTATGATTGTACCAAAGTGTAAGTTAAGCATCCAAATCCCTGCTCAGCACCTACCTTAAAGTTAGGATTTTCAAAAGTGCACCGGCACTCATAGCGCTTTCTGAAGTCAGCAGGCACCTCTGCAAATTAGTGCATTTTTATTTACGCATCTAAATATGCATCAGGGAGCCTAACTTTCAGCACCCACATTTGAAAATTGTTGGCCTAATATGAAAAGCCTCAGTTCTAGCAAACATTAAATGGAAAGGCACATCAATGAATGGGGCACCCAGTCTGCATGCCTTACCCACTATTGCCAATCCAAGGGCTCAAAAATCAGAAATCTGGTCCCCAGAAATCATGAGACGATAAAAAAATATTTCTTTTTATCTGCCTTCTGGTTTTTGAGCCTTTAGGGATTATGTTTTCAAGCTTTTCTCCACAACCATGTGGGCTAGAAACATACTTTACTTTTTAAATGAAAACTGAGATTATCTGGTACTCGTGACTCCAGGAGCTGAGGATTTAAGAAAAAACACCAAATAGTTCAAAATTCACAATAAAATCATTAGAGTTGGCAACGTGCTTATTGACTACAGAAATAAACTCACTATTTGATTGTGATGTTCTTTTGAACTCTGATTTATTTATAGAGCCATGCATATAGACCAGGGGTGAGATTGTGTGCTGTTCCTCCAAGAAACTACTTTTGGGCCTTCTCAATTCTGGCATGGTCAGGGGCTGGCACAACCCCTAAATAACTTAAGCTTTCCAGGAAGCTGTCTGAGTTATGGCAGCCCTGGCTGAACTGCCTACTGGGTAGCTCCAGGCTATAGAGCTGCCCAGAATCGCCATAGCTCTCTGGGCTACACTCACTCCCCTGGCATGCCCAAGCTTGTGAGGGGGCCTGTGGAGCACCACCTATGGCTATCTTACACGGTGCCTGCACTGCGGAAATTCCCACCCAACCAGCCAAGGGCCTTTTACATCCCTGTGATGTGGTTCCTCAAGATGCTCCCTCGTATCTATACCAACTCTGCTTTCCTGAGTCCATAGCTATGAGTTTGCGTGTAACTGATTACTATTTATTGTGTACAAATAGAATGCGCCAAACTGTATAAACACAGGACTTAATCCTGCATTAAGATCAGAAAGAGGAGCCTTCTGTGCTTGAGCAGAGACTTAATGAAGTCAGTCGAACTCAATAAGGGCTCAATGGTCCATGCTATCAGATCAAGATAGTAGCTGTACAGTAGACATGCTCCCTGGCCTAAGAAGTTTATAGTACAGTTCTGATACACACGAGGCACAGACTACCATAACCTGATAGGCATTCTTTCCTCTAATATAGCTGCTTTTGCACCACTGATATGAGTGAGTCCTTAGTTGGTGCAAAGACAACATAGCCAGTTCCTATGCCACCCCACTATGTCTAAAAGACTCACACAAACAGGGGAAATTGACTGATAGCACAGGGGAAAGAGTAAAACTGAACTGACTATGCAGAAAGTGCTGCCAAATGCACAAAGTAAACAAATTGGAAATAAAAAAGAGAAGTATCTTTCCCGCACCATCTCTCTTTTTTTTTCAATTACAGTGATCTTTAGATGTTACTTGTAAAAATGGTGGGCAAAGAACATATTCAGACACTAGTGTGATTTATAAGTTGTTGGTTCCCTTTCACTTTATTTTGCTATACATTTTTGTATTTTTCTAATGCTTAGATCCTAGTACTGCGGTCAGGCATTCCTGAGTTCTTATCCCTATTGCACAAAAGGCTATCTGTTTACCTCAGACTAGACTTCTCTGCCTCAGTTTTCCCGTGAATTAGGATACAGTATCTATCTACATATCTACCAGGGATGTCGTGAGCATTAGTTAACGTTAGTATAATTATTTTAAAATGTAACATGTTGTCTAAATACTAGATATTTTTACAAATAATTAGAATTAGAATGACTGTTCATAACAACTCCTGCGACATTTGAAACTGAAAGCTTTTTCTTACTGATTTTTCCTCACTATTGTATGTGCTCACTGATTTATTATAATGATTCTTCGCAAGATGTCTAATGGCATTTGATTTGTTTTTGATTTAAGAAAAAAAGAACACTGAAAACATACACATAGATTTACATAGACAAAAAATAAAAAGCGATTTCATTTATGGCCTGCCAACCTTAATGCAACATAAAACTATCTGAGAGCGTTTCTGAATATTTTAGTGTGTTGTATTGTAACTAGCAACAGAGAGTGTCTGACATCTATATCCATAGTTGATGGATCAAGTAAACCTACTCAATATGTGACTGCAATATTAATTTCCAGTTCTGACGTAAGATATAGCATCATTCTGATTGACCTTCAGATTGGCTATGACAACCCAGCTTACTGTATATCTCATATCAAATGCCTTGCCTGCATGATCCTGTTTCTGAAGAAATGAGAAGACCTTTATGTGACATATTTTCCTCCTGATTTCAATAAGTACATATGAAGAATGTTTATCCTGTTATCTCTGGCAAATCAGAAGTGCTTTAACCATACAAACACAAGGGGGGAAAGGAGCCGGGATAAGACCTGCAGTCGTGCAGGGTCAAGAAAGAAGCTATAGATTTTCTCAGACTAAAGTCAATCAGAATTTGTTATGTTTTCAAAAATAATGACCAATCTTTTTAAAGTCTAGATTATTAATATATTTGACTGAACTAGCAATTTTTATATTGATTTGTAACTGGTTAAATCTTATTTTTTTTAAAGTCTTGTCTCCTGTGTTCATAAAAGGCACCAGATCTTTCTTAGTTTAAGATTGGATTCAATAAAATATAACTTGCTATTTCTTTTTTTTAAATACTAGAAAGTTTCTCAGGTACTACTAAAGAGAGGGCCATATAAGTATCATAAACAAGCAAGTTGATGGATCAACAAATTAGATAGGCATCTTAACCCTATAGAAGTCTTCCAATGTTAACTTGTTGTGGGGTCATTCGTCCTAAAGTGATTGGACAAGTGTTTTTAAATGTATTTAATAAGATCTGTAAAAGCCTTCCATATTATAATTACAAACTGGATAATATTTATGTACATTTCCTTTTGCAAATTAATTATCTAAACCTGCATTCTTTCCACATTATACATATCCAATAACTTGGATTGGATTGGCAAGAAATGCAGGATCAAGCCCTAACCGAGGCACTGATCCTGCTCCCTTTTTAAAAATGGGAGTTTTGCCACTGACTTCAATACGAGCTGGAACAGACCCACTATCCCGTGATTTACAGTAAAAAAATAAGGACCATTTCTGAGGTGATGAATATCTGCAAGTCCCAAATGTAGGAGCTCAGTATCTCAGGATCAGATCCTGCTTGAATTGTTGCTAAACAATTTGGTACAAAACTGTTTTTAAAGTTTTGGAAATGTTGAGCTTTACACCATATCTCTTTGGTGCGTCTGTTTCTTACTGTCAGTTTTACTTTCAAATCATAAAAGCAGCAAAAATAACCAGCTGACCAAAACCAGAGAGACTGTGGAGATGGGAGAAGTATAAACGGTCACTGAGAAATTTACTGGATATATTATGGTGCTAAAGCAGCATAAAAGTTGAGATGCTTGACATCTTATACACAGCCACAGAAGAGTATCCGGTTAAATAAAAGGCAATTGATGAAAACTAGTGACAAAGTTGGGAATGGCAGTCAAAACAAGAAAGCAGAAAGGTAAAATAAAAGACAGAGATTACATTAAGGAAGACCTTATTTGTTTTTCATGATTTTCTGAAAAAAAATTAAAATAATTCAAAATAATAAAAGTTTATTAAAAGGTTAATCAGCTGTTTGCATAGGCGGAATAGAGGAAAGAAGTGTACTTTATTTGTTACAATTAAACCCTCCTTTTCCTAGAGTGATTACAAATGTGGGGAAAACATACACCTCCCAAAGTATCTTGTAGTAAGTTCTGCTTATTACAGATGTAAAATAAATTCTCAGTAATGTCAGGTAAAGCCCATTAAAATGAACACTATAAATATTAGCTGAATATTCAGTCTGTGGCCTTGAGGGCACAGAGGAAAGTAGGATGGTGAAATGGGCTATCTGCAGAAAATTTGAAAATATATGCTCTTTTTCCTTCCAAACATTAGTAATAAACAATATTATGCCATATATTAGCATCAATATTTACAGCTAAAATAAGGTCTGTACCACTTAAAATACAATCATATTGAATAGAGTGTTATCTTTATTATCACCTTTTCAGACGTTTACTCTCTGGCACAAGATTGCTTACAACCTTGTACCTCTCCATTGTAGATAATTAACTTCTGATATTGAAATATACCATTTTCTTGGCTCATAACAGAATGTGTGTGTCAAGAATGAATAACAGAAAAGATTGCAATGGTCAGCAATCAAATATAGTATCTCTTATTTTAAACTCAAACAGAAATAGAGAAATAGTTTAACCTTCCAACACCTAATGTTTCACCACTTTCAAAATGTGCCTTGAAATTTACAGCCAAAGGAATCTGCACAAACTACAGGAGCAATCCTTCAGATTCATATTTCAAGCCCAATACAGCTATTTTCGTTTCTTAGTCCACTGCATCTTTTTTTGTTTGTTTTGTTAATAGTATTCAGAGAATGCCCCTTTAACTATATACCAAAGTCTCAAAACTATTTGTTTTCAACATCCCTCCTCTATGCATGCACACACCCCATCAGAAACAGAACTTTGCACTACGATCCTTGGGTGAGCCACTCATATGCAGTAATATTAGATGTCAGGGTCAACAAACCCTTGAACATTTTAGTTAAGGATAACAGCTCCTTCATTTACAAACATTCAGGTTTTTTTTAATTAAACAGCTTAATCCACGTTAAAAAGAAGCTCAGAGATGCATTAAAGTTTTTTGCTGGGAGTTGTATGGCTAAACTCCAGTGTGGCCCATGGAAGGGGACCCTGTATATAGTTTGATGCATTTTGTACCTGGCTAAAAACTATCCACTGGATTTCCAGCTTTGGTAGCAAGTGAGGAGGAGAAATAGGGGGCAAGGGAGTCCGATGGGTCCTACCTTGTTCGAGGCCATTTCACTGACGGAGTGCCTGGTTTGCAGGGTCTCAAGCTGGTCCAGGCACCAGTCCAGCTCCTCCAGGGTCTCGCTGGCCAGTTTTTGGTAGGCCTCCTCTGCGAAGAGATAGGGAAAGGAGTACTCAGTTCTCAAGCGCTTCACAGGGCTAACAGCAAGCTCCAAAGGGTCCATCCTGCCATACCCAGCCATGCTCAGATGCCCAGTGCCCACACATGAGTGCTGCTCCTTCATATTGCTAACGCAGGGCACTGAGGGAGGGCAGGCTTCAGACTCCAGCTGGACCCACAAAGGAAGTGTCTGGGTAACAGAATCTCCAGCCTCCTCCTTTCCGCCTTAAAGTCAATGGTCGAAACCAAAATCTGCGGAGACACTCGGAAAGCTCGTTTGCTGTGGGCTCAGTCTCGCATGCGGACCCTAGACTGCATGATGCTGGCGGGAGGCAGCAGCGCCTGGTGCCCGCGGCTCGGCTCGTCTCTCCTCCGGGACGGCTGATGCAGGGAGCTTTGCCTTCCCCAGGCTGGAGACAGGCAGCGCCGCCTCGCTTCGCCTCCCCTCCCCCCCACCCTGTGAAGGCTCCGAGCAGAAATGAATCAGCGCGGCTGCTGCCGTGTGTGCGGCGACCACGTTTCCTGTGTCCCCAGCTCCTCCTCCCGCAGCGGCGAGAAGCAGAGTCCGGGGCTGCTGCGCTCAGGGAACCCCTCTACCCTGCCCCTCCCCCCCAGACCAGGGGGTACTTTAAAGCCCCCCGGTGATGTTCCAGGTTTCCCTGTGTGGCATCAGAGGAGCAGCAGGCGAGCGAGAGCGCTGCTCTGCTGCTCCCCGCCAGCCGGAGTCGGGCAGCCGCGTGTGTTGTGTGTGTGTGTACGGAGGGGGGAGCGGCAGAAAACCCGGCGTGGAGCTCTCGCAGTCGCCTCCGCTGAGCTCCGTTTACGGCTTAAGGAGCAAACACATAGGGCCGGAGCCCTCTCGGCTTCTCCCCCACATGTCACCGCCACCTGCCCTGGGCAGGAGCATAGCGCGCGCGCCACAAATCCCCACCGCCGCCCTCCGGGCGATGGGCGCTTATGTAACCGCGATCAGGACAACACACGGCTTCTCCACGGCCTGGGGAGATGCAGCGACAAGATTAGAGACTCGTAACCTTGAGGCTCTGGGTTCTGAGCAGGTGGCATGTCACTGCACGCAGCAGTGTGTGAGCGCCACAACTCAGCTGGCGGGGAGCTGGCTCTGGCCACAGCGCTCTGCCCGTTTCTTCCCCAGCAGAAGTTTGTCTCAATGGCATATTTCTTCACTGAATGATTATCTGTCACACTTTGATGTCTGGACCCTAGGTGTGCTAGCCTCTCTGCCTCAGATTCCCAGGGGTGGGGGCAATAATAGTTTCTTACCTAGCCCATAGGGATGTCCAGAATTAATCGATTAATAAAGCCCTCTGAAGATGTAATTCCAGGTAAGGGCTAAGTATAATTATGTCTAGCCAAGGATGTAGCAGCAAAAGGATTTTTCAAATATTGCAATAATATTTACTCTAAACCAAACCCGTGTGTGTGCACGTATGTACAGTGCATCACACAATTTGCTTTGGGGGGCAGGGAGATAGGGCTGCTGAAAGCTCTCCAGAAGTTTACCCTGGAAACCCAATATCAGGTTGGAAAGATTTTTGTTTTTTCTAAATTATTAAGATATTTGTCTTTTCTAACATACTAAGCTTCATATTGCAGCATACTGTTGTACATCATGTAGAAGTGGACCCAGAAAAGGAGCAAAAAGGGCCATGCACTCCCCCCACTCACAAAATGACCAATCACATGAGAGCCTGCATGCACTGATTGTGGGTAAGCTCACGATAATCAGGAAAAATAATTATAATATTTCTAGGGTGAAGATGTCATCTGTAAAGCCTGTCCATGATTTTTCCTACAGCAGTTGCATTTTTCAACAGGCAGAACTGACACTGCTGAGAGCAGTAGTATAGTGAGGTGCCCTGACTTGAGAACTGTGCACTTGGGAGCATATGTTAGGAACCCAAGTTTGAAAAGCTGGCATACTTGTTTCTGGAATCAGTGGCATAAGAATGCAATTTCAGAAAGGGAAAAGGAAGCTCAATGGGTTTGCTCTTCCCTCCTAAAATGTCTTCATGAATTTGTCCCAGATGAGATTAAATGTAATCTTTAAAATGTCAACAAAAAACTTAAATAATATTAAACCATTCAGCACTGGCTAGTACCACAGTAGTTTAATGAATTATTTTTTGATGTCTGGGAAACTGGGTTCATTTCTTCTTAATATTACATAGTACATGCCAAATGAGCTTGTGTTCCTTCAAAACTGCGCATGCTTATCCATGTTTCAAAGCCACTACACACTTTTGCATAATTCCCATTCTCATTTGGAACAACCTAGTACTAAAATAGCATAGGTAGAATTCTTTTAAGAAAACTGCAGTACCAGCTTTCCTTATGGCTAGTCTGTCACTTCAAAGAGCACTAACAAATATTCAGCAAAATCATCCCCACAAAACTGTAAAATGCCCTTCACATATGATACTTACTATAAATGCTATCCAATGTAAAAATATCCCCTGGCGTTTGGAATCAGGACTTTCCTGACTGTTTATGCATCAAAGAAGAATCTGTGACATCATGCAACACAGCAGACATCACAGTTCACTAGCTACCAAAATTGCGCTTACATATTATAGTTCTAAGTGCTACTAATTCTTTTAAAAGATGTGTTTTTGGTCTCAGAGTATAGATTTCTTTTAGATAAGTATTAAAAAAGTATAAACAAAAAGCTATTTGATTCACAATATGGTTATACAGTATATTGACCAGGTAGAGATAAGTTTAACAGAGATTCCATTGAGAATTAATCATATACAGAAATGAGGTTAAGTGAATCAATATGAGAAGGAGATAACATTTTGATGTCTAGCTAGACTTCAGGCTGTCTTTCAACATTCCTTGAAATTCAGAAATTGGGAAATTCACATTTTTCTTCACAAGGTAATTTTTCTGAAATCTGACATTATAGAAAGGTGGGGCTTATGGGAGCAGAATAAAATAAAGTTTAAGGTTGTCAGATTTTAGTAAATAAAGTAAAAGTTCTAGTTCACCATTTGTTTTAAACGCATATCCCTCTTCCTGCCCCCTCCAGCTATTTTTTTTAAATTACTACTAACATTATTGTAGATGTGTATAATTTTATCTATCTGTCCTCCCAAAAGACTTTAACAAGCAGGAGTCCCTCCATTCACTAATTAAATGCCATCATCTCTGTCATTGCATACTCTGTGACAAGGGACTCCGTATATTGGACTTTATGAGAATCTTCCATGGTTCTGGGGCTCGATGTGTAGGGAGTGTATAGAAGAGGCAGACTAGACATAACTCTAATGGAACTACTTGTATGAGTAAGGACTACTAACATGACTTACAAGATTGAGCTCTTTCAGATCTTGAAGCCCAATCCAATCTCCACTGACTTAAATGGAAGTTGGATTGGCCCCTTGGGCACCAACATGGCCATGGCTGGAGATGGGATATTGGACAGGGAAAGCCAATATGCTGAGGTGGCACCATGCATTCTCTCTCCCTCTCCCTCCCTCCCTCTCATATGCTTGGCTGGCTGGTTCTTGCTCACATGCTCAGGGTCTAACTGATGACCTTTTCTGGGGTTGGGAAGGAATTTTCCCCCAGCTCAGATTAGCAGTGACCTTAGGGAATTTTCATCTTCCTCTGCAGTGTATGAGTGTGGGTCACTTGCCAGGATTATCTGGGTATATCTCACTTAATCATTTCCCTTCCATTATGGGGGCCATGAGCACTGATGCACTTTGGTCCCTCCTATTCTGTGCCACTGGCACATAATTAGTTTAGTCTCCTGTAGTCTGTAATACTTTGGTTTAATTTTGGTTGTTGGGTTTAGTGTGTCGTACTGGGTGGTGTTGGTGGCCTGTGATTTACAGGAGATCAGACTTGATGATCTGGTGGTCCCTTCTGGCCTTAAACTCGTTGACTTCACTATGGAACTTCAACGAGACAAAAATAATACCGGTATTCACATGCTAATATGTAAAACAAGCACCCCACTTTTGTTCCTAGAATTCTCAAGTGCAATGCAACCAGAAGACAGTTTTTCAGAAATACACTGTAAAGGTTTTGAGGCCCTAAATTTGACCCATCTTTAAATTGTTACAAAATCTGACAAGACATATCCTATAGGTTCTATAAAAGCAGCAAAGAGTCCTGTGGCATCTTATAGACTAACAGATGAATAGGAGCATGAGCTTTCGTGGGTGAATACCCACTTCTTCAGTTCACCCACAAAAGCTCATGCTCCTATTCGTCAGTTAGTCTATAAAGTGCCACAGGACTCTTTGCTGCTTTTACAGATCCAGACTAACACGGCTACCCCTTTGATCCTATAGGTTCTAATTTTTTAAAATCTACCATTCTATCACCAAGAAATTAAAAATAAAAATAAGCAAAACATTAGCCACTAATTTTTGGCAGGCCCACAAAAAGGTTTCTGTTCCCTGCTTTGGCTCTAGAGTGGTAGTTAATTACCAAACACTTTCCTCAGAGCTGATCTAAAAATCAGTCAAATGGTATGGGTACACAAACAATGTTCTTTTGTAATGAGAAAGTACTTCATGAGTTGAACACAGCCAGATCAGTTTCATCTTCATTCAGTAAAGGGTGTGTAGGGGTTGGGGAGGGGGAGGATATCACTGTTTGCCAAATAGAAAAGGTCAAATCTGGAAGGAATTTTTTTTCTAGGTAAGTAATACACAGAAGGGAGAGTAAAATAACTGACACAGCTGGAAGGGGGAACCACCTTTCACACACCGATTCTGGAGGTACCTGGTGTTTGGTTTCCAGGGTAGTTCATTGTAGGCAGAGAACTGCATTTATGCTCAGCTAAAACAGTTCCTAAGAGCCATTTTTACAGACAAAAACAGCCAGATGCTTTGGTGCTCTGACCATGTCCCGTCTTCCCTGGAACGCTCCCAGAACAACTTACAGCAGTGTCTGTGAGGGAAGTGCAGCAGCGCTGTGCCACTCAAGGAATGCCCTTAACTGAGGCTATTACCCAGGAACCAATTCCAACCAGCTCTGCAGCCACCCTTTTATGTCACAAGAACTAGCAAAAAGGGATTGAGATTATTTGACTTCTACAAACTGGAGTTGGGTTGTCCAGGCTATGCAGGTGAGTCTCTGTTTAACTGTTTATAGTATGGTTTTTTTTTTAATTGGTTTCTCAAAATATAAAGAAACAGACTTGAACATTTTATAATTTCTTCCTGTAAATTATTATCCCCTACTATGGGGTTTTAAAGATTACTTAGCACCAATTAACTTGGAAATTTGCATGCCGCTGGGCAAGTGTTCTTAGAAAAAAAAAAAAGGGAAGCAGCAGCAGCAAATTTTCTTTTTTACGTCAATAGACTAACATAAACCGTTCCCATCACCCCCTCCTTCTAACTTCCAACTACATGTGTAGAGAAAACAAACAAATGCTTACAAAAAGAACAAAGATTAGCCATAATCATTTGGCATTGCACAGCCATGTTTTTAAAAAGGATGTCTTAGATATTCGTGTTTACAAAAGAATTAACTGTGAGAAAGCTCCTAATACAACTCCAGAGATAGCTATGTCCTCATTTAATCTTGTTTCATTCAGAAGCTTGCTGTTTAAAAGTTTAAATGGGAAAATTTATTGTACAATAATAATTTTGTCAACAGAGATAATGCCTAATTTGTTTAAGGGATGGTTGTGCTTTTTATATATGTGGTCACTTTATCTCATTTCTAGATCATGAAAAACAATACAAGATTTTTCTTCTATGGCTCAAGTATTTATTACATTAATCTTTTCAGTTTTCTCTTTTAGACAATTTTGACAAACACAGCTGAAGCTAAAGATAAGGGCCAGATTCTTGGTTACATTCTAGCTACTTTGTACCATCTGAGCAGTGCAAAGGGGCTAGAAAGCAGTTGGATCTGGCCAGCAAAGAATTCCATTCAGTATGAAGGAGCTCTCACCTGGCACAGAACCAATGTAGTTAGCCACTGCAATGTAGGAATGTGTTTTGGATGTGCCACAACAGGAAAGGGCATGGCTGGAGGGTAATGCCCTCCAGTTATGCTCAATGGGTGTACAGTCCCTTAGCCAGCTGGGATTAGCAAGAGAGGTACCCAGGCTGCTCTGAGCTATGCTGAGGCCAGGGCCAGGTGAGATCCACTCAGAGAATCAGGGAGCCCTAACCCACTCCTTGAAAATCACCTTTGCTGTATCACAAATACACAGTAGAACCTCAGAGTTATGAACACCAGAGTTATGAACTGATCAGTCAAACACACAACTCATTTGGAACTGGAAGTACGCAATCTGGCAGCAGCAGAGACCAAAAAAAAGGGCAAAATACAGTACAGTACTGTGATAAATATAAACTACTAAGAAAATAAAGGGAAAGCAATGTTTTCTTCTTCTGTATAGTAAAGTTTCAAGGCTGTATTAAGTCAATGTTCAGTTGTAAACTTTTGAAAGACCCACCATAGCGTTTTGTTCAGAGTTACGAACAAACACCATTCCCGAGGTGTTCGTAGCTCTGAGGTTCTATTGCAGTTGGTGCAGCAGAGTATCTAGGCCAAGATTTTCAGTTTCTGTAGTTGGCATTATGAACTAATCATCTTAGGTTCAAGTTACAGATTTCTTTCCTTAGATTAAAATATAAGTACTTATAACTTTTAACCAAAATGCTCCAAGATATCAAATGACTTTGAACTTTTACTCAACACCATCATCTACTGTAAACGATATAAAAACTGATTCAATGTTGGGGAAAAACAACCCTGTCTTCTTAGTCATCCTTCTCACAGCTGAAACAAATATAATCATGAATTTAATATTTATTTTGTCGTGAGAACACTTAACTACAGCCATTCATTAAAGTTGTGAAGCTGAAGATTCTCTCTAAGGTATGTTCACAGGTCATATTGTTGTCAAATTTAGAGATATAGGCCACTTTGGAAGCTGCTGAGAAAATCCCCTTGATCTTGAGCAACACAAAAGGCTGGAGGTTAGATTTGGAACATGCATCTGTGAAGAGGAGCACAGCTGCAGCAAATTTCTGACAAACCCTGTGATGGTTCCACTTTGAACTCTCCTTTTCTCCATTCCAGGATTTTCTCCAACATTCCAATCTAATAAAGAACAAATGATGGTGCTGTTTAGTGACCTTATGCAGACATAGATCTATATCTTAAGGACCAGGACTAGATTTCTGTCAGTGTGTGATGATCATAAGGATTCCCCCAACACATTACATTAAATTGTACCAGAGGCACCAGCTGAAGATGTTAAAACATCCCCATCTCTTTGAGAAGAAATTGTACTAGTTTCAAGGATAACAGCAGGAGCAGAACATTGAAATATTTCCCATGTGCAGTGCTTGCGGAACTGCTCTGGCAATTGTATTACAGATAAAGGCCATAATTACACAGATGAACATGGAGCAAAGCATGTATTAAATGAGGACCTACTTGAACTGCACAATTAACTTAATTGAAAAAAGGCATTTCTCTACCAACATTTCATATCTGCACTTTGGTGGTGCAAAGCAACTCTAAAAGTCAGCAGATCCAGCCCTCTGAGGACTCCTCTTCAATTAATTCTAGTAAACATAAGTCTATAGCTTCAGGATTACAACACTGAGAAATAGGGCTCTTTGCAATTATTGCCTAGAGAAAATAGTCATAAGACATTTGTTACATATACATCTCTGTGCTTCCTTGGGGCAGCTTTACAATTTGACCTCAATAAGCCCTCTGTTTCTTTGTTTATTATGGGGCAAATTCTGCCCCCACTCCTCAGCTGCACAGATCAGTTCTGCTGCATGGAAGCGGGCGCATTATTTGTGGAGTCTGCGCAGGGGGTACACATCTTTTGTGTGCAGTCCAGATCTATGGTGGCTTCCTGTGTGCCAAAGAGTCTGGGCTATAACTTGGGGTCAGGATTTGGAGCTAAGTCACTATGACTAGTAGGAGGTATTCTATCACCTGTTATGAAAGTCCTTTTGTGATATAAAGTATTTATCAGTTCACCAAAAATCAGAGTTATGCAAATACCCATATTAATAAAGTAGACTATTGGGAAAGCCATACTTCACTGTAGCCAAAACCATCTGGAAAAGCACCCAGTAGAGCATCCACAACATATCCAAATGATCTATTAATCTAGTGAAGGGGTACCTCAGAATTTCAGAGTAGGGATGCTAATAGGGTTGCTGCCACCTTTCTAATTGCTGGTAACCAGACCCTGAGGCCCCTCCCTCTGCTCTGCCTCTTCCCCCCCCAAGGCCCCGCCGTTGCTCCACCTCTTCCCCCAAGGCCCCACCACTGCTCCACCTGTCCCCATGAGGCCCCGCCCCCTTCGCTGCCTCTTCCACCAAGCCATGCCCCTTCTCTGCCTCTTCCCCTAAGGCCCTGCCCCTGCTCCTCCTCTTTCCCCCAAGGGCCTGCCCCTGTTGCCTGCTCCTCTCTCCTCCTCCCCCTGTTGCTCACTGGATCATCTTCACCTCCCGGTAACTGGGCTTTTGGTGTCTAGTCAGTACAGCTGACCGGACACCGCAAGGTCCCCTTTTCAACTGGATTTTCTGGTTGAAAAGTGGGCACTTAGCAACCCTAAATGTCAGCTGGACACAGAAGCCCAAAACCGGACTGTCCAGGTAAAACCAGGATAGGAGGCAACCCCAGATGCTCATTTCAACTATTTGAAATTACCAAGGAACTCACAAGGCCAAATGGTCCTCTGTCTCCATACAGTTTCTCTTCATATCTACTTAGTGCTGCCTTCTCGTCTGACTTTTTACAGGAAGCAACTTGTACATCCACTGGCATCTTTGGTGGAGCACGCTCTTATGCAGTATGGGGACTGTCAGTGGGATCACTGGCCTCTTAAAATTGTCTATGGAAAATTAGGCAATTCTTCATCACATACTGAGGCACATACTGCTACCACCAGTGCCAATCCCTCTGCAAAAGAGTCAAAATGGCTTCTGCTAATTCTCTTGATTGCATGGAGCAGATACATACAGGAAAGAAAACCAATATTATTTGACTCGTGACTAATCTCAACCAACCAATCCTGCTCAAAATGTAAAATTATATCAGGAAAATTGTATGAAGTGTTTTTGAAGTTCTAACAACAAAATGTTTAACATGTGGATTTTAAAAAAATTGCTTCCATCTCACTAAAGTTTTGAACTTTGAAAAAGAGCATTTTTATTTAAAACATACCCCCCACACCCCACCAATCAATAATCTTTCCAGCTCTAGTTGAGACAATTCTGAGCTGAAAAGACCTTGGGTAAGGCGTCTCAGAGTGGACCCCATCCTTCAACCCAATAGCTCTGGTGTTACTAAGGTCTTTGTTTCTTGCAGCATACAGAAAACAACTTTTTCAGATTCTAGGACGTATCTTAGAGCTCAGTCCCCTCCCAAGTTGTAACATAGCTTTAAACTCATGATTCTGAGAAGAATGCTTCTGTGGCTGATTCGGTGTAATTTGTGTAGTGACAGATTTTCAAAGTGGAAAACATTAATTTAGCAGTCTGGAAAACAAGGCCCTCTTGGGCAAAAAGAGGATGGTTGGAACAGTCACACACTCCTGTTTACTGTCTAAAACATTGTGTAGTACAAATAGGGGGATCAAGGGAAATTAAAGTTGCCACCCATCAGGATTTCCCCTGAAGAGACCAACTGTTAAATATTATTAGGAAAACAACATTAAATATATCCCTATAAAATGTGTAGCTCTAATTTTTAGATTTGTAATTGTTAGTGAGTACTATTCAGTTTTGGCTTCTTGTTTTCCTAAGAGTTAAAACCTCCACATGAATGTATAGCTTAGCCACTTGCCAAATTCCAGTACAAACTTACTGGAAATTCCAGTAAACTCCATTAGAATCCTTCAAACTGATTCCTGATGGTTTCTACAGGGGACCAGTAGCTCTAAGAACCAAAAGATCTGTTGTTCTTTTTCAAAATCTTGTTACCAGCTGGAACTATAATGACCTAATTGAAAAATTCTAACTGGGAGGTCCACCATAGGAAGATTTTCAGGAAATATATTTGTTTTAATAAAATTGTTTTGAAACAATAGTGTTTGAGTATCCTTGGAAGACAACAACAGGATAAAAAGGTATCTGTGTATTCCTGGTGGCAATTCCAGTTGGAAACAGAAAAACAGCTATATTAGTCTACTGCAGTGGTTCTCAACCTATTCACCATTGTGGGTCGCATATGCAGCTCTCTATTAGTTATGTGGACTGCATCCACATAATATATATAGTACCTGTATGGCCCTGAGGATGTCACATGGGCTGCAGCTGTATGCTGATTGGGCCGCAAGTGGCCCGTGGGTTGAGAACCACTGGTCTACTCGTTCCTGGGATATTATACTCTAAATGAAACCAAGTGATGCCAGCAGAGACCATTTGAAGGTAGAGCAGGATTAAGGCAATCTGGGCCATAGACATTCCAGGACATAGGGCCTCACCTGAGTCTTGTCCCCAGCTGGAGTACAAGGGCCCCATTTTCCTCCCAGAGGGGCTATGGGGCTTCCTTATCCCACAGGAGCAGCAGCAGGGGTAGCAGCAGCCTCCCAATACTTGTTCTTGACACTGGAATGTATTTGCATTAATGGATGAGCTAGAGCTAGATAACCTGTGCACTTCTGCAGAATTCACTGAAGGCTCAGAACTTGGACATTTGCATAGCCTGTCAACCTGGGAATTGTATCAAGCTTGGATTCTTACTCTTCTGTCACACCAAAAAGAAGAGTTTTCTGACCTAGAAAGGATAAAGGGAATCCTGTGACTTCTGGTCTGAACTTTTAGTGCTTACTATCTTCCTCCATTTAACCACGGAAGGAGTTAAAAATAAAAGGTTCGGTCAGCAAGCCTGGATTACAGATTGAGAGGGTCAAATAGTAGGTGGTGGTCTGGTGAATTGCTCCTCAGAAAACGTGAAGTCTCGTCAGTCAAAATGAGGCAAGACAAGCATGGGGAGGAACAGACTGGGGGAGGAGGTAAGGGCTGAGATGCATCAGCCAGAAGACAGACTGACCTGTAATGGTGAGAAACTGCAACTGTGAAGTGGCATGTAAAGACAGAGATTTAGTGGCAGGGCAATTTCATAAGTGCAGGAGCTCCGTACCAATCTATTAAAATATATTGGAACCAACAGCTGACCTTTAGTACTTGTCTTTTAGTTAAAACATTTATTTAGCTTTTAAAAATTCCCTGCTTTAGGTCAAGTGATATCTGTCAGCTCTCCGGAGACCCTGATCCTGCAATTTGTTCCACGTGGTGGACTCGTGTGCCAAACCTGAGCTCCACTGAAGTGAACAGAGTCAGGAGGGGGCTCTGGTTTGGGGGAGGGGTCAGGGCTGGGGCACAGGGGTGAGGGCTCCAGCTGGGGATGTACCACATTGAAAAAGTTGCAGGATCAGGGCTAAGGCAGTGCTTCCTGTCTGACTGAATTTTTTTCCCCCATCTACCTTTCTTCTTTTCTCTCCTGTGTTATATTTCTTCCTCTGCTTTTCTCCCATGTCATTCTTTTCCACATTGTCTATTTGACCTTTCAACCCTCTTAGATTTTGTGGAGAATGGCCATTCCACACACACTCTGTCCCATAAACCCTTTCCTCCTCCCCGCCCCGCCGCCTTTCCCTTCAGACTATCCCAGATAGAACATTCATATGAGCAATGGTTAGCCAGATCAGGCCCATAGACTCTGATCTTCAGGGCAGGTACTGCACCTTCCTATATGCTCTGTAAAGTTCCATGCACACCTCTGATACTAGTGAAATAAAAAATAATAATTTGGTCTGGGGACTGTAAAATTGCAGAAGTGCATGGCTACAGTTTATTTTGAGCAAAATAACTCCAACAGATTCTTAACTTCGAGTAAGTTGTGTGTTATTTACGGTTATCATAAAAGTTTCTATGTTCTATGTTGCCTTTAGCATTCTTGATTTTTATTATTACACCTCTACCTCGATATAACGCGACCCGATAAAACATGAATTCGGATATAACGTGGTAAAGCAGTGCTCGGGGGGGGGGGGGGCGGGGCTGCGCACTCCGGTGGATCAAAGCAAGTTCAATATAACGCTGTTTCACCTATAATGCGGTAAAAATTTTTGGCTCCCGAGGAGAGCGTTATATCAAGGTAGAGGTGTATTTAAAAATATTTATATTATGGTATCCCAAAGACCCTAATTGGGATTAGGACCCCTTTCTGCTGGGTGCTGTGCAAACATGAAAAGCCTGTACTTTTTTTTAACCTAAAAAAAGGCAGCACACCTCACCCTTACTTTCTTTTTATGTTTATTTTTGAAAGAATGGTAATTATTATGTTTTTATTAATTGTTTTTGTCTGGAAACATGGACACTTACCGTGGTAGGAGCTAAATACATAGAATTATTATTAATTATTATTATTATTAAATGTGATAGGTAAGAAATCTACACTTTAAAGCTGAATAAATTTATTAGTCACACGGTTCATGTAAGCTGGACAATGAGTCAACCACTACTTTTGTTACATTTCCTTGTTATATTGCCTCAGGAAGTTATTCTTGAGACTATTAAAGATTGAGATGACACTCTAAATATCAATTAGTAATCATCCTTTTAGCAGTTGTGAAAGGGCCAGACTAGGGAGTGGTTTGTTTTGGATGACAGGTATGCAACTGACACACGTCATAAAACAAAACCACAAAACAGCTCAACCTGCTCCTCCATGCGTCAAGTTTAAATCTTGACAAATACTGTCTCAGTCTGTCTTAAAGCAAATTTCAGTTCTTTCACAATATTCTAACAGGTCTGCTCTCTTCCCTGAAGAAGCATACAGAAAGATTTTCATGCAGTTTCTAAGAAAAATCCTACAGGCAGATCCTCAACATTGATTTCAGTGGAGTTACACTGATTTACACCAACTGATGATCTTTCCCCCATCCCCCCAGTTTTTAGATAGGTGAGGTGAAATCATCCAGATATATCAAATGTAACAGTAAGAAAAAATGCATGAAATATACAAATATATTTCAGTAATGTTCAATTTTTTCATTCTATAGACTATTGCCAAAGACAAGAATCTCTCATAGACCCACCTACCCTCCCAACTACCTAGGTCCAGATAACATTTGTGTTCAGAGCAGCGTAAGGGGACCAGAAAACAGCCAAGTCTCCATACTGTGCTACAGCTATCCTCAGCTTATATAAGTTACTACTAGCTGGAGCTGGCTGAAATGTGGGATTTCCAGTTTGTGAGAAATCTTGATATTTTGAAATTTCCTGCAAACTAGAAATCCAAAATAATAAAAAAAATTGTTTCGGAAACACAGACACATGGTGTTTCTGTTTAGACATTTCCTCCCACAGACCCACCAGCTGGTGAGTGAAACTGACATACTTGTCAGTTAAACTGGCAAGAATGCCAATTTCACTCAGCAGCTGCCAGGGTCTGGGCTCTGGGGCAGCCCTGTCATGAGGCCTGCCCAGGAGCCAGCTGGGAGCCGGAATAGCCAGCTGGACCAAGAGTCTAGAAGTCCTGAGATCCCCAGTCCAGGGCAGTATTCATGGCAGGACTGCCCCAGACTCACACACCCTGGGATTTGGGAGCCCATCCCAGGATTTTCAGGCTCCCAGGTCCATGGCCGTGAGCTTGGAATCCTTGATTGCTCTGGCTTGAGCCAGGATTTGTAGGGCTTCCAGGCTCTCTGCTATGGAGCTGGGAGCCAAGCCCTAGTTACATGCAGGGCTTTCAGTCTCCTGGCTACATGACAGGGAGACTGGAAGCCCTGGAGTGGCAGGGCTGCCTGAGAGCCACAGATTCTGGAAGACAGAGTTTATGGCCCCAGAGTGGTCTGCACGGCTGGCTGAACTAGAATCACGGACCCTAGAAATGTTCCCCCTGGCCTGGGGGAAGTGTACATGGCAGGGCTTCCTGAAAGCATGCCAGCTCAGCTGGCAGGGAACCAGGCAGGTTTCCACCAGAATTCAGCAAAGGTTTTTCAAGCCCAACTCACTTTTGGAGAAATTTGGGGGTCGATGAACTGGCATTTTTTGACAAAACTGTTTCATCGGACAATTTTTGAGCAGTTCTACTAATAATCTATATTATCCTGCATATACTCCATGAGATTCAGGGAGCTTTAACAAGCTCACTGATGATTCCCTGTCGCTGCTGCAAACAGCAACTTGGCACAAAGGAAAATCCGGACCTTGTTTCTCAAAATGTTGCATTTTCAAACCACCAAAAAGGGATCTATGGATCACAAATAATTTATGGTCCATACTTGGGGAATCAATTCATATTTGAAAATATACAGTCCTTGTGTCACATTCTGGGAAATCTGTCTATGTAAAATTTATTAATTCTATGTGAGATTATGGACTCTCTTATCAAACTACAAATTTTGTTTGATTGTATGATTGGCTAGTCTACCTTCTCTGCTGTCTTTTTACACTTCAATTTTGGGATGAAGTTCTAAGAGGTGGTGGCAAAATGCTTATAATGGGTCGTTAAACCTGGATAGTTTTCTAGTTAAAAGGAAGCACCTATGGACAAAGAAGGTGGCCAAATCAAGAAAACTGGTTCTGAAAGGTGGGTTAGTAACCAGGCAGGAGATCACTTGGTTGGGGACTTTGAACACCTGACAAGGCTGATCATGGGTCACATGACGGAAAGGACTGTCACTTTATAAAAAGGAGGACACTCTCACCAGACATTTTAGAGAAAGGGAGAAGAGACCACAAGTGGATAGCAAGATTATGCAGGAGGAGAAGGAGGAGGATCCTGGATACCCTAGAGGACTCTGACAAAATCCCAAAGAACTCTCAAAAGTAGTGAGAAAACTGAGGGAGGGATAGCATATTGGTGTTTTACTGTTTTTAACCTAGATACAGCTCTCTCTTGAGCTTTCTAAAGTAAAGAGTAATTGTGTTGGAAACCTTTACAAACCTGTGTGTTATGTGCTTAAATTATCATATATTCCCTAAAGAGGTAAACTGCAAACCAGAGTGCCCACAAGCCTGGAGCTCTGGGAGAGAGTGTGTTTAAGCTACTGGAGTTCCCAGGGAGGTCAGCACAGGCCTAGGGCAGTTAGATTGCAAGGTCCCAGTTCTGTGAAGAGGTAACAGATTCTGTGCCCAGGAAGTGTGTCAGAAAGGCCAAATGAAAAAGACAGTACTGGAGCTTAGCCAAACCAAAAGGTATGTAAAAACACACCTTGCTAATACAAAATGGCTAATTTGTACTAGTCGCCACAGCACAAGTGCACCTTCTTCAGGAGGGACTGTTCATTTAGTGCATTCTCAGAGATGCAGAAGACCTCAAAAGGAGAGGAGAGAAGAAGGGGCTATGTCTCTCCCTTTCCTCTGCTGGGTTTACAGAATGGGCCAGCTATGCCATGTAAATAGGCTGCACCATTCTAAAGGATCTAGGTAGGATTACCATACATGCTGTTTTGGAGGGGACAGCCCCCTTTTTTAAGCCTTGTCCATAATTAGAGTTGCCAGCTGTCTGGTTTTTGACTGGAACGCCTGTTCGAAAGGGGACCCTGGTGGCTCCAGTCAGCACTGCTGATAGGGCTGTTAAAAGTCCGGTAGGCAGCGCAGCGGGGCTAAGGCAGGTTTCCTGCCTGTCTTGGATCTGCGTTGCTTCTGGAGGCAGGGGGCTCCGTGCCGTTAAAAACCTCACCCCAGGTGCCAGCTCCGCAGCTCCCATTGACCGGGAACCAGGGCCAATGGGAGCTGTGGGGGCAGCACCTACAGATGGGGCAGCGCGCAGAACTGCCTGGCCATGCCTCCACGTAGGAGCCGGAGGGGGGACATGCCGCTGCTTCTGGGAGCTGCGTGAGGTAAGCGCCACCTGGAGCCTAAACCCCTGGCCCCCTCCCACACTCCAACCCTCTGCCCCAGTCCTTATCCCCCTCCCACCCTCCAAACCCCTTGATCCCAGCGCAGAGCACCATCCTACCCTCTCCCCAGTCTGCCTCCAGTCGTCTGCTTCTGCCACATCCCAGCATGGGTGCCATTTAGGGAGAGAGGGGGAGGGGAACAACTGCCCCACAAAGTTTCATGCCACTGGTTGGGAGCAACACCTGCTCTGGTGCCCCATCGCTCTCTCCTCTCCTCCCACCTGCCGGGAGTAACCAGTCCTCTCCTCTCCTCCCATCACCAGCTGGGAGTTGCCTGCCCCCACCATACCAAAATCTGAAATGGTGGCCCTGCATCCACCACTTCCCCAGGGCTGCTCTCTTGGTCCCTCCCTCTACCTGGAGCCTCCATCATGCCTCTCTGCTATCCCAGCCCCAAAAGGGGCATCGCCCCGCTAGCTGGATCATAGTCCAATAGCTTCACCTCCTGTCTCGGAGCCCAAAAGTACTCACGCTCACACACCTATCCTGCTTTGCTTCCCAGATCCCAGTCAATACCCACTCCTCTTCCCTTTGCCCCATCTCTGCTACTTGGCTCACTGGGGGTGCGGAAAAACATTTGCGGGAGCATGGGTGACGAGCAGCAACGCCAGTTTAGAGAAATATGGGCACCCTAGATCTAGGTCCTCTGCAGATGATAAAAAATTACTCAAGATAATTAAGTCCAAAGCAGACTTTGGATCTCACAAAACTGGGTGACTGGACAACAAAATGGCAGATGAAATTCAATGTTGATAAATGAAAAGTAATGCACATTGGAAAACATAATCCCAAGTATACATATGAAATCTTGGTGTATAAATTAGCTGTTCCCACTTTAAAAAGAGATCTTGGAGTCATTGTGGATACTTCTCTGAAAATATCCACACAATATGCAGTGGCAGTCAAAAAAGCGAACAGAGTGGTGGAAATCAATAGGAAACGGATAGATAATAAGACAGAAAATATCATATTGCCTCTACATAAATCTACGGTAACCCCACATCTGGAATACTGCAGGCAGATCTGGTCGCTCCATCTCAAAAAAGAAATATTGGAATTGAAAAAGGTACAGAAAAGAGCAACAAAAATTATTAGGGGTACGGAACAGCTTCCATATGAAGAGAGATTAATAAGACTAGGACTTTTTAGCTTGGAAAAGAGAGGACTAAGACGGGATATGATAGAGGTCTATAAATCATGACTGGTGTGGAGAAAGCAAATAAGGAAGTGTTATTATTTACTCCTCATAACACAAGAACTAGGGGTCACCAAATTAAATTAATAGGCAGCAGGTTTGAAACAAACAAAGTATTTCTTTATACAATGCACAATCAACTTGTGGAACTCTTTGCCAAAGAATGTTGTGAAGGCCAAGACAATAACAAAGTTCAAAAAAGAACTGGATAAATTCATGGAGGATATGTCCATCAACAACTATTCGCCATGATGGGCAGGGATGGTGTCCCTAGTCTCCGTTTGTTGGAAGCTGGGAATGGGCAACAGGGGATGGAGCACTTGATGCTTACCTATTCTATTCATTCCCTTGGAAGCATCTGACATTGGCCACTGTCGGAAGACAGGATACTGGGCTAGATGGATCTTTGGTCTAATCCAATATGGCTAGGGTTGCCAACTTTCTAATCACACAAAACCGAACACCTTAGCCCTGCCCCTTCCCCAAGTCCCCGCCCCCTATTCACTACATTCCCCCTCCCTCTCCCACACCCTCACTCACTTTAACTAGGCTGGAGCAAGGAATTAGGGTGTGGGATGGGATGAGGGCTCTAACTGGGGATGCAGGGTCTGGGGTGGGCTGAGGATGAGGTGTGGGAGGGGGCTCTAGGCTGGGGCAGGGGTTGGGATGCAGGGGGGTGAGGGCTCCAGCTGGGGGTGCAGGTTCTGGGGCGGGGCTGGGGATGAGAGGTTTGGAGTGCAGGAGAGGGCTCCAGGTTTGGGGGTGGGGAGCTCAGGGCTGGAGCAGAGGATTGGGGCTCGGTGTTGGGGCACAGGCTTACCTCAAGCGGCTCCCGATCAGAGGCACAGTGGGGCTACGGCAGGCTCCCTGCCTGTCTTGGCTCCACACTGTGCCCTGGAAGCAGTAAGCAGGTCCAGCTCCTAGGCGAGAGGACCAGGAGGCTCCACACACTGCTCTCGCCTGCAGGCACTGCCTCTGCAGCTCCCATTGGCCACAGTTCCCAGCCAATGGGAGTGTGGAGCCAGTGCTCAGGGCGGGGGCAGCATGCAGGGCCTCCCACCTAGGAGCCGGACCTGCTGGCTGCTTCTGGGGCGCAGTGCGGAGCCAGAACAGATAGGGACTAGCCTGCCTTAGCCCCGCAGCACCACCAACTGGAATTTTAACAGCCCAGTTGGCGGTGCTGACCGGAGCCATCAGGGTCCTTTTTCGACCAGGCGTTCCGGTAAAAAACCAGACACCTGGCAACCCTAAGTATGGCTGTTCTGATGTTCTCTTTGACCTATTATAAGCATTTGCAGAAGGATCAACAGCAGAAGGTATTAAGACAGCAGGTGCTTGCACAGCAGAAGAATCCTTGAGATTTTAACAGTGTAAACGAGAGAACATTACTACTTTAAACACATGTATTAAACTGCCTGGAGCTCATGTATCTTAAAATTAAACAGACATATTTGTTTTAAAAAAAAATCAACAAGAAAACAAAGCAAGATCTATAGCGCTGCTTGTGAGTATGTAAACTGACTTCAGTTTGACAGCAATTAAATTTATTGCTCAGTTTCTTTAGTTGTTAAGCATTAAATCAGTTACTTTCTGCAAGCTAAAACAAATATTTTTCAGGAAGAGCAGAAGTGAAAACTGAATATATGGTATCATTTTTGATTGTAAGATTATTCCTGAAACCACATGAATTCACTGATGTGCACTAAACTGTAAAGTTACATAACCAAGGAATAATCTAGACCATTTCCTTCTTGCATAATGAATGTATACAGCAGAGCTAGACATGGTAGTACTTGAGACCACATCAACTTATCTCAAATCTTTTTCTTTGTGCCAGAATAACCTTTAAAGTACAAACTACCGTAATTTCACTAACCAGGGATATATGATCAGGAAGCAGCGATTATAAAAACCAGGAAGTGAAACTTTTTGAGGATTGTTGTCAAAATCCATCTCTGCTTCAGTCTTTTAGGCTAAATGCAAAGGCATGTCCAATATTATTATTGTTTTAGTACAAAAGAATTTTAATCATTCACAAAATACTGTTTTATTTTCATTTTGTAACTTTTTCATTTGACCTATTCATGCAATGTTGCTGGAGTCACTTAGATGTTGGCATGATATGAATTCTATAGACATTTTTTCATTTCTGCTAAACAAACAAAGCCTGAGTGCTGAACATCAAGCTGTTTTCCCCCCACCCCCAATCTTCAATCATCAATAAACCTGAATCTCAGATGCACCTTATACCCATGTTAACACTGAGTTTGGTCAGGGCTACAGGTGATGATGAGCAAATAGAGAAGAGCCCATCTTGACTCTCATTCAAGAGTGAGTTTGCAACAATGTTTGTTAGGGAAAAAACATCTTTTTGTCTGTAAACTGAAAAAAAGATATATGAATCACAAAAAACATGGGACCTAACAGCAACATTTTATAGTCACTTCAGAGCAGACTCAAACTACCCAGAAACGGATTCCTAAGCAACCAAGGTATTTTCTCTAGATACAACTGTGACATCATATCTGAGATATACAGTTGTGATATATGTCAATTATTTCAAGTAATTGTTACTAAAAAATTCAAAAACTGGCTGTGCTGCTTTTCTTTTTTTGCACAGAAATGCTTATTAAACTGTTTTTGTAGTGTTGGAGCTTAGTGTCTACAAAGCAGTGGGAAGAAACAGATGGTATGGAAGATGTAGAAAGTAGATTATTTTGAAAAATCATTTCATTTGACTTAACCTCAATTTAATTTAAGGCACAACGAGTGAAGGGCTTCTAAGCATCATTTTAGCCAAGAAAAAATGGAGTAAAGATGGTAGAAAAGGGTGAACTTTGAGCTAAAACAACTGAAAAGAGGGCAGAATTGGCTTGTCTGTGCCCAGGAGAAGTGTTTGATGCAGTGACTGATGGGTAAGATGTCACTCTAGCAATTGGTAACTGGTGCTAAGCTTCCAGAGGTTCCGTACAATATAATGCAAGTTTTGTATGAAACATCTTTCATCAGGGCCGGCTCCAGGCACCAGCCCACCAAGCTTGTGCTTGGGGCGGCACCTGGAGGGGGGTGGCGCGGTGCTCCGGCTCTGGCCGCTGGGGAGAGTGGGGCCACGGCTGGGGCTCGCCGCCCTCCCCCCCCGGCGCTCTGGCCGCTGGGGACAGCGGAGCCGCGGCGGGCTCACCGCCCTCCCCCCGGCACTCTGGCTGCCGGGGACAGCGGAGCCACGGCCGGCTCGCTGCCTTCCCCCCGGTGCTCTGGCCGCTGGGGACAGCGGAGCCGCGGCAGGCTCCCCGCCCTCCCCCCGGCGCTCTGGCCGCCGGGGACAGCGGAGCCGCGGCGGGCTCCCCGCCCTCCCCCCGGTGCTCTGGCTGCCGGGGACAGCGGAGCCCCGACTGGGACTCACCACCGGGGAGAGCGGAGCCCCGACCGGGACTCGCCGCCCTCCCCCCGGCGGGCTTGCCGCCCTCCCCCCGGCACTCTGGCCACTGAGGAGAGCGGAGTCCCGGTCGGGGCTCGCTGCCCTCCCCCCGGGGCTCCCGCCGCCCTCCCCTGCCGCGCTGGGGGGAGGGGGGCCGCCAGAGGCTTTTTTGCCTGGGGCGGCAAAAAAGCCAGAGCCGGCCCTGTCTTTCATACAAGTATCACAAAATACTTTGTAGAGGGCACTATAAAAGAGAAAGAATGCTTTGGTGAGTGACTCAAAAGCAGAAAGGAGAAAAACAACAACATGATGGAGAAGAAAAAAAGAAAAAAGGCTAAAATATAGAGGTGAACTGACAAGCTTGTTTAAAAAAACAAACAAATGTAACATAATTTTTTGAGATGCCATTAACAGAATCCCCATGTAGACTTACACATATTAAATACATACATTTTAATGGTGAACTGAAAGGCTTTGAGTTCTGGCACTTAAGGCTCTGTTTTTCCTGTAGGAGTTAGTGACAGCACTAACACGTAAAGAGAGCAGAACAGCTTTAGGAGTTATTGATGGAATCAGCCCATGTAAGGGAAACCCAAATCTTCCAAATCAGGTTTTGGCAGGCAAGGAAAGAATACATTAATTTTCAAATGTTCTGCTGAAAAGCTGGGTTCTTACCTAGTTTTACTTATGTATTTAATTTTTAAAAGCATTTCAGTTTGTCTCTAAACATGGACAAAATGCAAACAAGCAGTCTTGCCAAATAGTTCAGAGTGCAGAGAGAATGGAAGGATGAAATAAATAAGGTGGAAAGGGACAGGCAAGGAGAGTTTAAAGTGTCTTGTTGGCTAAATCTTACAGGTAGATTTTAAGATGAGCTGTGAAGGCATGAAGGGAACAGAATGACCCAGAGATAAAGCTGCACAAATGAACAATTGAGCTCTATGTCCAACCATGAACCCCTATTCTTCCATTGGAGAATATCAGTAACTCCCATTGAAAGCAACTGGGGTTATTGGTAACTTCTGAAAGTGAATTGAGCCCATGAAAGATGCAGGAGGCAAAAAGGAAACCAACACTAGTGTAGGGTGACCAGATGTCCTGATAAAATCGGGATCATCCCGATATTTTGGTGTCTGTCCCGCATCCCAACCAATCTTTGGTCGGGACGCATTTTGTCCCGAAATCTGCCGGCAGCACTGTTTTTTTATTATTTATTTATTTATTTTTGCTCAGCTGGCAGGACTCGGCTTTTTACACTAGTGTGATGCTCTGTACCTTGGGGGAACACCCTACACCCCCATGTTCATCTTTATAAAATGATTATATGGTATCCAATGCAAAGTTTGCCATGTTGGGTGTCTTCGGAAGGCTCATGATGCACTGAGCATGGTTGTTATAGTGAAGTTACAGTAAGGTTATAGTAAGGTTATAGGTTATAATTTCATGTATATAGTTATGAGGCTGAAAATGTATCCTCATGGCTTAAAGCAAGCCCAGGCAAAAACTCTCTAACAGAGAGCAACAGAGGGTCCTGTGGCACCTTTAAGACTAACAGAAGTATTGGGAGCATAAGCTTTCGTGGGTAAGAACCTCACTTCTTCAGATGCAAGTAATGGAAATCTCCAGAGGCAGGTATAAATCAGTATGGAGATAATGAGGTTAGTTCAATCAGGGAGGGTGAGGTTCTCTGCTAGCAGTTGAGGTGTGAACACCAAGGGAGGAGAAACTGCTTCTGTAGTTGGATAGCCATTCACAGTCTTTGTTTAATCCTGATCTGATGGTGTCAAATTTATTTATGGCAAGTTCTTTATACCCAAATGACCTCTCTTTTATTGATGTTTTCCGATAATTACCACACCTCATATAGCTAATGCCAGATTTAGCTGGATCTACCACATTCTTGTTTTTTCTCAAAGGTGCTAAAAATGAATATTTTAGAAAGTAATTGTGAGAAACTCTCGATGAGAAGCACTGTGTGTCACCCACATGAGCATGGAGCCCGCCTTCTCCACCCCACGTGCACACAACGGCTCTGTGGGGTGTTTCAAACTTTTGACATGTGAAATTTATTATCTCAACAGGAATATTTACTTGGTAAAAATGCAAACAAACCAGTAGCATGTTAGTACAAATGAAGTAGCTGAACCTTCTGTCATAAGACATGTTAAATCAGTCTTATTTAGCACTCTAAACTGCATCTTTATCTTAATAGATTTTGTGTCCTGTTTGAACTTTGAACAGAAAGTTCTGTTCTAAATTCCATTTGGACCTAATGGGAATGAGGACATTTGTTTTATCTGATTAGAAAGGACATTTTATATTCAGCGGTATTATTTGAGCACCTTATTCTCTGTACACATGAAATGGGCTGACAAAAGGTCTTGCAATGGAAAACATAAAAAAATAAAAGGCCTGATCTCAGCTGATGCAAATAGATATAATTCTATTGATTTCAATTGAGTTACATTGATTTACACCAGTTGAGGATCTGGTCCAAAGTTTGCTTTTGTCTGCACAAGTATACTAAAATACACAAAACCCCCTGACTTCAAACTCACAAGTAAATGGTTAAATAAATAAATACAGAAAATTAAGTATTAAAACAACGTGTTCTTGTGAGATAACACAAAATGTCTGAGATACTATGAGTGCCTCCAAAAACCTAGGGATTCTGTTATCGCATAGTAACACAAACCTCAAAATGCCCCATTGACATTATAGAAAGGCTTTCACAAAAAGAACCAAAAAATTGGGTTTTGATGAGAGATCATATTCTCTTATTTAAAGTTTGTAAGCAATTTTGGTAGTCATTTTCTTTAAGACTTTTTAAATGTATTTAATTGTTGAAAAGATATCACTGTATATAAGGCCCAGTTCTTCCACAAGTAAGCCACTGTCTTACAGCCAAACATTAGTCAAATTCTAAACAGCAGATTCAGAAAACAAGAATGACACGGTGTTTGAGAAATGAGATTAAACAGCCTAGTGTGTCCGTGTGGTTTCCTTTCAATGATACTGTATGCCCTCATTATTTCTGGCACCTGATTAACAGTGATTAAATGTTGGCAAATTTTCTTTTCTTATATCATTTTAAACTACTCTCTATCTAGCATTCCCATGTGGTAACTCTGGCTACCAAAAATACCCACCCATTTTATCCTCGTATAACAGCATTTCCGCCTACTAGCAATATGGAAAAAAACCTTGCTCAGTAGAATATTATGTAATATGCTAACATGTTTATAATCTTCACTTGTAAATTCCTCAATAAATGTAACAAGAAAGTACCTATTTTACTGTTCTGTAGTCCAGCCAATCCAACAGTCATACTGTACCTTGGGAAAAATGGTAAATTAAGAGAGGACCATTATATGTGGAGTGAAGATGCAGGTAGAAAGAGGAAGTCTGGAATCCAATTTTATATGTTATGAGTTTAGGATGGCTATATAATGCAGGGAGGGCCTTGAGTGAGTGAATGGTATAAAGTGACCAACCCAATAACATGAAATTACTCTTCTCTGCTATGCGTCATGTAGAGGAGGGGATTTCCCCTCAGGTATCCTAAGAATCCCATTACCTTTAAAGGCCCTCTACCCATTACCTTAGGAATCCTTCCGTTGGTCAGGTAGGCTGGACATGGTTCCTTCTGGAGCCAGTGAGTGTGAATCCTTTAGTCAGCCATAGTGGGTTAACTAGAAGCAAACAGAAAATGTTCCTTCCCAGCGACTGGGTGTGTTACTTCTACAGAGCTTCCATCCTTGAAAGGATTGGGGAGCAAAGGGCTGAGCACAGCTCTTGAACTCAGACCTGGCTCTGGCCATTCCACAGGGGCCTTATTACAAGATAAAAAACTGTAGGGTGAAGACTTGATTGTAATTACTATCATTTGCTTTGCCCAGAAGCCCTGCCTAATTAAAAAAAAAACACTGGTACTTTTGATTGAGGAAGCAATTTTTAAATTTTGAAAGTGAATCCACACCTCATGCAGCCACACGCTGGATCACACAAGTTATCACATAAAAGTCAATAGACAAAACAAAACAATACTGAACATAAGAGAAATGTACACATGACTTAGAGCAGAGGTGGGCAAACTACTGCCCGCGGGCCACAACTGGCCCGTGGGACCCTCCTGCCCGGCCCCTTTGCTCCTGTCCCGGGAGGCTAGCCCCCGGCCCCCCTGCTGTTTCCCCTCCCCTGCAGACTCAGTTTGCCCTGCCGCCGGTACAATGCTCTGGGCGGTGGGGCTGCGAGCTCCTGGGGCAGCGCAGCTGCAGAGCTGCGGCCTGATCCGGTGCTCTGTGCTGCGCGGTGGTGTGTCTGGCTGCAGCCAGGTGGTGCGGCTGCCTGTCCTGCTGCTCTGGGCGGCGCGGCTGTAGCACCACCAGCCACTGGTGCTCCAGGCAGCACGGTAAGGGGGCAAGGAGCGGGGGGGTTGGATAGAGGGCAGGGGAGCTTGGGATGGTGGTCAGGAGGCAGGGGTGTGGATAGGGGTCAGGGTGGTCAGAGGGCAGGGAACAGAGGAGTTGAATGGGGGCAGTCAGGAAGGAGAGAGGGGGTTGGATGGGGAGGCAGGAGGCAGTCAGAGGCAGGAGTTCCAGGGGCGGTCGGGGACAGGGAGAATGGGTGGTTGGATGGGGCAGGGGTCCTGGGGGGGCAGTCAGAAAGGAGAGGGGGGGTTGGATGGGGCGGTGGAGGGCTTGGGGGCTGTCAGGGGACAGGGAGTGTGGTGGGGTGGATGAGGCAGGAGTCCTGGGGGGAGCTGTCAGAGGGCGAGAAAGGGGGGAGGGGGTTGCATAGGGGGCGGGGGCCAGGCTATGCCTGGCTGTTTGGGGAGGCACAGCCTCCCCTAACCAGCCCTCCATACAATTTTGGAAACCGGATGCGGCCCTCAGGCCAAAAAGTTTGCCCACCCCTGACTTAGAGGCATGACTGGCTGCTGGCAGGACTCAATTTTGGTAGAGTTTGTGGTTACCTATTTTAACTAATAGAATATTAATAATTTTATTTAGCCAATCCAATTCTTTTCTTTATAAAAAAAGACAGACACAGAAGTACATCTCTGCACTTTCAGCAAAGATTATAGGGTTATGAGAAACTACGCTAAACACTGTACTCTAAATCACCACAGTGATAGCTTTCTACTGATTAGAAACTGGTCAACGTCTTCCCATCACAAAATCAGCCATGTATT
The DNA here is from genome assembly GCF_027887155.1 of Malaclemys terrapin pileata. Taxonomy (NCBI): domain Eukaryota; kingdom Metazoa; phylum Chordata; order Testudines; family Emydidae; genus Malaclemys; species Malaclemys terrapin. The sequence goes on along the minus strand of NC_071510.1, from coordinate 97,461,169 downwards.
GACTGAATTAAAGAAACTACAGATTAAAGTAGATGACAGCATAGCTTGAAACTGTTACTTTGAAAGAGACACAGATGAGGCAGTGATTTCCCCCACTTATAAAGGAGATGGTGGCTCAGAGCCATTTTCTTCATTGGAGAATAGGAGAGATGAAACCTCTCTCCCATCCCTATGGTCTCAATGGTGAAGGAGAAAAGGAATATATCAGAGGGTAGCAGAAAAGAATAGACCACCACTCTCCCACCTATCAATGGTTAAGAGAAGAGAAGGAGAGAGAAAGCATCCAAAGCCCAGCACTGAAGACAGGCTCAACTGAACGTTGAATTCTAATGTCCCTTATGTGACAAGTCCCAAATCCAATCGGGCTCAAAGCTTGATTTTGAGACTTGTGCACACACCTAATAAATACTTCATTTTTATCAGGATTTTTTTTACTTCTAAACAACATACTTCCATCACAGTACGTTTCCTCACATCTATTCCCTTTCATCAATCTCCAGCTGCTGCTGGCTAGGTTCTTTTATACTTAACAAAAAGTCAGAGAAATGACTAGTGGAATATGTTGATCATTAAAAAAAGCAAGGGGAAATAAAAACCAGTCATGCTAACTTCCATTTTATCTAGAGAATCATAAGAATATAGATGGGATTGACTATTACTGGTTCTAGTGCTGCATCCAGCCTGTTTAATAAACACACAAAAAAGCCAGCCAACAGGAAACTCAGCTTGCCTCTGCAGACTAGTAAAATGCTTTGAACTACAGGCAGTACGCACACCCAAATGACATACTGTAATACTCACAATATTTGAGCTGTCCCACAACGCAGAAGCCAATTTTTCTTGGCAAGCACTCCCACCATGCCTTCCAACTCACCATCACTCACATGTGGAGCAGTGCCACATCAAACAAACCAACTCATAAATTCCATAAATCCTTACAGATGAAAGTCAAGTATGTGAAGGAAAAAAACAACCTGTCGGTGCACATAACATTTAGAATAAAGTATCATTCATCTGCTCAGAGGTGTGATTGCTACAGCCCTTTGCAAGGAAATAGCTGAACATTCAGTCTGGGATTGACTGGTGACCATTGCAAGTGAACGTTTAATAATGAAATTTTATTAGCTACAGACTGTGAGAATTTTGAACAAATATGTTTGAAAAATATAACAATAGAAAATATTAATTACATAGAAAAACTAAATATTTAACCTTTTACGTAACTTTCCTGTATATTTCTACAATTGTTTGGCTGATGAGAAGAGCCACCACTAATTATTATTAGTTATATTACAGCAGTGCCTAGAGACTCCATCAGAGCTTGAGGCCCCATTGTGCTAGCCACTGTACAAACATATGGTAAGAGAAGGCCACACTCCAAAGAGTTTACGATCTAAACAGAGAAAGAGCAGGCAGGGAAACAGAGGCACAGAGGGGTGAAATGACTTGCCCAAGATCATACAGCAGGGCTGTGGCCAAGTTGAAAATAAAACTCAGATCTCCTGAACCTGAGTTTATTGCTCTGTCCATTGGATACGCTGCCTTATGGACAGTACAAAAATGAACCTGATGATTTCCAGTACATTTTTATTTGAAAATATTTTTATTGTACATTGAGTAACTAAAACAGAGGCTATTCTCTGATTCTGAAAGTCAACCACAGAGCAATTATCAGGGAGTAACATCCAGACTGCTGTTGTCTGGTGTTGTTTGTTGGGTGGTTTTTGTTTTTGGTAAATTGAACATAGCCAGAGGAATTGGGTCCAACCAGTCTGACTTACTTGGCAGCAGTCAGGAGACATGGTGAAAGGTTTATGGCAAGAGAAAAGGGAGTGACAAAGAGAAAAGTAAATTACACATCTACCTCAAGTGCAGAAAACATCCCAGCAGTCCCCTGGGTTTTGATGCTGATGGATGCTAGGCTATTGAATGTTTCCAAGAAGACAGCATTTTATTTATATCTGTTGCAGTAATCCAGGGTACAAGAGTTTGCTAGGAGAGGTAGTTAAGAAATTATGTTGAGGAGTTAAGGCCTCATTGCATATCACACAGTCATGAGGCAAAGAATAATGTCAGTGAACAGTCAAGTACAAGAAGGGGTGTCTGATGGAAGAAGACATACAGTCCCCATAACTTCAAGGGAACTGTGATACATTTGATGGCTTGCAATTATTATATATATTCCATTTCAGTGATGTTGTCTCTGTGCTAGCCAATGTCAAATGTTAGTGATATCATAAATAAAATTAATGGCTTGCCATCACATCATCATCTGCCAATCCTGCATCAGGCCAAGAATTGTGCAGAGAAGTAAAACATATCGATACCACAGAGATAATGTTACAAGTCTTTGTGCAATTAACTCCAGTTCAATTCTGACTATTGATACTCAAAAAATAAAAAAACATTACAGGACAAAGAAAATCAAGCTTATAAGTCTTAATAAAAACAGCAAGAACAACAAAAAACAGATGTTTGTTTCCATGTTGAATTCCATGGAAAGATTGTGAGAAGTGTTAGAAGTAACAGATAATGAAGCTTCACAGTTTCATAATATTCATATGTTCCCAATCAGCCTTCCATGAGAAGCAGGTTAATATTATTATAGCAAAATGCTTAATGCACAACATGTGTTGACACATTACTCTATATGTATGTTATTTGTTGCTATGAAACTTATTACATAACAAAATAAGGCATATTGGGTTTTGTGGTGGGATCAGAGCACATCACGGTGAGGAGTGAAACAAGAGGCCAAAGACCAAGTGCCCCCTGCAGCCAAGAAATGTACTCAATTGCTCCACAACATATGCAGTTCCTACCAGTTGAGATACTTAGCTGTCAGAGGTCACAATTATTTTATTAACTATTCCCTGAGTTATGCAGTCCCAACATACAACAGAACTGTATTAGCCCACACCCCAAAAATTGCAAATCCATGCTGAACGTGGATTTGGTGGCCTACAGTTTACTGAAGCACAAAAGCAAGAGTCTGCTACTGTGCCAGCAGAGGAGCCTGTGTAGGTGATGTCACATTTCCCACAGGTCACTGGGGAAGTCCATATCACTTCTTGGCTTGGCCTCTGGCACTCAGCACTGCCCTGAAACAGACGTAGGTTAGTTACAATTGACTGGTTGTCCTGGTGCATCTTCCCTGCCTTGTGAACTCACTAACTCACACATCTCACAAATCCACATTGGGGCTCTCTCCAAAGAATAGTGCAAGTTAGTGTGGTTACACTGTATTAATGATTTTAAATAATTTATACATTTCCTTCTTATTTTTCAATTATCAATCAACTCAACTAAGATAATCACAATTAATTTCTATTTAGAGTTAAACTGAAATCAGGATTCCAAGAGTAAAGTGCTTGGCCAAATTCAGAGGGGAGTCTAAAATGGGTAACTATACACCTTCTTTCAGCCCTTTGGCCTGCAACACTAGCTTAGATTCCTTATGCCCCTTCTATACTGGATTTTTTTACACAGATTTAGCTGTGTAAGTACAAAAACCCCAGGTAGAAGCACAGCAATGTGTGCCCACATTAGGGATTTGTACCAGTGTAAATACAGTGATGTAATGACACAAGAGAAAACTTCCCTAATCTAGACGAACACTTAGACTATCCCTTAAACAGCGCGGCTGTGCCGCTGCTGCCACGTCGTTGTAAGGTAGGCAATGTAGCCATTCTTTGTTGCCAGGAGAGAGCTTTTCCGGAGACAAAATAAAACCACCCCCAATGAGGGGAGGTAGCTTAGTTGCCGGGAGAGAGTCTCCTGCTGACAAAGTGCTGTCCACACCAGCGCTTTTCGTCGTTAAAACTTTTGTTGTTCAGGTGGGTGTTTTTTTCACACCTCCGAGTGACAAAAGTTTTAACGACAAGAGTGCAGTGAAGACATAGCCTTAGACTCATTAGGCCAAATTAATCCCATTCACAGCAGTAAACAATGAAGCATCACTAAAGAAGATGGAGCTATACTGGGGACAAATTAGGTTTGCATAGGCCTTGTTTAGCATCAGGTCTGGATAACATTCCATTGGTGGTTCTTAAGGCAGATTTGAAGAACACAGCATACCTTTTGATAGGCCTTTTACAAAAGATATGGAAAGAAAAAAAATACCAAACAAGTGGGAAAGGGATAATATAGAGAAGCTGCCAAAGAAAAGAGACCTCAGTTAGCGTAAAAACTGGAGGGGCATTCAACTGCTGTCTGTCCCAAATAAGATATTTACATGTATTATTCTAGAAAATAGAAAGGGTAGATTCAAGGTTACAACAAGAAGGGTTCAGATAGGCTAAATCATGTATTGTTCAAATAGTAACCATGCACATAGGACTGTTGATCGAATGGTAGTCACTGCTTTATATGAATTTTACAGATTTCCAAAAAACTTTGATACAGTGGATAGGACAGTTTAATGGAAGTTGCTAAACCACTATGGAATCCCACAAAAATTTGTGATCATTTTTATATGTCTGCATATAAAAATATGACATGCCATGTAATTCTTAACAGCGAATTGACCACTAAGCCATTAGAGTTTACTACAGGTGTCAGATAAAGATGTCTTAGGTTATGCACTTCTTGAGCACCTCCCAGCAGCTGGGTGTGGTACCACAGTCCTTTTCTTGTCCCATGTGCCCTCTGCAGGCTGCCAGCTGACCTTGGTGGATTTTCAGTAGCTTGGCCCTCTGACCAAGTCATAAAGTCCAAATGAACCCCTTCTGGGGTAGTGAAGAGCCCAATAAACGAACAGTTTCTGTGCCCTCGTTAGGGTCTTCGGTCCCAGTTCAGGCCCTTTAAATTCAGTCCTTTGTTCGGGCTCTCAAAGAAGCCCTCTCCTGTTCTTGGAATCTATGTCACTTTACCTGTGGCTGGTAGGGGAACCTGAGCCCACCCTCTATTCTGGATTCCAACCCTGGGACCCTACAAACAGCAGCCTCGCTCTGCTCGATTTCAATTTGTTGCTGGATTCTTCCCTGGGCCTCTTCCTATCTGGCCCTTTTTAGCTTAACCCTTAGCTCAGGGTTAAGGTTCTTACATCCTCTCTGTCCCTCCAAACCCAGCTAAACAAAACACAGCCAGAAACAAACTCTGGTTATATGTCGAGCACCTCTGGTCAGAGATTCATGCTTTTCCTTGCCTCTCTGGTCCCAGCCAGGAACTGACCTGCTAAGCCCCTGCAGCTCCTTTAACCTGACCCTGCTGGGCTCCGATTGTCTTCTTCTGTGAGGACTCTCTAGGCAGGACTGGAGGACCCACATTCACTGCTCCTTTCCTGTCACTTCACTGCTTCCTGAGACGGGGTTTAGTAGAACCACGAGGCGTCCTGTAGGGAGTCCCAAAGGCCAGGTACACCCCATCACAGTTACTGATGTTCTTTATACTAGTAGTGGATTGGGTAATGAGAAAGACCATAGAGCAACCAAAGGGCACACAATGGACTTTCCACAGAAGTTAGTGGACCTTACCTTGCAGATGACATCAACCTGCTATCCCATACTCATAAAGACATGCAAGCCAAAAGAAATGATCTCCAGGACTATGCACAATTAATAGGGTTAAAATCAATATAGAGAAACACAACATTCAACAAGAAACACCAATAACCCTTTCTGGGACTGACATAGAAGAGTTCTGATATTTCATGTCTCGTCAGCACTGTACAACAGACAAACCTAAAGCCAGAATCGCGAAAGCCAGACATGCCTCTAAAGCCATCCTGGAGGAACAAAAAATTTGTGAATATTTAACATCATTGTAAAGTTGGTCTTACAATATGGCGCTGAAACTTGGAGACATATTAAAACCTTACTATCTAAATTCCAAGTTTTCATAAACAGCTGCCTTAGACAAATACTCAATATCAGATAGCTGGAAAAAAATCACAAAAAAAGAATAGAAACCAATAGAACAAGAAATTATGGAACGAAAATGGAGATGGTTAGGACATATGAAGGAAAAATCCAAATAAAATAACAAGACGGGGTTGGACTGGTACCCTCAGGGCATGTGGCAATGAGGCAAGGATACCATGGATATGCACAATAGAAGCAGAACTGAAAGCTATCAGAATGGGATGGGAAGAAGCTATAGTGCAGCTGGAGACCAGTAAAAATGGAAGGCAGTGGTGAAGATCCTATGTTCTGCCTCGGATAGAGAGGCATATGTGAAATGAGAGGCCTTGTCTAGACTAGGATTTAAAGGTGTGATGTTAGAACAGCACTTACTAAAGTGTGAAACATGTGTACTCCCTTACACATGAATTCTGAATTTGGATCCTTGTGTTTTACCAAATTAGCCACCCAACTCATCCTTAAAGAAACACCCAATTATGAAACTCCATTGACATCCATGACATATCTATTACAATAATGCATGCACTAATTAAATGTCTGCTTCTGCCACTGCTTCCCCATTGTAAATCTCCCTTCAAAGGGGTTTTAACTTCAATTGTTTTATTTCACTTTTGGACGAAACTTGGCATACGCATTCTGACCCAAAGAAGTATACAGTGTCATTGAAGATACTGCTTTCTGGCCCTCCACGAACAAGCAAAATAAGGTCTTCACTGAGGACTATTTTTCCACCTCTACCCCCCTCAAAAAAGTCCCTCATTATAATCAGATCCACACAAAAATTAGAGCAAAGCAAAATATATTTCCACTGATTCCTTACAGTGTTCTTGTCATTCTCAAAAAATTCCACAAAAGACAGTGTATTTCACAGTACAAATTTTTTAAAAAGGGATGTTTATTAAACTTGAACAACTGCTACTTTGCATCATCAATGGCAACCGTTCCATTTACTTTTGGGGGCGGGGAGGTGGTGTTATACTGTGGCTGTTGGGGATTACTGGGATAATGAGGTATTGTTGTTTGAATAAGTTAAGGTTGGTTAATGGGTAATATCTTTATGGGGTGAGGTGAGACTTGATTTTATATACAACTTTAAAAAAATGTATTTTTAATGTATGTAAAAGGTACCTGCAGAACAGGAAAGAGTTTATTATAGGACTAATAGCATAAATTAATATGCACATTTTAATCTATACTACAAATTATATTTGCAATATTGAAACTATCCAAAATCCTAATAGATCTTAAACAAATTTGCACTGCATAACAATTACATTAAGATCCTATTTATTGTTACAAGAAGTACTGACAGAAGATCCTTTAAAAAAAAAAATTGCACCATGTTGTCATGATTCCTTTTATTGGAAAGCGTGTAAAAACAGAAGAGTTCACACATGTTCCAGCATTGTACTGGAATTACAAGTTGCACATAAAGCTTGCTATACAAATATATAATATTTCTGTGATTTTGGGTTTCTTGAATTCAGGATCAGCATGTCTTAATCCAAGTACACCTCAATACTTATGTACCATTTGAATGTTTTAAGTGAAGGCACCTAAGACGCTTAAACTATTTTGTATGTATAAACACACTACAGTAACTAAGCACAATGTGGTGTGTTAATGATAGAGTGAGCACTTTCTAATTTGCTTTGATATTTTGCTGTAAATGAGGTCCTGAATATTACTAAATATCACCATAATTTGAAAACAATTATTTCTGCTTCCAATTTCATTACCTTTGATTTGCAGAACTTCTACACCTTAGGCTTGCACAGACAAGTCTGGAAAATAAATAACTGCTGCAAAGAACGTGCGCAAACCTGTTCAGAGAACATCTATGAGTATTTAACTTTCCTGCTTTTCCTTCCTTCTTTCAATAGGACAGCTGTAAAAAAATCAGTGCAATTGCAATAAAAGAAACAACAACATTGTTAAGTTACAAAAAACATGTTTATGTGACATTACTTGGAAATGATTTAAGCGTGTGAGAAGGAAGATATCCAGCACGTACTGCATGACAGCAGGAACTCTGGCAAATGGAGATATTAGCTGACATTACTCGGATGATGACTTGTATCAATGTAGAAAAAGTGGAGAGAGGTCTGGAAAGCTGGGTGAGCTAACGAGGAGAAGGGAGAAATTTAGACGGGAAGGCATCACCCAGAACGAAAAGGCAGAAAAGCCGATCATGACAGGAAGTGATTCAAATGTGTTCCCTCTGTGCTAGAGATGAGTCCATAGGAAAACCCCAAAGGTGAAATGCTGGGCAAGTGTGGATATAGATCTGAACACTGTAGCTATCCCCTTCTCTGTAATGCTCCAGATTAAATATGCTTGAATTTTGGGAAAGTTTGGATGTAGATCTCAATCTGAACCTTCAACTGAAGTCCAAAGAAAGACTAGCTGCATTAAACAAGGGCTTTCTGTCAGTCACAATGCCATAAGCAGCACTGAAGACTTGAGGTTGTGGGAATAGAAATGTATAGCAATGTTTTATAAATGCAATTTGTGATAGGACAAGCTACAGTCAACTTCCTGTTTCACACTACATTAAAGGATCTTCCGTAAGGACATGTAGACCTGTCAACATGGATGATAATTTTCCAATACGCACAGTGAATTTGTCCATCAATCCTATTTTGTAGTGCCCAGAAATGGCATAGAGTATGTGCTGTTGCCTCATTTAAAACAATGTCAACACTGCAGATTGCACATATGAAATCACTGAACATCAGGCTGAGCACTGTGCAAGTACTGGGCGTATATATTGAAGCAGGGACCACTACCGACAGTAGTGATTCAAATATTGACACTTGTGGGTGAGCCACTCTCCAAATTTTGGTAGTGAGTCCTGCAGAAAAAATAACCCTACTGTGATCACTATTTATGATCAAGTTTTTCACTGGAGAATGTGACGGGACTAACTAGTTAGTGGATCTGACCCATCATGTGACAGGGTCATTAACCTTCTGTAATCCTGACATGACTGGGGTGCCAGGAAATTAAATGTCTCCACTCTTATGTGTCACACTTTTATTTCAGCAGATATCTCCTGATTGTTTTAGACGGGTTGGGTTATCTTTCATATTGATAACAGGCACTTAATCTACTACTGTATCAGTGTTCAGAATGATATGGGGTGACGTGAACATAACCACTCCCTTCCCTCCAAGTTTACATAGACTTAGGTCATTCATAAAAATGTAATTCCATACTGCAATACATGATTTCCAGAAAATGTATCAGAAATATGTAAGATTAAAGTGAATCACAAATTCATATTCTCTTATTTCCCATTGCAAGAGAAACCTGTGTTAACTATGATAGATGAAGGCAGTCGTTTCAAGGAAAATGAAATTAGATAAAAAGGAAGATGTGAATGTTTAAATGGAGTACAATAGTCTTGTTACAGTCTAAGGATTATAGACATTAAATGAGGGGATACCAATAATACTGCAGCTCCTGTCTCTATCTGGAATAGCTGGATGACCAGAATATTAATATGCAGAAAATTCTTAAATAAAGCAGCTTAGGCAAACCAAAGGAGTATTTTCTATGTACTGTGTTACTGTTCATATATACCTCTTACTAGTGGTGGTTTTAGAGCTTAGACAAACATGTAGGTAGGCATTGTACTTTACTCATACAATATCAAGGATGGAGTGAACAGGCAACAGATGAAAAAAATTATATGTAAAGACAGAAAAATAAGATAGGGTCTAAGAAACCTCAGAATGTTTCACATCAGGGCACAGGTCAGGAGGGAGTTTGTTTTCTGGGCTAGCACTCTGCTTTCTGAGAATGTAATAAACATTTGGTGAATAAAAGATTCACTGAATTTAAAATATGCAAACATTATCCTTTGGAGATTTATGCAACAGAAATTCCCAAATCCATGAGGTTATGGAAATTTAGCTCTGTAGAGTCCAGTTTTAATTCAGGCACTTACATTTCTGCATTTTGACAGGTAGGGACTGCTGCCTTTAGCTATATTTCCCCAGATTATTCCAAAACATGGAAGTTGCTTCACACTGCTAATACACATGTTTTAAACGGAACAGGGGAACATATGCCAACTGAACTAAGATGAAGACACATTGAGGGAAGGGGTTCTGTAGGCAAACTAACTGTTCCCAATTCATCTCTCTTAGGGATGAAAGGCATACTTCTTGCTTATGTGTGCCTATGCTCTGAAAACAGGTTCCCTCTCTCACAATGGTGACAACAATCCTGCTCCATAATTATCCTTTGCTGGAAAGTGGATTGGACCCAAGTGATATAATTGGGTGTGTCCATCTCTCCTCATTCACCACAGAACTAGGGTGTCGCTCTTTCAGAACCATTCAGAATGAGTGAAACACTCCAGAATAAGTCAGAATTAGTCCACGCTTTTTACTTTGTGATGCCTGAACATAACTCCAATGTAAATCTCTCTGAGACCAGGTCTATACTACAAAATTTTGTTGGCATAGCTACGCTGGTCAAGGATGTGAGAAAAACATAGCCCTGAGACGATACAGCTATGACAGCAAAACTCCCAGAGTAGGTGCAGCTATTCCAACAAAAGATTGCAGCTGTCAGCATAGCTAACATTATTCGGGAAGGCAGTGTTTCCCTTCTGACATATAAACTCCTTCTGATGGCATTAGCTCCGTCTACATTGGGGACTCTGCTGGTACAGATATACTGTTAATGCTATGCTGGCAAAGCGTGTGTAGTGTAGACAAAGCTTGAGGGATTGCTTACACATCTTTCTTCCTATTTCATTTTAGTAGCTAACCTTATACATAGATTCAGGTGGCGGTAACTATTAGGTAGTGGAGACGGAAGGAAAAAAAGATGGCAAGTGAAAATAAACCAGATATGGATGTTGCAGTGTGTGGTTGGATAAAAGATTGAAAATGTTGAGGTTTGCTCATATTTAGAGTCAATGGGCCTGATTCTGATTTCACACCAATGTTATACTGAAGCAACACTGCTGCATTCAGTGGAGCTATTCCCGGTTGCTCTGATGTAAATAAGAGAAGAATCATGTCCAATGTATACAAAATCATTTTTATTTTTGCCTCATGTGAAAGTGCATTGACTGCTCTCTCCAGCAACAACAATCACATCTTTGTTTCTTAGCACTCTTTCCCTTAAAAGGCATTCAGTCATTTTTCTTCCACACCAGCAGGATAAATTTACATAGCCCCCAAAACTACTCTCCCCTTTTCAGCCCAAGGAAGCTATGCATATGAAAAACAGTGTATCAAAATGATTACACAGGTTTGCGATGCTGTCAGTCCAGGCAGTCAGATAAAATGAGCTGTCTTAGTGACAGATATAATCCAGTCTGCTGCTGCTCTTTTACTTTACATAGTTTAAGGGATAATATCACAGTTCAGAATTGCTTGAGAAGACAATTCTCTAATCAACAATACATTTGGTAATATCTAGAACATTTCTGATGTAGTGCTATTGGTTATGAACGCTGATCTATCTTGTGTTTGTACCAAGAGTCAGCGTATGTAATATAATGATATCAGATAAAGATTCTTTCCTACACAAAGTATATGGACATAGTTTTATTTCATAGTAAATAATAAACGAGAACTTGTCTTGCAAATACAAAACCACCATGCTATGATTTTGTGGAAATCTAATAATATTTTATATTCTTTTTCTTATAGCTCCAGTACAAGCTATACATATAAACTTATTTTAATTCTGTCTGATTCAGCGCAATAGATTCCTCTTAAGCAGCTTATTCTTTGTTTGGTGGCCCAGGGCCTATATCCAGCACATGGGTGGTATACTTTATTTTCTTAGAAAACAAATTCCTACAAGATTAAATTATCTCTTTTTTGCTAGAGTGAATGTTAAGTGCCTTCTCCAAAAGACTGCAGCAAGGTTGGGTTTTTTGTTTACAGGAAATGCAGAAGAAATGGAAGAGTTCAGCTGGAGCCTCTGCTTCCTTCTCCGCCTCGCTCCCCCTAACACCAGCTTTTAATTTTCAAAAGCACTGCAATTGCTTGGTGTGGTTTCAAGAGCAGGGGTGCCATTCTCCCTGATGATGACTCTACTGACGTCAATGGCATTCTTATCATGCTTAGTGCAACATCAGAAACCAGCCCTTAGAGGCTACTCTTGTTTAGAGTGGTTGTGTTTCTGATAATCTGTGGAGTGGAGTTCTGTAGTGAATGGGATTTTGCTACCACTGTAAATATGGTAAGGAGGTGTGTGTATGTATATGGAAATATAGAAATATAGAAATATATATTTGAGAAGTTCATCATATTTGTCTAGTATTTTATTTAAAAAAACTTGCAAATAATTTTATCATTAACAATAGACTGAGAATTAAAAAGAATTCTGACTCTTGCTTTTCTATTTTTTTTCCTTTTTACAGGTAATTTAAAATATTGGCAAATAAGTATAATTGTAATATTTTATTTCCAGCTCCCCACACTCTAAACTAACTCATTACACCCCCCACAGCTAGTGGCAGAAACAGCCATTTTAGGTTTAAGGGACTATCTGGTTGGGTCATGTAATCTGGGCCTGGGCAGCAGCAGGTCAATCTGAAGATCGATTTCATGAGAGCTTTAGTCTTCCTTCTCTTATGTAACTACCCGCACCTTTCAGTAATATCTGCACACGTTTGCAGCACCATGTCTGTCTTTATGCTGCTAGAGTTGAATGGAGTTCCCTTTACAGCTCAGTTAATGCAGCTTTTTGTCTGGTGTCACCTAGGAGTGAAATAAGGTTAACCCTCCCTTGCAGGAGCTGAGCAAACTGCGGCCTCTCACACTCTCCTTTCAGGTTGCAGAACAGGAGACAAGTTCCAGAATTCTAGCCCTGGCCTCCCTTCTCCAGGTTATTGTACTATCTACCTCCCTCACTGTTTTTGTTAAGAAACTAGAGGAGTTAGAATGCTGAAGAATTCAGTCATCTTTCTAAATACACATTAGGTTTAAAGAATCAGTTTTTCAACTGATACTTTTAATTTACAACATTAGCCCTAAGGTCCTGATTCTTTTTCTCACTTATACCTGTTTACACTGTTGCAAGCTTCTTGTTTTCAAAGGGCTATTCCTGATTTACGACAGTATAAGTGAGAGGAAGATTAGGCACAAAAAACCCAAGACAACATTTCTTTTCAGCAGTATAGATTGCTGTATTTTTTTGAAAAACTCCTTTCGTAGCATTTAATTGTTATGCAAGCTACAATAATACATCCAATACTGCACAAAACTCTTTTGGAAAAGTATGCATTTAGAATTAGTGTGGCAGTAAGGAGGTGAAGGTCATTTTTATACATAGATTGGAGATGACGTGGAACTGAAGTATCTGCATTGTAGAGGACCAAAAGGACAACGCCATTCTGGAGATTATTATGAGATTAAATCCTTCCCAAATTTGAGCTGATAGGGGAAAAACATGGCGAAATGTCAACAGTCTGAAGGAGGATAGTCACTAGTTAACATATCTTGTTTTGGTATGCCAGGTCTCACAAAATTCTGCAGAATCTATAGATTTAAATTCTTGCAAGGTTTGCCATGCTAGTCAGTTTTACTCCTCCCAAATGATTTAGCCAGTTCTTGGCTGCCCTGATGAGCTGTTACCACAAATTGCCCAGGAATGTCATTCTTTGCAAAAAGACCAAACCTGAACCAGCAACAATGGGAAAGCTTTGTGGTTAAGGTACTTGAATGATTTGTTAGAAAATCATTACCACGTTGGCTCACCTATTGTCTCTAAAGCACAAGCCTCTTTTGAATGTAATAATTTAAAATGTGGTTACACTGTTTAAAATATAGAGAACCCCAGATGTTTCCCAGTGACATGTCCCCCGCTGGGGTGATGACTCCTAATGTATTTGGGATAGGGTTACAACAGACAGGGCCAAATTCAATCCTGGTCTAAGCAAGTTCAACTCCCCTTCTTTTCAAAGGAGATGCACCTGTTTACAAAATGTTTTCATTTGCCCCACAAAGTTGGAAGCAGCATCTTGCAACAGTTTGGAGAGGGAAAGTGTGGCTTGCTGAAGGTGTGCAAACACAGTTGTTTTTGCTGGAGTTCTGAAAGTATTTCAGCTGCACACCATAATTTTTGCTGCTTCTTTTGTGTCAAAGTGATGACAGGAACTATGTGCATATTGTAAGTAAAAACAGAACAGGAAAGATCATCCTGAGTCCATGCCCATTCATATCTCTCCCAATAAGGATATAACCTACTCTTGGGACCCTCTTCTCCCTTGCAGGATATCTTAACTTGCACTGAAGCTAATGGTTCTTATTCATATTCTTCCTTAGGGCAGTTGAGCACAGAGAATCCCCAAATCCCTCATGATCACTCCATGCCTATTGTTTAGAATAAACAATTATATTTTCCCCTTTGCAGCGGAGACTGTTGTCTTCTTAAGTATGGAAGAGAGCGTGAGAGTGAGACTGGAAAGTGCAGACTTTAGCTCTTGTCTGTACTACACAGTCTAGGGGTTTCTCTTTAAACATAGTTCCAGATTAAATGTTTTGGAACAATCTTCCAGCCGGTGTGGATGGGGCCAAGCCATGGTAGAACTGTTTTGCAAAGCCATGTCTCTTAGGTTAGATCACAGTTTCTAATCATGGTCCTAACATAGATTGGCCTCATCAGGAATGACTTTAACTGGAACTGTGCTTAAATTGGCTCACTAAGGCTGTGACTATGCTAGACTATTTTTTATATTTCCTTCTAATGTCATCACTATTGCAGCTCCAGCAGTGGTGGCAACAGTAGGTGTGCTAATATAGATCAACCATCAGTGTTTTAACTGGCTCTTAAAACACAAATGGCTGCCAGAGCCTTGTCTACTCTAGTACTCCCCCATTGCAGCCAGCTGTATAGCTCCACCACTGGTAGCAATGGTGAGAAATTTTAAGAAAAAAGTCTGGTGTAGACAATATCCAAGTTAGTTCCTGGCTCTAAAGGTTCAGTTCACTAGGATTGTTGTTTTATTCCCAGAGTGATCAGTTATGCCAAGAACAGCAAATGTGATTAGAGCAAAAGGGTCCTCAAGTCTCTGGGCTTGAACACATTCTTTAAAAATAGGCTCCATGCATGCTGGCTAGCCACACCATCTAAGAAAACATTTTAGCTAGAATCCCGTTTAAACAGTTCTTAAACACATTTAAAATGATAGCATTAGATGGGGAACTTCATATAAGAGGCCCCCCAATTATATCATATATTTTGGTAAGCACAAACTTGGTTACCAAGAAACAGACTCTTCTAGTTGCTTATATATTTTTTCTGGGAGAAATTAAAAAATGGTTGCCACATCTCAAGCTACCTCTAAGGCTGGGAAATTTCTTAACAGCATGGGGAATATATGTTCATATATTAAAATGTGAAGTAGGAGAGGTGAAATTTAAAATAATTGTGCCATTCTTTTAAGCAAAATAAAAGCAGAGAGAAGAATTATATTACATATAGGAGGCAGTTTCCAGGTAGGAAGATCAGTTACTTTTGGCCAAGTTTCTTTAATAACTAACTATAGAATATAATTTCCTCCGGTGTAATTTTCCTAGATGAGTCTTTCAATACATTCAGTTAGCAAGAACATACATTATTACAACCACTGAGTCTTTTGCTACTAAAGTTGCCTAGAAGTTTTATTTCTATTTACAATGGTGATGGACTATAGCCTATTCATTGGGTTAAAATTTCAAATCTACTGGAGAGAATGACATTAATTCTCCACTTCATGTTTCAAAAGTATTAACAATGCTGAACCACCTCAATACATTTGAGGAAGTTCTGACAGTCGAAAATGGCAAGAAGTGAAAACGATAGTCTTAGAAACATGTCCAGCTAGATACAATGGCAGTGTAAGTGTTATGAATAATGGCACAAACGGAGATTGGAGAAGGGCCCTCTTTGCAGGAAAGCGGAGTCAGTGTACCATTGTTTTCTGTCTATTGCACAGTTTCTGTTTCCTAGTTCAGTTAAACAGAATAAGCTGTAAAGGGAGAGTGGAGCTAGGACCCAAGTGTTTTGAATCCCAGTTCAAAGGCCTTATCCACTAGGCTATTCTTCCTTCTCACCTTCTATACAACGTCAGTCTAACTTGATTTAACATGTGGTGCTCCTCACATGCCTGCCTTTTCTGCATGACTGTGCATATTTTGATTTAATGAGCCAATTATAAAGATTAAAGTCTTTTAAAAATCAAGCATACCATCTGATGGCAGCCCGCATACCAACAAGATGTGTACCATAGATTGAGACCTGCTAGAAGAGAGTACAGTAGAATGGGAAGGCGGTGAGTTCTGACTGTACACAGTGTAGGCTTTGTTTTAGAGCAGGTTGGGAAAGGTGTCTGCTCCTATTGAAATACTGACATTGGATTCTCAATAACCCAAGCTATCCACTCCCCAAAGATAAAGGAAGCAGTGAGAAAGACAATAAAATGATAGTTCTACAGAAGTGGAGGAATATCAATTAGGTTTATCATAGGTTGGATAGCTTAGTGTACGTAAAGGGAGCTGGAGGTCTATGTTTCAGACCAGTTCCTAGTATACAGGTGTCTAACTGGCATTCTTGCTGGCAATTTCTGGGAAAGAAGCCAAAGACTGAATGGAGAAAATTAACCTCTTATTCCCAGAGGTGCCACCTCTCCACCCAATTTAGGCCGAGGCATGAGGGAAGCAGTTTAGGGAATTTTTCACTGTTGCTGAACCTGTATTTTAATTCCAGGGCTGTCAATCCAGCAACTTTCACCAGCACTAAATTCACTTGAAAATAAAGAAAAGATGAGTAATTGTTAACAAGTTTATTATTTTTTCCAAATGCAAAGTCCATGTCTATCCAAATAATTTAATAAATCACTGTATATTTAAGAATGATAGAAATGTAGCCGTATGTTGCAAAAACTGTGGAAAGGTACCACAAGGAGAAGTTAGAACTGGGCTTATGGCACAGCATATAGGAAGAACAATGTATTTCTAGGCAAAAAGGCATCTGTGGAGCTTTTCAAAAAGATTGGAATGACAAATGGAGGTTTTCAGAGAACTCTATACAAAACAAAAGTCTTGTATGCATCACAGGTCGATATCTAGGTTGTTCAGCCACCTAACTGCTGCAGCATTGAGGGTGGCAAGATGTTGCAGTCCACCCTCCAATATTTTAATTGGGCAGTCCTCCACCAAGTTTCTCCATCTTCATTGCTGCCCAGCAGTCACACTGTGAAGATTAGGCTAAGCCAAATTTCTGCATTGTGGCAGCCATTCTGTCCATCCCAGTCAGCAGCCTGTTAAGCCTGATCCAGGATGTGCATCCCAGGCTGCAAACAAGTAGGTGTAAGTTAGGTTTCACATCCAACAATGGAACATCAGGGCCAACAGCTACGTCCTCAGGAGTGGCAGTAACTCTTGGATGGAGAGACAGGCATGCTTATGAACTTCAGAAGCCCTGACTTACACCCACAGTGTCATATGCAGCTGACAGATCCATCAGAACTGAACAAAAGGCAATTGTTGATAATGAGCCTTGTTAATGAGCATCAGAAACTGTCTCTCCTTAAGACTCCATATGACCAGGACCCCACTGTGCTAGGGGCTGTAAACCACAGAACAAAAAGACGGTCCCTTCCCCAAGGAATATATGGCAATGTGCTTGCTGATGCCAGGGCATTAGGCACAGTGTGCTACATCAGTGGTAACTAACCAATGTGTGGGACCAGGAGTGGATTTACCATGAAACAAACCATGCAGTGTCACTGGGCCCTCAACAACAGGGGGGGCCTCCAAAATGCAGGACAAATAGCTGACAACCTGCCCTAGTCCTGGCCGGCGGCGCAGCAGAGCTCAGGCAGGCAGGCAGCCTGCGTGCTTGGCTGGTGGCCCCACGCCGCTCCCGGAAGCGGCCGGCTGCTGGCACGTCTCTGCGCACCCTTGGCAGGGATAGGGGGAGGTGACTCCGTGCGCTGCCTCCGCCCCGGGCAGCGCACAGAGACCGGCTGTTCCCCTCCCCGCACGGGGCATGCAGAGACGTGCCAGCAGCACCGCAGCAGAGCTAAGGTGGCTCCCAGCCCACTCTGCCTCCCTCCCTCCATGCTGCTTCTCTCCCGGAAACGGCCATCATGTTCCTGTGGCCCCTGGAGGCAGGTGTGTGTCTCCGCAGGCTGTCCCCGCCCTGAGCGCTGACTCCACAGCCAACAGGAGCTCCCAGCCAACGGCACCTGCTGCAGACCCCCTGGTCCCCATCTCCCCCCCCCCGTTGCCAGAGGGGTATGTGTGCCCAAGGTAAGTGCTGCCCCCCGACCCCCTCCTGCACCCCAACCCCCTGCCCCAATCAAGGTACCTCACTTTATTTTCATTTACTTCCCATTACTTATAATATAGGAGGAGGATGAAGGAAAAAAGAATGAAAAAACGGAGGGAGATAAGAGAGAATGTTCTTTTTCTTGGCTGGGTCCCGAGGGCCCCCCCCGAAAATGAAGCTGCGCACAGGGTCCCACTAACTCTAAATCCGCCACTCTCTGGAACATCAGCATTGAATGTACATTGGCCTACCAAATTCCATTGTGGAAAGTGGTTTTGATGACCATTCTGTACACATAATGTATTTATCCTGAGATGCAAGTTGGGTGTTAAATACTTTTTTATAGCTTTAGAAACATTCTACCTTAAGGTTTTCTTCTAGCACCCAAAACTGCAGTGCCTGAGTGCCTTCATATTTGCCTACAACTATCTAAACCTTAGTAAAAGGAAACTCTTTAAAAAGGACTAGGTTCTGTGTGTAGCTATGGTTGGCAAATTGCGTCCTGCCCACAATGAGTAAAGTGCTGAGCTTTTGATGAATGAGACCAGTACTTAGCAACACATTCAAAAGGCTCTCTGACTCAGCCCAAGTTTCACCAGAAAGAGAATGACAATAAACATGCATTTTCTTAGTCAATAATTTCATGTACCAAACCCCAAGGATAGAGTTTTTCTATTGCCACCTTCTTTAATCTGGGCTTGTTACTTCAATAGTTATCCCTTTCATGGACCAAGGAAGAAGTAAATAACTGACCCAGGGCTTTATTTACTCTGCAGACGAAAGCTGTGGGTATGAAAATATTTCCAAGTTATGATAATTCTTTCTACCATGTTCCCCCATTAGCCTTGGATAAATTAGAAATGAACCCAAACCACAAGCTTAGATTCAAGTTTCAAATGCTCCAACATATGGAGGTGTTTGGATCTGGGTTTTGATCAACCTATTGTACAGTCATATATAAAATGTGGATTAGTGTTTCTAGAGTTCAGAGGAGTTCAGTTCCAAGCCATCTCTATATGAGTCCTGTACATAGCGTCTGCTTAGGCTGCTTTTTCCTTGCAATGCCTGGTCATCTTTCTGGAACTGATCTCACTTCCCAGTGTCTGAGAAAGGGTGGTTTTTTTGAGACAACGTGAAGGGAAAAATGCTTCTTTCTGAAGATAATAAAGATAAGAGATAAAAACAACAAGGAGTCTGGTGGCACCTTAAAGACTAACAGATTTATTTGGGCATAAGCTTTCGTGAGTAAAAACCTCACTTCTTCGGATAAGAGATAGTAGGTCATAAAGATATGACCCAACCCTTAAAAATAAAGAAAAAAAATGAACAATCCAGAACAGGAGGAGAGAGGAAAGGGACGTAAGAAGGGAGAAAGAAAAGGACTGAATGAAGGGGAAAAAAGAGTAGAGAAGAAAGAACTATAAAACAATGAAGATGAGGAGGAAGGCTTTCTTTTCTTTTCTTTTCTTTTTTCTTTTCTTTAATTAGTTTGTGTTTTTTAAGGAATAAGGAGAAGATGAATGGAAAAAAGAGCAAACAAGTTCAATTTTTTATTTGAAGATTCCTTGCCTTAACACCAAGTGCTTCATCCCTCTCAGCCAGTTTTGCTGAACAAATGTAAAAAAAAAAAATCCATAGTTCTCTTAATGAGCTGCATTAAGACTTCTGTAAATAGCTGATCATTTGCATGTTTATCAATAAAATCCCAACTACATAATAACCACTTTTCACATTTAAATTCGTGTCTTCCTTTTGGATATTAGAGATCATTGAGACCAGATAACCCATACTCTCCCTCTCTCGGTAGCTAAATGGCTCACATCATCACAGTATCAGAGCATCTCACAGACATGAATGGATTTATCCTCACCAGGTCCCTGTGAGGTAAGTAGTAGTATTATTCCTATTTTACAGATCGGAAACTTGTCACAGAGAAAGCAGAGTGACTTGTCCAATGTCACACAAGGAGTCTGTGGCAGAACTGAAAAATTTCAGAGACCCACTCCAGTGCATTAACTCCAAAGTCATCTTTCCTTCTCTCTCTCCTTCTCTTCCCTCCATCAAAGGGGCTAAAGCTGCCATTGAGTGAGAAATGAGAAATAGGGTTTCTCAAGATGTTGATTAATTTTGGTTTGAAACACATCAGCTGGAAACCTCAGTTATTCCTAAATGCACGCTACTATGGGTACAATTTTCAAAAGCACCTAAGTCTGACTGAATTCTTGTTTACATGGTCAGTTAGCACGTGGCTAGCTGCGATGTAACTCTACAGTGCTCTAACCTGCTGTGCACTAGTGTGGACTGTGCTACTGTGCACTAAAAGTTCCATACTGCATATTGACATACTATGGTTTCAAACAACAGTAAGTCAAAGCACAATATGCAACTTTTAGTGTGTGGTGGGGTCCACGTGACAACATAGTGTGCAGCAAGCTACAGCTGCCACGCACTAAGGCTTGGTCAATGCCTAAATCTTAGGTCGACCTTGCTATGTTGCTCAGAGATGTAATAAGCTGGCCTAAGTCCCGGGATAGACATTGGTAGGTTGATGGGAGAATTCTTTGGTTGGCCTAACTATGCCTCTCAAGGGAGTATATTTAATACAATGATGGAAAAACTCCTTCTGTCGTCGTAGCAAGTGTCTACACTACCATTCTACTGTAGTGTAGTTGCAGTGCCATAGTTGTATCACTGTAGCACTTGTTGTGTGGACATACCCTTCAGCTCCATGTTCACAAACCCTTAAAATCAATGGGACACAGGCTCCTATGTCACTTTCAAAAATGGGTGTTTTTTTATCCCCTATCTTTCTAAGAGACACTGTCCCTTCCCTCACCCCCCAATGTGAAGACAGAAGTATTTCAGGGATTGCTTTAAATTACTGTTTCCAGAATGAAATCTAAACTGCAAGCTTATGGCTAGTTATTGTATATGGATTACATTTATTACTTTTTGAAACCTGGGTAATGGACACTGTTAATCTTCAATGAATGTGTTTTAATAAGCAATGGGGATGGATTTTCTAATATAATTGTCTTGTTGAAAAGAAGCTGGAACCATTTAGCTCAGCAAAGCATTCTGAAAGTTCATATGGGGAGAAGCACTCTGTGGCATGTGCTCACTTTTTGTTCCATTCAGTTTTTCACATTTTCCTATTTTATTTCCTTCATAGTTGAATGTTATTTTGCACTCTTTCTCAGCTGAGAGTCATGAGCCTCCTCAGCTGCAATCCACACTGCTCTATAATGGTTTCCTCAGGGGGGCGAAGTGGTTGTGCTGTGCATGCATGTATCATGTCTGAATGCCATATCTGGATACTGATCTCTCTTACAGTATGATCATATGATCATAGAACTATAGGGTTAGAAGGGACCGCAAGGGTCATCTAGTTTAATCCCCTGCCAAGATGCAGGATTTGTTGCATTTAAAATGATATTCCCAAACTTTGCCACTCTATAGATCCCGAACCTTTAGGGCAGCAAGCTATTACAACATAGGTAATCATAACTCTGGAGAAGACAGACCACAGAAAGGACGTGGGTTTTCTGGATGAAAAAAAGTTCTGCCCTATTTATATTGTTTTGGAATTTAAACACTGTTCAGTCTGCATGAGGGAAATGAGGCCAGAGACTTTGATGGTTTGTGTTACTTTGGTTCCTTAAGAAAAGCCCCTGAAGCCCAACACCACACAATGATTTTCAGGACCACTGTGTTATCAATTTGTATATGATACCTCTATGTGACACCTTTCAGATACAGATTATGACAGTGTGTTAGGTGTGGTGACAAGAGTTGCTGACACAGACTTATGAACCACCAATCAGCCCCTGTGTCACAGCAGGCCCATTTAAAAATGCTTAGGCAGGCTCTACTAATGAGTCCTTATTAGAGCTGGGGTACAATGCAGCTACATTCTCATTGTGTGTCTTGTGATTACACTTCAGGGAAAACCAAAGCTACCACCAGGGAACTGAATCTACTGGATCCCAGTTACTGTGGACCTAGACAAGGACAAGGAAATGCTATAAATGCTGGCCCCTCTCTTAATGCCCTTAATGTGCTACAGTTGAATGTTGAGGGCCTACCAGCCACAAAGCACTCTGATCTTGAAAACATTGCCTCCCAACACAATGTTGGTGTCATCTACCTTCAGGAAACCTATGTTAATTCCCTTATACCCAATCAGTTCAGAATCTCTGTTTTTAATCTCATAAACTACAGGGTGCATGAAAAATATGGCAAAGCCACTTATGTCAGATCCAATTTAGCTGATGTGGAGACTCTGCCATCTACATTTGACTACTGTGACACCATAAGGATCCATCAGTTTAAAGTGGCTAATATTTACACACATGCACACACACACACACACCCAATCTGTTATGGCCTGCTTCTGCTCTACCATCACTTAAGCTTCATGCCATCTATGCTGGAGACTTCAATAGCCATCACTAAAACCTGGGGCTGTACAGAATCTGATCAAAGTGAGATAGACCTTGCAAACTTAACCTCCCTCAATGAACGACACCTTCTTCATGACTCTAAGCAACCAACAACTTTTCATTCTGCCCACTGGGACCAGGGCTATTCTCTGACCTCATCTAGGTCATTTCTACTATGTATTTGTAGACTCTGTATCAGCCACCTACATGGACCTTGGAAATTTCCCCCAGAGCAGCATTGCTGCATCCTTATTGAATTAGGGGTTACCATAACTATTGTGACCACTAGCTCAAGGTTTCACTGGAGTCACAGAAAGGCAGACTGAGACAGTTAGACTAAGAGCATTGACTAATATAGTCTATATCCTGCATAACATCTCAATAGAGCAAGCATATTCAAGATTTACCAAATCAAACTTTAAGGCCATCTCCAAGTTCATCCTACATGGCTGCCACAAAACCTATATACCAATGTCTATATACCATTTTCTTGTAGGGGAGGAAATACCAAAGAAACACACCATAGTAGAATTTAACTTCAAAAAGGGGAACTACACAAAAATGAGGAAGCTAGTTAAATGAAAATTAAAAGGAACAGTCACAAGAGTGAAATGCCTGCAAGCTGCATGGAATATATTTAAAAACACCATAATAGAGCTCAAACCAAACGTGATATACCAAATTAAAAACAAAAAAACAAAAAACAGTAAGAGGACCAAAAAAAATATGCCACCATTGCTAAACAACAGAGTAAATGATGCAGTTAGAGGCAAAAAGACATCCTTTAAAAATTGGAAATCAAATTCTACTACGGAAAATAGAAAGGGGCAAAAATTCTGGCAAGTCAAATGTAAAAGTATAATTAGGCAGGACAAAACAATTTGAAGAGTAACTAGCAAAAGATATAAAAACTAACAGTAATTTTTTAAAGTATGGTACATCAGAAGCAGGAAGCCTGCCAAACAGTCAGTGGGGCCACAGGATGATGGAGGTGCTAAAGGAGCACTCAAGGAAGACAAGACTATTGTGGAGAAGGTAAATGAATTCTTCGCATTAGTCTTCACTGCAGAGGATGTGAAGCAGATTCCCACACTTGAGCCATTCTTTTTAAGTGACAAATCTGAGCAACTGTTCCAGATTGAGGTGTCACTAGAGGTGGTTTTGGAACAAATTGATAAATTAAACAGCAATAAGTCACCAGGACCAGATGGTATTCACCCACGCATTCTGAAGGAACTCAAATATGAAACTACCAATTGTGGTAAATCAGCCTCTGTATCAGATGAATGGAGTTTAGCTAATGTAATGCTTATTTTTAAAACAGGCGCCAGAGGTAACCCTGGCGTTTACAGGCCAGTAAGCCTAACTTCAGTACCATGCAAATGGGTTGAAACTATAGTAAAGAACAGAATTATCAGACACATGCATGAACACGATATGTTGGGGAAGAGTCAACACAGCTTTTGAAGGGAAATCATGCCTCACCCATCTATTAGAACTCTTTGAGGGTGTCAACAAGCATGTAGACAAGGGTGATTAAATGCTATATTGTACTTGGCCTTTCAGAAAGTGCTTGATAAGGTCCCACACCAAAGGCTCTTAAGCAAAGTAAGCAGTCATGGAATAAGAGGGGAGGTCCTTTCATGAATATATGGCCATCTCATAGAGCTGGAAGTGACCTTGAAAGACCATTGAGTCCAGCCCAGTCCCCCGCCTTCACTAGCAGGACCAAGTACTGTCCCTGACAGTTTGTTGTTGTTGTTGCCGCCACCCTAGATCCCTAAATGGCCCCCTCTAGGATTGAACTCACAACCCTGGGTTTAGCAGGCCAATGCTCAAACCACTGAGCTATCCCTTCCCTCCATTAAAGATAGGGAACAAAGGGTAGAAATAAATGGTCTGTTTTCACAGTGGAGGGATGTAAATAATGGCATCTCCCAATGATCTGTTTTGGAACCTGCACTGTTTAACATGTTCATAAATTATCTGGAAAAGGGAGAGAATAGTGAGGTGACAGTTTGCAGATGATACAAAATTACTCAAGGTAGTTAAGTCCAAAGCTGACTGTGAAGATTTACAAAGGGATCTCACAAAATTGGATGACTGGGCAACAAAATGGCTGTTGAAATTCAATATTGATAAGTGCAAAGTAATGCACATTGGAAAACATAATCCCAACTATACCTACAAACTGATGGGGTCTAAATTAGCTGTTACCACTTAAGAAAGAGATTTTTGGGTCACCTCTGAAAACATCTCAATGTGCATTAGTAGTCAAAAATGATAATAGACTCATTAGGAAAGGGATAAACAATAAGATAGAAAATATCATATTGCAACTATATAAATCCATGGCATTCCCACACCTTGAATACTTCATGCAATTCTAGTCACCTCATCTGAAAAAAGATATATTGGAATTGGAAAAAGTACAGAGAAGGGCAACAAAAATTATTAGGGGTATGGAACAGCTTCCATACAAGGAGAGATGAAAAAGACTGGGACTGTTCAGTTTTGAAAAGATACAGCTAAGAGGGGGGATGAGATAGAGGTCTATAAAATCACGAGTCATGTGGAAAAATGAATAGGGAGGTGTTATTTACCCATTTATATAACACAAGAACTAGGGTAACCCAATGAAATTAGTAGGCAGAAGTTTAAAACATACACAAGGAAGTTATTTTTCACACAACACACAGTCCAGTTGTTGAAGTCTTTGCTAGGGGGTGTTGTGAAAAGTGTAACTGGGTTCAAAAGAGAATTAGATAAGTTCCTGGAGGATATGTCCATCAATGGCTATTAGACAAGATGATCAGGAATACAACCCCATCCAGTGGGTTTCTCTAAACATCTTACTGCCAGAAGCTGGGACTGGACCACAGAGGATGGATCACTCTATAATTGACTTGTTCTGTTCATTCCCTCTGAAACATATAGCACTGGCCACTGTCAGAAGACAGACTAGTGGGTTAGATGGACCATTGGTCTGTCCTGGTATGGCCATTCTTATTTTTTTGGATGAAGAATGTGTAGCTCTCCTTAAACAATACAGAAAGCTGGTGATCCAGAAATAGTGAACCAACTCTTAGAGAGCCTGAATGTAGCCCAGAGAGAATGCTGGGGAATAAAGCAACCTCGGAAATGGATCTAGCAGGAAAGCATGGACACTCATCAGGAAATCTGGTGCAGCACAAAACTCAGCAGATACATGGCAACAGAAGGTCTCTCCAAACAGTGTCACTATATACTTGACCAACATTATTAAAGCAGATAGGTAAAATTTTCAAGGTGTTGATCAAAAAAGAATGGAGTCAATACAAGTAATCTCCACAGCTCAATCTAAATGAAAACTTCCAATGATTCTCTAGGGAAGAAAAGAGAAAAGGCACCGAAATTAATGAAAACAGGTAAGGCCTGTGGCTTTGACAATATATTACCAGAAGTACATCATCAACTTGGGAAGAAAACCCAATACTGGGGTCTATGAACATGTCCCATATCATACAGGAGAACATGTTACCAAAGATATGCTGGACTGCTAAGATGACATCTTTATCAAAATCAGGTAAAGACCACTGTTTAATAGCCAGCTATTACCCAATATCATTCCTGAGTTGTAGCTACAAACTCCTGGAGTGGATGATTCTGCAAAGAATTACACCCATGACAGAACATTTGAGTGATGATTAGGCACGTTTCTGACCAAATCAAATCACCTGTGACCAAGTGTTAGCACTTACTATGTATATTGAGAAAGGAGGAAGAAAACTGGAGCTGTCTTTTTCGACTTTACAACAGCCTATGGTACCATCGGACACACTGGCTTGCTGTATAAGATAAGAATTCTTCTTAGGGGGGGTTGTCATGGCAACTGAGCTGATGATCAGAGGCAGATATTTTCAGGTGGTTCTGGACCTCAAAACCAGCACCTGGAGATTCCAGAAGAATGGATTCCTGCAAAACTCAGTGCTGTCAATTTTATTTAATGTATTTGCCAATGACCTACCAAACACCATCTCCAGGCAGCTCATATACGCCAATGATATCTGCTTGGCCTTAAGGGACCATGGCTTCCATAAAAACTGAAGAGAACTGAACAGTGATACAACTACTATAGGTGGCTAT
Source organism: Malaclemys terrapin pileata (assembly GCF_027887155.1). NCBI lineage: Eukaryota > Metazoa > Chordata > Testudines > Emydidae > Malaclemys > Malaclemys terrapin. The sequence goes on along the minus strand of NC_071510.1, from coordinate 97,434,453 downwards.
TACAGGAAACGGAGACTGAAACCAAGTACATCAAAGACTATGTGAACATGCTCCCACATTCTCAAAGCCAACTTGGGCTTAACATCTTTTTGGATGGGCCAGCACTTGGCACATGATTCAAAGACAGTCTATAGAGAGGTCACCCTCAATTGCAGATTATATGTAGGTTTAAGGACTAGAACTGAGGCTAGGTCTATACTACCCGCCTGAATCGGCGGGTAGAAATCGACCTCTCGGGGATCGATTTATCGCGTCCCGTCGGGACGCGACAATCGATCCCCGAATCGGCGCTCTAACTCCACCAGCGGAGGTGGTAGTAAGCGCCGCCGACAAAAAGCCCCAGAAGTCGATTTTGCCGCCGTCCTCACAACGGGGTAAGTCAGCTGCAATACGTCGAATTCAGCTACGCTATTCATGTAGCTGAATTTGCGTATCTTAAATCGACTCCCCCCGGTAGTGTAGATGTACCCTGAATGAATTATTGTTTAGTTCACTGGCAGTTCTAAAAAATTGGAAAAAAATTAGTTTGAAAGTGAAATGAAAGCCTCCGCCACTACCAGGAATTCCTACATCATAATCAGGCCAAATGAACTACTACCTGGTTTTGTACATTCACGCCACCTCTAGAACCAGCTTAATAGGTTCAGCTGTGGTGTGGTTTGCTGCACCAAGATTGACCATGCTGAGGCATCCAGGACTGTGCATCTGTAGTGCTGTGGCGGATGCTGCACACATGCTGGATGGCGGTTCTTTTGTTGTTGGGCTCCCCAGAGGTCTTCCCAAGCTGAATACTGCTGATTCATAGGCCATTGGTTGGCTTAAGACCATTTAGCTGGGGTTTTTGTTGTTTTTTAAACCTGGCTTTCCTTATATTGTCCATATATAGTAGAGCTGGGCAAAATTTTTCAGATAAATAGTTTATTTGCTAAAAAAATGCAATTTCAGGATGACTGGAACCATTCAAGAATTTAACATAAAATCACCAAACAGTTTCAGACAAAAATATTTTGCGCTAGAGTCACATGAAGACTTAGGCCATGTCTACACTTACCGGGGATTGACACTGCTGCGATTGATGAAGCGCGCGGGTGGGGGTCAATTTAGCAGGTAGACCCGCTAAATCAACTGCAGAGTGCTCTCCAGTCAACTCCGATACTCCACCGGAACGAGATGAGTAAGGTAAGTGGACATTAGAGCATCTCCTGTCAACGCAGCGCGGTGTAGACACCACAGTAAATCGACCTAAGTTACGCTACTCCAACTACATGAACAGTGTAGACAAGGCCTGCGGCACCATTCACTAAAGAGAAGGAAGTGCCATGTGGAACACAGATTTGAAGCCAGGTCTCTCCGCTCCAGGTGGGTGTCCTAACCACCAGGCTATAGTGTATTCCTGGATGGGTCTCTCCTGTTGAAGCTGTTCCACCACCACTATCACCACCACGTGTTTTGTCAGTCTAGTCCATTTCTTTTGCTTTTATTTCAAAAATGTTAAACGTCTAGAAAGGAAACATTTCATTTTGTGTTATACAAAATGTTTCATTTGATCCTAAATACATTTTTTGTCATTTTTTTTTCAATTTGCTGAACATTCTGAAAAGTTTTACTTTCAAACTAATTTTTTCCAATTTTTTAGAACTGCCAGTGAACCAAAAAATAATTCATTCAGTTCTAGTCCTTAAACCTACATATAATCCTTTAATTTATTTTACAGATACAGCTAGCATCAAACCACTTCTTCTGTGAAATGGTTCTATCATGTGATCAAATTCCTTTAAAATATTCCAAATTATGTCAATACTCACAGCAGATTTCAGCCTAATGCATAAAATGTTGTTTGTTAATATCTGTCATGTTATATCATGCATTTTGCTATCAAAAACCATATATATTCTTGAGGGGATATCTACAGAAATATTTATATTATTGTTGACTTTTGTTTGGAATGGAAATGTTTTCAAAGCTCTGAAATCAGTTTAAATACTGTATGCTTGCATGTGTTTGAATGGCAGTGAATGGATTCAGAAAAAAAAAATGTTTCATCACAGATGTATCTCTGAGTAAAAATGTGTTGGTTGCTAAAATAAATATTAACATATTTTACATAGCCTGGATTATTTTATTCTGGAGTATTGAAGCCAGTCCATTTTAGGTTGTAATCTCATCAGTTTTTCAAGTTAAGCAAGGTCAGGCCAGGTCAGTACATGGATGGGAGAACTCCAATATAATGCACAGAACATTGTTAGCGATTCTGTGAGTGACTCCTGGGGGCACCGTGCTGATGGGAATGTGTCATCTTTCATATATAGCCATTTAAGATCCTAGGACACTTTGGTCAAGAGAAAATGTTAGTTTTTTTCCTGACAAAAATTGAGTTTAGGCAATGAAATTTGATTTCGCTTCCTTAAATTCTCTTACATACTGCCTTTTATCCCAAAGCTCTTTACAAACTTTTCATCACCATAGTGCCTGAATACCAGAGGTGAAAGTAAGCCAGTACGGTCCAGTACGGCGTATCCGCAAGAAAGTGCTGACAATACCGGCCGGGCCACTGATGAGTGGGTGGGGAGGGGAGGGGAAGGGTGCAAAAGGGGCAGCTGCCCTGGGGCTCCGGCAGCAATTTAAAGGGCCCAGGACTCTTGGCTGCCGCTGCCTACACATCAGCAGCCAGAGCCCCAGGCCCTTTAAATCGCAGCTGGAGCCCCGGGCAGTGAGGGCCGGGCAGTGCTGAAGGGCTGGCTGGGAGATTTTGGCCCCAGACCTGCCCCTTCTGCCTGAGGTCACGCGTCCCCCCACTTTGCCCAGGACCCTGCGTACTGGTAAGTCATTTAAGTTACTTTCACCCCTGCTGAATACTGAGTCCTTCATGTTACATTCATTCGGGCTAGAACAAATTTTAGGAGTCTCTTGCTCCAAAATAGCCCCAACAACAAAAACCCAACCTCTGACACATACCAAATGTTTTCACTAGCAAAGTCTATGTGACAGACAGGCACGGATTACACAGTAAAGTACCAATTCAGGAAGGCAATTCAACTTGTGCTTAATTCCCTCTCTATTCAGGGCAGCACTTAAAAACATGCTTAACTTTAGGCCCTTGCTTACATCTTATTCATCTCATTTAAATGAATGGGACTCAAGCCGGTGCCTAAAGTTGAGGGATGCTTTCCTAACCAAAGTTTAAATCAGTTAAATCACAGGGAATAAAAATAAAGAAACAATGTTAAAATAATGCTCTATCAGTTTGAACTGCACTTTGGGTTTGTCCCTATGTTGATCATAGATTAGAATGATCTAGAAAGATTCTGTATAATGTAAAAGGAATGGAAGATCTGGGACAAACCTTGAAGTAGGTCTTGAAAGTTGAGTGAGCACCATTGACTGAGGCTTGGTATATGCTAGGGAAAGTTTCCTTTGTTACTAACACTTCTTCCACTGAAACCAGTGAGAGTCACACTAGGAATCTTACTGTACATGTGCTGCCAACTGCAGGCATTGTTTTCAGCACCATTGGTCAATTCCTTGTATAGGTAAGGATCCAGAGAGGAGTATGAATATGCACAGTTGTAGCTTATTATGTACTTGTCTCAGAGTGTTATATAGCCCTGTCTACACTGCAGAACATGTGGGGTAGGTTGGACCAATATTAAAAATAGGTTCAGCCTATCAAGGGTATACCATATCTCTATCTACTCCAGGTGAAAACATGTTATCCCATTTTAGAAAATCCTTTTCACACTTAATCTTGAAAATGCTTCTTTAAAATGGGATTAACATATTTTTGCCTGATATACAATGACCAAAAAAAGCATATAAATTCCTGGGAGAATTAACCCATTTTTAAACTGGATTCATCTAACACAGAATATTGTAGTGCAGGTAAGGGCCTTAAATATGTGCTCTAGGGAGTGAGACCCAGCCTCTTCCTGGGGGAAAGAGGACATTTTGGGCAAACATAAAGCCTTTTTGTGGTTTATTTTGACCTTTCAGTTGGACAAAGCTGTTATTTCTCTTTTAGGGAGAAGTATTTTTATTTCATTTTGAGTTTATTCTTTGGCTGTGCCAAGATTCCTTGAGACATAATTTAGAACCTTGCTGTGAACTTTCTCCCCCTCCTCACATTTACAGGAGGAGGCTTGGTTCCAGAAGATATTTTGTAATCCAAACTCTACAGGGTAGATCTCTACACAGCATAAGCAATTGATCCTTCACCAGCACGATCACACTCTAAAGTGAATTTTAAAAATATCAATCAATAGTACCAATTTTATTTATTAAGTAGGTATAGCTTGGTAGATTAATAACCAACCTGCCTAGGTAATTCCTGGAAACCACCACACTGTATTCATAGACCATGTTTTGTAAAAGAGACTGCCAGAATTTTAGAGGATGAGCTTTGAAAGGTTTCAGATTAGAACTAGAGAGTATTAGACAATACCAAATCGATTTTTATCCTATCACAATATGCATCCCTCCTAAGAGGGGCAACACTTCTACTTGTGCTGAGCATTCTATATCAACCTTTTTCTCTAATGGATAAGTCTGTTTAGTTAATAATGTCTACATGTCAGACTGAAGAATGCATATTATATTTATATAGGGCCAAATTGTAGCTATCCTTTGCAAGGGTGCTGAGGTTACAAAGAAACTTTATCTCCTTTGTGTCTTATTCCACTAGAGCTGATCTCTGTTGCAGTCCCAGAGCTCTCTTGATACAGGGGCTGCTGCATGTAACAACCTCTAAGGAACAAGTCACACCAAAGAGGATGAGGAGGAGGTGAGGTCATGGTCATTGTCATGGCCCTTCACCGCTAGCAGCGAAGTAGAAACTGGCATATTCCCTCATATACCAACTAGCTCTGGAAGCATAATAGCTCTTGGTGCCCCAGCAAGGACAGTGGGGTTCTGCACTACCCCAAGCTCAGGGCTAAAAGCTGCAATAGAGCCCATAAATATTTCATTGCTATGGGACTAGCTGAGTTGCCTTCTCTGGAAGCACATTGTGGTCTCCCCAAAGCAGTAAAAAACTAATAAATGCTTTTTAAAAAATACTGTCTCTACAAATCCTACATCGCTCTAAAATCTCAGCTCATTTACAGAATACGCGTCACATGAAAAATAACTTTCCTAGCAATATGACAAAGTTGAAAGGCTGAAAGGCTTTTTACTAGTCAGTACCTGAGATCAGAGCTCTGTGCTTCCCATGCAAGAGTTGAGGGCAACACTAACTCTTAAAGTAGCATCAAGAGAGCTACTACCTGCTTTGGTTGGGTAAATTGATACTATGACCTAGCTGTCTTAATGCACATACAATACCTTTCTGATCACATTTAAAACTTATGTATTTATATTTTTTGAGTATAAGTCTAAACGTACATTCTGTTAACTGATCTAAGATCTCAAATAAAATTATTTTAAAAGTATTTTAGATTGCTCACAAACATGTTCAAAGCATTTAAAAAAAGGAAGATTTTAAATTCTCAGATTCCCCATTTCTGAGGCATTTTTTTTTGTTACCATCACCTCCAAACTGTTGTTGAATATAAAATGCAAATGTAAAGGTGGGGAAGTTATTAAAAAGAAGTAATTCCCTAGTATACTAAGACTTACGACTAAATGCTGTTGTGTCTGGCAAAGGGTAAGGAAGAAAGGATGCTAGAAATATGAGGGTTCTGCTACCATAATCCTGCCGGTAGGACAAGACTCTCCATAGTGAGCTGATGAACTGTGCTGCATGGTGTACTTTGCTGCTTCTTTGAGCTTGCTTGTTGACGACTGCAGTCTAGGATCTTGCCAGGTGAACAGCTAGACCAAGGGTCGGCAACCTTTCAGAAGTGGTGTGCCGAGTCTTCATTTATTCACTCTAATTTAAGGTTTGGCGTGCCAGTAATACATTTTAACGTTTTTAGAAGGTCTCTTTCTAGAGGTCTATAACATATAACTAAACTATTGTTGTTTGTAAAGTAAATAAGGTTTTTAAAATGTTTAAGAAGCTTCACTTAAAATTAAATTAAAATGCAGAGACCCCCAGACCAGTGGCCAGGACCCGGGCAGTGTGGGTGCCACTGAAAATCAGCTCACGTGCTGCCTTCGGCACCCGTGCCATAGATTGCCTACCCCTGAGCTAGACACATCCTCTAAAATGCAGACCTGTTGGGGATGTGGTGATTGGGTGAGCATTTAGCTGGTGCACTGCTGCACAGTACGAGAGATTGTCCCCTGCTGCTTGCAGTGGTGGTGATGTCGGAGTGGCTTCCTGTGCCCTCTTTACCACACTGGAGCACAAACAGCACTAGACCAAGATTCAGAAGACAGAATGGCACACGCCAATAAGTGCCACTATTTTATTGCATTGTGGTAATACTGACTAAAAATTATAAGGGCATATTTCCAAAGGGTCATATAGAATTGGTGCAGCTTTGCTGAATGAACGCTGTTATAATCCTTTATTATTGTATTATGGAAGCATTTAGAGGTCCCATCCAACACTGGGGTCCCATTATGCTCGGCCCTGTATAGTAAAAGATAGTTCCTGCCATGAAGAGCTTGCAGTCTAAGTACACACAATGGAAAAAGAGTGGGAGAAAGGAAGTATTATCCCCATTTTAGAGATGAGATACGAAAGACAGAGTGGTCAAGTGATTGCACAATATTACACAGGAAATATGTTGTTGAGCAGAGAATTGAAAACCTGATTTCCTGCATCCCAGCCCAGTGCCTTAGCCATAAGACCAAGCTTCCTCTTAGTGTATAATATACGGCACATGATATATCCATATGGCACTGAAAAAGCTCAGTTCTGGAAATTATCATGAATGTATTATTCAGTAAATATAATGTCAACAACAACAAAAAGAGTATGGTCATATACCACTTTTTGTTTTAAGTTCTGGAGGAGCTAGATAAGTATTTAGAGCATTTGAAAAATCACATATTTGTGTAGCTGAAGTAGGGTACAGATTTGAAAAGCTAGACATTTGGATACTACATGATGGTTGCAGTTATCCTGAGCCCATAATTACATTAGAGACTAACAAATTTATTAGAGCATAAGCTTTCGTGAGCTACAGCCCACTTCTTCGGATGCATAGCCCACTTCTTCACTGTAGCCCACGAAAGCTTATGCTCTAATAAATTTGTTAGTCTCTAAGGTGCCACAAGTACTCCTGTTCTTTTTGCGGATACAGACTAACGCAGCTGCTACTCTGAAACCTGTCATTACATTAATATTCTCACAGCCAGCCAGATTCAGCTGCGACCCTTACTCATGTTCAGTCGAATCTTACTCAACAAACAGAGCCACTGATATTGCAGAGTAAGGCTCTACTCAATCAGAGCAAGAGTGTCAGACTTTGTCCTTGATGAGAGAATGATCTAGAATAGAGCAAATCTATTTTGATTTTGCTGTTTTACACTGATAACATCTGGTTGATAATGTAACATGATTGGGTATATTTCTAAGCAGCACAAACATATGAAAACTATGTGGTTTACCACTTTACTTTAGCTTTCCCGTGTGAAATGTTTACACATGTTAAATGTATGCAATACTTTCTTGTTACTGGACTTTCTGAAAATAGAGGCTTGAAATAAAAGGACATTAATCGCTCCATGAACATGGAATCCTTTCCCTCCCACTTAAACTCTGCTATCCTCCTTTGCACAGGAGATCCTCAGTATCATAGTTGGAGTTTGTGATGATAGTGGCATGATAGAGTTCAAAGCTACTTATTTATCCCATATGCAAAAAAACTAATGGTTGCTCTACCACTACAGAAGAGAAAAGATACAACTGAAAACAGAAATAAAATGCTATTACTACAGCTGAGCTTCTGCATCTGGATCTTTGTTATCTGCAAACATTAGGGCTGGAATACTAGAAAAAGTTTTAGGAGTGCACAACAAGATGCTAAATTCATCAGCGTGTGGCCACAACAACGACCCTTGCGATATACAACTCTCTCCTCACCAAACTCCCACTGAAAATGAAATACGAAAACAAAACAAAACCCAGTAATTCTGAATTTCAGAGGAAAATTCTAAAGTACCCGTTTCTCATCAAAACCCTTCTATTATTTAGCAGTCTTTAATAAAAAAGAGTAATCACAACAACAACAAAAAGGTTGTGTGACATCTTTCCAGCACAGATATTGAATTCTCTCCCATTAGATGACTATCCTCATCTGTCAGACCTTTCCACATCCCATTAATACCATTCAGTCAGCCTAGGTAATACGCTTGTGTCAAACTGTTTTCAGGAGATTTTCTCTTTCATTTATTTTGGCACTGTCTTCTTCCTGGGCTTTTTCTCACTGTTGTCTTTCCAATCTTTCAACTAAGGACAGTTTACTCAGTAGTTCCTACAGTAACGTTATTAAGCTTCCAACATATGGCTTACTTAATACAAGGGGAATTTGAAATGTCTGCTTAATCCAGCAACCACTTGCGTAATTTATTTCTGAGTTATTTCCTGTTTCCTTAGTACAGTAATAAACTGGCTGTTCCCTAGTGGCAAAAATCACATACAGATGTAATTGTGCACGATTTATTATTAAGAATAAAACCCAACCATTATTTTACTAATATGCAAATATTACACTGCATCTTACTTCACTGTCTACTATTTAAATTTTTATTTGGTTTAGAATTGACTATTAATTCTACTTCACATCTAAGCCATGCTTTCCAACATAAATGTCAATGGTAAGATTTAGTTTCAAATACTATTGAGGGGAGAAAATCTTAGATAGATCTATATACTTAAACACTAACTTTTCAATGCCAAAAAGAGATTTTTTTTCTATGTATTAAAAGTCAAGTAGAACTTCATGATATGGCTGTGACTGCCTTGACCATTCAGAACTTCATAGTGAATAAAACCCAGACACTCCTGATCCAAAAGAACAGCCCCCTACCACTTGGAGTTGAATCTTTATGTTCTTGAGAAGTGTAGAGACTATGACAGGCACACAAATTATTGTGATTCAATCTGATAGAAGGCAATGGTAAATGTGCACCAATGGAAAACAATCTGTGCCCCTCAAGGCTCTAAACAGCGGCCCTTGAAGGTGACTGTTAAGAACAGAAATGTGTATTTAGTTACAAAATGAAAATATATTCCCTGAGTCTTGCCATACAATCTTTGAATCAGGCCTGTTGCTATAAGGTTGCTGCACAGGGTACTGCCTCCCAGGGCTTTCCCTACAGCCCCAGTATGAGCCAGGTTGCAAATGCTCCCCAACTAGCCACCTGTTATGGAACAGCCCTATGGCATTTTGTATATAAATGGATATTTTGGAAATCAAACAGGCTTCATGGACCGGTTTCTGTGTAAAATGTTATGATGAAGGATATCTACATTTAAAAGTATCCTCACAGCTGGAGAGGTGATGATGCATTAATGTTCATAATTGTGGGAAGATGAGTAGAGTATGAGGAAGTGGGGAAGTGCTCTGGTTCTGGGCATTAGGGGCACATAACAACCTAGATCTATACACAGACTGTTTTTTATTTTTGTGTATTTCAGTTGAAGAGTTACAAGCTTCATAGAAATGAGAAAAATTACACCAACACCACCCGTCCTACTTTTCTTGCTGATTCTCCTCACCACAAAAGAAACCACTCTTTGCTCTTTCAGCTTATTTTGTCATTCTCATTGCTACAGTAGATGCTTTGTGGAGTTACACATACTCCTCAAAGCACAGTGACAGTAAATGAGACAACCAAGATCACAAGGGGAGAGGAAGAACGCAAAGTTTGTCGTCATCATGTCCTGCTTTTCAATGAAATGAATAGTTTTGGTGAGGTGATTCACAGAACTATAGATCATAAAGCCAGAAAGGACTGGTGTGATCATCTAGTCTGACCTTCTATGTGACACAGGCTATAAGACTTTCCTATTTGAACTAGAGAATAGCTTTCAGAGAAACATCTAATCATGATTTTAAAATTTCCAATGATGAAGAATCCATGACAACCTTTTTTCCAAGGGTTAATTACCCTCACTGTTAAAAATATGTACCATATTTCTAATATGAAATTGTCTAGCTTCAACTTCCATCCATTGGATTGTGTTATACCTTTTTCTGCTAGAATCAAAAGCATCCTGTTATGAAATTTCTGTTCTCCATGTAGGTACTTCTAGACCAGTGTGGTCAACCTGTGGCCCATGGGCCGCAGGTTGCCCACTACTGGTCTGGACTATGATCAAATTACCACTTAATCTTCTCTCTGTTATATTTAACAGATTGCGAGCCTTGAGTCTTTCACTATGAAGCATGTTTTTCAATTCTTTAATCATTGTCATGGCATTTCTCTAAACCCTCCCCAACTTATCAGCATCCTTTATGAATTGTGGATAGCAGAACTGGACACAGTATTCCAGTAGTGGTTGCAGCAATGCCAAATACAGAAGTAATATAAACCTCCTTACTTCTACTTGATATTCACCTGTTTATACATCCAAGGATTGCATAAGCCCTTTTGGCCACAGTGTTGCACTGGGAGTTCATGTTTGCAGTTGTTTATCCACCGTGACCCCAAGTCTTTTTCAACGTCATACCTTCCCAAAGGTTCCCCCTCCTGCATAGGCTACATTCTTTGTTCCTAGATGTACGACTTCACATTTGGCCATTTTAAAAACTCATATTGTTTGCTTTTTGTAAAAACAGCTCAAAGATGATTTCCCATGTACAATTACATTTTGAGACCTTGTCAATTAGTCATTTTTAATCCATTTTATGTATTCCATGTCCATTTGTATGATTCTAATCTCTTAATCAAAATGTCATGCAGTACCAAGTCAAATACCTTACAGAAGTCTAAGTATAATATATCAACCAAACTTGTAATCTCCTCAGAAAATAATATCAAGTTCTTTTGACAAGATCTATTTTCCATAAACCTATGTTGATTGGCATTAACCATGTTACCCTCCATTAATTCTTTATTAATTCAGTGTTTTACCAGCTGTATCCATTGTTTTACCTGGGATCGATATCAGGAAAGAAAGATGATAAAGAAGATTTTACAGAAAGCAAGCCAAAGAAAGTGGCAGGAGACAGCTAAAATGCCATCCTAATTTGGGTTTAAAGATGATAAAGTACATCTATACTAGGTCTTAAGTGGTATTTCAAATTAGGTTAGCTATGCTGAGGTAGCTAATTTGATTAAAAAAGACACCCTTTTCCCTAGTCTAGACAAACCCTAATTATCTCTCTCATGATTTTTGTAAAGGAAAATTATTACACATCTTCAGTTTTTGCACAAAATGTGCAAGTATGTTTTTAAAAATCTATTGCAATACTACTAAAAATAAAATTAAACTTAGATGATGCTTGAGTGTAGTGGACAGAGAAGTGTCTTGAACTCCCATCCAACCACCTCACACCCCACCTCACATTCATTCTGAAACACCCTCCATTACCAAAAATTAAACAAGAACAAAAAATGTTAATAAATAAATAATCAAGGTCAAGTGTCTATTGATCTCACTTTTAAATACAAGTTGTTGTTTTTTTAAATTAGAGAGATGTCTTCTCCCCCTCCCCCAAAGGGAGGACAAATCCCAGAGTGGGGGATCTATGATAAAATCTCAGGCTTTTCAACATGGTTGTTGTCAAGTTAGGCAGGTATTAAATTATGACTGCACTTCTTGTGGAAGTTAATTATAAAAGTCCTCAAATTTGATTAAACTGTCAGCTGTCAGGTATGGGTGATGAAGCACTGGGATAAAAAATACTGTGGACATGCATCCTATTAGAAAACTTATTAACTAACATTTTTAAATAACATGATATTAAACATAACTTAGCACCTAGTCTAGACAGAGACAATTCATGTTTAAAAATGTGTGCGCTTATCAAGGTTAGCCCTAGAGTCCTCATATTTCCAGTGTAGGAAAAGCCTGAGTTGCTCTAACATTTTCTTTATCTCAGTGTAATCAAAGGCCAGGGCTGTTTGTTTTGTATCCAGATTTTAGTAAAAACAACAAGGAGTCTGGTGGCACCTTAAAGAACTGATCTCACTTCCCAGTGTCTGAGAAAGGGTGGTTTTTTTGAGACAACGTGAAGGAAAAAATGCTTCTTTCTGAAGATAATAAAGATAAGAGATAAAAACAACAAGGAGTCTGGTGGCACCTTAAAGACTAACAGATTTATTTGGGCATAAGCTTTCGTGGATAAAAACCAAGAAGTTTTTACCCATGAAAGCTTATGCCCAAATAAATCTGTTAGTCTTTAAGGTGCCACCAGACTCCTTGTTTTTGTAGATACAGACTAACACGGCTACCCTCGATACAGATTTTAGTGACTTCTTCACCTGCAGTATAATCAACAACTTAAACAGCTTGTCCAAAACTGCACCACTTCTCCTTTCCCCCCGTCTATCACACCTCAGCTAATCACCAGTCAGTCAACCAATACACCTTTGTGACAGTGTACCCCATGAGGCTTTATGGGGGGGGTGCTTATAAATGTATGTATGACATAACTGGAATATGTTTTGTGCTGCCTGTGCCATGTAACATGTCTCTGTAAAGGTTATGGTCTACTATATCTATTCATCCTATCTGTGCACATATATCATTTTCTACTTGAGGTTAAGAATATGGACTGTATACTTGCTTGGTTTCTAAGTAAGCATTTGTGAGGCATTTGATCAGTTTCTTCAGGAAGGAATTTGCAAGGTTAAGTACCTGATTAGGAAGCACTTGGGGAACAATGCATCGTGGAATGCTCCAATTCACATAAGAAGTCTTCCTGGAGACATACGAGATACCATGTGGACAATGGCTTCGACCTATAAAGATTGAGTCATGCAGGGACATGTGACTTGCCCAGGTGACTCCAAAACTCCATCTTGGAGCTGGACTTTGTATAGGAGGGAGGAGGGGGGTCTCCACCCACAAGAGAAAGTCTATTTAAACCTGTGGGAGACCCCTCCATTTTGTCTTCAGATGGCTAAAGAAGGAGCCTCTCCACACCCCCACACCCCCCAGGATACTTGAAGTAAACTGGAACAAAGGACAGTAACTACAGGGGGTGTGAGTGACTGCTGGACCTAGGCTAAAAGGAGATTAGCCTGTAAAAGGGAGCATTCTGGAACTGGTGAGGAACTTATTTGTATTTAGTTTGATTAGACATAAATTTGCGCATTTTATTTTATTTTGCTTGGTGACTTACTTTGTTCTGTCTGTTACTACTTGGAACCACTTAAATCCTACTTTCTGTATTTAATAAAATCACTTTCTACTTAGCAATTCACTCAGAGCATGTATTAATACCGGGGGGGAGCAAACAACTGTGCATATCTCTCTATCAGTGTTATAGAGGGCGAACAATTTGTGTTTAATCTGCATAAGCTTTATACAGGGTAAAACGGATTCATTTGGGTTTAGACCCCATTGGGAGTTGGGCATCTGAGTGCTAAAGACAAGCACACTTCTGTGAGCTGTTTTCAGGTAAACTTGCAGCTTTGGGACAAGTGATTCAGACCCTGGGTCTGTGTCTGGAGCCAGACGGGAGTGTCTGACTCAGCAAGACAAGGTGCTGGAGTCCTGAGCTGGCAGGGAAAACAGAAGAGGGGAAGTCTTGGTACATCGGGTGGCAGCTGCCAAAGGGGATTCTGTGATTCAACCCGTCACAACCTTAACCTCACAAAAATCACACCCTCAACTACCTCAGTCTGCCACCAATTCCCATTCAAATAGATGAGCTTTGTAGCATGGCTGGAAGTTCAACAGATCCAAGTGGGGGAGAACACTGAAAAGGGTTGTGTCTTCATGGAGAATGCTCTCCCAGCTACTCCTCATTTTACACTAAGAAGGGGTATAAGTTGTCAATTTACATATTATTTTTCTGATTAAAATAAGATAAAATGTAATAGATGTCTTTTCCCCCTCCATATGACGAATAGGAACCCAGGGGTGGTCTACAGATAGGAAAACCTCAGGCTTTTCAATTTCCCATTGTAAGCAGCTACTATATGACTGTAATACATGGCAGCCCTGCACAGACCAACACAGAGGCATGGCTGTTTATAGCAAACAGGGTCACCACTTACACAGATCAAGTAACTATAAACCATGCATGGAGTCGTGAAAGGGCTACGGCTGCTATTCCAACCCAGGACCTAGACTAGTGGCTGTGGAGATGCAGCAGAAAAGATGGTTACTTACCTCTCATAACTGTTGTTCTTCGAGATGTGTTGTTCGCGTCCATTCCAATTAAGTGTGCGCACGTCACATGCACGGACGTTGGGAACTTTTACTTTAGCAGCTCCCATCGGGACGGCAGAGGAGCCCCCTAGAGTGGCGCCCTTATGGTACTGTATATAGTACCCTGCCGGCCCGACCCCCCCTTCAGTTCCTTCTTGCCATTGACTCCGACAGAGGGGAAGGGGGGCGGGTATTGTAATGGACAACACATCTTCAAGAACAACAGTTACGAGAGGTAAGTAACCGCCTTTTCTTCTTCGAGTGCCTGTTCACGTCCATTCCAATTAGGTGACTTCCAAGCTGACCATTGGAGGTGGGCAGGAGTCAAGGAATGATTGATTGGAGGACAGCCCTGCCAACCGCCTGTTCTTTGACGGCATAGTGGGCTGTGAAGGTATGCACTGAAGACCAGGTAGCTGCTTTGCAGCTTTCGTGGATGGGTACCTGCGCCAGAAAGGCTGTCAAAGACGCTTGAGCTCTCATCGAATGGGCTGTGATTGCTGGAGCTGGGACCTTAGCCAACTCATAGCATGTGCGAATGCAGTCTGTGATCCAAGACGATATGCGCTGTGCAGATACTGGAAGGCCCTTCATTCTATTGGCTATGGCCACAAACAGTTGTGTTGATTTACAAAAAAGCCTCTTGCGCTCTATGCAGTGCCCGGGTTGGTCGGCTCGTCTTGGTGCCTGTGATTTACGGTGCCTGGGATCTAGAGCCTGGTGCCGAATCACGCACCAATGCCGGGGCACTTCTCACTGAGAAGAGCGGGCCCGGTACCGGGTGGTCTGGGGCTGTTGGTTGCAACGCGGCCTCCATGAGCAGCTGCTTAAGACAAAAGTCTCTTTCTTTCTTAGTGTGTGGCTTAAAGACCTTGCAGATTGTGCAGCGCTCAGCCTGATGTGCCTTCCCCCAGATACCTAAGGCAGGAGTATTGGGGATCGCTGTTGGGCACAGACTTGCGGCAGATAGTGCAAGCTTTAAACCCCTGGACTTGCAGCATGCCCCACAACCTAACGCTGGTGCCTGCAACTAATTCCCCATCACCTCTAACTAAAACTGTATCTAACTAACTTATAAACTACCTAAGAACAACTGTCTAACTAGTAAAAACTGAATTGCTAAGGGATCACTCGCAAGCGAGAAAGCACGTTCCAATGACGTCACAGACAGTAAGAAGGAACTGAAGGGGGGTCGGGCCAGCAGGATACTATATACAACGCCATAAGGGCGCCACTCCTCAGGGGCTCCTCTGCTATCCCGACAAGAGCTGCTAAGAGAAAAGTTTCCGACGTCCGTGCACGCAACGCACGCACACCTAATTGGAATGGACATGAACAAGCACACTTGAAGAACTGCTGTGTCCTGTCTGTGGAAAGGGGGTGGAGTCTGTCCTCCCAACTCACTTCTAATTCCCTGCACAAAGCCCATTTCCTCTGTGCAGGGAAACATGAGTGAATTTAATTCAGAATGTAAACTTATAGTGCCCAATGTCTCGTAAAACAATTAAATGTGCAGCGTGTGAATGAACTGACTCAATTCTGTCTATTGAATTAACCAAAGGTCTTCATCCAGACACCAATCAGTGGTATAATGCTGAGAACTAAAATTAAAATTAGGTTAAAAGAAATTTCAATTGTTTTGACCCCACTACAGTAAATGTGTTTTGGAGCAAGCATTGCATACACTAAATTGTAGGGGACAAATGGATAGACCATGCACTTTGGATAAAGAAGGGATGAAAGACTACTTTTAAAATGTACATCAGAAGTGGATACTATGAACACAGAAACTAAAATGTGACATTTCAATCCCAAACAAGTACAACAGAGATTCTCCCTCTTACTAAGGATCAGAAAGATAGAAATGAGATAACTCTCCATTTAACCACCAAGACCTACCCAGGTCCTTTGATAACTATTTGAAGAAAAAGACAGACTAACCCATATGCATATTGTTGTTTCCAAATCTTTTGTATTTATGAAAAATAAAAATGTTCCTTTAAAAAGCAATGCCCAGGCCTCTTTATATAAACTATATACTGTTAGGGTGGAGGTTGGGTGAAACTCCACAGAAGCTGGTCAGCCTGATAGCCTCCCTTTATTCAGGATAAATGAAGAAGCAATTAAACTCCATTTTGGAGTAAGATAGCTGACAAAATAGGAGCAACCACCCAATATAAAGGTGACAGGCAAGGTTGGTCAGAAGCTGCACTCTGTGGGCAGAGCAGTTTCACTGAATGCAAACACAAGACCCTGTCTAAAGAATTGTCTAAGGGCATATGTCTGCAGCAAGAAGCAGCCAGAGAAGCAGGGCCGGCTCCAGGGTTTTGGCCGCCCCAAGCAGCCAAACAAGAAAAAGCCGTGATCGCGATCTGCGGCGGCAATTCGGGGGACGGTCCTTCGCTCCGAGCAGGAGTGAGGGACCGTCCACCGAATTGCCGCCGAACAGCTGGACGAGCCGCCCCGCTCTGGAGTGGCTGCCCCAAGCACCTGCTTGGTAAGCTGGTGCCTGGAGCCGGCCCTGCAGAGAAGGTAGCAGGGAAGTCAAGGAGATAGCAAGAGAAGCACGGTTGTGAGAGAAAGCCAGGAGGGAGAGCTTTTTGAATAGAGTGCTGGCTGAAAAGAGGTTTGGAACTGTAAGCAAAGAAATTAACTCCTGTGGTTTGATTCCTACTCTGTTCAGGGAAACAGGACTTCATGTACATTCTTTGTAAATAAACAGGGTTGCATCAAAGAAATACTTAACTCCATCATCAATTTCCTAATAGAAACAACCCACAAGACCCAGCATATTGGCTTATTGCTCAGGTCAAAAGGGATAACAATAAAATATATTATAGTTTAAGCAGTCTTTGCATTCGTATACATATCCTGCTGGTGCCCTCATCTTTCTGGTTCAGTTTAAATAAAAAGTCCCAATATTGGCTAAATATAGGCCTGATACAAAAAGAAAATCTCCCATTGATTTCAATAGGTTTTCTGTCAGGCCCTAGGCTTGTAGCTTTTGAAATATTCCAAGTCATAGTGCTACAATCATGATCTATCTGCCACTACAGCCGTTAAACCCCAAGGGAGTTCCTATCAGCATTTCAATAAAGTTAAGAACACTGTGGTTTGTTGATTTTTTTGTTTTAAAAAACCAGACAGGTCCAGGGCTGGCAAAATAAAGCTCAGCATCTTTTCAATGGCCATCTAAAGAGCAATACAGGAAAAAACCCTAGACTCCTAGCATAGCACCCAATACATTCAACAGAACCCACATATATTACACCCAGTGTTAGCACATCAGTTCAAAATAGGATTTCTTATGTAATAGTTAATTAGGAGGGCCCTAGAAAGAGAATAGAGTTTAATATTTTCTAGATTAAGACAGATCTTTTAGATTCTAAGCGCGACAGCATTATCGCTACTCCATCCAAATATACCTTTGTAAGGAGGTAGAATACGTCATGTAGACCAGGTCATTAGGCTTTTAATCCTACTTCCACCTCAGCCATCTGTTGCCTACTTTCATTTCTGCCTGCAAAGCCTGCATATAAGTACCTTACATAACTCCAAAAAAC
Organism: Malaclemys terrapin pileata; assembly: GCF_027887155.1. Taxonomy (NCBI): domain Eukaryota; kingdom Metazoa; phylum Chordata; order Testudines; family Emydidae; genus Malaclemys; species Malaclemys terrapin. The sequence continues at coordinate 97,416,675 of NC_071510.1, read as the reverse complement.
AGAGCAGGTACTCAGGCCATAAATAAAGACCTGCATTACTTAACTAGTAAGACATACATAATGAATCTTACAATTCTATACAGTACAAAGGATTGTTGTTTCAGCTCCAGTTCTTTTTCATACCATTCTTATTTTATATGTGGATACTGAATTTGGATTAGTAAAAACACCTAAATCTCACTTTAACCTGTCTGGTCATTCAGTGACAGACCTGTGGGTGGCTATATTACAACAGAAAAACTTCAAAAACAGACTCCAAAGAGAGACTGCAGAGCTAGAATTGATATGCAAACTAGACACAATCAACTCCAGTTTGAATAAGGACTGGGAATGGCTGAGCCATTACAAACGTTGACTCTATCTCCCCTTGTAAGTACTCTCACACTTCTTATCACACTGTCTGTACTCGGCTAGCTTGATTATCACTTCAAAAGTTTTTTTTCTCTTAATTAATTGGCCTCTCAGAGTTGGTAAGACAACTCCCACCTGTTTATGCTCTCTGTATGTGTGTATATATATCTCCTCATTATATGTTCCATTCTATATGCATCCGAAGAAGTGGGCTGTAGTCCACGAAAGCTTATGCTCTAATAAATTTGTTAGTCTCTAAGGTGCCACAAGTACTCCTGTTCTTCTTTTTGCGGATACAGACTAACACGGCTGTTACTCTAAATCTCAACATTAACTTTAGAAAAGTGGCAAATTTTCCTTCTATATAATTCTAGAATCACTGTTCAATGTGATTTATTTTTGAAGGAGATCATAAAGAACACTTATTTCCTGAAAAATATGTCTCCCTTCCTTGAGAGCTTTTCCTGTTTTCTGTCTGCTGTTTCTAATTGGCCCTTAAGCTTCAGAAATCAGTGACACCTGCTGGCAGCAACCAGCTATCCTGGTTCTAAGTAACAGCAACAAAAAAGAAACACCAACTCATGAGAAGAGAGAAGTATTTATGCATTGTACACTGTGCTGTTAGCCTACACTGGGGCCTATTTAAATAATAAATTTCATTTTCACTTGAAAAGTGGGGGTGGGAAACATGTTTATGAGGTTAGGTGATATACACATTGGGCACAATCAGGTTACTGCTAATGAAGTTCAAAAAATGTATTGAAGACATAAAGGCCAGTAAATAAAATCATACAGACAGTAACTGAATACACACACATGAGAGAGGTAGGATAAATAGTTAAGTAATTAATGGGACTCTGTAACTTGTAAAGCAGGGTGTCAAGTAATTCACTGTAAATCAAAATTAGTACCATATTAGCCAAGGATAGAAGTTCAAAATGAATGTTTTCTTGTGTCTTGGAGGCAGAAATTGAGTTGGACACAATTAACAATGTAGCTTGTTTATTCTTCTTCTTTTCAACAGTGACAACAAAACAGTGAGGGCTTACACTAACGTGCACTATGGATGTCTTCCAAATATCACAATATCAGGACTTAATCAAGGTGAATAGCACATACACTAATATACAACCTCTCATCTGCTATTTCTTTCAATTTGTTTATATTTCTACTCCCCCAATAGACTAAAACCCACTGTACACATCATCAGGTGTTATTTTTGTCTTTTACATTTGAGAAAACAACTACAATTTATGTGAATGTATTTCACAGAGATCGATTAAGGGGGAGATTTTCAAAAGCACCTACAGGATTTAGAAGCAAAAATCTCATTGACTTTCAATAAGACTTGTGCTCCTAAATACCTACAGCAGCACTTTTGAAAATATCCACTTAAAAGCCCTAAACTGTTGTAGTAGATTGAACTGGACTACCTTTTGTGTTTACCATTGATCTTTATTGTATGTCAAATCCTTCTAATTATCTTTTCAACTACTGGTCCTGTGTACTGTCTTCCATGCTGCCTATCTGCAGATACATGCTAAATTTAGACTCCACTAGGAGGAAAATTTCTCAAAGATTAGATATAATTTCCTGCATGTTAAAAGACTTAAAGACATTTCAAAAAGAAAGGTAACCTGCTCTCTGTAACTGGAGTTAACTGAGATATGTGGTCCCTATTGTATTCCACGGTGGATATGTATGCATTCCATGCACTGGAGACTGGAAGATTTTTGGTAGCAGTGTCCATTGGTCCACACCTGCACTCCTCTTCTTCTCATGCTCTGATCTGAGGATATAAGGTATGGAGCAGATAACCGCCTCTCTAGTTCCTCCTTTACTGCATTTTAAGACTTCATAATCCAAAGCAGAAGGGAAGGAGTAGTGGGTAGTGGAATACAGATATGGACCACACCTCTCAAAGAACTTCTGTTATGGAAGGTAGGTGACTTTTCTTCTTCAAGTGCTGGTCCCCATATGTATTCCTGATTAACAGTACTCAAGACAAAGGAGGGTGCGAGGATCTCTGTAGTACCAATGACTGTAAGACTCCTGACCTAAATGATGTATCAGCGGAGGAAGCTTGTACCAGGACATAGTGTCTTGGGAAGATAAGAATAGAACTTCATGTGGCAGCTTTACATATGTCAAGGAATGGTACTTCCTGAAGCAAAGCTACCACAGTGGCCTGTGCCATGGTGGTGTGGACCTTCATTACATAAGGTGGAGGATCATCTGATAACTGGTAACAGAGCAAGATACAGCCTGAAACCCACTTTGATAGCCTCAGTGAAGATATTGATTGCACTTTCATGTGTTCTGTTAGGGCCATAGCAGTCTAGATGATCCATCACCGTGGAATAGATGATCTTCTAGAGCGTTTTGATCTCTGACGATAGAACACCTATGCCTGATGTATGTCCAGGGAATGGAGTTTCTAGTCCTCAGTGATGGTATGAAACTTAGCGGAAAAACACAGGTGTATAGTATGATTCAAGTGATGTCATTACCTCCCAAGAAGACTTTCCCATCAGAAGCCAAACATTTAGGCAGGGAAAGACGATCAAACCGTGCACCAGAAGTGTGCGGTTGCTACTGAAAGTATTTTAATAAATACTCTGGGCACTGTTGCCAGTCCAAAGGGAAGCACCCTGTATTGATAATGGTTCACACCTATCATGAACTTCAGGAACCACCTGTGGATGGGAGGATGTCTATGTGGAAATAGGCATCCTTCATGTTGAGAGCTGTAAACCATTCATTTCTATTTAGGGATGGGATTATCAGGGCCAGGGTGACCATCCTGAATCTTAGTCTTCAGATAAAGACATTGAGGTGCTGGAGATCTAATACGGCTCTCAATTCTCCATTCTTCTTGGGGATTAGGAAATATTTGTAATAAAATCCCTTTCACCAATGCTGAGGTAGTACTGGTTCTATGGCTCCACATACAAGTAGGGGGTCTATTTCCTATACAGTACTTCCTGAAAAGGGATGGGGAAGGAGGTTTTGGAGGGAGAGGGGAGAGAACTTCTATGGTATACCTATACAGAATTGGAGGCTGGTACATTTCTCCTTAGGAGGTCAAGTGTTTGGCTTGCTTGTCTGAAGGGGTGGATCTGACATGTTGTTGTCTATTCCTCTCTGTAACCGCTTGAACAACCAGAAAATTGGAGGCAGGATGAATGAAAAAATCTGTTCCCTGTGGAGGAACAAAGTATTTTTGTCTGTCCTCTTAGGAGTAGATGAACATGTCATTGGGACATGCCACACCACTTTGGTTGGCTCTCCAATAGCCTGGCTACAGAGAGTGCTACCCTTATAGGTCCCATCCTCTCCAAAATATTCAGATGTTTGTGGGATGACTCTTGGACTTTCTTCAAGGGGAACTTGAAGGCATCAGTAGCCCCTTTGAAACAACTCCTGAAACTGCTTGTGATCATCTAATGAAGACAGTGACGCTGGAGCAACTCTCTCACTGGGAGAGGAAGACAATATACCAGAAGATGCTGCTGGATCTGGCTTTTTTTTTTTTTTGTCTTCCCCCAGGAGCTCCCAGGGAAGTTCAGTCTGATCTCTTGGAGGAAAGGGATGATGAGATTATCAGTGGTATCGAATGGATTTGGGATAATGCACGTATGGGTCTCATATTTCCCAGTAGGGCCAGCTAGAGGGATCCATCATGAGTTGGGGTGGACACCAAGGCAACGCGTATCGCCCGTCCTGAGGATGGGGCTATCCCATTTTATGCAGTTGTGATAGGCCCAAAAGATTCTGGAGCCTGTATCTGGACTCATGTTCCTTGAAGGTGGTAATAAGGGTCCTTATCCCATATCAGACTCACCTGAGGAAGAAAATGAGGGCTTCATCTCCAAGGCGGTGCTGTTGGAGACGCCGATGAGAAATGACCCCAATTGGTAGAGGGAAGAGAACAGTCTCTTCGTTAATGTTAGTGAATCAATGGTGTCAGAATCTCCCTTGTAAGAACTGGTTCACGTAAGAGGGAAGATTCCATATCTGGCAGGATGATGATGTCTTCCAAAGTGGTGTATTTGTCACCATGACCACTTCTGTCTCTGTGAACTGCCATTGTTAGCTCAGAGGAGTGTCAATGCTGATGATGTATGGGGTAGTCATCTGCACATTGGTGTCGGAGACTGTACTAGCTGAATCTCATACCCCTCTTTACACAGTAATGATGATTCTGCTCCTGCTAATGGTACCAAAGTAGAAGCATTCTTAGTCTTTGAAGTCTGGAGTTCAGTACCATGCTTTTAATGGATTTTTGAGCATCCTGGTAACAGGTGTGATGACTAACCCAACTTTGAAGGTGTAGGGGATGCAGCCCTCTCCTTAGAAGTAGATCTGGAGGTGAATTTCTCTTGCGTCTTTACAGAGGTCTGCTTACCCTTGTAGTCAGCCTGAGATGAAGAGTCCTTGGCTCTACCCTTGCTTGCCCCTGTGTCTGAACTGTGTTGGGCAGTGCATTCCTTGACACCTCAGCCCACCATTAGGGGGGTCTGCCCAGCCCAGATCCAACTGAGGCCTCAGTCTGCTGCATAACGTGCTTCCTGAGCCTGAACTCTCATACTTGAAGGGTTTGGGGTGCGAAGGAGCTGCAGATACTACACTTAATGGAAATATGAGCTTCTCTAAGGCAGTAGAAGCACCTCTGGTGGTGGTTGCTGACCACAAAAGAACGGAGGCAGATGATGGGTTTTTGAAGCCTGGAATCCTGGGCATACTCAGAGTCCTGTACCAGGAAGGATGGTGGGAAGGGGCTAAAATCTAACTATCTAAAGCTAACTAAACTATACTAAGCAGAGTTATTTACAATATTTACTGTTTGTTAATATTTACATGAATAATGTTGGAAGATAAGTCGATGGACACTGGAGTGTTCCATCTCAGATCATGTGGCAGTGAGAAGGAGCTGCAGAGGCAGTCAGTCCATACCACCCATTATACTCTCAGATCAGAGCATGAGGAGAAGGGTGCAGTAGAGTTGCCTGGAGTCTGGTTGTTGAACAGAACATACAGTCGAAAAGGGACTCTGGCAGCTCCAGTCAGCACTGCTGACTGGGCCATTAAAAGTCCGGTTGGCGCAGGACTGTCAGGCTCCCTACCTCGCTCTGCGTGGCTCCCAGAAGCGGTGCCATGTCCCTTTACTCCTAGGCAGAGGGATGGCTAGGGGGGCTCTGTGCGTTGCCCCTCCCTGAGCGCCGGCTCTGCAGCTCCCATTGGCTGGGAACTGCGGCCAATGGGAGCTGTGGGGCAGCATCTATGAGCGGAGGCAGCACACAGAGCTACCTGCTCACCCCTGCACCTAGGAGCCGAGGGACATGTCACCGCTTCTGGGGAGCCACCTGAGGTAAGCGCCGCCTTGAGCACACCTCCTTCCACACCCCAACCCCCTGCTTCAGCCCTGAGCCCCCTCCTGCACTCCAAACCTCTCAGCCCCATTCCCCCAGGCTGGAGCCCCATCTTGCACTCCAAACCCCTCATCCCTATCCCCATCCCAAAGCCTGCACCCCCAGCCAGAGCCCTCACCCCCCCAGGATCCCAACCCCTTGCCCCAGCCCGGAGCCCCCTCCCACATCCAAACACCCTCCTGCAGCCTGCACCCCACTCCTCCTCCTGCACCCCAACCCCCTGTTCCAGCCCTGAGCCCCCTCCCACACCCAAACTTCCTCCTGGAGTCCACACCCCAAGCCCCCTCCTGTGCCCCAATCCCCTGCCCCAGCTCAGAACCCCCTCCTGCACCCCAAGCCCCTCATCTCCAGCCCCTACCCCAGAGCCCACACCCCCAGCTGGAGCCCTCACACCTTCCCGCACCCTAACCCCCTACCCAAGCCAGGAATCCTCTCCCACATCCTGAACCCTCATTTCTGGCCCCACCCTGGAGCCCGCACCCCAGCTGGAGCCCTCACCCCCTTCCCACATGCCAATTGTGAAAATGAGCGAGTGAGGGTGGGGGAGAGCAAGCAACAGAGGCAGAGGGTATGGAGTGAGCGGGGGGTGGGGCCTCGGAGAAGGGGCGGGGTCTCAGGGGAGGGGCAGGGCAAGATTTTGTGCTGCACTTCCCTCTTGATCAGGATGTGCTTTATATACCCCAAGCCTAGTAAAATAATGAAGCTCCTGGAGTTCATAAAAGGTGACACTGATAACAACATTGCAAGATTTTACTTTGTTAAGTGATCTGAGATATTGATTATTTTAAATGGTGTTAGAGGCCACTGAATTTCATATAGCCATACTCAAGGTAGCAACAATACTTCACTATTGTAAGAATTAGCCATTGTAAGGCATGCATCTTTTGTTCTTTGCTGCCCCCTCATGTGTTTTCACATGTACTTTACTCCTTGCTCTTCACCAATGGCATCACAGAAGCTAGAAAAGAGAAAAACCTCTAGATCATCTAGCACATCTCCCTGCAGCATTACACTGTACAGTTCTTTGTCCAGTTAGCTTTAAAAGTTTCAAGTGACAGGATGTTAACCACTTCTTCTGGGAGACTAGTCTACAGTCTACATCATTGTCAGGAAGATTTTCTGATATTCAGAAAGAAAGCTCTATCTTAATTTAATCCTATTACTCTATTAAGCTTTTCAGATCTATTGCTAGTTTTGATGGAGTGTGTGTGCGTATATATATATAAAGTGATGGCAAATATATAGAATGGAAAACTATTACACAGGTGTTTTGTAAAAATAGTTTGGTTTCACATTTCAAGGCTGATATCACTTATTCAGTTACTGTGCTCAAGGTTAATAGTCAGTCATATTTTTCAATGAAAGAAAATCATATTGTTTCAAATATTTCCATATTGTCATTTAATTTGGAGCATATTTTTTCTAAAGCTGCTAGGTCATTCCTAGAGATAATTCAGTCTGTAATCCTTGGAGGTAAAGGGCTTTATATTTTCTTAGTTGGAGTTTTTAGCTACTATTAGTGCTTTGTAGAGCCATCTTTCTATTCCATTGCTTACAGTATATAATTTAGTGTGGAGGGACTGTCTATTGTCTAAGAGAGCTGGAATTTGTGGAGGTATGATTCCTAGAACTAGGTATAGTCATTCTGTGACTGCTTCTCAATATACTCTCATTACACATTTTCCCACCTAATTTGTTTTAATCTTTCCATTTCTGATTTGCATCTGTAGCCTTTTCTTTTCTTTTTTAAAATGCAGCTGCTGTCATTTCTGAAAGGGTCTAATATATGTGAATGTGGATATTCATTTTTATTATATTAAAAAACTGCCTATCTCAGGCTCTCAGTAGCCTGATGAACTATTAAGAATAAAACCATAATAATAAAATAAAACAATGGTAAAACACTGGTTGATTCCACCTCACAGCCATTCAGCAAGATGACATTTAAAAAAAATCCTTCACCCCTCAGTTCATTCCAAGAAAAGCCTAAACACCATCCTTCAGAAGCTCTATTTCAAGAAACCACTAAAGGAGAACAATTGTTTAGAATATGTCAGACAGTGGGATATTTGATCACCAGTATCAGCTGTGATTTTTAGTGAATATACCTAAGCATGTTGGACAGTCCCTCTAGAGCCAGACTGTGGGGCAAGAACCAGGAGCTACACTTTCCATGTGAATGTGGACAAATTAATGTAAGTAGGACATACTCCAATTAATAAGTAAATACTCCTTGTTGAACTGAACAACTACTGCTCATTTTACAAGCCACCCATTTCTTTCCTCACCTCCAACCATGAAGCAATACTTTCTTTAAAGGGCTCTGGTCAAATGATCCAATGGCCTGGTTGCCATACTCCCTGCCAAACAGTTTGAAAATTTTTATCCGTGTGCTACTGTACAATGAATTCTAGTATCAACTTATTCCAGCTAATGCATTTTTTCTCCTCATATGTGCTTCCCTGAAATGAATATCTATAATTAAAGAACAATTCCTTCTGATCTCAATGAAGAAAATCCATATTACCTTCCTTATTCCCTTTGCATCCCTTCCTCACCTTTTCTTTTTCATACCTTGCACCATGCTGCCTCTTACACTAGGAACTTCCTTCACATTCTGGCATCCTCCCTCTCCTCATTCAAATCCTTCCTGAGAATACAATTTTTCCAGGAAGCCTATCAACCTTAATCTACCATCCAAAGTGTTTATTATTTACTTTTGTGACAATGCATCTTCCAGTCATCTAGTTTATTAGACGTGTGCCTGGTGTCCTCAGGTTCCTGCTGGCAGTGTTAGCAGTGCTGTCTGCTGGTCTGAATGTTTAGAGCAGCAAGAGCAGTACTGACAAGAAGACTTTCCAGCAGCAAGGAAGCCAGACAGTCAGTACTTCAAACACCTCTGCCAAGAGTCCAAGGGGCAAGGTGGCGCCAGAAAAGGATTGCTTTTTTTAATTGTTGCGAGAAAGAATGATACAAGCATTTTTCCTGCCTTTCTCCCTTGGTGCATTGCTTTGGTGTAACATGCATTATCATGATTTTATATGGCCCAGGAAGGTATCTATGCAAACTTCTGTGCTTAGTCATGAAGGTCTGTTACTATAGAAACAACAACAATATCAAATATAACATTATGTCTAGGGATGGGCAAACCAGTTCAGGCAAAATACCATCCAGCTTCAACCCTTACTCATTAGCCAAAGTGAATCCTAATCCTTTTCAAGGTTTGCAGTGATTTAATACTTTTCCCAACCCTTGAAGTCGTTTGGCCTTTCAGATCCGACCACCCTAATATGTAGGTTGGGCATGGCAGATCTGGTGGCCTTTCTGGTGGAGCATGTTAACATTACATGAAATTAAACTACCCCTACACTTCACTGCTCTCTACTGCTGCTCCCTTTAAATTTGCTGGCACAGAAAAGTTTTCTAGTTAAATTGCACCCTGACTGTACCTCATACCTTATAGGCATTCAAACCTCAAATGATGTATTGCTTCTGACATGCACATTGCACTCCGGGGATTAAGTAAAGGGAAATCTCCAGATCAGTGGGAAATTGAAAGAGCGCAACAGTGGCATCCAGCAGAGAGTATCCTGGGTCCTGCTGTTTGGGCAGCTACTCCTGCTGGAGGAAAGAAATTGGCACAAGGGCTTCCCTGGTAGAGAAGCTTGTAAGGCACTGGCTTGCGTGTGTGCGCATCTGCATGTACAACCTCTCTTTAGGGTATCATCACATTGTGGGATGCAATCCAGACCAGAGAGAGGTTGTGTCACTGCTTGGCCCATAACCCAGGGAGCCTCACAATGCTTTGCTATTTTAGTTCTTAACCTGTGCCCTCACAAAGAGCCAAACAACATGTCGGTCACACCCTGAGTGTCTGTGTATAGCTGCAGCCTGCCAGCAACACTCCAGTCACAATCTGGCTTCCAAAAGCCTTGGTTACCACCTATAGGGTAACCCCAACACGCACCCAGTCCTCAATATTCCCCCAAAACATGTGTTCTGTCCAGCCCTCTCCAGGGCAGTTCAGATATTAGAGATCTGTTGCCCCTGTAAGGGGTCAATATACAACAGTTTGCTACTTTAATTAGCGTTACCAAACAATTCAGCTTAAACACAACATTGGATTAGTTTTGATTAAAAAATACAACTTTTTTTACTACAAAGAGATAGATTTTAAGTGAGTACAGTTATAAGGTATTAAAGTCAGAAATGGTTACAAGAGAAATAATGATAAAACACTTTCTAGTAACTAAAACTTAACAAACTAGACATTGTTCAAGGTAAAATCTTTACCACTTGTTCCCAGCAATATTGCTAACCATATTCTCAGGTCAGGATGCCCTCCCAAAGTCAAAGGGCTGGTTTCTTTGTCGTCTTAGGTTAAAGAGATGGTGTAGCGGGGCGGCCTGGCTTCCAGGCGCCCCAGGAAGGGATGAGCCAGAAAAGCCGTCAGAGTGGGCGGAGCCACCGCGACCTGTCCCCGCCCCCCGGAAGTCAAGGGGCGGGACAGGAAGTATAAAGGCCAGGCCCCAGCGCTCAGTAGCTGGCCGGCAGCGGGAGAGGACAGACGCTGGTGCCCGAGCTCCCGCGGACCTGAGCCTGCCGAGAGCCCGGTACCCAGAGGAGGACTGGCCGAGCCTGCCGAGAGCCCGGTATCCTGAGGAGGACTGGCCGAGCCGGCCGAAAGCCCGGTATCCTGAGGAGGACTGGCCGAGCCTGCCGAGAGCCCGGTACCCTGAGGAGGACTGGCCGAGCCTGCCGAGAGCCCGGTATCCTGAGGAGCAGTCTGAGCTTCCCCCCACCGAGGGCCCAGAGGGAGTGACAGACCTACCTGGTGCTCGGGGCCCGGAGGAGCCCATGATCTGTGACCCAGCAGACGGAACTCAGGAGGAGCAGGTACCCATGGAGGAGGAGATGGGAAGTGGCCCGGGGATAGCAGACCCCGAACCCATGTCAGTGTGTTGCGGTCAGGATCCCCACTGACTGCGCGGCAGACGGACTGCTGCGGATAGGGCCCCGGGCTGGAACACAGTGGAGTGGGCGGGCCTGTGTTCCCCCTTGCCACCCTGCGCCGGGTGGCAGTCTCTCCTCCTCCTTGTCCAAGGGGCCTGGGCCCCTGACAGACTATCCGTTGGCTGCCCTGCCCTGACCTAGGGCCTGGGCTAACCCAAACTGACCCAGCCCCTGCTACAAGGCCTGGGCCTCTGACTGACTACTGGTTTGCTGCCCCGCCCTGACCCAGGGCCGGAGCTGTTAATTGTGTGCTCAGCCCCTGCATAAGGGCCTGAGCTCAGAACTGTTAATTGTCCGCTCAGCCCCTGCATAAGGGCCTGAGCTCAGAACTGTTAATTGTGTGCTCAGCCCCTGCACAAAGGGCCTGAGCTCAGAACTGTTAACTGTGTGCTCAGCCCCTGCCCAAAGGGCCTGAGCTCAGAACTGTTAATTGTCTGCTCAGCCCCTGCACAAAGGGCCTGAGCTCAGAACTGTTAATTGTGTGCTCAGCCCCTGCCCAAAGGGCCTGAGCTCAGAACTGTTAATTGTGTGCTCAGCCCCTGCCCAAAGGGCCTGAGCTCAGAACTGTTATTCGCTTTGTAGCGGGGCGGCCTGGCTTCCAGGCGCCCCAGGAAGGGACGAGCCCCACCCCGGAACTACTACAGATGGGGAGAGAAAGAAAGAGAGAATACCTGGGGTGTTTTTTGTCCCTCACTTTTAATCCAGTCACCCTTTGAAATGCATTTTCCTAAGGGTTACCCCTAGATAAAGTTCCTTCCCACTGTGAGGATGGAGACATGAAGTCTCATGGTGAAAGAGTTTCCACGTTGCTGTTGTTTAAACGTTGTTTAAAATGCAGATAGATCTGTTCCTACCCTCCTTCTGTTGCCAAAGAATGGCCACCTGACTGGTGTTTGTGTAACCCACACACCTCCTGGATGTAGTGTTCTGTCCCATTTAGTGGCACCAAGACCACGTACAGAAAGAGAGAGAGAGAGAGAGAGAGAGATTAATGAGTTTGCTCTACAGCCTTAGCTAACAGACTTCTGGCTTTTGGCTCATGCGATAGAGGCTCATGCACTAAGCTCCAGAACCCCTAGGTTCGATCCCGACGGCCAGGGTCTGTCAGCGTTACAACTGGGGGCTCATCCAGGATTTCAACTGGGAAGTCTCTGAAGCTTGGGACACGCTTCCTCAGCTAGGGGAAGTATGTAACCCAAACACCTCCTAGGTGTGGTGTTCTGTCCCATCTAGTGGCACCAAGACCACACTCTCTCTCTCACACACACACACACACACACACACACACACACACACACACACAGATTAATGAGTCTGTTCTACAGGCTTTTAGCTCAAGCGATAGAGGCTCATGCACTAAGCTACAAAGGCCTCAGGTTTGATCCCACCCACACATGACTGGGGTCTGTCAGCATTACATTTGCCAATCAACTTTGATGACACCTGGCTAGAGGAGTTAGTCTGTCCTTTGTCTTTGAGGAGCAGGTTCACTCCCTCTCAGGACTTCTCAGGTAAATACATATAAGTCATAATTTCAGCTTATGTTCATAACTTTACATATAATGTTGTTACGCATTTCACCATCTTATTGACCAGTGAGTTATTAGTTTTCAAATGATACCTCAACAAGTCATATTTTGTACAAATATTATTACAGTAGTGTGTAGGGTGTGAATATAGGAGTGCTTTCAGTCACAGTTATCAGATATTTTCTTTTATTATTAGGAATTTTTCTGTGTTACAGACTTTCTGAATCCTTGAATCTATGGGAAGGGGCCAAAATTTCTGAAAAAAAAAAAAAAGAACCTGAAGCCTATCTCCTTTAAAGGCAAATAGAGTCTGGATAATCAAGTGTGAAAAATGGGGAAGACCTGCAATTAAAAATAAGCAGAATAGCCATCAATAATATAAATGGCTCACGGCTGCTAGCATGAAACCAACCCCCAATATTATCTCTTCAGAGAATGCATTACAAGGGGTTATGGTTACAGTTGTCATGGGGAACAGTTACAATTAATGAGAGATCTATGCAGCTAGTTTCTTTTCTCATTTGTTTAATTACCATGCATTTAAGAATTATTATAAAAGAATCTTAATTGTGGATGATTTTCAACGTGTAAAGAAGTGGATTTTAAAAAGCCTAAAAGTGAAAAGCTGTTCAATCAAACTCTGATCCACATGTGTTAAGCAGGAAGCAGAGCTGTGCATAAATTGTCATGAAATCAAGAAGCGAGGTGAGCATTTGCAGCATCAGTGAACATCCGTCTGACTTCCAAGTGCTCTGGAGGAATTTAGACTTTATGAAGGAAACCATGCAGAACACAGCAATTTTACATTACTTCAACCCTAAACCAGGTCAAACTTAGTGGTTTTGGCTGAGCTTCACTTCAAGTATCAGGATTCACTCAAACTCTGAACTCAAAGTGCAACTCAATGAGTATGAACCCATCTGAACAAAACAAGCAAACAAAAAATGTTGAACAGGAAACTTTAGGCTCCTAAGTCACTTACATACTTTTGAAAACTTTTCACTATCTACACTGGGTACTAAATCATACCCAGACATTGCCTCAGTGCCTGTAGAACTCCACTTTCCAATTAGTAGGTCAATTTGTTGCCTGTGCCTCTACTACATTTCTGTGCATCGATTTACCAATATACAATATTACCAGATAGTCACATATGGATACACGCAGAAGAAATGGAGGACAAAAGACCATGGTTTATTGACATTTCCACCATCTCAAAAGCAAAGTTTTGGAATGAACTCACATTAACACCAAGGATATATCTATATCTAGATATCCATGTCTAATATGACACATCACTGGAAAGAATTAATTTGCTATTTGTGGTAAAAATTAGCCAAAACCTTTTTTATAAAATAAACTTATGGATGTAAAAGAATATATTGTTTTTATTTCAAAAGAGCCAGACATTTTTGCATTACATTTTCATTTAATAAATAATTATTCAGTTTCAGACGACCATTATACTTTCACTTTGTGCTTATATTAATCTCTCTTACCTGTTATAGTTGCTTTGTTGATGGATGGTTGGTTACACATGGGTGACCGTCTGACAATGGGAAAAAAAGGCATAAATGTATCAAGTTTGTATATTAGTGCACTCTTTAAACCATTTGTTTGAAAACACTTTTATTTGAGAGATTATTTTGGGTTGGAATGTATAGAAACTGACAAAAATAGTTCATTCAGCGTATATACAGAGGTGAACAGAACTCACAAATGAACCTCATATTATTTCACAGCTTGCGAACTCCAGCATGGGAAGTTTACAGGCATTACAACTGCACTGAAAAATTGTGCTTAAACACAGTTAACATTTACTTACATTTAAAAGGAGTTGTAACACATTCATTCAACTGTAGAGCTTTGGGGATAGTTGCAGCTAATCCATACCCAATCCCCATTTGCAGTGACATGCTAGTAGAGTCTTTGGATCTTCCAGAATTCCAGGAGACCTGGAGTGAAATCCCATCCCCACTGAAGTCAGTGATTCACACTGTGATTCACACGGACTTCAGTGGAGCCAGAATTTCATGCCCCTGATTTGGAAATTAAAGGGCATTGACCATGACATTAATTTAACCCTCTTAGTCTACTTGGCTACAGAGTGTAGGGAAATGTGGAAAGAAGCATAAGGAATGATAAGAATGCCATAATTAATTATGAACCTGGACCTAGAGGGAATATTGAAGGTTGGGTGTAACTGAGACCATCGTTTTTAGGTATATTTATGTTCTTTAATACCCTGAATTCAACAAAGCATACAGCTTGTGAGTAATTCCATACCTATTCACCAAAGCACTTAAATAAGCATTTAAATGTACGTATGTGAATAGTTTCACTGACTTCAGTTAAGCACAGGCTTAAATGTTTTGCTGAGTCAGGGCCCAAATGTGCTTTAGCTGAACAGCAAGAAATTATGAAGCAGTAAAAGTAGTGAACAAACATGAAAGGAACTGCAATATTTGGTTACAGAAAGTCCCTTAATTAAGAGAATATTTCTAAAACAATCTAAAATATCGTTGAGTTTTCAATTGCTATTGTGCAGTATTTTCAGCCATTTTTCATTTGCTACACATAGAATCTGCCCCTTAGTGTTTTATTCTGCAGATCTTCTTTCATGCTTTCTCCGGTAACTGGGATGACTATGGGGGCAGATTTTCTGACTTGATACAAGAAATAGAAATGTCCCCTAACTCACCTAGTGGGGATACCCTCAGTGTGGAGGAGTCTCCAGCAGGCACAGGGTTAACAGAACCAACTTCCCCATGGCACAGGGCTTATGTGGGAGAGGGGAGGATGGAGAGAGGGAGGGACAGAAGAAAGGAAGGAACAGAAAGTGGTGCACTCCAGTAATGGTCTACCAAGAGACCATATGCCAGGTTGTGCCAGTTAGACCAGCCCCCAGGCTGTTCTAAAATGAGCCAGAGCTGGGGAAGAAGATTAAATAGCTCTCTGACAAGCTCCACATTTTGCTGTACCCAGTGAAATCTGGGAATCTGCCCTATATCAGAAATTGCTTAGAAAGAGCATATTTTAACTGTTGTATTTCTACAAACCATAACTAGTACAAACCCCCAAAGTCCTCAAAGAGATCCTACAAACCTTATTAAATACTATAAAATCTTGATTCATTCCCTTAGAACCCTCCATCCTATGCACTGAATGAGGCAGGGCTCCTATAGAAAAATTATGTGACCCTGTAATTAGAGACTGAAGATTATTGTGACGTGTACGCACCAAGATAAAATAAAAGTACAAAGGGGAAGGAACAGGCAACCTTAATTTTAGTATTTCCTAATTTTGAATACGGACTATACAACCAATATATGTTCTGTTAATTTAGGTTTTTTTTAATCTAATCTAATATAAATTGTGTGAAAATTCCTACTGCATACAATAAGGTAGACCAGTCATATTGGTATTACTTTGATATTAAATTGGTACTAATATGAAGCTTTTAGAATACAATTTAAATAGACAGCATTCTAAAAAGAAACTGTTTAACGTCAAATCCCTCACATTGGGATACTACAGCATAGAGGCATGTCCTCTGGCTGGGGGATGGCAGTAGCCCACCTTGCATGAATCAACAGTATGTAGGAGAAGGAGAATTCTGAATTCAAACGAGGCAAACAGAGCTCACTTAGCCTCTTCTGGCAAGTCTGTCTAGAAGAAGGAAGACTCTCATTTCAAATCTGAGCAATCCAAGCTCACTAGCCTTGAAAGGCAAGCAGACTTGGGTGGAATCAGTGATACCTGTCCCTAGCAGGCCAGCTGGCTATGCCATGGCATTCCCATGAGCTGGACAGGGTGGACTGGCCTAACAAGCCATTACATTTGAAACTCACTTATTATAGAAACAGTACAAATTGATTCATATGATTTTTATCCAGGGTTAACAAATGGAAATGGATTTTGGATAATGGCTAAACATATACGTATTGTGAGCCGGAATGTGAGAAGTCTATTTGCTCTAGGCCAGACTGAACTAGTAGTAGGGGAGTTAAATTACCAGTTCCCTTGCTGCCATACAGGAGACATATTGAGAGGGTACAGGAGAGTTGACAGTCGGAAAATACTTTGAATGTTCAAGTGGACAAGTGAAACACAGAGATGGGGTTGCTTTAGTAGTGAACAAGAAAAAGTTATTTTAGTGAACAGCTGGAAACTGGCATTTGAACAGATTGTCACAGCAAGGTTTACTGCTGGCTGCAACAAACTATGCATAGCCATGACCTGCTGTTATGCACCAGCAAAAGAAGCAGAAGAGGAAGAGAAGGATGGATTTTATCAACAGCCAGACAGCATTGTCAATGAGATTCCTGATTATGATATGAGTCTAATAATGGGAGATATGAATGCAAAGGTTGGTAGCAGACATAGTAAGCAAATGAATAGTATTGGACCAAACAGCACTGGTCCATGTTAGAGTCTACAGAAGTGCAGAGTGTGGCAGTGATCATGAACCACTAATGAGAAAGTTTAAGATTAAGTTTAAGTCCAGGAAAAAGATGGGTACTAGTGGCACCAAATTTGTTGTTGATAAGTTAAAGGATAGCTCTCCAAGGAAGGGATACAAGGTGGCGCTTGGAGGGCATTTCACGCCATTAATTTGTGCTTGTGAAGACATTTCACCATAGACTGCATGGGAAATATTCAAGAAAGTGATACAAAACACAGTGGGTGAAATTATTGGAAAGCATAAGCAAATAAGGAAAAGCCGAACAAGCAATGAAACACGAACATTACAGGAAAGGTGTAAACAATCCAAGACTGCTGGGAAAGTGGAAGAATTAAAAGCATAATGCAAAGCCATTAAGATATCACAAAGAATGGACAAGCAAAAGTTTTCAAAAGAAGAGGCTCAAGAAGGCTCATCATGAGAAGGCATCACGAAAACAAAATATGAAAACAATATACAAAAAGCTAAGGTTGTATGGCAACACAACCAAGGCAATAATGCAAGCAATAAAAAGGCTACTGGTGGATTGACAACAAATGCCAAAAAGGTGTTGGAAGTAGGGAAGAAGCCTTTTGACAAATAGCTGAACCTTATAGTTCATCCAGATGCAAGCATTCTAGATATGCTAGATGAACAGGGCAGCGTGCAAGACAGAATACAGACCAGCACTGAACTACCATTAGAAAAAGAGAAAGAGGAGTGCAGCACTTAAAAAATGGGGAAGTTGCAGGAACACACAATATAACAGCTGAACTGCTAAAAGCTAGCAAGACAAGTGCTATCCAAGTACTAGAAAAAATATACAAGAAGGTATAGGAACAAGAGGAGATAGCAGATGCCTGGCTAATGGCAATACTTGAACCAACTTTGAAGAAAGGAGATCCTGGTGATCCAAATAATTATAGAGGCATAGGTTTATTGTCAGTACAGGGAAAAATCATGACAAAACTACATCAACAGAGTAAGGACAATTTTAGAGGAAGTAGTGGTGAGAAAATACAGCAGCTTCAGACCAGGCAAAAATTGCACCAGATACTCATGCTCCAATAGTTGATGGAAAAAAAGGAAGAATGGGGATTAAAGATGTTTGCTGTTTTCATTGACTTCAGTCAGGCTTTTCGATTTAATTTGGAGGGAAGCATTAGAAAAAGGAGAAAAATCATATGAAGTTCCAGATAATATGATTGCAATTATAAAAGCTATGCACAAAGAATCATGCAATGCCATAACAACTGGTGGAAAATTTAGCAACTGGTTCAAGTCAAAGTTTGCTGTAAGACAAGGGGGCATGGAAGCATCGTTGCTTTTCATCTATTCTTAAACTGAATATTAAGAATGTTAGATGAGTCAGAGGGTTGACATTGGATAATCTAGAGTTAAGCTCCTCAATTTATGCAGATTATGTATAACTGGCAGACACGTTTGAATTAATTATGATAATCTTTGCTACCTTGGAAAATTGGTGTAGTTGACTTGGACTTACAATAAGCGCCAAGATGAAGTGACTGCATTTTGGAATAGGAACAATAAATGTCATAGTGATGAAGTCATAAAACGAGTACAACAAGGAGTCCGGTGGCACCTTAAAGACTAACAGATTTATTTGGGCATAAGCTTCCGTGGGTAAAAAACCCACTTCTTCAGATGCAAGGAGAAACCTCACTTTTTCCATGCACCTGAAGAAATGAGGTTTTTTACCCAGGAAAGCTTATATCCAAATATATCTGTTAGTCTTTAAAATGCCACTGAACTCCTTGTTGTTTTTGTGGATACAGACTAACATGGCTACCCCCTGATACACAAAACAAGTAGAATCTTATGTGTATCTAGGAAGCTTAATCAGTGCCAATGGTTCCCTCAAAAATGAGATTAAAAGGAAGTATGCCTTCGCTACAAGTGCTGCAAGAAATTGATGAAATTATGGAGTGATAAAAACATTACGTTTGGTACCAAAGTGAAAATTTATCAAACTAGGGTACTAACTATATTACTCTATGGATGGAAGCAGCTGCATTAAATGAAACAGACATCAGAAGGCCAGAGGTAGTAGAGAAAAAGGGCAGGTGTAAAGTGGAATGATTTTAAGACAAATGAAGACGTTAGAAGGAGAGTAGGATGTGAAATTAGGATATTGGCTACAATTGAAAATATTATAATGATGATGACACTGCAGAAGACCAACAGTGATAGGATGCCAAAGAAAATAATGCAAGCATGATGACAGTCAGTCTGACCAAGAAGCTGACTACCAACTAGATGGCTGGATGTTGTTTGCAGGGACATGACCAGGCAGGGCTTAATGGAGGAACAAGCCAAGGACAGGAATGAATGCCAACACTGTTAACTGCTCCCTGTGTCTACAAAGATGCTCCAGGATGAAAGAGTGTCAAATTATTTTAGAAACTAACAATGCACTATAAACAACTTCTATCTTGTAAATATAGTGACAAGAAACCCAAGTTCTAGTCATAATTTACAACATTAACCACTATCCAGAACTCCTTAATGGAATTACAGCTGTATATTACATTATTTCTTTTTTTTTTGTATGTAAAACAGGTTCCACAGTTGTTAATTGAGACCATATTTCTGTAGCAATGTTGGGAAAAAAATGTGTGTGTTATTTCAGTTATATAATCAGACTTCAATAGGTATGTTAATACTCGATTACCATATATTTTCAAACAGATTTCACTGTCCTGGACTGAATAGGCAGAATTTTAGGGTAAGATCCTGCTAGTGAGTTGCCATGGGTGGTTCACACACTTGGTGGATACAGCTGCAGGATCCCTTACACATGACTAATTTGATGCAAGTCACAGATATTAGAAGTTACTCCCAAGTTTAAATAATCACATTGTAAGTAAGATACTGCAAGAGAAAATGATGGCTGTTGGCTTAGTTTTAATGTTTAACACTGTTATTTCAAAATATTAATAGAAAATTAACTGGTCATATAATTTGATATCATTTGAGGCTTTTACAAGTCTAACAGCACAGGATGCAGTCTGAAATCTAAAGACATCGCCCTGAATTCTAACATTTAATAAGCACCACTTCAGAAAGTTCAGAGGGGAAAAGAGTCTGCACTCACTTGTTGGGTGCCCGATCTGGTAAGTTGGTTAATGCAGCAAAATTATTCCGTACAGTACGCAGGCTGGCCAGCACCTGGAACAAAGAAAGATGTTTCATCTAAATTCTTGCACGTGATACTGATTTATTGCCACTCCGCTGTGTTAAAGGCAAAAGAAAAACACATTACAAATGGATTATAAAAAGTTTCCAGGCTTGTTTTAATGTCCGAAGAGTGAACATTATTTAACAATAAATCTTTTGTAAAACAAGAACAACAGTTCATTGCTTTTCCTCCTTCACTAAACAACTCATTATTAGCTTAAAGACAGACTTATTTGAAAAGGAGGAAAGTTTTTCACAGAATGCAATTTAACTCTCCAAAATGACCAAAAAATAATTCATGTTTTGAGAAGAATGGCCCACTAATACCTAGCACTGCATAAATAAAAATGATTACATGATTTTCCATTTGCACAGCAGCAAGCTTTTACATTTTACATCCAGTTTGAATAAAATGTAGTGAAAAAAGTTACCAAATTCATATGCCTTGCCTATAGGAACACTAACAAATATATGTATAGAGAATGCCTTTAGTGCAGTGCTAGACCTGAATATAAACAAAGGATAATGTCTAGATTATGGGCACACATGGACTAGAATGAGGCATGGAATGAATATAAGAGAAAAGAAAAAAATAGAGGAAAAGGTTTGATGCTTTTTAAAGAAAGAAAAAAGAATAATCAGAAGAGAAAATACTAGATAGAACTGAGAAAAAAAAAAAAAGAGTATGAAGATATTGTAGAAAGACAGGGTGAGCTGGAAGTGAGAAGGGAAAAAAGGACTAAAGGAAAAGAGAAAAGGTAAAAATAAGGGAAGATACATGTTTGACTTTATAGTGAATTTATATTTAACTTTTATAACCTTCTATTCTACTCTTCTAGCAGATATCCTATATATCCTGTCTGTGGAGGAGGGGAAGAAGGGAAAGGGATGTGGTGGCTACCTGTATTTTGAGTAACTATGCTAAAATTGATAGATATTTATCTTGGACATATAGTTACATTATTGATTACCTCTAGGGGACAGATTCTGGCTGCTCCTGTGCAAATGGTGAGGATGAGGGGAGGGAACATGGAGCCCTTCCCTAGTTGTGCAAGAGACAGCCAGAATCCCACTCTTTGAACTCCTTGAGTGGAAAGAGTAGCAGATCACAGCACTGTGAATATTGCTTAACACATCAAAAAGGCCACCACTTCTTTCCCAAACAGTGCACTAGGTGATGTTCTGAGAAAAATGATGGTGGGGGAGATGCATGCTATACTCCCAGAAAGGTGCTTCTCTATGTGCTCCCCTCAATCCCTGCCAAAGCATACTACAGCACCCTGCAGGCAGATTGCTTCTGGCATCTGCTGCAAATGCACCAGATCTCCACACACACCCTTACAGTGGCTACCAAGGGTCGGCAACCTTTCAGAAGTGGTGAGCCGAGTCTTCATTTATTCACTCTAATTTAAGGTTTCACGTGCCAGTAATACATTTTAACATTTTTAAAAGGTCTCTTTCTATAAGTCTGTAATATATAACTAAACTATTGTTGTATGTAAAGTAAATAAGGTTTTTAAAATGTTTAAGAAGCTTCATTTAAAATTAAATTAAAATGCAGAACCCACCCAGACCGGTGGCCAGGACCTGGGCACTATGAGTACCTCTGAAAATCAGCTTGCGTGCCGCCTTTGGCACGCATGCCATAGGTTGCCTACCCCTGGACTACAGGTTTAAAAGTAACAAAACATTAGTTATTAACTACAGTGAATTATAGAGTTAAATAATTTTAATTCTCTTGTTTGCTAATTATCTAAAAATATTTATAGTTCTGGCTTTTCTGTTTGTTTTTCCTTCCGATGGGAATATTCCCGTGTATAAAAAATTACACTTGTGTGTAAGTGTTTGTAGGATTGAGGCCTACAGGGGAAAACCAATTAATAAAACTTCACCTCTCCCTTCTAAGTGAACACACCTCTGCTACACAAGATTTAATCACTGAATATAACTGTTCTTCATTTCAAAATCAAAACATAGGCAAATGTGTGATCATGCAATGAATGATATCTGCTATGCCTATTTTTAATGTATCATGCTAGACTACTACAGAAATAGATCAGACCTAACTTTTAAAATAATTCCAAAGTTATTTTATTTTTAAAACTGGAATGCATAGAATAAGTTAATTACAATAGTTTCATTACATTAAAATATGAAAAAACAAACAGATATCCTAATAATAATGATATATTATTTATTGTTACAGCATCCATGTTCTGGTAAAAATAGTAAAATATTATTACATATGGGCCAGATTATGCACTACACGGCATACTACTCTGTTCTGCCTCCAATAAAAAAATAAGTGGTTTGTAGGCCTTGGCCTTTACTGACTACCTCTAACAACAATTGAGCTACCACCACCAAGTGGCTTGCAGTTACATGAAACAAAGCCTCCTGCACAACTGAAGCAATTAAGGAAGCCAGAAATAAACTCAGATCTATTTCAAATTCCATCACCCAATTTCAACAGTGATGACTACATTAACTAAAATTATTGCTGTGTTATTTGCATAATGAAAATGTATCTAACAAGAAAAAAAGAGCTCTTTCTGAGAAACATATAACAAAGGTAAGTGGGGGGATGTGTGACTGGGATGATGTGTGTAGCTTATATAAACATAGAGTGCCCAATTCCAGAATCTTTATTAAGGCCCCAATCCTGCAAACTGATCTGCCTAGGTAGACCCCTGTGCCCTCTCAGAGCCCTAGTGATGTCAACAGTGCTCTGCATAAACACAGGGATTTGCATGTTCAAATCCTTTTGCAGGATGAGGGCCTAAATTTTTATTCAATTCTTAACTCAGGCAAAGTTCCCCTTAAAAGCCAACAGGTGTTTTGTCAGTCAACCTAACCTAGTCTGTCTACTCACTGTTTTCCTAGGGAGCTCACAACCAGTCTTATTTGAATGTTATATAGTGTAATTAAGATTGGCATAAAGATGTCTAGAAATAGTAAATTTGATAATGCATCAACTCTTTTCCAGTCCTAGGGTGAAAGTTTTCCTTACTGGGCCAATTTTTCTTCAGATATAACTCAATTCAAGTTAATAGAGTTACAGCTATAGATAACTTGGTCTAGAGAGAGAGTGAGAGAGAGAGAGTGTGTGTGTGTGTGTTGTACTGGATTCTTGTCGACCCCAAATATGGTGATCAGCTAAACCCTGAGCATGTGGGCAAAACTCACCAGCCAGACTCCCAGGAAAGAATTCTCTGTAGTAACTCAGATCCCACCCCATCTAACATCCCATCACAGGCCACTGGGCATATTTACTGCTAATAGTCAAAGATCAATTAATTGCCAAAATTAGGCTATCCCATCATACCATCCCCTCCATAAATTTATCAAGCATAGTCTTGAAGCCAGATATGTCTTTTGTCCCCACTGCTCCCCTTGGAAGGCTGTTCCAGAACTTTACTCCTCTGAAGGTTAGAAACCTTCATCTAATTTCAAGTCTAAACTTCTTGATGGCTAGTTTATATCCATTTGTTCTTGTGTCCACATTGGTACTGAGTTTAAATAATTCCTCTTCCTCCCCGGTATTTATCCCTCTGATATATTTATAAGAGCAATCATATCTCCCCTCAGCCTTCTTTTGGTTAGACTAAACAAGCCGAGCTCTTTGAGTCTCCTTTCATAAGACAGGTTTTCCATTCCTTGGATCATCCTAGTAGCCCTTCTCTGTACCTGTTCCAGTTTGAATTCATCCTTCTTAAACATGGGAGATCAGAACTGCATACGGTACTTTCTCAAAGAAGGAGATCAGGTTGGTTTGGCATGATCTACCTTTTGTAAAACCATATTGTATTTTGTCCCAGTTACTATTGACCTCAATGTCCTTAACTACTTTCTCCTTCAAAACTTTTTCCAAGACCTTGCATACTACAGATGTTAAACTGACAGGCCTGTAGTTACCCGGATCACATTTTTTTCCTTTCTTAAAAATAGGAACTAAGTTAGCAATTCTCCAGTCATACGGTACAACCCCTGAATTTACAGATTCATTAAAAATTCTTGCTAATGGGCTTGCAATTTCACGTGCCAGTTCCTTTAATATTCTTGGATGAAGATTATCTGGGCCCCCCCGATTTAGTCCCATTAAGCTGTTCGAGTGTGGCTTCTACCTCGGATGTGGTAATATCTACCTCCATATCCTCATTCCCATTTGTCATCCTGTCATTAACCCTAAGCTCCTCATTAGCCTCATTAAAGACTGAGGCAAAGTATTTGTTTAGATATTGGGCCATGCCTAGATTATCCTTAACCTCCACTCCATCCTCAGTGTTTAGTGGTCCCACTTCTTCTTTCTTCTTATTTATACGGATATAGAACCATTTACTATTGGTTTTAATTCCCTTTGCAAGGTCCAACTTTACATGGCGTTTGGCTTTTCTCACTTTATCCCTACATGTTCTGACCTCAATAAGGTAGCTTTCCTTGCTGATCCCTCCCATCTTCCACTCCTTGTAGGCTTTCTGCTTTTTCTTAATCACCTCTCTGAGATGCTTGCTCATCCAACTTGGTCTACAACTCCTGCCTATGAATTTTTCCCCCTTTCTTGGGATGTAGGCTTCTGATAGTTTCTGCAACTTTGACTTGAAGTAATTCCAGGCCTCCTATGCCTTTAGATCCACAAGTTCTTCAGTCCAATCCACTTCCCTAACTAATTTCCTTAATTCTTTAAAGTTAGCACTTTTGAAATCAAAAACCCTAGTCACAGATCTATTTTTGTTTATCCTTCCATTTAGTTTGAACTGAATTAGCTCATGATCGCTCAAACCAAGGTTGTCCCCTACAACTGTTTCTTCTGTAGGTCTTCACTACTCACCAAAACCAAATCTAAAATGGCATCCCCTCTTGTTGGTTCAGCAATTACTTGGTGAAGGAATCCATCAGCTATCACATCCAGGAAAAGCTGAGCCCTATTATTATTACTAGCACTTGTCCTCCAGTCTATATCTGGGAAGTTAAAGTCTCCCATGATCACACAATTCCCATTAGTATTTACTTCATTAAAAACATTAATGAGGTCTCTATCCATACCCAAATCAGATCCCAGTGGTCTATAGCACACCCCAAGCACTATTCCAGGGGAGGCTCTAGTAGCTTTCTTCCCCAGTGTGATTTTTGCCCAGACACACACTGTCTTATCCATTCCATTACTTATTTCTTTTCAGTCTACCTCATCATTGATATACAATGCTGCTACACCACCTTTACCTTTATTTCTGTCTTTCCTAAACAGCACATACCCTTCAATACCTATACTCAAGTCATGACTACTATTCCACCATGTTTCTGTTATCCCTATATCATCTGGTTTCACTTTCTGCACCAGTAACTCTAGTTCCTCCATTTTGTTACCTAGGCTCCTCACATTGGTGTACAAACATCTTAATTTTTGCTGTTTGGCTTCGCTCACAGTCTTTACCCGATTAGGCACAGACATTCTACTGCCAGTATCACCTATTAGACTGGTATCTACACTATCTTTCCTCATGTCCATTCTATCCCTGGCTGTATCCTTTCTTACTTCGTTTTCTTCCCTCTCAATGTTAAAATCCGGCGTGGAGATTACCTGGACATCTCCCAACCATCTCCCCCAAATTCCTAGTTTAAAGCTCTCTTAATCAGTTGCACCAGCCTCCATCCTAGAAGTCTATTTCCCTCCCTACTCAGGTGAAGTCCATCCTGAGAGAACAATCCTCTGTCCATGAATGCCTCCCAGTGGCCATACATCCCAAAGCCTTCCTTATAGCACCTAAGCCATCTGTTGATCATCATGATCTTGTCACACCTTTGCTGCCCTTCCCTAGGAACAGGCAGAATCCCACTGAAGATCACCTGAGCCTCGATTTCCTTGAGCGTCTTCCCCAGCCTGGCATAGTCTCCCTTCATACATGCCAGCGAGAATCTAGCCGTATCATTTGTTCCCACATGCAGGACAATCAGTGGATTCTTTCCCGCTCCCGTCAGGATCCTCTTCAGCCTCAGGTCCACATCCCGTATCTTAGCACCCGGCAGACAGCACACACTTCTGTTCTCTGGATCAGCTCTGGTTACAGGCCTGTCTATTCTTCTCAGTAAGGAGTCCCCAATCATGTAGACCTGCCTTTTCCTGGCGATGGTGCGATTCTCTGGTCTATCCCCTGTTCCCTCTGGCTGCAAGTCCTCTCGATTCATATTCTCCCTTGCAATCCTCTGCAACCAATCCTGTATCCTCCTGGGGCTCATATTTGGTGTTGTTATCTCCATTGACTTTTCCCCTCTTCCTACAGAACTAGCTGCTCTTCTCTTTTTCCTTGCCCTCCCACCGTCAGTGACCACCTGCTGTGCCCCTTCTTCATTTTCCAACTCCGCAAACCTGTTCCTGAGCTCTATTTCTCCTTCACTAGCCTGTCTTTTCCTCTGCCTGGTTCTCTTAGTCACATGCTTCCACTGTCCACTTTCCTCACCCAGCAGTCTTCCTTCCATCTGCAAGTATGAGCTTTTTCCTTCAGCCTCCTCATGTCTTTGCTCCATCATCTGCTCGAACCCCCTTCTAAACTCAACCAGAGTTTCCACCTGCATCTCCAATCCTCTTATCTTTTCTTCCATCAGCTCTATCAGGCGACACTTCATGCAGACAAAACTCTTTTCAGGTACCCCCTCCAGGATCAGTTTCCACATCCAGTCATCTTCATTGTGTCTTCCACTGCTTGGGTCACTACCACTGCTGCCTCTGTATCTGTCATAGCTTTCCCACCTAAGTCCTATTAGTCCGGGAAACAAACACCACCCCCCACAGCAAAACAAACCCCCAACAAGCACCACAACACTGCCAGAACATCACACACTCTCTTCACTAGGCTGTCTGTTCCTCTGCCTGGTTCTCCTAGTCTTCCCCTCAAACTCCCCTTGCAAACTCCCACTCAAACTCCTCTGTTTACAGCTCTGTTTGCTGGCTCCTGTGCTGCATGCACAAACATCATGATAAGAAAATCTGGATGCTCAAACTGAAGGAGGACATTGTTCTTACTTTATTCTACTATGCCTCACCCTTCCTCTCCTCTTTCGTCTCCAATCATATACAGCTCCATGGGCTTAGTTCTACCCTTAGATACACAGAGGCAACTCTCAGTCACTTCAGTGAGAGATGCCCACATCTACCTGAGAGGAAAATGTGGTCCCAAGAGTTCAGAAATTCAACTCTGAAATACTTAACTATTGATATATCATAAGACACCTATATTGTTAAAATGTACCCATGCTTTATATTTGTTATAATTATATTTGAATTGATATTTTGTAAAACATAACAAAACCTGGTTACAAGAATCAAAACTAAATAATTAATATATGTGATTGTGTAAGTGAACATATTCTGTGGAGAATTATTATATATAAAAATACCTGCACATAAAGAGCTGAAAGTGGCTAGTAAACTGATGATGACAGAGTATACTGACATTTTAATAGCAGGAGATCACAGTTTTGTCCTGTTGATGGCACAATAGCACTATGGCTTGATACAATAGTTGAGGAGAAATGAAACTAGGTTATTTTGTAGTTTATGTAATTGCTTTTTACTACACAAATAATCAGGGGTAAACCAATAAAAAAGAGCTATAGGTAACATCTGTGGCAGAATCAGCTTGTTGACAATGTTTTTTCTTTTCCTTCCCCGAATCAAGCAAGAAATCTGATTTCAAGATAAGAGACAGGAAACAATGGGTGTGACCGTGGGGCCCTTCAAATGTAAACTGTAACATAACCTGAAAATTAGATTACTCATCTTATTATTTCATATGTATATATGGTAAGTTGTGCCTACCTGAGCAAATGGTGTCACAATCAAGTCATCTCCATGTCTGAAAAATAAACAAAATTATAAATTAGATGTTATTGATGACTATTCTCATTGAAGCTACTTTAAAAAAATCAGGACATAAATTAAGTCTTATAAATTACTTTATTTAACCTTAGTCTTATTCCTCAACATCCATTCATCCCAGCTGCTTTAAAAATGCCTCTGAAAGGAAAACATTTAGCAGTTGTCCAATCACGTGGTGTCTTTATGGGACCTCTGGAGAACCAGTTGATTTTCACGCTGCTTGTTGGACAGATGAACACAGACAGACAGGATGAATCAGCAAAGATCACATTCCCAAACTTCCATTTCCCTCCTTCTTTGAAACTAAACGGAATCTCTTTCATATAAGAGTTAACCAGGCATGCCTATGTGGCTGGTAGAACCCACAATTAGTTTTGGTGGAGGAACCCAGCCCACCTAAATATTGAAAGTGATTTGCATTAAGTGTTACTAACAGATTATAATTTGTGAGCATTGGACAAGCTAGTAACTGCAGATGACTGGGGACTACATCATAGACTAATAAAAACCTAGTTAAACTTTAAAACTGACTCACATATCTGAAGTTATATGGGAGTGTTACTTAATGTGTGCTGTTGCTGTAGCAACCGCACCCACACCATGACAGGTGATGTAGACGCAAGGTGTCATAATGATGTGTCTTAGTGGAGGAGGGAGGGAAAGGGGGTTATCATCTCTTCAGTAACGAAAACTTCTTGTTAGAGGAAACTGGGTTATGGTCTAAAGTAATTCCCACTTCCCTGATGAATAAAATTTCAAAGTTACACATAAACTACCACATATAGTCACGGCCTGTGTGCGATATTTTACATTTAGTTACCAGAGGTACTAAGTAACCACAGGGCAAAGAAACTTGGAGGGCTGATGTATACATACAGTTTATCCATTCTTTAATTAAATTTTCACAAAACTGTGACTGATAATGAATATACTGTAATTAATTCATGACAGATATATACACAGTCCGATAAGTCATCATTTGAAATATTTCCCCCAAATACGCTCCAATAACTATATATAAACTGCTGCGTGGTCTATGAACAATTTGTCTAACATTACTTTTATAGAATAAGGGCTCTAATCCTAGAGTTACCTGGCACCCATGTTCTTTTCAGACAAAATAATAATGCTAGCTTTATCCAACTAGCTGGAACTAGGAGTTTCTAATTTTTATTTTTAAAATAAGGCAAAGAGAACAGTCAATAAAAGCCAGAAAATGATTCACAAAGAAATAATTTAATAATAATTTGTTTTTAATATGCCTGATTTATTGTGCAATAGATATGTCACACAGGTTATAGATTGCAGCTTTAGCACCTGAAATCATTCATCCAAAATTGTTACTGAAAGTTTGTGTTTTAACGTGCTTAAAATTTTAAACCTATTTTTAATAAGGGAGCTTTCCTCCACTGGGAAAATTTAAGTATATATGAGAGAAAGAGGGAGTGTGTTTAGAAGGGGACTTTTCATAGTAATAAAAAGGTCACTTCTAAGGAACTTTTATGATTAAAATAGAAATTTAACTGGCATTTGATTTGCTAGAAAGCGACTGTTATTATTTAGACAGTGCCCACAACATAGCAGGTGATTTATAGGTGTTGCAACATCGTGGTCCCAAAAAGCTCTGAATATAAGCAGACAGGCCCAGATCAAATAGAAATTAGGAGCCCAAATACCTTTGATGTTCTGGGACATTGCAACAAAGGATGGGGAATAGGATGAAACAAAATTTAAGTGAGTGACCAGTGATGTTTAGCATACACTTTACTAGTTGCTTTTATTGTCATCGCTTGTATTAATATTTATGTGAATGGAAGAGTAGGTTTTAAGGGGGAAGAAGTGTGTATTTTAAGGGGGAGGGGGTCTTGCAGAAGTAGGTGAAGGCATGCCTGACATGGTCAGGGAAGAAGCTGGCAAACCTCTTAAGGGGTCTAATTTATTTAACAAAAGGCCAAATGTGGTATGTAAACAAGATTTTAACCCACCATCCTAGCTGGGGGCAAGTGGGGATGAGTTCACTCTAATCTGTCTGCCCTACCTAAATCCATCAACTTCCTCTGTCTTAGGCTCTTTACCGGTAAGGCCCTCTTGACCTGGGACGAGCCCCTGGAGCCATGCATCTTGCCATCACCTTGAAGAGGGTTCCTTTTCTGGGTTCAGGGTCCCCACAGAGGTCAAACCATAGCAACTCTTCTATGAAAGGGCATATAGTTCCTGTTGCTGTCTGGTAATCAGACAGGTCTCCCTAGGGGCTTGGCACTCATAGCTCTTCCTTCCTTTTCAGAACCTTCTGTGTCTTGGAGCACTCTTCCTAGGTTCCCTTTCCTGGTGAGCTCCCTAACCAACAGAGGCTGCCCTAGCTATAGGCAGACTTGGATGGAGATTTCTGTGATGGATGACGCTGGCAGGATGGATGGAGCCAGCTGAGGTTCTGAAGAGCAGGAAATGGTTGCCAACTGGGCTGCCAGAGAAGCACTCCCACCCCTTCCCCAGCTGCTCCCCACCCTCTGGATGGGCAAGATTGTAGCTGTGGCTCAGGGCTGCTCCTTGGCAGTAGTGCAAGCATGGCTGTGGCTTTGGCCATAAGTGTCACTACCTGCCTGGCTTCATGTCAGCACCTAGCTCACACCTTCCACTCTGCACCTGGCCTCCACAAGCCAGGCTGCTCAGGCAGCCATTGGCGCCTGCCTTAGCCCCAGCTTCCATCCTGGACTTCCACTACGGCTGGTCCTTCAACTCCAGTGTCCAGGGCTCCCAGCAAGCAGCTCATCCATAATGGTGCAGGTGGCAGACTGCGGGGGAGCAGGTGTGGCTGCTGTGCTGCATGGCAGGTGCAGTCTGTGGGTGTGAAGAGCCAGGCAGGAGTGTGGGCGGGGGTGCACAGGTGCTGGGAACTGCCAGGTGCTGGGCAGGTGGTGAGGGCTGGGGTCAGGCAGGCAAATGGGTGGTGCAGGGGCCAACATGTTGGGCTGAGCTGGGCGTGGGGCCAGAGTGAGGGTGCAAGGACCATGGTGCAGGGACCCCCCAATCTGTCCTGTGAGAAGGAGTTTGCCACACCCTATGTAAGGGGGATCAGCTTCCCCAGTCCAGGTAGTTGTGTAGAGAGTGGGGGCACCACAGTGCCTGTTAACTGGGGCCCTATGGGCTAGGAGATGCCTTTGTTGGTACCCAGATCCTGTTATGGTTGAGCTGAGCAGCTCCAAGGGTGCTGAGCTGGGGCTTGCCCCACCTTGAGGCTCAGGGAGCAGGTGTCAACCTGTCTGGGTAGGACAACTGGGAAGGGTGGCCCCCACTGGGGGTATCACTTGCCCAGGGAGCAAGTCTTGGCTGCATGCAGGGCCTTTCATCCTGGCCTGGCTCAGTCCTTCCAGGTGTCGGACCGTTCCCATCCGAAAGGGTCTGTCACTGGGCCCAGCAGCCTCTACAGCCGTAGGCGGGGGTCTGCCCCAACAGCTTCTGACCTAACTGCACAAGTTTCTGGGGGGCATTGCGGCAGCAGGAGAGGCTCTGAGGGTCTGCCACAAACTATTAAGAGGCGAAGAGGTGGGCAGACTGTCTTGAAGAGCCTGTGCTAACCAGCTGTCCTGAGGAGTCCCTCTCTTCAAGGGCTCCCTGTCTTCTGGAACCTCCTAACTGAGCCCTCATAACCCTTTATTAGACCAAGGAGTTCCTTAGCTAATTAACTGCCACTAGGCAATTAAGTACTCACAGATAGGTCTGGGTTGGCTCATTCTCTTTAGCAGAACCTGTCACAGTTAGGCTGAATGCTTGACCCACTCAGAAGGCCAGAAGGTGACAATCACCATCCTCTTAATAACAGCCCTTAACACAATTGAAGACTGTTGTCATGTCCCTGCTAGTCTTCTTTTCTCAAGACTAAACATGCCCAGTCTTTCTCTTCATTTCCATTCACTGTTGCCTATGAGCTATATAACATTCTTTAGTGACAGAGCGAAACAACATCTCATAGGGATGCATTGTGGCAAGGTCTCTGCTTGTGAATCCCCCTTTTCCTTTACTCCCCCACATTACTATTTGGGATCTCTCTTGCAGGGCTACACTCTAGTCTATATCTAGCCTACGTACAGATGATGCTTCTTACACCTCCAGACTGGGGGAAGTTGTGTTATTTGCTGCATAATAGCTTGCTCACCTCCTCTTCAATAAAACCTTCTTGCTTGTTTGGCCTTTTTACTGTCTGTGCATCAGCTGGAATCCCTGAATTTTCAAGTAAGCCACTCTCCTGTCTGTCTGATGTCAATCCAATCTATCTACTACTTGGGTCAAAAGCATATAAACAGCTGAGCATGTCCATAAAAATAAGCCCAAGGAGCATGTTTTTTGAAGGGTCTGATCCTCAGTGGGACCCTGTCACTGGGTGCAGAGGCACTATCCTAAAATCAATGTGTAAGGAGTTCTCATTAATCTATCCTGATCCCCATCCTTGGTGAGCTGAGTCATGGAAACAAAAGAGTTAGTTATAAAAGTTATCTAAGGTCATGGTGGGTGGTCAGTAATGTCCCCAAATTTTCAAGTCACTGCTGCCTCTACCCAAAATTGGGAGGGGAATTTGGAGATGCATCCTCTTCCTACTGCCAAAAGCTTCAGTCCTCTCATGGGTAAGGCTAAGATTTTGTCATGTTTATTTTTAGTAGAAGTCATGGATAGGTCACGGGCAATAAACAAAAATTCACAGAAGGCGTGACCTGTCTGTGACTTTTGCTGCTGCAGCTCCATGGTTTCCCCCACCACCCTGGTGGCTGGGAGCTGTGGGGTTCCCCCTCCGCCCATGGCAGCTGGAAGCTGCAGGGTGACCATATTTCCCAAAGAGAAATCGGGACACCCCAGCCGTTTGCCGGAGGCATCTCTCTCCCACCGTGCGAGGCTGTTGCTGGAACTTTGCCCAGGGGTTCCTGTCGCTTGTCGCTGCAGTCGCCTGTTGCCTGCAACCCCTGAGGCTGAAGCAGAGATTGTCACGGAGGTCTCTGGAAGTCACGGATTCCGTGATTTCCATGACCTCCATGACATAAACGTAGCCTTACTCATGGGTAACAAACATTCAGAGTGCCTCCCATACCTTACAAGTGGAAAATACTTCAAATTTCTACTACTCAACTACCAAAATCCCTGGCTTCCCAAACTACCACCTGTCTTCCATTATGTAGTTACGAGCTGTCAATATAAAAATCAGCAACACATTAAAAATTTGAGGGCAGCTCAAAGTACATAATCTTTGAAGTGTAGGGCTGCAAGGGATCTCAAGAGATCATCAAGTCCAGGTGCCGAGGTAGGAACAAGTAAACCTAGACCATCCCTGACAGGTATTTGTCCAACCTGGTCTTAAAAATTTCTAGTGATGAGGATTCCACAACTTCCCTTGGAAGCTTGTTCCAGTGTTGAACTACTCTTATCGCTAGAAAGTTTTCCCAAATATCTAAACTAAGTCTCCCTTGCTGCAGATCAAGCTCATTATTTCTTGTCCCACCTTCAGTGGACGTGGAGGACAATTGACCACTGTCCTTTTTCTAACAGCCCTTTACATATGTGAAGACTGTTATCAGGTGTCCTCTCACTCTTTTTTTCCTCAAGAATAAACATGCCCAGCTTTTTTAACCTTTCTTCATAAGTCAGGTTCTCTCAACTTTTGATCATTTTTGTTGTTCTTCTCTGAATTCTCTCCAATTTGTCCACATCTTTCCTAAAGTGTGTCACCCAGAACTGGACATAGTACTCCAGCTGAGGCCCCACCAGTGCCTAGCAGAGTGGGACAGTTACCTCCCAGGTCTTACAGATGATGCTCCTGTTATTACATCCCAGAATGAGGTTAACTTTTTTGTAATTGCATCACATGTTCAGCTCATATTTAATTTGTGATCCACTATAACTCCCAGATCCTTTTCTGCAGTATTACCATCTAGCCAGTTATTCCCCATTTTGTGGTCGTGCATTTGATTTTTTGCTCCCTGAGTGTAGTACTTTGTTGATTTCAGATCAATTCTCCAATTTGTCAAGGTTCTTTGGAATTCTAATCCTGTCCTCCAAAGTGCAAACAACCCCAACTCCATTGGCAAATTTTACAAGTGTACTCTCCACTCTGTTATCCAAGTCATTAATGAAAATATTGGACAATACCAGACCCAGGACTGATCCCCATGAGACTTCACTAGACACACTCTCCCAGTTTGACAGCGAACCATTTATCAGCTACCCTTTAAGTATGGTCTTTCAACCAGTTGTGCATCCACCTTATAGTAATTTCATCTAGACTGCATTTCCCTAGATTACTTATCAGAATGTCATGTGGGAATGTGTCAAAAGCGTTGTTAAAATCAAGATATATCATGTCTACTGCTTCTCCCCATCTACTAATCTAGTAGCCCTGTCAGAAAAGGAAGTAATGTATCCTTTCATGTATCATAAAGTCTCCTTGTTACTAAAAATTATTTTTAAAAAATAAATAGGAGCGCAGGTGAGGGAATGCCACTCCCAGAGCATTCCTCGTACTTCCTAGAATCCAATGAGACCTCCAGCATAGACTGTAACATGCTTTGGAGTCAATAGGGGGTTAAACTAAAGACTGCCCTTTCATGGCATTATCTGGTCTGCTGGAAAGGCACCTGGATCTCTCATGAAGGTTAACCCTGCCTCAGGAAGCATTAGCTACTGCAGCATCCCCTGCACTATTGCTATATGACTCAGTTGCAGAGGACTCAGCCAATCACAGCAAGTCATGCTGCCAGGTAGCAGCAGGGGCTGGAGCAGCAGCAGCATAGAAAGGCAGCCCCTCAAGTGCTATCTACTGTGCCATGCTGCTGTGGCTTCTTTTTCATACAGATCTTCAGACTCTGTGGGATTCAAAAGCTGTGCTTCCTGCCCATTCCATGCCCCACCCCTCTCCTCCCAAAGGAATAAATGCCAGTGTATTTGAGAATTTGAATAGTTTTTTCCATGAGAGAGGATGATTTAGCCTTCTCCAGTGGTGGGGTTTTTTTGTTTTGTTTTTACTTCTTTCTACTATTTGAGTTCTTGATGCATTGTATTTCACTCAGTTGTGGAGGAATGCTGCAGCACTTTGCTCTTTAGAGTGGACATTATTACATATTCGTTTAATCAACTAAAACTAATCAGGTATTTAATTTTCACATTTCAAAAGCTCCTTCAGTTAAGTATGCAATTTACAGGAATTGCTATTATTTTGATAAAAGTGTATCATTGAGAGCTCAAGTATCGAAGCTTACACAAAGCGAAGTAATCTACTAGCACACTGTGGGCCAGACCCATTGACAGAAAAATCAGCTTGTGTTGTGGGCAACCCCTCAATCCCCAATTCTGCCAGAGACCTGGATCTGGCTGGGCTTGTCCACAAAATGAGCAGGAATGGCCAGAGAGAGGGTGTCTCTAAAGCACCAGGGAGATGAAGTGATTCATTACAGTCTCTCTCTCTCGGGAGTGGGCAATGATATCACATGTTGGTCATACCACAGGGGTGAATCTTTTCGTGAGTACAAGTTGCCCTCCATTCCATATGTGGGGGATGAATCAAGCCCTGTATCTTTGGATCTCATCATAACAAAAAATAGGAAGTCAAACAAAACAAACAAAGATCCTTTTCACGGAAAACTGCAAAGCATATATGATTTCCTATTGAGCTACAGGGTACTGCTGTGTATTAAAACACAACAACCTACAGTTATCCTGCTGTTTCCCTTTCAGGTGGTATGGAGGCTGGTAGCTGAAACGCTCAGAATTCTGGTTAGCCTGGTGTCCCTCATCTACTTCCAGAAAGAAGAAAGAAGAAATGTAAGCCAGGTAGAGTACAACACAAGCTTCTAAACATAGACAAGGTTGTTAACCTTTAAGGCTGGGAGAAATGGTTCGGGTCCCTATTAGCATGACACAATTCAGCAGAATCCATGTTTACTCACTGGGATATCAGTATCTATCTGTTAATCTCTTTCTATGGAACTCAGATATGAAAGTAGGTATGTAAAGAATAATTTTCTACTAGCACAAGAAATTTGAAAAGATTAGCTTAATTTGAAAAAAGACTATTCACAG
This sequence comes from Malaclemys terrapin pileata, assembly GCF_027887155.1. Lineage (NCBI taxonomy): Eukaryota > Metazoa > Chordata > Testudines > Emydidae > Malaclemys > Malaclemys terrapin. Next base: position 97,380,777 of record NC_071510.1, on the reverse strand, counting down.
AATAATTACTAGCAGGTGACTGTGAGTGTCACAAAACATGGGGAAAAATTTGCAAAACCAGAAGTGAACAATTTTCATACACTTCCATTTATTTCTCATAACTTAGATTTTTGCGTGCAAAAAGATGTGGTGGCAAATTTTGAAAAAGCCACTGGCAGAGCACTTGGACACATTTAATAATAATTATAACTGAATTTGAAAAGTGTCTCCATGCTGAGGCATTCAGGGTGGTCAACATTTACTACATTCAGTGGCAAAAAACTACATTAAGGTAGAGTTAAGGTTGCTTGATGGTATGTCGTCCCCGTGCAGAATGTTGACCTGAGCAAAACTTAAACTTCTGAAAACCAGGAAATTCACAGTTACAGTTGTCCATAAAATCTTAACTCTGCCTTATTTGAGCAATGCCCTGGTACACATCATTAACACACATAGCTCTACTCTGCCAACCCCACAGTCGCTGAAATGTACAAGCTCTTCACCTCCTTTTACAACCTATTCACTCTCACCCACAGGATTCCATCTAACACTACTAAAGGACAGAAAGGGGAAAAAATATGTTGTCCATGGCACACCACCTTCCCTCTGTTCCTCTGGAGCTGACAATAGTCAATGGAATTATTTACATACACTCCAGGAGCAGTCATTGTGTTAGGCATACCCACGTTAGGCACACCAAATTTCAAAGCCATCTGAATAACCATTCAGATGTTAGAGCACTTAGAAGAGTTGAGCTTTAAAGCATATAAAATGGTGGGAATTGGAACCCTCTAGCCATTTTTCTTTATTGGCGCAAAAAGAATGTACAGAATGTACATTTTCTTAAATATCATTTTCAATTAGGGTCTCCCGAAGATTTAGTGGGTGCCGTGCATTGCCTTGGGTAAAACTCAACAGACAAACTATTTTGACCCACATCAATAGTTTGAGCTCTAGCTCTGGGCAAAGAAACAGTGCCTAGAAACTTTTTGTAAAATGGCTATTTTGGGGCAGCTTATATCTTTGCAGCCTCTTGATCAAATTACCTCAAAGTTAGGTCACTAAATCCTACCCTGCATCCAACTGAGGCACACCAAATTTCAAAGGAATCCAACTAAGCCTGTTTTTATGGAGGTCCTAGAATGGTCAACTTTAAACAGAAGTTGTGACTCAACCTGAACTATAGGGGCACTGCCACCGAACTATAATATAGAATAATTACAGACATAGTGAAACAGAAAAAAGAAACCCAGACAAACTATTATATAAAACCAAGTAATGTAGAATTGTTTAACAAAAAGGGCATCAGAAAACTGGATGCGTACAGGACTGACAGAGTACAACTGGAAAAAAATAGTGTTTTCAGATTATTTTTACAATGGTGTGAGATAGGTCAAGACAGACATTCATAAAGTGAGAGTCTCACACACCCCCTTGGGACCACCGCAGCAGTTAAAAAGTCATCCTCCTGAAATATGAGTGTGAGCCTGCCAGGATGGAACTCCTGAGGAGGTGTCATGAATGAGGTCTCACTTCATTAAAGGCTGTTACCACCGAAGGGGCCAGAATAAAATTGATTCACCATCCTACAGACAGATAACATAAAGAGCGCAAGATGGGCATAATATGCAGTGATAACAGCTCAATCCTGTGAGCAGACAGGCTCCTGTATTTTGTACAGTTTCAAGTGGTGGAGAAGCCCTGCTGAGAACCCTAGCTAAGGGTACATCTAGACTATGAGTTAGGGGTGTGATTCCCAGATCCCATAGGCATACTCATGCAGTTCTCATCTATTTGTTTAGATATGATCAAGCTATGAGCTTTCATGCAGACAGTGAACAGCGTGGGGGATGGAACTTTGAGGGAAAATCACATATTCCTTCCTTCAGTGATTTGAATACACACATAAGAAAGAATGTAGTAAGTAACAATATTGGCCCACATTGTCAAATATGTGAGTGCAAACAGGTGGGTTTGGAAATGTGGTTTCTAATGTATCCAGTTAAAATCCCACAGAACTGGTTAATTTTCACAAATGTACACAATATATGGTGAGATAATACATTAAGAGCATCTTGAAATTCTATATCACTTTAAAGTAGAGTATTACACTGGTATACACCCAGTTATCTCCCCAGGGTTTGTACTGGATGAGAAAGCCAAGCAGCCAGCTGGCATTCTCTGCATGGTGCTCTATGGCTGGAAAATACTTTCATAAAAGGGTGGAGCCAGGCAGTAGGCTTTGAAAAGGCTGTGCTCAATGTTATTAACCCTGGGGAACTGGCATCCTTTGACTGTGCTCTGGGGCTGGGAACTTAGACTGTTGGATAAATGGGGTGACAGGGTGATAAAATTGGCCCATTTTTAAATGCTGCATCTCACTGTAAGGTATCTTTCAGCATATGTTTCATGTATTAAAATTTATCAAACAACAAAATATAGGGAAAATGCCATTTGCCCTGTAGATGTGCTTGGACTCCGAGCTTACACTGTTTACACACAAAAAATTGCACAATATATGAAAGGCCACTACTGGCATTTCAAGAAAGATGTGGAGAAATTGGAGAGGGTCCAGAGAAGAGCAACAAGAATGATTAAAGGTCTTGAGAACATGACCTATGAAGGAAGGCTGAAAGAATTGGGTTTGTTTAGTTTGGAAAAGAGAAGACTGAGAGGGGACATGATAGCAGTTTTCAGGTATCTAAAAGGGTGTCATAAGGAGGAGGGAGAAAACTTGTTCACCTTAGCCTCTAAGGATAGAACAAAAAGCAATGGGCTTAAACTGCAGCAAGGGAAGTTTAGGTTGGACATTAGGAAAAAGTTCCTAACTGTCAGGGTAGTTAAACACTGGAATAAATAGCCTAGGGAGGTTGTGGAATCTCCATCTCTGGAGATATTTAAGAGTAGGTTACATAAATGTCTATCAGGGATGGTCTAGACAGTATTTGGTCCTGCCATGAGGGCATGGGACTGGACTCGATGATCTCTCGAGGTCCCTTCCAGTCCTAGAATCTATGAATATTATTATGGTCTTCAGGATGAACCAAAAAAAAATCTATTACAACCCCATCCTCACTGTGTACTTCTATATTTGGATTAAACATGACATCCACCCACCTCTTTTTATGAGGCTGGTTCAGACATGGTATGAAGCCTGTGGATGCAGGTATAGAGAAGACAGTCTGTAAGCCCTACGGTTTTGTTGTGCATATACACCAGACAATAACAGTAGCAGGAGCGAAACCCATGAGTACTGCATGTGAAGTAACATTGCCTGAGTACCCCATGCCTAGACTTTGTGATGTCTGCTCTGTTAAAACCTTATAGGACTTGATGAAGCTTTTGGAAAGAACTATACACGTATGATAGGCATGGTCTAGAGAAATACTGACTACTCAGGATCAGGTTCTAGCTACAGTGATAGCCAAACTGGAATTTGAGTCCAAACTGTGTTATGATATCACAATGTAAACTGAATTATCACATTATGATGCCATTCCAGCAGAGTCTCAGCTCAAAGGATAGAGAGCAGAAAAAATGGCGGGCTTCTCCGTGTGCCTGGCACTATCATGCCATCTGCATTTGGGGAATGACCCAACTGAGTGTCAGATTTATGTGCTGGCTTCACAATTCTAATTTTACTGAACTCACAGTGCTTTGGGTGAATATATCAGAGGTATACAGAATTTAATTCATATAGGCTCTTTCCCCTCCCCACTTTTTAACCATTTCCTTAACTCTGGTAGTCAAGAAAAAGTACATGAATATAAAATAGGTATGTTCAAAGGAAACAAACCAAAGGACATACCATTTCAGACTTTTCATCTTTTAGAGAATGAATTCCACGGTAAATACAAAACTATCATCAATGCAAGCACGCAAGAAGCTTTTTGTGCCCTAAGGGATGAAATATGAACTAATGTTTCGTCTGGATTGATAGTAAAGTTAATTCAGTCCCTGTGCATATCAGGTGACCACTGAGCTGGAAGCTGGACAAAGATGTTTCCCAATGAGCATTAAGTTTTCAGTTTTAAGAGGGCTATCTCTCCACACCGCTCCACCCTGAGGCGGTGCACACACACGCAACTCCCATTATCGCATTAGCAGAAGCTATGCAGCAAGCCAGGAGAGGACTGTTATGATTAATTGAACTCTCAATTTAGAATCTTTTTTATTGTAACATGCTTCCTGCAACAGCATTAGTTTTGTCTAAAGAGAAGGTTTAGGAACTCAGTTTCCTTTGCTAAGCATAGTATTAGTGAGTAACTTGTTTTAAACATTTAATATTTCCACAACAAAGGAAGAACAGACTCCTTAAAACTATTAAAGGAAGAAGTAGTGTGTTTTGCAGTAAAGAATTCTATGTGTTAAGCAATATTACCAGTGATGGTTCTGCATTTTTAATAATATAAAATGAATTCTACTTGTATGTCAGAAAGAAAAATATCCAGTATTATATGGTATTGTAAAGACAAGTGAGCAAGACATAGGGGATCCTGGATTTAAATGCATGAAAAAAAATCCCATGGTCATAAAGAAACACACCCTTTTCTTGCTTAAAAACTGACTGATTGCATAGTCAACAAAGGGAATTAACTCAGCCTTATTTCACAAACCTGTTTGAAAAGGGGATCGTAGTGAGTACTTTGCCTTTGACACCCTGTGAATTTCTGTAAAATATTGCAAGCAATTGGAAATGGCATAGTACTCAGGCACTGGTCTTCATTTTAATTAACTTTTCGGTTATCCTTTGTTTATAACTTTTTAAAAATGGGTTATCAGGATTTCTTTAAAATATGGTGCCAAAGTCTAGAGCAAGTATGAAACTTAAAGGCTTATCTAATTTAAATATAAAATCTTAAAAACAAAAAAACTGTGTTGCATCTTTTTCTTAAAAGGACATAAATACTTTTCTCTTGCTTTAATAAATAAAATATGCCCCTGTTTTATTGAAATTCTCCAGAAAAACACACACATCTAAGTTGAAATTAATCAAATTGATCAAAAGAAAACATATATAGTAGTGGGAATGAAACTTGAGGTTCAGAATAGAATGGTTCTTTTCATCCCTTGTACATATTTATGTCACTCATTCTGAGAGAAGAATCAGGAAATCTGCAGTCCAAATTCCTCAGAATCTAAGGAAGCCAATAGTTGTTTCTAATTTTGTTAAAATATAGAGCTAATTCAATTTTTTAATAACTAAGCATTTTTTCCTCTCCTTGAATCTTACAAACATCTTAAAATTGAAAACTTTTTGCAGATCATCTTTAAGGAAAATGCTTTTCTTGCATACCCTAAGAACTGACATCATGTTTACTTGCAGTGTATTATTATAAGAGTTCTTTCTAGCTCAGAAATATTGAGTATAGGCTGTATCATGGGGTAATTTGGCTTTCTGTTCTTGAAAACAATATATATTTAAATTTTTTAATAGTAAAGGCCCAGATGAAGCTTATATAGTAGCTCAACTGGTTGGCCGACTTTTAACTGCCACTAAGCTTCAAGGAGCTCTCCCTTCATGGGCTTAAACTTGCACTCAATGCAAGTTCTACCTGAACAAACAGTGCAGGATTAAGAACATTTATCTGTGTTTACCTGAAAATGTCCTTTCCTTGAGTAAAAAGATCCATAGTTCCCCTACAATGGGTATTTCAGCCTGTTTGTAACTTCAGGACAAACCCAGACCTGTCAGTCATAGGCAGTAGGGGAAAGCCGCGCCACCTGAAGTTCTCTCCACTTCAGTCAACTTCCATATCCAATCTACTTTCCTAAATTACAGATTGTGTAAACTACACTTTGGGGGATGAGTGGGAGAAACACAATGTTTTCTTCTACTGTGGAACATGGGGATAATTAATCCTGAAAAAAGAAACCCAAATATTTGGATATCATTTTCCATCTCTGTCAGATGACAGAAAGACCCTGTTATTTCCAAGGTTGTGAGGTTTTTCTGTCCGAGTCAAAGATACAACACTGGGTCTCACCAGACAAAGCACCCAACTTAAAAAACTCAAGTCGTGGAGATAAACAGCTAACAAGAACATCACTTTAATAGAAAAAAGTATAGTCACAGTTCCAACAGGAGTTAACTGTATGATCCTTGCAAGGACCAGAATGAGGACCTTGTCGGGGTGGAATAAGGATAGTCTCGTTAAAAAAGCACTTAATGTGAGGATCTGTGGAAAATTCTCTTTTCCCAAACACATGGAGAACACAGGACTCTGCAGCGTAGACACTCTTCTACAGCTACATGAAGGCCTCACTGCACTCAGTCCTATGCTCCACTCCCTCTAATATGGTAGTTAAAACATGGACCTTGCACCAGCTAGTAGAATAAGTTCTGTTTGTTGACTTCTTTCTAGGATCCATGAAAGTATTAATCACATCATCCAACTATCCATTTTTGAATCTGGATGGAGAATTGGTCCTGGATGGAGAACTGGTCTTTACACTAGCAGATTTCCTCTATGAATTAGAGACATTGGGAGGTTCACCACTAGGTTAATGAGTACTCTGAACCACAGCACCTTCAGTCAGAAGGCATAAATAGTATCACTGCTGCTTTCTCTATCCTAGCTTTTGAATGATTCTGGGGAGCAGTGGAAAGGCATATAGAACACACCTTGGCCAGGTCTACAAGAAAATATCTGTCACCTCACATCCTAAGTCCTCACATGAGAGGAGGCCATGGGTGTTTTATTGTTGTTTCCAAATGCAAACAGGTCAATCACTGGACTGCCAAGCTAAAAATGAGTGAGGATATTTCCGAGTGGATTCTTCAACGAGAAGATGCCAGTCAGACAGTATGATGTTTTAGGAAGATATCTAATATATTACATTTACTATTTAGCTAACAGTTATTCAGATCATGAGGAGGTGCAGAAAGCAGTAAGAAATAAGAGAGAAGCCAGAAAAAGTGATGGAAATTAACCCTTTGGAAAAAGCAATTGCAATCTATACAGCCTCCAAGTGAGCAGCAAAGCAGTTGGTGTCCAGGTTTAAACAAATTGGTTGTTTAATAATTTGTTCCAGTATCTTTGTTCAGTATCCAAGTTAGGCTTACTGGTCTATAATTCCCCAGCTCTTTCTTTTACTCCTTTTTTAAGATAGGTACTATGTTTCCCTTCTCCAGTAATCTGGTACCTTAGCAATCCTCTATGAGTTCTCATGATTCAGAGATTGCTTTGCCTAGTTCCTTACGTACTCTAGGGTGATATTCATCAGGCCCTTATGACTTGAATATATCTAACTTATCTATGTATTCTTTAACCTGTTATTTTTCTGTTCTGGCCCGAGATCCTTCTTCCTTGTTAATATTAATTGTGTTAAGCACCTGGTCACAACCAACTTTTTTAGTGAAGAGTGAATTAAAAAAAGGCATTAAACTTTAGCCTTCTCTGTGTCATCCGTTATTTGCTCTCCTTCCCCATTAAGTAATGAAACCACACATTATTTCATTATTGTCTTACATTAGAAATATTTATAGAACCACTTCCTATTGCTTTTTATGCCTTTGCTTGTTGTAACTCATTTTGTCCCTTAACCTGTCTGATTTTGTCCTACATGTGCTGTTCTTCTACACTCTTTCTTAGCAATGTACCTTTGTTTCCACTTTTGGTATGGCTTTCCTTTTGACTTTCAAAAGCTCCTGATGCAGCCATATAGGTCTATTCCAGGGGTAGGTAACCTATGGCACACGTGCCGAAGGTGGCACGTGAGCTGATTTTCAGTGGCACCCACATTGCCCGGGTCCTGGCCACCGGTCCAGGGGGCTCTGCATTTTAATTTAATTTTAAATGAAGCTTCTTAAACATTGAAAAAACCTTATTTATTTTACATACAACAATAGTTTAGTTATATATTATAGACTTAGAGAAAGAGACCTTCTAAAAATGTTACAATGTATTACTGGCACGCCAAACCTTAAATTAGAGTGAATGAATGAAGACTCGGCACACCACTTCTGAAAGGTTGCCAACCCCTGGTCTATTCCTATTCTTCCTATCTTTCCTCCACATTGTGATACTTCGCTGTTCTGCCTTTCCTCTCTCATTCAATATCAAAATGCTGACTCCCATTTCTGACTGGCCAGTAATGTGTGGTGTTTAGATGCTGCTTGTGATTATTAGAACTGGGACCACTGGCTGTTGGAAGTCTGAATGGATAGGAAACAGGAAGGAGCGGGGAGGAGTTGAGGAGGCTGAGTGAGAGTTACAGAGGGTGCAACAGCAGCAGCTTGGTAAAGAGATTTCCACTGTAAAAATAAAGTCCTGTTGAAGTTGTTAGTACCTTGCCTGGTTGATACAACATAATGCCAGCCTCCTTCACCCACTTGCTAAATTTTCAAACATGCACCTTTATTCTTTCTCCCAGGCTGCCCCTCACACTTCAGAGGTGGTCCCTGTAAACATCCACAAAGTTACCTCTTCATTCCTCCTTAAAATCTCAGTTGCTGTGATGCCTATAAAAAACTTGACAATATTTAGGCTGCTGGTGTGCTGAAATCATTGCCCATCATGCTGACCAATAATATCTCATTGTTTCCTTGTACTCCCTCATCTATCTGTCTGTATCCATCTGTTGTCTGCTGTCTTATATGTTGTCTCTTATCTGTATGTCTTGTAAGCTCTTTGGGAGAAGGAACATCTTTTTGTTCCGTGTTTTTACAGGGTCTAGCACAATGGGTCCTGGTCCATGATTGGGGCTCCTAGCCACTGCGATAATCCAAAATAATTAATTAAATAATAAGATCATGAATTTAATACATCAATACTGCCATCTACTGACTATATTTACTCATAACACTACACATTTGTGTTTCACTTTAATATTTCTTTACTGCTTTTTCTGTCGCCTGTGACCCCTGAAATCCAAAGTGCTATCTTAAAAACCCCAATTTATGTTGATGTGTAATGGAAATCAGACATCTCTAATTTTTTTAAAGTCAATATATTATTTCCCTCCAAGTACATATGTACATTTTGTGAATTACGTAAAGGTAGAGTTTAATGCACTGTTGAGGTTGAGAAATCAGCACTCAAGAGTCGGAGTTTCTGGAATTTTCTCCTATAATATTAATCCAGTTAAACTGCATATCCTACACCTCTACCCCGATATAACACAAATTCGGATATAACGCGGTAAAGCAGCGCTATGGGGGGGCAGGGCTGCGCACTCTGGTGGATCAAAGCAAGTTCGATATAACGTGGTTTCACCTATAACGCAGTAAGATTTTTTGGCTCCTGAGGACAGCGTTATATCGGGGTAGAGGTGTATATATTTTGTGATATGCATTAACAACACAGAAAGAAACATTAATGTTTCTATTTAACCAAAACTCAAAAATATAAACAAATTGCAAAATGGCAAAGTAAATAATATGGCAACAACTGTTACCTTAACTTTTGGAATTTCCAGACTTTGCATGCTTGATTTCTTGACTTTTATGATGCTAGTGTTAGAAGTTTGCATTTTTTCCTCCTCTAATCCATCTTTTTCCCCTTTACCTTTTTCTTTTAAGGAAGAAAGAAAAAAATGCCCTTTGCTGAAAGGAGCTTACAGGCTTGTCAGGGCCTCCATATTCCTTGAGCTAGAGCTGTTCATCTTGAAGACTCATAAAACAACTGATTTTGCCAGAATCCTTCTGAATGTAACCCTGCCTTGACCCTAACCATTAACATCTAGGGAAACTGAGGAAAATGCCCAAGTTTGTTCTCAACTGTTAGGAGGGTCCATAGGATGAAAATGGTCTCAGAGGTATCTAAGCTTCACAGATCAAAAGGCAACACACTGAATGTCACCAAAAAGCAAATTGCAATTTGGAATTCCACGTGGAATTTGCTATGTTCTTTGACTGGATATTCAGTGTACAAAAAGCATCCAAGCAAGTAAGCTTTGCCATGAAGGTCTTCATCTGTAATTTGTTTGGGGGCTCAGAAAATGGTAAGAATCAGAGCACAGTATGGAAGCTCACATTAATTCAGCAACATCTCACAATTATTGACTAAGAAGAGACTTGCCAGTGATCCTGATTTAAAATCAAGAGACCAACTGGGTTTATGACTACTTGCAAGAAAAGTTTGGTAATAAACATAATAATTGGCATCATTTTGCAGACAAAGAGGATTAAAAATAAGGTTGGATATATCATTATACTCCTGCTATTACTATTATTTCCTGACTCACATTTACTTGTTTTAAAGCACTTCTGGAATCCTGTGCCAGGTCTTCTTAGACCTCCCCCCACCTTTGACTAAATAACCAAAATGCTGCACAGTCTTTACACTCACAACCACTACGGACCTGAAAATAAGATTTGTGATCTTGTTTGTCAAAGATCACTGTTGTGTTAATGTTAACTGCTGGGCTACACATTGCTCACGCTGTAACTCTGAATGATAAATATCTGGACTTTTTTTTTGCTGTATGGTCAACATTTTATACCTGTGTTAATGTAAACTTTATGTGTGCATGCTGCCCTGAAGAATATTCATCTGTTAAAATTAAGCAGGAACTCAGTCCATTTTTCCTCATTATTTATTTTTCTTGTTTTTATTTTTGTCTGTGAAGTGCTGCTATATTTGTTGTCCTGAGGTGAACAGGTAATACTGAGGGATCATAACAAAGATATCATGAATGGATAACTAATAAATGTAAAAACAACAAAGAGTCTGGTGGCACCTTAAAGACTAACAGATTTATTTGGGCATAAGCTTTCGTGAGTATAAACCTCACTTCTTCGGATGCAGGTGAGGTTTATACTCACGAAAGCTTATGCCCAAATAAATCTGTTAGTCTTTAAGGTGCCACCAGACTCTTTGTTGTTTTTGTAGATACAGACTAACACGACTACCCCCTGATACTTAATAAATGTAAATGATCTTTAAATATTTGTTTTTTTTTCTTTACTGTCTTTCTTTCTCTTTTCCTTGTTTTTGTTTCTTTTTCTTTTTTCATTTCCTTCTTAAATTCAAATTTTTTGATTTAATTAAACTTAACAGAAACGTGTTTACTAAGGTTTAATGATAAATATGCAACTCAGATATAGGATAATGTGTGCTCAGATGAGCCATATACATTTTATTGTATCCCAACAATGTATCCCATTAAATTTTTCACATAGCATTAGTATAAAATGACTAGGTATAACTTTTCAGTTCTGCTCACCCCTTCCTTACATTTATGTACACTTCATTTTTTTGCACAATTACAATTAATTTTTAAGAATTCTGCCTGTAACAAGTCGTACTTTAGGATTCTGTGGAAATTATGTTGGTTGTATATTTTATTGTGATATGATATTTTATTTATTTGCTTTCTGCTTTGAGTAGCAGCTTTTCAGAAATGCTGACCAATCAGATAGATGGCTCAATCTCTTATTTGGATACTGAGATGACTAGGACATGTGCAAGAAATGTGTTGCCTCCTAACCTGATGGTGTGAAGATCTCTGTTTCTGGGTGGAGTGCAGACTGCTTCCAGCCTCTGTCACCTCAGTGTCTGAATGAACAGCAGATGAAGACACTTATGATGTCAGGACATTCCAGTAATGGCAGTCAGAAGAAAATGCTTGGTCAAAGAGGGGTATTTGACTCTCCAGAGGTAAGAAGGTCTGCTCTTTGTATTTCATGCTCCCCTCCATCCTGCATAGTGAGCAGGGACGTATAACAGCTGCTCCATTGCACAACGGCAGAATCTCTGGTCTGATGGGGAGCACTGGAATGTTTACCCACTTGTGAGTTCTGATTAGCCAAATGTTCTTACGTGTTTAACGTTGTTTCAAAGGAACACTGATTATAAATATAAAAAGAAAAGAATGTCCTCGGTGTTTCAATAGTTAAATCATTCATCCAAGTTATTGATCTGTGTTGAAATCTCACTAGGAAATCAAGGAAATGCCAAACTGGCTTATGGGTTTATGGGAGGAGCAGTAATTGAAATTGTTAACTGAAATAACTCATCTGCTAGCAGGTTGGGGATCAGTGTTGTACCTTAGACTGGGAAAGTAGGATTTTCAAGTAGGATTGTCACAAGAAATGACACAAAAAGTTTGGCCTCATGGAAGTAAGGACTCTGGATCAGACTGTCTGTCTGTGATTACAATGTGTTTTTACATTCCTTTCAGGCAAGACAAGACCATTTTTGTCTCACTGATCTTTAGTCTCACCCATATTGTTCACACAGGGGGCAAAGAGGTGGCACTAGGCCTAGGAAGTGTTAAATCAACAGGGCTTACGTGGTGCATAGGCATTGTGCTGCTTCTTGGCACAGGGATGAATGTCACCTCAAATGGCACTCAAATGGGAAAAGAGCTATCTTGGGTAGACAAATTAACATCTATAAAAAGATACATAGGCTGCAAATAGCAGTTCCAAATTCCTAAGGATTGGAATACTAGAGGAAAATACATTTCACAATAATGAGTGAGAATTCACACATCCCAAAAAGTGACTTTTTAAAAAAGTATGATGTTCAATGAATTTTTATTCCTTTTTTATAAAATAAATCTTAGCACTTATATTAAGATCTGATGTTTCTATACTCCTGATTTCCTTGTTCAGTAGGGGACTTTGCAAGCATGCCTGTCTACTTTAGGGGTTTACAATTCAACCCTAAACACATACTCAGCAATGAAAGTTGGAGCAGATTTAAAAATTTAAAAATCATTAAGCTATTCATTTTTAGCAGTTTAAAAATTAGTAGAGGTTAGAGAATTACATGTGTTTTTAGTGCCTTATAAATAAAATAGATTTGCATTTGACTTGGGACTACTCATATGAGTAACATTAGTTTTGGTATGTGTTTGCAAGATTAGCCCGTCTGGCAGAAAGTACATAAAACAGAAGAATAGTAAAAAGTAGTGAGAAGCTGGAGGAGCCCCTCAAGAGACCCTTGTTAAAGTTTTGTCACCAAACTGAAAGGAAATTGAAGTCTTTTTCTGCCTCTGATGGAGTCATCCCATCCCTGGAATCTGCTAAATAATTCCTGTCAGAGCCTCAAAAATACTTCAAAAGGGCAATTTTAAACTGTATTTATTTATTTTGAGCCTTGGGAATAGATTGGATTGTAACATAACAGATTTATCATTTTTAAAAGGGTGAGGATACCTCCTTACAAGCTGTTCATGCCTCTCACCACCATGCTGGACTACCAAAGCAATGTACTTTTAGGAACAAAGTATAAACGTTTTCAGAAAAGGGCAGCTTATCACAATTTAGCTGCTACATGGTTAACCTTTTGTGAAATTGTTCTTGTGGAAATGCTGGAAAAGTAAATACATTCTCCAGTTCCTTACTTCTTTTGTCCACAACCACAGGCAACCATGGTACACAGGGTTTACAACAGGCTACATAGGATAATTGTTGCACACCTTGCCAAAAAATATATATATTAACAGCCTCACTGATTAAAATAAGTCAAATGCATTCCTTAAAAATATTACTAAGGTAACATTCAGAAACTGAGTGAATTCCATGGGCTGTTTTGACATATTTATTGGTTATTTTGAAATCAGATTGACAAAACTAATTAAGTGTATAAAAATAGTATGTATGTGTAAGGTAAGGTTGATTTTAAAAACTCTTAGTAGTGAATTCAGCAGCATTTGTGATTGTTGTCTTTGATTTCTGAAGGAGCTGATTTATGGTACCAAAAATGTAACAGACCATTTTGCCTGGGCTTGTGATTAACATAGGATGAAATGATAGCTAAAATGTGGGAGGTCAACTTTCTTTTTTAAACACTTACATGTCGCTGGCAATGGAAGAGTTCCTGGACATGGACTTTGGAGAGAGGTCATAGTCACTGTCTGACCGGTAGAGGAAGGACTCTCTACGTTGACTATGGACGAAGTTAGCCTGGAGAATTAGCCCTGACCCAGGGCTCGTCATGGGATCCAAGGGACTCCGTCCCGATGATGTGCCATTGTCTACATCAAAACTGTAAGAAAGAGGGGGAGGGAGTAAAAAAAGATTTATGCCACAGTTATGCTGAGAGTTTTGAAAATAACAAATGCAGCTATAAGAGCAGATGTCTCTAACACATTTTTCAATAGCTAAAAACTTCTGTTAATAGTGGGAAAATCTACAGCTGATCAACTCCACTGTTAAATCAATAACAGGTGTCTCTGGAAATATACTGTGGAATTGCTGATAACCAAAGAAAGAATGACTGGGGGGAGGAGAGATAAATCACTATTAAGGTTATTGAAGTCTACACGCTTCTTGGGATGTGGGGTGTCCACTAGTGGCACTATGGACTCAGTGCATGTGTTTTCTCAGCTGAAAAGTGTGCTGTAAGAGCAGAAACACAAAGCTTGGGCCAATGAGCTGGAGTTGTTCCTATGGTCAGCCCTATTAGGGATCACTGCAGGAACAGGGAGGGAAGGTGGTTTTCAAGAATCTGCTCAGGCCTTTGCCCACAAGAACACATTAGCACCAGGGAGTCAGAGTGGATCCAGAAGCTTTCCCCACCTTCCCTGGTTCCTCCTCCATGCCCTTGTCCCCCTGTTTTGTGGCCTGCCTCCCCCTCTCCCACTCCAAGGGATATGATTCCTATCTAGCTTCTTACATGGGCATCATAATATCTGACAACTGCTCAAATATTAAAACAACAACAACTGTCCTATTTTTATTCCCAGCAGGTAGGAATATAATGCTTGAATAGAATTATGGGGTGTGAGTGTATTAGAGGTTATTCTTATTGTAAAGCTAGGTCAAAGAAATTAGCTTTGCATTTATGGCTATTCACAGTAAGATTTGTGGCCATTCTTATTTCTTGCGGCAGTGAGTTCCACTTCCATTGTCTAGATCCAGTTCTTGTCAAAGCTCTGTCTACTGGTCAACAATTTAATTGTTCCTAAGGACCATAGCTGGCATGGGAGGCCATGGTCACAGAAAAGGGAAGGGTGTTTTATTTAGGTAGCTAGAACCAATTCCACAAAGGGCTTTGAAAACTCAGAACAAAAAGCCTTGAACTGGACTCTGTAATCAATGGGGAGCTAGTGCAGAGTGCACAGCGTCAGGATGATGTGCTCATGGCAACCTGTGTTGCTTAGCAGCCTGCCCGCTGCATTTTGTACCAAATGGAGGGATTTTTGGAGCACACAGCTCAGTTTCTACATACAATGCATTACAGTATTCAAGTCTGAAGGTGATGAATGTGTGAACCACAAGGTCAGGGCTGTATCTGATAGGATGGGGTACAGTCTTCTAGACAGGCACAGTTGTAAGTGGGTGCTACCTGCTACCCTGGCAATTTGTATCTCTACAGAAATAAACAGTTCTCTTTTCAGTGCTCCATAACAGAAAATATATGTTGGGTACCTTGGGATCTGCATCATATACCTGGTGTGGCTCTGCTGAAGTGCAAGTTAAAGGTTGATTCTTAAAGAATGCTGCTAACGTCTGCTGCAGTTAAAAGAGGATGGATCAAATATTAAATATTCACTCTGAATGGCCTGTGTCAGGTCTGATTTGTCTATCAGTCATGACAGGGACTGTCTGGTACTCTGCGTTTGTACAGTGCCTAGCACAATGGGGCCCTATTCTTGGTTGGTCCTTATGCACTACTGTAATAAACATGATTCATCATATACTACTAGATACTCTTTCAAGTAGCCAATGAAGAAAGAAACAAAGCAATTGAGAGGGGAGAGTGAATGTAGGAACTGATGACCTATCAGAATATTTTGGGCAGGGAGGAGAGATGGTAACATCCAAAATAGAGATGATACTGCTTAGAAAAGAAACAAGCTCATTTAAAAAAAAATATTTTAGAAAACAGCATTCAGAGGAAAGGAGAAACAGCCCTCACAGCATGTCTCAATTCTCAGCAATCCACTCTCTGGAGATAGGTCTGCATTGCATAAGAGAGTATAAACAAAACCCAGGAGTTTATATATTTGACTTTTATCCTCTCCTCAATCAGTTTGTTATTCTTCCTTGAATTTCAGGCATTCGGCTGCATTTCTCTTGGATCTCTCATCACCTCATATGCCATCTTTCACAAATGGTTTGAATACAGAAAAGGAAAACAAATCTTCTCTGAAAAATTATTCAACACAATGGTATTCAACAAGGACTCAGTAGAGTGAGCCCAACAGATGTTTTCAGAACTGTTCACTGATTAGATCATCAGTAATATCCTGAAATGCATGGTCTCTTGAACCTTTGTTTTTATATTTCAATTCCTTTTGCTCATATCTGAGTATGTTTCCTGTGACCACCAACACCCTATTATTACAAGCCCCACAGAATTTCCAAATCTCAAATTAGCTGTGCTTTATAATTTGAGAAATAAAGCATAGCATTTAAAGGCTCATGGTTACCTATGATATTCTTGTTGGCCTTCTTCTGAAATCAGTGCACTAGCTCCCTGTTCTTCCAGATTCAGTTCACGCTTTTCGTTCTCACATTTAAAACACTCTACCCATCCAGCTCCTGCTTATATCTCTGTCCTAATTTTCTCCTACAACCTGCTCCTGCTCCCTACAATTTCCTTAAGTCCCTCCCCTGTTTTCTTTGCCCCATTCTAGTCTCCATTCATTTTTTCAATGCTTTCTGTACTCTTGGAAGAGCATCCCAGTCAATATTCACCAAACACTCTCCCACTCCTTAAAACTCGTATGTCCTGCACCTATGTAGACAACATTCACCTGCAACTCATCTGTGTTACTTTTTTTTTTTTTAATTCATGCTATATCTGTTTGAGTCGTTAGGATGACAAATTCTGGTGGGGGAAGGAAATGAGTTTTAGAAGCCTGCTGTTTTCTTACAATAAAGCACTGTATATACCCTATGCTGGCACAGGCGCTAAAACTAGGGGTGCTGCCACACCCCTTGGCTTGAAGTAGTGATAACAACCCAAATACATGGTTTCCACTTTCAGCATCCCCACTATAAAAACTGTTCCAGCACCATTGCATGCTGGTATTTAAATAAATAATAAAATTATTGTTTATCAATGGCCAAAATTTTAAAGCTTAGTTGCCTAAAGTTTTCAGAAGTGCTAAGCACCCACAGTTCCTGTGGAAATCTATGAGAGATGCACATGCTCACACATCTAAAAATCTGGGCACTTTTATTTAGGTAACTATGGATTTAGGAACCTACCTTTGACAGCCAGGCCTGACAACTTTGGCCAAGGATAATTATTAATAAATAGAGTTCCACTAGTTCAATCATGTCTGAATATGAACCAGTTCAAAAACATCACTTAATAGTGAAGCAGAATGCTTACAAAAACTCAACAGCATCATAAAAGTAGTTTAAGAACCCAAGTCATTTACAGGATACATGTTAAAACTTAACTGAAAGGCTTTATTCCTGTTAGCACCTGAGTTCTGGTAGACAGAGTCTGGAGCAACTTCTCTTGAAGCACATTGAAGATATCGCTAACATCTAAACCAGGGGTCGGCAACCTATGGCATGCGTGCCAAAGACAGCACTCAAGCCGATTTTTAATGGCATGCTGCGGCCGCCGCTGGCCCTGCTTAGCCTGCTGCCAAACCCCGGCAGCGGGCTGAGCGGGGCCGATGGCTGGGACCCTGGCAGGCAGCAGTGTGCCATTAAAAATCCTGCCCAGCCCAGCCCGCTCTTCTCTGCCCCGCACCTAACGCTCTCTCTGGTGGGGTCAGGGGGCAGAAGCAAGCTTGGTCCTGCCGGCTGCTGCTGTAGGGCAGGCTCTGCCGGCAGCCAAGCTTCCCCCTCCCCCACCTCTTTCCCCCCAGCGTGCTGCATCGTGCTCCGCCTCCTCTCCCTCCCTGCCACCGATGGCCCTTGCGAGGGAAGGGAGAAGAGGAGCCCCAGCGCCTTCGCTGCTCAGACCGGGAAGGAGGCGGAGAAGAGGCAGGAGTGGGGCCTTGGGGAAGAGGAGTAGAATCAGGGCATATCCCTCCAGCCCCCTGCCAAGAGCCGCTCAGGGCAGGGGGCTGGGAGCATCCCCCCGATCCCAGCCCACCCCCCAGTCCTCTGCCCTGATCCCTGCACCCCCCTCACACCCAGCCCCCTGCACCACCCCCTATCACCCCAGCCCTGACTCTGGCACCCCCCACACATACCCAGCCCCCCCACACCTTATGCCCTGACTCCCGCACCCCCTCACATGCCCCCAGCCCTCTGCCCTGACTCCTACACCCTCCTCACACACACCCTGCCCTGACTCCTGCACTCCCCAGCCCCTCCCACCCCATGCCCTGACTCTTGCACTCCCCACCCTGAGCACCAAATGGGAGCTCCTGCACCCCCCCCCACATTCCCACCTGCACCCCTCACACCAAATGGGAGCTGCCCAGGTAAGCGCTCCACATCCAAACCTCCTGCCCGAACCCTGAGCCCCCTCCCTCATTCTAGCTCCTGGCCAGACCCTGCACCCCAACCCCCAGCCTACTCCTTCGCCCCCAGCCCTGTGCTCAGTGCACTCCCACCCTCAGCTCAGTGCAGAGAGAGAGGAAGAGAATGGGCCAGAACCAGGGGGAAGGTTGGAACCCACTCTGTGTGGGCAGGGCCGGGACCCCAGACCGGCAGCGGGCTGAGCGGGGCTGACAGCCGGGACCCTGGCTGTCAGGAGCCAGCAGACGAAACCCCAGACCGGCAGCGGGCTGAGCTGCTCAGCCCGCTGCTGGTCTGGGGTCCCGGCCTCCGGCTCTGCTCAGCCCGCTGCCGGTCTGGGGTCCTAGCCACCGGCCCCGCTCAACCCGCTGCCAGCCTGGGGTTCTGGCTGCCGGCCTCTTGCCAGCCAGGGTCCTGGCCACAGGCCCCGCTCATGCTGCTGCCGGCCTAGGTGAATGGAACCCCAGGCCGGCAGCGGGCTGAGCAGGCCGGTGGCATAAGATCAGCATTTTAATTTAATTTTAAATGAAGCTTCTTAAACATTTGGAAACCTTGTTTATTTTACATACAACAGTTGTTTAGTTATATAATATATAGACTTATAGAGAGAGACCTTCTAACAAACGTTAAAAAGTATGACCGGCACGCAAAACCTTAAATTAAAATGAATAAATGAAGACTCAGCACACCACTTCTGAAAGGTTTCCGACCCGTGATCTAGACAGTACAGGGCCAGCATAATTTCTTGACATATTTTCTGTTAAGAATTTGAAGGCTTTCAAAATTATTTTAATAAGCTCTTCAGGTCATCTTTAATATAATTTTAGGCGTGGTGGAAGATGGCTGGCTGAATTTTACTTTAATTGTAGTTAGGGGGAAAAACGTTATTTCTTGTGTAATGAGACTGTCTCCCAGGCTACTTGTAAGTTTGTGTAAAATTAGCAACATCGAAAAGCAAGAGAATTTATGAAATCTGAAATTGGTTTGAGTTCATCAAAAAACAATGTTGAGTCATATGAACTTTTTGAAAACATGGCCCCAAATTCCATTTAATTGTTTTCCGAAAACTGCATCAAGATTCAGATAAGCATGGGCTGGGTTGTTTCAGGTGGTAGCATTGCAAAGTTCAGTGGTCTTGGTTCATTTTGCTTTGAGTTTTGGGTTTGTTTAAACCCAGAAACTCAAAGTGTCAAGGGATGTAATCCCATACAAACTGAAACAAACAAACCAAATGTTTGCCTCAAACCTCTCTGAATGGGAGCCTTGAGTCTTCCACAATTCTGTTCATTAAGTAGTTCAGTAACAATTAGTTCATTTGGCCCTGAAGAGAGCTCTTAATTTAGTCAAGCAAAAGCTTGGAGGAGAACAGTGAAACCCAATTGAAACAACCATTCAAGGAACTGACCAAGCTTAGTTATTTAACAAATGTGGATCTCTAATTAAGAATCTGGGGGAGATGTCAGACAGTCCCCAAATAAGTGGTTGTCTAATAAGAATGGTCCTTTGTACAGGTTTCCTTGACCATAGAATTCATCAGTTAATTTTATAGGCTATTTCAGGTTTCTTTGGGGGGTTTTTTTTGGTTTTGTTTTTCATAGAATCATAGAATATTAGGGTTGGAAGAGACCTCAGGAGGTCATCTAGTCCAATCCCATGCTCAAAGCAGGGCCAACACCAACTAAATCATCCCAGCCAGGGCTTTGTCAAGCCAGGCCTTAAAAACCTCTAAGGATGGAGATTCTACCACCTCCCTAGGTAACCCATTCCAGTGTTACACCACTCTCCTAGTGAAATAGTGTTTCCTAATATGCAACCTAGACCTCCCCCACTGCAACTTGAGACCATTGCTTCTTGTTCTCTCATCTGCCACCACTGAGAACAGCCTAGCTCCATCCTCTTTGGAACCCCCTTTCAGGTAGTTGAAGGCTGCTAGCAAATCCCCCTTCACTCTTCTCTTCTGCAAACTAAATAACCCCAGTTCCCTCAGCCTCCTCGTAAGTCATGTGCCCCAGCTACCTAATCATTTTCATTGCCCTCTGCTGGACTCTCTCCAATTTGTCCACATCCCTTCTGTGGTGGAGGGACCAAAACTGGACACGATACTCCAGGGGTGGCCTCACCAGTGCCGAATAGAGGGGAATAATCACTTCCTTCGATATGCTGGCAATGATCCTACTAATACAGCCCAATATGCTGTTGGCCTTCTTGGCACTGCTGACTCATATCCAGCTTCTCATCCACTGTAATTCCAAGGTCCTTTTCTGCAGAACTGCTGCTTAGCCAGTTGGTCCCCAGCCTGTAGCGGTTCATGGGATTCTTCCTTCCTAAGTGCAGGACTCTGCACTTGTCCTCATTGAACCTCATCAGACTTCTTTTGGCCCAATCCTCCAATTTGTCTAGGTCACTCTGAACCCTATCTCTACCCTCCAGCGTATCTACCTCTTCCCCCAGCTTAGTGTCATCTGCGAACTTCCTGAGGGTGCAATTCATCCCAGCATCCAGATCACTAATAAAGATGTTGAACAAAACTGGCCTCAGGACCGACCCCTGGAGCGCTCCGCTTGATACCGGCTGCCAATTAGACATCAAGCCGTTAATCACTACCTCTTGAGCCTGACAATCTAGCCAGTTTTCTATCCACCTTATAGTCCATTCATCCAATCCATACTTGTTTAACTTGCTGGCAAGAATGCTGTGGGAGACCATATCAAAAGCTTTGCTAAAGTCAAGATATATCACATCCACCACTTTCCCCATATCCACACATTCCTTGAGGATCTGCTCCATGATTTTACCGGGGACTGAAGTGAGGCTGTAGTTTCCCGGGTTCTCTTTTTTCCCTTTTTAAAATATGGGCAGTATATTTACCTTTTTCCAATCGTCCGGGACCTCCCCCGATCGCCAAGAATTTTAAAATATAATGGCCAGTAGCTCTGCAATCACATCAGCCAACTCCCTCAGCATCCTTGGATGCATTAGATCTGGACCCATGGACTTGTGCATGTCCAGCTTTTCTAAATAGTCCTTAACCTGTTCTTTCACCACTGAGGGCTGCTTACCTCCTCCCCATACTGTGTTGCCCAGTGCAGCAGTCTGGAAGCTGACCTTGTCTGTGAAGACCGAGGCAAAAAAAGCATTGAGTACTACAGCTTTTTCCACATCATCTGTCACTAGGTTGCCTCCCCCTTTCAGTAAGGGTCCCACACTTTCCCTTACTGTTGCTAACATACCTGTAGAAACCCTTCTTGTTACCCTTGACATCCCTTGCTAGCTGCAACTCCAATTGTGCCTTGGCCTTCTTGATTACACCTCTGCATGCTCTAGCAATATTTTCTGGTTTGGTCAATCTCCCTTTCGGGGGATCAGGTATGAATTTTTCACTTACAAAGCTTATTTCTCCCAGTGTGGATTTCTGGCACTTTGATGCAAATGATTTTGCCCTCCACTGATGCAAAGATTTATGTTTTTAAAAGTTTAAAATTTAAAAAATATGTTGGCTAGAATCAGCAGAGTTGCATTCAATCATTCCTGACATGAGAGGGGCCATAATCTAGGGTTACCATCAGTCCGTATTTCCCTGGACATGTCCGGCTTTTGCGTCTCTAAATAGCCGTCCGGGAGGAATTGGTAACAAGGTTAAAATGTCTGGGGTTTTTTTCTCCCTCGCCTCCCTCCCTCTCTTCCATGCAGAGTGCGGCTGCTGATTGGGCAGCTGGGCCAATTGAGCTGCTCCCATTGGCCTCCAGCAGCCAGAGCCCTCCCCTGCTCCCCCCTCCCTCTGACTGCAGCCCTGTGTAACACACAAACCGACCCACCGGGCAGCGTGTTTTGCAAACACATGGAGCCAGAATGGTAAGGGGAGTCCGGGGGGGGGGCACTCAGGGAGCGGGGGAGTGTTGGATGGGTCCCCGGCCTCCACCTGCCACCCCCCCCTTCACGTGCCCCCCCCCGTGAGACTCCCCCCGCCTCTCCCTTGCCTGCTTGTGCTGCCAGAGCCAACAGCAACTGCTGTCTGCTGCCCCTGGGTCCTAGCATCCCCCATCCACTAATGGGAAGACAGGCTGCCCTTACCCTGCCCTTCCACCTAAGCCCTGAGCCTCTCCAACGCCCCAAACCCCTCAGCCCCAGCCCTCATCCCCCCGCACCCTAATCCTCTGCTCCATCCCTGAGCCCCCTCCTGCATCATGAACCCCTCATCCTCAGGGCTATAGCCCTCACCCCTACATCCCCTCCTATCCCCAAACTCCCTCCCAAACCCCCTTCCCCCTTCCCACACATGCCCTCCTGCCCTCAAACTTCCTCCCAAAGCCTGCACCCCCTCCCTTTGCACTGCATCCCACCCCCAAACTCCATCACAGAGCCTGCACCCCTCACTCCCTCCTGCACACCCACCCCCTGCCCCAGCCCGGAGCCTGCACCCAGCACCCAAACTCTATCCCAGAGCCTGCACCCTGCACCCCTCCTGGACCCTAATCCCCAGCCCAGGACCTGCACCCCAGACCTCCTCCCGCCATCCAACTCCCCTCCCAGAGCCTTGGGCAGGTGCGGGGGGTGGGTTCTGGGCACCACCAAAATTTCTACAACCCTGCCACCCATGTGAATGGATAAGGGTCGGGGCAGTCAGGGGATAGGTAGGGTCCTAGGGGTGGGGGGTTCTCAGCGGGGGCAGTCAGGGGACAAGAAGCAGGGGGGGTTGGAGTTCTGAGGGGGGGCAGTCAGGGGGTGGGAAGTGGGAGGGAGTGGATGGGGCGGGGCTAGGGCGGGGCTTCCCCCCCCCAGTGTCCTCTTTTTTGATTGTGGAAATATGGTAACCCTACATAATCTATATTTCTGGACATCCACTAGTATGCATGAGGCTGAGGAGTTTTGTGGCTTTGGAAGTGTTTGGAGTTTAACATTGTTATGCTGTGCTGTATCCACTAGATGGGTGTCAAAAGTCAAAAAAGGAATCAGCTTAAAATGAATCAGGCAGGTTTTGAGCTTTTACTGAAGAGCCCCAAATTACTCTGTCACGTAGGTTTTTTATGAAAAAAAGTCGATTGATGGTGCATGTATGGAAAATAAGTCAGATACAAATTGCGGGAGATAATGATGCTTGAGAAATTTAAAAAAATGCTGACATAATAAAAAAATTCAATAATCCTGGAGCACTTACAAATTTTCTGTAGACTTTGCTAGTTCCTGAGGAATACAAGATTTACTAAAAAAAACTTTCAGGCACAAAACACTAAACTATTATATGTGCATGACTGTAAACAAAAGAGTTTGTTAGTCTGAAAAGAAAATATATTGATTCTCTGGGTGAAGCACATATCTTATTTACATGATTTAGTATAACCGATCACATCACTGCCAAGTGGATAGACAGCCATAATGAGCAAATTAATTTAGAACTTTCATGCCCAAGGTAATTTGTCATTTCATTTTATATATATTTCTAACATATTACAGTTTAAAATTCATTAGTGGACAGATTTACTATCCTACCCAAGTAGAAACTTCAGCGAGCCAGTAATGGCTCCCAGATTCTCATCCTCCTGCCCTGAAGGAAGTTTAAGTTGCAGGGAGCAGCTGTAAACACTATTCTTTCTCGGGAATCTTACTCAAATGAAGAAATGGATGTAGTGGAACTCTGGTCATCCACCTACCCTCCCTGTTCTGCCCACACCACACCCCCAGAATACTTCCTCACACACTTTATATTGGGGAGAGAGGGGAAAGACTGGCATAGGAGGTGGAAGAGCAGCCTCTGCCATCTTCTCACTGTCAGAAAGTTCCCCTGTATAGGGGGAATTCTCCACTGGCCTTTTTTTGGCCAGTTTTTTTGCACCACTCACGCAATGCAAAGTGGTTATATTGGACTGGAGAATCTAGCACATAAAGCATGATATACCAAACATACCTATATTAAAACAACTTTAAGGTTCCAAAGAGAAATACTCCAAAGATAGGAAATACCAACATTAACTCTCCCATGCATATGTAGGCATTTCAAAAAATCTTTTAATGACTCGATCACATAAAATTTTTTCCCCACCGAACCCTTCTTCATTCCGTGTACAAGGATAATGCTCAGTGAATAACAGCATGCTCAATATTTCTTCACCATTCAAAGGATGCCCCCACGTCTCATTCACTGCATACCCATCCAAACCCTGAACTCAAAATGGACTAAATACTTTTCTACAGTGTTTATTCACAGGGTACCTGTGTGCCTCCCAAACATTGATGTCTTGATACTCGCAATGCCCCATCAAGGTGGGAAGTATTATTATACCAAGTGATACTCAGTAAGATTAAATAATTTGCTCAAAGTCACATAAAGAGTCTGTGGCAGAGGCAGAAAAAGACCTAGACCTCCTGGGTCCCAGTTCATTGAGTTCTTCCCTTCTGATGGAAAAACACTGTCTCATTCACAACACAATACAGCTTCTGCACTGAATGAGGACAGGTTTTTCTGGACACTAGACCAATTTAGTATACAAGCCTCCCTCATTCTCTCTCCAATATGCATAGAGAATGAGGCAGAGGCCCTGGGCAAAAAACAATATGTGCTTATGTAATAAAACATTGTATCATAATACATACACACAAAAGGGCAGAGGTAACCTTAGCTTTGTCATTTCCTTACTGCTGTGTAATAAAGTTAACAGCCATAATGTTCTTTTAATGTAGTTTTGTTTGCTTTGTATAGAATTCCCTAATTAAAAAAAAAAAAAAAGAATTCCACCATGTTCAGCTATTTGCTAGACAGCATAAGAATACTCTATTGTGCAATATGTGCAACCAGACAGGAGGAGCTCTTGTGGCCATCCATGCAGGCCTTTCTCATTTGTAAGGAAACAGCCATGGTCCCGGAGCACTTTCAGTAATGACAGAAAAAAAACACAGCTATGCCTACAAACTTTCCTAAGGAACAAACAGGCAGAACTGTGGCATCGGATTGCATTATAAAATGCAGTGTGAATATGAAAAGACCACTTTAAAACTCTTAAACCTTTGATAAACCACAACCCATTTCTACCACACACCCATGTCCTACAGACCAATCCCCCTGCTAAATTTCAAGGTTTTACCACTGACACGTTAGAGCTGTTCAACAATAATTGCGTAATGGGAAATCTGTATTTTGGTTCTTGAAAATGGAGGAACAACTTTCACTCAAACTTTCCGTAAGAATTAGCTCCCTGGCTTAGAACAAACCTGCCACATTTCAGCCAGAAAAGTATGAGACTAAAAAAAGTTATAAGCAGCTCAAAATGACTATTTGGAATTCAAAGACACAGGAACTGTTTCTTTATTTCATCCAGCTTCTGCCAGCTCAGCAGAGGGTGAGAATGCTGTTTACAAGCTCCCTGATTCCTGGCTTGACTCCAGGCACTACTGTAAATTGCACCCGCTGGAACGTATGATGCTCCAGGCACTCTTCCTTAATTTCCGCCAACCTCACCTCCACTGCAGCTGTGGGAAGGGAGATGTATGAGCCAACTTCATTGAGGGCTTGTCTACACTATGGGTTATGTCGGTGTAACTTATGTTGCTGTGGGGAGTGAATAAGCCACTCCCCTGAGTGTAGGGTTGCCTATTCTGACTGAAGCTATTCCAGGAGATTTTGTTTTCCCAACATGACCTAATGTCATTTTTTAAAAATATCCTATTAAAATCTACTGAGTTGCTTTCAATAGTCACCAGGAAATGGATATTGATTCTGGGAGACTCCAGGCCAATCCTGGAGGGTTGGCAACCCTACTTGAGTGATGTAAGTTACACTGACCTAACTGCCAGTGTGGACAACAATATGTTGGCAGGAGAACTTTTTGCACTGACATAGCTGCCACGTCTTGCAGAGGTGGTTTTATTATGCCATCGGCACATAGAATCTTCACCAGATGCTGTGCAACTGTGCTGCTGTAGCACTTCTAGTGTAGACTAGCCCTAATTCTACACCTACTGGGGACTTCTCCACACTATGGGTGTCTGTGCTCAGCAGAGAGGTTATGGGCAGCTTCTGACTGCTTTGTGCTATGGGGCTGAGAATGTGGCCAACAATGTCTCCTGGAGTTCCCCAGTGTGCATGAGGTTGGAGAGAGTGCACAGTGTAAACTGGGGTTGCATTTTCTGGTGCACATACCCTGCTCTGTAGGCCAGTGTATGGAGCCAGGGGGGAAAGGGACTCACCTTTTCTCCGTTCATTTTTGAACAGCTGGCTCACCAGGGGAGGAAGTGGTGAATAGTTCCAGCACCAAGGAACTGCTATTGAATCAGACCTTGTGTGGGCTGCAAAAAGTGTGTGTGCTGGGGTTGTGTGCCGCAACCAGATAAGGGATTGATCACAATCTTGTTCTTAGTTATTACAGCCATTTTGACTTGCTGTCTTTAGATGCTAATTATTTCAGCAGGACGTGTCAGTTCAGGTGATGCTGAAATCATGCCAAGTACAATAACCCAGTTATTCAAATCACAAATAGAGACTCATGTGACACCGTATTAAAAGTCATCTCACAAAATCATAAAATGAACATCCCTAGAGGCAACGTCCAAATCCTAGTCATACAAAATAGAGTGGGAAGACATGAAGGGAAGAATGGAAGCTTGTCTTTTAATAAAAACAGAAACTGACTAGTAGTAAGAGTGGGTTTTCAGTGAAGTATTTAAGTTGCCTAGGCGAAGTTCTGCCTTGATTTGCACATTATGCAAATTCATTGATTTCAATGAAGTTGCATGAGGAGCAAATCAATAAAAACTGAGGCTCCCTATACCTGTCCCCAAACTTGTTTAAATTACCACAGAATTATTAAAATATGGTTCCTTTGTGAAAGTACAGATTTTTGGACAAACTGGATAAATAAACTGGGTAAATAAATTAGAGGGTTGGACAAATACAATACAGTATGCAACTATTACTTTTCTTTGGTCTTTTCTTAATTTTTTTATCAATAACCTTAATATTAAAATTTCTGAGCCAAAAAGCTGATTTACATGTGGATTTTGATTGACCTTTGTGACCTGCAAATAGGCACCCAAAGGTCACTCAGCAATGCTTAATAATAAAGGTGAAAATCTTGAATGTTCTATAGTTCATCAGAAAAAACAAATCTTCAACAATTACCTGTCCCTACTGATTCCCAGCTGGACATCAGATTTTAAATAGGTTAACCCACATTCTCAGAAAAATAAACCCTGGAAGTTCTTCAATTGAGTCACATCATCACTTCTGAACTGATCTGATCTGAACCTCTTACGTAGATGCTAATTCTTCAGTGACAAATCTTCAACACAATTTCTCTACATAGATACATGCCCACTATTTACTTGTTGGTTTGAATTTCCACCTCAATGATTCAGCAAACCAACCCAAAATGGAATGGATAGTTTTTCCCACACCCAGACTCCAAACAGAAAAAGAAAATGTGTCATTGACTGTAATTTTTTCATTTTAGCATCGAGGCTTGATTTTTGCTTTCAGCGTTACTGTCTTTGGAAGCATTTTGCATATAATAGAGCCTTATAATTAAGAGGAAAAATATAGAACTTTTTCTAACGATATTCTAACAGGAGAAGTCACACAAAAAAACAAAACCCCCAAACAAACAATCCCATTAGAACATCCAGTCCATCTCTCTAAAATAGATTTTCTGGTGTTTGGATCAGTCCTGTTTTAAAATTCTCAAAGAATGGGGATTCCACATCTTCCTTATGGAAACTATTCCATGACTTTGGAGGTCTCATTGCCAAGATTTTCCTGATATTCCACTTAAAATTTCCTTTTTTTAATTTCATCTAATTATCCCTAGTTACACCTCAATGTACCATTTATCTAAAGGGATGTGGCCTCCTTGCAAATTGAGCATCACCCAGATCAATCTCTGGCAGGGTGCTTGAAGTAGCCTGTAATGGACATACAACCACTAAAGCTTTTGACACCCAGATGATTATCAGTCACATAGCAGCATTCTTTGGTACACACACTTTGGAATTCATTGTATTATTAGAATGGAAAAACACTCATACTAAGAAAGCCACCAAAACTGCCTCAGAGCTGATGTGGCAGTTGCTATGTTCAGCTTCAAATATCTTAATTTCTGATCTTGTCCTGCCACTTGATATGGAGACAACAGGACTCAAAAACGTCAATCCGATGTTCTTCAGCCTTCCTCAGCTCCCATGTTTCATTTCCATACAATAATGTTGGTATAACAGTGGTTCTATAGATCCACAGCTTCAAAGCAAGCTTGACATCACAATGTCATCACAAAGGCTGCTGAAGAGCCTGAAACACAGCACCAGCTGCTGATATACAAATGCCCACATCCTCCAGCACAGTATATGACACTGCCTAAATATTTAACAGTTGCCACCTGCTTGATATCTTGCCCAGTGGGGTTAATACTGAGCTAGTTATAATCCAGAGCTGGAGGCTGCTTGATGGTAATGGCCATGGACTTAGTTATCTCGATTAATAACCAAACCATATTAACATCTTGAATCAACAATGTGGCAAAGGCTAGGATACTCAGTGAAGCTTTCGGCCTGGTTGTTCCATTGTTGATCAGATCTTTACTTTGAGATCCCTTTTTGAGAAGATGGCTGAATTTAATAAGCTATGTGCAGCACCTTTTATAGACTTCTGTCAGGCCTTTGATTCAGCACATCGAGAAGGTTTGTGGGATCTGATAAGGAGACTTGGCCTCTCTGGGAAGATAGCATGATAGAAGAACTCTATAATGGAATGGAAAGCTGCACTGGAGTCAATGCCAGATACACAGGAGTTCAGCAACACTGTGTTCTAGCATCATAATTGTTTAGTATCAGGATAGGCTGGTTGATGGATAAGCTTGCGGAGGTGGTGTAGAGCTGAACTCCATTCTGTTTCGGGTCTTGAATACACTGACTGATTGGCTCAGTCTGGTGAACCACTGCAGCTGATGGCTGATCCGTTTGGGCAAGAAGCAGTGTGCACTAGTCTGATTATTATTATTAAATCAGATATCCTTGGTTTTAACACCTTATAAATATTTGTAAACTTTATTAGATCAGTCTCTTAATTGTTGCTTAGCCAATCTATGTTCATTTTTATGCTCTTTAATTCTTTCCTCATAAATGAGTTCCTCCAGCCCCTTTGTACTTCTCTGAATAGCCTCCAATTTGTGAACATCTTTCTAGTAATGTGGAGCCCAAAACTGAATGCCATGTGCCATCTACTACTACACTAAAACCACGTGGATGGAAACTATCTCCCACCTGCTCTATGAAATTTGTGTACAGCCCAAAATAACAATTGCCTTTTTGCAGCGCAATAAAAATGCAAGTAAGAAATTAGGGAGGAAGTTACATAAAATACAGTTGGAATGAAAAACAATAATTCCGAGGAGGCTTAGAAGTGAAAGTGAATGACTTATTGGATTTGAATTTGTCCTGTGCTATTTTGCCCACACTTCTACTAATTTTAAGACACATTCTGATTTTTCTGACCCATTACTCCTAGAGGGATTATTATGCCCATTTTACAAATGTGGAGCAAAGACATGTTGACTTGTCCAGTGTCATAATGGAAGTCTATGACAGGGCCATGACTGGTATGGTTGGTATATATGAAGATAGCATTTAAGAGGCAAAGCCTATTTTTCTACATTTGAATAACCTAGACTAGACGAGTGCAGAAAAATATGTATGAAATAATAGATAGTGAAATTGTTAGCTCTAAAAAAAAATCAAAAGAATAGATAGCCAGGTCTCTTTTAAACGCTGTTATAGTCCTAGCCTTCACAACCTCCTCAGGTAAGGAGCTCCACAAGTTGATTGTGCGCTGCGTGAAGAAGAACCTCCTTGTATTTGTTTTAAGTCTGCTGCCTATTAATTTCATTTGGTGACCCCTAGTTCTTGTATTATGGGAATAAGTAAATAACTTTTCCTTATCCACTTTCTCCACATCACTCATAATTTTATATACCTCTATCATATCCCCACTTAGTCACCTCTTTTCCAAGCTGAAGAGTCCTAGCCTCTTTAATCTCTCCTCAGATGGGACCCGTTCCAAACCCCTAATCATTTTAGTTGCCCTTTTCTGAATCTTTTCTAGTGCCAGTATATCTTTTTTTAGATGAGGAGACCACATCTGTACGCAGTATTCGAGAAGTGGGCGTATCATCGATTTATATAAGGGCAATAATATATTCTCAGTCTTATTCTCTATCCCCTTTTTAATGATCCCTAACATCCTGTTTGCTTTTTTGACCGCCTCTGCATACTGCGTGGACATCTTCAGAGAACTATCCACGATGACTCCAAGATCTTTTTCCTGACTTGTTGTAGCTAAATTAGCCCCCATCATATTGTATGTATAGTTGGGATTATTTTTTTCAATGTGCATTACTTTACATTTATCCACATTAAATTTCATTTGCCATTTTGTTGCCCAATCACTTAGTTTTGTGAGATCTTTTTGAAGTTCTTCACAGTCTGCTTTGGTCTTAACTATCTTGAGCAGTTTCGTATCATCTGCAAACTTTGCAACCTCACTGTTTACCCCTTTCTCCAGATCATTTATAAATAAGTTGAATAGGATTGGTCCGAGGACTGACCGTTGGGGAACACCACTAGTTACCCCTCTCCATTCTGAGAATTTACCATTAATTCCTACCCTTTGTTCAGGGTCTTTTAACCAGTTCTCAATTCATGAAAGGACCTTCCCTTTTATCCCATGACAACTTAATTTACATAAGAGCCTTTGGTGAGGGACCCTGTCAAAGGCTTTCTGGAAATCTAAGTACACTATGTCCACTGGATCCCCCTTGTCCACATGTTTGTTGACTCCGTCAAAGAACTCTAATAGATTAGTAAGACACGATTTCTCTTTACAGAAACCATGTTGACTAGTGCTCAACAGTTTATGTTTTTCTATGTGTCTGACAATTTTATTCTTAACTATTGTTTTGACTAATTTGCCCGGTACCGACGTTAGACTTACCGGTCTGTAATTGCTGGGATCACCTCTAGAGCCCTTTTTAAATATTGGTGTTACATTAGCTAACTTCCAGTCATTGGGTACAGAAGCCGATTTAAAGGACAGATTACAAACCTTAGTTAATAGTTCCGCAACTTCACATTTGAGTTCTTTCAGAACTCTTGGGTGAATGCCATCTGGTCCCGGTGACTTGTTAATGTTAAGTTTATCAATTAATTCCGAAACCTCCTCTAGTGACACTTCAATTTGTGACAGTTCCTCAGATTTGTCACCTACAAAAGCCGGCTCAGGTTTGGGAATCTCCCTAACATCTTCAGCCGTGAAGACTGAAGCAAAGAATCCATTTAGTTTCTCCGCAATGACTTTATCGTCTTTAAGAGCTCCTTTTGTATCTCGATCATCAAGGGGCTCCACTGGTTGTTTAGCAGGCTTCCTGCTTCTGATATACTTAAAAAACATTTTGTTATTACCTTTGGAGTTTTTGACTAGCCGTTCTTCAAACTCCTCTTCGGCTTTTCTTATTACAGTCTTGCACTTAATTTGGCAGCGTTTATGCTCCTTTCTATTTGCCTCACTAGGATTTGACTTCCACTTTTTAAAGGAAGTCTTTTTATCTCTCACTGCTTCTTTTACATGGTTGTTAAGCCACGGTGGCTCTTTTTTAGAGGAATAAACAAACAGGTCTGGAAATCACGAAAGACATAGATAACTGCGCCAGGACTCATTATCAGACAAAAAGTCTAACAATGTCCTGGTCAGGTAAAAAGCAATAATAGTCACTAATAATAATAATAGTCAAGAAGTCCAGAAGCACCTCTAGAGTGCACCTCCTTATGACAAATGGAGGGCACAATTCTCAATATCATCTTCCTAAAGTCCTCCTCCACTGGTCTCACCACTCTCTATTGTCTTGAGCAGTGGTCCCCAAGCTTTTACCTCGTGCCCCCCTTTCCTCTGTCCAACCCCCTCCCCCAGAGCCAGGACAGGGAGCAGGGCCATGATTCCAGGATGGGCGGGGACGCGGACAGAGGTAAGAGGGCTGAGGTGGGACCACAGCTGGGGGTGGGTGTGCAACCCCAGGGGTGGGGCCAGCAGCCGGGACTCCGGGTGAGGGCTGGCAGCCTGGGATCCCAGGCATGGGGCCGGGAGCTGAGCCGCAGGCGTGGGGCTGGCAGCCAGGAGTTTGTAAAGGGGAGTGAGTGAGTGTGTGTGTGTGTGTGTGTGTGTGTGTGTGTGTGTGGTGTCCTGGTTTTGTTTTTTATGTTTGTGGGTTTTTATTATTTGACAGGAGCATAGGAGGGAAGGCTATGACAGCTACAGAAGCAGCAGTAGTAGGGTTCTGAAGAATGGAAGAGACAGTGAAGACAACTGGCTGTGGAAGCTGTGGGCTGTACATTATTTTGGAGAGGGTATCTGAAAGCTGCTTCATTTGTATGACATGTTGCCTGACAAATCTGATGGAAGAGAAGATCCAAGGTTTGGAGATGCAGCTAGAAAATATGGATGAGTTTTCAAAGGGGATTTGAGCGGATGATAGAGGGAAGGAGAGAGGAGGCTGAAGGGAAATCTCAAGACTTGCAGATGCAAGCTGGACTGGAGAACTGTGAAGGCAGACTCCTGGATGAGGTAAGTGGCCAGTGAAAGCCTGTGACTATGAGAACAAGGCAGAGGCAAAGACTGGCGCTTAGCAAAGGAGAAACAGAATGGAGGAGCAGGTTTGCTGAGTTGGAAAATGAAGGAACATGGCAGGCAGTAAAAGAAGGTGGGAGGGCAAGGTGGAAGAGAAGATGGGCTAATCCTATAAGAAGAGGGGAAGGGTCAATGGAGATAGCCAGAGTTTGGAGCCCCAGGAGAATACAGGATGACTCGCAGAAGATTGCAAGTGAGAACAAAAAATAAGGAGACTTGCAACCAGAAAGAACTGAAGG
The DNA here is from genome assembly GCF_027887155.1 of Malaclemys terrapin pileata. Taxonomy (NCBI): domain Eukaryota; kingdom Metazoa; phylum Chordata; order Testudines; family Emydidae; genus Malaclemys; species Malaclemys terrapin. Next base: position 97,347,575 of record NC_071510.1, on the reverse strand, counting down.
AATAAGGCCGCAGAATTTCACCAACACCAGGAAAAGGCAGGTATTTGTGATGGGGGACACCATATTAAGAAGAGCAGACAGGCCTGTCACCATTGCTGATCTGGAGAACAGAAGGGTGTGCTGTCTGCTGGGAGCTAAGATTTGGGATGGGGCCTGTGGCTGAAGAGGATCCTAATGAGAGTGGAAAAGAATCCACTGATTGTCCTTCATGTGGGAAGAAATGATACTGTTAGATTTACTGGAATGCATCAAGGAAGACTATTCCAGGCTGGAGAAGATGCTTAAAGAAATGGAGGTTCAAGTGATGTTCAAGAGGGATTCTACCTGTCCCTATAGGAAGACAGCAGAAGTGAGACTTAACAGATGGCTCAGGCAATGGTGCTACAAAGAGGGTTTTGGGATGTTCAATCACTGGGAGGCAATACTGGCAGTACAGTGATTGTACCTAATCAGGGAAGGAATCTGGATAAAGCCAAGCAAAAACAACTATGAATGTACACCAACGCAAGGAGCATGGGTAACAAAATGGATGAACTAAAATTACTGGTGCAGGAAGTGAAATCAGATATTATAGCGATAACAGAAACAGGTGCAATAGTAGTCATGACTGGAATACAGATATTGAAGGGTATGTTCTATTCAAGAAAGACAGATATAAAGATAAAGACAGTGGAGTAGCATTGTATATTAGTGATGAGATAGTGTAAAGAAATTAGAAGGGATAGAATGGATGAAATTGAATCCGTTTGGATCAAAATCACTTTGGGGAAGAAAGGTAACAGGCTCCACTGGGATACTGCTTGGGGTTAGGCACAGAACCCAAGGATACAATTTGGATATGGAGAGAGTCTTCTCTAATATTTTTAATTAAATAAATACTACTGGGAATTGTGTGATAATGGGAGATTTTAATTTCTCAGATATAGACTGGAGGACAAGTGCTACTAATATTGGTAGGATAGTCCTCAATGTGATTGATAGCCAACAGATTTCTTCACCAAATAGTCTCAGAGCCAACAAGAGGTGATACCATTTTAGATTTAGAATTGCTAAGTAGCATCGCGGAGGACACCTTGATTTGAGTGAGCACGAATTAATTCAGTTTAAACTAAATGGAAGGATAAACAGAAATAGGTCTGCAAGTAGGGTCCTTGATTTTAAAAGAGAAAACTTTAAAAAATTGAGGGAATTAGTTAGTGAAGATGGAGCTGAAGGATGTAAGGATCTGAGTGCAGAGGAGGCTTGGGATTACTTTAAGTCAAAATTGCAGACATTATCTGAAGCCTGTATCCCAAGCAAGGGGAAAAAATTGTAGGGAAGAGCTGCAGACCAAATGGGATGAAAAAGCATTTCAAACAGGTTATTAAGAGAAAGCAGAAAGTCTACAAGGCATGGAAGAAGGGATCAGCAAGGAAAGCTACTGCTTGGAGGTCAGAAAGTGTAGGTAGAGTGTGAGAACTACCAAAAGCCAAGCTGAGTAGGACTTTCCAAAGGAAATTAAAACCAACTGTAAAAGGTTTTTTAGCCATATAAATAAAAAGAAAACAAGGAAATAAGAAGTGGGACTGCTAAACACTGAGGATGGGGTAGAGATTAAAGATAATCTAGGTATGAATATTTTGCCTCAGTTTTTAACAAGAATAATGAGGCGCATGGGGATTGTGGAAGGGTGGCTAATGGGAACAAGGATATGGAAGTAGAAATTACAACATTCAAAGGGGAAGCCAAATTCCAACAATTTAATGGGACCAAATCCAGGGCCCCAGAGAATCTCCATCTAAGAATATTAAAAGAACTGGCATCTAAAATTGTAAGCCTAACATCGAGGCTTTTTAATGAATCTGTATACTCAGGGGTCATACCCTATGACTGGAGAATTGCAAACACAGTACCTATATTTAAGAAAGGTGGAGAAGACGGGGATCTGGGAAACTACAATTAGTTTGTTAGTTTGACCTCAATTGTATGCAAGGTCTTAGAACAAATTTTGAAAGAGAAAGTAGTTAAGGTAAATGGTAATGGGGATAAAATACAACGTGGTTCACGAAAGGTACATTGTGCCTGTTCTCTCTTTTTTGTTGTTGTTGAGAAGATAACTGATTTTCTAGACAAAGGAAAAACAGTAGATTTAATTAATCTACCTGGATTTCAGTAAGGCATTTGATTCAGTTCCATATGGGAAAAATTATTAGTTAAATTGAAGAAAGAACTGGTTGGAGGGGAGACTACTATGGTTCATACTGAACGGTGAACTGTCAGGCTGGAGGGAGGTTACTAGTGGAGTTCCTCAGGGGGAAGAGTCTTGGAACCAATCTTATTTAATATTCTCATAAATGATCATGGCACAAAAAGAGGGAGTGGGCTAATAAAATTTGCAGATGACACGAAGTTGGGAGGTATTGCCAATATGGAGGAGGACCAGAATATCATATAAGAAGGTTTCAATGACCTTGAAAACTAGAGTAATAGAAATAGAATGAAATTTAATAATGCAAAGTGCAAGGTCATGCACTTAAGGACTAACAAGAAGCATTTGTACTGTAAACTCAGTATGTATCAGTTGGAAGCGACAGAGGAGGAAAAAGACCTGGGTGTAATCACAGGCTGTCTATGAGCCTCCAATGTGATGCAGCTGTGAAAAAGGCTAATGCAAACCTGGGATGCATCAGGAGAGGTATTTCCAGTAGAGACAGGGAAATGTTAGTACCATTATACAAGATATTGGTGAGACTTCATCTGGAATACTGTGTGGTCTACCATGTTTAAGAAAGATTAATTCAAAGTGAAATAGGTTCAAAGAAGGGCTAATAGGATGATCAGAGGAATGGAAAACCTACCTTAAAAGAGGAGACTTAAGGAGCTTGACTTGTTTATCTTAACCAATAGAAGGCTGAGGGGAGGAATGATTGCTCTCTTTAAATATATTAGAGGAATAAACACAAGGAAGGGAGAGGAGCTATTTAAGTTAAGGGCCAATGTTGACCCAAGAACAAATGGGTATAAACTGGCCATGAATAAGTTTAGGGTTGAAATTAGATGAAGGTTTCTAACCATCAGAGGAGTGAAATTCTGACACAGCCTTCCAAGGGGAGCAGTGGGGGCAAAAAACCAAACTTGCTTCAAGACTGAGCTTGATAAATTTATGGAGGGGATGGTATGATGGGACTGCCTACGATGGCTTGTAGCCCATTGTTCACTGCCAGTAGCAAAAATCCCCAACTGCTGGAGATGGGACAGTAGATGGGGAGGGCTCTGAGTTACTACAGAGAATTCTTTCCCAGGGGTCTGGCGGGTAGGTCTTGCCCACATGCTTAGGATCTAACTGATCGCCATATTTGAGGTTAGGCTGGAATTTTTCCCTTGGTCAGATTGGCAGAGAGCCTGGTTTTTTTTTGTTTGGTTTTTTTTGCCTTCCTCTGCAGTATGTGGCCTGGATCACTTGCCGGTATTAACTAGAGTAAATGGTGGTTTTCTGGAACTTGATGTCTTTAAATCAAGATGTGAGGACTTCAGGTACGCAGCCAGAGGTTATGTGCCTATTACAGGAGTGGATGGGTGAGGTTCTGTGACCTGTGATGTGCAGAAGGTCAGACTAGACCATGTTGGTCCCTTCTAGCTGTAAAGTCTATGAGTCTATAAGTATGGTGTATATATAGTTTAGTGTCTAAAGCTAACGCCATTAGAGCTCTGGATATTTTCTGTATCATATGATTTTTTTTTTGAAGGTGCAACTATCGGACGTTTCTACCACTTAACTTCTAACATACTATTAGTTGTTTTTTCCTACAAACCTCCATATATCACCAACCCCAATGGGCTCCTATTAAACCTATATGGGCCCACTTCTATATTTTGTCCTTGGCACTGGAAATCCTGGCTGCAGCCCTGCAATATACAACCAACCACCTTAAAAAGGAAACTAACAGGTTAGGAGCCGAGCTTGGAAGGATGCCAAGGTTGGAGTAGCTCAAGTGCATGTGGTCATATTGTATTTTACTTAGGGCTTTAAATACTAACAGAGAAACCTTGAAGCACATTCACTGAACAATAGGCAACCAGAACAAATGACAGTTGCAGTAATTAAGTCCAATAAAAATTACAAGCTAATTTTGGATATATTTTAGTTTGTATTATAAGCAGGATGGGTAGCAATGTCTATTATTATGGTGCCTTCCATTTCCCCATATAACACTCTGCTTTTAGTTGCTTATAAACTTTGTGAGGAGAAAATGAAATATTTAATAGCTGCTCATTAATTGAGCAACATTTATTTTGTGGGAGTTGTCCTGTGGAAAAATAGTATGTGCTAATGTAATTAAAGACTGTATTATACTGCATGCACATACAGGGAGCAAATTCAGGTTGCACAGCTAACTTTACTTATGGCATTCCTAACTTTTCAGTGCTTGTCTTTGCAATCTTAATAATGTTCAATAAACATAGGGGTTTTGTGCATCATTGAAGAGATGTTTACCATTAAGGATTACAATAATCAATTCAATGAATAAATATCAAATGCAGAGGTGGCTCTAGGAGAGGCAATACTGTCACCAGCAGCAGCATAGAAGTAAGGGTGACAATATCATACTATGCCACTCTTACTCCTGCACTGCTGCTAGTGGCGGCGCTGCCTTCAAAGCTAGGTGCCTCGCCAGCAGCTGTCACTCTCTGGTTGCCCAGCTGTGAATGTTAACGATGTCCAGGGCCGGCCTTGGAGAAATTGGTATCCTGGGTGAAAGGGAGGGAGCAGCTTCCCATACAGTGACCTCTCACCCCATGGCTGGGGAGCGATGGAGGCAGGAAGCAGGTGGGTGAGGAGCTTCCTGAAGCTAGGGGAGGTTCCCAGAAGTGGGTCTGACCCAGTCCCGGGAGCAGCCTGTGCAGCGGAAGTAGTTGTCCCAACCCTCCCCAGCCTGGCCAGGACTAGCAGCTGGAGCACAGAGCATGGTAGGAGCCCCTGTATGGGGCGCCCCTGGCCTTGCCCCTCCTAGGGTTGCCAGGAGTCTGATATTTGACTGAAATGCCCATTCGAAAAGGGACCCTGGTGGCTCCGGTCTGCACCACTGACTGGGCCGTTAAAAGTCCGGTTGGCAGTGCAGCGGGGCTAAGGCAGGCTCCCTGGCTGCCCTAGTTCTGCATTGCTCCCCAGAAGTGGCTGGCATGTCTAGTTCTTAGGTGCAGGGGTGATTAGGGAAGCTCTGCATGCTGCCCCGCCCCCAAGCCGGCACCATGGCCAATGGGAGCTGCAGGGGCAGCGCCTGCAGGTACAGTCAGCATGAACTGTGCAGAGCACCTGGCCATGCCTCCGCCTAGGGGCCGGACATGCCGATTGCTTTTGGAAGCAGCATGAACCAGGGCAGGCAGGGAGCCTGCCTTAGCCCGGCTGTGCCACTGACTGAGGGCCGCCTGAGATAAGTGCCACCCAGACGGAGACCACATCCCAAACCCTTTGCCCCAGGTCGGAACCCTCTCCCGCACCCAAACTCCCTTCCAGAGCCCATACCCCCTCTTTTACTCCCCAATCTCCTACCCCAGCCCTGAGCTCCCTCTTGCACTCAAACTCCCTCCCATAGCCCACACCTCATACCCCCTCCCATACTCCAAACCTCTGCCCCAGCCCTGAGCCCCTTCCTGCAACGAAGCCCCTCATCCTTGGCCCCACCCCAGAGCCCACACCCCCAGCCAGAACCTGCACCCTCTCCCACACACCCCAACACCCTTCCCCAGCCCAGAGCCCCCTCCTGCACCTCAAACCCTTGATCCCCAGCCCCACTCCAGAGCCCTCACCCCAACCCAGTGAAAGTGAGTGAGGATAGGGGAGAGCAAGTGACAGAGGGAGTGGGGGCATGGCCTCAGAGAAGGGGTGGGGAAAGGGCGGGACAGGGGACTGGGCAAAGGTGTTCGGCTTTGTGCAGTTAGACAGTTGGCAACCCTAGCCCCTCCCCAGCTCTGGGCCCAGTGCTCATAGGTCAAAGGGGCCTTGGGCTGGCTGTGTGTATGGGGAGCGGGGAGTTGACCATGGCACCTCTCTGACCATGACACTCTAGGCAGTCACCCATGTCACCCACCCCTAAGGCTGGCCCTGATGATGTCATCGATTCTTTATCTCTTGTGATTTGCAGCAAGATTGTCCTTAAGTGAAATGTCTCATCTGTGATGAGTAGTAGCTCAGTCTTTGTACATGCAGTTATTTGTTTCATAATATATGTCAGTTTTTCACTGGTTTAGTGGAAATCTTGAGAACCACTCGTCCCACACTGTATGTTAAAAAATAACTTGTATTTACATCTTGATTTTTGCTCCCTATCAAATGCTGTTTTTGTGCTTTATTGGCAGCGTTTTATTTATTTTGTGCTTTTTTTGGTATTTTTATATTAACTGGCAGTTTGTTTAGTTAAGAGCCGAATTGCTTTTGTTACTTTAACAGAGACTGTGGCTCACATGGATGCACAACAGTCACAGGAAGAGTGACACCCCCTTTCCCCCCCCCAAAAAACAGCTTTAAAAATGTTTAGAATTTTCAGATTGCATGTATTTGATTGGGTTTTGATTTGACAATGAAAATACGGGCTCACTTGGCTAGGGAAAAAAGTGTACTTAATTTTGGTCAGTTGTTGTTTATTCTGCTTTAAATAGCAGTGTGTATGTGTTGTTGTTTTGTTTTCTTTGCACGTGCAAATGGCTAATTTTAAAATATAATACAGTGCATTCTCCAGTTTAAAGTAATTAGCTATTAGCATTATTTAATCAGTATTTTTTCAGAAGTTTGTATTTGTTTATTATTATTGTTAACATTATTAGTATTATTAATTTATTTATTGGCTTAGGGTTTTTTCCAATTGGTTTTCTGTGAATAAATGCTGCACCAGGAAGCTGCCATAGATGAAGTTTAACACCGACCTGTCTGTATATATTTTTATTCTCCTTTTCAGGATGACATAGATAGAACACATGTTTAAGTGCATCTTGTTAAAAAAATAAATATGTGTGCCCACAAGATGTATAGCGCAACTCCCCGCCCCCCATTTGTTCTGTCTAGCCCACCTCAATCCCCACACCGGGAAGAGGCTGGCACAACCCCTGATCCACTGAGGTTATTTTTGTTATTAAACATCCACAAAACACTTTTCTGATTTTTTTCCTGCTCATTTTTTTGATAAGCATACTGTAATTTTATTCAGTGGAGTTACTGATGAACTCCCACAGGAGCTCAGACTGGAACTGCAATGTTGGAAACTTACATTTTAGTGGTTAGTATACACACTTCATTATGACTGCATTCCACTCTATAATATAAATTTGATTGACTGAGCATCTAAAAGGCCTCAAAGATAATGTGGAACATATTTTCTTTCAGAAAGATTAACCGCAACCATAATTTAAACAGATTTTAATTTAAATTCCGTTTCCATGTAGATTATAAGAATTCTGTTAACAATTAACAAAATAACCACAATTTGCACTCGTTTTGCTATCAAAGACATTGTCAGACTTGCTGAGAGGAAAAACCCAAAATGTAGTTCTTTAACTATTATCAAAAGAAAGAACACAATTACTGCAAAGTTACCACAAGTACTCAGCAGCCCTAATTTGCTAAACTACATAAGGCAGCACAAATAGGCACGTTTTCAAGAGCCAGTCCCAGATGAACTTGAGATGAGATAAAACAGAGGACTAGGTGTTACAGTTCTCTTACGCCAATGGCAAAACAGACTATGTCTCGCCAAAGAAATGATCTTTTCTCCATTGAGAAATGCAGCTACACAGCTGCCATATCATGTTCCTTATTTAGAAGAGTTCCTGAGAGAATGCTAGCATATTTCTTCTAAATGTGATTTAAAACTTTCAAACATATCTCACATTAGTTGGTTACTTGTGCCAATTGGTCTGTACATAGTCACGGATTAAGAAAATTGAAGTTTAAAAGTCAAAGCATCTTGTTAAAAATAGAATTTGAGCAGCAATAATTGTGATGGTCTGGAATGAAATAGGAACAAAACAAATACATTATATTGTAAATGACAGTGATCCAGGAAACCAAAAGCAACTGAAATCATCATCATCTAGGAAAAAAGTTATTCCTTTGACCACGAGCATCAACCCCTTCCTATTGAATTGATAACTGACTGCTTTACTAAATATTTCAACACATTCAGAAAAATATGCCCACACACAACTATCAACAAACAAACACAAATTCAGGGTTTCCCATCCCACTGCAGAGGGTAAAAAGGATGTGTGGAGCTCAGTCCAGCTCCACAGGAAACTTGTGCTCTAATACAGTGGTTTTCAGTTTTTGTTTATTTGCAGACCCCTACAAAATTTCGAATGGAGGTGCAAACCCCTTTGGAAATCTTAGACATAGTCTATGGACCCCCAGGGGTCCGCAGACCACAGGTTGAAAGCCATTGCTCTACTGCAGTGTTTCCCAAACTTGGGACGCCGCTTGTGTAGGGAAAGCCCCTGGCAGGCCGGGCCAGTTTGTTTACCTGCCGCGTCCGCAGGTACAGCTGATCGCGGCTCCCACTGGCCGCGGTTCGCAGCTCCAGACCAATGGGAACTGCTGGAAGCGGTGTGGGCCGAGGGACATACTGGCCGCCGCTTCCAGCAGCTTCCATTGGCCTGGAGCTGCGAACCGCGGCCAGTGGGAGCCGCGATCGGCCGGACCTCCGGACGCAGCAGGTAAACAAACCGTCCCAGTCCGCCAGGGGCTTTCCCTACACAAGCGGCGTCCCAAGTTTGAGAAACACTGCTCTAGTGTACAGCAAGGAGTTGAGGCTATGTCTTGCAGAGTTTTTGCACTGTCAGTTTCAACAGTGATAGGGAACCAGTAAAAGAAAAGTGCTGGTTTGTGTTCTCACTTATTTCCACAGGCGTCAGATCATGTTCACATTTGCAGCACTTCCATTGCCGATGAGAGCCACACACTGAGGGCAGCTATCCCACAGTGCAGCTCTCCATTTTGAGGATAGGTCTTGTGGAAGGGGGGGGAGGGGTGATCATGGGGCATCCTGGGTCCCTGCACAGCCTCCTCTCCCCAAACACTGATCAGCTCCAGTAGCTCAGCATTGCTCCAAGCAGGGGATCGTTTGCTCCATGGAGCAGCCATTGTCACCTGGCCAGATAAGTGAGCACTTGCCAAGAAAACAAGAAGGGGAGTTTCAAAGTTCCCGGGGCTTTACAGAGGGAGGGGTGGATGTCTGTTTACCTGGCATCAGAGCAGCAGAGCTGCTGGCCAGAGTGGTCATCTAGGCACTGTGGGATATTCTCCGGAGGCTAAAAGCTGTGTAAACAGGAAGAATATGTCTTCACTTGCATATCACTGCAAAAGTATCACTGGTAAGAAGTGTACGCCTCCTGTAGAGGTGGTTTTCTGTTTGTGGTGAAACTTCTGAGTTTCACCGCAAAAAGTCATTGGCAAGTGTAGACACTCCCGCAGTTTTTACGCAAAAAAGGGACTTTAAATGGCAAGCGTAGACTTGCCTTAAGAGAATGGTAGAGGCTGATCGGTGGATTGCTACTGTGTTGATCCATCAACCATTACCTGCTACGGAGCAAAGAAGCTACCTGTATTACCCTGGAAAAGTTACAAAATGCTCGGTCCAACAGATACATATGGAGAAATGCCAACATCCACTACAAGTGAGTATAGTAAAACAATGACTGGATAACAACGCTGATTGGGAACCAGGTTTGTTGAGAACTTACTTGCACTGAGACCTGGTTACTTCATTCCTCTAAAGTATTGCCCATGGAATTTGCATTTTTGCAAATCGTCATCTAATAATAATGTTAGCAAAGCTCAACCTACATCTCTGAAATCTCTGCACAGTCATATGCATTGTCATCTCTAACTACACACCATCATCAAAGTCATAGGTATGTGCAAACACCAGCCATTCTTAGCACATGGTATTGTAATAGAATTCATGACCAAAACCTCCAGCTTCTGAACAATGAGATAAAAGAGTAACCCCAACGGCTTAGCCAGTAGTGAGATGCTGTGCAATTGAGTAAGGGACAATTGTATATTAACATATATACTAGTAGAGCAAATTTTTTTAATTCAAATAAAAAACAAAAAAATGGCTTAGTGCTAGAGCACTGGACTAAGACCTGGGTTCTATTTCTGGCTCTGATACTGGCTTGCGGGATAACTTTGGGCAAATTAGTTCATCTCAGTGCCTCAGTTTCCCCATCTGTAAATGTGGGTAATGATATCTGTCTCCTTTGCAAAGTGCTGTGAGATCTACTGTTGAAAAGCAGTATATAAGAGCTAGATACTATTTTTAAAAACAGAAACTTTGGCAAAAAGCTTCTAATTTCTCACTGACACCTGCTTTTTTTTTTTTTTTTTTTTTTGTGGTCCTTTTGTGACAGAATACAGCAAAATGCAGAATGCACAGATTGGCTTTTTTCTTCTCTAACTTTTCAAACCTTCCTCAGCTTTGGCAAAGGTACAGTGGGCAAAAGGAAAAAGACAAAAATGAAAAAGTGGGTAAAAAAAAACCCCAACTTCTAGACATCATTCAATCTATTGCATTCAGTGGTAAAAAAGGGAGAGAGAGAAAAAAAAGAAAGGGAAAAAAACCCAAAGAAAAAAAATTTCACATTAACGTTTGTCAAAAAAGTTCCATTAAAAATGAAAAAGTGCAAAATCATTCTGCTTTAGATCAAAAATGACTTTGAATTTTTTCATAAAACTGTTTTCCTTTGTTTTTACCAGCTCTATATACTACTACATTACTGTTTTTCCTGTCAAGTATGGAAAATCAATATTAAGGGGAAAAATTAGGTGGATTTGTTTTACAAGTAAAAAAAAAATACGCAATTATCTATCTCCAGCATACCAAACTTCATTGTGTCTAGAACGCAAAGCTCTGGCTGAGATATTTGGCATTTGTGGTCTGTCCTGTACTTGGAAGGCTCTGCTGATATAGCTATGCCAGTATACTATCCTGGCAAAGTGCTCCAACTGTGGTGCAGTTTACACTGGCAAAACTTGCTTTTGCCAGGATAGCTTACTCCAGCCCCAACCGAGTGAAATAATATGTAGTGACAAGACCACAGCTTTGGCAGTACAACTGCATCTACACTAGGGGCTTTTGTTGGCACAGCTACTCTGGTTGCAAATCACACCTCATTACAAACCTGACTGACACAGCTATGCTGGCAACAATTTGACCTGGCCTTCACCTCAAAATGTAGTATTGCCCAGAAAGGCTAGAGCCAGGCAATACTTGACACAAAATATAACAATTGAAAAGGATAGCCAAATAAGCAATCATGCATAAGACTTATAGGATGTGTTTTTTTCTTTGGCATTTGTCTCAGACTATCTATATAAATAAGAACTGCTTCTTGTATAGGTCAAATATCTTTTTATAGTGCTGCTGCTCAAACAAAAAGCAGCAAACGTAATATTTTAATGTATTTTTTTGCTAACCAAATGATGGTTACAGCCTAAAGTGGACACACATGTTTATGTGACAGAAATAAAAATAAGCACATGTTTACTTAGTCGTCACAGAGCTGTACAATTGAAGGAATTGCTATAAGAAACCTTTGAGACGTAAGTTTTTGTTTAATTAAAATTCCCTAGGCAGTATTTCAAGTAGAAAGGGAAAGTGGCTGCACATTATTTATATTTCAATTAATAAAATCTATACTTTCACTGACATTTGAGACACTGAAATAAACAACAGTATTTTTATCTGAATCTTAAACTAATACTGTGTTCTTATATAATGTTTGTGATTGTTGTATATTCAAATCATCATAGCACTTTTGCCAGATTCCATATAATCTGATCAAACAGCAATGATAAAGAACTTTATGTTTGAAATAAAGCTAGGCTTTTCTGCCAAAGAGCTGCCCTTATTCTCCTTAAAAATATCAAACATTTCTAAAGCCAAACCGACAGTAAGTATGACTACCTTTATTTTACCTCACTGAATGCTACATTTGAGGTTGGTCTTGAAAAGAAAGAATTGCATTTATCATTTAATAATACAAACAAATTAAAAATAATGCCAACAATTGTTTGTAAAGTCTGACAGCAGTTTAGAAAATTAACTTTGAATTAACAGATGTTATTCATCATTATTTTGGTAGCACCCACAATATGATAGAGACTGTTTTTAGGACTTAGGAAGTCACATCCCCTGTTGCAAAGGCTTTCCAATTAGAAAGTGAAGCAACATACAAAGGATGGGGGAGAGAGATACAATCACAGATCCCAATCCTGCATAACCTTGCATACAATATCTAACTTTGGGCACAAGTAGTCCCAATAAGCATAATGATACGTAACATAATTTTGTAAAATTGCATGGGTAAAGAGGGGAGATTTCCTCTTAAGCAGAGCTAGATATACTATATTATATGAAGCATGACAATGGATAAGTCTTATATTTGTTTTCCTAGTTAATACAACTGCAATTGCTTTTGTTACTAAGAAAAGTGTTCAATCTTAAAATCTTCTAAATGACAAGGATTTTTGGAACTCTAACTTAAAAAAAAATAAACTTTAACATACTTGGAGGAGAGCCCAAATAGAACAGTGATCAGTTTATCAGAAATACTACACATTAGACTAAACAGAGCACTACAAGAAAATTTGCTCCTCCCAGCAGCCTGGAAGTTCCTGTACAGAGCTTCTTGTTAGAGATAGGACAGTTACAGGTTTTAGTTATTTGTGGTTTCTACTACAATTAGACAAATTAAATGTCACAGTGCACTGCTGTACTACACGTGGCTAAACATTTTGAGAATAAATTATGACCAAAAATCATTAAATTTGGGGAAATGTTTACATCACACCCACACCAAAACCTACCAATTGTCTCAATGGATGAAATATAATACTGTCATTAACTAGAGCTGGTTACCATGAGAATGTTGCAGCCATGCAATGTCAATAATTCAGTCATCAGTGAAATAATATTACCATCTGAAGGTCAGCTAATAGATTTCAGGGAAGAGTGTCATGATTTTGGGAAGAAAAACTGCTTGCGACAAGATCTAAAGTGGTGATGGTTTTACAATATGTCATTTCCTAGTTATTCATCTCCAGCACTTTCCAAAAGGAATAATAGTTTGCTTCACAGCTGTGAAATTCCTGCCCGCCAAAAATGTGATTGTAATCAGTGTCTACACATCAAAGATGAATGATGGTACTGCCAATAAATATGAGTAATGACTTAATGGAAACTTAGACCTATAAAGCTGGATGTCAAGATTAATTAGGATGGGGTATGGGTATGCCATTAACATAAATAGCATGTGTTGAAACCCTGGCCAAAGCAGTGAGGAAATTAGTCAGAAGAGTGAACATCATTTTATTTAGTGACTGCAGTATTTGTGTTGATGCAAATGTTAAGATTTTATGAAGTCCTCCACCACTACCACTGGGGCCCAAATAGTTCAAGACATTTTTCCAACTCAGACTGTGACCCTTAAAGCCTGAAAAATAAATGTCAGCAAGTAACCCACTATGCTGCTTTTTTTACTAGACAGAAAACCAGTTCCTGAGGCAATAATGTCTAAGTCACTTCCTTGTATGATTTCCCAGATGGCCTGGAGTATGAATGGCATCCAACTTATATGGCCACTACTGTCATACCCTAAACTAGACTATCTTGTTTCTAGGGTGACCAGATGTCCCGATTTTATAGGGACTGTCCTGATTTTTGGGTCTTTTTCTTATATAGGCTCCTATTACCCCCACCCCCGTCCCAATTTTTCACATTTGCTGTCTGGTCATCCTACTTGTTTCTCACTTTAACAGTATGGAATTCAGTACAGATGGTATTAGGAACTGAGTACCACAGGATGAGAGGGACATTTAAAGCAGAGGCCAAAACACACAGTGGCTTAGCCAGAGTTTCCAATAAGGCAATTAAAGAAAATATACTTCCGCAAACTAAGATGGAAATGTCACAGAACTAGATCTGGGCTAACATCAGCAGCAGACTTTGGCCCATAGACATATTGGTAAAGAAGACCTGGCTAATTTGCTTTAGAAATCTGTAACTTTTATAATACTAAGTAAGTAATCAAGGCTGTATTTTTAAAATACCTAATTAAATGTGCATTTGTAATAACTTCCCAAATGGATCATGAGTACGGTTTGAGCCAGAAACTTTAGGATGGCAGCACAGGCCTCCATCAGTTGAGCTAAAGGAACTATCACATTAAACAGGCAGCAGCAGTAGGCTGGTGACCCAGCCACTAGAGGTGGGGGGGGGGACTCATAACATACTGACACAGTAGGTTACACTTGTAGTAACCATCCTATTTTATAGACACAGATTGGCTAGGTTCTAGCCTCAATGAGGTTAATGGCAAAACTTCTGTTGACTTCAGTGGAAGGATTTTAGGTTCTATCCCAGCTCCACCAAACTCTGAAGAAAATTGTAACTTGGAAAAAGATCCTGTATGCTATGTAAATTTTCAGCAGACTGCAAGTCGTGTGTGTGTGGAACCTAGGGGTCAAAATAGGCCTTACAGAGTAGGTCTACATGGCATACTAAGCCCAGGCTCTGATTCAGATTTAAGCCCAAACTCCCATTCCATCTACAGAGAAATTAGTCTGAGCCAGGCCAGGAACTCTTCATGACTCAGGGCTGCAGACCCTGCTAGGGGGGTGGGTCAGAGCTCAAGTTCCACAGTGACTTGGGTCAGAGCCCAGGTATTTTGCAGTATGGATGCAACTCAAGTCCAGGTTGCCAGACTCGGTTGTGGAGAGTCTGCCAACTCTACCCCATAATCTCCTGGGGAGGGTTCCCAGCCCTTCATTGCCAAAACTTGACAGTTGCTTCCTGGAAAGTAGACACAACCTCCTGGTTCAAACATAGCTTCTCTGCATTTAACCCTCTGTTCCCAGAGCTCAACTGGAAATACAGTCAACACAGATATGTGTTAGCTTTGGCCAACAGTAAGATGAAGTCCAGCATCAAGCACAATGCTAGTTGGCCAGAGGAATGCAGCCAGATTCTGGTTAACCTCTTATGATTAGACAGCAGAACAATGCAGCGAGCAGATCAAGCAGCTGAAGACAGAGTACTGCAAAGTCAAGGACGCTAACGGCATCTCTGGGAACACCCCGTCTTCCTGCTTCTTTTAGGACAACTTTGACCAGGTACTTGGAACTATACTGAGCACTGCATGACAGTCTGTTGAATGGGAATGGCATCGTTATAACCCCAATGTCAGGCACCACCAGAGGAGAGGTTTTTAAGGTCAGGCTTGACAAAGCCCTGGCTGGGATGATTTAGTTGGGGATTGGTCTTGCTTTGAGCAGGGGGTTGGATTAGATGACCTCCTGAGGTCCCTTCCAACCCTGATATTCTATGATTCTATCAAAGCCAGCTGCCAGTTGAAGGGCAAGAAATGACCCTGGAGCTGAGGCCAGCAATCGAAAAAGCTGTGCCACCAGAGCAGCTACAGCATATCCTGGGTCCATACTTGGATGACCTATTTGGAGACAACCCTGGGAAGCTGCCCACTACATAACTGGCATCAGAACAAGCACCACCAGTGCCCTGTAAGTTTCTGCAGCCATATATATATAGTTATTAATGTATGGATGGGAGGGATTTCCCACTTACAGGCCTATTAAGTTATTAATACAAGATGGAATTTGTGTTCTTCTGTTCAGGGCAAACCCAGGCCACACCCTCCCTTCCCCCCAAAATGGACACCATGAAAAGAGGGGGGTGGTGGGGGAATAAACAAGCAAGTACGATTTTTTTTTACTAGTTACTTGCTGATTGTTAAGTATGTATTACGGCTCACAATTCACAACCTCACAAACCCTCATCTAATACAGCACACCTTATAAATGAGCCACACGTGCACAGTGGAAGACTATGTGAACTGAGTCCCCAAAAACATGGCTGTTATATGTCCAAACAAAACCAGTGTGTGTATTTGGTCCATTGCTTACTTTAATGTCTGAGTACAAACTACAGTCAGTCTGTGTTAGGAGTCCCAGTGGCTGGCAGTCATTTGGATCTTTGCAGGGACACAGAGTTCTTGTACGGAGGCTGAACCGCGTATCCATGGTAATTCAGCATCTTGTTTTTACCATTGCAAGATGCAGTGTTGCTTTAAGTACTGATAAAAAAGACTTAAGTATAAGGACCATGTACACCATTGCAGAAGTCTTTATGAGTACAAGTATGTGCTTATGTATTTATAAGTAAAAGTACAAGTGCAAGCACAAGTACCGGTCTGAAGTAAATAGGATGAAATTTAATAAGGACAAATGCAAAGTACTCCACTTAGGAAGGAACAATCAGTTGTATGCATACAAAATGGGAAATGACTGCCTAGGAAGGATCTAGGCGCCATAATGGATCACAAGCTATATGAGAGTCAACAGTGTAACACAGTTGCAAAATAAAGCAAACATCATTCTGAGGTATATTAGCAGGAGTGTTGTAAGCAAGATACGAGAAGTAATTCTTCTGCTCTACACTGCACTGATTAGGCCTCAGCTGGAGTATTGTGTCCAGTTCTGGGCACATACTTCAGGAAAGATGTGAACAAATTAAAGAAAGTCCAAAGAAGAGCAACAAAAATGATTAAAGGTCTAGAAAACATGACTTATGAGAGAAGATTGAAAAAATTGGGTTTGTTTAGTCTGGAGAAGAGAAGACTGAAAGGGGACATGATAACAGTTTTCAAGTACATAAAAGGTTGTTACAAGGAGGAGGGAGAAAAATGTTCTTGTTAATCTCTGAGGAGAGGACAAGCAATAGGCTTAAATTGCAGCAAGGGCAGTTTAGATTGGAGATTAGGAAAAACTTCTAACTTTCAGGGTGGTTAAGCACTGGAATAAATTGTATTGGGAGGCTGTGAAATCTCCACCAGATTTTTAAGAGCAGGTTAGACAAACAGCTGTCAGGGATGGTCTAGATCAGGGATTCTCAAACTTTTTCATTCTGAGGCCCACCAACATGCTATAAAAACTCCACAGTCCACCTGTGCCACAACAGGTTTTCCACATATAAAAGCCAGGGCTGGCATTAGGGGCAGCAAGCAGGGCAATTGCCTGGGACCTCAAGCTTCGGCTTTCTGCTTTGGGCCCCAGCGAGTTTAACGCTGGCCCTGTTTGGAGGAAATCTGCTCACAGCCCCTGGCCCCTGGTTGAGAACCACTGGTCTAGATAATACTTAGTCCTGCCATGAGTGAGGGGACTGGACTAGATGACCTCTTGAGGTCCCTTGCAGTCCTATGATTCTATACTTTCAACTGCTGTATTATATGAATTAGCTCATCTATAATAAGAATTAACTTATCTATTTTTTCTTTGGACACTGGCTTATCACAGTCATCGCTGTAGAACAGTATCCAAACAGGGAGCCTGGTACTTTGGGGTTTCTCCAGACACTGTGAATAAGGCTCCACACTGCTGCTGGATTGGGGAACAACTCTCCCGGCTGCTGGCTGTAGTGACCAATGAGAAATAAAGGGGAAGTGGCTGCCCACCTCCCTGGCTGGTGCAGCAGCCTGGCCAACCAAAGAAAGCCTGGCAGCCAAAACTCAGCGCCTGGAGCTCCCAAGCCAAGACAGTGGGTACTGGGGGCTAACTAGAGTTCAGGCCAGTTGGGAGGGATGTAGTTGTTTAAAAAAATCCAACTATTTAAAAAAAATACTTGCAGATAAAAAAAAGAGTTGCTTACACTTCAAGTTCCTTTTAAATGTACTTAATACAAGTACTTAAATACAACTATATAGAGTATTTCAAAATAATTAAGTATGTACCTAGGTACAAATGTTCATGGGAATACTGCTTGCTGGTGCTGAAAGCAAAAGTTTCACCAAGTAGGAACTCCAGATGGTCGGCTATGTTACAGGGCAGTGCATACTTAATAGAGCTGCCTCTAACTCACAAGCCCCCTCCATTCTGAGATGTCCTTGTCGGTCACTAAATATCTCCTTGGCAAACACAGCTGGCTTTCCTAGAATAGAAGTTCATGCTTCCCTGGGGACCTCCAGAATACCAATGGGCTCCAAAGCTTGCCCTGACATCACTGCAAAACTATAGCTTGTAACTAGACCACCCATAAGTCATCCCCAGCCACGGGAATATTGAAATAATTTTAGCTGAATTTTGTATGCGTGTCTTAGCATGATATGTGCTGGTTTCCAGTGATCTTTCAAAGGAAATCTGAAGTGGATAGTGTTATGCGCGTCAATAGACTATAAAACGTATCATCTTTTGACCTTGAATAAAAACAGCCTTTTTCATAAAGTGTGAAATGTAATTTTTTTTATCATGGTCAGGCGATAATGTGTTCTTTCTCCATTCTAGGCCCTTCTACCTCCACAGGGCAAAAGACACGGCACTGGGGGTAAGGACCAACCTACTGCAGGAAGAGAGAGAGAGAGAGAGAGTCTGAGATGAGCTGATGGAAGAGCTGCTACGTTAAAAAACTAATCAACAGATATTTGTCCAGTATGATCAAACGGAGTACCAAAAATGGTAAGAATGCATGCAGGGCAGAAAGTGAGACAGAGGCTCACAACCTGAGGACAGATTGGTGGACAGATGCTTGTATCATGACCACAGGTTGAGGGAGAGAGACAGAGAACAGCAATTTGAATGATTACTTGAGATAATGGCTACCAGATTGCAGGCTTCGGTGCAGCCTTCAGGTCTTGCTCCTGACCCACATGGCCTGAGTCCCCTCATCATAACTGTCTCCTGCACAGCATGCATCTTTTGGACAATTCAGGGGTTGGCTGGACCATGTTACAGGCAATGAACAGTAGCCCGTGGAACAGACAAATGTAACCTATGCATTTCATTCACTTCTGTCCAGTTGCAGCCTGCATGTGAAAAACATACCAGAAACGCCAAGGGAACAGTGGGACAGGGAACAATCAGGTATAGTTGGGCATATCATTTGGGCACACGTACCTATGACTTTTTTTGGCATCATGTTTTTTTTACTGTGCTGCTGCTATGATGACAGCTGGTCTGCCTTCCTAGTTTTTGCACTATGTACCCATGTAAAAAAATACTGAATTTGCACACAAGGCTACAACAGCAAGTTTTTATTATATGTAATGGTAAAAGTGGCATAAACTTCAATGAATGCCATCAAATGCCCAATCTCTAACTTTAACAATACAAATATACAAACTGTCATCACATTAATCCATGAACTGTGAGTTGCAGTACATGGCCAGTATTGATAAAGTGCATGACATCTCCATACATTGCATGAAAGTGTTTACAGAATTCATAATACACAGTACCAATACATTTATAAAAATCTTCCCACAGCTGGTCTGCACCCATACAAGGCACAATACCATTTCATTTTCATCCCCATGCATAGGACCGTGCAAACCCATTATATGAGCGCAAAAAGCATCCCTGATTTCTGTTGCACATCCGGATCCAGATCCAGTCATGACAAGTGCACAGTCTGGCTTGTGTACCAGTTCAGATGTCCAGCAGTGCCTTAGGTCCACTCCTGGTGAAAATGTTCTCCCTTCTACTTGCAGTCATTGTGCGGAACACAGCAGCCCACAATAATGTGGACTGCATTGATGTAATTGGCATTGAAATGGTTTTGAAGGCAGCACCAACAGGATTTCTGACTGCCAAATGAACATTCCACCACTATCCTAAAGCTACTGAATAGGTAGTGGAACCTCCTCCTTTTGCTGAGTCTGCTGAAATCACGGTTTTCATAACCATGGCAATGGGGTGTGTCTCTGTGAAGGTAAAGTACCACTCTCTCAAACACCCTGGCATCATGCACCCTGACAGTGCATCCCATGCGAGGGTCCCTGAATCTGCCCCTGTGGTCAATCAGGGCCTGAATAACAGGCACATGAGTCCCATAAATGGTCCCAGAGCAGTTTGGAAAGCCCATTCTCTGAAAACAAGTAATAATTTCAGGAACATTTGTAGTGCCCAACACTTTTGGGTACATTGCAGGCTTGATTTCCTCACAAACCTCTGCCACAACCTCCCTGTGATGGATTCCCCCGCCCCCCCCCCAGGGTGCTGGCTGGAAATGGGGTACCACTGAGCCCACCTGAGTCACTCACATGGGCTCCCTTTCACCCTATGGTGCTGTGATAAGCTGCCAAGCTCTCCAAGTTTGCTCTTTCACCAGCATACACACAGATAGGGACATACCTAGCTGCAGCTTCATACACAGATGCTGAGACCAGCTCTGCATGGGAAGGCTCAGTTAAGATACCTCCCAGTTGCTAAGGCACATGCCTCCCCGACTCTGGAGTGTAAACCCAAAATTATACTGTCTTGCACTGCACAAGGAACTGTACAGTGTAAGTTCATAAAATTCCCCCCCTCCCTCAATGTGGAGAGAGACATGCAACAGCTTTCTGCCCAAATTATAATTTCTCCACACAGGTTTTAGACAAAACAAAAAAAGTTTATTAACTACAAAAGATAGATTTTAAGTGATAGCAAATGGATCAAAAGCAGATTACCTTAATAAATAAACACCACCACAAACTGAGTTTAACAAACTAGATAGGTAGGATATTAATTAGCAAATTCTCACCCTGAGTGATAAACAGACTGGCAGATTCTTAAGGCACAAGCTGTCTTGGCTTTCCCAAGTTTTCATACACAGGCTAGAAATACTTTTAGCCTGGGACCATCACTTCCCACAGTTCAGTCCTTGCCTCTCAGGTGTTTCCAGGTTTGTTGTTGTAGGGAGAGTGAGGTACCATCACGATGTCATTGTCCCTTTTTTATATCTTATTCGCACTTGCTGGAAAGCTCTTTTGCTGTGACCTGGGTCAAACAGTTCCCATTGTGTAGTGCTATCTCTGAGAGGTTTCTATTGTACACAGTTCCTGGGATAATCCTTGTGTTTGTGTGCATTTCCTCAATAAGCCATTAACATTGTTTGGACTTTTTACGGTTGTACTTGAAAGGCTGCTTGTGGGTGTCTTCAACCTCACATGTTTCAGTAACACATACATAGCCAAAAGTCAAAACTTCACATACCACGATAGCATATAGAATCCAATGGGATATTACTGTGTAACAGATCAAGACTTTTAGAATGACATCTCACAAGGCATACTTTGTACAAAACATACCCTAATTACATGACAGTGGTGAATATTGGGGTGCCAGGGTGTCACACCTCCCCACCCACATAGTTGATTTGCCAACTCCAAACTGGCTAGCCATAGACCTTTAGAAGTTTGGGGTAGCCAGCTTCCAGATAGCTATCACAATCCACTTTTGGAGCAGCATGGCCACCCTCATGTGGGTGTCCTGGGGTTGGAGAGTAGGGGCAAGCTGATCACAAACCTGCAGGAACATCTGCTTCTTCATGCAAGAGTTCTGGACCCTCTGCTTGTCATCCGAGGTCTGCATGATGATGTGGTCTCACCAGTCTGTATTTGTAGCTCTTGAAGCACTAGTCTCCAGAGGGGGAATCTGCAGCTAAGGCAACAACAGGCATGAGCAGCATCAGCTGCTGGCATGTCAATATCCTTTTCAGAGAGGTGCCTTTGGCAGTTCAAAAACTGCCGCTGAAATGTCCACCAGCATCTCCTTTCCCAAAACAGGACTGAGAGCATGAGGTAGAGAAGTTCTTCTACTTGTGTGGGATCCAGGTTAGCTCTGGTTGCTGGGAGCATGCAGACCTAAAGTGGCTTGACTGGATGTATTTGTGGGCTAAAACCACCCAAAACGCTTCCAGCCAACTCCCACAGAATGGACAGACAAGTTCTCCCACAAGCCATATGAAATAAGCTCCAAAGTGGCTTCAGCTGGCTAGGGCATTAGGAACCCTGGGATACAACAGTACATGTTCACAGAAGCGGAAGTTCAGACTTGGGTCTGCATATTGCAGCATGGTTATGAGGTTCAGGTTTCCAACACAGTGCGGATGCTCAAGCACGGGCCTGGAAACACCAAGTCTGCAGGTGAAGGTCACAGAGACCAGGGTTTAGCATGTAGTGTAGACACAGTAGGAATGAGAGATTCAGCCTTAACTTGGGGATTACTGCTGTATTTTCATAATTAATAAGTGAACCCCAAAGTGTGTGTAAGCATCCAAAAGTTTGGATGTTTATCCAGACAGCATCCATTGTATACACATTTATTTAAAGTGAAATAAAAGTCTCCTCAATTTAGGCTTTCTTGTGAGATTTCCATTATACCTGGTTTCAGACAAATGCGAAGGACTAATAAAATAGCGATTTTCTGGGAACCAGGCATTGGTGGTGTGATAAATAAAGTTGGGGGATAGCTTCCTTTGATGAACACCCTGCCAGCAAGTTAGCTGTAAAATCCCTCTTGGTAGCTGTTCTTCACTTGCTTTACCTGTGGAGGGTTAAAAAGTTCCCCAGGTAAAGAAAAAAAAAAAAAAGGTAGGCACCTGACCAAAAGAGCCAATGGGAAAGCTAGAACTTTTTTAAATGGGGGGAAAAAACTTTCCCTTTGTCTGTTGTTCTCTGGGGTGGAGGGACAGAGCAGCAATGCTGTAAGCAGCTTAACCCAGGTATGATCATAAATCATCAGATCATGCCTAGAACTACTTATCAGGTGTATTTTCTTTATTTTGGCTTGTGGGTCTCCTCTGTGCTAACTCCAGATGCTTTTGTTTGCTTGTAACCTTTAAGCTGAACCCTCAAGAAAGCTGTTTTGGGTGCTTAATTTTTGTAATTGTTTCTTTTAAGAGACAGCAAAAAGCCTAAGTTCCAGATGTAATTTTTTCCTTTTTGTTTTTAATAACATTTACCTTTTTTAAGAACAGGATTGGATTTTTGGTGTCCTAAGAGGTTTGTTCATGTTGTTTGATTAGCCAATAGCCACAGCTAATTTCCTTTGTTTTCTTTCTCAGCTCTTCCCCGGAGGGGCTGTGTGAAAGGGCTTGAGGGTACCCCACAGGGAGGAATTCCCAAGTGCTCCTTCCTGGGTTCATAGGGAATTTTTTGCATTTGGGTGGTGGCAGCGTTTACCAAACCAAGGTCAGAGAGAAGTTGTAACCTTGGAAGTTTAATACAAGCCTGGAGTGGCACGTATTAATGTTTAGAATCCTTGCAGGCCCTCACCTTCTGCACTCAGAGTGACAGAGTGGGGATTTAGCCACAACAGGTGTTGTGCTGATATTTCTGGAAGAGGGGACTGCAGGCATTTATTTGTGACTGCTTCTGTCCCAGGAATGTTTATTTGTATAAATAAAAGAAGTTACACTTAAACTATACTTGGGCTCTGCATCACTGACTTCTCCTCCCAGGGAAGCTGATCTGCAGCTCCCTGGAATTCTGCTACCAGTGAGCACAGGAACAATGTTGGTGTCAGACCAGGACACTGGTATCAGAAGAAGGGCAACAATATAGCAACCCTTTTTGGACATGGACAGTCTTACTGTGTTTGAACAGCATCTAGAAGAATAGGACAGTGATCCTAGGCCCTACAAATATTAAACAGCTACAACACTGAACAACAACACTGAACTCTTGTACTGTTAAGTTTGGGGAAAAATACTAGAATTCAAACACCCTTTAAAAAAATCTGTTTGGCAGTCCACTAACACAAGATCTAAATTTTGTGAAATCTTTACAATACTGAATACATTATAGAATTCAAATCCCCTCTTGACAAAGTGCAACAGCTATTATGAAAAACATAAGGCATGAAAGATTAGTGGCCAACATCTCTCCAGAGAGCACTTTCCTTGCTCCCCGGCAAGAAATTTGCTTGTTATGTCATTTTATATAGATAGAAACAAAAAGAATTCAGAGAAACATAAATGAATTTTGTTTGCTCCAATCTTAAAAACCACCACCAGCACCAGGAGATATTTCCTGCCAAATAGCCACCTCCACCCCTACACTGTGGAACACCCTGCTAGGAGAGATCATAATGAGTTCTACTTTGATTTTTTCAGAGCATAGTGCAAAAGCCATCCTACTGCAACATGTACTGAAGAATTAATCCAAAGTAATGAGAGATGAAAGAAACAAGAGATAGCTAGGAGGAGGCGGGGAGGGGAATCCAAAGACCACAGTGTCTGCTGGCAAAAACGGACATAAGTTGCATATATAAAAACATGGATTTTCAACCATTCACACTGCCAGAAAATTTGGTCTCAAGTTTCAAAAAAACCAAAATCAAAACAAATAGAACCTGAGTGCTAGGATGGTCAGTATGGAGCATGTTTTAAACAACCACCTGTGTTTCTACAATGACTGGTGGTAGACAGAAAAAGAAGTAGAAAAAAATATAGAATTTCAGAACCATATAATTATGTCAGATTCATAATCATTACCATGCACCAGATTACAGTAACCTAGAATTGATTTGGATATGAGGTAGATCTTAAATCTTCAATTTTAAAACAGATTAAAGCTGCCGAAAACCTTGGAAACGATTACCAACATCTCATTAAATGCTATTTTCTCAGGCTAGCTAGTTAGATAGAACTGTAGGATTACCCTTTCAGTTTATATTTTACAACCGCATTCTGACATGGAGTGGTCCTTCTTATTCCTTTAATTGCTTTCAAGTCACTGAAAATGCTTATAAGAAAATTTAGGCCTATAGCAGCAGAGAGGGAGAGAGACAGTCTTCAACAAGCGAGGGATCCCTTAAGGACCTTAATTCCATTTAGAGTCTTAAAGAACACAGTTTTTTTCCCTCTTTTCCATTAGTGACCTTCTTAGGTCAATTTTTGTGTGTGCTTGTTTTGGTATTCCAAAAATGCACATGTGAACAAAAAAGGAATGACTAATACAGTCCCTACTACTGAAAAATATATAATGACGACTACTACTAGAACATCTACAAACAGATAGCCTGAGAAAACATTTTCTCCTGTATGCCGAAAATTTTTGTCACAAATGAATATTCTCGTAATCAGTGTTATTGACTGCGAGGTTAATAGCTGTTTTACCCACCTAACATTCCTAACCTAACATTCATATTTAATTCAATAGATTTTTGTCTGTAAAACAACGCGGTGCATGCTCACAAATTCCTTTGACAGCTGCAGATATACTAGCGTCAAGCTCATTAAAATCTATATACACAAGTAACACAAACTCCATACAAGAGTTTCTGAAGAGATTTTTTTTTTAATCCATCAGACATCTTACATCCATGATTCCCTAAGGATTCTTCTCCTTTATGCACTTCAGTAGCATGTCATCCAATAAATGGAGGCTATATAAAACCAGCCTTACTCAAAAACAAGGAAAATAGTAAATACACAGTGCAACCAAGTCCACGCACCACTAGGTGTCCCCTCATGGGGTCACAGCTCTCTCACAGGACTACTGCCCCCACTGCGTCATTCCAGCACTGTGGAGATTTCTCTGTGAGTAACTCATCCATTAACTCAGCCCTCCAGCCTGGTCACCATCTTTAGTCCACCCCTTCCAGGTCCTGGTTATCCAAACCTAATATCCGCAAACTGTCTAATACAAAATAAGTCCTTCTTCCCTCTTTAGGATTCTTTCTCAGTCAGTCCTTGGTTCAGCCTTCTGCGCCCTTGCTGGGCTCAACAACCAGTGTGCAGAATTCATATGGCCCCCTCCTGGGGGCTGGTAGAGGAACCCAGTGCCACCTTCTACTCTGATTTCCGGCCCAGGGCCTTGTACTGAACAGCTAGGTCAGTTCCTTTGTTTGTATTGCAGTTTTCCCTAGGCCACTTCCTACCTCACCTCTTTACTTGGCCTCTGGGTCTCCGGGTCTCTTCCCTGTTTGATCTGGACAGCTTTCCTCTCTGCTCTGAGCTTCTATTCCTGCTCTGACTCTCCTTCTGACGGCAGGTGTATACTAGAAAATTAGATCAACCCAGCTACGTTGCTTAGGGGTATGAAAACCCACAGCCCTGAGCAACGTAGTTGAGCTGACCTAAGTCCCCACGAGGACAGCCCTAGGTCGCTGAAAGAATTCTTACATTGACTTAGCTACTGCCTCTCAGGGAGATGGATTATCTACACCAATGTAAGGAGTTCTCCTGTCAGCAGAGGTAGTGTCTATACTGAAGCGCTACAGGTACATCTGTTAAGCATCTGTAAGGACCATGGCCATCACCAACACCTCCATCTTACCTGCCTCACAGGTATTTGTGCCACAGGACACCCTCTCCATTCTTTCTATCTTCTTGGGGCCCCCAACCCTTCTTTTGCCACCCCACAGTGTCCTAAGCAGTCAGCATCTTTTTACATGGCCTGCTTCTCTGCATCAAAAACAAATCACTCTCGTCCTTGTCTTGATAGTAGGCCACACCTATGTGGTTTTCCTCATCCTCCACTCTTCACAGCTCCTTGCCTCTGTTTTCCCCTATCTTCGGAGCCCTTTAAGAATTCAAAGTTCAAGGACAATTCAAACAATCCCCACAATTTTTTTTTTTTTGGTACTTATGAGGGCTGGAAACTTACTTTAAAGAGAAAAAGAAAACAGAGTCTCATGTAATCAATTAACTTCAGGACTTGGACTATAAGAAAAATGCAAATATTGCAAGATTTAGCAACTCTGTGTGCTTCCCCACTTTCATCCTTCACTACTAAGAATACTTGTTTGTTTATGGAACTATATATGTAAGATTTCCAGCCACTTCTATTACTTATTCTTCAACAGAACTAAGCTCATTCCGAGGCCAGAATCTTTACCACACTAAATGGTGCTGGTTTCACACACCAATCAAAATGATGTTGTTAAACAGCAATTAGGACAGTAATACACTTTTAAATCCGCAGGGCTAAATAGTTTTCACCCAAGAGTGTTAAAATAATTGGCCGAAGAGCTCTTTGAACAATTACTGTCAATATTTAACAAATTCTGAAATACCAGGAAATACCAGGAAAATTCTAGAGGATGGGAGGAGGGGAATGTTGTGCCAATATTTACAAAGGACTAATAGGATGTCCCAGGAACTGATAGGCTGGTTAGTCTGACATCAGTCCTAGGCAAAATGATGGAAAGGTTGATATAAGATGTAGTCAGTAAAGAATCTAGAGATAGTAGCATAATTAATGCCAGTCAACATGGTTTTATGGGTGAAGGTCTTGTCAAACAAACTTGATTAATAAAATCACAAGTTTGTTTGATAAACATAACTGTGTTGACATAATATACTTAGACTTTTGTAAGGCATTTGACTTAGTAGTATTTTGTTACCACAATGAGACTATGCAAAATCAGTGTAGGTCATATTACATAGATTAAAAACTGGTTATCTGATATATCTAAAAAATAATTATAAACGAGGGATCAATCATCATCCAACAGAAGGGTTTCTAATGGGGTCCTACATTAATCTGTCCTTGGCCCAATGCTATTCAATATCTTTATCACTGATCTGGAAGAAATTATAAAATAATTGATGGTAACATTTACAGATTTCACAGAAATTGGTTGAGTGGTAAATAATGATGGGGGCAGTAGTAGTAGTAATAAAGTTGATATTTTTAGTTAAATACATTTTTCTTACAATAGTGATATTGTGCAATATAGAGAAACTGTTAAACGCTTACTGTTTCCAGTCCATTTTTATATTATTTTAAAAATATATATATTGGCTTACAAGGCAGGTGTGTGGGGGGGTGGGACTTGGACCCCTTTTGGGCACCACCAAAAATTATACAAGCCTGGCGTCCATGGGCTCATTTGAACACGAGTTTTAACACAACTAAATGCCAGGTTCTACATCTAGGAACAGAGTATGTAGACCACACTTATAAGATGGGGGCTGTATCCTAGAAAGCAGTGACTCTGAAAAGGAGTCAGGAGTCATGATAAATAACCAATTGAACTGGAGCTCTCAGTGCAATGCTGTAGCTAAGAGAGAAAACAGATATATATAAACTGGGAAATATCAAGTAGGAATAGGGAGGTAGAATTGCCTCTACATACAGCATTAGTGATATCATTACTGGAATACTGAATAGGTGTAGACAACTAGAGGCCTGGGGAGGCTTTAGCCTCCCTCTGAACTGTAGGGATTGCATTAATAAAGAAAAGTTTGGAACATAAATTCATTTATTGAAAATGGACAAATTTAATCATGATACAAAACTACACATTAATGCGATATTCAACACCTTTTTTTTGTCTATACCACCCCCCCAAGATAAAAAAGTTGTCTACATCCCTGTATTGTATCCAGTTCTAGTGTCCACACTTCAAAAAAATATATTGACAAATTGGAAAGCATTCAGAAAATAGCTCCAAGAATGATTTCAGGTCTGGAACATATGCCTTATAGGGAAAGACAAAACAGCTCAATTTATTTAGTTTATCCAAGAGAAGGTTAAAAGCTGATTTAATCATGGTATACAAGTATCTACACACAGGGAAGAAATGTCTGATAGTAGATGGCTCTTTAATCTAGTACAAAAAGCCATAAATAGATATAGTCGTTGGAAGCTGAAGTTGGACAAATTCAGATTAGAAATAAGGCACACATTTTTAATGGGGAAGGTAATTAACCACTGGAACAAATTACGTAGGGATGTCATGGATTTTCCATAACCTTTAAATCTTTAAATCAAGACAGGATATCTTGTTAAAAGATATGTTATATCTTAACCAGAAATTATGTGCTTAATCCAGAAATTAATGGGTGAGATTATTTGGTCTGTGTTATGCAGAAGGTCAGACTAAATGATCATAATCAGGGCCGGCTTCAGGCACCAGCCCACCAAACTTGTGCTTGGGGCGGCACCTGGAGGGGGGGCGGCGGGGTGTGGCGCTCCAGCTCCGGCCGCCGGGGAGAGCGGAGCCCCGGCTGCGGCTCACCGCCCTCCCTGCGGCGCTCTGGCCGCCGGGGAGAACGGAGCCCCTGCCGGGCACTCTGCCCTCCTCCCAGGGCTCCGGCTGCCCTCCCCCCTGGCGCCCTCCCCCCGGCCGCCGGGGAGAGCGGAGCCCCGGCCGGGCACTCCGCCCTCCCCCCAGCCCTCCTCCCAGGGCTCCGGCTGCCCACCCCACTGGCACCCTCCCTCCTGGCCGCCGGGGAGAGTAGATCCCCAGCTGGGGCTCGCCGCCCTCCCCTGCTGCGCTGGGGGTGGGGGTGGGGTGGCCAGAGGCTTTTTTGCCTGGGGCGGCAAAAAAGCCAGAGCCGGCCCTGATCATAATGGTTCATTCTGGCCTTAAAATACATGGATCTATGTCAGGCTGGAAATAAACTCCTGATGGATTTTTATGAACTAAAGTTTTTTCATGCAGAAGGCCTCATAAGTAATATAGAAGCAGGATGCAATAAAAAAATATATAAGCAGAATTCAATTTAAATATGTTTTTTATGATATCATCCATGATTCTATTAGGACATTAAAGTATTATAAAAAAGGTGGTCTCCTTCAAATGTGGTACTTCATGTTCACTATGGTATCAATGGAGGATACATCCATTGTAAGTAAGATTTAATTGCAAGTGGTAACAGCTCAATGGGAGGAAGAAGTAAAAGTTTTGGCTAGGAGGGGCAGTATGAGTAACCCATAATTGTAGAAAGTGCTCAGAGACGAGGCAATGACTGCTGGAGTAGAATAAGCAGGAAAATGAGTAAGTAGATATGAAGTCAGAGAAATAGGGGGACAAAGAAATACTTGGAAGTCTCGAATGGCAATGCAGGAATGCCTCTGTGATGCCGTATGCTTAGCAATAGTTAAGAAGTCTTTGTAGTGCTACAGTTTGGCATATTCCTTGGAAAAGTTTCTTATAAGTACTTTTTTGGAATTGAATTTACAAAAGATCTTACAAAAGCAAAAACATTTCAAATACTGTTATTACAGCATATAAGCAGATAATGAGAGATGAAGACATTCATCCTTATGACATCACCAGTCACAACTCACAAATGTGTGCAGGAATCCAACTGTAAATTGTGCTGTATGTTCCAGCTTAAACACACCCCAATGCACACCATTACACACATAAGTTAGAACTACAAGGCTATAGAACCACTAAGAAGTTCTGATGGAATCAGAGTAACCATGAGAGCGGAGGATGAGTAGTTTGTTATGTCATCAAAACTCAGATGTTTGTACAGTGACATTCATAGTTTTCCTGCGTAGCTTGTGTATTACAAAAACTCTCAGAACAAAACCTTTGTTGCCTCCTCAACAGTTTATGATAATGGAGGTTTTTCTTGTACCTTAGCTAAGTTTCATTGCTTTAAAAAGTTGGTGATTTTTAAAAGTTTAGCCTTAACTTATATTTTTCCTGGTTTTCTAATGTTTGGGTATTTTGAACATCATTGTTCTCTTCTTTTTCCCCTTTAAATTACTGATACTTTCTCAACATAAACTTCAGTCTATACAAACTTTTTTTCTGACATTTTTCTAATTTTTAAAGTTCTGAAGGAAACATCCTCATACTTCTAAATAGGAAGCTATTTATTCTCCATCATTATATTACATTATATAGTAGGTGTGCTATTTAGAATATCTTGGCCTTATATTTAGTAGAACTATACCAATTTCCTCAAAATTATGGCTAAAGTCATAACAAAACTTCAGTCCAGCTGGTTCAGTGACAGGTGTGATGGGAGGGATAATTCTGTATATCTATGCAGGGAGTTGGTGTGAGGATGAATTTGTGTGTGAAGTCCAGCTTGTGTTTGTAGGGAAAAATTGGAAGTAATCTGTTGTGGGCTGTGGGAGAATTGTGGTTTTGTGTTTGCACTTGCTGGGGAAAGAAGGTTCTGTGTGTTTGAACAGGTTGAAGTGAAGTGCTTAGGAGGATTGTGTTTCTATGTATGCTGGAGAAACAGCTGTACCAGAATACTGAAACAGCTTCTGAGATGTATTAGAACCTTGGCCCAATTATCGCTGTCATGAAGAATTCCCTGAATGTAGTCAGATCATGAAGAAATTCCAAAATCTGATCAAATGACTAGTGATTAACTTGAAAACTAACATTTAACATCTAGCCCTATTTGCTAGATCTCATCAAGTATTCATAGAGTCCAAGGCCAGAAGGGACCACTGGGATCATCTAGTCTGACCTCCTGTATAACACAGGCCATAGAACTTCCCCAAAATAATTCCTAGAGCAGATATTTTAGAAAAAACATCCCATCTTGATTTAAAAATGATCCATGACAGAGAATTAATCACAACTCTTGGTAAATTGTTCCAATGGTTGCCTACTCTCACCATTAAAAACTTAGATCTTATTTCCAGTCTGAATTTGTCTAGCTTCAGCTTCCAGTCATTGGATCGTGTTAAACTTTTCTCTGCTAGATCGAAGAGCTCATTATTAAATATTTGTTCCCCGTGTAGATATTTATAGACTGTAATCAAGTTATCCCTTAACCTTTTCTAAATAAAACAAATTGAAGATTTTAGACCAACTGGCTTTTAGATAGGATATCACTAGAAGCTAGAAAAAAATTCATGTATTTTAAACCACTTGTATTTCATCGTTTCCATATCAATGTTAATTGATTAGTGTTCAATTTCTTTTTGAAGTCTTCTCTGGCCTAACACAGTACATACAAACTTTCAAGCTCAGTGGGCATTTGAGGGATTTAGAATATAGGGTGGAG
Organism: Malaclemys terrapin pileata; assembly: GCF_027887155.1. NCBI lineage: Eukaryota > Metazoa > Chordata > Testudines > Emydidae > Malaclemys > Malaclemys terrapin. The sequence continues at coordinate 97,316,058 of NC_071510.1, read as the reverse complement.
AAAAGGGAGACTAGAGTGTAAAAATGGGCCTCACAACAGAAATCAGTGCAATTTTATTACTATGGAGAGACTGTTGTCTCTCCACATCTCCTCATAAAGAAATAGGATCTAAAAAAAATCCAACAACCACCACCCCACCACGTCTTTACAATAAATTCTAATACTAAATGTGCCTTTCCGAATAATTGGTATGTTTTGAGTAGAAGCTATATTACAACATTAAGCTTTACAGTTTGATTTCAATAACAGCTTTTTGTTGGGTGCTATTTTAGCTACAGTTGAAGTAACTCAAGCAATCAAACTTCATAGACTTATCAACAGTTTATATGCACTCCTAAATCTTTCCAGTTTAAATACTGCTAGTCTGTTAGCGTTGTCTTGAGCATTCTCACACTGTCAGCAAGTAATAATTCATGTCCTGCAGTCTTTATTCATGTGAGTATTCCTACCAACTTCAACCATTCAAGCAAAAAAGTCTGCAGACTCAGGCCCACAGCACGAAATACCAAACAATATATTATTTTTTTGTGGATAGATGATTTCTGTCTCTACTGTTGTCAATTTGGCACCTTTTAGGAGCATGAAATACATTTCATTAAAAACCACAAAAAAGGTATTTTACTTAACTAAGCTGACTCATATTGGTACAAGTCCCAAAACACAGCAGAAATGAAGTGGGAAGAACAAACTTCTGATGTAGGTTTGCAAGGTATATGTAGGATAGCATGGGATAGTTGATTTTCTCACTTTGTTAGACTTCCATAATGTTTGAGAAAAATATAAAATGTCTATGTTATTAGATACAAAACATGACTCTTACAGGAAATGGCACAAAATAAAACATTGATGGCATCTTCTCAGGAATTAAATAAACCTCAATCCACTGTTAAATATGCTAATAGCTTTTTCAACAGCAAGAAATAATACTAATGTTACAGCAAAACTGTTAAATAATCTTTATTCTCAAAATAATCAGTTGCTGCTTCGTGTGTACCATCATATATGGATCATCTCAGTAGAGAATTTCTAGCTTCTAAGAGGACAATACACAGTATATTATCTGTAACCTGAGACTACAGAATCTACTTGCATGCTTGTGATTGACCACAGCAGTCAGAGGTCAAGATCTGATTTTTTTCTCATTTACATTAATTTTACACTGGTCCAATACCCTGAATTTCAGTGAAGTTACTCCTGATCACACCAATATAAGAATCAACCCCATTGACGTCAATGGAATTTATCCCAATTTATTCCAGTGTGACAAGAAAATCAACTCTTTTATCCTTTCTGACTTCTGTTTATAAGTCCCTGAAGAGGGGGTAATTTTGACTTTCCTCCTTCCAAACCAAACATGCATGCCGATTCTCTATTTCAAAAGGTACCATCATCCTTCCTCTTTCACATCAGTTGCTCACTTTTCAAAGAAAAAAGAGACCACCTTGTGATAGCATCTGAGGGGTGAATTGCAGCAAAATCACTCGCAAAAGCTCAGTTAAGGTAAACTATAATTGCATTTAATGAAAATGAAACAAGCATTTTCTGAGAGAACAGTTTTCCATCAGAAATGCTGATTTGACTAAATTGAAATGTTCTATGGGAACATGTAGCTTTTGTCAAAACATTCAATAGAGACCATGCAGACAGACAGGCTGATCAGCTCCTGACTCGTTTCCAGGAGCTGGTCAGTTGGCTGTTCGGTGGTCTGGCTCCCGGGCCTCTAGGCTACTTGACTGTTCAACTAGTGGGTGGCGGGGCTTTTGGGCTAGCCAGCTTCTGGGTTACATGGCTCCCTGGCAAGCTGGCTCCCAGATTCTCCATTTCCAAATGAAACAAATCTGGAAATGCAAAATTTTCAGCAGAATAGAAACTCTGGTCCCCACATAGCGATCTCTGCTTACCAATAATAAGTAACTAAGTCATTCTGATTACATAGCTGCACTTTAAGTACATCTAATTCGGATTTGACCAAGAATATACCTCACAGTGAATTGCTCTTTTATATTGGTATTTCTCCTCATTAATACAAATGTCATGCCAATGTTATTTCATTCAAAAGCTGATATCATGCAGCAGCTACAGGCTCTTCTGCTGAAACACCAATGTCCTTTGTGAAGTTAGGAATGAGAAGCAGCCTTAAGTGATATCAGATTATTTTATTACTGCAAAACAAACAATTAATTCTTCTCATTTTTTCTCATGAAAAGCAGTGATCTGTTTCCATTATAGAATAATATGATCATACAAATGTAGGCCTGGAAGAAACCTCAAGAAGTCATCAAATTCAGCCCCCTGAGCAGAAGCAGGACCAAGCAGAGGCAGGACCTAGACCATCCCTGACAGTTGTTTGTCCAACCTGTCCTTAAAAACCTCCCATGATGGGGATTCCGCAACTTCCCTTGGAAGCCTGTTCGAGAGCTTAACTACTCTTACAGTTAGAAAGTTTTTCCTAATGTCTGACTTTAATCTCCGTTGCTGCAGATTAAGCCCATCACTTCTTGTCTTCCCTTCAGAGGACATGGATCACTGTCCTCTTTATAAGAGCCCTCAACATATCTGAAAACTGTTATCCAGTCCTCCAGTCTTCTTTTCCCAAAATTAAACATGCCCATTTATATATATATTTTTTCCTCAAAGGCCAGGTTTTCTAAACTTTTTATCATTTTTGTTGCTCTCCTCTGGACTTTATAATGTGTACATATCTTTCCTAAAGTCTGGAGCTCTGATTGGCACAGTACTCCAGCTCAGGTTCTGATGAGTACAGAGGGACAATTACCTCCTGTAGTACACCACCGAATAATATTAGCCATTTTTTGGGGGGAACTGCAGCATGTTGTTGACTCATGTTCATACGTGATCCACTATAACCTCCAGATCCTTTTCAGCAGTACTACAACATAGCCAGTTATTTCCCATTTTCTAGCTGTGCATTTGATTTTTCCTTCCAACATGTAGTTTTTTTGCATTTGTCTTTATTAGATTTCATCATGATGATTTCAGACCAACTCTCCAATTTGGAATTTTGAATTCTAATCCTGTCCTCCAAAGTGCTTACAACCCCTCCCATCTTGGTGCAACCCATACATTTTATAATCATACTTTCCATTCCATTATCCATGTCATTAATGAAAATATTGAGCAGTACCAGACCCAGTGACCCATGTAGGACACTACTGGATAGCAGATTGATAGCAAACCATTGATAAACTACAATCCTTGAGTCTTTCAACCAGTTGTGCACCCACCTTATAGTAATTTTATCTAGTCTGCATTTCCCTGCTTTGCTTATGAGACTGCCACATGGAACTGTTCCAAAAAACTTATTAAAATCAAGATATATCATATCTACTGCTTCCTTCCATCCACTAGGCCAGTAACCCTGTCAAAGAGGGAAACTAGGTGGGTTTGGCATGATTTCTTCTTGTCAAATCCATGCTGGCTATTTCTTATAATCTGTTATCCTCCAGGTGGTTACAAATCTTTCCAGGTATCACAGTTAGGCTGAATGGTTTACAATTCCCTGGGTCCTTTTTGTTCCCTTTTTTTTTTTTTTTTTTGTGGAAAGATAGGTACTATTTTGCCCTTCTCTAGTCTTCTGAAACCTCATCTGTCCTCCATGAGTTCTCAAAGATAATTGCTAGTGATTCTGATATTGGTTCAGATGGTTCCTTAAGTACCCAGCATGGATTTCAGCAGCCCCTGCTGACTTGAATCCATCAAATTTACCTTCTTTAACCTGTTCCTTTTGTTTCTGCTCGTGTTCCTTCCCCTTTATTGTTAATATTAATTGTGTTGAGTATCTGGCCACCATTAACCTTTTTAGTGAAGACTGAAGCCTTCTTGATGTCATTAGATAGTTGCTCTCATTCCCCACTAAGTAGAGGACCTACACTTTCCTTCATCTTTCTCTTGCTGCTAACATATTGAAAGAACCTCTTCCTATTGTCTTTTATGTCCCTTTCTAGGTGTAACTCAGTTTGTGCTTTAGCATTTCTGATGTTGTCCCTATATTCTTCTGTACTCCTCCTTAGCAATTCATCCATGTTTCCATTTTGTGTAGGATTCCTTTTTGATTTTCAGATCATTAAAGAGCTCCTTTAGATTCCCAGGCTAGAAGGGACCATTGTGATCATCTAATCTGCCCCCCAGCATATAATAGGCCATATAACTTTGTCTAGGTAATTCCTAGATCATATCTTTTTGAAAAACATCCAATCTTGATTTAAAAATTGTCAGTGATGGAGAATCTACCATGACCCTTGGTAAATTGTTCCAATGGCTAATTACTCTCAGTGTTAAAAAATTACCCCTTATCTGCAGATTGAATTTGTCTAGATTCAACTTTCATCACCATCCTGGTTTGAAATGATGACACCGAATAAAAATTTCAACGGTGCCTAAGCGATTTACGCATCTAAGGTGCCTAAGTGATTTAGGATTATAAGTCATCTAGGCTCTTTTGACAATTTTATTCACTGATCCCAATGCTCCCAAAGCTCCGCAATGTTCTGTGTCGGGGCTGGAGTATTCCAGGAGTTTTCACTTGTGCAATTTTCCTATCAATTCTTTCATAAGAGACAGTGTTTGTCCCCTCACAGCAGTGGCAAGGGCTTGGTTCAACTTTCAAACCACTAGAGACCAGGGCAAGCCCCACAGATCCAGACTTCCAAGGATTCCCCTGCCAGCCACTTCCTCTGCACAAGGGATGATTCTAAATTGCCAGGAAATGGGTGGATCTCAGTGCACATCAATTCAACATTCACAATTAGCAGGAAATATATTCTGTCCCACCAGATCAGTATATTAGTTCATATGTGCTACAGTGACAGGGAGCCACACAATGAGACAAAAAGATAGATTAGATAGACAGACCATCAAGCTGTCACGAGCGGTAAAAATGATATCTCTGAATAACCTCTCCACTTCTAAGTAAGATATTTAGTGTAGTTGCGTATTGTTTTCTTATATATAAACTAAGACATTCATATACCGTCTCACTGATTTAGAGGCTATATACTGAGATGTATTATATTTTTTTTAGCTCAGTTGAGGCCTCTAGGACATTATTCCTTCACCATTTTGCACAATATTGTACAAAGTATAGATCTATCTATCTATAGATCACTGCATTTTTTATTTTTATTACATTTAAAACAAAACAAAAAATAAATACCGGAGCTACATCTTGCAGTCCTTATTCAGGCAAAATTATCCCTGACATCAGTGAGGGTTTTGTTTGAGAAAGCTCTGAGGATTGCATAGTCTGGTCAATAGTTTGAGATTGTTAACACTATTCCATTTTATCTAGTTTTAATATAAGATAGCTAGAAACAATTAGTTAGCACTTATTATCATTTTCACCTGTACTGTATGGATTGGAGTAATTCAATCAAAAAGTGTGTAGAGTTATGGCAAAAACATAAAACTTTTATAAGCTAAAGCTCAATTATGTTAACTTGACAGGTTTGACAACTAAATATGTATCTAATTAGTATTACACATCTCAGTGAAAGCACCTAGGAGATAACACTGCTAAATTCTAAGCAACAATAAAAATATTATAGAATTTTACTTTAATGGGCCAAAACACCATAGTTTACTATAGTGTCAGTGCAGGGTTCTGCACCATTACTCTAAAATACTGTAGGTTTTTAAAATCCATAATAAGGTATGACATAGGAAGGAGAGTTAGAAAAAGATAGGAAATTCACTAACAAGCTAAATTTGTGTATTTGTATAGCTACTAGAAAATTTGCCCTTCCTGTGTTAATCAAGCTCCACAAAGTTCACTCAGTTTAGTAATGAGAAACAACAGAGGATACAACCTTGACAATTACCAGATGATAAATTTAACAAGAAAACAAAACACACTGTATTGACTGCTAATGTAGTCAACTTTCACTTTTCTGAGTGGAGAAAAAATGCATAATCCATAGTGCAGCGCAGAATCTCACTTTATGTCACTGTAGCTGCTGTCTGTCTTTTCTGTAGATGGTCATCCATGAGCAATCAGTCTATTAGTGCAACAAAAACCATGAACTGTGTATACGTATCCAAAAATAGCCAGTAAAAACTACCATTTTCATTTTACCTATGAGACTACAAATCTGCAAGTTTGATTTCAGCAACTAAAGTTATAATTCAGATCGTGTCACATATTAAAAAGTGTCTCAAGTAAATGAAAATGATTATTAAAGGTGACTAATTAATCTACATTCCTTATTCAATATTAGGAACACAATTTTGTACAAGGAGGATCACACTAATTTTGTTTTTTGCTATTAACTATTCAATTAAACTTAACAGCTGAGCATTTCTAGTACCCGTGCAAGATCTGTCAAAAGAGCATTAAATACAGCCACTTTTTCAGTGTGTTTATGTGTGAGAATGAGGGCCGGGGGTGAGAGCATCAGAAAAAAAGAAAACGAAACACATTACCAAATTGTATCTGCAGTCCTTAAGGAGCTGGTAGATCGGGATCTTGGCTTCATAACAATGCTCATTTTGAAAAATTCCCCAAGTATTTTTAGCAGTGAAACTTCAGTTGCCCTTATAAAGCTCACACTCCACGTATTCCATTTCAAAGGGAGATTTGTGTAAAAAAAAAAAAAAAAAAACCTCTGAAATCCTCCTCCCGTAATAATCCAAGCTCCAAAGGAGGAGTTGCAATTCACAGGAACTCTTTCCTTTTTCACACTGAATTTACTCCAGCACTAGCCTGTTCAGAAGTGACAGTGCTTGTCTCTTCTGTCTCCTATTGCCTAGGGAGGAATAGTATTTTCAATCTATTCTCCATCTAGGTCACATGGGAACCAAGGCAGCTGAAAGAGACTCTTGAGCTCTTTCTCACAGCCCTATAACAACAGGTTTAAAGGTCAATCACATTCAAAAATTAGTGATCGTAAAAGGAAAAAAATGAATGTAAGATATTGTCACACCAGTGAGTTTCCAGGGAAGTTCCTGTTTCAGAAGTGCTAGATAAGTTCATCCCAATGGAGTAAAGGAAAAGGCACGAAGCTTTCAGCACCTCAGGTTCACCAGAAGTCTTATCAGTGAATTTAATTCTTCCCCTCCCCTTCCCCTATATCCTCTGCCTCTCCTAGATTTGTGAATGAGAAGCATTATTAACCTCACAAAGCAGAACATATTCTTTGAGGGACGAGTGACCTCTGTGTGAAAACAATGCAGGGGAAATTAAAGAAAAATAAAATTCCTCATTGATTGTTAAAGTTTCCCTCTCACACACACACATGCACACTGCTATAAATCACTGAAGTACAAAAATGCCTTATATCAAGTACCATATTATAAAGGCCTTTTTACTATAATGCAGAGGGCTGCTTGTCCTGCTACAGTAAAGACTAACAGCATCTCCATTACAAACAGCTAAGCTTTTTATTTTTAACTTCTAGCCAAAAGCTTAGCATAAAAGCTTCCAGCCCAAGAGGAAATTCCTTTTTGGAAATCTTAATTTAAATTGGTTTGGCAGTTTCACAGTTAGTGGAAGCAAAAAAAGTACATTTTGTCTGCTTACAGTTTTAAAACATTTTTCTTTATTTAAAAAAGAACAGAATTGTGTTTGTGTGATTTAAATGAAGTTTTGCCCGTGTACTGTAAACCGATCTGCAGTGGAATTTCTTTTTAAATTGAAAGAGCCAAGTTATTACTTGACAAGTGGTTACATGCATCGTAACAATTCCTTTGAACAATGTTTTCAAGGGCAGAGAGCATACTATTTTGATGATGGAACAGCTGTGTGAATAACTGAGAATAAACAAGTAATTTATTAGTAAACTTTTGTGAAATTTGAATATATTCAGGAATGACCCACCTACTTCTATAAGCCACATGGATGGTGGAAACAATGTGCTACATAGTTTATTCACAATATGTAATAAAATTCATCAGGGGAAATATTCAACTGTCGCTCGATGACAGTATGCGATGTTCTGTTGATACCAATGATGAACAATGATGATTCTGTTGATGAATCTTTGCATATTACCATTGTCACAGATCTATAATGTGCATTGTAGAGTACAGAGCATTGTCAGGAAAGATCCTGACTGCCCAGCAGGCTTGCACTAGTTATCTGCATATAAATTGTTCCCTAACAGCAGAAAGAATTTTAATGAGGGTTCATGCCAAGCATTCTGTTCTTCATGCTTTCAGGGATCTATCTTTCAAATCACACTTACTGGCAGATATAGGAGCTAAAAGAGTCCATGGAATCATATAAGATAGCTCCAAATAGCAGAGGACCAGCAAAGATTTTGCTGATAACTGTAGCTTAAAATGAGAAGGGTCCTGCCTCCACAGACCTTTAGTAATAGCTGGATCTGCCACTGCACACACCACACTTCTTTGATAGTATACCTCTACCCCGATATAACGTGACCCAATATAACATGAATTCAGATATAACACAGTAAAGCAGCGCTGGGGGGGGGGGGGGGCGGGGCAGGGCTGCGCGCTCCGGCAGATCAAAGCAAGTTCGATATAACGCGGTTTCACCTATAACGCAGTAAGATTTTTTGGCTCCCAAGGACAGCGTTATATTGGGGTAGAGGTGTATATCTAGATGTGCCAGGGCTTGCTGAACCTTGCTCCAGTTTGAATGAAAGTGGGATGGATTCAAATAAAGACAGAATAGGTGTGAAATGGGAATGCAGGACTGTTATGGAACATCTAGACATTTTTAATTTTTATATTTTACTTAATCTGGTTATGTACGTTATTATTAAACTTAAGTGCCAACACCCTCCCACACCCCACTTAAATAACAATTAGTCAGAAACTCACAAAGATTATCAAATCATGCATTAGCAGGGCTTTGGACGAAAGGGCCTCAAAGTACCATACCTGAATGACATTCAAGCACTAAAAATATCACCGTGTCAGACAACAGAGATCTCAGGATGGTTAGATCTCAAAGTAACATCAATGAAAATGCTGCCTCTGCCTATATGAGGTACCTCCAGTTCAACTGGGTATTTAACAGGCACCCACAGTAAGAACACTGTAGTGCAACTGCATCCCAGTGAGTCAAATGATCAAGACCATGCCTCAAGCACCATTCTGGTCCAGCAGAGATCTGGGATTCCAGTAACAAAGGAAGTATGGGGGGAGGAGTCTGAAGCCCTCCAGGGAATGCTGTTATCTGTATTGTATTCAGAGGTTGCCCAAGGACAAGTTAAAGAAAATGTGTGGAGGCTGAGGGAGGTGAAGTGCAGAGAGCAAAGCTAAATTATGGGAAGAACACAGTTTTTTAGCTAGGGGTTTGGGAACCTTGCAAGACTGGTGGTCTTTTCTGGATGCAAGAGAAGAGCAGTGATTGCAAAGCAATATCCGGATCTTCTCAGTTCAGTGAGTGAACAGATTTTTGCTTTTTATACTCCAGTTATTCTACAGACTGTATTTTCAAAAATGTATCAGAAAGACAAAGTATTCTAGGTTTTTGAGCAAACATTTTAGACAGTTAGGCATAGCTTGGAAGAGACACCAGTTTCATATAAGGCCTGACCTTGTTCGCATTAATGTCAATGGGAGTTTTTATCACTGACTTGAATAAGGGCAGGGGCAGGCCCTTATGCTGCACTGTGGTGACAAACATGACAGCCTACAGACAGCACAACCATTGCAGCAACATAAAACAAACATATTTTAATATACCACCAAATAATCACTCAATCACCACCAAGTGAAATGAATGGGACTTTTCATGGATATAAAAGATTGCATTAGCAGATCCCATTGCAGGATCATGGCCTATGAAAGAAAGAAATGTGTATTAACTCATTGCAAAACAGTTTTTTCCCCCACTGATATATTTTATTTAAAATGACAGCCTGTTGCTATATTAAGCCTAATGTGCCAGCACTTGTCTTTAGGTGTATTTTAAATAGTTTAAGAAGAGAAGAGTCAATGCAAATACGTTTAGAATTTTATATTGTTATTTATGAGTGGCTGTAACATAGAATCATAGAATATGCTTTACAGAGTCATGTTTAACATGTGTGCAGACAGCCAATTAATTGCTTAGAACAAATGTAACAGCCATATGCAGTAAGTGATTTGTGCATGCAGTATTTTAAACTGGTAAAATTCAGTTTGTGTGTTTTTCCATGTAGTAACAAGAAAAGCAATAATAGCACGTTTTGACTGTATATTCAAACTCCATCAGTACTGAAAGATATGGATGTGATTTCAAACAATAATAAAAAAAGATGTGCAAGAAGCAACCCAGGCTGCTTTCCTTTCAATAATACATCTTCAAAGTAGTATGTAATTGTATGAAAATTCGTATGTTCTATGTAATTTTCATGACAAAACTGAAAAAATAATGTAAAGAATGAACAGTGTGGCCAAGGGGATGAGGACTGGAAACCAGTTCTATTCCATACTCTGCCACTGATTTGCATTGTGACCTTGGGCAATTCACTTCTCTGAACCTTAGTTTCCTCATTTGTAAAGTGGGGATAATGCTCCTTACCTTCATTTGCAAATCAGTTTAAGATGTATGGATGAAAAGAATTATATAAGCAGTAAGCACATTATTATTAGATAGTATTTGCTGAAGTAAATGCTCAATCTTCCTTTTAAAAGATGAACTGAAAGACATTTTTACTGACAAGATTTGAGTCCTAGATTGTATATTATTCCTGCAGTAGCTGATGTCACTAATATTTACTGAAAAAAATGCAGGAATCTGCCACAAACTTGTTTTACTTTAGGGGACTCTTAGGGATGTTGTCAACTCTATCAGGAGAAATATAGAACCTTGGCAGGTAAGTCAGGGCTTGGCAGGTAAGTAAAGGATGAATGGACTCTTCAATCATTTGTTTTAAATGTATTTGTTTGTAAATGCTAGGCCTATATGCCTATTCTGCTACTTGAGAGGGATTCTTAATTTGTTTTACTTATTTATTTATTTTGAAAAGTATTTCACTACACCTTTAAGAAAATATTTTTGATCATTCTCCAAAGACACTTGTGCAATTTCCCCCTTCCGCTAGGTCTTTTAGATGCTATTCATGAAACTGGATCCATACAGGCAGATCCCTGTGCTCCCACAGAGTCCCACTACAATGAATGGAGCTTTGTTTGCCCGGATGTCTGGGTCCCTCAGGGTAGATCCAGTTGCAGAATATGGGCTTTGGTTGAATCAAACTCTTAAATCTGTGCTCAGATAACACTGACTGAACTAAGTGGAAATTTGGCCTGAGTAAGGTCAGAACACCAAATTTTGACTTCTGTATAGATGCTATTCATGAAACTGGATCCGTACAGGCAAAATAAATGGGCTGTGTACTCAGTGAAAGTCAGGGTTCCTTCCCTGCTCCTAAGTCCATCCTATGCAGTAGTAGTGACTGAATCATCAAAGATCAGTGTTCTTCATTGCCTAGAGGAGCTGCGTCCCCATTGCAAACTGTTTCTATGGTTGGGAGTCCTCTGTGTGGTGTAAACACAATGATTCTGATACTTTTGAGGACTTCTACAGGCCACAGGATTTGGGCCTGAGTGAAGGCTGTGAGATTAGTCTTTACATTCACCATTCACATTAAAGTCACCTAGTTTATTATTTACCTTAGAATGCTCAGGAATATTTATCTATGAATATTTTATACTGTGCTATTATTAAATCCTGACTCCTGTTGAATTTTCTTTGTCATTGTATTTGAATATGTCTGTATGGATAAGTTAAAACTTCGGAAAAATAAAATTAAATACAAAATTAAAATAAAAAAAATCATCTGGAGCTTGAAAGGCACTTATTTACAGTACATGTAGCTTAGATGACTCTATAATAGAGGTAAATAAACAAAGAAACACTTGTTGATGGAATGAATTGTATTTCTGCTTTGGCTTTTGGATTAGCCTCCCTTGTGACGCATACTTAAGAATTATGAGAAGTTACAAACAGTTTTTTAATAAGTTATTTACTGGGCAAGAATCTCCTTTTCCAGCTCTGATAAAATAGCTCCAGTCAAAAAGTGATTTTCTTTTTGTTCAAGTAGAGAAAAATAGCCGCACTGTCCCACTACCATGCAATGTGAGGGTATTTTGCTGCCAATTGCTAAAGTGTAGTAGAGCACAGAAGTCCCTATGGCACTTCTGCGTGAAAAAAAATCACTTCAGATGATTAGATTTACTGTACATTCAATCTAATTCCCACATTACTAATTCTTATTTTTAAACCAAACATATATAACCCAACCGGGTATTGGGAGCCTGTAAATTCAGAAATGCTATAATAAAACTTTCCTAGCTCAAAACACAGGAAAAGGAGTTAATCTTTGGATTGTCTAGTGAACTTCCTCTACTGCTTTGTCAGAGGATCAGTAGGTAAATCTCAAAAAGGGTATTCAGCATCTTTCACTAAAAAGCACTATGACTATGTCCAGAAATACATATGATTTACCAGTAGCATATGTTAAGGGATTGATAGGTGATATTGTACACAGGTGTCTGGCACCTCTAGGTTCCAGAAAAGACAAGGAACTTCAAAAACAACCAAAGTAGCAAAAATCTGACATAGGGATTCACCAATAAACAGGCAGAAGTGGGAGTGCCATGGGGGAGATGGTTCAGCAATAGCAGGTGTTCCCTTCAAGTTTTACTTTTAAAGGTAGTTCCATAGATTTGTTGTAGTTAGTTTATAATTAGAACTAGTGTAAAACATTCAGAGTGTGAATTATGACTAAGTGATATTTTGGCACATACTAATTTTATTATTATGAATGAAGACACACTTTTCATTAAACAGGACATACATTTTGCTATGGGGGAATTAAAAAAATAATTTGTCAGAATAATTCATAATGTGGTCAAATGTGTCCTTCACATAGCAGTACGTTGGAGGTGTAATTGGTATTATGCATACTACAGGTCAAATTCTGATACTGCATGCTTTCACAGTTTCATCAATGAGATGAAGAGATCAGAAAGCCAGCTTCCTGTGCACCGAGGAATTAATGCTGTGTTGTTGACAGGTCTGAAAACATAACAGCAATATACTAAGCCAAAATCTTTCCTAAATTACACCCTGAGGTTCACAATGGAGGTTGCACCAGCATAACTAAGAAGAGTATTTAGCCCAGAGAGTATTCCAGATTTTCAAGGTTGGCATGCTTAACTATGCACACATATTAGGGTGCTCCTAAATTAAGTATGCAGCTATGTGACATGCATAGACAGATCAAGTATGTGAATGCAGACATATTCAGTTAGGTGTTGAACTGTCCATGGAATGCACACAACTTTAGGTGATGAAAAATTTGTTTTTGTTATTATTAATTTTTATTATTTATTATTATTATTACTACAAAAGACTTATAAAGTTTTATAAATTTTAACAGAATGTTCTTTCCCAGCAAAGATTACATTTTCAGTAAAACAAGTTACATTGTTACCTTCAGTATGTCAGCCACAATTGGGTTTTTCTGATTACCAGAATGGTGCAGTTTAAAAACCATGATGTTATGGAAAACTAAAGCATATGACTCCACTATTCTAGGTTTTGGTTCATCTAACAGTATGGTTCAGCATATACTTAGGGAAAAAACTCTGTGTATGTGTGTCTACGTGCACACACACAAAATATGTTAGAGATTAGCCTCGAACATATACCTTAATGTATACGGCATATGAAAAGTGGGTGAGTAATTTCCTAACGTTTTAAATATAAATTTGTCACTATAAAAAATATTAAGCATTGGTCCCCATGCTTAATTATGTAGGGGCTGATCCTGCAGTCCTATCTTGGGCAAATCACCCATTGAGTTCAACTGCAGTTTTATTTGAATAAGCATTGCAGGGTCAAGCCCATTTGGGTATGTCTACACTGCAATTAAACACTCATCTCTGATCAGTATCAGCTGATTTGGGCACTAGCGAGCTGTTTAATTGTGGTGTAGATGTTCACACTCGGGCTGGAGCCTGGGCTCTGGGACCCTCTCCCATTATTGGGTCCCAGATCCCAGACTCCAGCCCAAGCCTGAATGGTTACATTGCAGTTAAGCAGCCGCATAGCCCAAGGCCTGTGAGCCCAAATTAGCTCACATAGGCCAGCCACAGGTGTTTAACTGCAGTGTAAACATACGCATAGACCATAACCGCATGGAATGCTTCCAGCAATTCAGTATACAGAGGTCTGAAATAGCTAAACATATGTTAAGTCCTACCTGGGTCGAACATGTGACCCTGAGACACTAAAGTAGGAATTAACAATGTTTTTTGTTAAAAAAAAATGAAACTAAACTTTATGTTTGAATAGTTTTATAAATCTGTCACATGGCTACTAATATTATATTCTCTGTTATTTACACTGATGCTAGTGTTCACCTTTTTACAAAGAAGCAACATTTTTTTCAAGGCCTACTTTATTTAATTCTTAATTGTTATTTAATGGTTGTTCTTGAAATCTGTTTTTAAATTACTTGAAAAAAGTTCAGGAGATTGAGGGTGTAGCTACACTACAGAGACTATACTGGCATAGTTATATCGCTATAACTAGACTAGCATAACCTCATAGCATAAATGCAGCCTACAGCAAGAGAAGGGTTTTTTTTTACATCAAAGTAGGAATACCACCTCCCCAAATGACAGTAGCTAGGCTGATGGAAGCATACTTCTGTCAACATAGCTGGGTCCACAGGAGGGGCTAGGTCAGCATAGCTACATCACTCAGGGGTATGTTTTTCCACACCGCTGTAACCCTGGCCAAAGATAGATCTTTAAACACTTTTTAGAATCTGATTTGGTTCAGAAAAAGTTTCAAAAATGCAGAATCTTCAAATAAACATGAAACATGAGATGACAGTGCATATTATTTATAGTATTTATCATAAAAATAGTTCTGCTCTCTTGTTGATGTCACCTCCCGATGTTGGCAAATTATGCCTTTAGTGTGAAAGGCCTGTAACAGTTTCCATCATAACCTTTGTTTTTCAAGGGCTCACAGCTTGTTAATAACTATTTGCTCCACATTGAAACTTGGTATGTAAGATCTTAGTTGAATAGTTATTTACAAAATAAAACAGAGGTGGCTACTTTTAAAATCATGCTTATTTTTTCAAAAGCAACTGTTCACCCTTTTCATCTGTAAAAGTAAACTTATGTGGTGTGTATGTGGTTTGTGTTTTTTTTGTTTTTGTTTTTTAAATGAAAAAGCTGAACTCTGAATGAAGGGTAGGTGAAAACCCCATATTCCATTTAAACTTAATATATTAGGACTTGAGTCTATAAAACAATAACCACTCGGTGTGGTGCTTACTACCTCAAGAATGGTGGTCAAATATTATGCCTAATAATGCTTGCAGGAATGGGTCATTAGTTGCTACTTTTCGGAGGAATGGAACAGGAGTCTACTGGCTTTGCTCTCAGATAAAGGATGGGATATGAGGGAAGGACATCTCAGACGCTTGGGAACTCCCGCCATTACAACAAAACTGCAAATGTTCTCAAGCATATACACAACCTAGAAAATTCCATAAATACAGACATATATACATACAGATCTGAATTTCAAATATTTTAGAAGAAAACATTATATGAATTAAAGCTGAAATGTTATTTTTTTGCATTTAAATTAGGGCTGTCGATTAATCACAGTTAACTCACGTGATTAACTCAAAAAAATCAATTGCGATTAAAAAAATTAATCATGATCAATCACAGTTTTAATTGCACTGTTAAACAGTAGAATTCCAATTGAAATGTATTAAATATTTTGGATGTTTTTCTACATTTTCAAATATATTGATTTCAGTTACAACACAGAATACACAGCTCACTTTATATTATTATTTTTTATTACAAATATTTGCACTGTAAAAATGATAAATAAAAGAAACAGTATTTTTCAATTCACCTCATACAAGTACACTAGTGCAATATCTATTGTTAAAGTGCAAAATACAAATGTCAATTTTTTTTGTTACATAACTGCACTCAAAAACAAAATAATGCAAAACTTTAGAGCCTACAAGTCCTACTTTTCGTTCAGCCAATCGCTAAGACAAACAAGTTTGTTTACATTTACGGGAGATAATGCTGCCGGCTTCTTATTTACCGTGTCACCAGAAAGTGAGAACAGGCGTTCACATGGGACTTTTGTAGCCGGCATTACAAGGTATTTACGTGCCACATATCCTCAACATTCCTATGTCCCTGCATGTTTCGGCCACCATTTCAGAGGACATGCTTCCATGCTGATGACGCTTGTTAAAAAAAGAATGCATTAATTAAATTTGTGACTGAACTCTTTGGGGGAGAATTATATGTCTCCAGCTCTATTTTACCCACACTCTGCCATGTTATAGTAGTCTCGGTGATGACTCAGCACATGTTGTTTGTTTTAAGAACACTTTCGCTGCAGATTTGACAAAATGCAAAGAAGGTACCAATTTGAGATTTCTAAAGATAGCTACAGCACTTGACCTTAGGGTTAAGAATCTGAAGTGCCTTCCAAAATCTGATCGGGATGGGGTGTGGAGCGTGCTTTCATAAGTCTTAAAAGAGCAACACTCCAATGCGGAAACTACAGAACCCGAACCACCAAAAAAGAATATCAACCTTCTGCTGGTGGCATCTGACTCAGATGATAAAAATGAACATGCATCCGTCCGCACTGCTTTGGATTGTTATTGAGCAGAACCTGTCATCAGCATGGATACATGTCCTCTGGAATGGTGGTTGAAGCATGAAGGGACATATGAATCTTTAGTGCATCTGGCATGTAAATATCTTGCAACGTTGGCTACAACAGTGCTATGAGAAAACCTGTTCAGACTTTCAAGTGACATTGTGAACAAGAAGCAGGCAGCATTATCTCCTATAAATGTAACAAACTTGTTTGTCTGAGCAATTGGCTGAACAAGAAATCAGGATTTAGTGGACGTGTAAACTCTAAAGTTTTATATTGTTTTATTTTTGAATGCAGTTATCTTTTTGTACATAATTCTACATTTGTAATCCAACTTGCATGATAAAGAGATTGCACTATAGTACTTGTATTAGGTGAACTGAAAAATAATATTTCTTTTGTTTTTTGCAGTGCAAATATTTGTAATAAAAATAAATATAAAGTGAGCACTGTACACTTTGTATTCTGTGTTATAATTGAAATTAACATATTTGAAAATGTAGAAAACATCCAAAATATTTAAATAAATGTATTCTATTATTAACAGTGAGATTAATCGCAATTAATTTTTTTAATCGCTTGACAGCCCTAATTTAAATTTTAACTCAACTCTTGTGTAAAAGACAAAACTGCCATCATGACTAGAGTCGATTAATACTACACACAATGTTCTGAAGTATCCACTAACATCTAAAAATGAACATGTTTTGGCTTGTGCCCCTTTGCAAACATTCAAGCAATTGAGTTTTATCATCACAAATGCTAGCAGAAAACAAACTGTAAGCTCACGCAGTGGAGTATTTACAACTGAGGTGGTATGTTTATATGGGGTGGGACACTGCTTTACACAAAAAGGGAACAGCTTTCCCCAAATCCCTCATCAGAATCCTGGCACACAGGTAAGCACTGGATCATGCCCTAAATGAGCAAGATATGGATCAGACCACATACTTAGCAGATAGGAAGGCATATGCAATTGTGCGAGAAGGCAAAGTTAAATCTAAATTCTGCACAATGCCAGCAAATCTATTTTCTTAAGGAATAAGGCCTCTTGGCAACTCTTACATGATACAAAAAGGTAAAGGTTTAACATTTTCTAAAATTCCTTAATCCTGCTTATCTCCCACTTCTCCCTGGGAGTTTCAAATTCCCAGGGACTTTTTTCAATTATGGTACAAAAATATATATTATGCGTTTTATATAAACAACCTCTCAAGTAAAGCAGTTCAAATTTTTAAAATCGACTACTGAATGTTTTGTGATCAGTCTCTGGTGGTTGGGAGCAGAGGGAAAGCCATAAAATAACAATAACTACAACATATCTGAGTAATTTTGATTAATGAATTAATATAACAAAAATGGCACCCAGCTGGAGAACATTCTGCAAGCAGAAAACAAGGTTAAACTCAGAGCAAATTACTTGCTATGAATTATTCACTCAGTTCTAAACACGGCACAATAGACGTCAAGAGGACTATACAGTGCTCTAACATCACTATATGACCTTCAATACTTTAGACTAGAGACAGCGCTTGAACTGAATGAAGATCTAATTAAAAATTATCATTAGGGTTTTATACAGAAATGCAGACTTAGAATTATTATCAGATTTTAATTCAGGTCTTATCAAGTTTCTAATAAACTAGGAATGAAACCATGTCAAAATACCACACACTACACCACATCTATAAAATGGATGTGGTAACTGTCACTATTCAAGGTAAGCTGTATCTTTGACTCCTGACTCAGCCCCTCCAGGGGTCCCTCTTTCAAGTGACAGGCCCAACTCTTGCACATCTCTTAGTGTGGAATCCTGTGACTCACACACTTTTAGACTGAGTGTCCAGATTACACCATAGCAAGTCCAGATGGGTTTGGCTCCTGCTAGAGACTTCCTTTCTGGAGTTATGAGTTCATGCAGTCCTACCAAACAACTTCTTCAAAACGAAGTATTTACTTATCTATCCATAGGAATATAGCAGAGAGAAAAGGGTTAAAAAGTTAAACAACAAAAAGGCCTATGAGTATTGTATCTAGGGTTACCATATTAAAACATTTTAAAAAGAGGACATTCCACTGGGCCCTGACCCCACCCCTTCCCCGCCCCAACTTCGCTCCTTCCCCGCCCTGCCCCAACTCTGCCCCCTCCCCTGAGCGCCCCGCATTCCCCCTCCTCCTCCCTCCCAGCCACGCAAAACAGCTGCCCGAGTGCTACCGGCTTCATGGTTTGCCGGGCAGCCCCCAGATCTCCAGACCCTGCGCCCCCGGCTGGGTGCTTCCCCAGTGCAGCCAGAGCCCGGGAGGGGAAGTGCCCGGCCGGGGGCGCAGGGTCTGGAGGTCTGGGGACTGCCCGGCAAACCATGAAGCCGATAGCGCTTGGGCAGCTTCAGCTGCACAGAGCTGAGGTATCTGGGGGGAGCAGCAGCAGCCGCCGCCGCTGGAACCGCTCTAAGGTAAGCAGGGGACAGGGATGCCAGCAAAGCATTTTCCCGGACATGTTCGGCTTTTTGGCAATTCCCCCCAGACCGGGAATTTGAGGACCAAAAAGCCGCACATGTCCGGGAGAATCTGGCCGTATGGTAACCCTAATTGTATCTTACCTAAGTGTAGAGCATTTCCCTCAGAATTTAGGTAGGCCTGACTTAGCGCTGGTAAGTCAACATTTGTGAGAGGAGGGTCAGTGTCTCCTCAGCAGTCCTTCTGGCACTCTCTGTTTCCGGGCTGAGGCTTTTAACCACTTCCAAACTCTTTGTTTCATTTTACCCATCTTGGATTTCTCTCCTCCTCTTGGGATTACCAGACAGCCTGATGATCAGAGCATGATGGGGGTAAACCTTCAAAGGAATTGACACCTGTGTTGTTTCTTAAGTATCAGTGATTGGGTTATCTACAGCCACTGACTCTGGGTTTCTACAAGATGTGCAAAAAACCACCCAGGAGTAAGTTAACTCCTTGCACCAATGTAGCAGACAGCACTCTCAATCAGCAGTAATCAAACAGACAAAGGCACATATAATATTCATAATAATAACAGACATTTCCCACCTTTTTCACAGTAATAAACAAACAATTCATTTACAGCAAATGAAATATATTTCTCTAGCCAAACCAATAGAATCTAATCCATCATTCATTCAGAAATTCCTCAGTGTCTGTTTGCTCAAGTATCATAGGAAAAAATGAAAGGGAAGGTGGATCAGATACATTGTTCGTTCTACAAATGAGATGTAGAATGAGATTAAATCTTGAGCAACATTTTCCCACCAACTCTCAAATCACCTTTAGCTAAACAAATACTGTAGGGAAGTTTAACTTTTTTGCTGGGTCAGACACAGGAACAGCACTTGTGATCTTGTTGTTCATGAGTCACAACAAACAGCAAAGCAGGTTTTTCTTTTCCTATTATTACCATCAACAGTGAAGAGCTTTTAAAAAAACCCACAACCCGAGTTTCTCTAATTGTAAAACTAATATGATTAAAGAAATAATTGCTCTCGCTAAGCAATTTCTAATTTCTAATTTTTAAAACATTTCATTCATTCCACAAGTACTCTTTACTCTTTACTCACAAACATACGTGCACGTTCTTACCTATTACTTGCACAGGGTTTGATCAAACCAAATGTCCAGTGGGACCGGCCATTATCATACTACAAAGGTGACAGGTGATATAATGTATATATAATCCCAACAATACATATAAAATGATGGGGTCTAAATTAGCTCAAGAAAGAGACCTTGGAGTCATTGTGGATAGTTCTCTGAAAACATCCACTCAATGGTAAGCAGCAGTCAAAAAAGTGAACAGAATGTTGGGAATCATTAAGAAAGGGATGGATAATAAGACAGAAAATATCATATTGCCTCTATATAAATCCATGATACATCCACAAACTGAATACTGTGTGCAGATGTGATTGCCCCATCTAAAAAAGATATACTGGAATTGGAAAAGGTTCAGAAAAGGGCAACAAAAACGATTAGGGGTATGGAACGTCTGTCATATGAGGAGAAATTAATAAGGCTGGGACTTTTCAGCTTGGAAAAGAGAAGACTAAGGGGGGATATGATAGAGGTTTATAAAATCATGATTGGTGTGGAGAAAGTAAATAAGGAAGGAAGTGTTATTTACTCCTTCTCATAACACAAGAACAAGGGGTCACCAAATGAAATTAATAGGCAGCAGATTTAAAACAAACAAAAGGAAGTATTTTTTCACACAACGCACAGTCAACCTTTGGAACTCCTTGCCAGAGGATGTTGTGAAGGCCAGACTATAACAGGGTTCAAAAAAGAACTAGATAAATTCATGGAGGATAGGTCCATCAATGGCTATTAGCCAGAATGGACAGGGATGGTGTCCCTAGCTTCTGTTTGCCAGAGCTGGGAATGGGTGACAGGATGGATCACTTGATGATTACCTGTTCTGTTCATTCCCTCTGGGGCACCTGGCATTGGCCACTGTTGGAAGACAGGATACTGGGCTAGACTGACCTTTGGTCTGACCCAGTATAACCATTCTTAAATTTTTATGGACCATGACAAAGTAAACTTTTTTTTCCCAATGTCTCCTTGTTAGACAGAGTGTCTGTGGTATCCCTCAAGGCACAGCCGCTTTGGCTAATCTATAAAAATAAACCTGCTCCATCAGCTATTCAGGTTGACACCTGAGAAACTTGCTGCAGTAGCAGTACAGTTAAGCCCCAGAGTACTGCTTGTGGCTGGTGACTTTTGAAAGCCGATTTGCAGTCAGCTTTCCACTATACAAGGCTGTCTCTCAATAGTTAATAGAGAGGACAAATAGCTCCCTTAAAACAGAATTATTTTGTGAGGTGACAGTGGTGATTTAGAGGTTTTGTTCCAGAGCACCATGACCAAGGATTCCCATGATACACTACCTCCTCTTACCAAGAGGGTTGGTGCACCATGAGCGAATTACTCCCTCTCTGTTCCATTCCACTCACTAGTCCTCTCGCTCTTCTCCTATACCCTCCTGATCTCCACTATCCTTAGTTATTTCAATTAGTTAATGTTTTTTTTACAGTGCTTTAGACTGACGTGCTATATAACAGGTAAGTATTATTGTGTAATATCCCTCCACTTTATCTTTCTCCCCTGTACTGCTCTCCACCTTGTACACTTACAGCTCTCACCACTTCATAACCCCCCACCTTGGTGTTTTCCTCACCTTTTCACCACCCCCAAGCCCTTTTCCTTCCCCTTATGTCTTCATTTTCCTCCCAGCCCTTTAAGTGCTTCTCAACTTTATTGCCCTCAAAAAATTTCACCTTTCTATTCTGCCCTATTTACTGGTCTCCCCAGTTATTTTCCTCCAGGAAGAAGAGCAGCATCTTTCTGCCTTGCACACAGCACCAGTTCCAGGGGAGAAAGAAGCAACTTTACCCCTAGTTTGAATAAAGCACCTTCTCTTCCACTGCACATGCAAAAAAGAGAAAGAGCAGAACCCAGCAGGCAGGGCTTTTGAGGGAGCTGAAGTTTTGCCAGGCCGGAGAAAACTTCTGATCCCTGAATAGGTTGACCAGAAAGCAAGTGTGAAAAATCGGGACGGAGGTGAGGGGTAATAGGCGCCTGTATAAGATAAAGCCCCAAATATTGGGACTGTCCCTATAAAATCGAGACATCTATCCCTGAATCTTCTTCTCCTTTTCCAATACATGTTATCAAAGGATGATCAATATGGGTGAAAGAAAGTAGAAATGGGTGCCAATGACAGTGATGAAAATGTACAGAGACTACAAGTGCTAGCAATATTTCAAACCCAATTCAGTGTTTCATAAAGACAATGTCAAATAGGTCAGCGGGAGACCTGACATATCTATCTTTGCCTTTTGGGGGGCAAATTGTCACTTGATATCACATCACTCCCAAATTTGTGAAAATAAATTTCATAGCTCAGCTTACCATATTGGTTACACTTTTTAGATGCATGTGGTTTTCAAACTGATCCTCAAAGGTCGAAATTCCATCCTGTTGTCAGCCTCAATTCTCCCTTTCTTTATTTAATCCATTAAGTTCTAGTTATACCCTTTCACTGTAGCAAATATGTTTCCTCTTTCCTTGCAGTTTACCTTTCAAATATTTGTGGATTTATAGTTCTCCCCACTTAGTTGTTCATTAGCAAAATTATATCTATTTAATATTTTAATCATTTATTTTAAGCCCTTCACTAGCCATTTGACATAGTGTAAAACAAAAGGAAATGTTAAAAACAAATAAAACAGTCTCTCTTTAAAAAATGGAAAGTCACCAAGTTGCTCTCTTCTTTTTTATTCTCTCCCCACCCTCTTTTAATATATAAATCATTCCTTTATCAACATCACAAATTTCCTGCAAATAAACTATATCCTTGACCATTTGCAATGGAAAATTTCTTACCAATTCATTTCCTTTCTGTGATTAACATCTCTACCAATCCATTAGTGATATGCTACTTTTCTCTAGTCTAGACACAGACCAGGAGAACCCTGAACTATAAACCAAGCCCATTCTCCTTCCTACTAGGAGAGTACCTCCATAAGTGTTTAGATAACTAAGTACTTATTAACTCTGTAACCATTATATCTTAAATTTTTCATCCAGAACAAGAAACAAATGTTAAGCCACCCATGAGGCAGTAAAACTTTAACCTCTGTTAAAATAGTAAACCACATGAAGGTGACTCAGACTGAAGATGTTTATCAGTTAGGAAATTAAAAGCAACAAAAATTTGCCTGTGTCTCATACACTTGCCACTCACCACTACTGATAAGCAGCAGCAGTAGTGAACTGAAAATGCCTGGGTATCCTTCTCAATGAAAGATACATAATCACAAATATTATTTGGCTATAAAATGTTGTCTATGTCATAAAGTACATTTTTCTAATGTAAATTAAAAGTGTTTAACATGTTCTATCAATTATGAATTTTGCAGTCAGGTGGCTATAAATCATTCAAACTTTTAGATTTGGTTGGTAACTCATACATTTTCTATATCTATTTCTCAATTATCTTACCAAAATCTTAAATGACCTCTTTCTGGCCAAATTTAATCTTCATCTTCCTTGATCTCTTGCCTTTTGAAACTGTAAACCACTCTCCATTTCTTAAAATCCTGCCCTCCTTTAGCTTTCGCAACCCCATACTCTCATGGTTGTCCTCATATCTATGATCCTTCGTTTGGAGTCTTGTTTAGTGGATCCTTATCTTTTCCTGTCTCTTTTTCAAGTGGGTATCTTCAAAAACTAAATCCCATGGCCCCTTGGTCTTCTCTCACTTCATCTTATCTCTAGATGTGCTTATTCATAAGCATAACTTTGTGCTGATGACTCACAATCCAGCTAATAGACATGCCTCCTTCCAATGAGTCCTGCTTCTCAGCCAGTCTTTCTGACATCTCCTCATGAATGTTCAACTAGAAACTTAAGAATAAAATGTCTAAAATTAAGCTTTAAATGAGTCTCTAAACCTTCCATCTCCTCAATTTTTCTGTCACGATGGATTACACCACATCTTTACACTCAGTCCTGTAATGTAAGCATCATCTTTGACTCAGCCGTTTCTCCTGATCCACACATCCAGGTTACGTCCAAGTCTTGCTGCTCCTACCTACATAATACTTCTAAGATTCAGCTGTTTGTGTCTGTCCAGACTTCCAAAGTTCTTGTTTAGGCCCTAGCCATCTAACTCCTCAACTTTCTGGCCTTCATGCCCCTTACAAGCCCATTAAAAATACTGCCACTAATTAGGGTTACCAGATAGCAACTGTGAAAAAAATGGGACGGGGGGAGAGGAAGGGGGAAATAGGCGCCTATATAAGAAAGAGTCCCAAAAAACAGGACATCTGGTCACCTACCACTAATATTACCTTTCTGGCATTATCTTTCTGATTATCTTTCAATAACATCACTCCCTCTGGGCGTGCCTCTACTAGCTCCCTCTCCTCAATTGCATCAGATATTAATGCCTTGACTTTTCCCTTCAGACCCTTCACCATTTAGCTTTACCCCATCTATCAGATCTACTAGTTTATCAAGTAGACCCCTGCCTTTGCTATGGCAATAATGGCATCCTGAATCACCTACCTTAGGACGGAAGAATCTTAGGACGGAAGAATCCCATGCACTGCTACAGACTAGGGACCGAATGGCTAGGTAGCAGTTCTGCAGAAAAGGACCTAGGGGTCACAGTGGACAAGAAGCTGGATATGAGTCAACAGTGTGCTCTTTCTGCCAAGAAGGCTAACGGCATTTTGGGCTGTATAAGTAGGGGCATTGCCAGCAGATCGAGGAACGTGATCGTTCCCCTTTATTCGACATTGGTGAGGCCTCATCTGGAATACTGTGTCCAGTTTTGGGCCCCACACTACAAGAAGGATGTGGAAAAATTGGAAAGAGTCCAGCGGAGGGCAACAAAAATGATTAGGGGTCTGGAGCACATGACTTATGAGGAGAGGCTGAGGGAACTGGGATTGTTTAGTCTCCAGAAGAGAAGAATGAGGGGGGATTTGATAGCAGCCTTCAACTACCTGAAGGGGGGTTCCAAAGAGGATGGAGCTCGGCTGTTCTCAGTGGTGGCAGATGACAGAACAAGGAGCAATGGTCTCAAGTTGCAGTGTGGGAGGTCCAGGTTGGATATTAGGAAAAACTATTTCACTAGGAGGGTGGTGAAACACTGGAATGCGTTACCTAGGGAGGTGGTGGAGTCTCCTTCCTTGGAGGTTTTTAAGGCCCGGCTTGACAAAGCCCTGGCTGGGATGATTTAGTTGGGAATTGGTCCTGCTTTGAGCAGGGGGTTGGACTAGATGACCTCTTGAGGTCCCTTCCAACCCTGATATTCTATGATTCAATGATTCTATGATACCTGTCTGACTCTTCTTCCATGCTTTCTCCCATGGCACCCACATGCATGAAAAAATTTTCTATTGAGTTTCACAGAGCCACACCATATCTGCTTTTAAATTGCTCTTCCAAACATACTTTGCTGTGATGCCTGCAAATTATACTGTCTGATACTGGCAATGACAAGCTGCAACTTCTGTTTCCTATATGCTGTCAGGATGAAATCCTGGCTCCACTGATGTCATTGGGATTTTTCTCAATTACTTCAATGGGGCTAGGATTTTACCTTCTTTCTTTTACTGTTACTTCTTCCTTCCTATCCACCATTACCCTTGTCTGTTTCACATAGATAGAGACGTCTAGGCCAAGGACTTTCTTTGTTACATGTCTGTACTCCACCTAGCATGATATAGCCCTGTTCCCAGGTACAATCATAATACAAATAAAAAAAACAACAATAAAAAAATATATGTATAGGTTCCATCTGGTATGAGTTTGACGATCACAGACTTTTTCTCTTTAAGGGGCATATATGGTCAAGCACATCTGCAAGGAGTTGAAGCAATTATATTCAGGGAATTACTTAACTTCAAAGCAAATGTTTAAGTCCTTTATTGAATCAGGGTATAAAGAGATAAATCAGTGTCAAAGTGGAATATATTACTACTAAAAATGTTTGAACATCCCGACTCTGCTATTCAACTCAGTAGAAACACAAAAGCATTCTCTCACAGTGAGAAGGGAGGGAAGTAATTTGCAGGTCAGGACAGGGACAGGGAGTATTTGTATTATGTGTATTAGATACGGCCTTCAGCTTGCAGTATGAGAAAATTCAGTTTTCTGGGGGAAAAAAAACAATACTATCTAAAAGGAGAACAATATTTTAGCATATATATTAAAATAGGTTGAAATTTAGATTGAAACCACAATAAAATTTCTACTAATTGGTGTCATAGGAAAGTATTTAATTAGTGCCCCAAGCAACATGCATGCAGGACGCGTGTTTCTTGTTGATGTTGGCTGCTTTAGGGTTTATCTGGACAGTATTTCAATAAGCTTGCAGGAGCACTGGAAAAAATGCCTGATTTTTAATACGCTATTATCAGCACTTTACATGTTACTTTACAGCTTTTTCCAAATCCAAATGTAGGTTAGGCAAGCAACTATAGCATGCTACAGATGCCAATCTATATTTTGGGTTTGCCCTTCACCTTTAAATCATCACAATATTGAAAATGTTAGTGAAAATAAGTTGTTCCTAAACTTCTCATTTATAAATACTAATAGACAATGGCATTTAAAGGGCATTTAACAAAGATTTCTAAAGTTTATTAGTCATTCTAATCTACAAAAATATATAGTAAAGGCTCTTTTCTTCAAAACTAGCATAACGCCGCTAAACTGCTTGCAGAAAATGATATCTACTCTGACATTACAAGGCCTGTTACTTAGAGACGGTTTAGATAAAATGTTGGTTCTAATAATGTGGGAACAATGTGTATGCTGTTCTCCATGCTCTCATGTATATTGATTTATCTAATAATTATTATTTAGTATCACCAAAAATGTGTCAGGAGCTTTCTAAAAACAGAGGGAGACAAAGCCGCTTTCTGAAGAATATAAAGGTTAAAACAATTACATTTATTCTCAATATTTGATCAACCATTATATACTTATGTAGCTGGATTTACAAGTAGAGTAATTACTGGGAAATATCAGATTCCTTATTGGGAGATAGTGTTATGTTAGTTCCCATTCCTTAACAAATAAAAAGCTGTAAATAACGTTGATATCAATGCACTGGTTTCAATAACATTAATAAGTTTATTTTGAGGATAGGGAGGAAAAAGGTTATAATGAAGGGCATGTGAATTTAGTACTTTTGACAGTCCTGGAGGTTTATCCAGGGTGATCAACACCCAGTGAAATAAGGTAAAAGTGATATTTTAAAAAAAAATGATTATGCTTGACTATTTTGGGGAAAACAAAAACAAAAAAAACATTAAACAGTTGTCTCTTAATAAATAAATAAGTCAAATAAAACATTTCTCCTTTAGGATCCCAGAGTTATTAATTCCTGCTGGGTTTTTTGGGTGATGAGAGAAGTAAATAACAGTTACATTTTACCTGCAAATTTCTCATGTCAATCTAGTAAAATATTGCATAAAGTAGCAGAAAATATGGTTAATAAATATCTTTCATAAAAATCTTTTTAAAATGTTTTCAGCAGTGACAACGTGCTTGTTGTTTTACAATGAACCTTAACTATCCTAACCTTATTTGCCCAAAACAAAGTTATACACGGCTCTAGTAGGCTTGCCATATCCCCACAGCCCCCTGTGGCTAGGGTCACATTGCAGGCAGCCTGCCTCAGTTGCTCCTCTTGGACTGTTCAAATAAAACTTCACTTCAGGCGTTTTTTGGTCAAAAATACCTCTCCTTGAGGGGCAGGTTTATTAATATAAAATACACTGCAAATAAAGCTCAAAATTTCAAACAAAGGACATTCCTAAGTCCAAACAACACAAGGTTTCTTTTCTCCTCCCAGGGCTTCCTGCCTGGGACCTCTCCAGTCCCTCCCCTGCCTAAACAGGGCCTCTCCCAGGCCTCCCTGCCTAGAGGACCTTTTAGTCCCTTCTCTGCTTGGATAGGGCCTTGCTGCCTGGGCAAATCTACATTAACATATTATCTTGTTATTGACTGTTAAATTACTTACAGAAAGAAATTAATCTAGAACTAGAGAAACACAGATTGTAATTCTAGCCATGTAAAATTTGTAACATGTTCCCTTTAAAATCCAAGAGGTTATTTAATCTTGTGAAAAATTATAACTTTCTTAAAGAAATATGCTTTTATCACAAATATTCTGAGCACACAGTTCAGAGAAAAGGAGGAAGTAGAAGTTATCAGACTATTTGTGGCAGCATCTCTTCACATTTTTATCTAATTTAATTTGGCTGTTCTGCTGTTGTGATGCAGTTGGAGAGCCTAGGTGCTCAGTACAGAGACTGTACTTTAAGAAACACTAATCACGTCTTCACAATGTTGTTAGAGTTGACCCAATAATTCTTGAGCCAATAGTTTATTTGCACAGATGCAGGCTCTGGGAGTCTGCTCTTAATCTCTTAGAAAGAAGGAAGGTCAGTGAGACTAGTCCAATTTGTTTTGTTGGCTTTGTGCAATTGCTTTGTAATTCAGTTCAGCTAATGGCTGAAAGGAATGGATTCTCTATGAGTCTCTATTCTCTATGAGATCCACAAACCTAGAAATCCTGGACGCCCCATCATCTCGGGCATTGGCACTCTCACTGAAGGACTGTCTGGATATGTGGACTCCCTACTCAGACCCTACGCCACCAGCACTCCCAGCTATCTCCGTGACGCCACAGATTTCCTGAGAAAACTACAATGCATTGGTGACCTCCCAGAAAACACCATCCTAGCCACCATGGATGTAGAGGCTCTCTACACAAACATCCCACATACAGATGGAATACAAGTTGTCAGGAACAGTATCCCTGATGATGACACAGCACAACTTATTGCTGAGCTCTGTGACTTTATCCTCACGCACAATTATTTCAAATTTGGTGACAATATATACCTCCAGACCAGTGGCACCACTATGGGCACCCGCATGGCCCCACAATATGCCAACATTTTTATGGCTGACCTGGAACAACGCTTCCTCAGCTCTCGTCCACTCATGCCCCTTCTCTACCTACGCTATATTGATGACATCTTCACCATCTGGACCCATGGGAAGGAGGCCCTGGAAGAATTCCACCATGCTTTCAACAGCTTCCACCCCACCATCAACCTCAGCCTGGACCAATCTACACAGGAGGTCCACTTCCTGGACACCACTGTACAAATAAGCGATAGCCACATTAACACCACCCTATACCGAAAACCCACCGACCGCTACGCCTATCTTCATGCCTCCAGCTTCCACCCCGGTCACACCACACGATCCATCATCTACAGCCAAGCACTGAGGTACAATCGCATCTGCTCCAACCCCTCAGACAGAGACCAACACCTACAAGATCTTCACCAAGCATTCTCAAAACTACGATACCCACACAAGGAAATAAAGAAACAAATCAACGGAGCCAGACGTGTACCCAGAAGACTCCTGCTACAAGACAGGCCCAGAAGAGAAATCAACAGAACTCCACTGGCCATCACCTACAGTCCTCAGCTTAAACCTCTCCAACGCATCATCAGTGATCTACAACCCATCCTGGACAATGATCCCTCACTTTCACAGACCTTGGGAGGCAGGCCAGTCCTCGCCCACAGACAACTTGCCAACCTTAAGCATATTCTCACCAGCAACCACGCATCGCACCATAACAACTCTAACTCAGGAACCAACCCATGCAACAAACCTCGATGCCAACTCTGCCCACATATCTACACCAGCAACACCATCACTGGACCTAACCAGATCAGCTACAACATCACCGGCTCATTCACCTGCACGTCCACCAATGTTATATATGCCATCGTATGCCAGCAATGCCCCTCTGCTATGTACATTGGCCAAACTGGACAGTCACTATGCAAGAGGATAAATGGACACAAGTCAGATATCAGGAATGGCAATATACAAAAACCTGTAGGAGAACACTTCAACCTCCCTGGCCACACAATAGCAGATGTTAAGGTAGCCATCTTACAGCAAAAAAACTTCAGGACCAGACTCCAAAGAGAAACTGCTGAGCTTCAGTTCATCTGCAAATTTGACACCATCAGATCAGGATTAAACAAAGACTGTGAATGGCTATCCAACTACAGAAACAGTTTCTCCTCCCTTGGTGTTCACACCTCAACTGCTAGCAGAGCACCTCACCCTCCCTGATTGAACTAACCTCGTTATCTCCACACTGATATATACCTGCCTCTGGAGATTTCCATTACTTGCATCTGAAGAAGTGAGGTTCTGACCCACGAAAGCTTATGCTCCCAGTACTTCTGTTAGTCTCAAAGGTGCCACAGGACCCTCTGTTGCTTTTTACAGATTCAGACTAACACGGCTACCCCTCTGATCTATGAGTCTTAAATATCTATACATTGTACAAATCCGGGTGTTTTTTCTTGTTCTTGGTTTCTTCTTTCTGTGTAAACTAGTAGCGTACATTCTCAATTTTCAACAACCATCATGAAATTTTACTTCTACAATGTAGTTATAGAACACATCATAAATCAGTGAAATACTGGATAATCTAACTGTTGTGTTCCAAGGCCAATAGAAGGACCAGACTACAGCTACACTCTCTACAGGAACATACGCTTTAAAGTCTAGATCAGAGGTGGGCAAACTATGGCCCGCGGGCCACATCCGGCCCGCAGGATCGTTCTGCCCGGCCCTTGAGCTTGTGGCCCGGAATGCTAGCCCCCGGCCCCTCCCCTGCTGTCCTCCCTCCCCCACAGCCTCAGCTCACCCCACAGCCGGTGCAATGCTCGGGGCAGCGGGGCTGTGAGCTCCTGGGGCAGCACAGCTGCAGAGCCCGGCCTAATCTGGTGCTCTGTGCTGCGCGGTGCGTGGCTGGCTCCAGCCGCCAGCCACCGGTGCTCCAGGCAGCGTGGTCAGGGGCAGGGAATGGTGGAGGGGGGTCGGATAGGATAGGGGTGGGGGTGGTCAGAGGGCAGGGAACAGGGGGGTTGAATGGGGGTGGGAATTCTGGGGGCAGTAAGGGAGAAGGGATGGTTGGATGGGGCAGGGGTTCTGGGGGGCAGTCAGGAAGGAGGTGGGGGGTTGGATGGGGCGGCGGGAGTTCCAGGGGCGGTCAGGGGACAGGGAAAAGGGGTGGTTGGATAGGGCAGGGGTTCCGGGGGGCAGTCAGGAAGGAGCGGGGGGTTGGATGGGGCGGCGGGGGGGCAGCCAGGGGTGGGAGTTCCAGGGGCAGTCAGGGGACAGGGAGAAGGGGTGGTTGGATGGGGCAGGGGTCCCGGGGGGGCAGTCAGGAAGGAGAGGGGGGTTGGATGGGGCAGCGGGGGACAGTTAGGGGCAGGAAGTCTGGGGGCGGTCAGGGGACAGACAGCAGGGGGGTGGATGGGGCCAGGGTCCCAGGAGGGCCGTCAGGGGGCAAGAAGCGGGGGGGGTCGGATGGGGGGCCAGGCCACCCCTGGCTTTTTGGGGAGGCACAGCCTCCCCTAACTGACCCTCCATACAATTTCTGAGACCCGATGCGACCCTCAGGCCAAAAAGTTTGCCCGCCCCTGGTCTAGATAGTACTATTAGTACTACCACCTAACTCTTATACAGTATAGCACTTTTCATCAGTAGATCTCAAAGCACTTTACAACAAAGATCAGCATCACTATCCCCATTTTAAATTAATTTTACATTTTACAATACTGTACATGTATATAGCAATTTCAGATACCTCTAGAAAAGATCCCAACTTGCTTGTTGTGAAGAATGTGGGAGATATTTGTATATTTCATTATTATGATGTGTACCTCGGTCTATTTGATTGCTATCATGCTGTCTGCTACGTGGGTGCAAATAATTAACTTAGTCCTGGGGGGTGGGTTTTACACATTTTCAGGAAGACAGGCAATGGTAGTAGATTGCCCATTCACTGATAAGCATCAAGACCTGTTGTTTTGTCTCTGTGCAAGTGGGGGCACAATCACTGTCATTTTAGGACGGAGCCAGTGCCTTAGCAGGACAATGGAGATTACCACTGAAGACTATTGACTTGCTAATGACTCTAATCCACAGTAAGGAACACAGAAGGTTGGAGAATTATAGAGTGGATAAAAATAACAGGGGAAGAACAGGAAGAGACAATGGGCTAGAATTGCCTTTTCAAAGAAGACTCTCTCTAGCAGAACGGAACAGAACAAGAGGAGAAGGCTGAGCAGGAGGGGAAGGGATGATACTTGAACATCCTAGAAGGACACTGACTACGACCCAAAGGGCTCTCAGGAGGTGTGAAGAAACTGAGGGAAGGTTTTGCATGCAGGTATTAGATATATTTCCATAGATCTATGTATCTATTGCAGAGGTGGGCAAACTACAGCCCGTGGTCCACATCCAGCCCGCGGGACCCTCCTGCCCGGCCCGTGATCCCTTGGCCCCTCCCCTGCTGTTCCCCCTTCCCCGCCGCCTCAGATGGGTGGCGGGGATGCGAGCTCCTGGGGCAGCGCAGCTGCAGAGCTGCAGCCTGACCCTGGTGCTCTGTGCTGCACGGTGGCGTGGCTAGCCCCAGCCGGGCGGCGCGGCTGCCTGTCCTGGTGCTCTGGGCAGAGTTCGGGGTGGTGGTCAGAGGGCGGGGATGTTGATAGGAGTCAGGGTGATCAGAGGGCAGGGAACATGGGGGCAGTGGTCCCGGGGGAGCAGTCAGGAAGGAGAGGGGGGGGTTGGATGGGGTGGCGGGGGGCAGTCAGGGGCTGTCAGGGAGAAGGGGTCATTGGATGGGGCAGAGGTCCCAGGGGGGCAGTCAGGAATGAGAGGAGGGGCTGGATGGGGCAGCAGGGGGCAGTCAGGGGTGAGGGGCCCGGGGGCAGTCAGAGGACAGGGAGCGAGGGGAGTGGATGCGGCAGGAGTCCTGGAGGGGCCATCGGGGGGCGAGAAGCAGGGGGGGTTGGATAGGGGGCGTTGGCCAGCCCACACCTGGCTGTTTGGGGAGGCACAGCTGCCCCTAACCAGCCCTCCATACAATTTTGGAAACCCAAATGTGGCCCTCAGGCCAAAAGGTTTGCCCGCCCCTGATCTATTGTATTGTATTGAGTAAAGCATGTAAGAGTTCCTTTGCAAAGTCTCTGTGACACTTGCGTTAACCATCATAAAGTCCCCAAAGGGATGAACTGTAAACTGGAGGGGCCCATCAGTGTGGAGCTCTGGATAGGGTAGGCGTGAACTACTGGGGAGACCTGGGCATCAGCTCTGGTCTTGAAGCCTAGGACAGGTGGGTCAGAGGGTCCCACAACCAAAGAAGGGTACCAGCACTGTCTGTCCTCCAGGAGTGTGCTTGACAGGCCAGACTTAGAGACACTGTCTGGATGCTATTCTGACTCAGCTGACCAAGGTCTAATATATCAGCCTGGTGGCTGTCCACATGGGGGAGTTCAGCCTGGGCTATAACACTTATAGGCTGTAAAAATACCACATCAGTAAAATGTAGCTACCTCTAAGGTGGAGAGTGGAAGCTACTGGCACACTGGCTCACAACAATGCAGAAAGGAGAAATTTTGGCTGTGGATACCAAGAGCGGTCAGGATCTAATTTCTTAAAGTCTACATTCCGAAGACCCTTCCTCCCGGTAAACGTCATGGTACTTAATGTATCTACCTTGGAAAGATGAAGGGTTCCATCAACTCTTTTGAGATTTGGGCCTATGGCTTTTGGGAATCTAGGGATTATAATAAACCGGGATTTGCACACGTAAAGTCTGAAAATGTTAGACTTTTTGTAGTTACTGCTTTTGTTTCACATTCCACTACGCCTCCATATTTCCCCTTTTATTTCCCCGTTATTTCAGACAGATACACCAGAATGTTCCTACATTTTCTATATATTTGTATATTTAAATATTTTAAACTAATAGTAACAAAACATGCTTTTCTAAAATGCAGTAACCATAAAACTGAAGGTAAAGTTTCTGAAATAGATCTGATTAATGTTACTCTCTCTCTTCCCCATCTCCCAGAATTTCCACAGCACTCAGTGTATTTATTATGTCTTGAGGAATTGAGTGAACCACAGCATGTTAAAGTTCTCTACACAGTATAAAGGTCATAGCTTCCTCCCCTGCCCTTCATTTATAATCTAACATGATATGAGACAAAACAAGAAAAGCTAAAGGTTCAAGTTAAAGGTAAAGAACTCAGAATGCAAAACACCAAAGTGATGAACAACCTCCAGCCATATAATTTCCCCCGTTTAATATAATAATTTTTTTAAGGATCAATACAAAGCTCACATCAAAGATTTCTTATGTATAACAAAGCATACTGAAAAGTCTACAAATGAATCCACCATCTCTACAAAGATTCAATTTTTAATTTATATATTCAACAACTATTTGATGCTCTTTCTGGTTTCTATTTAGGACAATATCATATATCGGCCAATCCTATCATGAAACAACATCTCATAGGCTGGCTGTGCAAAGTGAGTACCTGTAGTAAGTCAAGACTTTCACTACTGGTAGGAGTCAGAAGGAAAATAAATGCTCTTTAAAGACCTTGAACTGATAGCATGTATTTACCAGAGGGACTCCTCCCCACTAATACAGTCTTTACTATTCCTTGCTTATCCAAAGGATTTGAAATACTGTAAAGAGAAAACTTCATCTAAAAAAATACCTGAAGAGTCCTTCCCCTCCATTATGTGGCACTATTCTTGTTTTAATTTGGCATAGGTTTTTGTCAAAAAATTTCAAGCAACAAGCCATTGTTCACAATGTCACAATTTCACATTTTGCATTGCTAAGTATGTCTCCCTAAGATTAGTGAGATACATCTTTTGAGCTGTAGTATAAGTAACATAACTATCTCCTACTAGCTCCTTATTCCTTACTCTCCTCTGGATGCTTCCATTCTTATTTCTCTCTTTGTCTGGTTCTTCCATTCTCAGCTTCACCCATTCTTTCTGCACTAGGAACAGTTTATATGGTATGTCTGGTTTAGTACCTTGAAAAGCTTGAACAGACTTCTGCACTTCCTGTTTACTTATTGTCTTCCCTCTCCTCCTTCACATTCTTCTCTTTTGTGATGATGTCATGCATTTCATTGATTTCCTCCCCAACAATCTCTCCATACCTATTTGTCTTTGAACTGCGTTCACATGTACCTTATTTGTCTGAGCTAGACTGCAAGGTCATTGGAGCAAGGACTTGTCCCCTGAGATGTTTTGTAACACACACTTTATACTTACAGATATCTAGAGATAATAATGAATAAAACAAAATTCAAGAATCCCCCTATAGTTCTGGGGTTTGAGTTGTGAAGCTGACATATTACTGCGCTCTCCTTCTTTCCCAATTCTTTTCTTCTTAATACAAGAAAAAAATATGTTGTTAGTGCATCTTAGTTAAGAACTTTCCATCTTCATTTGCCTCCATTTCTTTTTTTGTGAATGCTCTGAGTGGTACAGTAAGAGAGAGGCATCCCACAGTTCAATGCACATAAAAGAACATGGTGAAAGGATGTTAATGAAGCATGACAAAGCAGAGGAATTCCAAAAGCATGCATTGGTGCATAGAAAAAAATACCGAGTTCTTTCTCTGCCAAGAAGCTCACATCCTACATGCACACAAATCTAGGGTGACCAGATGTCCCGATTTTATAGGGACAGTCCCGATATTTCGGGCTTTGTCTTATATAGGTGCCTATTCCCCCCACCCCCATCCTGATTTTTCACACTTGCTGTCTGGTCACCCTAACACAAATCAGCCATTGAAGTTTTAATGAAACAGGCCAGGGAGCTACAAAGTAGTTAATGAGAGACATTTACTTCCTAAATGTCTATACTGCTACCCAAATAGACAGTTCTTTTTTTTCAATCATATATTTATTTCCTGGTTTTATAAAAATCTCAGCTTTCATTAAAAAGGAAGTTTCTAGCTCTCATGGTTGTGGAGGAAAGCTTGAAAATCATACTTATAAACATTAGTTTTTATTTAAAAAAAGATATTCTGAATAAAGAGATAAACAATGGAGAATAGACCAAGGCAGCTGGGGCTTAACTATGCAGGTATTTATTTGAGGTAATATCTTTTATTATTCAAACTACACGAAGCTCTTCTTCAGGTCTGGGAAGGAAATCAGTGTCATCATTTCCTTCTCCTGACCTAAGAAGTAGCTCAAAAGTGTGTACCTTCCATCAACAGAAGTTAGTCCAATAAAAGATATTACCTCATCTACCTTGTCTCTCTCATATCCTAGGACCAACATGGCTACAACAACACTCTAAATAGGTATTTATTTAGCCAAATGAAGCAAGGCCCTACACTCAACTCATTTGTTTGTCTATATACCCCCCACCATCTTAAAAAAGTTTATTTGTAAAAACTGACAGACATGAAAATACTCACTCACGTCTTATCCATCTAGATTTCATACTATCTGCCTTCTCAAAACCACTTGTGTCATTATAAAAAGTCTTTCCCCCTTTTTAATCAATATGAATATGTAACTATATATAGTATGTTGGTTTCCAGATATTATCCTGTCAAGTCATGCATAATCCAACAGAAATTCAATTAATAGGACTTGACATATGTCTTTAAAGCACTTTTTCTGCAGTTGGCTCTCTGGTATGTGAACTTTTTTGCTTCTAGCAAAAAGCTGAACTGACTGTCTCAATCATTCCACCAAAGAGCTCTAATTCAGCTAGCACTTCTTTTCTCTGTTTTACACAGCAAAAATCCAAGTAAACATGAAACTCAAAAGGTGACCCATTTAAAATATCCCCAAAAAGAGAGTGCCATTCCATCACTATTCCTTACTGCACTTCAGTGCATCTAATACGCTAAGCATTAGCAGCAGTCTGTCAAGTACAGCAGATTGTTTATGTACTTGAATGAATTCACACCAATGATAGGCCTTCTATTACATTGTGGCTAGGGTAAATTAGATCAGGATACAGTATTAGATACTGGATAGTGCTCTGCAGTTGCTTTTCATTGTTTAACATAAGTAGACTTCCAGATTCTTCACTTTTGAAAAAAAAATGCATCTACTAGTAGAGCTGTATAGAAATTTTTGTATATAAAGAAAGCAACAACAAAAAAGTCCCATTTCATCACCAGCAAAAACTACCATTCAATATCACCTCAAAAGGGTAACTGAAGAGCAAAGGATAAATTCCCGATGACACCATTTGCATTGTCTGAATTTTACCCTCCTTGTTAGAGAGGGAAGGAGCTCTCAGGTAGGCATCTCAGGTACTGCTTAAGAAATGTGCAGCAATAAATGGCATACACACTCTAGCTAATGCTGTTTTCTTTCCTCTTTGTTGCCTTGGAATGTCAACACCGCAGGCTCATTTTGGTGACCTTGAATGGCAGGACATCTTTTTCTGCTTGTCAATTCATACCCACTAACTTTACTTGAACAATATTTTCTTTGATTAAAAACAAAACGCCTCCTTTAGAAAGCCTTTGTGTATATGTGCCAGACGAGCACAATAATTGATTACAACTAGTTGAAACTGATCTCTGCAATTGATAGCAGGATTGAAACCAACCATGGCAGCATTGATTTGGAAAAGAGGTGAAGGGACTGTTACCGGGATTAAAGGGGTTGTGACAGACATGATTACCACGGTCATTTCCCTGGAGGGAACAGAACTACAGGAGCTGAGCTGCTGAGTACTACCTACTGAGTAATCATGGTTACTACCAGCCAGGTGACACTAGTGGCTTGAGACCTGAGCATACTTGATGGGACCAGGGGGAAGTCAAAGGTGCAGTTTGCCCAGTAACTGTGACATTGGGTATAAATTAATATCAATCTTACTAATAACTGCTCACAATAAAAGTGAAAAACTTTTCAAATTTAATTTAATGTCACCACCTAGGCTGTGCATCCTTTTTTTTCTATTTTCTCAACTTGGACAATGAAATAGACCAAAAGGGAAACCTGAGGAAGATGGTGACCGCCAGGTCACTATTAGTCTCTGTGAGAACATTCTTGGTCTTTTCCAATAGACAATGCCACAGATCTCCCACTAGTCGCAGCACACATACTTCTAAAACCACAGAGCTTCCACTGGGTTGGGACAAGAAGAGAATGCTGTCAGTTTCCAACAGATTTTGCTCATTAGTTGAGAGGAACATATGGAAAAAATAGGAAGTAAAACTTTACTGGACCAACAGGATTAAAGAGGGAATGCTAACAATCTCAGACATCCAGACAGAAAATAAATGTGTCACTACAGGGCCTACTAAAGGAAATAATGTTAGAAAACATGGGCCATGAGGTACAGCCCCTCCCATGCCCATATGCATCACTCCATAACTTCTAAAATACAGAAGAAACAAGCCATATCAAACTCACTTTATTATTATTGATTGATTACATAGCAGTAGTACCTACCAAGTGCTAGGTGCTTTCCAAACACACATGATGACATAGTTTCTGCAGCAGAGTGCATACTGGTTAGAGTAGCTAAACAGAGATATATCTAAAAACCTAAAACTAATGTAGGCAAAAAGACTCACATAAAGTAGAACCTTGATAATTCTTACTTTGCTAATCTGCACTGTTCAATCTATTTTTATTATCAAGCTGTGATACTTACTGATAGGACACCAATTACTTTAGAATCTAGGCTTTAAGTACGAATTATGAAAAAGAGAAGATGATAAGATTAGCTCTGCCATTGAAGCTCAGCCACTTACTTCACTGGGATTTTTCTTTTTTTAAATACCCTTCCCCATTCTTTCTTTGCCCCACCTCATCTTTTTTCTTAGTACTGAACAAAGCAAAAATGAAATAATTGTACAAAGTACATTTTATGATCCATTAGCCTTGCTTTTTTTGTGTGCATTCACTAATTTCCAAAATTCATTACATTCCAATGGGTCTCCTTGTCATTCATCCTCAGCGATGTACAGCATATTCTTAACTAGAATGACAACATATGGAATAACGATAAAGCAGTATAAAATACAAAGTTAAATCTCCAACAGAGACTCTACTGGATTTGGGTTTATTTTTTAATTTTAAGGAGGCATTGATTAGGCCTACGAAAATCACTGGAAATGTGCGAAACTTACAGAAGGTTGTCTGTACACTCTTAGCATGTCTGACAAATTATTTCCTTATTAAAGTCCTGAAAAAAAATAAATGTTATATTGAAAGCTGTAATACCCATGGAGGTACCATTATGTATACTTGGAGACACAACAAACAAAAGTACAGTAAGTGAAGCAGGCATAAAAGAGATCAGTCCATTAGCCAAAAAAGTAATCGTAAGAGATTTAACAGGGAGCAGCAAAATCAGCAATTAAAGAATGGATCATAACTCCAATGAAAGACAGTTATATTCAGGCTGCAGCACACATAAAATGTCAAGAAAAATCAAAATTGTATGCGAAACACCCAAATCAACAGACACAAGAAATATTTATTTTTAAATGGAGGCAACAAATAGCTTTCTCCTACCTATCTTATGATATGTTCTGTCCCTCTAACCCTTTCCTAAACTTTTCTGATTTACCCTGTGTGTGCAAAAAATAAAAATGAAAAAATAAAAACCAAATTCAGGCCTCAAGAGCTTAAGTGCAATAGAAACTGATGTCCATGTACACTGAGAACTCTATCTGTAGCATAAAACATCAAAAACATAAGCAATATATGGCACAATTTAAAAATAGCAAAAGCTTTTCTGTTAGTTCTGGTTTTCTGGGCTCCACATTTTGGGAAGTGATTCTATGAATAAGCGGATATCATAGAATCATAGGACTGGAAGGGACCTCAAGATGTCATCTAGTCCAGTCTTCTGCACTCATGGCGGGACTAAGCATTATCTAGACCATCCCTGTTTGTCCAACCTGCTCTTAAAAATCTCCAATGATGGAGATTCCACAACCTCCCTAGGCAATTTATTCCAGTGCTTAACCACCCTGACAGTTAGGAAGTTTTTCCTAATGTCCAACCTAAACTTCTCTTGCTGCAATTTAAGCCCATTGCTTCTTGTCCTATCCTCAGAGGTTAAGAACAATATTTTTCCCTCCTCCTCGTAACAACCTTTTATTTATCATGTCCCCTTTCGGTCTTCTCTTTTCCACACTAAACAAACCCAATTTTTTTCAATCTTCTCTCATAGGTTATGTTTTCTAGACATTTAATCATTTTTGTTGCTCTCCTCTGGACTTTCTCCAATTAGTCCACATCCTTCCTGAAATGTGGCGCCCAGAACTGGACACCATACTCCAGCTGAGGCCTTATAAGCGTAGAGCAGAAGAATTATTTCTTGTGTCTTGCTTACAACACTCCTGCTAATACATCGCAGAAGGATGTTTGGGGTTTTTTTGGAACAGTGTTACACTGTTGACTCATATTTAGCTGTTGATCCACTCTGACACCCAGATCACTTTCTGACATGGTCAAGCTAAGTCTTACTGAAGCACAGTTTGAACTTGGAAGAAGTTTTTCCTTCATCCCGTCATGAAGGCAGACTACATGACTTAATAGGTGAATTAAATATTCCAGAATAAAAAAGAATGTATTGTGCTAATGAAGTAATGTTATGTACAGTATTTATGAGTATTATCAGAGGCATTCTATTTAAAAAAATAGAAAAACAACAAATAATAAAGTACATTGATTTTTACTAAGAGAAGCTAAGAAATATTCCAGGGTAAATATGTAAAACTGACATTCTAATTGTGTTAAACAGCTTTGCATCTTGCTAAGTAACACCGACTCTCACTGACCGCTTTTCATCCTTCTCAGTGAAAATTTTCATGAACAATTTATAAGCTGTAACCAAAGATGACAAGTAATTCCAAACGACTCAGCCAAATTGTGAAGTCTCTACTCAACTGCAGATTCAATTCAATTCTATATAGGTTTTTCATACAGTCCTCATCAGCTTAGCAACTGAGCTCCTTCCAATAATTCATTACATCATGTGAATATGCATATTCATGTGTTGCTAGTGTAACGCCGACAGACCCTGGTCGTCAGCTAGTCGGATCGAACCTGGGACCTCTAGAGCTTAATACATGAGCCTCTACCACATGAGCTAAAAGCCAACTGGCTGTTAGCTAAGGCTGTAGAGCAGACTCATTTTCTCTCTCTCTTCAAGTGGTCTCAGTGCCACTAGTTGGGACAGAACACCACACCCAGGAGGTGTGTGGGTTACACTTGCTTTTTTATCCTCTACTAGGGAGGCCACTTGTCTGGTTTTGAACCAGACAGTCCTCTCTTTGGTTTCTCACCATCCGGTACTGAGACAAAACTGGATGTTGTTTTGTCCAGTATCAGCCAGGGACGCCATTTTGAAGAGGATGCCACTCTGCCCCTGGCAGCCAGACCTTACCCCCACCATGTGTGCAAGATCATGCTGGCGGGCAGGATGGCACGCACCTCAAAATGTACCTGAAAGGTCATGCCAATGGGGGGTGGGCCCACACAACTCCCAGAAGCACCAGAATGTGTGATCTTCCAGGAATTCATGAGTGGCCACCTCATCCTCTCCCCAGAGGGATAAGGATGTGTAGTCGAGTTTCTTGTTCTGGTAGTGTGCGTCTTCTTATTTTATTATTAATATAAATATACCTGTTACTATGAGTTTATGTTAGAGAAGGCAAAGTCAAAGAAATGTGCCTTGCACTTGGACCACAAAGTGGTGAGGTCTGCGATGGGCTTAGTTCCTGGGAGAGTTCATTCCACAGTCTTGGTATGCCCCGGTTCTATCTCCTGGCACAGCTGAGCTTTATTCTATTGTTCAGAGTTCTCTTTTTGCCAGAGAAGGGTAGTTGTCAATCACAGTGTATATCCTGGAGCTTTAGACAATGTTTTAGATATTCTGGGCCAAGGTCATGCAGTACTTTGAAGATAAGGATTTAGACCTTGAACTGGATTCAAAATTCCATGGGGAGCCAGTGTATGGAGTGGAGGACAGGTGTGATGTGTTTGCAGTAGCCTGTGCTGCTGAGGAGATGTACTGCACCATTTTGAACTAGTTGGAATTTCCTAAGTGCTAGAAGATTCAGGCTGAGGTACACTGCATTACTGTAATCCAGCTGAGAGGAGACAAAGCCATAAATAAGTGAGGCCAGGTCACTGTCTGCCAGGATGTGGTGGAGTTTCCTAGCAGAGATGATAGAAAGCATT
The DNA here is from genome assembly GCF_027887155.1 of Malaclemys terrapin pileata. NCBI lineage: Eukaryota > Metazoa > Chordata > Testudines > Emydidae > Malaclemys > Malaclemys terrapin. Next base: position 97,273,767 of record NC_071510.1, on the reverse strand, counting down.
ACTTGCAGATGCTACTAATTGAGAACTCAGCATCAACAAGGAATCCAAGACTACTCCTAAACTATGACTGAATTGACCTTTTGTGGTTGTGTATCTTCAACCAATGGAGACTGCACCATGGCTGCAAGTTCTTTGAAATGACTTCCTCTACCCACCAGAATCACCTCTGTCTTGCTTGGGTTCAGCTTCAATCAGTTATTCATCATCCAAGAACTGATCTCATCCAAGTACTGGGCCATCTTGGTGGTAGTGGTGTGATGATATGTGGTAAAGGATAGGTAGAGCTGTGCGTGATCTGCATATTGCTAGGACTTGAGTCTGTGTCATCTGATCAGTTCGCCTAGTGGTTGCATGTAGATGTTGAAAAGGACTGGAGAGAGAATTGATCCTTGTGGAACTCCATAAGTGTGGGGTTGTGACCACATGCACCCATGTATTCACACCCTCCACGCTATTGCAATTATAGTGGTACAAGATATGCCTTGTGAGGTATAATTTGGAAAACTAATAACACACTGATTATTGATATAATTATAAAATGCATCTGTTAAAATTAAGTTAAGCTATAAAGTCCCTCTGTATGATGTTATTAGAACCTGTTGAAGACTAGCCTAGGTAAAGGTGATAAACAGGTCTATCCTAAACAAAGGAATGTGGGTTTACTTCAGTTTACATATTTGCCATAAACAAAGCCATCAACTAAACCAGTGTGGGTTATTCTGATCCTGAACTTGAGAGGCAGAAAATTAACATGGCTCTTGCACCCCAAAGAGACACAGGAGACTGAATCCCCAAAAGGCCTTCCTGACTTGTAAGACAAAAACAATCCCTTTGGGGATATAAGAAAGATAGAGAGACTCCATCTTTATCCTTCTCCTTAGGAGACAATGGAACAAAGCAATTTGATCTCTCTGATGGATCCTGGCAGGCTGGCCAATAAAAGCTGGCAAGGAGACTTTGGGTGAGAGAAACAATCTTGAACAAAGACTGCATCTTACTAAATTAAATTTTAGTCTTTTAGATGTGTGTTTCACTTTTGATTTGCTTGCAACCATTTCAATTTTTATCCATGCCATTTAGTATCACTTAACCTATATCCTTTGGTTAATAAATGTTTACTATAAACCATCTCAGTGTGGTGCTTAAAGGGAACCATGTATCTACCCCAGTTAATAACCTATAATATACTGATTCTTTAAAAGAGCAGGAAATTTAATATCTTCTGTAATAAATAGTGGTAGAGGCTGTGCACTGCAGAGAAAGATCTCCGAGGAGCTTGGGGGCTGTAGTTCACTCATTGTTACTTGCTAGACAAGGCGGGGGCTGGGAGAACCTTGAGGAGTTTGCTAGTGAGGAAGATTGACTGATGTGGCACAGAGTTGACATACGGTCTTATCTCTAGCAAGGCATTCTGTTGCTGAGACAGAAGGGTAACATGGTGTCTCACTGGTCTGGGTATCCCCAGCAGTTTGATATAGGGGTGTAGTGTGGAGGTGCAGTTTTCAATCACTATTGATTGGGAGCATCCTTCCAGGAAGGACTCAAACCATTTTAGTATATTAACCTGGATCCCATTCCACATTTCTTCGGTCAGACAACATATTTCATGATAAAAAGTACTGAATGCTCCAGAGAGGTCCAGCAGGATGGGAATTGATCTCTGCCCTATATTCACTGACAGGAGGAGATCATCTGACAGTGCTACTAAAGCAGTTTCAGTTCCGTGTCTTGTTCTGAATCCAGATTGTGCAAAGTCTAGAAGGTTAGCTTTAGTCAGATGAGCTTTTAGCTGGCCTTTTCCTAGCTTCTCTATGAGCTTGTTCAAGAATAGGAGGTTTGACACTGAGCGATAGTTGGCTAGGACTGAAAATATCCAGGGTGGGTTTCTTCCGTGTTGGTAGGAGTACTGGATGTTTGAAGAAGGAAGGAAAGATTCCTCCTCTGGCTGTTTCTGTCAGGAGTGGCTCCAATTATTCATAGCTCCCTTTCACAAGCCAGAAAGGGCATGGTCAGATGCATAAGTCTTGAGTTGAGACTCCTTTAGGGTGTTCAGAACTTCTTGATGAGTGACTGTACTGAACTGTGGGAATGAAGGTGGGCTGTGGGGTGGAGGCAGAGACGATCCATGTTGTCTGAGAAGCCTTCCCAAATTCGTGAGATCTTTTCAGAAAAGCAGGATGATAATTCTTTGCGGCACTTGGTGCTTGGCTCTGATGCAGATTGTAGGCATTCAGGATTGATGAAGTGGTTTACCACACTGAATAGCTCTTTGGGGCAGCATTTCGCAGCTTCAATGGAGGTTGATAGGAAGGTTCTCTTGCCCTGTAATACAGCTTCAGCATAGGCTTTAGGTTTCATCCTGTCTGAATCCACTTTGTGATGCTTGAGTTTCTGCCCTTTTCTCTTCATCAGATGCAGATCAACTCTCTCCCTGGGCAGAGGGAATGCAAATGTAGCAAATCCACACCTCAGATTCGTGGAGAGAGAGCATAGTCTCCACAGCATTGTTTCCCTGAGGCCCCAAGGTAGACTCTTAATATGACTGGGGATCTGTGCATGGAGAAAGAATAGGTCAGGGGTAGGAGAGGGTGAAGCTTTCCACATACACCTCTACCCCAATATAATGCGACCCAATATAACATGAATTTGGATATAATGCAGTAAAGCAGCGCTCCGGGTGGGTGGGGCTGCGCATTCCGGCAGATCGAAGCAGGTTCGATATAACGCGGTTTCACCTATAACGCGGTAAGATTTTTTGGCTCCCGAGGACAGTGTTATATCGGGCAGAGGTGTATTATCTCCTCAAAAGAGCCTGTGGAGATTTTCTGCCTAACATAATTTTACACACAATAAGCATTTGCTTAAGCACACTCCTTCTCCTAATATTGAGCTCTGGATGTTGTGTAGTTGGGGACAGCAAGAAAGCCCTATCAGCTCTGCTCGAATGGAAACACAGTGCCTCCCTATAGACGATCTTTTGCATCTTAGGCCTGGTCTACACTACGGGTTTAGGTCGACTTTAGCAGCGTTAAACTGAATTAAGCCTGGACACGTCCACACAACGAAGCCCTTTCTTTTGACTTAAAGGGCCCTTTAAACCAGTTTCTTTACACCACCTCCGACGAGGGGATTAGCGATAAAACCGGCCTTTGCGGGTCGGAATTGGGGTAGTGTGGACGGAATTCGATGTTATTGGCCTCCGGGAGCTATCCCACAGTGCTTCATTGTGACCGCTCTGGACAGCGCTCTCAACTCAGATGCACTGACCAGGTAGACAGGAAAAGACCCGCGAAGGTTTGAATTTCATTTCCTGTTTGCCCAGCGTGGAGAGCACAGGTGACCACGCAGAGCTCATCAGCACAGGTAACCGTGATGGAGTCCTCCCAGGATCGCAAAAGAGCTCCAGCATGGACCGAACGGGAGGTACGAGATCTGCTCGCCATATGGGGAGATGAAGCAGTGATAGCTGAACTCCGTAGCAGTAAAAGAAATGGCAAAGTATTAGAAAAGATCTCCAAGGCCATGAAGGACCAAGGCCATAACAGGGACACACAGCAGTGCCGCGTGAAAATTAAGGAGCTACGGCAAGCTTACCACAAAGCCAGAGAAGCAAACGGAAGGTCCGGGGCAGAGCCGCAAACTTGCCGCTACTACGCGGAGCTGCATGCGATCCTAGGGGGTGCAGCCACCACTACCCCAACCGTGTGCTATGACTCTCTCACTGGAGAAACACACAGGGAAGACGGTTCGGGGAACGAGGAAGATGAGGATGGAGGTACTGTAGGTAGCTCACAGCAGCAAGGAAGCGGAGAAACCGGTTTCCCCAACAGCCAGGATATGTTTGTGACCCTGGACCTGGAACCAGTAACCCCCGAACTCACCCAAGACCCTCAGGGCACACAGGAGACCTCTGGTGAGTGTAACTTTGTAAATATTTGTAAACATTACAAAAAAAAGCAAGCGTGTTTAATGATTACTTTGCCCTGGCAATCGCGGCCAGTACATCTACTGGAAAAGTCTGTTAACGTGTATGGGGATGGAGCAGAAATCCTCCAGGGACATCTCCAGAAAGCTCTCCTGGTTGAAATGGGGTGATTTTATTAAGGGGGACATTCAGAGGCGCCCGTTCCTGCTCTTCTGACCAGAAATGTTCCCCGCTGTTAACCACGCGGTGGGGGGAGGGGTGAAGTGATCATCCCAGAGAATCGTGTGTGTGTGTGTGGGGGGGGGGGGTTACTTGTGTTTGTGCCGCATGTTAACCGGGAAACCGCAGCCCCCTCCTTTTACATTGAAACCTCATTTTAAATTGACAACCCAATTCATCCTTGATATGGGAAATGCGCTGCTGTTTGCAACCTTTCCCGCATGTTAAGAAGGTTAAAAAAGCCAAAACACTGTGGCCTACGATGGCTGCCTGCAAGCCGAAATATGCGACCTTGTAATGAAAGAGTGTACCCATTGTTCTCTAAAATGTGTCTTTTTTAACCACCTCTCCCTTCTCCTCCGCCAGCTGCAAATGTTTCTCCTTCGCAGAGGCTCGTGAACATTAGAAAGAGAAAACGTAGGACGAGGGACGAGATGTTCACGGAGCTGCAGATGTCCGCCCAGGCTGATAGAGCACAGCAGAATGCGTGGAGGCAGTCAATGTCGGAGATGAGAAAAGCCCAATATGAACGAGAGGAGAGGTGGCGGGCTGAATCGCGGGAAGAACAGAGCAAGTGGCGGGCTGAAGACGATAGGTGGCGTCAGCTTGCAGACAGACGGCAAGAGGCAATGCTCCGTCTGCTGGAGCATCAAACTGATATGCTCGAGCGTATGGTTGAGTTGCAGGAAAGGCAGCAGGAGCAGAGACCGCCGCTACAGCCCCTGTGTAACCAACAGCCCTCCTCCCCAAGTTCCATAGCCTCCTCACCCAGACGCCCAAGAACACGGTGGGGGGGGCCTCCGTCCACCCAGTCACTCCACCCCAGATGATCGCCCAAGCATCAGAAGGCTGGCCTTCAATAAGAGTTAATGTTTTAAAATGCCGTGTGTCCTTTTCCATCCCTCCTCCCCCACCCATCCCAGGCTACCTTGGCAATTATCCCCCTACCTCTGTAAGGAACTAATAAAGAATGCATGAATGTGAAAAAACAATGACTTTATTGCCTCTGCAAGCGGGAGGGTGAGGTGGGGTGGTTGGTTTACAGGGAAGTAGAGTGAACCGGGTCGGGGGGGGGGGGTTGGAGGGCTCATCAAGGAGAAACAAACAGAAGTTTCACACAGTAGCCTGGCCAGTCACAAAACTCGTTTTCAAAGCTTCTCTGATGCGCACCGCGCCCTGCTGTGCTCCTCTAACCGCCTTGGTGTCTGGCTGCGCGTAATCAGCGGCCAGGCGAGTTGCCTCAACCTCCCACCCTGCCATAAATGTCTCCCCCTTACTCTCACAGATATTGTGGAGCGCACAGCAAGCAGCAATAACAATGGGGATATTCTTTTCGCTGAGGTCTGAGCGAGTCAGTAAGCTGCGCCAGCGCGCTTTTAAACGTCCAAATGCACATTCCACCACCATTCGGCACTTGCTCAGCCTGTAGTTGAACAGGTCCTGACTCCTGTCCAGGCTGCCTGTGTACGGCTTCATGAGCCATGGCATTAAGGGGTAGGCTGGGTCCCCAAGGATCACGATAGGCATTTCAACATCCCCAACGGTCACTTTCTGGTCCGGGAAGAAATTCCCTTCCTCCAGCTTTCGAAACAGAGCAGAGTTCCTGAAGACGCGAGCATCATGTACCTTTCCCGGCCATCCCACGTTGATGTTGGTGAAACGTCCCTTGTGATCCACCAGGGTTTGCAGCAGCATTGAAAAGTACCCCTTGCAGTTTACGTAGTCGGTGGCTTGGTGCTCCGGTGACAAGATAGGGATATGGGTTCCGTCTATGGCCCCGCCACAGTTTGGGAATCCCATTTCAGCAAAACCATCCACTATTGCCTGCACGTTTCCCAGAGTCACTACCCTTGCTATCACCAGGTCTTTCATTGCCCTGGCAAATTGGATCACAGCAGCCCCCACCGTAGATTTGCCCACTCCAAATTGATTCCCGACTGACCGGTAGCTGTCTGGCGTTGCAAGCTTCCACAGGGCTATCGCCACTCGCTTCTCAACTGTGAGGGCTGCTCTCATCTTGGTATCCTGGCGTTTCAGGGCAGGGGAAAGCAAGTCACAAAGTTCCATGAAAGTGCCCTTACGCATGCGAAAGTTTCGCAGCCACTGGGAATCGTCCCATACCTGCAGCACGATGCGATCCCACCAGTCTGTGCTTGTTTCCCGGGCCCAGAATCGGCGTTCAACGGTATCAACCTGCCCCAGTGACACCATGATTTCCACATTGCTGGGGCCTGTGCCTTGTGAGAGGTCTATGTCCAGGTCAATTTCCTCATCACTCTCGTCGCCGTGCTGCAATCGCCTCCTCGCCTGGTCCGGGTTTCGCCTTGGCAAGTCCTGGCTCTGCATATACTCCAGGACAATGCGCATGGTGTTCATAGTGCTCATAATTGCCGCGGTGATCTGAGCGGGCTCCATGATCCCAGTGCTAGCTATGGCGCCTGGTCTGAAAAAAGGCGCGAAAGTAGTATCTGATGGACCAGGAGAAGGAGGGAGGGCGGGAGGGAGGGAGGGCCGAGTGACGACATGGCGTACAGGTACAGGAACAGGGAGAAACACAAACAACTGTCACACAGAATGGTCCCCCCAAAGATTAAACTGAAAACCGTGGGCTTAGCAGGCCATTGATTTCATGGAGGAAGGGGAAGCAAATGAATACAGAACAAATCTATTTTTTACATCTTAAGGTGGCAGCCGACGGTGCAGCATGAGTGATAGCCTCTCCAGTACGATGACGATGGGTACCAATCATAATATACCATCATCTGCCAAAAGGCAAGGGGCTGCTGCTGTGTCGCAATGCAGCCCCACGTCTGCCAGCCCCACGTCCGCCAGCACCCAGCATCGCCCTCGGCCTCTTCTGGGTGCTTAGCAGACAATATTGGGCAATTGGCAGAAAATAGTATATTACGACTGGTAACCATCATCATCGAAACAGTAGCATGTCTGCCCAGGTGGCCATGATTGACAGCCATACCAGTATGACGATGATGGGTACCAGTCACAATATACCATCTCCTGGCAAGGGGCTGGTGCAATGCAGCCCTACGGCTGCCAGCCCCATGACTATCACTCATGCTACACCGTCTACCGCCAAAAGGCAGTTAGCAGCTGCTGCTGCGTAGCAATGCAGTCCCACGTCTGCCGGCACCCAGAGGACATATGGTGACGGTGAGCTCAGCTGAGCTGAGCGGGCTCCATGCTTGCCGTGGTATGTTGTCTGCACAGGTAACCCAGGTAAAAAGGCGCGAATCTATTGTCTGCCGTTGCTGTGACGGGGGAGGGAGGGGCCTGACGACATGTACCCAGAACCGCCCGCGACACTGTTTTGCATCATCCGGGCATTGGGATCTCAACCCAGAATTCCAAGGGGCGGCAGAGACTGCGGGAACTGTGGGATAGCTGTGGGATAGCTACCCATAGTGCAATGCTCCGGAAGTCGACGCTAGCCTCGTACTGTGGACGCGGTCCGCCGACTAGAGCACCTAGAGCATTTTATTGTGTGGACACACACAATCGGCTGTATACAACCGATTTCAATAAAACCGGCTTCTATAAATTCGAACTAATTTCGTAGTGTAGACATACCCTTAGGGAACAATCTAGACCTTAGTTCTGCCTCAATAAGTACACAGACAAAAGTCTTACTGAGGTGAAGGGGCGCTTTGTCACAGTAGGACCTTCAGGATGTGACTCTAAGTTACATTATTCTACATTGCCAGCTCTCACAATGTTATTGAGAGTCTCACAATATTGGATGCTTTTCTTAAATCCAACTCCTGGAGTCCTTTCAGTACATGAGAATCTCAGATTTCATTAAAAAAAAAGTTTCTAGCTCTCAAGATTGTGGACAAAAGCTTCAAAATCAGACACCAGAAGGCAAATAGAAAGAACAACAACAACAAAACACTCAAAAATTAAATCTCATGATTTTTTGAGGCCTGACGCATTATTTTTGAACATGTGGTGTTCACAATACCGTAATGCAGTTAGAAATACAAAGAAGTCAAAACCAGTTTATTTATTAGAGAAAGTACTAGACAGGCAAAGACAATTTGAATCAAGAATTAGATATACACAACCTCTATGTATATCATTGGTGCTAAAAAGACATATTGCCATATCTGATTTTTTTATTTGAGCTTTCTTTCTATTTTTAACACATTTCTGCAATCATAGAATCATAGATTTTAAGCTCAGAAGGGACCATTATGATCGTCTAGTCTGACCTCCTGCACAACACAGGCCACAGAATCTCACCCACCCACTCCTGTATCAAACCCCTAACCTATGTCTAAGCTACTGAAGTCCTCAAATCGTGGTTTAAAGACTTCAAGGTGCAGAGAATCCACCAGCAAGTGACCCGTGCCCCATGCTGCAGAGGAAGGCGTAAACCCTCCACGGCCTCTGCCAATCTGCCCTGGAGGAAAATTCCTTCCCGACTCCAAATATGGTGATCAGCTAAACCCTGAGTATGTGGGCAAGACTCACCAGCCAGACACCCAGGAAATAATTCTCTGTAGTAACTCAGATCCCACCCCATCTAACATCCCATCACAGGCCATTGACCATTAGTGGTAAATATGCCAAAAGACCAATTAATTGCCAAAATTAGACTATCCCATCATACCATCCGCTCCATAAACTTATCAAGCTTTGTCTTGAAGCCAGATATGTCTTTTGTCCCCACTGCTCCCCTTGGAAGGCTGTTCCAGAACTTCACTCCTCTGATGGTTAGAAACCTTCGTCTAATTTCAAGTCTAAACTTCCTGATGGCCAGTTTATATCCATTTGTTCTTGTGACCACATTGGTACTGAGCTTAAATAATTCCTCTCCCTCCCTGGTATTTATTCCTCTGATATATTTCTAGAGAGCAATCATTTTCCCCCTCAGCCTTCTTTTGGTTAGGCTAAACAAGCCAAGCTCTTTGAGTCTCCTTTCATAAAGTAGGTTTTCCATTTCTTGGATCATCCTAGTAGCCCTTCTCTGTACCTGTTCCAGTTTGAAATAAGTTCTAATTATGATGCCCAAAGATCTCTTCCTTGTCTCTAGTAATGTTTCCTGCTTGTGCATAGCTCTTTTTAAAATAGTATTGGTCACTAGCAGAATTTTGCAAAGCTAAAATTTAAGATATGCATTTTAAATAAATATTTATGTGTCACAGGCTTTGGCTGTGCATGAGATTCAAAGCTGGATTCAACTTTTTTTCTTTTACTGTTTACCTAATTTTTGTTAAGTAAAAAACAAAAATCAAACCTTGTAATCTGTAGGACTCTATGTGGTAGCAAAACCATAGAAAATGCATTTCTTTACTCATTTTCCTTTCATTGGCCTATGTCTTAGCTTTCACCATTGATAGGATCTGTCTGGTGCCTTTATTATCTGTTTTATTTTCTCAGGCCTTTCACTAATCTCAGTACGAATGTAATTAGCATTCTGCTGGCTGAGAGACTTCCCTCTACCCTATATTTTAACTTCCTTCCAATGAGAAGTAAAATTGAGATACTGACATCTTTTGGGTTTAAAGTTTTTTGGGTTTGTTTTGTTCTGGTTTTTTGGTAAGAAGAGGTATATTTAAACCCAGCCACATAACTGCTGCAGTTTTATTTTGCCTACCTAAATCTCCCTGCAATTTCAATTGGATACGGTATTCTTTTCCACTTCCTGTCCTAGTCTGTTATGTAGCGTATGCTGTGCTGTTACATAACTATTTCACTCCCCCAAGAGGTAGCTACGTGGTTCCATATACACAATATCCCACCCTGGCCACAAAGAGGTGCTGATAGACTCAAAGAGGTGCTGATAGGTGGCTCTTATTTTTAAAGGACTCAGACTGTCATGCTTAGATGACAGGTGCGATAAAAGTGCTAATTACTGTAGATATTATTATTAATAAACTGTCTTGGAATTTAACAAAAAAGTTGCACTCCTTTATTTCTCCAGGTCCCTGTGCCAAATTTAATCCCTTTTTTAACTTAAAGGTTTGTCCTTTCATGGGAAAGCATAAGAAATCTTCCTCACCCCTTGCACTGCAAAAACAGAGGCCAGTCCTTCTAGTGCACCCTGCTGGTACCTCCTAGAGAGAAAGCAACCCAAAAGAGGCAGGGAGAGATGGGGACAAGAGAAGGCATGAACCTACTCTCCCTCTGCACCAGCCAGCCGAGCTAACTGACCACAGAGAGGGATGCTTGTCACACACTCCTAACATGTGGAACAGTGGTTGCCCTTCTCAGGAGCTCAAGGAAACACAATACTTCTTGGAACGTTTGCTTGGGTAGACTAACTTTGCACTGCACCAATGTGGAACTGTGCCTAATAGGTAGTATCTGGCAGGGATACATCTTTTAATATTTCTATTTAAGATTTATAAGGCTTTTGAAAATTAATATTTGGTGCTTTTGGAGCACTTGTTTATATTGTTAGCACAAGAATAATTTAACATCATATATTTTTCTATTATCTCTCCTAGAAACAGAAAGAATTGTAGCAGCAAAATTTGAGCCTGTCCTCTCTGGCAAATCTCAGCAGTGTAAGTCTGCCAGCATGTATGGATGGGATGTGTGTGTGTTTTGAAACAGTACTCTGATAATATCATATTACGTTTTACTATTCTGACAGTGTAAGTAAATAATCCCATCTGCGTCATATTAATAACACCCTTGTATGTCAACAACCAGCAGTATTTTGACTCATTTGGCTTTGCCAATTTACATTGTAAAACCACGGGGGCTGATTTTTCCTTTTTTCTACAGTGCTGAGTAGAGCTGATTTCCTGTTCTGCAGAAAACTTTGATATTTCAATATTTTTTTTCCAAATTGAAACAAAAATTTAAAATATGCCACACAAACAGATGCCGTGGTTCATCAAATTCACAGCCACGAAAAACGCGTCACGGACAGTGAAATCTGGTCTCCCCCTGTGAAATCTGGTCTTTTGTAGGCTTTTACCCTATTCTATACAGATTTCATGGGGGTGACCCGCATTTCTCAAATTGGGGTCCTGACCAAAAAGGGAGTTGCAGGAGGTCGCAAGGTTATTTTAGAGGGGTCGTGGTATTGCCATCCTTTCTTCTGTGCTGCCTTCAGAGCTGGGCAGCCGGAGAGTGGTGGATGCTGACTGAGGCCCCAGCTCTGCAGGCAGCAGCGCAGAAGTAAGGGTGGCAATACCATACCATGCCATGCTTACTTCTGCACTACTGGGGGCGACGGCTCTGCCCTCAGAGCTGGGATTCCAGTCAGCAGCCGCCACTCTCCAGCTGCCCAGCTCTGGAGGAAGAGTCGCTGCCAGCAGCAGTGCAGAAGTAAGGGTAGCAATACCAACCCCACCACCCCCGTCCTACAATTACTTTGTAAACCCCGACTCCATTCCTTTTTGGGTCAGGACCCCTACAATTACAACACTGGTGAAATTTCAGATTTAAATAGCTGATATCATGAAATTTATCATTTTAAAAATCCTATGGCAGTGAAATTGATCAAAATGGACTGTGAATTTGGTAGGGCCCTAATCATGAGAGATGTAGTCTGGCCAGGGAGCCTGTCCACAGGAGAGAATAAGGCATGCGTCATCCAAACAAACAGCCCCCTGAGTCATCATGTCAGAGATCATCTCTCCATACATGACGCACCAAAAAGGTTACACTCCTCTGGGACATTACAATTCACAAAACCCAGGAGGGATAGCTCAGTGGTTTGAGCATTGGCCTGCTAAACCCAGGGTTGGGCGTTCAACCCTTGAGGGGGCCACTTAGGGATCTGGAGCAAAATCACTACTTGGTCCTGCTAGTGAAGGCAGGGGGCTGGACTTGATGACCTTTCAAGGTCCCTTCCAGTTGTAGGAGATAGGATATCTCCATTAATTAAAAAAAAAGTGTAGGAGAGCTGCAGAAAAAGCATTCTGTCAAATGAGCAAGCAGTAAGAACCTGCTGGGACCATGGTTGTACTGGACCACTGATGCTTCTGCATCGCCACTGAAAGCTTAGGGTAGGTTTCTGCTGGAGGACCCTGTGAAGTCAGGCACTGCAGGAAGTATTGCAGCACAGTGGGAAAATAAATAAATAAATCTGGATGCATAAGAAATGGGATACAGAATAATATTGAAAATATTATAATGCCATTTATATAAATCAATGATGTGACCTCACCAGGAACTCTTTGCTCAGTTCTAGTCACCCTGTTTCAGACAGAAGATGGCAGAATTAGAAGGGGTTCAGAGACAGGCATTGAGAATGTTTAGACTCACGGAAAAACTGCCACAGGAAGCGAGGTTGAAAAGTTTTGGACTATTTAGTTTAGAGAGGAGACTAATAAGAGGGGATATTATAAAGATATACAAAATAACAAATAGTATAGAGACACTGGACTGGACACTATTTATTCAGCTTCATAATATAAGATAAGATGATGTTCAATGAAATTCAGAAGGAGATAATTTTAAACTGATAAAAGAAAACACTTTTTATACACAATGTATAATTAGTCTGTGGAACTCATTGTGATAGGACATTGTTGAGACCAAGAACCTAGCAGGTTCTTAAAAAAAGATTGGACATAGATATAGATAACAAAAATATCCAGCGTTATAGTAAATATTACAAATCCAAGAATTGTGGAAGGGATATAGACCTTCATTCTTCAGAGAATAGAACACCCTCTAACCATTAGGGTTTAGGAGGAAACTTTCCTTAAGAGCAGCTAACTGCAGAGTTCTTACACCTTCCTCTGAAGCAGGTGGTGCTGGCTACTGTCACAGACCTGATACTGGATTAGATTTAATGGACTAATGGTCTGATCCAGTATGGCACTTTATATGTTGTTAAGGATGCCAGAATCTTGCTGATTCTTTTCCTTGTTTGGTTCAGGGGCATCTACATTTATTTTTACTTTCTTTTTCTCCATGTAGAGAGTAGCACTTGGCCCCTTAGTTATTTTTCAGTATATTGCAGCATTTTTTCTGTTAGTAATCACATATCTCTTTCATGGAGCCGATTTAAACATTCAACTGCCTGCAGATATCAGCTGTTTCCCAGATCTCAGAAATAAGTTGCTTTTGTTAGGTCTAACAGATATATGTCTAAACTCAATTCAGGAAAACTCCATGCTTCTCAAATTGTCCTAAACAAATTACTCGTTGCGATAAATGACATATCCATTCCTAGCTCATGATTTACATACAAATATTACAGATGATCAGCACTAAACTAATGTTGATAGGGCATTTTGATTATCCACCAGTTAAGTTCTTTTTTTTATGCAACATCTAGAAATTAATTACTGCGTCTTGGCAGGGTACATGCTGAACTAGGGTCAACTTGTTTACCTGCTGTATTCGGTATGAGATCTGCTGATAGTTCTATTTATAGTGGCCTAAGATTTGTTACACATCAGAGAATTGCACTTGACACTAAAATAAAAATCCTTGCACATATAACATTTTAAAATCAAAACTAGTATTTTCTGGCATTTCTGGCCAGTGTCTTGCACACCATCTTTCACATCCGGGAGGATCCCAAAGTGCTTTACAACTGAAACTGGCATACAAACTATAACAGGAATCACTTCACCCACCACTGAAATTAAGTCACCTCTGTCTGAGGTGAAACACAAGAGCTATTTACCACAACCCATAGAAACACTACACAACAATTGATGGGAATAAGTGAAGAATACTATATCCAAGTAGAAGTGAAGGGGAAATTTTGATAGAGTTTGGGTAGGATCTTGGGGTGATCACTCCTATTCTTGCAAAAAGTGCTATAGGTTCTGTAATAACCACAATTAGTCAGGATTTTAGCTTTCTGTCTCAGATATAAAATGGCATTTTCAGCAGCACAGCACCCTCAAGGACTGTCAGGACACTGATTTGAAACTGAACCACACAGGAGTAAGAATGAATTATCAGCACCACTTCCTGCGGCACTACAGTAGATGTTGCATTTCCTGGAGGTTTTTCACTGAGGTCTTGACTTACATTTCACTATACTTAGCTTGTGAGACCTTATGTAAACATAATCAGCTTACAGCATTAAGAGCATCTACTATCTATAGCATCTGTTTATATATTTCTGATCAATATTTTATTCATACAACAGTAAAAGGATCATTTCTGGAATAAACAAAAAACAAAACAAAACAGGAAACATTGGCAGGCTAAAGCCCATTTGTGTGGGTTGGAGGAAAGTATGAGAAATTTAAATAAGTGCCAATCTTCACCTTGACCATTTTACTTGTAGATTACTTTCCCCTATCCTTTATCTGATTATATTATAGGCTTTGGGGACCAAGAATGGGCATTCCCATATGTTTGTACAGTTTCTGGTACATTTTAGACATTACAGTCATAAAGATACTAAAAAAAAAAGTTAGGTCTATAGCAATGGCAATAATCAAGACACTGTACATAGTGCAAACTCGAATTTAGCTCTGTGAATGCTGTTTAATCCTGATTGGCATGCTCCTTGCTATATTTCAGCTTCCGCTGAGAAAGGTTTTGCATGGGTCAAATCAGATTATGTTACAGTTGGTGCTGGAACTGTGGGGTAAAAATATGTCTAACACACACCAGAATTACATTCAACACCTCATTTCACTTGTGACAAGGCACATTTTGAATCAAGGAACTTCCAAGATGAATCAGGCAGAGACCAAAACCATGCACTGTAAGTTTCACCACAAAGTTATATTTTAATGAAACCCTCAAAGTTTATAATATTGAGATATTGTTGCAAACAACACTTTTATTTTGTACAATGTCTAGCATGGTGAGATCCCAATCCATGGTTGGAACCTTCAGGAGCTACCACAATATGAACAAACAAACAAACAACTTTAATCTAGTTTTTGTTACAATGTTACCAAAGGGACAATAATATCTGGTAACTCTAGAATACTTTACTTTGCACTCTAAAACAGCATTTATACGGTTGAGAAATCCCATTACTTGTATTTGGCAATATGGAAAACCCTTGTTTGAAAGTCAGATTTGACAATCTAGGCCCTAAGATTTTAGTGTCTTGCAGCATAATTATGTGACAGGATGGAGTCAGCCTCCTTACTTATGAACCCCTTGAACAGCTGGCTAAGGAACTAAATGTTGTCAGTAGTTACAATCACATGATCAATCCTCTTGGCCAGAGGAAATATGACAGATGGCAGCCAAAGAAGAAAAAAAGATACACAGGGAGATGGAACAAAAGAAGCTCTCATAAAACAACCAGGAACCCTCCTTTATTTTCCACATGGCAGCATAATTTTAATATTCATATTATTATTATTTATTCAGTGTTGATAGTGTGCCTTCATACTGTGACAAAGTTCCTCCTCTATTTTGGTGGGTCCTGCGCTTATTGGCGGATATTCTTGCCTCAGAGATTCACCATGTGGGTTGGGGAAGAGCCCAGAGACCTTCCCCTCTGGAAGAACCCACAATCCAGGTCAATTGGGAGGTTTGGGGGGAACCCGGGCCCGCCCTCTACTCCGGCTTCCAGCCCAGGGCCCTGTGGACTGCAGCTGTCTATAGTCCCTCCTGTAACAGCTGCATGACAGCTACAACTCCCTGGGCTACTTCCCCATGGCCTCCTCCAAACACTTTCCTTAGTCTCACCACAAGACCTTCCTCCTAGTGTCTGATAACGCTTGTGCTCCTCAGTCCTCCAGCAGCACACTCTCAGCTCCTTGCACCTCTTGCTCCCAGCTCCTCACACTCACACTACAAACTGAAGTGAGTTCCTTTTAAAACCCAGGTGCCCTGATTAGCCTGCCTTAATTGATTCTAGCAGCTGCTTCTTAATTTGCTCCAGGTGTCCTAATTAGCCTGCCTGCCTTAACTGGTTCTAGCAGGTTCCTGATCACTCTAGTGCAGCCCCTGCTCTGGTCACTCAGGGAACAGAAAACTACTCATCCAGTGACCAGTATATTTGCCCTCTACCAGACTCCTGTACCCCACTGGTCTGGGTCTGTCACAATACATAGCTGACAGGAAACTCTAGTTTTGAAATTACATATATCCATTACTTTATAAGGATACTCCTTCAACAATTATTTAATTTCACGCAGGAATTATTATATGTAGTACTAAAACAACAAGGAGTCTGGTGGCACCTTAAAGACTAACAGATTTATTTGGGCATAAGCTTTCGTGTGTAAAAACCTCACTGGTTTTTACCCACGAAAGCTTATGCCCAAATAAATCTGTTAGTCTTTAAGGTGCCACCAGACTCCTTGTTGTTTTTGTAGATACAGACTAACACGGCTACCCCCTGAGATATGTAGTACTAATATTAAGTCATTTGCCACAGCAAAGCTTTTCGTTTAGAAACTCACTTTAACAAAACTGCTACAAAACTGCATACACCATATGAAAGTTTTTTCTTTAGCAGGTTTATTAAATAATCATTCAAATCTATTTCATTATTGGCCAGTTCCTTCTAGTTGCTGAAACCATTTGGAGCACTTCTGAGGACTGATTACTTGCACCAAAGGCAATGAGAGTTGTGGGCACTCAGCACCTTGCAGGATTAAGTAGGGGTTCAGAGGCAGGCATCTGTCATACTGAAGTTTATTTGTTATGCAGTATTTTTTCCTAGCTTTTTGCTGTTTAGTTCACTAGCTCAGTGGGTACGAAATGGATTCTTGTTATTTCCAGCTAGATGCATGTTCTCTTTCCTCCCCAAATCACAAACTTCACTCACATTTTTACATATTTTTAGCTGTTGACTTGTTGGACATAAAAGTAATAATAGGCCAAAGGGTTAAGTAATAATCACTAACTCAAACTATGAACCCAAACACTTAAAGCAAATCAGTAGTGATATTAAGTAACCCTAAAGAGAATCTAGGTACACCCAAGATGCACACTGAGAGGGTCATAAGGGAATTCAGCTTAAATAGACAGGCTCACCAGTGAATTTGGCCCTGTGGCTTTAAGCCACAGTTTCTTTGGTGGGGTATGAAATGGCTAAACTGCACTGGGATTCCCTTCAAGGGGGAGCTTGTGCCACTTGCTATTCAGCACTGACTGAGACATTCATAGAATCATAGAAATGTAGGGCTGGTAGGGACCTCAAAAGGTCAGCTAGTCAATCCCTCTGAGGTAGCACCAAATATACCTTAACCGTCCCTAGAACGTGTGTTTATCCAAACTGTTCTTAAAAACCTCCAATGATGGGGATTTCACAACCTCCCGTGGACGCCTATGCCGGAGCTTACCTACCCTTATAGTTGGAATTTTTTTCCTACCATCTAACCTAAATCTCCCTTGCTGCAGATCAAGCCCATTACTTTTTGTCTTGCCTTTAGTGGAAATGCAGAACAATTGATCCCAGTCCTCTTTATAACAGGTCTTAACATATTTGAAGAATTAATAGGTCCCACCTTAGTCTTCTTTTCTCAAAACTGAACATGCCCAATTAATTTTTAACCTTTCCAAGTTTGTCCACATCTTTCCTAAAGTGTGGTGCCCAGAACTGGACACGTACTCTAAAAACGAGGCCACAGCTGTGCAAAGTCGAATGGGACAACCACCTCCCGTGTCTTACAAATTATACTTCTGTGAATTCACCCCAGAATAATATGAGTATTTTTTTTTCAACTGCATCACATTGTTGATTCATATTCAATTTGTAACCCATTATAACACCCAGATCCTTTTCAGCCACATTTCCACCCAGTCAGTTATTTTCCACTTTTATAGTTATTCATTTGATTTTTTCTTCCTAACGCTCTTTATTTCACTCATCTTTATTGAATTTCATCTTATTCTTTTCAGACCAATTCTCCACTTTGTCAAGGTCATTTTGAATTCCAATCCTGTCCACCAAAGTACTCACAATCCTTCCCAGTTTGGTGTCATCTGCAGATATCATAAGTACAGTCTCCACTCCATTATCCAAGTCATTAATGGAAATATTGACTAGTGCCAGACAAACCACTGAGGGACCCCAATAGATACTTCCCCCCAGTTTAACAGCAAACCGTGAATAACTACTGTTTGAGCATGGACTTTCAACCAGTTGTGAACTCACCTTATAGTAATTTAATCTAGCCCATATTTCTCTAGTTTGCTCATCTGACGATCAGGTGGAACTGTGTCAAAAGCCTTACTAAATATCAAGATATATCAAGACAGTTCCCCTCTGTCCACTAGGCCAGTAACCTTGTGAAAGAGGGAAATTAGGTTGGTTTGACATAATTTCTTCTTGGCAAATCCATGTTCGCCATTCTTTATGACCTTATTATCCTCTAGGTACTCACAAACGTATTGTTTAATAATTTATTCCAGTATCTTCCGAGGTAATGAAGTTAGTCTGACTGGTTTATAATTCCCTGGGTCCCCTTTGTTCCCTTTATTAAAGACAGATTCTAAGTTTCCACTTTTCCTGTCCTCTGGGACCTCACCTTTTCTTCATGAGTTCTCAAAGATAATTGCTAATGGTTCCAGGATTGCTTCACGTAGTTCCTTAAGTACTCCAGGATGATTTCATCAGGTCCTCCCAACTTGAATACATCTAACTAATCCACGTAGTTTTTAACCCGCTCTTTCCCTGTTTTGGCTTGCATTCCTTCTTCCATGTTGTTAATATTAATTGTGTTAAATATCTGGGCACCATTAATCTTTTTAGTGAAGACTGATGAAAAATAGGCATTAAACATGTCAGCCTTCTTGCTGTCCTCTGTTAGTAGCTCTCCTTCCTCACTGAGAAGATGACCTGTACTTCACTTCATCTTCATCTTGGTCCTAATGTACTGAAAGAACCTCTTATTGCCTTTTATGTCCTTTGCTAGTTGTAACTCATTTTGTGCTTTAGCCTTTCTTATTTTGTTCTTACATGCTTGTGCTATTCTTTTGTACTCATCCTTAGCAATTTGCCCATGATCTCACTTTTTATAGGATTTGTTTTTGATTTTCAGGTCATAAATCATAAATATATCATAAATGGCCTGAAAATTAGACATATGCAGAACACACTGTATGTAAGAGCAGAACTGGACACTAAGTCAACAGATTCAAGAGGTCTCAATGTTCTAATATGAAAATATTACATTCTTGTCCAAAAGATAGTAACTGCAATTTTAAAATCATAGTTTATTCTAAAGTAAAAGTAGAATTGGAAAGTAGAAAAAGCAAGGTTTGCTAAACAGAGTTTTTCACAGAAAACTTAGCATGTTATTGTCATGTGTTAATTTTTAGAAGCCCATGCACATTGACATGAGCAGAACTGTGAGTTGACAAAAACAAGGTTATTAAATTACACATGGACTGTGTACTGTAAAATTCTGTAGTATTCTTCCAAATATAACCTGCAGTGTGAATGGAGCTGTAGCAGTGATATGGTAATATGCAAGACTATATAAACATTAGAGCTTCTGAATCCTCTTTCCAATCACAAGTTATGGTTATATTAAATTATAAAAACAAAATATGACTGCTGTTAAGTAAAAATAAAACTCGCCCTCATTTTGAATCACATTATCTTCATTCTGCTAGCTCCTGACAATTCCTAAAATCTCCAGAAAACAATTCTTCTTATGATGGTAAGTCTTGTAAGACATCATCTGTTGATATCTGTAGAGCTCAAGTAAGATTTAGGTTAGTTTGGTATTCTAAGTGAAATGAATCCTTTCACTTTTAAGGCTGATTTATGGTTGCAAAATCTATTAAATCGACAACAGTCAAAACTTGCATTACTGAACTACAGTACTGAATATATGCTCTTCATAAATCAGACCACTTGTCAGCATGCTTTCTGAACACAGCTTTATATGGATGTTGGAAACATCACACATACTACAGAAAAAATAATTCAAGTTTGTTTCTTTTTAAACCTATTCAAAAGATCTTTTTCTTCTGTTTGCAATGTATTTATCACCACTTTAAAGAGAACACAAATATGTTCTAGTTGTGGGTATTTTTAAGCAGAAGCATACATCTATAAGATTAACAGATATTTTCATATAGCCACTATTCTAAGCATAAATACTGCAAAACAAGAATAAGCTTGTTAGTGATGCAGTCAAATAAGCTGACTGCATCACTTCATTTCTTCTTTGTTTTACAATTTTTAACCACTATATCTAATATTTACCATCAAAAAGACCAAGATTTGTTCTACACTCAAACTAAGGTTTATATTTTAATATTTTATATGGCAATTAGGCAACTTCTTGTACATGAATGATGTAGCTTTTGCATGGGAAAATGTTGAGAGATGTTTACCACCTTATGTGGTTAGTTTTGTTGGTATTGTGTATTTTTGTTAACTGCCTGTTGTTGTTATTGTTATGTAAAGCACTTGGCTCTTCAGCAATTTCACTGTACAAACGTGACAAATAAATGTGGATATTGAATCAATGGATACAAAAAAGTACAGTACATCTTACTCAGAAGGAGATGTACAACAGGTGCTTAATTGTATCCTATAACACAACTGACAATATTTTTTCCATTCTGCAACAAAACTGTAGACTTTGACAATATTAAGTTTATACTTTAAAATATATAGATAAATATTATGGATAGATGCTAACCTGGCAGCAATAACTTTAATTTTAATTTCAGAAATCAGTATAAAAGATGTCTATGGAAACAAATAGTTTTCTAATAGTGACATCTAAGATAAAATTTGAAGCAATTTTTTGGTCCTGGATATATATTTTTTTCTATGTTCTTGCATACCACAATATTTAACAAACCTGGTTTGCTAATTCTGGTTGCTTTGCTAATTTCTGGTTTTACCAATCTGCAAAAGCCTTCCTCAACATTAAATGTTAATTCAGAGTTGGCATTACTTATTTGTGTCACATTCATCTTATACAGTACATATGTTAATCCAGGCTTAGATGATAATATGCAAAGATACGTTTAAAACAAATGCATCTTTAAAGGTTGCCATTGCCAAATATTTGTTATGATATTACTATATATAATACATTCAATATTTTCCTAAAATACATACTGAGAAAAACCCTTATAAGGTCTATGAAATAGTGTGAGCTATAGTAAATCCAACAGGGTAACAGATTTCTACACACCACAAACTTGAGGCAGAACATTAAAGAGCTGCAGTCACACTGAATTATCAACAGCTACCCCAGCAGAGCTAAAACAGATACCTGTAGGACTTCAAAAAACGATATCTCATCTTGTTTCTTGCAGATAAACGAGGGATAGAGACCCCCAAAGGATCCCAGAGAAAGGCCATTTGCAAGGATAGTTCCAAAAGAGTCTAAAAATATATACGATTCAGAAAGGAAACCGAGCAGTTGTGCTGGAGGTGCCCTGCCCCAATCGTGGAGCACTTGTAACTGTGTAAGGGAATATTGTTTTCTTATGGTGTGCTTTTGTAGAGATGAGGCTGGCTGAGAGCACAGGCTAGAAGGGATAACCAGGATTCCCTGCTACATGACACTTGCGCTTTGCATGCATACTTGCTATATTCAGAGCTCTTATCTCATTAGTAAAGCGAAAAACTCTCATAGTAAATCTGTTGATAATTATAGCACTCATTAAAAAGCAAATACGTTACATAAAATGCAGAAACAGCTAATTCTCCAACAGTTTCTAAAACCAAATCTTCAGACCTGTAACAATAGATATACTTGTTCAAAATATAAAACAAAATAATAATATTTCCAATACGTTTCGATCGATATGAGAAAGATAAACAACATACAGCAACATAAAATATCTAGTAAAGATGATGGTATCAAAGGAAAAAAAGTAATAAAAAAAAACATGTCGTCTGGCCCCTAAATTGCCACACTGTTACATTCTTACTAATTCTATTCAAACTTCTCTTTTCTCTTCACAGTTTCTCATGGGTATCAATTTATACTATTAAGCAGCTTTTCTGAAAGGGCTTAATCATCTGTGAAAGATCAGCCACTCTAAGAGAATGAGTCTCATACTGGCAGATCATTTTCAGATTTCTTGGCAGGTTTTCCCTCCAGAAGACTGCATCATTCGTCTTACTGAGTTACAGTGAATGACTTTGAAAAGAAAACTCAGCTCACTGCTAGCTGTGCACCAGAAATATTCTGAATTTTCAGGGTGGCTGTTGTATTTAAGCATTGAAATGTCTTTTTTCCTTACTCTCAAGCCCAAAGTAGTTTTAAAAAGAAAACCCTGATCACCTCAGTCTAGCAGTAGTAGTAGTGTTCAACCATGACGTAACACAATACTCTACTTTGATCGTTAAGTTGGAGTCTCACTTCCTGGGACAATATGGGATAGGAGCACGTCAGACACAATAAGCCAAATTCAGTTCTGACATAGATGGAGGCAACTCCAATGAAGTCAGGAGACTTGCCTCGCTCAAAGGTTGTGTATGGTACAAATTGTTTGATATCACTTAACAGAGAGATTTCTAGCTAATTAAAGAACAGTACAGTGATCTCTGAATGTAATCCAGTACAACATTCCTTGTCCACAAGGAGATTGATGGAGAAGGAATGAATTAGGAGTGTGAATGTGGTAAGGTGTTAAATCTGGTGAAAATGGAGGGATACAGAGAGCTCCAATGGGAACTGGAGAAAAATTAGTTCTTAAGGATATATTACTTTGTCACTTATATGATCAACTATATTAAAACTATTTGCATGGTAGCAGAATACTGGAATAACCTCCATTCACAAAGATCGTAAACATAACTGAATATACTCTGCTCCAGAGAAGACCCATTTACTTGTGATATATTAAGAAATGTACTACAGATAGTCAATCTCATCATAATTCTTCTCTTCCTTTGAAATAGGACTTGTGCAACAGGTCTTTGCAGGTGAAGTGATAGCTTTTTTTCTTTATGTAATAAAATCCATATCTTTTTTGAGCATTTTAAATAATACCCCATTTATTTCAATTATTGTTATATAGCATCTCTTTGCAACATGAGCCCCAAACAATGGCAGATTGATTGCTGAGCAATTCTCTTGGTATCTAAGGTTTCAGAGTAGCAGCCGTGTTAGTCTGTATCCGCAAAAAGAACAGGAGTACTTGTGGC
The DNA here is from genome assembly GCF_027887155.1 of Malaclemys terrapin pileata. Classification (NCBI taxonomy): domain Eukaryota; kingdom Metazoa; phylum Chordata; order Testudines; family Emydidae; genus Malaclemys; species Malaclemys terrapin. The sequence goes on along the minus strand of NC_071510.1, from coordinate 97,250,629 downwards.
ACCTTAGAGACTAACAAATTTATTAGCTCTAATAAATTTGTTAGTCTCTAAGGTGCCACAAGTACTCCTGTTCTTTTTTCTTGGTATCTAAAGCTATTATGTATCATCACAATCATGATATTAATTAGGATTTGAATTATTAGTAAATTATAATAAAATCTAATTGAATTATAATAATATTGAATATGAACACTAATTGAAAGTGATTATTTTTCTCCTGGGAATCAAGACCAGGGACAGGCTACATTGTTGTTATTCCAACCTCAATAATGTAGCATATTGCCGGGTATACTTTATTCTCTCATTCTATTTTAAAAACTGATCACATGAACCATTCTAATAAAAAGTACAGAATTTGAAACAGAAGAAAAGCACCTGAACAAACATGCTTATTATTAGCTACATTTTCTCCTTCTTCCCCTTCTCCAATATTACACTAAACCCACTGACACAACCAGCCTCATGAGGTCAAAGAGATAAACTACTTACAATTAAGATTACTGCAAAGAAAAGCTAAGCCTTAATTTCAAATACAATTACTGTCATTATTATAGTGACATGCACAGTGACCGCCTGTATCATTACAAACTACAATATGTTCATGAATATTCAAGTAACTTCAGGGACAAAAAAAGATTCAGAACACAAACTACAGATTAACATCTTCTGAAGGTTACCGTAGGATTGATTCCTGTCTTTCCTAGGGTTTATTTTCCAGTGGTTTGTGAATTTCACTGAGAATATAAGAGTCTCCCAGGCACTCAAAGAACACAAAGCAAATGGACAAAAGGTCAAATCAAGTTACTATATGCTGGCAATCTTTTGGATAAGAAACAGCTATGTATCTGAGAAACCTGATGTACCATTTCATAAGCGGTAAAACAAACCATTACATGCAGTGATTAGCAAAACTTTTGATAGAAGTTTATATTATGAAATATATTTCCTGGCAGAGATCATCGATGTCTTACAGAGATTTGAAACTGCAACAGTTGTTTGCATTTTGCTTAATACTGGGATTCTGGCCTGCAATGATCTTCGCTGATTCAACAGCACTATCAAGTGATGTTACTACAGCCAGGCTTGGATTTAAAGGTCCCCTACTGATATTGAGAGGGGAGCCTTTTCTTTATTATTCCAAGAAAGAACAATATGTTACTAGTTTGATTTAAAAACAAATTTTTATGAAAAAAAAATTCAGACAAGAATATTTTCTTCTTGTGAAATTTCCTTATACTTCCCAAAATCAAACTAATTAAAAAGTGTTAATGTTTACATTTAAAAATAATATATTAATAAATTCTCAAATTAGAAAAAATAATTTTTCATCAATTAATCACCCCTTTAAATGTTTCTGGCTAACATATGTAATCAATAACAATAATTCCACTGCATGAAGTTATGATGAATGTGGATGCTATGACTTACAAATGACTGGTATAAAGACCTAAAATAAGCTATTGCATAGTCATGCACTTTCCCATTAGTACAGTTCCCAGGAAATGCCTCAAAACTGCACAATCCCTCTGCTTCTAGGGTACTAGCAGATCCAGCACTGCATATAAACACTGATGTAGAATCTATTCACTTTGTCTGCCCTCTTTGAGACTCTGTAGAATGAGAGGGATGCAGTTCTCTGCTCCCACTTCTCTGTCAAACACAAGGCAATGTATCACTCGCTGGGCTAAAGCCCCTCCAAGAATTGGGGACTAAATTTATACTATTCCACCAAACATTAAAATGCTCCCCTCAGACTGTGGAGGGCCAGTGAAACCATTCTGCATCTCTTACTGAAATTCAAAGCTGCAGGATTGTCCATTGTATCTATGCTCCTCCTTGAATAAGGTTTTGGCCACGGGGTCCACATAATGGTGGATCTACTGCCTTTATCCTATTTCACCTAAAGCAGGACTCTGTCCCCACATGCCTGTCTGTGCAGTAGCAGAGAGAGGAGAGAGCATGGAGTGTGCGGATACAGGTCACTGCTGCTCAATTTGGAGAAAATGTTTGGCATCCCTGCATGACCTCTTTGTATCTGGGACCCCTCCTGTGGAGTGAAACTATGCTGATTCCCAGTCTAAAGTTTTCCAAAAGTCTTCTGTAGAATGCATATTTTTCCCTACTGCATACAGTGTTGTTGAATGGAATAGTCGTTTGAGAGAGAGAGAGAGAGAGAGAAGCTCACCTATTACAATTGCCTGAAACCTATTTGTTTGGGCAGTAATAAAATATAAACTTAAAAAATGAAAGACTTACTTATAAGATAATACTGAAAATTGAGATGCTTTGGAGGAAACAGTTAAATACAGACTGGGTTTTGGTTAAAGTGTAGTCAGTCACTTAGATTAATTTCTATGACTTAGTGCCTGGCTTGTCTAATCAGAGTTATCCCCTAAGTTTTCAAACAGTGCATGAAGGTTTAGTTGGACAGCTCCAATTAAACTAGCACTGGGAATTACATGGCTAAAATCAAATATTTACTCACCAGTTAGCAGAGATTGGCTTGCACGAAGGCAGATATAAACAGTTTGGCATGCATTTGTGAATATTTTATTAAAGCCAAAGAACTGTTCAGTTTATATTTCTTGCTATTATTGAAACCAGGAACTAAGAACACAAAAATGAACTAAACTTACATTGCACAGGGGGCATCCATTTTGTAGTCTTAAAGTACCATCTCAGAAAGGAATTATTAGTTTATGACTACATGACAGGGAGTTAAGCCTATCATTGCTTGTGATTCACAGCCAGGAAGGAACCCTCTCCTGGAGTCAGACAACTTAGGTGCCTAAGGTACTTCTTGCAAGGACAGCTTAGATGCTAGCCTTCCTCCTCACAAAACAGATGGCCTCTCCTCTTTTAACCTTTAACCCAGTGATCTGGGTACTCCCTGGGATGAGTGGGACTCCAGTTGAATCCCCCTCTCTCTACATGATGAGGAGAAAGGATCTGAACAGGGGTCTCATATGTCTCTGGTGAATGCTCTAACGGCTAGACTAAGGGATATTCTGATATGGGTCTTTCTCAATCTCTCCTATGGAAACCTTCCCCCTTTGTATTAAATAATTATATATTACCTGGGCCAGAGACTAAGCAGAATGACTCTGTAGTCCAGTGGGTAGAGCACTTACCTGAGAGGTGGAAAGCCCCGTTCAAATCCTCTCTCCTAATCAGACAGAGAAGGGAATTGAACTAGGATCTCCCAGATGCCAGGTGAACTTTAGCCCTAACCACTGGGGTTAAAGAGGGAGGTTCTCCTCCTCTTCCTCTCCCCCCACTCTGTCTGCTTGTGTGTGGAGTTAGGTGTTCTCAGAGTACATCTATGAATCAGGCCCTGCAGCCAAGATAGGCATACCCCCACCCCCAGCTTCACCTGGGTTTGAGGATCACACCGGGGCTATGAGATAGGCATTTGAGTGTCTGCCTGAAGCAGCTGTATGCCTGACCAAAACCATAAATGTATTCACCCAGAGAACTTTTACAGTGAAAATGTAGGTGCTGAGTGAGTTTAGACGCCTACAGGATTAAGGGTGTTGTGAATCACAGTATTGCATACAACCAAGATCTAGGTGCCTAAATCCCTTTGTGGAGCTGGACTTAACTTCCTCCCAGCAATGACTGTAAAGTGCCATGTATTGCTACGGGACTGTAGAAACAACAAAAAGAAATAAAAACATTGTGAACTACTTGAGTTTAGCTCTACAGCAGCCTCTAGCAAAGAGGGTTTTTTAAAATGAAAAAGAGAAAGACAGGTAAAACAATCAGATTTGGCATAAATACAAATGAGATTTGGCCTAATAAGCATTAGGAATTTGTGGCATCTCATATACCACTGCGGGGTAACTGTAATTAAATAATTGACGTTGTAATGGAGGCTAACTACAGAGAGAGCTCTACCTTCTGATTGTTATTGCAAAAATCAGACAACAAAATATTAGTATGCTCAGAAAGTAAAAGGAATGCATCTGCACTGGAAGCAGACCATATGGAGGGCTAAATAGAAGATAAAACAATCGTGGGAATTCTCACAGATAGATTAAAATACTAATCATAGACAATGAGAAGCGAGAGGTCAAAATGGTCAAAAATGTACCACCCTGAAGAGACAGGCCATTCATTAAAACTTAAAGATAGCTACCATCCCGAGTATGTGAAAGATATCCTCAGTGTTTCATTAGCAAAGAGTGAAGCTGAATGCAGGCTAAGTTGAACAATTATAACTTTATTACACTCGGTCCACTGCTCTATCCAGGAGGCTGAGTTACTTCCCATCTAATTCCAACTATTCCTGGTTCCTTTGGTGTCCCATTAATAATGGCCACAGCAGGGAATATGGGCCCTCTGACTCCAGTTTCACTTATGATACATCTTCTCTATTTTACAAATATTTGAATATAAATATTAAAAATAAATAATTTGATGCCCATACCATCACGCTGCTTCCCTTCATCCAGAGGTTACTAGCACATGGCCAAGTTGGAGTCTTGTCTTTACCACAGACTGAGCTGATTAATTAGTCTTTCAGATAATATGGTCTCCTCAACTGGTGACCATACTGAGAGTGACCTCTCTCTGTCTCCCTGTAAATTATCTTCAAGTCTAGCAAACTCTCTCTTTGTGGAGTCTCCTCCTTCCCTTGTGGGGTTGGCCTCTGTATGGCTCTTTGTCTCTCCATTCTGTGACAATCTCTGTAGGCTCTCTCTAGGTGTCGTGTCTGCTGACTTGTAAGTGTCTCCTGTTCCTTTGGATTGCTTGTCCCTTCTGTGTAGTCCACCTCATAGAACCTGGGTGCCACTGCACCCCACACGGCTCCTTTAGTCCACTTTTTCTGATGTCTCTCTAATGATTGGATACTTACAGGAGTGCCTGTCTCCAAAGCCAGAAGGTCCTTGGCTGACCTGCCATACTCTAGTGCCTGATTTCTCTGATTGTTGGCCATCTCCTCTCAGTGATGTCTCCATCCTTTTGGCTGTCACAGGTCTCCCCCTTATTGGTACAGAATTTAGTCCTCATCCCATCAGTGCCTGTGCTGGACTGTTTTGGTATCCCTGTATTGAGGTATTCCTGTGTGCCAAAAATGGTAACCAGGGGTGTGAATCAGAAGAAACAGCCTTGTGTAACAGTCTCTTAGCAGTTTGCACAGTTGATTCCACCTTACCATTACTCTATGGGAATGCTGGGGAGGACCTATGGTGATCAAGCACCCAGTTGCTTGCAAATTCCTTGAATTCTGACAAGGTAAGATTTGGGTCCACTGTTGGTTAATATAGTGTCTGGAATGCCATCTCATACAAGAATCACTGTCTTGTCTCTTGTATCAAACAGGGCATTGACTTCCCAAATCTCTAAATAGCAAGTCCACTGTAATCAAGTGCTGCTTTCCATTGAAGGTAAATAAGTCTGTCCCTACCTTTTCCCATGGTCAGGTGGCAACTCATGTAATGGAGTCCCTTTCTACTGCTTATCACATGACCAGCAGATGTCACACGTTTCTATCAAGTAGCGGAGTTGTGTATTCATTCCTGGTGAGTAAACCCACTTTTGAGCCTAAAACAGCTGTCAATGCCCAGGTGTGAGGCATGTATTTTTCGCAAGATATCCTTATGTAATGATGTGGGGCTCTCTGTTCTCAGACTTTGATTCCATCCTGCACTTTAAGCTCATCTTTGATTTGAAAATATGGCTCACGCTCTTACCAGTACTTGGCTTCTCCTTGTATTGCTCTCTTGACTGCTTACAGTTTGATGTACTTTTCCATAAGCTCTTTGATTTCCATCAGCTTAGTTATAAAAACTGGGTTACTGAATCCACTAACATGCTAAATCCACTCCATGCTGCACTATGTCCTGATCCCCTTCCCCCAGCTCTTTGATAATGGCTATATATGCCCAATTCAGGGTGTCAGCTAGCACTGGTAATCCTCCTGGACAATTCTACCTGGTAACACTGGAGCTACATCAACATGTGATGAAATCTTTCTGGAACTCTAAGAAAGGGATTTGTCATGATTGTCTCTATGGTTGTGTGGTCTGATTGCACTACTACTAGGTGGCCATAGGTGTACTGATGGAATTACTCCATTCCAAATACCACAGCCAGAAACTCTCTAGTTTGGTGTACCCCTCTTAAATCTCTGATAGGGCTCTGCTGGCATAAGCAACCGGCTACTGCTGCAAAAGAGCTATACCCAGTCCATTCTCCAATACACCACACTGGAGTGTCAGTGGCTCTCTTGATCAGTAGTGCTGCAGGACGGGCATCCATTATCATTTGTTTCAGAGTGTCAAATATTTGCTGTTGGGAAGCTGCCCAGTCCCACTCAACATCCTGCTTGTGAGCTGACATATGGGTTCTGCTACAGCAGCCAGGTGTGGAAGTATTTGAACAGAATTTCTCATTCTTATGAAGTGCTGTACCCCTTTTACAACCACTGGAGCTAACATGTCACTGACGGCCTTAATCTTGTTGGGATCTGTTTTCAGTCCCTCTGCAGCAAGTAGATGTCTAACATACACCTTCTCATGCTGTTTGAGTTACATTTTTTCTGGGTTCAGTTATAAGCTCTTGTCCCTACATTGCTGTAGAAAAGCTTGTTATTTTCTGTCATGGTCACATTCAGTTTCTATATCATTGCTCCTTTCACCTACAATGAGGTTATCATCTGCAATTATTTTTTTACCCCAGGCCCCTTCCTGCACTTGGGTGAGTTTTCTCTGGAACACCTTTGGTGCTGGGCTTATGCGCATTGGCAAGTGCAGCCATCTGTAGCAACCAACTGGGGTTGCAAATGTTGTTGGCATGCTGGACCCTTTATCCAGACTTATGTGCCAAAGCCCATTCCCACATCACAAACCATAAAGATTGTAAAGTTTTTGGAAAGTTCTGGCAAGATGTCATCAATTGTGGGCAGTGGATAGTAGCATCCTTTCAATGCCCAGTTCAGTGGCTTTAGGTATATGCAGATGCATAATTTGCCTGATGGCTTGAAGTGGGCTGTAGTCCATGAAAGCTTATGCTCTAATAAATTTGTTAGTCTCTAAGGTGCCACAAGTACTCCTGTTCTTCTTCTTTACCACCACCATACTGCTTACCCAGGTTATACTGGCCTCTACAGGTGCTATCATACTCCAGCTGGGGGAAGGGATAGCTCAGTGGTTTGAGCATTGGCTTGCTAAACCCAGGGTTGTGAATTCAATCCTTGAGGGGGCCACTTGGTGATTTGGGGCAAAATCAGTACTTGGTCCTGCTAGTGAAGGCAGGGGGCTGGACTCAATGACCTTTCAAGGTCCCTTCCAGTTCTAGGAGATGGGATATCTTGATTATTTATTATTAGCTCTGCAGACCTAAAAGCTCACTGTATACTGGACTACATAGGGCCACTGCAATTTTCCTTCATGGTAAGCACACAAGTTCCACCGTGCGATCTACTTCCAGTCACGGCTTTCCTTTGAGGCGCATGTTACCTTTGATAACATCCGCATACATTTTTTAAATTGTCTCCACTGTCCACAAACCTTCCCCTTTTGCTTCTTGCAGCGTCAGAATTTTACAGCTGCAGTGCACTCTGATCAGCTCCACAGCTTGCCTGGCTGTATTCCCCAAGAAGGGTGTGTCGTGCTTACCATCTGCCACCACAAATTTCAGTTGGTACCATCTGTTATGTTTTTGGGTTCGTTACTCTGAGGACACGTTTTTCAACGGGCTGCATTATTGTCTCGTATATTATTAGATTGTGTCTGCTCTTTTTAATGGGTGTGTTCGACTCCCAATTCACCCTGAGTAATCACACTGCAGGAGGTCCCACTATCCACCTGAAAGCACACAGAGCATTTCCCTATTAACACTGCTGTACACAAGGAGGTTGGTATTATCCTTTGCAGTAGTCCTGTCTTGAAAGCCTGAACCTGATATGCCCATGAACTCAAGGAGAGAATCATGATGACATCACCACTGACTGATGTGCCATCCTCCTCATATACAAGTCTGACTAAATCTTTCTGGGACCTCCCTCTGCTCTTACACACAGTGCTGCAATGGTTCATCTTGCCACAATCCTTGCAATATTGTCCAAGCGCAGGGCATTTCTCCTTTACCTGCTCATGCTGCATCCCACAATAAAAGTATCTTAATACAGATATGGAAATCTGTCCACCTGCTCTCCTGTGATGTTGACTCAGTCCATGCACTTCAGGCAGGGGCTTTTGAGTTTCCTATGGCTTTCATCCTTTCTTTTGAGGTTTCTACTGCAAATTTCATGTCTAAGCATCTGATAAATGTGAGATCACCTTCCCAGAGGAGCTGCTTCTGCAGATAGTGATTCCAAATGCCACAGATTATCTTCCCCCAAAAAGTAAAGTAACAGTTTTACTTTCCTGCTGTTGTTGTCCTGCTACATACTCAGGTCTGCAAAGAGCCCAAACTCCTCAATCCACCAGATCCATTGCTGGTCTAGGTTTGTTTTTGCAAAATCCAGGACTCCTGGGGTCTTTGGACTGAGTTCCATGGCTCATGCTGCCAGCTGCTGCACTGCAGAGAACTCACAACTCCAGTGCTGCCACGATGTTTCAGTAGCAAACAGTGGAGCTGAATGCAGGCTAAGTTGAACAAGTGAAACTTTATTAAACCCTATGCTCTGCTCTGTCCATGTGGCTGAATTGCTTTCAGCATAACTTTAACCATTCCCTGTTCCCCAGTGTCCTGTCAATAAAAGCCCCTGCTGGGAATAGGGCCCCTCTAACTCCAGTTGCACTATGAATTCATTGACTTACTGGCAACTAGTTCAGATTGTGGTGGACAAGGATTACCATTTCTTTGACACAATGGCTATATCAATGAAAATATAAATAGCAGAATTTTAATGCCATAGAAAGGGTTGTGAATGTCTTATTTCTAGAACTTGAACATACTGGGTTATCTCAGTGTATATAAAATAACGGATAATGGTGTAGGTTACACATGGCAATCTTATTGCTATATTGCTCCATACTATAAAAAGTTATAAATGGGAATATTCTATAAAAATCTATGAATGAAAATGTGTGCTATGATAGCTAACCCAATTAATTTGTGGACACTACTGAGGATTTTTTTGGTTTGTTTTGTATTTATATATAAGACTGAATGTTCTTCTGTATTGGAATGCACAGGAAAGAACCTCTGTGTGATAAGATAAAGGACTACTATATTAGCATGCGCTGTGATTGTCTGTATTTTTTAAAATTCCTGTTGCTTAAGTCAAAGCTGTTCATGTCTTTTGTCTCAATGGACCGTGATGCACTTCAAGGACAAATGACATCTCAAGAATCACAGGGGTAGCCTAATTTTAGTTCACATGAAACTGAAGAGCTTGTGCAAATGATGACCAGGCACCACTTACTCATCCTTGGAGCTGGGCCACTGAAAAGGGATTTAATGAAGAAGCAAAGAGAATAGGACAGCAAGGTAGCCATGGAATACTCTCAATTGTTCTTGGGAGATTTCAAACACAAATGCTGGTATCTCTTAATTCCTAGGGGACTGTCAGAGACCCACCAAGCAGAATCATCCTTATCTCTAATATGGACCACCATTAAAGGGGTGGGGCTTTCAGATGTGCTCAGGATCAGCCCATTTCTGTTCCCACTCATTACAATAGGTGCAGAGTTAGGTCCATGTTGATTTTGAAAACCACATGTCAGGGCCAGACCAAAAGTGTGGGACAGCTGTAGAAACTATTAAAAATGTTTACTTCAGAAAGACCTTGTTTTTCCCAATCTCACAGGGACTTAAAAATCAAGGCACATTTAAACATTTATATAGCAAATTACTGGATTTATTGTAAATTAATGTACAAAAGTCCTGTTTGTACCATATATTGCATAAAGTAACATTTTATAATGATATAAGCAAAACCCATATTTTAAAGTGTAAGTATAAGGGGACAGAGTTACCATTGTCAATGTAGCATGTAAATTCCTTATTCTGGAATGAGATCTTTTCATTTCTTCACAACCAACTGACCTCAGTCCCACTTGTTTGAGGCCAATTGAAAAGCACATGACAGTTCTTTTGATGCTAAATGGAACTTGCAGACAACGGAGTCCCACCCCAGAAGAGAACTTATTGGATGATTAGGCAGGTTCTTACTCGCTGTAGTGAGAAGAGATTATAGGTCTAGGGAGAAGATGAGTAGGGACTTATTTGTAAGAGAGGAATTATAGATGTTAGAGGGGGAGCAATAGCCCTGCCCATGACTTTCCTGATGGAGTTTGAATGAACTGAGTCCCTACCCATCTCCAACAGATAATACAGATGCTGAGTTTAAAAAGTCAATAAACCGGGGGATTAAAAATGCTGTAGAACAGCATTTCTCAAACTGGGGTCCGTGGACATCTGGCAGTCTGTGAGGGTACCCCAGAGGGTCTGCTGGCCCCGTTGATCAAGTCCTCCCATTCCCTCCCAGTGCCTCCTGCATGTGGGGGAACAGCTGTTCAGCGGCATGCAAGAGGCCCTGGGAGGGAGGGGGAGAAGCGGGGACAGGGCGCGCTCGGGGAAGGAGGTGGACTCACATCGAGGGGAGGCGGACCCACTGATCATTTCTTCCCCCCTCCCTCCCAGTGCCTCCTGCAAGCTGGGGAACAGGGACGGGGCGCGCTCGGGGGAGTGGTGGAAAAAGGTAGGGAAGAAGAGGGCCAGGGGTGGAGCAAGGGCAGGAAGAAGTGGAGCACAGGTGGGGGTTTGGGGGATAGGGGTGGAGTGGGGGCAGGGCCTGGGGCGGAGCATGGGGCTTAGGGGTTCGTGAAAAATTTTAAATCAAAATGCGGGTCCTCAGATTGCTAACGTTTGAGAACCGCTGCTGTAGAATATAATGCTGTCTGCAAAAAAGGAGAGGAGAGCACTGAGCAGCTCCATTGCCTGGAATATGTACACATACTTTAAAAAGGGAATGTCTCGCAGAAAGAACTACGGTTCTGCTAATTCAGCTGACTGAAAATGTGGCATTTATCACAGAAATTTTCCATTGCAATATTATATCACCAAAGAGAGAATCTATTATTTGTGATACTATATAGCTAATGTTAAGAGCCACTCCAAATTTCTATAATAATACTTAGGGTTTTCATCTTCAAAGTGCTATAAAAATAGCTGGAGATCTCATGGGAGGTAAAAAAAGCATTTTCCCCATTTAACAGATGTGGAAACTGAGATAGAAAAGTTAATTGACTTGCCCCAAACCAAAGAAGAAACAGATATCTGAAATGGGATTGGAACTCTGGTTTCCCAAGATCCTTGTCCTGTATTATTGCATTATATAAGTGTCATGAAAATATATCCAATATATATTGTGTAATGTTATAATTAGGAAGGGACCAGTTTCAAACATAGAATGCAAATTACACTGCAACCAGGAACATGTATTATGTTTTGTTGTTAAGATTTCTACTGTGTATTTATGCCAATTAATTTGTATTTAAGTCAACACAGACATTAGTTAGCCAACGAAAGGAGAATTAGTTTTATAAATACATGGAAGATGATAATTTTATAATCTGCAGACTTTTGGGGTCTTATTATAGTCCAGTACTGACATAAGATTGTACTTTTAAAAGATTTGGGAACAGAACTACCTATTTAGATTTTAAATCAAAAGGTGCTATTATAAAATTCTTAAAGTACTGCTTCAGGGTAACAAAATATAAATAAAACTACTGAGAATGATTGACACACATGAACACATAGTTGCCACTACAGACTGTTCTAAGAATTACAAATAAAGGAGTGACAGAAGATCTTCAATGGCAAATGCTCTCCATGTAGTCTACAAGAATATTGATGGTTACTAAGGGTTTTCTGACTGAAATAAAAAATGTCAATGCAGAGTAATATTTTTTACTAGGTACTTAATGCTCGCCACACATCAAAACTGTACAAATAAGGCTATAATTCCATCAAGGGAAGTTGATTAACCACTCCAGCTTCTGGTGGCTTATAATGTGAATCATGTGATTGAATTATAGCCTAATGACGTACACTTGGGTTATATTATTCCTTAAATTAGTCTGATTTTCAGAGATGTACCATTTATTTGCAAAGGGATTCATCTCTCTGGAAAATATGCTTTTGTGCCCTCTAGTGTTCAAAATCATGAAGACCATTTAGTATACAAATTCACACTGAGTGGTTACTTCTAAAATGTGAAATAGTTAACTGAATTCCTAATTTCTTTCTTTCTTTTTAACATAAATCATGAGGTTTCCCCACCTACTGGACATGGGAAGACATGGGACATGCCCCCTCTACTTTTTCCCCCCCACTCCCCTAACATCAAGCTTTGAATTAGGGAAAGGCCTCTTATTACATCTGACATCTTAAAATAATTCAGAGTATTCACTTGCCAGCACCTTTGGTAAATGGCATCACAAGTATCTACCAAAGCAGAATTTCTTTTGGAATATCCAGTTTTACTAATTCTGTTTTGGGATTTTTATAAGAATACTCCACCAGGATAGTCAAGCATTTTCTGCCCCTCTTACGAAAAGTCATTTCAAAGGCAGATTCTATTCCCATAGCCTTGGATCCCAACAAACTTTCTGAAACCAGTTTTTAAGATGATTGGAAAATGTACTGTAAAACAACTACCTTGATCATTGAGAGAGGCTTCTGAGCATCATTCCAAATAGACATTTAATATAAACTCCTGCAGTCCTTTCTAACTTCTTGTACATACATTGAGTGTTGGTTTTTTTTGTTTTGTTTTTTTTGTATTTATTTTTTTCTGTAGATCAGGCAAATAGATATGCTCGCAAAAAGATGTATTGCTTCTAGGCTACTCAGTGCTAACAATATCTGAAGTGCAGCGCTTTTTTCAGCCATTTCCCCTCAGAATATACAAAACTGAGATTTACATGGACTATATATTCAGCAGGATAGACTTCATATGAAACACACAAGGAACTTGTTCCTTGCTCAGACAGAGTAAAATACTACATGATTGCACATTATTATAGTCTGACAATGAACTCATACAAATGCTTCTCATTGATCAAATTTTAAGAAAAAAATTCAAACATTTTCACATAAATCATTAGTATGCTTCACAGGAATCAATACTATTGTTGGTTTTTATCTTATAACAAATTTATTTTTTACCATGCTACAGAAGAGGATGAATTTGTACACAAAGTGATTAATATCATATAGTACACCCTTATGTGATTATACAGCGTAACTGCCATTAATATTTACCCAATATTATATTATACAATAGGAACACAGTCCTAGACAAGACAATATATATTAAGGCAGACAATGCCAAAAATATATTGATGCTGTATTACTCATTTTTAAAAACATGATTCAAAGTCATCTTTAATTTACAAAAATATAAGATTCAAAAATGATTTAAAGAAAATACATAAGTCATACCTGTCTTCTGTTAAAATGGAATAAATAGGTTTTGAACTTACCTGGAAAAAAAAAAAGAAATACTGATTAAAATCATTTGCTATGTATTTTATCCAGAATGTTTAATAGCTTATTCTTCAGTAACATGAACTAAAACCATCTTTTGGGATATACTGTACAGTCAGACTATTGTGGAAAGAGTGACATACAACTTTTATTCTCTGATAAGATAGTATTACAGTAAATTCATTATTATAGGAAACTTTAAAACAAAATAACTGATTAAAACAAATTCACTGATGGGTTATGCGCCCAAATGCATAGAAATGGAATGTTGTTTACAATAGACTCAGATTGTGATGTACACTTCCTGAATCATACCATTTATTTGAATGCAAACATGCAGCTTTCACTGAAGTTAGTAAACGCCGCATGTACACTTCTGCCGGTAGCACATGGCCCCACTTGTATAAATAAAATCATTTTTTCAGTCTTCAATACATCAAATGTTCCCTGTATGTATCTGGATCCAGCCATGTACACAATAATTGATACTTTTGTACCAGTGTAGTACATATAGTTCTAAGTTATTGAAGATGTATGTTTTACACCAATATTGGTACAGTAGTTCAATCTAAGTAACATGTTTGCAGACATAGTAAATACCCCATCATAAAGCACCTTCATAGAATATATATGGATAGCTTAATATATTCATTATTTTTATTTTTATTTAGGAGGGAGTATTGTCTACATGTACTGTGAGAGTGTTGTCTACAATGTTACAATGCAGCTCAGCAGTAAAAGCCTCTAGTCCTCAGTTTATCACTAACTCACTGTCTGACTTTGAGGCAGCTCATTCTCTTTGCCTCAGCAGATTTATCTGTAAAATGGATATGATATATACTTACTGTACCTCACAGTGGAATTGTGAACTTTAATTTAGTGTGTTTAAAGTGTTTGAAATCCTAGAATGAATGAGGCTATGTAGAACGTATGTAACAAAACTGACAGGTTTTTTTCGGGTTTCAAATAATACTTTGGATGGAATATTGCACACATTGTATCTTCTTCCAAGCCTCTAATTTTTCTGATTTTAATGAATTAATAGTTCTTAAATAATACTAAACAGTCCCATAACATATCTGAGAAAAAGAGCAGCATTGCATGCAAGATGAACCATGGTTTTACTAGAAACTAGCAGGCTATTCAATAAAAATTGCGCTGCATAATTTTCAGTATACATAGAACTAGAGCAGGGTTGTCAATACATTGATATACTTATGAAACCCAAATGAACTACTCAGATTTTTTTTTTTTTTTTTTAGCAAAGTACATATTTAGCCCTCATAGTTGCCAAAATCACCTTCCAATCATGAAGTAGTTGTAAACCAATGCAATGTTGTCTTCCTTAGTCTTCAGACAGTCTGAAATACTAACTCAGGTCTGAATTACCCTGTCCCCATTAATGTTATTGGGACGCCTACTGTAATGTCAAATGATGACACTTAAATGGCAACACTGATACTTCATTGCTTAGCTTTTTATATGAATGGGCAAGGATGTGGGAACAGGGAGCTGCTGCAGGGAAGAAAATGTAGAGGATGTAACAGCTCAGACACACAAAAAATACACCAGAGAAAGAGTAAAGAGAAGGAGAAGAAAGAGAATCAAAGGACAGAAACAGCTCTTTTCTTTCTCCTAAAGATGACCATATATTTCCACTTATTGATAATGAATGAGATAATAAATCACTGAACAAAAAATAAATGATAACGAGTAAAAATTATTACATAAACCCTATAGGTAAAGTTTTAAAAGTGCCTAAGGTCCAGATAGGGTGACCAGACAGCAAGTGTGAAAAATCGGGATGGGGTAGAGGGGTAATAGGAGCCTATATAAGAAAAAGACCCATAAATTGGGACTGTCCCTATAAAATTGGGACAACTGGCTACCCAGATCCTCAAAGGTATTAAGGTGCCTAACTTCCACTGATTTCAATGGGAGTTAGGCACCTAAAATATTTGAGGATCTTGGCCTAAGTTCTATCATCAAAAGTGACAATCATTGTGCAAACCTGCCGCTGAAATCAGTGAGGATTCCACTGTGTGCACTTGGTGTTAAACCAGATACAGGAGTTTCATATTAGAGGTGACTCCAAACTGCAAAATTGGATTCAGGAGTGCTGAGAACCAGGGTTCTAGTGAAGCTAAACATCATCATACCAACAAGCACCAGCTGTGATACTTGTATCTGAATTTCCCCTCAACATTCAAATTTGCTCAGAACCATAAGGTTTGTTTGAGCCCATCTCTAATTTATGACTCACATACCAACAACCCATATAATTCACACCTGGACCATCTAGCAAGGATCACATAATTTAATTTATACATAAAACCTTAAGTTCTTAATTACAGTCCTCACATTCCAGTGGCTATAGCTTAAAAATCAATAAGCTTTTGTTGGTATTACCAATTAGAGTAGCATTTTTCCTATTTAGTTCTTTTAAAAAAATCATGACATGTTTAATTAAGAAACAGGATTCAAATTTTCCAATAGCTATTTAATGGCATTAAAATTAGCTCTACATGCTGTACCTCAGCAGTACTTTATTTACTTAAGTGTATGCTGTGTAATAGGGAGTAAATTTGTCCATTAGATATTTCTGCCTATATAGCACCTGCCTTCCTAAATGTAAAAGGTGAACGTGTAGTCTATGCTTAACGCTCCACAAACCTTATATCCTCAAAGGCATTAAATTATTTCATCAAACATGTCTGGTTCTTTTAAAATATTCCAAACTTGAAGTCTGAACTAGGAGAATTTCAGTTTCCTCCTCCTTCTCCTCCATTTTACATTTTAATTCAAAGTATTCCAAATGAGAAATTTCAGACAGCACAGAAATGGCCTGTTCAGCCAAAAGTAGGCCCTTCCTATTAGCCTGTTGTTCAAAAATGAATCTGAACTGAATGTAGGAGAAAGAGAGAGAGAGATGGAGAGAGACCAAAAATCAGATACATTAGGAAAAAAAGGTCTCAAAATGATGTCTGTCATGTAGTTCTTGTTCTCTTACTAAGGATCAGGAATGACCGGTTAAGACCAACAAGATACAAGAGAATCAAAGCTATAGGGCAAATGTGAAAGAGGCTAATATTCTGGGATGTATTAACAGGACTGTTGTATGTAAGACATGGGAGGTAAGTATCCCACTCTACTTGGCACAGCTGAGGCCTCAGCTGTTGTACTTTATAGGAAAGATGTGGACAAACTGGAGACAGGCCAGAGGAGAGCAACAAAAATGAAGGGTTTAGAAAACCTGACCTATGAAGAAAGGTTGGAAAAAATTGGCATGTTTAGGCTTGAGAAAAGAATACTGAGGTGGGACATAACAGTCTTCAAATATGTTACAGGTTGTTATAAAAAGGACAATGATCAATTGTTCTCCGTGTCCTGCATACAGTGGATAAGAAGTAATGGCCTTAATCTGCAACAAGAGAGATTTAAGTTAGATATTGCAGGAACCTTTCTAGTTATTAGGGCAATTAAGTTTCCATGGGAGGTTGTGGAATCCCCGTCACTGCAGGTTTTTAAGAACTGGTTGGACAAACACTTGCAGGGATTGTCTAGGTTTATCTGGTACTGCGTCAGCACAGGAGCCTGGACTGAATGACTTCTCAAGTCCCTTCCAGTCCTACATTTCTATGATTCTATGGCTCACTTTCAGAGTACAGAATCCCATGCAAGGATCAGGGGTCAGGGGGAGAAATATATTTGGGAAAGACAGGCTTGTATGTTTGTGCCAGCATCTGGTAAAGCACAGGTTTGCACAACCAAAGTGGTTTTAATGGGCTTCCCTGGTGTCTGAAAAAATGCAACCACTCTCTTTTGGCAGCTACCAATGCCCTCAAATCCCCACTGTTCAAGAATTCTTTTTCTAGCAGATAAATGTCAACAGATATCATCAAGTGAGGCACAGTGGTCTCCCTACAGTATACTCTGCAATAGCCACAAATATGTAGCAATATGCAGCTTGCCCATCTAAATCCAATCTTATTGGCATTTATGCTGCAGTAAAAGAAATTGGCATGCTAACATGCAAAAGAGGGCAAAATGCCATCCCAGCAGGTTGCCAAGAGCATGAATGGTTGAGAGATGCCTAGTCTACCATTGTCTTTGTAAAGGGCAAGATTTTGAGCCAAGAATGTTGCAATGTTTGCCAGTCCTGCACTCTCTCACTTGTGGTTAAAGGGACACACCAAGTAAGTTTTGAGTATAGTTGGTTGGAAACCAGAATTTTCTTTCCACGGGAAATTCTCCTAATTTGATTTTGTTTTTATTCCAAATCAGAATGAAAAGCCAAAATTTCCCACAAAATGAAAATTCCAAAAAAATTCAATTTACAACTCTTGAAGCATTTCATTTCAATACTGTCAAATTATTTCATTTTGAGAAGGTAAAAATGGTTCTTTTTTATGTCAAAACTTCATAATAGAGTATACAATATTAAATATAGAGATATTAATATTTGAATACAATATAGACATTGAAACAAAATAAATCAGAATGATAACACTGAAATCAAACACTTCAAATTTATTGAAACTATTGAAAGATAAATTTCCACAAAATGTGGGAAACTGCCTTTTCTGAGAGAAAACTGTTTTGTCAAAAAAACAACAACAACAACAACAAAAAACCACCCATCTCTAGTTTTGAGCTAAAATAATTTGAAAACAAAATAACTTTCACAATTGTGTAAAGTGAAGTTTTGATTTTGTTGAGTGAGTAGATGCAAATACAATCAGTGCAGTTTCCACTTCCTGACATCACCACTATTTTTTAACGTTTACTTAGAAGAGACTGCACTGGGATTTAGAAAATCTGTACTTATTGTCCAGATCTGCCAGATACTTTGTATGTGACTTTGAGGAAGTCACTAAGACCCTGATCTAATTAGATGGGTATGGATAACTGGTTGGTTTATTTGGGAGGGGGGAGGAGGAGACCTTAACACCTCTCTCCCTCCACACAAAAAATAGGGATTGCATTTAGAAATAAAAGAAACACTGAGTTTGAACACAAGCTTGTTTCTCTCACTTTATTAAAAGTGGACAATTTAAGGCGATGTCTACACAACAGACCCTATGGCAGCCCGCTGTACTGCTGCAGCTGTGCCCTGTAAGGTCTTCTGTGTAGCCACTCTATGGGGTTGGGAGAGAGCTCTCTTGCTGGCATAATTAAGACATGTCCAATGAGCTGCCGTAGCGCTGCCCACACCAGCACTTTTGTCAGTCGGGGGGAAGGGGAGTGTCGTCTTTTCAGGCATCCCCACTCTGAAATCATTACTTTTAAAAATATGAATTAAAAAAAATGACTTGCACATCTGCAAAAGTTGCAAATGATCTTCACCTGAGCTTCTTGAAATGAATTAACTTCTTGACATCTGTAAACTGTTAATCATCAGTTTCGTCCTTGTGTATATGTATACCAGTTGAGCCATGATTGTTCCATTGTATCTCAAAGCCACTTTTTAATACAATGTAGAACCGTGAAACTAAGCTCACTTAAAAATTAGTTTGCAACCAATGCTGTATCAACCACTTTTGCAAGAAGCTGATGTTCAGTTTGGGCCAATGACCTGAGATATTTCTGAACTAACTTCAACAATCTTTCTTTAAGATGATAGCTGAAGATGAAATGAATAATCAGTTGATCACGGTTGAAATCAGAAGCATATATTTGAAGCACATCTTACAGAACAATGTAAGAACGGTCACACTGGGTCAGACCAATGGTCCATCTAGCCCAGCCTCCTGTCTTCTGACAGTGGCCAATGCCAGATGCTTCAGAGGGAATGAACAGAACAGGCAATCATTGAGCAATCCATCCTCTGGCATCAACTCCCCGCTTCTGGCAAACAGAGGCTAGCAACACTCAGAGCATGGGTTGCATCTGTGACCATCTTGGGTAATAGCCATTGATGGAGCCATACTCCATGAATTTATCTAGTTCTTTTTTGAACCTTATTATAGTTTTATCCTTCATAACATTTCCTGGCAATGAGTTCCACAGGTTCACCATGCAATGTGTGAAGAAGTACTTGCTTTTGTTGTTTTAAACCTGCTGCCTATTAATTTAATTGGGTGAACTTTGGTTCTCGTGTTATGTGAAGGGGTAATTAACACCTCCTTATTCACCTTTTCGACACCATTCATGATTTTATAGACTTTTATCATAACACCTCTTAATCTGTTTTCCAAGGTGAAAAGTCCCAGTCTTTTTAATCTCTCCGAATACAGAAGCTATTCCATACCCCTAATCATTTTTGTTGCCCTTCGGTGTACCTTTTCCAATTCTAACTTATCTTGTTTGAGATGGGTTGATCAGAACTGCAGAATCTTGAACTTGTGTTTCTGTTACAATTGGAGTTATGAGGGTTTCAAGTTTTTGAATAATTTTGTAGCCTCTCTGTTTGAAGTTGGATTGAATACTGGACATTGTAAAATCAATTACTTTGAAGTAGATATACTTATACAATTTTTGTGCTATATTTGCGTAGCTGGGCTCACCTTTTTCTATCTGCATTTTCTTGGGAACTTTTTTCTTCCATGGAAGCTCAGGGATTCTGACTATCTCCAATTTAAAACTTCTTCTGGTGGATTAACTCCCAGAATAAATTATAGCTTTCATCTGATTACAGGGATTGAAGTGAATAAAGAGTCATTTTCAGGATATTGGCCATTTTTTTGCTGAAACATCAGACTCTTGCAGACTTTTTGACCTAGTTCAATACCCAAGAAGAAGTTAAACTTTCCATTTGAGCTGTTATGGGAATGAAGATCATAGGGTAAAAATCCATGGACCAGAAGAGAATATGAAGAAAAGAATCCCCGATAGCAGCCACTGTCCCTCAAAGGCATCCAAGGAGTCTGTGGACACTGCCCAGAGGAACTCTGCTTGGATATATGATCGAACCAGGGACTGGAAATATACCACACGGTCACAGAGCATCCCCCATCTAACTTACCCCTCCTTGCCTGGTGCATGGCCCTCTTGGCCAGTTCCAGGAAGTATCAGGATTTGTGAGCTGCAGATGGGGCGTGCCAGGGTCAGGAGGTGTGAGGAAAAGTGCAGCCAGAATCACAGTAAGAGGTCCTGAAGGAGCTGGAAGAGGAGCTGGAAGAGGGGCTGCAACCCTGATGTACTCTACATAGATGTGTGCCATGGTGTCCCTCTCACCACAAAAGAAGCAGGTGTTGGGGGGGATTAGTGAACTGTGCCAAGTACATGCCTGTGCTCACAGCTCCATAAGAAGCCACCAGCTGATATTCCCGGCAGGCTGTGGAACCAATCACCAGCTGATATCCCTGGCAGGCCCACCAGGATTCATTGTCCTCCTTAGTATCAGGGTGGGACATGAGGGAGGGGAGGTGAATAGAATGAAGCATGAGTGTATACAGATGTTTCCTCGGTGCAATTCAGAGGTGGAGCAGCTGGATGGTATTCAGCCAACTTAGATTGTGTGTTGGGGGTGGCCAGGGAGGCTCACAGGGCAGGGACCCAATGGCAAATTCTGGAGGGTCAAGAGTGAGAGGTGGCTGGGGAGTACCCTCCTCCAGGATCTGCTCAATGAAAGCAAGAGAAGCAGGAGGCAAGGCTGCCCTCACCTTCTTTGGATGTTGTGTGGTGAATGAGGCAGGGGATTGGAGAAAGAGAAAGGATGGTCTCTGGGTTGGGAAGCTGAATGCAACTCTGGAGAAGTGGATTCTATCCCTGCCTCTGCCACAGAGTTCCTATGTGATTCTAAGCAAGTTATTTAAAACAAACTTTTCACAGGTGGTCACTAATTGTGTGTTCCTCATTTTCTGGGTGCTGGTCTTGAGACCCTGGGTCTGATTTGCAGAAACGCTGAACACTTATAGTTCCCATTGACTTGAATTGCAGCTATGCTTTGAACATATTAATGCCCATAACCTTATAACTACTACCAATTTCCTTGTAATTTGAAAGTTACAAGATGTTTCATTCTGCATTAAATAGCTGCACATGCATTAGCAATATTCCATGTTTCTGATAAGTACTTATAGATAAACCTACTATATACTGTGCACGTGCTACAGTGTTGTTTTGAATACTGATGACTTGTACACCTTTCAGCTAATGTTTTTCAGTAGCAAAGCATGAACCACTCATTATGTCCATTGGCCATAGGCAATTCAAATATAAAGTTTCAGCTGTTTACGTACAATCCCATGGGGGGAGAGGGGGGCGAGTGCATTTTTATAAACAATGGGAAAAATCTAATTTTTCCTCAACTTGTAACTCAAACAGCTAAAGGGGTTTTGCTCAACCTTTCAAAAAGACAAAATAAAACAAAAGCTCAGAATGAAAGAGAACAAGCATGGAAATTTACATTCCCAACAGTGAAATTTCTGGATGTTATGAATGTGAGAAACAAGTAGTTATAATTGACAGTGTTTTGCAACCTTAACCATAGTAGTAACCAGTGATGGTCACTATAGTACATGGATACAAAATCCACATGTAGACACAGACTGGTAAACATGACATCAAAAGTATCCATTCATGAAGGTTATAGTGAATTCTGTGGCACCTAGCCAGCTTCACCTAACTACCAATCTTTTTACATCACATTCAATAATTAAACACTGGTGTTATAAACTTAATCACAAAACTCAGTGTTTGAAGTAGAACTCTGCTTATTCTGAGAACTCAAACCTTTTTCTTTAGGAGCTTCTTGCAGCTAGAAACCAGTGCACAGCTACAAGCCAGCCTCTTCTTGCAGCAGCAGTACACTCTCTGCCAGTGGTGCTGGAACTGGGAGTGCTGCCACACCCCCTGGCTTGAAGTAGTAATAACCACCACCAAATACATGATTTCCATCATCAGCATCCCTACTATAAAAATTATTCCAGCACCCCTGCTCTCTGCACACTCTAGCCTCTGCAAGAGCTCATTAACAATGTTTCCATCATATTCTTAATTGGGCAGTTCCTATTTATCTTATTTACACCACTAATAACAAAAACAACAAATCCAACCATAAACAAATATTCACGATTATTGTTAAATATAAAAATATGAACTTATTTCTATTATCTATTCCATCTATTCCAGGGATCTGACAGTCTTCCTGGTTAAAATAAATGTTGTCGTCTCAATGCTGACCAACTACTATAGTAAATGTATTTCTATTTTTTCCCTAAAACACAGCCTAGCTTGATGACTGGCCATAACCACCATTCTGTAGACTTGTAAAAATTGACTTTCCAAAATGATCATATGTCAGTGTCTCTGATGGTCTTCATATTCTGTTTGTCTTTGAGGTTTTCCTGTATGTGGTGGTAACTCCTCTTGCACTGACAAACATTTCCTGATTACTCTGGCTGAGTTATGTCTACTTCCAAATGTTCTGAAACTGAGTCATCAGCATGGAGTTCAAGGCCAGATGGTCTCTGTCCCTCTGAAGATGGCTGTGTGTTGCTGGAGCTGGTAATGAACTCTCTTGCTTCAGGATTCAGTGATGTCCTTATTTCTGTGTAGAATGTTTTGTCCCATATCAATATGACTGTCAGTTGGGTCAACTAATGAAAATGGTACAATTCCAAAATCCAACCCTTTTGAGCTTTCAAAGTCCTCCATAACATTTTATGGTTCCTTCAGTCTTTTCTGCAAAGACACTTCCTTTACTTTGGAAACAATTTTCCCCTGGGATGGCTCTTGACTTTGCTGTTTGGATATAATACAGTACACAATCATCAGGCTAAAGCTCACATTTATGTCATAGTATTCTTCCCATCCAATAATTGCACAAAAAATCACTCTGAAATCAGTCAGGCAAATAAGGTAGCTTTGAGAGTCTCTCATACAAAAGCAAGAAGACTGGGAAACCTGTCACTTCACAATTATAGGCATGAAACATACTCTTTAGATACTCCTTCCAATTTGGTTCCTTGTTGTCCTCTAGAGTTCTGAGCATGAAGGGTTCGGTTAAACATTAAACTGGATTTTCTTGGGAATGGTATGGAGTTGTTGTCAAATTTTTGGATACCTGTGTATTCTGAAACTTTTTAAATCTCCAATTCTCCAATTCTTTTATTTGGTCATGGTATCCAAATTAAAATGTGAAGTCACTAATGATTTTCTCAGTAGCAGTTTTATCAGACTTATTCATTGTAGTATACGTTCAGGCAAATTTCATAAAACCATCCATGATCACCGGGATAGACTCATACCCCCTTTACCTTCATTTGAAAGGAGTAATCAGTGCAAATCATTTCAAATGGTGCTGTGGAAAGAACATTTTGCACAGATGCTCTGCTAGATATATTTAGCCTTTTCCCCTTCACACGTTTACAAACTCTTGTGATATGATGTTATATATCCTGATGGATCTTTTATTATTCAGTCTGTTCCCATTTCTTCATACCACTATTTATACATTAAATGTATGTCTTGCATCTGAAGAAGTGAGGTTCTGACCCACGAAAGCTTATGCTCCCAGTACTTCTGTTAGTCTCAAAGGTGCCACAGGACCCTCTGTTGCTATTTATACATTAGCTCCCCATTTTGCATTTGCAGTACAAGTTGGGTCCTACAGATTGTCTTGCATCTCAAAATAGTATTGAAGTCAACATGAAGTTGGGTCCACTTGTATAGAAACTGTCAAACTACATAGGAATCCTTTTTTTTTCTTTCCTTCAGACTCAATTTGATGTAGTTTTTCTATAGCTCTGTAATTCTTCCAATTGCAGAATCACTTGCTTAAGATGTTTTTAGCTCATCAGGACACATTTGTCCCCTACTGGGTTCAATACATTGTATTAATTTGCTTGCAGAGTAGACAGATTTGCTATAATTGCCAAAATTAATTCCAAATAACCCTCATTTGGGGCTTTCACTGCTTGAACATTTGCTGAAATGCTCTCTGTATAATATTCTTGTGTGCATTTTCTCATGTGCATTTCCATATTTAAAGATTCCGTGGATAAATAGTTGGCATCAGCATTCCCTTTTTTCAGGATGGGCATTTATGGTGAACTTGAAATCTGAAGCCCCAAAACCCAGTTCAGACTAGAAGCATTTAGTATAGCTGATGTCATCACATGCATTAGTGGTAATTTTCCAATATACACTGTGAATGAAGCTGCATAGAAGAGGTATTAGTTGAACCTTTTTATTATAGGCCACTTTAGAGCTAGAAATATCAGTTTTCCATAATGTGAGTGGTAGTTCTTCTCTGCAGTGTTCTGAATCCATAGGCAATCACCTGGAATTTTCCATCTTGATTCTAGTACAAGACAGCTCCTAGACCTTCATCAGAGGCAACAGTATGCAAAGTGAATTTCCAGTATCTGAGTAAGCCAAGATTGGAGGATTGGATACAGCATGACCATGAATCAATTGTTTTTAAATTCTTTGATGTAGTTCTGTACATACCTCTGGTTGATTGACTTAAGGGAGGGCGGGTTCTTTTTCTTTTTGAAGAACGGTTGTTTGGAATTGGAAAGGAAATCATACAATTGTTTTGCCACCCTCAAAAATCACTTACAAATTTCTTGTGCTATCTAGTAAACCAAACCAATTTTTGTATTTCTCTCACTGTAGAAGCTTTCAAAGCTTGTATAGCAGCTATGTCTTTTGGGTCTGTTTTTATAACCCTCAGCCGACACCATCCTTCCAGAATAATGCTGCTCCTTGATACCACTTTTCTGTTCACTTTCAAGAACTTTTATAACATCCTCCACATGATCCCTGAAAACTTTATTGTAGACAAGGCATATAACTGAGTTAGGGTACACAACTCTCAGGTCTTCTAGGCATACTTCCATGCGGCACTGGAATGCCACAGAGACATTACGTAGTCCAAAATGAATGTGTTCATATTCCTATAACCCCAGAATATGATTAAGGCTGCGAGTTTGTCATGGGAGGTCACGGAAATCACAGATTCAATGACTCCGTGACTTCTGCAGCAGCCCGTATACCTGCCTCAGGGGCAGCTCAGGCAACACCTGCACCAGTTGTACTGGCCACTGGTGGGTCAGTCTTGGGCCACCCCTACCGCCACCAGCAGAGTTTGGATGTGGGAGGGGGTAAGGGCACAAGACGGTGTGAGGCGGGCTCTGGGTGGCACTTATCTGGGGGACAAGAGGTGTGGCCAGGCACCTCTGCACGTTGCCTCTGCCTGCAGGCACCACCCCCGCAGCTCCCAGTGGCCGCGGAGGTCCCAGGCCACGTACCACCACCCGCACCCCCCAGCAGCAACGGGGATCCCGGGCCGCCCGCGCCTCCCAGCACCAGCAGGGGTCCCGGCCACGCATCGCTGCCCTTCCCTTCCCCCGTAGTACCCAGGTTGTCTTCCCCCAGCACCTGTGGCACCCCGGGCAGTCACTCCCACAAGTTTTAGTCATGGGTATTTTTAGTAAAAGTCAAGGACAGGTCACGGGCCATGAATTTTTGTTTACTGCCCATGACTTTTACTAAAAATATCTGTGACTAAAACGTAGCCTTAAGTATAATTAATGCTGTGTGAACACTTTCTTCACTTATAATGTGATGATGAGCTTTCCTTTGATCAAGGACAGAGAATCATGAATTTCCACCTAAGCTATCAAGGATATCTTGAATTCTGATTATAGGATCTCTGTCAGAAACAGTGTTTTTGGTTAATTTTCAATAGTCTATGAATAGTCATAATGTGTCGTCTTTTTTTCTGTCATATACCACAGGTGAGGAATATGATGATATTGTCATTCGCATCCACATTCTGGCCGGATCTTTTATGCAATCTTCCCTCATTATAGAATGGTTGGGGAATAGCGTTATACATTTTCTGGACAAGAGTCTTGTCAAACAATTTAAGGTCCATCTTGAAAGTTTCAATATACCCTGCACCTGA
Source organism: Malaclemys terrapin pileata (assembly GCF_027887155.1). Lineage (NCBI taxonomy): Eukaryota > Metazoa > Chordata > Testudines > Emydidae > Malaclemys > Malaclemys terrapin. The sequence continues at coordinate 97,224,321 of NC_071510.1, read as the reverse complement.
ATCATTCCTTATAAAGGTGCTACATTCTTCATGCAATATGTCTCTGGAAACTTCCTGTTCTTCTTCTGTGAGGTGTTGCAAGTTGACAAGAGGGTCCTATACTTCACAATGGATTTGTGAGGTGTCTTTATGCTCAGCCAGCATTGATTGGTTGGTTATTGTAATGTTCATTTCCTTTCAATGGGGGCCCATTTTCTGGCTTCTGTGGTAATTGCACAGAATAGATAGCATCAAGCAACTGTACCTGCCCCATTATGGTTCTCCCCTTTAAGGTGACATTCCTGACAGTTACTCCAATCTGATGAGAGTTTCCTTGTGGAAGACAAATGGGGTGTTCTGCAATATCCAGATTTTCAGGCCACAGTGTATAATTTGGTACAAACAGTACCAGGATGTCTCCCTCTGTGCAGTTGCTACTTGCTATACAACTAATTACCACTGTTGTCCTCTTGGAATGGTGACATTTCTCATTCTTTTCTTGACTGAAAATATTCTCTGCCCCTTTGCCCTTCTACTGTATTAATTTAATATGGTTTTGCCTGATTTACCTCTGTATGAAGTGCTGAGGATAAGAATTGCACAAAATGTAAGAAAAGGGCACTAGACTTTCCTTGAGTCACCAACTAATTTTGGCAAGGATACTGAAGCCTGCTACAGATTGCTCCATCTCTCCATCACATATCTTAGCATTAATTAAGATGTGGTTCTGCAGAATTCACTATCTACCAATCTTATTACATAACAGCCACCAGTTATACACTTATGTTACACTTTTAATCACAACACTCAGTTTTTCAAAGAGAACTTTGTTTATTCTGGGAATACAAACTTTTTTTTTTTTTTTGGAAGAGCTTTTTGCTGAGAGACACTTCAGCGCAGTTACTGATCAGCCTCTTTTGGCAGCCAGCTCCTGCAAGAACTTACTCATCATGTCCCCAACCTATTCTTATCACTATTAACAAAATCAACAATAAATAGATATTTAAGATTATCACTAAATACAAAGAATGAACCCATTTCTAAAACATCTATTCCAGGGAACACACATGGATATAGAATACAATTATGCAGCTTGCTTTGCTAAGTTATCAGCCTATAAAATATTAATGATTAACTCTTGTATAAGCAACATGAGAAGTAGTTGCTGCCTGCTAATAATTGAGTGTCAAAGCAATATGTTTTACTGATGTACTAATTGACAGAAGCCAGTAGGCAATAAAAAAAAAAAAAAAAAAAAAAAGGTTTGAAGCATAGATCCCATTATTGCAATGGTCTATTCCATTAAAGTTATTATGTACCCTCATCACTGCGGTATTTGAGCACCCCCTTTCAGAATTGCATTGAGTACCACAATTAGCATCTGAATGAGAGATTCTTCCTCTCCCTGAGAGTGCAAAGTTCTGTACCCTGGACAAGAACTGTTGTACAGGTGTTTAGTGAATCAAACAGCTCAACAACAAAAAGAAAACACTACTGCACAGAGAAAATAAGTTTACTAATCAAAAAGATGTTGAAAAAGTGTACTGTTCAAAAAACAATGGTCTGATTACAAGAGGTATTAACTGCTTACAACTCCCACTGAATTATATAAAGGACTTGATTCTCATTTACATCAATACCATTTTACACCATATGAAGAGTAAGATATGAAACTTACACAAATTTTAGGGTCAGAGGAATGTAAAGCAACCTTAATGTAAATGAGAATTACACCCAAAATGTTCAAAACTTTTAAGCAAACAAAAAAAAATGGGCTTAGGAGAAACAACACATTTACATAAGTTTTAATTGATAAATGAAATAACAAAATACACGTCAGAAGAGGGAGCTCTCTATGCACAGAGAAAACAAACATGTAGGGCTGACAACGGACAAATGGCAGAGTTGGTGTACACAGTGCAGTATGCTAATGTATCACTCTTTGGAGACTTGGGAGGCTACTGTAGCATAGGCCACTAGTGAAATGAGTTTGGTGGTCTAAATCTAGTCCCTAATGGACTAGTCCATATTATAAAAGCACCATGTGTACACAGCTCAGTGTAACAGCTCTCCATTTCTCTTAAGAAATGGAATAAAACTAAATAAGAACAAACTGAAATGTTCTGCATTGCAGCTTAAGCTTTTTTTAAAATTAACAAATGCCAGAGTGCAAAGTGATTTAGTAGAAGCTACAAAACACCAGTTCAGTAGCAGACATAAAAAAGAAAACATGGGGGTCTGGGAGGTTACATACTTGGAAGAGAATACAGGCTTCTTCATAACAACTCACCCTCCTATTTTAAAATATGAAAGGCGGGACTAGGTTAGCATTAGTAACTGTCAGTTTATCAATTGTTGAGCATCAGTTATCACGTGTGTGATGCGGATACATCCAAGATTATGATGATGTAGCCCTTACCAGGAAGAAATTCCCATGTGAGAAAGACAGGAGATGACTATGTATATTTACAAAAAAAATTCACATGTATATTCACATAACAAAAGCCTCCTTCATGTTTGGAAGTAACTGAGGCCCTTGATGAAGATCTCAGCAAGGAGCTCGATTGCCTGGGCATGGAAACTGAACTATCGCATCAACTTCAATGTACCTCTGCCAGGTCAGGTTTTAGACACATTACTGTGATGGTGCAGGCTAAATTGTACTGCTACTGTCTCAGGTGGTTGATACTCATTGGTTATACATTTTACATACTGTACCTGTTGTGTGGAAAAAATAGAGAATTTATGTCTACAGGGCTGCTCATCTGAACTAAACTTGTCATGAGAACTAAATTTAATTCAAATAAAATAATCTAGTTTCCCATAATGAGATCATTTTGCAGCCAGCAATGTAAGATCCTCTCAACTAAACTCGATCACAAACAATGCACTTTGTTCTGAATTGAATTTATTTTGTAGCATCAGAAGTATACAAGATATTCAGTGCAAAGTCAGGAAAGTTATATCTGTGTACAGATCCCTAGGGGGATGCGGGACCTGGGCGGAAGTGACGAATATGTCACTTCCAGGACTGATCCATCACTTCTGGGGACGACCACACCGGCCAATCATGCCGGCCCGCAGGCCCCCCGCCAAAGCACGGGACCCGGAGTGGTTGCCCCAATTCACCATACCCTAGGGACAGCTCTGTCTGTGCATGTGTAACAGGGCCTCCTTGGGTCCTGTTTCTGTCTCAGTCAACTAACCACACAGAGAACACTTGTGCTGTTTCAACACCCTGTGCAGTTTATTTATAATTGATTCCCACCACCTTCATAGCTTACCTTATGCTGTTACAAGCAGAGGGAGAGCAATTGCTCTCTCCCTCTCACTGCCTGTTTTCCCCCTTTTCACTTCCTTCCTGTGCATATTTGTGGGCTCTGGCTAATGGCTTAATTAGCCTTTCTTCCCTGCCCCACCCATAAATTAGGCACAGGTCTGCCTCCTCAGCTCCAATCCGCTATGCCTGATTAGAGCTGCTGTGAACAGAGTGCTGACTCAGGGTTTCATACCAAGCACTTGGTCACAGTGTGATCTTACTAAAGTTGGACATCCTCAGCTTTGAACTCAAGCTGCTCCCCCTTCTATAGCTCCTAATGTAAGTGCCATTGGATGCTTCAGCTATTTTCCGATGGCAGATAGCCCCTGGAGAACCTGTAGCCAGGTGACGAACTTTAGAGTAGCTGTTAGGCTACTGCAAAGTAGGCTAGTGCAAGAGCTAGCACAAATGACTTTAGAACCAGGGAGCTGCAATCAGCTCTTGCCCACTTCCTCTCCATCCAGCAGCATCACTTTTTTTTAGAAGTGACATACATTAAAAAAAATGGACATATCTTCCAATATCCTCTTTTGCATGTTTGCAACTCCCGCAATGTGCTCCTGAATGTCAGCCTCAGCTTCGAATTTCCTGGCTTTTGTTGATTTGTCTCATAATCATAATGCTATTTAAACACAGTTTTTTTGTATTTAATAAGGCAGTGTAATGAGGGTGCAGTTGCTGTGCTTATCTACTGCCCAACATCTGTTGCTCTGTGCTGGTTCTTAATATTTACTTTTTGCAAGATATTTGTTAGTTAAGTCTTAAGATTCAATAACCATTACTAATGAGTATTTGACTTACCTTTTATTGAGAATAAATGAGATGCTGAGGAAAATATATCATCATCCTGTACATTCAGAAACCATGTATTTTGTAATTTATCAAAGCACTGGTCAAATTAAGATCTCAGCAATAAAATATTCAGGCTTTCCTAAAATCACATGTTTCTTTCTAGCAATTTATTAACCTGGCCCTCAAATCATATCTAAGGGTTAGGTGAAGTTTATAGTGTTATCTTGTGTATTTGCCAACTGAGGTAGAAGCTAGATTTAAATCTGAAAACAAATAAAACTCAGGAACAAATAATGCACAATTCGTAATTTCTTTCAAAAATTAGCTACAGGATTTAAGCTTTAACTGCAATACTCCTAACCTTACTCACCTGAAAATTAGAGACATTTACAAAATGCTAGTTTACTGTACATTGAAGCATAATGATAAATGTTTTCCACAAAAACTGTAAGAAAATGACTGAATACAGATATCAGTAGTGCAATGACTATGTAGGAAAAACATGCATTACAGTGTGGCAGACTATGTTTACAGATTAGACCCACGGAGGGAGGCATAAAGCTTGAGATTTTCAAAGCCAATAGCTTCTGTGTCTGTGTCAGACCTGCAAAATGTTGCACATCAATCACACACACAGGCCACTCTTCATGCATTCCTGCAGAACATGCTGAATGTCACAAGCACAAGGGCTGCAGTGGAGATTGGCTGCCACTAGGGGCTGCTATAGCACTCTGTCTGCTCTACTCTCCCTGACATCCTAAGCCATGTGGAGCCCAATGAAGAGATGGAGATGGCTGAATCCTTATTGTCATTATCCCATAAGGGGAAGAGAGGGGCTGATGGAGGGGTAGAGGGAAACAGGAGCAATAGGGGTTGGTGGCGGAAGGATGGGGACAGACTATTGGAGACGGGACAACATGGAGAGAGACAGAGGTACTGTTGGAGGGAAGGAGGTGACAGGAGCTATTCAGGGTGCAAGGCGGTGAAGTAAGGGCTACTTGGGGAGAGGTGGGGACAAGAACTATTGAGGGGAAAGGGTGGGGCAGGAGTGGATGGTGTGAAGGTAAACAGGGAACAGAATGGGAGTGGCAGAAACTAACAGGGACACAGGATTGGGACAGAGACCTGAGCTAATAGATATGAGCTAGTGGCCCTAATACAAACCTATGCACCCTCCCCCCCGCATCCCATTACCTCCCACACAACAACTGCACCCCATACAGACTTCCCTGTATATCCCTGGCTCCGTCCAAATTGCCTTTGACTCCGCACAAGACCTTGCCCCCTTTTTTGAGGGGTACAAGCCAGAACTTGCTCCCCACATACCTGTTGCCACCATGCATGGGAATCTTGTAAGGGAAGAAATCTAGTCTCAAGATGATGCTTTGCACCAACACTGAACTCACTAAGTATTTTTAACACCAATGCTTATGGCAACGTAACAAATTAGCTAATTACATTATTTGCATAAAATGCAGTTGCACTAAACTTCACAGCCATGCTGCATGAGTAAATAAACCTCTTTACCCACTCTGTTGTCTGCCTAAATCATGAATTACCAGACATAAGATATTAAAAATAATTAAGCCCAAATTAACTTTTGAAGATGCATCTGAGCTCTCTGGCAGAAACAAAGGTATTTTGTTATCGAATCTGGCTTCCTGTAATAGAGGCACTGAAGGGTAATATGTTTACAATACTTTGACCTTCAAGGCTATCCACAGTTACCTGGCAGTCAGCTAGCTGTCAAGGAGCCTTGGAATGTTTGTCAGTAATGATCTCTAAAGACCACTGCATGCATGTGAATATGAACATGCTCAGTGGAATCCATTTTATATTATAGCAGACATTCTATGTGACTTGAACTTCTGTCCTGGTAATAGGGGATGGGTCAAAAATTAAATTTCAAATATGTGATAGGGTGCTGCAAGACATAAAATAATTTCCTTACTAGGCACCATAGTTGCAGACCTATGAGGTTTCTGCTTGCTCATAAATTATTGTTATGCATGTCTTTTTAGCTATTCAAAATCCATCCATGGGCCATTATATTATGGGTGTCTTGGTAACTTGAGAATACAAAAGTTACAAGTGATACAACAATGAAAAATAGATTCATAAATATATTTGTGAATAAACATCTGAAATTTGATTCACTGTTATTGTGGAATCATACTACTCATATATGTTCAGGCTCATAATGTGTGTTGTCATTCACAAACAATCTGCAAACCAATAAATGACAACATTCATATAATAGTTGATTTCACCGTTTGATTATCTCTACTTTTCCCAAATGAGAAATTCTGTTGGGAAAATTACATACTTTGATCGTTCAATAATGCACCTGTGACATGGGTCTTTATATTTAAAATCCACAAAGAATTAACGCTAAAAAAGGTGTAACTGAGATAGAACACTTTACAATATGCATATTCACCAATATCCATTTTCAGTTTAAAAAAATCGTTTGCAAATCCATTCTGCTGGCTTTTTATAACCATTTTTACTTTATCTAATTTTAGCAGATTAATCAGATTTCTCTCATTGGAAACATAAGACGTATGTTTAGTTGTTTAAGTCCACTTCAGTCACATAGTGTGATTCTAAGAAAAAATTGAAAAACAACTTTCATTACTGACATACATGTATGACAAAATTGCTTCCAAGATAAATGTTATTTTATTTTATTTGCCTATGAATAGAAATGGCTGACATCTGATGTCACTGCTTTCATTGCTGGAACAAAGTTTTTTTTTCTTTTTTTTTTTCTATACTGCTAACTATGCTGTAGCAAATTACCTAGTATACAGAGCCATCAGAATTCTGTGGTGTGTTTTTTTCTGGAATTCAGTGTTGCCTAGACAGAGGTCATTTAAAATATATCAGTACTTAGTTTCACTCCATTACTTTTAATGAAGAAGAATGTGTCAAGTCAGTTTCTGGTTGCACGCTAAACCAATTCAGAAGAAAGTTACTTGTTTCAGTCTTTATGATTGGTTTTATTAAGCCTTGCTGTTGGCTATAGACTGGAAAGTGGAAAACATTTTTCACCAAAATAGCAGGAAACGGCCTATTTTCTATATACTGTAAATCTGTGTTAGATAAATAAGTATAAGATACTTCTAATACAATATTACCTTACATATTTTCTGATCATATTTTCACCAGTTTTACACTCATATGATTCAACTGTTATCCTGGTGTAAATAAAATCAGACTCAAGACAAAGACTAAATCTGAGGTATAGCATGGTTTGTGCTTTGTATCACTGCATAATGTAAGGTGATATTGTGTTACACTGCCACACAGTGAGGAAAACCAAACAGATGCAATGCAACATGAAGTGACAGCAAAGACAGTGTAAAATATTTCAAACAGTAAAAAGCAACTTCAGACAGTTCAGTGTTGGTTCAGATAAGGCACTACAAATTTGACAGGCTTCTCCAGGGTTTGAAAAATTGTCCAAACTTTTTGGATGTCCCTACAGCAACTAACATGTTTTCAGATATGACCCATTTTCCTAGTCCAGTCAGGACTAAAGTGACAATATTTAAAAACTTTAGTCTTACATTTGAAAAAACAGCCATTTTAATAAGTCATATTCTAACAGCAATAAACTACTTCTGGGTGTGCATCAATAATCTACTAATGCACACTGTGTCATGCCCTATTGTTATAATGAGAAGGCTGTCTTTTTCAACCTAGTCTGCATTCAAACCCGACTTTGTAAGTTTCCTTAAAAAAAAAAAAAAAAAAACAAAGAAAAGAAAAAAAAAAAACTTTTTCCAGGAAAGGTTTTTGAACTAATAGATCATTATGGATACTTTTAAAACACATCCATAATTTTGACCTTTATTGCACCTTTAACAAAAAGGTTCCCAGAATTTTTCCAGTAATTCTGATCCGTTGAAAGAACCTTGAGAAAAATGTATTTTCTAACCTGCCCATACTTCCTCACCATGTCCTATTGCCTTTACAATTAGTCAGGCTGCCTGAAAGCCAGTACGTGCCTAAAATTATTGGCACCTGTCAGAAGATCTTTTATTATTCTGCTTTGATATCTACAGTCTATACAGCAGTAGGCAGAAGTGCACAGGAGAAACTACAGACTTGGACTTTCAATGTGGTAGTACAGAAAAAAGGTCAAGATTTTCAAAAAGGAGTCTCAAAGTAGGTTAGTGAGTCCATTTTTAGGTACCTATTTATGTGGCTGAATTTCAAAGGTGTTGAGCACCCATCTCTCAGAGAAGAGCATCAATATGCTACAGAAGTATGGTTAGTAGTTATGACCCTGATCCTGCAAGAACCACCACTCTGGATGGACCCATGTGCCCAAGTATTGACATTAAATGAACTTCCTTATTACTGATTTTTTTTTCTCTTTTGGTTTAACTGGAAAGAGCAGTTTTACTGATTTTCTTATATTCATAATTTTAAAAATAATTTTAAAAAAATGAGGGACAAAATCATTTAAAATAAACTGAGAAATACCTGAACTGCAAAATTCAGATATGCATTCAGTTCTGAATTCTGATGTTTGAGGATCTTTGCATTTGGGGGTCTTCTATTTGACTCTTCCTATTCTTCATTAAAGGGGCACCAACTATTCTATCTTAAAATTGAATGCCTGTTATGGTTTCAAGTACCCCTAAGATTACTAGAGCTGAAAGAAATTAGAGAAAAAATATTTGTCCCTTTTATTCTCTCTCTTTACTTACAGGTGGGTCCTCATCACTCTAGTACCTGAGTATCTCACAATCATAGAGTCTATCCTGACTACACTCCTGTGAGGAAGGAAAACATTATTCCCATTTTACAGACAGGGAACTGAGACAAAAGATAGATTAAGTGACTTGCCCAAGATAACACAAGCAGCCTAGAACTGAGCTGGGAACTGAACCCTGGCCTCCTGTGTTTAAGTGCAGTGCCCCATCTATTTGACCATTCTAGATATGCTATTTTGTACATGTTAGCACCCCTTTGGGTATTGGTCATTTTCATTGTTTTCTTCGTAGTGAATTGTACTTCTTGTCTTATGCACAGCACAGAGCACACATACTCCTCCCCAGGCTCTTTGCCAATAGCAGCAGCAGCAATACTGAAAATATAGAACCAGCAAATAATCTAAGTAGATAAGTGGGCATGTGGAGAGGGGGAAGAGGAGGAAAGGTGAGACTAAGCCTGTTTAATGGTATTGTTGTCAGGCCTACCCAAAAAGACCCTTCTAAATACCAGCAGGAGAGCAGAAAACCTCTTATAATTTTTAAAACTTTTTAAAAATTCTGTACATGCTATTTAAAGCGTGCTTTATCAGAAACTTTTGGTTTCTGAAATTTGCTTGAAAAATTCACGTTGACATATATTATTTATCGTTACATCGTGAAAGATGCCCAATGTGTTGCCAATACTCTTCAATTGAGCCTAGGTTCTAAAGAACTTCTGCTCCAAATATTTGCTAATTTCATAAGTGAATCCATGAAACAAAACATTAGATGTGATAATTAAAATAGTATTGCCAAACCCAAGTAGTTGATTAATCAGGCCCCAAAACGATGAGACTGGCTTAACATTCATGAGACTCACAAAAATAATTAATTCATTAAATAATCTTGAGGGTTTTTTAATTTGTCTTTTGAGTTTCGACCCTTAAGGGTGCAACATGGATCATATTTTCAAGTTTTTCTCTTTTTCTAAAAAATGAAAGCCAGGAGCCTCACCTAATCATAAGCCTCAAGGAGTTGGGAATTTAAGAAACACACCAAAAACTGTGATGCCAATTGTAATGGTTTTATTATGGGTAACACTGAACTTAAAAGCAACTAGTTGGAGTTCCTTTTCAAACTGATCTGTGTTTACAAATTCAGAAGCCTCAGTGAGTTGCATGAAGCAACAGCCTTTCTTTTGTTTCTTTTCTATTAAATATAAATTTATATAAGAACAGCTCCTATCACACTAATGGCATTGCAGCATATGCAATAAAAATAAAAATCATATTCACTTTTTATGACCTGAAGAAAAGCTTCTGTTGTATTTCTAATGCCGATTACTGAAACAAAATGATCAGTTAAACCATGAGAACAAATGTTCTCAGAACACTAAAAATAATTGGTCAAGAACAAGAAGTTTTTAATCACTTACTTTATTAATGGTCATTGCCTGTCTGGGTCATAAGTGAGAATTCCAATGAAAAACGTAGGGGTTATACACATTGCACCACCCTCCATTTTGCCATGTCACCGACAAAAAATTAGGACTGTTCTGATTACCTGACTTTAAGTGAAGATAGAAAACTAAGTCTGTTTCAGAGATACTGAAAAGACTTAGCTTTTCTCAACTCTTTCTTCAAGGCACACAACTCACATCACAAAACATCACACCTTTGGGAGTGGAGGAGAGTGAGAATGTGCAAGAGAGAGGGAGTGGTGTGTGCTGTCTTTATACAGTTGGCTCCTACAAAGTGCCTATTTGTTTTTTATATTAAGAAAGACTGGAAGATAAAAAATATGAAATGAATATAAAAAAGCTGAAGTTATAAAACAATTTAGGTTTTAGAGTGGATCAGCCAATGATTTTTAGAGAGGATTCAAAATAATTAGAGCATCAGGAACTGATTGTGATCTCACATCAGGGTCAGTCAGGAGTAATTCACCTGATCTGAATGGTAGAAGTGTAGAACCAGCATGATATCAGAATCCTGTCATCAGTGTTTAAAGAAGATTTATAGCGACTGATTCACTTATACTGTAGTAAATCAAGAGAGACATAATTTAAGTCAGTGTAGTTTATGCTGGTCTAAAACCAGTGTGAAGAGGGGAAAAAAAAGAGGCCTATAATATTTTTAACAATATGTTAAATGGGTGTTGGGGTTGGTCAAGATTGTTATGTATTTCATTGTTCAAATATTACAAACTACATATTACATGCACACTACTAAAACAAAAACTTCAGGAGTGTATGTTGTACTATAGGTATATTGAAAAAAAAACTCTGAAAAACACAGGAACAAATGACATACTAACTAAATATTGTATGATCTATTACAACAGAACTATTGCACACTGTTCGGCTATACCGAAAGAAGTACAGGAGACATCTGATATGGTTTTAATCAGGCCACAACTTTATTATTAGATGTCTGGGACTATCCGGCAGATAAAAATGTACAGTGCAGGTAACCCCATGTTCACTCAATATCTACCTGGGGGGAAGGGGGTGTTTCCCTCAGCCCTTCTTTTTCCATTCTGGTCCCCCAGCCAACCACGCCTGGGAACTTACCATCCCCCCCCCCTCAAACGAGGGTTAAGGTGGGCTATAAGAAAGGGGAGGCGGTTGGCTCCCTGCCATATCAGTCATAGGAGACACACACACACACACACACACACACCCTGTTCCACTCCTTAAACCAATACCTCCTTTTTAAGTCCTATACTAAGCCATTTATCTGCTCATTGTATCCCTTCCCTATGGAGTACCTGCACTGGACATCTGCCCCACACTTACCTAATGAGTTGTGACATCATAGCCTAACTCCCATCCCTACTCGCCATAACAAAGCCCTCCCTGTACCCTGTGTGGAAAGTAACCCCCCCCCCCGACACACACACACACACACTCCACCTAGGCCAATCTGGTGGTGAGGGAAAAATTCCTTCCCAGCCCCCCCAGAAAAAAGCGGCTAGTACGATGCCCAGAGCAGGTCCTAAACAAACCTTGTATTTTGCCACTTCCAAGGGGAGGGAGGGAGCGTGCTGCTCTGTCTAGTCTGGGGGAAAGGGGCTCCTCCTCCTGCCAGGCTTGCTCCTTTTCAACTCCCCAGCCCTTCCGGTCCTGGAGAGGAGTCAACATCACCACACTTACCTATTCACCCCTTTTGCAGAAACCTCTGAGCCTCTCTTTCCCTCCTGTGCCCATAAAGTGCTATTCCCTCTCCCTAGGCAAGCCGGACAATGCCCCCTCCCCCGCCCCGCACCCAAAGATGCAGTGTGGTCATTCTTCAGTTCACTAAAAAACAAGTCAATCATCCTTTGTAGCCAGTAAATGAAAAAAAGAGGAAAACCAGGATTGTTTATCTATCTAACTAAGAACCACATTTTAATTGGTTTCCTTTTTATTTAATTCTTAATTTCTTTCTCAGAACATGATGTGCTTTTCTTCATGGTTCACTGTAATGATGGCTTGCAGTATGCTGTGGTTCATTGATTGTTTCTTTCTATTTTTATGGACACTAAGACACAACTAATATATGAGCCATAGTCCAGGTCCCAGCTCCCACCACTGTATTATTATTATTGAATCATTTCCATGGATACCATTCTAATCATTTCCATGGATACCATCATGCTTGACAAAAATCTAAATATACTCAGAATTAGAGCTGTGCGGGAACTGGATTTTTTGTTTCAGGAAGAGTTTTGTCATTTTGAAATTTCTTCTGTTCTGGAACAAAATTACCCATGAACCAAAATCCTCCCAAATTGTATTTCAGGTTCATCAATACATTTTATGTCAACAAAATTAAAATGTTTCATGACGATTTTTTTACTTTTTCATTTTATATTTTATAATATACAATAAATACTGAAATAGAAACATGTTTTGTAATGAAAAATCATGAGGATTCATTCAAAAAATCATTTCAACTTTATCAAAACTTTTTTTTTTTCAGTTTTTGCTAATGAATTTTTGTCAGCGGTGACACAGTTCTGCAAAAGGTTTCTATTTCAATGAATCAACATTTTCTGACATAAAAAAGTTCCTCTGGAAAATTTCAGACCAGCTCTACTCAGAGCCTTTTCTTTGAAAATGGGGAAATATTTGTCTGATGCTACTAGACAATGCATAATACACAGAATTTCATAATCAGAAATCTACATGCTTAACATCCTACACTTAGTAAAATAATCAGAATTTATCACTGTATACGAGGGAACCTGCAGTAAGAGTAGGTATTCTTAACCATGACTCCATATCATGGATGTAACTATCCCTCAATCAGGTAGTCATGACAGTATCTAGCTGTGGAAGAGGTAGGAGGAGGGGTTTAAGCCAGGGGGAGATGCTTACCCCTCTACCTTGGCACATTTTGCATCAATTATCTTCTCCATATCTGGGCTAGCTTTCTGTTTATTACCACATGAAAGTCTTGAGTGGGAAGCTTGTATACTGGACAGCATGCTCAGTACAACTTTGAGATGCAAATGCTGGCCTCACTCATATCCCATACAATTCTCATTGATTTCAAGCCTTTATTGCTTAAACTTCTCAGAATCCATAAAGCCTCCTGAAATGAAGAGGATGCTTGGAAAGGCAGGAAAATACATTTCTGGATGGTTTTCCATTTATATGGCACATTATTGAGAATTCAAAACAGAATTTTGTTTCTATAAAAAGATGGATATTCTGCTGCTCACCTATTTGTATAACCAATATCTAGTTATGTCAATTTCAACAAAACTCACCTCCACAAACATGCCGTTTTTCACAAGTTCATGGTAGTAATTCAATAAGTGACCTAAAACCCTGTAATGGAGCCTTTGGAGGCTGCAGAGTTCATTTTCTGTATCTGCCAATTCAGTTTATTTATTTGTTTAGGCTTATCCAAGCTTTTAGGCACCTCATTATAAAACAGGCAACTACAAATTTTAAAATCTAATTCAAATCTCCAGTTACACAACTCACCAACTAACAGATTCTGTCAGTGAAAGAAAAATAATCACTCTATCCATTTGCAAGACTGCACCTAAAACTTCCTTCAGCCTACAACTCAGCCACACCTAGAACCCTGCATCTCTCCCAAACACCCAAGAAAAGAGATGGCTTGCAGTATGCCTGGAAGGTTTAGAAATCCAGTCTCGGGCAAATAGAGTTTGAGCATCTGTTGTGGCGTGCAATTTCCTTATTCACTCACTTACCATAAGACTGCTTCACTTGAGTTAAGATCAGCACTAAGGTCCCAATCCTGCAAGTACTTAAGCATGTGCATGACTCTGATCATGTGAGTTCTCCCACAGACTCTACACTCTTTTATCTTCTTTAGTTAAACAAAAAGTTTCTAACAATCAAATTTTTGGCATAGAAACTCCTAAATTATACAGGACACTGTCAATCTAAAAATTACATTATGTTTAGAAATTCTTTACCCATTATATTTACAAGTAACACATATGAATATTGTAATGGAAACGAATGGGAAATGAAGAAAATATATATTTAATGTTGTATATTTGACAGTACTGTGTGAATAGTGAGTTTCCCCCTCCATTGTTTCAGTCAGTCAGCCTCTTATCCTGCATATTTCACAGAAAATCCCACTAAAGATGATGGGGTTCCCATTGTGTGGAACTTGGAGGGTCAGGATCTCAGCCATTTTACCCCATTGTTTGCATGAGTTTTTCCAGACAGCATCAGATGAAAGAAAAATCACATTTAAAAATAGAATAATGTAAAACCACAGAAACTGGTTAGGAGATTCAGGGTAGCTGCAGCACCTGAAACTACTTTAAATTATTTTTTTTATACTGACTTGATTTTGATTAATACAAGATGGGGGAGGTAATATCTTTAATTGGATCAACTTCTATGGGTAAATGAAACAAGTTTTTTGAGCACCACAGAACTCTTCTTTGAGTTGTCCCTTCATACTTAAAAGAAAGTTAGTAGGAGTAGTATATAGTACTAAATTGTACCAAGTGCTTTATTTGACTCCCCAGTGATTGAAGTGACACACTAGCTATTAACATGAGCATCACAAATAGGTCAGATGTAGACTAGGGATCAGTTCTTCCTTCTAATATACAGTGATGTATTAATTCCTAAATAGTGGCAAGCCACAACAAGGTCTTAGAGATGAAACACAATGGGTCCTGGTCTACAACTTGGACTCCGAGATACTACAATAATATAAATAATAAATAATGATAATGACAATGATAATGTAAATCACACAAGTTGTAAAGAGTAGAAGAAACAGAAATATATCCCCCCACCAAGAACAGATGGTTTAACGGAGGAAAATATCCCTGGCTCACTCCTACAAATAAAACATGGCTCCTAAACAACAGGAATAATAATACCTAGCTCTTATATAGCATTTTTCATCAGAAGATCTCAAAGTGCTTTACAAAGGAGGTCAATCTCATGAGTGTTATACTGCATACCTTGTAAAATTCAGTTATGAATTTCTACTCCAGCTGAGGATCAGACCTCAGTGTGTATTGGTGTAGCTCCACTGACTTCAATGGAGTTGTGCCAACGTGCACCAGCTGAGGATCTGACCCTGAATGTTTAGTTGTTGGTTTGGAGGATAGAGTAATTTGTTCTTGTCTAGCACTGAAGACAGGGCTCCAAGCTTCAATGAAAACAAACAAAATTCTAGCATAGAATTTTACATCCTCTCATCCTCATGTTTCAGAAAGGAAGCTGCAAAAAGTATGAGATGTGGCTTCTTCCTGAGGACTTTTCTCAGTTTGCTTTGTAATTAAAAAAGTCCATTTACTGCTTGCTGATGTGCATTTCTTTGCTCTGTACAAACCCTAAAGCTTCTACATGCTGTACTAGACAGGGATTAAAATGAGCCTTAGCCAGCACATTGATTAAAGAGAGTGGAAAACAGTTTACTTTTGGGAAGGTTACGGTGCATTCCATGAACTTCCAAACTCTGTACGCTCAGGATTTTTCAATGGCAGCTCTAAGGGAGGACTTTGTTTCCATAGCAGACTCTGAACTCCCATACTGTGTCACTTCAAGTCACCATTCAAAACTAACAATTTTAAAAGAACACAGAAGCGCAGATTACAGACTGTCGTTTGTTACTGGAAAATGGATCCATGAATAGAGCTTTCCCCTCAATGCATCTAAGAAATAAATGTTCAGCTCTCCCTCTCAACAGTTTTAAAGAAAATATACCAAAACAATACCTGGGTGATTTTGCATAGAAATAAAAATACAAATCTAAGGCTAAAGCAATGCCTAAATAGCTTAACAAATAGAACATGTACTTGAAATGTTACTCTGAAGTCGCACTGACGTGTGCTGAGTTAGCTGAATATGAAAATAAAAAGTTGAATTAATATTTTAAAAGCATTAATCTCATTAATAGATATGTGCTCAAAAAGGTGTACTGCTGCTGAAACTAGATCAAAGCTTCACAAAAGCTAAATATGTTTTAAGCAGTTATCACATCATATTTTTCAATCTCCACATTAATCATCTAAGTCCATAGAAATCCTACCTATGACATTTTAATCTATTAACAGAAAAGTCTAAATTTATGTGATATATTACAGGGCTTGTGATTATGTTTTTAGATTTCAACGGTGAATACTTTGGAGGAAAGGGCTGGAGGAAGGGAGCATTTCTGTCAAGAATCCACTAGTCTCCCCTTACCCAAATGAGTCAGAGTGTTAGGAGAGCCTGATTTTTCCTAAGCAAATCAGAGCTCTTGTCCAAACTGAAATGATGACTTTTTATTTTGAACAATACAATTATGCAGATGGGAAATTGATATTTATGGACATGTTGTTTCAACAACTTCACTCCAGTCCAAAAGGAACCCCCCCTCACCCCTCAGTCAGGCACAGTTTGAAAAAGATGGACTGGAAAGGGAATGTTAAATTTACTACACAGGGAAGAGCTCTTCCTTTAGTATAGACATACCCCCCAATCTTTTGAATCTCACATTCAAAACACAGGCTATTAGGAGAGAATGTATATTGGGGGAAGGAAAATGACAGCAATGTGGAGCTTTGCCATAGAACTGCTTACTTTATAAAGAAAGCATCTAGCAGGATGTTAATGCAATTTCTAATACGGTGGTCAACAACATTTAACAAGCACAGATTAATGAAGATTACTTTGAGTTCTTCAGTCTTCTGACAAAATGTAGAACAAACATTTTAGACCAAACATTCCACACAATACAGAAAATTTCAGAGCTAGGTTTAAAAAGCAATTTACAAGTAATTAAATTCTTAGTGTAAAATCTTTTTAAACTTTCAGTCTCATTTGCCTGAGGTTAAGAAGCAATAGTAACCCTAGTTTTCTTGAATTCTAAAGCTTTACTCTTAGAAATCAACTTAGTGTATTTATATAGCACTGCAGATAGAGTATTGTATAACAGGTAAACATGCTGAATAATTAAAAAGTATTATATCTGTCTAGAACAGATATAAATTTGTATTAATTTGAAGTTAGAAGTTTCTAGCAAGTTTCTTGTGTATATATATATATATATATATATATATATATATATATATATATATATATATATATATATATATTTTACATCTCTCTTTATGGTACAAAACAAGGATCTATAGACAAGGTACCTTCTCCCTCACCTCTTTACGCTTTAAAGTGGCAAACTGCAGGCAACAGAATAGAAATATTTTGTTAAAGAATAACAAAGAACTCATACCGTCTCTTCTGCTGTTTAATATCAATTGGCTTGTTAATAGCATAAGGCGATCCATGAATGTAAGCACTTCGGAATCTAGCCACCTTCTCCAAAGTCAAGTGCTCACAGCTGGATGGTAAACTCATTTTATCCAATTGCAAGCAGTACAAAGCTAATAGCCAAAAAGACACATTCCTGGGAAAGCTGGAAACAAAGCGCTACGTAATAAATTTTACACAAGTGTGCAGTTCAAATATAGCTTAACACTCCTTTGCTTGGAAAGGAAATGTCCCTCTTTCTTCAGCTGCTGCATTCACCCTCTTGGATACCGGAAGCTGGCTGCTTATTTCCATGCAGAGTCAAACTCCAACCAATTACTGGTTCAGCAGATGAAGTGGAAAGGCTCTAGCTTCACAGAAGTTGTTTTCCCCCAACCACCTATCTTCTTCTGGTAGAGGGAGAGAGTGAGCACAGTTTGATCGATTGTAAGTCCAATCTCTAAGCCCCACTGACTGACTTTACTGAGTAGCACTAGTTCAGTAATTAGGGTTATTTATGCAGATAACACACACTCCTTTGCTGGAAGAGAAATGCTCAGTCCAGTTGTACATTTCAGATGGTCAAATTATATTTCAAGTACACAGTATAAACTCAAAATAATTATATTTGTATATGAAAATGATTTCAAGCAGTAACCTATTTAAATCAAACATCAGAAGTCTCACCTAATGATGGTCATGTCTGTATTTACAAACTTTTAAAAGGGAAGTTTTATTGCTATAAAATGATTTATCTATCATTACACTGCACTATATTTCCCAATCACTGCAAAGTAGCCCGTAGCACATATTTATGGGTTCACAAAAGCTGGCAGAATAAATCAATTATTTGGTTTGTTGGAAATTTGGAAAAGTAGAAACAAATCTTTTTGGGTCAGATTGAAAACAATTTTGTTTGGCAAATTGAAAACTAAAAAACAATTGTTCCGGGTCTAATGAAATATTTTGTTTCAACAAAATTAAAATGTTTCATTCTAATATCAACCGTTTTTTATTTATTTTTTAATAAATTGAAAGGAAAAGTTATTTCAAAACAAAAAATCAAAATGTTTAATTTAGCTTTTTTCATAAATTTTGTTTCTGGAGGGGTTTGGGCTTTCCCCCCAAAAAACTAACAATTTGGAAAAACTGATATGTTTCGGTGTCACTGAATCTGCATTTTTCACCTAAAAAAAAATTCAGCCACATTTTTTTGCCCAGTTCTATCAAGGACACTGGTCTTGAAGGGGTTAATGAGGGCCTATGGGTAGAATCACCCTTGCCTCATTACACCAGCAGTAGGTGTCAATCCTAGAGTGAGGAGTTAAATAAGGAAAAGCTCAGATTAGTGGGGGCTGACTGGTAGAGAGAGAAAACCTCTTGGGGCTAGCCCTGTGAAGGAAAGCCTGGCTGGGGCTAGAGACTGCCTTGAAGCTGCCCGAGAGGAATCAGAGAGTCATAGAAATGTAGGGCTGGAAGGCATCTTGAAAGGTCATCAAATCCAGCCCATTGTGTGGAGGCACAACCAAATAGACCTTCTCCATCCCTGACAGGTGTTTGCCCAATTTCTTCCTGAAAACCTCCAATGATGCATATTTTACAACCTCCCTTGGAAGCCTATTTCAGAAATTAACTACTCTTATAGCTAAAAGTTTTCCTAATATTTAACCTAAATTTCCCTTGCTGCAGATTATAACCATTACTTCTTGTCCTACCTCCACAAGATATGTAGAATAATTGATCACCATCCTTTTTATAAGAACCCTTTACATATTTGAAGACTGTTATAAGGACCCACTTCAGTCTTCTTCTCAAGACTAAACATGCCCATTTTTTAAATCTTTTCTATATAAGTCAGGATTTCTAAACCTTTTATCATTTTTGTTGCTCTCCTCTGGACTCTCTCCAATTTGTCCACATCTTTCCTAAAATATGGTGCTCAGAGCTGAACACAATACTCCAGCTGAGACCTCACCATTGCAGAGTAGAATGGGACAACTGACTCCTGTGTCCTACATATGACATTTCATGTTAATATACAGACCAATTCTCCAATTTCTCAAGCTCATTTTGAATTCTAATCCTGTCCTCCAAAGTGTTTGCAAATCTCCCAGCCTAGTGTCATCTGCGAATTTTATAAGCAAATGCTAAACTCCATTATCCAAGTCATTAATGAAAATACTGGGTAATACTGGAACCTGGTCTGACCCCTGTGGGATCCCATTAGATTGCCCTTCCAGTTGGACAGGGAACCATTCTTTCAACCAGTTGTGCACCCACTTTACAGTATTTTCATCTAGACCCCAATTTCCTAATTTGCTTATGAGAATGTGGTGGTACTGTGTCAAAAGACTTATTAAAATCAAGATATATTAAGTCTACTGCTTCCCCCTATCCACTAATAATGCTGCAAAAGAAGGAAATTAAGTTGGTTTGGCATGATTTGTTTTTGGCGAATCCATGGCTTGCTGACCATTCCTTATAACCTTATTATCCCCTAAGAGCTTACAAATTGACTGTTTAATAATTTGTTTCAGTATCTTGCTAGGTATTGAAATTAATCTGTCTGGTCTATAATTCCCTGCTCTGCTTTCTTTCCCTTTTCAAAGATAAGGTGAATAACGTAGCTGAAGTCGACGTACCTTAGTTTGAACTTACCGCGGTCCAGACACGGTAGGCAGGCTCCCCCGTGGACTCCGCGTACTCCTCGCACTGAGCAGGATTACCGGAGTCGACGGGGAGCACTTCTGGGTTCGAAAATTTATCGCATCCAGACAAGACGCGATAAATCGAACACAGAAGTTTGATTGCCTGCCGCCGAACCAGCGCGTAAGTATAGACAAGCCCTAAGACATCATTCATTTTCCAGGAGTTCTCAAAGATTCCTTAAGTACCCGAGGATGAAAGTCATCAGGCCTTCATGAGTTGAATACAGCTAACTTATCTGAATATTCTTTATCCTGTTCTTTCCCTATTTGGGCTTGTGCTCCTGCACCCTTATTCTTAACATTAATTGTGTTGACTATCTGCCTATCATTAACCATTTTAGTGAAGACTGAAGCAAAATAGGCACTGAGTACCTTAGCCTTCCTATGTCCTAGCTCTCCTTCCCCACTATGTAGAGGACCTGCACTTTCAGGTCATTAAAGAGCTCCTGATGGACCCATATTGGCCTCTTACTAATTTTCCTATGTTTCACAGTCGGATAGTTCGCAATTGGGCCTTTAATACTGTCTCCTTGAGAAACTGCTAGCTCTCCTGAACTCCTTTATCCCTTTAATTTTCTTCCCATGGGACCTTAATTATGAGTTCTTGGAGTTTGTTAGAGTGTGTTTTGTTTTTTGGTTTTTGAAGGTTATTGTCCTTATTCTGCTACTCTTGCTCCTTCCTTTCCTTAGAATCATGAAATCTATCATTTCACCCAAATTGAAATGATATTGAAATTCACCCACCCACCTTCAGATTCACACCCAATTCCTCCCCGTTGGTCAGAATCAAATCTAAAATAGTTGTCCTCCCCAGTTATTTCCTTCACTTTCTGAAACAAAAGTTGTCCCCAATACATTCCAAGAATATATTGGACGTTTTGTGTTTTGCCATATTATTTTTCCAACATATATCTCGGTACTTAAAGTCCCCCATTACTAGCAGGTCTTATGTTATGGATATTTCTGTTATTTGTTCTAGAAACACCTCATCTACCTCCTCTTCCTGATTTTGTGGTCTATAGTAAACCCCTACCATGACATCACCCCTATTTTCTCCCCTTTTATCTTTTTCAGAGACTTCCAACTGGTCTGCTTCTCACCTTCCTTCTAGATCTCAGAACAAGTGCATATATTGGATCAGCTGGGGCTAGAGTCTAATTAAAGACTGCCTTGAAACTGTCTGGAACGAATGATCACCTCGGTCTAGAGCCTAATTAGGAACTCCTAATGTCAGAGCATCTTTTGGGGCAGTAGCCTTAGTATAGAGCCTTAGTATAGTATTATGCAACAGATATATCACAGAGGTCTATTCTCTTAATGTGTGCAGGTACTACACAGATAACAGGCCTGATTCTCAGGTCCACTGCAGGAGTTCTGAGCCACACTAGTTTTACAAAACTGCTAGACATCCATCAAACCTGTTCACTCAGGATTCCCCTTGAGTAGGAGGAGCATTCCCTTTCTCATTTTTTAGTTTGGAAGGTATATCTGGAGAAAGAGGGGAATAACTGGGGTACGCCAACAATTGCTAACGTCCTTACTGGTGCCTTGGAGTCACTGGCAGCCATGTCTAAGTTCCAACATAAGACACGAAGCAGTTCTAATTTATGTCTATGGCTGGCTTAACCCCAAGACTGAGGATGGCTGTATGCCACCTTTTATCTACATCTCTAGGTCTGCACCAAAGTGCAGCACAGATGGATCAGAGAATCTGGGCCAACATCTAATGCAACAATTAACATGATTAACTTATTATGACCAGAATACTGACCAACAGAAGGGTAAAATAAAGAAACAAGACTAAATAGTTTTAGTTTAGTCTGATAATCAATATTGTTTATCGTGCAGGGTCTGTTTTTTAAACAGGTTTCCATTTTGTTTTATACTTTCTATTGTTTACATTAATCCCACAGAAGCTTAAAAGAAATTTTCATTCCCTTAGTCATTTAGATTCTCTTTCCATTAGTCAATATTGCTTCTATTTTCCTGTATTTCCAATTACACTTAAAATAAATACTGCTTTTTTGTTAACTTGCTCATTTACACACCAACATCCAAAATGCCCAAACTTCTCTGAAAATACAGAAGTATACATTAGTTAAGTCCAAAGGAAGCTCAAGACCACAGACGTTATTGTGCATGCTTTAAAGAAGTATTACTATTACCTTGGACTTCATTGCTTACTGAACTGGTCAGAAAATGGAATTTCCATCCCCTGGGAGATTTGACATTTCTAAATTTGTTTACATTCTGAACCAGAACAAAAAGCTGAAATTTTGATTTTTTTCTTGGAATGGGAATTTTTTAAAATATTGATTTGGAATACTGAAACATTTTGTTTGGATGACAAAATAGTATAATATATATTTAAATATAAGATAAGTATATATATGTACATATTATAATATTAAATAATATAAAGTCAAAACAAAATGATAGTCAAAATGAAGCATTTCAACATTAAAAATGAAATGAGAAAGTCAACAGTTTCAACACCATCCTGATGAAAAATTATTAAAAATCAACACTTTCCAGTGAAACATGTTGATTTTGACAAAATTGCATTTTCCTATTGAAAACTGTTTCTTCAAAAAACTTTGACCAGCTGTAGTTGGTTAAAAATCTGACTAAAGTGTGGAAATAAAATAATAGATTAAAAAACAAAAAGCTTTTTTATTTCGGTTACCATTTGATCTCCCTTTTTGCGCCTGCAGATGATAGTGTGTGTGTAATCGGCGTTATTTTGATGTCTGATTCCCTGATTGCATCTGCTCAAAGAAGTTAAACCTTTACATTACATTAATTTCATACACTGCTATATGCTTCTGCAAGTTATGGATGTAAAAGAAGAGTGTCCAGGCTTTAAAATGTTGTCCCTTGGAAGCTAAAGGAATGTTTATATTGTACTATAACACTAACACATCTACTCCAAGAGGCTATAAGATACAGAAGACAGCTAGCCTCTCAGCACACACAAGTCCTTCCCTCAGATGACTTAGACCTAAAAAACTGCCCCCTTGTCCCAATATACCAGCCTCTCCGCATACTTTCTCTTTCTTATGCTTTCACCAGAGTTGGGGCAAAACTGTGTAGTGGCAAGGTTCTCTTACCACTGTCTAGAGAGCTACACAAAAATGAGATTAATTATAGGTAAAAGAAGTACTCAGCTGCTAAGATACCAGTGGAAGAGTCTTGGAGGGGTTACAATTGACCACTTCACTGTGCAAACAAGCAACAGTCTGTGAGAAGCACAGGAAGCACACTACTCTGTGGCTAATGTCTCATCCCAGGCAGAGGTCTCAGTAAAATAGTGTGTGACATCAGTTAATCAATTTTCTTCATGCACTTCCGTAACAGAACGATAATCCCAGAGTTGTAGGTGTCAAAAGTGGCAACAGTCAGTTAAGAAGGAGAAAGAAGGTTCCCAGGCCCAGGAAAGAGGGCAGAATGTACTAAATCTCCAAACTTAGCAGCTCCAGGAGCAGTATAAGTAGGTAAACCAAGAAAGTCTGATAGTTGTTCTGAACTTGTATTAATAATGTTTATCATTAATACAGCATATAAACTAATTTTCTCCATATTAGATAGTTGGGAAAAAAATCAAAATATTTGTTGCTGGTTAAAAATTAATCCAGCCATAAAATGGATTAGAGATAATATGTAATATCAGAGCAGGCAAGACCACTATAAAGAGTCCTTTGCTGAGAATCCCACCTTTATCATCTACATATATAGTGTATTGTGCTGGCAGCACAAGATAATACCCAAACTGTTAGGATGTGATTTTGCACATGCACAAGGTGGCCAGACCATTTTGTTAAGGCACAGAACAAGCACTGAAGGATATAGATGGGTCATCAGGAAGCATCATCTCCAGAATATCTCTTCTCTGTGCTGACATTGGCAGCTGCTGCTGGTCTGGTCTGTGATGAGAGAGAGTTCTGTCTGGAAGTTAACAGGGTATAAATCCCTTCCCTTTCCTAGCCCAACAAGCTCCCTCCCAGTGTGTCTGGTGGTTCAGTATCCCCACCTGAGCTTGTCACTTCTGGTTCCCCTTTGGTTCAGCCAGGCATTTTGCCCTTTGCTCTCGCCTTGTAATCCATGGCCAAGAGGGTCACACAAAGGAGCTATGGCCCCTTTTCTTCCTGCAGGCCAGCCAAAATCCTACTGCATTCACTTATGGTGAACATATTCTCTGTGCTGACATTGGCATCATGTGCCAACTTAGATTTTCTCACATTTAGAAACTAATATACAACTAAAACTATTCGAACAATGGAGGAAAGCAAAAGATGGAGTTCAGAAGCATTTATGGCCACCAAGTTTTAAGTTGCACTGTATCAGGCTACTAGAAGATCCATGAAAACTATTTGTGAGTCAAACAGTATGTAACAGTTAAATACTGGCCACAGCAGAAGCTGCTAATTTCATGGTCAATAACGTTACAGGGGCAAAAACTGAAAAAAAGAATGAATCACACAATCTGAGTAAATAGTGGTCTATAAAGCTTAAAGGAGAACTACCAGCCAATGGGACATAAACTCCATGTGTCAACAGCAAATAGTCTTTTACACAGGGCTACAAGGTACCAATTCAGTTCTAAATTAAAAACAAAATCTAAATGGCATGCAAGGCATAAAGTAAAATAAGACAAATCCCAAAGTCCATTCACACAGGTTGCAGTTCTAAAAGATAAGCTTAAAAACATCCATGAGCAGATGGCAGACAGGTACAATTTGATCAGAAATAGTTAAGGGAGGAAGGGAAGGAGGTAGGGTGTGTGTGTGGGGGGGGGAGAAACTATGTGAATAGTTAAGACAATAGGTGTGTGTGTGTGTTATCTGAACTAGATAAGAGACAGTGTGTATGGGTGTGTGTAGAGAGTCTTGTAAATTAATCAGTTGTGTGTCATTACTGACACTTTTCCTTGCCCCTCCCCCCTTTTAGACATGAACCCTCTCCAGCAGAACACTGAACATGTTCCCCTGTTACATGCCAGGTAAACCAGGAGAAGAAATGTTGATTCCATGCAATATACATATGTAACAGGGGCAGGCATGATATTTCCATGTAAATGATATAGATAACATAAATGAATAAATGAGAGCATGTTCATATTAACCAGTTTAATATATGATCATGACTTTAAACTTTTGTTGTTTTTGGTTATGACAAACATATGCATGCAGTTCTGCATAGCTATCATACAGATTTCACCACCGAGTAATTCAAAACAGGACCCAGCATCCAATTATAAACATACATAATCAAATCTCAGGACTATTTCTGAAGCACTTTAATAATAGCACTTTATAAGCAAAAAGCACTGGAACTTTAAAAGACATACTTTTATTTTAGAAAAGATGCACAGGATACCAAAAAGCACTTGAATGAAGGGCTACCAAATAAGGTTACTACAGTGTACTCAGAAATCAAGAACAAGAAATCCAAACAGCTCTGATAGTCCAAAAAACCCCAAGAACTGCTGCCAAGAGGTAAATTGTTGCCAATATTCCACAGTTGGGGAGTGCTCAAGAGCAGGAGTTAGTAAAATTAGTTAAAGCAGTTTAGAAAGAGCTGGAGAGAGCCAGAAAATACTTTTCCCAATTACTGAATATAAAATAAGGAAATAGTTTTAACTGGTTCAGTTTAATAATGCACCGGATATGTTAAACAAATAATCTTGCCCAATGCTGTTTAACATTCCTGGTGCTTCCTGACATTCTAGTTTAGAAAACTGCTGCCAGTACATTAATTTCTGGCAATAGAAAAGAGTCTTCTCAGTAGCTGAACTGCTGGTATATAGATTAAGAACCATCTCCTCATGTACTTAGAATGTACGCTTTTTGGGGCAGGGACAGTCTTTTTCTTACATGTATATACACTGCCTCACAGATCATGGCCCCATACCCTGATTGGAGCCTTTTAGTCACAACTGCAATGCGAGCAACTAACTACAACTATTTTTATTCCCTTATAGAACACCACATACAGAAAGAAGTGATTTTTAGTACCATATTTTAGGATCTGGTTCTTTCCTGTTGACAAACATACATTGAAGTAATTAATTATGATCCAATAAAGAACATTCTGGCAGACATTGACAAAATGCAATATACAGTAATGCTTACACATACACAGAATGTGTCACAACTTAGCTCATTCCTGGAAAAATATAGCTGTGATCTACTGCTGCTGGATCTACAGAAAAAAGAGTGATAGGTTGTGAGTGTAAATAATTGAAACTTCTATAAAACTTCCATCTAAGGAGCTCAAAGAAGTTAACTACGCCGCACAAAATGCTTTGAGGAAAGTATCTCTGCTTTACTGATGGACAAACTGGAGCAAAGTTTAACACCCAACAACTCTAGTAGGGCTTGTCTAAGCAAACCCAAAGAAAAAAATATGTGCTATAGTCTGACCGAGCAGGCAATTCTTAAGCATGCAGAGACAGTCATCTCATTCTTGCAGGGAACTAAAATGATACTTAAAGGGAAGTCTTTTTTTCCTCAGTCTAGAAGGGAAAAATGGGAGCTCAAACTTCACTTGATTTGAACTTATCTGAAAACATGATCCTGTTTCAGATAACAGAATGTTTTGGATAGGTGAGCTTTGGATGATGAAGTATTTACTGTATGTAAAATTCCATACTGAAAGCTACACTCGGTGAATGTTAAGATCACAGTCAAGTCAAAAAATTAGGCCTGGTCTACATTGGGGGAAGGACGGGGGGGTCGATCTAAGTTACGCAACTTCAGCTATGTGAATAACGTAGCTGAAGTTGACGTACTTAGATTGACTTGCCGTGGTGTCTTCACCATGGTGAGTCGACTGTTGTCGCTCCCCCGTTGACTCTGCCTGCGCCTCTCATGGTGGTGGAGTACAGGAGTTGACAGGAGAGCACTCGGAGATCGATTTATCGCCTCGAGACTAGACGCGATAAATCGACCCCCGCTGGATCGATTACTGCCCGCTGATCCGGTGGGTAGTGTAGACATACCCTTAGACTGACTACTCTGCTACACACGTATTACAATCAGAGCCACGTGGAGGATAGAAGTTCCATTTCACAAAGGATTTTGAGATTTCAAAATTGGACTTTGTTCCAAATCAGAATGAAAACTGAAAATTCTGAAGTTCTCCATAAAGGAAAATTATGGGGAAAAAAATGGTTTAGGGCCAATTGAAACATTCCAATTCAATAAAATGTAAACATTTTGTTTAGATTTTGACATATATTTATTCTAAAAAATTCTAACAAAAAGTTGTTTCAAAATGAAAAATCAGAAGTTTTCATTCTGAAAATTGTTGGAACTTGCCCCCAATTTTCTCAAATAAAATTCCAGTGAAGTCAACCCAATTTTGAATTGTTTCAGTAAAAAACAAGAATTCAAAAATATTGAAAAATAATATTTTGCAATTTTCTAAATGAAATGTTTCACTTTTTAATTTAAAATGACTTACTTCAATTTTATTTTTTTTAAGTTTAAAACATCAAAAATGAAATTAAATATTTTGTTTAAAATTTAATAAAATGTTTTGTTTGCCCCCCAAACATTTTGTTTTTTAACATTTTCAGTTCACTGAAAAATTCAACAAATTTTCCTTTTGGGTTGACCTGAAACTTTTTTGATTTTGCCAGCAAACTGAAAAATCAGAGCTCTATTAATGAATACTAATGTCTTGTCATCTAAATATAATAAGATATTTGCAATGGTATCACTATAACTTCAGAAGGGCTAGTGTTATTTTGAATGTGGTGTCACAACAGTATTTTTATATATATTTTATATTATGCATCCAACTTTCTTTTCCAAAAATGGTTATAAAAGTTACTCGTGCTCCCCCCGAATTATGCACAACACTGGCTTCAGGAACTTAATAGAAATACAAAAGAGAAGAACTTGACAAATCTCCCTCTACAACTATAAAAAGGTTTGTTTTATATTAGATAAGGATAGATAGCTGTCTGGCTTACATCTCAATGTGTTATGCACAGGAGCACCGCCAGCTTTTCTGCCGCCCTAGGCAGCGGAAGGTCCCGCCCTGAAATGCTGCCCCCCACAGAGGCGAAGGAAGGTCCCATCGCCGAAATACCACCGCGGTTACCACCCCCCCAAATTGTAGCACCCTAGGCGACCGCCTAGGTTGCCTAATGGATTGCGCCGGCCCTGGTTATGCATGAAATTATTTTACTCTGAGTCATGGCTACAAGGTGAATCGCACTTTTTGGTCCCTCTTGAGTGCACCCTTCAAGTGACATGCCTGATTTCCTATATCTCACTCTGAGTAGAACCATGCAGTTCAGCTACTCTGGGATTGACTCTCTGGGTATCAGCCATCCTATTTCACAACCATATTAATACAAGAGGCCTAGCTGTAGTTGGAACTTCTCAGCCCTTTCACTCTGGGGATGTGTGAAAAGCAAGATGGTAAAAAGTATCAGAGGGATAGCCTGATGTCTTCATGTGTCAGTATATTTATGCCTGCATCTGTAATTTTCACTCCATGCATCTGAAGAAGTGGGGGGTTTTGACCCACGAAAGCTTGTGCCCAAATAAATCAAGATGACAAAAGTGACTCTAAAACAGCATCTTCCAAACAAAGCATTACTCATTCATTCCCTAAAGGCACAAAGCATGTAGAGCAAAGGGTAAAACAACAAACAGCCTCTACACCTCGATTTTAATTACATTTTAAACTTTCTTTGTCAGTACAGCTAACTCCACCTCTATCAGGGAGAAGCAGATTGTCCCTGCTGTGGCGGGCTCCCTGTTTCTGTGTGTGGCCTTGCCAGCCTATCAGCTTTTATGGATAGATGCAGGGCAGCCCCTTGCTCCTCACTGAACCCCTCCCTCCCTCTCTAGCATCTTTGACGTTTAGGATCCACTTTGTTCACAGGCTCAGGCTAGGAAAGGTAAACTGTGCCAATCTTACTACAGCCAGGCAAAGGCTATTCCTCAAATGACAGCTTCCCCATGATTGTGTCCTCAAGGAGCCTTATCTTTTCCCCAGTCTCTAGTTTCCTGTTGGCATCCCATTTTACAGCCTCCTGGTGTTCCAGGTGTTCAAGAAGGATAATATCACCCATAAAGTGAGGTGCATCTGATATTTGTAAAAAAAAGCAGTACAGCTATTTCCCTGTCCTCCATAAAATGGATTTTTCTGTACTGAATGGGTATATCATGAATTATACGAGACACAAGGTAGATGAGGTAATATCTTTTATTTTGGGAGGGACAAGTTTTTGAACTTTACAGAGCTTTTCCTTAGGTCTGGAGAAAGTAACCAGAGTGTCTGAGCTAACTACAAGGTGGGACAGATTGTTAAGCATAACAGTTTCACACATACTGTACGATACCACTTAAAATAAAGTGAATAATTAAGGGTTAGCAGGTAGTAGGGTGTGTTACAATTGTTGTAATGAGCCAGAACACCAGTAGCACCAGGACCGGCTGCAGGCACCAGCATTCCAAGCAGATGCTTGGGGCAGCAATCTGCAAGGGGCGGGCAGTCCGTGTGTTTTTGCCGCTCCATGCAGCGTGCTGAATTGCCGCCGCGGACGGCGGGGGCAGTCCGTGTGCCGTTAGGGCGGCACGCGCATTTCCGCAGCGGTGGCAACTTCTATGTTCAGCTGCCTGCAGCAGCTTCTATGTTCAGCTGCCCACGGCGGCAATTCAGCGGCTTCTGTCTTCTGTCTGAAGACGGAAGCTGCCACCGAATTGCTGCCGCCGCGGAAACACATGTGCCCCCCTAACAGCACACGGACTGCCCCCACCATCCGCAGCGGCAATTCGGCGCGCTGCTTTGGGCGGCAAAAACAGTAGAGCCAGCCCTGAGTAGCACATCCTACTGTCTGCTTATCCTTAATTGCCCAAGCTTGTCCTTTCCAACCAGCACAAGCTGGTCCAAAGAATATATAACCTCACCTACCTTTTCTCTCTCATATCCTGGGACAAACATGGCTACAACAACCCTACAAACAATCATGAATTATTGCATTTTACTGAATCAAGTATATGCCTTATGGTCCTAATTTAATGGGGGGTCAGGAAACTTATGATGTGCTTAAAGTTAAGAATGTAATTCAGTGCTATGATGGATGGGGGCCCATAAGAGCAGCATTGAGGAATATGACCCTGTACCTCTGGTTTTCTATATTGAAATTAACATATCATATTATGGAGCAGTCTGTAGTTTAATATAAAATTAATACTTGCAAAAGGTACCTGAATGACAGTACTAGAAGTCATCTGTAAGGTATAGACAGTACGGCTATAATGTTATAATACTATATAGAAATCATCTCTACTAAATAGAATTTAGACAAAGAAGCCATTTATACAATTCTCTATACAGTACACCTCTACCCCCATATAAGGCGACCCAATATAACACAAATTCGGATATAACATGCTAAAGCAGTGCTCCAGGGGGGTGGGGCTGCACACTCTGATGGATCAAAGCAAGTTCGATATAACACGGTTTTACCTATAACGCAGTAAGATTTTTTGGCTCCCGAGGACAGCGTTATATCGAGGTAGACGTTTATATTCAAAGAGCAGTCACAATAATGCAAACTTTCCCCCACTGCTCTGTTAATGGATATCAGTTGTGTAGTGGAGAACCACTTCCAAGAGTATGAGTAGAGCTCAGGATATATGCCCATTTAGGGCCAGATTTTCAAGTACTCAGCACTTTTGGTGCTGAGCTCTTCCCAAAATCTGGCCCCAATGGAAGATGCTGAGCTCTTTTGGGAAAGCTAGTTATTAATCCTTAGTTTTTCTTCTTTGGCCTGGTCTATACTGAAAGTTAGGTCAACCCAGCTATCTCTCTCAGGGGTGTGAAAAATCCATACCCCTGAGTGATGTAGTTAAGCTAACCTAACCCCTCGTGTAGACAGCGCTAGATCAATGGAAAACTTCTTTTGTCAACCTTGCTATTGCCTCTTGGGGAGGTAGATTACCTACGCTGATGAAAGAACTCCTCCCACTGTGCAACTATAGCGTTTCAAGTGTAGACAAGCTCACCAAACTTGCCATTTTTATTATCACTATGCACTCAGTTGAGACTATAAACTCATTTTATTATCAGGAACCAATGTCAGCAAAAGACTTCCACTCATTACTAGTTGGAGTTAAAATGAGAGAACTAGAGATTGAAGGCTTTCTATTCCAACTGCTAATACTTTGTATTTCCCAGATTCTACAGCATGCCTTATATTAACAGTTACAAGTTGTGATTTGTAACTCAACTGCAAAAAGGAGAATCTCACTGTTTATAAAATATCTATCCAGTGTTGCACAACCATCCCTCCAATAGATATCACAGGCCAATGTTCATGTAACTACGTCATTTAGTTTTAAAGTAATACAAAAGAACATGAAACACAAGAAGAGAAAAGGAAATAAATGAAATATTCCTCTTACAGTTTCACAGTTTACACTCAAGGATAGAAACATCAAAAAAGAGTAGAAAGGATCAGCTGCAACACTAGCGCAGATTTCAAAGCCTTCAAAACAAGCATCTTGTAGTAGTTCTGATATAACAGCACCTGTTATCATTCCATATGGTTAATGGGTTATTGCTAACTAACTTTAAGACTAAAACTAGTTTTTTGTGTAGCATCATTCATAATAACAACACTAGAAATGTCTTACAAAAAATGTAAATAACCAATACTGGTTTCTAGTACATCTGACAGAAAATGTGTTTAAGGGGACAGAGCAGCTGCTAAAAAATAAGCATCTAAAACCAAGAGTTCCTATTAAACACTAACCCCAATTTAGATCAACTACTGTCATTGTATATCGTGTTACCCATTAAAAAAGATGCATGACATACTGCTGTAGCTCCATAGCAGAACAATTGTGTTTATTCATTTTCCTAAATGAACATCTTCCTTGAATATCAGCTGCTGCTCCTATAATTAGAATATCTAGACGGCAGAGCAAATGTTGTTTATTGAATAGGCAAAATAAAGACATTTTAGAAATGTTAGGTCTGAAAGTATTGTTAATATGTATTAGTTATATGGCACACTGAGTATCAATTTAGCTGTTTAAAATTAAATTTGCATTCTCAGTGCAGGTTAACAACTAACTCATTTCTTGGGTATACACAATGTCCTTTTTATGTGATATCACCTTCCATGGATTTATTTCCTAATTTACCAAAATATGGATATGGATGAAAACAAAATATGTATGTATGTATGTATTTACACATTATTCACCTAGGCTGAATTCAAAATTACCAACGCACAGGTCAGTCTCTGTATCTCATTACTAATCCTCAATACCATTCACTTCCTGAGAAGGGGTTCTTTTTTTACATAAAAAATCATTTTTATAAAGGCAACAGTGTATATCTAATTGTCAGCTTTTTAAAAAAAATGCTAACAACTCAAAATGTATCAGACTTGAAGGATCACATTGATCACAATTTGGGATTGGTGTTGGACTAGACTGTTACTCCTGTGTGAAGTTGAGGCCTCACCTCTGCAAAGTCCCTCCCTGCATATTATGAGATTTTAAAAAGTACACTATTGACCTAATAATCTATAATGGCGCTTTGGAATAGATTACAATCAGGTTGTTTTTTAAAACTATGTACTCCTCCATCTCCACAAGCTTTATCCTCACAGATCTCCAAAGTACACAAATGACCCATCAGAGATAAAGTGAGACAGGAGATAACTAGGGCATTGATAGCGGAAGTCTTGGACTGAGTCTAAGTGACTACAACATATAGGGTGACATTCTGGTTCTATAAAAGTATTTTTTACCCATATATTTTACCAACAGATTTTTTTTTTAAAGATCATGTGATGTGGTTGCATGAGAGGGAATACAAGGCTTTTCCTACCTCCAAAGTCTGGTTCAACAGTGGTCAATAACTTGGTGTTAATCCTAGTAAGTTGAGTTTTTCATGCTGTGAAGAATTTTCATGTTACTTTGCAAATAATGTTGTCTACTACTGTGAACACAGAAGAGTATCTCAAGGAGTCAAACACTGGCTGTCCTCTGCTTGTGTTCCAGCTAATGGTACTCCCTGAAGCTCTGGACATGTTGGTAGGATACAGATTGTGAGTTAGACCCATGCCCCCAAAGGTCTTCAAAAGACAGGAACAAGTACTAGTACTGGTGGAGACTTTTCCTAAGGGAGTGAGAGGACTGTAGGGTGCCAGTGTGACCTCTACTAAGAAGCCAATTCTTGATATTGACAATTCTGCTAAATATCAACCAGCACTCAAGCTCTCACTTTTGGGAAAGGCCATTGAAAAAGTTGTATTGAGGCAGCTCTGGCAGTTTCTTAAACTCAGTGAGTTGCTTGACTCAGAACAATCAGGTTAGAATTGTATATGGATGAGAAACTGCACCATTTTCATTATAGTTTGGGAGGTTAATATAGTAAGATCTCATTCCATAGGTAAGTTAGTGATAGAAAGGTAACAGAGGTATCATTTGATTTGTAAAAATCTGCAGTCATGATTTCAATGGTGTCACCCTCTCTGGTATTGGCTCACTCAAAAGTTGGGAAATGCAAGAATTAAGGTTGCCTGTGCAACCTTAATTTGGCTCTCTCGCATGTATACATTATGATACAGTCTTTAATTACATGATCATATACTACTACTATTATTTTGCACTATTCAGTACACATGATAGACATTGCTCAAGGAATGAATCAGGACTGTGTAGTACAGGAGGTTGTTGTCTGTAGAACCCCACACCTCATTTGTTGAAAAATCTGGAAGCTGTTTAGTGAATGAGGCAGGAGACTACAGGGGGAAGAAAGGATGGTCTTGTGGTAAGACAGGTGAATACCACCCTAGAAAACTGGATTCTGTCCTTGCCTTTCCTACAGATTTCCTATTTCATGTTGGACAAGTCACCTAAACCACAGGTGACTATTAACTGTTTTTCGTATTTTCTGGGTACCCAACTTGAGACACCTGGCATCTGATTTACAGAGTTGCTGAGCAGTCACAATTGCAACTGAAGTCAATGAGAGCTATGCTCAAAACAAGTAAAGTGTTATAAATGTAAGTTGAAAACTCAGGCCATAGGGTCCTTAAATTGAGCACCCAAAATTAATGGACACTTTTGGCATTAATGTCTCTGTGCCTCAGTTCCCATCTCTAAAATGGGAATAATACCACTTTACTTCACAGGAATGTTGTGAAGATAAACTCATTAATATTTGCTAAGCACTGAGATACTAGAACATAGAAAGCCCATGAGGAAATTAATAAGTCAGTATTCAGAGCAGTGTTTGAACAGTGTTGAATGATGTGCAGTAAAAAAGGATAAAATGGAATATTGAATAGCTGTATATTCAGTGAATACCATCCATCCCACACACTTAATGAGTCAGGATCCTATGGAAACATAGTATTTGATCACATAATTAAGACTATCATGTGTATGCACAAGGAGACTGAATTAAGGCGGAATTAACCTTAAGTCTGGCATTTCTGGGGGGGAGAGATAGCTCAGTGTTTTGAGCATTGGCCTGCTAAACCCAGGGTTGTGAGTTCAATCCTTGAAGGGGCCATTTAGGGATCTGGGACAAAAATCTGTATGGGGATTGGTCCTGCTTTGAGCAGGGGGTTGGACTAGATGACCTCCTCAGGCCCCTTCCAGCCCTGATATTTTATGATTTCCTAATTTTTGAGTATTGATTTTGTAACCTTACCACTTTTAATGTAGCTTTGCGTATGCAATGTTAAATGTTTCAGGTGACAAAGGAGTCTGGATTTTTGTAGCTCAAGAAAATAATTTAAAAGCCATGTTTCCACATAAAAACAAACAAAAGGGTTGTTCCTTTATCCTGGACTTTAATAATTTGCCTTACATCAGCTTTTGAACTATTGCAATTATGACACATCTCTTCGTGCTGCAACAGTCACATTGTTTGAAATGCTAAGTGAAACATGTCAGGATTTCTGAACTCTGTTGGACCTGAACTTTGGTTATAATATAGAAACTTGCACACTGACTTGCCACTGAAATCACTAGAGAACCTGCTTTTACACAGGTAAAGCTTCTGAATTCCTTCTGTGGCATTTTGACAGCTATGCTATTATGGTGTTCTTTTCAAACAAAAGAATGGCATTACTTCTCTTGTAGGAAGTATTGTGGAGTAGGGTTTCCTTTCCCTTTTCAAAGCTTTGAAAGTAATTAGTGGTTAGTCTTTCATTCCTCATAGGTAATGAATATATTTGCATTTGGAATATGTCTATAACTGATATACATTTTAATTTTCAACAAGATAAAACAAAAAACAATGCCATCCTGTAGCAAATCATTCTGAACATTCAAATGGCTTAATTGTACCAAATGAGTGACTGCTTTCCAGGGTAAGTTACAGAGCAGAAATGAGGGGAAACAATGCATTTCACCCTGTGTTTGCACAAATTATTACTTCACACCTTAGTCAAATTTAATCAGCATGTGTTGAAATTTTCTACATAAAAGTGAGGAGAAAGATACAAACTAAGCCATTATCTCACTTTTGTAGCTTTAAACATTCAGTCATTTATTGTAATGCCTAGTAAACACCATTGAAAAACCTTGACACAAATGTCTATTGTGGCTCAAGGTGGGGGAACTTCAGACCTGGAATTTCAAATCCATCCAAACTTCTTAAACATGTGGCTTCCTTAAGGGCTGAATTAAAGGGCACTGCATTTCTGGAATCTAGTCATTCATTGTACTAAATGATCATTAAATCACCAGAAGAAACTGTTTGCTGGTCTGCAATGCTAGTACTTTCGGGATTTTAAAAGTGAAAAGCTAGAGATGAGCCCTACCAACATTAACACTATAGAATGCTTTCTATAGTGTCACAAGGCATGCCTGTCCTGTAGCACCCTTTGCTGGCCAAGTGGTAAGACAACTCCCACCTTTTCATGCTCTCTGTATGTGTATATATATCTCCTCAATATATGTTCCATTCTATGCATCCGAAGAAGTGGGCTGTAGCCCACGAAAGCTTATGCTCAAATAAATTTGTTAGTCTCTAAGGTGCCACAAGTACTCTTGTTCTTTATCCTTAAACAGCCAGCTAACTCATGACATATGGATTGAAAGTAGTTTTGTGCATGGTCTCCAGGCAAAGACACCTCTTCCCACCGCCCCCTCCTAAGAATACCAAGATAGCTATGGTAGGAGGGAAGGGCTCAGTATCTCAGGGGATAATTTTGCCAGTGGGGAGATGAGATGTTTAAAGAAAATCATTCCAAACTCCTTAAGGCAGAGCCAGGGCGGTCACTTAAGATATGTCTGCACTGTGAAAAAAGAAAGTGTGTTAGTGAGTCTCAGAGCCTGGATCAACTGATGTGGGTTCATGGAGCTCATGCTACAGGGCTAAAAATAACAGTGTAGATGTTCCCACTTGCGCTGGAGCGTGGGCTCTGAGACCTGGCAATGGGTTGGGTGTCAGAGCCCAGAGCATCTACACTCCTATTCTTAGCCCAATTGGTCGAGTTCTGAGACTCGCTGCTGTGTTGTTGTTTTTTTCCAGTGAAGACATACCCTTAGAGAGCTGGGAAGAGGGAAAGGAGAGAGTCAATATGATAGCCAAGAAATACTGTGGTCCAGTGAGCTGGAGAAAATCTCAAATTTGGTGCAAAGTAAGATCCAAATATAATGTGAAGCCCATAACAGAAAGATTACCATCCTCCCATGGGTGTAGTCTGAGGTGATAGGGGGATGTTGCCCCCCCCCCAAAAAAAACAACAACAAAAACTGTAAGCTTCGGGCTGGCACAGAATTTGCCCCCTCAGCTGTGGCCTTGTTGGGCCTGACTGGAGCTGCCCTCCAATATAGAAGTCAAACTATGCCTAAGCATCCTCCCCTCTTAGTCAACAGTCAGAACAGCCACTTGCCCTTCATTAGCCAGGGTTCTTTGAGATGGTGGTGGTGGTATGGATCTCCTGCAGGTATGCATGGACCACACGAATGCAAGATCAGAGTCTTTTGATTAGCAGAGTCCACTGTGACCCCACATGTGCCCTGTCTCTCCTCATTCTCCTTTGTTAAGGGCAGAGAGGCTGTGACTTTTCCTCAGTTCTTTCACAATCTGAAGCCTGTGTTAGCCAAGGACTTGGAAAGCAGGGATGTAAGGCACGTTGTGGGATCCCTCTGACTACACCATCTCCAAGAACCACAACTATTATAAGTATCAAAGGGGTAGCCATGTTAGTCTGGATCTCTAAAAGCAGCAAAGAGTACTGTGGCTAGACTAACAGATGTATTGGAGCATGAGCTTTTGTGGGCTGCATCCGAAGAAGTGGGTATTCACCCACGAAAGCTCATGCTCCAATACGTCTGTTAGTCTATAAGGTGCCACAGGACTCTTTGCAACTATTATAAGGTAAGTAACCATTCTTTCTTCTTTGAGTATGAGTCAGTAAGGACTGTAGGTGACTGGCAAGTAGTACCCCTTCAAGATGATGGGCAGGAGTATCAGCCAAAAGGAGATTAACACTGCTCTCACAAACTAGGTTTCTGATCCACACCCAAGTCCAGTGCATAGCATTTGATGAAGATCAGCAGGTTAACTCAATATCACTGCTTTGCAGACTTTGGTAACAGGCACACTTCTGAAGTAGGAGGAAGATGTCACTTGAGCTCTGGTGTAATGAGTCTTGATGTTCACAAGGAGAGGTACACCAGCCAACTGCTAACACGGAGTTATCCACTTAGATAGCCTTTGTGAGAAGATGGCCTGACCTTTTGAATAGTCACCTACAGCCAGAAATAAATAAGGAGACAGTCTGAATGGTTTACTTTGGTCAATGTAATAAAGCAAAGCTCTGGAAACAGATGATGTGTGCAACTTCTTGTTTCCTGGTGCAGAGTGGGACATTGAGAGGAAGACAGATAAATTAATTGATATTGGTGAAATTCTGGGACTACCTTGAGAATGAACTTGTGGTGAGGTTTCATCACCATTTTGTCCCTATGAAATATCATATAGGGAGGTTCAGCCATAAGCACATGAAGCTCACTAACTCTCCTGGCCAGGTGATGACCACTAGAAAGAGAATTTTCAGAGAGAAATGATGTAAGGATCATTCTGAAAGAGGTTCACAGGGAGGCTCCATGAGCCTCTGAAGAATGATATTGAGGTACCAGGCAGGAGTAGGTTCTGAGACTAGTGGGTAAGTACATAGTACTTACAAGGGGGAGGGATAGCTCAGTGGTTTGAGCATTGGCCTACTAAACCCAGGTTGTGAGTTCAATCCTTGAGGGGGCCACTTAGGGATCTGGGGCAAAATCAGTACTTGGTCCTGCTAGTGAAGGCAGGGGGCTGGACGCGATGACCTTTCAGGGTCCCTTCCAGTTCTAGGAGTTAGGATATTTACATTTATTTCATTTATAGTAGGCCTTCAAGTAGGGTGACCAGATCACCAAAGACAAATATCGGGACGCGGGGGAGGGTGATGGGGGGGGCGTGGCGGGGGGGGGGGGCAAAAAAAAAAAAAACCCTTCCTCCGCAAGCGCTGGAGGGAGGCCCGGGAGACTCAGGTGAAGCGCGGGGCCGGGGTGAGTAACTTTCCGGCCTGGTCCCTTGCAGGCAGGACTCAGTTGGGTGGTAGGGCGAGGAGGGGGGCGGCCCGCGGGGCCAGGCGGTGGCTGTTCTCACCCCCGGGCAGCGGGACTTGGGAGCAGCCGCTGCTGCAGCTCCCACTGCCGCGGGGGAGGAAGCGGCCATGGCGCTCCGCGGCTGCGGCTCTGGCGCCCCCGAACCCCCCGAGCCGGGGCCTGCTGCGGGGACCCAGAAGCGCGCACGCTGCGCCCAGCCCAGCCCCTGGCCAGGTGCGTCTGGGCTGCTGCCCAGCTGGTGCTATCCCGCGGCGGCCCCGGAGTGGGGGCAGCAGGCCCCAGCCCCCCCGTCCCGCAGGGGAACGAACGGGGCTGGGCTGCCGATGCCTCCGCCCCGGGGCCGCCGCGGGATAGCACCAGCTGGGCAGCAGCCCAGACGCGACTGGCCAGGGGCTGGGCCCAGCGTACGCGCTGCTGGGTCCCTGCAGCAGGCCCCAGCTCGGGGGGTTCGGAGGCGCCGCAGCCGCGGAGCGCCATGGCCGCTTCCTCCCCCGCGGCAGTGGGAGCTGCAGCAGTGGCTGCTCCCGAGTCCCGCTGCCCGGGGGTGAGAACAGCCGCCGCCTGGCACCGCGGGCCGCCCCCCTCCTCGCCCAACCACCCGACTGAGTCCTGCCTGCTCGGGGCCAGGCCGGACTCTTACTCACCCCGGCCCCGCGCTTCCCCTGAGTCTCCCAGGCCTCCCTCCAGCGCTTGGGGAGGGAGGAGGAAGGGTGAGCCTGGGGAAGAGGCGGGGATTCGGGGAGGGAGCCAATCGGGGGAGGAGGGGGCGGAGTCGGGGCGGGGGGGGGTGCGAGCACTTCCGGGCTCTAGGCTCAGGGGCATTTCCTTGTTTGTCCAGTGTCCCGACCGCATGTCGGTCGGGACGCGGGACAAACAAGGAAATGTCGGGACGGTCCCGATAAAATCGGGACGTCTGGTCACCCTACCTTCAAGACATATTACACTGTCAGGTATTCAACCAGCTGTCAGGTGCAGTGACTTTATGGCCAGATACTCCATCAGGTCTAGTGTCGAGAAATCAGATATGGGCAGTCTAGGAATCGAACAGGCAACTGAATGGACATCTATAGCAAACCAGTAAGCCAAAACTGCTATAGCCAATAAGGAGATACAAGATTGATTGTGGCTCTGTCTTGCTTGATTTTGGATATCACCCTGAGGATCAGAGGAATGTGAAGAATGGCAAATAGAAGGCCTGGATTCCACTCGAGAAGAAAGGTGTCCGATAACTATCCCATCTGGAACAAAAGTTCTGACACTTGGCACTGTTGGTGGCTGTGAACAGGACTCTCCCAATGATGGATTATTGGCTGTATAGTGGAACTCCACAGCGACCACTTGTGATTTGTAATGGATTGTCTGTTCAGGAAATCTGCCAGCTTCTTGCTAACTCCAGGGAGGTGAAGAGCCACTGGGATTATCTTGTGTTGGAGGCACCATGCCAAGAACTTGTCAACTTCCAGAAGAGGGGTGATGAGAAGGCACCTCCTTGCTTGTTTATGTAGTCCTTCGCGGGTAGGCTGTCTGTTTAGATCAGCATGGTGGAAATTCACAGAACAGGTACAAATGTCATACAAGCAAGTCTAATGGCTCTGAGTGGCTGAGTCAAACACATCCATAGCCACTTGTAATGCCATTTTCACAACCACCTGACCGTCTGTCATTATACTGTTCACTTCCTTGCTATTCTCCTGTGGAATCTTGACCAAGATTCTTTCCCAGCTGAGGTAGATATATTTTGTGAATGGGGCCTGCTAGTTTGCAACTTGGAGCTGCAGTGATGTGGAGGAGCATGCCTTGTGCCTCAAGAGGCCCAGTTTATGAGGGTCATTTTCCTTCAGCGTGCCCTTGGTAGGCATGGACATCTCTTGCACTACAGATACCATCAAAGACTCTTGATTTGGATGGGAAAATAAATTTTGAAAGCCCTTGGAGTGATCTGGTACATCTTTTCCACTTGTTTAGTTATGGATGGAAGAATGGATGGAACTTCAACTTTGCCAGCTCAAATATGCCCTCATTGATCAAAAGTGTGATCTTGGCCAAAGTCAATATATCACAGAGCTTGTGGGACTTTTCCTGGATCATCCTGATTTCAATGTCTGGGGTCTCTCCAATCCAGTACAGGATGCCCTAGAACACCTTGAAATCATCAATCACTGGTCTCAGCGTAGCTGGTGTCACTGCAATCTGTCATCTGGCAATAACTCTTTTGGAGGGTCAGTGGTTGCTGCTATCCCTCTATTGTTGCCTCAAGCTTCTTCTGGAAGCCAGTGTCCAGCTCCAGTATGGGAAGCCTCTTCCTTGATGTGTGGGAAGGGGATTTGCTCCAAGATAAGTGATGAATGTCCCCAATAAGGCCAATATGGCCAAGAACATGTAGTAAAGATACTGGACAGGTTGAGGATGGCTGTCCTAGTGCCTCTCATGTCTTGATGCCTCACTTCAGGTAGAGCCAATAAATGGAGGGCTTCTAGTAGTCTCCCTAGGTCAGTTTCCAAAGGTAGGGGAGAGGGATCTTTACTTGATGTCATCAAAATGCATAGGTCAGTGAGGGAAATGAAGAGTACACTTTCTCAAATGCTGTCACCTTAGAGTGTCATGGTCCCAGAGTCTGGAAACGGTCTCAATTAAAAGGTTTACTTGGGAGTGGACGTTAACTCCTCCTTTAGGATGTAGCTCAAGCCCTTGCTGGATTCAGCCATTGGTACCAATGTCAATGCCTGGGTCGGTATTGGGTCACTCCCTCCCTGTTTGGTGCCAATGATATGCTTTGTGTCTCCATTCTTAAAAGTGGTGGAGTACGTGGAGGCTCGATCTTTGGAGGAATAGTGTTTGCGGTCCCTATTATGGATGACTCCATATAGTGTTTGGAGCTATGTTTATGCTCCATCTGTCTCTGCTTCTAGGTATTGCTGTTTGGTTTTGGGGCACAGATGCCAGGTGTGTCATTACTGGGGCCAGAACTGAGGCGGTCCGTGCCAAAGCTGCTGTT
This sequence comes from Malaclemys terrapin pileata, assembly GCF_027887155.1. Classification (NCBI taxonomy): domain Eukaryota; kingdom Metazoa; phylum Chordata; order Testudines; family Emydidae; genus Malaclemys; species Malaclemys terrapin. Next base: position 97,182,477 of record NC_071510.1, on the reverse strand, counting down.
TGTCTGTGTGGTGGGGTAGCTTCCCTGCACAGGGAGAAGAAGGGGTTAAAAGCAGCACAAGGAAGGCCACGCAGAACCCACTAATTAGGAAAGGATTTATTCAGCCCACCAATAGAGGGAAAGCTTGCTGGAACAGCCAATCAGGGCCGGCGAGGGCATATATAAAGGGCTGCTCAGCAGAGCAGGAAGGAGTCTCTCCCTGGAAGGCAAAGGAAGAGGATTGGCTGCCGGAAGAAGTGCCATAGATAGAGCAGTGCTGGGCAGGGGCAGCAGAGTGTGGGGATGAGCTGCTGGCTGACCACTGCCAGGCTGGGGCCTTACTACAAGGGCTGAGAGGGTGCTAGGGCTATGAGGAAAGTAGCCCAGGGAAAACAGGCAACAGGTTGGAGGAGAGCAGTAGGTGACTGCCGGCTATAGGGTCCCGGGGAGGGGGGGGGACCCAGAGTAGCGGTGGGCCTGGGTCCCCCATCCTTGCACCCCATTTGCCAATGAGGAGAGTGGCCAGTATCCAGACTGAAGTTTGACCCTGAGGAGAGGGGCTGGACCTTGGACTCTAGTAGGCCACTGAGGCAAGTGGCAGGACTAAAGATGGCCGGTCCCCAGAAGAGGACGCCATGGTCTGGGGAGTGATGTGGGTCCTGGAGGTGGAGGCGAGAGTGAGATGGGTGAGACACCATTAGAAGTGGGCACTCCAGTGAAATGAGGGCTAATTCTCAGGATGGCCAGCAGGAGGGGCCACGGAGGTGAGTCCCACCCCATTACAGTCTGGTTGAAGGCATCAGTGTGGGCATTGCTGGTGTTCTTTTTGCCTTCTTCTTGCCAGATCCTGGAGTAGGGTGTTTGCTTGTAAGAGCACTGGCTGATGATGACTTCTTCAGTTCCAATCTGGTGGTTACTGCTTGGTCAGGGTAAGCAAGCACCCTGAGGCACATGACCTGCATATGTCGCTACAGTGAGATCCACACTGACATACTCAAAAACTCTTTTAAACCAATCTTTTGCCACCTCATAAAAGCAAACAGAATGTTGGAAATCATTAAGAAAGGGATGGATAATAAGACAGAAAATATCATATTGCCTCTAAATAAATCCATGGTACACCCACATCTTGAATACGGTATGCAGATGTGGTCACCCCATCTCAAAAAAATATATTGGAATTGGAAAAGGTTCAGAAAAGGGCAACAAAAATTATTAGGGGTATGGAAACGCTGCCGTATGAGGAGAGATTAATAAGACTGGGACTTTTCAGTTTGGAAAAGAGACAACTCAGGAGGGATATGATAGAGGTCTATAAAATCATGACTGGTGTGGAGAAAGTAAATAAGGAAGTGTTATTTACTCCTTCTCAGAACACAAATTTAGGGGGTCACCAAATGAAATTAATAGGCAGCAAGTTTAAAACAAACAAAAGGATGTATTTTTTCACACAACGCACAGTCAGTCTGTGGAACTCTTTGCCAGAGGATGTTGTGGCCAAAACTATAACAGGATTCAAAAAAGAACTGGCTAAGTTCATGGAGGATAGGTCCATCAATGGCTATTAGCCAGGATGGACAGGAATGGTGTCCCTAGCCTCAGTTTGCCAGAAGCTGGGAATGGGTGACAAGGGATGGATCACTTGATCATTACCTGTTCTGTTCATTCCCTTTGAGGCACCTGGCATTGGCCACTGTCAGAAGACAGTATACTGGGCTAGATGGATCTTTGGTCTGACCCAGGATGGCCATTCTTATCTTCTCATTGTTCACTTCTCTAAATCATTAATACATTGATCAATAAGAGTTTTAGTACAGAGCCTTAGAACGACCCCTTTGTTAACATTTTGCCATGGTGAAAGTTGAATGTTTACTCCTATTCTTTGTGTTCTACATCTTTGCAAGTTTCTAATCCATGACAAGACTTTCTCTATAACTTACAGATCTTGTAAGTGACTTTGTCAAAGGTCTTTTGAAAGTCCAAATAATTTATTATTATTTAACTAATCCAGTTCACCTTTAGTCACTTTCTTTTTTTATATGCCCAAAGAATTCTAGAAGATCAGAAGCAGCGTGATTTTTCTTTGCAGAAGTTGTGCTGGTTTGATAGGGCACTAGTTTGGGTGTCAGGCGAAATGTATTTATTCTTGAATCTACCTTTAACTTGCTTTGTGACCTTGGTTAAGCTGCTTCACATTTCTCTTCCTGAGTTCACCCATCTGTAAAAATGGGGATTATCATTCTCTCCTGTAGAAAAAAACTTGCAGATCAAAGTATAACAATACTATATAAGAGCTATGTATTTCTATTATTATACCACATTCATCTAGGTGTTTCACAATTCCCTAATTATTGTTTCAACCAGTTTTCCTGGTCTGCAATTCCCAGTAGAACATTTTTTTTTTTAATGCACTCTGGTATACTACCTAGCTGATAAGCTGATATTAATTAGATTGCTGTTGTTAGAAGCTTGGCCTCTTCATTCTTAAATGCTTTCAGAACATCCAAATCTTGACAAGTAGTTACTTTGCCCAGCAACTTCTCTTTTGACACTTCATTCTCTCACATAACCTTCCCTTTATTCCTTGAAAAAGGTAGAGCTTGGATAAGGGTCTTCTGTGAGAAATCTGATGCAGAGAACTCATATAGGGCAGGAGGCTACAAGGTACTGAGCACTCTAGGCTTGATCCCACAAAATAATTAGAAATATGTTTAACTTTAAGCTCCCATTAATAGGACTTCTCACTTACTTATTATTAAGCATCAGGTTAAGAGTTTAACCAGAGCAAGTAAAAGTGCCCAGCACCTTGCATGAGCTTAATGTACTTATTCTTTTTAATCTCCCAATCCAGTGTCCATTAGTGTCATTGGACAGCCTCCCATTGTCTTCAGGTCCTAATTGATTCCTTAATTGCCCAGTAATCCAGCAGGTCCATAGATCCTTTTACAGGTTTCCTCATTCTAATATATTTAAAGAATTTCTTATTATTTGTTTTCATGTCCTTGGCTATTTGCTCTTCAAATTGCCTTTTAGACTACCAAAGTTTGTATGCCTTTCTGTTGGTCTCTCTAGAGCCAATAAATTACATATGGATTCACAATTCAATGCCACTGCAAGCAAGGTAAATATGGAACCTGGGATATTCTATATACTAAGTATGCAGAGGTTGCTTGTAAAAACTGGAGGTAATTCTGATGTTTAATAAGCCCATGCAAGAGTGCACTTTCATGCAATTTTGAGCTCTTCAATTATAAAAAGCAATCTGGAGAAAATATAAAAGACAACTATAATTTTAAAGGAACATAGACAAGTTCAAAAAGGAGGGTTTTTTCATGCACTTTTTTTTTTTCATTATCAAGTACTTTCTGGTTCTGTAAAAGAGTGGGAACTTAATATAAAAAAGGCTGGTCTCATAATTTTTTTCTGGTCCTACCAGAAAGTGGAAGAACTAGAAGTCTCAAGAGAAATCATAAATTATAACATTTTTCACTTTTATAAACTTAATAAAACAACTTCTAAGCACTTTACAAATATTAATCCTAAGAACTAAGGCTCACAGAACCCTCTTAACGTAGATATCCATTGCAGTAACCAGCAGCCATAGTCATGCATTGCAGGACTGTGCAGAGGGTAACTATAGCTATGATTATGACTTTGGTGGTCTTATGGTTTGAGGAAAGAGCAGCTCCTGTACTCCCTGACCCATCTGGTAGAAATTATTTAGCTGTATTTAGAAAAGGATTACTCCTTTCACATTAGTTTCAGAATTTTAACAAGTGGCGGTTTCCAAAATTCCCCTCCAGCGCATTGGTGTTTCCTGTCTGCAAGAGAACCAAGCTCAAGTTATCCCTCTAAACTGGCCCTCTCCATAGAGTGTTGCTTATTGCAGGGGGACTTTCTGAATAAACTGAATGGTATTAAGGTATGGTACAGATATTAAATATACAGTACAGGACCACAACTTTTGCTAATCAGGTGAGCTAACATAAACATGTGATGATATCTACTTATGTATTTGAGATTTGAATTGGGGCTTTAAAATCTATCTCAGCTACAGTGTAAAAACACAGGTATGTTTCCTTTCCTGCTGCCATCTGCTGTTATCACACACTGTATAACAATACCAGAACTTATGCCAGTTCCATCTCCCACAGATATAGAAATTTAACTCTTATGACAGCTTTTTAGGAGACCTATTCTTCCTTTCATCTGGTGAATAATCTCTTTCAGTGTTTGGTTTCCAGCTCTGCACAGCAGTGAAACACCTATTCCAAAATACAGACATGCAGAACAACTTGCCTCCACATTCCAATAAAAACTTGTTGGGTGCCTAGACAACAAAAGTTATATTTTGTTTTAAATAAAATATACAAGTTTTTAGGTCAATAAGATCCTGCTGCTAAATACATGATTTGCCTTTATTCTTCCTTTTTACAGAAAGAACAAGAGTTGTATACATTAAATTAGCTTTGCAAGGTACAGTTTAGAAAAACAGCAGTAGAACAAACAAATCAATGCTATTAAAAGAATGGAACTTAAAAGCTAGCTAGTCATTTCAGGTAAAACGTCAATATTAAAAGAAAGACTGTTAAAAAAAAAAAAAAAAAAAACCCTCTCCAAAACAGGGATGCATTTCCAAAGGGATCTCAATTGTGTCTACACTTGTAAACAGTTTATTCTGGGCCATTTTTCAGCTTTGTCACTTATATGTGCAAATGATGATTCTACCCATGTAAATACTAACATTTGCACACAAATAATTCTCAAAACTGAGAGTGTGAGTGATTTCTGCATGTGCAAACTGGGGGCCATATTTATAAATTTGGCCTTTTCCTCATTTATCCCTCTTGGTGACATGAGAAAGTCATCCCCATGCCACAAAATTCAATCCCTTGCCTCATAATACTTAATAATAATACACCTCTACCCTGATATAACGCGACCAGATATAACACGAAATCAGATATAACGCAGTAAAACAGTGTTCCGGGGGGCGGGGCTGCGCACTCCGGTGGATCAAAGCAAGTTCGATATAACGCGGTTTCACCTATAACGTGGTAAGATTTTTTGGCTCCTGAGGACAGCGTTATATCAGGGCAGAAGTGTAATATGGACATGTTTAGCTTTGATAAAAAAAGACTGAGTGACAATAAACAGATAACAGTTTTTAAGTATATTGGGGCTATTATGAAGAGGACAGTGACCAATGCTTTTCCATATCCACTGAAGGTAGGACAAGTCTAAAGTCTAATTAATCTGAAGCAAAGGAGATTTAGGTTAGATAACAGGAAAACCTTTCTAGCTATAAAGGCAATTAAGCTCTGGAATAGACTTACAAGGAAAGTTGTGGAATCCCATCACTGGAGGTTTTTAAGAAGAGATTGGACAAGCACTTGTCAGGGATGGTCTGGGTTTACTTATTCCTGCCTCAGCACAGAGGGCTGGATTTGATGACCTCCCAAGGTTCCTTTCAACCCTAGATTTCTATGAAATACCTAGCTCTTATATAGAGCTTTTTATCAGTAGCTCTCAAAGTGCTTTACAAAGGAGGTCACTATCATTATGTCCAAAGGGGATTCAGCAATCGTCTTTCCAAGAAGCAACAATGGGAAATTGCTTTCCATTCTGAAGATTGTCCACAAGTGATCACAAAGATCCCTTCTAATCTCACATAGATCCTACTGATTAGGAGGCTTCGTAAGGCTCAGATCAGGTATTACTAGCAGTCAGGCAGCATTCCGTATAAAAGGATCAGTATGAACAATGCAAATGATAGGCCTATCTCTCACACCTAACTTCTGCCATATATTACACCCTAAAAGAAAAATAAATGGAGGGTGGTAAGGGAAGATGGGGGGAAGAAGAAATAAAGCAGCAGAACCTTTCACCACAACAAACTGAAGAAAAGTAAGGAACCACTTCCCTCCCTTCAAGGATACATATGAAATGCAGTTTATTTTTTTCAGTTTACAGGAAGAAAAAGATACAGTCATCTCATTTCCCTTTATTGTATCAACATAATTATAAAATGATGCTGCTTATTGCAGTATTTGCCATTCTGCAATTAGAGAGAGAGCTTTTAAATTAGTGAGCCAGCCAGTTACTTGGCTACGTCACCTGTACATGTTTCATTATACAAAGAGTAGATTATAGCAATAGGAATTACTTTGGATAAACTATGTAACAATTTACAATGACATTTTTTATGAGCTCTCTTTCTCATCACTGGATTAGCTGCAGAAACATCGCTGGAAGACTGATTAACACTGCACTGCCCTCTGTGGATTATATAGTACAATACACCACAGAACAAATCTTTTCTCCTTACTTACTCTGATTTGCACTGTTGATATTGACAACTCTTATGTTCTGAAACCATGGTCTTCATTTACCAAATGTAAATGTTCAGAATTTGACATTTTCATCCTATATTATTTTCAGCCAATATTATATTTCTTTCATGCACCTGGAGTTTTATTAATTGGCAGAAAAACTCTTTTGATGCATGGCTCAATTAATCTTACCTATATTATAGACAGAAAGAGTAGTGGAAGTTTAGTTAAGGTTTAAAAAAGCTTCTATCATAACTTCCTGTTTTCACTGGTTCTTAACATCTTAAGAAATTCCTCCTTTTGGCCTGAAATTTTTGTTTGTTTGTTTTTTAAAATGACGAAACAGTTTATTAAAATGAAAAATATATATACTTTTCCACATTACTATGAAAATGTCCCCTTGTTCTTCTGTTATTAGAGAGGGAGAACTGAAGTTCCTATGTCCCTCCTTTACACCTCCATTTTATGTACTTTTATCATGCCTCCTATTATTCATCTCCTTTCCAAGGTAAACAATCACAATCTTTTTAATCTCTCTTCATATGAAAGTTTTTCCATGCCGTTAATCATTTTCATTGCCTTTCTCTGAATTCTCTCTCGTTCAGCATTACTGCCACCCACTTCTACTTCCCCTACCAATTCTTCCCTGTTCAACATCTTTATTAATGATCTGGATGATGGGATGGATTGCACCCTTAGCAAGTTCGCAGATGACACTAAGCTGGGGGGAGAGGTAGATATGCTGGAGGGTAGGGATAGGGTCCAGAGTGACCTAGACAAATTGGAGGATTGGGCCAAAAGAAATCTGATGAGGTTCAACAAGGACAAGTGCAGAGTCCTGCACTTAGGAAGGAAGAATCCCATACACCACTACAGGCTGGGGACCGACTGGCTGAGCGGCAGTTCTGCAGAAAAGGACCTGGGGATTACAGTGGATGAGAAGCTGGATATGAGTCAGCAGTGTGCCTTTGTTGCCAAGATGGCTAACAGCATATTGGGCTGCATTAGTAGGAGCATTGCCAATAGATAGAGGGATGTGATTATTCCCCCTCTATTTGGCACTAGTGAGGCCACATCTGAAGTATTGCATCCAGTTTTGGGCCCCCCACTTCAGAAAGGATGTGGACAAATTGGAGAGACAAATTGGCAACAAAAGTGATCAGAGGGCTGGGGCACATGACTTACGAGGAGAGGCTGAGGGAACTGGGCTTGTTTAGTCTGCAGAAGAGAAGAGTGAGGGGGGATTTGATAGCAGCCTTCAACTACCTGAAATGGGGGTTCCAAAAAGGATGGAGCTCGGCTGTTCAGTGGTGGCAGATGACAGAACAAGGAGCAATGGTCTCAAGTTTCAGTGGGGGAGGTCTAGGTTGGATATTAGGAGGGTAGTGAAGCACTGGAATGTGTTACCTAGAGAGGTGGTGGAATCTCCATCCTTAGAGGTTTTTAAGACCCGGCTTGACAAAGCCCTGTCTGGGATGATTTAGTTGGTGTTGGTCCTGCTTTGAGCAGGGGGTTGGACTAGATGACCTCCTGAGGTCACTTCCAACTCTAATCTTCTATGATTCTATGATGATACTATGTTGAGCAAAACTGGCCCAAGGACCAACCCCTGGGGCACTCCACTTGATACCAACTGCCAACTAGCCATCGAACCATTGATTGCTATCTGCTGAGCCCGACGATCTAGCCAGCTTTCTAGCCACCTTATAGTCCATTCATCCAATCCATACTTCCTTAACTTGCTGGCAAGAATACTGTGGGAGACTGTATCAAAAGCTTTTCTAAAGTTAAGGTATCCCTCTACTCCTCTATGTGCTGGCCACCCTGGCTGGACTAAACCTCCTATGGCGTACCATAATCTCCATTCTTGCTGAGCATTATGGGAATCCCTAGGTGTGGCATATCATGGTAGTTGTAGTCAGGGTGGGGAACTTGGCTTATAGAGGACGGGGGCACAAGGTAACGAAACTACAATTCCCATGAGGCACCATGGCTCCATTTCTGAAACAAAATTTTCAGCAAAAAGCATGCTTTCGGGGGGGGGGGGGAGGAAGGGGGATGAATAGCTTAGTCCAAATCTAATTTTTCATTGAAAAATGTTTTGCCAGAAGATTTCAACCAGCCAAAGTATCATTATCTTTTTCTTTTAGATAAAGAAACTGAGGCACAAAGAGGTGAAATGACTTTCTCTGGGTGAAAGAGCCAGAAATAGATTCTAGGTTTTCTGAGTCCTCCCAATTCAGTGCCCTATTCCCTCAATCACACAGTCTCCTGTGTATCAATTCTATTCCAAACTTTCAGAGTGAAAAACAAAGCTTCCTTTCCGTGATTAATTGTGATGCTAGTACAATGGAGAGAACTCAGTGACATCTGCTGTTCATCTGGGTAGCCAGCAGGTGCAAATGAATATTTCATGAACACTAGCTGTAATCTTCTATCTCCTTTCACAAATACCAGACAAATAAAACAATCTCCCTGTAACAGCAGAACTCTTCAGAAATACACTATAGGGGTACTTTAAAACTATTTGCAATCCTTACCCAATCAGGTAATAGCATTATTCATTTTCATTACCTTGTTTTTACCCGATTTGTTACACTTCAGGCAGGTACATAGGCATGGTACATTTTCTTTCAGCTTAATGAAGAATACAGAAAGTACTTACCTAGAAAGAAAAATAGTAAAAAAAAAAGATTATTAAAATATGAAAAACGTATTTCTGTTTTATACAGTATTGGAAACACACACGACTCTTTTCGGAAGATATAAGGTGATAACAGGGCAGATTTTTTTTATCAAGTTATGAGACCTGCTTTTTTTATATCATTGTGGTAATTGATAAGTGAATTCAGCACTTGTATCACCTTTTTTATTATTAAAATTATATACAAATTTCATCAAGATTCTTCTTCCTTATATAAATACTTCATTAACAGGTCATCATAAATACCAGATATTAAACATTTCAACTAAATTTGTTAGTTTCATATGTCATATGATACTGTTTCTTTTTCCTGATTGGATGATTAGTGTTACTAACCAATACATTTAGGATATTAACTATTGCACTGAAGTATACTATTTGAAATAAACTATTGGCAAATATTCAAACGGTTGATCTGAAAGTTAGATTTTTCTGAGTATTTATGCAAGTAAAGCTTGAGTGTACCAATCTTCACAGAAAGCAAAAAAAGAATTGCAGAGGTAGTTATATCTCTATTAGTTTAAACTTGTGTGTGTGTGTGTGTGAGTGAGAGAGAGTGTGTGTGTGTGTGTAAAATTCTGTCTACTACTTGCTCAGCAGTAATAAACATACATAGACCATATTTAACACAGGTACTATAAACATTATACCTCCTCTAAAACGCATCCACTATTTAACAGCACACACCACCATTGTAGAGTAAAAACCTCTCTAGCAGTGCCTCTGAGTTTCAAATATAGGCATGGCATTTCCAACAACATCGACTTGAAAATGCCATTTGTGGATAGGTTGAATTCTCAGTTCAGAAATGAGTCTGAAGAATCCCATCAGAATTACAAGGCAGAATAAAAGGATATATTAAATGGCTGCTGGCCCACAGTAGCAGCCATTGTAACAAGAACCAATTCTCTCCCCTCCATCTAGCTGGCCTATCTTTAAGCAGCTCTCCCACATCACAAAGATTGTCATTCTTTATTTTCTTCCTAGCCAATGTTCTCCACCTGTTTTCTACTAGTATCTGGATTCATACTCTATCTGTTGATACCACAGCCAGACACCTGCTCATGGGATTCATAACACCAGTAATCCAATTGCTACCAAAATTTTAGTGGAAAATGTTAATAAATTCTACCACACACTGTAAATTGAACCGGACAGCAAAAACAAATAAACAAACAAAAACCCATACCAAAAAGCAACCCACCCCACCCCCATGGCCCTGACGAACTTTAAAAGGTGAGGAGCAGAAGATTCAGTCCTCCAGCCACACCTGTTTCTACAATTGTTTCATTCCGGGTGAACGTGTATTCTGTATTACTGTGAAATCCCCATACTTGTCCCTTCAAGGAGCAATAAAGACTTGTATGTTTTGCAACCATGCATGTAACAATATTTTTACAAATACTACATAATGCTCTTCAATGCTCACTTTTTAATAAAGTATTATACTTCACTTTCTTTGTATGAGAGCTTCTTAATCATTTTATGTTAATGATTTCAAAATGGAAAGTTCATTAAATATAACACAAATTTTGATAGAGAGCTTTTTACTAGATATAATTCAGACACTACAATTCTTAATTTAGTCCCCTGTATTAGCAGCACTTTTAGAAAAAATGGGGAATGTATTAGTCACAGTTTTCTGCACATCTAGACACAGACTAAAGAGGTACTTAATGGTGGCTGAAGACTCAAATATTAAAGATTTCAGCAAACGAAGGATATTTATAATTGGGAAAAGCTGATTACCCAACACTTTCACACTTTAAATTTGTAGATTGAATTATATTTCCACTCTTTTTCAAAAGAGATTTTTAAGACACCTTTTTCACTTTCAGGGATGTTATTCTGTAGTCCTTACAGATGACAGGAATAAGGAGATTAAAGGAAAATATCTATGATGAAGGTACAGAATGAAATATTCAGGAATAAGACTAGCAGTTAGCAACAAGGCTAACCAATGTTTTGAAGTCTTATTTTTCAAGCTTTCCCTTTGTTTTAAGGCATTATACCTACAGTACAAATACAGCTTTAATTGGTGCAGAGTGCAGCCAGCTCTGCAAAGCAGTGTAAAAAGCTTTAAAACCTTCCCCAAAGCCCAAGGATCATAATGAGACACACATCCCTGTACACTATCCCAAAATAGCATTATGTGCCTCCTCTTCCCCTCAGCTACTCCAGCAATAAAGAAGCTGCAAAAGCAGCTTTTAGAAAAGGGATCCTCCCAGGGCATAAAAGCCAGAGGATTTTATACTGACAACTACCTCTACGCAAAATAATCCCCAATTATCTCTCTGTCCTAAGAAACCATTGCCTGTTTGATATGAAACATTGCTAGCACATGCTTGTCTTTTAACCAGCCAAGTCTTCAAAGAATATCAACGTCTGATAAATACTGTATATAGTACAGCCCCACTTGTAAGACCTTTGGGATCTGGACTGTTTGTACAGTTTCCAGTACTAGGGTTTTCAACCCTAGGAGGATCACAAACAGGTGTCAGGAGTCACAATCACCCTATGCTTCCCATATTGCTAAACAGGAGTGCTGGTCTTGCAAGATGGGCATCCTAGCATCCAAAAGTTTGAGAGCCCTTCTCCTAGCACAATGGGGCCTCAACCTCTAAATTTTACTGCAATATATATGTTAGTAATATTTATACAATTTAACAGCAAGAAAAAAATGGTTAGAAAAGCATAGTAAATGCATTATTTCTTTCTTCTCCTTTCCTTGATTTGCCCCCATCCTATCATTCCAGTTCTAGGATTACCACATCATCATCTCACCTCCACAGCAGGCCTCAATGTTGCCTTCTACACGCAACTCTAATGGCTCCCCAACTACATCTTCTTGATATTCATGTGCTTGAGGGAAGAGGGACAGCTGCATAAAGTATGCAAATGTAGTCCACACACCTCCTGGGTGTGCTGTTCTGTCCCATCTAGTGGCACCAAGACCACTTAGAGAGAGAGATAAAATGAGTCTCCTCCACAGCTTTAGCTAATAGCCAGCTGGCTTTTAGCTCATGTGGTAGAAGCTTATGCACTAAGCACCAGAGGTCCCAGGTTTGATCCCACCTACTGACAACTAGGGTCTGTTGGCATTACAAGTGGGGGCTCAACCGGGATTTCAACTGGAAAGTCTTGGAAGCTCAGGACATACTTCCTCTGATATTTTAAGTATGTAACCCACATACCTCCTGGGTGTGGTGTTCTGTCCTATCTAGTGACACCGAGACCACTTAGAGAGAGAGATAAAATGAGTCTCGCTAACAGCCAGTTGGCTTTTAGCTCATGTGGTAGAGGCTCATGCACTAAGCGCCAGAGATCCCAGATTTGATCCCACCCGCCAATGACTGGGGTCTGTAAGCGTTACACAAATATCAGTATCCCCAAACCAAGAACTGTATCTGCACACACTACAGACTAGACATGTTTCTAGTTAGAATTATTTTCTGTGTTGAAACAAACTCCCATTTCATGTTGTAAAACAGTTTTACAACTCTGGAAATGAAGGAAGCATTCTAATTAGCTGTCATAGCTGCCAAAGTGTCAGTCATAACCATTAAACATGCATGGATCCTCTTTTGCCTTATTTTACAACCTCCATTTAAAAATAGCAAGTTTGGAAATAATTGTGACAGTTTTAAAAACCACTACATGCACTTCAGATCGCTGCTTGGTCTATGCACCCTGGGGTCTGGATTACGTGATTTACATACAGGCCCACGCTGGGGATGGTACAGAGCCTAGCGCAGCCTTCTCTAGATGCAGAAAACAGTCCCAGTAGCCAACCTCCCACACCATCAAAAAACAGCCATTGGCCACAACCACCACCATCAAAAAGGGTCCTAGTGCCAACTATAGCTAGTTATTTTATCATTTTTCTTATCTTACCCTAACATAGTGCGACAGTCTGGAATATGGGGGTGTGAATTACGCAATGCTCTAAGGTGTCCCAAGTGGCAATCCCCACCCCTCCAGCACATTAATCGGCAAGACATTTAAAAAAAAAATGGCAACCCTAGCAAAGCCACACCATCCTATGGAAGGGACTGTGTTTTAGGAGGCATTCTCTTTCCTAGACAGGTAGCAAGAGTGCATATGATCCCAAGCTTTTATGATAGTGCAGTGTGCATCTATCTATTCTATCAGCTCTGCGGGCTGTTTGGAGGGCAAATAGAGCCCCATCCTCTTAAAGGAGGGTTTACTATCTCAGGAGTGCTAGGCAGGATTAGGAATTGTGGTTGTCTCTAGTCCTTATAGGGAGGATGTAAAGAAGAAGTAAAGAACCCTGTGCTCTCCTATGCATCTACATAAAGCATACTAAATTTTACATACAAATGTCTTAATTGATATCTAAAATAATTTTAAGAAAAAGTTATTGATTCTGGTAATATTGCATCCCTTAGGTTTAGGACCCCTACACATTTATAATGTGAGAACCCCATCACTATTGGTAGAATCAGTCAATAATGTATACATGCTGTTGCAGAACACCCAGCTTTCCGCCAGGGGCTGGAGGGAAATCTGTAGAATGCTGGGGGTGGAAGCTGCCTTTTCTTAGTGATTATCAAACTTTTCATGGTGTGGGACAGACCCAAGAAAGGTGGTGTTTTGGACACCTCCCATGCCTATTTGGAATGGCATTACACCCTCCTGGAAGATATTGAAATGTGTTAAATGGAAAAATAATATTAGGAACATGTTTAGTTTATCTTTTGTCTTTCATGCCATAACTGTTTTTTCCATGTTGAAAAAAAAGTTAATCACTGCCTACTTTAGCTTTTCATTTCATAACCACCTCCCACCTGTTATGTTCCTTTCCCTTCCTCTTGCACATGCTTTCTACCTACTTTCCTTTTCCTATTTCCTCCTCCATATAATTAATTGCCACTTGGTTCCCATCTCATTTGATCATTGGGCACACTGTTCAGCAACTCATTCCTCTTCTCCCACTGTTCCTAGCTAGACAGTTCCCCTGCCTCATTCCCTTCTGCCTTGGACAATTCTCTTCTACTGCTGACTCCACAGTCCTATTGAAGCAAAGTTCCTCTTTCCTTTCCTCTTGTTGTGTAGTAGAGACTTCTAATAGATGTAGCTGGTCTGTCCTTTCCTTATTTTCAGATGCTTTTTAGCCCTCCCAGTCCATTTTGCAATGAAGAGTCAGAACACTGGAAATAAGGAGCACTATTAGCATCAGATCAGTAGGGTCATACTATTTGTAGGGTAATTATAGTGCCCTGTCAAGCTGTGGGAGAAGTTTGAAGTGGCTTAAAAGAGAAACTCTGAAAAGAATGGGAAAGCCAGGAGGAAAACATATATGTGCTTTTGGAAGGTTTTGGCTGGAAAATACTTAGCTGTGGTATGGGAAGAAGCTACAACCTATAATGAATTGCTTGCTGGCATCCAAAATGGCCATCTTTGGTCTCTAGCGGGTGGTTTCTCGTGGATTTAACATAAAGTGTGTATGTGTGTGTGTGTGTGTGTGTGTGTGTGTGTGTGTTGGGTGAGGGTGAGTGGCTGCCAAAGGACAGTATGAAAGGACCCTATAGAGAAAAATTTAGTGTCACACACAAAAAAACCCAAATCAGCTCCGGCCAATACCGATTAAAATAATTAAATTACCAATCCCTGCACTGGCAACAAGGATTATCAACAGCAAAAATATGATATTTGTGCTTATGGGAGCTAACTATAGCCTCATTTTCTTTTGCTTGTTATTTACTGTTTATCAAATGATTAAAAAAGTTAATCATCCATCCTCTGCATTTTAAATTCCCCCCCCCACACTCACACATCTTGCTCACAGCGTAGCACCACTCACATCCATCACACAGTGCTCTGATGAGGAAAGAAAGAAACATAACCTCCACCCCGACCAACAACTCAGTACTATGAAGCCCTCCATGCTATACTTTCTAATCCCAGCAAAAAGGAAGGCTTGGGGGAAATGTTTACCAAAAGAAGAGAACATAGCAAAACTGGGAGCTGTCCTCACCTGCTGGGAAACAAACAGCTAGACTGGGTAAACATGACACATTTCATTCTATGGGGAAAGTGACTCAGAAGGGCTTTGTATTTTTCCTACCTACACTGGTTGGGAGAGAAGTTTATATCTTCTGTCTGTGATAGCACAGAGAAAGAAACGGAATTTGGCACAGACAAAAAATGATTAAGGAGCTAGCCTTACAAGGAAAGATTTAAAGAAATAAATACATATTAGCTTGTCTAAATAATAAAGGAGCATGGTATTTGGAGAGTGTAAACACCAAGGATAGAAAAAAATTGTTGCTGGTCGTCCAAGGGATACAACTAGGAGTCACAGGCTAAAGATGAAGAAAAATTATTTATGATGGTGAAGTCCCAGAGACAAGTAATGAAAGCCTGCTTAGATATTTAAAAAGAACACAGCCCTAAAATGTACAATGCTTGAACTCATTCCCAGGGTAAGAACTAATGGGTCTAACAGGCTTTTTCTCTCTCCAGTTTCTATTATTCAAAAGGAAGAGGCACAGGGAAAAGGTGATTCATCCTCACTTTTTGCAAACAAATCAATTGGATGTCTGTGGCACTCACAACTGACTATGAACATAATTTCAAATGATCCAGGCTGGGTAAGTGTATCAATTAAAATTAAGTATCCATTGTCTGGGATCAAGATGACTAGAGTTCAAAATATGGATTTTTCACCCTAAAGACATTTTTAAAACCTCAGAGCAGCCATTATATATATATTTTTAAATCTACTGTTTTCCACAAAGATTTTGGCTGTTGGAGTTAGAATAATAGAAATGTAGGGCTGGAAGGGACTTCAAGAAGTCATCAAGTCCAGCCCCCTGCACTGTAGTAGGACCAAGTAAACCGCAATCATCCCTGACAATTGTTTGTTCAACCTGTTTTTTAAAACCTCCAGTGATGGGGATTCCACATCCTCTTTTGGAAGCCTGTTCCAGAGCTTAATTGCCCTTACAGTGAGAAAGGTTTTCCTAATATCTAACCTAAAGCTCCCTTGCTGCAGATTAAGCTCATTACTTCTTGTCCTATCTTCAGTGGACATGGAGAACAATTGATTATTGTCCTTTTATAGCAGCCCTTAATATATCTGAAGACTGTTATCAGGTCACCCTTCAGTCATCTTTTCTCAATACTAAATTTGCCCAGTTATTTTAAAATTTCTCCTCATAGATCAGGTTTTTGTTGCTCTCCTCTGGCCTCTCTCCAATTTGTCCACGCTTCTGATAAAGTGTAGCACCCAGATTGGACACAGTACTCCAGCTGAGGCATCAGCACTGCCAAGCAGAGCAAGACAGTTACCTCTCATGTCTTACATATGACAGTCCTATCAATACACCCCAGAATGATATAACTCCTTTTCACAGCTGTAACATATTGTTAATTCATATTGAGTTTGTTATCCACTATAACCCCCAGATCCTTTTCAGCAGTTCTACCACCTAGCCAGTTATTTCCTATTTTGTAGTTGTGCAGTTGACTTTTCCTTCCTAAGTGTAGTATTTTGCGCTTGTCTTTACTGAATTTCATCTTGTTGATTTCAGACCATTTTCTGTTTTATCAAGGTCATTTTGAATTCTAATGCTGTCCTCCAAAGTGCTTGTAACGCCTTCCAGCTTGCTGTCGCTACGAACTTTATAAGTATACTCTCCACTCCATTATCTAAGTCACTAATGAAAATATTGAAGTGTCAGACTCAGGACTGACCCTTGTGGAACCACACTAGATTCCTCCTCACAGTTTGACAGCAAACCATTCCTTTTTTCAACCAGTTGTGCCATATAGTAATTTCATCTAGACCACATTTCCCTAGTTTGCTTATGAGAACGTCCTTACTAAAATCAAGATGTATCATGTCTTTTGCTTCCCCCACATCCACTAGGCCACTTCAAAGAAGGATATTAGATAGATTTGTAATGATTTGTTCTTGACAAATGCATCCTGGCTATTCCTTATAACCCTATTATTCTTCACGTGTTTACAAATTAATTTACTACATTGTTGCTGTATATTTCCAGGTACTGAAGTTAGGAAATTATAGACCAGTCAGCTTGAGTGCTCTTTGTTCCTCTTTTTAAAGATAGATACAACATTTGCCCTTCTCCAGTCTTCTGGGCCTCTTCTGTTCTTGAAGATAATTGCTAACAGTTCCAAGGTAACTTCAGCTTGTTCTTTAAGTACCCTAGAATGAATGTCATCCGGGCATCCCAACTTGAATATATTTAACTTATATAAATATTATTTTACCCGTTCTTTCCCTATTTTGGCTGCATTCCTTCCCTCTTGTTGTTATTGTGTTGAGTATCTGTTCACAATTGAGCTTTTTAGTGAAAACTGAAGCAAAATAGGCATACATAAGGCTAAAATTTAGTCGCAGGTATTTTTAGTAAAAGTAATGGACAGGTCAGGGGCAATAAACAAAAATTCTTGGCCTGTGATCTGTCCATGACTTATATTAAAAACACCTGTGATTAAATCTGGGGGGGTGGCATTGGGGCCACTGCTGGGGGGGCATCTGAGGGGGGGCTGCTGGGAAAGGGCGCCCAGGGCCAGTGGCACCAGCTACCCAGGCCAGTAGACTGCAGCTGCTCTGGCTGGCCAGGATCTGTTGCCCAGCGCCGCCAGAGCAGTGGCCGCAGCTGCCGGAGCAGGGGCTGCTCTAGCCAGCCAAGGACCACTACCGGGGCTGCTGGAGCAGCAGCTGGTGTGGCTGTCCCCCATGCCACTCCAGCAGTGGCTCGTGTGGCTGTCCCAGGGGCCACCTGACCAGCTGTCCCTGGAGCCAGTTGCTTGGGCAGCCCTGGGATCAGCCACACAGGCCCCTACAGAAGTCACGGAGGTTGCGGAAAATCACAGAATCCGTGACTTCCATGACCTCCGTGACAGGCACAGAGCCCTAGACATAAAACATCTCAGTTTTCTTGACATCATCCATTATTAGCTCTCCTTCTCCACTAAGTAGAGGAGCTTCATCTTTCTCTTGCTCCTAATATATTTAAAGAAGCTCTTCAGATTGCCTTTTATATCCTTACTAGGTGTAACTCATTTTGTGCCTTAGCCATTCTGATTTTGTTCCTACATGCTTGTGCTATCCTTCTGTACTCCTCCTTAGCAATCTGTCCATGTTTTTACTTTTTGTAGGATTCCTTTATGATTTTCAGGTTATTAAAGAGCTCCTAATGGAGCCATATTGACCTCTTGCTATTTTTTTTTTATCTTTCCTTCACATCAGAATAGTTTGTAGTGGTGCCTTTAATACTGTTTCCTTGACAGACTGCCAGCTTTCCTGAACTCCTTTATCCCTTCGATTTTCGTCTCATGGGCTCTTAACTACCAGTTCTCAGAGTTTGTTAAAGTCTGCTTTTTTTGAAGTCCATTGTCCTTATTCTGCTGCTGTCACTCCTTCCTTTCCTTAGTATTGTGAAATTTATCATTTCATGGTGTATTTCACCCAAATTGCCTTCCACTTTCAGATTTGCTACCAATTCCTCCCTATTGGTCAGAATCAAGTCTAAAATGGCTGTCCCCATGATTATTTCATCCACTTTCTGGAAAAAAATGTTGTCCTTAATATATTCTAAGGACTTATTGGAAATTTTGTGTTTTGCCGTATTACTTTTCCAACAGTCTGGGTAATTAAGGTTCCGGATTGCTATCAGGCCTTGTGTTTTGGATATTTTTGTTGTTTATTGTAGAAATGCCTCATCCACCTCCTCTTCCTGATTTGGTGGTCTATAGTAGACCCCCTACTATGATGTCACTCCTATTTCTGACCCCTTTTATTGTTACCCAGAGACTCTCAACTGGTTTGCCTCTCACCTTTTTCTGGTTCTCAGAAGAAGTGTACAACACCGGGGGGAGGGATAGCTCAGTGGTTTGAGCATTGGCCTGCTAAACCCAGGGTTGTGAGCTCAATCCTTGAGGGGGCCACTTAGGGATCTAGGGCAAAATCAGTACTTGGTCCTGCTAGTGAAGGCAGGGGGCTGGACTCGATGACCTTTCGAGGTCCCTTCCAGTTCTAGGAGATAGGACATCTCCTTTACTTTACACAATACCTTATCCCTTTTTACACTGCCTATCCTTCCTGAACAATCTGTTCCCCTCTATACCAATACTCCAGTCATGAAATTTATCCCACCAAGTCTCCATGATGCCAGTTAAGTCATAATTTAGTGTAAGTACTCAAACTTCCAGTTCTTCTTGTTTATTCCCCATTCTCCTTGCATTTGTGTAAGAAGACACTTAAGATGTTGAACAGATTCCCTCACTTATTTCTTTTTTGTTGCTCCTATGACCCTATTGTAATTTTCCATATCTCCCCCTCCCAACATCTAATCCTCTGTTAAGGTTGCTGTTTTTATAATTACCTGTGGGATTTTGTTACCTACCCCCTTTTAACCTCATTTAAAGCCCTCCTCACTAGGTTGGTGAATGCATGAAGATGCTCTTCTTCTTGGTCAGGTGGGCCCATTTTCTTCCCAGCACATTTTCATCCTGGAACAGCATTCCATGATTGAGGAAGCTGAAGACCTCCCATTAATACCATCTGCAAAGCCATGCATTCATCTCTAGGATATGCATGTCCCTGCCTGGGCACTTTCCATCAACCACATGGACAAGAACATGGACAATCTGTGCCTCTGACCCCTTCACCCTATCTCTCAGAGCCTTGTAATCACTGTTGATCTGCTCAGTGTCAGACCTGGCAACATCATTAGCGTCCACATGGATGAGCAGCATGGGGTAGTGATGAGAAGATGGATGAGCCTCAACACCTTTTCGTAATGTTTCAAACACAGGCTCCAGGATGGCAGCACATCTCCCAGGACATCATGTCAGGAAAACTTCAGAGTTATAGCTCCCTTGAACCATTTGTTGTACAAATATACATTGTGAACCAAACCCAGTAATTAACTCGTAGCCCTTCAGAACATATCCATGAATCCACTAGGAGTTAAGGCCACCGTCTTTAATGGTAATGTAATGCTTTGTTCAAAGCTACAGATTATTCAAGAAATAAGACTTGAAAGGCATTACATTTCTGGGACACTGTCACATCTTGAATAGGACTAGCAAACCATATATACTCTATTATCTAGGCTGCCAAAATCCATGCAGAAGTCTGTAAGCCCCCAAAATAGCCAGACTTTTCTATATGCAGCATAAAATACAGGCAGGTTTCTCACTGATCTATTCCTGCAAATGTCACACAAACAGATTCTTGAAAAGAAACAAGAACCCTATGTTAATTATTTAACTTATATATACATAAAGTTTAATACCTGTTGGAAGACTGTGTTTCTTAATGGCAATGTAGAGTATTAAATTTGTAAGAATATATTAATTTAGGAAGCAACTGGAACAGCTTTAAATAATTTAGTAGGAAATTCTGATACACAGTAGTGGGTAGTATTGTGATACATGTCTCAAAACAACAATGGAAATACATGAGCTTCCAAGTACCAGACAGACCATACAAGAAACAATTACCGGTACTCAATGATGAAAAATGTTGAGACATTGGATGCCAACGTACATACTGCACAAATTATTTCAAACTGCTGTAGAAACCACCTACCAAAATTTATTACAGAAAACAGAGCATAAGAAGAATTACATAAGACTTGGAATGTGTGGGGGTTTTTTTTTATATATATTTTAGATGAGTAAGAGCCAGACGGGGTTGTTGGAACAGACAATAATGATGTGTAAATCTATTGTATGGAATTGAATGTTCAATGAAGGTCTAATACAATTTTCATAAAACTCCCCAAAACAATATTTTATTCTGAAAATCATGTTGTGCACGAAAAGTATTTTTAAATAAGTGACATTTTCTAGGCAATCTGGTCAATTCACTGCATTAAATTGTTTACTGAGCTCTTACACAGAACAGGACTTGTTCTACACAGAACTGGCAGAAGACAGAGTGCTTACAAAGGGGAAAACTGACAGCCTACTGGCTGTTGCTCACTGATTAGACAGAAAATATTCACATGCATTTAAAAATTAACAGATCAGAAAGGGAGAAGGAATACATAGCACAAAATTAGAATAAATGAGAAACCATAACATATATTCACTTTAAGTCAAACAATAAAATAGGATATAATAGCAGCGAACTCTGTTCGCTGCTGTACAGTACTGGAACTACAAGTTAAAATTGGTTTGCTAGACTAAATGCAAGGTGTTAGAGTATCAGTGGAAATATTTTTCTGAAAACATTCAGCACATTTTGCAATTAACTTTATACAGAAATTCACATATACTTTTATTAAATAAGTCATTCTGTGGTGTGAAATACAATTAGAAAATTTCACATAACACGATGAAAGGCAGCATTAATCAGTTGAAATACAGGTGTGGACACATTACCAAGCTATTACTATAGTAGCTGTCTACAGTAACATCACTTAAACGTTTAGGAATTATGTCCAGACAGAGGCAGAGTGATTTCTGTTCCATTTATGATAGCACCATTAATGTATTGAAACGGAACCCCTAGATACAGAACCCGGTCCTTGTTGCTGCCAACTTAGATGGGCAGAAGGGTTACAAAAGTAAAACCATCCACTTCTCCTCATGTCCTCAACAACCACCAAAAAAACCCCTCTCAAACTAAAATAACAAAATCAAATCCAAAGAAAACCCCTTTCTCTTGGAAACATCAACCCTTACCCTACCCACCCATAAAAAAAAAAAGTTCTGGATAAAGGGATAAGTCATTCAGTCTATTTCAGACCCAGGAGGTGTATAGATTCTAAGGTTTCGGGTCTGTCACAGAAGATGTCCAACTGGAAAGTCCCTCTTTATTATACCATGGGGACTCCAGACTGAGTGTGGCTGTGGCACTATGGTAAAGGAAGAAAGATAGTAGCACCTGTCCTAGATCATTTAGAGCTTTACCACTCAAAACTAACACCTTATACCAACAGACAGTGACTGAAGATCACAGAGCACTGTCATCACCTAATAAGAGAGAAAGGATGAATTTGTGGTTAAAGCAGTGGATTCAGCCACTAGAGATATGGGTTCAATTCCCTTCTTTGACCCAGATTCTCCGAGTAATAGTAATTAGGTCACGTATATCTTTGCCCCAGTTCCCTTTCAGTAAAATAGGGATAATAACATTTGTTTTGTCTTGTTCATTTAGATTGTAAACTCGTTGGGTCAAGGACTATGTCTTGCTATGTCTACAGTGCCTAACACAATGGGGCCTTAATCTCATTTTCAGCTTCTGGATGCAACTGTAATACAAATAAGTGATAATAATTATGCGTAGGCTGCTGCATACATTACCATTTTAAGTTACTGACTTGACCTTAATGCATAGCCTCATTTAGACAACCCTACCACAATCAAATCTTCAAGTGATGAAAGCAGGAATTTGAGTCACAAGGTCTACATCCAAAAGAAATGGCCACAATCTCCTAGCTAGACAAAGAGAAAAAAAGTTTTCCTCAACACTGGCGCTATGTAATTGTTTAACAGCAGCTGGGGGAATCCAACAATAACCCTAGATTGTGAGCTATAGTAACAAATGGTAGGCACATGCCCCTAATAAGAGAGGCTGCGATAATCCTTGCCACATTTATCTGTTGCTTCCCCAAACCTATCAGCATCATCTTCGTTTTATTAGAAAGAACCTCCTCTGTGCTCCAATCTTACCCAGACACTGGGCCAGGTATTCAGCAGCACTGGCTAGACTGGATATGCAAGATACATGAAACGTTAGAGTCCCTCCTCTATATGAACTACCTAAACAGCACCATATACATGATTAGGGCCCTACCAAATTCATGGTCCATTTTGGTCAATTCCATGGTCATAGGATTTTAAAAATCGTAAATTTCATGATTTCAGCTCTTTAAATCTGAAATTTCACAGTGTTGTAATTGTAAGGATCCTGACCCAAAAAGGAGTTGGGGGGGAGAGGGTTGCAAGGTTATTGTAGTGGGGGTTGTGGTACTGGTACCCTTACTTCTGCGCTGCTGCTGCTGCTGGTAGTGGTGCTGCCTTCAGAGCTGGGCAGCTGGCCAGGATCCCAGCAGTGCAGAAGTAAGGATGGCATGGTATGGTATTGCCACCTTTACTTGTGCGCTGCTGCCTGCAGTGTTGGGTCTTCAGTCAGCAGTCGCCACTCTCCAGCCGCCCAACTCTGAAGGCAGCAGAGAAGTAAGGGTGGCAATACTGTGACCCCCCTAAAATGACTGCCACCTTCCCTGCAACTCCTTTTTGGGTCAGGACCCTCAATTTGAGAAACGCTGGTCTCCCGCATCAAATCTGTATAGTATAGGTTAGAAGCACACAAAAGACCAGATTTCATGGTCCGTGATGCATTTTTCATGGCTGTGAATTTGGTAGGGCCCTATACCTGATGGACAAGAGGGGAAACAGATGGAACCCTGCTTAAGAGAGAAGCAATTATCTAATAAAACTCCTTTGAAACACATAGCAAGGAAGAAACAGAGCTGCACAAATGCACGCCACCACTCCAGCTGCAGCCCACAGTTGAGCCAACAAAACTTTATGACCAACAGTATCAAATGCAATTGATCGATTTAACAATATCAGGATGGACACTCAATCTTCATCCATTACCAGGAGCAGATCATCTATCAACCCCACCAATGCAGTTTCTAAGGGTACATCTACACTACAGCGGGGAGTCGATTTAAGATACGCAAATTCAGCTACGCGAATAGCGTAGCTGAATTCGACGTATTGCAGCCGACTTACCCCGTTGTGAGGACGGCGGCAAAATCGACTTCTGCTGCTTTTTGTCGGCGGCGCTTACTACCACCTCCGCTGGTGGAGTTAGAGCGCCGATTCGGGGATCGATTGTCGCGTCCCGATGGGACGCGATAAATCGATCCCCGAGAGGTCGATTTCTACCCGCCGATTCAGGCGGGTAGTATAGACCAGACCCATACAAGGGTCAAGGAGATCTGAAGCATCTAGGTACTCAAAATTGTTTTGCCCACAACCTTTTGTATAATCTTAACCAAAAATGGAAGACTGGGTACTGGATGGTAGTTGGTCATATAGTCAACATCAGGTGCCCTTGCCTTAACAAAAGATTACACAAGTAGGTTAAGAGACCCTTCTCACACGCAGTAACAGTTTGTTGATGTGCTTTGATCTAGTCCTCTTTTAAATGGTACAAGATCAAAGTTCATTAACAAGCTGCTAATGTTCTTCAGCAGGGTCCACACAGAGTTAGTCCACAGCAGGTTAGTCCGGCACAGATTCACATCCCAGCTTGCTGCAAAACTAATTTTTTGTGTAGACAAGTGAGTATCATTGGGTTAAACACAACCCAACAAGAGTCAAACTTGTCCCTGCCAGATCCCACCTTGCACTCTTGGAGAGAGAGACCTTAGCCAAAACTGCTCAATTTTGATCTGCAAAATAACCTGAAATTTTCTCATAACCACTGAAAGAAGGCAGCTCTGATTAGCTAAGCCATCAGTCACTTGAAATAGTTTTCCGTAGGCAGTAACTGTGCAGGATCAGGCAGGCCATCATATAGTTACTTTAGCAGAATTTGATAAAGAGAATACAGTGCCTCCTACACAGCACAATGAAATATTATTAGACATCATAAAAAAGAAGGGGAGGGGGGAAGTAAATCACAATATTGCATCCCAGATCAAGCAGATGTAATTCAGAAGGCACTACCCTACTCTTGTACACATATATCTCACCATCTGCTTTCTATAAGAAATCTATGTGCTGAATCAGTATTGTGTTGTGTTATGAGACTTAGTTCCATTTACCAATATTAAGAAGCCTTCTGTAAACATGTATTGGTATTTATATAGAATGAAAATATACATGGTTTTACTTAATGAGTCAGCAAAATGCTACTGTGGTAGTGGTTAAAATATGTTCCCTTAGCTACATTACCACAGTATTTATGGTATCATATTCAGTAATGTTAATTACTTGCAAACTGCAAATACTAAGATTTTAATGGCAACCTCCATTAGTGATGTGATGACCATTTTTCTGCCATCCCCCATGTATCATAGTTATACTGTTCATTTTATGACAGAAAAATCAGTTATGGTCTCCTAGGATGCATATTAATAGTAGTGCATAATACATCATATTAATTTATTGCTTAGTGATTAACATCATTAGTCTGTACATATTAAAATAAACCATATCAGATAGACCACTAACGAATGTCATCACTGAATATATTACATATATTATTTATTTGATATAAAATATAAGGTGGCTATTGTTAGAGTCCTGTGTTTTTTGCAAATGTGAAATAACATGAAATAAAATGAAAAACAATGATTAAAACAATTTGAAATTAAAAACTCCCCACAGTGGCAGCTCCTGTCCTGCAGGGTTGGGCCTGGCAACCTAGCACACGGAGTTGCAGTGCTGCTCAGGTTTGGCCCAACCCACCTTCTATAATCATGTGGGCCAGGAACAGTTGCTACAGGATGAACGCGGGGTGGGCTTGCTGTGCCACCCTCCACCCCCCGGGGCCTCCCACTCCCTGGGAAGGGCATGGAAAGAACAGATGAGAAATTCGCTAACAATAAAATGAAAATTTATAAAAAATAAAAAGGAACGTCACTGGGCTCTAGCTATTGTTGTTATGCATTCAGACATTGGATTCTAGTGAGCAAGATGTCTTGGTTTATTTATACCAACCAATCACTTTATGTAATAAAAAACAAATCTGTAAACCGTAATATGAGCTGAAATATATTGAAACAATGTTTATTAGAGTTTTTCTTGCCTGTTTTAATTCAAGTAAACTCATATCAGTATCATTCTGTTATCTTCCCTTGGTACTGCATAACATGTAAACTGTCTTAACATGACATGAAACAGCAAATTCTCTCTCAATTCGGAAATGAGGTGCGGAGGAAAACAGGTAAGAAAAGGCTATGTGGGAGAGAAAAGAGTAGATCCATTATCGAAACATTTAGCAGAGGTGTTACACACTATTTTGAATTTCTCACACATTTCTCAAGTGCCTTATACAATCTGTGAGCAACATGGCTAAAACTACACTGTATTTACAATCATGAGTATGTACAAATTGGAACATATGTTATTTGCAATAGTGACTATTACATTGTGTGACCATTTCTTAACACTTCAAAATAATTTATACGTGTGAAGAAAGTGCTGTCCACATTATGTGAAACAGAAATATTGAACATTGTATGATAACATGTGGCAAGTCGTACTATTGCTTTATGACTTACACTGGTATTTAGAAAAAGCTTTAGGCCAAGAGATTCAAAAAATATCATTTTAAAGCTAGGCTCTTAGCCTGGGATGCACAAAAGAAGTTAGGCACCTGAGTTCCTGTTTTAGGCATCTAAGTCCCAGTTTAGGTTTTGCTGAGATGTACAAAACTCCAGATGAATCCCGTAGATCCCTAAACTCACTTGGTGCCTAAGTATTTGCAGTAGAAGTTCTCTAGATATTGATGCTTCCGCCTCTGAGCATACTCACTGCTGCCACCTTTTAGACATCCAGGTGCCTATCTCCCACTCTGGTCCCAGAGCAACTCACAAACCAGGGGAAGACAGCTGTTTGGGTGCCAACTCACTCTGTACCAGATTGGGGTCCTCAGAGTTCACAGAAAAGGAGCTGGTGGAGACAGAGGGAGAAGGAAGATGTCCATCTCACAATTTCCTTCCCATTCCTCTCCCCACCCCATAAAGGGTGGGTCCCTAACCTCATCTTGGGGAGACAGAATATGGTTTGGAAACCCTTTAGTTTTGCCAGAAATTTCACTTAACGGTTTTCAAGTACGTAAAAGATTGTTACGAAGAGGAGAGAGAAAAATTGTTCTCCTTAATCTCTGAGGATAGGACAAGAAGCAATGGGCTTAAATTACAGCAAGGGCAGTTTAGGTTGGATATTAGGAAAAACTTTCTGTCAGGGTGGTTAAGCACTGAAATAAATTGCTTAGAGAGGTTGTGGAATCTCTGTCACTGTAGATTTTTAAGAGCAGGTTAGACAAACACCTGTCAGGGATGGCCTAGATAATACTTAGTCCTGCCTTGAGTGCAGGGGACTGGACTTGATGACCTCTTGAGGTCCCTTCCAGTCCTATGATTCTAAGTTTCCCTTAAGAGCCAAGCTACCATTAACACTCTCCCTAAAAAGAGTTAAAAAATGCAGAAGAAAAATTAATGTTGCCTTTAGCAGCATTAACCCTTCTGTCCTGTATCCATTGGATTTCTAAGAATACCATGACACTAATAGCAGTTGCTATCTGGTCCAACACATTTTTTCTTCTGATTGGTTTGACTTGTTGATCCTAAAAAGCCCTAATTTAATAAATGCTCTCAGAGGAACTTACATGAGTTCAGTGAAAAGGTGCACCATACTATAGAATGACTGCTTCCACTTTCTGCATACACTGCCTAGTTCAATTAGCTTTTGTTCCCAACCACCGAACAACTGGAGGGAAGCATTGGCTCATGAAGATTTAACTTAAAAAACCCACTACAATAAGTACACTAAAAACTGAAGACCTCATTGTGAAATTGGATCCACACAGGCAGATTCAACTGTATGATCAGGGATTAAAACATTAACATGATTAAATTTCTAAATCAGTAACATTATTAGATATCAGTATGCAAACTACACAGAGCAGTTCTGTGCCTAGGTTCATGTGGGCAACTCCACTGATCTCCATGGGGCTGCCCACTAGAATATGCTTTTTTGTTTCTAAGTTCCATCATTACAGAATGTACATTTACTATATTTCTAAATGTATCTCATGTCATCAGACATTTGAGAGACAGGAAGTTCTAACAAAAGAGATTCCCAAATTATTTCTATTTTACAAAACAAAGCTAAGACCTTAATATCCTTAAAGTACATGGTGTGTTTGAGAATCTTCTGTAAGATAAAATCTGTGTTATTTTTTCTAATGAAATTTTGTTTTGTAATATTTCATCTTTTTCTCTCCCACTGAGTTTCTGCCTCATTGACTTGTTTAGCAGCCTTTAGTATGCCATGAGGTGTCATACAAACTGAGCAGTCAGGCAAGCAGAGTATGAACCTTAATGAATAAATGTTGGAAGAGAAGAGCCTAGGACATGACTGCTACTCTATTTCTGATATTGCTGCTAGCGTCTTTTTTTCTGAAAAAGGATTCATTTCTGATCTGGATTTATAACAACATAGTGTACTGAAACAAACAAACAAAAAACCCCACCATAACTCTGGAAAGTACACAGTTTTCAGTCTGGCAAACACTGAAACCCTTGAATAATTTTATCTGTATAAATAGTCCCAGAGAAATCAACAGCCTTACTCATGTTAGTAAAGTTACACATTTGCTTAAGGGTGTGCAGGAATGGACCCTACAGATATTTATTTTGGAATGCATGTAAGCAATTAAGACTAGCTTTTTCTGAGAGGCCCACAGGAGTTAGACTCCTTTGAAAACCCCAGTGTAAATTAAAAATATAAAAATCAGGTAAGATGAAAGATTTTATTGAGACGCTTACTGATTCTTTGAAAAAAATGCATTAACTAATAAAAGATAGTACTGGTTCATAATAAAGGACAATATAAATTTGCTTTTGTTTTAAGAATATATACACTGTTGGAATATTTCAGATGCCAACATAAGAACCCTAACGTAAGAGCTTCCATATCATAATAGACCCAAAGTCCATTTCTACGGTTATATTGTATCCAATAATGGCCAATACCAGATGCTTCAGAACACGGCTGCTACTCTGAAACCAGAAAAACATGCTAATTCTTCTCCCTACCTCCTCCACCGCCCCTCAATGTACTGAATTGTGCAATAGTTTATTATGGGGAAAAGGGGTCCTTCCAGATCTCAGTTGATTATCTGTATTTGCCCCAAGGACTAACAGTCAGTATATTATAATATTTTTCTAATTAGCATAACAACTGTTACAATACTATTTTTATGCAATACATTTGTAATCCTAAAAGAAAAGAAATCATTACCACTAAGCTACTTTCCTCAGTAATAACTTCTTACACTTGGTGTCATTTCATTCTTTTCTGACAATACTTCTCTTGAGTACTGCTCCTGTGAATGATGAATATAATTCTCTATGAAAAAGGTGTCCCTAGAAATAAGTGTGAGACATTTCTTAATCTACTAGTTCTAAAACAATATGAAAGGTGAATATGGTCCCATAAGGGAAAAGAATTGATTCCTAAAATCTGTTTCTCCTCTGACCTGTCCCTTGCAAATAGGGTGACCAGATGTCCCAATTTTATAGGGACAGTCCCGATATTTGAGGCTTTTTCTTATATAGAAGCCTATTACCCCCCACCCTCTGTCCTGATTTTTCACACTTCTTGTCTGGTCACCCTATTTGCAAAGTCCTTAACCCATAGGTCAAGTGGTTGTAAGAATTAGAATGGTAGCATTTTATACTCACTTTGCCCATGTGTTATCGGCATGTTGGGGGAATGGGGGGTGCTGGTTAGTCAAAAATTCTGGTTATAAAAAGAGTTATACTTACCAATGGAAAGAAGGAGTTTGGGTGTAGGAGGGGGATCAGGGCTCGGGTGCAGGAGGGGGTGCAGGACTCGGGCTCAGGGAGGGAGTTTGTATGCAGGAGGGGGCTCAGGATGGGGTTGCAGTGTGGGAGGGGTGTCAGGGTGCTGGATCCGGGTGGCGCTCACCTCAGGCAGCTCCCCACAAGAGGTGATATGTCCCTGCTGCTCCTAGGCGGAGGCACGGCCAGGCAGCTCTGCGTGCTGCCCCCGCCCACAGGTGCCGCCCCCGCAGTTCCAATTGGCCGCAGTCCCTTGCGCTTGGGGCGTGGTAGCGCACGGAGCCCCTGTGGCCTCTCCTCTGCCTAGGAGCAGCAAGGACATGTCGCTGTTTCTGGGGAGCCACACAGAGACAAGTAAGGAGCCTTCCAGCTCCGTGCCAACTGGACTTTTTAATGGCCCGGTCAGCGGTGTTGACTGGAGTCAGCAAGGTCCCTTTTCAACCAGGCATTCCAGTCGAAAACTGGACACCTGCCCACCCTACTGAAGATTTGTATTAGGAGATATCAGAAATGCCAGTTTCTAGAGCTTTCCCCTTGGTAAAATACTGGATAACACATCTTTTACTCTATAATTTATGTATAAGTTAACCAGATTCACTACAGGCGGCACGCCAGCACTCCTTTCATACAGAACTGCTGAGGGTTACATGTCACTGTGCTCTCAATAGTGTTATCCAGGCTTTTTGTAAATCATTTGTGGACAAGGCAAAGCTTCTCAGCAGACTGTGTTCAGCTCATGGCTCATACATACGTTCACCGTTAGAGACACAAGATGAGATGTGGATAAGATGGAAGGAGACAGTTTAGTAATGGAGAGATAGATTGAGAGACATTAGCATAAACAGATGATAGCTGAAGGCATGTAAGCTGATGAGACTACTCAGAGACAGGATGCAAAGGAGAAGAGCAAATGGCCACGAGACTAACAGAATTAACAGTAGCACAGAGTTCAAAGAGGGTGAAGATACAGCAGGGGCCCTGAAATTTGCCCAAGGACAGGTCATTAGATACCTTAATGAGAGCAGTTTCAATAGAATGGAAATGTCAGAAGCCATACTGGAAAGGATTGAAGACAGTTCATAGAACCATAGGGTTAGAAGGGACCGTAAGGGTCATCTAATCTAACCACCTGCCAAGATGCAGGATTGGTTGTGTCTAAACCATTTAAGACAGATGGCTCTCCAGCCTCCTTTTGAAAACCTCCACAACCTCCCTAGGCCGCCTGTTCCACTGTCATACTGTTCTGACAGTTCAGAAATTTTTCCTGAGATTAAATGTAAATCTCCTATACTGTAGTTGGAAGTCATTGCCTCTTGCCCTGCCCTCTGTGGCAAAAGAGAACAACTTTTCTCCATCTTTTTTGTGGTAGCCTTTCAAGTATTTGAAGACTACTATCATATCCTCCCATAATCTTCCTCTTTTCCGAACTAAACATACACAGTTCCTTCAGCCTTTACTCATATGGCGTGCAGTCCATCCCTTTGATCACCTCTGTCACATGCCTCTGGATCCTTTCCAGTTTCTCTACATCCTTGCTATACATTGTGACCAAAATTGGACACACTACTCCAGTTAAGGCCTAACCAGCACCAAGTAGAGCAGTACTGTCACCTCCTGTGACTTGTATGCTATGCCTCTGTTAGTGCAACCTAAAATTGCATTTGCTTGTTTTGCAACAGCATCACATTGCTGACTCATGTTGAGATTGTGATCCACCATAACTCCCAGATCCTTCTCAGCAGTGCTGCTGCCAAGCCAGTTTCCCCCCCATTCTATATTTGTTTTTTTCCCTTTGTTGAATTTCATTTTGTTCTTTATAGCCCAGTTCTCTATCTATCCTCCAAACTTTTGGAACCCCCTCCAACCTCCGCAGCTTTGTGTCATCAGCAAATTTGATCAGCATATACCGGTCATACCTACATCCAGGTCATTAATAAAGATGTTAAACAACACCGGACCCAGAACAGATCCCCATGGAAGCCCACTTGAGACCTCCATCCAATCCAACACCATTCCATTAATAGTTATTCTTTGTTTGCGGTTGTTTAATCAATTATGTTCTGTCGAGTCTGCATTTCTTCATCTTAGTTATCAGAATGTCACGTGGGACTGTGTTTAAAGCCTGGCTGAAGTCCAGGTATATTATGTCAACCACCTTCCCCCTATCCACCGAATCAGTTACCCTGTCAAAGAAGGAAATCAAGCTGGTTTGGCATGCTTTGTTCTTGGTAAATCCATACTGGCTGCTAGTGATTACCCCTTTATCCTCCAGGTATTCAAAAATTGAAGAGTTTGAGAAGAGGAAATCAGTGCATTGGTTGTAGACTGTATGTTCAGGTTTCAGAGTAGCAGCCGTGTTAGTCTGTATCCACAAAAAGAACAGGAGTACTTGTGGCACCTTAGAGACTAACAAATTTATTAGAGCATAAGCTTTCGTGGGCTACTGCCCACTTCTTCGGATGCATATAGAGTGGAACATATATTGAGGAGATATATATACACACATACAGAGAGCATGAACAGGTGGGAGTTGTCTTACCAACTCGGAGAGGCCAATTAAGTAAGAGAAAAAATTTTTTTGAAGTGATAATCAAGCTAGCCCAGTACAGACAGTTTGATAAGAAGTGTGAGAATACTTCCAAGGGGAGATAGAGTCAATGTTTGTAATGGCTCAGCCATTCCCAGTCCTTATTCAATCCTGAGTTGATTGTATCTAGTTTGCATATCAATTCCAGCTCAGCAGTCTCTCGTTGGAGTCTGTTTTTGAAGTTTTTCTGTTGTAAGATAGCCACCCGCAGGTCTGTCATTGAATGGCCAGACAGGTTAAAGTGTTCTCCCACTGGTTTTTGAGTATTATGATTCCTGATGTCAGATTTGTGTCCATTAATTCTTTTGCATAGAGACTGTCCGGTCTGGCCAATGTCCATGGCAGAGGGGCATTGCTGGCACATGATGGCATATATCACATTGGTAGATGTGCAGGTGAACGAGCCCCTGATGGTATGGCTGATGTGATTAGGTCCTATGATGATGTCACTTGAATAGATATGTGGACAGAGTTGGCATCGGGCTTTGCTAAAAGGATAGGTTCCTGGGTCGGTGTTTTTGTTCAGTGATGTGTGGTTGCTGGTGAGTATTTGCTTTCGTAATACTCAAATCCAGTGGGAGAACACTTTAACCTGTCTGGCCATTCAATGACAGACTTGCAAGTGGCTATCTTACAACAGAAAAACTTAAAAAACAGACTCCAACGAGAGACTGCTGAGCTGGAATTGATATGCAAACTAGATACAATCAACTCAGGATTAAATAAGGACTGGGAATGGCTGAGCCATTACAAACATTGAATCTATCTCCCCTTGGAAGTATTCTCACACTTCTAATCAAACTGTCTGTACTGGGCTAGCTTGATTATCACTTCAAAAAAATTTTTTTTTCTCTTACTTAATTGGCCTCTTCGAGTTGGTAAGACAACTCCCACCTGTTCATGCTCTCTGTATGTGTGTATATATATCTCCTCAATATATGTTCCACTCTATATGCATCCGAAGAAGTGAGCAGTAGCCCATGAAAGCTTATGCTCTAATAAATTTGTTAGTCTCTAATGTGCCACAGGTACTCCTGTTCTTTTTACTGTATGTTCAGTTATTTTAGAGATGAAAGAAAAAAAGAGAGCAAGGACATTAATTGAAAAGTCACGTGGGACTGATGGACAATTTTCTGATGGCAAGAGAGACCAGGGAATGCTTATATTGAGCAAAGGAGTAACCAGAGGACAATGAGAGGTTGAGAAGGCCAATGAGGAAGGGGGTGGATATAGGGGCAACAGAAATAAGGAAGTGAGAAGGGATGGGATCACTGGGTCAGGTGGAGCAAGACTAGAGAATGAAGGCAGGAGACCTCACAGTTGCTGATGGAGGAATAGGGAAGGATGAGGAGAGAGAAATGTCTCCAGATTTTGTCATTTTTCTCTGTGAAGAAGTTGGCAAGGTTTCTATATATAAATGCTGTTTCCTCTATCAACACTTTTTTTGTAGCAACACCACTATTTTTGTTTTATTCATTGTATACACAGGACATACTTTTTCTTACCAATGGGAAACATACCAGTTATTTTGGTTATTTCTGTATTTTCTATTTATCCCCTATGCTTCTGATCAGGATCACAGGTATACACAAACAAATACAAATACAGGTCTGTCTCATCTTACTCGGGGGTTCCATTCCGCGGTTAGCGCGTAAAGCGAAAACTGCGTATAGTCAAAATTACATTGAGTTCAATGGCAGGCAGAATCGCCCACACTACAGGTACAGTATTAAAATGGTTATTTTTCTCTTTTTTTGTTGTTTTTTTGTTTTTGCCGACCGCGTAAAGCTGAAATCACGCATGTTAAATGCGCGTAAGATGCAACAGACCTGTATGCACATTACAAGATCAGCTGACAATGTACTGCATCCAGATAACATTATAGTCTTGTCTAATAGGGTTCTCATATTAGATTTGGTCAGATTTTTTTTGTCCACATATATTTAGTTAAACATGGATTTTGTTTCCATAAAATATTAATAATATAGAATATTTTCCCCCCATGTAGATCTATAATAGCAGATTCTTCTGAGGCCATATAGTTTTCCAAGAATTCAGAAAATATCTTAAATCTGAGAATGAACAGGATTTATACGCATTTTTATTATACATGATGTTTGAGCTTGCTCTGTCATTAAACAATTAAAGCATAGACATCCTTATTGTCAGAAGACTGTATGTAGAAACCAGCTTCAGAATTGCTGTGGGCATTCCCAGAGCTCTGACGTCAATTTATATCAAATGCAGATAACTTGCACAGTCAGCTGCTTGATTCTCTCAAGGTCCATGAGACTCTTATCTCTTTAAAATTACTCCCAACCTAAATCCAATGACACTAACTAGCAGATATTGGCAAGAACGATTATTAGAGTTCACTGATCTCTAAACCCCATCTTGCTACCTGTTTTAATGTATAGACTGGATTCTTTCCCATTAATTTATTTTAAAAAAATATTAACCAAGACAAGGGAACTGATTATTAAAGTGCATAGGTTTTCTGTGGTTCTTTTTTGGGCAGGAGGGGTCCTTCTGTACTCTGCTAAGATATGTCTCATATTTTCATGGCTATAGTTTGGTTTAACAATCTATAAGATACATGCCACCTGTACTCTGATCATAGCACCCGTTACCAAGGCAACTGCATACTTGGTTCTATTGTCCCCTTTTCTTTCACAGTCTCAGCATCCTTTACAGCATGAACAGACAGTAAAAGTTTTCCAAGGATGTTGATAGATACGAAGAAAACAATGCCTTCAAATACTTAAAGTAAGTAGCATAGCATTCCAATAATGTCGCAAATTAGAAAGGCTTGTTGCTAGCAAGATTGCAAATCATAATTTGTCACTTTTCATTACAACTGTATTCTGCCATGAATAAGGCAAACAAAATCATAATAATATATAATAGACTATTGATATGTAATTATTAAGTTCTCACAAAGACTTACAGCATGCAGAACTCTGAACATTTACAGCTATATGCAAAGAGAGTATTATTTTGTTTGAAAGGAAACAGGGTTTTATTTGTATGAGGAATAATTCTTAATTGTCTGTAACCTGGTGGAGTGATGCTAGAAATAAACCACAGGTGCAGGCAACAAGCAGTAATGGATCAGGTCCTCTACTAGTATAAATCTGCATAGCTCTACTGACATAAATGGAGCCAGTGTACATACACCAGCTGAGGATCTGGCCAAATGTTTATAACACAAAATTAAAACTAAGCTAACATGCATTAGAAGAATAACAGAAAACTACCCTTTGGCACTGGGATGGCATACTACATTCTCACAGGCATGATAGCCCGTCTCCTGAGCACCTGTACAAGAGGAAGAAGATGCTGAACTGAGCCTGACTCCTTTTTTTCTGGAGCTCAGGTAGTGACCCCCTATACCCTGTCACACTGTTACTTCTTGTGAAACCAAATGCTTTGCAAGTTAATGACCTCGAAAAAAAGTGAATAGCTCCCACATATTTCAAATCTGTACAAGAAAAAAGCCCAGCTCCAACCCAACGTCATTTAAGCTAAACCACAGACTAAAAATAACTCAGAAATGGACTGCATGATGACTCAGCACCTGGGAAGAATCAAGGGCTAACCATTCCTGTTTGCAAAAAAGCAGGATCTATTGTTGCTTTAGAAGTCAGATCAGGAACTGCAACCAGTATGTTTTAATGTCTTCCAGTACTGTTAACAAATAAAAATACAGATTCATTTGGAGCAGTTATATTTTTCGTCAAGAACTAATTCAGAGGAACTGGTAAATCAAGCAAACCTTGCAATTAAGTTAATGCAGCTGCAGAACATGCAAGCCTGATTTACAGTCTGTTGCTGTCTCACCACCATCTAGACTAAGAAAAGGAAGAGGGATGGAAAAGAACAAGATTTTAGAAGAAAAAGGATGAGGTTTTCTTGAAACCATGTTACAATGGGATTGAATCCCTTGTACAATGAAACCATGCATTTCTAATGAATTATCTAGCTGGAAGACAAGTAAAATATTTGTTATAATTCTGTGGCATATTATATTTTTAATTGTTTATAGATATTTTCTTCACCCTCTTCACTACAGATTCACTCATTAACAACATGCAATTTTACAGATAAGAAAATGATGCCGCGATAATGCAATGTACCAGGCTAAACTGCAAAAAGAAATCCCTTAACAAACAAAACCTTGACATCAACAATTTCCTGCTTCCAGGGATTTATCAGTCATATAATTAAATTGTATGACTGTACAAGGACACAGATACAATGGGAGTGGGGCCATATAAGTACTTAGATAGGTAGCATTTACATTTTAAGTCATCTCGAGAGTCTCTGGTATATGCAATTCTATCCCCATGCACCATCAAAAAGCAATGGAAGTTTTGTCATTGACGTCAGTGGACACAAACAGAATCAAGCCTTTAACTTAAAATGAAGCACATGCTAAAGTGTGAACTTCAAAATAGTATACAAACATTATGTGATCAGTTCCTAATACTTCAATAATGTATTGTTTAAAAATTATCAAGTATCAGGGGGTAGCCATGTTAGTCTGTATCCACAAAAACAACAAGGTGTCTGGTGGCACCTTAAAGACTAACAGATTTATTTGGGCATAAGCTTTCGTGGGTAAAAAACCCACTTCTTCAGATGCCCCACCTCTGTGGGAAGAGGTGGGGCCTGGGCGGGGCCTCCTGGACTAGATGAGCAGTCTGAGGTACGAAGTTCAGCATGTATGATTTTTTGCTGTGAGTAGTTGGGAAGAATGTTTGTTAAAAGTGGCAACGTATTTTGTATGAATAGTTACTTCAAAAAGTTCCTGCCATTACAGCTATGTTGATAGACTCTTAGTGTAGATCATCATCAGTGTTACTGACCACATAAGGAATAGTTACACGTTTATATTTTATTAAAACCCCTCTTCGCATTACAGTTTTTAAAAAGTTAATACACTGACTTTTAATAGCATACTATATTA
Organism: Malaclemys terrapin pileata; assembly: GCF_027887155.1. NCBI lineage: Eukaryota > Metazoa > Chordata > Testudines > Emydidae > Malaclemys > Malaclemys terrapin. The sequence goes on along the minus strand of NC_071510.1, from coordinate 97,145,345 downwards.
CTCTTCATTTTTTACTATACTTTTGTATTGTTGTATGAAAAGATTTCAGTGATACGGCCCTCGGGCCAATGTACTAATCCTCACGTGGCCTTCGTAGTGATTTGAGTTTGAGATCACTGGTTTAGAAATTTCAATGAACTATTTGAATATTCTGTAAGGTTGTTTATATATTTTATTTCAATTTCAAAACTAAACAACATGCCTATCCAAAGTTCTAGGTGACCTACCATCAATTTAAAATCGCTTTCATAATTATACAACACAATAAAGCACCTGAATCAGTCCTACCCCTTAACAAAATCCAATCAAAATCAAGCAGTAAGGTGAATAAACCAATATCCCATTCCACTTACTTCATTCTCCCTATCCTCCTCCAAAGTCCAAGGAAACAGATGAGCATTACAATAAATTATACTTTTACATTCAAGAGAGAGACATTCAATAATATTTCAGGATATTTTAGGATAAATAATAGATGTTTAGGGCAATATATGTGTATACTGACAACATGTCATAGTAAAAAGATACATATAAAGTTGCATAAGACTGAGATATATGAGGAAAACTTGGGATGAATCATTCGAGTCAGAGGAATGTATGATAATGCCAAACTTTCTTTATAAATATTTCTGTTGGATTCATTTATATTATTTTGAAGATTCCATAATTATTACTACAAATGTTGTCTTTTATCCAAAAATGATATTTAATTTCTATAAAAATAGGTTCCCCCCCCCCAGTATGATTTTCACAAGCATAGGCACATGGAAAAAATCAAACGAAAAAATAATTTATGATTTCCTTTGTATTGTCAGAATTGCCATCTGATTAAACGGAGAAAACTTCTGCTCTTAATGTCAGTGTTACTAATAGGTTTTCATTGTAAGCTATAGGATGTCACAGCAGGAGATAAAAAAATAATATCCAAGAATCCAAATTATTTTAAACCATATAAATTGCATACACCTGCCTCCACAGTTGGAGATGCTTAACTGATGCAGGCAGCAATCACTTTTTATATAATAAAGATCGCAATATGGAGGCAAATTATCTGCTTCTAATTGTACAAAGCTCCCATTGATTTCAAACAGAGTTTTAGTCCATTAGGATTATATAATTCGGTCCGTAGTCTGAACTGTTCATAATTTTAATATGCAGTAACAATTTTAACAGTTGCAATACTATGAACACTTGTTCCACTAGGGAACTCTTGTCGTCCTCCTCTGTGTCATTTATGCACATTAATACAAGAACATATTTTATGACACTTCTAGTGGTGATACATTGCTACATCACCGCAAGCATCTGCAAATAGTGGTTTGTTTATTGCTTAGCATTAACCAAAGTAGCATAGGCAAGATCTGCTGTTCAAGTCTCTTCTCCAAACAGGCTAAATAGATTCAACACCTCATGTTTACTCCAGGCAAGAGTGCATCTGCAGCATATAACCAGGATGGTCGTTTGGGTAGCTGCACACAAAATGGGAGAGCTGCAAGGTGCTTGGCAAACTGGGTAAAAAGGAAAAGGCATTTCAGAAATATCAGGGACCTTTAAAGGGGGGTTGGGTTGGCTTCCGGTCTCCCTGACCCCAGGTCAGTGGAGTTCACACTTGTGACCAAAGCAGTCAGCATTGGACACTGTGGGACAGCCACTTGTTATGATCGACACAGATCACTCAGTGTCTAGCCTCTCACTGCGTCAACCACAGCAGGCCAACTATGGCTCAACGCCATTTAGGGAGGTAGTGTGACTGTATCACTATTAATGGGGTGCTTATATTGGCAGGAGAAAAATGTGAGTGTAGGCATATTCACAGATTCATAGATTCTAGGACTGGAAGGGACCTCGAGAGGTCATCGAGTCCAGTCCCCTGCCCGCATGGCAGGACCAAATACTGTCTAGACCATCCCTGATAGACATTTATCTAACCTACTCTTAAATATCTCCAGAGATGGAGATTCCACAACCTCCCTAGGCAATTTATTCCAGTGTTTAACCACCCTGACAGTTGGGAACTTTTTCCTAATGTCCAACCTAAACCTCCCTTGCTGCAGTTTAAATCCATTGCTTCTTGTTCTATCCTTAGAGGCTAAGGTGAACAAGTTTTCTCCCTCCTCCTTATGACACCCTTTTAAATACCTGAAAACTGCTATCATGTCCTCTCTCAGTCTTCTCTTTTCCAAACTAAACAAACCCAATTCTTTCAGCCTTCCTTCATAGGTCATGTTCTCAAGACCTTTAATCATTCTTGGTGCTCTTTTCTAGACCCTTTCCAATTTCTCCACATCTTTTTTAAAATGCGGTGCCCAGAACTGGACACAATACTCCAGCTGAGGCCTAATCAGAGCAGAGTAGAGCGGAAGAATGACTTCTCGTGTTTTGCTCACAACACACCTGTTAATACATCCCAGAATCATGTTTGCTTTTTTTGCAACAGCATCACACTGTTGACTCATATTTATATGCACAACCTGCTCAATGCAAGGTGATTTACATTGACCTAACTGTACTGTAGACCAGGCTTTAGTGTTAGTTCACCAAATTCTATTTTAGGGCACTGTGACAGACCCAGACCAGTGGGGTACAGGAGTCTGATAGAGGGCAAATATACTGGTCACTGGATGAGTAGTTTTCTGTTCCCTGAGTGACCGGAGAAGGGGCTGCACTAGAGTAATCAGGAACCTGCTAGAACCAGTTAAGGCAGGCAGGCTAGTTAGGACACCTGGAGCCAATTAATAAGAAGCTGCTAGAATCAATTAAGGCAGGCTTCGGCCTCCCAATTGATCTGAACTGTGGGTTCTTCCAGAGGGGAAGGTCTCTGGGCTGTTCCCCAACCCACATGGTGAATCTCTGAGGCAAGAAAATCCGCCAATAAGCGCAGGACCCACCAAGATAGAGGAGGAACTTTGTCACAGCACTCAGATCAGCATGTAGTTTAGACATCCAAATATCATATAAGGCCAATTGCACTAAATGCAAAACAAGATATCCTAAGTTAGGTACCGAACTTTGAAAGGTAAATTCTCACAGTACTTCAATCTTTCTTTCTTTCTGCATGGAGGGGTTGAAGGGAAGCAGGAGAGAGTGGTGTTACAGATGGAATAATTCATATATTTTACAAAAACAAAAACACTCTTATAAAGTGATACCTGAACTTTCTCAGCATTAATAAACTTAGATCTGCCAAATGAGACTGCTTGCCTAATGGGGGAGACTCCGCTTGAAATCAGTTTGCAAATGATTTCTTCCAGTGTTACTGTAAAAATAACTAAGATTTTATAAAAAGTTTACACTCCCTAAGCAGCTCCTCTGAACACTTTTAGATAACTTGGATGCATTCATAAAATGATCAAATTGACTATAATGCACCATAGCTTATTAAAAAAATCTACCAATAAATCAAATTCATAATTTATAATGCCACTTTTCCATTGTATGTCATAATACTGTTTGCAATCAACTTTTTTTTTTTAAAAAAGGTCAGATTATTTGAAATAGGAGGAATGAGTAAAAAATGGATGGCTAAATTTTAATTATAAAGAATGTTCTACCAAATCTCAAAATGCAGCATAATCGTACATCTTCTCAAATAATGTACTTTAAAAATGCATTGAAAAGAATGGTGCTTAATTCATGTGCTACTAAAAAGACACCCTTGAGGTTTAAATATAAATAATACATCTCATGGAGAAATTAGCTCAATTACTAGTATGGCAATTTTAAAAATAAATGTGATTAGATTAATACTCTAAAATTACAATAAATTGGTAGAGAGTGAACTGAAGGAGAGTGAGAAAGGGAAAGGCCCAAATCAAGGCACCCCAATTACAGAAAAAATGAGTGCATTTCTATAGGTACATGCTTGGAGCCTGATTCTACAAGTTCCTCTGCTTGGCGCCCCATTGACCTGAAGGTCCTGGCTGCGTTGAGCACATTGCAGGATCAGTGCTTTAACTACTAACCTCTCTCAAAAATAAACAAACTATCTAAAGATTACCTATCCACAATGACTTTATAAATTAGTAATTTCTCATCATGAGAAATATTACCACTTTTCACTGGAGAGAGTCCATGAAAAAACATCACCAGAAGTGAAGCATTAGAGAACACCAATGAGGTTTACGAACATTTTGGTGAACTACAGCAAAATTCTGATGAAACAGTGTCACTTTATACCTCCAGATGGAAATCAAATGAAACTTGATAGATTCATAAAGAATTTCTTAATCTTTCTTCCAAAATTCAGTTTGGGACTATTAAAAATATAACTTAAAAAACATGTTTCATTTTTACACAAGTTCCATATGAAACTAAAAGACCTAGGAATAGTATATAGAAGAATAGAGGAAAGGTTTTTTACTTTCACAATGCACAAAATGAGATACACAGAGACAAGAAAAGAATAATACAAAGAGGAAAGTATATAAACAAACAAGCAATACCAGCAGGGAATCCAGCACTCTATAATAATACTTAGAATTTATCAGAGGCTTTTTATCTTCAAAACAATTTATAAATATTCATTAAGTAATTTTCTCAACTTCCCCAAATTAAGCATTATTATATGAATTTTGTAGCTGAGGGAACTGGAGCTGAGAGGTTAAGTAAGTTGTCCAGCACCACAGGGAAAGACAACGTGAAAAGCAGGATCAAAACTATGAAGTTCTGGCTCCTAGTCCTGTGCTCAAACAATTAGGTTATGTGTTTATCTAAATGCTGAAAAGCCAAATACTTTAATTCCCTTTCCTCCTCTCCCAGAGCAGAAGTCTGTACTCTTCCTTGTGAAAAGTATAGCACAGCTGAATAACTTAGCCTCTCCATACAATGTGGACTCTACAGTACTTCAAGCATTACCTGAAACACAACACTCGACACTACATTATTATTATTATTACTTCACTCGACACTACATAATCAAGGATATAAATGAACTATACAACCAAACTAGAGTTATTCCTACATGCACTGCTCAGCCCTGTCATATCTGCTTTGTTTCTTGTCCAAGCTCCAGATCTCTTACGGAGTCTGGTGGGTTAAGGGCTGGTATAGGAGTCTGGGACCCAGTGAGCCTAAGGTTTAACAGGCCTGGCAAAACCTGACAGGGGTCTTGGAGGAGATGAATCATACTAGAATTGTAACAGTAGTAGAAAACGTCCATCCAGAATTGGCTTTGGCACCAACATTCTTCCTGGAATATGTTCAAACCACATTATTAGCACTGCCTGTTGAAAGAGGAGCAGGAAATTACTCTTATGCCTATTCTTGATTGGCCTCTCACAGTGCATTATATAGGTGTGCATAGCACAATCTCAGATGCCAATATCTGCAGCAAAAAATACTAACATGGAAAGGGGAGACAGCAAATATTTAGTATCTAAATCAGCATGGCTTTGAAGTTGAAAAAATGGTAAGAGAGCCTCAAATATACATTTTTGAAGCCAGCAGATTTTTTTCTTTGTCTTTCATGATTATGCCTGTAATCAGGGCTGAGAAGACGTACAACAGCAGAGTGCTGGCCCACCATATCTCAAAAAGAAGATTTTTGAAAATGGTACAAGAATACTGACAGTTCCTAGTTACCACAAAAAGGTGACCAGGGGATCTATGTCAACATGAAATTATTAAAGCCTGCAGTTAATCAAGTACATGTTCTCTCTTAACAGCACAACTATTTAAAACCTGAGTAAAATCAGCAACATGGTGAGATTAAATACAATTTTAAAGCAAGGAAACCATTTTTAAGCCTCTCTGTGGTAACAATCAATTAAGACTAACATCACTAATGAAATAAAACCAATAGGTCACCTTAGAACCTTGATTTTCATTTTAAATTTTCACTGAATATTACTTTTTCAACAGCTTATTAAAAAATTCAGTTCCACCTAGATACTTTTTTTTCTTCTGATACGGCAGATGTCACTAGTCATCACTCAGCTCTTGCACTGACGTGCTACGTGGCTTTGAGCAAGTCGCTTAACTGCTCCATGACTCAGCTTACCCATATATCAAATAGGTATAGAAGTATGCAGACTACCTTACAAGGGTGTTAAGCGCTCTTGAGATTAAAAGTAGTATAAAACACAAAGTATTACCATATACGTAATTATTATTTCAAGACTGAGTACGTTATTCTAATGTTAATAATACCATAATGTTGAAAGCAGAATAAGTCATACTGACATCCAACAGTAGGGGGAGCTCTAAGACAAGCTGGGCTACCAGAAATATTATCAGGAGAATACTAGAGACAAAACCAGATATAAATAAAGGATGGCAAGTAAAAGCAGGGCAAGTGAGAAGAGGACTTGGGGTGGTGGGGGACAATATGAACAAGTCAGAAATTTATAAACATCTTAAAAAATATATATGTGGGAGAGACAAACTAAGAAAAGAAGCCATAACAATAACTAGAGTGGGGCCAAGGAAATTTTAAAAAAAGGATGATGGATGTGAGAAGATACTGTGCAGGGACAGAAGGGGTTAAGATAACCATAGAGCTATCACAAACAGTTACAGATACATTACTGAAAGTCATCCACGTAAAACAGTGAATGAAATAAACACAAAAATCATAACCAAGAATCAGTTAAGATGGATTTCTAGAATTAAGGGTTGCAGAGAAACAGAATTTTGCTAAATCAGAAGTTTCTTCTTTCTCATAATACACCTCTACCTCGCTATAACGCTGTCCTTGGGAGCCAAAAAATCTTACCATGTTATAGGTGAAACCATGTTATATCGAACTTATTTTAATCTGCCAGAGCGTGCAGCCCCTCTCCCCGGAGCGCTGCTTTGTTGCGTTATATCCGAATTCGTGTTATATCGGGTCGCATTCTATCGGGGTAGAGGTGTAACTTCAAGAAAATGTAAAAAGAATTTTTAAAACAAGTAAATGTACATTTCTAACACATTTAACACAAAAACAATTTTGTCCTTCTGGCAAATTGGATTCCCTGCTACAATGGACAAACCACTTGTTGTTAGATGCTGCTCTGTGTGTTGGAAGTGGTCTGTCTCCAAGTTTGATAAAGTTCTATGTACACAGAACTGAATGTTAAGCAGTAAAGACATTTTTATGCATAGACTTTACGTTGAACTAGTTTACCCATCCTAATTTAACAGCATGTTTATATATTTTATACTTCTAAATTATTTACCTTTAAAATTATTGTATTGGGTTGAAATTGGTATTCCTTTTGAGACTAGATTCTGGTAGCACAAGAAGCATATTAATTAATTCTGAATCTGTCATCGTTTACACACACAGATTAAAGAAAAAATTTAAAGTTGTTCAAAATGTCCTATCTCAGATTTTTCTTAAAGTGGCTGTGTTGCCATAGTTTGTCATGAGGTTCAGGCAATTGCTGGGATTATAAAAAAAAAAAAAAAAAAAAAAAAACCTCACATATGATGAACCGAGTGGATTCTGTAGTTCTTAGTTATAAATTATATAATGACAAAATTTGTTTTATTTATTGGCATAGCTGACAAGTTTTGTGCAGTCCCATGTGTAAGTCTATACAAGTTGTTTGCAAATATGCAAAGCAGCTCATTAAATAATTTACATATTTACAAACAATTTATATGTGACAAATTTCAGCTACAGATTAATATACACAGTGCTATGCAGAGACAGAGATAGGACATAGAGCTGCAAAAAACTTGACAGCTGCAGCAGGCAGATGGGGGCTGAAGTTGTGGCCGAAAAGTAGTAGGTGGGTGAGGTCAGGCCAGGGCATCTGAGTTTGTGACAGGGTTTGGGAAGAAGATGGGGATACCTCAGGGCGGCCAGGGAAACTGGGTGAGTGGCTGGCTGGGGGAAAATGGGAGGTAGTTAAGGGAAGTTAGTTTTGGGGAGTTGTCCGGCTGGGGGAGAAGGGGAAAGATGGGAACAGCTCAGTGGCTGGGGGAAGCTGGAGATAGCTACATTTGTGAGGGTGACCCGGAGATGTTGGAGATGGATGAGGAGAGTTGGGAGCACTTTGTCTGAGCTGGGGAAATACAGGGGCAGCTGGGTGAGATGACTGGGTGGATGCTGGACCTGTCCAGGAAGAGGAAGGGGGATAGGAGTGTCTAGAAGAGCTGCCTGGGGCCAGTAGTGCGTTCCTTTACATTTTGTCCCCACAGCCTCTGCTTGCTGCTACTGTGGCTGTCCCTACTGCCACATCTCAGTGGTGGCAGATGACAGAACAAGGAGCAATGGTCTCAAGTTGCAGTGGGGGAGGTCTAGGTTGGATATTAGGAAAAGCTATTTCACTAGGAGGGTGGTGAAGCACTGGAATGGGTTACCGAGGGAGGTTGTGGAATCTCCACCCTTAAGAGGTTTTTAATGCCCGGCTTGACAAAGCCCTAGCTGGGATGATTTAGTTGGGGTTGGACTAGATGACCTCCTGAGGTTTCCAGCTCTAATCTTCTATGATTCTATCTTGCCTGCTCCTCTCAGCTGCTTTCCCCTACCACTCAGCTCCAGCAGGAACAGCAGCAGACAGAGCCCAATTGGCTGCCTGCCCAACTGTAGCCTCTGATAGCCAAGAGCGACAAGTGCAGGATATTCCACCGGGGCTACAGGAATGCGTGAAGGGTAGCTTGTATGAGTGAGTGCCAAGTGCCATACGTCTGGTGTGACATGTCTGAATTTGTTTAAAAGGGGTGTAGGGTTCATAAACACACTAAGACCAAGATTTCAAAAATAGAAGCCCAATCCTAAATATGTATGTAGACTTCTAAACTGCTGAACTGGTCTTCAAAAGTGCTGAGTAACCAGCAGCTTCACTGAAGTAAGACAGACAGCACATCAGTCTATGACCCTGGCCCTCCTTAGAGTGAAAACAGGTTTAAAGCTTAAGATGAATGCAGAACTGACAACCCCAAGCATTCAAAAATCATGAGTCAGGCCTGTGTTTGGCTTTAAAATCATGAGAGTTTAAAAAAAGAGATTTTGGTGTTTTTTTGCCTTTTGTTTTTTGAGCTTTTAGAGTATGCTCAATTCATTTTCTCAGGCTCCTCCCAGCAAGCTAGAAACAACTTTTGTTTTAATAAAAGCTGAGATTCTCAAGAAATCACATGACTCCTTAACATCTACCTAGCTCAGCAAGATCACCTCTGCCCCAAAGGATACTCATCAGCAGGGGATAGGATTTTTTTCCTGATGCCATAGGCCACTTCAGTTTCTGCTGGGAACTCCCTACATCAATGCTACCCAATTTGTACAATGTGCTAACCATCCCCTTTCATCCCCATAATGGGGAGGGTGCAGCTGCCTTTTGTCATAGCAACTGACCATCACAGTGGTTAGGTGACCATCACAGATAACCATAGCTGACCATCACAGTGGCTAGGCATAGTGTAGACTAGTAGAAACTGAATTAACCATCAGAAAATCTGGTCCTGTATCAGAATTAGTTTAACTAGTTGTGATAAAGTTCTATCTGACAAAATCAAATACAATTAGAGAATCATGAGTAAGCGTGTCTGACTTGTTTGCAGGAAACCATAGCTCCTGAATTTATTGGAATTCCATCAGGACAACACTTCTAGAATAGAAAAGGGAGACGCAGAGGAGATGCAGAGCTTTCAAGGAAACATTCACAAAGGGCTATATTTTAAAACTCATGCAGTGTCATAAAACAAAAACACTTTGCATTTATAAAGGATTTTATATTTTTAAAGTGCTGTAAAAATATTAAATAGCAAAAGGAGGAAAGAGGGGAAAATTCTCTGAATTTTATCAATGGACCTTTTCCAATCTGATCATTATTTTGCAGACTATAAATCATGTATTGGTATTTTAGAGAGAAAACTGAATCCAAGTTTTACCATACTTTACCATCATAAATAGAAAAAATATTAAATAAAAAGGAACAATGTAGTTAGAGCAGAAGGCCTAAAGTCTTTTTAATACTAAGCCAATGCAAACAAAAGCCAAATGAAAGCTGGAATAATGAAAAGTTTGCTTAATAAATTGCTTCCTCACTTTGAACAAAATAACTTGCACATTTCAAAGACATGTCTCAAGCTATTGGCAAAATGGGTAGCTATACTGAAGACAGCCGGTAAATAGGGAGCTAAAATAAATTGTTATAGAAATGCAATATAAAACAAAGGAAGTGTTATGATTAATACCCCAGGTGCTATATCTAACCTTGGTCTGCTTACATTGACAAGGTATAATTACTTCTCTTCAGGTGTAGTATGAAGAAACCAAAATTATATGAGCTGCATTTCAAAATGAGCTAAAGATATAAGCATGGGCATAGCTAAGCCTATATTGTATATACCACAACTTATCATTCTTTACTTCCTGGGAGCAACATTTCTTATTTGCCATTGGTTCATAGAGTCTGATATCCTGCCACTGGCAGAAGCCTATGTCTGTTTCTTCAGTGGAAGGTGAGAAGTCCGAGTAATCCTATTGCCAATTTTGAAGCACTATATGTGTGTGGATGTAGGAAATCCCCACATAACTTCTGCAGTAATCAGCTGCCCCTGGGAGGCTTATCTGGCTACGACTCTCATGGAATGCGTAGCTATAAATGTTACTGTTGGTCCTAAAAATATCCAGCGTCTCTTGAAATCCAGCTTCCACATTTGACTCTGTATAACCTCCTTCTGTAGTAATTCACACAGACTAACTAAACATCCTGAGTTGAATTCATTCAGTGACCCCTTCTTTTTTTTACACTGTAATAAAGCGCAGAATATACCATTTATAATTTTTTAATTCCTCAATGAAGTTCTCTTTATTAAACTACTAGATCTTAGTGAATGTACCTGTAATAATTATTTTATTTTTACGCTTCACCTGCTGTGCCCAATTATTCAAAGAACATGTGGGTCTGTTCCAACTCCCAGATACAGAACCTTGGTTCTTTAACTCAAGCTGTAGAGACCCATGTTCTTAGAGATCCCCCTGGTTTAACTTCTCGTAAATCAGCCAACTGCAGATACCATATAACTAGTATATACTTAGGAGCTATCAATATATTGAAGGTGAAGACAATGGATCTGTCACTATGAGATAAACTCATTTTTAAACCATGACCCATGGTGCTGGAGGGAGAGACGGCATGAATGGAGGGGCTGAGTTACAGAACAGCTAGATTTTCTTCTGTGGAAGGCACACTAAAATGATAACTCTGCCACCTTTAAAATGAATGCACCATGCACTGCCTTCATGCTGGCTCCCTCACAGAATATTGTATGAATGGGAGAGGAGAGGAGTTATTGTACCTAACACAAGCAGAAAAGTGTAGATGTGATTAGATGTTCTTTCCACCCTCTTATTTCCCACAGATATAGGACCAGGCAAAATATTGTGCTATAAGTGCATATTTCACATTTCGCTCAACATTTTAACTGTATTGGTCATGGAATAATTACAAAGAATCAAGAAATAGCAGACTATAGATAAAATTCAGTACATAGGGAACACCTACGAAAATGAATGGTAGTAGTGTAAACAGCGTATACAATTCACACTAGTGCCGAGGGTACATACTAGACCTCTGTATCAGTTTAGAGTTGCAGATGGCTTTGCATGGGCTAACTCAGTGGCCAGAAGTAGCATGTTGTGCTGCTGATATTGAGGATAAGACTTTGGCAGTAGCCTGGTACGGACAATTTTGTGGGAGGCAACAGACTCAGTAGATGGAAGACCACCTCATGTTGCTCAAGTAGTTCCCCAATATACACTCAAGAATGGTGTAGACAAGTTCCAACCCTCCCTGCCTGAAGCTTCCCTGCCACACTGGGCCCAGGACCCTTATAGAAACTTGTCATGATCCACTGTTTAGGGAACCCTGTTCTAGATTATTATTCTTAGCTATTTGTATTGCAATAGCACCCACAGACTCCAATCAAGTGCTGTGCTAGGTACTGTACAGACACATAATAAGAGAGTTTGTGTGTCAAAAAACTTACAGTTTAAGTGCACATGACATAACAAGAAATTGGTCAGGAAGACAAGACAATCAATAATAGGGGCATTTGTTTACATATACAGCTAGATGGTTTTAAAATCACTTATTTTCTTAATATAAATTATAAGAAATAAATAAATACAATAAGTATCTGAAGTAACTACCAGCCATCCTCCTATTATTATTTTGGGTCATCATGATAGCAGTGCAACATCTGCTTCCATAGTGATAAACTGAAATAGGATCAGTTTTAGAGTTAAATAGGATAGCCAGCTGACATGAAAAGAATTTGCATCAATTTTAGGGAAGAATGACACTGGACATCTTTTGACAAGTTAATACATAATTTTCCCAATAACAAACTTAGCTGCTCTAGTGCCCAGAATAAGAGAGGTCTCAAGGACAAATGTTGCCATTTTTCAGCTCTGCTAAAATTTTCTTTCATTAATATTTACAATAAAAAAAACAAGCAGCAAACTATCATTTTCTTGACAGACTGTCTACAACAAAAGAGCTATTCAAGCATTCTGCTCTACTTTGTACATTATCTATAGAGGTCATATTTCTGGAAAAGAAACAAGGTTTAAGATTTCATTTACTAAATATCTTCTCTATTTTTACACTATTTTCAAATTTTAAAAAATAGGAAATGTGGTGTGAACAATTCTAAAGGATCAATACCTAATGTTTTATTTATATCTACCCTTTTAGTCAAGGAGTTAGGATATCCTGAGTGTAGACAACCCAGTATGCTGAACTCAGGCATTGGTTTCCTCCTTTCCCCCGGGATGCTCAATCCCAGGTCCTGCCCCCACTCCACCCTTCCCCCAAGGTCCCACCCTCCCCGCCTCTTCCCACCCCCCACTCTGCCCCTCCTCTTCCCATCCCCGCTCCACATCTTCTCACCCCATTCCGCTCCCTCCTCCCAGTAGGCCCCATCCCCGCTCCTCCCCCTCCCCCAGTGCCTCCTGCATGCTGTGGAACAGCTGATCATGGCAGGTGAGAGGTGCTGGGAGGGAGTGGGAGGAATTGATTGGCAGAGCCATCGGCAGGCAAGAGGCGCTGGGGGGGAGGTCAGGAAGCTGGCTGCTAAGCACCCACTAATTTTTTTCCTGTGGGTGCTCCAGGGCTGGAGCACCCACAGGAAACTCAAATGAAAAGTCACCGAATTCATTTTAATTTATGAAGCAATCCAGAATTTGAACTCACATTTGAAAAGGCAAGAGTCTAGCATTTTAACCCATTAGCACATTAGTCCCCTGATGTACTCTTTATACAATAATTCATACTGCTTTTTTCCCCATCTAAACAGTTTTGTTCAACTTTGTGCTCACTGATTTCTATCTTATTTCCTTGAACCAATACATTTTCTTTAAATAGCTTCCTGCATCTTTTTTTGGGAGAGGCAGAATATTGAAGTATCAGGTGACCTGGTGTGAACAAACTAAATAAGAAAATTGCTTAATTTATAAGACTATTTAGTTTAAAATGCAAACTTGCAAATTCAGTAATGATGCAGACTACAGAGGGTGCCTATAGATCTGGATAATGTCATATTAGTAAAGCCCGTTTTCATTAAAGTGCACAAGAGGGTCACTGAAGATTATATTTGTAAATGTAGTAGTGTGTATAACTTACTTCAATTTTAAGGTGAAAATCTAACTACAAAAATTTAATTCCGTTTTAGATAAAGCAGCATTCACAAGTTTCATAATACTCCATTGCTAAATACATGATACCAAATAGCTTCCGTTAAGCCAAGAAATCTTCCATTCTTTAGCTAGGATTATTTTAATGTACTATTTGTAAGTAACACATTGGTAAATGGGTGGAAATTTAAATTGGTGTAACACACATACTGAGGGTATGGTAGTTTAAAAATATGTAAATTAAAATAACCATTTAAATGTTTTTTTGGCTCCTCAGTAGGCAAATTACACCAATTTAGAATGCCTTATATACTGTGGAGTTGGCGTAAGTAGGTCTAAGGGAATCCAAATATAAGGGAGTCTACATTATGATGTTTTATTTGTATTACAGTAGCATCCGGAGGCTGTAATGAATCATTGGAGCCCCCTTTTTGTTAGAAGCAACAAAACGTAGTAAATACACTCCCTTCTTCATAGAATTTACAATCTTGGTTAATGACAGGACAGTGATTGGATAAAACAAACACACCTACAGGGGGGAAGAGGACAAGGTGTCAGTAACATTTTGTTTTTGCATAGATGAGCTATGTACACGATTAAGCATTCCACCTGCCTAGCAAAAGCTGGTGTAAGATCATATTTACACCACTTTAAAAATCACTGAATAATTTGATCCTAAAAATCTGATTTATATAAAAAATGGCTTTGTATTTCCAAGACTATCTATTGGTAGTTTATTGCCTGCTAGTAGGATTTACTGTGTCCACACAGATTCATTAGCCATGGCTGGCTTGCTCTTCTTTTCCCTCCAAAAGGCATGCTCAGTTCCACTGTTGAAAACATAGGATATGTTGAGCTGGATTAACATTGTACCTTTTATCTTAATCAAGATGCTACTATGTTTTGCAATTTCTTTGCCTTATTTTTTTAGGTTTGATTTTTTTCAATTTCTCAAGGGCAGTATATTTAGTGTGCCATACATTCCTTTCATCAGAGCATCTCATCGACATGTGGCACGGCAATATTATAAAAGGTGGCATGTTCATTGGTGGGAGCTGGTATAGAATGAAGGCAGCAATGGGAGACAGAATGCTGTAGTTGATGACCTGGTTTGGCTCCAAAAGATTTTTGCAGATACTCTGGGCACTAAACCGTTGGAAACAAGAGATGGTCAGCATCATGCAACATGGGCTCAACTAAAAGCATCGCTATAGCCACTGTTTGTTTCTTTTCCCCTACAGGAGCTAGCCAGGCCAGGATCAAAAGTCTGGAAACCTTTAAAAAGACTGTGCACTTTAGGAATAAAGTATCAAAGGGGTAGCCATGTTACTCTGGATCTGTAAAAGCAGCAAAGAGTCCTGTGGCACCTTATAGACTAACAGACGTATTGGAGCATGAGCTTTCGTGGGTGAATTTAAAAAAATACATAAGTACTTTTAACGAACAGAGGGAATGTGGGAGGGAGGATAAAGGGCCATGTGGTTACATAGACTAGCCATTGAATCATAGAAATGCAGGACTGGATAGGATCTCAATAGGTCGCCTAGTCCAGTCCCTTGCACTGAGGCAGGACTAAGTATTATCTAGACCATCCCTGACAGGTGTTCATCTAACATGTTATTAAAAGCCTCCAATGATGGAGATTCCACAACCTCTTTAACTAATTTGTTCCAATGCTTAACTCTTCTCACAATTAGGAAGTTTTTCCTAATGTCCAATCTAAATCTCTCTTGCTGCAATTTAAGCCCATTATTCTTGGCCTGTCCTTGGTGGATAAGGAGAACAATTTATCACTCTCCTCTTTAACAACTTTTTATGTACTTCAAGACTTATCTCCCCATTCAGTCTTCTCTTCTCCAGCCTAAACATTATTGTTGCTCTCCTTTATATTTTCTCCAATTTGTTCACATCTTTCCTGAACTGTGGTGCCCAGAACTGGGTCCAGTACTACAGCTGAGGCCTTATCAATGTTGAGTAGAGTGGAAGAAATACTTCTTGTGTCTTGCTTACAATACTCCTGCTAATATATCCCAGAATCATGTTTGCTTTTTTTTTGCAACAGTGTTACATTGTTGACTCATATTTGGTTTGCGATCCACTATAACCTCCTGATCCTTTTCTGCAGTATTCCTTCCTAGGCAGCCATTTCCCATTTTATATTTGTGCAATTGATTATTATTTCCTAAATGCAATACATTGAATTGTCTTTATTGAATTTCATCCTATTTATTTCAGATCATTTCTCCAGTTTGTCAATATTTCCCAGCTTGGTATCATCCACAAACTTCATCCAAATCATTTGTAAAAATATTGAATAGAACTTTACCCAGGACAGATCCCTGTGGAACCCCACTCAGTATGCCCTTCTAGCTTGACTGTGAACCATTGATAACTACTCAGAGTATGGTTTTCCAACCAGTTTTGCATCCACCTTATAGTAGGTTCATCTAGGCTATATTAACCAAGTTTGCTTACGAGGTCATATGAAACAGTATCAAAGACCTTAATAACGTCAAGTTATATCACATCTATCCCCCTGCCTACAAGACTTATTACTCTGTCAAAGAAGTATATTAAGTTGGTTTGACATGATTTGCTAATCTAGCCATGTGCACGATTAGCAGGTTTAAAGTAAAAATGTATTTTTCAAGATTTAAACAAACAATATTAATGAGGAATCTCCGTTGGCCATCTGCCTATTCATCATTAGAACAAGTTATGTCCATTAGGCTTTTTAGAGAACGCAAATGCGCCTCCTGTGTGGGAGTTTCCTTTGCATTATTTATTGCGGTTAACATTCACTTCTTCTGCACAAAGGAGATGTGCCCTGATTTCAATTGGGCAGGGATTTCACCCCAGGTGTCTGAATGCTAATTTAAGATGCATGTTATATTACAGAACCCCAGTGTTAAGTCTTTTACTGTGTTTCACTGTAATATTTACATCATGTTTCCACTAATTTATCATTATTATAATTAAAATAATAAAAAAGGACCAGGATCCTGAGGCTTTTGAGTCAAAGAGAAGGCAATGGATGTAACAAAGTTGAACTTGAGTAGTTTAAACCAGTGGTTCTCAACTAAGGGTACGCATACCCCTGGGCATAGGCGCCAGCTCCGTGGGTGCTCCGGGGCTGGAGCACCCATGGGGAAAAATTGGTGGGTACTCTGCACCCACCGATAGCTCCCCGCCATGCCCCAGCTCACCTCCGCCTCTGCCTCCTCCCCTGAGCATGCTGCGTTCTGTTTCTCCTCTCTCCCAGCGCTTGCCGCTGCAAAACAGCAGCGCGCTCAGGGGAGGAAGCGGGGAAGAGGCAGGGCTGAGGCGGGGATTTGGGGCAGGGGTTCAATAGGGGCAAGGAGGGGGCGGAGTTGGAGCGGGAACTTTGGGAAAGGGATTGGAATGGGGGCAGGTCAGGGGTGGGGGCGGGAGGAGGCAAAGCAGGGGTGGAGTCGGGGCAAGACTGGGGTCGGGAGGGGGGGCTCAAACACCCACTGGCACCAGGAAAAGTTGGCGCCTATGCCCCTGGGGGTACACAGAGGTCTTCCAGGGAGTACTCAACTCATCTAGATCAGTGTTTATCAACCTGGAGGTTGCAGCCCCTGGGGGGAGGGAGGGCACAGGATGGGTTTAGGGGAATCACAAGTGCAGGGCCGGCATTAGGGAATGGAAAGTAGGGCTACTGCCCAGGACCCCATGCCACACATGGCCCTGTGAAGCTAAAATACATGCTTCAGCTCTGCCACCTGGGGCTCAGGCTTCAGAAAAGGCACACAAAAAACAGGCTCAAGTATCACACTGAAATGTCAGTACAATATTTATATTCCAATTGATTTATTTTATAATTATATGGTAAAAATGAGAAAGTCAGCAATTTGTCAGGAATAGTGTGCTGTGACAATTTGTATTTTATGTCTGATTTTGTAAACAAGTAGTTTTTAAGTGAGGTGAAACTTGACGTACACAAGACATATCAGACCCCTGAAAAGTGTACAGTAGTCTGGAAAGGTTGAGAACCACTGGTTTAAATTGCACATGCCATCTTCCATCCATAATGACATTTTAATTTTTCTCCAGGGATGTCTTGAAATGTCAGCCCTTCCCAGGCTAGGAAAAGCATTTCTACGTAAACTCTACGAGAAGTTACAAATAGGCCTTTTCAGGTGAAAATACGGAGATGCTGCTTCTACCATGCCAATTTCCAACATTTAAAAACCCCACTCTTCTTTCTGTTATGTCAGTTATAATGTGCTCAAGCATAAAGGTGTCGCCCATGCAAAACAAGTTATATATTCACATTATTTTTTAAATTGTGAGTGGTGATTTTTATGCTTTCCTTATACATGTTGTTTTTTTTATTAATGAAAACAAACCTCTGGCTTGACTATTTTAAAGTTTTTAAATGGGATCTCTTAATTTTAAACACACTTGCAAAATAATAGTGTAGTATGATTATCATGCTGTTTTTCTACCAGGTGCATCTTACCTGCCTAATACTAAATTTTTTCTTCAGGTAACCTTAGAGCTTAATCCATACTGGTCTTTTTCCTGTAATTTTTTTTTTATTTTGAAAGATGAACATCTTTATTCTCAGCTTTCCCCTGACTTGGAATCAGCCACTTCCTCTCAGCAAGCAAGTAAGGGGGAGGGGTCGCAGAGGAACCGCTCCCCGCCCCAGCTCACCTCCGCTCCGCCTCCTCCTCCGACAAGCACACCGTTCAGCTCCGCTTCTCCCCCCTCCCTCCCAGGCTTGCCGTGCAAAACAGCTGAGAGGTGCGGCAAGCCTGGGAGGAAAGGCGAAGAGGCGGAGCTGCGGCATGCTCATGGGAGGAGGCAGAGCGAAGTTGAGTAAGTAACGGGGCGGGGGGTGCAGAGGAACCGCTTGTGGTAACACGAATTCAGATATAACGAGGTAAAGCAGCTCCGTCCCCCCCGGAGCGCTGCTTTACCGCGTTATATCCGAATTTGTGTTATATCGGACCACATTATATCGGAGTAGAGGTGTATATGATTTATTTGTAAAATTCACTCTTTATTAGACAATTATAGATATACAATTAGTCTAAACTAGCCATTCAAGTACATATCCAGGGTCCGGATGGGCTTGTATGATCTGTGCAGCCATGGCTTCACTGCTACTGTTATTCAAGCTAACTAGATCAAAGCTAGCTCAAGCTGCAGTCACACTGCCTGCAGTGTAGATATGCCTTTAGGCAGCATCCCAGGATTGCCTAAATTATACATAGGGCCCTTTTGGCCTGTAGAACAACCCTAATTGTTTAAAACCACCTTAGTTGCCCCCCCACCCCCCCATGTTTAATTTGTGCCAGGGCTGAGCCTTGGTACCTCTAGGCTTGGCAATTCATAGCCCCGGTACCTCTGGGCTTGCCGCCCGTGTCAGTTATGAAAGTAAAAAAATTGCTTGAGCCCCATCATTTCTTTCATCACAAATTAAGCAGTGGTCACCCCTTTCTACTGGGCTGAGAGTTCTGTGCTGTGCCTCTACAAAGTGTAGCACAGACTCTCACATGCTATTTCTTTGTGACTGAATATGGTAATGTGTGCTCCAAAGGAAAAAAAAAATCAGAGTCTAGACAGAATGTGTGAAACATTTTCAATGGCATATCTTTTTGTTCAAATGAAAGAATTAGGTCTTGGAGAACTGCAAAACACGGTGAATGACAAGGTTTTCTCTGAGACTTCCCACTCCCTGACAAGTCAGAAAAAATACCACTATTACTTTGCGGCAATACCACTCGGTAATACCAATTAGTTGTCTGTGATGCTAATATCTTTCACAAATATTGCTGCCAACTCTTCAGATTCTAGGCACAGTGCTCTCCTTTTTCAAATTTCCAAGATTAGTCAGTTATTCAGGACTGCTCATTTCACCATCTAAATGATTAGTAAAGTCAGTCTACATTTAGCCTCTAGCATTCCTTGGATGTTTGACCTGCAGAAGTGTGCAGAACTGTATTACAGAATGTGCAATTCCACAGTGGCGTTCTGATAGCTACAAATCCTCACCCCCTCCCCACACACACAATCCTTTTCCTTTCGGTCAATGTCAACTCAGTGGTACTGACAAAATACAGGAGGCAAGGACGCCAGAAGGTGATGCTCCACAGTAGCTTTTCTTAAAACAAACAAACAAAAAACACAAAAAACATTTCAACATTTCGAAACATTATTGCTGTTCAAACTATTCACAAAGGAACCTCAGCCCATGCGAATCTCTTCTGGTTTCAGATTTCACATCTACTATTTTTATTGTTGTTTGACTATGGTCATGAGGATAGTCCTCCAAATGCCTCATTCTCATTTCCATATGACAGTTTCACTTATCACAAAGTGTCTGTATTTTTCAATATACTGTAAAGTGGTATAATGCCTTTACATTATTTAAAAAAACAAATCAAACAAAAGGTATTTTAAAAGCAGATTTATCATTTTGGCATTCTGTGTTGTTTGAAATTCGCCCATGACCAGCTTGGTTACAGCAAACCTGTATAAAGTCAGCTTATAAAATGCAAGATATTAACTATTCATACAAATGAAGAATTACACTGTATATAAAAGTTGAGAAGCAAAACAAAAAAATGCTGCTTCCTTCCGTAAGATTTCAAGAGCAACTAAAAAACAAACTACTACCGTATATTACTTTAGTACTTAAAAAAAAAAATCAATAGAGGAAAAGAACAGAAACCATTAATGCAATCAGTTTTCATGTTGCTAGCAAATTTACAGTCCATGACAGCCATACTAAGTGAGCGTTATCTATGCGTGTTCTTTTAGTATAATAGAAGAGATGGGAGTAAAAAGGATCTGCTGAATCAGATCTTCTGTGGCTGTTTCAGTATGAACAGTAGTTGAGTTTTCAGTAATTAATAACCAGCTGCACATCTTGAATTAATGCCAAATGGGTCCAGCAACTTTAAGTAATACAGAAACTACTTTTCATTCAGGTAATGGCTGCAGTGAAATAAATTAGCCCCTAAAAAAGGTAAAATCAAGTACTCAAGTGGTAAGGGCACATTTCACAATCAGTTTCTTGGCTGTTACATTATTTCAATTGTTTTTATTTTTAAAACACTTATTTTCATGTATAAATCACTGATGCTATGGAGTTAGGACAGAATCTACTCACCAATCTCCATTACAAGTTATTATTGGTGGAGCTGGTAGTGTTTGCCTATAGTTAAATGTTACCCAGCACCATTATAATACCCTGTTTTCAGTTGCTTATAACTTTACCAAAAATTGAACCATTTGAGCTGACATTTTCCATGCTCGGTGTCTGCCTCTGGCTAATTCTGGGGGGACAAGTTCAGCAACATGGATCAGATTTCTTTCAGAACAAGGTTAGGGGAAAATGTGTTGTTTTGCCCATTAAAAAAAATTGTATACCTTTTTCTGAGGATTTCTAGCACCTCTATGCTTTGGGGCAAGGACTTGAAATTCAGTAGGAAGCATCATCCTGGTGTCAGGGTTGTGTGTTTTGCCATCCCTAAGAAAAGTTGCCCTAATTTGGCCAAGTTATAAGCCTCTGAAATATTGCAGTTCAACCATGCTCTGTAGAGAATTGTTAAGAGTTTGGCAGCTAAGCTCCCCAAAGTTTCCATGCATACCTGGCATGCGCCAGCCCAGGGGCTGCAGGGGCTGAGCAGGACTTCATTTATAATTGCTGCTCCTGGTGGCCACTGTGGCACTGGGCACCTGAATGAAGGCTATCTCCTGTGTGCTCAACACTCCCATCCATGCCCAGGCAGCATGGAGGAGGAGAAAGATGCAGCCTAACTCAAGTACAAAGGTAGGGAGGGATGAGGGGGGCAGCAGAGGGTAAATGGAAACAGAGAAGGTGAGGAGGTTGCAGGTGCCAGGGAAGGTGAGGAAGTAGAGGTGGTGGTGGCTTTTGGGGGGGGGGGTAGAGGGAAAGGGGAGCAGGAGGTGTTGGATAAGAACAGAAATGGAGAGGGTGGGAGTCAGGAGCTGGGGCATGAGGCATTGTATAGGATCAAGGGGGAGCATGCAGGAGTTGGGGAGCTGGAGGGGTTAGGAAGGAGCAGAGAAGGAATGGAAATGGCTGTGGCCACAGGAGCAGAAGTCTGTAACTCCTAGGGTATGTTCCCCTTCAGAACCTGGAATGAAACCAAGGAATCCTCAGTCTCTACATTCCTCTTCTGTAGAAGTTATGGTAAAGGAAGTTTAATGCTACTCCTGGAAAATTGGATTCTATCCCTGCCTTTGCCACTGAGTTGCTGTGTGATGCTGGGCAAGTCACAGGAGGCCACTAATCCTGTGTTCCTTCTTTTCTGGGTGCTAAGACCTCATGACTACAACTGAAGTTGATTGAAACAGTGCTTTGAACATATAACATGTGCTATAAAAATATACAAATGAGCCTTTAATGTGCTAAGTACTTTGGAAAATCAGTGTCTCAAGTTGGCACTCAAAACTAATGGACATTTTGGACAATTTTGGCTTTAATCTCTCGGTAGTTCTGTTCCCATCTGTAATGGGAATAATGATTCCACCAATTGTCACAGGGGTGGTTGTAAATATAAATTCATTAATGTTTGTGAATCACCCAGATATTATAGTGATGAGTGCTGTAGAAAAGCCCATGAAATAATTAATACTTTTGTATTCATGGCAGGGTTTGAATACTGAGTATTCAATGAGGCCTGGGGACCACACATTGAAAGAGGAGAATTTAAAAACAAACAAACAAACAAACCCCAAACAACAACAACTGCCCATTCACTGAATGAGGTAGGGATTCTAGGGGGGAAATAGCATGTGATTGCTTAATTAAAGGCTGTATCCTAATGCACAAGGGGCGGGGGAGGGATGGACAAATTAAGGTTGCATGAACAACCATAATTCTGGCATTTTCTAACTTCTGAGAGTTTGACTTTGCAATCTTAACATTCTTTTAATGTAGGGTTTTTTTAATTTGTGTAATGTTATACAGAGCTCAGTTCAGACACTATTTATGTCTACAATATTTATTTATTTGTGTCCTACCCTGATAAATATATTCAAAGAGATGCAAAATGTTTTATTTTGGCACTCACTTGCATTAAGCATACCAATCTGCCAAATTGTGCATCGTTTATCCCCATCATCATAGTCTCTGAGCACCTGTGATTTAAGAATAAAAAAACCTGACCCTACGTAGCCATGAAATTATTTGAAAATTTGAAATCCCGTTATAAGCAGGCACAGAAAATCAGGACAGACAGTTGCTTGACAGGGCTTTTTTCTCAATAGTCCCCCCACACATGGTCTCTTGGCTTCTTACCTGCATTCCCATCTGTCTGAATGGAAGGGATCCCAACCACAAGATGGTTAGAACTTTTCACTAGCGCATAATTGACAAAACAGAATTATTTTAGATGGGCAAATACCATTTCCACTGCAAGAACTTCCTCCTGTATGAATATAGCAATACTGACACTAAATCCTGTAACACTCTTTAATCACGTACTGTCTCCATACCCAGGCCTTAATCCAGACAGACAAGAGACACAGAAATCTGAGACATGCAGATATTTTGAGAGTTGTTTTCCTACTGCCTTCTCGATAGTCTTACCCCCAAAGCAAAATGGACTGACAACTAACCAGACTGTCAGTATCAAGGGATGGTTTCTCGTTCAGAGACCATACACATACTTTTTAAAAGACAATCACCACCCTAGCCACAAGACAGGTACTCACAACCCCCACCAACGGTGTACTCAGTACTTCCCCTCTAGTCTTCATTAGCTAAAGCACAGATCATGTCAATTCAGTATGGAAGTTTTGGAAACATCACCAAAACCTCAGTGAGGAGCAGGCTGAAACTCAAATAGAGACTTAGCATTTACTCCCTTGACATAACACTTTGTCACCAGAAATGTAGATAGTTGAGTTTAAATTACAGCAATTTTATCTGAAAAATATGAAAGACTGTGTCTAGGGCACTGAACTGGTAGTCAGGAGATGAGAATTCAATTGCAGGTTCTACCACTGATCTGTGTGAATTTGGGAAAGTCATTTCACTTATTTGTGCTTCTGTTTCTTCTTCATCTGTCTTGTGTATTTAGACTAAGCTCTTCAGGGCAGAGACTGTCTCATGTCTTTTTGTCCAGGACGTAACATAATGGGGTCCCAATACTGATTGAGGCTTCTAGATGCTAATGCAATAATACTATTCTTGCTAATAAACACAACTCTTCTTCACAACAGAAGGAACTTGAATCAAGCCCTGAAGGAGAGATCATGCTTCCATCAGCTTAATCCATCTGTAAAATGGCTGTATTGACAACTAACTATGCCATAAGCATGTCAGGAATTAATTAATGCCCGTAAAGTGACTTGGGATTCTCACAAAAAAGGCACTGTAGAGCACTTATTGTTATAACACAACATCCACCTCTCTGGGAAATGAAGAGTAAACAAACCTACAGTTTCACATCTTCTACCAGAGAAAGAATTTAAAGAATGAAAATTCTGAATAAATATAATACAGTAAAATTATCTGAATATTACACTTTATTTTAACTAGCATGGTATGTGACTTATCTCTGATATGCAGTAGGGCCCTCATACAGCCAGATCCATTTTTCACCAACTTAGCAGTAAGAATCTTACAAATAGGGCATGAAATCCTGGCCCTATTGAAATCAATGGAAATTTTTTTTGACTCCAGTGTGTGTGGGGGGGAGAGGTTCGGGGGAAGTCATATTTCACTCCTGGATGCTAAGCAAATACTTTTATCTCAAATAAAATTTACAGTTCATACATCATGAGCAGAGGTACTCATTACATGATCTTACACAATGTAAACAACAAAAAGGTTGCAGTTTAAAAAAGGCAAACTAGATTTCTTTTTAAATGTTGGAACGTTTCTCACCATTATCCATTTCCAATTTTTATACTAAAGCAGAGTAAACCATATTTTTCTGATTTTATTAAGCTTATGCGGTTCATGCTATATGATTTTAGTCTCATCCCACAGACAAAGGAAACATCAGAGAAATAAATGAAATCTCCAGGATGGCTGGCTGGCTTTTCCCATGAAGTCAAGCAATATAGCAAATGAGCCAGGAGCATATTATAGCATATCTAAGCCGTTTCTCTGTCTGTACGTACAGCAAGTTCTTGCATCTGTTTCATCTTAAATGTGCCTTCAAACTTAATTTGTTTTACATTCAGAGCTACCCTCCTGTCATGAAAAATGTTGACAGGTGTACGTTACAGAGGACTAGATTGTGCAAATTGCACACAGCCCTATGCTGGAGACGGTGCAGATGCGCACACGGGTAGGAGTCACTGGAGTGACAATAGCCTGAGCTTTCCGGTGAGCTGGCTGCTTTGTACCTTTGTGGATTGGATTACAATTAATATTGATCAGGGAGTATAATGGCTTGAGAATAAAGTCTTTTCCCTTTTTTATATTTCTTTGCATACTTTTGGTCAAATCCAGGGACTCGGTACCCAGCCCAAGCCGTGGGCTGACTGTGCACTAAAAGGACCCTTTCCCTTCACCCCTCCAGTCGATTATGCAAGGACATCTTTAGCTCAACAGCCGGAGTGGAGTCTGTTAAATTGTTCTTATCACAAGAAAAGATGGGAAGATATTCAGAGAAACTTTAGATCTACTTTCGTACTGCCACATAGGGAGCCCCTGCAAAGTAATGGTAATCCCTTGCAGAGGATCCTCTACCCCATCTCCTATGCCCTGTGCAGTAGAATCACACCAGATCAGGAAGAGTTCAAAGGCAAAAAGAGCAAACACCAGATGAGATTCCAATAACAAGGGGGCAAAGTTAAGCCTTTGCAGGAAGTCATACCATTCAAGTATCCAAAAAAATCTCAGACAATCAGGGTCCAAAAGTCCCAAAAGAAGAACAGAAGGTTTATGGCCCCAAAATGAATAGTAGAACCAACTGATGCACGCTGTATTGTTGTACTATGGAAGTATCTCAAGTAAGATGTTTTATTAACGCATATAATGTTCTAAACTTAGTAATCATTATGAGATATGTATGCAGGCTATGGTTAGGAATTTACATATTTGTATATACAGAAAACTATGCTTATATACTTTGGCTCCATCTCACAGCAAGGCAGAGAGTGATCAAATAGGGAGAGGCACCTCCCAAGCCAGAAGTTTACACAAAACTGGAGTAAAGTTCTGATCCATTGTGCAGCCCAGGAAAAGACATTGATCGGCCATTAGTGTTAACGGAAAGACACTGAGACAACTGGGGATTTCCTCATTTTGAATATCTATTGAGTCTGAAGAAGAAAAAAAATTGCAAACCTTTTTAAAAAGGGAGGGTTTTGAAGTTAAGGGCTCTGAAAAACTGAGGGACAGCCTCCAGGCAGGAAGCTGTCCATGAAAGGATGGATTCCCCCCTATCGCTAGGGGCATGCTGGGAAACAGTTCAAAAGCAATAGGTAACTTGTATTATAAAAGGGATTTTATCTAACACAGAAGTGTAAAGCCTGAAGTTGTCTATGTTTATTTTCTGTGTCTATGTTTGTTTCCGTTACTATTTCATCTTTGTATTTAATAGAAAAAACACAATTTCACTTTTTGTTTATTTTTACCCCAAGCAAGTATCTGGTGTACAAACCATGTGGAATATGTGTACCACAGCAAACTAACAGGGCGGGAGTGGGAGCTAGTTTCACACCTTTGGGGGCAGCGAACCAGAGGGGAACAGTCCAAGAGACTGGTAAGTAAGCACTCTGGAAGGACAGATTTAGGGAGACTTGAGGCTAGGGGCTCTTGGTGTTACCCTGCAAGGAGTAGCTGGGCTGGTGAGAGCCAGGGTAAGACCTTATGCTTGGGGGCTGGCTACTGACTACTATAGCTGTACAACACCAAGGCATTCCAAGCCTTGGAATGCAGGTGGTGATATAACCCATTATCAGTCGGGGTGGTCCCCAAAACATCACATCCTCCATTCTTTAATCTTTTGCTTTGTTGTACCTCCTCTAAATAATTCTGTAGATGTAAAGGCTTCAATGCTATACATTAGCCAAGATCACATTGCATAGAGTAACAATACTCTCTACTATGAAAAAATGACAAAGCCAAATACATGCCTTGTATTTATTTATATTGCAGTATTTAGTTGATGCAATGTATACTTTCATTATATCTCTTGAAGGTGACATACAACTGAGGAAATTTTGTTAGAGATTTTTCTACTATTGTAGTATTGTAAGGATTTTTCAGTGAAGTACTTGGCAATCAGTTGCTCACAGTGCTTTGAAAGTTGGTGAATCACATCTTTACACAAAACACTCCATCTATTTTTCACATTTTTATAATAGTAAAGAAAATGTTTATATGTATACAAAATAAACTCGATTACAATTTTTTTTTACCCATTCTGATGATTACAGAACAAATAGTAACCTTAATAGAGCATGAAAGAGGGTTATTTTATTTCCTTGTATACACCATTAACTGGCTCCCTTTTAATGTGCCTCACTGTCACACACTGAATAAACCTTATTTTATGTGCCAGCTTGCTGGAACAACTACAAGGAAATCCAGGCTAGGTGGAAACTGCAGGGTTCTGTAATGCTTTGGGAAGATATTGGAGTATCTTACCATATTGGAACAAAAAGCAAATACAGATAGAACCAGTAAAGTTTGCAT
Organism: Malaclemys terrapin pileata; assembly: GCF_027887155.1. NCBI lineage: Eukaryota > Metazoa > Chordata > Testudines > Emydidae > Malaclemys > Malaclemys terrapin. The sequence continues at coordinate 97,118,115 of NC_071510.1, read as the reverse complement.
TAGTGTGTTTATTTTTATGCCAATAATCCTACTTCTTACCTAATCCATAAAATTAGGATGCAGAAAAGGTAACCGTGGAGTGAAAAATAACTAGCTAAGAGAAACAGTCTACATACCTTCTCATGCCTTAACCATAGTTGTCAGATATTAATTGTAACATCTTAAGGACGGGGCTTTGTCTTCTGAAATGTGATTTGCAAAGGGATATGTTCATTTATGGAGCATTAATGCTAAGTGTGGGGGATTACAATGCTCCAGAGTTGTGCTTTTACTGCTGTTTCCTCAGGACTTCTATAAGATGCCGGGAAAATACGTACAAGTAGTCTCCCCAAAAGTACTGAATGTGATTTTGTTAAAAATTTGCAAACATGTTTCCTTATGAAATTTGCACAAAAATTAGTAACAGCAAAAACAATATTATTTTTTAAATAAAAGTAACATCCCTCCTTCCCTGAAACTACTACTAGACATCATTGCTGGGGGGGGGGGACACAACACGAACATGCTTGTCCTCTATTTTCTAGAGAAATGGGTCCATGCCATTTTCTCAGGCAATATTTCCACTCAACACATCTTCCTGCATACATTTTCGGAAACATACCTGTACACAAGTGCCAGTTTCCTTTGAATCTATGAAATAATATTTTATATTTCCATAGTAGGTTTTATGCAATGTTTTTTATAAAGGGGTCTGAGCAGTTTTTTCTGTTTTATTACTTATGTTTTTTTCTTAAACAACTTGACATGAAAGAGAGTAATGGTAAATACAGGGTTTAGCAAACTGATGCAAAACAACATTTCCTAGATCTCTATGTGTGCACAAAATTGTGCACTTGCAAGCAAGATCCCACAGACAGAACTACTCCAGAGTATTGAAAGAGACAATATGTAATTATAATTACCAGCACCCATCAAAATGGGATCTATAATCTCAACCGGGGCCTTTAGGCACTACTATAATAAATACTACAAGGCAGAGAAAGAAAACTTGTTCTCATTAACCTTTGAGGATAGGACATAAAGCAATGGGCTTAAATTGCAGCAAGGGCAGTTTAGGTTGGACATTAGGAAAATCTGCCTGCCAGGATAGTTAAGATCTGGAATAAATTGTCCATGAAGATCATGGAAGCTGTCATTGGAGATTTTTAAGAGCAGGTTAGACAAACATCTGTCAGGAATGGTCTAGATAATACTTAATAATACTTGAGTGCAGGGAACTAGACTATATGACCTCTCGAGGTCCCTTCCAGTCCTACAACTCTATGATTCTATAATCATAAAAAAATCGTTAGAACTTCTGGCCCACGTGCCACTTTTTTTTTTATCATTTGGAGCTTGTAACAAACAAAAAAGGTTTGTAGACTGGAAAAAGCTGAAGATTTATTTCAGATCCTCATATCTTGTGTGTCTCCATCTTAAAAGCTTATCACACTAGAACAATCTGGGGTCAGGCACAGGATGACAGCTTTTTAAAATCACCTTTCAGTGCTGGGGGCGTTTGTGGGGACTATAGCCACCCCAAAATTTGCCTTAGTGCCCCCGTAGCAGCTGCCACTCTCCGACCGCCCAGCTCTGAAGGCAGAGCAGAGTGTGTGGCGGCTGCTGGCCATGTGCTCAGCTCTGAAGGCAGTGCCGCCACCAGCAGCAGCAGTGAAGGAGTAAGCGCAGGAAGGGGAGCGGGGAGAGGGGGTCAAGAGCAGCTTCTATCCCATGTCTCCACCTGCCAGGGTATGCCACCCAGGGCAGATGGAGGGTCCAGTGCTCCCCGCAACAGTCTGGACTGACCCTCTCCAGCCCAGACTCCTGGGCCTCACTCCCTGTGGCTGCTGCTCCCTGAAGCTCTGCTGGCCCTGGAGTCGGGTCCCTGCACCCGGGTGGCTGTTACTGGCTGCAGGCAATTGAGGGGCGGCAAGGAGCTGAGGAGCAGTCACAGCCCCAAACCCCTGGGCCCCAGCAGGAGGAGGAAACAGGAGAGCACCGCAGCCACTTGCACCATGGCACCAGCCAGTACAGCAGCTGCCCCGCACTTCCCAGCTCCAGCTTCTGGCCTCCGATGTGGCCAGGTGGGTGAAGTCTCAGGGGGGAGAGAGGAGAAGGTGGGGACAGCACCTGAGGAGGAGCAGGGGGCGGGGCTTCATGGTGAGTGGGGGCATAGCCCCCTAATTTTATGTCTACACTTCCTCAACCCCCGACCGGGGATGGGTGGTGCCACCCCTTTTCAGAGAAGTAATGAAAAGTCATTCAGTAATATTTTATGAAGTGCTTTGAACATAGCCAATACAACTTTTCTATTCTAGTTGGTTCTTATACTCTTATAGCTTCTTTGCTTACCTTTTTCATGTTTGGAATGGTGGCAGAGCTAGTGAAGTGATAAAGCAGTTAGCAAAAGAAATTAGTAGTGCTATAAAGTCCTCAGATTAACAAAAGAAAACTTTTAAAGGCATATAAGGGCATGAACTGAGATACTGATACATAACTTTAAGGAAAATGAGGATAGAGAGGCCAACATCTGCATCTCTAATCAATCATTTCGGTTTGTAAAAAGTTTGTCAGGGCCTGCCTACAGAGTGGTCTGAACAAACACCATCCTTTCTGATACAATTATTGATATTTATAAGATTAATAGCAGGCTCTGGAGTGAATATTAGGGAACAATGCACTTTAAGAACTGCTGACAAAGTGGTTCACAAGGAAACAATTACTCCAATACTGAGGGAATTCTGTGCCACTGCGCAAGCACAGAATTAATGTTCCCTGCAGATTCCCCCCTACTCCTGCAGAATAATTGATTCTGACGGGGAGGGAAGGGAAGCCACAGGAGTGGTCATACTGCAGTTAAATCCTTCACCCACCAGAGGCTGATTTGGCGCTGGCAGAGAGTGCAGCTGGCTCATAGGCTGGAGCAGCAAACCACAGAAAAGGAGGGGGCAGAGGCTACCTTCCTCATAGTGCCCTGTCAGTGGGGCCAGATGAGGAGGCACAGAATGTGGGTGGGACGTACTGGGGTTCAGAAGAGCTAATGTGAGGAACAGACTGGGGCAGGGAGATGGGAGCTAGTGGGGTGATAACATTGAGCCAAGGGCTGAATGGGAGTGGGGGTTCAGGGCCACATTGGGATGGGGGGAGTGGAGGTGGCCGAGTGGGGATGCAGCAATACATGAGGACATATGCAGATATGCCTCGTTAAATGGGAAGTGGGGGTTCAGGGACACATAAGGCCAGGGGCAGATGTGCCTGATTGAATGGGAGAGGCTAGAGGTCAACCAGGGTCTGCACGGGAGAGGCTCCCCAATTCCCTAACAATCCCCCCACAAAAAAACACTGTTCCCTACCTCTCCCATCCACACCCAACAACTCTCCGGGTTCGCTCCCAAACTCCTTCCCAGAAGGTATTTCCCTCTCCCTCAGCTCCTTCATTATCCCGACTCTCCCAAGCCTTTGCACTGTTTCTGAAGGGTGCAGGAAATACATTTTTGCATTGTAGTTTAAATTAATTATTACTCAGAGTTCTGTATTAAAATGCATAGTAAGGAATCTATTTGTCAAAACATTTCCTGAATCTTGTTTGTTGTCTCTATTGTCACAGATATACTTGCTGACAGATATTTTTAAATAAATTACCAAAATAACTGAAGCTGGCATGATTATATTATGTTATTTTGACAAATAAAATATGCAGAACTTTGCAGAATTTTAAAATATTGTGCACAGAATTTTTAGGTGCAGAATTCCCCCAGGAGTAAATAAGAATGGCATTGGAGATCCTGCCGAGATCGAATCTATTTCTTTGCTGGGGTGACGTAGTGCCATTTATTAACTGAATTTTCTAAAGATAAATATGAACTTCTAAGCAATTTAGGAGGCCTAAATAGTAACTACAGATGTACACTGGACATTGCCACACCACTGTTATTGTACTATCAACCCAATACAGCATTCACAACAAGGAATTGTGTCCAGTGGTTACGGCAGAAATTACTTGTAATCACTGTAACTGTGAATTTCCATACTTTTAAGTGTTGGTAAATGTAACCTAAATTCTGAGTCTCCTGGGTTTCTAATATTTAGGTTTTAACAAACTTCATTGAAAGAAAAAGATTTAGATTAAATTAAATTTCAGGAAAAAAATTCCTAACTGTAAGAACAGTAGGACAATGGAACAGACTGCCTTGGGAGGTTGTGTAAACTCCTTCATTGGAGGGTCTTCAAAAGGAGGCTGGATAACCATCTGTCTTGGCTGTTTTAGACACAAGAAATCCTGCATTTTGGCAGGGGGTTAGATGAGATGACCCTTGCAGTTCCTTCTAGCACTATCATTCTATACACTCAAAACACTAATATGGAGCCCCCACCTTAAAGTACAGTATTTTGAACAGATTCTATTTTAACAAGAGTCTTCAAGCAGCAAGGCCCCTATTAAACTCCTATTGAACTCAATGGGAGTTGCTGAGTGCTCGGTGCTTTGGAAAAATCAGGCCACTAATGTAGGTGCTTAAATATGGACCTAAGAGCTTAACTTTAAGCAACTATTTTAAAAGTCTTATCCTACTTAAGTGTATAAGGTTTTAAGTGTATAAGGAAAGGAAACAGACCTAAAGGTAAATACTAGCTTTATTATTTATTGAGTGCCAGTGTACTTGGCACTTTCCAAACATATAAAAGGAGGCATAGTGCTTGTCTCCAAATAATTTATGCTATAGAAAGAATGAATAGTACATTCTGGTAGGATAATCTTAAGAATGACTAAAGGAAATTTGAGATGAATACATATTAAGAGAAAAAATAAATTATTTTATGACAGTTTGTGATTTTCTTAAATCAGAGAAATAAAATTCAAAGACCAAGAAGACTGCAAGAGCATAAAAACAACCACTAATATTAATTTAAAAGGTGGAAATGAATTAGACAAATAAAAGCACCAATGCCAGGCAATGTTCCAGAGTACTAACGGAAATGGGGACCAATCATAGGTCTTGGTTCACATTTTTATATACTTGCATAGATTAACAGAGTCCCCAAAAAACGGAAAATAGCTTTGTTGGGGGGGGGGGGGGGAAGATATTAAATTTAGCTGATAATATGTTTAAAGGAACCAAGACACCTACAAGCAAGGATGTATATACAATTAGTCTTTCTGTGCAGAAAAGCATTACAAATGAAGGGCCCAAGGCCACACTGTTCAGAAAGCCTCCTCAGAGGTCAGTGTGCTCAGCATCTCCAGCACACTATTCAGGACTTTGCAGGATCTGGCCCTAGACGAATGAGAAAGTTGGTATTCAGTGAGTTCATGCTGCTGCTGTCTGCTTTATAGAAGCACATTTTTGATTTTGTGCTTTGGAATATGTCACTTAGCACTAGAGTATAACTTAAAAAGTATCTTTCAGCTCTTGCACTGTGGACTGCACACAAAATTAAAAGAATGATAATGTTGTTTTTATTTGGTTCACTTGAGTTTATTTCTAGGATTTCTTTCATGTAGCTTTTAAGTTTTGCTTGGATATTATCTTCCAAGTCTGATATGTTGGAAGAGATCGGATCTTCTTTAGTCTAGTGTGGGAAGTGTCAAAGTGTTAAACTCAGGGTACGTCTATACTTACCGGCTGGTTTGGCGGCAAGCAATCGATCTTCTGGGATCGATTTATCATGTCTTGTCTAGATGCGATAAATTGATCCCGGAAGTGCTCGCCGTCGACGCCGGTAATCCTGCTCTGCGAGAGGACTAGGCGGAGTCGACGGGGGAGCCTGCCTGCCGCGTGTGGACCCGCGGTAAGTACCTTTAAATTTGAACTAAGATACTTCAACTTCAGCTACATGAATAACTAAATATTTACGTAGCTGAAGTTGCATATCTTAGTTCGAACTGGGAGCTTAGTGTGGACTAGGCCTCACATTGCCTCAAAGAGCTTTGTGACTGGCCATTGCGAAATGACCCATTTTGTTCCATGTAATCATGCAGCTCTGGGCACAACCTAGGGTTACCATTCGTCCGGATTCCCCCGGACATGTCCGGCTTTTTGAGCTAAAACTAGCATCCGGGGGAAATTTGTAAATGTCCGGACTTCCCCACCTCATGCAGAGCGCGTGCGGCTAACCGGGCAGCCGGCCGAATGGTGCCACTTACATGGGGCTCTGACAGCCAGAGAGAGCCCCTCCTCCGCTTCCCCTGCAGCAGAGATCACTCCCTCCCTCCCTGGATTCGCAGATCGCCTCCGGCGGTCTGGAGCTCCTCCCCCGCTCCTCGTCCCCCACTGTCCAGCATGCCGGAACGAGCGGCAGGGTAAGGGGGCCAGGAGGTCGGAGAAGGGGCAGGGAGGTTCTGGAGGGGGCAGTCAAGAGACGGGGGGGTCGGGAGTTCGGGGGGGGTTTCTGGAGGGGGGTGGATAAGGTTTTGAGCAGTCAGGGTACAGATAGGGGGTAGGTCCTGGGGGGCAGTTAGGGTGTGGGGGGTCTTAGGAGGGGGCAGTTAGGGGACAAGAAACAGGGAGGCTTAGGTAGGGGGTGGGGTTCTGGAGGCCAGTTAGGAGCAGGAGTCCCAGGAGGGGGCAGTCAGGGGACAAGGAGCTGGGGGGAGGTTCGGAGTTCTGGGGGCAGGGCTGTCAGGGGGCAGGGGTGGGGAGAGGGATTGGAGCAGTCAGGGGACAGGGAGCAGAGGGGTTTAGATGGGTCGGGAGTTCTGGGGGGGGGGACTGTCAGGGGTTGGGGAGTGGTTGGATGGGGCGTGGGAGTCCCAGGGGTCTGTCTGAGGGTGGAGGTGTGGATAAGGGTTGGGGCAGTCAGGGTACAGGTAGGGGGTAGGGTCCTAGGGGGCCAGTTAGGATGGGGGGAGGGTCTCAGGAGGGGGCAGTCAGGGGACAAGAGGCAGGGAGGCTTAGGTAGGGGGTGGAGTCCTGGGGGGCAGTTAGGGGCAGGGGTCCCAGGAGGGGGCAGTCAGGGGACAAGGAGTGGGGGGAGGGTTGGGGGTTCTGAGGGGGGCAGGAAGTGGGAGGGAGTGGAAGGGGCAGGGGCGGGGCTCCTCCCATCCTCTTTTTTGCTTGCTGAAATATGGTAACCCTAGCACAACCTGCCATGGTGGGTTTGGTTTTGTTTTTTGCGGTAGGGTGGAGGGGGGGGGGGGGAGATAATGTGCAGAATTCACACACTCCACAACTAGACAGCTCTGGTTGCTGGTGAAAAGTATGAGTGGGGCTATGATTTCACCTCCTTCCTGCCCTTTTTAAGGAAGTTATCAACTCTAGACTTGGAGCAGTCCTCCTGTCCAGGGAAATGCAAGCACTGGAGCTAGGGTGAGCCTCTTTGAAGGGAAACCCAAGGGAGGAAGGATCTTTTTGTCTTCATACCACTCACTTACTCACTAGTTCCCAAGCTACCCATAATCAGTCACTTAATAGCCACTTAAGTAAGTATTGACATAATTGTTAGTTCGATTTCCAGATATTCAAAAGATTTTTTTTTGGTTCAACTAAGTATGAAATTACTGCACCAAATATTCTACCATTGTTGTTTACACACTAACAGTCATGGTAATGGAAATCCTACAAAAAGAGGAAGATGGACAAATTGCTAAGGATCAATACAAAAGACTAGCACAAACATATAGGGACACGATCAGAAAGGCTGGGCACAAAATGAGTTATACCTGGTAAGTGACATAAACGACAATCAGAAGAGATTATTTAAATATGTTAGGAGCAAGAGAAAGATGAAGGCAAGTATAGGTCCTCCACTTACTGGAAAAGGAGAGCTAATAACTGAAGGCATAGTGAAAGCTGAGGTGTTTAATGCCTATTTTGTTTGTCTTCACAAAAAAGGTTAAAGGTGGCCAGATACTTAACACAATTAATATTAACAAGGGGAAAAGAACACAAGCCAGAAAAAAGGAAAGAATGGGTTAAAGAATATTTAGATAAACCAGATATATTCAAGTTGGCAGCTCCTGATGAAATTCTTCCTAGGGTACCTAAGGAACTAGCTGAAGCAACCTTAGAACAATTAGCAATTATTTTTTAGAACTGGTGAGGTCCCCAAAAACTGTAAAAAGGGAAATGCTGTACCCATCTTGTAAAAAGGGGAACAAAGAGAACCCAAGAAACTATAGACCAGTCAGCCTAACTTCGATACCTGAAAACATATTGGAACAAATTCTTAAACAATTGGTAGAAGAGAATAGGAGGAAAACAAATCATGCCAAAACAACATAATTTTCTTCTTTGACAGGGTTACTGTCCTAATGGATAGGATAGGGTGCCCAGATGTCCCGATATTTAGGCGTTTGTCCCACAGCCCGACCGGCTGTCGGCACTCTGCTTTATTTTTTATTTTTAATTTTTGCTCTGCCGGCGACACGCCCCCGCATGTGTCCCGATATTTTCTTCCTCTCATCTGGTCACCCTAGGATAGGAGGAAGCTGTAGGTGTGATATATCTTGATTTTAATAAGGCTTCTGACACTGTCCCACAGGACATTCTCATAAACAAACTAGGGAAATATGTTCTAGATGAAATTACTATAAGTGACTGCCCCACTGATTGAAAAATGAACTCAAAGAGTAGTTATCAATGGTATGCTGTCAAACTGGGAGGATATATCTAGTAGGGTTCTGCAGGAGTCTCTCTTGAGTGTAGTACTATTCAAAGGTTTCATTAAAGACATGTATAATGGAGTGGAGAGAATCACCACCATTGGAATTTTTCAGAACAAGTTAAAAAAAAATTCTCAGGGATGGTCAAAGTATACTTGGTTCTGCCTCAGTGCAGGGGGCTGAACTGGATGACCTCTCGGGTCCCTTCCAGCCCTACATTTTTAAGATTCTATATTAATACTACTTTCATAAATCAAGAAGCATTCACACATCTCAGTGTGAAGTAGCAGAAGCACCAGTTGCAGAAACAACAATGGCCCAAAATCAATAAACTGATTATTCATAGTTTTCTAAGATGGTTCTTTCATCATTGGAGCACTCTGATCCAGTTTTCAGTGTGTCATTAGCAATAAAGGAATTCTTCAATTAAGTGGCCAAAATATATTTCTGATGCAGAAAAAAAAGAAAAAAAAGTTATCAGTGCCATTTTATTAACATTTTATCAACTGAAGATTTTTTGAGATAATTTCCTTTTGAAGGAAATCTATCAGCTGTAGCAAAATATTAACTATTGATATGACTTTGCTTTGTAGCAACTTTGTAACAGGGTGGCACAATTGTCCTGTTGCCCCACTTTGTTAGAAGGTGTTAGAACTTTGCGGGAAGCTGCAGGAAATTTCTGTTTACTCATTGGGTCTGGTGTCACTCATTAGATTTCACTCTGAATATAGGGGAAGTGGAAGTAATCCTGAAGGAGAAGGAACCCCTTAGCAACAGCCAAGGCTTGGGAGAATTAGGTTTGAGACTCGCATATCATTATTTTAAATTACCTTTGGGTAAATAAACTGATCCCAGAAGGAATGACTTTAATGTGTGTCTAGTTTTTGTTTGAAGCTAAATGAGAACTTTACTACAGACTTATTCACATTCACAAACTCTATATTGCAGCTGTAAATAACCCACAATTGAAATGACATATTATAGCACGTAATACCTGACTTTTTTCAAGTTCTCTCTCCCTGGATATAACCCAACGGACTTGCACTTTACGCTGCAACTTGAGATCATTGCTCCTTGTTCTGTCATCTGCCAACACTGAGAACAGCCTAGCTCCATCCTCTCTGGAACCCCCCTTCAGGTAGTTGAAGGCTGCTATCAAATCCCCCCTCACTCTTCTTTTCTGCAGACTAAACCAGCCCAGTTCCCTCAGCCTCTCCTCGTAAGTCATGTACCCTAGCCCCCAGATCATTTTCATTGCCCTACACTGGACTGTATCCAATTTGTTCACATCATTTCTGTAGTGGGGGGCCCAAAACTGGATGCAATACTCCAGATGTGGCCTCACTAGTGCCGAATAGAGGGGAATAATCACTTCCTTCGATCTGCTGGCAATGCTCCTACTAATGCAGCCCAATATGCCGTTAGCCATCTTGGCAATGAGAGCACACTGCTAACTCATATCCAGCTTCTCATCCACTGTAATCCCCAGGTCCTTTTCTGGGGAACTGCTGCTTAGCCAGTCATCCACAGCCTGTAGCAGTGCATGGGATTCTTTCATCCTAAGTGCAGGACTCTGCACTTGTCCTTGTTGAACCTCATCAGATTTCTTTTGGCCCAATCCTCCAATTTGTCCAGGTCACTCTAGACCCTATCCCTACTCTCTAGTGTACCTAATACTCCCCCTAGATTAGTGTCATCTGTGAACTTGCTGAGGGTGCAATCCATCCCATCATCCAGATCATTAATAAAGATGTTGAACAAAACCGGTCCCAGGACCGACCCCCGGGGTACTCCGCTTGATACCAGCTGCCAACTAGACATCAAGCCGTTGATCGCTACCCATTGAGCCTGGCAATCTAGCCAGCTTTCTATCCACTTTATAGTCCATTCATCCAATCCATACTTTTTAAACTTGCTGGCAAGAATACTGTGGGAGACCATATCGAAAGCTTTGCTAAAGTCAAGATACATCACATCCTCTGCTTTCCCCATATCCACAGAGCCAGTTATCTCATCACAGAAGGCAATTGGGTTGATAAGGCATGACTTGCCCTTGGTGAATCCATGTATTCCGGTATTCCTCTAAAAGGAGTTTAAAACACCCTAGCTACCTCTACTAGTGGCTGCTTCTATGTAGGAAGAGAGGAAACAACTACCCTCAAGAACCAAAACTACTGTGACCAAAACTGCAGACAGTTAGAAATGCATAAATACTTTCCTAACACAGTATACTCCCATTCATCTGCAACCCTATTTTCTGAATTCTGCATTATCTAAATCCCTTCCTCCTCCTCCACCATGCATAAATGGGAGAGAGAGTTGTCCTCACAATCGCAAGTTGATTCAGCATTGTTATGAATGGAGGAAGTAAGGGGTACACAAGATGCTCCTTTTATTGAGTTGGAGTCCCCACAATGTAAACCGTTGAGACTCCTAGCCACGCTGTACTTTGAAACTGTACAATGCTGTGCCCTGGATGAAATCTCTATTACCTCTATTTTAGAAACAGCAGCTACAAATATAATTATTCATCCCTTTTAACACATCTTCTCCCAAAAATGTAATTTCATTGTGTGTAAAAGCAAGGTATTGTTTGGTATGGCACATTCTATATTTGTCTTATTGTTTTTTGCAGTTATTCCTCCTTGTTTCTTGTTCACATGGATCTATTATTTTACCATGTTATTAATGCTGTCCAAAATGTGAAATTACATTTGATTTTTGGTTCCTTCTGATTGTGGTGAGAATTTAACCCCTGATTTATCAAAAAGGGAGCTTGGACCAGTCTGCGTGTGACTCTGTTTTAGACAGTGTATGAATGTCAAGGTCAATGGGGCTAAATTATGATGCAGAAGAAATGAAGTTTAATAGTGTGAAAACAGGTGTCTGACATGTTGCTAAATCAAGGATATCGATAGGATTGCAGGAAAGGAGAGAAGAGTTGTCACATGGAAGCCTAGTAGTGACACCAGTAATGCTGGCCGGAACAATAAGCTGCTGCTATCTCAATGACGAAAGCAGCAGCAGAGCTGGAGCATGAAGCAACTGAAATAGTGCTAACAGAAAGCAAAGCTGACTTACAAACGTGCCATTTCAAAATCAGAGGACTGTCATGTGAAGTAGTAATAACCACTCTGAGTCACAAAATTAACCCCTTCCTAAAAAGCAGGGACATCATTTCAGAAAAATCTTGGGGGAGAGGGCACAAAGTTGTGTCAGCACATAGAACATTACATGTGATTATATTATATCCTGCAAAGTCTGGTGAGGCTAAAAGTCAAAGACATAATGGAGCATACGGATCTACGGAAAGTCGGGGGCAGGGGGAGTGGGAAGAGAGGAAAGGACCAAAGCAAGGCCGGGGTGGGCCCTTGCCTCACAGCAAATGATGCCCCTGCTAAAAAGGGAGAAAGATGAAAAACAGTACAGAAGCCAACCGAGCTTGACTGAAATAACAGAAGTGACCAGTCTTAGTGGATGATATTTTGGTAATTTTGTCAATTTTTTGTGTGAAATTTAATTCATGATATTATTTCAGCTAGTGGCAATGTTAAGCTTTTAGTGTCACTAATGCTGTTGCTACCATTCTTGCATGCACAATCCGTTTCCTTAACAGGTGTATGAAATAATGTTCATCTGTGCAAATCACGGGAACTCAGGGCCTGATTCCTCTCACTAACCCTGGTGTAAATCAGTACTAATGCCACTGTAGCCAGTGGAGATATTCTAATGCAGCACTATGTACAAGACAGGAGACTCAGGCAGTAAGTCCTTTAAAACAAAGGGAAATAACATCTTGATTAAGGACAGCAAGCAAGAAAAGGAGGTCATATTTTTGTTGTTTTTTTCATTCCTGGAGAATATTACTGTCTAAGATACAATGCAATAAACTACAGGAACACTAAACATCATCTACTGTACTTACAAGGACATTTTTGAAAGCTTTTGACTACATTCAACATCATAAATAAAACAATGTGTTGTGGAATAGGGCATTTAATTCACTTGAATGAAACATTTGAACAAGTCAGGGAACAACTGGCACTAAAAAAAAAAAATCTCAAGATGGGGGGCTGGGGAATTTAGGGTACCATGTTTTTATTATGCATGTATTGCCATCAGTGTCGTCACATCACTGAAAGAAAGATTTACAATAATAATAACTAGCCCTTATACAGCAACATTAAAAATATTAATTTGTGAGAAAATCTGAATAGGAACTATAAAAGTATCTCAGCTAATAAACTATAAGTTAATGTTCAATACTAATAATAAAAAAACAAAAGCAAACAAAAAGAAGTGCTGAAGAAAAACATGAGGGAATATCTCCTAAATGGAAAGGTGCTATCAAATGCAATCCTTGCCACTATTTCCACTTCAGAAAACAGTAACAAAATCAAATATCTTACTTTGCAAACTGAAATAATTTATCCATAAGTGTCTACAGTCAACAATGTACATGATAAACCACTTTTCCTATATAGAACTATGTTTAAGAACCAGAATATTGCACAAAATTTCTTCCTCCTTGTTTCCCCACAAATGATCTGACCCAGTATGTCCGTTCTTATGTAAATGCAAAGGAACTTGCTCTTTCTTCACAGTTCCCCTTAGTGAAGATAAATGATGGCTCAAAATGGTCACAGAACTGGTGTTTTGCCATCAAAGCTTCTTTTGGTATCAGGAGCTCTTGAAAAACTCATATCTGTCAATCTTATTAACACAAATCATAATGCCAACTGCATTGATGACCTCAACTTATGAGCAATAGAAGCTAAAGATGATGCACTCACTGCATCCTCAATGCTCAGCATTCTTACAGCACTTATCACTAATGAATAGCTACGAAGAACAGGATACTGAAAAGCCATTTTCTCAGAAATTAAACATTCTCCTTATTATCTTGTTCTGTGCCCTCCCTGACTGCCCTAACTGAAGTACAGAATGCATTGATACACAAGGGGAAATTATAAAGTTATGGTTGTTGGGATGGAGTGCTCAGGGCTTTTGATGCCTTCTTGTAGCGTAATCGAAAGCATTGCTGCAGTCTATCCCAATGGTGTCCTGAGAACAGGGCACTTCTGAACCAGCCCCAACAGTCTGAGATTTCAAAGTAAATTCTCAGCCAGGATTCAGAGGCAGCTCAGGGAGGCACTACTAGGTAAGTGCTTCAATAATTAAGTAATGTTGAATCTATTCAGAAGCAAGATTTTAAAAGAAAGGGTTTTTTTACTCTCAGGACACACTCACTAGGGGAGATGGGGGGGGGGGGTGCTATATGGAGCAGAATCCAAGACAGGGAGCTCTAGAGTAACACAGGAGCTAGGTTGTCTGGCTTGTATTTTTATGTTTACTACTTGTAAGTCCACATAAAATTAATGTACCTAGAGAATTTTGCCAAATTGATACAAATTTTAGAGTAAACCCCTGTAATAATATCCTACCCAGAGAGGGTGATTAGATAGTCAAACCTGAGCCTCTGGGGAATTTTACTCTCTCATTGTTCTGCCTCTGCCTTGCTATAGTTACCAGAGGAAATGCCTGTGAACATATTGAGAGCAGATGAAATCTCTGGAGAGATAATGAAGAGAAAGTTATTGACATTCTAAAGTCTCTATTGATACTTCAGTGTTTTTTAAAATCCATGTGTGAAGAGCTTTTAATGGATGTCCTTAAAGTTGCTAGCTACTGAGCTGGTTCCTTTTGTTTTTTTAAACAAAATGGAATTCTGAGGCCAGTGAAACGCATTTTGGTCGGAGGGCAAGATCAGACATAAAAAGGTCTTGAGGTTACCACCCTGTCCCTATTTTCTCCAGTTAACATTAGCAGATCTTACCACTGTATACTTCCAGTTCAAAAGGAACCTCTTGATGATGTAGGATTGGCTCAGTACCTTGATATGAATCAAAAAGTGGATTTATACTTCTGTTTATAGATATAGATATAAAATGTGTGCATGTTAATATATATATGTAGTACATCGTATCTCAAATAGAAGCCTAAGTATCTAATCTATTTTTATACCTTTTAGATGACTGCATATGCTCCTGACTCAAAAACCTGCATTATGCAAAAACATTTTAAATTTTCATTCACATTCATTTTTCAGGAGATCAGCTACATTTTAATCCATCATTTCTAAGGTCTTCCTTCTATTTAGGGTACAAATGTGTAAACCTCTGGTTGGTACAATCCCAAATTTATTATGACTTAATTTCTGCCTCCTGCTTGGCTCCAATAAATAAGCATACATTAGCTCAGCTGCAGCTCTGCATGTATACCTTTTTCTTACCGTGGCATTCCCAGTGGCAGTTCACTTCACCACAAGCCACATCTAATTGCAAATTGCAATGTGATGGGAGCTACTATGATTAGCTTGTGAGGATCGTATTATAGACTAAGCTTCAAATATTACAGAAAATGTTCTATGGGATGTACTGCACCAATATGTTATAGTGTATTTTAAATAACATGGCATTCAACTTCTTGAGAATTTATGATATGCTGATAACCAAGCAAGAATAAGCAATGTGGCACTTTAAATATTTTATTCAGTTATAATTTCCTGTTAACTACTCTGTCTAAAATCTAAAACCAACCCTCAACCTTTCAATATTTTTAGAGGGGGAGAGATTTCAGATTTGGACCTCACACACAGACTCACCCTTGATGTTTTCAGGGATCAGGCCCCAACAGTCATCACCTATTCCCCTTCTTTCCAGTCTCTTTTGGTGGGTACCTCCTCCTATTATACATTCATGAGACAGGATGGTCTGGTGAGAATCAGTCCATCCCCTCCTTCAAAGCCTTTTTGGGAGAGGGAGGTTAAGAACAAATGGTCCCGCACCTATTCTCCCCAGGACAGGAGAAAGTGACAGAGCCTGCTCTCTGCTCAACCATATTAAGTGCCCAGAAATCCTTCAAACCATGCAGGGTCTTCCAGACTGCGTAGTTATGCAACAGGGCTTCTGCCCTAAGATGTGAGAGGAGCATACAAAGGCCACCTACCACCACCCAAAAGACGATGGATTGGGAAGCTGTTAACTGGCAGTCTCTGTCTCAACTTGGAGCTATCGCCCAGGGCCACCCAAAGAGCCATCGAGTTGGGTATAGCCAACAAGCCCTCCTATATGAAGACATGAGCGGAGCAAGAGACCTGAATGGGGTGAGAGGTTACTACAGGGATGTGGACAGGGATAGAGGGATGTCAATTCTGGACTTGTAAAAGAAAGATATTTTCTAGTTAAGGGACAGAGTTTAATTCCTAGCTGTGTCATACACAACCTGTGTGACCCTGGGCAAATCCATCTCTGTGGGCCTTAGTTCCCTATCTGTAAGTTGGGGATAATAATACTATTTTTACTCCTCACTTTGCCTGTCTTGTCTATGTGCTCTTTGGAGCAGAAACTATCACACTGGGGCCTTTGTCTCAGTTGTGGTCTCTAAATTTTAATAACAGGAGGTAAGGTGCTACAGGAGTGTAGTGTTTAAGATGTGAGTGAGGGTACTGAGCAAGATAGGAAGAAAGGCACCATGGGCACGTGATACTAATTGGGTGGGAGGAGGGTTCAATGAGGCTGTGGGCCAGGGTGAGTAGGAAACAGAAAGATACCAGTGTGGGTGAGCTGGAAGATGCCCATGGGCGCAGCTGTGTCATCTGCAAGCAGAAGGCAGTGGGGGGACTCTAACACCAGAAGATAACGCCAGGAATGGCTGATGGCTACGGATGTGTATATCTGACATAGGGCCTGTGGAGGGAAAATGACGCTGTGTAGGGATGGAGAGTTGCAGAAATTGGCATGCAGAGGTCTGTAAAGAGTGGTTAGGGCCTCAATAGATTGATTAGTTAAGATGGGAATCCAGCATTTCAGTCCAAGGATTTCAAAATTAGTCTCAAAGTTAGGCACTTAAGTCCATATTTAGACACACAAATATATGACCTGGGAGCTATCTAGTACTCAGCACTTTTCAAACTCAGGCTAAATATGGATACTTAACTAAATGGAAATCCAAAACTATGCATTTCCTTAATCTCTGCTGTTTACAGCATATATTTTTACTATCTGGGGATGATTTACTATGTGCTAAAATAAGACACAATATGCAATGTTCAACATATCAAAATGCTGGGGCTGGGGGTTGGCTTGCTGCATGCTTCTATGTGCATTTTATGGTTGCTGGGGCAGGAAGACAGGATATATCTGTAAATTCTGATGGTGGGATTTGGATGACATACTTCAGACTCTTTGTAATCCTACAACCATGGCAAAAATATTTAAAGATTAGTTAAGTGAGATGGGGAAGCTTAGACATCGCTCTAGTCCTATAAGCCATAAAAACAGAACACAAACCATGGTTCTGGATTTTCCGGTTGGAAATCTAAAACACTATTGAGGTTTTGTTAACACCAAACAGTAGCAATGGGCTCACTCTAGGGCTAACAGCATTTTTAAGGGCAAAGGAAAAAGTAGTGCATCTCTATCCTCTATGACTATTCAGCCATAATTGAAAGCACATTGAGCATGTTCCAGTCTCAGCAAAACAAATTCCTTTCTTCAGCAAGGGGGTTATTTCTCTCAAGGCAAAAGTAGTTTAAAATATATATGTGTGCCTATTGCTGACATACCATCTCAGCTATTCAATTAACGATCTTAAGTGTTCAATTTGGATATTGCAAAGAGAACACAAAAGAATTTTGCAGTTAACAGAAGGGGGCATATAGCGAAGGTTAAAATATGAAAAATTAAAATTAGTGGTGTATAAATGAGATAATTTTCACGTTACACAGACAGTAAATTAACCTTTTTATAAATGCACGATTAAAAATAATTTCCTAAAATCTATTATAACAACATATTAATAAAGAAATATGAAAACCAAAAATAAGGAAAAATACAGAATGAAAGAAGCTTGCTACAAGATGTTATATATTCAAGAGCATATTATAAAATATACTTTTTTCATAGTTTTCTAGATTTTAAGGCTAGAAAAGGGACCATTGTGATTATCCAGACTGCACAGAACTGGCCATAGAATTTCACCCAATAATTCCTGCATTAAGCCCAATAACTTGTGGTGGAAATAGAGCATATCTTTTAGAATGACATTCAATCTTGATTTAATTAATTCAAGAGATGGATAATCGACCACATCCCTTACGAACAGAAGAAAGGCCATATTGGGTCAGACCAAAGATCCATCTAGCCCAGTATCCTGTCTACCGACAGTGGCCAATGCCAGGTGCCCCAGAGGGAGTGAACCTAACAGGCAATGATCAAGTGATCTCTCTCCTGCCATCCATCTCCATCCTCTGACAGACAGAGGCTAGGGACACCATTCCTTACCCGTCCTGGCTAATAGCCATTAATGGACTTAACCACCATGAATTTATCCAGTTCTCTTTTAAACTCTGTTATAGTCCTAGCCTTCACAACCTTCTCAGGTAAGGAGTTCCACAAGTTGACTGTGCGCTGCGTGAAGAAGAACCTCCTTGCATTTGTTTTAAACCTGCTGCCTATTAATTTCATTTGGTGACCCCTAGTTCTTGTATTATGGGAATAAATAAATAACTTTTCCTTATCCACTTTCTCCACATCACTCATGATTTTATATACCTCTATCATATCCCCCCTTAGTCTCCTCTTTTCCAAGCTGAAGAGTCCTAGCCTCTTTAATCTCTCCTCATATGGGACCCGTTCCAAACCCCTAATCATTTTAGTTGCCCTCTTCTGAACCTTTTCTAGTGCCAGTATATCTTTTTTTAGATGAGAAGACCACATCTGTACGCAGTATTCGAGAAGTGGGCGTACCATCGATTTATATAAGGGCAATAATATATTCTCAGTCTTATTCTCTATCCCCTTTTTAATGATTCCTAACATCCTGTTTGCTTTTTTGACCGCCTCTGCACACTGCGTGGACATTTTCAGAGAACTATTCATGATGACTCCAAGATCTTTTTCCTGACTTGTTGTAGCTAAATTAGCCCCCATCATATTGTATGTATAGTTGGGGTTATTTTTTCCAATGTGCATTACTTTACATTTATCCATATTAAATTTCATTTGCCATTTTGTTGCCCAATCACTTAGTTTTGTGAGATCTTTTTGAAGTTCTTCACAGTCTGCTTTGGACTTAACTATCTTTAGCAGTTTAGTATCATCTGCAAACTTTGCCACCTCTCTGTTTACCCCTTTCTCCAGATCATTTATGAATAAGTAGAATAGGATCGGTCCGAGGACTGACCCCTGGGGAACACCACTAGTTACCCCTCTCCATTCTGAGAATTTACCATTTATTCCTACCCTTTGTTCCCTGTCTTTTAACCAGTTCTCAATCCATGAAAGGACCTTCCCTTTTATCCCATGGCAGCTTAATTTACATAAGAGCCTTTGGTGAGGGACCTTGTCAAAGGCTTTCTGGAAATCTAAGTACACTATGTCCACTGGATCCCCCTTGATAAATTGTTTCAGTGGAAAATTACCCTCACTGTTAAAAATGTGTCTAGATCTCAGAATCAAGTACCAAAGACTCAGTTCCCTGCCAGTTGAAACTAGGGATTCTATGGCCATAATGTAAACATTACAAAATCAGAAAGCATACTTTACAGCAAACATGCTATAATGGCTAGGGGTAGGGTTTACTACCTTTTGTCCATGGCCAAGAATAATCTATTATTAAAAAGGGGACAAATTCTGATCAACCATATTGAGATGATTTACAATCACTTCAGAAAACGTGGAACTGGAATCAATGCTACTTTATAAAAAATATGGAAAACTTCCAAATTTCAATCTATGAAATAACTGAGTACGAAAGACTTCCACTTGATAAAACCTGAAGACCAGTGATATTCATAGTTGTTTTTTTAACTAGTTTCTGCCAGAGTTAAGCTTTAATCATTGAAGAAAGATACCCTCATGATAAAAGGACATACTAAAAGAAATTGGGCTACCTTGATTTCTACCTACTCATGATGGGGCAGATAGGGAGTCAGTTAACTAGGACCTGTGGACATTGGCCCTGCCTGTCTACATCTGCAATAGTTTTCAGGAATGGAGAGTGCACTTAAAAATAAGAGGCCCCACTCAGGTAGGGACTGACCAGGAAATAAAGCTTCTGCTACATGGTGGCAGAAGATTTGAGAGTCTCTGAGGTATAAAAGGTGTAAGAAATAAGGGTGATGTGCTGGTAGGGGTCAACTACAGACCGCCAAATCAGGAAGAGGTGGAGGATGAGGCATTTCTAGAACAAACAACAAAAATATCCAAAACACAAGACCTTGTAGCAATTCAGGATCTTACCTATCAAGACATCTGTTGGAAAAGTAAGATGGCAAAACACAAAATTTCCAATAAGTTCTTGGAATGTACTGGGGACAACTTTTTGTTCCAGAAAGTGGAGGAAGTAACCAGAGGGACAGCCATTTTTTACTTTATTCTGACCAACAGGGAAGAATTGGTAGCACATCTGAAAGTGGAAGGCCATTTGGGTGACATAGATCATGAAATGATAGATACTAAGGAAAGGAAGGTGTGAGAGCAGCAGAATAAGGACAACGGACTTAAAAAAAACAGACTAAGAAACTCACAGAACTGGTAAGATAAAATCCCATGGGAAGAAAATCTCAGGGATAAAAGAGTTCAGGAGAGTTGTCAGTCTCTTAAGTAGACAGTATTCAAGGCACAACTGCAGACTATCCTGATGTGAAGGAAAGATAGAAAGAATAGCAAGAGGCTCATATGGCTCTATCAGGAATTCTTTCATGACCTGAAAATAAAAGAAGAATCCTCCAAACACTGGAAACATGGACAAATAGCGTAAGTAGGTAGAAACAAAATCAGAAAAGCTAAGGCACAAAATGAGTTACTCCTAGCAAGGACATAGAAGTCAATCAGAAGAGGTTCTTTAATTTAAATAATAGAAATATAAAACAAAATATAGGTCCTTTACTTAGTGGAGGAGAGCTAATAACAACTGATGACATCAAGAAAGTTGAGGTGTTTAATGCCTATTTTGCTTCAGTCTTCACTAAAAAGGTTAATGGTGACCAGATATTCAATAAAATTAATATTAACAACAAGAGGGAAGGAATGAGAGCCAAAATAGGAAAACACTGGGTTAAAGAATATTCAGATAAGTCAGATACATTCAAGTCAGGAGAACCTGATGAAATTCATCCTAGGGCACTTAATAAACTAGCTGAAGCAATCTTGGAACCATTAGCAATTAACTTTGAGAACTCCCGAAGGACGGGTGAGGCCCCAAAAGGCCAGAGAAGGGAAAACATAGTACATATCTTTAAAAAGGTGAAAAGGAGGACCAGGAAATTATAGACCTTTCAGCCTAACTTCAGTACCTGAAAAGATCTCGGAACAAATTGTTAAACAATTAGTTTGTAAGCACCTAAAGAATAATAGAGTTATAAGAAATAGCCAGCATGGATTTCTTAAGAACAAATAATTCCAAACCAATCTAATTTCCTTCGTCGACAGGGTTACTGGCCTAATATATAGGGGGGAAGCAGTAGATGTGATTATCTTGATTTTAGTAAGGCTTTTGAGATACTCCTACAGGACATTCTCATAAGCAAACTAGGAAAATGTGGTCTAGTTATCAGTGGCTCAGTGTTAAACGAGAGGGCGTATCTAGTGAAGTCTGCAAGAGTCAGTCCTCGCTTTGGTATTTCACTATTGACTTGGATAATGGAGAGGACAATCTGCTTATAAATTTTGCAGATGTCACCAAGGTTAGAGAGGTTGCAAGCCCTTTGGAGGACAGGATTAGTATTCAAAATGACCTTGACAAACTGGAAAATTGGTCTGAATTCTACAAGATGAAATTCAATACAGACAAGTGCAAAACACCACACTTAGGAAGGAAAAAACAAATGCACAGCTATAAAATGTGGAATAACTAGGTAGGTGATGGTACTGCTGAAAAGAATCTGGGGGTTACAGTGGGTCATAAATTGAATGAGTCAACAATCTCATACAGGTGTGAAAAGGGCTAATTAATTCTGGAGTGTATTAACAGGACATCATATGTGAGATACGAGAGATGGTACTTGTGAGGCCTCAGCTGGGCTACTAGTTCTGGGCATCACACTTTTGGAAAGATGTGGACAAATTGGAGAGAGTCCAGAGGAGAGAAAAAAATGATGAAAGTTTTAGAAAACCTGACCAATGAGGAAATGTAAAAAAACTGGGCATGTTTAGTGTTGAGAAAAGAAGACTGAGGAGGAATCTGATGATAGTCTTCAAATATGTTAAGGGCTTTTATAAAAAGGATGGTGATCACGTCCTCTGAAGGTTAGACAGTGAAATAATGGACTTAATCTGCAGCAAAGGAGATTTAGATTAGATATCAGGAAAAACTTCCTAACTATAAAAGGAGTTATGCTCTGGATTGTGGAACAGTCATCAATGGGTTTTTTTAAGAATACATTGGACAAACACCTGCCAAGAATGGTTTAGGTTTACTTGGTCCTGCCACAGGGGCTGGATTTGAGGACTTTTTGAGTCCCTTCTAGTCCTACATTTCTGTGATTCTTCCTTGACAAAGGAAGCTTGATTCCAGCCAACACTGCAAGACAGATTGCTATCTAGATGAACCTCCCAGTGGATTAGAGGACTAGACCCAGGAAGACTGTCAAAAAGGACTGACTGCATGAAAACAAGCCTTGAGTAGAAGAGCAACATCTGTCAACAAGTACTTAGAAAACCCTGTTTTCCTTTTAATTTTGGACCCTAAGGGTATGTCTTCACTACCAGTGGGCAGAGCTCGATCCAGCAAGGATCGATTTATCGCATCTAGTCTAGATGCGATAAATCGATCCCCAAGTGCCCTCCCGTCGACTCCTGTACTCCAGCTCAGTGAGAGGCACAGGCAGAGTCAACGGGGGAGCGGCAGCAGTTGACTCACTGCAGTGAAGACACCATGGTAAATCAATCTAAGTACGTCTACTTCAGCTACATTATTCATGTAGCTGCAGTTGCGTAACTTGTATCGATTCCCCACCCCCACCCCAATGTAGACCAGGCCTAAGATTCTGGAAGGGGTGGAACTCAAGTGTACCGTAGCTGGAGGGCTACAGCACCCTGGCACTGGACCCGTGAGGTGTGCCAGCCAATTGTCGAGGACCTGCACCTGGGTGAGTTGAACCCTGATGGTACTCAAGTGGGCACCACTTAGGCTACCTGGCTACACAGCTAAATTCCAATACTGAAGTTCCAACGTCATCATTCTAGTTTTCCAGTCCTTAAAATGCCACAGGAATTAAAGTCTTTCTTTTTATTTATTTATTTCAACAGGAGGTGGATCACAGTGTATTGCACCATTTACTATAGTTGCACACTTGTAACTACCTTTCTTTTTTTTAAATCAAACGGGATGTTTTCAATAACAGTAGTTAAAAATTGGTAATTGAATTGCCAAGAAATCTAGAAAGACAAACTAAAATATTTTCTAGAAGTAGCACATAAATTAATAGAAAGAGAGGTAGCATAATTAATTGCATGCAAACAAAAACTAGCTGTAGAATCAAAATGAAAATGAACAGACAAAATAGTTACTAGTATGGGTAGGCAAACTTCTTAAATTCTTTTCAAATACTATTCTCTGTTTGTTGTCCACCTGTCCCAACCTGTGTTCTGTGATATCAGGAGATTATTTCATTTTACTAACTGCTGCCAACAAACAGGTTTATACTGGAAATATTCTTGCCTCCCTTTTAACTGGTAATGTAGAATTCAACTTTAAACACTTCTCTTATTATCTAGCAGTTAATCAATGCATATAAATTTCAAAGGCCCTACATTCTGTTTAGTCTTCAGGAGATAATCTTGTAATTCAGATTTACATATGAAAATGTCATTTAGTACATTACACAACAACAACAATTAGCCATGTATATTTTTCACGTGATCAAAATATAATCAGACTATACATTGTATTTGCCTAACAATGTTCTTCACTTTTGTACTTATGAATTCACAGCATTTTGGCAGCTCATTCCCTTGCCTCCGGATGCAATATATTACACTAATAGAAACAAACAGTAAGCCCTTCCACCTACACATGCAAAACTTTCTTTCGTTCCATCCAAATACACTGGCTAGGTGAAATTTTCCTAATGTTATTTATCAAGTTTAACGTTGAGACACCAAACAGCTGATAATTAAGTATGGATATCATTCAGTAGGACAATGTTTCATTCTCAAGGCTAAAAAATATGTTCCATATTTGATTTTTGGGCAGCATCATTACTCTTCTCCAGGGCCATAACCAGGGCAGGGCAAGTGGGGCAGCCACCCAGGGCGCAAAGTCACAGGGGAGGAAAATGGGGCTGCATGGGTGGGGTCACATGGGGTGATGTACCCCCATATTTCTGCCTTCTGGAGCTGGCCCTTCTCCGCAGAGAGCAAGCATCTCATTGGCAGCCAGGCTCCGCCAGCCCTTTGGGGGAGAGGTAAAAGCATGTCAGGGGGGTAACAGGGAGCTGTGCTGCCTGCCATGCCTGGGGGGTGCCCAGCCATGCAGAGGCGGCCCAGCTTGGGATGTAAGGAAGGGAGGGCTTCTGGGCAGCAAGCCAGCCCTCGGCTCCCACAGCACGTAGAGCCAAGAGCCCTCTGCATGCCACCCCGCAAGCATCGCCTCTAGGGGGCGCAAATGTGCTCACTCACCCAGGTGCTAAAATGCCTTCTTATGGCTCTGCTCTTCTCTGTAGCTAGTAAACTGAACATGACCCCAAATCACCATCCTCAAGTGAGTAATACATGAAAACAGAACTAAACCCATTTCACTCAACCCAAGGGACTGCAAAGTTTGAGAGACCAGTTTCCAATGTGTTTTAATAACAGATTAACATGTAAAAATATAAGTACTATTGAAGCAAAATGTGTAATTTGGTAATAGTAAGCATCAAAGCTTTCTCCAACCTTATTATTAAACTATTATTTTAAAGGTTGGAGGTGACTGGTAATTATTGCTGAGGCAGAATGGCAGGTGCATCTTGTTAAGCACAACTAGGATAAGAAAAGTTGAAGTCTCTCACTTTAGGCAGAGGAAACAAAGGACTGGAATTGAGAGTCTATAGAGAAACCCTACAACCAACCACATTTATAGAGAAAAAAGACTCAGGTTTAATTTTTGTTATTGTTATTTGAGTTGCCAGTAAAGCCAAACCACAGGAAAGCAGTAATTTGCACTATATACAGTATGTGTAATCTGTTCATAGCAGGATGGAAACTCCACTTGCTTATATAATCTTTCCTGAAATAATTTGACTCTAGGTTAAACCCTTTGAAAATGACTAGTGGATAGGTGTGTTAGTATGCACAATTGTCTATTGCCATACCACATCACTGTGGTATCAATTTTGCTATCGCCACATAAAGCAGATGATGCCTGATTAATATCTGGATGGGAGACCTCAAAAGAAAGTCTAGGGTGTTAAAGTAAAGTAATGGTATGGTATCAATTCAAGAGCTGTCTTCCCCTCTGATCATTTCTGACGCACTGTTATATCCCAGCATGGTGTTATAAAGCACTGCATCATTATGTATTATTATTTCTACTACAGTAGTACCTACAGGCCCCCACGAATATTTGGGCCCCATTGTGCTAGGCACTGTACATATAGATTATAAGAGAAAATCCCTGCCTCAAAGAGCTTCCAGTCTTAACAAACAAGACCAAGAAAGGGTTGGAGAAAGGAAGACATGAAGTATTGTCATCCTCATTTTACAAATATGAGCTATGGACAGATAGGTGATGAGGCCAGATAGGAGGTATCTGGTAAAGCCCAGAACTGGACTCTTAGCTCCTGAGTCCAAATACAGTGTTTTTTAAACAAAAAACCATGCTTCTTCTTCAGACCATCCTTCCTCTCCTATTGGTAATGTCATTTTCCAAAATCATAAAACAAAAATCCTAACTACTTACAGTAATTTAATGGGAAATAGCTTAAGGTACATCTACTCTGCAGTTAAAAACCCGTGGCTGGCCTGTGCCAGCTGACTTGTGCTTGAGGGCTGAGAGTAGGACCCTGCAAGGTTGGAGGGTCCCAAACATCCACACCACAATTAAACAGCCCCCAAGCCAGAGGCTTGCGAGTCCAAGTCAGCTGGCACAGGTCAGGTGTCTAATTGCAACATAGAGATACCCAGGGTGGTCTAATCACCCAGTGTATATATTTACTCTGGAACCACAGGCTAAAATCCCAGCAGAGTCAAGTCATCCTTCTGAGGACATTAAAGTGAGTACAGTTTACAGCAGGTTTTTCAAATGAGCTGTCTCCCCTGTATAGATATTATATATATCCCATGACATTATACTACTGTGCTGAGAGCTAAACAGCTGCTGCATTTCAGTAGTGGGTGACATGATCCCTATATCCCCTTGCTCCACGTCACAGGAGTGTTGTGATATCTAGCTGGTTAGTGTTTCTGGAGCACTCTGAGTTCTCCAGATGAAAGGCACCATAAAAGAACAAAGCATTAATATAATAGAGAAAGGAGAGGTTTGCCCTATTTGTCCTTGGTCAAAATATTTCCTCCTCTTCACTGATGTGCAGCATGTTGTATGTTGGTTAGGTGATACCAATGGATAAACAGTGTTTGAAAAGATGAGGATATAAAAGAAAAAAAGTCAACAGAAAAAGTGGTTTTACTGCAAAATAGTGGTTACTACTGTCTGCTTCATTTAGTAAAAAATGTATAAGCCTAGCTGAATTTCACCTAATTTGAGAAGTATACATAAACAAGGCCTGAAGCTCACTAACACTGCTATTCAGCACCAGAAATTTGAGAAGATGACGACCTTTCATACTTATCAGCACAATCAAAACCTACTGGCAACAGAAGATTAAGAACTAACTGCATTTGGCCTTAACAGGATCGGTTGTCATGCTCAGAAATCAGTCATTTGGCTTGCAGACATTTCAGATCCTGTTCTCCATCAGAAGGAAGGGATTCCTCTGTAGCCAATAGAATAAGGCCTGAAGTCATAGGTCTAGA
Organism: Malaclemys terrapin pileata; assembly: GCF_027887155.1. Classification (NCBI taxonomy): domain Eukaryota; kingdom Metazoa; phylum Chordata; order Testudines; family Emydidae; genus Malaclemys; species Malaclemys terrapin. The sequence continues at coordinate 97,091,520 of NC_071510.1, read as the reverse complement.
AACTAATTAAATACAATTCTGAACAGAAATTCTGGCACAAGTTTGCTCTCCTCACTATAAAAAACCTAGCACAAACAAGAATTTAAGGTAGCAAAACAAGTGAGCAAGTACATTTTAGATTGTGTTACTAATTCAGGGCCTTATCCTGAGGGATGCTGACCATTTCCTGCACAATGCCAACCATCCTCAGCTTCCCACTGACTTCTAAGTGAGCTGAAGTTGCTCAGCTCCTCAAACCGAATGTTTAAAAAATAATTCTTTTTCTGTCTTATCTACTAAGGTCAGGATATTTAGTTTCTTTCAGTTTTCTACCAAGGCAAAATATAACTCCAGACCCACAAAATGGAAAACCTTTACAATGAGAAAAAGCTAATAATTTGATAACTGGTGACAAACTATTTAGTTCAATAATTAAAATGTACAAACATGCGTAATAATACTATTATTCCAGAAGATTCTGGGAACCAGAAATCAAAAAGACTTATTTAAACTTGTATTCAAACAGTCATGCATTTACTAAGGTGCTTTTCAACAAGGTAGTTGGCCATCAAATTAATCTAAAGCAAAGGGCTGACCATGCAGTCACGCATTCACATTATTTTGTATTCGATGAAGTACATAGCACAGTAATGATCAAATGAAGTAAATTTGACTAGATTAAAAGGCAGAAAAGGATTTTTTTTTGCTCCATTTCTTAGCTCACTGACTTGCTCTACAATTTAAATTTCATTTTATGTCAGTATCTTAGTAGAAAGGAAACAAAAAAGAATGACTGAATATAGATTACATTGTCCTACAATATGTGCTCATATATTTAATTTTACATCTTTACAGTTTTGAGGGCACAAATACTTGAACTATGATTTTTGAGTTCTTCAGCTCTTCTAACTTTTCTTTGATAAAAATAGGAAAAGATATACCCAGCAAGGCAAACCAAAATTAGATACCATGCTTATCTTTATTTGGTTTGGCATCAAAAAGTCAGAAAAAAGTATAATGGAAAAGAAAGCTATGTAATACAATCCATTCATAAACATTTCTAAAGTAGTTTCAAATCTGAAAAGAAATAAATAGCATGTTCTACAGACTTGCACATACTTGCTGGCTTAAGTAGTGGTGTTATATTGTAAATATAATAGGCTCCTGTTACTCCTCATCTAATGTCACCCCACATCTCATTTTTCTCAATCTTCCCAGGACTAACTTTATCCTCTCCTAAAACATCAATCAACTTAGCTTTTATAATCCTTCCCTCCTGGCTTCCCCATATTTCACCTCTTACCATTCCAGTCTATCCAAAACAGCTGCTACTAAAATCATCCTCTCCACACCCACTCCAACCACATCACTTACACACCCTCTTTGAACCCCTCCGTTGGCTTCCTGTCTTTTACCACAGTGAATTTAACTTACACATCCTCACTCAGAAGGCTCTTCATAATCTTGCTCTCCCTGCCTGCAATTCATTTTCCAAGGCAAAGAACAGATCATGATATTTACTTTTAAACTCACTTTATTGTGCCATGTAAATGATTATCCAAAATAATGTATTAACTGGGAGCCAGTATAAATAACATTAGCAGTAGGGTTTAGTTAGGGGCATTCACACTTTAGGGATGGAAGGTTGTGAGTTCAAGGGCAAACCCAGCATCTAAAATTGGCTCTTGCTAGGGATACCTACCATCTTTTGGCAACCCTTCCCCCAAGCCGACACACACATCCAAACAAACACAAAGGCAAAAAGCACCTTGGCTCCACCATCTGCACATAGCAGTTAAAAGCCATGGACTGGGAGGGGGAAAGGCTGAAACAAACCAAATTAACTTAAAATTCAAAAGGTTTTATTTACTAGCCCTGGACTGACAGCCACCTATGTTCCATTCTATATCAGAGACAGAGTAGGAGAGATAGAGAGAAATGAAATGCCTATGAAGGTAGAGAATATACTTAAACTAAAAAAATAATGTCACTAAGGTATTTATGTTTATTGGCACTGAATCTGAATATGGATTTCTATATTTAAAACATAGTATTTCAAAATTAAATATGTACTATATGCTGCTTGAGACAATATACCTTTAATATGTTGTTCAATATTACAGAAAATATAGCAAGAAGAATCAACTGATATAGCTGTTAACCAAGCACAATACTAATTGGGTCATATGAAAAAAAAATCTCTTCATCTAGCTTCACTATCATCTTACCAGAAGATAGAAATATATACAGACCACTCTTTCTATATCAACTCAAATTTACTATGGGAAGCTTTGGTATGTCTGGCAGCCAACACATAGGTTTTGTGAAAGTGCTTTTACAGAATTACAAAAATGACTACGGTAGTAACTCCAAAGTTTACCATTCAGAAATGTTCTTTACAGATCTAACGTAGCATGAATAAGCAAATTTGCCTGGTTCCCAGAATGGGCAGTTGAACAACACTGAGCTGAAACATTTTAATTCCAAAGTAAGGTCTGGGATCTAGTAAGCCATAAATGTTTGCATGGTATAATCTGCATTCAGATAATATATTAAATGTAAACCATGTGAAAGCCTACATACATTTGTGCAGCACCACATGCAAAAATATCCCACATTGCTGCTATAGTACTTCCTACAGAATGTATTCATATTTTGGTACAGATACCAAGGAGGCTGGGAGGGGGTGAACAGGGAAGGCAGGCAACTGCCTATGAGGGCAGAAAAAACTAACAATTGATGTGATCAAACCGCTTCAAAAAGAATTCAAAATGTTGGTTGCAAAGTACTGAGACATAAAATAAACTTGAAGGCACTAAAAATGTTTCAGAACAATTTCTCCAAGTTATTAAAAAGAAAAGTAGGCCAAATTCTTAGAAGACAACAGAAATATCAGAGCTTTCCTGTTAGGTGTGGACCACATTGCACTTTGCAAAATAAGCTACAAAAGCAGGGGGAATGAGCTTAACTAAAACCTTACCTTTATTATTTGTTTTCCCAGGTGATGCTGTTTAAAGTGGGCTATAAGGAGATATTACAAGGATTTCACTTAGCCTAAGATTGGTGTTATGGGAAAGTGGCAGAGGACTGTGATAGGGGAGTAAGATGTGTTAAAGGGATGATTCTGTATTAACTCTGCATTAAGATTTAGTATTACAAATTTAGTAGAGTCATAAATTCATAGCATCCCCTGGTCTGACAGAGGCTGTCACAGGTGCACAATGGTTCTGATTGGTTCTGAGCTGTACAGCCAGAAACCTCTGACAAATGACACCCATCGCAGATTTGTGGTTGTGCTATATTGTTATATTATATTGTTAAGTACAAGTCTGAAATACACTGAGGAAAATAATATTTTGCATTACTATAAAGGTATTGGCCAGGGAAAATCCTAATGAGTTAGGTATCCAAACAAACATTTATACTAAAGGCAAATCTTTTGACTAAATATAAACTGTGCAGACCGAACTTTCATAATCTGCTTGCTTTTAGTACCTTTAAAAGAACTGAAATAAACCCAAAAATGTAATAAAGACAAGATCTTACATAAAACTGGGCTTTGCCCAGAAGTTCAGTAGTTAGTTAAAGCATTCAGTCATAAATTCCAACATGAGTAGCATGACATGACGCCAATCGACTGGAAAATAATCATAAAGTTGACCTTAATACATTATAAAGTAAGTTGTAGACAAAGGTTACTCCCTGAGCAAGAACTACAGATGTGTCTGGGTTTAAGAGGAAACAGATGTTTTAATAATGTTGAAGTGATTTTAGTTCAGTGGGATTGTTTCCCAAAACAGCCAGGTTTAAAATGTTAGCACACAAACATTTTTTTTTTTTAATTACTGAATTACTGTAGGGGAATCATTTATCCTTGTTTTTTAGTCAACTGAACTCTAAAAAGAAAAAAAAATAGAGGCCAGACAAGACAATATTATATGGGGAAAACAAGTTTGTAGTGTTTTTGAAATAATGTTATGAATCAAATGGTTGTCTTTCATTGATCCTATAGATAGAAATATTTCTATTTCTCAAAAGGTTCTTATTGATTGTATTTTTACAGCTATATTATCATCTCCATTCTGCAGCTTGACTCTTCTGTTTTGTGATGGCACAGGGGTGCTAAACTTGTATTACATCACCACTATCATCTCTGTAAGATTTTCATTTTACAACAGCTCAATCCTTACTTTCCATTAACAATGGAAAAGTCAGCATCTGGCACTTGCCACTGTATTTTGCAAACAAGCATTCTGAGTTTAACAATCTGTAGTGTGTATCGATTACTCACCATATCCATGAATGCCTCCTAAAGGGGAAATTATTCACATGCATCATGTTCACAGATCTTCCAGCATTAGTATTTTCCTTATCAGATAGCTTTTTCTGTGATGGTATTCATAGATGCATTCCAAAACAACTGCATGAGTAGTTAACACCAAGGGTTATTGCAAAAATTATTGTATTCCACAAAAATAAAAATATCCAAGATCTGAGGAAAGACTTTTCATAGGGTTTTCTATGTACATTTCCATCCATTTATGTCACACTGGTGAGTTACAAAAATGAAAGTATATGATATATGGTAACTGCGTATCCTAAGTGAAGGCAAAGGTTCCCCTTGATACAATCCAAGTGGTTTTGGTATAAATTAAAGCATTTTCATATGGAAAAGGAAAAGGTTAGTCAAACGATAGTTTCTTGTCATCCATGCTAAATCAGTGTTTAGGGGAAAATGAATAATTTCAGATTCCTTTGCCATAGTGTCCTTTAGAAATGAATATTGCTTTTTCTTCTTTCTTAGACACATATTCATCAGTGATCACTTTAATGGAGTTTTCCTTTCTTGCAAACCCTGTACAAAGACTGGTGGTTAAAAACCCATGTACATCCAAAGCAAACTTCTTCTCTGAATTTTGATTCTCAGGGTTTATTTCTTCATCTAAGAAAGAAGGAAGGAAGTGTGCTTTTTCTGCTCCATAGGACAGGACTACAATTAGATACTACCATGAGTATAAGGTTTTGTCATGATCAAATTCATTTTGATGTCTAACCCCATAAGGCTGTCTGCTCCTTTTAAGTAAAATGACTAAGCTATTGATTCTTTCACTGCATAACCTAGTTCTAATTTGATGTTATACTTTATATAAAAAACGTGCATGCATTCAGATTTTGCCACAAAAAAGCAAAGCTTTAAGTCCTACGTTATCTAAGAATTCCTCCTCTGCTCTCCTTTTCTCCCAATTCAGCAAACAGTAGTTATTACTCCTGAGGCTCTGACAACATCCTTGGGAAGGTTCTTAAGATCAAGCTATACAGACCCTGTATATATTAAAACACTGCAGGCAGCAGGCTCTTGATTTCTTTCTCCTGACAAGAATTGCCAACATACCCTCTGAAATCCTTGGATCCTTTCATACTATGTCTTTGCTCTCCTGTTCAGTAGCAGCTCAGGACACTTGCAGACTCTGTGGCACTATTACTCTGCAGCAGAATCTGCTCCGGGCTGCAGTGAATGCTGCCTGACAGAGGATGTGCTAGCGTCAAGGGGGCCCTTTAGGTGGGTTCTCCTGACACAGTATATCCTCCTGTGCTTTTTTCAGCAGACAGACAGACAGAGAGAAAAGAGGAGAGGGGTGTTTGTGGGGGAGAGACGGGGACAAAACAAAACCTCTCTCTAAAAGATCTGTTTCTCGTAATTACTACAATAAAACAAAATTTAAAAATAATTAAACATGTAAATGTTAAATAAAGAAAACACACACCTAGGACAAAATATTGTACTGTATTTTTATTTGATGTCTGAAAGACTATAGACTTTTTTTTCATTTACATTTTCATGTTCCTAGACCACAGTCCATTTCTTCTTGTTTTTTCTTTTTTCAAAAAACATGGTTTATGCTGCCCTATGACTCTTAAACTTCAAATGACCACTTGCCCTTTTGGACAGGAAATCCTATACTATGAAAGCCAGCTACACCTTCAAAGGCATCAACACATGTCATAAAACTGCTTGTTTGATTAGGGAGTGGTCTGACTAGGGAGTGCTGTGATAAGACAAAACACTGCACATTTTATGTCTTCTATTTCCTTAAGATTGTTTCTCCTGCTGTCACAGCTCCATTCAACAATACCCCAAATTAGCCCTAGCTCTGTTGATGCCATTTTGGAACAAGAATAAAATAATAAACTGAGTCTAATAGTGTATTGGCAATGAAGTAGTATTTGTTTAAATTCAGTAATAAGAATGGCCTTACTAGTTGCATACAGACAGCAAAATATTCATGTACCTGTTTTAATTACTGTATTTCAAAGACTTATGGCACAAGATTCAGTACATCTCAGAATTTAAAAGAGCTCTGGCAACCTTCTGTCCTGCTACAGTATGCAGAGTGGAGGGGGAGAGAGAGAGAGTGTTTTCAATAAAATGCAGCCATCAGAATTTGAATTTTTTTATTAAAGATTGAAAACGGTAAAGAATGTTATTACTTATCAGTAGCAAGTCAGAATGAGAAACAAAATGAATAAGCACATTTAATGAAGGTAAATAACTCAAATTAACTTTTTAATGGATTGGTAAAACCATATTCTCTTACGTTATGGGACTTTATAACATGTAAAAAGCATGTTCCCTATGCCCCCTGTTGGGGCTTATTGCAAAATACATTAAAATATAATATAAACAAATACTGTGAAACTATACAGCAATATTGCCTTTAGTCTCTCCAGTTCCCTACTCCTTTGACTGACATACAAGCAACATATTAAGAGTACAAAATTTGTCAGCTGCTTTCTTTCACTTTGTTTTTGTTGTTTGTCTACATGTATGTCTCTTAAATTTTCCAAAATCATTCCTCCATTCCCCCATCTAAGAGCCCCAGCCACTCTGCTCTGCTATTGCTGCTCATCCCACAATAAGAGTACCGCTCCCTTTATAAAAGGAGCAGGGACCCCCTGATATCTAAATGTCTAGTTAAAAAAATGCACTAGCATTGTAGAGGTCAACAAAGGCCCTAAAATCTCTAATGGAGTGCTTTCTTTCCCTCCCTTCCTTCCTGCCTCCTGCAGCTGCATTTGTACTGACAGTGGCCAGAGGAAGTCCCTGCCTCCCATCTGTTTTGGCCCTGCCTCCAGCACTCTGGCAGTAGTGGTTTTCTCCCATGTAGTGTCAGGCTGTTAGGGGAAAATCAATAACATTATAATAGTAATATATAATAAAAATCATACAAGTAATTGAGAATAAAACTACATCAAACTGATATAGAACTGTCTGCAATATGCAAAATAAAGGATAAAATTCATCCAAAACCAGGGAAATTGAATAATAGCATCATAAAAATGTAGGCCTGGAAGGGACCTCAATAGGTCACCTAGTCCAGTCTCCTGCACAGAGGCAGGACTAAGTATTGTCTAGACCAGGGGTCGGCAACGTTCGGCACGCGGCTCGCCAGGATAAGCACCCTGGCGGGCCAGGCCAGTTTATTTATCTGCTGATGCGGCAGGTTCGGTCGATCGCGGCCCCCACTGGCCCCGGTTCGTTGTCCCGGGCCAATGGGGGCGGCAGGAAGCCGCAGCCAGCACATCCCTCGGCCCGCGTCGCTTCCCGCCGCCCGCATTGGCCCGGGACGGCAAACCGTGGCCAGTGGGGGCCGCGATCAGCCGAACCTGCCGCGTCAGCAGGTAAATAAACTGGCCCGGCCCGCTAGGGTGCTTACCCTGGCGAGCCGCGTGCTGAACGTTGCCGACCCCGATCTAGACCATCCCCAAAACAAACAGGGGCTGCTAACAGGGAGTTTCGCAAGAGAGTTCTCCAGGTGAAGGAGGAGCAATACAGCACTCTTTTGGGGTAAGTGACTGTCTGTAGTGTGTGATTGTTTGTGTTTGGGGTTTACTTGCTGTGTGCTGAGCTTATGTTTGTCAGTCTGGTTGGTTGGTTGGTTGGTTGGTTGAAGGACCGTGTGCTGTGGCTGGCAGTTGGAAGCTGTGAGCTTCAAAGGAAGGTTTGAAAGCTAGAAGCCTCTGGTAAGTGGCTGAGCCTTAATCAGTGGGCGGGACATTCATACAGGCCAGGGCTTTATAAAGCAGCGCACAAACGACCAGGGAGCTTTTGCGACCAGGGGCTGCTAACAGGGAGTTTCGCAAGGGAGTTTGGAAGGGGAGTGGGAAGGGGCGAGGGTCCCTTGCCGGTTCTATCTGTTTTCCCTTTATTCCCCTTAAAACCTAAAACTTCTTGCTTAAATAACCCTTTCAGCGGGCAGGGGGCTGCAGACGGGAGTTTGACAGAGGGAGGCTTACGATGGTTAGGAAGACCCGCAACACCTGTGCCAGCACTGCTTCTGTCTCCTCCACCTGCGCTTGTAGCCAGACAGAGCGCCTGAGCATGGATACTTCTACCCAGATCCTGGTGTGGTTTTGCAGAGACTGTAACTTGCAATTTCCACTTACTGATATCCAGGCTGGGGGGACCATCCAATGTGAAAGGTGCCTGCTGGTGGAATCTCTCAGGCATCAGGTGGGAGAGCTACAGGAGGAGGTGACTAGGTTGAGGAGCATCCGAATCCACGAGCAATTCCTGGACAGTGTCCATGTGGAGACAGCTGAGGTAGCTGTCCCAGTACACAGGACTGCTGATACACCACTTGTGGAGGAGGAGATGGCTCAGGGTGGACACTGGCAGCTGGTTACTTCTGGCAGCAGGCAGTGCTTCACCCCTGCTCCGAACCCTCCCGCCATGGTAATAGGTAACCGTTATGCTCTTCTTGATACAGGAAAGAAGGCATCACCCCCTACAGTAGAAGAGGAGAAGCCTCGTACCCCTAAGGCTGGGAGGTCTGCTGCCACCACTGCAAATAGGAAACGTAGGGTAGTGGTGGTCGGAGACTCTCTGCTGAGGGGGACGGAGGCGCCCATCTGTCGCCCTTACATTTCATCTCGGGAAGTATGCTGCCTGCCGGGAGCCCGTATCCGAGACAGTACGGCGGCATTGTCAAGGATTATCCAGCCCTCTGACTACTACCCCATGCTACTCATCCATGTGGGCACAAATGATACTGCGCGGTGTGACACTGAGCGGATCAAGAGTGACTACAGGGCTCTGGGAGTACAGATGAAGGAGTTTAGAGTGCAGGTGGTATTCTCTTCGATTCTTCCTGTCAAAGGTAGGGGCCCGGGCAGAGACAGATGCATCATGGAGGTGAATGCCTGGCTGTGAAGATGGTGTCGCCAGGAGGGCTTTGGCTTCCTAAACCACAGGATGCTATTTGAGGAAGGACTGCTAGGCAGAGATGGGGTTCACCTTTCAAGGAGGGGAACGACCCTATTTGGACACAGACTGGCTAACCTAGTGAGGAGGGCTTTAAACTAGGTTCGACGGGGACAGGTGAGCAAAGCCCGCAGGTAAGTGGGGAACATGGAGACATGGGAGATGGGTCGGAAACGAGAGGGAGTGTGGGCTATATTGGCAGAGAGAAAGGAGGGTCAGGACAAAACTGGGAGGAAAGATCAAACCAGTATCTTAGATGCCTATATACAAATGCAAGAAGTATGGGTAATAAGCAGGAAGAACTGGAAGTGCTAATAAATAAATACAACTATGACATTGTTGGCATCACTGAAACTTGGTGGGATAATACACATGATTGGAATGTTGGTGTGGATGGACACAGCTTGCTCAGGAAGGATAGACAGGGGAAAAAGGGAGGAGATGTTGCCTTGTATATTAAAAATGTACACACTTGGACTGAGGTAGAGATGGACATAGGAGATGGAAGTGTTGAGAGTCTCTGGGTTAGGCTAAAAGGGGTAAAAAACAAGGGTGATGTCATGCTAGGAGTCTACTACAGGCCACCTAACCAGGTGGAAGAGGTGGATGAGGTTTTTTTTAAACAAAAAACAAAATCATCCAAAGCCCAAGATTTGGTGGTGATGGGGGACTTCAACTATCCGGATATATGTTGGGAAAATAACACAGCAGGGCACAGACTATCCAACAAATTCTTGGACTGCATTGGAGACAACTTTTTCTTTCAGAAGGTTGAAAAAGCTACTGGGGGGAAGCTGTTCTAGACTTGATATTAACAAATAGGGAGGAACTTGTTGAGAATTTGAAAGTAGGAGGCAGCTTGAGTGAAAGTGATCATGAAATCAGAGTTTGCAATTCTAAGGAAGGGTAGAAGGGAGAACAGCAAAATAGAGACAATGAATTTCAGGAAGACAGATTTTGGTAAGATCAGAGAGCTGATAGGTAAGGTCCCATGGGAATCAAGACTGAGGGGAAAAACAACTGAGGAGAGTTGGCAGTTTTTCAAAGGGACACTATTAAGGGCCCAAAAGCAAGCTATTCCGCTGGTTAGGAAAGATAGAAAATGTGGCAAAAGACCACATTGGCTTAACCATGAGATCTTGCATGATCTAAAAAATAAAAAGGAGTCATATAAAAAATGGAAACTAGGACAGATTACAAAGGATGAATATAGGCAAACAACACAGGAATGCAGATTAGAAAGGCAAAGGCACAAAATGAACTCAAACTAGCTACGGGAATAAAGGGAAACAAGAAGACTTTTTATCAATACATTAGAAGCAAGAGGAAGACCAAAGACAGGGTAGGCCCACTGCTTAGTGAAGAGGGCGAAACAGTAATAGGAAACTTGGAAATGGAAGAGATGCTAAATGACTTCTTTTTTTCGGTCTTCACCGAGAAGTCTGAAGGAATGCCTAACATAGTGAATGCTAATGGGAAGGGGGTAGGTTTAGCAGATAAAATAAAAAAAGAACAAGTTAAAACTCACTTAGAAAAGTTAGATGCCTGCAAGTCACCAGGGCCTGATGAAATGCATCATAGAATACTCAAGGAGCTAATAGAGGAGGTATCTGAGCCTCTAGCTATTATCTTTGGAAAATCATGGGAGACGGGAGAGATTCCAGAAGACTGGAAAAGGGCAAATATAGTGCCCATCTATAAAAAGGGAAATAAAAACAACCCAGGAAACTACAGACCAGTTAGTTTAACTTCTGTGCCAGGGAAGATAATGGAGCAAGTAATTAAGGAAATCATCTGCAAACACTTGGAAGGTGGTAAGGTGATAGGGAACAGCCAGCATGGATTTGTGAAGAACAAATCATGTCAAACCAATCTGATAGCTTTCTTCGATAGGATAACGAGTCTTGTGGATAAGGGAGAAGCTGTGGATGTGGTATACCTAGACTTTAGTAAGGTATTTGATACGGTCTCGCATGATATTCTTATCGATAAACTAGGCAAATACAATTTAGATGGGGCTACTATAAGGTGGGTGCATAACTGGCTGGATAACCGTACTCAGAGAGTTGTTGTTAATGGTTCCCAATCCTGCTGGAGGGGCATAACGAGTGGGGTTCCGCAGGGGTCTGTTTTGGGACCGGCTCTGTTCAATATCTTCATTAACGACTTAGATAGTATGCTTATTAAGTTTGCGGATGATACCAAACTGGGAGGGATTGCAACTGCTTTGGAGGACAGGGTCATAATTCAAAATGATCTGGACAAATTGGAGAAATGGTCTGAGTTAAACAGGATGAAGTTTAACAAAGACAAATGCAAAGAGCTCCACTTAGGGAAAAAAATCAGTTTCACACATACAGAATGGGAAGAGACTGTCTAGGAAGGAGTACGGCAGAAAGGGATTTAGGGGTTATAGTGGACCACAAGCTAAATATGAGTCAACAGTGTGATGCTGTTGCAAAAAAAGCAAACATGATTCTGGGATGTATTAACAGGTGTGTTGTGAGCAAGACACGAGAAGTCATTCTTCCGCTCTATTCTGCTCTGGTTAGGCCTCAGCTGGAGTATTGTGTCCAGTTCTGGGCACCGCATTTCAAGAAAGATGTGGAGAAATTGGAAAGGGTCCAGAGAAGAGCAACAAGAATGATTAAAGGTCTTGAGAACATGACCTATGAAGGAAGGCTGAAAGAATTGGGTTTGTTTAGTTTGGAAAAGAGAAGACTGAGGGGGGACAAGATAGCAATTTTCAGGTATCTAAAAGGGTGTCATAAAGAGGAGGGAGAAAACTTGTTCACCTTAGCCTCTAAGGATAGAACAAGAAGCAATGGGCTTAAACTGCAGCAAGGAGGTCTAGGTTGGACATTAGGAAAAAGTTCCTAACTGTCAGGGTGGTTAAACACTGGAATAAATTGTCTAGGGAGGTTGTGGAATCTCCATCTCTGGAGATATTTAAGAGTAGGTTAGATAAATGTCTATCAGGGATGGTCTAGACAGTATTTGGTCCTGCCATGCGGGCAGGGGACTGGACTCGATGACCTCTTGAGGTCCCTTCCAGTCCTAGAATCTATGAATAAAAAAAAAGGTGATTGTCTAACATGTTCCTAAAATCCTCCAGTGATGGCGATTCCACAACCTCCCTAGTTAATTTGTTCTAATGCTTAACTAGTCTCGCAGTTAGGAAGTTTTTCCTAATGTCTAACCTAAATCTGCCTTGCTGCGATTGAAGCCCATTAGTTCTTGGCCTGTCCTCTGTGAATAAGAAGAACCATTTCTCACCTTCCTCTCTATAACAACCTTTTAGGTACTTGAAGACTCGTATGTCCCCCCTCAGTGTTCTCTTCTCCAGACTAGATAAATCAATTTTTTTTCAAACTTTCCTTGTAGGTTGTGTTTTCTAGAACTTTACTCATCTTTGTTGCTCTCCTCTGGACTGTCTCTACTTTGTTCACATCTTTTCTCAAGTGTGGTTTCCAAAACTGAACACAATACTCCAGCTGAGGCCTTATCAATGATGAGTAGAAAGGAAGGATTATTTCTCGTATCTTGCTTACAGAATTTCTGCTATTATGTCCCAAAATGATGTTCACTTTTTTTTTTTCTGGCAACAGTATTACATTGATGACTCATATTTAGTTTGTAATCCATGATAACCCCCAGGTGCTCTTGGAAAAGGGAAAAATCAAATTTTTGAAGGTAAGAAACTAATGCAGAAACCCACCTTACCACCTATTTGTGCAAATGAAACTAGGAGTATTTTACTTGATTAACAAAGAAAACTGGAATAACTGGACTAATTAGTACAATTTGGCCAGTATGGATACACTGAAAGCACAAACAAAAAATGTACAGTTAACTAAAAGAGTTGTAATCAGATATACATCCTCACTAGAATGCAGACATCTTCATCTCACATACATAAATCTTTTCTTTTTTACAATTACCTGCTGCTAGTTTTGTTGTTGTAGTTTTATTTCAAACCAAAGTAATAGTTCAGACCATTCTATTCTTGAATAATATATTAGTCATTTGTACTTACAAAAGATGCATAAAACAGTTTCCTCCAGTATAATATTGAGACATTAGATAGTTCAGTGTAATATCATATTATCCTTTTTCTGTAGGAGGAAACTTAAGTAAATGAAACCTTTGCCTACGATGGTACCGAATGATTTTCACTTGCACACACTGCCTTATTCATAAGGAACACACTAATAAAGGGTCTTATTTTCAGAAAATCAGGCCCACAGTGGCTAAGATAGTTTCAATACAATCATATAAAAGACCAGTGTTCCATTTCCAGTCCATTCTTGTTTCTGGACCAGAAGGTACTGGGAATGTTGCAACGACAGCCTATATGGATGGGTTAATTGTAATATTAATTAGGAGCACTAACAGAAGACTGATGGCTGTGGGACAGGATTTCAAAGTTGGTAGTGGGGTGTTAAAGGATCCTGTTCATTGACACGAGCAACAACCTCCTTACAGTGTTATAGAAAGAAGTTGACATATCCCATTTATGGTTTATTGGGGGACATTAATAAAAACAGGTTTTCTCAGATTTGGGAACAATTATGCAAAAAGTGGTATTATCCTTGCCAATGTTTCATTCTCTGCTAATTCACATTTTGGCCTACTAAAGATAGCTTTTATCCACACTGGAGCCAGCATATACAGTACTGAATACTGTTATACTTTGAAAAGGAATATGAAAATACATGAAGTGAGAAATTCAATGAGAAGGGAAATTATGGCACTTAGAAGAGGACTCTTCCCCTGACAATTATTCTTGTATCCTGAATAGAATACAGAACTACTCCTGGGGGAATTCGGTGCCAAAAAATTAAAAATTCTGTGCACAATATTTTCAAATTCTGCAAAATTCTGCATATTTCATTTGTCAAAATAACACAATATAATCACACCGGTTTCAATTATTTTTGTTCATTTATTTCATATTTGTCAGCAAGTATGTTTGTAACAACACAGACAACAAAAAAGATTCAGGAAATGTTTTTTGACAAATAGATTCCTTACTAGGCATATTAATACAGAACTCTGAGTAATAATTCATTTAAACTACAATATAGAACCGTATTTCCTGCACCCCTCAGAAGCAGTGCAAAGGCTTGGGGAAGTCACGGGTAACGGAGGAGCTGAGGGAGAGGGAAGTAATTGCTGGGAAGAAGCCTGGGTGTGAACTAGGAGGGTTGTTGGGTATGGGTGGGGAAAGTATGGAACAGGGTTGTTTTGAGGGTTTTTTTTTTTGCTGGGGGAGGGGGGTGACTGTTAGGGAGCTTCCCGCATGCAGACCCTGGCTGACCCCTAGCATCTTCCATTCAATCAGGCACATCTACCCTTGTCCCAACGTGTCCCTGCACCCTGTAGCCTGATCTTAGATTATGTATTTATTATATTGATTTCTTAAGAATCCCCAGTTATCACTTTGGGGGTTGCCAGGTTCTTGCCCCAAGATCAGGCCCACTATTATTTAAATTATTATATAGTTGGGAACCCTGATGTGCACAGTTGCAACACTCACAATATAGGAACTCTTTTATATTTACAAATATAGTTTATTAATACATTTAGCACAGTCACAAACAACCCAACTTAGAAGGATAGATAGAAATACTACAGAATGTACATCTACACACCCATATATTCACACCATCCCTTGTAGAACAACCTGAAATGTTAGCTATCATCTTCCTCATCACCATCACCTTTCCTATCATTCTGGCACCTCCCAACGACTACATCTCTCTCTGCTACTGCCCTAGGGTGGGGTGCCACTTTTATAATTTGTTACGCTGACACTGTTATGTTTGATGCATATTCAGTTGGGGATTTTTCCTTTCTCCTTATTTGTATTTCTTCACCTCACTAATGTTGGAGTGTCTTTTTCCTATAGGTTAGTATATCAATTATCTCAATTTATTATATACGTCAATTCGTTACCATGGCCCTTTTGTGTTTAGATATCACATTTGTTATTGTTATTTCTGTCCTAACTTGTTATTTCGGTTCTTTCCAAGTTCTAAGTTGTGGTGTACCTGTTAAGTTTAAAAGGTTATGAACTTAGGAAAGCCGATATGCCAGCCCTCTTTAACGCATCCTCTATGTTAAAGATTGCAATCATATATGGACCTTATGCTTTAGCTCCATTTATCTAGGTGAAAGGTCCCAGACATATGTATGCTAACTTTGCCTTAGCTCACTACACAGGATGTGGCCTGCAGGTACAGCAAAATATACCCTAATATAAACCTATTATAATAAAACAATCACACCTATAAGAAAATAAGAACTTATAAGAAAAGATATCTATATAGATATAGATATATAAAAAAGCAAGTAAGCAGGCTAGCCTTAAATGTATCTCACGTACCTGTTACATAAATCAGTACATCAGGACGCTTCTGTGGTTGAACTTTTTACCTGTGGTCAGAACTTGCCCTAAAAGAGGAGGTTACTCACCCTGTGCAGTAACTGACGTTCTTCGAGATGAGTGTCCCTGTGGGTGCTCCACTACAGGTGTTGGTGCGTCCCTGCGCCTTCGCCCGGAGATTTTTGCAGCAGTACTCATAGCGGCCACGCATGCTCAGAATCTGCCCCCCCGCTGTGACTCTAGGGTAATAGAACGCATGCGTGGCCGGTCTCCTCAGTTCCTTCTCTACCACGGAGGTCCCCCAACTCCGAAGTAGAGGGGAGGAGGGTGGGTAGTGGAGCACCCACAGGGACACTCATCTCGAAGAACGTCAGTTACTGCACAGGGTGAGTAACCTCCTCTTCCTCTTCGAGAGATGTCCCTGTGGGTGCTCCACTACAGGTGACTTAAAAGCAGTGTATCTTAAGGAGGTAGGGACTTCGGATCTGGTAGGAACGCCGTCGAGAGTACCGCCCTGCCCAAGCGTATGTCAGATAAAGGGCCTTGAATAAGGGCATAGTGTTTAACAAAAGTATGGTCAGATGACCAGGTGGCTGCTTTACAAATGTCAGCCAAGGGGACTTTGCGTAAGAACGCGATGGAGGCAGCCAGAGATCTAGTGGAGTGTGTTCTAATGCCATCTGGAGGTGCAACCCCTTTCATCTGATAGCACAGTCGGATACACTGGGAGATCCAGTTCGAGAGTCTCTGGGTAGAAATAGGCATGCCCTTGGAGCGCTCTGCAACAGAGACAAAAAGTCTAGAGGAGGTTCTAAAGGGTTTGGTTCTATCCAAATAGAATGACAAGGCTCTGCGAACATCTAGTGTATGCATTGAGGCTTCAAAGGAGTTTGCATGTGGTTTCGGGAAAAAAGTCGGGAGGTGTATGGGTTCATTAATATGGAATGATGAGTGAACCTTTGGAAGAAATTTGGGATGCAATCTGAGGGTAACCTTGTCTTTAAAAAATATCGTATATGGTGGATGAGCCATGAGAGCTGCTATTTCTCCTGCCCGTCTGGCAGAAGTAATTGCCACTAGAAACGCTGTTTTCATGGAGAGGTGTAAAAGGGATCACGTGGCTAGGGGTTCGAAGGGTTGCTGAGTTAGGGCAGACAGTACCAGATGAAGGTCCCAGGGGGTGGTCGGTTGTTTAATGTCTGGATATAAGGTTTGTAGGCCCTTGAGGAAACGCTTCGTAGTAGCGTGAGCAAAGACAGACGTATCATCAATTTTGTCGTGGAAAGTCGTAATAGCAGCTAAATGGACCCTGATGGAGCTGAAAGAAAGGCCGGATCGCTTAAGGCCCAAGAGATAGTCCAATATAAACGGAAGAGGTACCGAGGTAGGAGAAAGATGTTTGGCAGAACACCAATGTGTGAATCGTTTCCACTTTTGAAGATAGGTCTTGCGAGTAGCTTGCGTTCTGCTATGTAGGAGCACCTCCTGAACTTGTTCGGAGCAATCTAATTCGCGTTGGGAGAACCACGTAGGAACCAGGCCTTGAGGTGAAGCATGGACAGGTTGGGGTGGAGAAAACGACCGTGCTGCTGAGATAGAAGGTTCGGAATAAGCGGCAGGGAGATTGGTGGTTGGATTGACATTCTGGTGAGGAAGGGAAACCATGGTTGTCTGGGCCACGATGGGGCAATGAGGATCACCTTGGCTCGATCCGTTCGTATTTTTATCAGAACCCTGTTGAGAACTGGTATCGGGGGAAACGCATAGAATAGGTTTCGGTGCCATGAGATCATGAATGCGTCCCCCAGGGAATGTTTGCCCAGTCCTGCTCTGGAGCAGAAATTGAGACATTTCTTGTTCTTTGCAGTTGCAAAGAGGTCTATTGTTGGGTAACCCCAGATGCTGAATACGTTGTGAATGGTTTTCTCGTCTATCTCCCACTCGTGGTCCCATGGGAAGCGTCTGCTCAGTTCGTCCGCTGTGGTGTTCATGATTCCGGGAAGATAAGCAGCTGATACCCGGATGTTGTTCACAATGCACCAATTCCAGAGCTTCATAGCCTCTGTGCACAGCGAATGGGAACGAGCTCCGCCCTGCCTGTTTACGTAAAACATGCAAGCAATGTTGTCCGTCATTATGCGTACGTGATGATGTTTGATTAGTGGCAGGAAGTGACGGCACGCGTTGCGAATGGCTCGAAGTTCTAGTACATTTATGTGCAGGGAGGTCTCGGTTGGTGACCATAGTCCCTGTACTGTGTGATGAGACATATGTGCACCCCACCCTGTCATAGATGCATCGGTGGTCAGAATGCGTGATGGAGCCTGTTGAAGAAACGGGACTCCAGAACAAAGGTTGGAGTGGACGGTCCACCAACGTAGCGAGTCTTTGACTGGAGTAGGCAGGGAGAGAGTCTTGTTTAAAGAATGCATATTCGGTTTGTAAACCGTTGCCAGCCACGCTTGGAAGCACCTCATGTGTAGGCGTGCATTCTGGACGACAAAAGTGCACGAGGCCATGTGACCTAGTAGTTGCAGGCAGTCTCGGGCAGTTACCTGAGGGCTGTTGCGAATAGTTGTGGTCAGTTGTTTTATGGAATTGTAGCGATCGGGTGGGAGCGATGCTAGCCCGGTCCAAGAGTCGAGGTCTGCGCCTATGAACTGAAGGTGCTGGGTGGGGCGTAATGTGGATTTGTCTTTGTTTATTTGTAGGCCGAGAGAAAGAAAGCACTCGACTGTGAGTCGTGTGAACCGGAGCGCCTCGTCGAATGTTGAAGCTTTGAGGAGGCAATCGTCGAGGTACGGAAATATTATTACCCCTTGTCTCCTGAGGTGAGCAGTGACTACAGCTAGAAGTTTGGAAAAAGCACGGGGGGCTGTAGATAGTCCGAAGGGGAGTACCCTGTATTGGAAATGTGTGGAACCAAGGGTAAATCGGAGGAAACGTCTGTGGGCCGGATGTATAGTGACGTGGAAATAGGCATCTTGTAGGTCGAGGGCAGAAAACCAGTCGCCCTGCTCCAGCGCTGGGATTATGGTATTGAGGGTCACCATCTTGAACTTTTGCTTTTTGATGAATCTGTTGAGCCGCCTGAGATCGAGGATTGGTCGCCATCCCCCATTTTTCTTCTCCATTAAGAAATAATGGGAGTAAAAACCCTTCCCTCTGTGTCGCTCTGGCACGATTTCTACTGCTCCCAGATGAAGGAGATGTTGCACCTCTTGGAGGAGTAGCTGCTCGTGAGAAGGGTCCCTGAAGAGGGACGGGGAGGGTGGGTGGGTGGGAGGTAAGGAGAGGAAGGGGATGACGTATCCAATTGTAACTACCTCTAAGACCCACTTGTCGGAGGTAATCTTCCTCCATTGTTGGAAAAAAGGTCGTAGGCGGTGTCCAAAGATTGGTGTGCCGGCTGAAGTGAGGGCATTGCTTTCTAAACCCTCGACCAAGTTTTCAAATCTGCCTATTAGCTGGTGGGGGTTGAGGCGCCCCTGTAGAGTTTGGGCGACGTCGCTGGAATCTTGGTCGTGGACGTTGCGGCTGTTGCTGTTCCTGCGGTCTATGGGAAGGTTGTGTAAATGCGGGATAACGTGGCCGGTGGTATGGTTGGTATCGATATTGTCGTCTTCTTGCCGTAGGTGTCTGGAGACCTAAAGACCGGAGGGTTGTTCTGGAGTCTTTCATTGAATGAAGCACTTCATTCGTGTTAGCAGCAAAGAGTTTGTCACCGTCGAAGGGAAGATCTTCAATTGTGTTCTGAACTTCGCGAGGAAAAAAGGAAGAGGAGAGCCATGAGCCCCGTCGCATGACTATCGCTGTAGCGGTAGATCTTGCCGCTGTGTTGGCTACATCGAGGGCTGCTTGGAGAGCGGTGCGTGAAATGGCTTGGCCCTCAGAAACTATAGCTCTGAACTGTTGTTTTCTTTGTTCTGGAATGTCATCAATAAAGTCCATTAACTTATTATAGTTTTTATGGTCGTATTTTGCCAGGACTGCAGTATAATTAGCTATGCGAAATTGGAGGGTGGAGGATGCATAGACCTTGCGACCAAACAGGTCCAGTCGTTTGCTATCCTTGTTAGGTGGGGCAGAACGAGAATACTGTTGTCTGGCCCTCTGGTTCGCAGCGTCCACTACCAATGAGTTTGGTGCTGGGTGGGTAAAAAGGAATTCAGAGTCCTTTGGAGAAATAAAATACTTCTTGTCCGCTTGCTTGCAGGTAGGTAGGCTTGTCGCTGGAGTCTGCCAGATGGACTTAGCGGGTTCTAAAAGGGCTGCGTTAATTGGAAGTGCCACTCTGGAGGAAGAAGGGGGCTGTAGGATGTTCGTTAGCTCATGCTGTTGTTCGGGAACCACTTCCAAGTTAATGTTCAGGTCACTAGCAACTCTCTTAAAGAGGTCCTGGAATTTTGTATATTCATCAGAGGGAGTGGGAGGAAGGGGAAGTAATGCTTCCTCCGGTGCTAACTCCGGATCTGTTGGACCAGGAGAAGGGCTAGGTTTATCCTGGGAACGTGGCTGTGTTGCCAGGCGTCTCGTGTCACTAGCATATGCATTAGGAGACGGCACTGGATCAGTGTTGCGCCTGGTCGAATGGCCACGGGGCATGTGTTCCCGAGGGTATGATGTCCATGGTGTCCAGTATTGCCATGGTGGCGGGTAGGGCATAGGTGGTGCCATCCAGGGGTTCATCCCCCAAGGGGCAGGGTCCTGAGAGTGGGATGAGGTAATATTTCCATAGCCCTTATTGCTCTGGGTCCGGGGCTGGGAGTCATGATATGGGGAAAAAACTCCCTGTGGATCTGCTTCCTCCTCACTGGAGGAAAACTGCTCAGATCCTGACTCAGGCATCAAAACAGAATATGCATTCATGAGCGGAGACTGCAAGGTAGGTGATACTAGCAGATCAGCTGTCTGGGTAAAATGAGTGAAAGCAGCTCCTGAGGGAGATGAAAGCTGAGCCGACAGAGGCTGCTGCACAAGAGCATTCCTGCGATCGGGGCTTCTGGCTGTGATCTGTGTGTCAGAATGCCCCGCAGGCGTCGGTGCCGCGGTCGGTGACGGGCGAGAAATGTCGGGCTGCCTCGGGTGAGGCGTGCTGTAGAATGTCGGCACCGTCTCATTCGCGGTGCCGAACGGTGCCGTCCCTGAGGCAGGCAACTGGAAGCCTGATGCCTCGGCACCGGAGCTTCTCGGCGGCGCTGAAGCCTCAGGCGGCTTTTGCGCTGTTCCGGAGGAGCCTGGCTCGTGAAAATTGCTGAGGCGAGGAATCACAGGCAGAGAGATCGTTGATCTGCCTGGAGAAACTTTATGCCTCATAGTCTTGCTCGGTGAGGAAAGGTGCCCCTTTTTCGTAGACTTCTTGAGCTTTTTTGAGGGGGGGGGGGGCTGTGTCGGGTAGCGGAGCCGGCTTCAATGCCTGGGTCTGAAACTGACCCGATAGATTTTTGAAGCAGGAGCAGTTTGAGTTTAAGCTCCCTGTCTTTCCGTGCCCTGGAGCTGAGTTTACAGCAGTGGGCACATTTTTGGGGAATGTGAGCTTCCCCCAAACATTTTATACACTTTGAGTGCCCGTCCGATGACGGGATAGCTTCCTTACAAATAGCACAGCGCTTGAAACCGGTGGAGCCCGGCATAGCCGCGGCTGACAGGAAATTTTTTTTTTTTTTTTTTTTTTTTTTTTAAGATAAACTGGGTAAGTAACTATTTTAACAGAGAAAACTGACAGAAAAAAGTGGTTTCTAAAGGATAATTAAGGCAATAGTGAAGGATTCTCTAATGAGTCTGCTGAGCTCCGTCTCAGGCCGGGGACGGTTGAGAAGGAACTGAGGAGACCGGCCACGCATGCGTTCTATTACCCTAGAGTCACAGCGGGGGGGCAGATTCTGAGCATGCGTGGCCGCTATGAGTACTGCTGCAAAAATCTCCGGGCGAAGGCGCAGGGACGCACCAACACCTGTAGTGGAGCACCCACAGGGACATCTCTCGAAGAAGAACTCTATTTTCAGTTCCTCAAATACTTGGGTTTTCTGTAGGGCCATTTATCTGTTCAAAGTTCATAGGTCTCAAGCTTTATGCTAATTTGCTGAAGCTAATGTCTTACAGGATACAGGCCTGAAGGTTTATTACATTACCGCTGAATATAATGCAAAGCAGTAAATATAATGAAGGCAAGCTAGCCCAAAGGGCTACAGTAGCAGTGAATATAATAAAGGCATACTAGTCCACTAGGCTACAACCCCCATCCACATATGTCCCTTGGTTCTATCAAGATTGATCACAAAACTAAAAATTAGTGGTTTTTTTCAGACAGAATGAAATCCAAATCAGTAATATATATAATCGGTGCTTTAAAAGGACCAGTTTCACAAAGCTGAAAACAATTAAGAGCCAAATCAGCTGGAAAAAAGAATTTAACAGAAAATTTTGAATGATAATTGGGAATTGTTTAAAAACACTTTACTAGATGCCTCAAAAGCCACAATTCCACATTTGAAAAAGGCCACACACTGGTGAAAAAAATCAATCTAACTTACATGGGAAATAACAGCAGCTGGGTAGAGTGGGTTAAAACCAATATATAATACACGAAGAAAGGGTAATATGATAGTAATGAACATAAAACAGAAGCTAAGAACTGAAAAGAGAAGCAAAATATCCAAGGAGAAAAGGATAATACGGAGGCATTTTTAAGTTTATTAGGTATCAAAAGAATCCTAACAACAGTATTGGACCATCAATAAATGGAAATGGTAAAATTGTCTATAATAATGGAGAAGAGGCAGAAGTACTCAATTGATATTTTGCCTCTGTATTGGCGGGGGGGAGATGATGCAATTATATCATATGATGATAAAAAGCTGTTCCCTTTAATGATGGCCACTCAAGGTGCCTATTTTGCCTCAGGGCAGAGGATATTGCAGTTAAATGTCCATCTGATGAAGTTAGACATTTTTAAATCAGTAGGTCCAGAAAACTTGCATCCATGATTTGAAAAAGAGCTAGTGAAGGATCTCACTGGACCATTAAGGTTGTGCCATATTTAGAAAGGATAAATGGGATGACTTGGGTAATTATAAACCTGCCAGCCTGACATCAATCCTGGGCAAAATAATAGATGCAGGCTGATACAGAACTTGATTAATAAAAAATTTAATATAGTTCATGCTAATCAACATAGGTTTATGGAAAACAGATCCTGTCAGACTAACTGTATTTTTTATGAGATTACAAGTTTAGTTGATTAAGATAATAGAACTGATGTCAAATACTTAAACTTCTATAAGGCTTTTGACTTGGTACTGCACAACATTTTGATTAAAAAAATAGAATGACACTAAATTAACATGGCACACATTATATGGATTAAAACCTGATTAAATGATAGGTCTCAATGTGATTATAAATGGAAAATCATCATCAAGTACCCGTGGTTCTAGTGAGATTCTACAGGAATTGGTTCATGGCCCTGTGCTATTTAAGGTTATCAGTGGATTGGGGGAAAACATAAAATCATCATGACAAAGTTTGCAGATGACACAAAAGATGTGCAAGTGGTAAATAATGAAGAGAACAAGTCACTGACAAAGAGTGATCTGGATTGGTTTGTAAGCTGGGCACATGCAAACAACATGTATTTTAATATGGCCAAATGTAAAGCTGTACATCTAGTAACAAAGAATGTAGCTGAAACTTACAGGATGAGGGACTCTAGGAAAAGACTTAGGAGGTCACAGTGGATAATCAGCTTAACTTGAGCTGCTCCCTACTGATAAACTCAAGAAGCTTGATCTATTTAGCCTGGCAAAAAAAGAAGGCTAAGAGGTGACTTGACCACAGTCCATCAGTACCTATATGGCGAACAAAAAAATTGATAATGAGAACTTCAATCTAGCAAAAATAGAACAAGATCCAGTGGCTGGACAAATTTAGACAAGAAATAAGTCTAGGTTATTAACAGTGAAGGTTATTAACCATTAGAACAACTTGCGAAGGGTGTGGTGGCTTCTCCATCACTGGAAAATTTAAAGTCAAGATTGGTTGTTTTCCAAAAAGGGAATGACTTCAGGGAAGACCTATGGCCTCTGTTATACAGGAGATCAGATTAGATGATCCCAGTGGTTGTGGTGCCTTTGCATATTCTCAATAGCTGTGTGGTTAGGGCACTCAGCAGGGATGTGGGAGTTCCAGATTCAAATCCCTGGTCTAGAGCAGGAATTTAAACGTAGGTCTCTTCTACCCAGGTGAGTGCCCTAACCACCAAGCAATAAGATATTTCCATTCTCTTCTGTTGAAACTTTTCCACTTTGTATAAAATATTTGAGGCATTACTCCTGAGGGAATTCTGCGCCACTGCAGAATTTTGCAGAAATTAACGTAGTGCGCACAGAATTTCCTTTCCCTGATAGAAATGGGCTGCAATGCTGCTGGCCACCACTAGGAGCAGATGGACTCAGCAGAGCCCAGCTTATCCATAGAAGACACTGCCAGGGGGAGGGGAGGGAGCTAGGGGGTACCCGACAGCTGCAGTTCTCAGCAGGCCCTGGGGGAAGAAGAGGGCGGTGCACAGGAAACTCCGTGCAAGCCTGGGACCGAGCATCAGGCTGTTTTTCCCTCTGGATCCCTGGGCTCTGGGGGGTGTGTCTGGGCTGGAGGCCACGGCTGAGCTCTGGGGACAGAGAGGAGAGGGAGGTGGGTGTCTGGGCTGGGGTGGGGCTGTGGCTGGGCTCTGGGGGGAAAGGGTGTGGGTATCTGGGCCAGCAGCCCCCCACAGCGGCGCTCTTAGGGGGAGGAGGTGTGGGTATTTGGGCAAGGGAGGGCCCTGCGGCTGGGCTCTGGGGGAGAGAGGCCTGAGGGGGGGGGGCAGTGCGGTATATGAACTAAGGAGCCCCATAGCTGGGCTCTGGGGGGAGGGGTTGTGGGTGTTTGGCCCCCTGGCTGGTCTCGGGGAGAGAAGGGGGCAGAGAAACAGGAACTGGGTTGTCATAGCGGTTACTTTAACTCTCTACTCCTGGGGGAATTTTTGTATGCATCTATATTGTTATACACATACGTGCTGACAGGTATGTTTAAATACATTATTAAAATAATTGAAGCTGGCATGATTATGTAATGTTATTTTGACAAATAAAATTTGCAAAATTTTGCAGAACTTTAAAATATTGTTTGCAGAATTTTTTATTTTTTGGTGCAAAATGCATACCAGGAGTATGGCATTTAAGGAGTGCAAGATATCTAACAGTTTCTGGGATTTTTCTTGCATCATCTCAACCAGTGTCTTTAGCATGTCCCTCCCTCCAGTAGAGATGATCCTGGAATACTATGTAGTCACCAAGGTGGAATGATTCAACAAGGACTACAGTGTCATCCGGTGAAGATGAGGAAATAGCTGTTAGGATAAGCTCCATAGCCCTTTGGTGTACTTCATCAGATGCCTGCTCCTGATGAACTCAGTATGTGTCACTTGAGGCTGTACACTCTACAGTGGAATGAGACCTAACCTTAGAAGGGCAGTTGAAGTTGGCTTCCTTACAAGCTATAAGCCCCTGGGGATCCTGCAGGGCCAAGACTGATGGCTATAAGGAAAGGCAGCGTGGATTTACCATGGGGATTACCAAGGATAGTGCACATCTCTAGGTCACTTACGTCTGTGAGAGTGTAGAAATGGTACCTAGAATCCCTAGGAGAACCAATGGGATCCTATCATAAGCAGAATCTTGGAGAATAGGGAGGTGGAGCCCTGCTAGCTAGACAAGAAAGGGTAATATTCTTCCTCAGGGGACAGTGCAGATTTAACAGGAGTCCAGGGATGTGCCATAGGAAGCTCCCTATTTGGTGCCATTGAAGTGCTCAGTACAGAGGATGAGGTAGTGGCTGATATCAAAGAGAGAGAGTACACTCATCATAGATGCCAATAATGGTGACTCAGGCAGAGAGGATACTGGGATACTACTTGGTACCATAAAGGACCTCAGTGCCAAGAAGGTCAGTTCTGTAAGTAGCACATTGGGGACCACTGACAATGACGTAGACGATGTCAGTACTGGGAGCCATAATGTTGGTACCATAAAGGTAGCACCTAAGGTAGCATGAAACTGCTCTTTAGCTAGTAACATAACTATGAGATCAGACTCCTCCTCCTCATTCCAGGCCTGGAGATACCCTTTAAGGAAGCAGACTCAGGCATTCTCCATCTTCTTATTAGCTCCCTGAGAAGGTTACCTATGTCTATGCTCTTTAGAAGAAGAGTGCTCTCTCCTTTCTCAGAGAATCATAGGGTTAGAAGGGACCACAAGGGTCATACAGTCTAGTCTAACCCCCAGCCAAAAAGCAGGATTTGTTTGGTTTAAACCAGTGCTTCTCAAAACCGGTCTGCTGCTTGTTCAGGGAAAGCCCCTGGTGGTCCGGGCCGGTTTGTTTACCTGCCGCGTCCGCAGGTTTGGCCGATCGCAGCTCCCACTGACCACGGTTCACCACCCTAGGCCAATGGGGCTGTGGGAAGGGCGGCTAGCACTCGTTTAAACCATCCAAGACAGCTGGCTTTCCAGCCTCCTTTTGAAAACCTCCAGTGAAGGAGCTGCCACAACCTTCTTAGGCAGTCTGTTCTATTGTCCTAACGTTCTTAGGGTTAGGAAGCTTTTCCTGAGATTTAATCAAAATCTGCTATGCTTCCTAACCCCTTTCAGCAGACATTCAAGAGGACATGACTGCAGTCATTGTCGAAGAGTACTTTTTAGTGGTAGCGGCTCAGGAGCGGGCAGTCAAACCAGTGCTCACAGATCTCTCAAACGTAGACTTCTCAGATCCAGGAGGATCTTGTTTACTCATATCAGAAACGAGTCTTCATTGATCTGTCTAGCAGAAAAAGCTTCAGGAGAGCCTCCCTTACCTTGTATGTTTGTTTGGAAAACAGATGGACATTTAACTGTAATATCCCCTGCCCTGAGGCAAAATAGGCACCTTGAGTGGACCATGATTAAAGGGAACAACTGACTAACAAAAGGGACAAAATTTAAAATCTGGAGGACTTGGTTTCAGCCATATGGGCTAAATGCCAGTACCAGGTAAAACTAACAAAAAACTAATCCTAACACTAGATTTATGCTATGTAGACTAAATACTTGTTTTGCAGCCACAGGAGCTAAGAAGGGACCTGCTCTGCTCATTGTGTTCTTAGGTATGAGCATGCAGGAAAAAGGCACAGACCTAATGGACATTGCTAGCCAAATGAATCTGATCTCATTGCAAGGGGACAAGTAGAATAAATGCACAAGCACTTGAAGGAAAAACACACCTTGCTAGTAGCATCATACATGTAAAAAGACGTGGTCTTTGTTCCACAGGGCTTACAGTCTAAATTGGACAGAAAATACAAGAAAAAAATTCTATTCATTACATGGGGAAGGGGACTAACAGGCTCTTATTAGAAGCAAAATAATAAGCTGACTGTAAAATATCTAATAAGATTTATTAAATGAATGTGAGCCAAATATTCCCTGTATACAATGCCTTTCTTGATTTTTTTTAAATTTAAAGCAGTAAAAAAAGAGTAAACATGACAATCTCAGAAGTTAGCTCTGTGGTTTTTTGATATTAAAGAACAAGTTTGTATGAGTTTATAATAGATTTTATGAAGACTGCAGGAAAAATTCTGCTCTCAGTTACATCACTGAAAATGCCAAGTAATCTCACTGATGTCAATAGAGTTAACTTCTGCCAGTGTAAGAGCAAATTTTGGCCCTAACATTTGTTGTTTTGCTTCTTTGGCTGATGTACTTGGTATGATTTACAGTGGAGGCTGGTTAACATGTGAAAGTAGTTAGATCCTACAGGTGCTCAAACCCAGTTTACAGACATTGGTATAGAGCTTGAAGTATCTGATTCCCTTTGTCTTACGTATGCCTTAAGAAGCTTCAACTGATAATTTATCCAGCTCTACCTCACACATGAATTTGAGAACATCCTAAATATGGCTCTTAGATTGTTAAAAATTAAAAAGTTTTTTAAAAGTAGGAAAAATCAACTTTTGTATTCTTTATGTGTATGCCACAAAACACAAAGTACTGGCTTTCCAATTCCTTGTTACACTTTTGAAAATAAGGTTCCTAAGACAGGTACCTCCAGGATGGGCATCAACTTTAATTTAGCTGTCTTGTACAGTTCTACTAACATTGGGAAAAATTAAGATCCTCCCCTGCAGCATCACTGTCTTGATGTTCCTCAGCAAGCACAGATGTATTTGGCATTAGAGGAACCCTTCATCTCATGAGAGCCCAAAGAGCAGCCTAAATCTTAGCCACACAAATTTCTGGAATTGGGATAGGCAATAGAGGGTCATAATGTGTTATAAATGCACCAGTGTTGAGGCCAGAGCTCCCTATATGTAAGCTTCTATCACAAAACAAAATGCTTTCCTCAATCTGTGCCAAGAGGTCCTGTGCCTGCTGCTGTAGAACAAGATGAATAACTCTAAGCTTCCGAGGTTTCAAACATACTTTATAAAAGACCCAGGTGAGTAATCAAGATAGACTGTCAAGCCTATTGATACTGGTATCCCCATTCCCCTCTATGCTTCAGCAAATGAGCATAGGAAGGGAAAATCCAAAGACCGCAACAATGAGCTGTCTGGAATTGGGAGCTTCAACAAGAGTGTGCTGCAAAACTGCTGGCCCTCTCTTATGTGTATCTCATCCACAAGACAAGACAGTTGGTGCATAAACCAGTGAAGGAGGTGTAATCAACTGATCAGTGTGTGCTATGCATCCTCTTGTGTGCCCAGTCTACACAGCTCAAGCTGTAGAGACTCATGCCTTAGTTCTGGAACTCCCCAGTTTAATCTCTTATATATAAGTGTTTATATACAACTGTTAGAAGTCACCGTATTAGGATGGACAACTAGAGTGCCTGGCATTAAATGAGAATAGAGATATAATAGGCAACACAGAAAACTGGTGAAATGAGGATAATCAATGGAACTTTTTAGAGAGAAATGAAAAGGAACTGTCACAAGGGTTAAATGCCTGCAAGCAGCACTGGGACTTTTTAAAAACTACACAACAAAGACTCAGAGTACATGTATACCCCAAATCAGAAAAGACAATAAGAGGCTCAAAAGAATGTCATTGTGGCTATAAACAGCAGAGTAATGGAGGCTGATAGAGACAAAAAGGCAGCTTTTAAAAATTGGAAGTCAAAACTTAGTGAGAATAATATGATGGAGTATAAACTCTGGCAGGTTAAGTGTAAAAAGTACAATAAGGCCAGGCAAGAAAGAATTTGAGAAGCAATTGCTATAGATGCAAAGCTAACAGTAAGATTTTTTATAGGTACTCCAGAAGCAGGAAGCCTTCCAAACAAACAGTGGGGCCACTAGATGACAAAGGTGCTAAAGGAGCACTCAAGGAAGACAAGGCCATTGCAGTTGTCATGGGATAAGAGGGAAGATCCTTTCATGGATAGAGAACTGGTTAAAAATAACCCCAACTATACATACAATATGATGGGGGCTAATTTAGCTACAACTTATCAGGAAAGAGATCTTGGAGTCATCATGGATAGTTCTCTGAAGACGTCCACGCAGTGTGCAGCGGCAGTCAAAAAAGCAAACAGAATGTTAGGAATCATTAAAAAAGGGATAGAGAATAAGATGGATAATATCTTATTGCCCTTATATAAATCCATGGTACGCCCACATCTTGAATACTGCGTACAGATGTGGTCTCCTCATCTCAAAAAAGATATACTGGCATTAGAAAAGGT
This sequence comes from Malaclemys terrapin pileata, assembly GCF_027887155.1. Lineage (NCBI taxonomy): Eukaryota > Metazoa > Chordata > Testudines > Emydidae > Malaclemys > Malaclemys terrapin. The sequence continues at coordinate 97,062,136 of NC_071510.1, read as the reverse complement.
TCAAAGAAGGGCAACTAAAATGATTAGGGGTTTGGAATGGGTCCCATATGAGAAGAGATTAAAGAGGCTAGGACTTTTCAGCTTGGAAAAGAGGAGACTAAGGGGGGATATGATAGAGGTATATAAAATCAAGAGTGGTGTGAAGAAAGTGAATAAGGAAAAGTTATTTACTTGTTCCCATAATGTAAGAACTAGGGGCCACCAAATGAAATTAATGGGCAGCAGGTTTAAAACAAATAAAAGGAAGTTCTTTTTCACACAGCAAACAGTCAACCTGTGGAACTCCTTGCCTGAGGAGGTTGTGAAGGCTAGGACTATAACAGGGTTTAAAAGAGAACTAGATACATTCATGGAGGTTAAGTCCATTAATGGCTATTAGCCAGGATGGGTAAGGAATGGTGTCCCTAGCCTCTGTTTGTCAGAGGTTGGAGATGGATGGCAGGAGAGAGATCCCTTGAGCATTACCTGTTAATTTCACTCCCTCTGGGGCACCTGGCATTGGCCACAGTCAGCAGACAGGGTGCTGGGCTGGATGGACCCTTGGTCTGACCCAGTATGGCCATTCTAATGCTCTTATGCAGGGAAGCTAAATGAATTCTTTGCATCAGTCTTCACTGCAGAGGATGTGAAGGAGATTCCCACACCTGAGACACTCTTTTTAGGTAACAGATCTGAGGATCTGTCCCAGACTGATGTATGAGGAGGTTTTGAAACAAATTGATAAATTAAGCTGTAATAAGTCCCCAGGACTGGACGCTATTCACCCAACAGTTCTGAAGGAACTCAGATATGAAGTTGCAAAACTACTAACTATGGTATGTAGCCTATCAATTACATCAGCCTCTGTACCAGATAACTGGAGGATAGCTAATGCAACATCAATTTTTTTAAAAAAAGCTCCACAGCCCATCTGACAATTGTAGGTTGGTAAGCCTAACTTAAGTATCAGGCAAATTGGTTGAAACTATAATAAAGAACAGAATTATCAGACATATAGATGACTCTTTTCCCAACATACTGTTTTCAGCAAGGCTTTTGTAAAGGGAAATCATACCTCACCAATTTTAGAATCCTTTGAGGGGATCAACAAACATGCGGACTAGGATGATCCAGTGAATACTGTGTACATGGACTTTCAGAAAGCATTTAACAAGGTCCCTCAACAAAGGCTCCTTTGCAAAGCATGCAATCATGCAATAAGAGGGAAGGTCCTCTCATGGATCAGTAACTGGTTAAAGTATAGGAATCAAAGGGTAGGAATAAATGGTCAGTTTTCACAATGGGGAGAGATAAACAGCAGGGTCCCCAAGGATCTGTACTGGGAGCTGTGCTATTCAACTTATTAATGGTCTGGAAAAGGGAGTAAACAGTGAAGTGGCAAAGTTTGCAGATGATACAAAATCATTCAAGATAGTTAAATCCAAAACTGATTGTGAAGAATTACAAAAGGATCACACAAAACTGGCTGACTGGGCAGAAAAATGGCAGATGAAATTCAACATTGATAAATTCAAAGCAATGCACATTGGAAAAAAAATATCCTAGCCATACACACAAAATTATGGGTTGCACTCAAGAAAGATCTTGGAGTTATCATGGATAGTGCTGTGAAAACTTCAGCTCAATACACGGCAGCAGTCAAAAAGGCTAACAGAATGTTAGGAACTATTAAGGAAGGGAATAGAAATAAAACAGAAAATATTGTACTGCCACCATATAAATCCATGATGTGCCCACACCTTAATACTTTGTCTAGTTCTAGTCTCCCCATCTCAAAAAGAATATAACGGAACTGGAAAAGGTTCATGGAAGGGCAAAAAAATGATCAAGGTTATGGAATGGCTTCCATATAAGGAGAGACTAAACAGATTAAGGCTGTTCAGTTTAGAAAAGAGATAAGCATCACAGAATAATGGGGGGGATAGGATAGAGGTTGATAAAATCATGAATGATATGGAAAAAATGAAGAAAGATGTGAATTTACCCTTTCACACAATACAAAAACCAAGCATCAGCGGCTGAAATTAATAAGCAGCAGGTTTAATACAAGTAAGAGTAAATATTTTTTCACACAACACACAATTCATCTGTGGAACTTGTTGCTAGGGGATGATGTGATGGCCAAAAGTAACTGGATTCAAAAAATAACTAGATAAAGTCATGGAGGATAGATCCATCAATAGCTATTAGCCAAGATGGTCAAAGATATAACTCCATGCTCAGGGCAACCATAAACCTCTGATTGCCAGAAGCCAGGAGGGTTACACAGGGGTCGATCTCTCCAAAATTGCCCAATTCTGTACAGTCTCTCTGAAATGTTGATATTGTCTACTTTTGGAGGCAGGATACAGGGCTAGATGGGCCATTGGCTTGACCAACATGGCAGTTCTTATGTTCTTAATGTCCAGTGTGTTGCTAAAATGGTAGCTCTCACACAGACATCAAAGTATCAAGTATGCCTAACAAATTGTGGCACCTGTGTACCCATAGGCGCTCGTGCACTGAGAACAATGCTAGCAGTTGAAGTCTGAGGTAACCAGTATGAAAAATTTGGATCTTTGCAGCACTGGTGAACTCATAAATTAGTTAACAGAAGTCCCAAAAAAAGAACAAACTGTGCTCAGCACCAAAATTATTAAAGGTCAGGGCACTGAGGTGGAAGTCACAACACTCTTCAATGCAGTAAAACACCCTATGACTCAGCTTCAACTATTTACAACAGTAGAGGATGTTATTGGAAGGATGGGCTACAATATGAAAGTGCACCTGATGAGCATGGCTGATATCTAGAAGAGCTAGATTGATGGCCAATGAAGTCCACTCTCCTGGAGGGAGCTAATTTGCTAATCATATTCAATGGATTGTTCAGGAGGCAGCATTTATATTCAGGAGTATGGTGGCCACTAGGGGACCCACCTCATCCAGGAAGGTTCTCAAGGGTCAAAAGTCTTAAGAACAACCAACAAAATTCTGCCACTAAGGAATCAAGAACCAGAAGTCAGAATCCTGTATAGGGGTGTCTTAAAAATGATTAATGCCAGTATAAACTTGAAAAGATCTCTTTTCCCCCTTTTCTACAACTAAGATTCAAAGTCCACATGGAAAAAATATTTTTTAACATATCTACTGACTGAAGAAACAAATCATTCAATTATATGACATCTCCAAGGATTTAACTGTTAAACTCCAAAAGAAAAGAGAATAAAAATAAGTGATATGGACTAATCTATATATTATCCATGTAATCATCCATCCTAGATTCAAGAATACAGACTAAATCAATTTTTGTAATAACAGACACAGACTCATTGCATCCAATTTTCTCTTCCTTTAAAAATAAAAGGGCTTCTATTTATGCCACTAAACAAAAAATATATTTCAGATTAAAACTCCAGTTCTGTAAGGGACATAAGCATGACAAGCCACATAGACATTCCACATTGACAATCCAATCGGATTATGCACATACTAAAAGTTGGGCACACCTTTAAGTTCCTTGCTGAATCGCTGCCTATATTCCCATTAACTGTGGGAAGTGGTGACAAAATGCCAAAGTATCTCACATATATGAAATATTAGATCTGGCCAAGGAATTCATTCATTTATTTTATTTTCCCAGGTAAATTACAAATGTTCCTGCAACCTTCAAGCCCATATACACCTCTACCCCGATATAACGCGACCCGATATAACACGAATTCGAATATAACGCGGTAAAGCAGCGCTCCGGCGAGGCGGGGCTGCGCGCTCCAGCGGATCAAAGCAAGTTCGATATAACGCGGTTTCACCTATAATGCAGTAAGATTTTTTGGCTCCCGAGGACAGTGTTATATCGGGGTAGAGTTGTACCACATTTAACAATAAAACAAACTATGTAGTAATTGCTGGAGATTTAAATGAATGAGCCACCGCTGCTACACAGAGGTCCAAGCACAGAGTCAGTTACAGGATCAGAGCTTTAAATTGAACCTTAGAATTCCCTGAAAAGCTACCATTGCAAAGGATAGCATTATGACATGGTTTCATCTTGCTCGTTTTGGCAGAACTAAACTGCATTAAACATATTACCAAACAGTGTTCTCGCATATTAAGATGAATGATTTTTTTTAATGCAGATAATACAACATTTAAGGTGCTAACAAAAATATGGGCTGTAAGGTGATTTCATAATCACAGAATCCTAGAAATGTTGAACTGGAAGGGACCTCGGTAGGTCAGCTAGTCCAGTTCCCTGTACTGAGGCAGGAGTAAGTATTAATCCCTGACAGGTGTTTGTCTAGCCTGTTCTTAAAAACCTCCAATGACAGAGATTCCACAGCCTCCTAAGGTAATTTGTGCCACTGTTTAAATACCCTGACAGCTAAGAAGTTTTTCCTAATGTCTAACCTAAATCTTCCTTTCTGCACTTTAAGCCCATTACTTCTTGGCCTGTCCTCAGGGGATAAAGGGAAGAATTTATCGCCCTCCTCTTTATAACAAGCTTTTCCATACTTGAAGACCCTCTCTGTTGTCTCATCTCCAGATTAGAAAAATCCAAGTTTTTCAATCTTTCTTCGTAGGTCGTGTTTTCAGGACCTTTAATCATTTTCATTGCTCTCTTCTGGACTTTCTCCAATTTGTCCACATCTTTCCCAAATTGTGATGCCCAGAACTGGGCCCAGTACTCTTGTTGAGGCCTTCTGAGTACAGTGGAAAAATTACTTCGTGTGTCTTGTTTACAATACTCCTGCTAAATATATCCCAGAATGAAGTTCACTTTTTGTGCAACAGTATTACATTGTTGACTCACTTAGTTTGTGATCCACTATAACCCCCAGATCCTTTTCTGCAGTACTCCTTCCTAGGCAGTTGTCAAGGCTGCTTCCCCACTTTGAACTTTATGGTACAAATGTGGGGGCCTGCATGAAAACTTCTAAGCTTAACTACCAGCTTAGATCTGGTCCCGCTGCCATCACTTCCAAAACTAATTCCCTTCCCTGGGTAGCCTTGAGAGACTCTCCACCAATTCCCTGGTGAATACAGATCCAAACCCCTTGGATCTTAAAACAAGGAGAAATTAACCATCCCCCCTCCTTCCTCCCACCAACTCCTGGTGGATCAAGATCCAACCCCCTTGGATCTAAAAACAAGGAAAAATCAATCAGGTTCTTAAAAAGAAGGCTTTTAATTAAAGAAAAAGGTAAAAATCCTCTCTGTAAAATCAGGATGGAAAATAACTTTACAGGGTAATCAACCTTAAAGAGCTCAGAGGACCCCCCTCTAGCCTTAGGTTCAAAGTACAGCAAACAGAGATAAACACTCTAGCAAAAGGTACATTTACAAGTTGAGAAAACAAAGATAAACTAACATGCCTTGCCTGGCTGTTACTTACAAGTTTGAAATATGAGAGACTTGTTCAGAAAGATTTGGAGAACCTGGATTGATGTCTGTTCCCTCTCAGTCCCAAGAGCGAACAACTTCCCAAACAAAGAGCACAAACAAAAGCCTCCCCTTCCCCCCCCCCCCGATTTGAAAGTATCTTGTCCCCTTATTGGTCCTTCGGGTCAGGTGTCAGCCAGGTTACCTGAGCTTCTTAACCCTTTACAGGAAAAAAGGATTTTGGAGTCTCTCGCCAGGAGGGATTTTATAGTACTGTACACAGGAGAGCTGTTACCCTTCCCTTTATAGTTATGACAGCAGTCATTTCCCATTTTGTATTTGTGCCACTGATTATTCCTTCCTAAGTGTAGTACTTTGCATTTATCTTTATTGAATTTTATCCTATTAATTTCAGACCATTTCTCCAGATTGTCAAATTCATTTTGAATCCTAATCCTGTCCTTCAAAGCACTTGAAACCCCTCCCAGCTTGGTATCATTCCCAAACTTCATAAGTGAACTCTCTATGCCATTATCCAAATAATTCATAAAGATATTGAATAAAATTGGACCCACGACCGATCTTTGTGGGACTCACTCACTATGCCCTTCCCCCTTGGACGGTGGGAGTACCCTGCAGCTCCCCACTGCCTGGATGGTGGGGGGATCCAGTTGGGCACCCACCTTCTAGTAGGTTCCTTTAGGCTCTATTTCCCTAATTTGTTTATGAGAAGATCATGTGAGAGAGTATCAAAAGCCTTACTAAAAATGAGATGTATTGTATCTACTGCTTCAGGCTTACCCATAAGTCTTTTACTCTGTCAAAGAAGAATATTAGGTTGGCTTGACATGATTTGTTCTTAACAAATCCATGTTGACTGTTACTTGCCTCCTTATTATTTTCTAGGTGCTTTCAAACTGATTGATTATTTACTCCATTACCTTTCTGAGTACCAAAGTTAATCTGACTGGTCTATAATTCCCTGGGTTGTCCTCATTTCCCTTTTTATAGATAGGTACTATATTTGCCCTTTTCCAATGCTCTGAGATCTCTCCAATCCTCTATAAATTATCAAAGATAATTGCTAATGGCTCAGAGATCTCTTCAGCCTGTTCCTTAACGATTCTAGAATGTATTTCATCAGTCTCTGCCGACTTGAAGACTTAGTTAAGTAATTCTTAACTTGAGCTGTCCCTATGTTAGCCTCAGATCCTATATCAGTAATCTAATCAGTGCCAATCTTTTGAGTGAAAACTGAAGTCAAAGAGGCATTTAACACTTCAGCCATTACTGCACTGTTATTGTCTTTCCCTCCTAATTGAGTAATGGATCTATCCTGTCCTTGGTCTTCCTCTTGTTTCTAATGTATTTATAAAATGTTTTATGGTTACCCTTTATATCCCTAGCTAGTTTAATCTCATTTTGTGCTTTGGCCTTTCTAATTTTGTCCCTATGTGCTTGTGCTGGGTTTTCTTTTTTAAATATTCATGCTTCGTATTTTGATCTAGTTCCCACTTTTCATCTTCACCCAGTTGAGGCTACTGGAGAACACATAGTCCGTTACTTCCTAGCGTACTGAAAAGCTGCTCTAGACCATTTAACATCTTTTTAAGGAGAATAAAAGATCTAATTTATCATGTCTTGATTTAAATGAATTTCCCCAATGAGGATGCACAGGAGGAAAAATGAGATATTGTGAGGGACAGAAAGGCTTCAGCAAGCTATGGTGGCTATCATTTGTTTTGCTTATATTTCAGTTTATTTAAGTCTCTTCTAATTTACCATGTAGAGAATCAGAGGGGCAGATAAACCCTTGATAATTAAGTGACACACAAATGCCCATAACATTCCAATAACTTTTGCTTTTACTATTATGTGCCACACAATATCATTCTTCCTCTTACCTCTTTTTTCCAGCACCTTCTTAAATGCGGTAATGTTTTCATACAATTTAGAGTCTATAAAGTTTCTGGAATAGTCTCTGATTTTTTAAAAATAGAACAGGACTGGACTAATGAATTTAAACCATAAACTGAAACGTCATAATCCTGAATTACTTATAGCAAATTCTACAATTTTTTCCACCACCACTTCTAGCAGAGGCATTGGCGGTGGTAGGCTTTGAAGATTCAGGGTATGTCTACACTACCCACTGGATCGGCGGGCAGCAATCAATCCAGCGGGGGTCGATTTATTGCGTATAGTTGAGACGCGATAAATCGATCCCTGAGCGCTCTCCCGTCAACTCCTGTACTCCACTGCCGCGAGAGGCGCAGGCAGAGTCGACAGGGGAGCGGCAGCAGTCAACTCACCGCGGTGAAGACACCACGGTAAGTTGATCCAAGTACATCGACTTCAGCTACGTTATTCACGTAGCTGAAGTTGCGTAACTTAGATTGATTCCCCTCCCCCCACCAGTGTAACCCAGGCCTGAGGTGTCAAATGTTCTCACTGATTACACTGCTCTACAGCCAAAATGCTTCTGAAATAAATGTAGTCAAACTTTACTAGTTCTGGGTCACTGAGAACGAAAATGATGCTTAAAATTGTTGATTGGCTCTAGTTTTCAAAAAGAAGAACAGGAGTACTTGTGGCACCTTAGAGACTAACAAATTTATTAGAGCATAAGCTTTCGTGGACTACAGCCCACTTCTTCGGATGCATATAGAATGGAACATATAATGAGGAGATATATATACACACATACAGAGAGCATAAACAGGTGGGAGTTGTCTTACCAACTCTGAGAGGCCAATTAATTAAGAGAAAAAAAAACTTTTGAAGTGATAATCAAGCTAGCCGAGTACAGACAGTGTGATAAGAAGTGTGAGAGTACTTACAAGGGGAGATAGAGTCAACGTTTGTAATGGCTCAGCCATTCCCAGTCCTTATTCAAACCGGAGTTGATTGTGTCTAGTTTGCATATCAATTCTAGCTCTGCAGTCTCTCTTTGGAGTCTGTTTTTGAAGTTTTTCTGTTGTAATATAGCCACCCGCAGGTCTGTCACTGAATGACCAGACAGGTTAAAGTGTTCTCCCACTGGTTTTTGAGTATTTTGATTCCTGATGTCAGATTTGTGTCCATTAATTCTTTTGCGTAGAGACTGTCCGGTTTGGCCAATGTACATGGCAGAGGGGCATTGCTGGCACATGATGGCATATATCACATTGCTAGATGTGCAGGTGAACGAGCCCCTGATGGTATGGCTGATGTGATTAGGTCCTATGATGATGTCACTTGAATAGATATGTGGACAGAGTTGGCATCGGGGTTTGTTACAAGGATAGGTTCCTGGGTTAGTGGTTTTGTTCAGTGATGTGTGGTTGCTGGTGAGTATTTGCTTTAGGTTGGGGGGTTGTCTGTAAGCGAGGACAGGTCTGTCTCCCAAGATCTGTGAGAGTAAAGGATCATCTTTCAGGATAGGTTGTAGATCTCTGATGATGCGCTGGAGAGGTTTTAGTTGGGGGCTGAAGGTGACAGCTAGTGGTGTTCTGTTATTTTCTTTGTTGGGCCTGTCTTGTAGGAGGTGACTTCTGGGTACTCGTCTGGCTCTGTCAATCTGTTTTTTCACTTCAGCAGGTGGGTATTGTAGTTTTAAGAATGCTTGATAGAGATCTTGTAGGTGCTTGTCTCTATCCGAGGGATTGGAGCAAATGCGGTTATATCTTAGAGCTTGGCTGTAGACAATGGATCGTGTGGTGTGTCCTGGATGGAAGCTGGAGGCATGTAGGTAAGTGTAGCGGTCAGTAGGTTTCCGGTATAGGGTGGTATTGATGTGACCATCGCTTATTAGCACAGTAGTGTCCAGGAAATGGACCGCTTGTGTGGATTGATCTAGGCTGAGGTTGATGGTGGGATGGAAATTATTGAAATCATGGTGAAATTCCTCAAGGGCTTCTTTTCCATGGGTCCAGATGATGAAGATGTCATCAATGTAGCGCAAGTAGAGTAGGGGCGTTAGGGGACGAGAGCTAAGGAAGCGTTGTTCTAAGTCAGCCATAAAAATGTTGGCATATTGTGGGGCCATGCGGGTACCCATAGCAGTGCCGCTGACTTGAAGGTATATATTGTCCCCAAATGTGAAATAGTTGTGGGTGAGGACAAAATCACAAAGTTCAGCCACCAGGTTAGCTGTGACATTATCAGGGATACTGTTCCTGATAGCTTGTAGTCCATCTTTGTGTGGAATATTGGTGTAGAGGGCTTCTACGTCCATAGTGGCCAGGATGGTGTTTTCTGGAAGATCACCGATGGATTGTAGTTTCCTCAGGAAGTCAGTGGTGTCTCGAAGATAGCTGGGAGTGCTGGTAGCGTAGGGTCTTAGGACAGAGTCTACATAACCAGACAAGCCTGATGTTAGGGTGCCAATGCCTGAGATGATGGGGCGTCCAGGATATCCAGGTTTATGGATCTTGGGTAGCAAATAGAATACCCCTGGTCGGGGTTCTAGGCATGTGTCTGTACGGATTTGTTCCTGTGCTTTGTCAGGGAGTTTTTTTAGCAGATGGTGTAGTTTCTTTAGGTAATCCTCAGTGGGATCAGAGGATAATGGCCTATAGAATGTGGTGTTAGAGAGCTGTCTAGCAGCCTCCTGGTCATATTCCAATTTATTCATGATGACGACAGCACCTCCTTTGTCAGCCTTTTTGATTATGATGTCAGGGTTGTTTCTGAGGCTGTAGATGGCGTTGTGTTCAGCATGGCTGAGGTTATGTGGCAAGTGATGTTGCTTTTCGACAATTTCAGCCTTTGCACGTCGACGGAAGCAATCTATGTAGAAATCCAGTCTGAGTCGGAGACGTCAAAAGTAGGATTCTAGGTCACCGCAGAACTGTATCATATTCATGGGTCTGGAGGGACAAAAGGAGAGGCCCCGAGATAGGACAGACTCTTCTGCTGGGCTAAGAGTATAGCTGGAAAGATTAACAATATTGCTGGGTGGGTTAAGGGAACTACTGTTGTGGCTGCTTGTGGCATGTAGCAGTTTAGATAGTTTAGTGTCCTTTTTCCTTTGTAGAGAGGCAAAGTTTGTCTTGTAAATGGCTTGTCTAGTTTTTGTAAAGTCTATCCATGAGGAAGTTTGTGTGGAAGGTTGGTTTCTTATGAGAGTATCCAGTTCTGAGAGCTCATTCTTAATCTTTCCCTGTTTGCTGTATAGGATGCTGATCAGGTGGTTTCGCAGTTTCTTTGAGAGTGTGTGACACAGTCTCTCAGCATAGTCTGTGTGACTTTAACCTGTCTGGTCATTCAGTGACAGACCTGCGGGTGGCTATATTACAACAGAAAAACTTCAAAAACAGACTCCAAAGAGAGACTGCAGAGCTAGAATTGATATGCAAACTAGACACAATCAACTCCGGTTTGAATAAGGACTGGGAATGGCTGAGCCATTACAAACATTGACTCTATCTCCCCTTGTAAGTACTCTCACACTTCTTATCACACTGTCTGTACTCGGCTAGCTTGATTATCACTTCAAAAGTTTTTTTTTTCTCTTAATTAATTGGCCTCTCAGAGTTGGTAAGACAACTCCCACCTGTTTATGCTCTCTGTATGTGTGTATATATATCTCCTCATTATATGTTCCATTCTATATGCATCCGAAGAAGTGGGCTGTAGTCCACGAAAGCTTATGCTCTAATAAATTTGTTAGTCTCTAAGGTGCCACAAGTACTCCTGTTCTTCTTTTTGTGGATACAGACTAACACGGCTGTTACTCTGAATCTAGTTTTCAAGATATGCTATTGGGTCAGTATATATGACCCTTGACTTGGAAATGGCGGAGGATAAGTGAGTTATAAAGGGAAGGGATCTCAATTTAAATCAGAAATGACTAAAATACATCTTTGACTGGATCTATGAATAAATCTATGACTGGGTTTGGACAGTACTTGCTTTTTAGGCAAAACAATGAATGATGCAATCTGAAGCTGGTATTGCGTCATACATGATATGAATTGCAGCATGTTATTCCTAGAAGTCATGGATGATGCAATCATAACGAAGCTTACATCACTCTGCTGAACAAATTGCCTATATCAGCTCTAGAAATCATACAGTGTCGTGCTCTCTTATTTGTCGGTGTTTGATTTTGCAAAGGGACACATTTCTGTTTAGCCAAAGTGAGCAGAGATGCCTCGTACTTGTGTGAACAGTGCAGATAACTTCTGCTATGTTTGTGGTGAAGTGACTTTTGCATCACAAAAGCGCAGTATAACCACTATGGTTAAGAAAGCCTATCACCTTTATTTTGGCTGCAAAATTGGAGATCAGGACAAGAGGTGGGCCCCACACATATGCTGCAACACTTGTGCAACAAATCTTCGCCAGTGGTTGAACAGGAAAAGGAAATCTATGCCTTTTGCAGTGCCAATGATTTGGAGAGAGCCAACAGATCATACCAGCACTTGTTACTTCTGCATGGTGCCTCCAGTTGGGAAAGGTGTGTCAAAGAAGAAAAAGTGGACTGTGCATTATCCAAACATTCCATCAGCTATATGCCCAGTACCCCACGGAGAAGGACTGCCGGTTCCTGATGCACAAGAATCATTCTCACTTGAGTCAGACGAGGAAGAGGAAGGGGTTGAACCTTCTGGTCCTGAACCATCAATGTCACAGGACCCACATTTTCTCCCATCCTCCTCCTCTGAACCACACCTCATAACACAAGGTGAACTGAATGACTTTGTCAGGGATTTGGAACTACCCAAGAGTAAGGCAGAGCTGTTGGGCTCCAGACCACAGCAGTGGAATCTCCTGGCAGGTGATGTTAGGGTTTCCATGTTCCGTGACCGTCAAAAGGATCTTGTCCCATTCTTCTTCATGGAAGGTGATCTTGTAGCCTGCAACATCATCGATGGTGTGATGGCAGCCCTCAACATCGTTCACGATCTAGATGAGTGGAGACTGTTCATTGATTCATCGAAGACGAGTCTTAAAGCTGTTTTACTGCATAATGACAATGTTTTGCCATCAATTCCAGTTGCTCATGCAGTCCATATGAAAGAAACCTATGACAACATGAAACAACTTTTGAGGTGCATAAACTATGACCAACATCAGTGGCAGCTTTATGGCGATTTGAAGGTTGTTGCTCTCTTGCTTGGTCTGCAGACTGGATACACAAAGTACTGCTGTTTTCTCTGCGAATGGGATAGTCGTGCAAGAGATTCCCACTACATCAAGAAAGACTGGCCACTCCGACAGTCATTGGAGCCTGGGAGGAAAAGTGTTCAGCATCCACCACTTGTTGAATCAAGGAAGATTTTGTTACCACCCTTACACATCAAGCTGGGTCTGATGAAGAACTTTGTCAAGGCCATTGACAAAACACAAGCAGCTTTCAAGTACCTCCGTGGAAAATTTCCAAGGTTAAGTGAAGCTAAGATAAAGGAAGGTGTCTTTGTTGGTCTTCAGATTCGTGAACTTCTTCGAGATGATGCATTTGACCATGCACTGCGTGGCAAGGAATAGACGGCATGGAAAGCCTTCCAGTTAGTGGCAATAAATTTTCTCGGAAACAACAAGGCAGATAACTACAGGTTGTTGATGGAAAACCTCCTCAAGGCATACAAAAGCCTTGGTTGCAATATGTCACTAAAGATACATTTTTTCTCTCTCATCTAGATTTTTTTCCACCGAACTGCGGAGCAGTGAGCGACGAGCACGGCGAGCAATTTCACCAGGACACTGCAACAATGGAGAAACGCTATCAGGGCAAATGGAGCCCATCATGCTTGCAGACTATCGCTGGACAGTGACAAGTGATGCTCCATTTAATGAATACAAGAGACAAGCCAAGAAGCGCCGAGTAGACACTGAATAGGACTAAACTATGTATATAATAGTTTTTTGCCTTTTGTTTCATAATACATTTTATTTATATAACCCTTTTGCTGATTTTTAAAGTGTTACATAAACAGGACAGGTGAAATATTATCATGTAAAGCAACCATAAACACATGAAAAGACCTAGGTTTATAATTTATGATTAAAACTATCTACACAATATACAGAGACATAAAATGTAAAAACTTAAATATCTTAGAAACAGTAGCCAATCAGTTGTTTTAATTGTCATATTTGAATTCAGCACATCAAAATACATACTAAATAGCACATTTTAACTCTGAAGCAGACGACGTCTCAAAAATTGTAGACCAGTGTTACATGCATAGAATTAGAAACAAAACAAATCAAATAACACCCTCTTGCTACTGCTTCTAAAATGATAATATGGCTAACAGATGTATTTAACAGCACATATTTGCACTTTAAGGAAATTTAATGTTATTCCATTTTCAATATTTTTTTTTTGTGGATGAGGCAGATCACATTTTGCAGGTAGGATCTCTAGCTCCAAAAGGTGATAGGATATTATCAAAGCACAATACGTTTAATATATGGCTTGCTGTTGTAGTACAACACCAAAAAATGAAAATTTATTGGTAATATCTCTTCTTACAATAACATCTGCAAGTTACACATTGAAATAAGCCTGTTATTAAAACTCAATTTACCACTACAAGTAGAGCATGTACAGGGCCAGCTCCAGGGTTTTTGCTGCCCCAAGCAGCAAAAAAAAAAAGCCACAATCGCGATCTGCTCTACCGCCGCAGCTTCAGTCTTTGGCAGCTGTTCCTTCGCTCCGAGAGGGAGTGAGGGACCCGCCACTGAATTGCCCCCGAAGAGCCAGATGTGCCGCCCCTCTCTGTTGGCCGCCCCAAGCACTTGCTTGCTGGGCTGGTGCCTGGAGCCGGCCCTGAGCATGTACTGACTGTATCTGACTTTTTAAATCTTCTCACAGTGATTCATAATGGTCTGTTTTGTTATATGTTAATCTTAAATATATTCCTATATTAGATTAAATAAAGAATTGTTGCTGTATTCCTCCTGTACCAGTTTGTTATTCATTGTTGGGTTACTGTCATCTAATGAGCTTATTTTTCTAATCCAGTGCCCAAGAGGCACCTTAGCTGCTAGCTATTCCTGCTTTTCTTTATACATAGATATGTGCTTCCGCATATCACTTAATCTGTTTCTTTGATCTAAATTCATCTGGGCATAATGGAAAATGTTCACACAAACTGCTTTGAAAACTGCGAATATGCAACAATAGTTACCACTTCATCATTTCTTGCACAGCACAGAAAGGTATGCAGACTGTATGTTTGCATACACAGACTATATACAGCAGATTTTAACAAACTATAAATAAATCTTTATAATTGAGCTGCCTATATGCATTCTCATTTCACAGGTTTCTGGCATACAACTTTTTGAAAATGTAACCTAGTATATCAATATATCCCAAATTTTCCAAGGTATGTGTGGGCAGTCCCATAAGTTTGTGGATGTCTAACTTTTTGGACACAAAATTACTTACATAAATTAGTTATGCACAAATATACATGAGCAATTGGGCACGCCAGTCTGAAAATGTGGCCTGAGAAGGGAGGAAGTGACCAGAATCATGGTATAATATGATTAAGTTATATATAAATTTATAGGATAAGTTAGAGAACCCAAAATCCATATATAAAGAGCCTTGCCACCCACTAGTCACTTGCTGTTTAATAAAAAACAGCTAGCTTCTGCTCCTCAAATCTCTATTTTCTCAGGCATGTGAAAAAATGAAGGACTTATTATTAATAGTAGGCCAGATAGGGAGGGAAGATTTTTGTTATTGATATTGGTCCAGTCTAATTTTCAGCAGATAATTTTAATATCTATAATATTTTGTCTGGTATATGTGTTTATAATTTACATATGCTTTTGTTGTTTAATGGTAAAATTGCTCTTCAGGAATTGTTAGGTTACTAGAGACCCTAATTTTAAATTTATTTAGACATTCTAGTTAACCATAAAATATTTACTCATTATTGGACTACAGTGGCATTATTTTGCATTCTACCAATTGTAGACATTATTTCTAGAGCACTCTAAGAAGGTGTATACATATTGGATACAGAAACGTGTTGTAATTTTTCTTTTCAATGAACAGCTGTACTCAATATTTTGCTGCTCATTGTTCATATCCTGCTCCTTTATATATATAAAAATAATCAATGTACAGTAAGTGAAATCCTGGTCTCACTGAAATTAATGGCAAAACTCTCATTGAACTCAATGGGACCTGGATTTCATCCTGTGTTTTTAGAAGTTGCTAATCAATAAGACTTTTCATTAAGAACAATATAATGTAACAACAGCAGAAATCATGTCTTTTCTTTAGTGGATACGGTTTCAAAACTTCTAGTGTTTTAATGGAGTATAAAAATGACAAATATCTACAACAAATTGGGAACATTGAAATTAAATTGAAAACGAGAAGACAGTATTATCAGATAATAATCAGGGACTCTTACAGAACTTACCTATAAGAATGCAAATTAAACTAAAAAAGTACTCCAAAACTCTAAATCTGTGACTAAGCACTAAATCAGTCAATAGATATATTTCCTTGCTTGATGAATTTCTCCATTCGCTATAGGAACTAACAAGAGAAAACTACTTCAAATCCTTTTAATGTTAAAATATGTTAACTAAAATATTAGTGATTACAATATTGTAATAACACAGGGATGAATATTGTTTTCTTTTGATTACTGTCCTGAAAACATTTAAAAATACCAATACAAATCAGGACGCAAGCCCATCCACCTCCCACGCTTCACAGCCTAAGCTCCAGCCTGAGCTGCAACTTCAAAGTACTGTCTAAACAGCAATTTTTAGAGCATTAGAAAAGTACAGCTAGCCAGAATATGTGGACCCTGCTAAAAGGCTCACTCTGAAATGCTGTGTAGACATTTGAGGCTTGGAAAGAGCATTCCTTCCCTAACAGTTTTATTTCTTTATGTTTCAGATATTAACTGTTACCCATTTTTATGAGTTACAAGCCAATGTGGCTCTGTTTCATTTACAGCACTTCCTGGTTCATGTGCCAGATTATTAATTTTTTATTCCTGTAACCATGCCATCTTGTGCTACAATCTTGTCAGATCCATACATTAAGCAAGGGTACATCTTACTTACCTCCGGGTTCGGCGGTAAGCAATCGATCTTCCCGGAAGTGCTCGCCGTCAACGCCGGTACTCCTGCTCCGAGAGGAGTATGCGGAATCGACGGGGGAGCCTGCCTGCCGCGTGTGGACCCAGGGTAAGTACTTTGTAGTTCTAACTAAGGTACTTCAACTTCAGCTACGTTATTCATGTAGCTGAAGTTGCGTATCTTAGTTCGAACTGGGGGGTTAGTGTGGACCAGCCCCCAGGCCAAATTAGATCAGCTTGTGGATGGGAGATCTCCATGGAACATACTTGAGATCTGAATTGTATTGCTAGTAATCAGAAGGTATCAATAATACAAGTCAGTGGGGTTCATCTTCTCTCCCCATGATATTGCCCTGTTGCACTGGTGCTATAATCCAACCAGTTAGAATCCCCTGAAGGAGGTGGCTATTCCACTGTCCTGGTTCCCAAGGTCTCTATACATAGTAACAGAGGATCCTGTGGCACCTTTAAGACTAACAGAGGTATAGGAGCATGAGCTTTCATGGGTGAATGCCCACTTCATCAGATGCAAGTAATGAAAATGTCCAGAGGCAGATATAAATCAGTATGGAGATAACGAGGTTAGTTCAATCAGGGAGGGTGAGGTGCTCTGCTAGCAGTTGAGGTGTGAACACCAAGGGAGGAGAAACTGCTTCTTAAGCATATTCTCACCAGCAACCACACACCGCACCATAACAACTCTAACTCAGGAACCAACCCATGCAACAAATCTCGATGCCAACTCTGCCCACATATCTACACCAGCAACACCATCACAGACCTAACCAGATCAGCTTCAACATCACCGGCTCATTCACCTGCACGTCCACCAGTGTTATATATGCCATCATGTGCCAGCAGTGCCCCTCTGCTATGTACATTGGCCAAACTGGACAGTCACTACGCAAGAGGATAAACGGACACAAGTCAGATATCAGGAATGGCAATATACAAAAACCTGTAGGAGAACACTTCAACCTCCCTGGCCACACAATAGCAGATGTAAAGGTAGCCATCTTACAGCAAAAAAACTTCAGGACCAGACTCCAAAGAGAAACTGCTGAGCTCCAGTTCATTTGCAAATTTGACACCGTCAGATCAGGATTAAACAAAGACTGTGAATGGCTATCCAACTACAGAAGCAGTTTCTCCTCCCTTGGTGTTCATACTGTACGCAGTATTCGAGATGTGGGCGTACCATGGATTTATATAAGGGCGATAATATATTCTCAGTCTTATTCTCTATCCCCTTGTTAATGATTCCTAATATCCTGTTTGCTTTTTGACCGCCTCTGCACACTGCATGGACATCTTCAGAGGACTATCCATGATGACTCCAAGATCTCTTTCCTGATAAGTTGTAGCTAAATTAGCCCCCATCATATTGTATGTATAGTTGGGGTTATTTTTTCCAATGTGCATTACTTTACATTTATCCACATTAAATTTCATTTGCCATTTTGTTGCCCAATCACTTAGTTTTGTGAGATCTTTTTGAAGTTCTTCACAATCTGCTTTGGTCTTAACTATCTTGAGCAGTTTAGTATCATCTGCAAACTTTGCCACCTCACTTTTTACCCCTTTCTCCAGATCATTTATAAATAAGTTGAATAGGATTGGTCCGAGGACTGACCCTTGGGGAACACCACTAGTTACCCCTCTCCATTCTGAGAATTTACCATTAATTCCTACCCTTTGTTCCCTGTTTTTTAACCAGTTCTCAATCCATGAAAGGACCTTCCCTTTTATCCCATGACAACTTAATTTACATAAGAGCTTTGGTGAGGGACCTTGTCAAAGGCTTTCTGGAAATCTAAGTACACTATGTCCACTGGATCCCCCTTGTCCACATGTTTGTTGACCCCTTCCAAGAACTCTAATAGATTAATAAGACACGATTTTCCTTTAGAGAAACCATGTTGACTTTTGCCCAATAATTTATGTTCTTCTATGTGTGACAATTTTATTCTTTACTATTGTTTCGACTAATTTGCCTGGTACCAATGTTAGAGTTACCGGTCTATAATTGCCGGGATCACCTCTAGAGCCCTTTTTAAATATTGGCATTACATTAGCTAACTTCCAGTCATTGGGTAGAGAAGCCGATTTAAAGGACAGGTTACAAACCCTAGTTAATAGTTCCGCAATTTCACATTTGAGTTCTTTCAGAAGTCTTGGGTGAATGCCATCTGGTCCCGGTGACTTGTTAATGTTAAGTTTATCAATTAATTCCAAAATCTCCTCTCGTGACACTTCAATCTGTGACAGTTCCTCAGATTTGTCACCTACAAAAGCCAGTTCAGGTTTGGGAATCTCCCTAACATCCTCAGCCATGAAGACTGAAGCAAAGAATTCATTTAGTTTCTCAGCAATGACTTTGTCTTTAAGCACTCCTTTTCTATCTCTATCAAGGGGCCCCACTGGTTATTTAATAGGCTTCCTGCTTTTGATGTACTTCAAAAACATTTTATTACCACCTTTTGAGTTTTTGGCTAGCCGTTCTTCAAACTCCTCTTTGGCTTTTCTTATTACAGTCTTGCACTTAATTTGGCAGTGTTTATGCTCCTTTCTATTTACCTCGCTAGGATTTGACTTCCACTTTTTACAGGAAATCTTTTTATCTCTTACTGCTTCTTTTACATGGTTGTTAAGCCACGGTGGCTCTTTTTTAGTTTTTTTACCGTGTTTCTTAATTTGGGGTATACATTTAAGTTGGGCCTCTATTATAGTGTCTTTAAAAGTGCCCATGCAGCTTGCAGGGATTTCACTTTAGTCACTGTACCTTTTAAGTTCTGTTTAACTAACCCCTTCATTTTTGCATAGTTCCCCTTTTTGAAATTAAATGCCACAGTGTTGGGCTGTTGAGATGTTCTTCCCATGACAGGGATGTTAAATGTTATTATATTATGGTCACTATTTCAAAGCGGTCCTATTATTATTCCTCTTAGACCAGCTCCTGTGTTCCTCTCAGGACTAAATCTAGAGTTGCCTCTCCCCTTGTGGGTTCCCGTACCAGTTGCTCCAAGAATCAGTCATTTAAAGTATCGAGAAATTTTGTCTCTGCATTTCGTCCTGAGATGACGTGTTCCCAGTCAATATGGGGATAATTGAAATCCCCCACTATTATTGAGTTCTAAATTTTGATAGCCTAATTTCCCTTAGCATTTCATCATCACTATCACTGTCCTGGTCAGGTGGTCGATAATAGATCCCTAATGTAATGTTCTTATTAGAGCATGAAATTACTATCCATAGAGATTCTATGCAATGTGTGGATTCACTTAAGATTTTTACTTCATTTGATTCTACATTTTCTTTCACATATAGTGCCACTCCCCCCCCGCATGACCTGTTTTGTCCTTCCGATATATTTTGTACCCCAGAATAATTGTGTCCCATTGATTGTTCTCAGTCCACCAGGTTTCTGTGATGCCTATTATATCAATATCCTCTTTTATCACGAGGCACTCTAATTCACCCATCTTATTATTTAGACTTCTGGCATTTGTGTATAAGCACTTTAAAACCTTGTCACTGTTCATTTGTCTGCCCTTTTCTGATGTGTCAGATTCTTTATGTGAATGTTTCTCGTCTGATCTGGCCCTTACATTATCCTCTGTTCCTGACTATAACCTAAAGAATCTCTATCAATAGACTCTCCTCTAAGAGAAGTCTCTGTCCGATCCACATGCTCCTCTGCAGCAGTCGGCTTTCCCCTATCTCCTAGTTTAAAAACTGCTCTACAACCTTTTTAATGTTTAGTGCCAGCAGTCTGGTTCCACTTTGGTTTAGGTGGAGCCCATCTCTCCTGTATAGGCTCCCCCATCCCAAAAGTTTCCCCAGTTCCTAATTAATCTAAACCCCTCTTCTCTACACCATCGTCTCATCCATGCATTGAGACTCTGAAGCACTGCCTGCCTATCTGGCCCTGTGCGTGGAACTGGGAGCATTTCTGAGAATGCCACCATAGAGGTCCTGGATTTCAGTCTCTTCCCTAGCAGCCTAAATTTGGCCTCCAGGACGTCTCTCCTACCCTTCCCTATGTCACTGGTACCTACATGTACCACGACCACCAGCTCCTCCCCAGCACTACACATAAGTCTGTCTAGATGCCTCGAGAGATCCGCAACCTTCGCACCAGGCAGGGAAGTCACTATACGGTTCTCCTGGTCATCACAAACCCAGCTATCTATGTTTCTAATGATCGAATCTCCCATTACTAACACCTGCCTTTTCCTAGTAACTGGAGTTCCCTCCCCCGGAGAGGTAACCTCAGTGCGAGAGGATACCCCAACACCATCTGGAAGGAGGGTCCCAACTATGGGAAGGTTTCCCTCTACTCCGGTAGACTGCTCTGCTTCCCTGGGCCTTTCATCCTCCTCAACAGCGCAGGGGCTGTCTGACTGGAGGTGGGACAATTCTACAGTATCCCGGAAAGCCTCATCAACATACCTCTCTGCCTCCCTTAGCTCCTCCAGTTCCGCCACTCTAGCCTCCAAAGTCCGTACGTGGTCTCTGAGGGCCAGGAGCTCCTTGCACCACTTGCACACATACGCCACAGAAGAAAAGGAGGCAATCCAAGACAAACAGTCTAAACTACTTGGGGCTTCATAGATAGTAGTCAACAAATTTGAACCCAGAATATGAGGGGAAGCAAAAAAAAAAAAAAAAAGTTTAAAAGCATTAGCAGGCCCCGGCCGCGCACACTGCCCTCCCCGCTGAGCCTCCTGCCCCGCCATGGGCATATGTGGTGCACAGTGGGTCCCAGCGGGAGGGAGACTAGGCGCAAGGGACGCGCGCCGCATGTGGCCGGGGAGGCGGGAGGCGCGTCCCACCGGGAAGGAACCACAGCCGCGAGCGGGAGGGAGAGGCGCGGGGCTCCCCGGCAGCAGCGGGGATTTGGCCCGCGCCGCCCACCTGGCCCTTGCCCACTCCGCGTTGTCCCCGCCCGGACCCACCGCGCGCCGCATATGCCCGTAGCAGGCCGGGGGGGGCGGGAGGCTCCGCGGGGAGGGCAGCACGCGGGGCCTGCTAATGCCCCCGGCCCCTTTTAAACTCCTTTTTTTTTTGCTTCCCCCCCGTCCCGATATTTTATACTGCTGATCTGGTCACCCTATCCTCATGTGGCCCTCGTGGTCATTTGACTTTGAGACCCCTGCCCTAGACCTTGCCAAGTGTAGGTGTATATTTCACAATGCTGATAGCTTTGACTTCCTTGAAGCTAAAGCAAATGGCAAAGGTACCCTTCATACTACTATTATGGTCTGCTATCAGGAGCATATTAATGGGAATCAGTTCCAGCTTCAGGTGCTGTCTGGAAAAACAAAGAACCATTCCTTGAAGGACCTTTCTGACTTCATGATTCACTCACTTTCCTATCAACATCCAAAATATTTCTGAAACCAAGAAGTTCAGTTTTCAATGAAGCAGCAGTTATGGCAACTATAGTAGAACTTTCTACATTCACTAACCTTGAATTCATCTGGTTATTGTGCAAAAGTGGGTTGCACTCCGTAGGCAAAAAATCACTGAGATGGAAATGTACCTTCAGGAAAAGAGATAAAAGATGTACCCTCAAATGATCTGGACAACCAAGACATACCATACCACACCATTTCAGGAGAAAGCTACATTCCAACATGGTCAGCCTTTCACTCAGCACTACACTAAGTGCCAGAGTGAATGTCCTTTGTATTCATCCTGCCAATCATACTTGCTAGGCCCACAGATTGCTCAGTTAACATTCCTTAAGCAGCTGGAATTCATGAACAAATACACTTGCAGAACTAAATCAAAATGTGTTGTGACCCTAGATATGGGCCTTTACAGAGGGCCGGCTCCAGGCATCAGCTGAGCAAGCAGGTGCTTGGGGCGGCCAAGTGGAAGGGGCGGCACGTCGGGCTCTTTGGTGGCAATTCAGCGGCGGGTCCCTCGGTCCCTCTAGGAGGGAAGGACCTGCCGCCGAAGAAGAAAGCAACGCGGTGGAGCTGCCGCTGATCGCGGCTTTTTTTTTTTTTTTTCCCGGCGCTTGGGGTGGCAAAAACCCTGGAGCCGGCCCTGCCTTTACAGTCCTGTTCAACAGCTAATAATGATCCATGGTGATCTTCATGGACGATGGATTGTATGTCCTGGCAAGCTGCACATATTCCTGC
Source organism: Malaclemys terrapin pileata (assembly GCF_027887155.1). NCBI lineage: Eukaryota > Metazoa > Chordata > Testudines > Emydidae > Malaclemys > Malaclemys terrapin. The sequence goes on along the minus strand of NC_071510.1, from coordinate 97,039,578 downwards.
ACACAATTTTGTTCATGGCACTGGTATTCCTGAGATACAGGGGATTTCACACTGACAATACTATGAATCAAATTCTTGCAAGGAAAAAGTTGTGGCATGCGATAGCAGTGCACACCCAAACACTCGTTGCCCTTCAAAAATGCAATCTAGATATCTTCTTTGAAAAGCATACTGATGTGTTTGAAGTAATTTTCCCCAAAAGATACAGGACTTGCAAGACTAGTTCCATACATCCAGTGTACTTTCCACAGTCAGTGACCTCTTGTGCATGATGGAGAGCTGCAATATCACAGAACAGATCAAGCAATTCAATGAGATTGAATTGGCAACAAAGCCAACTTTCAGGATGATGTAATGATACATGAAGAGGGTTGAGTCTTTCCTGCTCTTTATTCAATCTGTCAGGACTGCTAATTGGAATTTGCACCTCACAGCACTGAAAGACTTCATCAAATATGGTTTTGCTTTATATTTAATCAACTATTCTGTGATGATTGCCTGGAAGCTTGCTGAAACAAGAATTGTAGAAAAAAGTCTGACTCTGACATATGGCAAGGAATTTCAAAAAAGAAATTGGGCTGTTAAAGGGTTGCCAGTCCCCTTCTGTGCAGCCCTAGAACATGAAAACAGAGCAATGAAAGTAATTGGGTGTTGGTAGGTATAACATAGTATCCAAATACTTTCCTGTCTTTTCCTGATGACCTTAGAATTGCATCAGATTTTGAATAAAACATTAAACATGGCTGGGATGACATCTCTAGAGGTAATCAAACACCATCTAAACTCATTAGGTGCTGTTAAATGCCAAGAAGGGGCAAATTTAAAGCTATAGCATGAGCTTACTCATACTGGCAACCCATTTGTATATGACAGACCAGAGCTCATTAATATCATGATGAAAGCAGTCTTTGGTGATGAAATAGCTAAATATGTCAGTCAAATGGATACTTTGGGTCATGAGTTGTATGAAGCCCTCAAATCCCAAAGAATTATTCAAGGCTCCATCAGTCTATAGACTCCAGTCAAGAACAGATTAAAGCTGTGCTCAAATGCAAAGACGACAGTCCGTGTGGACTGAACTATTACTGAGATAACCACAGACAGGTAACTGTTTGCCCATTTTTTGGCAGTGTCCAGATTTCAGCATCATGTTGATCTATGTGATACTTTGTGGAAGTATGAGTTTTCTTTTCTTTGGTACAATAACTAATGTTGAATGTGACAGAATAATGCATACATGCCAAGCAAAAGGCAAACTAATGCACATCTTGCATGGTCTTCTCTACTGACAATGTGACTGGTACCTTATGCCAACAGAAGCCTTTCAGCATAGCAATCATAGATGGTAGCGCTGAGATACAAGCTCTCAACAAACCAGGAACTGTTAACATCTGCTACAATTTGGCTGAATACTTCATTATGAGACTACAGATAAAATATGGGACCTAAGATAAAATCTACCTTGTGTTTGACATGTATGCAGAAGAATCAATTTAAAATATTACCAGAAAAAGACTATGATATTGCATTTGTCCAATACAAAATCACTGACTTCATGAACACCTTCAGTGTCACAGTGAAAAAGCCACCGTGTCATACTAACATAAAGGACAAGTTAACCACATACCTTTGCAAGAAAAACACTCCAGCATGCAAAAAATTGCTTAAAGAATTTTGTCATTGCATAGCATAATAAAGCTGTTGCCTTATACTATACAGTTCCATTCCTTCATAGTTCCCATGAGGAGGCTGACACTAAAATTATCTTGTATGCCATCAATACCACAGAAAGAGGTGCTACTACACTCCAGACTTTTGCACAAGACACAGATATTCTAATGCTCTCTGTGAGATGCTGTCCAAAGCTGCCACAAAATTCTGTTTTTGTGCCTGTCGTTGGGAACAGAATAGCTGCGTATCCCTCAGAGGTGTGTTCCTATCACTCGGACCATTAAAAGCTGCCACAATACCATGTTTCCATGCCCTTTCAGGATGTGATACTACTGGAAGGTTGGCTGGAGCGACCAAATTATCTTACTGGAAAGCATTTGATTCAGCCTCTGAAGACTCTCTCCTTGCTGTGAAGTTATTTTGAACAGCTGAGACAGTCACTGATGAGGTAATAAAGGCACTGAAGGCATTCATATGCCGAGTTTACCATTTGAAGACCAACATTACAATACTTGCAGAGCTACATTGGTGAATGTTGTCCAAGAAGCAAACAAACGGAGAAGAATTGCCACTGATAAGAAGCACATGTATACCCACTATCAAGAGGGCAAATTATCAAGCAATGGAATCGCTCCAGGATGATTATGTGGATCCAAAATTACCCTCCCCTATCAGGCCTGGATGGACTCACACACAAATGGTATGATCAAATACCATGCAGTCCCAAATCAATGTGTCAGGTAATCAAATGTTCACGTGCAAAGACCAGATGCTCACCATCCCGTAAATGTTTGGCCAGCAGTCTGCTTTGTATGGAAATGAGTGAGTGTGGCACAGACAAGGAACAGTGTGACAACATGTTTAGCAGTGATTGCACTAGATGGAGACAGCACTGATGATGACTTGGATGAATAAATGTCTTCCATACTACAGGTCAAGGCTGACTTCCCTAGGATCCTGAAAGATCAATGTCTTTTTAATGTAAGTAATGCATCCCTGTGTTAGTATAATTTTAAAAAGTGGATTTGTCAACATTTTATATTTATATTTGTCAACATTGAATACATATTTATATAATTGTTCTAGGTTTGACACCTTTGGTACTCTTGTGTTTGTGAGAGAAAGAGCTTTCAAATGATACAGAACTCAATGCATTTTCAATGGAGTTTCTGGAGTAGTAGGCTGGGGGAGAGGAAGCGGGCAGCGAGTCCCTCCTGCCATGCCACAGAGGGTGACACTATTGAAATATTAATTCTGTATATTTTTATTAATCAAATGACAGCTCCCTTACCTTTCTATCACTAACTTGAGCACGGAATGAGATTTTAATATATTACGCTTCCAGACTATTGGTTTATGATGAACACATTACTATAAGCAATGGCAGGGTTTGGACACATAGCTGCAGAAAACTTGGCAGTTGTCACTGGCGTGGATGTATGCTAAAGAGTCCATGGTTCTGTTACGCAGATGGTGGCGGGGTGGAGGGTGGATACTGAAGGGTATCCTTTTGTCTAATAAGAGTCTTGCCTAGCTAGCCAAGACTATATATTTTTCAACACTGCTGTAAGCCTGTGACCAGAAAGAGGCAGCTAAAAGGAATGCCCAAATTAACCTGATGCTGTTACTAAGTTTGTCAGTCTTGGAGTTGTCAGTACGGTGCCTGTGTTTTTCCAGCAGTGAAGTTAGAATTGAGAATCAATACCAGACACAGAAGCTGTATTTCCTTTCTTTGCTGTTCTTTTCTTTCCACTTGTGTGTGTGTGCTTGTCTTGTTTTGTCTTCTAGGAAATAGAATCATACTTTAACAAAACAGCAACAATGACTGTTTCAGCCCATTTTACCTAACTTTTTTTCTTTTCTCCAAAGCAACTGTTATTAGCATCCAAGAGACTGTTAGAGAAATGGGCTTCTTTTAAAAATCTCTTTCTAGCTAAAAAGAAAGGGAACAAGGTTATAACTGAAATGAAAGCTTACTCAATACATTTCAAATGCTTTAATGGGTTGTCCCTCTTTTTCTGTATCTTAAATAAAAGTTAAAAAGAAAAACCCCTTACAGCATGTTTGCTATTGTACTAAGCAGGTTGAGATCTCGGTTTACCAAACCTTGTTTAACACTGTTTGATGCTGGACAGTTACAGAGTCATATTAATATCTTTGACTTTTTGGGCCCTTTATTTCAGCTAACTTACTTAACACAACAATGGGGAGTTCTAGTATACTGACAGGAGGTGCTTGGGCTGCCAGGGGATAACTGGTAGTTTAAGAAGCTGGATATGGTGCCAAATGGTGTGTGGAAGGTAGCCAGCTGGGGGTGCCCAGAGAGAAAATGGGGAAGCCGGAGGTCAGCATTAGACCCCTTACCTTTTGTCACTGTACTTTTATTGCTGGTATTAGTGGTGGTAGCTGCTGTCACCACACACTCCTCCTGGCTCCTCCTCTTCTTTTTGGAGCTACTAGGCAGACAAATGCTTGGGGAGATAGAGGAACCAGTTGGATCCATGCTCAACAAGCACCAAAGTGGTCCCAGTCAACATATTCAACTGCAGGTCATTCTTATAGCCCAGCCAGCCCCTTCTCAGCCCTGAATAAGGGGTTGTACATAGTTGTACCACCTTAGGAGTAGCTCCGCAAAGGAGTTGCAACTCAGGCATTCCACTCAATAACAGAGATACTGTTTTGCATAAAGAGGATGGAGGTTTCTGCATCAATTCATTAGAATTGCTCCTGGTTGGCTTGCACATGGGAGAGTCATGGCTTCTCCTCCTCCTTCATAGCCTCACCCTGCCTGCTTCTTGGAGAGGGCTGTGTAATGGCCATGCCTGCTGCTCTCTTCACCACACTCAGATGCACACCCTTCTCCTCCCCTCTCATACATTCATGCTGCAGAGAGGGGGAGGAGGAACCAAGAGGAAAGCAGTTCCCACTTGGTGATTTCCTCCTCCCAAAGGGGATGGCAAAGCAGGGGATCCTCATTGTCCCTGGACCTACCGAAGTCACACCCTAGCTAGCAAGGTGAGTATAGATTAAGTATGAAATCCATACTATATGTGTGAAATGTATTTAAATATGCAATGTAGAAAGAGTGAGACACTGTTAGACCTGGCATTATAGGCAAATTCCAGTTCAACTAATTGCCTTTTACCTGCCTAAATTCTCACCTGTAGTTCACTTTGATACAGTATTCTTCAATTTCAGTCCTAAATTTAAGATATTGGATATAGAGGTCACTGAGGTGGACAAACATGCTTTTTCCAGTATGCATCTGGCAAAGCAGCGTGACCTTTTCTTTCAGATGCCACACACAATTATTCATAACTTGAAATTAGACTAAAGTGAGCTTTTTTGGGGTATATGTTAAAATCATCTATAAACTGAATGTAGTGCAAAATGTGTCTGTAGGTTTATTAAATGGCATGTCACCTCAAGAGCACATCACTTAACATCAATTTTTGGTAATTTACACTTGCTGTCTGTTAGTATCCGGGAAGGGGGTGTTAAACTAATGCCTTCGACCAAATAACAGATTCCTCAGCGGCTGGTGACCTTCCTAGCTAAGAGACCACTTCTCTCTGCATGTAACACCTCTGCACTTGGAATCAGAGAAGATTCCAAGGGGAGTTTTGCTGAAAGATAGCAGCTCACAGCTCTTTTAAGCAGGTATGCCTAGAAGGCTTTTGCACTTCTTTCACAGCAGTGGGCTGTGTAAGCTGGGTTTATTTTCTATAAATATTTAATAAAATGTTCATTTTTAACAACACTCTGGACTGGGAGTGTGCCATTTGCACAATACAAGGATTCCTCAACCCAATAACTCACTTATCTCATTGGCGTGTAGAGTGAAGTGGGCTGAGGGGTACAGGGTGCATATGTGGGATTACGATTATTAGTCAACAAATACCTAAAGTCATATGGGACATTCACATTATATGTTGATTTTGTTACTGATATTGTGTGGTGTCTTAGTCATTGTAAGAAGCTCACACACCACTGTTTCATATAAATTGAAATAAATACATAATTTGTTTATAGTGTTGTCATGAGAGGTTAAAAAATTGCTGTATTCCACATCAAAGGTAGTCTCATTTCAGTGACAGGCTGAAGTGATGTTAGAAAAATAACAGCTTCTTATAATGTAAACATATTTGTTTGAATTTATCTAACGACATTTCCCATGATTCTTCATGAATACCTCAACATGTACTGGAGATATTCTTTCATGTATTCTTGAGCTTGGGTATACTACAATTACCCAAAACTGGGCCAGGTGTCATGTTGCACACCTCTGGAACTGACCTGAGACCATCAATTCAGTTATTTAACATAGGTCTCTGAAAAACTTTCAAAGCTGTTCTGAGATAGACAAGAACAGTTCATACAGATATGAAAAAACAACGAGGAGTCCTCATGCCACCTTAGAGACTAACAAATGTATAACCCACGAAAGCTTATGCCGAAATAAATTTGTTAGTCTCTAAGGTGGCACAAGGACTCCTCGTTGTTTTTGCTGATACAGACTAACACGGCCACCCCTCTGAAACCTGTCACAGCTATGAAAGGCTCCATATTCTGCTAGCAGTCTCCTAATCCCTTTTTCCCCAAAATCAGGTGTGCATTTTTAGTGCTGTATGACAATGCATACAGCATTCTAAAAATGGTAGATTTTGTGTATATATCATTTTGAAAAGTTTATTTATTGCTGCTACACTGGCGACAATTCAGTAATTCCACCCCTCTAATATCAGAGGCCTCCTTTAAAAATAAAACAGTTATATAAACGAGATCATGAATAAATCATTTAAAACTAATGCTTACTTGATAAACACAAAGAAAAAGGATCAGAGGAGTAGCCGTGTTAGTCTGAATCTGTAAAAAGCAACAGAGGGTCCTGTGGCACCTTTAAGACTAACAGCAGTATAGGGAGCATAAGCTTTCGTGGGTAAGAACCTCACTTCTTCAGATGCAAGTAATGGAAATTTCCGGAGGCAGGTATAAATCAGTATGGAGATAACGAGGTTAGTTCAATCAGGGAGGGTGAGGTGCTCTGCTAGCAGTTGAGGTGTGAACACCAAGGGAGGAGAAACTGCTTCTGTAGTTGGATAGCCATTCACAGTCTTTGTTTAATCCTGATCTGACGGTGTCAAATTTGCAAATGAACTGGAGCTCAGCAGTTTCTCTTTGGAGTCTGGTCCTGGAGTTTTTTTGCTGTAAGATGGCTACCTTTACATCTGCTATTGTGTGGCCAGGGAGGTTGAAGTGTTCTCCTACAGGTTTTTGTATATTGCCATTCCTGATATCTGACTTGTGTCCATTTATCCTCTTGCGTAGTGACTGTCCAGTTTGGCCAATGTACATAGCAGAGGGGCATTGCTGGCACCTGATGGCATATATAACATTGGTGGACATACAGGTGAATGAGCCGGTGATGTTGAAGCTGATCTGGTTAGGTCCTGTGATGGTGTTGCTGGTGTAGATATGTGGGCAGAGTTGGCATCGAGGTTTGTTGCATGGGCTGCTTCCTGAGTTAGAGTTGTTATGGTGCGGTGTGTGGTTGCTGGTGAGAATATGCTTAAGGTTGGCGGGTTGTCTGTGGGCGAGGACTGGCCTGCCTCCCAAAGTCTGTGAAAGTGAGGGATCATTGTCCAGGATAGGTTGTAGATCACTGGTGATGCGTTGGAGAGGTTTAAGCTGAGGACTGTAGGTGATGGCCAGTGGAGTTTTGTTGGTTTCTTTTTTGGGCCTGTCTTGTAGCAGGAGGTTTCTGGGTACACGTCTGGCTCTGTTGATTTGTTTCTTTATTTCCTTATGTGGGTATCGTAATTTTGAGAATGCTTGGTGAAGATCTTGTAGATGTTGGTCTCTGTCTGAGGGGTTGGAGCAGATGCGGTTGTACCTCAGCACTTGGCTGTAGACAATGGATCGTGTGTCTTTTATGCAATAAAAGTTATATTTATCAACAGACCATCAAAGAAGTTTGTTAATAGCAGTAATCTCAGGAAAACCCTTTTGTTGAGATTTTCACAATTAGTTCAGAAGTGACAGAAAATTGGTAATGCCATAAATTGTGAGGCTTAGATTTGAACTACATTTTTCTTCATGTCAGTAACCAAAAAGGGTAATGCATGACTGGAATGGAATGGACTAGCATGGCCTGAATACTCAGTGGACACTAAGAATTCAAGGAAACTTTTAGGGTGTTTATCCATCATCAAGAAGAGAATGGAGGGAGGGATAGCTCAGTGGTTTGAGCATTGGCCTGCTAAACCCAGGGTTGTGAGTTCAATCCTTGAGAGGCCCACTTAGGGATCTGGGGCAAAATCAGTACTTGTGCTGCTAATGAAGGCAGGGGGCTGGACTCAATGACCTTTCAGGGTCCCTTCCAGTTCTATGAGATAAATATATGGAGATATACCTATGTAACATTAAAACATTGCTTTATATATTAAAAAGCATGATTCCTGTTCCAAATAATTTTCATGTATATAGAAGAGTTTTGTAGAATTTGGTATTAAGCTACTAGCTAATGGAAAAATCTCATGAAAAGAGATTGAAAACATTGGGGCTGTTTACCTTAAAAAGGAGAAGATAAAAGGGGACATGATAAAGTAATTTAGATAAAGGTAGATCAGGAGTTTCTGTTGGCCCTGTCCCATAACAGTAGAACAAGGGAAAACATTTAATGAAACTGAATGGAAGAAAATTCAAACAGATAAAAATATACCATTTCATACAACACAAAGACTCTGGAACTCATTGGAGTCAATTTTAAGAAGATTCAAAAAGATATGGGACATTTACCTGAAAAACAAGAATAGTTGGAGTCATAGAATAGTAAAGTTTTGGAAATTATATAAAACCTCATGCTTCAGGGCTTAAACCAATCTCTATTAGGGGCTAATGCTAAGTTCTTTCACTGTCCTCTGAAGAATCTGGTGCTGAGCCTTGCTGGAGACATAATATTAGAACAGCTGGACCATGAGTCTGATCCAGTATTGCAATTCCTATGTTCCTAATAAGATACTGTAGAAATGTAATAGTTCCACAGAAATTTCTTTACAATCATATTGAATTTAATAGAAAATGAAAACCTTTTTACAGTTTTTTCAAAGCATCATATAACCTCACTTAACCAATTTTCTGCTATTGTAGGAGCCTTGGGCCTGGTACACATCAGTCTCGCCTATTCTCAGCCTGTGGCATATAACAGTTCAGTCTCCAGATGGCTGTAACACTTTAGTATAATTTCTGTTGTTCGGTGCAGATGGTGGGTGGAGTTGGTGACCTGTGATACACAGGTCATTCTATTCGATCTTGGTGGTCCCCTTTGGCTTAAAACTCTGACTTTAAGGGCTAGTCTACACTAAAAGTGCTACAGTGGTGCAGCTGCAGTGCATCTGATGAAGATGCTCTATGCCAGTGCGAAAGCTCTCTCCACGAGGCAGTAGCTATGTTGGCAGGAGAAGCTCTCCCACTGACATAGCGCTGTCCACACAGGCACTTAGTTTGGTGTAATTTACATCACTCAGGGGGTGGTTTATTCACACCCAAGCGACATACATGTACAGATTATGTTGATATGTGTAGACAAGCCCTAACAGAACTAAAATAAGAGTATAGAAATGACCATACTGGGTCCAATCAGTAATCCAGTGTGTCACCATGTGACCGTACCAGATAATTCAAAGGAAAGAGCAGGAAACCCCATAGCAGATTATTATGGAATAATTTATGGGGGGGGAGGGAGTTTCTTTCTATTTTAATCAGTCATTAGTTTATGCCCTGAATTTTGAGGGTTTTATATACCTCCCATCTCCAACATCTTTTCTGCTGGTATAACTACATATGTTCACATTCAAATAAATGTCTAATCCTTTCTGGAACCTTGCAAAGTTCTTGATCTCAATGACAAGTTTGAGCTTTTTGTTCGTCCATTTGATTTGTTGGTGATCAGAATAATGGCTTTTTAAAAGCTGTCGAGTAGGATTTTGTTGACCTCCCTTCTCCCATAACACACAAACATCTATGAGATGTACTTGCATCTGAAGAAATGAGGTTCTTACCCATGAAAGCTTATGCTCCCAATACTTCTGTTAGTCTTAAAGGTGCCACAGGACCCTCTGTTGCTTTTTACAGATTCAGACTAACACGCTACCCCTCTGATATCTAAAAGATTGTCTTTATATTTTCACAAACACAGAAATTTACCTTGGTACTCAAAGTGCATGACACTAAAGATGATTTTTTTAAAGTTGTGCACAAGTGAAAATAAGGAGTTATAATGGAACCATATTGACACATTTTCCAAGTGAAAAATCCAAGTAGACCAAGATTTTCAAAAATAGGAGCCAAAAATTAGTTATCTAAATCCGTATTTAGGCACCTAAATATGTGACCTGATTTTCAAAAGTGCTAAACATGCAGCAGATCCCACAGAATAGAATAGGAACTGCTGAGTGCTCAACACTTTTTAAAATCAGAGTGATGACAATCTCTCTGACAGCTTTTTTTTTTTATATGTATAGTGTCACTCTATCTTATTCTAATTCATTTAAGTTGCCATACCTTAACACCTTCTTTCCAAATTGGAGAGATTGACTGCCTTCACAGCCAGCCCCAATTCTGCTCCTTGATTAACTGATGGGGTCCTTAATGAACTGACTGGCTAACCAGTGTACTTCCTCTGGAAATAAAATAGTTGTCTTTATTTCTCAGTAAATCCATTCCCAGCCAGAACATTTAATTTCTCATTCATGCTATGATTATGTCACTGGAAGGTTTTTTTGTTATTTAAAGTAGGATCCATATACTCTTACTCGGTCAATTTAGGGCACAAGTAGTCCTATACCTAGGACTACCATAATTTGCCAGCATGCCTTGGAGAACAGAAGGAAAAACGTGAGCAGCTAGAGCTTCCAGCATGACTAATTTTCCCTGAAGGGGTGTTTGTGGGTTGGCCAATGTGATATCTGTTCTGAGCGGAGTACTAGCTATATCTAGAATCACCTGTTACCAGCCTCCTTCCTCTGCTCAGAAGACATTATTTTGTAAGTAGGCACAATGCCTCCTCATACCATGGCTCAGGCAATGCATCCCCTCTCCCTTCCTAGCATGGATCAGCCTTTTAAGATCCATAATTAAACTCCCCTCCCCCAGATTACAAGTGGAATAAAATTTGAGAAACCCCCTGAAAACTTCAATAAATATATTTGTAGGGAAATTATTTACATACAATTTACAATTAGTACTAATGACAGGTTTCAGAGATATGTTCCATTCTATGCATCCGAAGAAGTGGGTTGTAGCTCATGAATGCTCAAATAAATTTGTTAGTCTCTAAGGTGCCACAAGTACTCCTGTTCTTTTTAATTAGTACTAAGTTGCATGCATGTATAGTACAAATATGTAACAAACTATGATACATTCACTGCTGGAGAAAGAGAGTTATGTTTGTGGGTTAAATAAGAAGGCAGTTCTACTAAATCTAAAGGAGCTTAGTAAATGAGGCAAAAGTATGTTTGCCTTCAGCAACAAACATCCTTATCCCCTTCCCAAAAAAAATCCCTCACCATACAAAAAAAACCTTTGAATTTCAAATTAGTTAACATATAATCTTGGCACACACTTTCCTTCAATCAATTCACTATGTTTAAAATTTTAATTCACAACTGCTGTAGAACCTCATATTGACACAATGCAAAGAAGTTTTCATATAACTTTACATTAATTTATTAATAGGTAACATGTTCTATCTATAGTAAGGGCAGTCACGAATTCAAGTGCACTGAAGCATCATACTGTAAAGTCTCAGCTGCCTGACCTGTTCTAACACATTCTACCCCGGCCGCTTCGTAGACCCACTCATTTTTCGGCATCTCTTCCACTCAATGCTTTTTCAATCACAGTCAACTTCATGCTACTGTGTTCAGCAGCACAATATTTTGGGAATAAAGAAATGATCTATTTCTACCATTATTAGGCTTGTAAAACAGTCTCTCCCACACAACCACATCTGAGATACAGTTAAAAAAATGATCAATAGAAGTTTTCATGATACTTCGTTTGACTAGTCCAGCAGATAGTACTAAATTAGGTACACAAGCAAGTCCCTGCCTTAATCATTTACAGTCTTAACCATATAGTCCTAGCTCAGAGGGGTGTTACAAACACTAATTATTCTTTTTAAAATACTGTGAAAATATAAAGCTATCTACAGTGCCAAACAAATGTAATTAAAGCAATTCAAAAACATCAGGGTTGTATTACGGTTTAGTAATAAACTCACTGGTGGTACTTAGGTCTGAGGCTTAGGCCAAGTGCATTAACCACTAAAGTGTGTAATTTTTAGACCATAATACATCTCCTGGAGTATCTTCTGCAATTATACTAATTTCTAATGAAAAATATGAGCAATATGAGAAGAAGAAAAAACTTTACATTAGCTATAAGGTTACATTTGAGGAAATGATCTAATAATTTTAAAGATATGATAAATCATTAAAATTTTAAATGAGAAACTTTTAAAATACTAACTTAATTGCTGAAATGGGGGAAAAAATAAATGATCAACCATTTAATTTATTTATAATTGGAAAAGCAGATTGCCATGAAAGGTACAACTAGCAAAAACTCGGTTGCATTTTATTTTTTGGACTGGTGGTGGTGCTGGATTGCAGTTCATGCTGGTACTGCTTAAGAGTCTTCACGTTACCAATGTTTAAGTTTATTAAGATAGTTAGTACTCATGGGCTGCATGCCATACAAAACAGTTTCAGTTTTAAGAGTGTCTTGACAGCATTTAACTGAACACTTGTGAAAAGCAGGGGTTTTGCTGGCGTACGTGAACAGGCTTCCGAGTTCAACTAATATCCCTCAAAGTTGAAGTTTAAGACTATGGTCCCCAAACTTTTTACCTCGTGCCCCCCTCCCTTACCCTGTCTGCACCACACACACACCCCTGCAGCTGGGGCCAGGAGCGGGGCTGTGGGACAGGAGTAAAGGGGCCAAAGCTGGGGCCACATCTAGGAACAGGGAGTTGAGCTAAGGATGGCAGCCGGGGCCCTGGGTGCAGGGCCAGGAATGGAGCCCCAGGTGCAGCTGGGGCTGAGGCCAGGAGTGGAGGTGGGTGGGGCTGCCTGTTTACCCCATATAGGGGCTGGCCCAGGCCCCAGCCACACCCCCCACAGTTTGGGGAACTCTAGTTTAAGATCATGTGAGTGGCCCAGTTGGGCAATTTTGAATCCCTTTCTCCAAAAGAATAACGAGATGTCAACCTTGCCTTGACAATACAAAATGACAGACTGCAGAGTGATCAGAAAAGCCTAGTTTCAATAATGGAAATGTATTCTTCTGGCTGGATTCAAAGTTTTAAGATTTTTAAACTTGAACACTCAGGAAAAAAGTATTTTTAAATATTTTTAATTATTTCAGAAACTATGGAACAACAACAGTTGATAAATGTTGAAGGATGTTATTCGAATTGAAACTGTGATATAAGTTTAAGAATGAAGAGAAAGTTACTCACCTTGCAGTAATTGAGGTTCTTCGAGATGCGTGTCCCTGTGGGTGCTCCACTCCAGATGACGGTGCGTCCCGACCCCGTTGATTGGAGATCTTCGATAGCAGTGCCTGGTCAGGACACACGCGCTCAGCTGCTGTCTCGCGGTCTCGTTAGAGTCTGCCTGAGCGCACACGTCCCGCACCCCCCTCAGTTCCATGGAGAGGTCAGAAGAGTACTCCAAAGTAGAGGGGAGGAGAGCGGGAAGTGGAGCACCCACAGGGGGACACATCTTGAAGAACCTCAGTCACTGCAAGGTGAGTAACTTTTTCTTCTTCTTCGAGTGCTGTCCCTGTGGGTGTCCCCCCACTCCAGGTGAATGTGGAGCAGTACCCACTATGGCTGGTGGGACTTTGGAGTTACGGCAGTAAGTACTGTAGACAGTACTGTAGGGCCTACTATGGTGTCTGCCGTGGTATCCTGCATGATAGCATAGTGTTTGGTAAATGTGTGTTTGGATGAACATGTGGCCACCTTACAGATATCAGGAATGGGTACGTTATGGAGGAAGGCAACGGATGTTGACATAGCTCGAGTAGAATGAGTTCTAATGCCTTTGGGCGGTTGAGCATTCTGAACGCGGTAACAGGATCTGATGCAGTCAGAGATCCACTTGGAAAGGTGTTGCTTAGAAATGGCTGCACCCTTCGATCTCTCGGTAGTGGAGACAAATAGTCGCGAGGACTTACAAAATGGTTTAGTCCTGTCTAAATTGAAGGCAATTGCTCGTCTGACATTGAGGGTATGAAGAGTCACCTCGTGCGGAGTCTCATGAGGTTTGGGATAGAATGTAGGTACGTGTATTGGTTGGTTAAGATGGAAGGTGGACACCACCTTAGGGAGAAATTTAGGCCGTGGTTGCAGGGTAACTTTGTCTTTAGAAAAGGTTGTGTAGGGAGGGTAGGCCATCAGGGCACTTATTTCCCCTACTCTCCCTGCTGATTTTATAGCAACCAAGAAAGCAAAGAATGAGATTGAGATTCCATGCAGCTGCCGATGGATAAATCTCAGGGTAGAGAATTTGTAGGCCCGTGAGAAAGCATTTTATGGCGGGGTGGGCAAAGCCGTCTAGCAAATCATGGAAGGTGGTGAGGGCTGCAAGGTGTACTCTGATGGAGCTGAACGAGAGTCTGTCCTGTTTTAGTTTCAAAAGGTAGTCTAGGATGTTAGAAAGGGTCACAGTATGGGATGTTAAGTGTTTATGTGAGCACCACAGGGAGAAGCACTTCCACTTCTGCAGGTAAGTTTTACGAGGGGAGTCTTGTCTACTATGCAGGAGGACATACCGGACTTGCTCGGAACTAGGCTAGTTCATGGGTCTGGAACCATGAAGGAACCATGCTCTCAGGTGGAGTTTCTGGAGCTGAGGGTGACGAATACGCCTGTTGTCCTGAGAGAGCAGATCTGATCTGGTGGAGAGAGTCCATGGGGGACGGGTGGACATGTGGAGCAGGTAAGGATACCATGTCTGTCTCAGCAAAGCCGGGGCAATAAGTATGACCCGGGGCAATAAGTATGACCCGGGCCTTGTCGTCTCTGATCTTGTGGAGAACCCTGTGTATCAGAGGGATCGGTGGAAAGGCGTACATGAGAGAGTTGTTCCACGGGATGAGGAACACGTCTCCTAGGGATACAGTCCTGAATCCCACTCTGGAGCAAAATAGGTGGCATTGGCGATTCTGGTTTGTGGCAAAGAGGGCTATTGATGGGGTGCCCCAGTGGGAGAAGAGCTGTTTTAATATCGCAGGGTGCAATTCCCATTCGTGTTCTGTGGAGAAGGTAGAGAAGTGTCTGCTGAGTGTGTCGGCAGTAGTGTTGTGACAGCCGGGTAGGTTCGAAGCAGTAATTTGTATGTGGTGGTGTATGCACCAGTTCCACAATTCCATACATAGGAAGTGTGATCGTGCTCCCCCCTGTCTGTTGATGTAAAACATACATGCTATATTGTCCGTTAGGACCCAGATAGACTTGTGCTTTATGCGGGAAAGAAAGCGAAGCCAGGCTTGTCTCACTGCTCTGAACTCTAGGAGATTTATGTGTAGATGCATCTCTGGCACGGACCAGCGGCCTTGTGTCCCCCTAGATGCATGCCCCAACCGATCAGGGAAGTGTCCATGGTGAGCATGAGCATTGGGGAATGTTGCTGGAAGGGAACACCCATGCAGAGGTTTTCTGGTCTTGTCCACCATTGTAGGGAAGCTAGTATGTTTGCTGGTGGAGTTAGCACGCAGAAATTGTGCCTGCTGGGTTTGTAGTTGGAGTTGAGCCAGCCCTGAAGACAGCTCATGTGCAGCCTGGCGTACTTGACCACAAAGGTGGTGGCTGCCATGCCAGCAAGGAGCTGTAGGCAAATTCTTGCCTGTATCCTGGGACAAACAGAGAGCATGCGTATGAGATGTGTGATAGCGAGGAATATGCTGCGTAGAAGTGAGGCTCTGGTTCGAATTGAGTCCAGGTGAGCTCCAATGAATTCGATTTGTTATGTAGGTGTCAGGGTGGATTTTTGAATGTTTATTTGCAGGCCTAAGCTGTGGAAGAAGGAGATAGAGAAATGGGTAGCTTGTAGCGTCTCATCAAATGAGTTGCCTTTGATAAGGCAATCATCTAGGTAGGGGAAAAGTATGATCCCCTGTCTGAGGAGGTGGGCCATGACTACGGGTAGGGTCGAAAGGGAGTACCCCGAAAGGTAGTACCCCTGTATTGAAAATGGTCATGTCCGAGTGTGAGTGGGTTGGGTGAATGGATATGTGAAAATAGGTTGTGACAAAGTTCCTCCTCTATCTTGGTGGGTCCTGCGCTTATTGGTGGATTTTCTTGCCTCAGAGATTCACCATGTGGGTTGGGGAACAGCCCAGAGACCTTCCCCTCTGGAAGAACCCACAGTCCAGGTCAATTGGGAGGTTTGGGGGGAACCCGGGCCCGCCCTCTACTCTGGGTTCCAGCCCAGGGCCCTGTGGACTGCAGCTGTCTATAGTGCCTCCTGTAACAGCTGCATGACAGCTACAACTCCCTGGGCTACTTCCCCATGGCCTCCTCCAAACACCTTCCTTATTCTCACCACAGGACCTTCCTCCTGGTGTCTGATAATGCTTGTGCTCCAAAGTCCTCCAGCAGCACACCCTCTCACTCTCAGCTCCTTGCACCTCTTGCTCCCAGCTCCTCACACTCACAGCACAAACTGAAGTGAGCTCCTTTTAAAACCCAGGTGCCTTGATTAGCCTGCCTTAATTGATTCTAGCAGCTCCTCCTTAATTGGCTTCAGATGTCCTAATTAGCCTGCCTACCTTAACTGGTTCTAGCAGGTTCCTGATTACTCTAAGGCAGCCCCTGCTCTGGTCATTCAGGGAACAGAAAACTACTCATCCAGTGACCAATATATTTGCCCTCTACCAGACTCCTGTACCCCACTGGTCTGGGTCTGTCACAAGGCATACTGAGGGTCCTGTGGCACCTTTAAGACCTACAGAAGTATTGGAGCATAAGCTTTTGTGGGTGAATGCCCACTTCATCAGATGCAAGTAACAGGACCCTCTGTTGCTTTTTACAGATTCAGACTAACACGGCTACCCCTCTGATACAAGGCATACTGTAGGTTGAGGGCTGTGAACCAGTCCCCTTGTTCCAGTGCAGGTATTATTGTGCCCAGTGTGACCATCTTGAATTTCTGTACCCTTACGAATTTGTTCAGTCGGCGTAGGTCTAGTACAGGCCTCCATCCTCCGGTCATTTCTGGGTCAGAAAGTAGTGGGAGTAGAAGAACCCTTTTCCTTGATCAGTCGATACAGGTTCCACTGCACCTAGCTATAGAAGATAAGCCACTTCTACGCAAAGTAGGTGCTCGTGAGAGGGGGTCCCTGAATAGGGATGGGGAAGGGTAGGATATAAAAAGGATGGAGTAACTGGACTGAACTATTTCCCCGGACCCAACGGTCCGTGTAATCTGCTGCCAGGCCTGGTGGAAAACCTGAAGGCGGTGGCCAATCGGGCAAATAGGCAGCAGAGTCAAGGGGTGGTCATGCAGATGCTCGACCAAAGCCTCAAAATTGTTGTTTATTTCACAATGGGTGGGATGTAGCTTGTTGTACTTGGTTTTGTCTGCGCTTAGGTGGTCTAACGCGGCTCCTGGGTGTATTGTATGGTCTGGGCTGAGGCCAGTGATACTGTTGTGTGCGTGGCCTCTGATAACGTTGATACCATTGTCTCCTGGGAAGGGATGGGTAAATGCCCAGGGTGTGCAGGGTCGCTCTAGAGTCTTTCATTGTGTGAAGGACTTTGTCGGTTTTCTTCAAAAAGAGTTTATCTTTATCAAAGGGGAGATCCTCCACTTTGGTCTGCAGGTCTTTGGGGATACTGGATGCAGAGAGCCAGGAAGATCTGCACATAACCACTACAGTTGCGGTAGTACAGGCTGCTGTGTCCACCTTGTCCATAGATGCTTTCGGGCCATTCTGGAGACCAACTGGCCCTCAACGAGGACTGACAAAGTCTGCTCTCCTGTCCTCTGGGATATGGGAGGTAAATTCAAAGAGTTTATTGTAGTTATCGAAGTTGTAGCTTGCAAGTAGGGCAGAATAGTTTGCAATTCTGAATTGCAGAGTGGAGGGGGTATAAACCTTGCGGCCCAAGAGGTCAAGGCA
Organism: Malaclemys terrapin pileata; assembly: GCF_027887155.1. Taxonomy (NCBI): domain Eukaryota; kingdom Metazoa; phylum Chordata; order Testudines; family Emydidae; genus Malaclemys; species Malaclemys terrapin. The sequence continues at coordinate 97,021,716 of NC_071510.1, read as the reverse complement.
TTTAAGGTCCTTGTCTTGAGGGGTGGGCTGGTAGCGTTGCTGTTTCATCCTGTGTGTTGCTGCATCCACTACAAAAGAATTCAGTTGTGGATGAGAGAATAAGTAGTCTACGTCCTTAGCAGGAACATAATATTTATGTTCAGCCTTTTTCCAGGTTGGTAAGATAGAGGCTGGGGTCTGCCAGAGAGTATCAGCTGGTTCTAAGACTGCTTCATTTATGGGAAGCGCAATCTTTGAGGGCGCAGAAGGTTGAAGGATTTTAAGGAGTTTGTATTGTGTCTCCTGGACCTCCTCTAAAGGGATGTCTTGGCTGAGTGCCACCCTCTTGAAAAGTTCTTGGAATTATTTAAAGTTGTCCACATTCTGTGGAGGCAGAGGCATGAGGGCTCTGTCTGGAACTGATGGAGAGTTAGGAGTCAGTGAATCAGGGTATGGTTCATAGCCCACCTCTTCAGAAAGGGGTTCAGGTGCTCTAGAAGAAGACGGAGCTGGAGATAGAAGCACATAAGGAGCTTGTGGTCTGATGGAAGAAGCATGAGGGCGGGTGACAGTAGGAGCTGGCCAAGGGTACCACTGAGGCCAAGGCATAGGATAAAAAAAGTTAGGTGCCGCCCACGGGGGAGGGTGAAGTAGGGAAACTGAGGCTGGTGGTTGTGAGCCGTGGCCTGAGGTGCCGAGGGTTCTAGTGGAGGAGGAGAAGCAGGTGGGGAGAACTCCACCTGCTGTTGCGTATCAGGCTCGTTGTCAGTAAAGGTAGCCAAGTCAGGTGGGGAGAGCAGCAGGTCAAAGAGTGAGCATTGTGTGTCCAAGAGCGGAGAGTTAGGCTCAGGTGCCACTGAGAGGTCGTCCTGACTTAGGAACTGTTGTTGCTGTTCCCTGGGGTGTGACTCCGCTAAGCGTGGTCTGTGCTCAGAAGCGTGTTTGGATTTCTGCTTGGCTTTTCCCAGTGCCGTGGGTCGCTTGTAGGCACCCTGCGGGAGGTCCACTGCTGCTATCGGAGTGGCAGGCAGGCTCAGTGAGCACATTCTTGTCGGCACCGAAGCAGAGCGCGCTGTGAGTATTGGGTCTATTTTTGGTGCCAAGGAGGCCTTCCCAGCACGGGAAGTCGGGTCCCTGCCTCTTCACTCTGCAGGATCCGTGGCTGAGGTGCTGGGACAGTCAGAGGTGCCTGCCTTCGGCACTGTCAGCTCTGAGGGTAAGGATCTCACAGGAGACCCTTTACCCTTCTGAAAATCTCTGCACGGAGACAGTTGGGCTTCCTGCCTCTTTGCCTGAGAGGGTGAAGTCATGCTTCCAATTGGTTCAGACCTGGCCAGGGAGCATGAGGGAGAGGGTTTGCTGTTGCCCATCTCTGTAGGCAGCTCCAGGGATTTTTTCATCAAAAGCATTTTCAGATGGAGGTCCCTGTCATGACGAGCCCTGGTTTTGAGGCTCATACAATGAACACACTTGGCAGGGACATGTGTCTTGCTGAGGCACTTCACACAGCATGAGTGTCCATCGGACCTTGGCATAGAGTCTTGACAGGAAGCACATTTCTTGAATCCTGAAGTTCCTGGCATTATTGAACTAGGAATGCCAGGGGAGACTGTCTCAGCTGGAGACAAACTTGAGGGAGAAAAAGTATTTTTGTTTTTGTTTTTTTTTAAACTAACTATTCTAAAGGAAGGGAAACAACTGGGATGTTACTAAATAACTATTTCTACGTTCTTTGTAATTGTTTCCTTCAGAGATCGGGGAAGATCAGCACTGCCTCAAGTCCCGTCTTCAGCCGAGGACAGTTGAGAAGGAACTGAGAGGGGCGCGGGATGCGCGTGTTCAGACTTTAACGAGACCACGAGACAGCAGCTTAGCATGTGCGTCCTGACCAGGCACTGCTACCGAAGATTTCCGATCAACCGTGCTGGGACACTCCATCACCTGGAGTGGAGCACCCACAGGGACAGCACTCGAAGAAGAATTCAGTTTTACAAATGATGAACCATTTTAATTGGAACAAAAGCGGAAATCCCTGAACTGTCAAAGAATGGGGCACAACCACTGACTGTTCATGAAGGCCACATAAAAAGTGCTGAACAATTGAGCGAAGCACACATCTTCACATGCAGATATTTGGCAGGACCAGTAAATGTAACTGGGCTGGAGATATGCATCTTTAGTGGCATTCAGCTTGCATTTTCCAAGAAAAAATATAATCTTGGGAAATGCAAACTGGATGTTTTCATAAGGCACTGAAACAGGTAACATTCTACTGGTCAAAATTTAACTGATCTGTAGGTCAGATTGCTAGCCTTTCCGTAACCCCATTGTCAGACTGATAGGCTGGAAAATCTATGTAACATCTTTTGGATGGAAAAAAAAAAAAAAAGAGGAGGAGGAGGAGGAGAGGCTGAAAATAAGCTTTATGTTTTCTCTGCAAATTGTTCACAGAGATGCCAAACAGGTAAAATGGCATGATATAGTCATAGATTTGAAGGCCAAAAGGGACCACTATGATCCTCTAGTCTGAACTCCAGCATAGAATCTAACCTAGCAATTCCTGCATCTAATCCACATCTGTGGTATATCTGTTTCAATGGTCAGTTTTCCTCACTCTTGCATCTTATTTCTAGTTTGAACTTTGCTAACCTTAAATACCAATGATTGGATCTTGTTAGGCTTTTTCCTGTTAGATTAAAGAACTCTCTAGCATCAGATATATTATCCCTATGTAGATACTTACAGACTGTGACCAAATCTCCCCTTAATCTTCTCTTAGATAAAATAAATAGACTAAAGGAATTCCATCTCCATTTGTAGGAGTGATTTCCAGAAAACAAATGATCCTTGTAGCTCTTCTCTTTAATTTTTCAGTATCTTTTTAAAAACTATTACACCAAAAATGGTCAGTCTTTAAGCAGTGGTCTCACCACTGCCATATGCAAAGATATCACCTCCTTACTCCTCCTCAGTATTTCCCTGTTTATACTTCCAAGGATTGCTTTAGACCCTTCAGTTATATAACTGCACCGGGAGGTCATAGTCTGTTGTTTACCCATCATGATCTCTAAGACCTGGTCTACACTATAAAGTTAGGTCAACGTAAACTGCCTTGTGTCAACCTAACTCTGTAAGCATTTACACTAAAATGTCGCTCCCACCAATGTAACTTGCCCACTATGCCAACTTAATAACTCTACCTCCAGGAGTAGCGTAAGACTTAGGTTGACATAATTAAGTCACTGTAGACACTGCATACTTATGTTGACTTTAGTGGCCTTTCACGAGGTGTCCCACAATGCCTCACCATGACTACTCTGGCACTCCATTGTCTGACAGCCATGTACACAGGTATACACCCCTCTCCTTTTAAAGCCCCATGAAATTTTGAAATGTCATTTCCTGTTTACTTGGTATGGAGAGCTCACATAGCAACTGCCCAGCTGACCATGCCAGCTCCACACTGCAGACCCACTCCAGCCTGGAGAACACAGGAGGTGGTGGATCTCCTGGGTTTGTGGGAGAAGAGGCTGTGCAGGTACAACTCCAATCCAGCCAAAGAAACATCGATATCTACGAGCAGATCGCTCAGGGCATGGGAGAGTAGAGCTACAACAGGACATGCAGCAGTGCCATGTGAAAGTCAAGGAACTGCGGCAGGTGAACCAGAAGGCAAGGGAGACTAACAGTCACTCTGTTGCGGAGCCGCAGACATGCCGCTTTTACAAGGAGCTGATGCCATCCTCAGCAGCTTGTCCCCCTCCACACCCCCAAAAAAGGGTCCCAGGGATATTTTGGAGGAGTCAGAGTCACAGGCCACTGGCAGGAACCCTGAGGATGAGGTGTTGGATGAGGAAAAGGAAGAAGAGAATAGGGGACAGGCGACTGGGGAAATCTAGTGGCGTACCAAGATATGGCCTCTTTTTGACTCCAGGGCAGTCAAGCCAGTTCTAACAGTACAGCATGCGCGAGCTTGATACAGGGGAAGGAATCTCTGGTAAGTATGCAGTTTGATCTGATATTACAGGGACACATCTGTTTATTTACTCTCTTTTAATCATGCTATAAGAGGTAGTTAAATAACCAGTAGAGGTAGAGTTGCTATCTGCTTCTCATTCCCTTATACAGCAATTACTTCAGCAGACATCATTGCAGCACACAGGCCAGCAGCATACAGACCTGGTCTGCAGCTGGACACATGCAGGAGCTGTTCCCTTTCAGCTTCAATTACCCTCAGTAGTGAGAGATCAGCTAAACTCACCCCGGCTCGTGGAAAATGGTGCCAGTATTCAGTGCAATTGCCCTACTCACATATACTTATGCCTGTGAGCTCCCCTCAATTTATTGTGCCAGCTCCCCCCGGGCCATACTCACTATGGCTGGGACTGGCACCATGCTGTATGAATGCCAAGCAGAAGTGAGAATGCAGTGCTTGTAATTTGTGTTAATCCAGGGGAGTGAATACACTCACAATAGTGCCTCTGTACACTGTATTTTTTGCAGCTGGAAATGTGACCCTGAGGATCTCTCCATCCACAACAGTAGAACGTTTCATCCAGATAAGGAGGACGACACAGGACTATATGTTCCAAGATATCCTGTAAGCCTCTGAGGCTGTGGATACAGAGCAGAGGTCTTGGAGAATTGTGCTCATGGACAGGGATAGTGCAGACAGGAGAAAAGCAAAGAAAAATGACAGCACTTCTGAAGTGGCAAACAGACAAGCTGGAGAGTCTTCTTGACCTTCAGACTCAACAGAGCTGTGCTCATCTCCCTCTGCAGCCCATAGAGAACTGCATTCTGGAACCTCTTTCCCCTCCCCCCAAATTCCACATGGCATCTGGGGCCACAGCACTACCCCTATCACTCCACCCTGGGGGAAGAGTACAGACAATCACAGCTGCACATACACCAACCGTGTCTCTCACAGGTCAGTGTATGTGTTAGTGAAATGAAAGTTACTTTTTGTTTCCCTTCATAGGTTCTTTTCCCTGTGTTTATAAAGTTTCATTCAGTTATAAATATGCCAGTTTGCAAGTGTTTGGAATAAAAGTCTATTTAAGGAAATTTAATTTATCTTTATTAGTTCACAACATATGGTGGCTGGGGCTGACATCATTCACAGATAACAGCAATTGCAATGTTATATTACTACACTCACAGCACTCATTACAATGTTCATACCAGGTGCAAAAAAAAAAAAAAAAAAAAAAAAAATCCAACGTCAGGCACACTCCACAACAATACCACACATTACTGTGTCTCACTAATGAAATGGTCTTTCAAAGCCTTCCTGAGCCGTATAGCTCCCCATTGAGCTCTTCTCATAGCCCTGGTATCTGGCTGCTCAATAAACAGCCAGCCAATCCCCTTCCGTGCTCCAACCCAGCAGAAAATTCTCCCTCTTTGTTTCACAGATATTATAAAGTGTACAGCAGGCAGCTATAACCATGGGAATATTTTTTCACTTAGTTCTAATCTCATGAGTAGACAGCTCCAGCAGCCTTCCAAGTCTCCAAAGACGCATTCAACTTTCCTGCTGCACCTGCTGAGCTTGTGGTTGAAGCACTCCTTGCTGCTGTCAAGATGGCTGGCGTATGGCTTGATGAGTCAAGGAAGTAAGGGGTAGGCTAGGTCTCCCAGGATCACCATTGGCATTTCAACATCCTCAGTGGTAATCCTCTGGTCTGGAAAGGGAGTTCCTGCTTGCAGCTTTCTTAACAGTCCTGTGTTCTTAAAGATGTGTATGTCATGCACCTTCCCTGATCATCCCACACTTATGTCAGTAAAATGTCCCCATTGATCCACTAGCACATGCAATACTGTAGAAAAGTAACCCTTTTTGTTGATGTATTCTGTGGCCTGGTGCCAAAATAGGGATATGTGCGCCATCCATCACCTCACTTTGGGTACCTGTAGCGGGGCGGCCTGGCTTCCAGGCGCCCCAGGAAGGGATGAGCCAGAAAAGCCGCCAGAGTGGGCGGAGCCACCGCGGCCTGTCCCCGCCCCCCGGAAGTCAAGGGGCGGGACAGGAAGTATAAAGGCCAGGCCCCAGCGCTCAGTAGCTGGCCGGCAGCGGGAGAGGACAGACGCTGGTGCCCGAGCTCCCGCGGACCTGAGCCTGCCGAGAGCCCGGTACCCCGAGGAGGACTGGCCGAGCCTGCCGAGAGCCCGGTACCCCGAGGAGGACTGGCCGAGCCGGCCGAGAGCCCAGTATCCAGAGGAGGACTGGCCGAGCCGGCCGAGAGCCCGGTACCCTGAGGAGGACTGGCCGAGCCGGCCGAGAGCCCGGTACCCTGAGGAGGACTGGCCGAGCCTGCCGAGAGCCCGGTATCCTGAGGAGCAGTCTGAGCTTCCCCCCGCCGAGGGCCCAGAGGGAGCGACAGACCTACCTGGTGCTCGGGGCCCAGAGGAGCCCATGATCTGTGACCCAGCAGACGGAACTCAGGAGGAGCAGGTACCCATGGAGGAGGAGATGGGAAGTGGCCCAGGGATAGCAGACCCCGAACCCATGTCAGTGTGTTGCGGTCAGGATCCCCACTGACTGCGCGGCAGATGGACTGCCGCGGATAGGGCCCCGGGCTGGAACACAGTGGAGTGGGTGGGCCTGTGTTCCCCCCTGCCACCCCGCGCCGGGTGGCAGTCTCTCCTCCTCCTTGTCCAAGGGGCCTGGGCCCCTGACAGACTATCCGTTGGCTGCCCTACCCTGACCTAGGGCCTGGGCTAACCCAAACTGACCCAGCCCCTGCTACAAGGCCTGGGCCACTGACTGACTATTGGTGTGCTGCCCCGCCCTGACCCAGGGCCGGAGCTGCTGATTGTGTGCTCAGCCCCTGCATAAGGGCCTGAGCTCAGAACTGTTAATTGTCTGCTCAGCCCCTGCACAAAGGGCCTGAGCTCAGAACTGTTAATTGTCTGCTCAGCCCCTGCACAAAGGGCCTGAGCCCAGAACTGTTAATTGGCCGCTCAGCCCCTGCACAAAGGGCCTGAGCCCAGAACTGTTAATTGGCCGCTCAGCCCCTGCACAAAGGGCCTGAGCCCAGAACTGTTAATTGGCCGCTCAGCCCCTGCACAAAGGGCCTGAGCCCAGAACTGTTAATTGGCCGCTCAGCCCCTGCACAAAGGGCCTGAGCTCAGAACTGTGAATTGTCTGCTCAGCCCCTGCACAAAGGGCCTGAGCTCAGAACTGTGAATTGTCTGCTCAGCCCCTGCATAAGGGCCTGAGCCCTGCACTGTCAATTGGGTGCTTAGCCCCTACCCAAAGGTCGGGGCCCTGAACTGTTATTCGCTTTGTAGCGGGGCGGCCTGGCTTTCAGGCGCCCCAGGAAGGAACGAGCCCCACCCCGGAACAACTACAGTACCCCATTGCTGCAAACCATCCAGTATGTCCTGCACATTGCCCAGAGTCACAGTCCTTAGTAGCAGGACGTGATTAATGGCTAAGGCTGCGAGTCTATCACAGGGGTGTCAGATTCTGTGGCTTTACGGAACCTCTGACTTCTGCAGTGGCCAGTGCGACTGACTCCAGGTCCGCCTAAGCAGCTCAGGCAGCCTTCAGGCCAGCTGCTGGGGCAGTATTGGGCCACTGCGCGCCTTCCCCTCCTGCCCACCCCGAGCACCAGTGGCAGTCCTGGGCCACATGCCAACCCCACCCCACTCCCAGAGCACCACCGGTGGTCCTGGGCCGGGCGCCACCACCCCTGTCCCTTCTCCCCCCGAACACCAGCAGCGGTCCCAGGCTGCACACTGCCGCCATTCCCTGTCCTCCCTTCAGAGCACCCATGATTTAGTCAGGGATATATAGTACAAGTCATGGATGGGTCATGGGCTGTAAATTTTTGTTTACTGCCCGTGACCTGTCCACGACTTTTACTAAAAACACCCATGACTAAATCTTAGCCTTATTAATGGCCTTGCACACTTGCATCACAGCAACCCCCAGGGTAGATTTCCCAACTCCAAACTGGTCCCCGACTGATTAGTAGCAATCTGGCGTTGCAAGCTTCCACAGAGAAATCAGCAGTCGCTTCTTCACTGTCAGTGCAGCCTTTCCCTCAGTTTTATCAGCACAGCCTGATGGACTATGTACTTCCACTACATGGGCAATACGCAGCGGCACACATAGACAATATTGTCATTTGTAGTTATGACTGGAATGATTACCTGAGACACTTCACTGCAATACTACAATCCCTGAAAGAGCTACAAACTGGCCATTTGGGAGGTGACTTACCTCAGCTATAGGGTAAGGTGTGGGCATTTGAAGCCATTAATTGACAAGGTACAAGCATTGGAGCAATGTCCCATACCAACCTCAAAAAAGCAGGTGTGTCACTTCCTGGGCAACACCGGGTACAAAAAGCACTTTGTACTACGTTTTGCCACCACTGCAGCCCCTGACAAACCTGATAAAGGACACGAGCCCTAAGAAAATTCAACTTCCTTTACAATAGCGCCTTTAAGACACTGAAAGGACAACTAAGTGCTCTCACACCCAGACTTCTTGAAACAATTCATGTTGCAGACAGTGGGTCTTAGGGTAGTACTTTCATCGGACATTGGCAGAGAAGAATACGCCATCTTATACATCAGCAGAAAGCGGTTTCCTTATGAAACATCTTACTCAGTCATTGAGAAAGAGGCCCTGGCCATGAAGTGAGCTGCAGATGTCTTAAGAAATTACTGTACTTGTTGGGGAACCCTTTCCTCAGTGACAGACCATGGTCACCTTCGCTGGCTCAACTCAAAGAAGGATATCATCCCAAGCATAATACAATGTTACCCTTCCTTGTAGACTTACAGTTTTCAAGTATTTCACCAAGCAGGGAAGGATCATAAGAATGCAAATTTTTTTTCCATGGGTCAGAGGAGAACAAGAACCACACAGGGGTACTCTGACACTGAACTTGGGGGGACGGGGGTAAAAACCCCCAGGATGTAAAAACCCCACACTAGAACTAAGGGAGCTTAAAAAACAGCTGTGGGTATAAAGGACCCCATGCAGCTGCACCTGCAGAGCATTCTCCAGATGGAGTGGGGCTTAATAGGAAGCCAGACAGCTGAGAAAGGGGCTGACAGTGCATGGAGAATGTCCTGCCCTAGGAGCTCCCAGGAAGGGACTCTGGGAAAAGAGGACTAAAGGCTAGGATTGCCAGGTGTCCGGTTTTGACCAGAACACCTGGTCAAAAAGGGACCTTGGAGGCTCCGGTTAGTCCAGTTGGCGTGGGGCTGGCAAGCTCCCTAGCTGGCTCTCCGAGGCCTCCTGGAAGTGATGACATATTCCTCAGCACCTAGGCAGAGGGGCAGCCTAGGGGACCCCACCCTCTGCCCCCACTCTGAGCGCCAGCTCTGGAGCTCCCACTGGCTGGGAACTGCGGCCAATGGGAGCTGCGAAGGCAGTGCCTGTGGGTGGAGACAGTGCGCAGAACCGCCTGGTTGCAGCTCCGCCTAGGAACCAAGGGACATGTCGCTGCTTCTCAGGAGCTGCCCAAGGTAAATGCCACCTGGAGCCCACACCCCCTCCCACACTCCAACCCCCTGCCCCAGCCCTGAGCCCCCTCTCGCACCCAAACTACCTCCTGGAGACCGCACCCCTTCCCACACCACAAACCCCATATCCCCTGCACCACCCCAAAGCCTGTACCCCCTCCCACACCTCAAACCCCTGCCTCAGACCAGAGCCCCCTCCCACACCCTGAGCCCCTCATTTCTGGCCCCACTCCTGAGCCTGCACCACCAGCCCAGAGCCCGTACTCCCTCCTACACCCCAATCCCCTGCCTCAGCCCGGAGCCCCTCCCACACTTCAAACCCCTTGGCCCCAGACCAGAGCCCCCTCCTGCACCCTGAACCCCTCATTTTTGGCCCCACCCTGGAACCTGCACCCCCAGACAGAGCCCGCACCTCAACCACCTGCCCCAGCCCCATGAAAATGAGCAAGTGAGTAAGGGTGGGGGAGAGCGAGCGACAGAGGGAGAGGGGATGGAGTGAACGGGGGTAGGGCCTCAAGGAAGGAGCATGGCAGGGGTTGGGTGTTGGGGAAGGGGCAGGAGGCGATTTTGTGCTATTAGAAAGTTGGCAATCCTACTAAAGACTAAATGTGCAATTAGTATCTTTTTTTAGTACCTTTTGCTACAGACTGCAAAACTTACACTATAGAGCGGAGGGTGGGGGGCGGGATAGGAAGTAGCCCAGAGAGGGCAGCTGTAAAGTGCTCTTGGGTACCTCGCCTTTGATAACCCTCACAGGGCCCTGAGATGGAGCCCAGAGGAGTGGGAGGGCCCAGCTCACCTACCGCCCCCCTCTCCATTAAAGAGAAACTAATGCCCCCAACCACTGGACGACACTTCCATCAAGTGCCAACCATCACAGTGACTTTTCACTTTTTTTATGTTTTAAATGATTTATTACTTTTAAAAACATAATTTCTATATACATTATGATTAGATATTTACTGTAATTTTTTGCTAATTGTTGAAGACGTATCACAAAATCTATATATTGACTATATACAGCACTTAATACATAGCAATATTAATTTTTTATACTGCTAGTGCCATATAATTCTATTCAAAAATCTAACAAACTAGTTTCAATTTAAATAGTTTGCAAGACGTTAAAGGGAATATATACAGAGTAATACAGTTCTTATAAATATAAATGATAGAGTCAGATCCACTGAAGCTAGCAGAGTGAAGTATATATGTGAGAATTAATCTCTGCATTCATAAGCTATGATGAGTGCAACATTTTAAAGTTTATAAAATGCAATGTAAAGTAATCTCTGGTAATTTCTTAATTTAATCTTTGGAGCAGCATCCTTGTAGAATACTTTAATAAGCACTATGCTTTCTCAAAAGATAATGAGAAAACTAATAATCAGCACTGCCAACCTTTGCTTTTTAGATGAAGTATTTATAGGGTTCAGTTTGGTATTGGATTGCCTGAATTCCAAGACAATACACATCAGAGAACAGTATAGATACCTAAAGGCTACTTTCTCAGCTGAGCATGTGGAGAAATTTTCCCTTCAAACAATTATATTGTACAGATAGGTTAACTTATGGTACCGTGTTTTCAAAGATACTTCACAAGATTTCAGCCATGAACTTCTACTAGTGTCATTGGGAGTCACATGATAGCCCCCTTTTTCGTTAATTTAATTCTCATGAAAGGATTGCACAGAGACCCTGAAGTTATCTATTGAGCTACACAATGTGCCTTAATGCTGCCCTGAAAGACACTCCTACTCCCACCCTAACAGGATAGCTCGGACTCAGGACTCTATTAACTCTTGGCCCTTCTGCTGAAATTGCCAGCAAATTTATGAACCAGTATCATTTATGAACCGAGTTCAAGCTCATTATTCAACCACCGGATGATAATTTTCAGTCACCACCATCTTGGACTGAATTTGAACCAATGACCTACAGCTGAAAAGCTCTTTATTTCATTAAAAATCCACTGAGCAATCAAGTCTTAGCTAAAACCTTTAACAACATCTTACAAACAGTCCCTTAAACATGTTCTAAATGTATGCTGACATCCAACAGTGCTAAGATTCTCACTGGTTCTCATGATTTGGCTTCTTAGGTCATATGTCACGTACACCTAAAAATATCATGTGAAGATCAATACCATAATTTGCATGCTGCACATAGCTTCATATCTGCTTCCAAGAAACTACAGCCAGTCTCTTCCTGAATGCAAGTAATTATTTTAAATATTTATATTTTCCCTTCCTCAGCTTTTGATCTGTTGTTGCTGTATAGCTGGAATTGCAACAGCTTCAACATGAAAAATAAACTCAAGAGGAAAATATAAAACAAATGTGAAGAGAGTGATTTCCACAAAGATCTTTCTTTAAGCCTCTTCTATTCAATAGAGATGAAATAACAGCAAAATAAACTTTTAAAAGTTTTTTTTTTACATTTGCTGTGACAGCTATGACATAGAAAGCATACTATAATTCACAACCAACTGTGACTTGTGACTTTGGCTTTTCTTGGTATAGTGTCAGGCTGCCAGGATGTTAACATCACAGAGATAGGAACTGGCAGAGCGTACTGCTTATGTCATCCTATTTATAAAGAAGGCGTGCTTGTTTTTTTGTTGTTTATTTGTGGTTTTCTTTTTAAACTGAGAACAATCAATTTCTAAGTACACTGTTCCCAAATAAATCTATGTCTTGGCCTGAAATGCTGGGATGAGACAAAATATGTCTGTAATAGCTGATTGTATCAGAATTTTTCCAGAACAAATGTTTACAAAAATAAAGCCACAGTTTTAACCCTTAAAATGACAAACTGCAGAGACACAGCTTTCTCATCCAAGTATACTCCTAGGAAGTCAGCTGCTACCAAAACTGCCTTACGAGTACTGCTTTTGTTATATGGAGATCCTTTCCCCTGACACTTTGGAAACTCCAAGAATGTAGGGAAGGGCATTCATCTGTTCCACAAGTAAGTCACATACTGCTTAGAACAGACAATTACTTGAAGTATTTTAAAGTGCCTGCTATTCTCTTAACACTTACAATTCCATTAATACTAAATTGGATTTGGAAGTGCACTATATGGAATAAATGATTCTAAATATTTCAGCCACCTGTGGGTGACTATGTAATTTCAGTCGCCGGTTTAACTTTGCTTTATCTTTTCCTCTGTTCTAAAGAGCAGAGTTCAATTTTTACCTCTATATTATCTGGCAATGATTTGAATACGACTGTTGTACCCTTCGTCCATTTTTATAGACTAAACAAGCTACTGCTGTCTCAGTATCTGATCTACAAAGGCCTGATAACATTGCAGAAGTTAGTCATAAACTTGGGGGTTCTCTTTAACAGTGATGGTGCTGGACACTATTCATGCAGATATATATGCTTTTCCATGACACCACATTGGTTGCAAGAGAGTTAAACTACACAGTTTGAAGTGAATTAGATTCTGTTTTAATTTAAAAGTGGAAACTTCCAAAGTTCAACTCTAAACATTATATTTTTGGTGAGGTTTAGTGCTCATGTAAATGACTATTTAGAACCATGTCTTGAATACTTAGCCAATATAACAGCATCAGTCTTTGCTTCATTTTCCCCATGTTTAAGAATAAGAAAAAATCACATATCTTCATAAAGCACTTTTAGATCCTCAGATGAAAGATTCTATATACTGTAAATGCAAATTATTATTATTTTGATTAGGCCCTTTTGGACAGGGCCCGTGCCACTTCCAGCAGTTCCCATTGGCCCAGAGCAGCGACCCACAGCCACTGGGAAGCGCGAACCGCGGCCACTGGGAACCGCAATCGGCTGAACCTGCAGACGCGGCAGGTACACAAACTGGCCCGGCCCACCAGGGGCTTTCCCTGCACAAGTGTCAGAACAAGTTTGGGAACCACTGTTCTAGACAGAATAAAGAAAGTGATAGATTCAAGGTTCTGATAAGTACTGGCAGGATTCAGACAGGAGAAATCAGTTACGGATCAAATAGAACTACATCTCTTCACAGAACTGTTGATCAAATGGCACACATTGCTTTATTTGAATTACAGTAACTCCTCACTTAACGTTGTAGTTATGTTCCTGAAAAATGCAACTTTAAGTGAAACAATGTTAAACAAATCCAATTTTTCCATAAGATTTAATGTAAATGCGGGGGGTTAGGTTCCAAGGAAATGTTGTTTGGGCAGACAAAAGGCATTTTATACTGTACAATACTGTACTGTACTGTGGTTGGGAAGTGCCCCTGGCTTACCCCACACAGGCCCAGCCCGCTGCAGGCAAGGACGCTAGGAAGCACCTTTGCAGCAGCAGCTTCCCCAGAGAAGAACAGGCTCGGACTTTGCCGGGAATGCTCTAGGCCCACCTCTTCCTGTCCCCACTCCACTCCAGGCCCACCTCTTCCCACTCCACCTCCTCTCCAGAGCACGCCACATCCCTCCCCTGCCCCGAAGTCCTAAGCTCCTTAGGACTTTCTGGGAGGGAGGAGGAGGAGTGGAGACACGGTGCTTCCCCGCTCCTGCCCCTCCCTGCCTCCCAGAAAGTCCTAAATGGCGCCAAACAGCTGTTTGGCGGCACTTAGGATTTTCTGGGAGGGCGGGAGAGGAGGCGGAGAAGTGGAACTTGTGCAATGCTCCCTTGTAAAGTCTCTGCTCTTCCACAGAATCTTACAAGCAGGCAGCCAAACAACGTTGTAAGGGAGCATTGCACAACTTTAAACGAGCATGTTCCCTAATTGAGCATGTTCCCTAATTGAGCAGGGATGTAAAAAAAAAAAAAAAAAAATTGAAACAAGCAGGATGACTTTAAATGAGGAGTTACTGTATATAGCTTTCCAAACAGCGTTTGATACAGTGGATAGAACAGTTTTATGGAAGTTGCTACACCACTATGGAATCTCTCAGAAGTTTCTGAACATCATTCAGAGCTTCTATGAAAATGGGGCATGCCAAGAAATACAGAATACCAATACGACTAAGCCATTTGAGGTTACTACAGATGTCAGACAAGGATGTCTTATGTCACCCAGGATCTTTTTACTGGTAGTGGTTGGGTAATGAGAAAGACAATAGAATAAATCTGGAGCACACAATGGACTTTCCCACAGAAGTTAGAGAATATTGACTTTGCAGATGACATCAACTTGCTATCCCATACATATAAACATGCAACCCAAAACAAATGATCTGCAGGCCTCTGCACAATTAGTAGGGTTGAAAATCAACACCAAGAAAATTAAAACCATAAGAATTTAACACAAGGAATACGAACAACCCTTTCTGAGACTGACATAGAAAAACCCCAGTATTTCACATATCTTGGCAACCTGGTAAGTAAAACAAATGGAACAGAAAGACATTAAATCTAGAATAGCAAAAGCCAGATATGCCTTTGTAACTCTAAGCTGATCAGGAGAAACAAATCTTTCCTGCCAAACTAAACTTTCAATATTTAATACTACTGTAAAGTTTGTCTTACTATATGGCACTGAAACTTGGAGACTTGTTAAAGCCTTCCTATCTAAACTCCAAGTTTTCATAAACAGTTGCCTTATACAAATTGTCAGTACCAGATGGCCAGGAAAAAAAAAAAAAAAAAAAAAAAAAAAAGCACCTCTGAAAAATGATGAAGCAGAAACTGATTGGGCAGGAAATTACAGAACAAAAATGGAGATGTCTAGGACAAACTTTGAAGAAAGACATAGCATAACAGACAGATGTTGGACTGGAATCCTTAGGGCAAGAGGCAATGAGGTACACTCAGGATAATAAAGAAATTCACGATAGAAGAATTGAAAGCTACCACAATGACAGGGGAAGAAGCTAAGACTGCAGCAGGAAACCGGCAAAGATGGAAGGCAATGGTAAAAGGCCTAAGTTCTGCATAGAATAGAGAGGAATAAGAGAAAGGAGAGGTATATTGGTGAACTAAACCCAAGGAAAAACAGTTTACACTCTTGTTCAAGTGCATTATTTACACTGTAATTAATAACTTTAAAATTAGAAGATTGTAGTAGATGAAATCCTTCTTTTCTAATTAGTGTCTCTAACACTTACCAGAGAAGTGACTTCAACCAGTATCATTTGTTATTTCTTTCATTAGAATTTATTTTATCTAGTACCATTCTAAAAAATAAACTGACTACATTTGTGGCATAATCTTCTGCCAATACAACAATCATTTGTATTTGTAGTGTGATCTGAAATTAAGAAAGCCTCATCTCATAAATTAAGGAAGCTTCACAGAACCCCTATCAGGTATGTACATTAAGTAATTTTATTAGCAAACAAACAAAATTCTGAGGTTGTAAATAAATATTACTTATAAAAATATTACAACAGTGTAGTTTTAAAAGAAAATATTTGAGAGCCAGAACATTCAAATGTAAGGTTCCAGTTTAAAAAATGAAACATAGAATTTGAAAGCCAGGAAATAGCCACAATGTAACATTGACTCTGTAGCAATCTACATTCTCTACCTATCCAGCAACCACAACTTTACTCTGAATCACTACCAAACCTTCTTTCAAGTACTATAAATCTAGATCTACAAAGCACCTCCATCATAGAAACATATGATCTCCCCAATTAAACTACTGTTGACAATGAGAAAAGTTGTCCTTTATGCTTAATATACCTTCCAAAAAATCCTGTCATATTCACCATTTATATATGAAGCGAATGGCCCAGTGAACCTCATTTACACTCCACTCTTAATTCTGCCCCCTTGTGCATCCAGCCTACACAATGAATGAGGTACGTTTCTCCTTTTCCATAATGTTAAGGTGGAGAAGGCATCTGACTGATATGTTTGTGGTCTTCACAGAATTTACTGAGGAAAAGCTGTGTGACTAGCACAGTGAGGATAGAAGGAACAGTCTACATTAGTTTCAAACATTTCCATTATAGGTCTTTAGGACCATACAGAGGTAGAATTGTGGACTTACTACTGTCTTCATGCAGGACTTTGTCAATATTCTATATCTCCTCTTCACATGATTAGCAAGAAAAATATTACTGGCTTCTGAGCTGCAGAATGAGAGCCAGCAAGCCATTTTTCAAGTTACTCAGAAACATGTAGGGAGCATCATGGCACAGAAGCACGTTCTAATCTTTGTCTTAGCAGATGAATGGAAGAAACATTGCAATTATCAACCAAACAAAAAATACCAATATTTATATAAGACAAAGTTCAACTGTTAAAAAGAAATACATTGGCAAAAATGCAATAGGAAATTTTTCTTTATTCTCTTCTGTTCTACTACATGAGAGAGGATTTAGAGACCAATAAAAACACTGAAGTACAATATACGGTGTGTGCTACAAAAATTTGTATTTTATAGACCAGGTTGTATCTGTATACATGGGGATTCAGTTTACTTTCTGCTCAGGATATTCAAGGAGATTGAGAACATTAAAAAATAGAAAACAGTGTCATCAGCTCGCTGCTTCCTAGACTGAAAGTGAATAGGAGTGCAAAGTCACTAATCAAGAGGAGACACATTAGAAAATAGCTGGGTCTATTAAAAAATATTTTCAGTAGGCTTATACTGGTAAAATAGCATTATTGTACTTTCTAGTAAAAGGCACAGGCAAAGGGCACTAAGGGGTAATGAATATTGTATGCAAAACAAGCCAAACATTGAGTATAGATCCCTGTCAGTGACAATATCTTCTATAATGCACCACTTCTCATATAACCTAAAATCGCTTAGAAAATAATGTTAATAAATATAATCCAGGTTTCTCTGGAAATCAATCAAACAGGTAAATAATGACCATAATACTTATGGCATCCTCTACTGGTCAGTCTGTGAGTAAAACCTTAAGAGAAAAGATGGAAAAAATATATTGAAGACTCTTCATTGAAATATAGTAATAACAGATGCTTAAAGATGTACAGTAGACAGTTTTCTCTCAGTTTTACCAGAGATTTCTGGTAGTTGTCCCCTGTGACATACTGTATACAGTAGTACCGGAAGAGACAAACCAGAAATATAAGCAATGTTTTTTTTAACTATAACGCATTCAGAAGAAATATATGACTAGTGCTTTAATTGAATGATATTGAACATTTGTATTCTCCAGCCCACGGATACCCAGAAATCACAATCTCATCCCCTAAGGAGATGTCCTAACTCCTTGTGTAGGGCTCTCTCATACAACTGAATATCCTCTTAAGGGGCATGCATATAATCCCTGAACACCGCTTTTGCCCTTGTGAAATCCTCAGAGCCAATTGGGAAGTAAGATACATCTTGTATTTAAAAGCAAACACCAATATTAATTGTAGCATCTTATTAGATCTCTTCATTAATAAAGCTATAGTTATTACCATGATTCTGCAAATGCTGCAAACATTGGGAATTTGGGGGCTTTTAAGATCAGAGTTACAAATTCTAACTGTCATACTTCCACCTGTTTTATTTCCTTTTGGCTGACCTACTCATTTTCAGTCATTGTCTTTTCATTTGGCAAAAGTTTTCTAGATCCTGGACAAATTAATATTACAAAGGAGTACTGAGAAAGCATCAAGCATACAATACTTCTCTCAATACTTCAGGGAAATTTTTACAGCTAGGACTCTGGCTTTGTTACTCTAAATGCCACTATATGCCAAGATACACACTGCAGAATTTGTAAACACGGGAAAGTTTGTCACAGATTTCAATACAGCCCAGATTTTAATATAGTCATATGATAGCATCTTCCTATGTGCTGCTCAGTATCTGAAGAAGCATAGCAAATCATTTGATATTTATCACCACCCTTATCACCCATGAGAGAGCATTTACAAAAATAAATGAAGGCTTTTTTAACATGTATGATTGGGTTGATTCCCAACCCGTCTCTTAACACAGAACACTGTTACGGTGTTAAGCCTTGTCTACACTACAAAGTTTTGTCGATAAAAGGCAGCTTTTGTTGACAAAACAGTGGATACATTCACACTGCGATATGACTTTTGGTGGCAAAAATGCCATTTTAGTGACAAAATAAAACAACGCCAAAGAGAGAGAAGGCTTTTTGCGAAAAAATTGTGTCAACAAAATGCCAGTGTAGACACCACGCTTGATTTTATCACTTTAATTGGCCTCCAGGAGGTGTCCCATAATGCCCATCGTGACTGTTCTGGTCAGCAGTTTGAACTCCACTGCCCCAAAGCCAGGTAAGCAATCATCTGCCCCTCCCTGTTAGAAGCCTCAGGAATTTTTGAAATTCTATTTCCTGTTTGCTCAGCGTGGAGAGGTCTCATCGCATCTTTCCAGCTGACCATGGCAGGTTATCGCAGCAAATGCTCTCCTGCTTGGACCACTTTGGAGCTGCTGGATCTGCTAAGTATATGGGGAGAGAAGGCTGTGCAGTCCCAGCTGCACTGGAGCTGTAGGAATTTTGATATCTACAGGCAGATTTCTCGAAGCTTGTGTGAAAAGGGCTATGATTGGGACACGCTGCAGTGCAGAGCGAAGATAAAGGAACTTAGGCAGGCGTACCATTAGGCAAGGGAGGCAAACCATCATTCCAGTGATGCACCTAAGATCTGCTAGTTCTATAAGGAGCTGGACGCTATCCTCAGTGGCAACCTCACCTCCACCATAAGAGCCCCATGGAAACTTCGGCAGGCTTGGAGGCAGCAGAAAGAGGACCTAACCTGGAGGACAAAGTCATTGATGAAGAGGTGGAGTTAGACGATGATGTGGAGCTCCTGGCAGGGGCAGGCAGGAACTGTTCATCACTCCGGAGGTGTCTTGCCAGTCTCAGCAATTGTTCTCCAGCGAGCAAGAAGTAGGAAAGGAGACTCTTGGTAAGTGACTGTGGGTTGTGTAGTGTGGAGGTAGGTTCAGGGTATAGAAATGTACATGGCTGGCTGTGTTTCTGTGTGCTGGACATTTCCCTGTGTAGCTAATCAGTACAGTGGAACAGGGTGTTGATGCACGCCGAGATCTCACAAGAATCCTCCAGAGAGATCTCTAGGAAAGTTTCCTGGAGATACTTGGTAATCCTCGGTAATCGAAGGTTCCTTGGCAGAGTTGCTATGTTCCTTGCCCCACTGTAGAAAACTTTCCTGCACCATTTGGCAATTACTTGTGCAGGGACTAAAATGGTGCACAGGTGAGCAGCATAGGGACCAGGGTGGAAGCCACAAGTGTGTAGTACCCTCGCTTCCCTCCTTACCCTCAGCGGTAAGATGTCTGCTACAATGACCTCTGCCTGTGGAAAAGTGTGGGAGAATTTTAGAATTTTTCCCCTATTCAGCTGCACCGCAATCCTTGCAGAGTACTCTTTCCCCATGTAGAGTGCCCCCACCCCGAGCCAACACTCATCATGCTTTGGGTGTTCACAGAGATGTGTGCTTGCCAAGGGTCAGTGAGAAAGTGATTGTTATATTACCAGAGGTGTATTTTACTGAAATGTTTGTGAACTGTGTGTGAACTTAATCATGCTTCTGTGCATTGTTCCTTCTGCTTCGGCAGATGTGGCTTTCAGGAACACCCCACACACATTGGCCAAGCGTCTTTGCCAGATAAGAAAGTGCTCAAGACGGAGCAAAGACGACATGTTCTGGGAGGTACTGCAGAGATCCAATGCAGAAAAAAGGGAATGCAAGAAGTGGAGGGAAGCTGAAAGGCAGGACAGAAAAGAAAAACAGGAGTTTGTTAAGGATGCTACTGAGCGGATGATTAAAGTCGTGGAGGAGCAAACGCAGATGCTGAAGTTCTTAATGCTGCAGACTGAGCAGATGCGTGTCCGCCTTCCCCTGCAGCACATTCAGAACTCTTTTCCATGCCCCCCCCAACTCTGCCCGCACAGTCCTTTCCAATTTCTGGGACTTCTCAGTTTCCCCTTCACTCCCCCCTTGGACAACATTCAGAATGATAGCTGGACCTACACACAGGTCTGAAAGTCTGCCCTTCCCTGGTACCTCCTTTCCCACCAATCATCTTTGCCAGGCAGTTTAATAATTTGCTTACTTGAATATATGGCCCCAAATGTCACCATTGCTTCCTAGGAAAACTACAAGTAATGTAACATTGCAGCACCAATCACAGAGTTATACATTACTAGTTCTGATTTTCAAAGTGTTGCCTCAAAGCCTCCCTGATTTTAATTGCCCCGCCCCCCCTCAGAGCTCCTCTGATAGCCCTCGTATCTGGCTATTCAAAATCAGCAGCCAAGCAGTCTGCCTCAACACTCCATCCCGGAGCAAACCTTTCACCCTTAGCTTCACAAAGATTATGCAACGTACAACACGCTACCATGACCATGGGAATATTATCCTCATTTAGGTCTAACCTACCATAAAGGCATTGCTAGTGTGCCTTTTATCTGCCAAAGGCACATTCCACTGTCATCCAGCACGTACTCAGCCTGTTGAACCGCTCCTTACTGCTGTCCAGGTTTCCCATGTAAGGTCTCATGAGCCATGGCTGTAAGGGGTATGCCAGGTCTCTCAGGATCACTATAGATGTTTCAACATCCCCAAATGTAATATTCTGGTCTGGAAAGAAAGCCCCCGCTTGTAACTTTCTATACAAACTGGTGTTCCTAAAGATGGGTGTCATGCACCCCACATTGATGTTAGTGAACAATGACCACGGTTATCCACAAACACCTGCAACACCATGAAGTTGTACCACCCCTTCCTATTGATGTACTCTGTCGCAGGTGGCCTGGTGCCAAAATTGGAATGTGTGCCATCTATCGCCCATCCACGGTTAGGGAAGCCCATTTTTGCAAAGCCATCCATTATTTCATGCACATTTCCCAGTGTCATGGTCCTTCGTAGCAGGATGTGATTAATTGCCCTTCACACTTGCATTAATGCAGCCCCAATGGTTGACTTCTCCATTCCAAATTGATTTGTGACTGACCGGTAGCAGTCTGGAGTCGCCAGCTTCCCCACAGCGATTGCCACACACTTTCCTACCAATAAGGAAGCTCTGATTCTGGTGTCCTTGTGCCGCAGTACTGGGGTGAGCACCACTGACAGTTCCAGGAAGATGGCTTTCCACATCCAAAAGTTCTGTAGCCACTGCTCGTCATTCCACACCTGCACGACGATACACCCCCACCATTCAGTGCTTGTTTCCTGAACCCAAAAGTGATGGTCCATCTTCTGCAGCTGTTCTGGGAATGCCAAAAGAAATCTAAAGTTGCTCCTATCCATATTACAGAGCATGTCAGGCAACTGGGAGTCTTCTTCAATTAGGAACTTTGCAATGAACTGCATTGCCATCTGTGATGTCTTCATTACCGTCATCAGAGCATAGGATAGCAGTGCAGGATCCATCCCTTCTCACAAAGATGCCAGGGTGCACAGCAAAGAAGCGTTGTTGAAAAATGTCACAAAAGAAAGCCAGAAGCCCATGGAATGCTGGGACAGAAAGCAATGCATCATGGGACATTGAGCCCGGTCCCAAGATGTGCCGCGATCTGCTCCGCCTTCCCACAAGACCTAGCAGCAGAAAGTGTCGCACTGGACTGTGGGATAGGTACCCACAATATACTGCTCGCACTGTCAATGCTAGTGCCCCAAGTGTGGAGGTGCTCTGCTGACTGAGGGAGTGAGTGTGAACATGCAATACTGATTTTTATTATAGCACTTTTTGAGTGTCGACAGAACTCTGTAGTGTAGACAAAGCCTTAGTGTCCAAAACTTACTCCCCTTGCTAGCGGTCTCCATTTATTCTTAAGAATAAAAGATACCCTAACTTGAACTACCTCAGGAGTATCTGGTTTTAGATTTTCTTCTGCAACCCTCACTCCCTAGCCTTTATTTTCCCTTAGAGACCCTCAAACTTTGTTGGAGCTCCATACACCCACTTAATCTAGCTGCCAGAATGAGTCACCAGAACTGCACTGCATCGCTAGAACTAACCTATCATATCACTTATTTCAGTCTTCCCCCATCCCTACTTTTGCACAGTATAAACACTTAGCGCTAAACTGCTAGTGAAAAACAGTCTGTGTTAGGAGGAGGGGGAGGTGCACACCACCTGGTAGCAGCGCTCAGAGGCATTGTGTCTGAAGCATAACTCATGCTTCATAATGAATCTAGGGAGCACACAGGAGAAGCAGATTCTATATGCTTTTACTAAGAATGTAACAGCTGTGCCACCTTAACTCATCTTTGTAAGTGCAAAGACCAAAACTGTCCTTTTGGCCCATCGCCATGTTGCAAAGTGTGGGAAATTTCCTTTCAGTCTCTCCACACACTTGCTTGTTTATTCACACAGTCAGATTCTTTACTAAAAAAACTGAACAATCAAATGCATCACTGAGTCATTAAAGGAAGAGTTTATGAAAGAGAAATACATATTCTATCTTGTGTGGACCAGGCAGGTTTGGTGGGGAGAGGAGCATTATAGGTTTTTTTGGGGGGGCGGACATACTGTAGGTAACTGTCTGCCATATTTGAATACTGTATCATTTGCATTAGTATATATTGTACTTATATTTTGACAATTTTTACTAAAGCTATTAAAAATAAGTATGGCTGCTACATTGCCTGCTGTTAGAATCCAATTTTTCTCAAAGCTATGCTATGGTGTTGATTCTAACAAGAAAGAACAAAGTTGTATAAAAAAGTTCTTACCAATAATAAATCTGTACGTTTTACTATCCCTTAAGAATGAAAATCTCCTTTTTGTTCTTTTGGTTCCAGGGGCTTGCTTGAATGAAAGTCAAAGCTTATAACTAACCAAGCTATATCAGGTGCTCGACAACGTTCCAGAACAACCTGAACATAAGAACAATGCTGACATCTTCCTTGTTAATATGTCAACTTAGTTTTAGCTTGAGAAGTTAAATATTTTTCACTTTATATTCTAGGCTGGAGACATCCAGAAGAATCATTGTTTATAACAGGTACTGTACAACAAGGCTACATGATACAGCTCATGAGTGCAATTTGATCTAATACTCTAGTAAATACAGAAGCATAGCAGATTCTACTAAGGACACTGGAAAAAAAAGGGACTGTTGCTGAGAAAAAGAAAACAGGAGCCAAAGTTACGTTCTGAATCAAAAGTCATTTCATTATTATTATTGTTATGCTGAAAGGTATTAATGCCACCGGGTGTGGGGAAGATGTGTGTCCTTTCCAAAGGCAATCACCGACCTCATTAATGCCAATGGGTGTGCCAAGACTGTCTTTCAGCCTCAGTAGAATGAGGAATTAACAGAGGTAAATACATGAGGCACTAACCACGTGGTCAGCCTGAGCAGACTGAACCCAGGTAGATTAACAGGGATTTCCTGTTTGCAAACGTGGGGCTGGGATGCTGGTTTGCAAGCTGTGTTTTGGTAAAGAAGCCAGAAAAGGAGTTTGAGTATAATCCTGAGAGTAAAAGCAGACTGGCAGAATTTCTTGGCCACAGAGTTCACTAGAGTGGCAGACTTGGGAATTTCTGAACAAGGAAACTTCCTGCTGCTGTTTATTACTGTTGTGTTCAGGAAACAGGACCATGTGTACATTCTTTGTAGAGAAACAAGATTACACTAACAGTATACCTAACTGAAACAAACCAGCTTGGAGATGACTAAGGGGGAGGAAGGATATGATAGAAGTCTACAAAATCACAAACGGTGTGGAGAAAGTGAATAAGAAAGTGTTATTTACCCCTTCACATAACACAAGAACTAGGGGGCTACACAATGAAAATAGGCAGCAAGTTTAAAACAAACAAAACTAACACTGCACAGTCAACCTGTGGAACTCATTGCCAGGGGATGTTGTGAAGGCCAAAAATATAACAGTGTTGAAAAAAGAGCTATATAAGTTCATGGAGGATAGGTCCATCAATGGCTATTAGCTAAGATGGTCAGGGATGCAACCCTATGCTCTGGGTGTCCCTAAGCCTTATACTGCTAGATACTGGGACTGGATGACAGGGGATGGATCACAGAATGATTGCCCTGTTCTGTTCACTCCCTCTGAAGCATCTGGCATTGGTCACCATCAGAAGACAGGATATTGGGCTAGATGGACCAGTATAACCATTCTTAAGTGTCTAAACCCACTTTTGAAAATGTTACTCCAGACTCCCATTGTGCAAACAAATAGTGAGACAGAATTCTTGCTACAAAGAGTTTGCCATCGAAAAAGGCAAGACAAAGGATGGGAGGAAGAAAGTACCATCCATGTTTTAAAGATAAGGAACCAAGGCACAAAGACATTAAGTGACTTGCCTAAGACCACACAGGATATCTGTGGTAGAAGTGAGAATTGAACCATAAAGCTGCTGAGTCTCTGAGCAGGTCTACACTACAGCTGGGATCGATGCTCTGAGATCGATCCACCAACGGTCGATTTAGCGGGTCTAATAAAGACCCGCCAAATCGACTGCAGATGGCTCTTCTGTTGACCCCGTACTCTAAGCCCGATGAGAAGAGTAAGGTAAATCAACAGGAGACCCCCGCAGTAACTCGACCTAAGGTACGTCAACTCCAGCTATGTTATTCACGTAGCTGGAGTTGCGAGGCATAGGTCAACTTACCGCAGTAGTGTAGACATAGCCTAAGTCTTATGCATTCCTTTCTGTTCTGCTTTCTAATAGCTTTCTTCATCAGAAAAGCAGGTCTGTGGCTTCAGACAACATCTCTACGTGGCTTTCCAGGGTTGGCTTTCTCAAAGCTTAATGCTAATTAGAATTAGTTAAACAGTAAGAAAAAGTAATTGCAACTACATTTGCTAAATCTGAATTGTATCTGACAGAAAAATATGAACATGCTCACTTTTGTTGTTGTGATTTTTCACAAAAATTTGTGAAAATATATTTTTTCATGCAAATGTTTAAGAGGAAGCTTTTATTCATGTTAATAAATGTATGTATATGAGCAAATTAACCTTTCACTTCTGATACTTATAACTGCTGATTTATTTGTTTGTGGAGTGGGTGTAGGTGAAAGAAGACCACCACCACATAATGGGCACTACATACAAGTAAATACTGGTGTCTTGCAAATTTAATATAATCATCTATTTAAGCAAGACAAATCTGAAAAGCCAGAAATCTTCTCTCTTTCTTTTTTTGCCCTTTGATTCAATATAAACATACCAATTGTTCTAAATTTTACCTCCTCCAAAAGTTACTCACATACTTTAAGCCTAATTCTCCTCCAAATTACAACCAGTACATGCCAGTGTTATTATATTGTGTTATTTCTAGCTTACACCTATGTTGAAAGAGAATTAGGCCCCCATTTATTTATATGTATTGTTTTGCGAAGATTCAATTAGGATTAATGTTTATATTCAAGTTATGAATCCCTTAAAATGAGGAGGTTACAATGCATATTAGCAATGAGTGACCATCATAAAGCTTCAGAGGGGTACCCATGTTAGTCTGTATCAGCAAAAACAATGAGGAGTCCTTGCGGCACCTTAGAGACTAACAAATTTATTTGGGCATAAGCTTTCATGGGCTATAACCCACTTCATCAGATGCATGGAGTGAAAAATACAGTAGGTAGGTATAAATATACAGCACATGAAAAGATGGGAGTAGCCTTATCGTGTGTGTGTGGGGGGGTCAATGCTAATGAGGCTGATTCATTCAGGGTGGATGTGGCCCATTCCCAACAGTTGACAAGAAGGGGTGACTGCTTTTCTGGCTTGTAGCTTTTTTTTTTAAAATATGGGGAACAAAACCAAACAAAACAATCAATGCTGCCTAATATCTTTCCTTGGGATTCTAGAACATCAATGCTTAGGGTTTTACATCTAGGAAGCATAAGAAATTAGGTTCTAATACTCAAATTACAGATTACAATCTATAAAGTTATGCAACAATATGTTCTATAATTGTTTCCAAGTCAACATCCTTTCCTTATCAGATTATTTCTTTCCAGAGGGTCTCAAGTTTTATTCCCATCACAGCATATTAGATAGTGTATGAATCTCTAAGGGTTTATATTCACTGCAGTGTTGGCTCCAGGTGTAATTCAAGTGTTACCCTGTAAGGGGGCCGGACTCACCCCTGGGAATCACCTCGACCCAGCCTCCGGAGCGCCCTCTGCAGGCCGGTGATCCGGCTTGTCCTCTACTGGGCCCCATGTCCCTCCCAGGACCCCGGTGCTCCTTGATCTGGGTGCTGCCCCCTGGCAGAACTCACACATGCTAGGTCTCCCCTCCCAGGGGAACCCCTATCCACTAACCCCACCTCGCCTCAGTGTAAGGCCACTGCCAGTCACCAATTAGCTCCTGCTCCTGGGGCAGACTGCAGTATAGGCCACTCATCATTGGCAAGGTTGGGTTTGGACCTGCTGCCTTGGCCTAGCCCTGGGCTGCCCTCTGCAACCCCCAGTACCCCTTGGCCTAATACTAGGCCACAGCCTGGGGCTTTCCAGGCTGGAGCTCCCCAGCTTCTCAGCCTTTCCCCAGCCCTGCTCCACTCAGGTACTGTCTTAGCTCCCTACAGCCAGGCCCTTCTCGCTCTGCACTCAGAGACAGACTCTGTCTGAGCTCCTGGCTCCCCAGCCTTTATAGGGCCAGCTGGGGCCTGATTGGGGCGTGGCCCAGCTGCAGCTGTTTCCCCAATCAGCCCAGTAGCTGCTTCTCCCTGGAACATCCTTCTCCCAGGGCTGTTCCAAACCCCTCAGGGCAGGAGCAGGTGTCCACCCCGCTACATACCCTCAATCCAACACCCGTGCACACACAAAAATCTCTAGCTTGAGTTGAGTTGTGGTTTAAACTTAAACTAGCTAGCCCATCAGGGAGTATGGGCTGAAGTTTGAATGCTGCTGACCCTCACTAGTAATGCAGTGGAGAGAAAGCTACAACCTACAACTGAAGTTAGCACAAATCATCAGCTGCTAATCCAATCAATCGGAATAGCTCAAGTGTTGTTTCAAATGTTTTTGCAGTGTGGATATAATCACTCAAATTAGGCTATTTTAAATAGAGAAACTCAATTGCAGTGAAGACAGGCCATATAGGACATCAAATTCTCATTCATGTTGGTAAAAACAACGAGGAGTCCTTGTGGCACTTTAGAGATTAGCAAATTTATTTGGGCATAAATTTTCATGGGCTAAAACCCACTTCATCTGATGCATCTGATGAAGTGGGTTTTGGCCCACGAAAGCTTATGCCCAAATAAATGTGTTAGTCTCTAAAGTGCCAGAAAGACTCCTTGTTGTTTTTGCTGATACAGACTAACACAGCTACCACTCTGAAACCTATTCATATTGGTGTATGTCAAGACCACTCAACACTATAATCTAACAGATCATATCAATATGACAGTGTATTATATTACACTTACACTCAGGACTGTGTTCTTTTATTAACATAAAAACACACACTCGCACCAAAACAAATCATGTTTCAAGACGCATCATAATATCTAATAGATGTTATTTATGTTTTGTTTGATCTTACCCACGATTTACCACATGCAACTATGCTGGGTAATGAGTTACATTACACTGTAATGTTATTGACTAACTCTGTTGTATTGCTCAGGAAACTGACTATTCTTAGTATGAGACTCATTGTACAGCACCAAAATTCTTTTAAACTTCAGTAGCTATAGATTTACCCTGGGTAATATAAATTCATCTTTGACAGTATTTACCTAATTCCTGAGCAATAACTTTTAGAAACCCATCTAGAAGCCTACCCCACTAACAATACAGAATTGTAACCCTCTTTTTCCTAAGCAAAATTAAAATTATATCTAATAAAAGTCCCTGTTCAGCAAAACACTTAAGTATATGCTTAAATCCATGCTTATTCAGTACAGCATTTAAGAATATGCTTAAACCTCACTGAATTTAAGCACTTGCTTAAATGCTGATCTAGGGATGAAATTAAACATCTGTGCAAGTCCCATGCTCAACTGGGGCTTTAGATAATTTCATGGTGTCCTATTACTCACATAAAGAATAATACTGCAAACTCCTGAAAATAAAGTTTTAAACAATAAAAAACTTAAAGATTCTTTTTTAAGGTTTATGTGTTTGTCCCCAGGAAAATAAATGAACAAAAAATATTTTGTAGTTTAAATTTGGACTAAGTTTCCCTAAATACAGAACATCTGTTGGGATTGACAGGATTGATAAATAATGCTACCTTTCAGGCTAGTAACTCCAAGGGTTGTTCCAACTTAACTCCAGGAAATTACATGTAACAAATGCAATTTTTAATACTGCTTAAAAGCTAATGTTTTTCTGCAGAGATTCTTGTAACAGTATAGATATTTCAGAGTGGTATCCGTGTTAGTCTGTATCAGCAAAAACAATGAGAAGTCCTTGTGGCACATTAGAGACTAACAAATTTATTTGGGCATAAGCTTTCATGGCCTAGAAACCACTTCATCAGATGCATGGAATGGAAAATACAGGAGCAGGTATAAATACATGAAAGGATGGGAGTTGCTTTACCAAGTGTGAGGTCAGTCTAAGGAGACAATTCAATTAACAGCAGGATACCAAGGGAGGAAAAATAACTTTTGAAGTGGTAATGAGAGTGGCCCATTTCAGACAGTTGACAAGAAGGTGTGAGTAACAGTAGGCGGAAATTAGTATTGGAGAAATTAGGTTTAGGTTTTGTAATGACCCAACCACTTGCAGTCTTTATTCAGGCCTAATCTGATGGTGTCCAGTTTGCAAGTTAATTCCAGTTCTGCAGTTTCACGTAGGAGTCTGGTTTTGGAGGGTTTTTTTGTTGAAGAATTGCTACTTTTAGGTCTGTTATTGAGTGACCAGAGAGAGTGAAGTGTAGATATTAATATTGAGATTTCTCTAGTTGGTCTGGTTTCTTGAATCTGAGCAACCAGCATTTTCAAATGATTAAGAAATATTTCAGATCCCATAGCTTACCTACAAAATGACACACTCACGGAGTGTTGTGAATTGATTGATATAAAAACAATTATTTTCAGTAAAGATAAATTTTAGAGGACATTAAATATATAGAAGAACAGGAGTACGTGTGGCACCTTAGAGACTAACAAATTTATTAGAGCATAAGCTTTCGTGGACTACAGCCCACTTCTTCGGATGCATATAGAATGGAACATATAATGAGGAGATATATATACACACATACAGAGAGCATAAACAGGTGGGAGTTGTCTTACTAACTCTGAGAGGCCAATTAATTAAGAGGAAAAAAAAAAAAAAAAAAAAAAAAAAAAACTTTTGAAGTGATAATCAAGCTAGCCGAGTACAGACAGTGTGATAAGAAGTGTGAGAGTACTTACAAGGGGAGATAGTCAACGTTTGTAATGGCTCAGCCATTCCCAGTCCTTATTCAAACCGGAGTTGATTGTGTCTAGTTTGCATATCAATTCTAGCTCTGCAGTCTCTCTTTGGAGTCTGTTTTTGAAGTTTTTCTGTTGTAATATAGCCACCCGCAGGTCTGTCACTGAATGACCAGACAGGTTAAAGTGTTCTCCCACTGGTTTTTGAGTATTTTGATTCCTGATGTCAGATTTGTGTCCATTAATTCTTTTGCGTAGAGACTGTCCGGTTTGGCCAATGTACATGGCAGAGGGGCATTGCTGGCACATGATGGCATAGATCACATTGGTAGATGTGCAGGTGAACGAGCCCCTGATGGTATGGCTGATGTGATTAGGTCCTATGATGATGTCACTTGAATAGATATGTGGACAGAGTTGGCATCGGGGTTTGTTACAAGGATAGGTTCCTGGGTTAGTAGTTTTGTTCAGTGATGTGTGGTTGCTGGTGAGTATTTGCTTTAGGTTGGGGGGTTGTCTGTAAGCGAGGACAGGTCTGTCTCCCAAGATCTGTGAGAGTAAAGGATCATCTTTCAGGATAGGTTGTAGATCTCTGATGATGCGCTGGATCCTCCCTACCAGCACTACAAAAAAAAGGATTCTGCATGGACTCCTCCGGACGGTCGAAACAACAGACTGGATTTCTACATAGATTGCTTCCGTCGACGTGCAAAGGCTGAAATTGTGGAAAAGCAACATCACTTGCCACATAACCTCAGCCATGCTGAACACAACGCCATCTACAGCCTCAGAAACAACCCTGACATCATAATCAAAAAGGCTGACAAAGGAGGTGCTGTCGTCATCATGAATAAATTGGAATATGACCAGGAGGCTGCTAGACAGCTCTCTAACACCACATTCTACAGGCCATTATCCTCTGATCCCACTGAGGATTACCTAAAGAAACTACACCATCTGCTAAAAAAACTCCCTGACAAAGCACAGGAACAAATCCGTACAGACACATGCCTAGAACCCCGACCAGGGGTATTCTATTTGCTACCCAAGATCCATAAACCTGGATATCCTGGACGCCCCATCATCTCAGGCATTGGCACCCTAACATCAGGCTTGTCTGGTTATGTAGACTCTGTCCTAAGACCCTACGCTACCAGCACTCCCAGCTATCTTCGAGACACCACTGACTTCCTGAGGAAACTACAATCCATCGGTGATCTTCCAGAAAACACCATCCTGGCCACTATGGACGTAGAAGCCCTCTACACCAATATTCCACACAAAGATGGACTACAAGCTATCAGGAACAGTATCCCTGATAATGTCACAGCTAACCTGGTGGCTGAACTTTGTGATTTTGTCCTCACCCACAACTATTTCACATTTGGGGACAATATATACCTTCAAGTCAGCGGCACTGCTATGGGTACCCGCATGGCCCCACAATATGCCAACATTTTTATGGCTGACTTAGAACAACGCTTCCTTAGCTCTCGTCCCCTAACGCCCCTACTCTACTTGCGCTACATTGATGACATCTTCATCATCTGGACCCATGGAAAAGAAGCCCTTGAGGAATTTCACCATGATTTCAATAATTTCCATCCCACCATCAACCTCAGCCTAGATCAATCCACACAAGCGGTCCATTTCCTGGACACTACTGTGCTAATAAGCGATGGTCACATCAATACCACCCTATACCGGAAACCTACTGACCGCTACACTTACCTACATGCCTCCAGCTTCCATCCAGGACACACCACACGATCCATTGTCTACAGCCAAGCTCTAAGATATAACCGCATTTGCTCCAATCCCTCGGATAGAGACAAGCACCTACAAGATCTCTATCAAGCATTCTTAAAACTACAATACCCACCTGCTGAAGTGAAAAAACAGATTGACAGAGCCAGACGAGTACCCAGAAGTCACCTCCTACAAGACAGGCCCAACAAAGAAAATAACAGAACACCACTAGCTGTCACCTTCAGCCCCCAACTAAAACCTCTCCAGCGCATCATCAGAGATCTACAACCTATCCTGAAAGATGATCCTTTACTCTCACAGATCTTGGGAGACAGACCTGTCCTCGCTTACAGACAACCCCCCAACCTAAAGCAAATACTCACCAGCAACCACACATCACTGAACAAAACCACTAATCCAGGAACCTATCCTTGTAACAAACCCCGATGCCAACTCTGTCCACATATCTATTCAAGTGACATCATCATAGGACCTAATCACATCAGCCATACCATCAGGGGCTCGTTCACCTGCACATCTACCAATGTGATCTATGCCATCATGTGCCAGCAATGCCCCTCTGCCATGTACATTGGCCAAACCGGACAGTCTCTACGCAAAAGAATTAATGGACACAAATCTGACATCAGGAATCAAAATACTCAAAAACCAGTGGGAGAACACTTTAACCTGTCTGGTCATTCATTGACAGACCTGCGGGTGGCTATATTACAACAGAAAAACTTCAAAAACAGACTCCAAAGAGAGACTGCAGAGCTAGAATTGATATGCAAACTAGACACAATCAACTCCGGTTTGAATAAGGACTGGGAATGGCTGAGCCATTACAAACGTTGACTATCTCCCCTTGTAAGTACTCTCACACTTCTTATCACACTGTCTGTACTCGGCTAGCTTGATTATCACTTCAAAAGTTTTTTTTTTTTTTTTTTTTTTTTTCCCTCTTAATTAATTGGCCTCTCAGAGTTAGTAAGACAACTCCCACCTGTTTATGCTCTCTGTATGTGTGTATATATATCTCCTCATTATATGTTCCATTCTATATGCATCCGAAGAAGTGGGCTGTAGTCCACGAAAGCTTATGCTCTAATAAATTTGTTAGTCTCTAAGGTGCCACAAGTACTCCTGTTCTTCTTTTTGCGGATACAGACTAACACGGCTGTTACTCTGAAACTTGTCATTAAATATATATATAGTATAGTTAAAACATCTGTTCTTTGGCTAATAACCAAACTCCTATGAAAATGGTAAGGGGAATAATAATTGTATTACAAACCACATCTGTTTTCTTGTACAAGAAACAAAATATCAGTTATCCCCTGAAGGTTTTTAATTTGTGCTACACAGGATGAAATAACTTATTTAATTAATAGGTCCATATGGTTATTCAGGGTGACAAGAAACAGTTCCCTAAAGAGAAAATTTACTTTTAAATACAACAGACCAAATTTTACAGTTCTGAATTGAAAAAAAAATTCACTGATTTCAATCTGTTTGACTAAATTCTTCAAGGCCCCGATTTTTGTTTCTGACTTTAAAGTGCCCAGTATATTTTCAGGTTTTGTGAAATTAACATTAACAGCAGCAGATTTTGGCCCTAAACTTGTGGTAGAGGTCTAGAATGCATACTAAGAGTTCTCTGAAAAACTAAATCCATAGATATTCTGAATACTTATAAACATTAATACATTTGGGATAGCATTAGGGAGATCACTAGTAAATGCCTGGCTTGTACTTATAAGCATCACCATCTTGAAGACAATGATTTTTGAGTAGGAAGACCTCTGTGTTCTAGGAAGAATGGAGCATATCTTCTAACTTTTCACTACAGTCCACAGATAGAATACTCTCAGGTACTCTATTTGAGGCATCAGGACGTAACCTCATGCTCCATTGAGGCTGGACAGTACACTGATACAGTTTCAAGAAACAGAATACTGTATAGGCAAATTTCTTTAAATGTCCTACACAATCTTGGATTTCCATTCATTCTCTACTTAAGATAGAGACAGTGGTCATAGCTATTGTAAGTAATGATTTAACAAAGACATAATTTCTAAAGAATGTTTACATAATTACCACCCCATCTTCCAAAAGTCTTTTGGGGGGGTGGCGCGGTGGGGGAGCATAAAATAAAAGCACATTGGCAGCTATATGAATGCACATCTGAAAGCATGGTTCTATTTTGAAAACTATGTAAAAATGGCACAGCTTATATCCTGAATAACATCTGTTCACTTTAGTAACAGTGTATTTGTATTACTCATGTTAGTACTACACAGCCAGTACAACTACTGAAAACTTGAGCTGTCTCATGCTGGTTTTTTTGTCTCATTCATCATCAACACAATGGTTAACTAAGTTCTACTTGCCAGGGCAAAATTCCATTCTCACTTCAACTGTGTAACCCTACTGAAGACAAGTGGGATGTACAGGATTAAATGAGGATAGCCATTAGCACACAAAATCTTTATTATTTATAGGGTTGCCAACTTTCTACTCGCAAAAAACCAAACACCCTTGCTGCCCCTGCCCCACCCCTCCTCCGAGCCCCCACCCCCTGCTCACTCCATCCCCTCTGTCGCTCACTCTCCCCACCCTCACTCACTCGCTCATATTCATCCGGCTGGCTCAGGGGGTTGGGGTGCGAGGGCTCCGGCTGGGGGTGCAGGCTCCAGGGTGGGGGAGGGGTTCCAGGCTGAGGCAGGGGGTTGGGATATGGGAGGGGGTACAGGCTCTGGGCTGAGGGTGCGGGTTCTGGGGTGGGGCCAGGGTCAGGATGCAAGAGGGAGCTCTGGACTGGGGCAGGGGGTTGGGTTATGGGAGGGGGGTGCGGGTTCTGGGGTGGGTCCAAAAATGAAGGGTTCGGGGTATGGGAGGGGACTCATGGCTGGGGCAAGGGGTTGGGGTGTGGGGGATGGGATGAGGGCTCTAGCTGGGGGTGTGGGGATCAGGGATTTGGCATGCAGGAGGGGACTCCGGACTGGGGGGGGATGAGAGCTCTGGCTGGGGGGGGGAGGCTCTGGGGTGGAGTTGGGGATGAGGAGTTTGGGGTACAGGAGAGTGCTTCAGGATGGGACCGGGATCAGGGTTGGGGCCTGGGAGGGAGGGAGGAGTGCAGGTTCCAGGCAGCGCTTATCTGAAGTAGCTCCCAGAAGCAGCAGCATGTCCCCCCTCTGGCTCCTACATGGAGGCGTGGCCAGGCAGGTCTGCACCCTGCCACAGCCGCAGGCACTGTCCCACAGCTCCCATTGGCAGCAGTTCCTGGCCAATGGGAACTGCAGAGCTGGAGCTTGGGATGGGGGCAGCGACTCCGCATAGAAGCCGTCTGGCCGCACCTCCATGTAGGAGCCGCCTGGCCACACCTCCGTGTAGGAGCTACCTGGCCACGCAGGAGCCAGAGGGGGGATATGCTGCTGTTTCCAGGAGCCACGCAGAGCTGGGCAGGTAGGGAGCCTGCCTTAGCCCAGCTGCGCTGCCAACCGGACTTTTAATGGCTTGGTCAGCGATACTGACCGGAGCCACCAGGGTCCCTTTTTGACCGGGCGTTCCAGTCGAAAACCAGACACCTTGCAACCCTAATTATTTAAGGTGATGTACCTGACAGAAAGAACCCTTTCAGACCCGAAGCTCAGTTTTCATGGCTGGCAGTTAGAAAAAAGTCATATATTCATTGTAAACTGAGCAAAGGAGACAGACTATAAATAAGGGGAAAACACACACACACTGACTTTTCAGACTACAACTTCACCTGAGTTGTGGAAAAGAACAGGAAAGTATAACCACCGTTTACCAATCCCACACTACCCTACCGAAAAATACTAAATGAACTAGATACATTATAGCACGGGTCTGATGCAAAGGGAAAAACAACAAGGCAGTAACACTGTTTATAAATTGATTTCATTGCTAGGTTACAAACAACAGCAAAGCATCATAGAGAGGAACGATATTAATTACTCATCATTAACTCCATGCAAAACCTCTGACCTTTTCAAATCAGCACAGAGAACACAAGTTTAATAACATTCCATATACTCTTGGAAAATGCAGTATAAAGGAGTGAATTTAAATGTCTAAACATATTCACATTTTGATAAGTAAAAATCCAAAATTAACTAAATTTAATGTAGGATGAGTTAGTATTGTCAAACATGTCTGGTAAATCCATGCTTGAGACATTTCACAGTAAACATTTCAAATAAAGCAGGACTGTTTCCAGATTTTCTATACTTTCATTTTGTACTTTACAGTGTTTAGTATTCAAAGTTGAGTAGAAACAGTGCTGATAATTGTACTTTTTTTTAAATAGGTCACTTGTACAACAGAATGGAGAATTTAAGTAACTACACAGATAATGTACAAATGTGCTAACAGCTCCAACAATCTTGATATATTTTAGAGCATGACCTGTCAATCATTTCTGAAATTCTAGAGGGCCTGGTGCGTGAGGTGCTAAATGCTCTTTCTCTCAAGGAATTCAATAGGTATTGAGGAAACATGGGGACTCAAAAATGCAGATCATCCGTAAGCAAGGTCAATGTGTTTCCTGTGTCTCATGCAAGTGATATCTTATGATATTTGGAGGCATCTCCAGAATTGAGTTTGAGAGACCAGTAATATTATAAAAACATACATGTATTTAACAATTTCCATCCAAGGATCTCAGTGTTTTTCCAGCATTAATTAACTTTAGCCTCATAACATTTGTGTGGGTTAGTTACTACCAGCTCTATTATTACAATATTACTGCCATAAAGCATAATACAGGTGTGACGTTTAATTTTCTGAATTGATAATATTCCACAGAATTATACATCAGGTCTGCATTATGCTTTATGACAGGAATAAGAAACTATGTCAATATTAACATTAATAATTAAAAACATCATAAATCAATTGACTAAGAATTTTACAGTGGTTCTAAGCAGTCAAAGCTTTCACAGAAATGAAAAAGACTAGAAAACATTCTTATCACTTATCCACAGGCTTCATATTAACAAAGAGGAAGAGAAAGATCCAGTTTGAGAGACGGTCCCTATAGCCCTGATCCAAAGCCCAATGAAGTCAGTGGAAAGGCTTCAATAGCCATTAGATCAGGCCCTCTATTCATAATATAAATTACTGATAGCACTGGTAAAAATTTTCAAAATGTTAAACATTATTCAAATGTGCTCATCGTATATGTGAGTCATCAAAAAGAGCACAGAGCAAACACTTACCCAACTATGTATTTCTTCATAAATGGTACTTACCTATAAAGCAAATGAATAGAAAATAAGTAAAAGAAATCAAAAGTATACACATTCTAGCACATTAAAAAAGAATGCAGACCATTAAAATGTGCTCTTCACTCATACAAGACATTACAGGTAATTTTTTCTACCTTGCTAAACAATCGCTTCTTATCCACCACTGGTCATCCACAGTAACAGAATGCTGAATGGGATTCCCAGATCAGCTTGTTCAAAAATATAATTTTTACATTCTTCTGGCTTTTTCCCCATAAATTTACCCTCTTCAGAGTTTTTAAAATGCCTTGCAAATCCTTGTACATCATATATACAGATTTTAAGGATCAACTATGAAGCGAAATTTTTTCCCCCCCTCTAATATGGGTTTT
The DNA here is from genome assembly GCF_027887155.1 of Malaclemys terrapin pileata. Classification (NCBI taxonomy): domain Eukaryota; kingdom Metazoa; phylum Chordata; order Testudines; family Emydidae; genus Malaclemys; species Malaclemys terrapin. The sequence continues at coordinate 96,984,641 of NC_071510.1, read as the reverse complement.
TCTCTATAAAGCTAAGGTGTTATAATAACAAAATAATGATAAGAACCACAATAGCATGCTGACTACTCTTTCTAACCAGGTTAGGAAGCCAGTCTACATTCCAACAATAAAACAGTATCTTTTACTACTATTTGATGTCCTGCAATCTGATAATGCTCAGATGTGATGCCACAGAGTACAGTGTACTTCAATATCACAGCAAGGCAGCATGAGCCCATTCATGGGACTCAGGAGAGCAGAGTCCTATTCCCAGCCCTGACACTAACCTGTTGTTAGTATCATTTGCCTCTCAAAGCCTCTGTTTTCCCTCCTACCTTTGTTTTGTCTAAACTGTAAGCTCTTCAGACAGAGACTGTCTCTTACTATGTATTTAGTACAATGGGATCTTGACTGAGTCCTGTAGGTCTCACTGTAATACAAATAATAATAATATTTTATACCAGAGAAATCTGATGGCATATGGAGTTGGTTTTAGGGCTCAGATAACTTCTCATTTTCCTATGGTATATGGCAAGAACTTTATTTTTTTTAATACCTAAGTAAAAATAAATTTGAAAACTGTGCCATATAAGACAGGAAAACAAGATCGTATCTGAGCTTTAATAAGCCAGCTCCATATGACAGTCAGAACATAAACAAGTGAAAAGTAACCTGTTCCTCTTAGCCCGTAATGAAGGCCTCTCTCTGTCGAAGTGGGGGAACCCAGCACATATTGGTGACGTAAACATATTTTCTTTTTCTGCTTTGCAATTTAAGATGTTATTTTACAATTCAGACTTCAGAGCTCAATTCAGTATAACCTGGCATTTGCAATTCTGTAAAATGTAGAATTTTTCTTTTTCTTTCTTTCCTTCCTTCCTTCCTTCTTTCTTGAGTGGGGGGGACTTTGCAAAGTCTAACATTTGAGGTGTAAAAGCTAGGCAAGTTTTTAGATGAATATGCTCCTGCAATAGTAATGACAGGAGAAAGATTTTTCCTTTATCCACAGTCCTGCAATGACTTCTCCTTTCTATTAAAATATCCTATTGCATTATAAGGATGTCAGCATGGGAAGCCTTAGAGCTGCAAAAAAGTGCTTTACTAATATTAATACATGACCCTTTATAGCAGGTTTCCTCCATGACTCTCAAATCACTTTACAAAGGTGAATATCACCACCATCTTACAGACAGGGAAAATGAGGCAGAGTTCTTAAATGACTTGCCCCAGTTCACACAGCGAGTCAGTGCACAGATGGAAATAGGTCTCCAGACTCCCAGTCATTGTGTCCTATAATGCAGAATCATTAAACTTTGTTCTTTAGATTTATTATCTTAGGATTTGTGCCATTAAATAGCTCATTTATTTTATTTCATTTTATTTTATTGTTTTAGAGAAAAAATAAATCATGTAACGAGAAAAAACAAACATTTGCTAAGCCTATGGGGATCATGAGATGCCTGTGGTCAGACAGAAGTCAAAAGAATGTGCCTGTATTCTGCAGCTATATAAAATATGAACAAAAATTTCAGAATGTAATGGACAAAAAGGCATTTAAGCTCTATGCCTAAAGACAAAAAAGTTTCAAAAGACAAGGGAACGAAGTACTGTTCCTCTGAACCTGTGTAGTCTACCACATGATCAGTTTGTATAACAGAGATCCAAATGAATACGTTTCTGTACTTCTACATGTGAATGATTTCATTTCTATGTTCTTGCAGAATATATTAAAATAAAAACACTAAAATATTACTACTGCACAATAGCTGATTGTGCAGTTAGCAGCTATAAAGATTTGACTTCTGAGTTTGGATCCAAACTCTTATAACCAATCGGGAAGATATACGGTTTATAAATGTGATGCTTCTCAGCTTTATCTGCCCGTTACTGCTAACGAATTCTGAAGGGATCTTATGACAACCCTCAGATAAAACAAAAACATTTAGACAAAGGTCACAAAGACCAAAGAAAACCACCTGAATGGCCATGGTCTCTAAAATAACTAACTAACTAAACAAACAGTCAAGAAACTACTATATGTAATCAAGCCTAATAAATATTTTTTCTATTAAAAACGACTTTGCACTTTATGTCCTCTAGTCATATGCAATATATTTTATTATTGCAACCTTTTCAAAGTTGCTGGTCTTTATCTTTTTTTGTTGTTGTTGTTGTTACCTATAAGACTCCATATTTCAACTGTATTCAAATATTTTGAACTCTGGAGTCCTTTCAGACCAGTTAGAACAACAGGTGTGGTGGTCAAGAATGATGCTAAATTGACTTCCCTACTATGCTAAATCAATTTATTTCCTATCTGACACGTACGTTTCAAATTACATGGCTACTTCGACCAAAATATGAGTGCGGGTGAGATAGGACTATTAATAGTTAAATATTATTTATTTTTAAAATGTATAGGCCAGATCTTCAGCTGGTATAAAGCAGCTTCAGTGATGATACAGGACATTGAAGGATGGCTTCTTAGTGGAGGAGTCAGGGTATATTTTAAAGTATAATTGTTTTTGTGTACATGAACACTAGACCTGGAATGGAGGTAGTCACAAACAGCATGCTGGCAATGCCTTCTTTTACAAATCTCAGACCAGCCCCAATGTCTGGTCCCTAAGGAGCCCCTCTACCTCAAAAGAGGACTCCAGTCAAAGACAAAGCCACAGATCTCCTGCCACTGGCACAGTACCTTCTAACCAGAACACTGTGTAACAAAACAGCACTATCCCGCCCCGCCTCTCTACCCCCAACGCTCACCATCAGCATGTCTTGTGGTAAGAAAAACACTTGGAGGACTGTGCAGAACAGCACCACTTGGTTATCTGCCATAACATTAACAACACAAAAAAATTGTCCTGAAGCAATTAGGGTTGCTGCACACATAGCAGGCCTGACACAAACCCACAACAGTAAGAAATGCAAAGTTAAGCCACCTCATTGTATATATCCTCTTCTCCTTCACCCACAGAGATGTGAGTATTAGCACAGCTACTGTATATGACATACACTACAATCTCACTAAACTACATTCACTACAATCTCAACTCTGTCACCCTTAGTTCTTCTGCACACACCAGAATATTTTTTCCTACCACCAGGACTTGGTTGTTTAGGGAGAGAGTCATTTGATAAATGGGTGTATGAAGTAGGGCAGTCAAAGTGATTGATGGAAGGCTAGCAGGCCTAAGGGGACAGAATTAACTTTGTGGTGTATGGTCTGTGGTAGAAAATTGATAAAAGATGTATTACCTAACAGAACTATTTGAATTTAGTTGCCTGGGATCTGGGTCCCAACAGAGCTATTAGCCAGCGAGAAGCAGATGGTATGGTGCTAGCACAGAATCTATCTAGGAAGAAATGCACCAACAACTTGGTATCCCACTCACCTCCTCATGTAAGAACACAACATATCCCCAGAGTCGGCCTGGTAGTCATATAACCAATTCAGTTGGTGTGTGCTCAGCTGGTGGATCCGGGACTAATATAGCCTTACATTCCCCCTACAAGGCATGAGCAGTGCTTTCTACTTTAAGTAATATTTGGAATAGCTGGTATATTAATTACATCTTAATGACAAATTCCATAAAAAATGGTGTCCCTTTGGCTGATAAATTCTCAAACTATCATTGAGAAAAGGTCAGTGTCTGGAAAAAAAGAAAAGCAAACGCCAGCATTTTGAGACAAGTTTGCACAGCTTCAAATTTTTAGTAAATATAGCAGTTTACATGTCTTCCCTTTACATCATACTTTAATGGCCATGGGTTTCTCCTACACAACAAACAACATGAAGTGTCAGATTTTATATCATATAACTGGGCCATATTCAGAAATATTTCACAGTTAGGACTGTAGAGACTACATTAGCTTCTGTATCTCAGTTGCCAGGTAACTGGATCATGGTTGCAAAGCCAGTTGCCACTTCTTTTTCCTTATCTAGGTACTGTTACTCAAATGCTTAATTTTTGCTAACCTAGTAATTTTGTGGTTAATACAAACATGCCCTTCTGTGCAAAATGTATATGACACATATCTGAAAAGGAGTGCTCACATATTCTTAAAAAAAAAAAAAGCATATATTTAACATTCTCCTCGTCATGAACAGCCACAGCAAACATAAACCAAAGGTGACTTTGGGTGAGGCTAACAAAATCCAATCTCTGATATTTATAAAAAATTCAAACCACCAGCTAGTTGCCTAAAACAAGCCTCATCCACAATTTAAGTCCTATAATGAAAGGACCAACAAAGCAGTAGACTTCTCTGCTCTGCAGTTTGTCTTGATTAGATCCTTTCTCTTATCACATATAGAATTAAACAGCTTTCAGATATTTATTCAAGGCTGATACATGTTTGTGCCTGGGTACATAAACAATGTCTAATAATATTTTCAATACCATGCACTCAAAAATCAAGTGAGGCCCCTTCAAAAATCATGAGATTGGCTTAAAAATAATGCTTTTTTAAAAATAATAATAAATGTGCATTCTGATTTCTCAGCCTTTAGGGTACACTCAGTTCATATTTTCAGGGTTTACTCTGCAATCATGAGAGCTAGAAACTTACTATTTTATGTAATCACTTGACTCCAGGAGTTGGGGCTTTAAGAAATATAACAGATCATGACACTTGCAATAACATTGCACGAGTTTGCAACACTGTGTCTGGATATGGAAAAGAAAGAGTAAAAATTATGTTAACAGGGACCATGTCTTATTTTTTATATATCTCTAACGTGCCATGTCTACCAATGGCACTACATAAATAGTCCTAATAAAAGCAGCTTCAACAGAGATGCTTGAAGAAAAGAATTCTGTCATTCGCCATCCCTCCAAAATGAAACGTTCAAAGATGACGAACTACAGCTGCAGGACAGATCCAAAGTTAACTTAAACCCTAAACCATTCTAAGGATTGGATAATTTAGGCACTGTCCTTAAAAATAACAGTAAAAATTATCACAAACATATTTAAATATGATCTAGGCTCCAGGACAGTCAGTTGTATTCAGTGTAGTTAACAAGCACCAGAGCAATATTACCTAAGAGTTAAATGACCAAATTGCTTTTCTCCCATTTCAGTTTATAATTACATACTTAAAAAGTTATATTCTCATCTTCATGTGATCCTTATCATCAAAGATATAATACTAGATTAATAGCTTTGCAAATCAAAATACGTTTAAAATAATTGAATATCCCAAAAAGTTTCTTTATAGGAAACACTAAGTGATTGGTCAAGTGATTTTTTGTTTGTTTTAATTTCTAAATTTATAAAAATGATACAAAACATCAGAGACAGAAGAAATACACCTATTAAGTAGCTTAGTAAGTAGGTATCTATCATTAAACATTGTAAATTGTGGATTCTTTCTACATATGCAAGCCCCAAAAGTTAGAGACTCTGGTCTGTGTTATTAGATCATTCTATTGTAGAACAAGAACCTGTGACTATCACCACTAACAGTGCTCTTCAGGACAGCAATTTGGAGAACCTAAAAAATTTTTAATTTATAAATACACCTACAAATAAAAAAATAATAATAAAAAGTGTTCTTGTCTAAAGTAAATAGAAAATATGGTAGAGAGTGGGAAGAAAATAAAGTGACTTAATTTGCATGCAAACAAAGCCAGAATTTACTAATAAATAAGCAAACCACATAGAAGAGTTCCACTGAATGGGAAGTGACATTTTCTTGGACTCCAAGACAATCATGGATTAAATCTCCAAAAACTGTCCACTAAAATTTCCGTGCCACTTTCTGAACAAAATACATGAACACTCTATTATTGTGTAACATCCTTCTTCTTCCTGGGGTGTGCTTGAATGACATCACATCCAACCTCAGCCTAGGCTTTCTCCTGAGAGTGACTTTCCTGTGAGTCCCCCATCCCTTCTTACTCAGATAGCATGGTAACCTACACCCTCATTATACATGGGGGAGTAAGGTGGCTGCTCCAACAGTGGTGCAATGCCAGGAAAAAGTAGCTATCAAGAAGAGACATACGTGGACAAAGTGACTAGGAGATAATGGAGATTGAGCCAATACAGTGCAGGATACTGTTGCACTGAATGAGAATAGACTCAGGGAACTTTTCATTTGCAAAACTCTCTCTCTCTCTCTTTGTGAATATAGGATGCATTTGAAAAGGAATGAACAGGATACCAAGGTTTAGGACTCTGCAAAGCAACTAGGTCTTTTCTACTGAAGCATGCAGGTTCATAGTGGAAGCCAGAACAGATGGGGATTATTAACATTAGTCCAGGATATAAAAGATTTGGGTAGCTCTCTGAGTAAAAAAGGACTTGGACACAGTGGGACTCACAGGAAGAATGTGTGGGAAAAAGTCAAGCTCTTGAGAAAGGTTAGGGTGAGTTTGAATGTTTTGTCATTCAGGCAAGGAAAAGGAAGGAGGTTCTACACTAACAGAGTGTGCAGGTGCTTTCTTGAGACAGTGGTGTGGTGTCTTTGCCTATTCACAAGGCTAATTTATCACACAGTTTGTTTCCAATAATTGACAGAACTCATAACAATGTGCTAATCTAGGCCCTTGGGTATCATGTTCAGACAAGCACAGAAGTTATGATTTTGTTTTATTTTTTCTGATGATTTTTCCAGGGATTAGACAGGTTAGATAAAATAATAGTCTGCTCTCTCAGCCCACTGAAGTATCAAATGAAGAAGTGTCTTCTGGTGAGTCTATTTAATTGTGGTAGGCTTATCCAACAGACAAGAGAAAAAACCCTCTTCTTTTTCCTCTAGACTTACAGTTTAAACCTGAAGTGCACTGAGAAACTGTAGTTTCAAAGTTCACAGATCTCCAGAGAACGCAAAAAAAAAAAAAAAGTATCCAGGTTTAGTGAAAAGTCCATGAACACTTTTGGTTTTGACCAGAAATAGAGCCAACCACTGAGGATTAAAACTCATCTAAATCTAATTTTGAATTGTAACGAGGTCCTCGCACTTTGGGACTCCTGCGCCCAGAAATCAACCAGAGACCTCTCCTGGGTGCAATCACCAGTGCCTTTTATTTACAGTGTCAGATCCCACCGCCTTCTATTTACAGACTGCTCCAAACTAGCAACCTGGGAGATAGCTCGCTTCTCCAGCAATCAGGGACACACAGCCCTTGGCTCCTCCCTTTGCTTCCCGCTAGCCCTAGATAGCCCCCTGGATAATATGGCCTGCGAGTGCTTCCTGTCTATCAATTAGGCGTGGCATACTCAGCCAGCCCCAATTAATGCTTCTTAATTGGAGCTGGGCTAACAGAGGGCTGGCTCAGGATCTCCTGGCCAGCACTCTGTAACATGAATATATTGATGGTTTGAGATTTATGTTTTGTCCTCACCTAGTTCCTGAGGGCAGAGTATCATCCTGTGGGCCAAGTGGGATTGTAGGGCTTTTTTCTTACATGTTGATTCAGCCACGAAGCCTCATTTATTTTTCTAATTCTGTCCCCAGCTCTAGTCATACCTGTCCAATGTACTTAACAAGTGATGTCACTCATGTTAGTCACAAAACTATAGCTATCTACATTCCACCAAAATTTGGTGTCCTCCTCACTTTCATTGTTGAAAATTATTTAAATCGGAAATAAAGAATTATGAAACTAGGACTATAAAAAAAACACATTATTGTCATTAAAGGAAGGAATCCCACAGCATTTGACATTTCCTGGATGGATGATTGTTTCTGTCCCCCTCAGCCCCAATTTTGGGTCTATCACATTAAGCCCCACATTTGTAAGTTTGCAAGAGGTGCCTCCCTGTTCAGTAGTTCTGCACATGTTGGAAAGTTCATCTAAAGAAACTTGGTGCTAATCTAACAGCTACAATGACTCGCCTTCCATATCTCACAAAGATTAACAGCATCATCTCATTAATGGTTATAGTGCTTCTTGCCTGAGTGAAACCTCAGGCTAGCTCACAAACGAAAGTGTAAAGTGGTAGAATAAAATGCAGTGCAGTGACTATTGTATAGGTCATAGAAATCACTTTATGGCTGTGATTTCATTTAAAAGAACAAGTCAAAAGGACATCCCTGTTTTGCCTCAACCCCCAAAAGTTTGGAATTACATTTTGAGCATCCTGCATTAAGTATCAGTTTACCGCATCTCCAATCTCAAAAAAAACAGTCAGCCCTAGCCAGATGACCTGCCCATATATATTTGAAATCAGTCACATAACTAACAGTATACTCATGTATCATCTTGAAATTCAACAATTGCTAACTGAAGTCGAAACATTCGGCAGTAATGCACCATATTGAAAGGTTCCAGAATGATGATGTTAGTCTGGGTAGGTAGGATTTTTGCAATTAATGTTCTTTTAGTGAATGTATTGCTTATTAAAGCAAGGGAATAATTGCATGCTCAGCCAGTCATAATTTGGGAAAAAGGTGCATAAACTTCCTTACACTTTATGCCAATGCAATTGAATCCTGCACTGCAACTCCTCTATTATTCCACTCCCGGACCTCTCCAGAGCATAGATTGCCAACTGGGCTAACATGCACCAAATGTTGGAGATACAGATCTAATGTTTTCAGACATATTTAGACTATGAGTTCTTTGGGACAGAGTGCACCTGTGGGCTGTACAATACTGAGCCCATACTCAGCATTCAACAAATAACTAATACACAGTAATGCAAACGTATCTGTCCTATGGTTTCCTGGATTGAAAACATTTGAGCACATTACTTTCTAGTGTAAACAAATTGTAAAACTGAATGCTCTTGGCCATGAGAAATTGGCCAAGTTTAACTTTATACTTTTAAAAAATGTAGACTAAAGTCTCAAAGGAAGTACTGATGCCACTTGACTTGTTAGGAGAGGAAGTAAATTCAGATACGTTGCGAATTTAAAGTGAAATAACTACACCTGAATAATTTCACATGCGAACTTGCTCATTCCAGAATAAGAGTGCTTTGCTCCTGTTTGTCTTAATCCATTATGGGATAAGTGGATTAAAATAAACAGGAACAAGGCACTCTTTTTCTGGAAAGAGTGTGTCCACATGTGGAAATATTTAGGAGTAGCTATTCCTGAATGGTTATTCCTCCTGAAACACTTCATGTGTATACAAACCTTTATTTTGTCAACAAACCACCACCAATAGGCACAAGAGATGAGTTTGGAAAGAATACAATTCTACTTGGATTATTATAAATAGGGAGGAACAAGCCAGTTCAGATTGCCAAAACATGCCATTTGATTCATGTTCATTTCATGGCATAAAAATGTTGTTTTAAAAATATGCTGTAACAATGTTTTTGTTTATGTTTATATAAAATTAGAAACAACAAAGGACCTGGCCAGGAACTATAGGTACATATTTTCATAGTGTTTCATTATGAAATAAATATACTTTTTTCTTCTTAGGTTTGAAATCATTAGAATGACGTGAAGACCAGTTATGTCATCCCAACACACATTGAGGTTTGCAGAATGAAGAAGTGACAAATATGATAATCTGCCAACAAAATGACAACCTCGTCTTGCAATGCATGAGGCACACTGCACAGAGACACGAATTATGATATATGATATAATGTTTTGGTGTTATTTCATTAAAACCAAACATGTTCAGTTCCCTTATGAAGAAATGTGCCATGAACTGCAATACAAACATTCAGTTGGACAATTAAACCTTTAGGGAGTAGTTTCCTGACAGCCTACCTTCTCAAAAAGCTTGGTAGGTAGAAGGTAGCTATTTATTTATTTTAAATCCAAACATAGGGAACCCAATAGCTTGCTCTAGTTTGGTGGCCTTAGTGACAAAATTCATAGTAAAATAAATGAGCTGAGTAATTGTTAACCATCCATGAAGCATGGCTGTGGCATCATACTTGCATTTAAATTTGACTCTAGCAATTAGATCGTAATATATAGTTTGCTATCTTTCACATTCCCTTTACATCTCACTGTAGGTAAGCACCATAAATACCACATTGAACATGATTACTGTATATTAATCTCATCTGAAAACATGTTTTTTTTATATTGAATCATCAACATAAATCCTGTGAGTTCAAAAAGGCACTCTAACTGAGGCCAGGATCAATAACGTTTTACCAGAGATCTTGGTTTTTTGTTGTTTACTTGCTTATTGTCTTCTTCTGGAGCAATGTATAAGTGAGAACTCATCACTCAGTTTCAAAAGACACAGGAATCAATCTTGTATGCTAAAGCAGCAAGTGCAATAATGAAGTTAACAGAGGAACTAATAAGACTTGAGAAGTTCCAAATAGTACCCCACACAGCAGATGGTAGAAGCATATTTGCGGATAAAGTGGAATGATCTGGCTGGGACATATCCATATAGATAAAAGTGTGTGCCATTTAAAAAAAAAAAACCAAGATTACGCTGCTTGTCATCATTAGTGATTTTTTTCATATAACTTTGCACAGTTAAATTCACCAACTTCATTTTAGTGATTTGTGCTCAACATTTCAATTACTGTGCTCTGGACGAAGTGCACAGCCAGCTTATCAGGACTCAAGTTCTAACCTAAAATCTAGTACAAAACTCATTACAGAGCCCAGATTTCCTGACTTCAAGTCCTGTTCTTTAACTGTGGGTCCCATCCTACCTCTCCATTATGTATTAAATGGTGTAACAACTTTCCCAGAAGCAGTCATGAAAAAGTTCAATCACTCAAATCATTTAAAAGTAGATAAAGTAATGGTGTGGTGGTCACCCCAGTGTGCCTCCTGAGGTCAGGCGCAGCACTCCAGGTGAGCCCCTGCCTCAGTTTCCCTTCACCTGCAAGCAGGCTTTCTAGTATTACTTAAATAGATCATTTGAACAGGGCTCTCTCAACAGAAAAGGACATGAAAACAAACAAAAGTTTCAGTCAACTATTCCACTGGAAAATTTCAGCCCTTGGGTAAATCAGTCTTATGTTTCACTTTTTACAGCACACTCAGGCTAAATTCCCTGCCTGAAGTTTGGGCCTTTGGTGGATATTCAGCTGGATGCCAGTCTTCATCCATCAGTGCGTTGCTCTTTACCGAGACAGTCTGTTGAATCTCCCCAGGAAGTCGCATGCCCCAGTTCATTTGTTTGCGCTGGTATGTCTCCCTAGACTGTCTGATGCCTATGAGCCTCTGCTCTCCAGGAAGACACCATGGAGATTAGCTTCCTACCCAGCTCCTATGAGGCGTCTCTCTCCTCAGGAGTTTCTTCTATTCTATGGCTTCGTGACTGAGCCCTCATAAATCTTTATTAGGCCCAGGTGTTCCCAATTAGTTGCCACTTAGACGATTAACTTGGCCCAGGTTGACCTTGGATGGCTCACTCTCCTTAGCAGAGCCTATGACAGATAGCCTGGATACCAGGGAGAGGGAGGAATTGATCAGCAGGGTTGCCAGTAGGCAGGATGTGCTGCCGTTGGGTGCACAGCACGCACCAATTTTTTTCTGTGGGTACTCCAGCCATGGAGCACTCACAGAGTCAGTGCCTATGCATGACATACCTTCTCCCTCAGAGCAGATCTGCACCACAAAGGTAGGCTCAACAAAGGCTAACTTTATCACACCCTGCAGCCAAGATGGTACTTCCTGCCGCAAGGAAGTCTACAAGACCCATGGTCATATTTTTATTCTTGTCATTGAAGTACAAAGAAACCAAGAGTTGTGTCCATCAAAATTCTAAGTAGCTCAAGCAGAGACCAAAATCCTCCATAATCCTCAGCATGTCATAGTTCAGAACAATTTGCACAGCTTGTTAGTCAAAGCCTTAAGCCATATTATAGATAATCAGTAGCATTGGGCTTTCACCATTAGTGAACCATAGAAAAAGCTGCCTTCCAGTCTTCGACAGCAGCCTCCCAGAATACATTCACAAGCACACCCTTCAGAAATTAGGCTGTCTTTCATCCAGACTAGCCCCTTGCTAGTGTTTCTAATTACGCTGACCACATCTTTTTTCCTGCAATCTTCAGTACAAGAACTAGGAAACCCCATTTCTGATCTTCTTGTGCCCACATGACTGTGTATAATGTTATCAGCTGGAGAAGCACATTTACATTCCTCCCCTTTCTTTTAGTATGGGCTTATTTTTAAACCAACTCTGGTTAGGGCTTTGAGTTGCTGTTCCCAGGTCTCTGGGCAGAAAAAGGACCTCTGTCTCTCCCCTTTTTATTTCAGCTTGTCCTGAAGTATATGGTTTTACATGGTGGCTTTCCCCTTCAGTGGGCTGAAGCACCATCTCAGACTCCCCACCTTTTATTTTATGGTTCCGTATCTCTATGCACACTGCAGCACTGTTCTTGTCTTCAGCCAGCTGGTATACCATGCTGCCCATCTAACCTTTTTTCCCCCTCCCGTGGAGACTTATGTTTTCTTTCTGGCACATGTTCAGCTGTTTCCACACCGACTCAGCCTCTCCAAATGTTTATGCATCTCAGACTTGGACTTCATTCCATCCTTGGCCTTAAACTTGTTCTGAAGCACAGTCTGCTCCTTCTGCAGCAACAGACACTGCTGTTCCCTGGTCACCTTCTCAATCTCCTACTTTATGGCTTGCACTAAGATTGTGTTCCTTGAGGCGTGTCTCTCTTCTAGGTCCTGCAAGGTCTCAACCTTTTGGGCCAGCATAGTGTTCAGTTGTGTACGGCCTGTCATCTTAATTCCCTCAGCTGCAGCAACTACCTCTTTTCAGTTCACTAGTGGATGGATTTCATGGTTAGCTCTAGTGCCACACCCATTACTATCACAATAAGCTTTTCTTATAGCCACCTCCTCTGAATTTATGCCCATCAACATCCAATCCTTCAATTGGCAATCAACATATTCCCTTATAAAGCTTACCAAGGCACTTGAGGCGTCATTCTGCTGCCCTGTACAAACACCGGCCTCCTGGTGAGTTATTGCTGCACTCTTTATCCTATCACACATACTAGTGCCTTCATCACACAATTCTGCCCTCTCCTGAGTCGTCATCTTTAGTCTTTTTAGTACTTGAAATCATTCCAGGAACTGTTCAGTCTCTTGTCTTAGTTTCTGATTACTTGCTTCTAACCAACACTGCAGGAGTATAAGCCTCAAAACATTCTCCTAGTTTTCCAGCCACACTACTCATGTCCTGTAATCCTTTCTGGAGTGTCCCATTCATGAGGACTTATTCAAGCCCTTTCAGATTTGGCTCCTTGAATAGTTTCCCCTTCAATAGCTTATTTTCTACTTTCACTGCCTGAAGCTTGGCTTTCTTGAGATTGTTGTTCCCCACCTCCTAGTTGCTTTGCTCCTCTTCTGGAGAAACTGTTTGGATCTCCAGGCATGGCTCCCCTTCTGGAACCAAGGCTAAAGCATGGATATTTGGCAGTCACAACTGCCACTTCATTTCTGTTGTGCGATGTCTGGCACTTGGCACAGTTAGCAGGCTGAAAGTTTCTTCTGCATTTGAACCTTCTCAGCACTCATCTGCTCACGGTGTAGGGATATTAAAGAAGGAACTAACAGTGATTCCCCCAAGAGACAGTGACCCCCTCATAATTTGGCCCTCACACTTTAAAATCCAACAGTTTCACCAAGTACAAAAATCTCTTGGGTCTTCTGTTAAAACTTGTAAGCTACTGTCTGTAGAAACCATTGATTATATCTATCCTGTGACTACTATGTAAAACTTACAAACAAGTTAACTGACTTTGTTATACAATGTAAACAAACACTATAAGCTGTTAAGTGTCTTTCACTTCATTCAACTGCTCCTAGGACAGACCCCCACCCTCTGTGATTAAAGGACCGGGAGTCTCAAATGAATTAGCACACACTCTGAAAGTGGTGGAGACCATAAATTAAAATATGGTTAAGGGATGGAATGTATGCTGATGAATGCTTGATATACATGGATGGTTAGGGAGGTGCCAGCCTAGAAAAGGAGTATCCATCGGCCGAAGAATGTGTCAAGTGGATGACCAGAAACCCCCGGAGGGTAAACTGGGACCCACCCCATCACCTGGAAGGATGAGAAACACAAACTTTGGACAGTGTGGAGCCACCAGGAATGTGCCACTTTGGACAGGAATATGCCATCTGCTGATTGAGTCAGCAACAGCAGGATGAAACAGCTCCCATAGACTAACATAGGAATTAATTCCTATAAGAAGGGACTCTAAAGACTGATGACTTTGAGTCTCTGGTTCTGCTGCCAGCCTCCAGGAGCATCAGGTGCACCTGACACAGACTCGGCTCCATCCTCATGACCAAGATACCTGGCAAGTAACTTGGCATGAGCAACTTCTAGGCTGGTAACTATAACACCTATACAGAACTTGAATGAATGATTGTGTGAATGAATCTCTCTCTCTCTCTCTCTCTCTCTCTCTCTATATATGTGTGTGTGTGTGTGTGTGTGTGTGTGTGTATGTATAAGAAATAAGTAGTCAAACAACGTTGTTTATTTTTATCTTTTGCTTTATCAGTATATTTACAATAAATGTGGCATCTTTGCCTTATCCCTCTTAATAAGATCCTGCTGGTTTTTATTCTATTGGTATAACAACGGACCCCACCACCATGTGGCAAGAGATCTACAATAGTCTGGAGCTCCTCAATTCTCTCCATGTTCTAGAAAACTGCACCAGTCTTGCCATCATTGTTCTTATGGGGACAGACCCATTTTAAATGCCCCTCTTGCCCACAGTCAGTACATAGCATTGGACTGGCTCTGTGCTGCCTTCTCTGTTGACATCTGAATTAGCCAATTCTTTGAGGTTGTTGGACTTCCTTGATACATTGCTGATGGCCATGACTAGACAGCCTTCTTAAAGAAAAATTTTATTCATTTAGAACCAAAGCATTTAAAAGAAAACAGATCTTAATACAACAAACAGACTCTGCGTGTGTCTAGTTTACCAGATGTCTATCTTCCACAAGGATATCCTAATACCGGGGTTCTCAAACCGGGGATCGGGACCCCTCAGGGGGTCACGAGGTTATTACGTGGGGGGTTTCAAGCTGTCAACCTCCACTCCAAATCCTGCTTTGCCTCCAGCATTTATAATAGTGTTAAATATATGAAAAAAGGTGTTTTATTTATAAGCAGGGGTCACACTCAGAGGCTTGCTATGTGAAAGGGGTCACCAGTACAAAAGTTTGAGAACCACTGTCCTAGTAGGCCTAAATTTCCTATAGATCCGAGACTCTAGACCTTTAGTGAGTCTGGATGGCATAATCTGTTCCAGAGGCGACATGTGGGGGAGGCATGTGGGTTCAAGTGCCCGCCAGATTGGCCTGCTGCAAGGAGGGGAGAGAGAGGGACTCTGTCCTCCCACTGTATCTGTCCCCCAGCATGCTCGGCCCCTGTCCCTGGCAGCCTGGCCTGGGCAGGACCAGCCACTTCTTACGCCAGCCACTCTGGGTGCTGCTCTGTGCAGCACAGCAGCAGCAGCCGCCTAAGACAACTTGACTGGGGAGGTGGCGGTGAGCTGCTCTCTGCCTGGGCCCTGTTGCCAGGGACAGGAGCTGAGCGAGCCAGAGGCCCCTTTTCCCCCATCCTCAACGGCACGTTTCCGGCTCGCTCAGCCCCCATCGCCCAAAGCTGGGCCTAGGTAGGGGACTATTGGCCAGGCTCTCTTAGGCAGCTGCTGCGCTGCACAGAGCAGAGACCCAGAGCGGCCAGCTTGAGCAGTGTGAGAAGTGGCTCCCTCCTGAGGCTGGCTGCCAGAGAGCAGCTGAATGTGCCCCTGAACAGGGATGTTGTTGCAGCAGCAGCAGGACGGAGCTCCCCACTCCAGGTAACGTGGGGCGGGGAGAGCACAGCGGCCCCAGACTGGGCACAAGGCAGAGGTAGGGGTCGCTGGGCAGAGGAGACATTTGGGGCGATCACATGTCCTCCCCTTTTGATTGTGCCTCCTGGTATGGGGAAGCACAAGTTGTCTATGATCAGTTCCCTTAACTCAGAAACCACTTCACACTTGCTGCCTCCAGGAGTTTGTCCTTTACAAATGGCACAGTCTTTGGATCACCTCCCTTCATAGGAATCAAGTCTTTTTTTAAACTCTTTATTACTGTTTGATCTGTTCATGCCAAGCATTAGCTAAACAGGCTTGCAACTTGTTGGAGACAGGATGTAGGATCCTCAAAGCTAATAGCTTCTCCTATTGTCTTCCAAGTATATGCTAGCCTGTTCTTATTTGTGAGCAATTATATTCTTCTTAGCAACTGTCTCCACTGAATTAAGGCAACATAGTCATATAATAAACATTCTGTTAACCTTAATATAGTTATACAGTCTCTCTCAAGAATCAGTTCACATACAGTATTCATAAAATTATTATCATAAAACAACTCCACATCTGCCACATAAATAATGAACTGACTGACGAGAAATGCTAGGACATTAAAATATATAAGATCAGTATGGAAACTACTTAAGAATATCCATTAAGGGCACAAAGTACTATATGCATATTCTATAACACAAAAAGTAAACAAATGTTGGGAATTTGGAGAAAGAAAAGATCACAGTTGACTGGTCACACCCAGTTTATTTAGGATAAGAAAGTATCCTCTTAAAATGGAAATCCAGTCATCTCCAAATTACCCTTTCCCATAATACAAGAGAAAGAGAACATCTGATTAAATTAAAAAGCATCACATTTAAAATAAACAGAAAAAATACTAATATGGGATATAATCAAACTGGGAAAATCACTGACCTGGAATATTATTGTGCTTAATATTCAAACACAAATTAGATATTAACAGCCGCAACCACCATTACGCTAGATAAACTCAAAGTTGTAACAGTCATCATCCCTGATGCTTCAAAGTATAAGGACCTGATCCAAAGACTTTATTAATTTAAAGGAGTATTGAATCAGGCTCTAGATGATCACCAGATGGGTTAATATGAAACTGTCACCTGCAAACAGACTGTACAACTAGATTCACTATGGGATTTATGTATCGGAGGGGTAGCCGGGCTAGTCTGGATCTGTGAAAAGCGACAAAGAGTCCTGTGGCACCTTATAGACTAACAGACGTATTGGAGCATTTCCACCACATGTGTCTGATGAAGTGGGTATTCACCCACGAAAGCTTATGCTCCAATATGTCTGTTAGTCTATAAGGTGCCCCAAGACTTTTTGTTGCTTTTTATGGGATTTATGGCTTTTTCTGTAACACCAGACATAAGTATCCTGTCTCATAGAATCATAGAATTAGATGGGATCACACGGGTCATCTAGTCTAACCCCCTGCCAAGATGCAGGATTTGTTCGGTCTAAGCCATCCAAGACAGATGACTATCCGGTCTCCTTTTGAAAATGTACAGTGAAGGAGCTTCCACAACCTCCCAAGGCAGTCTGTTCCATTGTCCTATTCTTCTTACAGTTAGGAAGTTTTTCCTGAGATTTAATCTAAATCTGCTATGCTATAGTTTGAACCCATTGCCTTTTGTTCTGCCCTGTGTGGCAAGAGAGAACAACTTTTCTCCATCTTTTTTATGGCAGCCTTTCAAGTATCTGAAGACCATTATCATGTCCTCCCTTAGTCTCCGCTTTTCCAAACTAAAACATACCCGGTTCCTTCAGCCTTTGCTCATATGGCGAGCATTCCATCCCTTTGATCATCTCTGTCGCTCGCCTCTGGATCCTTTCCAGTTTCTCTACATTCTTTCTATACATTGGTGACCAAAATTGGACACAGTACTCCAGCTGAGGCCTAACCAGTGCCGAGTAGATCAGTACTATCTCCCTCCCCACCCCATGACTTGCATCCTATGCCTCTGTTAATGCAACCTAAAATTGCATTTGCTTTTTTTGCAACAGCTTTGCACTGTTGATTCACGTTGAGGTTTTGCTACACCACAACTCCCAGATCCCTCTTAGCAGTGCTGCTGCCAAGCCAGTTATCCTCCATTCTGTATTTGTGCATTTGGTTTTTCTTCCCTAAGTGTAGTGCCTTACATTTGTCTTTGTTGAATTTCATTTTGTTGTGTATAGCCCAGTTCTCCAACTTATCAAGAGCCCTCTGAATTTTAGCTCTATCCTCCAAATTGTTGGCAACCTTCCCTCCTCCTCCCCCTTCCCCAGCTGTGTCTCCTCTACAAATTTGATCAGTATGCTCTCTTCCTACATCCAGGTTATTATTGAAGATGTTAAACACCAGACCCAGAACAGATCCCCGTGGAACCCCACTTGAGACCTCCCTCCAATCTGACATCATTCCATTAATAATTAGTCTTTGTTTTGAGTTGTTTAACCAATTCTGTATACAACCTAATGGTAGTTCCACTAAGTCCACATTTCTCCAGCTGACTTATCAAAATGTCACGTGGGACTGTGTCAAAAGCCTTTGTGAAGTCCAGGTATATTATATCCACTGCATTCCCCCTATTCACCAAACCAGTTATCCCGTCAAAGGAGGAAATCAAGCTG
Organism: Malaclemys terrapin pileata; assembly: GCF_027887155.1. Taxonomy (NCBI): domain Eukaryota; kingdom Metazoa; phylum Chordata; order Testudines; family Emydidae; genus Malaclemys; species Malaclemys terrapin. The sequence goes on along the minus strand of NC_071510.1, from coordinate 96,966,267 downwards.
TTTTGGCATGATTTGTTCTTAGTAAATCCTTGCTGGCAGCTAGTGATTACCCCTTCATCCTCTAGGTATTTGCAAATTGTTTAATACGTTGCTCTAGTAGCTTCCCAGGTACTGAAGTCAGGCTCACTGGTCTATAGTTCCCCAGCTCCTCCTTTTACTTCTCTTTAAAGATGGGCACTACATTAGGCATCTTAGCTCCCACTACGTTAGTCTCAGATGGTGGCCAAAATAAATAAAAAGAGCAATGAGATGTTATGATATTGCAATTCTTATGGTCCCACAAGAGCCTAATTGTCATTTTTGTATATGCTCACTCAGGTTATTGCAACTTAAAGTAACTGAATAACACCAATTTAACTGCAACTGAATTAACTAGGCAATTCAGCTGTTTCCAGTGTTATTGAATAATGTTTTTAATTATAATAAATGGCTATACAGATTTGTTACAAGCCTTTATTCAACCAACACCTAACTTACTGGAGAATAAATGAAAGTTACAATTAAGCATACACTAAAACTTATTATGAAACTGATCATAATTAAAGCATGATAAACTATCACATGAATTCAGACACAATTGAATGAGAATTACTGAAAAAAATTAGAATAGCTGACTGCTCTTGTATCAAAATCAGCAAAAGTGGCTCTTCTAGAAGACTTGCAGTGATGACAAGTAGATGGTAAAAGGAATTAGAAAACTGGCTTTATAGAGTTTCTATACCCCAGCACCATATTTACCATGTTTTGTGACCCACTTTCTATGACAAGGTGCAGGGACCACACGTGCCAGTCAACCTGGAATTACCCTCAGGCTTAGTTTCTCCTCCCTTCTGAACTGGTACTCAGGAAAAAGTGTAGAAGAGAGGCCTTGGGAAGACATGCAAATAACATGTGACTAGGCTGAATCCTAAGCTGAGGAGTTTTTCTGTTTACTTTCCTGATACAGTCACTTAATATGTGAGGAAGAGATCTAACTGGCAATTTTTTTTTTTTGTTTGCTTTCCTGAGTCATTCTACAAGCTTATACTCCCCTATGCCAACCTTCTAATTAATAGCAACATGAGTGATACTGTTAAAAAGCAAAAAATCTCTCATAACTTGATAGCCCCCAAGGATAAACTCGTTAAAAAAAAGTCTCTGAATCAACTACTTATTCTCCCTCAAATCCCTCCTTAAGACTCACCTATTTTGTGAGGCCTACAAAACATTAAAAGCAGGTGGCAAGCTGAAAATAGTGTTACTTAAACATACCAACACCCCTCACCCCACATACACTCCTGTACGTTTAGCTATACAATGCATGTTTATAGCACTGTTACTTTGTCCTATGTACTATCTTTGTTCCAAACATCTATTGCATCTCATCTTAAGCTAAGTTTGTGAGTGGTTTGGATGACAGACTGTCTTAAGTATGTCTGCACAGTACCTAGCACACTAGAGCCCTGACAGTTGAATTCTCTACGTGTAATACAAATAATGTATAATATTGACTTTATTTTAATGTATTCTTCCCTCCTTCCTTATTACCTGATAACATATCTCTATATTCCAAGTTATAGCATGACAAACCAACTGTATACTGTACACCATGTACAAAGGCTAGGACCATGTATTTATTGGCTAAATAAAATGCAACACACAACTATGCTAATATAAGTACCTGATAAATATAAAATGAACACAGCAAATACTTTCTGCTTCAGTCATATTCAGAAAGCTGCATGTTCAATTGTTAGCAATGAAATTTATGTTGGAAATAATGAACAAGTGAAATCTGTCAGGCAGCACAAAATATATCTGATAATTTATCAAGGAAGAAGGGAAATGTCTTTTTCCCTTTACTTTCCAACTGTCACTACTTTTAATTTCACCTGAACTTGATCTTCACTTCCACTACTTTAAAACAAAACAACAACAACTTGTTACTGGTCTAGAATGGCTGCAAGAAATGGCTGAATTTCTGTGATGATAGAGTCCTTGTGGCACCTTAGAGGCTAACAAATTTATTTGGGCATAAGCTTTTATGGGCCAAAACCCACTTCATCAGACGCATGGAGAGAAAAATACAGTAAGCAGTATCTGTATTACAGCACATGACAAGATGGGAGTTACCTTACCAAGTGGGGAGTTAGTGCTAACGAGGCCAATTCAATTAACGTGGAAGTGACCTATTCTCAACAGTTGACAAGAAGGGGTGAATATTAACAGAGCGAAAATTACCTTTGTAGTACTAACAAGGCCAATGCAATCAGGGTGGACATTGCCCATTCCCAATAGTTGACAAGAAGGTGTTGAGAATAGGCCACTTCAACCTTAATTGAATTGGCCTTGTTAGCACTGACCCCCCCACACTTGGTAAGGCAACTCCCATCTTTTCATGTGCTGTAATATATATACTGCTTAATGTATTTTTCACTCCATGCATCTGATGAAGTGGGTTTTAGCCCATGAAAGCTTATACCCAAATAAATTTGTTAGCCTCTAAGGTGCCACAAGGACTCCACGTTGTTTTTGCTGATACAGAATAACACAGCTACCACTCTGAAACCTGTCATGATAGAATGACTCCTACTATAGGCTGAAGCATACTATATGTACGCTGTCTGTAAAACATTTTGGAAACCCCTCAAGATTAAAATTGGTATATAATTAGTAAATTAATTAGTTTGTACAGTACTTTGAATGTGAAAAGTACCAAATATTAAAGAAATGAAAGTATAAATCCCAATTTCATCTTTATATTTGACATAGTACACTGAACGCTGTATTATACTACTATTCCAAAAATGTCCTTTAAAGGGAGAAAATATGTAATAAGAACTTGTCCAGTAAAAGACGTGAAAAACAAAGAAAGGATGATCAAAGGAAATCTCCACTCTGTCTACACTATCTTTCATTGCTTTCTGAAATTCCTGGGAATGGAATTCAGACCTGACAGCATGCTACTGCTCCCTGCTTGCTAGTCTTTAGAATTAAAAGCTTCTTCTCTGCCTTTCACATTTCTGATGCAAGTCACGCACATATTGAGGTAAAGCACTGAGAGAAGCAGCAGCAAGTCTTAAATTTCTGAGATAGGAGTACCCTCTATAGGGAACAAAACTGCAGTGCAATGCCCTTCACCTCAACCATAAAATTCTCCTTCTGCTTAATTTTATTTACTGAACATTGTTAGTCAGATCCTATTTGGATAACAAACAACAGACACTGAAAAAGGGCAATAAAATATGTTGTAATATTCCTACATCTTACAATTTAGCGCTGACCAAATAATAAGCATTCCTGTACAACCTCTGGTTTGACATGTTATACCATACAATGAAGACAAACATACAACTAGGACAAAGGGACTGAATGTCTGCTTAATTTCTTTTCTCCTACTAAATAAAATGAAAATGTTTTGATTATAAAACATGAATATAAAAATATCTACTCTTAGCTGCAGTATACAAATCTCTTCCCACATTTCTGTTTAGTCCTCTACATTAAAAATGTAAAGTAATCTAGAAAAAAATATACAGTGACTTATTTAGTAAGGAAATCAAAACAAAATTAAGAGAGGCAATTAAAAAGGGGAAAGAGCTGAATTCCAATTTCTGACATTCCACAAATTTGCAGACAACAAAATATTAAAAAAAGAAAATCAAAAACACCCCCCAACCTCCTTCACAAATAGTTTGCACCTTGTTTTGTGAAGATAGTGGTTTAAATCCTTGGTTAACCAAATTTCCCCGGTACATAAGATTTACATAATATAATTGCTTTACTATTCAATGAAAAACTGTTGTTCCCAGATATCATTTTTCCAGTTAAGTTAGAGTGTGATTATTATATTCTGAAAATGGCACAGCACTTGTTCCTGCTCCCACTGTCTTTAATGGACCAGCTAGAAAGAGCAGAAGTTAGCCAGAGTGTATGCTGAGTAAGCAACACCAACACTCTTCTGATGGTTGCATCAGTTTCAACAAAATTTGACACTGGTACATTTAGGGTTGCCAGGTGTCCGGTTTTTGACCGGAATGCCCGGTCGAAAAGGGACCCTGGTGGCTCCGGTCAGCACTGCTGACTGGCTGTTAAAAGTTCAGTCGGCAGTGCTGCAGGGCTAAGGCAGGATAGTCCCCTACCTGTCCTGGCACCGCCCTGTGCCCTGGAAGTGGCCAGCAGGCCCAGCACCTACGCAGGAGGTCCAGAGGGCTCCACGCACTGCCCCCACCCCAAGCACCAGCTCCGCACTCCCATTGGCCGGGAACTGTGGCCAGTGGAAGCTGGGGGGTGGTACCTGCTGGCAAGAGCAGCACGCGGAGCCTCCTCCCCCCAGGAGCCGGACCTGCTGGTGTGGTGCTAGGACAGGCAGAGAGCCTGCCTTAGCCCCGTTGCGCTGCTGACCGGGAGCTGCCCGCGGTAAGCCCAAGCCCCAACCCTGAGCCACAACCCTGAGCCTCCCAGCCTGAAGCCCCCCTCCCACACTCTGAACCCCTCATTTCTGGCCCCACCCCAGAGCCTGCACTCCCAGTTAGAGCCCTCATCCCCTCCCACACCCCAACCCCCTGCCCCAGCACAGTGAAAGTGAGTGAGGGTGGGAGACAGCGAACTACTGAGGGAGGGGGAATGTAATGAGTAGGGGGCAGGGCCACGGGGAAGGAGCAGGGCTAGGGTGTTTGGTTTTGTGGGATTAGGAAGTTGGCTAAACGAGGTACAGTGCTATCTGAGCCTTTAGACAGACAAATACAAACAAAAGATCTTAACCAGGCATAAGCTACCTCAATCAACTCAGTGAGATATGTGCAGTGGTGAGCTGGAGCCAGTTCCCACCAGTTTGCGGGAACCGGTTGTTAAATTTAGAAGCCCTTTTAGAACCGGTTGTCCCAGTTCTAAAAGGGCTTTTAAATTTAACAAAAACTCCAGCAGCTCCCTGCCCTGACCCTGGCCCCAGCTCACCTGGCTCCGGCTCCGCCTCTGCTTCCCCTGAAGGCTTTCCCTCCCGGCTTCCTGCGAATCAGCTATTAGCGCGGGAAGCCTGGGAGGGCTGAGAAGGAAGCAGCAGCTTCCTGCAGGTGAGCTGGGGCAGGGGGCGCGAGGAGGACTTCAGGCGCCACGCAGCTCTGGGTGGCCCCGGCCCCAACTCCGGCCGGCCAGGCAGCGCGGCTCCGGGCCAGCCCCCAGCTCCAGCTCTGCCCCGACTCTGGGCTGGCCCGCGGCTCTGGGCTGGTCCCCGACTTCAGCCCGGCCAGTGGCTCCGGGCCGGCCCCCAGCCCCGACTCCGGGCCGGCTCTGGCCTGGCCCCTGGCCCCGATTTCGGGCCAGACAGCGGCTCCGGACCGGGCCCAGACTCCGGACCGGCCCATGGCTCCGGCCCCGATAGCGGCCCCAATAGCAGCCCCGGCCTGGCCCCCACGGCTCCCGGCCCCGATTCCGGGTGGCGCGGCCCCCCATCTCCAGGCAGCACGGTAAGGGGAGCCGGGAGGGGGTGTTGGATAGAGGGGGGGGTGGATTAGGGTCGGGACTCGGGGCGGTCAGAGGGCAGTGAACAGGGGAATTGAATGGGGGCAAGGGTCCTGGGGGGGCAGTCAGGAAGGAGCAGGGGTGTTGGATGGAGTGGTGGGGGGCAGGGATTCCAGGGGCAGTTGGGACAGAGAGAAGGGGTGGTTGGATGGGGCAGGGGTTCTGGGGGGCCATCAGGAACGAGATGAGGGGTTGGATGGGGCGGCAGAAGGCAGTTAGGGGACAGGGAAGGGGGGTTGATGGGGCAGGGGTCCCGGGTGGGGTGTGAAGGAACATGGGGGGTTGGATGGGGCAGGAGTCCTGGGGGGTGGGGGAGGGGCATGACCCCCTCGTGGGGTGAGGAGGAGGGAACCGGTTGTTAATATTTTGGCAGCTTATCACTGGATACATGGTGTCCTAAAGGAGGCCATTGAGGGCTGCAGAGAGATTCTTGTTAGAATTCCATTGCCAAATCAAAGGGAAGGCTAGGATGATTTTCTGCTTCTGATAAACCCATCCCCCACTCTAGATATTGCTAGAGGTGTCAACACTGTCATCATGAGAAAGTGCACAAGGCCCTTCAAGGCCCCTTGCTGGAGGCCTTCAGGTTCTACCACACCCTGCTCTAGGAAGGAGCAGCAGAGATGGGTCCTTGAGGCCTGCCTACAGAGGCTGCATAGCCAATCAGAGTCCAGCAGACTCAAATAAAAGGCGCTGCAAGGTTTGAGCAGATCATTTTTTTGTTGCAGCCAGAGGATCAAGGAAAGGTGCTCCACTCTGGCCAGAGGAGCTAGATGGGCTGATTTACTGTCCCTAGAATGAGAGGAGGCTCTAGAATTAAGGTAACTAACAGAGGTAAAGAGGCTAGGTGGGAAAAAGGTCCAGGGAATGTAGCAGCAATCAAGTAAAGGAAGCCATATGTGACTGCAATTCATAGGGTCCCTGGGTCGGGACACGAGTGGTGGGCAAGTCTGGTTCCCTCGCATTGGCCAATGCTGAAGTGGCTTAAGCTGAAGGGGGCTTGGTAGTTTAAAAGTCCGAGAAAAGGGCTGGAGTTTAAAGGGGCCTAGAGACAGGGCTGAAAACCCTAGTTGAGGCAGACAGTTTGTTGAACTCTTTGCAACCCTGGATGGAATTTGTCCATTTTAGACTGTGACTTGGCTGGAGGGCTGAGCCACTGAAGACCTGCCTAGTCAGACTGGCAACCTACAGGAGGTCCCAGGAGTGGGGGGGGGGAAAGATTGCAGCTCCACACCCAGGCATTAGGAGGCAGAAGGTGCCCTGTCACAAGTGGCTATACAACAAACATAACACACCAACAAGAGTAAAATGTTGACTGTAGCCAGCAGCTTTCTCCAGTACACACCAGATCTTTACATAACAACAGTAGCTACTCCACACAATGCCCAACAGGTCCTCCCCACACTTCAAGTTATATAAATTGAGCACTGCTATTCTATCGATATACTCTGAATATTGTCAGCAAGAAAATAAAAACGTTTCCAGGCAGTGATCTTTGTAAGTTTGTTGGTTAAAGTGCTGTTACCTCTCTCCTTCATTGTGGTTATGAGGCCACATTTTTTTTAAATGGAAAAACAAATGAGTAGGTTTCACTAATCCCGTAATCACTCTTTTCTGCAATCTTGGAACACAGGGTAAGAGGAAGAATATATCAGAGTCTCTTTTTATAGTATTAGCACATTATTGCAATTGGCTATTAACAATTAGATCTATTGGTGATCATTTACATGACATTATTTTGAATCTGACCAGTTGATCAGAAACATGCAGCTATTCTGAGACTGATAGAAATCTCAGAAGGCAGAGTTTGTGTAGCGTTCTCCCAGCCCTGACCTCTGATTGTGAGGTTACATATTTGTCATTAAGTCAAATGTTACCATTTTAAAGTGGGAAGATCTTTTTTCCTAACTGCTAGCTCTACCTATTTATCCTGCAATCTGAGAGACAGGTATCTTTCTAGCTTTGACATCACCAGTAATTAAGATCATGACGTTAGAAATTAATTAGTAACTCTGTTGATTGCGTGAAAGAATTCAGTTTACTCTGTCATTGCTCTTTCTATCAGCATTGCATTGTTTAGAGCAACCAAAAGTAGTCAAAACCTATTCTGTCCCAGAAGTAAGCACATGAAACTGAGTTCATATAGGGATCAGATCTGGTAAGAATGTGCTATTTTGACATAGCCACTTTTCTGACTATATCTCCACTTTATGGTTACTAAAAGCTGTTCAATTTACTTAGTGTGTTATGCCATATTTTAAAGTTCTAATGCATAGTACTGTTATGGGTTGAAGTTAACCTTGTTGTTATAGGTCAGGCATGGCCATCAGCTTACATTTAGGATAAATGTAAATAAACTATTATAATCCAGGTGTCTGAAACAATATCAGTAACATTCAAAAAACACGCAAGTGGAAAAGGTAAATCGAAGCTGAATCATGTGGCTCTAGGGATTTCAAGCACAAGAGCTGGGCTTTGATCAGTGGAACTGTTTTAGGGGGAAGAGGGGGAGCGACAGACAGACACTGAAGCAGCACTATAGGACAAGCTGAAGCAGTGAGAGGATGCTAGGCAGACAGTAACAGAAGGCTGATAATGTGGCCCTCAGAGAAAGCTATGAGCAAAAGCTTTTTGAGTACAGAGTGCTTTCTGGAAAGGCAGGTTCTGAACAACGAACAAAGAAATTGTCTCCTGCTCTTTGTTTCTTATTGTGTTTAGGGAAATTAGACTTACTACATTCACTGTAAATAAACAAAACTGCAAAATTACCTATTACATAAGAACGGCCATACTGGGTCAGACCAAAGGTCCATCAAGCCCAGTATCCTGTCCTCTGACAGCGGCCAATGGCAGGTGCCCCAAAGGGAATGAACAGACAGGTTATCATCAAGTGATCCATGCCTTGTCACCCAATCCCAGCTTCTGGCAAACAGAGGCTAGGAACACCATTCCTGCCCATCCTGGCTAATAGCCATTGATGGACCTATCTTCCATGAATCTATCTAGCTCCCTTTTGAACCCTGTTATAGTATTGGCCTTCACAACACCCTCTGGCAAGGAGTTCCAGAGGTTGACAGTGTGTTGCGTGAAAAAATACTTTCTTGTGTTTGTTTTAAACCTACTACCTATTAATTTCATTTGGTGGCCCTTTGTTCTTGTATTATGAGAAGGAGTAAATAACACGTCCTTATTTACTTTCTCTATACCACTCATGATTTTATAGACTATCATATCCCCTTAGTCGCCTCTTTTCCAAGCTGAAAAGTCCCAATCTCGCCTCATACGGAAGCCATTCTATACCCCAATCATTTTTGTTGCCCTTTTCTGAACTTTTTCCAATTCTAATGTAACCCGTCTGCCCATCTAAGTTGGCAGCAACAAGGGCGGGGTTCTTTATCTAGGGGTTCCGTTTCAATAACGCAATGCAAAACCGGCTCGAGCCCCCACCCAGAGACCTGGAACAATTACATACCACCCCCTGGGTGCCTCTAAGAGGCAATACTTCCCCTTTCGCAAGCACGGAGTCTGAGCGTACTATGGGATGCCGATGAAATTATGGTATGGAGGACACTGCATTATGGGAAGTTGGCCCCATGCTCCCAGTCACCGCATATGACTCGTTTCAGCCCCATGAGGCATTGCAAAAAATTCCCAGAACACCCTGCGCTGTATGGTGGCGAGTTACACAGCGGGATACCTACCCATGGTGCACTTTGCATCGATACAAGCGCTCATGGTGAGGATGCGCACCACCAACACAAGTTATGCAGTGTGCACATGCACAAGTTATAGAATAACTGCAGCGGCTGTATGCTGACGTAACTTAGGTTGACATAATTTTGTATGTGGAGAAACATCCTATTAACCCTAGGGGATAGATGTGCACTGATAAAAATTAAATACTTTACCATATCTAATGTAGTGGGATCCGGACGTTTTCATATGATCTGTAGTCTAAATTGTATATTGAAATGTGTTTTGTTAAACATAAACATTAATAAATAACTGAGTATTATGTTAGAAACTTTCTACTGAGTTGAGAATAAAAGGGAAACATTCCACAACAAAAGTACTTTTTGATCCAACTGGAATAAAGTTTACAGCACCTGTAACTTCAGGAAATTTGCGTTATTGCCCCCAAACCGAGCAAAGAAGAACTGCTTTGTTGGAGGTAGATTAAAATACGGAAAGAATGACTGAACTGTTTAGTCCAGGGAGGGCCAAGAAATTATTATTAGTATCAGCCCTGCAAGTACAACAGTGAAGAAGGTTGCAACCCAGGGAGATCCAGAGACATTGCTGTGTGTTTGGTCTTTTTGTTTACAGTGCACAGGAGGACTTTTGCTTTGGCCAGAGAGCTAAAGCACTAAAACCAAATCAAACTACTTTACCACAAGCAGGGAGAACTGCAGACCAGAGAAGGAAATTGCGACATAGCTCCAGAAGAGAAAATAAGCCATCCACATACCAGACAATAAAGGAGTGAGAAAGAACATGCGACACCCTCCCAATGGAAAGCATAGACAATTTCCTCCAAAACTGGGGTTAACACTTACCAGATTGGTTTTACCAACCATAAAGGATATAGACCCAGTTAGTAAGTCATAGCCTGAAATTTCTAAGCATCACTAGACCCTCAGTGAGCAACACTGGCCTGTACTGCCACAGGTTAGAACCCAACTGGCTATCACTGGACAGTTCTGTCACCATGGAGGCAGACAGTCAGGTCTGAAACTGAACACACAAAAACAAACAGAAAGCTCCTCACAGCTCTGTTTCTGAGCCTCTGTCTGCTCACTGTTTCAAGAACAGTTTTACAGCTGAAAACTTAGTGGATGCTTTTGCAGAGATTAAGAAACCCTTTGCCTCCTGTACTGCCCTAGCATAAGCTTTCCAAAATGTGTCAGAAACATAGCTCAGTCTGCAACTTCTGCGACCGTAACTCTAGCTGACTTCCTTCCCCCTTTATCTGTCACAGAGCATCTCTATACCAATATTGGTAGCTGAGGACAAAAGATTCCTATCAGGCCACTGAATGTGGGAAATATTTACAGTAGGTCATCACCCCAATAAAATGTACATCTCCTCAAAACGCAAGTGGTACTGGTCAGTCACAACAAGGTGGTGGTTTGCATTCATTAACAATCCATGATATATCTATAATCATCCTTTTGATAAATTATGAAACTATATTAATTGTTAGTAATATAGATGACCCAACACATCAAAATTCTAACATCATTAGACAGCATTCACATAAAGGATCTGAACTTTGGACTTGAGTACAACATAGCTTCCATAAGAAATAAGCTTATGAACTGTTCTTCTAACTCAATTAGTATAAAATACAGTCTTATACAAACATCTATTATTGTTATAGAACAGTAAAGGACAGTTACCTAGAGTATATCCTTACCAAATACAGTTAATGACTTCCAATTCTGTTGTTTCACCAAAGAAAACTAACAACTTAATAGACCTGGGGAAACTATTTTGAGAAACTAATGTGATGTATTAATGAGGCAGAAATTTGAAAAATGTCAAGAAATAGCCTTCTAGTAATAAGCCACAACCAAAAAATATTTGCACTATAATGACACCAAAGGTTAACTTGAACAAACTAACTATTCCTGGACATTGTACAATATAATAGTAAGTTCTAAAATGGCTTGCTGTTTTGTGCATAACATCCTGGATCAATCCCATTGATACTGATAACCAGAACTTTTGAAGAACTTTCACCTAAATTGCTTCTAGGCAGAGGTGGTCTGTATTATTATTTGTAGCAGTCTCATTTAATTCTAGGGTACCCATCCCCCATATTTTTCAGTACCATTACATAAACATATAAATATTTAGAATTTCACCGAAGAACAAAGCTCTTATCTCCTCCTGCTCAGATTAAGTCTACAGATTTATGGTAAGAGGAATCACATCTACATGACTTACTTCCTCAAAACATACAGATGTCACAATTTAGTTCTTAAAAGAAGGCTTGAAAAAGTCCTTGATCATACCCTAAAGGTAGCAAGTTGTGGCCTCAACCAGATCTCTAGCGGTAGTGAATTCCACAGCCAAGGGCCCTTCTCTGACAACACCTTACTCACCCCCACAATCCTGCATGTTCAGACATGATCTCTGGCATCCTCAGAGTCTCTCTTTACTTTAAGTAGCATTATGGAATGCATAATAAACGACTGCCTCTCAGGTAGCTAGACCCTAACCATTTATGACTTTGAAAATAAACAAAATTGGAGCCATAGATTGGGGGCTGTTATATAATACAGACAGCCAATATAAAGTGAGGAGTACTAATGTGATATATGGCCAGATGCACATTTTATCAGCTATAGCTACTTGTTGTTCATCAGGCCCAGCCTGTTGACAATGTGTTCAATAAAGTAAATTAGCCATATAGGAACTGGTACAAATTCCAGTGAAGTCAATGGAAGTTGGATCTGTGCCCACAATTCTCATTGACACCAGAGTGACTTGAACACGGAAAACAGGTATACAATATGGCCCGCAGATTCTTTGTGATAGACTTCCAATAGGATTCAAATAAAATAAAGCCTTCTACTAACCTGGGATAACACAGTTGCCCCTGTATTGCCCAGAGGTAATGTAGTGTAATGTAGGATGTTACAGAATTTAATTGAATGCAAGTCAGACCATTACTGATATAGTACATTAATAGATTTAAAAACAAAACAAGAAAACACCACATAATAGCCCTGCTGATCATGGCCAGGTAAGTGCCAAGCTTTGATTATTCTTCTTTCTCTTTTCTACTCCCTTCTTCCTCTCCTCTACCCCTTCACTTACAAAAAATACATTGCATATAATTAACAAAGCTGTGCCAATTCCTCCTCATATTGATTTGCTTGTATGTTGTATCCCCATTCCCTATCTTTTGTCTGTTTGTACCTTTAGACTGTCACCCCTTCACAGCAGGGATGGTCTCTGATATTTTTTTAAGCAACTAGCACAATGGGGCCCCAAATCCTCGGAGTTTTTGAGGCTACCAAAATATAAATATTTAACAATAACTATAACAATAATTTTGTTCTTTTGCACAAGAACAAAAACCTCAGAAGTGATATTAGGTACTAGTGTGGCATCTTTCTAAACAGAGTTTAAAATGTCAATACACTTATTTCATTTCTTTGGGCACAGTAACATTAGTACTAACACAATAAGAAAAATCATAATAAAGCAACCACCTTGACATTTTACTAGTTTTGTCTATAATGTGAAATAGGAAATAGCATATTTAGTGAATTACAATCCAAATAAAATGTAATCTCTGACCCAGCACAAGCCACAATCACCAATGGACTACTATTGCCAACACTTCAAAAAGAGTTTTTGAAGTTGTGCTTGGATCATTGTTACTAGGCAGGTGCACAATTAGCATTCCACTCTCAGAAGTTTCTGGAATTGGGTGTGGTAGTTTTGCGGATGCTCAATAGGTTCCCTGTTGCTGGACTCAGGAGACTGCATGAGGGCAAGTAGTCAGGGCAGCTGCTTTACAAAAGGCCATGTGTACTGTATGGATTTGGAGAAGCTGAGCCAGAGGAGTAGAAAGCAGGCTGTTTTCCCTAACTCCAAAGCATTTTGCAGCAGGTTAGTGATACTTTGAACCTTCCAACAGGGAAGCCCTGGCAGTGTTAGTTACTGAAAGGGAAAACTGGGAGGGAAAAATAAAATTGTAATTCTATACTTGGAATGTATGATTTTAGCCAAACTATTTTAGTTATAAACAAAATAATTCTACATTTGTAAGTTGCACTTTCATGATAGAGAGATTGCACTACAGTATTTGTATGAGGTGAATTGAAAAATACTATTTCTTTTGTTTATCTTTTGACCGTGCAAATATTTGTAATAAAAATAATATAAAAGGGAGCACTATATACTTTGTATTCTGTGTTGTAATTGAAACCAATATATCTGAAAATGTAGAAAAAACATCCAAAATAGTTATAATAATGTAAACTGGTATTCTATTCTTGTTTAACAGTGTGATTAAAACTGTGATTAAGCATGACTATTTTTTAATCTCACAATTAATTGTGAATTTTTTTAATTGTTTGACAGCCCTGCTTTTTACATATTCAAAATAATCAACTTTGCATTTATTTTGTTATATTTATACATTGTATATGCTTTTCTTAAAATAGTGGTAGAGAAGATGGATTGTGGAACTCAAATACATTTCAAATCCTAGTATGAATTTTAAAGCCTAAATTCTAGAAAAGAAATGCCTCTGAAATCTATGCAAAGGATACCATATTAAGTATAAGAAAATAAATCTGTACGCCATATCAACAAGCTTTTCCTCCTTTAAAAATTAATCATTTTTAAACATTTGTCCTCTAGGACTATTGTTCCATCATGTTATAATGTGCACTGCAACATCTTGATTTTGCAATGTCAAACATTACTGCAACCCCACCATGTCACTATGCAAACATTACTACCCTGCATTGCAACCAATAATAGTTTAATATCATCTAAGTTCCTGTCAAATTCAGGACCACGATCCCACGATTGTGCAGCTTTTCACTACCGCTGCCCTTTATGTGACCAAGTCTTGTCTGTGCCTGCTTAGGATCAGCTGCCTGACTCCACCAGCCTGAGGCAACAAAAGCACTACTTTCCAGGCCTCCATTGGCTTCACGCTCTCTGTATAGGTCACAGGAGGCACCCATGAATCCCCAAGTCCTTTAAAGCATTCCTCAGGCATGCCCAGCCCCTATTCCACACTGAACATTCACAGAATTCTCAGCTTTACTACTCCCAAAGGCGTGTACACATCAGTTTTCAATAGTAAACTCAGGTTCACCACTCTTAACACAGCTCTTTATTTTTTATTTATTTATATATAATAAATATATATATATAAGACAGAGAGAGAGAGAGATGAATAAGTTTATTATCAAAGAACAGAGATTAAAGTGATAGAAAATAAGAATATTGGAAACAAATGGTCACATATAAAACAATGACAGACTTTCTAGAACTTATCCCCAATACTTTCCCCAGCATTTTCAGCCAGGCTGGCCGAGATTCCCCCTTTCTTAAGATCAAGCCAACTGATGCTTATCCTCACACACTGAAGTACAACTGTGGGGGAAGGGGGTCTCTCTGGTCCCTCAGGTATTCCAGACTAGACCTTTGATGTTCACCTGAACATAGAGTTGTCACCCCACTGCTTCCCCCGGGCTGGATTTACAACTTATGCACCTCTAGGCACAGCATCTTCAGTGTCCTCCCTGCGTACAGCTGACCTTTGTGTTTTCCATAAAAAATTAAACTTTTAACCCACTCTTAACTTTTAGGTGCCCCTAGAATGCTGGCAGCCCTAGGCACATGCCTACTATGCCTAACTGGAAATCCGTCCGGCCCCCAGTTAATTTTTTTCTGAAGTCTCTGCAAGTTCTTCATTAGCACTTGACTCAGTATGCTGATAGACTTCTATTTTAAGGCACAATGGGCACCAGGGAGATAAGCATCTCCCAGTTTGTCTTAAGATATGCTACCTTGAGTGACCTGCCTTTATCCTGCCTAGAGAACATAATTTCCAGCATATATACATAACTCACATTTTCCGTATCTGCATCTCACAATGACTATGACAACCAGTGTGACACATGCTTTCAGTAGAGATCTTATATGATGCCTTTTGGTGAAACCAAGGCATTCCTGTTCCCCTATGTATCCCTGGGCCCTCTGCCTGCTGGGATCAATAGGTCCTTGGGTCTCAAGGGGAGAAGGGACTGCACATACAGAACCACCAGGACTCTGTGCAGGTGCAAAGGTCTACGTAGATGGACAGTATTGCAGGACCAGGGCCTAGAATGATCCCACAAAAGTTGTAGGAGGTTGCAATCCTACCAATATCTATAAGGAAGTCACTTTGCACTGTAACTGCTTTAATTTTCCCCATTGCTGCTAATCCATTAACTGCCGGATCACTCCATACTCATAAGATGGTGGTTTAATTGGGCATTTCATTTAAAGTGATATATCATATCTTTGATAAGTGCCAGTTTATATGCCACAGCTGTAGAGTGGTCAACACATGGAAAAATTACACACACTGCTACATATTTTTAAAATAATGTTTAGTTTTGTAGCTCTGTCCTCCCTATTGTAGGGTTACCATACGTCCAGATTTTCCCGGACATGTCCGGCTTTTGGGGGCTCAAATCCCCGTCCGGGGGGAAATCCCCAAAAGCCCGGCATGTCCGGGAAAACCGGGAGGGAGGGAGGGCTCGGCCGGGGCCTCTTTGGCCGGGGCCGGTGCGGGGCCGGGCCGGGGTCGCAGTGCCGGGCCGGGCGCGGGGCCGGGCGGGGAGCAGGGGGCCGGGCCGCGGGGGTGCGCGGGGCCGGTCCGGGAGCCGGTCCGGGGCCGCGGAGCCGCGGGGGTGCGCCGGGCCGCGAGCCGCGGGGGTGCGCCGGTCCGGGGGGCCGGTCCGGGGCCGCGTAGCCGCGGGGGTGCGCCGGTCCGGGGGGCTGGTCCAGGAGCCGGTCCGGGGTCGCGGGTTGCGCTGAGCCGGGGGGCCGGTCCGGGAGCCGGTGCGGGGCCGGGGGGGTGCGCCGGGCCGCGGGGCCGGGGGGGTGCGCCGGGCCGCGGGGGTGCGCTGAGCCGGGGCGCCGGTCCGGGAGCCGGTCCGGGGTCGCGGAGCCACGGGGGTGCGCCGGGCCGCGGAGCCGGTCCAGGGTCGCGGAGCCGGGGGGTGCGCCGGGCCGGGAGCCGCGGGGGTGCGCCGAGCTGGGGGGCCGGTCTGGGAGCCGGTCCGGGGTCGCGGGGCCGGGGGGTGCGCCGGCCGGCAGTGCTGGGCGGGCCGGGGGTGGTCGGCCGGGGCCGGCACCCCAGGGCCCGAGCCGACCCAGGCTGGAGCCGCCGGGGGGGCCAGCCTGGGCCGCACCTCCTCCCCCCATCCCACCCCCTTACCTGCTTCAGGCTTCCTGCGAATTAAATGTTCGCGGGAAGCAGGGGAGGGGGCGGAGACTTTGGGGAGGGGGCGGATTTGGGGCGGGGCATGGGCGGGGGCGGGGCCCCGTGGAGTGTCCTCCATTTGGAGGCACAAAATATGGTAACCCTACCCTATTGCTTTCTTTGGGTCCACACATGAACTCCTGATTCATTACTGAAGCAAACAGCAGTTCTGTCCAAGTGAGAACTGCAGGAATGAGCCCCTAGAAGACTGGAAGGAAAAATTACTTACTAGTAGAATCCATTTCATTTCATTTGATAAACATGGATACTTTCCTTGTGCTGCTAATGGAGCACAAATCAACACATGCTTCCTGGTGTCATTAAGATCTTTAGTGTCAACAACACAGTTCTGTCTTATTTAACTTCCCCTCCTTCTCGTTGCCTGGCTACCCTGGCAACAGCAGAGAAGCTATTAGTGATATGCATTCTCAGCAGCTTGGTTTTCTTAATTATAATTAACTAGCAAAAATGCTGGATTTAAAAACAGTACCTAGAATCCAGAGAAGATTCTCCATTTAAAGATAACTGTAATAAGGAAGGGTGCAATTTAGATCTAAAATGCTTGAGCATGTTAATTTGCAGTTTCTTACATTAAGTCAACACATCAATATTCATCTTAAAAATGTCAGGAAAAAGTTCTTATAAAATGTCATGCCATTTTGTTCTACATCAAAAATATTTTCATTTTAATGCCATTTTAACTACATGATTAAGAAAATATTAAAAAATAGTCTAGATGATTTACAGACTCTTTCCTCAAGGTATTTAGTAGAGGGATTTAAACACAGATCACTCAGTATAAATCTAGTTAGTTTTCTTTATAAATATCAGAAGTTGTAAAGGAACAGACCAGCCGTGATTCTATAACTGGATCTCCCAATTTAGTTACTAGTCATCTTTCTACAAGTATTTCATTTACCACTCTGAGTGTACCTTAATAGTACGTGTGCGCGACCGGTCTCCTCATTTCCTTCTCTACAATGGAAACTACCCCAACTCCGAAGTAGAGGGGAGGAGGGTGGGTTGTGGCGCACCCACAAGGACATTCATCTCGAAGAAAGGCAGTTACTGCACAGGGTGAGTGAGTAACCTCCTCTTCAAGAGAGAGATGTCCCTATGGGTGCTCCACTCCAGGTGACTTAAAAGCAGTGTATCTCAAGGAGGTAGGGACTTCAGATTTGGTAGGAATGCAGTAGATAATACAGCTCTGCCTAATTGTATATCAGAGAGAGGGCCTTGAGTAAGGGCATAATGCTTAACAAATGTGTTCAGAAGTCCAAGTGGCCGCTTTACAGATGTTAGCCAGAGGAACTTTGCATAGAAAAGCCACGGAGATAGCCACAGATCTAGTGGAGTGAGTTCTGATGCCGGCTGGAGGCGTAACTTTCTTTATCTGATAGCACAGTTGGATTTAAACTGGATTTCTGAGTGTAAGTCTCTGGGTAGAAATAGGTGTCCCTTTGGAGCACTCCACAATGGAGACAGAGTCTAGAAGAGTTCCTAAAGGGCTTAGTTCTATCCAAATGTAAGCCCTGCGTACATCTAACGTATGCACTGTGGATTCAAAAGAGTTTGCATGTAGTTTAGGAAAGAAGGTTGGTAGATGTATCAGCTCATTGGTGTGGAATGACGAATGCAACTTAGGAAGAAATTTGGGGTGCAGTCGGAGGGTAACCTTGTCCTTAAAAAATAGTGTATAAGGTGGGTCTGCCATGAGAGCTGCTATTTCTCCTGAGGTGATTGCCACTAAGAATGCTGTTTTCATAGAGAGGTATAAGAGGGAGCAAGTGGCTAGAGGCTCAAATGGTTGTTGAGTTAAGCAGGATAATACTAAGTGAAGGTCCCATGGAGGGGTAGGAAGTTTAATGTCTGGGTATAAGCATTGGAGCCCTTTGAGAAAACATTTGGTGATTGGATTAGCAAAAACAGAGGTATCATCGATCTTGTCATGAAAAGTTGTAATAGCAGCTAAGTGGACTTTGATGGAGCTGAAAGAAAGGCCAGATTGCTTAAGATCTAATAAGTAGTCAAGTATGGGCGGAAGAGGTGCAGAAGTAAGAGGAAGTTGTTTAGTTGAGCCCCATTGTGTGAATCGTTTCCACTTTTGGAAATATGTGGTGCGAGTAGATTGTATTCTGCTATGTAGGAGCATTCTTTGAACCTCCTCAGAGCATGCTAGTTCGTTTTGGGAGAACCATGGAAGGAACCAAGTTTTGAGATAAAGCATGGACAGGTTGGGGTGAAGAAATTGGCCATGTTGCTGCGATAGGAGATTCAGAGTGAGGTGCAATGAAATTGGTGGGTGAATTGACATTCTGGTGAGGAACAGAAACCACGGTTGTCTGGGCCACGATGGGGCAATCAGAATTACCGTGGCACAATCTGTTTGTATCTTTGTCAGAACTCTGTGGAGAACCGGTACTTAGGAGAAAGCATACATTAAGTGTTGAGCCCATGAGATCAGGAATGCATCTTCTAGGGAATGTTTGCCCAATCCCGCTCAGGAGCAAAATTCGGGACATTTCTTGTTCTTCGCAGTCGCCAAGAGGTCCAGGGTTGGATAGCCCCAAATGCAGAATATATTGCATATGATCATGTCATTTATCTCCCATTTGTGATCCCAGGGAAAACATCTGCTTAGTTCGTCCACGGTGGTATTCAGGGCCCCGGGAAGATAGGCTGATATCCGGATGTTGTTCACGAGGCACTAATTCCAGAGCTTCATGGCTTCTGTGCAAAGTGAGTGAGATCGAGCCTCTCCCTGCCTCTTGACATAGAACATGCATGCAATGTTGTCTGTCATTATCCGAACATGTTGGTTTTGAATGAATGGGAGGAAATGACAGTAGGCATTGCGTATGGCTCGCAGTTCTAGGACATTTATGTGTAGGGAGGCTTCAGTGGAAGACCATAGGTCCTGGACTGTGTGGTGGGACATGTGTGCTCCCCATCCCGTGAGGGATGCATCAGTAGTCACTATGAGTTATGGGGCGTCCTCGAGAAAAGGGACTTCTGAGCAGAGGTTGGAGGGAACTGTCCACCATCGGAGGGAGTCTTTGACTCTGAAGGGTATGGATAGAGGCCTGTTTAAAGCGTGTATGTTAGGTCTGTAAACCGTGGCCAACCAAGCTTGGAAGCACCTCATGTATAGGCGTGCATTTTTTACCACAATAGTACACGAGGACATGTGGCCTAATAGTTGCAGGCAGTCTCGTGCAGTGACTTAGGGACTGTTGCGAAGTTTTGTAACCAGGAGTTTTACGGTGTTGAAACGATTGAGCGGGAGAGACACTATTCCCGTTCTGGAATCTAGGTGCGCTCCTCTGAACTCCATTTGATGAGTAGGAGATAAGGTGGATTTGTTTTTGTTTATTTGTAGGCCAAGGGAAAGGAAGCCAAGTGACGGTAAGCTGTGTGGATTGAAGAGCTTCGTTGAGTGTCGAGGCTTTGAGGAGACAATCGTCAAGGTAAGGAAATATTATAACCCCGTTTCCTGAAGTGGGCAGTAACCACAGCGAGGAGTTTGGAGAAAACTCGGGGCCGGTAGATAGGCCGAAGGGCAACACTCTACATTGAAAATGTGTCAAACCGAGGGTAAAATGAAGAAAACATCTGTGGGCTGGGTGAATAGTCACATGAAAATAGGCAGCCTGTATGTCGAGGGCTGAAAAACAATCACCCTGCTCTAGCGTTGGGATTATGATGGTGAGGATAACCATATTGAACTTTTGCTTTTTGATAAATTTGTTTAGCCACCTGAGGTCGAGGATCGGTCACCATCCCCCGGTTTTCTTTTCTGTTAAGTAATGGGAATAGAAACTTTTCCTTCTGTGTTGTTCGGGCACAATTTCCACTGCCCCCAATTGAAGGAGATTTTGTACTTCTTGGAGGAGCAGTTGCTCGTGAGAGGGATCCCTGAAGAGGGATGGGGAGGGTGCGTGGGAGGCAGGGAGAGGATAGGGATGGAATAGCCAACTGTGACGACTTCTAAAGCCAACTTGTCAGTGGTAATATTTTGCCATTGATGGAAGAATGGGCATAGGCAGTAACCAAAAATAAGGGCAGGCGGTGTAAGCACTGAAATGGGAATATTGTTTTCCATACCCTCGACCAAGGCTTCAAATTTGCTTATTGGTCGGAGGGGTTGAGACGCTGCCGAGGAGTTGGGACAGCGGCGTTGGTATCTGGGTCTCTGTTGTTGCTGTTGCTCATGAGATCTATGGAATTGCTGGGTGTATGTGGGGTAGCGTGGTCTCTGGTAAGGCTGATTATCTATATTGTGCCCTTCTGGTCGTAGGGGTTTGAATTCCTAGAGACTGGAGAGTTGCCCTGGAGTCCTTCATGGAGTGGAGTATGTCATTTATGGTGGAAGCGAACAGTTTGTCACCGTCGAAGAGGAGATCCTCAATGGTACTCTGGACCTCCCGGGGAAAGGAAGAGGATGAGAGCCATGACCCTCAGCACATCACGACTGCTGTGGCAGTGGACCGTGTCACAGTATTGGCCACATCAAGGGCAGCTTGAAGA
Organism: Malaclemys terrapin pileata; assembly: GCF_027887155.1. NCBI lineage: Eukaryota > Metazoa > Chordata > Testudines > Emydidae > Malaclemys > Malaclemys terrapin. The sequence goes on along the minus strand of NC_071510.1, from coordinate 96,945,233 downwards.
GCAGTGTGGGAGATGATTTGTCCCTTGGAAACTATGGCTGTAAATTGTTGTTTCTTTTCTTCTGGAATGTGATCAATAAAGTCCATGAATTTATTGTAATTTTTGTGTTCCCTACTTTGCTAGAACAGCTGTATAATTAGCAATGTGAAACTGCAACGAGGAAGAAGCATATACCTTACGTCCGAGCAGATCTAATCGCTTACTGTCCTTGTTGGAAGGGGTGGAGCGGGGAAACTGGTGTTTGTTCTTTTGGTTAACTGCGTCTACTACCAGCAAGTTTGGCGCTGGGTGAGTAAACAGGAATTCCAAGCCCTTGGAAGGAATAAAGTACTTTCGGTCCACTCTCTTACAGGTAGGCAGGCTTGCAGCCGAGATTTGCCAAATGGCCTTGGCAGGTTCTAAAAGGGCTGCATTAATAGGTAATGCAATTCTAGAAGAAAAAGAGGGCTGCAGGATGTCGGTTAGCTCATGCTGCTGTTCAGGGACTTCCTCCAGGTTAATTCGTAGCTCACTGGCAACTCTTTTAAACAGGTCTTGACATTTTGAGAAGTCATCCGAAGACATCGGGGGAGGAGGAAACAATGCTTCATCAGGCGGAACAACTGGTTCTACCGGGTTAGAGGCAGGCCGAGCTTGCTCTTGTGGTTGTGACAGGACTGCCTGGTGTCTGGAGTCAGTAGCAGGGTCGTCAGCTGGTGGTACTGAGTCAGTATCATGCCTAGCTGCAGTGGTATAAGGAGTGTGGTCCCAAGTATAAGGAGCCCATGGAGCCCTATATTGCCACAGTGGTGGGAAGGGCATGAGTGGTGCCATCCAGGGGTTCACGGCACCATGGGGCAGGACCCTTGGAGTAGGATGAGGCAGCTTTTCTATGACTTCTCTTGATTGGGGTCTGTGGACGGGAGATCTGATAAGATGAAAATTCTCCCTACAGCCCAGATTCCTCATCACTGGAGGAAAGCTGTGCAGACCTTGCCTGAGTGTCCGGAGAGAAGGTGGTGTTAAGTAGGGGTGATTGCAAGATAGGTGACACCAGGAGGTCCCTTGAGTGTGTGAATTGCGGTGTCGCAGTGCCTCTGTGAGGGGAGGGCTGAGTGAGAGGAATTTGTTGTGAGGAGGGATTCCTCTGCACCGGTGTCCTGAGCGTTCTGTCACTGCCCGCTAGCTCACAGGCTGACAGTGCCAGGAGAGTGAGAGGAGCCTGCAGGGGGTCAGGCAGGCTAGTATGCGTCGGCACTGCTTCCATTGTGGTGCTGAACAGTGTCATGTGAGAGGCAGGCAACTGAAAGCCTGAAGCCTCCGCACCGGAGGTTAGTGTGACTGCTGCAGCAGGGTTGAGCCCGGGGCATCAAAGGTACTCAGCCAGGGGAGCGCAGAGAGGGAAGCAGTACCTGGAGAAGGCTTGTCCCTGTGAATACCCTTTGTGGGTGAGAGAGGCTGATGTTTTTTTGAAGTTCTCTTTGAAGCGGGGGGGGGGGGGGGGGCACTGCGGTGTACAGCAGTCAGAGCCCAGGTCTGAGGCTGGTCCGAGAGATTTTTGCAGCAGGAGTAGTTTTAACCACAGCTCCATCTTTGCGTGCCCTGGATTTCAACTTGCTGCAGTGGTCACATTTTTTGGGGGGGTGTGGGACTCCCCCAAACATTTAATACATTTAGAGTGACCATCTGAAAGAGGGACGGCATCATTACAGTTAGAGCAGCGCTTAAAACCTGAAGAGCCAGGCATTTCGGAAACAGCTGTGGTGATAGGAACAAAAAGGGTTTTGTTTTTGTTTGTTTGTTTTTTTAAAAAAAAAAGAGAAGAGAAGGGAAAAGGGTACCTAACTAATACTGGTAAGCTAAACTAAGAGGGGAAAAAGGTTGAACAAGGGAGAGAAGAAATTCTCTAACAAGTCTGCTGAGCGCCGTCTCAGGCCGGGAACGGTAGAGAAGGAACTGAGGAGACCGGTCGCACACGCGTACTATTAAGGTACACTCAGAGTGGGGGGGCAGGCTCTGCGCATGCGCGACTGCCATGAGTACTGTGGTAAAAATCTCCGAGTTAAGGCGCAGGGACGCACCAACACCTGGAGTGGAGCACCCACTGGGACACCTCTCGAAGAAGAATGTTGGTCTCCCTTCTGGCACATGCAACTGGGATTCTTTTTTATGACAGAAATTATTATATATGGAATTGGAATCTATATTGCATTTCTCATACCGAGTTAAACACCTGGAAAATACAACCCCACATCAGCAAACTGAATTATGTAATTTCTGATTACCCTGCTCTCAATATTTCCTGGCAAAGTCCCTGTACTATCTTATTCGGGTTCTTATGTGGCACCCCCAACAGTTTACAATCTGAAAGCCTCAATACTAATTTTTCTCAACACGCCTATAAAATAGAGTTGCATTATTAAACCTTTCCTCAAAGTCACACATGGCACACCCAGAAATTGAACTCAAATTTCCTGAGTGCCAACTCAATGCCTTGATCATAAGACCATCTTTTATCTGTGTAATGCTTCCCGTGGGTACCCAGATATGTGAGGCACCTCACTACTACCTGCCCATAACATCTGTGCCTGCTTTGAGTCAGTCCCCCAACACCACAAGCCTCTGGTAACACAGACACTGCCTTTCAAGCCTCCATAGATCCCGCTTTCTCTTTACAGGTTAACATTAAAACGGGGCTGCAATGAGAACCTCTGCTCTAATGTATTAATTCATTCTAGGTGAAATACTCTAATTAAATAAGGTTTCAATTAGATTTTGTGAATTTTAGAAGTCATGCTATCATGCACAAAAAGCTTTTATTCTTCATGACTGTATCAAGTATCTTCCAGTCTCTCTCTCATTGAAAATGCTGACATATTAAGTAGAGCAGGTGACAGTTTTTTCCATCAAGATGGATTGTTGCTGTGAAAAGGTGATGAAGTTCTTTGTAAGGTAAGAATGTATTTTACATTCAGTATTTACTTTGGACAATAATTTCACTGGTTTTGTTTACTTCCCAGTGGAAATTAATATTTTGTAAGTGTTCTTCTGTAGTTCTGGAACTTCACAGTTTAGTAAACATGATAAAGAACTACACACACAAATACACACACACACACACACTCCTTTCACAGTGCTTCAAGTTCATTATTCCAAAAGACTAACAAACACATTATAATACAAAGGGAAGCTATAAAGCTGGGGACCAGAGTGTGTACTTTACTATCACATCTGTACTGGGACTGATGCAGAATGATACAATTCCAGGAGGAGATCTGGAAAGACTAATGCAAGGATGTTCAAGCTTACTGACCCTCTGAGCTGCACATTACAATCTTCAGAAGTTCGAGAGCTGGGGCGCATCTGCTGAGGTTCAGGGTTTCAGCCTCATGGTAGGTGCTAACCGGGACTCAGAGCTTCAGCCCCGCAGGGCTGGTGCCCCTGGCAGGCACGCCCCGCAGGGCTGGAGCCCCAAGACTCCCCTCCCTGCTGGGCAGAAGCTAGAGGTGACACGTGGAGGGACACGTTGCATAGGCACTGACTCCATGGGTGCTCTGGGGCTCAAGCACCCACGGAAAAAAAAATAGTGGTAGCTCAGCACCCAGGAGTCAGAGCTTGAGTGTGGAATGTGATGAGTTCTGTGCTGCTAACAACTTCTGCCCTTGGGGCAGGGAGTTTGTTTATAAACAGAGGCAGGCTGATTAAGATAACAAAAGGCTTGTCATTAAATTAAATTAAGGATCTTTAGATGATCCTGAAAGCATTCCCAGGCACTCCAGTTAAAAGATAGGAAACAAAGGGTAGGAATAAATGGTCCATTTTCAGAATGGAGAGAAGTAAATAGTGGTGTTTCTGAGGCGCTTGTACTGGGACCAGTGCTGTTCAACATATTCACAAATTATCTACAAAAAGGGGTAAACAGTGAGGTGGCAAAATTTGAGGTGACTGCAAAGAGTTACAAAGGGATCTCACAAAACTGGATGATTTGGCAACAAAATGGCAAATGAAATTCAACGGTAAATGCAAAGTAATGCACATGGCCTAGGACACATGCTCCCCCCCGCCTGCGCCCTGGGTCACTTTCTACCACAGCCTCTGCCTCTCCAAGGTCACCAGAGAGTCTGCTTCTGGACTCACCAAATGGGGAGGGGGGTCCCCCAGCAGTGATCCAGAGGCTCGTCTCCATCAGTTGTGCCTGCCACTCCCTGTCTCCACAGGGGCGCTTGGCAGTAGAGTCTGGTCTGGGTGGTGTCGAGCTCCTTCACCCTTTCTGCAGAAGCCAACAGCATAGGACTGCTCCATTGCTCTATCCACCCTGACTGACCTTGGCTGCTCCTTTTTGCACTTCACTTCCAGTGTCAGCATGCCCAGCAGGTACAGATGGGCTGGGCCTTCTGGGTCCAAAGTTGCTTGGTTCCCCAGTGTGAGGCTTACACACCCCAACATTATTACGTACCATAGTTAGTAGTTCTGCAATTTCATATCTGAGTTCCTTCAGAACTCCTGGGTGAAAAGCATCTAGGTCTAGTGACTTATTACTGTTTAATTTATCAATTTCTTCCAAAATCTTCTCTACTGATACCTCAATGTGGGACAGTTCCTCAGATCTGTCACCTAGAAAGAATGGCTCAGATGCAGGGATCTCCCCCACATACTCTGCAGTGAAGACTGATGCAAAGAATTCATTTAGCTTCTCCACAATGGCCTTGTCTTCTTTGAATACTACATTAACACCTTGATCATCCAGTGGCCCTGACTGTTCAAAATGTAAATGTTTGAAAGAAACTCATGGGATAAGGAGGCAAACCCATGCAGACTGAAATAAGGAATGTGTTCCACCACAAAACTATGAAGAGCATTTCATGAAACTAGTCATTAATATTACCAACAACCAGGGGTAACACAGAGGACTTACCAATATGGGGGCTGGCTCTGGCCCCTGGAAGGGGAAGGGCGGGGGGTCAGCGTCCCCCAGCCAGCCCATCCACACTGCCTGTCCCGCACCACCTGGGGATCCAGCGGTGATTTAAAGGGCCCGGAGGTCTGGCTGCTACTGCCGTAGCGGCAGCAGTGGATGGAGCCCCGGGCCCTTTAAAATCACCATCCCCGGGGCAGCTGCTCCTCCCTCCCCGCATCAGCAGCAGCTGGGGGGGAAGGGGGAGTGGCAAAAAGGGCAGCGATGTTAAAGCACCGCCGCAGCAGCGCTTAAAGCAGGGTCCTTAAAGCGCTGCTATGGCAGCACTTTAAAGTCAGCTGTGTAAGGGCTGCTACTGGCGGCCTCTTTTTACCCGTACGCCTTACCGGCCTGTACCAGCTTACTTTCACCCCGCCAACATCTAAAATGGAGGACTGAAATGAGATGAATAAAATGATTGCTTAGCTTGCAGGAGCTAGAATAAAGCTTCACAATTAGATTCCAACAGCTACAAATGCCAGCAGTCAGGTAAACTCTCCATTCAAACTTTTAAAATCCATATCTAGGCAAATGATACAAAGAATTTCTACAAATCCAAATGCAGGACATTGCAAATTTAACGTTACAGAAATCTTAATTAATGGTTTATATGGCTTTCCTATCTATACTTTGAATTTAAGATGCTGATAGAGACAAGAGGCTGTCTATTGCTGTACAATTACTATTATAGTTTTAATATTTCCTCAAAGTAAAAATCTCTCTCATTCTATTTGAGAACATCAGACCTAAAACTCACAAACTGTCTGTTTGACAAGTGTTCTGACTCTCAACACACAAGCTCTTTATTATTGCACCCTTATAGCCAAGGACAGTCTAAATAAGGTTCATGGGAAATGGTGCTTACATACTGTGTTGTTAGGCACTTTAAAAAATACAGAGAGATTCCAGAATAGATTAGATTAAACAGAAAAAACTTCTGGGTGTCAGGCTTCCACTGACCCCATGTACATTTTCTCTAAAGCGTTTTGGTGAAATTTAGAGGGGTGCGCTATCAGACAGGTCAGATGTTTCCATTGTTTCAACCCTTAACCTACAGGCATTTTTCCATTTTGTAAACCAAACAAACAACTCATTTGTTTGTCCATAGCAACCACAGGATTAAGGCTAATTTGTGCTTCACTGGTAGTGTATCCAGTGTAATTCTCAGTTATCTGTTTTCACTGCAAGTATTATGTACTAAAGATTAAACCTTTCTATTGCATTTGCATAGCACTGAAGGTATACATAGCACTTTATCACATACAGAAAGATGAGGCCTCTGCTCCAAAAACATATCATCTAATTCTTACAATCATGGCATCTCTTGATAATGAAATGAATCCTTCTGGCCAGAATACATATAGCATAATTATGAAGTTATATTCTCATACATTAACTATGATTAAAACTTTCCAACTTTAGTGCCTAAAATTAAGCCCCTAAATAAAAGTAGCTTGATTTTCCCAGGTACAGAACACTTGCAACTTCCACTGGTTCTTGTTTGCTTAACTCAAGAAACAATGGTTTCAGAGTAGCAGCCGTGTTAGTCTGTATCCGCAAAAAGAACAGGAGTACTTGTGGCACCTTAGAGACTAACAAATTTCAGCAGGTGTGAAGTTCTACTGGTTAGGAGCTTCTGCCTAATTTGCATTTCTCATGTTGCATCTTGCTTTACTGGTTATTTAGACATTTAAAAGGTTTTATATGCCCTTAAAGTTATCTCTTATGTAATGATCAAGAAAGGTATGAAGCATACTCTGTGGTGAAGACCAAATGATAACTCCAACTGAGGATCACATGGTGGAGCTACAGAGTTGAAGTCAACTCCCAAGAGAGCTCAAGCACTTATAGCTCCCCCCTGAATCCAACAGAAGTTGCAGGTACCCAGCACCTCTCATGATTGGCACTTAGGTAGTAAGTAAAATATATTAACTTGGAGGAGTGTCAAGGAACTGGAACGTTTCACACATGGAAGAGGTGGTTGTTGTTTTGTAACTGGGAGGAGAATGCGCATCTTTTTCTCCCTTTTGAACTTTTATTTTGTTTCCTCTTGAACTCTTTCTGGAGGGGAATGTGGAGTTCCTTAAGTCACAGTGTTAGACAGTACAATGAACAGTTTTGGGAGGTACTCAGTAGTGTAGAATGCATAGATCCCAAAGATATGTATGTACAGGTGGGATCACTACATCAAATGAGCTGCATGTCTTGCATAATTTTCTTAACCTAAACTGTCTATATATTATTCTAAATTTAAGGTATACTATCATAGCATGCTAATTTAGGGACAGATTCTGTAACCCTTATTCACACTGAGTAACATAATTACACAAGTAGCATGCCTGAAATCAATGGAACTGAATTATGAGAGTTACTCAATGTGAGTGAGCTTTGCAAAAATCTGACCCTCAGAATTATTCATAGCCTAAATTCCTGCAATGGATCTGTCAAGCAGGAGACTACCATTTCCATCAATTTCCTATCCATTACACATCCCCTTTTTTCCTGGCCATGTAGGAAGAGGGGGTATAATAGGGTTACCATATTTCAGCAAGCAAAAAAGAGGATGGGAGGAGCCCTGCCCTAGCCCTGCCCCCGTCCTGCCATAGCCCTGCCCCTGCCCCTCCCACTTTCCGCCCCCCTCAGAGCCCCCAACCCTCCCCCCGCTCCTTGTCCCCTGACTGCCCCCTCCTGGGACCCCTGCTCCTAACTGCCCCCCAGAACCTCACCCCCTACCTAAGCCTCCCTGTTCCTTGTCCCCTAAGACCCCCCCCCCACCCTAACTGCCCCCCAGGACCCTACCTCCTACCTGTACCCTGACTGCCCAAAACCTTATCCACACCTCCCCCCAGAAAGCCCCCCCCAAACTCCCAGATCCCCCCGTCTCTTGACTGCCCCCTCCAAAACCTCCCTGCCCCGTCTCCGACCCCCTGGCCCCCTTGTTGTAGGCCTTCGCCTAACGTCTCTGTGAGCCGTTCGTCCCGGCAGGCTGGCTGGCAGGGGAGGAGGAGCGGGGGAGGAGCTCCAGACTGCCGGTGTGAACTGCCGGAGGTGATCTGTGAATGCAGGGAGGGAGGGAGGGAGTGATCTCTGCTGCAGGGGAGGCGGAGGACATGCTCTCTCTGGCTGTCGGAGCCCCATGTAAGTGACACCATCCGGCCGGCTGCCCTGTTAGCCGCGTGCGCTCTGCATGGCGGGGGGGGAGGGGGGGAGGGAGGGGAAGTCCGGACATTTACAAATTCCCCCCGGATGCTATTTTTAGCTCAAAAAGCCAGACATGTCCGGGGGAATCTGGACGAATGGTAATCCTAGGGTATAAACTCCATGAAAAGACCCTGAATCAGGAAGTGAACAGGCACTTTTTGGGAAAGAGCAGGATCATAGCTAGCCAGGAGCTTCAGGGCTAAGAGATGCAGGGGAACCCCCCCAAGGAAACTGTGTAAAAAAGCAAAGTGTGATGTTGGATATGCAGCCAGGACCAGGTTTGTGTGGGACTCATTGGGAGCAGCAGAGATTGGTCAGAGAGCCATGCAGAGGGGCCCCAGTAAGAGATGCATCACTAAGTGATCTTGGCCTGGAAATCTGCAAACTCCTATCTGCTTTGAATAGAGACTGGCCTGGAGAGGACACTCCAGGCAATAGGAGAGCCCTAGCCCTCACCTGGACTGTTCTTAGAGTCCAAAATAAGGACCACTATTGCTCACTTTGAACCATAATTGTTTAAGCCAGAGGCAGTTCACTAGCCCATTGGGAGCCCTGAGCAGAAATATTTTGGTGGGCTCACCTTATCCCTCCCTAATAATATTAATTACATTATTTCCAACAAACATATATTCCAGCAAAAAATATACCAACACAACACATACTAATACACTTGTTTAAAAGACCATGTTAAATAAGATGAACGGTGTTTTGGGAGTATAATCAGGGGCTTCATAAGCAGTGTGGGACCCTAAGCAATTGCTTAGTCTGCTTATGGCTAGGACCACCACTGGCTTAAGCTATTGAACCTAGGGCAGGGGTTCTCAAACTGGGGGTCGGGATCGCTCGGGGGTCATGAGGTTATTACATGAGGGGTTGCAAGCTGTCAGCCTAAACCTGCTTTGCCTCCAGCATTTATAATGGTGTTAAATATACAAAAAAGTGTTTTTAATTTATAAGGGGAGTTGCACTCAGAGGCTTGCTATGTGAAAGGGGTCACCAGTACAAAAGTTTGAGAACCACTGACCTAGCATATTTACCACCTTTCCCTTTTCTTACACCCGTAGTAAAATACCCTCTCCTTTTAGCCATGTGGTTGAGTGGTTATAGAGCTAGTGCCTATAAGGCCTACCAGCTAAAGCACCCGCCTCTGGGACCTTAGAGGCTTGGTGTACCACAGTGCTGAGGAGCTATAATAATTATACTCCATTAAAATAATTCATCTAATTTGTACAACAACCTTCTTTTCATAAAAACTGGATCAAAGCTAATTGGCAGAATAAATTTATCAGCTGGCAATTAAATGTTACTCCATATTACGATGTGTTTGTTTTCTCACTCAAATGGCTGTTGTGGAATATATACTCTCATTTTGAATCTCCAGAGAAGCTTGTTTTCTCATTGGCAAGCTAAGGAAAAGGTTTCTAAGCACAACTTTTTACTTGAGCCAACATACTGCCATTTAATTTGTTTGTAAAGAAACTGGAGCACTCCTATAATGTTAAGAATCCCACTATTGTTTATTTTCTGTTTATATGCAACTTAATCTATGACAACAAAGATATTTCCTTCGATTGCCAACAGGGTGTGATGGAAACAGCTGCTAATTATCTTGAACAACTCTAGCTAATATAACAAACTTAGATCTGACAAAGATACTCAAAACATATTTTACAAGTCACCTAATTTGATTTTCATTCCTTCCCCTTTTTACTCTTTATGTCAACAATAGCGTTGCTTTGTGTTTATTCAGCCATTTGGATTACAGTTTTAAATTAAGATTTTAAACCTGATTGAGTTTGTTTCATTTGTTTTGAACTAATGGTGATATTTATTACCAATATATGCAAGTAGCAGCATGTATCTGGCTTGCACAGCCAAAAGACATGCATTTTCAGTGCTGTGTAAGCTGCCTTTAGATGCACATTTCTGACTGTTTGCTACAATGCACTTCACTGAAATCCTCTTTGAGCACAATCACTTTCATCATACAGAAATTTAGTGTTTGGGGGACTAGATGTCTTCAAAGAATTAGTAATGGAACATGGAGTCCTTCCCCTTTTGACTGTAGTGATGGAACTTTGCCAGATTGATAGTGTTTGGCAACCTGTATGTGAAGTTAATATTGTGACCACAATCTAGTTCTTAGTGATCCACAGTCTACAACACAAAAGCCACCACCCACATTTGGCATTATGGATGATAATATGAGCAGAAGTTCCAGATATTAACTGGCCAATGAATGTTCCTTTAACCATTCCTCAGATAGATAACAATTTAACAGACACAATCCATTTTGTTTTTATGAATTACAGTGAAGTGCCTATGAAAAGAATATATGAATGACTAGCATTGTAAATCCTGTTGCAGTGAATACCAAATCAATGACAGCCTTGTTAAAGGAAAATATGTTTCCACATTTTGTTTGTGTTAAATTGTAACAAAAGCCCTTAAAATAACTTGATTCTTGTGGCCTATTTTTGTTTTATTTGTAATTTCATTTCAATCACCGTGAACATCTGTAAGTTTTATAGCATGTATTGTAAAACATTTGAACCTGAAAATTTAGCTATGTTAATCTGCAGTTTTGTATGGATGTCAGTCTGCTCTTCATGTTTACATTTTTTAAATAATTTAGTGCTATCCTCATCACAAAGTCTATTCATGAAAAGTCAATTATAATTTGACAGCAAAGGGTATTCTAAGTGAACTCCAGAGTGATGCCTCAAAAATGGAACATTCATTACGATTTCAAGAACAGCCTATTGTACCATTAACCATAGCTCTTATGTGAGAGTAGTTTATATTGCAAAACTTACTTCTCAACATTTTGCACTAGAAAAATTAAAAACTGAATAACTAAAACTGAAATTATCCTCACCTCACATGAGAGTTATTGCATACTTATTCTGGACACACATAGTCTTGTGTTTAAAATACATCTTAAATGACAGAGTGAATAATTTATCTTTGATTATTTTTTTTAAATTCCTTTGGCAATTGAGTTCCAAGGCTCATTGTTTCCTGGTCAGTTTTAATAAAGAAAATACAAAATCAATGTGCTTTTCCTGTTTCACTTGCCCTCCGCACATATAGATCTCTCTGCACTTAAACGTGGGCTTCTATTAGCCCCATTTTACAGGTGGGGAAATTAAGCTATGGAGCAGTCTAGTCTCCAAGTCAATAGCATAGCTGGATGCATAACTCAGGTCTCCTGACTCCCAGTCCAGTGTACTATCTGCTAGGCTACGTTGTCTCCTAAACAAAAAGATATGGGCTTCCTGTCATTGTACAAAAAAGTCCCTGCCATAAAACAAAATGGAAGGCTATTCACTTGAAGCTAGCTGGCAACATGCTGTAATCTTAAAATGTCTTTTTAAAAATTCTACTCCTCCTTTCTCACATTTTTACACACTGGTACACGTTGTTGCAATCAAGCTGGAAAACTACTACAAGTGCCTGTGATAAACGCTTTGCTAGATAAAACCTACTGCAGCTGAAGGGGTATAAGACATTGCAGGTGTAATGTTCTTTAAAAGCTGGAGGACTTTAATGAATATAAGCAATTATTCTCTCAAACTTCTAATAAAGACTCTTCCTTAGCTGAAAGAGAGTTACTTCTTTTGGATATGAAAGTTTTTGGTTTTAGTCCCAGCATTAACAGATTCCTCACATATACACAGCCAAGAGGGAAACAGCTGAACATATATGTGAAAAACAAGGAATAAGTTAAACAATTAATTTCTTGGTTAATGTAAGTAATACTCCTAAGATATACTCCCATGGTGAAATTCATTCCTGGCATATCTCTACCAAAGTCAATAGAATTAAAGCAGAGATTAATTTGGCACAGAAAAGCTAATGTATTTAATAGTACAGTAAGTTGTGCATCATGCAAACTGAGGACCAGTGGCAGTACACCCAATATTAAGTATTCTGTGCTTATTTAGGCAGCTTCTTGTTCACAAAAATCTCCATATAAGAATTTTGGTTATAAGTATTTGCTCAGCAGACACGATGATTATTTGTCTACATTTAATAATCAATATCATTAACAGGAGACTATCTCATAGTATGGATTTGTACAGCACCTGCAGAATGGAGCCCAATCTAGTTGTGGCTGTGTTATGTTAAAACAAATAATAAATAACAAGAATGTATTTGCTAAGGACTGAAAGTGTTTGATGCACTACAGAATATAGAAGAGACAGGCTCACTGTTCAAGAAGCTTACAATCTAAAAAGGTAAACAGATGACTATTCAGAACTAAAGTACCAGGTCATTGGGAGATGAATGCATCACACAGTGGTGCAGCTTGTTAGTTTATTCCTAAATAAAGTAGTAACATTTCTATGGGTGATGGTTTAATGTTCAATCTTCATGATGGCAGGGTGTTTTCAGGAGTAATTTCAAAAAGTAAAGGATGAAAAGCTACTGCACCCTGCAGAAGAATAATTCCATACATATTGGGCAACACAGGATAAGAGAGATGAGAGTAGAAGAAGGTTACCAAGAAAGTTGTGAGAAATGCAGAGCAGGAAGAGCTAGTGCAGTAAGTTTTGGAGGTTTCAAGAAATGAGAACAGATATGCTTTAGGACAGAACTGACTTGTGCAGAGTCTTGAAAATAAGGAACAAGAATCTTATGGATGGCAAAAGAGCCAGTGGAGGGATCTGAACCCACAATAGCTTGTGTGTATATATATATATATATATATATATATATATATATATATATATATATATAAATCAAAAATCCCTTAAAGACATTAGTCTATTTTTATTGAAAACGAGAAATCATTATGTAATGTACAGGGTGATTAAGCATGCCCAGTGTCCTGTTTCAAATATTGGGCTGCCAGTTGGGTCAGGTGGCCAAGGATTATGTGATGGCAACACAGAAGTGGTGATACGTATAAGAAGGAGGCCATCCAAACAAAGAGAGGAGACCTGGGGTTGAGAAAGAGGCTCTCTGCACCAGTAAATTGAAAAATACCTGCAGGGAACAGGTCTTGGTTGGGAATGTTTTTAGCAAAGGCCAGGTACGAGGTCAGCTTTGAGAAGGCTGTAGAGAACTGTGGATGTGCGGGTTGGAAGATTTTATTGAACTGAATTGTTCTATTTTGTTAAATAAACTAGTTCCTATGAAGGGACTGTGAGTGAACCATGTAAGTCTGTGTGCATTCTTTAGAAAGTTGAGTTGGGGAAAATGAGGCAGAAGATAAGGGAAGCTGATTCTTGCAAAGAGATACAAAAAAAGAGTCTGAAATATTAGATGAAGCAATGGCGAACACCACATAGGGAATAATCCTGTACTGATGAGGGAAGGGAATGTGAAGTAAAGGAGCTAATGCTTCTTTTTATTTTCTGACTTCTGTGATACTAAGCTATGATTCAGTGCAACCAAAACACTTACAGCATGTTTCTTCTCCTCTCTAATTTACAAATGAATAAATTGGTTTTATGGATTAGTTATAAACCCCTGAAAATACAAGAAAGCTAGTAAATACCCAACTATAAAGACAATAATGCCATCATTAGAATTACCTTAAGAATCATGTATGTAGTATAGTTGTAGCTGTGTCAGTCTCAGAATATTAGCGACAAAGTGAGTGAGATATAATAAAAGATATCTGAGCTATTAGTGATTATCTTCAAAAACTTATAGAAGTCAGAAGAGATTTTAGAGGACTGGAAGAGTGCAAATGTAGTGCCAATCCATAAAAAAGGAAATATGGACAAACCAGGGAACTATAGACCTGTCAGTTTAACCTCAGTACCTGGAAATATAATGGAGCCAATAATCAAGCAATCAATTTGCAAACACCTAAAAGATAATAAGGTGATAGGTAACAGTCAACATAGATTTGTCAAGAACAAATTGTGTCAAACCAACCTAATAGCTTTCTTTGGCAGGATAACAAGCCTTGTGGACAGGGGGAAGCGGTAGATGTGGCATATCTTGACTTGAGTAGTTTTAAGAGAACCCTCCAGCAAAATCAGTACCTTAGTAAGATATAAAATCCTTTGTTATGCCTAAAATCTTTGGAAACATAATTTTTGAAGTTGGCGAAATTTCATAAGCATGTCTATTGTTATGGAGATCACACAAAGTAAATTAGTGTTCCCTTTTTCTAAAAGCAAAGAACATTGTTATGAACACACTAAACCTCTGTGACTGATTAATTTAAAATAATGTCTTTGTTTCAGTGAGTTAAATATGTAGTAATCTGGAATGATTACTTTATGAAGGCTAAAGAGTACATTTAAAATATAAAATCAGTTTAGAACTACTGATTAAAAAAATGTAAAACAGAAGAGCTGCATCATGTATTCTATAATATTTAATGTTGTATTCAGCAGGACAGCTGACTTGCCCTTACTACAAGGTTTTTGCAAATAAATCTCTGACAAGCTTCAGGGTATATCAAAAAACCTGTGACTGACCTTTTTCATTCCCAAATGTAGTGTTTTTAATTAGGTACCTTCTGCATGTCCAGTCTTCACCATCTGGCATGCAGTGGAAAACATGCTCCATTTTCTTTAGAAAGAAATTGCAGAAGAGTGTTTTTTTCAAATGTCATTTGCTTCATTTGGGTTCAGGGATTTGGCTAGAAGGGGGTGAGGAAGGAGACAGTGGGGAGAGGGCAAGGCCTGGGTGGAGTGGAGTGGGGCAGGGCCTAGGGTGGAGCAGGGGTGGAGTATGGGTGGGACCATAGGCAGAAGAGGTGGGCTGGGGAGCTAGCCTCCCCAAGTGGCAGCTTCACCCACTGCCCATGAGAGCAGGTAAGAGCGGGTCGGCTCCCACACACCCAGTTCGCACTGCAGTCTCCTTAGGTAGGGGCCATATTCACGAGCCGAATACACCAGCGCCACACATTCTGTGTGAGGGAGAAGGTACAGGGGTCTTTGCGGGAAACTGTGATTCTCTGCTGCCGTGAGGCGGGTTGGGTGTCTCCCCAAACCCGGGCTGCTGTCGGGCATAGGGGCACCAGTTTAATAATACTTCGTTGGGCCCCATAAATCCTAAGAACGGCCCTGCTGTCCCTGAGCAGGTGCACAAAAGGGAATACAAGGTACACAAAAGGTACAAGGAGCTTCATCCCTCATGCTGTTACACAGAGACTTAGCACAACTGCTGTGTCATGACTAAAGAATGCAATATAGACAAACCCTAAATGTATTTAAATTTGTACTGAATATAAGATCAACCATTAAGGATTATCATTTTGAATTCTTTCCTGACTAGATGTCAAGAACCCTTTGATTATGTCCACACCCACAGCCAGCACATGTAAGCTGACTCGGGTTTGTGGGGCTCAGGCTTTGGGGCTGTTTAATTGCAGTGTAAATATTCAGACTTGGGCTGGAGCCCAGGCTCTCAGACCCAAGCATCAACAGCACAATTAGACAGCCCCAAAGCCCAAGCCAGTTAACACGGGTCAGCCACAAGTGTTTAATTGCAGTGTAGATATACCTTTTATATCTTGGAGCATATTTCTGCCCCTTGCTAGTTTATTCAGCTGAATGTGTGTACAATTCACAGTTGCTGCTATATCAGTTGTGTTCAAACATATATTCCACTGTCGGGGGGCACTTGAAGGCACTCTAATGAAAAACAATGGCACCTGGTGATGCTGTGAGCCGAAATGGTTATATACTTTACAGAGAAAGCAGAGACCAAGTGAAAGATAAACCTCTAATCTCAACTGGTTAACAATAGGATGCATATTATGCTTTTTCTCCCATGGGAAAGGAAATTTTTACATTTTTTTTTAAGGATATAAATAAATGTCAGAAACAGCCCCCTACACATGTGTAAATCAACGGGCAGTTTACATCATCTTCTAAAATCTTGGTTCTGTAGGAATGCTGCCAATCTGCCACAGAGCCCTTGCTTAGTGTCAGTATCTGTTAGTCAAAAGTCTATCAAAGTGGTTTGGTTTCCATAATAGAGAAGTTCTTTCACAAAATGACTGGCCTGGAGAAAGAGATTGCAAGGACTGTTAGCAGTATGTGTTTTGGTTCCATAGAAACAGTACAGAAACAGTACAGAAAATGTTTTGGCTGTGGAATTAGAATTATGTTTGCAACATTTCAACTACAGAATTGCTGAACTTATCTCAAATAGAACCTTATATGATCAGTAGGTTGTCACCTTGCTTTTGTTTAAACCTTTAATTAAACCTTTTTTTCTAGTAAGGTGATCCAAGTGGTTCAGTGATTTAGAAAGTGAAGGGTATGTTAGAGGAAACCCAGAGAATCTAGTAGTTTTTACATCTATGACTTGTTTAAACATTGCCTTTAATCTCACTCACATGTACACACATCGAGCTAAAATCAGGAGAACATCATAGTGTGATATGGCTACTCTGAAATATTATTTTATGATGGTATAAGGTTTAGGTTTTTTCTATGAAGCCTGAGTGACACACTGCATGAGTGTCTAGCTCCCTTTCTGTTGTCAAATTAAAGCAAGCAAAGTATGCATTGTTTAAGATGCCCTCTCCTTTTTCTATGCTACTGGTCCACTTGGCCTCCTCTCTGCTTTGATGGAACTTTCTCTTGAAATGCTTCACATGTATCAATCTGTAATTATTTGGTTCCCTGAGATGTGGGAGTGGTGGAGCAGGGCAAAAGGGAAGGACAGATAAGTATCCATTAAATATACTGATGGTAAGCAGAAGAAAGTAAAATATATATTTCTGTGCTATAATCAGTTTAAGCAGCAGCAGCAAAGATTGTGAAACCGACAAAGTATAGTCGCGTCAACAGAGTTGGATAGCCTGTTATGAAGGCACATTTTTATTTATTTATAATTGACAATTTAGGTTTGTTCGTTTTTTAAAAAAGAGTGAGATAAAAGTCTGAGTAAAAGCATATTGTGCAACATAAAATAAACAAAGCCATGGAGCTTATCAATGCTATTATGGCAGTCAAATTCCTGAATATTAAATGGCACACCCTATCAAGATCTATTTAAGGTATTTCTAAAGCACATATCATTTGGTATTTAAGTGCTAAAGTTGATGAAAGAATATTTATGATGGGTGGAGATGTAGGTTGGTTGAATTCAAAGTGAAGTACTGTATATAACTGAGTACAAATACTTTCACGGTCACTAAATTACATATTTGTAGTTTTGAAACTATCATTCAATGGAATGACCAAAAAAAGTGAAAACGCAAGTTTAAAAAAATGAACAAAAGGCCTAAAGCAAGTCAAACAAACAGAAGACCAATCAAAGAAACCCCATCATATAAAAATGAAACCTAGTGTTTGTAATAGAAAAAATGGTACCATATACATCTTACTAACTCATTGTGAATACAAAGAAGTAGGAAAATGTTCTGTCCAAAAATACATATAGTAGAAAGGAAATTGATCATTTTGGGTTTTAATAATCAAGATCATATTTCCCCCCATGTGGAAATATTAAATTAATGAAGAAATTTAAATTGTCATGTTTACATACGTCTCTCTATATACACACACACACCTGTGTTTATTTTAATAAGGCCTCACAGTTTCTGTAAGTTTACTGGCAATTAATTTACTAGGCAATGATGTTTCCTCTAGCCCGTCTCTACTTGGATGTACTTCTTCCTTTTCTTTCCTTTGTTACAGAAGGGGAGTCTTGGTAGAGAAAAAGGAGAGACTGGCTACCAAAGGATCTGAGAATAAAGCTGTATGGTTTGAACTTCTGAAGTATCCATTCTAGAACTGAGCAAAATTTTTCAGCTGAAACTATTTTTTGGGCAAAAAAATGCATATGTGGCAACAGCAAAATGTTTTGCAAATTCGTTTCAGTGTCACTAAATTGTGTTGGAAAAATTTCTCTGAAAATTGTAAAAACATTTCAGCATTTTTAAATGAAATGTTTTGATTTGAAATGACGTTTTGTTTTGAAATTTCCTTCAATTTTATTAAAAATAATTCATTCAACCAAAAAAATTTCAGTGAAAATTTTGAAAAAATTGTTTCAGGTTGATCTGAAACATTTTTTATTTTTTGAAACTTCCTGATAAAGCCCCCCTCTCCCTCCACAAATCACTGATTCTCACAGCTCTAATCTATTCACAAACCTTTTCTTACATGCACAAATGTGACACACCTGTAGTGGAGTTGTTCACATAGCTAGGAAACTGTCGAATCTTTCTCCCTGCAACTGGTCTCACTCTCCTCCCCCATCCCTTTCCAAAGCCCTGATACCAATCCACCCTAGAATAGCTAGGGGGAAAGGGGCTGGGAGGTAGGGGCAGTATAGGGTGTGTTTAGGAGTGAACTAGCTGTGAGGACTATCCCAGAAAATTATAGACCTATCAGCCTGACACTGATCCTGGACAAAATAGTGAAATAGCTGATACGGGGTTAGATTATTAAAGAATTAAAGCAAGGTAATATAATTAATGATAATCCTAACTGGATATGTTTTCTATGAGATTACAAGTTTGGTTGATAAAGGTATTTGTGTGGCATGGTATGACTGCTACTGGAATACCGTGTCCAGTTCTTGAGTCCATAAATTAAAAATGATTTTGATAAACTGGAGAGGTTTCAGAGGAAAGCCACAAGAATGGTTAAAAGATTAGAAAATATGCCGTAGAGTGGGAGATTCAAGGATTTCAAACTAATTAGCTTATAAAAGAGATGGTTAAGGGTGACTTGATCAGTTTATGAGAACCTACATGGGGAACAAATTTGATAATGGGCTCTTCAATCTAGCAGAAAAAGATGTAACACAATCCAATGGCTGGAAGTAGAAACTAGACAGATTTAGACTGGAACTAAGTGTAAGCTGGGGAATGGTCCCGCTATTGTGAGGAACTTTCCTGGCTTCTGCACCACCCCGGTGAAATAGGCTAGCGGAAGGATCTGAGTCCTCGCTCCCACTTCCTTTACCCATAGGCCTCCCTGCCCTTGAGGACTCGTCTTCCACTCTCCTGTCTGGCAGAGATCTCGTAACCCCGACAAGGCTGGGCCCAGGATTCCTGGGGGGCTCGACCCCCAATCCTGCTGTGGTCACCTAGGACAGGGGCTACGGTGTCCCCACTCCGGGGTGCTCTCTCTGCACTGGACACTTCCCTGACCCACTGATCATTTCATACACTTTAAAGCAAATACAAGTTATTTAATCAACAATTAATTTAAAAAAGAATAAGGAAAAATGGGAAAAGTTAAAGGAAAACATCACCCTGCTCTGTGTCACGGAACATTACAAACAGTGTCTCTGGAACGTCAGGGCAGTTCACTGTCTGTTCCTTGTAGGTCCCAGGCCTCCTCCTCAGGCCCTGGCTGTGCTGCAGGGATGCTGCGGGTTGGACACTTACTCTGGTGGTGGCCACACATCTCCAAGCTTTGGGTGATGGGACCCTTCTTCCCTGCATCAGCCCCACGTCAGGTTAAGATCACCCTCCCAGTCTGGCCTGCAAGGACCCTTGGCTGGAGGTGTCTTCCTGTTCTGGGCCCTTTGCCCAGGATCCCCCCTTGGCTGGCCCCAATTGCTCACCGCACCCGGCTTCAGACTGCTCCAGCTCCACTGTTCTAAGCTCTGGCTCCACTCTGCCTCAGCACTGATGCTGCTGCTCTGCTTCCAGCCCCCGGGCTGCTTCTCTGGTCCCTCGGGCTCTGTGGCTGCAGCTCTGCTCTCAGCACAGGTCTGCTCTGTGGGCTGCTTCCGTGACTCTGCTCCCAGCTCTGACCTGCTCCCTGGGCTGCTTTTCTGGCCCCTCTGGCTGGCATGGCCCTGCTCCCAGCATAAGCTCGGGCCCCTGCTCTCTCTCCTTAGCTCAGCCCCACTCTGTCTGACCCAGGCAATTCCAGCTCACACGGAGGATGGGACCCCCCCCCCAGCCTCCTGACTCCCTGATTAGCCTGGCCCCCCTGTCAATCAGGCTGACCTGCAGCATTGGCCTCTCCCCATTCTTTTAGTACTGGGAGCTAGCCAACCAAAACACCCCCACTGAATGTTAGTAAGGGGAGAACAGTCCCCTTACATAAAGCATGTATTTTTAGCAGAGAAGTTAAACAAACATTGGAACAACTTACCCAAGGCAATGGTAGTTTCTCCATCACTGGCAATTTTTAAATCAAGTTTGGATATTTTAAAATATATATATTTTAAGGAAGTCCTGTGACCTGTGTTATACATGAGGTCAGATTAGATGATAATTCATAGTAGTTCCTTTTAGACTAATAATCTATGAATCCTTACATGGCTGAGTTTGTCAAACACAAACCAGCAGAATTACTTTACCTTTTGGTACCTGCTAGTTCTCACAGCTGTTGTAACTTAAATATTATAAGGCATTAAAATGAACGCAACATGCTGTACGCCCTAAAACAATATAATGCATATTTTGGGGGAAACAGAGTTACAATGTCTAACTTGTGTAAATTTCAAGTATTCACCATTAATGTTGCAATAGTGCATTCCTTTTTTAATTGTTCAAAGTTTATGCAATTTTCATATTACCAAGTCCGAAATTATATACACAGAGGTTCAGGATGAGTTAATTATTTTTATTTCCATTAGACTAGGAAGGATTAGTTATAGCATTGCCTTGAAGCCATGAGTAAGTTATTCAGTAATTTCTCTGCTATCATAGAGGGAACTCCTATCAAACCCTTATACTTTCACTTTTCTATTTGGAAGCCCAGCTCACATACTGCTAGAATTACACGGCCAATGAGGACCTACCACTCTCAAACAAATAGTAGCTAAATTTCTATAGCAGACTAGTGACTAAAAATTAAGTTCAACAGCCTTCCCCTTCAAGACAACACGGAATACCCCCTCCAAAAAAAAAATCTGAGCCATGTCATGCCCTCCTATATAAAAATATAGAAAGGACAAAATTAAGTAAAAAACACCAGTTTTCACTCAGAGTTCCCACCAAATCTTTCAATTGGTATGTGCAAGATTTTCATATCCCTGGTTGGGACAGGGGGCATGGCCTTAAATCCCATGGATGTCCCATGACTGGTGGATAAATCCCATAGAGCTCAGGTGTGGACAGAGGGTCTCCCCTTTCCCCAAAGCAGGGTTTTACAGATATTAATGATAGTTAGTGTAACTTCCGCAAGGAATTCCACAGGGATTTCTATGGGTTAACAAAAGATATTGCATAAAGTAATGCTCTATCAGCTGTTTCCTCTCACTAAAATCCACATCCTCTTCACATGAAAGAGCTTCCACACATTTGGATGAGTGGTGGTGGTGATGATGCCATTACAACTCTGTCCACAGAACAATTTATAACAGTTTGTAACCTATAAGTGCCATGGTTTTTCTCTGCATGTCAGATAGTAAGGGCAGCTAACAGTGTTTTGCCCCTGCCAAAGGGTTGGAATGGCACATGGTTGAGTTCCTGTAGCCAGCTAATCAATCATTCTATTCTTTTAAAGGGGAATTATTTGTGTAACCGTATTTGTGTAATTGGTTGTCCAATTCCTTCTTGTTCCCAAGTCTTTATACGATAGGACTTCCCAGAGTATCTACTTCCATGTGCTGCTGATGTTCTTCAGTTGACATGTCCTCAAGGTACTCTATTCCCTACTGAGGCAGTCTAGACTAGATGCTCAGGTTATCCTGGAACATACTGATAAAAATATGGCTAGGCAGGAAAATAGGTGCAGTTATGATGGCTAAAAAGCTGCCATGTGGCCACAAACTGAATCATATTACTTGCAATGTACCTCTAACTAGCTACAATTTCACTGTTAAAACTTGTAGCTTAGACAGGACCTTGGGCTCCTTCATCCCATTATGTACTTACTGGCCAGTTTTGATCAGCATTTGACATCTTTTACTCCTCTCTCTCCTCCTCATGTCCCCCCCAAAAATCTCCCACACAAGCACAGAAGGAATAATTTGACCCAACTATATGTACACCGCAAAGGATCTGAACACCCCTCCCCCGCAAAAAACCCCACCCCCACTCGTCACAATACTAGAGACTGATGAGTTGGTGACTAAATTATCTAAGAAAGCAGAAAGGGATGATCCACTACATTCAACAACATGGCACAGATTTCCATGTTTCCTTAAAAATGCACATAATAAAAGTTAATACAAAACTGATGTAGGGTTTCAACCAGCACCCACTGAAGTCAATGTAAAAGATCCTTTTGATTTCAGTGGGCATAGGGTTGAGCTCATATTAAACATTTTGTTATGGCTTTTATAAACAAACAAAACAAAACTATTTGTTGCATTTATACTAGCTTACTCCCAGCACTGGCAGGTCGGGACGTTTTGTTTACCTGGAGCATCTGCAGGCATGCTTGTTCCCAACCAATGGGAGCTGCGGGAAGTGGCTGGGAACGGCGAACTGCGGCCACAGTCAGCTGAGGCTCTATGCCTGCAGATGCTCCAGGTAAACAAAACGACAATGTATTAGATATTCAATTCAATGATTCCATAGAGTTTAAAATCATCAAATTTTGGTGTAGACCCGTTGATAAGCCGACCCCCGCTCTTTGATGCATCACTTTTTTACCAAAAATATTTGGCTTATAAACGAGTATATACGGTATTACAATTTATAATTTACTCCACATGTTCTGATGTGGATATACGTATTTAGCCACTGTTTTGAAAACTCAAAGATGGACTAAAAAGCTTGTTTTTCATTTAAAAAAAAAAAAAAAAAGACAGTTGAAAGTTAAGGCTTGTTTGGACCTCTTTTGTTGTATGTGCTTTCTATGCATTTCTTCCTGTCACTGGCAGAAGCCATTTTAGTTGCTTTTTTTACTGAAGGATAGCCTATTCTATTAACAGGTTCAGGCACAAAAAGTTATTTATTTATTTTTTGTAAAAAGCTTTACATCACTTTATTTGTAAAGGACTTGTAAGGTTCAGATATATGTGGATGAGTCTCTCTCAAAGACTTCATCTGATATAATCTGATGGCAAGGAAACAGAAAGCATTGAAAAGCTGTAAAATTGAAACAATACACCACAAATGAAGTACATGTTGTTTCAAGATACTTGTGAATTGCAAAGCCTCTTCTAATTGATTCAGTTAAATGTCACAGAAGCCTTGAGTAATCTATATTTAATAAATTAAATTCAAGGTTTATCCTTCATCTTTTATTTTTTGATCTCATGAACAATGACAATATATCTGTTAAGAGGAATACTTTTCTAATTAGTTTTCTTTTCTGAAGCAGATGCTGTTGCTATATTGTCATATTTGTTGTTATGAGGGTTTAGTTTTGTGAATATTTGCCAGAAACCAATTGGATATAGTGAGGATGTGTACTGTTTCTTTCAATCTCCAGCAGAAAGTGAAGAGGGGCTGGAGAAGGTTCTAGGTAAAAGATCTACAGTGAAGCAAAGACAGAGAGAGGCAGGCTTTATCAGTAATACTTTTTACCTTATTCTAACCAAATTCTTTGTTCAGTGACAGAGACTGTTATGTTATGCCGGTAAAGTAGTGTCTGATTTTGAAACTGCATAAATAAAGAAAATACCACAAGAATTTTGCTTTGATAAACCCCTGGAATAGTCTGAGTAAAAGAAGTGCTTCACCAGATTTCAAATCGCAACACAACTTAACAAAGTCTGTACATAATTTGTATTTAGTACAGATGAATAATCATGGCAATGTTTTTAAAAAGTTTGATGAGCATTTCATCCCAAAAAGGAATATAATGCACCAACTATTCCCAAGCATTTAAAAGTCTGAAAAGTGCACAGAGACCTTTATGAAGGCATCATATGAACAAAGCAAGCAGTGTGACTGGTATCCAAAAGGAAGAAAACAAAAAAGAACATCTGGTATATGCAGTTTTAAACAAGGTACTTTCAGATTTATTACAGCTTATGTCTCATCTATCTGTCAAATAAGCATGGCAGCTAGTTCTGTTGTCTAAACTAGTGAAAATGCAAGTCACCTACCAAGAAAATAGGAGAAACAGTCCAAGAAGTAGCAAACAAATAATTTCTGTGAGGAAAAGAGCAGCACCCTTTAAAAATTAGTCTAAAGACCATAATACTCCCTGGGCGAAAAGGGAGAATACAAGATATATGGGGTGCCCAGCCAGTGGAAATGTATAGTAAACATAAACACAGAAACAAATCAGGAAGACAATCCACAGAAGGATGAATGATGCTTATTTCAACTGGCTTTAACTGCCTCATTCTATATGTGCCTCTCAGTCCTTATCCTCAGTGGTAACACATTTAAAAGATTAACCTGTCTTAAATTCATACCTTTGCTAGACACTAAAAATCATGGACTCAATAGAGACACTGGGTAAGCAGTGTAGCCGCTCTTTGTCGGCAGAAGAGAGCTCTCCCACCGGGGGGAGGGATAGCTCAGTGGTTTGAGCATTGGCCTGCTAAACCCAGCATTGTGAGTTCAATCCTTGAGGGGGCCACTTGGGAATCTGGGGCAAAATCAGTACTTGGTCCTGCTAGTGAAGGCAGGGGGCTGGACTCGATGACCTTTCAAGGTCCCTTCCAGTTCTAGGAGATGGGATATCTCCATTATTAATTAATTAAAAATAAAGCCATCCCCAACAAGGAACAGTAGCTTTGTTAGCGGAAGAGTGTCTCCCATTGACAAAGTGCTGTCCACACCGGCACTTTTTGTCGGTATAACCTTTGTCAGCCAGGGGTGTGCAAAAACCTCGCCCTGACCGACAAAAGTTTTACCGACGAAAGTGCAGTGTAACATAACCATTGGATTTATGGCTTATTATAACAATCTTTAACCCACTAACCCCCATCCTCAGTTTTTTTTACCCTCCCCATCCCCCCATGACTGGTCAGGTGTTACCAGGCCATTTTCACCTTGAATGTTCCCTTCATGAAATGCGTTAACTACTTATGCGAAACTATCTGTTCCACCTTGTATTTAGCTGTGACACTCTGAGGCCTTGTGAAAAATCCACACCCCTGAGTGACGCAGCTAAACAGATCTAACCCCCCAGCGTACCTAGCTCTAGGTCAACAGGAGAATTCTCTTGTCAACCTAACTACAACCTCTTAGAGAGTTTGAGGACCTATGCCGATAGGAGAACCCCTCCCATTGGTCTAGGTAGTGTCACTGAAGCGCTAAGTGGCACAGCTACATTTGTGCAGCTGTGCCGCTGCAGTGTTTTAAGTGTAGACCAGCCCTTAGTACATTTCTCAGACCTGAAGAAGAGCTTTGTGTATGCTCGAAAGCTTGTCTCTCTCACCAACGAAAGTTGGTCCAATATAAGATATTACCTCACCCACCTTGCCTTTCAAATCTCAAGATTTGTCATTTGATTCTTACATTTAAAAGTGATAGGGTAGATATCACTACAACATGTAAACGCACATTTAAGGACAGAATATCAACCCTAAATTGCAACACCCCAAGGTAGTGCTCAGGATTAATTAGTTACAGTGAGACTCTGTGCTGGGCCGTAAGGTGTAATTTTAACATGGGCAGGCTTCCCCGCACTAGCTTTAATCTAGGTAGCACTGGTGTTGGTAACAATAACAGTGATGATGAGGCAGCATGGGCACTGACTTAGGCCAGCAACTTGAGTGCATATCCAGGGTCCCTGGTGGCATCTAGTCCCCAATAAATCCTGTGCCACCATATCTTCACTACACTTCAGTGTAGACATACCCTATTATGACAGAGTCCCCAGGCTACCTTACTGGCCACAGTATTGCCTGGAATCTTGCCCCAAACATGCCTTTAGCCCTGGCCTGGCACAGAAGGGCTAGGGCTCATCTTTGGAAAGCAGTCTTCTGGCTGTCTTTCAAAGTGACTGCATGAGGGGAATCCTCACCCAGCCAGATATAGGGCTTTTAGGGCCCCTTCACACTATGCTGGTTCTTTTTCCTGGTGAAAGAGGGCTGGAGTGGGGGCAGAAGGGGTGAAGGTATTTCCCATAGTTTCCAAGTTAACTGGTGCAACAATACTTTCCAGATTGAGTGAAGCTAGATTTCACAATGTTCCACTTTGTCCTAGACTGCCACACTGACAACTTCTAATGCCTTTCAGAATTCATTGCTTTTGTTGCCTTCAATTCGACATTACAAATAGAGCTGGGCCAAAAAAAAAAAAAAAAAAAAAAAAAAAATTGGCACAAGCCTTTTTTATTTTGTGCCAAAAATGCAGATTTGGGACAACAAAAACATTTTGCAAATTTGTGAAAATATTTGCTACTTGTTTTGGTCTAAACAAACAAACAAACAAACAAACAAAACCCACCCCACACTCTGACATTGCCAAAATGAAATATTTTTATTTTTCAGGCTAGATTCCTAAGGTTATTAGGCACCATTCACAGAAGGAGGAGGCAGTGCTGGTGGCAGCCCATTACATCCAATAGTTTTGAATTTAGGGCTCTCATCTAGGAGAGGAGAGACTTGACTTCAACTCCCTAATCCTAAAAAGGGATTTGACCCTGGATCTCCCAGATCCCTGGAGAATGACCTAGGGCAGGAGTTCCCAAACTTGGTTCGCGCTTGTTCAGGGTAAGCCCCTGGTGGGCCGCAAGACACTTTGTTTACCTGAGCGGCCGCAGGTACGGCCGCTCGCAGCTCCCAGTGGTTGCGGTTCACCATTCCCAGCCAATGGGAGCTGCGGAAGCGGTGGCCCGGCCTGTGCCGCTTCCCACCGCTCCCATTGGCTGGGAACGGTGAACCACGGCCACTGGGAGCTGCGAGCGGCCGTACCTGCGGCCGCTCAGGTAAAGAAAGCGTCTTGCGGCCCGCCAGGGGCTTACCCTGAACAAACCGCGAACCAAGTTTGGGAACCCCTGACCTAGGGTGAGTCTCTTTCATTCTTCCTGTTGAAACTGTTCCACTTTGTATACAATATTTGAACAGTCATTGGGCCAGAGAGAGAGAGAAAGAAACTCTATAGTCAGGCGACTGGGCACTCAGCTAGGAAGGGAGACACCCAGATTCTAATTCCTGCTCCAATGAGTTGAGTTATACAAAGTTGAATAGCTTCAACAGGAGAGAGTCAATTATGAGATACTGCGCATTCTCCATTGCTCAACTTCTTACAAGTTTATTACAAAAACACCCTGTATTTTCTTTGTTGACTTTTCTTGGCAAATTAATTTTGGTTTCAACCTTTGTTGAAACAGTTCTATCCAAATTCTGTTTTTACCTTGATTTTAGGGTGACCAGATGTCCCGATTTTATAGGGACAGTCCCGATTTTTAAGTCTCTCTCTTTTATAGGCTCCTATTACCCCCCCACCCCCGTCCCGATTTTTCACATTTGCCGTCTGGTCACACTACTTGATTTACTCATTTAAAAGCTGATCACCAAGTTGTTGAACCCGTAACTAATATGAACAGTTTGACATTTTTGGGACTTGATGTACATTGATCAAGGGGAGAAGACACTTCTTAATTTTATTTAGTTTTCTCTAACACATTTGTAATGCCTTCTTATCAGATACATTTCTTGGAAAACAAACATTCCTAAACTGTGGAAAAATTGTTTTCCTCTCCTCTCCAAGGAGCAATAATATTCTCCAATGGAAAGGTACCCTGTTATTCTAATTCAGGTCTTAACAAGCACCCTGTATAACAGCAGTTTTTTATTTCTTCTCCATGCCTCCCTGAATCTTGCTTGTTTTTTGTTTTATTTTTTCTCAACACTATATCCACACACTTCACTAATTACTTTGTCATCTTCCTACAGTAATGTCTAAATCCCTTTCCTGGTCGCTATGCTGAATGTGTGTTCATTTTAACATGTATTGTTGATTCTGATTAGGCCCTAGACACATTTTACCATTTCTACATTAAATGCACTTTCTGTTATACTCACGTATGCACACCCACACCATAGTGCATAAACATAACATATGGCTATGTTCTGCAATTAATTTAATTCAACTAATGAAATCAACATTACTGATCCATTCACTGATTAAAACATGTCACCCTTTATCATCACTTTCTGCAGTAAGCTTATTCCCTTTACACTAATGCCACAAAGAAATCCCACAAAGAAAAGACAGAGCATATCAAAGATGACAAGACCATCACAGCAAATACCAGTGCATTATTTCTGGAAGTACAAGAATACAATAGATATCATTTTGAAAGATAATAAATATAAAAGCATGCTACTTGTACACAGCAGAGGGATTCAATGCATATGAATGTTTTTCATCTAACTAACCACACACATCAAAAGAGCATTCCAGTGATCATTATTTAACACGGGGAATTACTTTTTCACTTTTCCTGTATTTATTACAATAATTATTTCAACAACTACTCCATACACAGGACCTAGCCCCGCCCGCTACTAGAAAGTTCTACTAAATTTGAACGCTATGGAGATCTAGTCTTCTACTTAGGAGGTTATAAATATGACAAAAAAAAAATCACACACAAACATCTCTGCCTAGTTACTCTGACTTGAACAGCAGAGAGTCAAATACATTTCCTTGTTATTATCCTTGTTTGAATGCCTGGGGGCGGGGGAGCAGAGAAAGAAATTTCCTAAGAAAATCAGAGAGAAAAAGTAATCCTGACACCAACACTGTATTCTCATTTTATATCTAGAATAGAATGTACTTTGATAAACTTCAAACCTTAAGTCAACTTAGAGTGACTGGCACTCTTAAACCATTCCTAATACCTATCTGAAAGATTCCAGATTTTTTATGAATTATTTTACATGTATGGAATAACGCTGGAACAATACAGATTAAAAAAAAAAAAAGCTTCCCATGCAAAAGTAAGCACTGCACTGCTGCAGAGACAAAAAGTTAACCCTATATGTAATCTCTTCTGTCAATGTGCACAATTCTTACCATGTATGTGCCACAGTGAAACGCCGCTGTTTTGGTATGTTGCTATTCAAAAGCATCCTGCGTAACAGCCTTGGAGAATTTCTAGGAGAAATGACTGGAGATAACCTGGGTGAAACAGATGAAGACTTCCTGGATGTCTTGGACTTTTCATGCTGCAACAGGTTTTCCCTCAGGGTCTTTACAAGATCCTCATTCAGCCATGGATTTTGGTACTGTGGACTATCAACTTCAGGTACAGTCAAGGTGTCTGGGCTTGTTGTCTGCTGAGCCATATTCCCCAAGTAGCTTTAATAATACAGTAATATGATATTTGTTTTGGTTGTTTCAAGTATTTCCTTGTTAATTCACTTCCAGAGAACCGTGCAGAGCTTCTGCTTCGGCTCAGCCTATTCTGTTTTCAACATGGTGTTGCCTGCCCTCAGCGTCTCTTTATAGATAATGATCTGCAAAGAAAAAAGCAACTAACTCCTCTACAGAAACCTGTTAAACATTACTACTCCTCTGACAATCCCGTTGCCAAAGATCACTTACTAGCTATCACTGCAAGTGAACATGGAGGGAAACAACTGCGTTAGCACGGCTTTCTGTTAGAGCTACAAAGCTGCCTGTTAAACTATTGGAACTAACGCGCTGCAGCTGCTTGAGCGGCTTCTGGCTATGTGCATACAAAGTGCTAGGAGGAGGGCTTAAACATCAGATGCGTGTCCGTATTGTTTGATATTCTTTCCGTTTGCTTATTCCTGAATCTTAAAATAGGCTGAAAGGAGAGGTGGGGGAATGCTGAACATCTTCCTCCTCCCCTCCACCCTCATCTACAATGTTTATCTTTGCAATCCCATCACTCACAGAAGAAAACTGCAAAACATTTTTAAGGTAACAAGCACCAGGACAAAATAAATATAAAAAGGTCCACTGATCTTCTACACTACAATCGCTTACCTAAACAAGACTTCAGGAAAGAACAATATGTTAATCTTCTTCAATAATACAAAAGAACGTGAAATTGCTTTGTCCTACACACACACATACACGCGAAACAGGTTCTGATTGCCCCAAGGACTGTTTAATTAGGTGTTCTTAAATTAATAGGTCAATACATCTTCCTATCGTCCCCATAACTACTTAATCTGGAAGATAATTCCTATTCCTTTGCACAGTTAGTGAGTGCTGAAAATTGCTCTATTAAGCAATACAGTCTTTACAAGTGAATTCTTAACATATGTTAAAAGTGGTCATTATTTATTCCTTTCCTGTAGCACTGCTATTGAATTTCATTCTGAAGAAAAGATCAGCTTTCCTTTTGGAAATTATACAAGGCACTGCGCTGCTGTATTTTTCTTCTGATCTAGCAAATCCTCCGTCAGTCGGTGCTGAGGGCATTTTTTTTTTTCAAATTAAACTCAATCCTCTCTCCCTGAATAGCTAAAGTACTCTTTATAAACATCATTAACTTTTTCTGAGACCGACATGATGACCCACAGCAGACAAAGCCAGAACTGGAATCAGAGCCCTTATTGATTTAAATTTGGTACGTGTCCTACTTTCACATCACAGAAACAAACACCCCCTTTCTTTTAAGATGAACACTCCCTGTGTACTAGAAATGTCACCAAGATACAAGAGATTTGCTGAGTGCAGAGTAAGTGTTATATGCATATTATATCAGTGCAATATGTTTCTCCCATTAAGTTACATTATCTTGATTTCAAGCTCGGAGGGGAGAAAGCATTTATTATAAAGGTCCCCTGGCAAAGTGACTCAGCAACTGGTGAGCCACCTTGTGGCCACGTGAAGCATTGTGGGATTTCACACTCATACTCCTGCTGTCCAGGTCTACTAAAATGCTTGGTGATATCCTCCCAGCCAGGTCCTTGTGATTTGGCCCTCCAGCTGGGTCTTTTATCTCACCTCTTCCATGGTAAACCAGGGTTTTCACCCAATAGTCCCAGGCTCTCATACCAGGTTGACAGTCCTGGTCCAGACCCAATAATTCTTCTGGCCCCTTCTGTCTGGGGTCTTTCAGCTAGTCCTCATGTTGAGGCGATGGGAGGGGGGAGGGGAGGAACTCAGTACCTCCTTCTACTCTGGGTTCCAGCCCCGGGATCCTTGTGGTAACTGGTTGTTTTGTCAGAGCTCTTGCTCCTCCTTTGGAGCTACTTCCTTCAATGGATCCAATTTCTCAGTGCCAGGGGATGATATTCTCAGCAGAGGTCTGTCTCAGGGCCCTGCCCCTAAACTCAGTCCTCAAGATAACAGAGGAAAGGAAAAGAAATAAAGAATAGCAACTTCTCTGTCCTATCTGGATCCTCCAACTGCCGAAGTACAGTCAACCTAAGGTATCTTGTCTTTCTGCCATGATCTTCTCCAAGCCTGGCCCTTCTGAAATAAGTTTCTCCCTTTTTAAGGCTCCTCTACTAAGATTGATATGTCCCCCAGGTGCCATGGGCCAGGGCTACCTCATTCCAAAGCTGCTCTTTAAAATCTTCTTGTTTGGTATATGGTTTGTATACCCCACCACACATCCATATGGTGACCATGTGTAAGGGGACTCTTCTCCCCTTACTAACATTCAGTGGAGGTGTTTTGGTTGGCTAGAGCCCAGTACCAAAAGAAAGGGGAAGGGTTGATGGGAAATCAGGACCCTGAGACTGACAGTCCCCAGGGGCAATGGGGAGAGGCCAATGCTCCAGGTCAGCCTGATTGACAGGACAGGCAGGCTAATCAAGGAGTCAGGAGGCCACGGGGGTCCCGTCCTCCATGTGAGCCAGAATTGCCTGGGTCAGACAGAGTGTGGCCAAGCTAAGGAGAGAGCAGGGGTCCAAGCTAAGCTGCTGGGAGCAGAGCTGCAGCCCCAAAGCCAGAGCGCAGCCCAGAGAGAGCAGACCTGCTCTGGGAGGAGAGCTGCAGCAATCAGAACAGCCCAGGGAGCTGGAGGCAGAGCAACAGCAGCAGCCATGCTGAGACAGAGTGGAGCAGTCCAGAGCCGGGTGCGATGAGCAGCTGGGGAGAGTGAGGGGGACCCTGGACAGTGGGCCCAGCACAGGGAGACACCTCAGCCAAGAGGCTCTGCAGGCCAGCCTTGGAAGGGGATCGTAACCCTGACAGGGTGGGGGGGCGACGCTGGGAAGAAGGGTCCTGCCACCTAGAGCCTGAGAGCATGGGGCCACTGCCAGAGCAAGTGTCCAACCCACAGCATCCCTGCAGCACAACCAGAGCCTGAGGAGGTGGTCTGGGACCTACAAGAAACAGACTGTGAACTACCCTGACATTCCAGAGACACTGTTTCTGATGTTCCCAGCCACAGAGCGGGGTAATGTGTTTTCCTTTAACCTTTCCCATTTTTCCTTATTCTTTTTTAAATTAATTGTTAATTAAATAAACTGTATTGCTTTAAATCGTATGTAATAATCAATGGGTCAAAAAAGCATCCAGTGCAAAAAGAGTACCCTGGAGTGGGGACACCCTAGCCCCTGACCTAGGTGATAACAGCAAGGTTGGGGGTTGAGCCCCCCAGGAATCCTGGGCCCAGCCTTGTTGGGGTTACGAGGACAGGAAAGTGCAAGGGGAGTCCTCGAGGGCAGGAAGGCCTCCAGGTAAAGGAAGTGGGAGCGAGGACTCAGATCCTTCTGCTAGCCCATTTCACTGGGGTAGTTCAGAAGCCAGGGAAGTTCCCCATAATAGCGGGACCCTTCCCCCGCTTACACATACTTTCAATATGGTAGTGAGGCTTGCCCAATGGCGAAGTGATAGTGAGTGCACTGCTACGTGGGAGAGGAGGTTTCTGTTCTCCGTCCTAGTTTCTAGATGGCACAAGAAATCCTGCAAAGGCAAAACTGAGTTGCAAAAGAAACTTAGCACTCAACAGCAAAGTCTTCCAAGCCTCCTCTGCTAGAAGGATGATGGCTTCAGCATAGCTCCTCAAAACATGTGTGAGAGAAGAGTAAAAATTATTAAACAGGCTTTGTAAAGGATGAGACGACTACTTCTCCCTAATCTCCCCTTCATTTGTTTATAAAATCCGGTAATGACTCTACATAAGCCTGATCATTTTTTCCAAACAGCCTAGTTTATGTATGAAAATCCAGGTGCTCTTGTGCTATGAAGCCCTGTACTCTTGTGCCCACACTAAAGCATTTTCAAGAAAGCAGCAATGGCCTCCTAGGACTGGACAGACTGCCCTATTTGGGGCCAGATCTTGCACCATTGAAGTCAACAGGACTGTTGTCATTTACTTCAATGAACAAAGGATCACACTTCAATTAATATGATCTTACAAAAAATAATTTGGCTTACTACCAGTAGCCTTATTTCCATTATTTAAAATAATGCTCTTAAAATTAGCCAACATAGCAACCACTACTATCTCTATACACTGTATAATGAGCATACTGTGGTCTTGCCACACATTTAAAGAATAGCAGCACAATAAGGCCCTTTGTTTTTAACGGAAG
The DNA here is from genome assembly GCF_027887155.1 of Malaclemys terrapin pileata. Taxonomy (NCBI): domain Eukaryota; kingdom Metazoa; phylum Chordata; order Testudines; family Emydidae; genus Malaclemys; species Malaclemys terrapin. The sequence continues at coordinate 96,911,872 of NC_071510.1, read as the reverse complement.
TTAGGAAAAATGAAAGTTCGATCATTATACAGTGTCAAAGTCCGAGATGAATAGCTATTGAAATGCTTTTTCTACACTGGGACAGGAAGTTATCTTTCTGAACTTTGATTTTCTAGCGACTGTAACAACTTCCAATAAAGGTTTACCCTCTCCTCCCTCATCAAAAGAGAAAGCTTGGAGGAAACAGATCTGATTTAAAATAACAATTACAAAGCATATATGACAGGTAGTTTTAACATATTCAGTTTTATTGATTTTGACCAGTTAAAGTGCATATATTTCTGACATTTTATAGTATATTTTGGACTTGTTATACTTTGATAGTGTTGGATTGCAATTTACAATCTTTATAAAGCTGTCTTCACAATCCAAGAGTTTTAAGAATCTGTTGAACAAACAAACCTTATCTTCACTGATTTATGTCAATGCCTAGGGTTTATACATACAATGAAAACTCTCAAACTAATTCACTTTCATGAAGTTAAATGAAAAGGTTTACGCTAAGGCTACAAATGCAAGTGGTCTCCATTGTAACAGGAAGTCAAGGTTTAACTTGAATTATAACTAGTTCTAATGCTATACCATAAGCACATAGCAGTTTAAACACAGACTGTTTACTCTAGATTGGGGAAGGAGCGAAAGAATCTTGCAACGTGACTTATATAGCACCTTTCTTGCCCCACAGTATAAACCTTTACAAGTAAACTACACAATGGGGAGGGGCAAATCTTTCATCTCTCCTAAGCTACATACAGTTTATTTAAAAATAGTAATATGATGGAGATATGCACTCTAAATAATTTCCATCTTCCTATGAAAATAAACATGATTAATTGATAAGCAGTGCAATTTGGCTCCCTTTGAACAGACACATTTCTGATTTTCCTACTATAAACATGACAACTCTAGATTCCCACAATTTGCCAAAACCAGAAAGGAATGTCGACTACTTCTTTGAATATGGTTAGGCGGGCCTCATGACTTGATAGTTTAACATCAAAATCTAATCTTTTCTAACACCTGGGTGGGAGTGACACTAGAACTGCTGCAGCAGTTCCAATCAACATAATCAATAATTTAAGCATAAAGATATTTAGTTGTTAGGTAAGGTAAGGGCAAAGGAAGGGCTGGCATAGGACAGCAGACCTAGTATTTCTGTGAGTAGTCAATGTCAGGGGCTGGATATCACAGGGGAATATTTCAAAGGGACTCTGGGACGGAGGTGCACCTATTTCTAGATAAGGGCAAAGGTAGGGCTTGCATAGCCCAGATGAGACTGTTTTAGTGTCTAACAACCCGGCGTCAGCTAAGCACAAGCAAGATTCCATCTCACTGGCGGCATGGGGTAACAAGGTGACTCGCAGTCCTGCATAGCCTGAGAACGGTCAGTCATTTATAAGCTAAGGAGAAAAGGAAGACTTGTAAAGCAAAATATGAACAGGAAAAGTAACTCAGTGGCTTGAGGGGGCCAGACAATTTCAGATAGAAATGACAGCATAAGTGAAAGAGGGAAACCTCCCTCCCCCTGGGATATGGATATTTGCAGAGATGAGACCAATATTCCAAGACTGGAAAAGTTGTGAGGGGTATGGAGTAACAGGGATACAGCATAAAGACTTGTCTACTCTTGAAACACTGCAGCGACACAACTGTAGAGCTGCAGCTGTGCCACACTGTAGTGCTTCATGTGTAGACACTCACTACAGCAATGGGAGGGGTTATCTCATTGGCATAGTTAATCCATCTCCATGAGAGGTGGTAGCTAGGCTGATAGAAGAATTCTTCTGTCAACCTATTACTGTCTACACTGGGGGTTAGGTCTGCTTAACTAAGTCACTTGGGGTGTGGATTTTTCACATCCCTAAGTAACATAGCTTGGTCAACTTAACTTTTTAGCATAGACCTGGCCTAAGTGGAGAATCTTGGAAGCCTGTGAAGCTGGTGAAAAATGGATACCATATCATGTTTCTATTTCCTAAAGCATGTATTCTCACTGCAGCATTCTAGCATTCTAGCAATGCTCTGTAAATGGGGACTGTCAGACTTCTGGATGAGGGAGAGATTCAAGGTTGTAGAGGATTCCATGATATCTGGTTTTAAACTGGAGGAGCATAGTATGGGAGTAAGAAAAACAGTCAAAAAGAAACAATTTAACTAGGGATAAAATTAACTGAAAGTAGTGTTTATTTTTTAGTTTTTTTCTGGTAGTGTCCAGAATGTGTTAAAAGAATAATTGCTTGCATCTAGCCAGTCTAGTGAACTAGTTATCAGCCTTCTACAGAGGCACCAAATTCCTCTCTACCGGGGAAGTTCCTGACCCCTGCTCTGCCCCAGGCCCCACCCCCACTCCACCTCTTCCTTCAAGCCCTCATCCCCCCTCCTTTTCCTGCCCCCACTCTGCCCCAGGCCCTGCCCCCACCCTGCTTCTTCCCGCCTCCACTCCACCCCTTCCCCCAAGGCCCCACTCTGCCCCTGACCCTGCCCACACTCCACCCTTTCCTCCAAGACTCCACACCCTCCCCTTCCAACCCTGTTCTGCCCCCACCCCACCTCCTCACTGCTGTAATCTCTACCAGCTGCCTACAGCCTCAAGGAGTTGGGCAATCCTTGACGACTACTACCACAAGTGCAGCAGCAGCACTGACTAGCTACACACCCTTTCTAGCAGCCACACCCCCTACAGTGGAGACTGTGGGGAAGAGTGGCATTGAGCTGCAGTAGGTACTAAACAGTTTCATAGGAAGATCATGTGGGGACTAAAATTGGTGGGCATGTACTTGGAGATAAGCATGGAGGTAATGGTTAAACACTTCCCTCAACTGATTCAGAAAATGTCATGGAATTGCAACACAGAGTCTATTGTACTATTTTTATTTCACAAGTAAAGCCTTTTGAGATCTGTTACATCTTTGGCAAGATCTGTTATATCTTTGGCATCAACAGAACCAGTGTATAAAAAAAGTACATTCTAAATTACTAAATTAACTAAATTACTGATAGTCTTCAAATTAGATAACAATGTTCCATAGACGGACCTCAGGTAGACAGACATTGAGAGTTATATTTTCAAAGAAAAGAGACAAGAACAGGCGATAGCACACCCAATCACAAGCACAGTTGTACTCTGGCATTTTCAACAAGTAATCTATTGCCCACCTAAGCACAATAAATTGATGGGCCTAGGGGCATAGCCATGTATTAAAACATACATGTGGATTCTAACAGACCTAGGACCACATTTTCCAAGGTATTTAGACACTTAAATATGTAGTTAGATGTAGTGGGATTTTCAAAAGCTCCTATCTGCATCTTTAGGTACCTAAATACATTCAAAAATAGGGCCTAATCCAACTTCTTATTGAAGTTGGATTAGCCCTCATAAAAGGGCAAATGATTTTTGTGCAATCATGAGGACAATTTTCTCCAGTGTACTGAAAATTTTAGAACACAAGGTGGGTGAGGTAATATTTTTTATTGGACCAACTTCTGTTGGTGAGAGACAAGCTTTCTTGCTACACCTCATTCACCTTGCCTCTCTAATATCACAGGACTGACAGCTGCACTGCATACTGAAAATTTTATGACAGCCAAATGGGGCAGCACAAATCTCTTAATATTTTTAATTGCACGTGGTATTTAAGAAAAGAGTTCTGTTTTTCATGTGTGCAATTTTGTGCTTCACTGTTTAAAAGGCATTCTTGTCTGATAGGAGGAAACTCCAAACTACAGGTCCAATATAAAGTAGGAAAAAGTAATTTGGCCAGTAAATGCCTAAAAAGAAAACCATTACAACATGGACTTTAGTGTGTCTAATTAAAAAGTCATCCCAAATAATTTATTTGAGCATACCACATGATAAGTACTACATAGAAGAATGTGTGGAAGGAATAACGACTTAGATTAAGGAAGCATGTGATGACTATTCTCAGCTATTCTGAGGTACAACAGCAGTTTAAGATAAGAGAGTCATAAAAAGTAACAATCTATAAAATTAATACATTAGCGGGGAAACAAACCTCTTTACTAAGGCCTTTACAACCAGGTTATAGAACACCCAGGAGCAGTACTGAGTTAAGATAATGGGCCTGATCCTACGTCCACTGGTTTCACATGGAGAAGGATCAGGGTCTACACTGTGAATATACAAATTAAAAAAGCACCTTTGCCTCAAAAATAAATCAAGGGCCTGATCCTTCAACCTCTTAATCACGTGAGTTGTTCCATTCAAATCAGTGGGATTAATCACATGAGTAGCATGCTTAGGTGAGGAAGGCATTACATGATTGGTCCTGCAAAATAGTAATGAAAACCGTAAGCACCCTGCCACTCAATGTGCTAAAGACTGTGGGGAACAGAATGGGCTGAAACTTGACACAGCAGTCTCTCTTTTAAAAAAGCAGCAAAGAGTCCTGTGGCACCTTATAGACTGACAGACGTATAGGAGCATGAGCTTTTGTGGGTGAATACCCACTTCTTTGGATGCATGTCTTTTAAAAAAGAAATTCAAAAGTATATGGGCTCTTAAATCAGATGATATTCAGCTTAATGGACAATTCTATTTTTAACTTTAACATTTCAAAACTGCTCCTTAGAAATAACATTAACAAGAAGGTTATTTTTTTCTGAAGTTACAATGTACAAAGCTGAATTTTTTTGAAAGATCAAAGAAAAATGTCAGATCTTTACGGTACAGTATATGTTTGGCATTTGTATTTCATTAACATGTTTTAATTGCAACAAGAAAATGCTACTCAATCCAATCCAAACTAATGTGATAAAAAATGTGGAACATTTGATTTACAATATGATTTTAGCATCTTGGTTTCTAATTTTAAATTTAATTTTAACACCAATTTTCTGTTTTGGAGCCTAGGCTACTGTCTTATATACAAGAGCAGGCTATCTGATGCAATTAAAAAGTTAACATTTAATTTTATGGGAAACTGGTAAAGAGCATGTAGAAAATACCACAGGTATTTTTTTTCCATGTGAATGTAAAACAAAATTCTATTCTTTGGATGGACAAAGATAATCCAAAGGTCGGCTTGCAAGGGAGAAGACTATTTTGTGGTTTAGTCAGTAATGCTGCTATTGTTGCTATGGACAACGCCTGTTTTTCTGATTAGGCTTTGTGTAGACAGATTATGTCACAGAAATTGTAATAAACTAAAAAAGTATGGGTCTGTTAATAGTCTGATGTCTGTAGAGTAAAATAAGAGATTAAATGTTTTGCATGAGAGAGGAATTCAATTTCAAGCCATACTACATACTTTGAAGGGTACTTGGCACTCCCAGTTACTCTCCAAATTAACTCCATTTCATTGGATTGGTAGATTTAGCTTTACAGTTTTTATTATCCATACTGCTCAAAAAGAGGACAATTCTCAGGTAAAGGCACCCACAGTCATACCACTACTTATAAATGTATAATAGAATAAAGTGTCTTATTTCAGAGTTGCAGCTGTGTTAGTCTGTATTCGCAAAAAGAACAGGAGTACTTGTGGCACCTTAGAGACTAACAAATTTATTTGAGCATAAACTTTCGTGGGTTACAGCCCACTTCATCGGATGCATGCAGTGGAAAATACAGTAGGAAGATATATATATATATATATATATAGATATAGATATAGATATATAGAGAGATATATATACACACACACAGAGAACATGAAACAATGGGTGTTACCATACACACTATAAGGAGAGTGATCAGTTAAGATGAGCTATTATCAGCAGGAGAGAAAAAGAACTGTTTGTAGTGGTAATGAAAATGGCCCATTTCCAGCAATTGACAAGAAGATGAGAGGAACTGGGGGCTGGGGGGAAAGGGGCATAGGGAAATAGTTTTACTTTGTGTAATGGCCCATCCTCTCCCAGTCTTTATTCAAGCCTAATTTAATTGTGTCCAATTTGCAAATTAATTCCAATTCAGCAGTCTCTCGTTGGAGTCTGTTTTTGAAGTTTTTTTGTTGTAATATTGCAACTTTTAGGTCTGTAATCGAGTGGCCAGGGAGATTGAAGTGTTCTCCAACTGGTTTTTGAATGTTATAATTCTTGATGTCTGATTTGTGTCCATTTATTCTTTTACGTAGAGACTGTCCGGTTTGGCCACTGTACATGGCAGAGGGGCATTGCTGGCACATGATGGTATATATCACATTGATAGATGTGCAGGTGAACGAGCCTCTGATAGTGTGGCTGATGTGATTAGGTCCTATGATGATATCCCCTGAATAGATATGTGGACAGAGTTGGCAACGGGCTTTGTTGCAAGGATAGGTTCCTGGGTTAGTGTTTTTGTTGTGTGGTGTCTGGATGCTGGTGAGTATTTGTTTCAGGTTTGGGGGCTGTCTGTAAACAAGGACTGGCCTGTCTCCCAAGATCTGAGAGAGTGATGGATCGTCCTTCAGGGTAGGTTGTAGATCCTTGATGATGCGCTGGAGAGGTTTCAGTTGGGGGCTGAAGGTGATGGCTAGAGGCGTTCTGTTACTTTCTTTGTTGGGCCTGTCCTGTAGTAGGTAACTTCTGGGTACTCTTCTGGCTCTGTCAGTCTGTTTCTTCACTTCAGCAGGTGGATACTGTAGTTGTAAGAATGCTTGATAGAGATCTTGTAGGTGTTTGTCTCTGTCTGAGGGGTTGGAGCAAATGTGATTGTATTGTAGAGCTTGGCTGTAGACAATGGATCGAGTGGTGTGATCTGGATGAAAGCTGGAGACATTTAGGTAAGTATAGCAGTCAGTAGGTTTCCGGTGTAGGATGGTGTTTATGTGGCCATCGTTTATTAGTACTGTAGTGTCCAGGAAGTGGATCTCTTGTGTGGACTGGTCCAGGCTGAGGTTGATGATGGGGTGGAAATTGTTGAAATCATGATGGGATTCCTCAAGGGCTTCTTTTCCATGGGTCCAGATGATGAAGATGTCATCAATGTAGCGCAGGTAAAGTAGGGGTGTTAGGGGATGAGGAAGCGTTGTTCTAAGTCAGCCATAAAAATGTTGGCATACTGTGGGGCATGCAGGTGCCCATAGCAGTGCCACTGATTTGAAGGTATATATTGTCTCCAAATGTGAAATAGTTATGGGTGAGGACAAAGTTACAAAGTTCAGCCACCAGGTTTGCCATGACATTATCGGGGATACTGTTCCTGACAGCTTCTAGTCCATCTTTGTGTGGAATGTTGGTGTAGAGGGCTTCTACATCCATAGTGGCTAGGATGGTGTTTTCAGGAAGATCACTAATGGATTGTAGTTTCCTCAGGAAGTCAGTGGTGTCTCGAAGATAGCTAGGAGTGCTGGTAGTTTAGGGCCTCCATAGCCACGCAATTCTGCTGTCAGGGTGCCAATGGCTGAGATGATGGGGCATCCAGGATTTCCAGGTTTATGGATCTTGGGTAGTTGATAGAATACCCCTGCTTGGGGTTCTAGGGGTGTGTCTGTGCGGATTTGCTCTTGTGCTTTTTCAGGGAGTTTCTTGAGTAGATGGTGTAGTTTCTTTTGGTAACTCTCAGTGGGATCAGAGGGTAATGGCTTATAGAATGTGGTGTTGTATCACATAATATCACATAGTAAAAAGGGAGCACTTACATGGTCTATGCAAGTGTAACAGATACTGAAAAGGCTGTGCATGCGTATGATATGTACGATATTAGTATGAGTGTGTTGTAAGACAAAGATGAAATCTTATTTCTATCAGAGTATATATTTCTAAAAAGCCAAAAAACATTAAATGCTGTTTAATAGACTGTTTTGAAGGGGGTTGAACAATGTATCCTTCTACTACAAAACCAATTCCTAGCAACATAAATGAAAATACAATAAAATTAAATAAAAAATTGGGCTATAAACATCTTTTCTCTACTAGTTGGACAACATTTATTATTTCTCCTTCCCCCACCCCTCCTTCCCAGTCCTTTCATCAGCAATTTGTGGCCCAAAACCACTTTCTGCCCTATTGTAATGGTATCAACTAAATTTGGAATATTGAACAGCTAGGCCTGAGTTTTCATTTTAGGCAATGATGGTGGAAACAGATCCATGAGAATGGAACTCTTCCCCTGCACAAAGACCCACTGAAATCAGTGGGATTCTGCATAAGTTCACCACACAGATCCAGTTGCAGGACCAGAACTTTTATTTACATAATTTTCAGGGGGGAAACATGAAGTTTAAAATGGTCACTTTTCTTCTATTTTTAAGACACTGGACTGGAATGTAGGAAACCTAACTTCTATTCCTGGCTCTGCCACAGACTTCCTATGCAATACTGGGCTATCTGCTATCACAGTGCACACACACGAAGGGACAAATTAAGATTGCATGATCAACTTCAGTTCTGGCATTTCCTAACTTTTTAGTTCTTGACTTTGCAAATTGAATGTTATAGAGCAACAGAATAACTTTTCTGTTTGCAGCAACTTTATGGCTTTCTACATTTTACGGTTCTACATTTTATCTGCATCACTGTAACAGGGTGACTGTCCCTTTTAAGGTGGCAGGGTCAGGCAACACCTGTTCCATGGTGTATCCTTTAAAGTTTCCTCAGACTTCTGGGGTTGTCTTTACTGCAATTAGACACCCACGGCAGTCCCCTGCCAGCTGACTAAGGCTTGTGGGGCTCAGGCTAAGGGACTGTTTAATAGCAGTGTAGATGTTTAGGCTCAGGGGACAGCTCAAGCTCTGCGACCCTCCCAGCTCCAGCCCGAGCGTCTACACTCCAATTAAACAGCCCCTTAGCCCGAGCCCCACAAGCCAGAGTCAGCTGGCCTATGCCAGCCAAGGGTGTCTAATTGCAGTGTAGATATACCCTTAGAGAAGGCAAAACATAGGGAATGGCATAGGAATAAAGAGGAATATAGTTAATGCTTAGGGAAAACTCAGGCTACTATGTCATTAAGGGCCTGTGGCCAGGAACCTTGTAGTGCAGGCTGGGGTCAAGACTCTCCTCTCCCCAGCCAAGTGGGACAAGCTATGGGAAAGAAGGCTCTATATATTCTGTCTATTCCCTCACAAGAGGAGGCATACTAGCAGGAGAAGGTCTGCTACTCACCAACTTCTCTCAGCGATGGAAGGGAAGGGACTGAACTACAAATAGGGGGTGAGGAACCAGCTGAAGGAGAAGCTGGTCTTAAGGCTGCAACTAGCTTGAATTAATGGAGAGTCTAAGGAGGAGGACTGTGGGACTCCTGAGTCCAGAAGGAGAGGCCTGACCAGTTGGACAGGGGTCCCAGGAAGGAGAACTGTGGCACTACTGAAGGCAGGAGAAGGGTGGGGCCTGACAGATAAAAAGTGTATTTTTTGGGAAAAGACTAAATAAATAAGGCCCCACAAAGTGGGAAATCTTGTTTAAGTACTCCAACCTGAGAGTAATTCATTACAAATAATGAAGAAAGAATTGAGGGCAGTGTGTCTACAGGGCTACCTCATGCCATAGGACAGCACCAATCTACAGTTTCCATCAGACCATCTTCTTACTAGTTCCAAGACAGAGCCCAGTATTTAGAATTGCCAGACTTTTGTTTTCATTTCTCTCTACCACCAAGAGACAGAATCTACATGCATTCAGATTGCTAGGCTCCCCCTGCCCCCATACAGGGAGCAGATAGATACTTGCAGTCAGAATTACCTTTATTTAGATTAAAGAAAAAACAAAACAAAAAAGAACAAAAGTAAAGTCTATCATGGGGTGCACTCACTGCAGGTGGCACCTCCTCCTGGTTATCCTCTGGATTAGCTCTGCCAGATGCTGCCCCCCTCTGGCAGAGTCCCTATCTGTCATTCTCTCTCACCCCATGGGCTTCTCTGACTCCAGGAATCACAGCCTCCTCTTCATAACTCAGCCCTCCAGCAGGGATACCAGATACGTTCCTTCCTTCCAGGATCTGTAACAAAGTCTTCCTGGAAAAAATCAGTCTTCTGCCTGGTTGGTACCACATCCCCACTGTCTAGTAGGGGAACCCAGGCCTTCCCTCTACTCCAGGATCCAGCTTAGGAATCCCCAAATCAGCAGCCAAAGTCTGCATGCCTATTGCTCTGAGCCTGCTCCTACCTTCCTGGCTTCCCCCATTTCTGGGTCTGGCAGCAGTGCTTCTATATTGTGATGCCATCTAAACATCACACAACCTAGTGCTAAAAATTTCTCAAGTCTGGTGAAAAATTCCCAGATAAAGTTTTTTACAGTGCTTCTATATCCTGGGAAATTTCCAAAAACCTGGGCATTTGAGAGTAAAATTTTTTGAATGAAAATTCCCAAGTTGAAACATTTTACTCACAAATGCCCAGGTTTTTGGAAATTTCCCAGGATATAGAAGCACTGTCTGGCAGATCCCCAGCTCCCTCCTCCCATGTACTGACTTCAGACTACCTCTCTGCAGTCCCTTCTGTGCTCAGCTCCTGGGCTTTATAAAGGCCCCTCCTGTTCCTGCCCAACTGAGCCTCATTTAATCAACCCCTGCTCCCTGGCTTCTCCTCCAACTGCAGCATGAGAAGTTAATTGGCCTACCTGGCCACCTTAAACCTTTCAAGCCTTATGTGAAGTAGAGGGTGGGAGGGATAGCTCAGTGGTTTGAGCATTGGCCTGCTAAACCCAGAGTTGTGAGCTCAATCCTTGAGGGGGCCACTTAGGGATCTGGGGCAAAATTAGTACTTGGTCCTGCTAGTGAAGGCAGGGGGCTGGACTCAATGACCTTTTAAGGTCCCTTCCAGTTCTAGGCAATAGGATATTTCCATCACAGTCTCCATGAGAGAACAGAGTGTATTTCTCTTCTCACAGTCTACACTGAACTCTACACACGAGGAAAGTGCTTGAAATTTAATGCTGAGACACACAAAAAACAAAAGGAAGGGCAATTTCATAGCTAAAGATACCCCAGAAGATGGAAGATGAAAAGCAAATACTGATACATATAGGAGGAGGATTGCAGAAAATAAAATATATACAAAAACCTGTGTATAAGTTCATCAGCTTTACAATATGCCATAAAAGGATTATCAGTTTTAAATCATTACTAGAATTTAAACTGTGGAGGTGCATGGGTTTTTTTAAAATCAATTCAATGGACAACTCTCTAAAAGTGTTCAACACAGATTAAAGGAAAGATGGTCTTCTATTTTCCTGAAAACATACTTGAAGATCTTCTAATAGCAGACATTTATGAAGGTATTTTATATTTTCACAAATCTTTATTTTGTTTATAATTATGAAGTATGCTGAATCAACCACCTAGGTGGAATTATATTGAGGAAGCAAAACTTTCACTGAAATATGAGTGATTTGTAATGTATTGGCATTTGTTCATCTGATTACTGAGCATTAACTTTCTTATACTACTTATTTCTTAAGGTATTATTTCAGTATAACTACATTAGGGCTAGGTCTACACTACCCGCCTGAATCGGCGGGTAGAAATCGACCTCTCGGGGATCGATTTATCGCGTTCCGTCGGGATGCGACAATCGATCCCCCAATCGACACTCTTACTCCACCAGCGGAGGTGGGAGTAAGCGCCATCGACGGGAAGCCGCAGAGGTCGATTTTGCCGCCGTCCCTACAGCGGGGTAAGTCGGCTGCGATACGTCGAATTCAGCTATGCTATTCGCATAGCTGAATTTGCATATCTTAAATCGACCCCCCCGTAGTGAAGACCTGCCCTTAATGTTTCAGCTGATTCTTATCTTTCAATGTGCACCTTCTCATCCTCCAACCTAGATATTGACCATAACACTGTTGCATATGAAAACAATTGTATCATTATTCACTGATATGTGATCAGTGGTTTCAAAAGAGTTATTTTATGATTTCACAATAAATTTACAAAGGCATTATACTAAATCCATGATAAGTATGCAGTTATTAATGCTATCACTGTGTTCAAGACACAGTAAACATTACCTTCACATAGATAACTCCCTGCTGGCCAAAGGCACATCTTCTGTACTGAGGGTTCTGCTATACTGAGAAATTTGAAGCATGTTCTCAACTCATTGTAGGATAAGAACTTGACCCCAATATGGAGGAAAGATTCCTGGGTCATTAGCCCTGACTTCTGCTACTAGTTTGCTGCTAGAGAGATACACCTTCAGAAAATGAAATAAATGCAGTCTAGTAGGAGGTTCCTCAAGCATATATACTACTCCTTAATTATCAAAATAGTCTATATTATACATTATATTATTCTTGACAGTCCAAAACAAGAAAAAACAAAACAAAAACACAATACTGAAATGGTTTAGTGGATGGTGTCTTTTGTAACCCTAATTGAATATACAAAATGGGCATGAATGTCTAGAAGTGCTCTCCTTCAATGGATTATACAAAGCAAACTAAGATAAGTACAGTGGATATATTAGCATATTAATTCAGAGCTACAGTAAATTAAATGGGAGGGAAAGGCGGATAAGGTATGTAATGAAGCTCACTCCTGCAGTTCCCTGTGTTCCAGGAGTCTAGAATATACTCCTCAATGATGAACACTAGTAATAAAATAATATTTTTAACAAAGAAATCTAAGAAAATAAACCATTAGAATTAAAAACATTTGGAAGCCAAAATTAACCACAAAATTAATGTAGAAACAAGAATGAAGTTAAACTTTGGCTTTGGCCAATGTAAGCAAAGAAAACACTCTCTCAGTATGCTATCTACATACTGCACAGACCACAGTGAGAGATTATGCCATACACTATCAAAGAAACTGAGGAACCACCTGATCAGCATCCTATACAGCAAACAGAAAAACATCAAGAAAGAGCTCTCCAACCTGGAGACTTTCATAAATAACCAACCCTCCACACAAATGGACTTTACTAAAATAAGACAGGAGATCTACATTACACACTTCACCTCTCTACAAAGGAAAAAGGACCATAAGCTGTCTAAAATCCTGCCACATGGAGCCACAACAGGGGTACCCCTAACTCACCCAGCAATATCGTCAATTTATCCAGCTACACACTCAACCCAGCAAAGAGTCTGTCCTATCTCGGGGACTCTCTTTTTGCCCCAGCACCCCCACGAACATGATACAGTTCTGCAGTGATCTGGAAGCCTACTTTCACCGCCTCCAACTCAAAGAATACTTTCAGGATAACACTGAACAGCGCACTGATACACAAATACCTTCCCACCAACAACACAGGAAGAAGAACTCCACATGGACTCCTCCTGAAGGTCGAAATGACAGTCTGGACCTATACATAGAATGCTACCCCCGACGTGCACAGGCAGAAATTGTGGAAAAACAACATCGCTTGCCTCATAACCTAAGTCATGCAGAACGCAATGCCATCCACAGCCTCAGAAACCACCCTCACATTATTATCAAAAAGGCTGATAAAGGAGGTGCTGTTGTCATCATGAACAGGTCTGACTACCAGAAGGAGGCTGCCAGACAACTCTCGAATACCAAATTCTACAGGCCACTTTCCTCAAATCCCACTGAGGAATACATTAAGAAACTGCACCATCTACTCAGGACACTCCCTACACTAACACAGGAACAAATCAACATACCCTTAGAATAACCCCAGTCGGGGCTCTATCTACTACCCAAGATCCACAAACCTGGAAATCCTGGATGCCCCATCATCTCGGGCATTGGCACTCTCACTGAAGGACTGTCTGGATATGTGGACTCCCTACTCAGACCCTACGCCACCAGCACTCCCAGCTATCTCCGTGACACCACTGATTTCCTGAGAAAACTACAATGCATTGGTGACCTCCCAGAAAACACCATCCTAGCCACCATGGATGTAGAGGCTCTCTACACAAACATCCCACACACAGATGGAATACAAGCTATCAGGAACAGTATCCTTGATGATGACACAGCACAACTTGTTGCTGAGCTCTGTGACTTTATCCTCATGCACAATTATTTCAAATTTGGTGACAATATATACCTCCAGACCAGTGGCACCGCTATGGGCACCCGCATGGCCCCACAATATGCCAACATTTTTATGGCTGACCTGGAACAACGCTTCCTCAGCTCTCATCCACTCACGCCCCTTGTCTACCTACGCTACATTGATGACATCTTCATCATCTGGACCCAGGGGAAGGAGACCCTGGAAGAATTCCACCATGATTTCAACGGCTTCCAGCCCACCATCAACCTCAGCCTGGACCAATCTACACGGGAGGTCCACTTCCTAGACACCACAATAAATAAGCGATGGCCACGTTAACACCACCCTATACCGAAAACCCACCGACCGCTATGCCTACCTTCATGCCTCCAGCTTCCACCCCGGACACACCACACTATCCATCGTCTACAGCCAAGCGCTGAGGTACAACCGCATCTGCTCCAACTCCTCAGACAGAGACCAACACCTACAAGATCTTCACCAAGCATTCTCAAAACTACGATAGCCACACAAGGAAATAAAGAAACAAATCAACAGAGCCAGACGTGTACCCAGAAACCTCCTGCTACAAAACAGGCCCAAAAAAGAAACCAACAGAACTCCACTGGCCATCACCTACAGTCCACAGCTTAAACCTCTCCAATGCATCATCAGTGATCTACAACCCATCCTGGACAATGATCTCTCACTTTCACAGACCTTGGGAGGCAGGCCAGTCCTCGCCCACAGACAACCCGCCAACCTTAAGCATATTCTCACCAGCAACCACACACCGCACCATAACAACTCTAACTCAGGAACCAATCCATGCAACAAACCTCGATGCCAACTCTGCCCACATAGCTACACCAGCAACACCATCACAGGACCTAACCAGATCAGCTATAACATCACCGGCTCATTCACCTGCATGCCCACCAATGTTATATATGCCATCATGTGCCCGCAATGCCCCTCTGCTATGTACATTGGCCAAACTGGACAGTCGCTACGCAAGAGGATAAATGGACACAAGTCAGATATCAGGAATGGCAATATACAAAAACCTGTAGGAGAACACTTCAACCTCCCTGGCCACACAATAGCAGATGTAAAGGTAGCCATCTTACAGCAAAAAAACTCCAGGACCAGACTCCAAAGAGAAACTGCTGAACTCCAGTTCATTTGCAAATTTGACACCATCAGATCAGGATTAAACAAAGACTGCGAATGGCTATCCAACTACAGAAGCAGTTTCTCCTCCCTTGGTGTTCACATCTCAACTGCTAGCAGAGCATCTCACCCTCCCTGATTGAACTAACCTCGTTATCTCCATACTGATTTATACCTGCCTCTGGAAATTTCCATTACTTGCATCTGAAGAAGTGAGGTTCTTACCCACGAAAGCTTATGCTCCCAATACTTCTGTTAGTCTTAAAGGTGCCACAGGACCCTCTGTTGCTTTTTACAGATTCAGACTAACACGGCTACCCCTCTGATACTCTCTTTGAGAGGGCACACTAGAGAAAGCACATGAATTCTCAGATGATATCAAAGCAAATTGTGAAAATAACCCACATCAAAATACTTATGTGTATAGAGAAACTTACAACTTAATTACATGAAATCATACTTTTTATTATGTATTTGTATTATTGTAATTCCTAGGAGTCCCAGTCATGGACCAGGACCCCATTGTGGTAAGTGCTGTACAAACACAGAACTCATGTTTACAGAAATTTAAACAAAGAGGTGGGATTTGGGAATATTCAATCTCAAAATTCCTCCTAAAGGAGGTCACTGAAGTGTGGGTGTTTTGAGAGGTGGAAAGATTGCTCTTGAAAAAAAATAAAGTGCAAGAAATACTGTGCTAAGTCCACTAATATTACCCTATGGAGTGGCTTTAGAAGATTTTTATATAACCACTAATTGGGGATAGTGTTACAACATCTTGAGTGTAGATGCCTGGATAATATAAAACAACGGGGGTTGGGGGGGATAGAAATCCAGTGACTCAATTAACTGTTACTAAGAGAGATGTTCAAAAATTTTCAGACAGAATAATTTTCTGTAAAATCCCAATTTAGCAGAATCAAAATATTCCATGGGAACATATCAGTTCTATCAAAAGTTTCAATGGAAATCTGGCAGTGTAGACAGGCACTGGGCCAGCCTGGCCAGGTTCCTGCCAGCCCGCTCACCAACTGGCTAGCCAGCAGACTGGCTCCCAGCTGTTTGTCTAGATCACTGGCTTCCTGCTCAGAATTTTTTGAATTTTTTGAAAACCAATTTGGAAGGACATTTTTTTGGAAATACAAAATCTCCCATAGAACAGAAATTACAGTTCCTGCATAGTTGTTGTCATTAACAACTATGACATTAAGAATATGAACATAAAAGCAACCGCAAAACCTCAGCTACCTGAGCATCAAGACGAGCATTATACAGTGACCCTATTCTTACTAACCCAGGATCTTCAGTCACTCCATCAGCAACAACAGAACCTGGCTGACATACATCCCTATAGAAATCAAAAAATAAAGTACCATCTGCCAGATTATGATTAGTACCTGCCGGATTGTGACTAGCAGTAAGAGAATAATAAATAAAATAAATAAGTGAATGGTGGAAATGTCACTGCCAAAATGTGCCTGTCATGGCATTTTCAACAGAGCACATCTGGAGTTTGTATCAGAAAATGCGCCTCTAACAGTTGGAACCAGATATGAAATTGATCCCACTTGCCTTTCACTGGCTCATTAGACCTATGGAAACTGTTGTTAGGTTTGCCGATAGTACACATTATAGGATATGTCATTATGTCAGATGTATTTACTGGCTATTTGGTCTACCATCTGATCCTTTATACAGGTTCCTCTCAAGGAATCCCATTTTTCAGCACTCTATCTGAGCAGTAGACAACTACCTTTCCCTCATTTTTGTTTCCCAGTGTGCCCTATTTGTCACTGTATTTGTAGGGCCTTCCTTCTTGGCAGACATGAAAATGAACTGTTCCTTGATCAGGCCTAGTTCGGCCAAGAATTCAGCATTTTGTGAACCCCTTTGTCATCTTATCCTCCAGTAGTGTGATGGGGCCCTTAATTCTACTTGCCTCAAATAGCCAGCCTCCTATTGCCTGAGCACTTTTAAAAATAAAGCTGTTGCTATCTGCTGCACAAGCTGTAATCAATAACACAGTTTTGGTTCACTTACTTTTGTGTCTGCAACCATGCCTCTTCCCCTACCCCATGCACCCCAAAATATTTTTTGCACCACCTGATTTCTCTCGTAATTTGTAGACAAACACCATACCTGCCTGGCTTGACCTCTGCACACACGATCGTGGACATACCTTTGAAAAGTAGACACTATATTCAAAACAAATATATTAATGCAAGAGCCCTCACTCAGACAAAAAATAGAGAGAAAAAAATAGATCAATGAGTGTTGTTGTGCCAGTCTACTCAGCTCACCTGCACAGAAATCCAAAATGGAAATGAAAATTCCACTGAAACTCTAGAGAGGTTGGGAAAAAGAGCTGATATCTGGATTTCTAAGCCTGGAGGACTGCCTGAACAAACTGAAATATCTATAAATGAGTTCCTTACATATAACCCCCCCCCCAAAAAAAGATGTGAGGTTAAATACAGAAATGCATCATTATACAATTAAAATGTGCTTTTGACAATCAGTAAAATAAACATAGTTCAGGCCATTAAAATGGAGATTTATTCTCTCCCCCAGGTACTTAGTTTCTTAGGATTATACTAAAGCAGAAAGTGATCTGTTAGGTCACCTAATCCATCTCCCTGCCAGAGTAGGATTTTTCACTGCAGCAGACTTGCAAGACTTTTGTCCAATCTAATGTAAACATTCCAAGTGATGGGGCTTCTATCACTTCTTTTGGGAGATTGTTCCATAGCCTAATAGACTTCACTATCAAGACTCAGTCTTGCTATTCTTAATTCTGTCCAACTTCTTCCTGTTTTTAACATTCCCTGCCCCTCTGGCTTATATGGTTTAGATTAACTGCACTTTACTAAACAGTATAGTGCTTTCACTCATTTATTTTCTACAGCAATCTGATCATTCCTGTTGCTTGCAAGTGAACTCCAATCTGTCAGTATCTTTCCGGTAATATGATGCTAAGAGTACTCCAAGGTGCAACAAAAACAGAGCCTTATTAAAGGATGATGGCCTCGCTGCTCTGTGACATGAAGCTTTTCTATCTGATAATGGATAAGTGGGGCTAGACAAGACTGCTGACAGAAAAAAATTGTATATGACCAGAAACATTAAGTTAAGTACATGGAAAGCATATATACAAACAAAAGTTCTTATTACCAATTGCCCACATCTCCCGTCTCTTCCTTTAGGTTACGCTCATTTGTGTTTTCTGAAAGCTCTGTGTAGAAGGGGGCCATGGCTTCCTGTGTGTTTGTATCGTCTCTAGCCTAATTTGGCCACAATTCTGACAGTGCTTCTTGGGTACTCGCATGATAAAAATATCAAATGGTAGTAATAAGCAACTGAAACTTGAAGTGGCCTTTTTGTTCCTTACTGCGCTGCTAACTCACATCTAATATACTGTCCACTGTCAGTTCCAGTTCTCCAAAATAATTTGAATTCATTATCTTTCAGGGTCCAGAAATTGCTTCCTGCCTTGCATATTTCCTTGAGAAGATACAGCAGACATAAGGAACTTAGAGGCAAAGGAACTACTGTTCTTGGAATCATATTATTCCATCCTTGAGGTGAAAAAGATTACTCAGACAAAGAATGAGTCATTCATCATGTCACTCTATAATACAGCAGGAAAACAAAGACCCTAGGAGTGGAATAGTGCATGCGTGCATGTGTGCGTAGGTGGATGGGGAGAGCAATCGGAGATAACCTGAGTGAAAAGTTGGAGATCGAGCAAATAGCAGAATCAGTATGAGCAGATATGAGGGACAGGACTGAAGAGCTGGTTCAGCCAATGCTGCCGAACAAGCAGCTGAATAGGGCACCCAGCTCATGGGGGGCCTACCATATCAGAACAAGGCTGAAATTCCATCCTGATGTTTCCTGCTCGGGTTCCAGTATTACTGGATTTAGAGTACAAGCTACTTTATACTGATTGAGAGCTCTGCAATAACAATAACTTGAGTCCCCTACGGAATCAGTGTGTCAAGGGCTGGATTCAGATATAAGCATTATAATGCTGTGCCTAGGGCCTCAGCTCTGAGAATTACATGATGAGATCAGAATCTCAGATTTAATTTTATTTTTAATGTTTAATTTCTAGACTTTATGCTTGCAAAGATAAGCTTGAAAACATGAACTGAGCATAGGTGATGTAAGGTCTTCTGCCTGAGCTGGTAGACAGCATGACACAATAGCTCTGAGAGGGGTGAGCTGCCCCATACTCTCTCAATGGAGTGTTAACTTCAAGATCCTCTGATCTGGCAGGGCACTGCCAGCCCCATCTAAGTAGAGTGTGGCAGAAGAAAGGGGCAGAGAGATCAGCCCACTCACATGCCCAAGCAGAGAGAGACACACTGCTGGGGAAAATATTGTGGGGCTCCCCAATACTGTCCTTGCAGCCAGGGCCGGCTCTAGGATTTTTGCTGCCCAAAGCAAAAAAAATTTTGGCCGCCTCCCCTTTCTTTTTCGTGCCCCTCTGCCCCCACCCCAACCCCAACTCCACCTCTTCCGAATCCCTTCCCCAAATCCCCAGCACCGCCTCCTCCCCTGGCGTGCTGCATTTCTCCCCCCCATTTCTTCCTATGGGCCCCCCATGACCTCCCACCCTAGCTCACCTCCGCTCCACCTGCTCCCCCGGGCGCACTGCCGCTCCGCTTCTTCCTCCTCTCTCTCAGGCGAGGGAGGGCGGAGCAGTGGCGCGTTCAGGGGAGCAGGTGGAGCGGAGGTGAGCTAGGGTGAGGGAGGCGCAGGAAGTAACGGGGGGGTAGAGGAACCGCTCCCCACTCCAGCTCACCTCCGCTCCACCACTGCCAACTCCCCCAAGTGCCCGCTGCTCGGCTTCTCCTCCCTCCCAGCCTTGCTGCGCGAAATAGTGGTTTTGCGCGTGACAAGCCTGGGAGGGAGGAGAAGCGGAGCAGCGGCACCCCCGGGGGAGCAGGCGGAGCAGAACTGAGATAGGGTGGGCGGGGGTGCAGTAAGTAACAGGGTGGTAGAGGAACCATTCCCCGCTCCAGCTCACCTCCCCCGAGTGCCCCGCCGCTCGGCTTCTCCTTCCTCCCAGCCTTGCTCTGCGAATCAGCTGTTTCACGTGCGGCAAGCCTGGGAGGGAGGGGGGAGAAACGGAGTGGCAGTGGCGCGCTCAGGGGAGCAGGTGGAGGTGAGCTGGGGCAGCGGGGGCACTTTTTCCCCATGCCCCGGAGTCAGCATCTATGATGGCCAGCGCCAGAATACCGCCCCTAGAAATGTGCCACCCCAAGCACCTGCTTGTTTTGCTGGTGCCTGGAGCCAGCCCTGCCTGCAGCTCTTGAGGGGACAAGGTTTGCTGCTTCCAATCCTGGAGTAGGGAGTGGGAAATAAGGGGCCCGTTGCCATTACCCCTGTTTCTGGGAGGGGCAAGGAGTCTTTCTGCTTCCATCACACCAAGAGGTTGGCAGGGCTATGGTGCACAGGCAGTGCTGTGGGGTTTCGCATGTAATTGTGAATGCAGGGCACAAGATTGCCTTAATTCAGCCCCGTGTAGACTCATTTAACATATCCCTGACCGGGACACTTTGCTGGTTCCTTTCTCCTGTTCCACAGGAAACCTCCATCCGTTATTATTCTTAATCCATTTACACACACTCATGCAAGTTATTGATGGAAGATATATTTGTTCATTGGGACCTCCAGCTCTGATGACATAGGAACTTGAGAAAAATGGTGAAGAAAAGGTCAGACACTGAATCTTGGCAATGCAGCCAGAAACCTGTGGTTTGCAGGAATCATCTTTTCAAGACTGAGACAGTCTTATTTGGAGTAAGGATCAGGTAAAGTGATAAGGAAAGTGATTAAGGTATGAGGAGGTAGGAGAACATCGAGTACAGTGTTTTTCAAAGTTCGGGTCGCAACTCAGTACTGGGCCGCGGCATGTAAAGCACTGGGTCGCCTTGCTCAGACTCTAGCGGTTCTGGTCAGCACCGCCGACTGGGACGTTAAAAGTCCCGTCGGCGGTGCTGCTCAGCTAAGGCAGGCTAGTGCCTACCTGCTCTGACACCATGCTGCACCCCGAAAGCAGCCAGCAGCAGTTCTGTCTTCTAGGCAGGGGGGCCATGGGGCTCTGTGCGTTGCCCCTGCAGGTGAGAGCCCCGCGCAGGCACTTGTGCGCCTCCGCCTAGGAGCCAGACCTACTGCTGGCCACTTCCGGGGCTCAGTGCAGTCTGCGGTGCAAGGACAGGTGGGAAGCCTGCCTCTGCACCCCGGCTGTGCCACTCACCGGGAGCCGCCAGAGGTAAACCCATGCACCAAACCCACTCTCCAATCCCCTGCCGCAGCTCTCACGCCCCCCACAACCCAGAGCCCCTTCCTCCATCCCAAACCACTCATCTCCGGTCCCAGCCCAGAGCCTGTGCCCCCAGCCCAGACCCTCTCCTGCACCCCAACCTCCTGCCCCAGCCCTGAGCCCCCTCCCACACCCTGAACCCCTCATTCCCGGCCCCACCCCACAGTCCTCACCCCTGCACCCCAACCCTCTGCCCCTCCCATATCCAAACCCCTCATCCCCAGCTCTGTTGGGTCGCAGGCATCAACAAATTTCTTCAACTGGGTCGCCAGAAAAAAAGTTTTAAAACCACTGATCTAGTACAAGGGATCTTGGGAAAACTCAGAAAATGGGACAGTACAGTAATGTAGGGGGGAGTACGATTAGGTGGGAAAGGGTCTGAAGAAGTGATAATTGTAATTTAGGAGAATGGGTCTCACAGCAGGCTGAAACAAATGGGCACGCAGGTGAGGAATATGGCTTTATATTTTTATCTAGGATAGGGTATAGCCAGAAGAAACAGATGAGAGGAAGAGAGGGTGAACTTATGGAAAAATTTTTTAAAATTGAACAGATCCAAGATATCCATGATTCTGAGGACTGAATTAATTTTTTGTCTAAAACCAGTAGTGATCAGGATCTGAGAGAGTGTTGATGAAGGGGATAACATTTTGAAAGGTAGTAGACCTTAACAGTTTTTTAATTAAAGGAGTCTCTGATAAGAATTCACATAGGTAACTGATCCTGTTTTAAAAATCAAACAGGTTCAGGAAAGTTTCCAAGAAGAATATGACATTGACTAAGCTCACATTAGTTATGGACATCACAAAGAGATTTATTACTATTTTGGGATTCTGGTAATGATTAAGATAAATGCTTAATCCAAAGGGAGGTCAGGGAGAGAAAGAATTGAAGGTGTAAGCCTATGGCAGAAAATGTTGCCAAAGCATAACTGTCACATGTGAAAGGCTTACAATGAAATAAGATAAAGTCACAAGGAGACCAGACTGCATCAATCAATGACTGCATCTGCCTAATTGCAAGGACCAGTATGGGACATCCTTTTCATTTGAACTGAAGGGAGTAGTTACTGAAAAACTAATTCCTGGTACACCTCTACCTCGATATAAAGTTGTCCTTGGAAGCCAAAAAATCTTACCGCATTATATTTAACTTGCTTTCATCCACCGGAGTGCACAGCCACCCACCCCCCCCCCGGAGCCCTGCTTTACTACATTATATCCGAATTCGTGTTATATCAGGTCGCGTTATATTGGGGTAGAGGTGTACTGCTGATTATGTAGAAGCAGGTGTTCTTCTAGAAGTGTTAAATAGACATAAATACATAAAAAACAACAGTGTTAAGTACCATGTGCATTAAAATCAAGTTCAAGTAAACTGCAGTGCACACAACTGAAAAGTGCTCAAACTTTGACAGTCAATTGCAACAAATTTTGTGGAAATAGAGGCTTGCGCACCCCCTCTAGTGGATGACATGAAGAACTAGAGTAGAAAAACCTGTGAAGGGATATTAATATTAACCTCAAGCTAGAGTAGATTCAGATTAATCTTTAAAAAAAAAAAAAAAAAAAAAAAAAAACTACAGCTGAATTGTTTGGGCTGCATGAAATATGTTCAGAGAAATATTTTTTTTAATTCTGAGCTAAATAGTTTTAATCTAAATTTGATTTTTAAAGAATTATGCATCATGGAAAAGGAGAGTGTGGAGAAGGGTTTTGAAGGAGGAAAGTAGCTTTGTGAAAGTTTATGGGTAGCAACTCCCAAGTATGGGGGGCAACATAGAAGAAAGCACAAATGTAACAAGTAGAGGACAAAATGGAGTCAACATCTCGATAGTGAAGAAGAAATGGTACATATAGTGGGTATAAGCTGTGTAGAGCCTTGAAAGCGAAGACAAGCAGCTTATGTTTGATGAGACAGAAAGGGGAGCCGCCAGTAGTAGGATGCAAAAAGAGGGGTGACATGGTCAAAGTGGCACACTAGGGCAGTAGTCTTTGCAGCAGCATTCTGAATGGATATGAGTGGAACAATGTTGCATTTGTCAAGGCCACAGAAAAGGATGTTGAGGAATCGAGGTGTGAGATGATGAGAGCCTGGATGAGAGTTTTAACTATACAGACAGACATATAAAGCTGTATCTTGGACATGTTATGTGGAAAGAATCTGAAAGCTTTAGACATAGTCTGGATATGAGGATCTAAAGAGAGACCTGAGCTGAAGATGACACCCAAGTTACAGGCCTGAGTAACAGTCAGGCTGGTGGTAAAACAGTAATGTGTTTGCAAAACAGTCTGTCTGATAAACAGCCTAATACAAAATTCAACCATTGGTTTATCTAGTAAACCATCATTCTGTAAAAAGTATATGTACACAAGTGCATGTTCTTTTAAAAATACTAAGAAGGCACTTGTGAACTCTATAAATTGCTGAGATCTAAAGAGGCAGGTACCTAATTTTTTCTAATAACCTAAATTTAATCTCAGACTTAAAAGCAACCAGACCAGTTAGATTCCTGAGTTACCCAACAGTACTATTACAGATAGTCTTCTGAGTTCTCTTTAACTGTCCATATGGGCAGTTATATCTTTTTATACATTCTTATTTTTATCTGGGATACACTTCTTTTGAAAGATGTGCATGCCACCACCAAGGTTGATTCTCTCTGCCTGTCTCTCTCTGGGTATGTGTACACTGCCAAAGACTGTGTGTTCTTAACTCAGGTTAGCTAACCTGAATTAGCTAACTTGGGTTAAAATAGCAGTGAAAACACAGTTAGTTGGCTTTTAAGTCAGGTTAGCAGCTCAAGAACTTGAGCTGCTAACCGGAATTGCTATGCCATCACTACTATTTTAACAGAGCTAACAGAAGTTAAGAACACACCTCTTTTTTGTTGTGTAGACATACTTGTTCATGGGTTAGGAGGATGAGGTGGGTTAAGAACTAATGTATACAGGACACACCCCTGCAAGTAAACAAAAAAATATTATATGTATATATTACATGTTATCAGAACATTACAATATCCCTATTATAATGTGTCCACAAGGATGCCAGAAATTGTGTGGTTATTTGTCTTTATCTTTCCTATTGAACAAACCATGTTACAATGCCAAGCTTCTTTTCCTCTCTAGTAAGGAAGATGCAATATAAATAAGATTGGGTTTTATGTTAATCTGGAGTCAGTTCTGCTGTCATTGAAGTCAATTACTTCAATGGGTACTGGCTAGATCCCTGATATCACTGTTACTTAACTACATTGGTATCAAAAACAACAAGAAGTCTGGTGGCACCTTAAAGACTAACAGATTTATTTGGGCATAAGCTTTCGTGGGTAAAAACCTCACTTCTTCGTTCAATTAAGAATGCAGGATACCATAACTAAACACTTTTCCCCTGGAAGTACCCTTTGAATAAGGCACACAAAAAAACCCCACAATAAACTTATTCATCCAGTTACAACATATACACATAAGTTAAAATAATTCTGTATTATACTACAATTTAAACAGACTGGGAGAAAAGTACTAAAATAAAATTGTATAGACAATAAATCAAACTGATTGCCCTTCATGGTTAAAATATTTTAAACACTTTAAGAATTAGGGCACGGGCACTGGCACTAGTTTTCAGCCCTGCTTGTAATCACGGCCAAGGATTGAATGGGCTATGCAGGATTTAACTACCCTCTCACCCATTGAGATGGTCCGTGCAGAACTCAGTTGAGGCACATCAGTGTGACAGTATAAGGAAGACTGCATTGCCACTGCATTGTGCTGTCAGTGTTTTGAGGGTAACCAAATAACTTCATGTATATGACACCTTTCAAAAAGAACAATTATATTTTTAATAAAAGATTTATAGCATTCTAACCCTATAAATGCATACTAAGGTCTTGTCTACATGCAGAAATTGCCCATCAGCATTTCACTTCAATTTAGAGCATTTTAATGATTTTTAAAATGGTCTTAACAAAATTGAGGGAAATTTATATATATGAAAAGGTGTTTCAAATAAAAAAATCCAAATGCACCATTTTTAAAATGTCAAAACAAATTGTTTAGACTTTTACAGATTTTTTTTTCATTTTTTCCAACACTGACAATTCAGTAAAACTGACATGAATTTGAGAAATGTTTTGTTGTCACTGAATCTGCATTTTTCACCAAAAAATGTTTTTTGCTGAAAAAAGAAGAACAGGAGTACTTGTGGCACCTTAGAGACTAACAAATTTATTAGAGCATAAGCTTTCGTGGACTACAGCCCACTTCTTCGGATGCATTTTGCTGAAAAATGTCACTCAGTTCTACTTTCAGTGCTCCCTCTGCTGGCACTCAGGAGAAAACAATCTGACTCAAAGTAGAGCAGTGAGGATAGGAGCAGTGAGAGGACAGGAACAGGTACTGGCAGGTGCAGATAGATTACAGGAACAGGCATCAAGGGGGAGATAACAGTAGTGAGGGGGCAGCAACATGTGGGTCTATTGCCACTAGAAGACACTCATCTCCAGAACCTTGAATCCAGATCTCAGTAATCCCAACATTCTTCTGTCACCTAGTAAATAGCTGTGGAACTCACCAACCAAAAGTGTGCCTTCTCCTGCTAGTGGCAGGTCTAAATAGAGGATAACAGGCTTCTAATTCTACCTGTTTCTCTATTAGCTCAAATGGTAGAGGTCTGTACTATGGCTCTAAAGACTTTAATCTTGTTGATGACCATGTAAGGGTCAATGTGGATCCATAGACTGGGATTCCTGTTTTTTCAATTTTTTCAACACTTAAGAAATCACACATAAAAAACTGTGTGTGTGTATATATATCTCCTCAATATATGTTTCACTCTATATGCATCCGAAGAAGTGGGCTGTAGTCCACGAAAGCTTATGCTCTAATAAATTTGTTAGTCTCTAAGGTGCCACAAGTACTCCTATTCTTTTTGCGGATACAGACTAACACGGCTGCTACTCTGAAATATGTTAAGAATGTTAAAGGTTGCAAAGTCAAGCACTCAAGAGTTAGAATATGCCAGAATTAAGGTTGCCTATGAAACTTTAATGCAGCACCTTTGTGCATATACATTATCATTTGGTTGCTAATTACTTGTCCACAGGACTCCTGCTTCAGTCAGATCAGTTCTAGGATTTAATTCAGTTTTGTAGTGAATGAAGCTAAAATAACAGCGATGCTATCTGCCTATGTAGCTGAAGCTACCTAATCTTTTTTAATAGTTTGAACAGAAATAAGATTGCTGCAACTTGATTCTTGAAAACTTACATTATTGATTTGACATATTGACTGAACACCCACTTTCCTAGGTGGACTATTTTACAACTATCAAATTATAGATATTCCCACTTTGGTGAGATGATCAAATTAAGAGGTTGCCAAGAACAGACATTATCTAGTAAAAAGAAGAACAGGAGTACTTGTGGCACCTTAGAGACTAACAAATTTATTAGAGCATAAGCTTTCGTGGACTACAGCCCACTTCATCGGATGCATATAGAATGGAACATATATTGAGGAGATATATATACACACATACAGAGAGCATAAACAGGTGGGAGTTGTCTTACCAACTCTGAGAGGCCAATTAATTAAGAGAAAAAAAACTTTTGAAGTGATAATCAAGCTTGCCAAGTACAGACAGTTTGATAAGAAGTGTGAGAATACTTACAAGGGGAGATAGATTCAATGTTTGTAATGGCTCAGCCATTCCCAGTCCTTATTCAAACCGGAGTTGATTGTGTCTAGTTTGCATATCAATTCTAGCTCTGCAGTCTCTCTTTGGAGTCTGTTTTTGAAGTTTTTCTGTTGTAATATAGCCACCCGCAGGTCTGTCACTGAATGACCAGACAGGTTAAAGTGTTCTCCCACTGGTTTTTGAGTATTTTGATTCCTGATGTCAGATTTGTGTCCATTAATTCTTTTGCGTAGAGACTGTCCGGTTTGGCCAATGTACATGGCAGAGGGGCATTGCTGGCACATGATGGCATATATCACATTGCTAGATGTGCAGGTGAATGAGCCCCTGATGGTATGGCTGATGTGATTAGGTCCTATGATGATGTCACTTGAATAGATATGTGGACAGAGTTGGCATCGGGGTTTGTTACAAGGATAGGTTCCTGGGTTAGTGGTTTTGTTCAGTGATGTGTGGTTGCTGGTGAGTATTTGCTTTAGGTTGGGGGGTTGTCTGTAAGCGAGGACAGGTCTGTCTCCCAAGATCTGTGAGAGTAAAGGATCATCTTTCAGGATAGGTTGTAGATCTCTGATGATGCGCTGGAGAGGTTTTAGTTGGGGGCTGAAGGTGACAGCTAGTGGTGTTCTGTTATTTTCTTTGTTGGGCCTGTCTTGTAGGAGGTGACTTCTGGGTACTCGTCTGGCTCTGTCAATCTGTTTTTTCACTTCAGCAGGTGGGTATTGTAGTTTTAAGAATGCTTGATAGAGATCTTGTAGGTGCTTGTCTCTATCCGAGGGATTGGAGCAAATGCGGTTATATCTTAGAGCTTGGCTGTAGACAATGGATCGTGTGGTGTGTCCTGGATGGAAGCTGGAGGCATGTAGGTAAGTGTAGCGGTCAGTAGGTTTCCGGTATAGGGTGGTATTGATGTGACCATCGCTTATTAGCACAGTAGTGTCCAGGAAATGGACCGCTTGTGTGGATTGATCTAGGCTGAGGTTGATGGTGGGATGGAAATTATTGAAATCATGGTGAAATTCCTCAAGGGCTTCTTTTCCATGGGTCCAGATGATGAAGATGTCATCAATGTAGCGCAAGTAGAGTAGGGGCGTTAGGGGACGAGAGCTAAGGAAGCGTTGTTCTAAGTCAGCCATAAAAATGTTGGCATATTGTGGGGCCATGCGGGTACCCATAGCAGTGCCGCTGACTTGAAGGTATATATTGTCCCCAAATGTGAAATAGTTGTGGGTAAGGACAAAATCACAAAGTTCAGCCACCAGGTTAGCTGTGACATTATCAGGGATACTGTTCCTGATAGCTTGTAGTCCATCTTTGTGTGGAATATTGGTGTAGAGGGCTTCTACGTCCATAGTGGCCAGGATGGTGTTTTCTGGAAGATCACCGATGGATTGTAGTTTCCTCAGGAAGTCAGTGGTGTCTCGAAATAGCTGGGAGTGCTGGTAGCGTAGGGTCTTAGGACAGAGTCTACATAACCAGACAAGCCTGATGTTAGGGTGCCAATGCCTGAGATGATGGGGCGTCCAGGATATCCAGGTTTATGGATCTTGGGTAGCAAATAGAATACCCCTGGTCGGGGTTCTAGGCATGTGTCTGTACGGATTTGTTCCTGTGCTTTGTCAGGGAGTTTTTTTAGCAGATGGTGTAGTTTCTTTAGGTAATCCTCAGTGGGATCAGAGGATAATGGCCTGTAGAATGTGGTGTTAGAGGGCTGTCTAGCAGCCTCCTGGTCATATTCCAATTTATTCATGATGACGACAGCACCTCCTTTGTCAGCCTTTTTGATTATGATGTCAGGGTTGTTTCTGAGGCTGTAGATGGCGTTGTGTTCAGCATGGCTGAGGTTATGTGGCAAGTGATGTTGCTTTTCCACAATTTCAGCCTTTGCACCCAGTCTGTTGTTTCGACCGTCCGGAGGAGTCCATGCAGAATCCTTTTTTTTGTAGTGCTGGTAGGGAGGATTCTGTGGGTTAGTATGCTGTTCAGAGGTATGTTGGAAATATTCTTTGAGTCGGAGACGTCGAAAGTAGGATTCTAGGTCACCGCAGAACTGTATCATATTCATGGGTCTGGAGGGACAAAAGGAGAGGCCCCGAGATAGGACAGACTCTTCTGCTGGGCTAAGAGTATAGCTGGAAAGATTAACAATATTGCTGGGTGGGTTAAGGGAACTACTGTTGTGGCTGCTTGTGGCATGTAGCAGTTTAGATAGTTTAGTGTCCTTTTTCCTTTGTAGAGAGGCAAAGTTTGTCTTGTAAATGGCTTGTCTAGTTTTTGTAAAGTCTATCCATGAGGAAGTTTGTGTGGAAGGTTGGTTTCTTATGAGAGTATCCAGTTCTGAGAGCTCATTCTTAATCTTTCCCTGTTTGCTGTATAGGATGCTGATCAGGTGGTTTCGCAGTTTCTTTGAGAGTGTGTGACACAGTCTTTCAGCATAGTCTGTGTGATATGTAGATTGTAATGGATTTTTTACCTTTAGTCCTTTTGGTATGATGTCCATCTGCTTGCATTTGGAAAGGAAGATGATGTCTGTCTGTATCTGTACGAGTTTTTTCATGAGGTTGATGGATTTCCATTCCATACGGCTAAATGCAGTGCCTTGCATAATGACAGGTTTCAGAGTAACAGCCGTGTTAGTCTGTATCCGCAAAAAGAAGAACAGGAGTACTTGTGGCACCTTAGAGACTAACAAATTTATTAGAGCATAAGCTTTCGTGGACTACAGCCCACTTCATCGGATGCATATAGAATGGAACATATATTGAGGAGATATATATACACACATACAGAGAGCATAAACAGGTGGGAGTTGTCTTACCAACTCTGAGAGGCCAATTAATTAAGAGAAAAAAAACTTTTGAAGTGATAATCAAGCTAGCCAAGTACAGACAGTTTGATAAGAAGTGTGAGAATACTTACAAGGGGAGATAGATTCAATGTTTGTAATGGCTCAGCCATTCCCAGTCCTTATTCAAACCGGAGTTGATTGTGTCTAGTTTGCATATCAATTCTAGCTCTGCAGTCTCTCTTTGGAGTCTGTTTTTGAAGTTTTTCTGTTGTAATATAGCCACCCGTGGGCTGTAGTCCACGAAAGCTTATGCTCTAATAAATTTGTTAGTCTCTAAGGTGCCACAAGTACTCCTGTTCTTCTTTTTGCGGATACAGACTAACACGGCTGTTACTCTGAAACCTGTCATTATCTAGTAAGGTAATTATAGTATAGACATCCTGAAATATGACATTTCACTGTCAGTAACATATTTGAAAAGGATTTTTTTCAGACGTTAAGAGGTATTATATCCAAAGGGGAAGATGTGAGAGAGGAAGTGCATCATTGGAGTGCTGTATCGTGCCTGTGTAAAGGCAAATATAATTATTCTAGTGCCTCTGAAAAAAGCATGCTTAGATAAAGCAGCTACTATGAAGAATGTACTGCTATTCCCTCCCTTGCCCTTCCCCCCAGGTGGCCTCCAAGTACTGGGCAGATATAGGACCCTATGCAAGTCCATCCTACTCAGTCAAATCCCCTTTGATGTGCAGGGCTGCCCAGAGGGGGGCAAGTGGGCCAATTTGCCCCAGGCCCTGGGCCTTGCAGGGGCCCCTACGAGAATATAGTATTCTATAGTATTGCAACTTTTTTTTATGGAAGGGGCCCCCAAAACTGCTTTGCCCCAGGCCCCCTGAATCCTCTGGGCTGCCTTGTTGATGTGTGCAGTACCACTGGCAATGGAAACTGCCTCTTCAACTCTACCCACCCAATTCTGAGAGCACTGGTTGCTTCCTTGAAACAGTTCTCTACAGAAACTATTTCCTTCTGAAGGAAAGAGGCTCCTTGGGCCCTCTCTTTTCTCTGCAGCAATAGCCACAATTTGATCCCAAATACATACAATCATGGCAAACCTTTAAATCAAACAACTCCAGTCAATAAAGGAAAGGCAAAATGTTTGTCAGTGCCTTGTGGAGCAGCTAAATTGAGAAAAATAAAGGCATACTTCAAAAGAATTCTAGATTTTGTTCCATGTTACAGTTGCTATAATAAGAAATATGGAATGTGCTGGATATTTGACTTGTTTACATGTAAATGATAGTTCACCATTTCATTTTCTAACAAGAGGTGAACAATTAAACAACAAGCACAACGGAGCCATCCAATATGAGCAAACACCCAGAGATTCCATTAGGGACCCTGTAGTGAAAAATGTGGCCTAGGCCATATGTGACCCAATTACAGAGAACTAGTGAGTATTCTACCTTCTGGACAGCAAGGACAAGAAGTGTGGCAAGAAGGATCAAAGTATGCTGGTGAATTCCTTGGATATTGTAGGCCACGTGTGAACTAAGGACACAGATTAAGGGCGAGTCAAAAAAAAAAAAATCTAGTACAACTTTAAGGCCTGCCATGTGAATTGAAAGTGGGATCAAACATATGATCTTCTCAGAGTGATTTCTGGTGCCAAGTGCCAGACTGCATAGAATAGAAAACTAATACTGGCAATCAGCTGACAGATGCACCCATTAAAGAGGAGGAGTCATGGAACTTCAATGCTTTCTGAGTTAATGGATGCTATAGTAACTGCTTATTAATGGTTACTTTTAGTGCCTTGACAAATATCTTTTCTAGTGTGCCAATTAAGTTTACAAATAAAATGTGGGGGATTTTTTTAGATGACTGGCTGAAGTTAATACTGTCCCATCAACTGCACATTATGCCATTAATTCTTCTCAGTTGCTCTCTAAAGTCCTGGACATTTTTTGCACCTTGATCACTGTTAAAGTGCTTTTATATTCCTAAATGTGACTATATATAAATGGCACCTTTTTAGGATTTGTCTACTCTGAAAAATCATCCTGCTTTAACTATACCAGCATAGTTAAAGCAGTACAACCCCCAATAGTGTGAAGCCAATTATAAATGTGCTTATACTATTAAACTTATTCCAGTAGCAGTAGGGGAATGAGCTGTACCAGCATAAGGCTCTTTTATACCTGTATAACTGCATCCAGAAACTGGTCAGTATGACCTGGCAACTAGTGAAAAAATTCTATGGCCATCTACACTGACCCGTATCTACCACAGAATACTGCTCACCTATCTGGAAACACAGCTCTCACATACCACTTCTCAATTCTCATCTCAACACCATTGTGCAGATTATTATGAGTACAGTAAAATCAGTTCCACAACCCTGGCTTCCTGTCTGGTGCACATCTACCCCACCCGACTCGTCATGACATAAGAATCTTACAAGAGTTCCATCGTGAGGGAAAAACAATCTTCCAGCACATGAAGACAGAAATAATATACTCAGATTCTGACACAAATCCAGAAAACCTTTTTGGCTTGTAGCACAAGAACTCAACCATTCAGGGTTTGACCCTTACGATCAATGGGCAAGCATGATGGAAGGATGCCAATATCTTAAACACCTCATCAAGGACCCAGCCAAAGAACCCAGTGTGGCTTTTCACTCCCATGGAAAATATGATCACTTGAACCACATCTGCATATCACATGGCAGCTGCTTCCACATTCTCCATAAATGGGGACAGACAGAATCCGATTTGTGACTGTAGAAATGAACTCCAGTCTTCAGAACACCCATCAATCAATGTCCCAAACAATAATATCCATGCCACATCACCCGAAGCAATCAATTGGATCACCAGCCTAATCTTGGATAGCTAACATTGCTGCATTCAGACTAGGGGTTGCACTGATATAACTGTATTGGTTAAAAAAATCACCCCTCCTTAAAAAAATATAGTTATACAGGAGACCAGACCTTATTCAAGAGATCTGTTCCCTTGGTGCAGTCAGAGGCTTAACTGCTCACTTTAGTTTCAAAATTAATTTTTTTTACTGATTTTCATTTCTATTAATTCTGTGAAGCCAACACTGCTATGTAAGATGGAGCAATATTCTGTTTGTTTTTGTGCATCGTCCACATAATTATTTACTAAATTCCAAACAGTCACATCTGTGCAAACTCAACGAAGGCAATAGGGCTTCACGGACATCCACGAGGATAAGTGTGAGGGCCCTAGTATGGCTTGCAGAACTTTCATTGCTGGTTGTGATACATTAGAAGGAAAAACCCATTTTGATTCTCAGGTTGAGTTTTGTAGCCTATAGGACTAACCTGCTTGCTTATATATATATTTTTTTCTTATAGTTTAAGTATTTGGTTTATTGTAATAGGTTTATAGATTTATATTAAAATAAGTTTGGCTGTAATGCAAGAGACCTACAGGCCATATCCTGTATGTTAAGCTAAAGCAAAGTTAGCATATCTATATTAAGACCTTTTACTCAGAAAGCAAAGTTGACCTGTAGCTTGTAATCTAAATAGATGAGTACCCACGCCTATGTCTATGACCTTTTATCTAGACCAATAGACAATGGAGAATGGCATGGGGAGGGGTTCAATGTTGTACCCACAGACTTAACAAGTACACCACAAGATGACATACCTGTCATCAATACGCACATACATATTAGCCTATGGGGTAAGTGTACCCTAACACTTCTTTGGGTGAGGAATGAAATTTGGACATCAGAGGAAGAATTTCCAGCATTTGCCCTATAAAAGAGGTGACCCACCTCAACAGAGGGACTCCAATTCTCACTTAACTCCATCTCTAGTTCTCACTTTACTCTATTCTCACTTACTTCCTCCACTCTATTCTATCTATCTACGATGACTGCTACTATCAGCAGGCTATACTTGTTCTTCTTAAAGTTTCAAAGGAACTAGGCTAAGCTTGGTTTCCCTAAGTTTTATTCTTAGTTTGTTTATTAGGTTTTGATTTAAGTTTAAGTTAGTCAAGTAAACCCTAGTCAGCTTTGATAGCTCTTAGCATTTTCTAAGCACTGCATCCCTCACTCAAGAATTGAGAAACCTGAACTGCGAGGCTGTCCCTGTGTCTCTTACCACCAGGTTATCAAGGAAGGGTGTGAGTATATTAACCAAAGCGTTGTTGCATATAATACTATATTATCATATGTATCTTTTGAATAGCAGTAATGCAATTGTAACTTTGTAACTCTGGGTATTTTACCATTTACTTACTATTATTAATTTTAATAAAAAGTCTTTGAGGCTATATCTTTCTCAGTGTGAGCTTCCTGTCATACCCCCCGAGGGTCCTTTATAAATTCTGTGGAGCCTGATTCAGGACAAGAACTTTTATCTTCTGAACAAACAGATTGGTGAGCCTAAAACCTATACTAATTAATATTGATGATAATAATTATTATTATTAAAATCAAATAAAATTAAATCAATAAATTAAATTCCCATATTATCCAAATTAATATTATCAGTACACCCTAAATCAGGCTACAGTTTGTAGAGCTAAAAGTTAAGGAAAAATCCATCTCTTTACTTGTATACTGAGCACATTAGACATGGAAATCACTGAGAGAGAATAAAATGAAGCTTGATTATATCATTGATCAAGAGTCCATAGTATGTCCATACCTTTACTACTGCATGCAGTTCTGGTCACCCCATCTCAAAGAAGATATATTAGAATTGGAAAAGGTACAGAGAAGGGCAACAAAAATTATTATTCTCTCCTCACATGGAACAGCTTTCATGTGAGGAGAGATTAAAAAGACTGGGATTTTTCATCTTGGAAAAGAAACAACTAAGAGGGCATATGATGGAGGTCTATAAAATCATGAATGTTGTGGAGAAAGTGAATACGGAAGTGTTATTTACTCCTTCACATAACACAAGAACCAGAAATCACCCAAAGAAATTAATAGGCAGCAGGTTTAAAACAAACATAAGGAAGTATTTCTTCACACTATGCACAGTCAACCTTTGGAACTCATTGTCAGGGGTGTTGTAAAGGCCAAGACTATAACAGCATTCAAAAAAAGAACTAGATAAATTCATGGAGGATAGGTCCATCAATGGCTATTAGCCAAGATGGTCATAAGAACATAAAAACAGGAATAGTGGTCCAACAACAAAGGTCCATCTAGCCCAGTAACCTGTCTTCCGACAGCTAATGAAAGGTGCTTCAGAGGTAATGAACAGGACAGGTAATCATCAAGTGATCCATCTGCTGTCGCTTATTCCAGCTTCTAGCAAACAGCAGCTAGGGACACCATCCTGGCTAACAGGTTGACTGTGTATTGTGTGAAGAAAGATTTCCTTTTGTTTGTTTAAACCTGCTGTCTATTAATTTCTTTTGGTACCCCCTAGTTCTTGTGTTAAATAACACTTCCCCATTCACTCCCTAATAGGAGTAAATTACACTTCCTTATTTACTTTCTCCACACCCATCATGATTTTATAGACCTCAATCATATTCCCCTTCATCATCTTTTTTCCAAGCTGAAAATTCCCAATCTTATTAAACTCTCCTCATATGAAAGCTGTTCCATATCCTTAATCATTTTTGTTGCCCTTTTCTGAACCTTTTCCACTTCCAATATATTTTTTGAGATGGGGCGACCACATCTCCACGTAGTATTCAAAATGTGGGCATGACATGGATTTATAAATAAATATATGGTATGGGATGCAACCCTATGCTCTGGGTGTCCCTTGCCTCTGATTACTAGAAGTTAGGCGTGAACGATAGGGGATGGATCACTCAATGACTGCCTGTTCTGTTCATTTCCTCTGAAGCACCTGGTATTGGCCACTATCAGAAGACAGAATACTGGGCTAGATGAACCATTGATCTAACCCAGTATGGCCATTCTTATATATGAGTTACTTCTCAAAGCACAGTCACATTTTCAAAAGTTTATATACTCTTTTATCTATGACTAGAACAGTGCCATAGATTTATAGGGCACATTACAGATGCACAATAGTAATATTCAGTCCTTATAAGGTTTTCTGATGTGTTCAAAGTGCTGTACAAATTTGAACTGTAAATATAATATAGTAAGTTAATGTATGCACAGTACTTTGAACAGGTAACACATTATGTAAGTGATATGCATGGATCATTAATATAATTAATTAGCCAAAATAAGATAAGGTCCCTGCCACAAGAAGCTTACCACTTAAATTATGAAGAACAGTGAGTGATGACAATGTCAAACTTTTTGGTGGTTCGGATTTTAACAGTTAGGCTCAGGCACATAACACAGGAAAGATGACTAAAACATTAAAAAGAGAATAATGATTAATCAAATTAATTTTAAGGAGAGATTTGAAAGAGCAAAGGGATATTTGCAGTGTAGCAAGGGAGTGCTTTTAGTTATCAGGGGCAACATCAAAACATGAAGTAAAGAGTGAAAGAAGGAGACAAAGGGTTTGTTAAGACACAAGACTCTGGTAATGTGTAAGTGGGAGAGTTTGTAGAAAATGAGGGCTGAGATGTGGACTGTACAGAGAGCTTTGAAGGTTAGTTTTAAATTGATGTATAATGAAACAGGGAGCAAATAAATGGATTAAAGAGAGTATTTGGGGAGGTGGAGCAGAAGAGACATGGTTGGAGTAGCATGAACATGTTAGTTTAGCTGCGGTGTTTTGACTAAATTGGAGAGAGTAAAACTGGGGAGGATGAGGAAAAAGGTTACAGTAGACCAGGCAAGACACACCAGGGTAAGAATCAGTTTTGGCTGCGGAGACAAGAGAAGAAAGGTAGAATTTGAACATGCTTTATAAAGAAGTAACATTTTGAGAAAGCATAGATTTGAGAATGACAATAACCACAAGGCTGCAAACCTAAAAGACAGAGGGGCTTGGGGAGTCAGGGGAGATGGAGAAAGGAAGAAGTGACCAGAGTTTAGGAGGAAAAGCAAGCTCAATTTTTTGTTTTCAAGTTGTGTAAGTGACAGAGTATTTAAGAAGAGTTATTGTAAAATTGATTAAAAAATAAGCCTTATTCCTAAAAAGGTGTTGCATTTTGGCTGTCCTCAGTTTCTACTGCACTGAGAGTAGATTTAAAAATAAGCCAAACAAACTCAGATGTTCATCTGGAACTGAAAACAGTAAAGGAAATGTTTTAAGAAAAAAGTATACCAGCAGCAAATCTACCCTGTGTACTTGCATAAAAAAAGCTTATTGAAACTTCTAAAAAAGAAAAACCCCTCCTTCAGGAAGTGCAGAGGCTTTTTAAAGGTTCCTAATGATGGTGCTATATTGTTTTCATAACACCATTTCAAACTAAAGCCTTTTAAAGACCTGTTTCATACTCCCATAATTGCCAGCCAAGAAAGCACTGCATGGCAGGAGAAAAGAAATCTGCCCTTTAAAAAGCTTTTAAATGAGCATGTTAAAAATATAGAAATATCATTAAAAGTCCTTTGAAAGCACTTCACACACTGTTGTTTTAGATTCTTGTGTGTTTCCTGTGAGCAGCCAAAATGGCCTGTTGCTCTGTGATGCAAGATTTTGGACAACCTTATACTTGGGTTAAAATTGGAAATATCCGTTTTATGTTTACAATAAAGAGACAAGTGGAGCAGTATAAATTCTCCTGCTCTATCACAAAACATTTACTAGGTATTAATACTTACAAGAAGAAAGGTGACAGGCAGAAGCAAACATCTTTTCCTTTAGTTGTCACAGATACAGCCTTACATGGATATCACAGTTTTTTATGTGAAAAATCTAGTCACATATTAAGGATTTAGAAGTAAGCTGGGCAAATTTGTATTTTCTGGGATTTAAAATTTGGCCATAATTTTGAAAAATAGTTTCCATGAATAGCTTTCCTCCACAAACCCATCAGAGCACAGGAAATTCTTTTGTTACTATTAATGGAAGGACCCTTACCATTCTCATCACTTTAAAACTCATTCCAAATCACTGTAATTAATATGTCCATCTAACTGAAGTCTGAACAAGACTACTGTCAGAGTTCCTCCTCACTGCTCCTTAGACTATGACACATTGCACTCAGTCTTCCTTCAGAAGTTGAGTAACCAGCACAGGCAAGTCAAGATCAGGACTCCAGTTTTACATGTCAGTGTAACACACTAACATGAAGCTGCCAGTTATGGCTCTGGGTATACCTATATCGCATCTGGGAGTGAACCTCCCAGCCTGGGTCCACAGATTTATGTTAGTGGGGCTCATGGTAGCATGCTAAAAATAGATGGCATGCCCCCCAGCTCCCTCTCACCACACTCGGGTTCTGCGGCTCCCTGTCGTAGGAGGAGGACGGCTGTAGGCAGGAAACAGCAGCAGCAGAGCGGCCTCTCCTGTCCCATGGCGGGCTATACTCCCCGCCTGCTCCCGCCCCTGTCCCTGCCGCTGCGGAGGCTACCACCGCTCTGGGCCCGAGAGGCGCCTGGTTCCTGCTGCTCTCGGCCAGCAGGTGCGGGGCCCCAGCCGAGCTCAGCCCCTTGCGTCTCCTCCACGGCGGCGCTCTGGGGAGCTTAAGAGGAGGAGTGGCCCCCGAGCAAGCGGGGGAGACTCCGAGGTGAAGAGGCTGCTTGTGTGGCCCGAGCGCTGGAGACTGACAGGTACCTGCCCCTACCCCATCCCGGCACCACCTGCTTCCCAGCCCAGAGAGAGTTACCTGCCCCACCAGCCTCAGTGCCCTGCCCCATACTGTCAGCCACCCCAAGCTCACTGTGACACCAGGACCCCTTGGCAAAGAGCCCCCTGATCTTCACATACAGCTGTCACCGCAGGCCTGACAAACTCACTGCACCCCACATGTGTCTTACAGGGCACTTACCCACAAAGAGGAATGTGGAAGGGATGTACACAAGGCTGGTAACTTGTAAAGAGTGAGAATCTTTGTGAGATGTGTGCATGGGTAATATTGAAGGAATAATGTATTTACCTTAAAAGTCTGCTTTATAGACTTGGAGTAGAAATTAGTCACCGGGGATAATGGCCCTTTGGGCAAGGGGGATTTGTCACCCTGCCTAACCTGGCTGGTGATGCAATGCAAGACTCAATTGTTTAGCTTTGCACAATAGTAAGACTTTGCATGGGACACCATCAGAGGCAATGGCAAACAATTGAAACGCCTTAAAGGTAAAAAAAAAGAAAACATTACAAAGCCCTTACCCATTCTGACAGGCTGTTTATAATGCTAAGTTTACTAGTTTTCAGAGGTTGGAGGGGGGAGGCGAGGAGGAGGGGGCGCATGGTGGAAGGTGAGCCTAGGGTGCAAAATATCCTTGCACTGGCCCTGGACCTTACAGTTTGGTTTCTCAAGCCTAAGACAGAGTGGGGATAGGAGGGGTAGGACTGAAAGCCCAAGCTCTAGACTGAGCCACAATGTCAAAGCCATGTCTATGCAGTTATTTTTCATGTCCTAGAGCAAGCCCTGCTAGCACAAGTCTATGGATCAGGACTGGGAGGCTTGCTCCAGATGCAGTGAAGACATACTCTCTGTGCTGTACTTTGTTTTATACGATGAGAGTAATTTTCAAAATAAAGACGGTTACTCACCGTTGTAACTGTTGTTCTTCGAGATGTGTTGCTCATATCCATTCCATTAGGTGTGTGCGCGCCGCGTGCACGATCGTCGGAAGATTTTCTACCCTAGCAACACCGGCGGGTCGGCTGTGGAGCCCCCTAGAGTGGTGCCTTCATGGCGCTGAATATATACCCCAGCCGACCCGGCGCCCCCTCAGTTCCTTCTTGCCGGCTACTCCGACAGTGGGGACGGGGGGCGGGTTTGGAATGGATATGAGCAACACATCTCGAAGAACAACAGTTACAACGGTGAGTAACCGTCTTTTCTTCTTCGAGTGCTTGCTCATATCCATTCCATTAGGTGACTCCCAAGCCCAACTTAGGTGGTGGGGTCGGAGTGAGACATTGCTGTGTGCAAAACCGCTGATCCGAAAGCAGCATCGTCTCTGGACTGCTGCACTAGTGCATAGTGAGCTGTAAATGTGTGGACTGATGACCAAACCGCTGCTCTACAAATGTCCTGGATCGGAACTTGTGCCAGGAAAGCCGTCGAGGAAGCCTGGGCCCTCGTGGAGTGAGCGGTGAGGTGCGGTGCTGAGACACCTGCCAGGTCATAGCAAGTCCGGATGCAAGACGTAATCCAGGAGGATAGGCGTTGTGAGGAGACCGGTGAGCCTTTCATTCGGTCGGCCACTGCAACGAAGAGTTGCGTCGTCTTTCTAAAGTGCTTTGTGCGGTCAATATAGAAGGCCAGGGCCCTTCGTACGTCCAGGGAATGCAAACGTTGATCCTGGCGAGTGGCATGTGGTTTGGGATGAAAGACCGGGAGAAAGATGTCCTGGTTGATATGAAAAGGAGAAACCACCTTAGGGAGAAAGGCAGGATGTGGACGAAGCTGCACTTTATCCTTATGGAAAACTGTATAAGGGGGCTCGGATGTAAGCGCCCTGAGTTCAGAAACGCGCCTGCTGAGGTGATGGCTACAAGGAAGGCTGTCTTCCAGGATAGGTACAAAAGTGAACAGGTGGCCAGTGGCTCGAATGGAGGACCTGTGAGCTTGGAGAGAACCAGGTTGAGGTCCCACGTCTGAACGGGCTGACGTTGTTGTGGGTACATCCGGTCTAAGCCCTTGAGGAATCTAACGACCATCGGGTTAGAGAATACCGAGGACGCGAGTTCCCCTGGGTGAAAGGCCGATATAGCGGCCAGGTGAACTCTAATTGAAGATATCGCCAACCCCTGCTGTTTTAGGGAGAGGAGATATTCCAAAATGAGAGGAATGGGTGCCTGCAACGGGGACATGGCTCGTTGTTCGCACCAACAGGAGAACCGCTTCCACTTGGCCAGGTACGTGGTGCGTGTTGAGGGCTTCCTACTGCTCAGCAGAATCTGTTGGACAGAGTGCGAGCATTGCTGCTCTGCCTGGGTGAACCATGGAGCAGCCACGCCGTGAGGTGGAGTGATTGCAGGTCGGGGTGACGCAGCCGGCCGTGGTCCTGAGAGATGAGATCCGGACACAACGGAAGCGGGATCGGTGTCTGAACCGAGAGTTCCAACAGTGTGGTGTACTAATGTTGTCTCGGCCACGCTGGAGCGACCAGAATTACCTGTGCCTGGTCTCTGCGCAATTTGAGCAGTACCTTGTGGACCAGAGGAAACGGAGGGAAGGCATAAAACAGGTGGTCTTTCCAGGGAAGGAGAAACGCATCCGAGAGGGAGCCCGGAGCTCGACCTTGTAGGGAGCAGAACACGTGGCACTTCCTGTTGTCTCGAGATGCAAACAGGTCTATCTGGGGAAACCCCCACTTTTGGAAGATGGAATGTATGATGTCCGGACGGATAGACCACTCGTGCGTCTGGAAGGACCTGCTGAGTCGGTCCGCTAGAGTGTTCTGGACTCCAGGGAGGAACGATGCCGTGAGATGGATTGAGTGGGCGATGCAGAAGTCCCACAGGCGAATGGCCTCTTGGCATAGAATTGACGAATGTGCTCCTCCTTGCTTGTTGATGTAAAACATGGCCGTGGTGTTGTCGATGAGAACTAACACACATCGGCCACGTAGGAGGTTGAGAAATGCCTGGCACGCCAGGCGCACCGCCATCAGTTCCCGAACATTGATGTGCAGGGCTAGCTGGGGTGCAGTCCACAGGCCCTGGGTATGGTGTTCGTTGAGATGGGCGCCCCAACCCAGAGATGAAGCGTCTGTGACCAGGTGCAGAGAGGGTTGTGGGGCGTGAAATGGCATCCCCTCGCAGACCACATTGTGATCTAGCCACCAGGTGAGGGAGGTCAGGACCGAGATCGGGACCATGACCACCATGTTCAGGCTGTCCCGATGTGGTCGATATATTGACGACACCCAGGTCTGGAGTGGGCGAAGCCGAAGTCTGGCATGCCTGGTTACGTACGTGCAGGAAGCCATGTGACCCAGCAGGGTAAGGCACGACCTCACCGTGGTAGTTGGGAACGCCTGGAGCCCTTGAATGAGGCTCGTGATGGTGCCAAATCGGTTGTCTGGCAGGATGGCTTGTGCACGTCTGGAGTCTAGAACTGCGCCTATGAATTCTATTCTCTGGGTAGGTTCTAGAGTGGATTTGTCCTTGTTGAGTAGGATGCCCAACTCGTTGAATGTGTGCACTATTATGTGGACGTGAGCTTGAACTTGCTCCTTGGTGCGACCGCGTACCAGCCAGTCGTCTAGGTACGGGAACACCTGTATCCCTTGCCGACGAAGGTACGCTGCCACGACAGCCATACATTTCGTGAACACTCTTGGGGCCGAGGATAGGCCGAAGGGAAGGGCTGC
Organism: Malaclemys terrapin pileata; assembly: GCF_027887155.1. Classification (NCBI taxonomy): domain Eukaryota; kingdom Metazoa; phylum Chordata; order Testudines; family Emydidae; genus Malaclemys; species Malaclemys terrapin. Next base: position 96,869,664 of record NC_071510.1, on the reverse strand, counting down.
AAATTGGTAGTGCACCGCGTTTACCACGAATCGCAGGAAGCGTCTGTGAGGTGGGTAAATTGAGATGTGAAAGTATGCGTCTTTCATGTCGAGGGCGGCGAACCAGTCTCCAGGATCGAGGGAAGGGATAATGGCCCCCAAAGAGACCATGCGGAACTTCAACTTTACTACGAATTTGTTGAGTCCGCGCAAGTCCAAGATGGGCCGCAGACCTCCTTTGGACTTGGGGATCAGGAAGTAACGGGAATAAAATCCCCTGCCCCTTAACTCTATCGGAACCTCCTCTATGGCCCCCATGGCCAGGAGCGTAGAAACCTCCTGTATAAGAAGTTGCTCGTGAGAAGGGTCCCTGAAGAGGGACGGGGAAGGGGGGTGGGAGGGGGGGATAGAAGAAAACTGGATAGCGTATCCCCTCTCCACCGTGCGGAGGACCCAACAGTCCGAAGTTATAAGGGACCAAGCGCGGTGGAAGTGGGAGAGACGATCCTGAAAGGAGGGGGCTGGATCCTGGGGGATGACTGGGGCGCCGTCCTCGACCGCACCTTCAAAAGTTCTGTCTAGGACCTGAAGGTGGTCTTGGTGGCCCCTGGTTCTGACCGGGTTGAGGGCCAGCCCATCTTCTCCTACCACCTCGCCCTCGCCTCCGGGCCGAGTCTTGTCTCTGACGAGGCGGGGGGGGGGTAGAAGCGCTGAGGCTGCGGCCTAAATGGTCTGCGCTGAGGGCCCACAACATGCATCCCCAGGGAGCGCATGATTGTTCTCGAGTCCTTGAGGCTCTGCAGGCGAGAGTCCGTCTTGTCTGAGAACAATCCATGTCCCTCAAAGGGCAGATCCTGTAGGGTTTGCTGCAGCTCCGGAGGCAAACCCGAGACCTGAAGCCAGGAGATCCTGCGCATAGCGATACCCGAAGCCAGGGTCCTCGCAGCTGAGTCTGCTATGTCCAAGGAGGCCTGCAAGGAGGTCCGAGCCACCTTCTTGCCCTCCTCTACCATGGCTCCAAATTCTTCCCTGGACTCCTGGGGAATCAACTCCTTAAACTTCCCCATAGAGTTCCAGGAGTTAAAATTGTAGCGGCTCAGTAGCACCTGTTGGTTCGCCGCTCTAAGTTGCAGCCCTCCGGCTGAGTAAACCTTACGGCCAAACAAATCGAGCCGCTTAGCCTCTTTTGATTTAGGCGCTGCAGCCTGCTGGCCGTGGCGCTCTCGTGCGTTCACTGATTCCACCACCAGTGAACACGGTTGGGGGTGGGTATACAAGTACCCGTAGTCCTTAGACGGGACAAAGTATTTCCTTTCCACCCCTCTCGCTGTGGGTGGGATAGAGGCAGGAGTTTGCCATATCGTATCCGCATTCGTTTGAATCGTGCGGATCAGGGGTAACGCCACCCTCGATGGGGCATCCGCTCCAAGGATATTCACGATCGGGTCGTGCACCTCCACTATCTCCTCCGCCTGCAGGTCCATGTTATGGGCCATCCTGCGCAGAAGATCCTGGTGAGCCCGAAGATCTATTGGAGGTGGGCCTGTGCACGATGTGCCCGCCACTGCCTCATCCGGAGAAGAAGAGGAAGATGCCTCCGGTGGAACAGGATCCAAGGGCTGGTCCTGGTCTCCCTGTTCCTGGGCTGGAGCATCACCTGTGCCTGGGTCCAGGGCGTCAGGTGGTCCGGACCCAGAAGCCTCCATGCCCCCTGGCGGAGGCCGAGAAATGGTGGACTCCGGGGCCCCTCTGATGGAGTGACCGGAGCGAGAGGTCGAAGCAATTGGAGCCCCTTGCGCCTGATGGTACGCCCACGGGGTCCAAAACGACCAGTGAGATGGGCCATGGGAATGGTCCTCTGCCATCTCCTGCCAATGGCCCAAGTCCTGTTCCTCGGCTTGCCCCTGAGGGGGGTATGCCGATCTCGAGAGGTCCTCCGAGGAGTGGGACACCGATCTCGATGGCCACGGCGGTGCCGAGAGCGTCGAGACGATTCCCATTGGCTGCGGTGCCGCACGGTGCCGGTCCGGAGATGATCTATCTCTACGCGGTGCCGGCGATCGGTGCCGGGACCGCGACCGGTGCCGATGACCTCGTCGGTGCCGGGAGTCGGATCTGGACCTCGACGAGGACCTGGAGTATGCCCGGTGCCGGGAGCGGCCTCTCGACGTCGAGCGTCGACCGTAGCGGTGCCGAGAACTACGTCTCGACGTTGATCGGTGCCGACGATCATAGCGGTGCCGAGACGTAGAGCGGTGCCGCGAAGAAGATCTTGGCCGCGAGTACGACCGGTGCCGAGGCGATATTCGGTGCCGGGACTGCGAGCGGCGTGGGGACCTGCTTCGGGACCTGGATCGGTGCCGAGGTTCCAGCCCTTGCGATGGAGGGCGCATCAAGGCAGGTTTCCCCCTCGACTGGACCGGGCGAGTCAACGGTGCAGTCGGTGCCAGTGGTTGAGGCGGTGCCGGCTCCGTGAGAGCTATTAAGTCTCTCGCCGCCGCGAAGGTCTCTGGAGTCGACGGGAGGCACTGTATCACCGCCGGTCTCGGTGGAGACGCTATCTGCACCGGACTCAACGGCCTCGGTGCCGGAGTCGACGGTGCTGGAGGCACCTGTTTCCGGTGCTCCACCGGCGGACGCGGCTCTACCCCCGGCACTGGGGGAGCCGGCGTCTTCGGCACGGATGTCCCCGTCTTATGGGCTTTTTTATGCCCCGGGGATAATGACCGGCACCGAGGCACTGCTTGCGGTGCCGACGAGGTCCGGTGCCGGGGAGGCTTGTCTGACGCCACTCGCGTGGTCGTCATAGCCGGTGCCGCCGGGGCACTGCGCACCGAGGTGCTTAGGTGCCGGGGCCTGACTTGTAGATGGAGCGTCCGGACTAAGTGCCGCCTCCATCAGGAGTTGCCGGAGCCGAAAGTCCCGCTCCTTCTTGGTCCTTTGCTTGAAGCCGGGAGCGTTGGGCATGAGCCCGGCCCCGCGGCCGGGGGAGAAAGGGGGAGACGACCCCCTTAATCCCCTGAACTACTTAGAACAACTAGAACAACTTTTAAACTATTTAACTATTTAACTATAAACACTAGAACTATAACTATAACTATAACTGTGATACAACAAACTAAGCTAGGGAGAGTGGAGAACAGCTAAGCAGCGCTCCACAGTTCCAACGACCGTCAGGGGCAGTAAGAAGGAACTGAGGGGGCGCCGGGTCGGCTGGGGTATATATTCAGCGCCATGAAGGCGCCACTCTAGGGGGCTCCACAGCCGACCCGCCGGTGTTGCTAGGGTAGAAAATCTTCCGACGATCGTGCACGCGGCGCGCACACACCTAATGGAATGGATATGAGCAAGCACTCGAAGAAGAACTTCTCTGTTTCACTGAAAAACTAACCTTTTATGAAAACTTATATGGCCCTGTAGGGGGGTGGTTACCCCGCTCCTGCCTGGAAGGGCTTAAAACAGCCCTAAATAACCCAAATAATAAAGAGGGCTGCAGCTCTAAAGGCTGGGCTGATTGGGGAAGTAGCCACAGCTGGCCTGTATAAAAAGGCTGGGAGCCAGGAACTCAGCAGTCTCTCTCTGTGCTCAGAGAGAGAGAAGGGCATGGCTGCAGGGAGCCAAGACAGAGTACCTGGGTGGAGCAGGGCTGGGGAAAAGCTGGGGAGCTCCAGCCTGGATAGCCCCAGGCTGCGGCCTAGTAGGAGGCCAAGGCGTATTGGGGGTTGCAGAGGGCAGCCCATGGGTAGGCCAAGGCAGCAGGTCCAAACCCAACCTTGCTGTGATGAGTGGCCTATACTGCAGTCTGCCCTAGGGAGCAGGGGCTAGTTGGTGACTGGCAGTGGCCTTATTCTGAGGTGAGGTAGGGATAGTGGGTGGGGGTTCTCCAGGGAGGGGAGACCCTAGTACTGAGGGGTGTACTGCCAGGGGGCAGCACCCCAGATACAAGGGCACTGGGGTCTAGGAGGGACATGGGGGCCAGAGGACAGGTGAATCACTGGCCTGCAGGGGGCGCTCCAGGATGCTGGAAGTGCTAATTCCCAGAAGAGACCAGCAGGAGGTGCTGCAGGGATGAGTCTGCCCCTTTACAGGCCCCAAAGTGTTAAATGAATTCCATGTGTCCAGTGAGTGATGTCAAGGGTTTGAAAGTATGGAAAAAACAGTATGTTCCTGAAATTCTGCAGCCAGGTATATGCAGGTATACAACTGCAGACTAGCTCTGTATGTGAAAAAGAGGTGTGAATGCATTTGTTCAGTCAGGTCACAGAACTCTTTTGGCCCAGAGTTGGCCTTGAAATTTTATAGAATTCCAGGGATGTCTACATGTATAATGAAAGAGATGCTTGACGTCCACATATATATTCATTGTTATATTTATTATTGGTGAACAAGTTCAATATAGCTCTTGGCCACTGGATTTTCTTCCACCCTCAAATTTCCTCTCTATACATGATGTTAAATAACAAGAAAAAATGTTTTATGTGAAATTACAGCAGTTACTCCTAACTAACAGTAGAGGGGGCTCACTTCTTACCAAAAAAAAAAAAAAAAAAAAATCAAACTAGAAACCAGTTCCGATTCTTTGAAAAAGTAGTGCACATTCTATGTATTGAACACTACTACAACTATCTAAATAGAGAGATGGAACAAAAATCCAAAATCCTCAAACACATAATGCAGATAGATGCCAATCTTCAGAAATTTGCAGCAAATTACTTTAAATCCTATCCTGCTGGAAGCAGGGATGAAATTTTAATGTTTAGATTTAGTATAATAGTTGGTTCTAATTTTATTTGTTTTTATTTACTATTCTTCAAAAATAAATATGAGACTCACTAAGAAAAATGGAGACTCTAGAAGTAAAATATCAATCATGACGCGGAGAGGAAAAAAGCATCACATTAGTTCACATGACAATCAGCCCCCTTTTGCTCCGTCCACAGGGGTACTTAATGATCTACGGGGCCTTTTGATTTGGGCAGAGTGGAGAATAGTGTATTCATATGGAAATTACCAACTGCATTCTTCACTAGCTGGACTAGGAATTTAAAAAGATGTTATCAAAAAAGTAACTACTGCTGTGTGATGAACCTTTATAATAAAAGGTTAGTAAACAATATCACTCCATGTCCAAAGGAAAACCAGCTGTAACAGAATGAAATACAAAAACAGAAAGACCCAAATCTAACTTCTATTTCGATGCAGCTACTTATCTGGGAGTTCACAGTACTGCAGTTAGGAATTTTGGGTCCAGCAGGGGAAATAAATGATCTGTTTTAGGTACTTAGGCCTGGTCTACACTAGGCGTTTATGTCGAAGTTAGCGCCATTACATCGAATTAACCCTGCACCCGTCCACACTGCGATGCTATTTAGTTCGACATAGAGGTCTCTTTAATTCGACTTCTGTACTCCTCCCCGACGAGGGGAGTAGCGCTAAATTCGACATGGCCATGTCGAATTAGGCTAGGTGTGGATGGAAATCGACGCTAATAGCTCCGGGAGCTATCCCACAGTGCACCACTCTGTTGACGCTCTGGACAGCAGTATGAGCTCGGATGCTCTGACCAGCCACACAGGAAAAGCCCTGGGAAAATTTGAATTCCTTTTCTTGTCTGGCCAGTTTGAATCTCATTTCCTGTCTGGACATCGTGGCGATCACAGCAGCACTGGCAACGATGCAGAGCTCTCCAGCAGTGATGGCCGTGCAGTCTGTGAATAGAAAGAGGGCCCCAGCATGGACTGATCGGGAAGTCTTGGATCTCATCGCTGTGTGGGGTGATGAGTCCGTGCTTTCTGAGCTGCGCTCCAAGAAACGGAATGCAAAGATCTATGAGAAGATCTCAAAAGACATGTCAGAGAGAGGATACAGCCGGGATGCAACGCAGTGCCGCGTGAAAATCAAGGAGCTGAGACAAGGCTACCAGAAGACCAAAGAGGCAAACGGACGCTCCGGATCCCATCCCCAGACATCCCGTTTCTACGAGGCACTGCATTCCATCCTCGGTGCGGCCGCCACCACTACCCCACCACTGACCGTGGACTCTGAGGATGGGATATTGTCCACGGCCGGTTCCTCGGACATGTTAGCGGACGGGGAAGATGAGGAAGGAGATGAGGAGGGCGAGGCAGTCGGCAGCGCTCACAACACTGATTTCCCCGACAGCCAGGATCTCTTCATCACCCTTACAGAGATCCCCTACAAAGCGTCCCCAGCCGTTACCCCGGACACAGAATCTGGGGAAGGATCAGCCAGTAAGTGTTGTAAACATCTAAACATTTATTTTTAACAGAACAGGAATATTAACAATTAAAAGAATGGGTTGTTCATGATTACTTTGCCCTAGGCACTTAACGGTTCAGTCATGGGCAGTGCAAGTTTTGAAAAAAAATCTAGCAATGTCCGGTTTTCCGTGATTGTCCTGCCCAAGCCGCTCTACTGTTTAGTTCCTGCTACTGCAGCTAGAGTAAAATGCAGTCTATATGTGCAGGGATAGAGCAGTAATCCTCCCGGGACATCTCGATGAAGCTCTCCTGGAGGTAATTGGAAAGCCGTTGTATGAGGTTCCTGGGGAGAGCGGCCTTATTGGGTCCTCCGAAGTACGACACGTTGCCACGCCACGAGACTATCAAGTACTCGGGAATCATTGCTCTGCACAGCAGGGCGGCATACGGCCCTGGTCTTTGGAGGCTTTCCCGGAGCATTCTCTCTCTCTCGCTGTCAGAGATCCTCATCAGGGTGATGTCGCCCATGGTGACCTGCTTTGAATTAGGTAGGGGAATGTTAGTGTTGGGACTGCTTGCTCGTTCCTTTACAGAACTGTAACAGCTGGTTTGCAGCCACGCGGTGGAGGCGGGAGAGGGGCTGCCGAAAGGGATCGTTCCTGGGGACAGCCGCGAGGGGGTGGGACAGGGGCAGAGTTCCCGCTTGCCGGATTGCTGGCAGCAGGGACTGACATTGCTTTAAATGTGAAATGAGGCCAGTGGTAATATAAAAGTTTTAAACTGCCACAAGTCTACGGCTTACCATGTCTGCCTGCAACAGAAATTCCGTTGTGCTGCCCCGCTTCTCAAATGTGCTGTGGAAGACCCCAGGCACTGAATGCGAAGGCCGAGAATTCGACCTTGTGCTGAGTGCGCATGTGATAGGTGCTGTGCATGGTCTTGTTCACAGAGAAAGACTATGTTCTTTGTTCACAACTACATTTATCTTTCTGAGGAATTCACTCCCTTTTTCCCATTCCCACAGCCACATCTGCGACTGTCTCACAACCTAGCCTGGCATCACACTCCCAGAGGCTAGCGAAGATTAGGCATAGGAAGAAGAGGACACGGGAGGACATGTTCTCTGAACTTATGGCCTGTTCCCAAGCCCAGGCAGCACAGCAGACCCAGTGGCGGGAGAAATTGACCCAAATGCAGCAAGCAAACATGGATCGGGAGGAGAGGTGGCGGCAGGAAGACCAGCAGGCGACTCAAACGCTGCTTGGACTACTGAGGGAGCAAACAGACACGCTCCGGCGCCTTGTGGATGTTCTGCAGGAACGGAGGCAGGAGGACAGAGCCCCGCTGCAGTCCATCTCTAACCGCCCTCCCCCGCCACCAAGTCCCATACCCACCTCACCCAAAGTGCAAAGAAGGAGAGGCGGCAGAGTCCCTGCTAACTCTCACTCCACCCCTGCAGAGAGCTCTAGTAGCAGAAGGCTCTCATTCCCCAAAACTTGAAAAGTTCTTTCCTTCCCGCCTGACACAAGCCCCCGTCCAAGTTTCACCTCCCAGTTCCATGTGTAGTTGATAATAAAAAATACGTTCATGTTAAGTACTGTTTCAATGATGTTCTTTTGGAGGAGGAGGGGAAAGGGGGTTGGTAATTGGACAGGACAGTCGCCTTTGGCAGGGTACATAGGCGGGGGCAGGCACAGCAGCAGGGCACATACACAGTGCAGTGATGCAGTGACTAGTTACCCTGGTTAGTCTGGGAGGTTGTTTTCATGTTATGTGGTGGGGGGTGGGTTGCTCTGTGACTTTGTGGCGGGGGAGGGCAGTTACAGATCTTAAGCGGCGGTCCTTATGCAGGATCACAGAGCCACGCAGCAGGGGATCTGTAACCGTCCTCCCCCTGCCACAAAGTCACATAGCCCCCCCATACACACAGTCCCGATCAGGAGGGGTGACAGGCTCCGTTGAAACAACCATCCCACCGCAGCGGAGCCCGTCAATCCTTGAGTTTAGAAGCTTCATTCGCGTCACTACACTACACCCGCTCCGCACCACAGTCTGCGTCCCAGTTTTAAAAAATTCCCGCGAAAACAGTATTAAAGAAAACGGTGTGCATTAACAAAGTAGAACTATTTTTATTTCGAAACGTGTGTTGGAAGGGGGTGAAGGGGGTATGTAACTGGGTAGGATAGTCAACATTAACTGGGTAAAGAAACGGGGGCAGGTTCAGCTTCTCTGTACACAAACTTAAAAGTCACAGGTTACCCTGCTCACTCAGGAACTTTGCTTTCAAAGCCTCCCGGATGCACAGCGCTTCCCGCTGGTCTCTTCTAATCGCCCGGCTGTCTGGCTGTGCGTAATCAGCAGCCAGGCTATTTTCCTCAACCTCCCATCCCGCCATAAAGGTCTCCCCCTTGCTCTCACAGAGATTGTGGAGCACACAGCAAGCTGCTATAACAATGGGGATATTGGTTTCGCTGAGATCACAGCGAGTCAGTAAGCTTCTCCATCTCCCCTTGAGACGGCCAAAAGCACACTCCACCACCATTCTGCACTTGCTCAGCCGGTAGTTGAAGAGTTCTTTTTCAGTGTCCAGGGCGCCAGTATAGGGCTTCATGAGCCAGGGCATTAGCGGGTAGGCTGGGTCCCCGAGGATGACTATAGGCATCTCCACATCCCCAACAGTTATTTTGTGGTCCGGGAAGTAAATACCTTGTTGCAGCCGTCTAAACAGACCAGAGTTCCTGAAAACATGAGCGTCATGAACCTTGCCCGGCCATCCCACGTAGATGTTGGTAAAACGTCCCCTGTGGTCCACCAGTGCTTGCAGCACCATGGAAAAATAGCCCTTTCGGTTAATGTACTGGGTGGCCTGGTGGTCCGGTGCCAGGATAGGGATGTGAGTTCCATCTATGGCCCCACCGCAGTTTGGGAATCCCATCGCTGCGAAGCCATCTATGATCGCCTCCACGTTTCCCAGGGTCACTACCTTTGCCAGCAGTACATCAACGATTGCCTTGGCTACTTGCATCACAACAACCCCCACGGTAGATTTGCCCACCCCAAACTGGTTCGCGACTGACCGGTAGCTGTCTGGCGTTGCAAGCTTCCAGAGGGCTATGGCCACTCGCTTCTGTACACTCAGTGCAGCTCGCAACCGGGTGTCATTGTGCTTCAGGGCAGGGGACAGCAACTCACAAAGTTCCAGGAAAGTTCCCTTCCGCATGCGAAAGTTTCGCAGCCACTGGGATTCATCCCAGACCTGCAGCACTATGCGGTCCCACCACTCAGTGCTTGTTTCCCGTGCCCAGAATCGCCGTTCCACGGCATCAACATGACCCATTGCCATCGTGATGTCCTCGGCGCTGGGTCCCCTGCTTTCTGAGAGGTCTGTGCTACTCTCAGACTTCAGGACATCACCGCGGTGCCGTAGCCTCCTCGCCTGACTTTTCTGCATCTGCCTCAGGGAAACCTGTATGATAAGCTGCGAGGCGTTGAGAGCGGCCACAACTGCAGCGATGGTCGCAGCGTGCTCCATGCTCGCAGTGCTGTGGCATCCGCGCTGTCAATGACTGGAAAAGTGCGCGAACTGATTTCCCGCCGGCGCTTTCAGGGAGGGAGGGCGGGAGTGATGCACGGATGACGACAGTTACCCAAAAGCACCCTCGACACATTTTGTTACCCAGAAGGTATTGCCGGCTACACCCAGAATTCCAATGGGCAGAGGGGACTGCGGGAACTGTGGGATAGCTGACCACAGTGCACCGCTTCGAATGTCGACGCTTTCACCGTTAGTGTGGACTCACAAAGTCGAATTACTGTCCTTAGTGTGGACACAGACGTTCGACTTTGCAATATCGATTCCAAAAATTCGATGCAAGTAAATTCGAACTACTCTCGTAGTGTAGACAAGGCCTTAGAGAGCCCCACAATACAGTGGCATCTGAGTGCTTCACAGTCTTTAATGTATTTATTCTTACCACATCCCAGTGAGGTATGGAGGTACTATTATCCCTAATTTACTGATGGGGATCTGAGATCCAGAGAGACTAAGTGACTTGCCCAAGGTCATGCAGGAAGTCTGTTGCAGAGCAGAGAATTTAACCCAGTCCCAGGCTAGCACCATAACCACTGAACCATCATCTTTCTCCTGCTAGTGGTCTCTAAGATCTGTATACCTAATGGTCAAGGTATCCAAAACAAATGTTTAGCAAAACAAAAGAAATATCTTTTACACATACTAAATGAAAGCTTGGTTTGCCATCAGAGTCACACTGCACTCTAGATAGAATCATAGAATCAAAAAATATTAGGATTGGAAGAGACCTCAGGAGGTCATCTAGTCCAATTCCCTGCTCAAAGCAGGACCAACACCAACTAAAAAGCAACAGAGAGTCTTGTGGCACCTTTAAGACTAACACAGTTACCCCTCTGATACTTAACAACAACGAAGTCATCCTACCCAGGCCTTAAAAACCTATAAGGATGGAGATTCCACCACCTCCCTAGGTAACCCATTCTAGTGTTTCATCACCGTCCTAGTGAAATGGTGTTTCCTAATATCCAACCTAGACCTCCCACACTGCATCTTAAGACCGTTGCTTCTTGCTCTGTCATCTGCCACCACTGAGAACAGCCTAACTCCATCCTCTTTGGAACTCCCCTTCAGGTAGTTGAAGGCTGCTATCAAATCCCCCCTCATTCTTCTCTTTTGCAGACTAAATAACCCCAGTTCCCTCAGCTTCTCCTGGTAAGTCATGTGCCCCAGCCCCCTAATCATTTTCATTGCCCTCTGCTGGACTCTCTCCAATTTGTCCACATCCCTTCTGTAGTGGGGGGACCGAAACTGGACACAATACTGCAGGTATGGCCTCACCAGTGCAGAATAGAGGGGAATCATCACTTCCCTCGAACTGCTAGCAATGGTCCTACTAATGCAGCCCAATATGCCATTAGCCATTTTGGCAACAAGGGCACACTGCTGACTCATATCCAGCTTCTCATTCACTGTAATCCCCAGGTCCTTTTCTGCAGAACTGCTGCTTAGCCAGTCGGTCCCCAGCCTGTAGCGGTGCATGGGATTCTTCCTTCCTAAGTGCAGGACTCTGCACTTGTCCTTGTTGAACCTCATCAGATTTCTTTTGATATAGTAGATACAGTAGAATGATCAGTAATCCCAAGCACTGTCACAGGACCTTCCTATAAACATTGAAATTCATCCATTGGCAGGAGGTTGATTTAAGTGCCCTATTCCATAGAACCCAGCAGTACTCCTGTGTTGGGGTTATTGGTATGGATAAGTAGCTACACGTGGAGATTTCTGCACTGGGGGGTGAATACCACACCAGCACCAAATGTGCCAGTGAAGAAGGGAGTAGCAAGTTGTAGCAGATTTATGAATCTGAAGGTTCTTGTATATTAACAAATGATGGAAAATATATTTAAGAAGTTTCACAAAAACGGCAAGCACTGTGTTTCTTTGCTTTTCATCTATCTTCTTTTTGGACATGTTCATTTGGGAACAAAGATATTCTTGTATATTTTGGCAAACTCAGTTTAGGCCTGGTATTTAATTCATTTTGTTTTTACCTTCTATATGTGCTGGAATATAGTCAAATGCCAAAGTTAACCACCTTGAGGACATAGGTCCAAATTCATTCCTAGCATATGTAAGAATATCACTATTTTCTCAGCACAGGAAAACAAAGAATTGAGTTACTGCATGTATTGTAACAAAACACAAAAAGAATGAACTTTTTTTTTTTTAAAGGGAAGTATATAACAGAGTTATATCTGGTTACACAAAGACTACATTTGGCCCATTATTTGTATTATCATAATCAAATATATTTTTGTTAATGCTGTATTAAATGTTGTTTTTAAGGTTACACTCCCTGACAAGGCTTAGGGCCTGATCCAAAGTCTAGTGAAAGCAGTGGAAGTTTATACATTGACTTAATGGATGTAGGATCATCCTTTAATGACTCAATGTATAAATGTTAAAAATAAACTAGACCAAATCTTCAGTTGTGTAAATGATTTCAATGGAACTAAGGTTGATTAAATCAGCTGAAGACCTGACTGGCTAAGAACTGAGTGGTAATTAAGGGAACTCTTGTTTTCTCCTTCTCACACTACAAACAAACAAACAGAGGATGGGCAAAAGCTGTGCCACATACCAGACAACTTTACTTTCACATTTTTCTATCCTACTAAGCTTAAATATTTCAAATGTTTAAAGTCATAAAAAGACAAAAAAACTAAACATGGCTAATGTCCTTTTTTCTCTGTTGCACGCTGGGGAGAAGAGAGGGGCAGGAGGGAGGGGATGGGAACTTAAAGGATGCCTCTCACCTAAGGTAATGACATAAAGACAATAAGTACCAGGCTTGCACCACTAAGATGTTCTGATTACATCAGGCCCAGACTTCTTGCCTGAGCTGCGAGTCATCTGTCCTCTGCTCCTACTCTCTGGAAAGGGATACATAATCTACAGGCAGACTGCAGGAGAAGAAAGAAGAGCAAAAAGGTAATGCTATCAGCTAAAATGATCACGTATGGCAGAACTATTAAAACATTTTCAAAAGTGTAACAAACAGTTGCTTTACAAACAAAATAGATCTATGAAAATCAGGAGAATCCCACCAAAATCAAAATGCATGGTTATCAGCCAGGAGCTCATCATCATTGAAAAGGTTTCTGTTTAATGGTCTGTATATGAATTGAGTGTTAATTTTGGTGTCAGAATTGTTTATGTAAATTTAGTTTGAGATTTCCATACTCTGTAATATTTATGTTGATGTTTATTAAACCACTCTAAGTTTTCAATTACATTTAACTACCTTAAACAGAAGCTTTTAAAAATTGAGTTAAATCAGTTCCTTTGTAATAAGAAATATACTGATTGTTATAATGGGATCCATTTGGTGATTTATTATTTTTATATTTGCTTTAAATTAATCTTTAATTGCATTTAAGTCATTTCTGAAATTCGCCACTAGAACTTCAATGAAGCATGACTGCACTAAAGACAGCTCACAACAGACTACAGGGTAATATGCAAAAAATGCATTAGAAAGAGTTTTCAGTATAGAACTAATACTAAAGAACTTTCTTCCCCTTAGCAAAATCGGTAAGGATAACACCCTAATAAGCAAGAATGTTAATGAGCAACTGTGAAAGATTTCAATTCAGTATGAAAGGCAGAAGTTACCACCACCTGGAAAGCTAACTTGTCACATGTAATACATTCTAAAAGATATTCATAAGAGGGATTCAAATTTACAAACTGTCCCATAACACTTTGGGAAATTTGTAAATGTTTTACATTTTGAATCATCATGATGTTTTCTGAAGTGACTAGTATGACACTGGACCCCATAATGCTTTATGGGAATATGACATAACTGGAATATAATCTACTAAATCTATGTAACATATATGTAAAGGTTATAATTTACTAAATCTATTAATTCTATCTGCATGCATGCATTATTTTTGTATTCAAAGTTATAAATATTGGCTGTGTACTGGCTTGATTTCTAAATAACCTTAGTAGAGCATTTGGTCAGTTCCTGGAGAAAGGAATGTTGAAATTAAGTACCTAATCAAAAAACACTTAAAGGACAATTAATCTCTGAATGCTCCAATCCACATAAAAAGTCTACTTAAGAACGTTCAAGGTAGCATGTGACCCATGGCTGCTACCTGGTAAGAAACTGTAAGTCATGCATGAACATGTGACATGCCCAGGTAACTCCAGAACTCCATCTTGGAGCTGGACTTTGCATAGGAGAGAGAGGAGGGGGTCTCCACCCACAAAAAAAGGTCTATTTAAACCCATGGGAGACCCCTCCATTTTGTCTTCAGCTGGCTAAAGAGGGAGCCTCTCCACCCTCCAGAATACCTGAAAGAAGCTGGAACGGAGGATGGTGACTGCGGGGGGTGTAGGTGATTTCTGGACCCAGACTAAGAGGAGATTGGTCTGTCAAAGGGAGCATTCTGGAACTGGTGAAGATCTTATCTATATTCAGTTTGATTAGACATAAATTTGCATGTTTTATTTTATTTTGCTAGGTGACTTACTTTGTTCTGTCTGTTACTACTTAAAACCACTTAAATCCTACTTTCTGTATTTAATAAAATCACTTTTTACTTATTAATTAATTAAAAGTATGTGTTAATACCTAGGTGGGCAAACTACTGTGCATATCTATCAGTGTTATAGAGGGCGAACAATTTGAGTTTACCCTCTATAAGCTTTATACAGGGTAAAACGAATTTATTTGGGTTTAGACCCCATTGGAAGTTGAGCATCTGAGTGTTAACGACAAGAACACTTCTGTAAGTTGCTTTCAGTCAAGCCTGCAGCTTTGGGACAAGTAATTCAGACCCTGGGTCTTTGTTGGAGCAGACGGGTGTGTCTGGCTCAGCAAGACAGGGTGCTGGGGTCCCGAGCTGGCAGGAAAAGCAGGGGCAGAAGTAGTCTTGGCACATCGGGTGGCAGCTCCCAAGGGTGGTTCTGTGATCCAACCCGTCACAACTAGAATAAGCTTATTTGGCTAAATCTTACTTTTTGCTTCCATCTTCTTTTAAAAATGTACTATATTTTGAGCAATAGAAAAACAGATAGAACCTAGAGCCTATGCCTATCTTTCTGTAATATCCTTGGGTATTTTATATGTTTCTTTATCTATTTTTTCTTGTGGCAGAGTGTCTGGATGGTAGGAGGAAGGGCATACTGAAATAGTGTTAGATCTGACCACATCTATATATAAATTAATCATCCTGGAGGGACACACCCAAACATAGTGATCAGTGATCAGAAACTGCAGTTCCATCATTTAGGTTCTTCATTTGTGGAGTCAGAAAAGGATCAATTTTCTCCAATTCTATTCAGGAACTCAGCATGGAGTTACAGTAGAATCTCAGCATTATGAACACTAGAGTTACAAACTGACAAGCGTCTTCGCAGGCAGGCTTGCTAACCCAGAGAGGAGGGCTTTAAACTAGGTTCGTCAGGGGATGGTGACCAAAGGCCAGAGGTAAGTGGGGAAGTGGGATACTGGGAGGAAACACAAGGAGGAGGGTACAAGACAGGAAGCCTCCTGATTCATACTGAGAAAATAGGGCTATTGGCTAGTTATCTTAGGTGTATTTACACGAACGCAAGAAGCCTGGGAAACAAGCAGGAAGAATTGGAAGTCCTGGCACAATCAAGGACCTATGATGTGATCGGAATAACAGAAACTGGTTGGGGCAGTTCACATGACTGGAGCACTGTTGTGGATGGGTATAAACTGTTCAGGAAGGACAGGTATGGGAGGAAACGTGGAGGAATTGCATTGTATGTAAGAGCGGTATGATTGCTCAGAGCTCCAGTGTGAAACTGGAGAAAAGCCTGTTGAGAGTCTTTGGGTTTAGTTTAGAGGCGAGAGCAACAAGGGTTATGTCATGGTGGGTGTGTACTATAGACCACTGGCTCAGAAGGATGAGGTAGACGAGGCTTTCTTTGGACAACTAACTGAAGTTTCCAGATCACAGGCTCTGGTTCTCATGGGGGATTTCAATCACCCTGACATCTGCTAGGAGAGCAATACAGCAATGCACAGACAATCCAGGAAGTGTTTGGAGAGTGTTGGGGACAACTTCCTGGTACAAGTGCTGGAGGAGCCAACTAGAGGCCATGCTCCTCTTGACCTGCTGCTTACAAGCAGGGAAGAATTGGTAGGGGAAGTAGAAGTGGGTGGCAACCTAGGCAGCAGTGACCATGAGATGGTTGAGTTCAGGATCCTGACAAAACGAAGAAAGAGTAGCAAAATACAGACCCTGGACTTCAGAAAAGCAGACTGAGACTTCCTTAGGGAACTGATGGGCAGGATCCCCTGGGAGGCTAATATGAGGGGGAAAGGAGTACAGGAGAGCTGGCTGTATTTTAAAGAAGCCTTATTGAGGGTGCAGGAACAAACCATCCTGATGTGCAGAAAGAATAGCAAATATGGCAGACTACCAGCTTGGCTTAGCAGTGAAATCTTTGGTGAGCTTAAACTCAAAAAGGAAGTTTACAAGAAGTGGAAATTTGGACAGATGACTAGGGAGGAGTATAAAAATATTGCTAGAGCATGCACGGGTGTAATCAGGAAGGCCAAGGCATGATTGGAGTTGCAGGTAGCAAGAGATGTTAAAGGTAATGAGAAGGGTTTCTACAGGCATGTTAGCAACAAGAAGGTGGTCAGGAAAAGTGTGGGACCCTTACTGAAAGGGGTAGGCAACATAGTGACAGAAGATGTGGAAAAAGCTCAAGTACTCAATGCTTTTTTTGCCTCGGTCTTCACAGACAAGGTCAGCTCCCAGACTGCTGCACTGGGTAACAGTATGGGGAGGAGATGAGCAGCCCTCAGTGGTGAAAGAACAGGTTAAGGACTATTTAGAAAAGCTGGACATGCACAAGACCCTGGGTCCAGATCTAATGCATCCCATTAGGGATGTTGGCTGATGTGATTGCAGAGCCATTGGCCATTATCTTTGAAAACTTGTGGCGATCGGGGGAGGTCCTGGATGACTGGAAAAAGGCTAATATAGTGCCCATATTTAAAAAAAGGGAAAAATGAGAACCTGGGGAATTACAGACCGGTTAGCCTCACTTCAGTCTCCGGCAAAATCATGGAGCAGGTCCTCAAGGAATCCATTTTGAAGCACTTGGAGGAGAGGAAGGTGATCAGGAACAGTCAACATGGATTCACCAAGAGCAAGTCATACCTGACCAACCTGATTGCCTTCTATGATGAGATAACTGGCTTTGTGGATATGGGGAAAGTGGTGAATGTGATATATCTTGACTTTAGCAAAGCTTTTGATACAGTCTCTCACAGTATTCTTGCCAGCAAGTTAAAGAAGTATGAATTGGATGAATGGACTATAAGGTGGATAGAAAGCTGGCTAGATTGTCGGACTCAACAGGTAGTGATCAACGGCTCGATGTCTAGCTGGCAGCCAGTATCAAACAGAGTGACCCGGGGTCGGTCCTGGGGCCGGTTTTGTTCAACATCTTTATTATTTGGATGATGGGATGAATTGCACCCTCAGCAAGTTCGCAGATGACACTAAGCTGGGGGGAGAGGTAGATACGCTGGACTGTAGTGCTAGCGTCCAGAGTGACCTAGACAAATTGGAGGATTGGACCAAAAGAAATCTGATGAGGTTCAACAAGGACAAGTGCAGAGTCCTGCACTTAAGAAGGAAGAATCCCATGCACCACTACAGGCTGGGGACCGACTGGCTAAGCAGCAGTTCTGCAGAAAAGGACCTGGGGATTACAGTGGATGAGAAGCTGGATATGAGTCAGCAGTGTGCCCTTGTTGCCAAGAAGGCCAACGGCATATTGGGCTGTATTAGTAGGAGCATTGCTAGCAGATCGAGGGAAGTGATTATTCCCATCTATTCTGCACTGGTGAGGCCATACTTGGAGTATTGTGTCCAGTTTCGGTCCCCCCACTACAGAAGGGATGTGGACAAATTGGAGAGAGTCCAGCAGAGGGCAATGAAAATTATTAGGGGGCTGGGGCACATGACTTACGAGGAGAGGCTGAGGGAACTGGGGTTATTTAGTCTGCAGAAGAGAAGAATGAGGGGGGATTTGATAGCAGCCTTCAACTACCAGAAGGGGGGTTCCAAAGAGGATGGAGCACGGTTGTTCTCAGTGGTGGCAGATGAGAGAACAAGAAGCAATGGTCTTAAGTTGCAGTGTGGGAGGTCTAGGTTGGATATTAGGAAACACTATTTCACTAGGACGGTGGTGAAGCACTGGAATAGGTTACCTAGGGAGGTGGTGGAATCTCCAGCCTTAGAGGTTTTTAAGGCCCGGCTTGACAAAGCCCTGGCTGGGATGATTTAGTTGGTGTTGGTCCTGCTTTGAGCAGGGGATTTGACTAGATGACCTCCTGAGGTCTCTTCCAACCCTAATATTCTCTGATGGGTTAACCACATAACTCATTTGGAACTGGAAGTATTCTATCAGGCAGCAGCAGAGACTGAAAAAAAAGCAAATACAGTACAGTCAGGGCCAGCTCCAGGCACCAGCTGAGTAAGCTTGTGCTTGGGGAGGCAGATTTCAAAGGGTGGCATTCTATCTAATCCTTTTTTTTTTTTTTTTTTTTGGTTTTGTATTGTTTTGCGCTTCACCGCTTTGGCCGCCCCAGCAGGTTTTTTCTTTTTGGTTTACTCTTTCCACCGCCCTGTAGGGGGCGGAGGGGGGAGTGCCCTGCATCAAGCCCGGTAGGGCAGCCCGCGTCCTTCCCTGCTTGCCAAATGGAGCGGCGTGGAGCCCTCCCAGCAGGCGGCGCAGCGGGAGGTGTAGGGATATTAAAGAAGGTACTAACAGTGATTCCCCCAAGTGACAGTGACCCCCTCATAATTTGTCCCCCACACTTTAAAATCCAACAGTTTCACCAAGTACAAAAATCTCTTGGGTCTTCTGTTTAGAACTTGTAAGCTACTGTCCCTAGAAACCATTGATTATATCTATCCTGTGAAAGATACTTTATTACTATGTAAAACTTACAAACAAGTTAACTGACTTTGTTCTTGAAGTAATTGATACAAGGTAAACAAACACTATAAGCTGTTAAGTGACTTTCATTTCATTCAAGGGCTCCTAGGACAGCTCCCCCCCCCCCATGATTAAAGGGCCAGGATTAGCACACACATGAATTAGCACACACCCTGAAAGTGGTGGAGACAGTAAATTAAAATATGGTTAAGGTATGGAATGTATGCTGATGAATGCTTGATATACATGGATGGTTAGGGAGGTGCCAGTGTAGAAAGGGAGTATCCATCGGCCGAAGAATGTGTCTAGTAGGACCACCAGACAAAACCCTGAGGGTAAACTGGGATCCACCCCATCACCTGGAAGGATGAGAAACACAAACTTCGGACAGTGTGGAGCCACCAGGAATGTGCCACTTTGTACAGGAATATGCCATCTGCTGATTGAGTCAGCAACAGCAGGATGAAACAGTTCCCATAGACTAACATAGGAATTAATTCCTATAAGAATGGACTCTAAAGACTGATGACTTTGAGTCTCTGGTTCTGCTGCCAGCCTCCAGGAGCATCAGGTGCACCTGACACAGACTCGGCTCCATTCTCATGACCAAGATACCTGGCCAGTAACTTGGCATGAGCAACTTCTAGGCTGGTAACTAGAACACCTATACAGAACTTGAATGAATGATTGTGTGAATGAATCTCTCTCTTGCTATATATGTGTGTGTGTGTGTGTGTGTGTGTGTGTGTGTGTGTGTGTGTGTGTATAAGAAATAAGTAGTCAAACAACGTTGTTTACTTTTATCTTTTGCTTTATCATTATATTTACAATAAATGTGGCATCTTTGCCTTATCCCTCTTAATAAGATCCTGCTGGTTTTTATTCTATTGGTATAACAGAGGGGCTGTGAGGCAAGCGCCCCGCTTAAGGAAGCCCTGGCCGCCCCGTTTCTCTCTTCCCCCTCCCACCCCCCGCTAGCCGGGGTGCGCACTCCGCTGCCCAGGGTCTGCAGGGCTGGGAGTCCCCCTCACCCACGCTCCCACCGCCCGGCAGATATTTTTTGTTTGTTTTTATTTTTTCTTTTCTTCGCCGCTCCGGCAGGTGGGCCAGTTTGTCGTCCCCCCGCCCGCCACTCTGGCCGGGGGCAGGTTTGTTTCCTGGGCCCCACCCCTTGCTTTGGGTGGCAAAAAAGCCAGAGCCAGCCCTGAGTACAGTGCTATGTTAAATGTAAACTACAATAAATAGAAAAGGAAAGTTTAAAAAAAAATTTGACTAGATAAGGAAAAATTTACTCACCTTGTGCAGTAACGATGGTTCTTCTAGATGTGTCCCCCTCTGGGTGCTCCACTGTAGGTCTGCTTGCATCCCTGCGCTGCTGATGGGAGAATCTTGGTAGCAGTGTCCATTAGGCCCACACATGCGCTATATCTCCTCATGCCCTGCCACAAGGCTAGCCAGCTACCACAGAGTCATTGACAAAAACTTTGAAATAGAGGGGAAGAGGGTGGGTCATGGAGCACTTATAGGGGGACACATCTCGAAGAACCATCATCACTGCACAAGTAATTTCTTCTTCGAGTAGTGTCCCTATGGGTATTATAGATGACGCCCGAGCAGTATTCCTACTGGAGGGCTGGGGCTTTGGAGTCGAGTCAGTCACGGATGGCAGTACTGTGGAGCCAAAGCGGGCATTGGAGGCAGTCTCCAATAATCTCAAAGTGATCTGCAAAGATATGGACTGATGCCCACATCGCTTCTCTACATTTTTGAGATAGGGACAATCTTGAAGAAGGTGACGGATGAGAAAATTTACCTCATGGAGTGTGTGCAAATAGTAACTGGAGGTGTCACATTGCGAATCTGATAACATTGTCTAATGCCTACGGCTCCGGGGTGGGGGGGCAGTCTCCATGCGCTGCTCCTGCCCCAAGCGCCGACTCTGCAGGTCCCATTGGAACTGCAGTCAATGGGAGTTGTGGGGGTGGTGCCTGTGGCCAGTGGTGCACAGACACCCCCCTATCCTCCCGCCTAAGAGCTGCTGCCAGAGGGGTGTGTGGGTCACTTTCGGGAGCTGCCAGAGGTAAGCGCCGCACCCCTCACCCTCTCCCACACCCAAACTCCCTCCCGGTGCCTGCTCCCCTCACCCCCTCCCACACCCAAACTCCCTCCCAGATCCTGACCCCCCCCTCCCGCATCTAAACTCCCTCCCAGAGCCTGCACCCTCTCACGCATCCAAACTCCCTCCAGGCTACACCCCGCACCCTCTCCTGCACCCAATCCCCTGCCCCAGCCCAGAGTCTGCACCCAGCACCCAAACTCCCTCCCAGAGCCCGCACCCCTCACGCACCCAAACTCTCTCCCGAGCCTTAGGCAGGAGTGTGTGGGGGGGGGGGGGGGAGGGGACTTGGACCCATTCTGGGCACCACCAAAAATTATACAAACCTGCTGCCCCTGTTGCAAATGGACTGCTAATTGCTTTGTGCCTAACCGACAGCGATTGAGAAGGAACTGAGTGGCAAAGGGAGTTAGCCCACATGTGCTGATAGCCTTGTGGTGGGCACGAGGAGAGACAACGCATGTGTGAGCCTAACAGATACTTCTACCAAAGTTTTCCGATGGGCAGAGCAGGGAAGCAAGTGCATCTACAATGGAGCACCCATAGGGACACTGCTTGAAAAAAAACGGTTTCTGTGCTTGCTTCATTTAAATCAGGGGTCTCAAACTCCCGGCCCACAGGCCATCTGTGGCCCGCAAGCCTCCCCAATGTGGCCCGCGGGGCTCCAGCAGTTTTTTTTTTTTAAATGGAGATATCCTATCTCCTAGAACTGGAAGGGACCCTGAAAGGTCATCGAGTCCAGCCCCCTGCCTTCACTAGCAGGACCAAGTACTGATTTTGTCCCAGATCCCTAAGTGGCCCCTGCAAGGATTGAACTCACAACCCTGGGTTTAGCAGGCCAATGCTCAAACCACTGAGCTATTGCCCCCCATTTTGGGGCTGGGTCTGTCCCTTGGCCCCACCTGCCACCCCCGCGCACTCCCTCCTCAGGGGTCCCGGCAACGCAGCGGAGCTGAGCGGCATCTGCCTGCTCGCTCCAGTGGCTGCCGGCCCCTCCTTGCATCCCAAGGCCAATGGGATGCTGCAGGGGCAGTGCCTGGGGGCAGAAGCACATGGAGGCCCCCCAGCCTGCCCCACCTTGGAGCCCCAGGTAAGTGCCGGGCCTCTGACCCCCTCCCATAGCCTGCACCCCACCCCCTCCCCATATACCCCCTCCTGCCCCCAAACTCCCTCCCAGAGCCTGCACCCCCCTTCCCACACACACCCTAGTCCCCAAACTCCCTCCCAGAACCCCTCCCCCACCCAAACTCCCTCCCAGAGCCCAACCTCTCACCCCTTCTGCACCCCAATCCCCTACCCCAGACCTTCTCCCCCACCCAAACTCCAAATAAACGTTGTAAGCAAGAGACTCCAAGGTGTTGACCTTGATATATCTGGAGCAATGGAACAACTGGACAAAGCAAAGTCATACCTACAGTCTTACTGGTCAGATGAGGGATTTCAAAACGTTCTGAAGAGTGCACAGAAGTTGACAGAGGAACTTCACACTGAAGCTATTTTCCCTCCCATTCAAGAATACAAGAGTCACTGAAGAAGACGACATTTTGATTACATGGCATGGGATAATCCCATAAGAGACCCCAAACAACAATTCAAAGTTGAATTCTTTAACCAGGTGCTAGATTGTGCAATACAGTCAGTTGAACGTTTCATGTAGCTCAAGGAACACAGCAGTATATTTGGGATGTTGTAGGATATTCCAAAACTCCTCACTATACCTGAAGAAGACCAACACCAGCAATGCAGGGCACTAGAGAAGAGTTGACACATGACATGCGCGATATTGATGCAAGTGATTTACGTGATGAACTGAAAGCCCTTTCAAGATACATTTCAGCAGGATCAACTCCAAAGGCTGTTCTGGAATATATGTGCACAAATAAGATGACCACCCTCTTTCCAAATGCTTTTGTTGCTCTGTGCATACTTCTAACACTTCCTGTAACAGCTGCCAGTAGAGAACACAGCTTTTCCAAGCTGAAGTTAATAAAAACAAATCTACGCTCCACAATGTCACAGGAGAGGCTGGTTGGCCTTGCAACCATCTCAATAGAGCATGAGCTGCCCCGGACTGCAGACCTTCAGGAAGCAGTTCAAATCTTTGCGACCAAGAAGGCACGGAAAGCACCACTTCGATTATTCAAACAGATAAAAATGCCAGTGTTTACTATGCTGACAAGAAAAGTTACGCTTTCAAATGCCTGAACAGCAAATGAAGAGTTACTTAAAATTTTTGAACAAGGCATTTTAAGTTGTTAATTCTCCTTTATTGGGGTAGGTAGGAGAGCAGTACCATGAGAGGAGCAGAACAGGAAGAAGGCAGAATTGAAACCTTTCAAAGGTTTGGCCCAAGCGAGGGAGAATGGGGGCGTCATTTGAGCTCCCTGCCTCAGGTGCCAAAATGTTGTGGGCCGACCCTGCAAAGTAAAATATGGGAGTTAGCCAAACAATTTGCTGCAATTTCAATGGAAGTTGTGTGAGTTGTGAAAATTTCAACCTCCATCCATGTAGACAGCCTCTTACATATGAGCTAGATGACATGGGCTAGATCACTGATGCCTTTCTTAGGAAAGCTAAGACAATGTGTGTAAAATGGTGAGAGGAACTAGGCCACAATAATACACATATTACACACTCTGATAACGTAAGTTTCAGACTACTGGATGAGACTAGCATGTGAGAGAATTTTTTAAATCTTTCAGTCACAGATATTTTCAACAGGCCGATCATCTTTGTCAGTTCTTGTAGTCTGAAAAATCTTTTATATATTTTCTTTTTGAGAATCATATGTATGGGGAGATTTCTCTTCACCCAAACTGGCTAGACACTCTTTGTTCCTGCTCACACACAAACTTCAAATTTTTTTTTAGTTTTTGGCTTTGAGTTAGGAAGCCATGCCCATCCCTGAACCAATTCCCACTCCTCTGTTCTTTCTCCATCTCCCCATTACAAGAAAAAATGAATTTTCTAAATTTACTTTTAAAAAGCAATTCTGAATCTAATTCTATACCTGCTAATATAATATGTAGCATTGTTGTTACTCCCTGGTAGAGCTGATCAAGAATTTTCCAAAGAACTGTCAAGTATCAGAGGGGTAGCCGTGTTAATCTGGATCTGTAAAAAGCAACAGAGTCCTGTGGCACCTTATAGATTAACAGACTTATTGGTTTTTCATTGGAAAGTGTTGATTCATTTAAACATTGTAAAGTTTCTCTGGTCAGAGAAAGAAAACCTCCACTGCACATTAGCCAAGTGGTTACAGCACTTGCCTGGGATGTGGAAGAGACAGTTTCATGTCCCTCATCTAAATCAGGCAGAGCATCTCACATCCCAGGCAAATGCCCTACTCACTGGGCTATTCTGGGGTGGGGTATCTGTCTCTCTTTCTCTCTGTTTTTTCATGAAACACATTGAAAGGTTTTGGTTTCATCCCAACTTGGAACAGGAGAGCTTTTGAAATTGCAAAAGTTTTCACAGGATGGGGAAACCATTTCCCAGCCAACTGTACTGCATGGTGCTAGAGTCTACTGATAACTAGTCCTGTACTGGAGACCAGCAGGAACATGATTATAGTTACTTTGTAATCTTAAATTTATTGAGCTTGCAATCTTTGCCTCCAAGCCTTTTTCTTACCTCTATAACTGTTTCAAAATTGAAGTGCATTATTGTTTGGTTCCCTTCCTTGTTATGAAGGATTACGTTTTAACTCACTGCTAACATAATTCTTCTAATTCCTAAATTTGCCTCCACCTTTATTTCTACTATTTGATGTATTCTAGTCAATATCTGTGTAATTAAAATATACCATTATTGCGACTCTGGCCGTTTTACATATTTTTTCCCATTTTCTTAGTCATTCCTTAGTCACATCAATTATTCTTTTAGTCAGTTGTCAGTAATGATTTTATTTTCTGAAACTTCTCCAAACTCAGTCTATATTATTTTCTACACCATTACAATGTCTCCCTAATGCCTTCTGTTAAATGACTACAAATCCTTTATAATTTAAGATGCATGCCCTCTATTGTTTTTCTGTCCCTCCTAAATCATTTACAATTCATAATTAATATTAGACATAGTAGGCAAGAATAGTGACACTCTTGGATTGGTAAAGAGACGCATTAGATTATCAAACTGATCATGATTCTAGTAAACCAAAATGAAACTGGATTGCTGGCATGTAAAATTAAAAAGGTCATAGAGCAGTTTTTAAACTAAGTGCTGAGGGAAAGCCGACAGATGCAGAGGAGCACATGGTTTGGACAGACAGGGAGGAACTATTAATGTATATTCTCTATATCCCAGTAAGGAGGAGAGGATGGAAGATTATATGGGTAGGATCTAATGAGAAACAGTCAAATGAAAGAGTCCCATTCAATTACATCACATAATGGCAGATAGATAAAGTGACAGTTTATTTAAGTGCTTATATACAAATGCTAAAATCTAAATACTAAGATGGGTGAACATGAATGCCTCGCATTAAGTGATGATATTGATATAACAGGCATCACAGAAACTTGGTGGAATGAGGATAATCAATGGGACACATTAATACCAAGGTACAAAATATATTAGAAGGACAGAATAGGTCATGTTGGTGGGGGAGTGGTACTATAGGTGAAAGAAAGCATAGAGTTAAATGAAGTAAAAATCTTAAATGAACCAAATTGTACCATAGAATCTTTATGTAAATCCATGCTTGAACAATAAGAATATAGCAGTAGGGATATACTGCCACCACCTGACCAGGATGGTGATAATGACTGTGAAATGCCCAGGGAGATTAGAGGGGCTATACAAATAAAAAACTAATAATAGGAGATTTCAAATATCCCCATATTGACTGGGCACATGTCACCACAGGACAGGATGCAGAGATAAAGTTTCTTGACACTTTAAATGAATGCTTCTTGGAGCAGTAGTCCTGGAACCCACAAGAGGAGAGAGACATTTATGTGGCTAAGTTGTGTGCCACAACCAGTCTTCACCTGTTGCCTGACTTGAAATAGATTTACATGAAGAGAGAGGCAGGAATCTTTTTGCAAAATATGTTCCATGAAATCAGATTTTCAATGGGAGCTTCTGGATGTTGAGCATTTTTGAAAACTTCAGCAGGATGCTGTTGAAAGCTGCCCTCTTTAGAAAATATGATCCTAGATTTGTTAGGGTCCACTTCTCTCTCTCTCTCTCTCTCTCAAACATTTGAGGGTGAGAGAAAAAGTAAGGAGGAGGATGTGTATCTCTCTTAGAAATGATAATACAGTATTCACCCTCATTACTAACAGGTCCAGGAGCCCAGTCAAAATCACTACTTTACCTTACCAACTTTTGCCAATTTCAGATACTGTTTCTTAAGGTCTCCTGATATGAGAAAAATATTAAGGGTTTGGGAACAGCACAGTCATGTTCAAAGCATGTGAAGGTGCAGTGGTCTTGCAATATAGTAGTGTGTGTTTCCACGTTAAAAAAGGAGATATCAAATGTTGATGTTACAAACCTCATTTCTGTTTGATTCTCTTCCTTGAGCAGACAATTATAGTTTATTTATTATTCTGCTGTAAAATGTCTTAGGAGTATGAGAAACATATTTTGAGGTTATTAAAATAGGTTAATCTTTAAGCTACAAATATAGAAATATTGAGAGTGTAGGTGTTCCTATTGTTGGTGTATTTCCTATTCCTGTATATATGGTCACTAACGTGTTGTAAAGGCAGCCAACAGTAGACTGAAGGACAAATTAAAGACATGAGACTATCTATAAAAAATAAAATAGATTAAGTCTTCTCTGCCTCCTCTTACATGACTTCTTAAACTCAATCTCATTCATTTTCTAATACCGAGAAAAGAGAGTTCTATGTTTGGCAGTGGCTGGAAACCAAACAACACTGTCACTTTCAGGCAATATGTTCCAACCTCCTAGACAGGTTGGGTGGATAGTTACTAATAAAGAAAAATAATATCTATTGATGTTGTAGGATATAGAAATATTTTTAATTATGAGAAAGTGCAGAAATGTGGTGGCATTCATGTTACAATATTTCAGTTTTGGTTCCGTTTACCTACAGCAAATGATAAAGTATCTCTATTTGTACTGTCCAGTTCTGTCAACAAAATCACAGGTTGGTCACCAGATATTACAATGAAAACCTTAGGGAAATTAATCCTGCACAGAGAAATGATGATGCACCACTTTTGCTTCAGATATAGAAAAAATATAGGAACCCAAGAGACACAAAATTGAGTAGAGGTTTGGCCATCTGTTAGCAACACTGAAAAAGCACACACATCTATGTCTTCGTTTTGATTAAGAATTTGATAATTGGCTTCTAATGATTCATATTTCTTCACCTCTTTATTTTCTGTTAAAAGCTACAGCAAGTAACAACTACAACCAAGCTGTATTGTTTTCATGCAGTTCAATAGTCTATAGCTGCAGTCTAAAAAGAGATTGCAAATGTAAACCTATAAGTCAAAAATTGAGTTGCTTAACACTGATAATGGTTCTGATTATGAGAAATGGCCACATGGAGTTCATTAGATTACCATTATGATTAAAATGTAGTACTGTTAAAATGCTGTAGGTGCCCAGCAATGCTTCTAGGAATTGAAAACAAAATATTCCACAGATTCCACACCTTTCAGTGGTGAAAAACTCAGATTCATAGGGAGCATAAGTCCTGCTGATTATACATAACAACCCCGAAGTCCTTGTCAGAGTCATAGCTTTCCAAAATACAGCATCTTCCATCTTATAAATGTGATCTGCATTGTTGGTTCCTAGATATGACCTTACATTTTAATTCAGCAAAATGCATGTTGTTCAAGGGAACCCCCCCTTGCCACGTGTCCAGATTGAGCTGTGTCATTTGCAAACTTTACTTATTTTCTTCCAGATCATTGATGATGATACTGAATAGTTAAACATTTTTAAAAAAAGCTAGTCATGGTTAGTCTTGAGAAAAGAAGACTGAAAAGCGGAATCCTGATAACACGTTAAGGGATTGTAATGGTGTGGCACCCACTTCTCGCAAGCATTCCGTTCTGGTTGGGTGTGTCTGTAGTCTTTAAACAGTCCCAGCCATGGTATCAGGCCGTACCCCCAAGACTTCCTTCCTGGAGGGAATAGTTTCATTGTTTCTGAGCCCTTCTGGACCCAGCTCTCCAGCTGGGCCACTAAGTAGTTCAGATCCCGTTTTGGGGATTTATTGCTGTCCAATTGTAGGCCACTTCTCCAGTGGCCTATGGGGGTGGACCCAGGCCTGCTCACTACTATGAATCCCAGCCAAGGGACCCTAAGAATACCAGCCACATGCCACCATGTCCCTTAAACTAAATTGCTTTCAGTTCCCTGGGTCACTTCCCCACAGCTGCAGCCTTCACCAGTGCTTCACACTTACCTCAGGGCTCTTCTATGCTCTGGCCTAGTAGCTCTGTTTTAGGTCTTGTCTACACTAAAGGGAAAAGTCGATCTAAGCTATGGAATTTGAGTTACATGAATCGCATAACTCAAATAGGTGTAGCTTAAATCTACTTACTGTGGGGTCCACACTACACGATGACAACGGAAGACGCTCTCCCATCGACTCCCCTTACTCTTCTCGATCAGGTGGAGTACAGGAGGTGACAGAGTGATCAGCGGTCGATTTAGCAGGTCTTTACTAGATCTGCTAAATCGACTGTCAATGCATCGATCGCCACTGTGTTGATCCTCCGGTAAGTGTAGACAAGCCCCCCACTCCCCGAGTCCCTGCCATCATTGAGCTGTCCATGGTGCTGCAGTTCCCTTTGGCCAGCCAGGAGCACCACTTAGGCTACGTCTTCACTACCTGCCTGAATCGGTGGGTAGAAATCGATCTCTCAGGGATCAAATTATTGCGCCTCGTCGGGACGCGACAGTCAATCCCCGAATCAACGCTTGTACTCCACCAGCGGAGGTAGGAGTAAGCGCCGTCGACTGGGGAGCTGCGGAGGTTGATTTGCTGCCGTCTTCACAGCGGGGTAAGTCGGCTCGGATACGACGAATTCAGCTATGCTATTCGCTCAGCTGAATTTGCATATCTTAAATCAACCCCCCGCCCCCTAATGAGGATGTAGCCTCACACTCCTCTGGCTCCAGCAAGGAACTGCCTCCAGTCTGTGCTGCAGATCCTTGTATACTAGCCTGCAACCCTATGACTGGCTAGCCCCTTGCAGCCTCCCCTGGATTGGCAGCTTTCCTCCAGTTTCTTTAGGTTACTTGGAGGACTTCTCTACTGCTTTTTTCCTGGGACAGGTGTGGCAGGACCACAAGGCCTCCAGCAAGGGGCCGCTGGGGCTAGTCCACTCCATCACGGGGCTGTTATAAAGAGGTGATCAGTTCTCCATGTCTACTGAAGGTAGGACAAGAAGTAATACACTCAATCTGCAGCAAGGGCGATTTAGATTAGATATTATAAAAAACTTTCTAACTATATAAAAACCTCCCTTATAGTTAAAAAAGTAATTAAGCTCAGGAATAGGCTTCCAAGAGAGGCTGTGGAATCCCCATTATTGGAGATTTTCAAGAACAGGTTGGACGAACATCTGCCAGGGATAGTCTAGGTTTACTTGGTCCTGCCTCAGTGCAGGGAGCTGGACTTGAGGACTTCTTGAGCTCCCTTCCAGTCTTACATTTCTATGATTCTATGAATAGCTTTGAGCCACTAACAGATCTCTGTGGGATCTGTGACAAGATGGCTAATGTTAGTATGGTGGGTCCCATGCTTTTCTTGGGGTGGGGAGTTAAGATGCCACCCCTTGCCCCTGCTCTTGGGTGCACTAGTGGCCCAGGAAGGTGGTAGAGGAGGGAAACGAGGGAGGGGTCTGAGTTTGCTCCTCACTCTGAGCCCCAGCCCCTCTCAATCCCTGTGGGTTTTTTACCCTCTTCCTCTTTGAGTGGGCTAACCCTCAGTCCATAGATGCTGGGGGATGGAGTCTCCCTGCCCTGCTGGGGCGGAGTCTCCCTTATTTTGGTTCGCTGGTCTTTCAAATCTCACAACACACCTCCAAGCTCCAGTCCTCTCTCCTTCCTCCTCCTCCCTGACTGCCTGAAGCAAGCGGTTTTATTAGGTCCCTGACAGGGCCTTAATTGACCACAGGTACTCCAATTAACCTGGAGCAACCCTCCCTAGTCTACAGGGAACAGGCCTTAATTAGCTTAGAGCTTATATATTTCCCCTCTACCACTGCTCCCTGGCCCTCTTGTGTCACAGATCCCACTAGAAACAGCTAGAAGGGTTGATTCTCTGTTTACAATTACTTTGAGATTATCAGTTAGAAACATTTAAATCACTTTTAAATTTAATGTGCTACACAGATTTTGTAGTTTTAACTTTTTAATCAGAATGTCTTACAGTACTAAGTCAAATATCTTACAGAGTTTTTAAGTATGTCACTTATCTTTGCCAAACCTGTAATTTAATAAAAAATCAAATCTAATCTAGAAAAATATGAAAATGGATATAAAAATGATTAGAATACACCCCTAAGTACTAATCAACTGAAGATGCCTCAAACACACTACAATTCATATTGATTTAAGAATACCATTTAAATCAAGTTAATAAAAGGAATAACTCACATGTGAGAATTATTATAAAGAGATCAAATCATACATAAAAGTTCTTATAATATCAGCTTCTTCTCACTTATGAAAGATAATTACCTGTAATTGAAACTATATTTTATTTATATCATATCATCACTCAAGATACCTCTTTTTAAAGTATCTTAATCTCTAGGTACTCAGATTTCTAAATTGTGCTAGGATAAAAGATTATTTTAAATTAACCTTAAATGCAAATTATAATTCTGCACTCTCATTATAATCAGAGACAGAATTCTTGCTTTAGACCTCCCCTCGGCCCTTTAGGGAAACATATGAGCTGAATGCTTAAGTCAAGTTTATGATGGATTACCTACTACAGAAACACATGTGTGAGTTTAGAACTTTAAAAACTACAATCTATTATTTTATAGCCCTATGAGATTAAACTGTATATATTTTATTATCCATTTATATTAAATATTTTTCAATACTTAGTTTAAAATAATCACATTATTCTTCTGATATAATACATGCAATTACTGCCAAAATTATTTTGGTTAAAGCTATAAAAATGCCTGTATAAAAGAGCTACATTTTGTTTTACAAATTTAGTTCTTTTTCATATTTTTCTACAAGATGTATAAATAAAGAGATGGGATGTCCCAAAGATTTCATTACTTGGTATTTCTGCTGTTCATAATGTCCAAAATGCTACTATAGTGCTAAGGCTGACTATCTAATCCTGAAGACAGCTTCTGGCAGAGGTTATCTTCCTTGGAAATGGGAATGCTAGCTAGCTAGCTGTTCACAAGAGAGCTACAGAAATTCTCTCATTTGAATAACGTGGGAGCTAATCAGATTTTACAGAAAGCAAAGCAATAGGAAAGAATTCCTGTCAGTGAAGTCCAATCTCCAAAACCTGAGAGGTTCCCTAGTCTCTTCCCGAAACCTTTCAAAATACCACACAGAACACCTAACTACATGCATATTATTATTAGAACTGTATACCTTAAAAAATCAAGAGACTCTGTTTGACCAAATCTCTACCTTGTTCTCAAATTATCTGAAGCAGGCAGTAATGTGCCTATTGCAGTGAACCTAAGTTACAGCTGAACTTTTGTAGAATAACCTATGACTGTGAGCCTCTGAACATCCAGTAAAAAGCTCTTTTACAAACTGTCAAGGTTGCTTTGGTTTACTTAGCTCTAGTTAATATATTGGTCTAATCCTCATGCTCTGTGAAGAAATTACCATTGATTCAGTTCAGCACATAAAACAGAAAAACAAGGCACAGAACAGAAGAAAAATGCATAGATGCGGATTTTCAAATTGAACTTTTTATTTATTATTATTTAAAAAGGCTCAATTTTGCATCTCCGATGAGTTGTCAGGGAACACACACACAAATTGTGAACACATAGGTATTCCACCAAAAACAGAGGCATAGTTTGAAAATCACATTTAAACCTATATGTGGCAGGCCATGTCTAAGTTAAACAATCACTAGTTTGGCAGATGCTTGGAAAAATTTGAAAGGCCATATGCTATTTATGTTGAAGAGTCCTTATTGCATGTAGCGATCCATTAATATTTTAAGGTTACAGGTGAGACTATTGAAAAGGCTGACAAACCATTATTTGCTCAGCACTTTGAGAGCCAAGAGTTAGAACTCTGAGCTCAAAATCACAATATACCAATAAACTTACTGCAGTCTTATTGAATGCAAGTGTAGCTGATAAATTAGACATTCAACTCATCATTAGCATGTGCAACTGAGGTATCTTAATGAATTCATTATATTTGTGCATTTTTACATATGCAATTCTAAAAATGTAGCCCTAAGGGACAACTGTTGCCATATGTAGAATGAGTATGCTTCATCATAAAAGGAGGCAGGGTCGACTAATGCATCAAAAGACTGTGATAATAGGAATACAATTTACACACTTTAACATGCGTCTTTTGTTTGTAATAACCAACTTTGCAATAGACTTCATCTGTAAAATTATAGTCAGTGAAAAAACTGGACAGGCTTCAATCCATAACTAGTTGTTGTTGTTGTTGTGTTTTAATAAAATGGCAATTGGTTTATTTTATTTCAAATGTTCTGAGGGGATTGGGTTTTTTTGGTGTTACAGTAGCACCTGGAAATCCAAATCAAGATTGGGGCCATATGGTGCTAAGTAGCATATACATAAAGAGTAAGAGACAGTCCTCACCTCAATAATATTAATTGTGTAACTTACACTTAAATTCACTATGCCTGCTGAGCAAATAATTTTCATCAGAATTCTTATATGGAGACATGAAGACAATCCCAGCCTCAAAGAGCTTGCAATCTAATTTAGGATATGTCACAAGAGTGAGTTTAACAAAAACAGCAAAAAGGAGGGATGTGGAGGACAAGGGAAACAGCAATGAACATTCATGCTCAACATAGGCCAGCTATGTGCACTGTTAGAGATGCAATTAGTGTCATTTTATAGTATAATGTCTCTTTACATTCTCTCATTCATCCATTAATATAATTATTTCTCTCTCTGTCATGTGCGCACACACACACTCTATACTATTAACAACAGATGAGATAAAGAAAGAAATCTACCAGCCAGGCCTATATATCCAGATATTATATACTTCAAAATCTAATTTTATATACTGAAATGTTAGCTCAGAAGGTAGACAAGTGCTTTTGAATGCATAAGAAAAAGCAACCTAAAAACTCTGACCTACTTTTTGTTTAGCTCTTTGGATGAATGTAGTACTCCTGAAAATGAAATAACATTAGTGCTCAAAATCAAACAGTGCAAGGAGTTGCTGTGTAAGCTGTGTCACTCAGTTCTACCAATGATTTGTAACCACCCCGTTATTCCAGGCTTAGATATCTCTTGAACAGACAGCCACTAATGTCAAGTTGTGTAATGGTTTTGTGAGAGACCAAGTTTCCATTTGTAACCTGAATAGAATTCAAACTTGCATCTCCTGAGGAGAATATTGCTAAGTCCCTGATTCTACTAATTACTGTGGATCTCCTTGCAAGATTAGGATATTATTTGGGATGAATATTCATTGTAGTTTATTAGCCAAATATGGGTTTATATTTTTCAACAGCATTTCTATAATGGGGTATGTGTAGGTATGTATATGGATGGACTGAATTATTCACGTATTTATAATTTCCTAATAACTCAGATATGCCAGAATGCTACAACAGAAACACTGTTGTCATTTATTGGGTTAAAACTGATTTCTTTCTTTTTTGTCGGTCTTTTAATGTTCATTTACACCGCAGTGTGTGTTATAAAGAGTAAAGAGCTATTTCCAGTTTTTACCAGTTTGGAGTGGGGATGTGCATTTTCTTGTCAAAATCCTGACATCTGCATTTTCTCATGCTTTTATAACTCCTTCCTTCTAACAGCTATTTGTTTTCTTGGTCAAAATCCTTATAACAAAGGATGGGACTATCACCACTCCTGAGACAGTTAGAGGGGGGCTCTTATATGATAGGCCATACTCCAGCTCGCCCCATAAGGATGTGGGGCATTGTTCCAGCATTAATTTCAATCTCTGCTATGAGTCAGAGCACATGCAATACATCAAAGGGAAATGTTGTGCCTCTTTATATGTGAATATATGAAAATTAGAACTTTATCAGATTATTTAGAATATTAACTAAAATAATGTACATGGAAAATAAATTAAATTTGATTTATGAGTCTATCTTAAATCTATAAAGGCCAAGTAATTCAGAGTTAAGGATGAGACTTTATCCTTTCCATCTTATGTCTAAGCATATGGTGTTTTATACTGAGTGATTTTAAATCAATAAGGCCAAAACATGGGTGCGTTATTACACCATAATGACTAAAATCTAAATCTCTTGGACCTACCTGCTTAAGAGAGGACTTCTCTTCCCATACAATACTTTCACATTTGTGATCAATTATGATAATCATTGACACATCAAGTCTGACACATGACAATCATGATTATAAATCTGATGGGGCTTCAAACAAAGTACTGCTGTGGCAACATCTTCTCAGCAAGGGCCCCTTAATTTAAGAATTCACTCCTTCTCGTTTGTGACCAGATTTGGTCACACTGGTGCCACGCTGCAAGGCCTATATTTTTCTGTGAGTTTTTGGGGAAGACTGAAGCCTGGGGTTTGAAATATGTTGTGGTGACTGAGGTGGGGGAGATTTTTCCTGACTTGCTATTTTGGGGGCGGAGCAGAAATGGCTGCTGTTTTGCTATAGATTATTTTAAAGAAGTGTCCGGGTGTCTGTGGTAGGTGTCTTCTCAACGTATCTAAAAAAAGGCACAGAAATATAAGTGGCTGATGTTGCAACTCCCATTGATTCAATGAGAGTCGTGAGCACTCAGCATTTCTGAAAATTTCATTTATATGCCTAAAATTTAGGCACCAAAATTTGAAAATATTGGTTAATGTGACTTGATATGCCATATGAGGTCCAATACTAGGGCCCAGGGACAACAGGTTAAGCTAAGGACAGAGTTTCAATCTTAACTTGGTATAACTTAGTTTTTGTGTTCTTAAGCTACATTCCTGACACTATGTTACTGTACCTTTTCGTAGGAATTATTTATTAGGGCTGGCAGTTTCAAAGGAATCTATGGGAGTTAGGTACCCAACTCTAATTGAAATTCAGTGAGAACTGGGTTGCTTAGTTCCCATAGGTTCCTCTGAAAATCCCAGTCCTAGTTAATAATTCACATTCAAAATAGTATAAGGAGAGTGGCTTAATACAAAACATAAAATACACAAAGTTAAGTATGAAACTGTCCTTTAACTTATTGTATTGTGCCTCTCTCTGCCCTCTCCCTTCCTTCGCCTCCGCCCTCTTCCCAGGCATAGCACTAGCCTAACCGTTTATTCCAGTTTGTTAAACAGGAATAAAATAGAAGATTAGAGAGTAAGGGACAAAATGTTATTTATATGTGTTTATACTATTGAATTATTTTATTTAGAGAAAGCTGATACTTTTGATTCAGTACTTGTGAAGTAATTGTTTTCAATTATTAAGAAAAATCCAGAACCATCATTAAAACTATTGAATATCGCTTTTCACCATTTGCAAACAAACATAGAAACAATCACCTTTTATTCATTACAACTGGACAAATACCTCTCTGTTTCCCTTAGATAAATCCAACTCATTTACTCACTCTGATTATTAATGCCTTAATGTTAGTGAAGGAGAAGCAACAGTCTACAAGAGACTATGTTGTTGAAATAATAAAGAGAGGATTTGCCATAATTTGGTGAAATGTATTAATGTATTAGCTTTTATTTCCCACTGATGAGTGGGATTGTTAAGCATATAAACCTCCCACGCATCAGTGGATAAACAGACCTTCTTAGCAATCTGGACATGAACGATTTTCCCCTAAACAACAGAACATACAGGTACAGCTAGTGCAAGTCACTTTGTGACTACTTTTCTCCATTACTAATATGGCACTCCCTCAATGTCCTCGGAACAATCCTCCAACCAGTGTATTTTCATATTTAATTTACATAATACACAAAAGGTTAAATAACTTGTGTATTTGTCTAAAATGTCAAAGAATTGGGGCAAATCATGTAAGAAAGTTCCTGATAAAATATCTTAGCATTTGGGGAATAAAGACAAATATCACATACTACAGTGCCAGAATACAATACATATGATTTTATATCTACTAAACCTCCCAAAGAAATCCAAATGATATATAGCTCTTCAATATACATTGAAAACAGACAATAGTCTAAGAGCTTGACATGGCTGAAAGTAGCCCTGTAAGTCTCCTTTGCTCCCTAGCTATGGAGAGCACATCATGATTCTTGGGGATAAATAACTCCTCTACTGCTGCAAGCAAATTAGGAATTAATCAATGCCACCTTCTCAAGAAGAGAGTCCCAGACTTCAACCCATTGAGAATGATAACGAGGTACTGATTCCCATGAGGGGAATCAATTCTTCTTTGTCTAGCTGAATGGAAATTCAGCCATTGAATATATGTAAAAGGGCTCCAGTGACAAGTTCTTGGAATCTTTCTTGACCTGGTAGAAGATCAGTGCTCATGGTCCGTGTGAGAGGGAAGAGAGGCCATTAGCCTATATCCATATGAAGTAAAACTCAAATGGCTGTAACTCCTCTCTACATTTTCACAGCCATGAGTTTGAAAGGTTTTTGGACGCATGATAGCTAGAGTACATCTGCATGAACTTTCCCCCTCTCAGTATGTCCAGCAATTTAGAACCATAAAAAAGTTGTTTGAGTTGGATGGGTGAGAAAGGAATGTAAGGGCTTCCATAATAGGCTATCAAATCCTCTTAACACATTGGTACGATAAAGGATAGTAAGAACGATCCAGTGCACTAGTCGGGGACTTTGGAGACCTTGGTTCAATTCCCTGCTCTGCCACAGACTTCTTGTGTGACATTGAGGAAGTCACTTGGAAAACATCTACACTGCAGCTGAGAGCATGCTTCTCAGCAGGGGTAGCCAGGCATGCACTAGCTCTGCTTGAGCCAGCATGATAAAAGTAGCACAGCCAAAGGTAGTATGGGAGGCAGCTCAGGCTAGTCGCCTGAGTACATACCCAGTGGGGCTGGGCAGGTTTGCACTCAGGTGGTTAAACCATGCTACCACCTCCTAAACTGCTTTTCTTAGTGCACTAGCTAGAGTGGATCTAGCTCATGTCTCTCTACCTGAGCAAGGATGCATGCTCCCAACTCCAGTGTAGACATACCCTTAGTCTCTCTGTGTGTCATATACCGATCTGTAAAATGGAGACAATATTTACCTACCTCACAGGGATATTGTAAGGATAAATACATTAAACATTATGAGATGCTCTGATAAGGAGGTCCATTCTCCTATGTAGCCACTCACACTTGGGATGAGGTCCCTGTAAACATCTTCAAAATTAAGTCATTATTCTCCTTAAAACTTTTCTTTTCTATGTTGCCTAAAAAATACTTGACAATGATTAGGCTGCTGGTGTCCTGACACCACTGCCTATCATGCAGAACAATATTGTCTCATTGTTTCCTTGTAGTCACCCAGCTTGTCTATAGCCATCTGATGTCTCTTGTCTCATACTTAGATTGTAAGCCGTTTGGGGCAGGATCATCTATTGTTCTGAACATGGGATCCTTATCCATGTCTAGAGCTCCTAGGTGTTATGGTAATACAAATAAATTATAATAAGCACTTCAGATAGATAGAATCAGGATCAATATCCTTCTTGTGTTGGTGTGGCTTAAAAAGGTAATAACTATTTTATTGTCTTTTTATAGTTTGAACTTGTGCCCCAACGGAACAATATTGCATTCACATATCTTGGAAAACCAGCTATTGTATTTGTACACATATGCTCAACAATTTATTTTCATATACACAATTTGCTGTGCATATTGGAAGTCAGAATGTTTCCAAAGAAACAAGATAGCATTTTTGGCTTGTTTCAAAGTTGAAAACACCTTACATATTTTAATTATTTTTAATAAAGCAAATCACTACAATGTAACAAGTTAAAAAAACTATGTAAAATCTAATATTTACTTGATTTAGCAGAAACTAGTTGATAACAAATAATCATTTTCTTATTAGTCTTAAGGTATTTTGTAACTTTATCAGTTCTAAATAGAAAAGAAGTTGTGTAATTAATTAGAATGGATAAAATGTAATTAAACGCTAATTTGTATTGTGAGGACATCACACAAGACTCTACAAGTTCCCTTGGCCTGTTTCCAACTCCCTCCCACCAACCCCCCACAAATTATTTCAGTGCTGCAGCTAGATTGAGATTTTATTAAATCTAGCTTCAGCAGTTACCCAGGAGCCAGTTATTTTACTTAGAATAAGCATTAAATGTATCACTTTTTCCAGAGTGAATAATAGCATTATAAAAATAGGATTCATTTCCTAAAAGATCATGTAATAAAAATCAGGAAACAAGAAGTCATAAAATCATATTTAACTGTGCATAAATAGCAAACAAACAGTCACCAAATATAATGAGATTAATATAATCAAAAGTGAAGCTCAAGCCCAGGGTTCCAGCCAGGAAATAAAGCATAGTAAAGCAGCATATTATTTTATTTCAGCCAATTTCTTTAATGTTAATATAATTCTCATTAAAAAATAAAATAGCCTTCTAATACCTAACCCAATAATGTTTTAAGGTCTTTTTGCAGTCAAAGAGGGTGTTGTATGTTCAATACATGACTTGTTTAAAAATAAATGAATAAATAAAAGAACAGAGTAAAATAATAATGCACTTTAGCAGAGTAGGAACGCTTATATACATATCAAAATTCATCACCCATTTTGTTCATAATGATTATTCACATGATAAACATCCAGAATTTATGCAGAATCTTCTTCCATTACATTACCATGGCAAAGTGGCTCAAAAAGCAAATAGCAATACCATCACTTTTCTGCCCCCTCTCCCCCACCACTTTTTGCACGTATAGATCTCAAAGCACTTTAAACATAGTGATATGTATTATTCTCTCCTTTTCCCAAATTGAGCAATTGTGGTACAATGAAATTGATTCTCCACTATGTCCAAGGTACTCTAACTTACTAGCATAAGTGAGGATCAAGTATAGTACAGTTTAGCTTCATTTGCCTCCTCCCACCCTCAGCCTGCCTCTTCACACCAGTGTGGGAGCAGCAGCAGCTGCTGTAGGCTGTCTTTGCTAGTATTACACCAGTGAAGACTCCCCATAACCCAAGGGCAGATATTTCTCTGTGGAAATCTCCAGCCAGGAAGTTTGCTTTGTGCCACTAATTTGACAGATCAGAGAATCTGCCCCAGAGTGTTTAAAACCCACATTTTTTCAAAGGTCCACCTCTATTTTGGGGTGTTCACCTTCAGACACTCTAACTGCTGATTTTCAGAGATGTTGAGCACCTGCAGCCCTATTGATTTCACTTGAATGTGTAGGTGCTCAGCACCCCTCAAAAGTAGGCTCTCATTTTTCAAGTTGGGCATTCAAAAAATCAGAGTGCCCCAAAACTGGCAGACTTATCAAAATTTGAGTCTAAGCACATTTGAGACATAGCCTGGTATAGAGTCTAGAACAGGGGTCGGCAACCTCTGGCAAGCACCCTGGCGGCCGGGCCAGTTTGTTTACCTTCTGAGTCTGCAGGTTCGGCCGATCGTGGCTCCCACTGACTGCGGTTCACTGTCCCAGGCCAATGGGGGTGGCAGGAAGCCGCGGCCAGCAAATTCCTCAGCCCGCGCCACTTCCCGCAGCCCCCATTGGCCTGGGATGGTGAACCGCGGCCAGTGGGAGACGCGATCGGCCAAACCTGCGGACGCAGCAGGTAAACAAACTGGCCCCGCCTGCCAGGGGCCTTATCCGGGCAAGCCGCGTGTCAGAGGTTGCCGACCCCTGGTCTAGAACTTAACCTAGGTATCCAGCCTAGCACCCCAATGCGCAATCCAGCATACTATACTGGCCCTCAATGTAAAACCCCACCCCTATCATCAGCAAGCAACGTTGTGAAAAAAGCTCTGTTCTTGTTAGCTGAGAAGATACTGAAATTAAGAAAAATATTGCTCTGTCAATAGTATTAATGTAATAATTAGGCATTTACTAATAATTCATGATCCAGCACCATTAATGTCAAAGGTAGTTGTGTCATTGACATCAGTCAGAGCATCAAGCCTTTCATCTGAAGATCTCAAAGCACTATACAGTGATTCATTAGAACACTCATGAGCATTGGCTCAAAGTTTGAGTTCAGTGGTTTGAGCATTGGCCTGTTAAACCCAGGGTTGTGAGTTCAATCCTTGAGGGGACCACTTAGGGATCTGGAGCAAAATCAGTACTTGATCCTGCTAGTGAAGGCATGGGGCTGGACTCAATGACCTTTCAAGGTCCCTTCCAGTTCTAGGAGATAGGATATCTCCATTAATTTATATATATATATATATATATATATATATATATATATATATATATATATATATTAAAAAAAAGGTAGAAATTACAATCCTACTTGTTCAAATACAGAAATGAGGTCAAACAAATTTCAGATGATCACAAAACAATCTGTGGAAGAGCTGGGAACTTAACTTGAAGTTCAGACTCCCAGTACCATACTCTAAACACTAGAAACTCCCTGCCTTACTCAACACCTAGATTCTTGTCATCTTCAATATTGTTTATAAGAACAAGACATTTAGGCAGAACAGAGAAATGTACAAAATGTTTATGCCATATACATGTCCTCAATTACAAGTAACTCAGCACTCCAGTCACAGGCACCAGCTTCCTCTGGGACCCGCGAGTGCTCAACCCCCATGCTCCACCCCAGGCCCCACCCCCACTTGATCCCTTCCCTCTATCCTCCACCCCCACCCCACCCCTCCCACCCAATTCCGCCCCGTCCCATCCCTGCTCCTCCCATTCAGTGCCTCCTGCCCGTCTCAGAACAGCTGATCATGGTGGGCGGGAGGCGCTGGGAGGGAGAGGGAGGAGTTGACCCACGGGGCCACTAGTGGACGGGAGGTGCTTGGAGGGTAAGCGGGGGAGCTGGCTGACCGTGAGTGCTAAGCACCTACTAATTTTTTTCTGTGGGTGGTCCATTTTTATTGATAGGTTGACAGCAAGGAATTTTAACATTTTCATGCTGAGGGACAAGTTTTTTTTATTTTTAAAATCATACATAATAAAAATGTAAGGAGCAGGAAACAACATTCCAGTCCTCTCAACCTCGGCAGCATCTCTTCGAAAAGTCTGTGGAGGCCATAAGTACACTGAAATTCTGACGTTGAATAGGTTCTCTCTCTCTCTCTCTCTCACACACATACACACACCCCTCACATTACATCTGCATTCATCAAATAATGTGTGTGATGTTTCTAAAACTAAATCAAGATTTAAAGAAATTGTCATGCAATTTGACATAAAATAATTGACAGGCAATTATATTCTCCCCTCACTCCATCACTGAAAATTATTATATAGCTGGGAGGGCAGTAAGTACACATCTGGCCGAAGAATTTCTATTTTTCTAGACTTCAGTTCTTTTTATTGGGGTGCTACTGACTCACAGCAAAAACACTAATAAATCTTTTATCTACAGCCAGGCATTCGGATACCACAGAACATGTTCAGAGGAGAAAGTCCAGGATATACACCTTAACACACCTAAAACCACCTTCAAACAAGGATATTCCACCAGAGAAGAGGATTGCATCATGGAATGAACCATTCAAATACCCCAAAACAACCTGTTTAAATACACAAATAAAACCCCCTCTCACCACACACTAGAACCCTCTTCTATTGGTGCACCTCCTCCATCCCAGATGCCAATGTTAGCCTTTTAGAAACATGAGTAACCTGAAAAACAATTTCTATTGCCATGTACTTTTCAAAGTCTTTTTGCTTTAACCCCCAGGAATGTACCTGTTGGACAATCAGAGGAGCTACCTCATTCCTATGGACCCCAAATCAGAATTCAACATATATATTTTATACTTATACACTTTATACATTGTTTAAAGGAAAACACCTGTGTACTAACAATATGTTATATATTAATCTGAAACCATGGGTGGAGACATTATGTAATCTTTAGACTTTGGCTTACTGTGCTTATCTTGTCTTGCTGCTAGACCTATCCAGGGGCTCGGGACTTCCCACCCTGTCACTTCCCTCTGCCCATGAAGATTCCATATAATCCATTGTAATCAACTGCTTGGCAGTGTCTCTGAGCCTAATAAGCAAAGTGACACTCCACCAGTGCTGTGCGTAATACACCCACGTGCTTGATTCTACACGGTGTCCATTTTATTCCTTCACTGCTATCAAATCCCCTCTCACTCTTCTCTTCTGCAGACTAAATAAGCCCAGATCCCTCAGCCTCTCCTCGTAAGTCATGTGCCCCAACCCCCTAATCATTTTCATTGCCCTCCACTGCACTCTCTCCAATTTGTCCACATCCCTTCTATAGTGGGGGGCAAAACTGGATGTGGCCTCACCAGTGCTGAATAGAGGGGAATAATCACTTCCCTCAATCTGCTGGCAACACTCCTACTAATGCAGCCCAATATGCCGTTGGCCTTCTTGGCAACAAGAGTACACAGTTGACTCGTATCCAGCTTCTCGTCCACTGTAATCCCTTGGTCCTTTTCTGCAGAATTGCCACTTAGCTAGTCAGTCCCCAGCCTGTAGCAGTGCATGAGATTCTTCCGTCCTAAGTGCAGGACTGTGCACTGATCCTTGTTGACCTCCATCAGATTTCTTTTGGCCCAATCCTCCAATTTGTCTAGGTCACACTGGACCCTATCCCTACCCTCCAGCATATCTACCTCTCCCCCCAGTTTAGTGCCATCTGTGAACTTGCTGAGGGTGCAATCCATCCCATCGGCCAGATTATTAATGAAGATGTTGAACTCACACAGAAAAATGATAAAAGACAAAAACAGCATATCATCTGTGGGTGACCCCTTTTCACAAGCAATGTTTCTATATCTGATCTCTCAGTCCTCATCCTCAAAGGAAACCTGCACAACACCTTCAAAAGATGAGCCTGGGATCTTAAATTCATAACTTTGCTAGATCTTAAAAATCAGGGATTTATGACTTAATACAACAATCTATAACCCATTCCCCCCAACCCCTCAACTTCTCCAACACCCCCCCCCCGCGCCACCATGATGGGTGAGGTGTTAATAGGCTACTTCACTTTAAACAGTTACTTCAAATGCAGGGCTTTGGAGCGGAGCCCAGAGCTGGAGCGCGGAGCAGCGGAGCTGCAGGTTTTTGCCTGGAGCTAAGTGGAGCCGGAGCACAGCTCCAAAGCCCTTTTCAAATATGTGTTTACTACTTAAGCTAAACAATCAGTTCAACCTTGTGTTTAGCTGTGACACTCTGAGTACATTCCCCAGACCTGAAGGAGAGCTCGAAAGCTTCTCTCTCTCACCAACAGAAGTTATTCCAATAAAAGATATTACCTCACCCACCTTGTCTCACAGCAAAACTGTCCTTTAAGGCCTAAATAGCAAATCTCTACTTCAATATTCTGTAATCTTTATATGCATAGCACCTACCTTTGATATCAAAAGAAGTTCCATATGTACAGGGTACATCTGCACAGGGATAAAAATAACCAATTACTTTCATTCAAGTGGATTGTTCTGCACTCCTATACATTATTTAAATTGACATAGGTATTTTACAATTAATAATTTAATTTTCTGTATGCTACTCAAATAAATATTTTAAGATGCAGCCTTAGTTTGTTTTACTTTGGAATCTCGCTAAATAAAATCTGGGAAAAAAAATTAAATAAGCAATTGTGAAATACAGTTTCAGTCCATCTGAAACTACTTGCAAATTTGACAGTTTTGCCAAAT
This sequence comes from Malaclemys terrapin pileata, assembly GCF_027887155.1. NCBI lineage: Eukaryota > Metazoa > Chordata > Testudines > Emydidae > Malaclemys > Malaclemys terrapin. Next base: position 96,825,847 of record NC_071510.1, on the reverse strand, counting down.
GATTTTAGCCAAAAAGATACCTTTTCAGGCTAAATTCAGAAGGGGACATTGGTACCATTCACAAAACAGCCAGAGAAATAGGATGTTGCTGTTCTTCTTTACAATGTTTCACCCAGTAGTTAGGACACTCAGCTGGGATGTGGGAGAATCTGATTCAATTCTCCCCTCTGTCTGATGTGGAGCAGGGATTTAAATTCTGCACTCTGATACTTCCCAAGAAAGTGTCCTAACCACTGGCCTCTGGGGTGTTCTGAGGTAGATGACTCTCAATCTCTTCTTTTGAAACTGTTCCAGATCATATGAAATATCTGAATAGTCTTTGGAGCAGGGACTGGAATCCAGCAAGTTCTGAATTAATATTTTATGTAATATCTCCAGCTTCTGAACTATACATTATTTATTTTATGTAGAAAAAAGGCTGCTTCTTTGTATCTCTGAATTATTTCATATTATAATTTTCAAGTTAACCTAAACTATGTACAACTTTGACAGTAAATGATCCTTGGTATGCTCAGTATTTTGATTTAGTAGTTACTTCAGCCCTGTAGTGATCATGTGGAGACCTTCTTTCTTTTCAACACACCCTCTCTTTTTCTGTCTCCCAAGCAGCTACTCCTATGGACTTTCCTTCCTTGTTCCTGGAGACCCTGAGTGTTGTCCAGTAATATCCAGCCCTACCTCATCTTTCCTTAGGCCTTTTGGGGGAGGGGGGTCAGGGTCAGGCGGAAGAGAGAGAAAGAAAGTGACTTAGAGCTAACGCTCAGTTTGGCCATGACCAAATAGGATCTCTGCATCCGGTCATACACATAAGTATAGTACATTTACACCTCCCCACCACAGCAAACCTCTAGCCTCTCTCTATAGCACTGTATCACCCCTGCAGAAGTATATTGTTGAATGAACTTGAGATAAAAATCAGTCAAAATAATAAAACTAACAACTTCTAAGACTGTACATGCAATATGTAAAAATGAAGAAAAAAATCTCATTTACATTGCATTGAACAGATCTAGATGCTATGACTAGCCTATTAGTCTTCTGAAGTTAATTAACAGCATTGTAAACAAATACAAATTCCACATAATTTGGAAGATTTAAGGTTGTTTTCTAACTTTCATCTAATGAATTAATAGACATTTGCAGAATTCTGTAAAATTTTCATTATAGAACCAGAGCTCAAATCAAATTAAAAGAAAACCTGGGCTATATTTTGAATAAACTTGGACTAAGAAATGGTTCCCCCGGAAACTATTCAAGTCTGTGGTTTTGGTTTGGTTTTGTTTTCAATTTTTAAATTCATTTCAAAACAAAACTCAAAGCAAAACACAAGAAATAAGGTCACTTGTGAATCAAAACCACAAAGTTTTACAACATTCCTACACACTGAAACCATCAACTTCACAAAGTGTATGTCTACACTGAAATCAGAGATGTGACTGCAGCACACATAGACATACCCAAGCCAGCTTTGATCTAACTAGCTTGAGTAATAATTGTAGTGAAGCTGCAGCAACACGGGATAGCAGCTCAGATATATATCCAGGATTCGGGATGGGGGGGCGAGAAAGAATGGCGTAGTACAGCCTAAGGCTACATCTACACTACAGGGGGGAGTCTATTTAAGATACGCAAATTCAGCTACGTGAATAGCGTAGCTGAATTCGACGTATCGCAGCCGACTTACCCCGCTGTGAGGACGGCGGCAAAATCGACCTCTGTGGCTTCCCGTCGACGGCGCTTACTCCCACCTCCGCTGGTGGAGTAAGAGCGTCGATTCGGGGATCGATTGTCGCGTCCCGTTGGGACGCGATAAATCGATCCCCGAGAGGTCGATTTCTACCCGCCGATTCAGGCGGGTAGTGTAGACCCAGCCTAAGACACTGCAGCTTTGCTGCTATTGTTATTCAAACTAGGTAGATCACAGCTATCTTGGATATGTCTACATGTGCGGCAGTTACACTTTTGATATCCATAAGTCATACTGCATGGTTCTACCTTAATACATAATTCTTTTGGGAAAGTTATGTTGTAGGTTTCATTGAGTCAGAGCAATTAAGAGTACTAATGAAATTAAGAGTAATAGTGAAAGGGTTTAACACTTTCCTTTACCCTTTTTGAAATTATTGAAGGGATAAAATAACTAAGAGCAAGTAAAATGTTTATTGCAGAAGAAAATGAATGAGGGTACTTCTATTACATTTTAAATGTACAAAAGTACAAGAAGATTTTTCTAAGAATAGAAAGTATTTAAATGAATCTACACTCTTGGGGTCCAATCCATCTGTCACAGAAATAAACAGAAGTCTTTCCATAGATATTTAATAGGATTTGGATCTGTCCCCTGATATGTAAAATCTTAATACAGTGCCCATCACTGAAAATATACCATGGAGGGCATGGAATACAGGTACCATGAGCTGTATCCAGTCTACTCAGAAGCTTTGCCTTACCTACAAAAGCTTTACGAAAAGCACCATGAAATAGACAATCACTATGCTCTCAAATGAACTCACACAGGAAAATGATAAAAGCCAAAAACAGCATATAACCTGTGGGTGACCCCTTTTCACGAAGCAATGATTCTAAATCTGATCTCTCAGTCCTCATCGTCAAAGGAAACCTGCACAACACCTTCAAAAGATGAGCCTGGGAGCTTAAATTTATAACTTTGCTAGGCACTAAAAATCATGGACTGAATAGAGACACTGGATGTATGGCTTATTACAACAATCTATAATCCATTAACGCTCTCCCCCCCCCCCCAGCTGCTTTCCCCCCCCCATCTTCTTAATACCCCTCCATTCATAGGGAGGAAATGGTTCACTTCACCTTGAATGGTCCCTTGAAATATGTATTAACTACTTACGCTAAACAATCTGAAGAAGAGCTCTGTGTGATCTTGAAAGCTTGCCTCTCTCACCAACAGAAGTTGGTCCAATAAAAGATATTACCTCACCCACTTTGTCTCTAATATACAGTGACACGTTTGCCAGGGCTGAACATAATGCTTCTTTAAAGAACTTGCACTAGAAAATGCTTTTCATGTAAGAAAAATTCCTTTTTTCTAGTCCTGTCTCATTAATAAAAATATACTACCAAATTTCTCCACCCACATTGAACTTCTGTGTTCAGTAAGGGATGTCTGCCTTTTGTATACCCAACTTTAAACTTTTCTCCTCATCTTAAAGTGTGATGTCATGAAAATGGACATGTGTTAAAAATACAGTAATCATTTCCTGTAGGAAGTTATTTGGAATTGAAAACTAATTGTTCCATTCTGAAGTAGAGACCTTTTAAACACCAGCATACCTCTCCAGTCAAGTGAAAGCAAAAGTAGATATTTCTACCTGCACATTTCATAATAGCTCATATTGTGGAAGGAATGTAAACCTCTTAGTTCCATCATCCAACATAACTATGACTTTCATGGACTATTTGACAATGTACTTTCACAATAAAAGCCTTGTTCTCCATAGTTTATGATGAGACCACAGACTTATCAGAATGAGGCTTGAGTGGCCACTTCAAATACAGAAGTCTTTTAGACAGTGCATTAAATCTAACATAATTCTGTAATCAAATAAAAAACATCACTGTATGCTTATATTGTCTATGGTCATTAGAATAAAAGAGAAGATACTACAGCAAATAATTCTTGCAATATAGATTCCAAATTGATTTTCCTAATATGCAACTAGCAATGTAGCTACATCAGCCTCTGAGTAGATCAGGCCTGAGTTTAATAATCAGACTGCACTTGGTAGAGACAGGGTTCTATGACCTTTCATAGAACTTCACTCAAAAACTCTCTGGCAATAAAACCAGTGAAATAAAGTTTGTCACTTGATGACTTTGTGTGTAGACACAGTAGAACATAAGAACAAACTATTGGCTGATTATACTCTGAGGGTAAGAAACAATGTCTAGTAGCTTTTGAAGACTCCCATTAATTGTTCTCTCATCACCTGAGATTGGGTGTCTGTGGAATGGAGGCTTCATATACAGAAAGGAACTTGAGAACTTGTCACCGAGAAAAGAAAAATTTGGGTGCACATATTGAAGAGCAAAACTACAATAAGCAGTTTCATTTGATTATCAGAGTCTACAGTTAAAAAAAATCCTTTTTTGACTGTAATAATTTCTCAAACATTTAGAAAAATTCTGTTGGTAATGGTAGAAGAGGGACAAAGGGAAGCATTATAAAGGGCCTGATTCTGCATAGTAATGAGAATCCTCACCTCAAACGGACTACAATAATGCTGATAGCATTCAGCAATTCACTTAATTTAGCCCAAAATGGATAAATCCCATAACCACAGAATCACATAAATCAGCTGTGAAATTAAATAATATACAGATAAAAAGTGCTATATAAGAACGAAGTATTATTATTAGAGCTGAGAGAATGATTTTTCAGTGTGGTGGCTGAACAAAAGGAGTTTAAAAAAAATGTTTTGGATTGACCTGAAATGGAATTTCTTTTTCCTCACTGAAATGAAAAACCAAAACAATGTTGGTTTGGGTCAAACAAATTAATGTCATGAAATTAATATCTTTTCACTTTGTTTTATTTTCAGGGATTCTGTTTGTTTCTTTAAATAGAGCTAGCTAAATTTCTAAATAAAATGTTTTAACTTTAAAAAAAGATATTTTTTTTTGGCGAAAACTATTTTTGCAAATTTGGATTGAATTCACAAATATTTTTTGTTGACCTGAAATTGCATTTTTTTTTTTTTTTTTTTTTTTTTTTGGTGAATAAACTGGCCACATTTTTTTCTCAGTTCTAATTATTATTAAAAGTAGCTAAGGCCTGGTCTACACTACGGGTTTAGGTCGACTTTAGCAGCGTTAAATCGAATTAAGCCTGGACACGTCCACACGACAAAGCCCTTTCTTTCGACTTAAAGGGTCCTTTAAACCGGTTTCTTTACACCACCTCCGACGAGGGGATTAGCGATAAAACCGGCCTTTGCGGGTCGGAATTGGGGTAGTGTGGACGGAATTCGACGTTATTGGCCTCCGGGAGCTATCCCACAGTGCTTCATTGTGACCGCTCTGGACAGCACTCTCAACTCAGATGCACTGACCAGGTAGACAGGAAAAGACCCGCGAATGTTTGAATTTCATTTCCTGTTTGCTCAGCGTGGAGAGCACAGGTGACCACGCAGAGCTCATCAGCACAGGTAACCGTGATGGAGTCCCAGGATCGCAAAAGAGCTCCAGCATGGACCGAACGGGAGGTACGGGATCTGCTCGCCATATGGGGAGATGAAGCAGTGATAGCTGAACTCCGTAGCAGTAAAAGAAATGGCAAAGTATTAGAAAAGATCTCCAAGGCCATGAAGGACCGAGGCCATAACAGGGACACACAGCAGTGCCGCGTGAAAATTAAGGAGCTACGGCAAGCTTACCACAAAGCCAGAGAAGCAAACGGAAGGTCCGGGGCAGAGCCGCAAACTTGCCCCTTCTACGCGGAGCTGCATGCGATCCTAGGGGGTGCAGCCACCACTACCCCAACCGTGTGCTATGACTCTCTCACTGGAGAAACACACAGGGAAGACGGTTCGGGGAACGAGGAAGATGAGGATGGAGGTACTGTAGGTAGCTCACAGCAGCAAGGAAGCGGAGAAACCGGTTTCCCCAACAGCCAGGATATGTTTGTTACCCTGGACCTGGAACCAGTAACCCCCCGAACTCACCCAAGACCCTCAGGGCACACAGGAGACCTCTGGTGAGTGTACCTTTGTAAATATTTGTAAACATTACACATGGTTTAAAAGCAAGCGTGTTTAATGATTAATTTGCCCTGGCAATCACGGCCAGTACATCTACTGGAAAAGTCTGTTAACGTGTATGGGGATGGAGCGGAAATCCTCCAGGGACATCTCCAGAAAGCTCTCCTTTATGTACTCCCAAAGCGTTTGCAAAAGGTTTCTGGGGAGGGCTGCCTTATCCCGTCCGCCATGGTAGGAGACTTTACCACGCCAGGCCAGTAGCACGTAGTCTGGAATCATTGCATAACAAAGCATGGCAGCGTATGGTCCCGGTGTTTGCTGGCATGCAGACAATATCCATTCCTTATCTCTCTTTGTTATCCTCAGGAGAGTGATATCATTCACGGTCACCTGGTTGAAATGGGGTGATTTTATTAAGGGGACATTCAGAGGCGCCCGTTCCTGCTCTTCTGAACAGAAATGTTCCCCGCTGTTAACCACGCGGTGGAGGGGAGGGGTGAAGTGATCATCCCAGAGAATCGTGTGTGTGTGGGGGGTGGTTTACTTGGGTTTGTGCCGCATGTTAACCGGGAAACCGCAGCCCCTCCTTTTACATTGAAAACCCATTTTAAATGGACAACCCAATTCATCCTTGATATGGGAAATGCGCTGCTGTTTGCAACCTTTCCCGCATGTTAAGAAGGTTAAAAAAGCCAAAACACTGTGGCCTACCATGGCTGCCTGCAAGCCGAAATATGCGACCTTGTAATGAAAGAGTGTACCCATTGTTCTCTAAAAATGTGTCTTTTTTAACCACCTCTCCCTTCTCCTCCACCAGCTGCAAATGTTTCTCCTTCGCAGAGGCTAGTGAACATTAGAAAGAGAAAACATAGGACGAGGTACGATATGTTCACGGAGCTGCAGATGTCCTCCCACGCTGATAGAGCACAGCAGAATGCGTGGAGGCAGTCAATGTCGGACATGAGAAAAGCACAATATGAACGAGAGGAGAGGTGGCGGGCTGAATGGCGGGATGAAAAGAGCAAGTGGCGGGCTGAAGACGATAGGTGGCGTCAGCTTGCAGACAGACGGCAAGAGTCAATGCTCCGTCTGCTGGAGCATCAAACTGATATGCTTGAGCGTATGGTTGAGCTGCAGGAAAGGCAGCAGGAGCAGAGACCGCCGCTACAGCCCCTGTTTAACCAACAGCCCTCCTCCCCAAGTTCCATAGCCTCCTCACCAAGACGCCCAAGAACACTGTGGGGGGGCCTCCGTCCACCCAGTCACTCCACCCCAGATGATCGCCCAAGCATCAGAAGGCTGGCCTTCAATAAGACTTAAAGTTTTAAAATGCAATGTGTCCTTTTTCATCCCTCCTCCCCCACCAATCCCAGGCTACCTTGGCAATTATCCCCCTACTTCTGTGAGGAACTAATAAAGAATGCATGAATGTGAAAAAACAATGACTTTATTGCCTCTGCAAGCGGTGCTCGAATTGGGGAGGGGAGGGTGGGGTGGGGTTGTTGGTTTACAGAGAAGTAGAGTGAACCGGGCCGGGGGGGGGGGGTTTGGAGGGTTCATCAAGGAGAAACAAACAGAAGTTTCACACAGTAGCCTGGCCAGTCACAAAACTCGTTTTCAAAGCTTCTCTGATGCGCACCGCGCCCTGCTGTGCTCCTTTAACCGCCCTGGTGTCTGGCTGCGCGTAATCAGCGGCCAGGGGAGTTGCCTCAACCTCCCACCCCACCATAAAGGTCTCCCCCTTACTCTCAGAGATATTGTGGAGCGCACAGCAAGCAGCAATAACAATGGGGATATTCTTTTCGCTGAGGTCTGAGCGAGTCAGTAAGCTGCGCCAGCGCGCTTTTAAACGTCCAAATGCACATTCCACCACCATTCGGCACTTGCTCAGCCTGTAGTTGAACAGGTCCTGACTCCTGTCCAGGCTGCCTGTGTACGGCTTCATGAGCCATGGCATTAAGGGGTAGGCTGGGTCCCCAAGGATCACGATAGGCATTTCACCATCCCCAACGGTTACTTTCTGATCCGGGAAGAAAGTCCCTTCCTCCAGCTTTCGAAACAGAGCAGAGTTCCTGAAGACGCGAGCATCATGTACCTTTCCCGGCCATCCCACGTTGATGTTGGTGAAACGTCCCTTGTGATCCACCAGGGCTTGCAGCAGCATTGAAAAGTACCCCTTGTGGTTTACGTAGTCGGTGGCTTGGTGCTCCGGTGACAAGATAGGGATATGGGTTCCGTCTATGGCCCCGCCACAGTTTGGGAATCCCATTTCAGCAAAACCATCCACTATTGACTGCACGTTGCCCAGAGTCACTACCCTTGCTATCACCAGGTCTTTCATTGCCCTGGCAAATTCTATCACAGCAGCCCCCACCGTAGATTTGCCCACTCCAAATTGATTCCCGACTGACCGGTAGCTGTCTGGCGTTGCAAGCTTCCACAGGGCTATCGCCACTCGCTTCTCAACTGTGAGGGCTGCTCTCATCTTGGTATCCTGGCGTTTCAGGGCAGGGGAAAGCAAGTCAGAAAGTTCCATGAAAGTGCCCTTACCCATGCGAAAGTTTCGCAGCCACTGGGAATCGTCCCATACCTGCAGCACGATGCGGTCCCACCAGTCTGTGCTTGTTTCCCGGGCCCAGAATCGGCGTTCCATGGCATGAACCTGCCCCAGTGACACCATGATTTCCACATTGCTGGGGCCTGTGCCTTGTGAGAGGTCTATGTCCATGTCAATTTCCTCATCACTCTCTTCGCCGCGCTGCAATCGCCTCCTCGGGTGGTCCGGGTTTCGCCTTGGCATGTCCTGGCTCTGCATATACTCCAGGACAATGCGCGTGGTGTTCATAGTGCTCATAATTGCCGCGGTGATCTGAGCGGGCTCCATGATCCCAGTGCTAGCTATGGCGCCTGGTCAGAAAAAAGGCGCGAAAGTAGTATCTGATGGACCAGGAGAAGGAGGGAGGGCTGGAGGGAGGGAGGGCCGAGTGACGACATGGCGTACAGGTACAGGAACAGGGAATTAAAATCAAGAAAGGTGGCTGTGCATCAGGGAGAAACACAAACAACTGTCACACAGAATGGTCCCCCCAAAGATTAAACTGAAAACCCTGGGCTTAGCAGGCCGTTGATTTCACGGAGGAAGGGGAAGCAAATCTATTTTTTACATCTTAAGCTGGCAGCTGACGGTGCAGCATGAGTGATAGCCTCTGCAGTACGATGACGACGGATACCAATCGTAATATACCATCTTCTACCAAAAGGCAAGGGGTTGCTGCTGTGTAGCAATGCAGCCCCACGTCTGCCAGCCCCACGTCCGCCAGCACCCAGCATCGCCCTCGGCCTCTTCTGGGTGCTTAGCAGACAATACTGGGCAATTGGCAGAAAATAGTATACTATGACTGGTAGCCATCATCATCGAAACAGTAGCATGTCTGCCCAGGTGGCCATGATTGACAGCCACTCCAGTACGACGACGATGGGTACCAGTCATAATATACCATCTCCTGGCAAGGGGCTGGTGCAATGCAGCCCTACGGCTGCCAGCCCCACGGCTATTACTCATGCTACACCGTCTACCGCCAAAAGGCAGTTAGCAGCTGCTGCTGTGTAGCAATGCAGTCCCACGTCTGCCGGCACCCAGAGGACATATGGTGACGGTGAGCTCAGCTGAGCTGAGCGGGCTCCATGCTTGCCGTGGTATGTTGTCTGCACAGGTAACCCAGGTAAAAAGGCGCGAATCTATTGTCTTCCGTTGCTGTGACGAGGGGGGAGGGGCCTGACGACATGTACCCAGAACCGCCCGCGACACTGTTTTGCATCATCCGGGCATTGGGATCTCAACCCAGAATTGCAAGGGGCGGCGGAGACTGCGGGAACTGTGGGATAGCTGTGGGATAGCTACCCATAGTGCAATGCTCCGGAAGTCGATGCTAGCCTCGTACTGTGGACGCGGTCCGCCGACTAGAGCACCTAGAGCATTTTATGTGGGGACACACACAATCGGCTGTATACAACTGATTTCAATAAAACCGGCTTCTATAAATTCGAACTAATTTCGTAGTGTAGACATACCCTTAAACTCACAGGTACTATTATACATATCCAAGCTTCTGGTTTTTACTCCCTGAAAAGCAAATGCAGACCAAAATTACTATTCTCCATAAATTTTCATGAATTTTAAAAAATAAATCATTTTCCAAAATTGCACACTATACAATCCAGTTTTACAATTTCCTATAAATATGATATAAATCTTACTAAGACAACATTTTGTTGGTACTATATGGAGATTTATAGTTTCTACTTGTGGATCAAAATCGAATAAAACTCAGGATTTAGTGAAAATGAATTATGCTGAATCTTTGAGGGTGAGCAACAGTGATCAGTTCTATCCTCCATATGAAATTTAATTCTATCCTTCTATGAAATTTAAAATTGGAGCATTTTAACTGTGTTTACCTGAAAATTTCCTTTCTTCATTCTAAGGTCCTCAAATCTTTTAAAATGGGTGTTTCACCTGCTTGCAGTTTAAAGCAGAACGAGACCTGTCAGTCATTGGCAGCAGGGGAATGGACCTGTGAAGTTCTCTGTAGTTGAGACAACTACAGGACAAATAGCCAAGATGATTTCATTCTACTATCCTAAAATACACATTGTGTTAACTATACTGTAAAGGAAAAGTATGACAGTTTCTCCTGCTGCAGAGCGTGGGGATTAATTTTCCCAAATGAAATAAACGTGTATCTTTGTATGCCAATTTCCAACTCTATTCTGGATGATCCAGGGTTGGCCAGGTATGTGGCCCTTTTTACTCAAAGAAACAATTTTCAAGCAAGTATAGATAAATGTTCCTATTCATTTTGCTGAGATCAATTTTTGCAATGAGATTTTCACAGCAGTGTGCCTCTAGGGTGATGTGGCAGGGCAGGGTGAAACCCCTTGAATGCCCTGCTAAAATGCTGGCTAAGCCCTGCTTTCAGGCAGAGAGGCCAGGGGCAGAGGCTCAAAGCAGCCAGCAGGGAGCCCAGCTGTGAGCCCTAAGAAGGGCTGGCTCACTGCAATAGACTGAGCATTTCAAATCACAGAACTAAGTAATCTGAAGATGTAAAACTGAAGCAATCACTGGAAGGAAAATTAAAATTAAAAGTAGGATGCTATAGTCACTTATATAAATTCAATTTTGAAATATATATGAATTTGTTTAAATTACTTTATGGGCAATTCATAATGGACATTAGTCCAACAATATTTATTAAGTTCAGAAAAGTATTTGTATCTTTCATGGATACAGAGTACCCCAATCATTACAATATCTAGGTGCCAATAACACTTAGAATTTAGTAGTAAACAAAGAAATAAACAGCTGCCAGACAAGTAAATGACAAATCTCCTAAACATTATTGCTGTTATACAGGCTATCACCACATTCTGAAAAGCTGTTTTTGTTGGTATGTCAAGTTTGAAAATACCATAGCCCTCACTTGTCTTGGGTTGCATGGAGGTTCTTAGAGCATAAATAAGGTGAATAACTGATCAAAAGAATTTATGCCTGCATCTGTAATTTTCAATCCATGCATCTGAAGAAGTGGGGTTTTTTTTACTCATGAAAGGTTATGACCAAATAAATCTGTTAGTCTTTAAGATGCCACCAGACTCCTCGTTGTTTTTGTGGATACAGACTAACATGGCTACCCCTCTGATACTTGATCAAAAGAGAAGTTTCAAACTGAGCAAAAGATCAAAGGTGTGACTTGGGATGAAAAGAATGTTGCATTCAGTTAGAGCTATCAATCATTTTTTTGCCAAGATTTGTGAAGTGATAATGATTTTTTCCAGGACCTAGAGCTGTAGCCACAGAAACCTTGGGTCTGACTAGCTACGCTAGAAGGGGGTGATGAGGTATCTCATACCACTAGTTCACTAGTGACAACAGTAGAATGGAACTCATTCCTTCTCTTCCTGGAGAAGATAGCCTCTAGGTCACCAAAAGACAAGCCTGAGATGGAGATAGAGAAGTAGCTATTCCGTGCCTCCCTAAAGATTCTAGGCTGGACTCTTTAGTGCAAATACAGCTGCTTTACACCACTCCACCAGCAGAGTCTGGCAGCGAAGCCAGTATATCTAGCTTCAGGGGGAGCATTCCAATGTCAGGAGGATCCTCCACTGGTATATAAGTAACTACACCACTCTTCTCCCTGTTGCCAATGTACGATCTATTTGTTAGAGGAAAGAGGTGTCACCTGATACCTCATGCTGCAGTGATCCACGGCTGCTATTCTAGTTCCTTGAGCTCACAGGTTACTCTGTTTTACATTGGAAGACTAGCCGTTGGCTCATAGGAGTGCGAAGGTGAGCTTTGCATCACCTTTGTGCAGATACAGTGACACAGATTGAGCAGTTTCCTGCAATATCCTTCAAAGACATTATTGTATTAAGTTTTATGTAACCAGGATTGTACATAATCTATGTACGATCTATTTGCACTAAAGAATCCAGCCTTTGGAGGGAGGGGGGATATATAGCACAGATATGAAATCCCCAGTCAGAAGGGAGTGAGATGCTGGTCTCTGCCCAGGAGAGGTGACATCCGGGAGTCAGAAACTTATAGTAATAGTGGGTGTCCTTGGTGAACCACTGAGGGGGAAATACAGGTGCAGTTACCCTGAAATGATGACAATATGCACACACATAAATTATACTGTGTACTTTTTGGTCATTTAGCCCTCAGAGTATAAAGGGAAATCTGTCCTGAAATGACCCAGAGCTCTAAACACCTGGACAACACCCTGTCCAGAAATCTCTTACTGTAAAAAGGGCTGGTTCTAGAGTCTAATAGAAGATAAATTACTGGGTCTGTGAGAACAGGAATCCAGAACACAAAGTTTTGGAACAGTGGTAAGCAAATGAATAATCTGAGTCAAATGGTTTTCCTATTACTAACATAAAACCATTTAACTCACCAAATGGAGCAGGTATTCCAGTTATTTGCAAAAAACCTGTATTTATTTCACATTCCTCTATTTGCCTTCAATATGATTGACTGGTAAATAGAGTAGATTTAGAAGAGATGTTTGTAATAAAATTGCAAAACAAAATCAGACCTCTTTTATATTACAATAATCGTACAAATACCTGTAGCCCTTTAGATTGTGGTTTACAAGGCTGCAGAAATACTATGTAGAGACATGGCAACTAGCCCCAATGGTAAACTGAAAAGTTGTATATGTAAGATGTATCCCAGTGTTTACTTACTACATCATCAGCTCCATCATACACCTTTCTGAAGTCACAAATTTCAAATAGAAAAACTGGAGATGAAAATACCACATGGTGAAGTTCAGCTCAGTAATATTTTACACTTACATATTATGCCTTTCATTCAATTATCTCTGAACACTTTAACAGAGGTTAATAATTGCTGTATTTCTATCCATATTTTTACACGACCACATTCGGGCACAGATAGGTTAATTGACATGTCCAAGGCCACACAGTGAGCAAGTGGCAAAGTCAGGAAAAGATCCCAGGTCACCAGACTTCTAGTTCCCAACTAACTACTACTCCTTTAGCCTTCCTGTGTACATGAATTCAAGATGACCTTCAAATTTTAAAATACAGGGGACAATTCTCCATTTAAGAAGAGCTGACACAATGATTCTGATGTACTGTTCTATGTAATGAAATATCATTGGGTTTCTTGAAAAAAACAGTGTACTATAATGAATTATTCTTAAAGAATTGCAGTGGTAATTATAAAGAGACACTGCATTAAAATTATGTTTATAAACAATATTTCCTTTTCTGTGTTCTCGTTTTAGTTGATCCCCTCCTAACCAACTCCCCCAAGCCTCCCTTAGTTCCCCTCCTCCCCCCCCAAAAAAATACATGGAACTAACATGCCATTTTCACTATCACATTGTTCACTTGCATGTGTGTTCTACCCCTTTCCCCACCCAGTGTCTGTCTTGTCTGTTTAGATTGTAAACTCTTTGTGGCAGGAACTGTCTGCTACTCTCTTTGTAAAGGGTCTAGCACAATGGGGCCCCACTCTTGTTTTGGCCTTAGACACTGCTGTAATAAATATAATTAATAAAAATAACAGTAACATATTATAAAGACACTGCATTTTGAAACACCTAATTCCCTTGGCCATTTATGCTTTCTTGGGGGCTGGGGGGAAGTTGTTTTTAATTTTTCATTTCCCTCAATTTGGATATTAAAACTACACTGGTCTGTTTAATTTTGGTTTTAACAAATTCACTTTCTTGTTCTCATGTTCAATGTTTTGTAGGTAAATCTTAAAACACTACAGAGGAAACTTTACAAATGTTTTCACTGAGTGGGTTTAAAAAATCATGACCAAGTTTTCAAATTGCACTCCAGTACATTTTGTAAAAACTCTTATACACAATCTAAATTTTGAATCAACACTATTTAACTGTATCCCTTTAATACAATATGGTATGATACCCATTTCTATATAGAAACTATAAACAGGTTGTGTCCTATTTTCTGATTTTATTATAATTTTTTAAAAAATTAGATACATCCATCATACTAGCCAGTATGTCCATAGGGAATCTATCCATCCATGAAGCATTTTTAAAGAGAAGTTCTTCTGAAAAATAGCTTAAATTATCTAGTAGTACTAAAAACACAAATTAAAACAAAGGTCACCAAAAATGAAATGATGTACTCCTAAAGACTTACCTTATTTTCAAAAATTTTTGTGCAAAATACAAATTATACAGAAATACTATTGCTACAGGTACTTGTTTGTTTATAATGCAAACAGCAACACTTGGGATTTAAGTTGAAAGTGAAAACCTATCAAAGCTCTAGAAAACCTGATCTTTCTGAAAATTCTTTAATATCTTTAAACGTTTAAATAGAATTTGTTACAGTCCATTTTGTTTTTACATTCAATAGTTACTTGTTTTCAATCAGAATATTTTATTTTGTGTATTCATCTATGCTGTCAACAAATACCAGTTAGCTAAACTTCCTTACACCACTTTACTGCCTTACTTCAGAAAAATAGATGCATCTGAAGCATTTGTTTCTTAGAACACAAGATGGAAATAACCACTATAAACCCTTGAATTATACAGTATCATTGTTTAGTCAAAACAATATTATTAACACAATGTTCATGGAGAATTTTAAGCTCCTACACATTTCTCTATTCTGAATAAGAATTAGTTACTAAAAACTCCAAAATGATATAAAAAGAAGGAAAAAAGCAATAGCAGCAGTTTTTCTTGGCTTCTCAACCTCTCACTAACTGATTAGTTGAGTACTACATACATGAAACACTGAGAATGTGTTTAGATCGGTCACAATATGGGAAAATGCTGAATACTCATGCCATCATTTTGTGATTCACACCAGTTACACTTCTTTACTTGTTTCAAGTAAAACATCAACATTCATTCTTGAAAACTAAAATCCTAAAGCGTATAGTGAATGTTTTTATCTATTGAAATTCTGTAATGGTTATTCAAATGGTTATTAAAATAGAAAATAGTTCATTCTTAGACATTATTATTTGTTCTCTTAAATCTCTCAGTGTTAAAATCAATGTAATAATTATGGACAAGCACAAGCTCACATAAGGGATACAAATATTTAACTGTCACTTGAAACAAAAGATATTAAAGACAGACTAAGTAAAAATACAATTCTAAATTTTAGTTGTTGAAATTATTTTTATGTACTATTTATAAAATGGAGACTAGGGCTACTGTTGTGCAGAAACAGAGTAACTGAGTGCAAGAGAATATGTATATGTCTCACAGTTTACCAGAGAGGTACAATCATATCATGCACAAGGTCACATGCTGTAGAGCTCTAGTATGCACAAAGTAATTCTCTGGTATTTATTTACAAAGCATACCACACTGTAAGATTCTGACCATTCAAATTAGAAAAAAAAAACCCTTATCAATATTTAACTGCAGTTCAATGTACTATTAAGTAAGTTTCTCTCCCTACAAGCCCTTTATTCACAATGTCCACCTAATATTCAGATTCAAAGGTGTGGTTTTTTCAACTAAAGGAAGTGGTTCCACTTGCTGCAAATGAAGAATCATAAATTGAACTACATCCTGCCATCAGTTTTATAGCAAAACTACCCATTGATTGTAACAGAGAGTTCAGTTTAAAAACTGGTATCACTCTATAGCCCATAAGCTGCAAAGTAGGCACCATTTAGCTGCACACAGCAAAATAAAATATAGCTCACTTAATAGGGGAAAATAGACTAATATATGATGGACTCCTCCCTCTGGCTAAAAAATCATTAGTCCATTTCTCCATCGAACCCATTAATCCTAGCAAGTCTCTAACCCTGGATCTGTTACACTGCTCACCTTCACACAAAACGGTTATTATTGGAACCTTATGTTGACAGCACAGGTTTCATCCTTCCCTCCCCTTCTCAGTGCCAACATTTTATACTCCTAAGATATCACTGTAATGAAAGCAGCAGTGCATCTTTTATATTCTCTTTAATGAGGAGCGAGTAGCAGGGAGAACGAGAAAGGGGTCCCTTCCTGCTAAGCTAGGCGCTCTGCGGTGGGTGGGTGATGTGTTCATTCATTACATAGGCTCATAGCACGTTTCTGGGGAAGATGATTATTCATTTTGCTCTCAAACTTTCCCAAGTCAACCACGTGTTTGGTGGTGGGTTGCTTTGGGTGGGGGTAGAGGGGTGTAAAAGTCTTTCCCTGTTTGTATGGTAAAGAGACGCAAGTTCTTCCTCGGCCATTCAAGCTCTTGGCCATTCAACTCTCTCAGGACTCAGCTACTAAGTAAGTGGCCTCCAATTCCGAGGTGCCTGGGCACAGCACACACCTCTCCCCCGCAGCTATGCCCTCATTACCGCCCCCCTCGCCTGTGTCCTGCTGCCCCCAGTAGCCCTCTTCTCCAAAGCCCTCACTAGTCTCGCCTCTGCCCTGGTGCCTCCCCGCCCCCTCCCCTCACGTCTGTCCTGCCGCCCCCTACCCAATGCCCCACCTAACCTCCCATGCTCCCCTTCCTGTCATCCTGCTCCTTCACTATGCCCCCTGCCCTGCTACCCCCTCCCCCACTCGCCACTGCCCTGCTAACTCCCCTCCCCCCCGCAGCAACGGCCCTTCCTGTCAAACAGCCCCGGGGGCACAGAAGGGGGCTCTGGGGTGGGGGGTGGGCGAAGATGGCGGGAACGCCTGACAGGCACCTCAATGCAGCCAGCCCCCCACAGCCAGGAGGGGGAACGGGGAAGCGGCGATGGAGGGAGAGCGGGAGCTCTCCGCCCGCAGGCAGCGCGCCCCAGCCCCTTCCTACCGTCGGAGTCCCTGGAAGGACGAGGGCCAGGACATCCGGGATTTCTTCAAGCCGGGCCGGTGGCCGGTCTCCACGGCGTAAGACGCGCGGTCCATGGCTCGGCAGTTCAGGTAGCGCTCCGTGTCCGAGTAGCCGCGGTGCCTCACCCGGCTGCCGCTGCCGGCCACGTAGCGGCCTCGGGAGGCTGGCGGCGGCGGCGGCGGCTGGGGGCACTGGGGCGGCGGCGGCGGCTGCCGGAGCTGGTGCTGCTCGTGCCGCCACAGATGTTTGGGGGCTTTCAGGCTCCCCCCGCCGCCGGCCCTGTCGCCGCTGTTGGCCAGCGCGGATAAGCAGCTGCCGCCGTCCTCTGCCTCCATGCTCTCTCCTTCGCCTCGGGCGGGCCGGCAGGGGCACCTCCGCGCTGCAGGCGGCTGCTGCTGCTTCCCGAGCAGCAGGGAGCTGCTCAGCAGCCCTTTCCGCAGGCTGCCGCCTCCCCTTCAGCAGCGCCGCGGGGAAACCGCGCTGAAAAGTTGGACAGCTCCTGCCTCACTTCACTCCGCGAGGAGCAGCTGCCGCAGGGACCGAAAGCTGCTGCCCCCACCCCGCAAAAACACCCCGGGTCACTCAGGGAGCTGATGATGAAGCCTCGTGGCTTTAAGCACCGAGAGCCGGGCTGGAGCGCTGGGGAGAACAAAGCGCAGAACAGACTGGAGCACGCTCTACAGCTAGATCAATCTGTGAGACTGAAGCTGGCAGAGGAGAATACACTACTAACGGCCCAGCCCAGGCAGAGGGATGGACTAGATATGACCTAAGACGAGTTTCTATTGCTAATTTCTCTGATTCTTCTCATCCTTTAAAAGCTCCTTGGAGATTTTCTCTTGCTTCTTGAAGCCAAGCGAAGTAAGCATGCAATTAGGTAGCATGTTGCTGCTTGTCTGCCTTCTATTTCTCTCCCACTAGGACTGACAATGGAAAGTGACTTCAGGTAGCAAAGTAGCACAGAGTGGATGTCGCTGCTAAATTGACTTTGGGTAAAAATGGAACCGCAGGCTTTTAACTCCTTCGCTTCTCGCCATTATATTTTAATCGTTCCCATATCAGGCTCAGAAGTCCTCTGCTCCCACTTTGAATCTTCCCCTCGTCTTTCTTCTTCCCCGATGATTAAGCTCTCTCTTCTCTCTGAGAGTAATCCTGGCTGTGAATCAACGCGAGGAAGGTTTAATTATAGCGATGCAGTGCCTGCTGCTGGAGTGAAGGCTGAATCAAGCTTTTCCATTATAAACCACGAGTTTCAGGAGTTTGTAACTGCCTGTAGAAAAATCACTCCGCTGAAATTTACAATACAGTAGCTTCAGCTCAAGACAGCATTTTTTCACATACAGTTATTTTAAAATTTCAGTATGATACGTTTTGCAGTCTTATACACTACATAAGAACAGCCATACTTATGGCACTGAATAAAAAAATGATAAAATTAATTTGTGGAGGCTTTCATCTTTAATGAGAAGTTGAGCAAAAAGTATTCTCTACACCTTATTTTTCTTGAAGATCACTATGTAACAGGCTGTCCGGATCAACTTTTAGAAATTTAATGTGCCACTCGTACAGGCTGTCATTTACAAGTTCCAGTGAATAAATCCTTGTTTTATAACTCTGTGATCTGTATATATCCCTAAGCTCTTTCATAAGTCGATCTGAAACCTGGACTGACCCAGACACTTCACCATTTAGGTGGTCTTGTTTTTAATTCTATTTTTTTCTAAAATTGCAAGTTTCTCTTTTTCAATGCCTTCATGCTCAGATTTCTTTCCATCAACAGGTTCTTCTTTCTTCATGTCATAGTGATCTAGGTCTTCAATGTCTTCACTCATATCTTCTTCCTCCTCCTCCTCCTCCTGACATTACTTCCGTCATTGCATTCTGTCCTGTTGGTAATGGCTGATTTAACATCTCAACATCTGGATGCTGAAGAAGGTTGTATAATCTGCAGATGTCACATATCAATTGCTTCAGTTGTTGAAGAAGCAGAGTATTGCTCTTCTTAATATCTTATAATCGCTCTAACACTGAAATCAGATTTGGGTCATCTGATTCTATAAACCATATTGGTGATGAAGGGGGATAAGTTTCCGTGACATTGCAGTGGATGGTGATCAGCAGTGGCGGCTGCGGGCTGCTCCCTGGCAGTGGTGGCAGTACCACAAACTGGCAGTGCAGCTCATCCAGCTTCCAGGAGATGATGCAGAAGTACTCATGGTCCTTGTTGAAGGTGAACTCGAGGAGCTTCAGCTCAGCCTTGAACCTTGACACTGACATCCTGGCCTCATCTCTGGGCCCAGGCCTGCGCCACCTCACCTCGTAAGTGATTATGCCTTTTTGTTAGTATATTAGACACATAGACTGGGCAGACTTATTTTAATTTTTCTTGCCTGGCCATTTCCATGTTAGACACAGAAAAGGTAGTAAGTCTGTTGAACATTCAGTAGACATATAGAGCATTCTGCTTTTGAGAGTTGTAACTGACAATGACTAACTGAAAATATATTCCTTTTTCCATTTTCCCAGAATTTACTGCAGCCATCCCAGAAGAGACTGAAACCTCCTTGGTGAAGTGAGCCTTGAATATGAGAAATGTTGCCTTAGACATACCGATCCATTAGTATGTGCATAAGCATCTTAGAGTTCTCTTAATCAATCACAGCTAAATGCACAGTGATCCATAAAATAAAACATAACATTTTCAACTCATGAGGAAAATGCCATTTTTAATTAGTTAGGATTCTTAACCTTTCCCATCTCTTTTTAAAAACTTGTGAATGCCTAAAAAAAAAGAACTATGTAGAAAAATGGACAGAATCCAAGGTCTGGATGAAAGCAAGAGAGCTAAAATGCAAATTTTCTGAATGCGTTTTCATCTGTCTTTGTTTACCACAAGACCAGGGTGAAAATATCTTTAGAAGAATTTGTTCAGCTGAAGCACTTCAGCTGTTAATAGTGTGGCAGATAAACTGGTGTATTCTTTTCGTATTTCTTCAGAATGGCACTAACATCAAATGAAATAGTGAAGGTAAGTAATTTGCTTTTGTTTTTTTCTGATTGAGTGCATGGAAACTGGAATATTTTTATCATGCAGAAATACTGGGAATATTATCATTTGTGTCTCCATTTCCTGACATGATGATAATGGGCAGCCCACAAAACTACTGCACTTTTTCCTTTTGTGTAAATATAAAGAGTATAATGAAAATTCAGTTGTAATAGAAACAATTCCAAATTGAGTTAGAAACATAACTGTAAGTATTAAACCGATAACTAGTATATGATAATCAAAAGAGGGAACATTTATTTAGCGATTTAATCCAGTAAATAACAATATCTACCCATCCCACATATAAAAGAAGATTCTTTATTCCATTCAAGTTACATTACATTAAAGCAAATCTCCAATGCCATTTAAGAAACTATATAGTATTTTCCAGGTGACCATTCAGTTTTACTTGAGTAGAGCCAGCCAAAACTCAAGATTTCCATTTCAGCAGAAATGTCAAAATGTGGAAATTTGGATTCAGTCTGATTTTGACAGAAAATATTTTATATATATGTATATATATATATTAAATTTCATACAAACCAGAAATCTCTCCCTCTCCCCCTTCAAATACTTTTGGAAACAGCACCAGCACATGGTGCATAGTACCCATGAAACTGACAACTATATCAGTTTCACTAAGCAGCTTCCTGGGCTTCCAGGGTCTCCCGCAGTCCCACCATGCAGATTGTTTTGGAGCCAGAGACCCCAGGGCTTCCAGACTGCCAGCTGACCTGGGAGTCTGGAAGCCCTGAGCCCTTGGTCCCTGGATCTGAGGCAGTCTGCCTGGTATGAATGCCTCATAGCCACAGACCCTGGAAGCTTATTTCAGGACCTCCAGGCTCCCAACATTACATGCCAGGGAGTCTGGCAGCCCAAAAAGCCCCAGCTTGAGCCAGGAATCTCATGGCTTCTAGGCTTCCTGCTATGGAGCTGGGAGCCTAGATTCTGGAATGCTAGGCATAGAGGGGCTTCCCCAGGGTCCAACAACTTGGCATCCATATGGTGGGGCTGCCCCAGAGATGCTTGAAGCCCAGCTACCCAGGCAGAGTTCCCTTGGAATCCTGCCTGAAAGTTGATGAAAATTCATCAAACCCAACTTGCTTTCGCAAGATATTTCCAATGAACTAGTAATTTCTGACAAAACTCTGTTTTGTCAGTAAATTTTCCTCAGCTTTACTCAATCTTTTAAAGTCAAATGAGTTTGTGTTTGAAGTAAAATCAAGATACAGGTGGACAAACTCACTGAACTAATTGTTCATATCAAAATTTTTATCATGTCTGACTCATGAAGCACGAGCACATTCCTGCTGCTGGTAATGGAAAAATAATTCAGTAGATAATCATTATATAAATCAATTGAAAATATGAATTATTAAAGAGAATAAAGCAAGTGCTTTAAAAGCGCAGAGGTCTGATTAAATATAAAAGACATAGCTAGATGTAGAAACTACAAATCATAGCAAGAGAAAACAGTATTACAAGAACATGCTCACTAATATAAGTTTCACGTAATCCACTTGCAGAATGAATTTACATTAATCATAAAGTTATTTTCCATTGCAAACACAAGTACTTTGTGAGATAGGCTAAGGGTAATGTGTCAATTTCAATATACATTCTAAAATGCTATATAATTGTAGAGAGAAAATTAACAATCAATAGGCTTTTTGTTGAATGGCCTATGTCATTATGGGATGTTCTTAATCATTTGATTCTGCTAAAATTAGTTAACATTATAGTTGTAAAAACTACAAGTAATCTAAAACTATTCTTATTCAAGTTTGAAATTGACCACTGATCAGATTGGTTTGCTTTTTGCAACATATAGGCAAAGATTTTTGTTCGTTAGCTATGTAGGGTACCCATTGTAGGAGAGGATGCTGATAAACAAAATATATTTCCTAGTTTACACAGATATAATGGTAATTTTATTAGCACCCACTGCAGTGCATCCCACAATGGTGAATAATAAAACTACTGAATTTATTCTTCTATCTACATATGCTAGACATTTCTTGCATCTTGTTAGCTGTTTCCCTGGTTTGAGCTCTGGTTAATCTAAAGAGCTGCTTTCTTCCAAACCAGTCTTGTACAAATACCAAACTCAACTTTTAGTATAAAAGTTAGATTCATTTAAATATGTATTACATAGCTGACAATTACATTTTGAAAATCTGAATCACTCAGAAGCAAAAGGCAGAGCTAATAATTCCCTATGAGCTAACGGCTCATACAAATTAATTATTTAATTCCAGCCTGTTACATATGTTCATACTTTACTCTCTCTGTATGCTAAAGGAGTGTTTCTTTGAATACACAAAAAATTCTCTGTTGTGTGTTTTTCCTATTCATTTGGATGAATAAGGTTTGCAGGACTAGGCCCCAAGTGCCATAATGTACAGTTTGTGTTTATTTCTGAGTAATTCAGCATTTGGGGCCTAGTTTTACAAACCTTATTTATCATACTCTAGCCCTGAATGTGACTCATCCCACTGTGGCCACATAAAAGAGTTCCCAGCCTCCCTCTCTGTTCAGGTGTGAGGAAGAGTTCTGGAGTTCTCTACCTTCCCTCAAATAACTGGGCAAAGTGCAACAGAGCTTTCGCTTCACCTCCCCTAACACACCAGCGGAGCTGAGCTGACACGAGGAAAGAGGTAATTGCACTCTGTAAAGGGGTGGCACAGATTACTTATTTCTAGGAGCATGGAAGCATTAGTGACCTGAGTCACAAAATTCCTTCCACATGCTCCTTCTAGACAAGCACAGCTCCATGCAGCCCATAGTCAGGGCTAGGAGGATAGGTGCAATCTAGCCAACAAGAAGTCCTAGGATCATCACTAGCCCTACATAGCCACACAAAGAAGTAAGGGGGAGTAAGGCACCCCCCATACTCCCTTATATGGGCTACCCATACTGTGAGTTGCAACATGGGAGAGGAAGCCAGATCTGCAGAGCCTCTACTTTCCTTAACCAGTGCAGGTGAGTGGCACTGGAGTGGGAGGGGTTAAGACTGAGCACAGCCAAGGCTCAGCTCCCCACTTCTTCTCCGCCCCCCACCCCCCGCTGCAGTATAGCTAGCTCTGCTGGCACATTATGTGATGTACACTTTGCCAGGGATAGGCCCAACAGAATTTACTTCCTGCAGAAGCAAGGGGAAGACCAGGAGGCAGGTTGGTTTGTCACAAACTACTTCACAGGCAGCTCCTGGGATAGTACAACTATATGGTGCCTCTTGCTCAGAGAAAATTGCAAAATGACAGTCTAGCCCCATGTGAACAAGAACTACTGGTCTCTTCTCCAGTTTATTCATTGAATTATTGTTCTGCCCACTTAAAATGGAAGACTGTGTGTACTAGTCTCACAATATTGCAGTAATGTTACAATTGTGTGAACCTTGTTGATTTCAGCTCACAGAGTTTCATGGAGGACTTCCTTCACATTTGAGTCACACCAGACTGCACCCCCTGAATTTTAGTTTGAGTTTCATGTTCAAAGAAATAAAAAAATTCAAAGTGAAACACATTCAAAGCTACTGTTTCACTCACATTTCAATGGAAAATCATAAATTGTCCTAGATTCACATTAGTGAAACTTTCAACAAAAGAAGGCTGAGTTTTTACTTTTTAACAAAATGCCCAAACCAGGTGTGTTTTGCATGATTTCA
Organism: Malaclemys terrapin pileata; assembly: GCF_027887155.1. Taxonomy (NCBI): domain Eukaryota; kingdom Metazoa; phylum Chordata; order Testudines; family Emydidae; genus Malaclemys; species Malaclemys terrapin. The sequence goes on along the minus strand of NC_071510.1, from coordinate 96,802,050 downwards.
CATTTCAGCACTAACATCTTGAATAAACTAGTAAACTCATCAGCATTATTAAAATGCAGTATAGACAAAGTAATTATGAGGAAGTAGTTTGCGGAGGGAAGATATTGCTCCCCCCAAATAAGCAACGTGTATGACTGCACAGGAGATAGTTTCTCTTCTAACACTGCAAGTTATGGCCTGCATATGCTATTTTGCCAATACGTCTTTATATCATACTCCAGTCAGAGGGCACTGTCTAAGCACACCAGCTCCTTGGTTTTCATCTATCAGACTTTCCCCTAAACATAAAATTCAATGCTTAAAACTAATAAATAAAAAACATTAAATAGATGGAGTTATGTTCATCCATGCTATTTCATTCATTCCTGATGAAATTCTATTGACTTCAATGGAGCTGTACTTACACAAGGAGTGAATTTGGTCAACGGTTTCTTATGTCTTCTTGCCTGATCCAATGCCAACTGAAGTAAAATTGGGTTTTCATCAAGCTGATTGAGAAGTGATTTACCACCCTGACTTCTGCTCCCCCCAGAAATAAAATTGTGTGTGTGTGTGTGTGTGTGTGTGTGTGAGTGAGTGTGTGTGTGAGAGAGAGAGAGAGAGAGAGAGAATATTCAGTTAGCCAAAAGTCATTTTCAATCAAATCTATTTTGATGGAAAATTTTTCAACCAGTTCTACTTTTCAGGAATTATACACTTGGATAAAGAATTTCAAAGCTACATAAGGGATCTAACAGGTACTGGACATTCATATCCTTATGGCAGTTCTGAAAGTAACATCCCTGCTTTATATTACCCAATAAATATTTGATTCTTGATACTCTCCTTGTCTAATCAGGGATATGATTTATAAACAAGATCATATTTTCCACACTCTGAAAAACCCTATTAGGTCTTTTCCAGAGTGTGCATGGATACTTCCATGGTTTTCAAGTTTTCTTAGCAGTGAAAACAGAGCTACACACATTTTTGGATAAAATTAAACAACTGTGTTTCATTCATTCCTCAACTTGCCCTTATTCTTTAAGATTCTCATAGTAATTTTTAAGTTTATGGATTTCCCCAGTCTAAGAAATTTTATTTAAAATATATATATATAAATGTAGCAGAGAATGACCACTTCAGAGCAGGTAACTAAAACAATTTCCTAGAAGAGCCCAACAGGAATATCATCCAAATTATTTTTAAAGATTGGCACAGAGTATAGTTAGAAATCAGCAATACAGAGTACCTCAAAGAAATACAGTTCAGTTAGCGACACTCAAAGCCTCTTAACATTATTTTTCTATTGCTTTTTTTTTTTTTTTTTTTTAAGGAACTAGTGGTCCGGTTCTTCCTTAGGAGAGAGTTATAAAACAAGCATAACAAATTTATTTCCTTGGGAACTGTATTAAGAAGAAAATGAAATTCTTGTGTATTAATATTTGTATTATTACTGGACAGTAACTAAAATATACCTATTCTATTTTAGATAGAAACATACTAAGATGAAAGCATTCAATCTAGTCAGACTGAAGACACCTTCAACATATCACCAGGAGGTACTTTCATTAGAAAGGGAACACTCAGAATAAATCGTGAGTAAAAAAATAAATAAATAATAGATTTTGACAAATTATATTTCCAGTAAAAAAAAGTAATTGCTTTTGGTGAATCAAAATCTATTAAAGATTTGAACAGCAGAAAATAATTTGGTAACTATTATTTAAATGAGGCATAGAGGGGAAAGTAATATTCATTAATGTGGATTAATTATTATGAGTACTATCAATTCCACTTTCCATCTGTAATCCTCCTAATTAAAGGTCTTTATGGAGGGATGTCAAGCATTAGATATAAAAACATATTTAAAGTATAATTTATGAAAACTGTCAAATGTTACTTGTGCTGCAGATATTAGGAAAAAAAATTCCTGGTGTGACTTCACTGACTTTATTGATTGAATTTGGCCCACATTTGGACTGATGCTGTTCCAGCTAAAACTGATGGTAGTTTTGTCACTGATTCCACTTGGATCTGAATTGCCTAGCCCATTTTTTATTATAAGCTGTAAGTGAACCTTATTTGAACTGTATTGTTAGCCTGGAGCCTGCATAATACTATATATCAATTTTAGTTATACTCTGAAAATATAAAATCCATTGGATGAAAATTATTTAACATTTATCAGATATATTACCTTGCAGCTAGATAGTACTGTCCTCAAGAGACCCATGTGAACATCAGATAGCAAGACAATTATATACACAGTAAAATAAAAATTCTGTAAGTTATATATTGGGTACAAGCAGGATGTCATAGGTTTACAAGACCCAAATGGGAGCTCAGCCAGACTCTGACTGCCCAGGATGTGGATGCACAAGGAGGTATAGCTAAAGAATCCATCCCCTGCTATACCATTCACAAATCAAAGCTAACCTGCATACTATGGTTTCACCTACCATCTAAACTGGGTCAGCAGAGTTGGTTGACCTCAGAAGGGAGCACATAATACACCTGTCAAAGTTGCACAACAGTGGCCACATTTCTCTTGCATGTTTGGTAGCTTCAGAAATGATTGCCTCCCAGAGCTCCTGCTGGGACAATGCAGCACCATGCTGCTGCCAAGGTGGACCAGTGCAAAAACAAACAAACAAAAACATTATGGAGTCTCTTGGGTGATATTAAAAAAAACCCAACACCTTGCACCCTGGAGGAGAACAATGAAAATGGCTTTAATCCACCTGTACACTGCACTCTCCCAATCTTGAGCTCCTCTGGACACCCCTCACCTCCACACACCACACCAATAACTTAGATAGCCACAGGAACCGCAAGTTGCAGTGGCTTCTGTGGATGTTCCCTGGTCACAACATTTCCTGGAATCTTTTCAGAGCTGTGTGCAAATACTATCTGCCATTTTATTATATGTGTTCTCACATTTATCTATCACGCATATCTAAATCCAAGTAAATATGATCTTCTATTGCACTCAATCTGGCAGTGTCTACTGACTCTAATATTTGAGTTAAAGCAATTTCTCTGCTTTTTTTTTTTTTACACTGTTGAGTCTACTGATAAAAGCTGTGTAAATATCTTCAGTTTCAATACAATGTTCTTCAGCTATATATCACTGATCCTTTATTCCTGTGCAGGTAAAAAGTTGGTCCTGAGTGCTGTTAGCAAGCTCTCTCTCTAACCTAGGTCTCTGCAGGAAGCAAGTAATCTGGCAACAAACAACTACAGAATTATAGCTTAACTGAAGATTCTTCTTCTCAAGATTTTGGGCAAATGTGGAGTAAACTACCACAAATAAAACTAAATTTGATCCTCTGCACTGCAACTGAGAAAACAGGTCATGATTTATGGAGATAGGTGAGTCCTCCTGAGTAGTGTAAGCAAAGAAACTACTGACTTTAAATCTTGGTCATGACAGACAGTTTAAAATCATTTAATGTTTAAGGGAAAAGGCAAGGTGGTCTCAGATCAGTCTGTAGTGGAAAAATATTACAAGAAACCAATACAGTACTTCAGCAGTTTTTGCCATCTATGATTAAGCAACAGTAATTAAGGAGAAAGCATAACCTATTCACACTTAAAAAATACTGAAATAATTGATAACTAAATTGCATATTTGGCATGCGTAGAATATTTCAGCTTTGACATGATCAATCTATCTGAATTTCATAGTATTTTGAAGTACTGAAAAAGAGGATGGGGAATATTAAAAGAAAAATAAAGAAAAATATGCTGTAATTATTGTTGCACAAATTATGCTAAAGATAGAAAATTCTGTAAGACACTTAAAGAGTTATGAGAACTTCCTCAAGTGAGGTTGGCAAGGAAGGGAAGGAAGGATATATCCCTGAAATGAAGTGCATGCTTCTGCCTCTCATATACCAGAGTAGTGCAATTATAGTAACATTTCCACCTTATCCCATTTTTTCAGTATGCATTTTCTCAGAACTATTGTTTTATTCAACAGTTTAATGGTGATGATGAATCCTCTGAGTTTCTAATTGAAGAATTATTTGCATGAACATGTATATACTCAAGTTATTGCATATTAAAAATATACTACAATATGATGGTAATAGTCCAAATGCCAAATGATATAATTACAGTCCAGAACACTACAGCTTACTCCAAAAACATGGCAATATTTTTCTGGAAATGCTTTCAAACAACAAACAAACAAACGTGGTCTAGACTTTTAAAGAAATTTATAAATAAGAGCATTATAGAAACATCAGTATATAATATTTAAACAAAAGAAAACAAAGATATACTTTTATGATTTGAGGGAACATTTGAAAATCTGCAAAACATTAGTGAAAGCAGTATCAAGACATGTAGCAAATTAACAGTCCACCATCAATCTTATGGAAATGTTTCCTATATACACAGCTTGACTCACTTTTATGAGAGTTCCTCTTCCTAAGTTCAGATTCAGGTGGTAATGAGTAGCATGGCATAAAAACTGAAAAGGGGATTCTTGGGGGAATAAGGAAGAAATTGCAAGTATTCAATGTGTGGTTATGTTGTTTTGTTAAAAAAAAAAGGTAAGCGAAGGTAAAAAAATATACAGGACAAAACTGCAAATTCTGAACTGGAATTTTATCAAATATGAGACTTGTGGCTTATCATCAAGTGCTACTGTGTAGTTCATGGTTTGAGACTGTTTGAAACTGCATGTGATACTGCATTAAACTAGCTTGGTTAATACTATTTAATATTATATGTTAGAAGGAAAAACAATTTCCCCTCCCCCAAAAGTTGTTCAGTATGCTGTGCACAAACCTTTCTGCTGGAAGCTGTGACAGATGTGTTTATGTTTCAGTAGTGCTACATATATATACACACACACACACACACACACACTCTGTGTAAAATACATTGAGAAGGTGATATATAAAAGTAAAAGAGAAATGAGGATTATTTAAATCCTTCAACTACAATTGTCTCATCCTAGTGCTGTCTAGGATACTCACTGTTGTTTTAGTGGTACTGTCATAAACGGACAGCTAAGGGTAGCATAAAATCCCTCCTTTACCTGAAAAGGGTTAAGAAGCTCAGATAACCTGGTTGGCACCTGACCAGAAGGACCAATGGGGAAAGAAGGTACTTTCAAATCTGGGGGGGAGGCTTTGTTTTGTGCTCTGTGGGTGTTCTCTCGGGAGACAAAGGGAGAGACCAAGCAAGTAATCCAGCTCCTACTGAAATGATACATCTAATATTACATAAATAGTAAGTAATAGCAACGAAATGCGTTAGAGTATCTTTTGTTTTAGTTTGTGAATTTCCCCTATGCTAAGAGGGAGGTTTATTCCTGTTTTTCTATAACTTTAAAGTTTTGCCTTAAGGGAAATCCTCTGTGTTTGAATTCTTATTACCCTGTAAACTTACCTTCCATCCTGATTTTACAGAGGTTTCTTTTACTTTCTTTCCTTATAATAAAAGATCTGTTTTTAAGAATCTGATTGGCTTTTTAATATCCCAAAAACCCAAGGGTCTGGTCTGTGCTCACCTTGGTTACTCTCAAGCCTCTCCAGGAACGGGGGTGAAGGGGTTTGGGGGGATATTTGGGGGAAAACAGGAACTCCAAGTAGTCCTTTTCCTGAATCTTTGTCTAACTCACTTGGTGGTGGCAGCATACTGTCCAAGGACAAGGAAGAATTTGTGCCTTGGGGAACTTTTTAAGCTAAGCTGGTAGAAATAAGCTTAGGGGGTCTTTCATGTGAGTCCCCACATCCGTACCCTAGAGTTCAGAGTGGGGAGGGAACCGTGACAGGTATTTTGTGCATATGTTCTAAACTAGCCATGACTGTAGGGGAATTCAGGCTTAGGGGGATAGCAGAGTGAAAGTTGTGGCTCAGGTGGCAGCCACAAGTCTCTGCTGGAGCTAGAGCTGCTAAATCCACACTGCTATTTTTAGTGTGTCAGCTGGAATTGAGCTAGCATGAGTCTGTCCTCTTGGGTTGGGAGGCTCGCTTCTAGCTATAGTGTAGACATACCCTAGAAGTAAAGCTGCTAGCACAGTTGGAATATGTGATTTCCCTGCCTATGCAATGCTGCCTGTCACAAGTTCCTGTTACCCCCAGCTGGTTTATAACCTCAACTCTTCTCCATTGTGTGCAGGGTGAGGGGACTTCTCCACATATCCTCAAGTATTTTTGTGTGTGTTTGGGACATCTTCTACAACCTCACCTACCAACACCCTTTCTGGCCTCTGAGTATTAAAATAAATATTTTTAATTGACCCAGGCAGGTTATTGTCACAGAACCCCCTAATGCAGAAGCCTGAACTCCAACTCATAGCACCCAGGGCTGGCTCCAGGATTTTTGCCACCCCAAGCGGCGCAAAAAAAAAAAAAAAGCCGCGATCGCAATCTGCAGTGGCAATTCGGCGGGCGGTCCTTCGCTCCGAGTGGCCCCTCTCCGGAGTGGTCGCCCCAAGCACCTGCTTGGCAAGCTGGTGCCTGGAGCCAGCCCTGCTAGCACCACAGCTGGCAATATAGTCTCTTGTTATTGTCCTTGCATATATGTGACAAAGGCACATGGGTACACTCAGACAGATCTTCTCATTGCAGAACAGCTAGTCTCTCAGTCAGACCACTGGTCATGGAATTCTTTCAAAACAAACAGCATTTCCGGTCAGAGGCTTTGTTTCACAGTTTTTAAATTGGCAGAACTCCTCACTCTCGAGGGTTTGTTTCAAAGTGGACATTTCCCTTCCCCAGTCTTTAGCACTGGTCTGTCTAGTATGCTGCACTGTCCTTTTTTCTAGTTAGATCCCAAGAATGTCTCAACAATGAACAACAGCATATGAACAATGGAATGACACGTCCTTGTAAATCTGAACTCAAGAAAAATGCAGGACTTACATCAAACCTTCTCCCAGCATGCCTTACTTAAACCCAACTACATTTCCAGCAGTACCAAAAGAAGCAGGGGAGTTCCCGCCCACTTGTACAACTGAAACTCCAGTTACAATTGAACAGCAACTCAGGAGAGCTGGGTTCTATTCCTGACTCTGCCATGGGCTTCATGTGTGACCCTCGGCAAATCAATCTCTCTCTGCCTCAGTTTCCTATCTGTAAAGTTATTAAGTGATAATTAGGCTTCCTCTAGCTCACAGAGTAGTGGCAAGGATAAAATTCATCAATATGTGAAGATACTGTAGTGTGAACTAGAGACAAGTCCATAAATAAATATCCAATACTGACCAATGTTGGGGTTGGATTACCAGACTATAGGATCCATTAGTCTCTTATGATATGGCAATTCCTGTGTTTTCTTCAGTTAGTAACAACTTATTCTATTTGCATAGTTTTTTTTCTTGAAAAGAATCACTTATAGCATAGTACCAAAGAATAAAACATTCTCACACATCAGCCCAATTGGTCAGACAATCAAAACTATCTCTTCAAATGTAATTTAATTTAATGAAGAGGTTGAACATCTTTAAACTAACAGCAAATCAGCATTGCTTCAAACCCCTCTCCCTCACCATCCCATCCTAATACTCTGTATGTTAAGAAGACTTTTGCTTTGGCTACTTCAATGTTGTTGATTTCCTCCATTACAATAATGAAAAACATTACAATTCTAGAAGCTTTTTAATAATTACTGCTACTTACTCTGAGCTACCATGTCGTTTACCGTTAACAGTAAAAGTCTTAAAATCATGATTTTCTGTCTTTTCAATTATGGATAGATTTACGGAGTAGTCTCCAGAGGAAATGCCAGGCTACTGATGACTCTACATTAATCTCTCACACAGCTTTTAGCATCCATGTGTGGGTTGGATCCTGCTCCCACTTAATTAAATGGGATTTTGCTAGTCTTCAATTGCAGCCGGATCTGGCCCTATAAATATATTCTACATTAAGAAGCCTTAGTGGCACAAAGATGAAACAAGAGTCATTATGGGCCAATTTATAGCAATTAAACTATAAATCAAAAGTACAATTACACATTTGTCTTTGATGGAAAGTAGCAACTGCTATCAATTCAGTCATACACAATAAATGAAACAGCTCAAGGAAACTTTTAGGGTTAAGGCTTCTGTGTGTTACATTGGCTGTCACACAATCAGATTAACTTTTAGACTGTGGAACTACATTATCTGTAGGACATATTACATTTTATTATTATCGGTAATTACCCAAATAATTTTCTGCAGGTTTCTCTATATCACAAGGAGTTTCCCATGGCATTCACACCCACATTTTAAGAGCTATCCAAGAAAAAAAAAAGTTGAACAGTTTTTCCCCATAATGATGTAAAAAATTATGTGATTTAATCATTATAAAGGGGCTCAGATACAACAGTGATTGAAGTAGTATAAATAACTGGATAGATGCATCCATCCATCATTCCCCATTGGTCATGTGTGTGCCTAGAGGTATTAACTCCAAAATACAGTAGGTTCAACTCACACACCCCCACCCATCCCCACAAGGAAAAATGAAATGCCAAAAATAATAATGGGGATAGAGCAATTTATTTGTGGTGATTTGCTAGGAAAGATAAATAGGTATAATAAGCTAACATCTGACTTAGAGGGGAGTAGCAGGGTTGTGATAATCTGCAAGTATCATAAGGGCATAAACACCAAGAAGGAGATGAATCATATAGGATGGCATAAACTAGGAATAGTGGGATTAAATTTAGAAAGGAAATGTTAGGGTAACTTTTAGGAAAAACTTTCTGATAGTGGGTTCCTTAAGTCTCTAGATCTGCTTCCGCAAGGGAAGTGGTGAAAGACTCATTGCTTGGGAGGTTTAAAACTAAATTAGATGAAAACACATTGTAGAGAATAATTCTTCAGTGCCAGGAAAATGAACTGGTGTGCTAATAAGTCTTTTCCATCTCTAATTTCCATAGTTTTGTCATTTAAAGATAGACATATCAACCCAAAAAGATTAAAAATACAAAACTATTGAAGGAAGTGGACATTTAAGTAACTGATTTACCTTAGCAAGTGTCTTATCGTATAGCTTTTAAAACACCTCTGAAGATATCATTACCAATCTCCATTTTCTAGATCTATTTTTGTCCTGTTTTGTTCACTTTTTGTTTTGTAAAGGGGAAAAGAAATTTAACAAAAGATTACATATCTGGGAGAGGGTGAGGACTAATACAAAAGATGCCAGGAGTGTTTCATTTTGGGTGGCCAGAACTGTATTCATCTATGTTTACATGTCATGTAAAATTCAGATCACTCGTAACTAAATACAGAAAGGCTATTTCTCAACAAAACATACATATCTTTTCAATCCCCCCATAATCTCAAAGATGTAAGTACTAGTAAGACACTGGACATATTCATAAGATCATCTGTTTTATTTAAGAATCTCACATAAATTTCTATACAGAACTCACATTTACTAAAAATAAGCTGGACCTAATTCTGACCTCACTAACACCATGGCACGTAGGAGTAACTCTACTGAAGTCAAGAGAATTACAGCTGTGTATAACTGATGTAAGAGAGTTCAGAATTGAGTCGCTTGTATACAGAATGTCAGATACGCACATCAAACTCTTCTTGCATAAACAGAACATGTATAATTGCAACTTTCAGTGTTTAAAATTCAGAATGTGTACTCGTGCCTTAAAGATGGTAAAATATTAATGTTATTAAAATATCATGTCCTAGGGAATTGATGTCAGGTATATTAAAATCTCTTATTATAGGTAAAAGTTATTTAACTTTGCTATTACTACATTCTTGAAATATTCTGTAGCATCTTTGTTAATTTAAGTACAGTAGCTGTTAAAGTTTTCTGCACATGCTTTGTTACCTCTCTCCCACAGGGATCCATATTGCTTGTCTTGCCAGGAAGCAGGGCTCAGCATGGAGCCATATGAAGCCTTCAAGACTATTCACATAGAAGGATCATTGTTAGGCAACAGAAGACATTCATTTCTCCCAGTTTCCGAGACCCAGTTGGCCAGAAATGAAAGATGACATTTGAATTTGGATTTTCACCTCACCCCAAAAGATAGCTCATTAAGTTATTTTGATCTTTATCCTCAGAACTGCACAAGTCATGCCATGAACTGGAGACTTTTAATCTTAAACCTTGATCCTTCGGTCTTTACATAAGCAAAATTCCCATCTCAAATGGAATATTGTAGGATTGGGCCCTTAGTCAGAAAAAAGAACTGGTTTCTGGGTGCATAATAGACCATAGTAATATTTGTTGGAGGAAAGGAGTATCTTCGGTATTGTTGCTAGACTGGCTAGGTTAATGGAGTTCCTAAATCAACCCAAAATAGCAAGCATTTGTTGTATGATTAGCTTCACAATATATCCAGTAGCAAGAGCAAACTCTAATACAAATATCTGAGTTAGCTATCATAGCTCTCAGTCGACCACTGGTGTCCTTTTATTGGTTGTTGCAGCTGAGATTCTATTCCTAATCCTACCCACAAATCCCTATACAACATCACTGCCCTGATGTACTGTGTACTCTAGGTTAAGCATAGAAGAACTGAAGTTTAAATAGAAGATAGAATGTATTTTGCTTTGGCTGTAACAAAAAATTAAAAAATGGGATTTCACAACAGGTGAATACCTAACCAAAAAAACCTGCTTAATATTATTGCCAATATTTTCCTCCTCCCTTCCTCCCAGTATTTATCATCACTTACCAAGTTATGGCTTAACTTTGTTTGAAAGGTCTCTGCACAAGCAAAGCAAGAAACTGCTTGAGATCCAGCTTTTGGGGGACTGTCTTTTGTTTGTAAAATGCCATACACATGTATAAATAATAATAAATGTTAGCACAAATAAACAACTGGAACAAGATATGGGTGGTGAAACAAGGATTTTGTGCCCAATATAGTAGACTAGAAACATTTCTGAAGAACAAATGAGTGTGTGGGGGAGTAACTTTTGGTGGTCTTGAGGGGTGGGGGTTCTTTCCTCTTCTCACAGTAATCAGAGGACTGACTTTAGAATTTGCATGGCACCAAGTTGTTGGAAACAGGAATTGGGTTGTGAGCTGCTTCCCTCTAATTCTTCTAGCTAAGTGACATGAGTGTCTGTCAACAAGTTCTTCCCTGGCCCTGTTGTCTTACTGAAGGAGATATTAGGAAACAAGACTGTTCCCTGCCCAGCTGGTGCAGAATTGGGGGTAAGTAGCGTTACCATCCAGTGGCAGGTGCACACTTACTTGCCTCTCAGAAGGCAGCTGATTGGGGAGCAGGCCACCAGGCCACTTGAAATGATTATGAGATAGAGATTCAGGCTGATGTTGTGCCACTGAATATTTTGCAGAGGAATCTAGAACAAGCAATACAGGCAATACAAAAAGTGTCAAAAGGTGGGTAAGAGGAGTGGGAGGTGCAGTCTCACTGGGGTGAAGGGAGATTGTTTGTCCAGCCTGAACAGAGTTAATGACACACACTCAAACCCAAACTCATTTCACCTGGTGTTGGGTTTCAATGCTAAAGTTTCACACAGCTCCATGGACATTTTTTTTAACATCATTTTTAGAGGTGCTGAGCACTGCAGCTCCTCCTGTTGACCTCAACTAGAGCTGTGGATCCTCAGCACTTCTGAAAATCAGGGCCTTCTGTCTAGTCTTCATTGGTAAGTAGTACAACATTTAGGGAAAAAAATTGTTTTAAGATTATTTTTTAAATAATTTACTATTTGGATCTTGTAAAAGGTCAAGGTTGACATTATCTAAGCTTATCTTTGGCTTATTTTAGAGGTTTTATAATAATACTTAACTTTATGTTAATTCATGGTTTTACTCATACAAACTATCTACTTGATATTTCAGAAACATCCTAATAGTGAGGAACAAAAATATGAAGGACAACCCAATGATCAAAGGAACACTCAAGAGCTATATATGAATGTTAAGTGATTCATGACAGTATCACCTCATCATTTTTGCTTCTTTATTTGTAGCATGTTTCAACTTTACAATGTATAATATAGTGCAATGGAACGAGTTTGAGGGAAGTGATTATTCCCCTCTATTCTGCACTGGTGGGGCCACATTTGGAGTACTGCAACCAGTTTTGGGTCCCCCACTACAGAAAGGATGTGGATACATTGGAGAGAGTCCAACAGAGGGCAACAAAAATGATTAGGGGGCTGGGGCATATGACTTATGGGGAGAGGCTGAGGGAACTGGGCTTATTTAGTCTGCCGAAGAGAAGAGTGAGGGAGGATTTGATAGCAGCCTTCAACTACCAGAAGGGGAGGTCCAAAAAGGATGGAGCTCGGCTGTTCTCAGTGGTGGCAGATGACAGAACAAGGAGCAACAGTCTCAAGTTGCAGTGGGGGAAGTCTAGGCTGGATATTAGGAAATACTATTTCACTAGGAGGGTGGTGAAGCACTGGAATGGGTAACCTAGGGAGGTGGTGGAATTTCCATCCTTAGAGGTTTTTAAGACCCGGCTTGACAAAGCCCAGGCTGTGATAATTTAGTTGGGGTTGGACAAGATGACCTCCTGAGGTCTCTTCCAACCCTAATCTTCTATGATTCTATGTAAATGTTACTGGTTGAATGGGTTAATATTGGGGATATCCCCAGACTAGAGTTATAGACTAAATCCAATTAAATTTTATTCCATTTCCTTTAAAAATACATTGTTAAAGACATTTATAATAATGCAGGAAATATTTGACATCCCAACCAAGAATAAATAGTCAAGGTATACAGGTCTAAGACTGCTAGCTCTTATTAATGAGTGTAGTTCCAATTTAATCAATAAGACCACTTGCATGAGTAAGGACTAGCAGGACTACATCCTGTGTTAGCATATGGAGTGGCAAGGGTGCGGAGGACAGGAGGTTAGATGTTCTTATTTGTATGTTCTATGCCTGTACCCTGCCCTCTGTCTTCTTTGTATGTTTAGAGTGTAAGCTCTTCAGGGCAGGGACTTTCTACCACTGCCTAGCTCAATGAGACCCTAATCTTGGTTGGTGCCAAGGCACTCCACCACCTGGAGATGAAAACAGATGCTCACCCCAAAACACATGGGATGGTAAGTCAGCTATTTCCACGCAAAAGCACAAGGCATGTACCTCATGAAAAACAGCTCAGGAGAATAAGCTATTTGGGGAAAGGGTGCAGGAACAATGATTTCTATATCTGAATAAGCCATTGTTATAGACTTTCTATTCCTCAACATTTCTTTTGTGATAATCAAGATTTTAATAATCTGCCTAGGTATTTTTGTAGTGAAGCTAACTGCTCCTTGTTCCATTTTCTATTTTTCTCTTTGTATAGATAGGTTTTTATTTAGAAGGATTACTCTATTTAAACAGCACACAAATGACTGATGTATCTAATTATTCTGCCTGTTTGAATGGCTCTGCTTCCCAGAGACCTATTGTCTGAACTCACTATGGGGGCGAGGGGAGAAAGAAGTGTTCATTACACACATCAAGTTGTTGATCTTAACAACCAGATCCTTTAACATAAGCTGTAAGCAGTTTTGAGCTACATGTCTAACTGGAGGATGCCCAGGAAATGTCTGGGGATGCAGAGTAGACGCAGCAAATGAAAATTACATAGGCAAATGAGTATATTTAATAGCTATACTTACAAAATCTATATAATGCAAAATGTGGATTTGAAAAATATTTACTGTACTTGATTTCTTTAGAACATCATTTTGGATAGTTGTGAAGGTACCAAAATTTACTTTTGGCATGAAATTCCATGATTTTGAAATCTGTTTTTGTTCTGATTCAGAACACAAACAAAATATATGAAAATTTCCTGTGAAATTATAGTACTGGAAAAATAAAATTTCTGGTCAATCTAAAGATTCTAATTTGATTAAAATCAAAACACATCCTTCTAATTTACTTTTTATATATCATAATTCATAACAATTTCAAAACAAAAAGTTGTTTTAAAACAAACAAAAAATCAAACATTATGTTCCCATTCATTTCAAACTTATCAAAACATGTAATTTCAAATTTTTTCAAAACACAATTGCACCAAAACCAACAAATTTCCACAGAATGTTTCAATTTTGCTGAAAGTATTTTCTGACAGAAAAATGTGCTATTGGAAAATTTTCAACCAATTCTAATTTTGAACGTAACATGTATTTTTGCATGCAAAAAAAGTTAAAAAGAGCATTGACTGAATTGGCAATTAAAATATACTTTCTAAACTTGGAAATGATATTGTACACTATTTAGATAGTATCCCTTAATGTTTCTTAACATATTCTTCAGTGAGCTTGGAATTCTGCATTAACTAACATTTGGAAGTCATTTAAAATACTAATGGAAACATGTTCAAAAGATATAATAAGCTCAATTTTTAACTCTAAATTGTATCCACTCAGCCCAGTTGCCTACATAACAGGAAAATATGAAAAGCAAGAAAATGGGAGTGTGTATTTTAATATTTAGGTTAAGGAGGAATGCACCATCTATGTTTATCTTTACAGTGAGCTTTCAGGTAAGTACTATTTAATATTTAAAGATGAGTTGAGTTATTGTATTTGAAGAAAATGCTATCTCAAGGTCACCTAAAGATTTGTTGAAGGTCATAGCTGCAGAATGCTGCAAGTAAAGAAACCATCTGTGATAAATTCAGTTAACACTATATATAGGCAAATTAATAATTATATATTCTTGCTGGTGTGACATCCAAAGTTATCCATCATATTGTTCGTACTTTTTAAATTAAACAGAATTGTTGACATTATAAGAAATTGTATTACATAAGCAATACAAGAGGCAGCCAGGTGTGAAAAATAAGATCCTAATCCTCAGGGGCAGCTCTATGCAGGCAGTCCACTTGGTAACATAGATTTGGTGGCATGCCTGTGGGAGGTCTGCTGGTAACGCGGATTCGGCGTACCCGCCGCTGAAGCTGCGGGACCGGCGGACCTCCTGCAGGCATGCCACCGAAGGCAGCCTGACTGCCACCCGGCAGGCCACTCCCCGCGGCTTGCCGCCCCAGGCACGCGCTTGCTGCGCTGGTCCCTGGAGCCGCCCCTGCTAATCCTGCAAACATTTAGGAATAGATGTAGCTTTACTTATAGCAGCTGTCCCTGTCAAGGCAGCCTGCAACATGCCATGAGGGTCAACAGATTCAGGCTATTTCAGATTGAGGTGTGGAGGGAAAGGAAAAGGGTCTTCATGGAGAATGCCCTGCCAGCAGCCCTCTCTTTTTTTGTACCTATATACCTCAACTCACATAGGCAGCTTTCAGGCTGTTTAGGGTTTTATAGAGCAATACTAACAGCTTAAACTTCACCCAGAAGTCCATATGCAACCAGTGAAGATCATGGAGCACTGGGGTAATATGCTCACAATGGGATATTCTACTTAACAAGCAGGCTGCTGTATTCTGTACTATTTTTATTTTCCAAGTAGATTTGAAGTGTAGTCTCAAGTAGAACATACCACAATCTCCTACCCATACATTAAATTTAAAAAGTCAAAGGTTTTTGAAATCTGAACGGACTCCCAGGAAACTTATATAGAACTTTCTGCCACATCTTACCTTGCCCAGCACATCAATATTATCTTTGTTTTATCTGGATTGAGCCTCATCCAGATCATACCTCATCTCTGGCAGAGTGTGGAAAAAGATACTTGACTAAGCTAACCTGCTGGAGGAGATAAATATACAACTGGGTATCAGGAGCATATTCAAGACATTTTAACTTTTGCTTCCTTGGTAACTTTCCTAGGATATGTCTACACTGCAGCTGGGAGCAAACCTCCCAGTCTGGATTGACAGGTTTACACTAGAAGGGCTCAAGTTAGCGTGCTAAAACTAGTCTGGATGTTGCAGCTCTGGTGGAAACTTGGGGTAGCCACCCAAGAGCAGAGCCAGCAGGTCAGCTGGGCTTGAGTGCCCGAGCTGCTTCCCACAAAGCCACAATGTCGACACTGCTATTTTTAGTGTGCTGTGTCAAGACGAGCTAGCACAATTCTGCCTACACTGCAGCTGGGAATGTGCCTCCCGGCCCCTGTGGACATATCCTCGGAGAGTTACCAAGGAAGCAAAAGTTAAAGGATCTTGAGTATGCTGCTGACACCCATCCCTAATGGCCTTACATACGTGTTGAGCAAGAGAAAGATGACAAGAGTAACAGCATGCTATAGTGGACAGGGCATTGGACAAGGACTCCAAGCACCTCGGTTCTATTCCTAATTCTGTTCCTGACCTGCCGTGTGACCTTTGGCAAATCACTTCACCTCTCTGAGTCTCTTCTTCCTTTCCCACTTTTTGTCTGTCTTGCCTATGTAGACTGTAAGCTCTTAGGTGGCAAGGATGGTCTCTTTCTTCTTTCTACTTTCTTCCTCCCTCTGAGAAGAATGTGTGTGAAGTATAGTGGACCGGGAGAGTGAAGTTAGGTTGCTGAAGGGTGGTGGTGATCATGTCAGGGAGCTTTTGCTGCTGCTTCCCATGTGGAGGGATGAGAAAGAAAAGCCTCCAGATCTGATATCCTGGGTGGGTTCCATTGAGTCTGCTATGGAGAGGAAGCTGGAAGGACCCAGCTTATACTCAGCACCATCTACAGCCAAAGGTGCAGGGACCTTTAGAAAAAAAAAGAAGCCACAAAGATCTGGAGATATCTATAGTCCCTGTCTTGAAAAATCCTCCCAGTTGCAGCCAAATTATCATTTTCACAAACTAGGTTGATTCTGATTACACTTATTTATGTACACATATTTGTATTTAAATCTATACTAGACTGTTTTCTTAAAATGTCCTGCTGGTGCTATCACCAGTGTTAGCAACAGTAGGAACACTAGCATAGACTCACTGCTGGTATTTTAATTGCTGCATCATCTAACCAGGCTCAAAGCAGGTCTGGACAACAGATTTGTTAAAACACTGTTAAAACAGCTCCCACCACTAGTGAAACTGCACCAATGGTAGCAGTTGTTGGGAAATTTTAAGGACAAAAGTCTAGTGTAGATAATACTAACAAGGACTACATATTGGCATACGTTTGCCACATTGGACCCTTGAAGAATACTGCAGTGTTGCACTACCATTGCTAAATGTGCAGCATACTCAGCCCTTAAGTTTGTTACACTTAGCCCTGGTCTACACTACGAGTTTAGGTCGAATTTAACAGCTTTAGATCGATTTAACCCTGCACCCGTCCACACGACGAAGCCATTTTTGTCATTTTAAAGGGCTCTTAAAATCAATTTCTGTACTCCTCCCTGACAAGGGGATTAGTGCTGAAATCGACCCTGCTGGGTTGAATTTGGATGCAATTCGATGGTATTGGCCTCCGGGACCTATCCCAGAGTGCTCCATTGTGACCGCTCTGGACAGCGCTCTCAACTCAGATGCACTGGCTAGGTAGATAGGAAAAGCCCCGCGAACTTCTGAATGAGCTCTCGGACGGACCGAATGGGAGGTTCTGCATCTGATCGCTGTATGGGGAGATGAATCCGTGCTATCCGAACTCCGTTCCAAAAGACGAAATGCAGGAATATTTGAAAAAATCTCCAAGGAGATTTTGCATGAAGGACAGAGGTTATAACAGGGACCCGCAGCAGTGCAGCGTGAAATTTAAGGAGCTCAGGCAAGCCTTCCAAAGAACCAGAGAGGCAAACGGCCACTCCGGGTCAGAGCCCCAGACATGCTGCTTCTCTGATGAGCTGCTTGCAATTCTAGGGGGTGGCCCTACAACTACCCCACCCCTGTGCTTCCCTCCTCCCCCACCCCTCCCGGGCTACCTTGGCAGTTATCCTCCCATTTGTGTGACAAATTAATAAAGAATGCATGAATTTGAAACAACAATGACTTTATTGCCTCTGCAAGTGGAGATCAAAGGGGGGAGGGGAGGGCGGTTGGCTTACAGGGAAGTAGAGTGAACTAAGGGGGTGGGTTTTCATCAAGGAGAAACAAACAGAACTTTCTATTAAATCAACCTAATTTCGTAGTGTAGACATACCCCTACGCATGGTACTCTGGATGAAAAGGCGTTATATACATAACATTACTTTAGTATACAAAATCATGCACTGAAAAGTTAGGAAATGACAACATTTAGGTTGCAACCGTAATTCTGCCTCCTAGTGCATATATATTATAATACACTCTTTCATTACATGCTCATATATTTATTTTTTTTTCCATAGAACTGCTGTCTCATTCAGTGCCCAGGATGGACAGTCCTCAGGCAACAAGGAAGCTGTTTAGTATTTCATTTTATCCACCCCATTCAATGTTTGTCTTATTTACCGCACACTATTCAAAGATTGCAATGAATACAGGATTATTCTTTTCCTCAGGGCCTTGTCTAGGGGGCTCATCAGCATACTTATCAATCCACTCAGAGATAAAAAAGCATTATTTATCCCCATTTTAAAATGGGGAAATGAGACTCGCCTAAGGCCACACAACTGGAACTGGAAACGGAGTTAAGACTACAACTCAAAACCTTTCAACTCCAAATTCTATGCTCAAGATCACACTGCTTTACTTCCAGAGATGCTGAGCATCCATAACTCCTGTTGACTGCAGCTGTGAGTGCTCAGAACTTCTGCAATCAGGCTCCAGGTGTCTCAGGTTAGGCACCCAGAAAATGAGGAACACAAAAGTAGTGGCCACCTGCCAAAAATTTGGTTTCAGTGACTTGCTCAGCATCAAAAAGCAAGTCTGTGGCAAAGGCAGGAAAAGAGAATTATTCTCCTCCATGGCATTAACCTGTCTTAACCACCAGAGCACCCTTTCTCTTCCCACAAGTCCCTGTTTAATTCCATCGTCTAGAGCAAGGAATGCAGGGATCCTAAAGACAACAGCTTCATTTACTACATTGGTCAGATTCATTTCTTGAGCAGCATCCATCCTGTGCACTAAATGAGGAAAGGATCATATGAAGAAAACCAGTTTGTGATCATGTTATTACTCACAATGCATATTCACAAGAAGGACAGAATTCAAGTTGCTTGGGCAACCTAATTGCTTATCTTTCAGAGGTCAACTTTGCAATCTAAATAATGGTCTTTTATATAGTTTCCTAGGTATTTTTCAAAAGCAAAAATAAATTCTATTATGTACACCTGTAACAATCTCCCATCATGAATCATCAGCAGGGTTTGAACCCTAAATCTTAAGCACTAAAGCACAGTCTGCTACCACTTGACCTACTGGACTAAATATAGTAGCTAGGAGAAAGCTTTTATCCAAGAGGGAGAATGGGACACTGGGGTGGTCTATATGAGGCCTACTCAGATCTTTCTCTTTTCCCTCCCACAGAGGGTATAGGGCTTCTGCTCCACATACTGTATTGTACTCGTGGGCCACTGGGACCATGTATTAGATCCAAGTCGGGGAGTCCGGTCTAGCTCCCTGACTCTCCCGCCATCTACTAAAGCTACTCCAGTAATAGTTGGACTGCCTGCTTCCAATGCACAAGGTGCTGCTGCTTTGGTGGTGGTAGTGTGAACCCAGCCTTAGATTAGAATGTTTGTGCTCATTTATTATTTTGGCATGCTGCCAAAATTTTGCTGACAAGGCAAGCAATAGAAGGGAAATGACAGTTTTTGAAAGTATTTTATAAACCAGAACCTAACTTCATGCTATGAAGAAAAGATACTTTTCTGGATCCAGGGCTTTATCCCTGATTAATTTCAAAGGCTTGTTGCAAACAATGGAGGTGTTAGAGAACTTTTAAGTTGCTAGGCAACTTAAATATAGGGGTCACTACCAACTCCTCCTATAATAAAATGTAAAATATAATATTCTCGCTATGATACTTAAATTAATAGATTGAAGTTATGGCCAATACTATTACATACTGAAATATATTGTATGTCCTGCAAGCATGGTATAGAAGGGCATACTAGAAAGAATTGAAGACTTTCTAGTTGAAACTTGTTGGAATATTAATTGATTCAAACTATTCTCTACTTTGAGTGGCATTGGATGAAAGTGACTAAACTTTAGCAGTAATAGCAGATGCTTAAAAACTATTTTCAGTCACATCCAAAACTAATTTTAGTATTGTAAGTGATCCCCCACTCTCTCCCTCAGGTTTATAGGCCTGTGTCACTCAAGTAGATTTTTTGGTTTAAACTTGTAAACTGCATCGGTAGGGATGATTTACATTTAAATCAGGAAGAGTGCAAAAGAAAGGCTAATGTGAACAGGCATTTTCCAAAATAAAAAAATATTTGTAAGAGATAAACATTGTGCATGCTTACGGCTAGATAGGATTTCTGATTTCTTTTGTCAGCATTAAAATGGCATTAATGTGACAAAATACATTGGGGTGCAAATTGTGAGATCCTTTGGTTTAACAATTCTTTTTTATATTGCATTTTCAATTAATCAGACATTGTGTATGGGCAACTGGCCAAAGCCGAGACCATACAAATATGTTAACAGAATAAACCTTGTAAAGAAGGGCTTGTCATTTTACCATTCCCAAAAGGAATACAAATAAAATGTAAATGTGAGAGCCTCTCCCTGCTCTGGCTGCTTTATGCTGGCTAAAAGGCTAGAGCAGTGCAAAGTGATCCCAAAAGCCTTGGTTACAACTGGAAAGGATTGCCCTGGCATAGATACCGCACAGTAAGTCCTAAGGCTACTTCCTGAACCTGAGGACACTCTCACAAGCACTGTCAGGATGCTGGGGCAGGGGCAAATGCAGAGTGCTACAGAGATTCCTGAAAAAAACAACAAGGAGCCCAGTGGCACCTTAAAGACTATCAGATTTATTTGGGCATAAACTTTGATGGGTAAAAATCCCACTTCTTCAGATGCATGGAGTGAAAATTACAGATACAGGCATAAATATATGGGCAACCCAGGGTGGCCGGCATATCATATAGACCCCCAGGGCTCTCTAAGGCTCTCTCTTGTCAGCTTAGAGTGGCTACACTAGAGAGCTTACAGCAATGAAGCTGCACCTTACACCGTTGTAAGCTCTCTATTTTAGCCATAGCCTCAGTTACACCAGAACCCTCGCCAGCCACTACAGCAGCCCACATTTGATTTTAGCTGAAAAGTGGTTAAAAGACACCATAGCTCTTCCTTTCCCAAGGCTGAGAATGCTGTGCTGCACTTCATATAATCTTACCCCAAATCTTCTACCAACAGACTCGCAGAAAGGCCACATATCACCATATTAAAATAAAAATAATATTTGTCATGGTCAGGGTTTTCCTTTTACAGGACTCAGTCTTAAGAGTATGAAAATGCTGGGGGAGAGAAGGTTTACACTTCAGCCAGGAATATACAGGCCCATCTAAACTATGAAAAGGCTGGGTTTAAATATGGTTTGTCCCCAGCTACAGCAGCATGACCTAAAGTACAAGGCTCATAGAATCATAGAATATCAGGGTTGGAAGGGACCTCAGGAGGTCATCTAGTCCAACCCCCTACTCAAAGCAGGACCAATCCCCAACTAAATCATCCCAGCCAGGGCTTTGTCAAGCCTTACCTTAAAAACCTCTAAGGAAGGAGATTCCACCACCACCCTAGGTAACCCATTCCAGTTCTTTACCACCCTCCTAGTGAAAAAGTTTTCCCAATATCCAACCTAAACCTCCCCCACAGCAACTTGAGACCATTACTCCTTGTTCTGTCATCTGCTACCACTGAGAACAGTCTAGATCCATCCTCTTTGGAACCTCCTTTCAGGTAGTTGAAAGCAGTTATCAAATCCCCCCTCATTCTTCTCTTCTGCAGAATAAACAAACCCAGTTCCCTCAGCCTCTCCTCATAAGTCATGTGCACCAGCCCCCTAATAATTTTTGTTGCCCTCTGCTGGACTCTTTCCAATTTTTCAACATCCTTCTTGTAGTGTGGTACCCAAAACTGGACACAATACTCCAGATGAGTCCTCACCAATGCCGAATAGAGGGGAATGATCACGTCCCTCGATCTGCCGGCAATGCCCCTATTATACTTATACAATGGAGAAGGAATAATAATCTCCATGACTGGGTTGATTAGAAGTCATGCTGTAATAAAGTATCCTTACACCTGAACAGTGACCTAACATTATAAATGAGAGGCCATAAGCAAGAAGCTTCCTTGACAGGTAGAAAAACTCCTTTGCTGAGATTCTACTCTGATGATCCCCCTCCCATGAAAAACATATATAATAGGGATGCTAGGAGAATACAAACTCTGTGAGGGTCTCTTCCAAGAGTTTCCTCCAAATTCTTTGATAGGGATGGGCAGGGTTTGCCATCTCCTTACAAGGGCTATAGGATTATCTACAAAGAGGTACTGTGTTTATATGCCAGTTTCATGACCACTCTTCTGTACTCCACTAGGGATTGCCCAGAATCCCTGTTAGTTAAGTGTGGTTCCATAATACATTGGCAGTCCACAGGAAAGTTAACAGAGCCTTAGACTGTTTTAGATTTTGTGCAGATTCCCTGGGAGGTAGAGGAATGGGATTATACTCCTGCCCTGCCTCTAACTGCTCCCCTTTTTGTAAATCCCAGTCCATTGCAAATGTCCATGTGTGAGCTGCAAGGCTAGAGGCAATGGTGCCTTTGTCGTGGCTGAACCCCCCTTCTGCAGAGATAACTATGACAACAATCAAGCCCCAGATTTGCTGGTTCATTTCCTAACTAAATTAAAAAACTGTGCTCAAACACAGACTATGCCTGAAAGGTATCAATTTTTTAGACCTGGTACATCATCTCTGCTCCTCTCTTTGTGCAGAAAATGAACTTGATCTCAACTAATTTTTTCCTTCCATCACCAGGGATCTGACCCACAGCAATTATTATTTAGGTTATAGAAAGCTGCCTTTTACTTTCTTGTCTCCTGCATTGTGAAGTAAGCCCCTGTAGCCTTACATCCCAGGTGTCACCAATCATCTAAGTAGGCATGTGGATGGGAAATTAAAGACCATATAATACTCAGTCCTTGAAAGAAAAAGAAAATAGACTTCCTGGGAGAACTGCGAGAAAGAGCGATTTAAAGAGATCACTTGTTCATGAAACAAACCCCCACATATAACTAAAAGCAGCTATGAAACGGGGACACTATCCCACCTGCTACTTCCTGAACAACAGAACCAAACAGCATGAAAACACAAGTACGATAGAAATTAAATTGAGACTAGTCAGATGAAGAAATCCCATATTTTGATGAGATATATCAAAGACATAATAACCAAAAATGAAAATATTTTACCACATAAATTCCAAACAAACTATCAGTTATATATATTAAGCAACATGTTCCTCTTTTGAAGTGCTATTTGCAGATATTTCCTTTTCTAGAAAATACATGTACACACAGACACTATCTCCCCAAACCACAAACAAGCAGATTATGGCAATACATGTTTCCAGTCTACACAATGTCCTTCAGGAGCTTTGGTACTAACAAGTGATGATCTCTTCATTAATGGAAGAATATAATCCAAGTCAAAATAAATTCTACAGCTGTCAAATAAACTTGTAATCTACAATAATGCTGTTTTTAAAATTCCAAATTTTAAAAAGGAGTTACAGGTGACCAAAAATGGATCAGGATCCAGTAGCCATTTAGGCCAGCAGTGTGCCAAATCTAAACCACAGTCCTCTGCTTAACAGCAAAATGCAAACGTTTCAGTAATCCTTGGGGGCGGGGGGGAGGGGAATGCGAGGGGAATGCTTTCACTAACTATCAGAGAAGCCTAGAATCCAGGTATTCTGCTATGAACCTTTCGCCTCCACAGTTTACAAAAGTCTATCCAATATTTGGTTCATATAAGGACTGCTTCGAGCAATAAAACCATTAACGATTTTTAAGTTGCCATCCAAAGTGAGACCAGAGCATAGGTAACTACACTGGAGACTAGTGCTGGTCACAGGAAGGGAGAACTCATCTTGAAAGTGCAGATTAGATTGTGACATTTCTGTAGTAGAATCTAATACTTTGCCATTTCTTTTGCTTCTAACAATCTGCTATCCTCTAGGATTAAATGAGATCAAGAGTCAATACAGTGCAAATCCAGACTAGAGCATTCACTAACCTCTTTTTGACTTACTAAACTTATTGGCTAAGGATGCAAGAGTCTCAAGATATCTGTCAATTTCTTTCCAGTCTCCACAAACAACTTTCTGACAGGCAGTATGATCTAAGAAAGGGGTTAAGAGCCAGGAGCTCTTGAATTCCATTTCCAGTTTTGCCACTGATTCTGTCCGTGGCCTTGGGCAAGTCACTTCACCTCTGTGCAATGGGGATAATGATGCATGGCTATTTATCTACCTCAGAGAGGTGACATGAGAATTAGTTAATGTGTTTACTACATTTTAAAAAAAAAGAGACATATGCTCTACAAATGCTAAGAATTATTGTGTTACTGTTCATTCTTCTTACTGGCAGGTGAGTCAGTGCACAGCTGCTTCTGCTGAAAGCAACCTAAACCTTTGTGAAGCTGTTAGAGACAGCTGAGGCTTGGGGGCCCAAAGAACAGCATTTTGAGTCTGAAAATGAATCAAACTGAAACTTTTCTTTCCCCTCTTTCAACACTGTAGTTCCCACTTATTTTCAGTGCATAAACTACCCTGCTGAGCTGCAAAATTATACGTCTGAAGAGCAGCTTTCTCCCAGGATTCATTTCCAGTGCATGCTGCTCTGTTATGGTCCAATTTTCCTATTTTCATCATCCCTGGCAATGCTCAAGCTCTTAAAACAATAACCTGGAACAGTTACAACTTCCAATATGAGTTTACCGGACAGTAAAATGACTGTGGCAATTTTATAATAAAAGCTAGAGCTTTCTCCATTATTCTTTGAAATCCTTTCCATGAGTAATAAGTTATTTAGGGCCAGATTGTGCCACCTTTATTCATAATGAGTAGTACCTTACTACTTGCAGAGTAAAATACAACTCATCTTTTGAGTAAAGATAAAAAAAATCTGGCCCTTAATGTCTTATTGTAGGAGGGACAAGAGTGGGAGATCCAGAGACAGACACCAGGATTTACCGTGTTAGAAGTTAGTGCTCTCAGTCTATACAATTAGAGTATCGATCTTAATTCTCCAAATAACTCCTCTCAAAAATGAGGAAAAATTAGCCATGTTTCATAGACATTTTGCACCTAGCAAAACAGTTGAAAATTATGACCAAACTACTGCATCTCAAAGAGGGGAGAGGGAAGTAGGGACAACTTTAAAATAATTTATGGACATATCCATCATAGACTATCAGGGTTGGAAGGGACCTCAGGAGGTCACCTAGTCCAACC
Source organism: Malaclemys terrapin pileata (assembly GCF_027887155.1). NCBI lineage: Eukaryota > Metazoa > Chordata > Testudines > Emydidae > Malaclemys > Malaclemys terrapin. Next base: position 96,776,885 of record NC_071510.1, on the reverse strand, counting down.
CCCTGCTCAAAGCCGGACCAATCCCCAGGCAAATTTTTGCCCCAAATTGCCCCCTCAAGAATTGAACTCAGAATCCTGGGTTTAGCAGGCCAGTGCTCAAACCACTGAGCTATCCCTTCCCACAGAAGTCAGAAGAAAGACTTTAATTGACTTTAATGGACTTTGGATCAACCCTTAAAGATTTAAATAGGACATTGCTTATCTAATCTACAATATTTTTCCATTATCATCATCTTTGAACAACTAGCTAAACTGGAGCAGATGCATGGGAAAGATGGAGCTTCATGGAGCTTAAACTATTCCAAAAGTTTACTATGGTATAAACCACCGTAACTGTCACCACAACAGTCTTTAATGCCACCAATATTTTTTTTTTAAATCTTTTTACTTGGTTATATATTTAAACAATATTAGAGCAATTTAAAATAAACCTTACATAGTATAATAACATTCAGGCCTGAGGAGTAGTGTATGAACAACACAGAAAGCAGTAAATAATAACAGGAAATGCAATTTGAGCATATACAGAGTACAGCTGTGTGAAATTCAGAAGTTTGTATTTTCAGAATTTTGCAGTGAAAACTGTCATTTTTATTTGCATGTTTCTGAGAATCCATCTCCCAATTTTGCTCTACTTGCAATTATACTGAAATAGTTATTTAAATGAAAATGCAAATGTTGGCCTATATTTCATGCAAGGACACGAGACTCGTTTTCACTCTAAAATAGACCCTTTGCTGGAAAACAGACTCACGTTTGCCAGAAAAATGCAAGTATCTTAGCAAAACAGCCTATGGAAACAGGCCTCTTTATGGGTTCATAACAAAATGTACCAAGTCGAAAGTTATCAGAGAAGTATATCATTTAAAACTTCTTAGGAGGTCTAAGAGTTATGTGATTTCTTCCAAGTTCAGGTTAATGTATGTTGTGTTACAACTCAGTTACAAGAGCTACATTCTGCAGTTTGTACCTTGGTCTTATTTCTGTGTGAACCCCTATATAAAGTTTAGTTTCAATGGATTTGTTGGAACTAACAGTAGGATTAATCCTTGGCTCGGACGTAACAACGTCCTAGTTTTTAGGGTAACAAAAGGGCTTGTCAAACTGATCATATGAAACATGCTCACTTAATTGGGAACACAGGTGAAATGTCATGAAACTTGCTAGCATGTAATTAGAAGCCTGTGTAACAACATCCTTTCCCCAAAATACCAAAGATTTTTTGTTCCAAATATCTTTTTAAATGCAGTCTCCAAATGCATTTAGGCTTTTCCATTTATGGAATTGGCATCTCACTAATGTGACATTTCACATCAGATTACATCAATCACATTGTATATTAAGAGGGCAGAAGCATTATAATAAAAATGTTGCAAATTGAGACAGCTGGCCTCATTGTCATGCAAAAGTCAGGCTTTAGGAGCAATCTAAGGACTCCTATTCCCCAGGCTCAGATGCATTCCTGGAGGTACTGTAACATCTGGAGGTGGGTTTCTGTGTGATGGGGAGATTGCTGCTGCACTTCATCCTTTGAAACTAATATTGAGATATTCTTGAGGTAGCTGGTCACCTCATCTATCTGTTGGAGACGATGTAATCAGATGGATGTTGCTTGTGGATGGGACGGGAAACAGGAATATACAATAGTATCTGCACGGATGAGTGGCTGAAAATTCTTGGATCGTATTTCAAGAAGCCTTTTAGTCAGACTAACCTATCAAATTGGTTTATTCAGACTAGACCATTTCAAGTGTCCTTTCCCTGGACCAATCATCATTCATTGTTATTTATAGTGGCAATTCATAGTAATTCATGATGACAATAAATAGCCATTGGGCCAGTGCAAGAGAGAAAATGACTTTACAGCCCAGAGGGTTTAGGGCACTCATCCAGAATATGGGGGAACTGTTGTACTGAGATAAAATAAGCAGGCCAAAGACATTAACATAACTGAATCACAGTCCAACATGATATAGTGTTAAACAAGATATGGGGTTTGGTGTACAAAGACCTCAGCCTGCTTAGCACCATGGCAAACATGTCATTATAAATCTTTTTCAACTTTTATTAAAGATACAGAAAAAAAGGAAAAACAGTTAAAGCATTTGAAATATAAAGTATTAAATTAGGCTTTCATTTTAACAACTTAAGTCAGAGTGGGGTTGGGGAGCTTGCCCCCTGCCCACCCGGGGTGGGTGGGGCCTAAAGCAGCCCCCTGCCCGTGTCCCCGCCCCCCAGATCTCCCGCCCAGGGCAAGTGGAGGGACCCAGGTTCCCCACAGCTGCCCACACGGTTCTCCCACACCTGGCTCTGGCCAGGGGGGAGGGGCCTCGGAGCCACAACCTGGCCATGATAAGAGCCGCATGGTGCAGGGGGCCCAAGAAGAGCAACCCCTAGCCCATGTCCCTGCTCCCTGGGCTCCCCACCCAGAGCAGATGGAACATCCGTCGCTCCCCACAGCTGCCCGTGCAGCTCTTCCCATGGCCGGGCTGCGGCTCCGATGCCCTGCCCCCCCTGGCCAGAGCAGGGTCGTGGAGAACTGCATGGACAGCTGTGGTGAGCCGGCACTGAGTTGTGAACCCTCCACCTCCACCCGCCCTGGGCCGGGTGGAGAGCCTGGGGGGTGGGGACACAGGCTAGCGGCTGCTCTCAACCCCCCCCCCCACACACACACTGTGAGCAGATGGAGAGTCTGCATGGCTCCCACAACTGTCCGAGTTTCCTGGCCGGGCTCCACACTGGCCTGGCCAGGGGGTGGGGCCTGAGGGTGAAAAGGAGGGGAAGGGTGCAGGGTCCATCCACTTTCAAAAAGTGGGAGAGCTATGGCCACCTGGCCCCCTTGGTTCTGGTGCCACTGCCTCCCTGTTTGACAGTCTCTTAAATTGCATCAAAGATGGTAATAACCATCCTTTTGGCAGAAAAGAGAAGTGAGTTGAGATGGGCTGGAGATATCATTGCTGCTTCTGTTGTTAAAGACCAATTTTAGAAGGGAAAAGGCCCCTACTTTTATAGGCTATTATATGGTATCAAAGTTGGTAATAACTGTCATTCCAGCTGGTGTTTGGGATTCAGCTGGAGCCAGTAAGGGTGGCAATGCCATCTGGATCCCTCTCTCGCTGGCTCGTTCTGGTCAAGACAACTCTCAGGATCAGGATGATGAAGGGCTAGGGTCCCAGGAAACAGTGAGGGTGAGGGCCATGATGGTAAAGCTGTTGCCGCTGTCTATCTGTTCCATCTGTTCTATTTGTTCTTTTGTACGTTCACCAAAAATCTCTTTCTTTTACAGACCCAGAGAGGGCATGATGGGTGGAATAGCCCATCCCCTTATTATTTTGGTTGCTAACTTGGCCTGAGTGCTGACATACCCATGTTAGAATAGAATTAATGGAGATATCCCATCTCCTAGAACTGGAAGGGACCTTGAAAGGTCATCAAGTCCAGTCCCCTGCCTTCACTAGCAGGACCAAGTACTGATTTTGCCCCAGATCCCCAAGTGGCCCCCTCAAGGATTGAACTCACAACCCTGGGTTTAGCAGGCCAATGCTCAAACCACTGAGCTATCCCAGGGGGAGGGATAGCTCAGTGGTTTGAGCATTGGCCTGCTAAACCCAGGGTTGTGAGTTCAATCCTTGAGGGGGCCACTTGGGGATCTGGGGCAAAATCAGTATTATTTTTTGGGGACGGATAGCTCAGTGGTTTGAGCATTGGCCTGCTAAACCCAGGGTTGTGAGTTCAATCCTTGAGGGGGCCACTTAGGGATCTGGGGCAAAATCAGTACTTGGTCCTGCTAGTGAAGGCAGGGGGCTGGACTCGATGACCTTCCAAGGTCCCTTCCAGTTCTAGGAGATGGGATATCTCCATTAATTTATTTATTATTAATGTTAATGTTAGCTCATTAAACTTTGGGCTCCACAGCACTGTTTTTAACAAGCATAATTTCATCACTGTCTTTAAACCATATCAACTTGGCTTTTTGTTTAGGCTAATTCAGTTATTCTGTCTCCTTTTCGTACCTTTTCCCATCAACATTTGTTATTACAGGTTCTTGTAACAACTTATGATTTTTTACATACTTTTTACAGTTGAACCCACAATTCAGGTAAATGTGTAGGTTGAAAGATCCAAAGTTTATGTCCCTGCTCTAATGACTATTTATTTATAAAAAGTGGATGATCTTCAACAGGAGAGACTGAGAAAGACCTGTCTGAGAATATCCCATAGTTCAGTGACTAGGGTCCTCTCCTCCAATGGGAGAGACCCAAGTTCAAATCTCTTCTACTCATCATGTAGAGGGGGGAATTGAACCCAGGTCTCCAATATCTGAAATAAGTTCCCTAGCCACAGGGCTAATATTCATAAGTAGGGGTCTACCAAATTCAGGGTCCATTTTGGTCAATTTCACGGTCATAGGATTTTAAAAATAGTAAATTTCATGATTTCAGCTATTTAAATCTGAAATTTCATGGTGCTGTAATTGTAGGGTTTCTGACCCAGAAAGGAGTTGTGGGGGGTTTGGAAGGTTATTGTGTGTGTGGGGAGTGATACTGCTACCCTTACTTCTGCACTGTTGCTGGCAGCAGTGCTGCCTTCAGAGCTGGGCACCTGGAGAGGGGCTGGCTGGGAGCCCAGCTCTGAAGACAGAGCTGCCACTAGCAGCGGCGCAGAAGTAAGGATGGCATGGTGTGGTATTGCCAGGGCCAGCTCTAGGTTTTTTGCCGCCCCAAGCAAAAATAAAATAAATAAAATAAAAACACTCTGGGAGCGCAACTACTGAAGCAAAAAAAAAAAAAAAAAGGTGTCCGGAATGCCGCCCCTGAAATTGTGCCGCCCCAAGCACATGCTTGGTTTGCTGGTGCCTAGAGCTGGCCCTGGGTATTGCCACCCTTACTTCTTTACTGCTGCTAGTGGGGTTCTGCCTTCAGAGCTGGGCTCCCAGCCAGCAGCTGCCCCTCTCCAGCTGCCAGCTCTGAAGGCAGCGCAGAAGTAAGGGTGGCAATACTGTGACCCCCCCTAAAATAACCTTGTGACCCCCCCTGCAACTCCCTTTTGGGTCAGGACCCCCAATTAGAGAAACTCTGGTCTCCCCCATAAAATCTATATAGTATAGGGTAAAACCACACAAAAGACCAGATTTCACAGTCCGTGATGTGTTTTTCATGGCCGTGAATTTGGTAGGGCTCTACTTATAAAGGAGGCACTCCCAACTCACCCTGCTTTGTGAATCCATTGTTTTGTTTTTGTCAAATACCTGAAAGTCTTAATGAATTTTTTTGAGTTGAAATAAAATGTTTCATTTCAACATTACCAAAATGTTTTGACTTTTTTGGTTCAGTCAATACTATTTGGTGAAGTCAATGTGCAAATAGTTTCAGTCAATCTGAAACTAAATTTTTTGGTAATTATTTATGTGAAAAATTTCACCCTCTCTACTTGTTATTTGAAGAGAACAGACTAGAAGTTAAAGGATTTCTTCACATGCAGAAATCTATTCTTGATATTCCATCTTACAATATATATACCACATTCATAATCATATATGCAAGCTAAATATGTTGCTCTTGTTGAAATATAACCCTAAGAAATAAGCACGTTCATAAATATTAAAAGAGGCTGCCTGCCTACTTCTAATCTGCCATATGGAACGTTTGGCAATCACTAAATTTAATAAATGTAACTGAGTTGCTATCAGCAGCATGCTCAACCCATCAATTGACAAGCACTTCTTTTTGCAGTTCCTGCTAGCTGCTCTAGAAGTGAAACATTAATATAAAGCCTACAAATCTTTTATCTCAACAATGGCCTTGATTAACTGGCTTTACACTAATGTGAGATCCGAAACAGGCTAGATATATTTAACACTCTTAAAACATGCAAAAGAAAATGAGCAGGAATAAAAAGGAATAGTTTGCCAATGTGAAAAAACAATTTTACATCTTAAGTAGTAAGACTTCATAGAAATGAGAGGACAACTTTCCATTTTTCATCATTTGGCAATGAACATTCAAGTTCTGATTTCACTCTCATCTACACTGGTGCAAATCAGAAACAGATCTGTTAAATTTAATGGTATTTGCTCTTATACAAAACTGGTGTGAAAAGAGAAATGGGCCCCTAGACTTCCTAAGGAGAAAATAGAACTCAGCCTGTACAATGGAATTTATACATTATATCACAGATTCCTCGGAGCAGGGATTGTCTTCATTGTGAGTCTTACACACTGCTGGTGCTTCAACTCGAGTCATAATAATTTCCACAGTGCTTTACTAAGAAAGCCATATAGGATTTCTAAATCCCACTCTTAGGATTTTTTAAAAAAAGTTTTAAATAATGAAACTTTCCCTCCTTATAATTAATTTATATTAATTGTACATTATTTCCCCCTCCACCTATTCATCAACGAGAGAAGAGTCCTCATCTCCTGTAATAATCTTCAGAATTCCCTACAGTACTTGAGTTTTTTCACACACCAGAGTGAGGGAGGTCTGCTATGTCCCTATAAGAGCAATAGGTATCTTGTACTTGGGTAAATTCACAGAGACAGGCAGCTTGGATATCATCCATACCTTTCTGTAGACTTTTGGTAGGCATTACTAACATTCTGAACAGGAGACATCAAAGCTACTTGATAGAGTTGGCAAGCAGCAAAATGGCATAAAACAGTTAGCTATAATTTCCTAAACAATATTCCTCGGCAGCAGCATAAGCGCACTTCAGATAAAGAAAAATTGTGAGAAAGAAAGATTTTATATTTCCAAAGAAATGTTCACTATAATAATTGTTTGTGTTGTTTTTACAGTCTGGCAGCTTCACCCAATAGGCTGAGGATTTACAGTTTCTCTATTACTCACAGCAAAAAAATTACTTACAAATAAATCTTATATTGCCTAATTTCAAAACTAATTTTAATAGGCACAGAGCAGAAAGGCACAGACTTTCTAGGCAGGACAGGGAGTTCTCTCTAACACCTACATGAGATTCTTTTACACACACACACACACACACACACACACACACACACACACACACACACACACACACACACACACACACACACTCCCTACCTCTCATATATACTACACCTCCTTCTGGATAGAAAAACATTTAAAAAGAGTATGGCTATATCCATTATAACCAGCATTTATTTATTATTTACTTGGAATAGACTTTAAACTGCCTTCCCTATTTCATATTTGAATTCAACACAGGAACCAATTCACTCACCAGAGATTCATAATTACTTCTTTATTTGAACTTTCTGTCTCATATATTGCTTCTTATCACACACAATTATTTTTCTCCAATTGTACGACACTCTCTTTACCATTTGAGGAACAATTATCTTTAGTGAATATTACTGAATACAAGATGCAGACGACACCAAGCTGAGAGGGGTTGCTAGCACTCTGGAGGACAAGATTATAATTCAAAATGACCTTGACAAGTTGGAGACTTGGTCTGAAACCAACAATATGAAATTCAATGAAGACAAATGTAAAGTACTCTATTTAGGATAGAAAAATCCATGGGCAGCTCTGAGCCCCAGGGCCGGGCCACAGCGGGGCTCAGAGCTCATCTGGGCAACCAGGGCTCTGGATTCCTCTGGCTGGCTGAGGCTCAGGGTAGCTCTGGCAGATAGTCTGGGTGCAGCTTGGGTCAGCGGGCAGGGTCTCAGGGCAGCTCGAGTGGGCAGGCAGGCTGGGGCTCGGGATGGCTTTGGCCTGCTTGGCCAGGGCTCCTCTGGCTGCAGTGGGGGTCTCCGGGATCCTCTGGCCTCAGTGGGCAACAGTGGGGGCAGGAGGCCAAGTGGGGGCAGAGCTTCAAGTGGAAGAGGTGGGGCAGGGGGTTAGCCTCCCTGAACTGGGAATTCACGTGCCACCCATGGAAAAATCAAATATTTGACTCCAAAATGGGGAATAACTGGCTAGGTGGTACTATTGCTGAAGAAAATCTGGGGGTTATAGTGGAACACAAATTGAATAAGTCAGCAATGTGATGCAGTTGTGAAAAAAGTTAATATAATTCTGGGGTGTATTAACAGGAATGTCATATGTAAGACATGGGAGCTAGTTGTCCCACTCTACTTGGTGCAGGTTTCAGAGTAACAGCCGTGTTAGTCTGTATCCGCAAAAAGAAGAACAGGAGTACTTGTGGCACCTTAGAGACTAACAAATTTATTAGAGCATAAGCTTTCGTGGACTACAGCCCACTTCTTCGGATGCATATAGAATGGAACATATAATGAGGAGATATATATACACACATACAGAGAGCATAAACAGGTGGGAGTTGTCTTACCAACTCTGAGAGGCCAATTAATTAAGAGAAAAAAAAAAACAAAAAAAAAAAACTTTTGAAGTGATAATCAAGCTAGCCGAGTACAGACAGTGTGATAAGAAGTGTGAGAGTACTTACAAGGGGAGATAGTCAACGTTTGTAATGGCTCAGCCATTCCCAGTCCTTATTCAAACCGGAGTTGATTGTGTCTAGTTTGCATATCAATTCTAGCTCTGTAGTCTCTCTTTGGAGTCTGTTTTTGAAGTTTTTCTGTTGTAATATAGCCACCCGCAGGTCTGTCACTGAATGACCAGACAGGTTAAAGTGTTCTCCCACTGGTTTTTGAGTATTTTGATTCCTGATGTCAGATTTGTGTCCATTAATTCTTTTGCGTAGAGACTGTCCGGTTTGGCCAATGTACATGGCAGAGGGGCATTGCTGGCACATGATGGCATAGATCACATTGGTAGATGTGCAGGTGAACGAGCCCCTGATGGTATGGCTGATGTGATTAGGTCCTATGATGATGTCACTTGAATAGATATGTGGACAGAGTTGGCATCGGGGTTTGTTACAAGGATAGGTTCCTGGGTTAGTGGTTTTGTTCAGTGATGTGTGGTTGCTGGTGAGTATTTGCTTTAGGTTGGGGGGTTGTCTGTAAGCGAGGACAGGTCTGTCTCCCAAGATCTGTGAGAGTAAAGGATCATCTTTCAGGATAGGTTGTAGATCTCTGATGATGCGCTGGAGAGGTTTTAGTTGGGGGCTGAAGGTGACAGCTAGTGGTGTTCTGTTATTTTCTTTGTTGGGCCTGTCTTGTAGGAGGTGACTTCTGGGTACTCGTCTGGCTCTGTCAATCTGTTTTTTCACTTCAGCAGGTGGGTATTGTAGTTTTAAGAATGCTTGATAGAGATCTTGTAGGTGCTTGTCTCTATCCGAGGGATTGGAGCAAATGCGGTTATATCTTAGAGCTTGGCTGTAGACAATGGATCGTGTGGTGTGTCCTGGATGGAAGCTGGAGGCATGTAGGTAAGTGTAGCGGTCAGTAGGTTTCCGGTATAGGGTGGTATTGATGTGACCATCGCTTATTAGCACAGTAGTGTCCAGGAAAAGGACCGCTTGTGTGGATTGATCTAGGCTGAGGTTGATGGTGGGATGGAAATTATTGAAATCATGGTGAAATTCCTCAAGGGCTTCTTTTCCATGGGTCCAGATGATGAAGATGTCATCAATGTAGCGCTTGTTCTAACGTTGTTCTAAGTCAGCCATAAAAATGTTGGCATATTGTGGGGCCATGCGGGTACCCATAGCAGTGCCGCTGACTTGAAGGTATATATTGTCCCCAAATGTGAAATAGTTGTGGGTGAGGACAAAATCACAAAGTTCAGCCACCAGGTTAGCTGTGACATTATCAGGGATACTGTTCCTGATAGCTTGTAGTCCATCTTTGTGTGGAATATTGGTGTAGAGGGCTTAGAAGCCCCACAATATGCCAACATTTTTATGGCTGACTTAGAACAACGCTTCCTTAGCTCTCGTCCCCTAATGCCCCTACTCTACTTGCGCTACATTGATGACATCTTCATCATCTGGACCCATGGAAAAGAAGCCCTTGAGGAATTTCACCATGATTTCAATAATTTCCATCCCACCATCAACCTCAGCCTAGATCAATCCACACAAGCGGTCCTTTTCCTGGACACTACTGTGCTAATAAGCGATGGTCACATCAATACCACCCTATACCGGAAACCTACTGACCGCTACACTTACCTACATGCCTCCAGCTTCCATCCAGGACACACCACACGATCCATTGTCTACAGCCAAGCTCTAAGATATAACCGCATTTGCTCCAATCCCTCGGATAGAGACAAGCACCTACAAGATCTCTATCAAGCATTCTTAAAACTACAATACCCACCTGCTGAAGTGAAAAAACAGATTGACAGAGCCAGACGAGTACCCAGAAGTCACCTCCTACAAGACAGGCCCAACAAAGAAAATAACAGAACACCACTAGCTGTCACCTTCAGCCCCCAACTAAAACCTCTCCAGCGCATCATCAGAGATCTACAACCTATCCTGAAAGATGATCCTTTACTCTCACAGATCTTGGGAGACAGACCTGTCCTCGCTTACAGACAACCCCCCAACCTAAAGCAAATACTCACCAGCAACCACACATCACTGAACAAAACCACTAACCCAGGAACCTATCCTTGTAACAAACCCCGATGCCAACTCTGTCCACATATCTATTCAAGTGACATCATCATAGGACCTAATCACATCAGCCATACCATCAGGGGCTCGTTCACCTGCACATCTACCAATGTGATCTATGCCATCATGTGCCAGCAATGCCCCTCTGCCATGTACATTGGCCAAACCGGACAGTCTCTACGCAAAAGAATTAATGGACACAAATCTGACATCAGGAATCAAAATACTCAAAAACCAGTGGGAGAACACTTTAACCTGTCTGGTCATTCAGTGACAGACCTGCGGGTGGCTATATTACAACAGAAAAACTTCAAAAACAGACTCCAAAGAGAGACTACAGAGCTAGAATTGATATGCAAACTAGACACAATCAACTCCGGTTTGAATAAGGACTGGGAATGGCTGAGCCATTACAAACGTTGACTATCTCCCCTTGTAAGTACTCTCACACTTCTTATCACACTGTCTGTACTCGGCTAGCTTGATTATCACTTCAAAAGTTTTTTTTTTTTTTTTTTTTTTTCTCTTAATTAATTGGCCTCTCAGAGTTGGTAAGACAACTCCCACCTGTTTATGCTCTCTGTATGTGTGTATAATATATCTCCTCATTATAAGTTTCATTCTATATGCATCCGAAGAAGTGGGCTGTAGTCCACGAAAGCTTATGCTCTAATAAATTTGTTAGTCTCTAAGGTGCCACAAGTACTCCTGTTCTTCTTTTTACTTGGTGCAGGTAAGTCCTCAGCTGGAGTACTGTGTCCAGTTTTGGGCGCAACACTTCAGGAAAGATGTGGACAAATTAGAGAGAGTCCAGAGGACAACAACAAAAATGATAAAAGGTCTAGAAAAGCTGACCTATGAGAAAAGGTTAAAAAAAAAATGGGCATATTTAGTCTTCAGAAAAGAAGACTCAGGGAGGATTTGGTAACAGTCTGATGCCTGAACCTCAGCAGCGCAGAACTACAATTCCAGGGAAAATCCTGCTTAGCCCCAGGAAGGAGTATGTTCGGTTTGGACACAATATTCAGGGAATTATCTGCAAAGCTCTAGCAAGTCTATACTGATCATGTGCAAACTGAGACTTTTCAAAGGCTAATAACGGCTAAATTTGGGTGGATTTTCACAGGAAAAGCAAAAGGCACATCCCTGATACAAAGGCCTCCCCGCTACCCCCACCTCCTCCATATTTCAAATCCCTGCTACAGAGCCTGGGAGCACTAAAGTTTCTCAAAATGATTTTAACATGGTCAAAAAAGACCCTTATTTTTCTGTAACTTTGTTCTCTGAAATGGCCGAATCATTTTGGCTGAAGCTTAAAAAAAACCCATAATCATCACCCTGAGGCAGACATCTGGCATGTAAAATTTCATCCCAAATGACTAACATTTGGCAAAGTTATAAGCAACTGAAAACAGGGTCCAATAATGGGAAGTGTCACACAACCTTAATAGTGGCACTGCCAGCCCTACCTATAAAACACACCCACACACAGAGTGAGTGAAGTCACAGACAAGATAGGAGATAATTCCATAAGAATAGGACAACAAACTACTACAGCCAAAACATATTACGTACAACTATCTGTCTAACATATCTATTGATCAACAACTAGGAACAAATACCTAATCCCCTCAAAATTCTCCGACTTAGTTTTCAAGTTGTATGCATATGAAATATTTCCACATATACTAAAGCCAAAAATTGCACCAATACTAGATATCCAAGCCTCTGGCAGTCTTTCTTTTCTTAATATAATATATCCCAAATGGTGAGTCACTTTTTTCCAACATTTCTGTTTGACATGACCAAGGGTGTATACGCTGCATGACTAAGTCTCAGTCATATAATTTTAGAAAACATTGTATCATATTTTGTTCATATTTTCTACCAGCACTACCAATGGTTCCATACATTACAGAACAGACATTTTTACTCCAGTTGTAGCAATCATTTTCATTTCTTGGTTTGGAGTTATGTGGGGGGAGGGTGGGGCGGAAATCTACCTTCATTTACTTTTTTGTATTGAGTCTAACATTTTAGCTATGAAGATTTTCTGAGTCCATTTTAAAGGAAGTTCTCATTGAAAGTAAAGGAGTAAAAATGGGAAACATTTCAGGTCAACACTTACCTGCTGGCCTCTGCAGATGTGATGGCAATCAATGGAGGAATCCTTAGTGGAAGACTGGTGGGCCTTGGTATAGTCTCCAAATCACTCTTTTTATCCCAGTCTGCTTGCTCCAATTGTCTGAAAGCCAGAGGAGGAAGCTGGATATTGCGGCAGGAAAGTCTCCGTACAAGATAGGGTTCCATTCCTTGGAAAGGGCCCTCGTCTTCAGTGTTGGAGCGCAGTGTTTCTTCTGAAATCTATAATCACACACACAGATCTTATTTCATAACTCTCCTCTCCAGTTCCTTTTTCATAATAAAAATTAATTAAATATCTCTGAGGTAGCCCTAGAACTGTTGGCAAAGGTGTTAAACAGAAAAGGCAGAAAAGAATCGTGCTTGTGGAAAAAGTAGCTAGGTGGTGTAAACTGAAGAAACTTGGATGAATGTAGTGACCAGTACAATATTGACAGATGTTTCTTTGCTGTAATAGCAAATGAACCGCTATTTATAGGAATTAATGTACTCTGCAATTCAGTATATATCTATGTAACACAGAGGCCCATTGGTGGTTCTCTATCCTGTCAGCAACTTTTGTCAGGCCTGACATACTCACTACTCCTAACACACTGTGGTCATAATCTGAATCTAAAATATGTCACGTAAAGTAGCATATGTGAACTGGTAACACGCTGATCCCAAAAATCACTGGATGGTCTATATACAGGGTGTATACAAAGTTATACATATGTTCTAGAATTACATTTTTAAAATGTGATGAGCAAGCAATGCATAAGCCCAGTCTACCTTTAACAAAGGAACGTGTATTTGCTTGTCTGACTAGCCTGGTCATCAGGCAGAGACAATGAAGGTACATTTACATAAAAAGGTAAACAAAGCCATCAAACTAGGAAGTGGGGGAGATAGTTAAGAGGCTAGGGAGGAAACTGCAAAATTAACATGGCTTCAGCTTCCTAGTGGACACACCAAGCTGAGCCCCCAGCAGGCTTCCTGAAGCAAAGTCATTAAATTTTGGAAGATATAAGCAAAGACAGAAAGCCATTTGGGCATAATTCACCTGTAGAGACAAAGGAACCGAGATCTGTGAAGGGTCCTGGCCAGAGAGTCTGATCAGTCATGCAAGAAAAGAGACTTGGTGAGAAACACTTATTTGAATAAGATACACTAGTTAATTAAATTTGGGACCGGAGAGTGTTGAGGGTCAAACAACAAAAAATAACTGGGTTGTGAAAGTCAGGGAGTGACCTGCACGCTTGCATGCTGGCCGTTGCTGTCAGGGCTGTGAGCTATAGAACCATAGCATTGAAAGCACCTAGAGTTGCAGGGCAGGCAGTGACATAACCCCTCAGTGGTCTGGGCTGACCTAAAAAGGTCACAATATACATCTATCTGTATCAACAAATCAATGCGTTGTAATTGTTTGTTCTTTTCCCTCGATCCCCTACCAGCCTCTTTCTTTTGGGCAGGTACAAGGGTCTGAGAATAGTTGCATGCCAACATAAACAGAGTACTTAAGGTGTATGTTTTTCAAATCTTTACAGAGAAACCCTGGGCTTCTGCACATAAAACATGAGAAAATTCACCTTAAATTCTCTATTTGTAAACAACAATCATCTCTCTCAGACACATACACACACAAATGATGCGATTAAAAGATGGGAGAGAGATTTGGCCAAAGAAGTTAATCTTGATAAGAGGAAAGGGTATATACATCTTCAATCTGTGTAGCTCAAAGGACATGTATACAAATTATAATATACATGACACATTTGACTCCAGTTAATATCAGTCATGTTTAGGTGCTCTATTAGATTGTGGGAAAATGGGAACCTACTTGCACATGCGGTGGTTGTGTCTAGGAATTAGATGGCTTTGGGGGAAATTATTAAAGATTTTCATTTTATGACAAAATTCCAGCTTCCTGGAGATCCCTTGACCTGCTCACTTAATGCTCCAGTAAAAGATCTACATTTAAACAGAACAAATTACTTTCTTTTTTATTGTTAGCAGCAAGACTTTGTACTGCATATTATTGGAAAAATGTGGTTTCTCCTCCTATCAAATTTTGGTATAGTAAGATATGGACTGTCCTTCTAATGGAAAAGCTTTCATACCAAGTATGTACACGAGAAGTGCTAAAAAGAGGATAGCTATTTAGAAGTTTGGTCACTCTTCAGCATACTCAGAGGACAAGGGCTCCCAAGCCAGCAAACCTAAATCTTTAGGTAGGTTCTTTAAATATTAACCTGATCCGGAATAAGAAACGTATGAAGTCATATGTTAACATTTTATTGTAACTTTGCCTGAATTTTTTTTTAATGGTGTGATTTTAATAAGTGCTGAGTACCCATAACTTCCACAGTAGTCAATGGCAACTGAAAATAATCAGTACCTCATGCAATCTAAGGCCAAAAGATCAGTAACTATGTTTTCAAAGTTACTTATCCTGAATGCTGGCAACAGTTTTCTGACTTATCGGAAGAAAGGCAGTCACTTTATAAACCAATTCTCCAGCTTTTTGGGCTCACAGAGGTGAGAATTTCCATTGCTAGAAGTTCTCAAATATTTTCAATGAGTCCACCATTTTAAAATGCATGTTCTAAGTGCTTCCGAGACACAAGCTGAGATGAGATAAAATTGGAATGATTTATTCAGTGTCCTAGATTAAATCGATCAGTGGTCTCATTCCATTTCCCAATGGACTCATGTCAGGAACACAAAAAGCATCACCTAAACTTGCACCCTTCTTGGCAGTCTCATTATAGAACTAAAAGGCTGAATCATCAGAGATTAAATGCCCACTCTATCCTAGGAGTGGCCCCTCAGGTCAGGATTGAAGTATATTGGCTAGGGATTTTGTGGGGGAAACTGACACTGTGCCCATGTGTATCTTTTCTGTGTACACAGAGAGGAGCCCCAGGGCTATTAATACAATGATTTTCTCATTACTCATCTCAGGACTAATATTAATAAACTACAACTGTAGTCATAGCCTAATCAGCAAGTTTTAGCAAAATATTTCTAATTACCATTTAAATCAGAAAATCTAAATTAATCATTTAAGAAAAATAGCCAATGTAACCTTAAAGCAATTTAAAAATTATAGGAATTATACTATGGTGTGTATTAATGGGTGTGCTCAAAAGTGAATCAACAGTGAAATTAATCACTGTAATACTCCACAAAAATGTCTAATGTGTTACAATTGTCTAGGGAGAAGTTTAACTTAAGGCCTGCCATTTCTAATGTGTGTTTTTAATGAAGAGGTAAAATAAAAAATAATGAAAAACTGTAAAAAGTTAATTATGGCCTAGAGCTGTGTGAAAGATTTTGCTGCATTTGGTGCCAGATGAAAATGATGTACTGTAGGTCTTTTAATCAAGTTCACTATTGACAAAGAGCAGATTTTTGCTAGTGAATAAAGAGTTGCAATTCTGAAAACTGCAATAAAAATCTCAGAAAAGAAGCTAAGAATGAATGGAGTAAACTAGTTGTACTGAGAACGTGAATGCATTATGCCACTGCCCCTAAAGAGTCATCTGTAAAAATGAAAAAGGTAAGAGGCACTGGCAAATATGGCACCATCAGAGTCTTTAAAAAAATGTATAAGGCTAAATACTAAAGAAAAAATTTTGAAACCTAGTGCCTAGAGCTAGAGCACCGAAATTGATGTTTCATTTGAAGGCACTGCAGAATTAATTCAACACCTCTGACTATCAGGCCATTGATTTAGGTTCAAGCAATTAGGCATCCAAGTTGGCAAATTTTGGCCTGAATGGATTTACTCACCCCACAGATATACTAGCAATAAAATTCATTGCTAGAATTTCTTTTTAATATTATGAAAAGGATTTTTTTCATAAAAGAGATAGTTCTGCATATTTGTTAAGCATTTTCAAAATGGCTTTGACATCGCTGACAGCCCATCAGTAAGCACTAATGGTATCTAATTCTAAAGCCATTTTACAAAATGCACCACAGAACCTTAGTATACAATTTTGAAAGTCTATTTTTAATGACTTTGGCAAGCCTTGGGTTATAAAAGATGAGGATTTTCCATTACAACACACAGCAGAACCCAGGTACTCAGAACCAAATAAATGGCATGCCATTGCTTGGGATGGCTGCCAAGGAAGTGATTCAGTGCAATGCATTTCAATTATTCTAAACTGTGGATAAAATGTCACACTTAGTCCATTTGAATGACACACCTGGTGCTGTCTGCAAACCAATTTGCAGAGGCTAACAGGTGAGAATTGATGTTTGCTTGCACAAACTTCCCACTGTGCATTCCTTTGTTTATTTCATGCCGCTGACATGCTCCATGACTGCTGAAAAGCTGATCTTAGCTCAGGTTTGTTTTGTTTTAATGCTACCTGTTTTTAAAAGGCAATTCATTAAATATAAAAGAAACATCTCCCAGTACAATGTATTCCTTTTAGCCTCTGATTACAAGAAAAATCCCTTATTTTGCCATTTTTGTTTCCATCAAATTGTGTAAATTAACAGGGCTCAACCCAACAACTCATAATAGGTGGTTATTTTCAGGGCCAGCGCAACCCATTAGGCGACCTAGGCGGTCTTGCCTAGGGCACTACAATTTGGCGGGTGGCGACCACGGCGGTTTTTCAGTGGCGGGACCTTCCGCCGCCTCTGTGGGGGGCGGCATTTCGGGGCGGGACCTTCCGCCGCCTAGGGCGGCAGAAAAGCTGGCGGCGCTCCTGGTTATTTTTGTGCTTACTTCACTACTTAGGTTATTGCCTCATACCCTGAGTGATTAGCAAATATTTGCGGCCTTGCCAGGGTGCATCCATTAGGAGGAAAAACAGATTATAAAAGTCAGATACAAGTATTTCTTTGGTGAAATCCTGTGTATTTACAAAGAACATACACCACCTCTTGTTTCCCTGAACACATAGGAACAAACAACAGGAGACAGCTTCCTTGCTCACAATTTCTAGGCTGCTTTTCCAGCCAGTACGCTGCACAAAAGAAGTGCTCTCTCTCTCTCTCAGCTTCCTTGCAGGGTTACACTCACACTGCTTCTATTGCTCTTCACTCACTTTCTGGGTCTTTTCACCCACACAGGTGCACGTCTTTACTAATCAAGTATCAGTCCCAATGTTTACAATCAACCCCATGGAAACTCTCTGATCTTCCGTAAGTTAGCTCTTGCTCAGGCTTTTCCATATGGTCCAGAACCTTGGGGAGTGCCTTCTATTTTTCAGCTATCTTAGTTTGCCGGAATAAAAGATGACTAGCCCCTGGAGAGCATGGAGAGAGCTGTTCCTGTATGCTCCTGAGTGCAGGGACTGCAACTCTGCATGGACTTACATAGGCTCCACAAGGCAGGGGAATGACTCCTTATGCCCTTCCTATTGCACAGCCTTATAAGAGCCAGGAACAATCCAGACCTCTGAGAGGTAAATTCCACTAAATCAAAATAAACATCCTTCCCATATTTCTTTTCTGAATGTATTGCGGGGGAGTATATTGCACACTTTTGGATCCTTCTCTGAAGTCACAATTATTAATTTCCTCAAGGGCTTTTCTATGGCACTCACCACTATAGTGGCTGAGTACTTCACAAACATTTTTACAACACCTTGTGATATGAAGGGGCATTATTCTCATTTTACAGAAGCAGAGAGATTAAGATCAAGAGCATAATTTTGGATGCCTAATTTGGGATGCCTAGGAACTGATTATTCGGCGTACATAGCATTATATGGCACTTCATATATTCAAGCACAGCAGCTATGAGTGCTCAGAACTTCTGAAAATCAGGCTCCAGGTTCTCAAGTTGAGCACACAGAAAGTGAGGAACATATAATCAATGACCATCTCTGACAAGTTTGTTTGAAGTGACTTACCTAGCATCAGGTTTCAGAGCAGCAGCCGTGTTAGTCTGTATCCGCAAAAAGAACAGGAGTACTTGTGGCACCTTAGAGACTAACAAATTCATTTGAGCACAAGCTTTCGTGGGCTACAGCCCACTTCATCAGATGCATAGAATGGAACATATAGTAAGAAGAGATATATACATGGAGAACATGAAAAGGTGGAAGTTGCCATACCAACTCTGAGAGGCTAATTAATTAAGATGAGCTATTATCAGCAGGAGAAAAAAAAAACTTTTGTAGTGATAATCAAGATGGCCCATTCGTCTCACTACAAAAGTTTTTTTTTCTCCCGCTGATAATAGCTCATCTTAATTAATTAGCCTCTTAGAGTTGGTATGGCAACTTCCACTTTTTTATGTTCTCTGTATGTATATATATCTTCTTACTATATGTTCCATTCTATGCATCTGATGAAGTGGGCTGTAGCCCACGAAAGCTTGTGCTCATATAAATGTGTTAGTCTCTAAGGTGCCACAAGTACCCCTGTTCTTTTTACCTAGCATCAAATAGGAACTCTGTGGCAGAGACTGGAATAGAATCCAGTTCTCTGGAGTGGCATTCAACTGACTTAACCATGACACCGTCTTTTCCCTTTCTGCAATCACCTGCCTCATTCACTACACCCCTTCCCAGCTTCTGCAGCAAATGAAGCAGGGGTCTTATAGACAACAGTCTCCTTCACTACCCAACCCTCATTCTTCCCCAGAGCTCATGCATCCTGTGCATTAAATGAGGCAGGGGTCTCAGGGAAAACAAATTACTATGTTATCATGTAATCATGTAAATTAAACTACAGCATAATGTATACGAACAAGGGGGTCAAAAAAAAAAAAAGGTTGCAAAGGCAACCTTAATTCTGGTATTCTCTGGTTTTTTAGTGCTTGACTTTGCAATCTTTATAATATTTTTAAACACAATTTTGTGTGTGTAATTTCCTTGGTTTTTAAAAAATCCAAACTGAAAAAAAAAACACCCCAGAAATTCCCCCATAAGGCATCATACTGACACCCACATGAGACATCTGCAGCATTGGAGCCCCTTTAGATCCACTGCACAGACCTCTCTGCCACTTAAGCTACCAGAACAACCGATAGCAACAGTAAGTCAGCATCATCTCTGTGGACCAACACTAGAAGAATGGCACACACACTTTGCCAGGGGGTTTCATAGATATTTTCTGGCACTACAGGAATGGTAAAAATCAGGAATTGGTCTTTTGTTATCTGTTGGACCCCTGATTCCAGGCTCTGGAGGAAAGACTTCTACCCATTTCCCCCAACCTTGACCCCTTCTGCCCCATCCCTTCCAGACTGTACCATTCCTCTCTCTTCACCACCCCTGCCTCCTTTTTCCAGTCACACTTCAGGCTTCTCATCCCAGTCCTACTCTCCCTCTTCCACCTCTACTCCTTGTCCCCAGTCTCCTTGTTCAGCCTGTCCCAGTTCCCCATTCCTGGCTCCTTGACCTATCTGTCTCTTCCTTCCTCCCCCTCTCCCCCACATAGCTCCCATTCCCAGTCTTCCTATGCAATCTCAGTCCCCTGCACTGCCTCCCTGACTTCCTGTCCCATTCTCTTTGCATATCCAGTCCCAGCTCTCCCCCCAGCACCTTCTTAGATCTGTCTCCACCACCCCTCTCACTGGTTCCTAATCCCAGTGTTCTTGTCCAGCTAGTTCCAGTCTTCCTCCTCCCCCCAGCTCCTTGTCTGACCTGAGTATCATCCCAAACCAACTGACTCCCAGCCCCCAACACCCATTTACTTCATTGGCTCCCAGTCCCAGCATCCCCACTCAGACTGATCCAGACTTCCCTCCCCCCTAGCTCTCAGTACCCCCTAGCTCACTGTGGGAATGGTCCATACAGTGCAATCATAGGTAGGACCTGTGAGGGGATCCAGCATGCTGAGTCACTCTGTGAGGGGTGGTGCCTGCACAGTCTAGTCAGCAGTAGGAACTCTGAGAGGCTCAGGCATGCTCAGCAAGGATGGAATCTTTGGAGATTGTAGCTGCTAAAATCAAAGATGTCTCTCTGGATATGTACCAACCATGATTTTTCAAAGGCATTTAACTTGGCCAGATTTGAGCAGACTTTCACAGGGAAGACAAAGGCACAACCCTGACACAAATTCAAGACCCAGCTCCAAACTTGGGGGCAATAGGATATTTCAAATAAAAGGTCTCGATTTTTTAATAAGTATTCATGTCTGAATACTGGTGACATCATAGCAGAATTTTTGTAAACCTTCTTGATCCATCGCTAACTTTCTGCACTCAGCAGCAGAACTTAATACAACTCTGCATGGCTGAAACAGTTCCAGATCTATGCAATGGTGGGGAGTTGGCCACTTAATTGTGGGACACAAATGTACAAACCAAAAAGTTGCATCCAGTGTGATCCAGAGAATAAGGACTGGGAGCCACGAGGCTATTGGTCTCTTCTCCACTCCAACCTGCTCTGTTGCCCTGGGTCACTTAACCTCCCTTCTTCCCCCCCCTCCCCACTCTGTAAAGTGGGTATACTAATACTTGCCCACCTATGGAAAGTGCAGGAAATACAGTAATGTTATTTATTAGTGTCGTCATTTCATAGATTTTAAAATGTATAATCCCTTCCCCAGGTCACTCCTACAGGTACTCCACCTCCTCCCCCTACAATTCATACTTTTGTACATTTTTTCCTTTCAAAGACCATTTATTCCTTCAGAAATATATATGGAGAAAAAGTATACCAAATCAACAAACGATCACTGTTTTTTTCTTTTTATAAAAGAGCTACCAAATGACAAATTATCATATATCATTTTCAGGTTATTTTGCAAGACGATTTACAATTGTTCATTATCTGCACTATAGAATGACGATGATTCATATTTTTTAATCCCACAGCTAAATAAAATCTAGCCATTATATGATTAGATACTTCTTTCCTCATAAAGCAAACATTCTCAGGAAAATACCCCTTTTATAGAAAACATGTTCAGAATTAATCAATTACTATATGTCTCATCACGTAATTGGAAATATTACACAAATTGAACAAGAGATTGTATCTCTCACTGTAGCATTAAAAACCTGTCAGAATCTCACTCTGAAAGATTTTTATTAAGCGTTTGCACTCAAAAAGCATAATTTTTTACTTTTATTTCAAATCAGAATCATAGCTGTTTTTCCTCCTTCCTGACTCTGAATCTCAGAACCTTTAGACTGCTTTGCCTTGTAATAAAAGGGCACAGATTTTTATCTGGCACAACTGGGGAGACAATATTTCTTCACATAAGCGAAGTTGGACAGTTGCTGTCCAACTGGTAAATTAATCTTTTCCATTAGTTTTGGAATCTTCCACAATGTAGATAAAAGGCAGCCAAACAGTTTAATGTATTGTTCAGAAAATTCCCTATGGATTCCTATTTCCCCTTCTCTATCATAATTAGAACTAAGAGGCATTTCTATAACCTAGCATAAAACTCTGTAGAAGGCTCAGGAGACTTGTGTTCTGTTCCCAATTCTGCCCTTGACTTACTGTATGACCTTGGAAAAGTCGCTTCACCTCTTCAACTTGAGGTAACTATTTTGGTCCTCATTATGGATAAAAATTAATTACTGGACGGGAAGTTGGCTGGTGCCCAGGGACCAATGAGCATGACCTGATTATATTCAATATGGGCAAACAGAGCAAACCAAATATATATATACTTCATATCTTTAAAAGAGCTAATTTCCCAAAGCTGGGCAAAATTAGGAGCAAAATTGATTGGGGGCGGGGGGAATTTAGATAGAAAAACTTGAATGAAAATTGGGAGTTCTTTAAAAAGAGTTTATTAGACGGCAAAAAGCAGATGAGACAAAAACAAGTAGGTTATTCAGATTAGTGAGTGTATATACATCTTTAGATTACAATGTGTTTCCTACAAGAGAGCATTTCAACAGAATTCTGTTCTCTACTGCATGTGTAACAAAAGATCATATGTATAGATTTAAACTTCATGGGCTTTATTCAAACAAAGCTTAACTGGCTATAGTTTGATGCCACATTGCCAGCTGCATGAGAAGAGCTCGTTCAGGAACAATCTCAAATCCCATACCATGTGGAGACAAGACTAGACTAAGAACATGTGTACCAAAGAGTTAACATAGTTGCTACTATATTTCAAAGTAGTTGCACAAGATTTAGCCAGCTGATGGGAGTGGTTGGAATTTGATATACAACAGTCCATCCACAATAGTGCTATTATTTTGTAAATTTTTGACAAGTTTCAGGAGTTCTACAGTCTTGGAATAGGCCAATTGTAACTGTTTGAGAGACAAGTTGGGAGAAGAGAAACTGCAAAACTAAAGTCCAAAAGATGAGCAAGTGCTTCTTCGGTCCCTTTTCATAAGAAAAAAAATGAGTATGGCACCACATGACTTTTAAAGTGATGCAAAGAAATACATGATCGCTTCATAACCCAACTTTACTTAGTAATATTTTTTCTGTTCCTAAATCATGAGGGAAGTGTGATGGGTTTGATCACAGAGACCGCCTTGGGACTGTCACCTGATGTGCTGAAATTACCTCTGAGCCCATTTTCCACTGCCAGCTTGAGACTCCAGAACCGTGCCTTGTTGAGCCAGACACACTAGCCTGCTGAAACACAGACCCAGGGTCCAGGCCACACCCCAAAGCTGCAGACTTTAACCAAAAACTGCTCAGCAAGTCACCTATCTCCAGCACCCAGACACCCAGTACCCAATGGGATCCAAACCCCAAATAAATCTGTTTTACTCTGTAAAAAGCTTATATAGAGTAAACTCAAATTGTCCGCCCTCTATAACACTGATAGAGAGATATGCATAGCTGTTTGCTCCCCCAGGTATTAATCACCTACTCTGGGTTAATAAAACTCACTTTTGTTTATTAAGTAAGTATAAAAAGTAGGATTCAAGTGGTTTCAAGTAATAACAGACAGAACAAAGTAAGTTATCAAGCAAAATAAAACAAAACATGCAAGTCTAAGCCTAATACATTTAAGAAACTGCATATAGGTAAATCTCACCCTCAGAGATGTTCCAATAAGCTTCTTTCACTGACTAGATGTCTTTCTAGTCTGGGCCCAATCCTTTCCCTGGTACAGTTCATGTTAGTTCCAGCTCAGGTGGTAACTAGGGGATTTCTCATGACTGACAACCCCCTCTGTTCTGTTCCACCCCCTTTTATATCTTTGGCACAAGGCGGGAATCCTTTGTCTCTCTCTGGGTTCCCACTCTTCTTCCTAAATGGAAAAGCACTTAAAACTTCGGTTTAAGATGGAGTCCAGTATCATGTGACATGGTCACATGTCCTGTGAGACCCCAAGCATTCATTCTTTCCGGCCTGACTCACATGAACACAAGAAGGCTTACAAGTAAACAGAGCCATTTACAACCAATTGTCCTGGTCAAGGGGAGCCATCAAGGTTCTAAACCACCACTAATGGCCCACACTTTGCATAGTTATAATAGGACTTCAGAGTAATACTTCATATTTCTTGCTTCAGATACAAGAATAATACATGCATACAAATAGGATGAACACACTCAGTAGATTATAAGCTTTGTAATGATACCTTACAAGAGACCTTTGGCATAAAGCATATTCTAGTTACATTATATTCACACTCATAAACATATTTCCATAAAACATATGGAGTGCAACATCACAGGAAGTACAAGCAAAAAGTTAAAGCTGAAATCCAAAAGTTTCATATTTGAGTGCCTACATTTTAGACACCAATATACATATGTAGTCATTTCAGTAAGTGATCTGATTAGAGGGGTGCTCAGAACCATCACATCTATTGACTGCTTTGGACGTACGAGATGCTCAGTAACTCTGATGATCAGGCCACTTATTGAAGTGCCTAACTCTGGATATAGATACCTAACTTCAGGTACAAAAGAATGAAAGGGAAATCATGTCTTACTAATCTATTAGAATTCTTTGAAGGGGTCAACAAACATGTGGACAAGGGAATCCAGTGGAAATAGTGTACTTAGATTTCCAGAAAGCCTTTGACAAAGTCCCTCACCAAAGGCTCTTATGTAAATTAAGCTGCCATGGGATAAAAGGGAAGGTCTTTTCATGGATTGAGAACTGGTTAAAAGACAGGGAACAAAGGGTAGGAATTAATGTTAAATTCTCAGAATGGAGAGGGGTAACTAGTGGTGTTCCCCAAGGGTCAGTCCTCGGACCAATCCTATTCAACTTATTCATAAATGATCTGGAGAAACGGGTAAACAGTGAGGTGGCAAAGTTTGCAGATGATACTAAACTGCTAAAGATAGTTAAGACCAAAGCAGACTGTGAAGAACTTCAAAAAGATCTCACAAAACTAAGTGATTGGGCAACAAAATGGCAAATGAAATTTAATGTGGATAAATGTAAAGTAATGCACATTGGAAAAAATAACCCCAACTATACATACAATATGATGGGGGCTAATTTAGGTACAACAAGTCAGGAAAAAGATCCTGGAGTCATCGTGGATAGTTCTCTGAAAATGTCCACGCAGTGTGCAGAGGCGGTCAAAAAAGCAAACAGGATGTTAGGAATCATTAAAAAGGGGATAGAGAATAAGACTGAGAATATATTATTGCCCTCATATAAATCGATGGTACACCCTCATCTCGAATACTGTGTACAGATGTGGTCTCCTCATCTCAAAAAAGATATACTGGCACTAGAAAAGGTTCAGAAAAGGGCAACTAAAATTATTAAGGGTTTGGAACGGGTCCCATATGAGGAAAGTTTAAAGAGGCTAGGACTCTTCAGCTTGGAAAAGAGGAGACTAAGGGGGGATATGATAGAGGTATATAAAATCATGAGTGATGTGGAGAAAGTGGATAAGGAAAAGTTATTTACTTATTCCCATAATACAAGAACTAGGGGTCACCAAATGAAATTAATAGGCAGCAGACTTAAAACAAATAAAAGGAAGTTCTTCTTCACGCAGCACACAGTCAACATGTGGAACTCCTTACCAGAGGAGGTTGTGAAGGCTAGGACTATAACAGAGTTTAAAAGAGAACTGGATAAATTCATGGTGGTTAAGTCCATTAATGGCTATTAGCCAGGACGGGTAAGGAATGGTGTCCCTAGCCTCTGTCTGTCAGAGGGTGGAGATGGATGGCAGGAGAAAGATCACTTAATCATTGCCTGTTAGGTTCATTCCCTCTGGGACACCTGGCATTGGCCACTGTCGGTAGACAGGATACTGGGCTAGATGGACCTTTGGTCTGACCCAATATGGCCTTTCTTATGTTCTTATGAAAATTCTGACCACATATTTACACATTTAGAAATGTATTGTAATTTTAACTGTATCTGTTTAAAAACAGGCTGCTGAGGCATTCAGTAATTTGTTCCTTGGACAATTCGGTGATCAGGTGGTAAAATGAGTCCCCCAATTTAAAAAATACTATGAGCTAAAGCAGAATGAAAAATAGTTTCCCCTTTTCACACAAAATTTTGAACAAAAATATTTCATTCTAAATGTTTTGAATTTTTGCTGGAAATTTAGAAAATATCAAAATGAAAACATAATGAAATATAAATTTTCCTTTTGATTTGACTACAATGTTTCTTTTAGTTTTGGTTTATGAAAGCTAAACAAAAAACACAAAAAGAAAAAAAACATTTGAAATGTCCTTAGAAAAATGATGTCAAAAACATTTTCTTGTTAAAATTTTCATTTGGCAAAACGATTTGTTGGTTGAAAATTTTTCATCACCTCTAGAACCAGTATGCATGTCAGGTTTTAACAAAGGGGATAAAATGCAAACTGTGAAAAGGGTAAACACTACACTCCTGTTCTGGAATACTTAAAAACATGCAACTTTTATGGATTTCATTGTGTGGAGTGATTGCAGAATTGGGCTCTCAGACTGAACATCATAGTGGTTTTCAAATTAAGGGAGTTTACATTATATAAATGGAAACTATTATGAAGAATGGAATTTAGTTACATTATGCAACTAATCTAGCCAAATTAAATGTGAAAGGTAGTCTATATCCCTATAAATAAGTCTGTTTGTTTAGGAACTACATGAGACTCAGACCTGAAGAGAGACCTTTCCCAAAACTATTGTTCAGGATCTCATTACACTCCCACCCTGAACTACGACCCCAATTCCTACTTGGTTCCTCTAGAGGCCAAAGTAACCCCACATACCCTGCCCTCACGTTCCCCCCCCCATCTCATACCAACCCTTGGGTCTTGCCTTATGTTTAGATGCCTAGTAGCCTTCTGTGGCATCAGTCCGGTTAAGATGGTCATAAGTATGCTGAAGTCAAATCCAATTACTTTGCCTTCAAGTCTACTGCCTCTTTGATGATCACTAAACCAGATAAATATTATGAGACACTATACTAGTCCTCTAGTCAACTTCAGGCAACTCCTGGACACTAGATATGTACAAGGCAGTACAGTAGAACCTCAGAGGTAGGAACAGCAGAGTTATAAAATGACTGGTCAACCATATACTTCATTTGGAGCCAGAAGTACGCAATCATGCAGCAGCAGACCAAAAAAAGAGAAGCAAATACAGTACAGTACTGTGTTAAATGTAAACTACTAAAAATATTAAGAGAAATTAAAAAAGATTTGACAAGGTAAAGAAACGGCTTCTGTACTTGTTTCATTTAAATTAAGATGGTTAAAACAGCATTTTTCCTCTGCATCGTCAAGTTTCAAAGCTGTATTAAGTCAATGTTCAGTTTTAAACTTTTGAAAGAACCACCATAACATTTTGTCCAAAGTTATGAACAACCTCCATTCCCAAGGTGTTCGTAATTCTGAGGTTCTACTGTAATAGAAACCTATAAGTTAACTACCTAGTTAGAGAAAGGATGCTGCGGAACACACTTAGGCCATGTCTACACTACATACCACTGGTGGCACGTGTAGCTACTTGCCACAACAAAAAAGCAGTCTGCATCCACACTATGCGTGTAGCTACTCGTTAGTGAAAGGCTTTGGTGTGGGGAAGCAGCAGAGAAAGGCTTGGCTGTAGGGAGCTGCTGGAGCCTTTTACTGCTGCCTGCCTCCCCCCCCCCCCCCCCCGGAGCACTGCTTTACCGTGTTATATCAGAATTCGTGTTATATCGGGTCGTGTTATATCGGGGTAGAGGTGTATCTTTTTCATGCCTGAAGTGTATGTGATAGTAGAATGATAAAAATGTCAACAGTTTCCATACAGTGGGTATATCTACAGACCAGTATTTTGCTATTTTACAGGAATTTTACATATACACTAATCAAGACTAAAACAAAAACCAGACACACATGGTGGGATTCATAAAGGAATTTAGGCATCTAATTCTCAGGGAAATTAATGAGAGTTAGGAACCTAAACAGCTTTGTGAATCCCACCAATACTGGTCACCATGTAAAACTTAACACTAGAATTAGTAATAAATGTGGTCTGTCAGATGCCACTGAGAAGTAATGGAGGGCAAATGCTGATCTTTTAATAGTGACCACTCTATGATACATTTTTGAGCAATTATTGTTTGAACCAGAGCTGAAGTTACAGAAAGCTGTATAAAGACAGTCTGCAATGGCAGTACTTAAAGTTTCCCAGGAAAACGAATGAGTATGTTAAAACAATTCATTCATTAACACCACAGTCTCCAATTGACTTCAATTAGCTTTGTCAAGGTAAAAATAAAACTACCTGTGCCTTATTTTACATTGACATAACTATGTCATTGTAAAAAAAAAACAAAAAACACCATTTTTTTCCAGTAAAGACAGCCATAGCAGTGATGAGTAAGATGGTGGTTAGCTAAGTGTAGTTTTCTCATCTAAAAACATCATGTACCTCAGGATCCTCCATCATATAAGAGATATTGTCCCTTTGTGTATCCATGATGCACATAGCGAAGTGTACTGAATGCTCTACAAAAATGTTCTCCATTAGTGCTAAAAGGCAGGACATTTTACTAAAGCATGCTGCATTCTTCACCCAAGAAAGGAGGCATATAAAGTCATTTCCTGAATTTACTATCTTGCCTGTAGATCATTACAGTTAGCCTCATCCAGTTTTTAAAACTGTATTCTTATGATGACATTTGGACCCTGGAGGACAGATAGACTTCATCGAACAGATGCTAAAGATTGACTCAGATGTGAATCTTGCCTGAATCTACTTTACCTGCAATTTTTGAGGCAGAGTTTACAAAACGCTTGATTAGGTTTGGTGACTGACCTGAAAAAAGCAATTCCTTTGCTTATTTATCTTACTGCACAGATGACACATAACACTTCTGTACCTGTCACAAGATGGTAAAAGGTGGAATCCCCATCCCAGGGATGGAGGGCCTCTAACACTTCCCAGCTTACAATGGGATGTGTGACACAAAAATTTCTTGGCAAAGGGCCCCCTGTTCTTTGCAAACAAAGCTGACTGCAGATTTGAAAAACTCACTACAATAAATATGTCTTACACAATATTTATCCACAGGGCCGGCTCCAGGCACCAGCCCAGCAAGCAGGTACTTGGGGCATCCAACGGAGAGGGGCAGCACGTCCGGCTCTTCAGCGGCGGTTCCCTCACTCCCTCTCGGAGCAAAGGACCAGCCGCCAAATTGCCACCGAAGACTGAAGTGGCGGTGGTTGAGCTGCCGCTGAAACACCGCAGATCACGATCGTGGCTTTTTTTTTTCTTTTTGCTGCTTGGGGTGGCAAAAACCCTGGAGCCGGCCCTGTTTATCCATAAAGCATAACATGAAAGCTCATAACAAACTTGCCAAGATTCATAATCACGGTGAGGTGTACATATGGGTAATATTTAAGGTCTAATGTATTTATATTGAAAGTATGCTTTATGGACGTGGAGTAGAAATTAGTCTCCAGGGGTAATGTGTCTCAGTGATACTCATTCAAGCAAGAGGGAGTTGTCACCTCTCCATAGTCAGCCAGTGCGGTAATGTAAGGTTCTATTGTCTACCCTTACCACATCCCAGAATAGTCAATAGAAAACTATCTAAGATAAATGCAAACAACTGAAACCACCTGGAGGTGAAAAGGAACATTATAGCAGGCAGCAGATCACTCTGGCAATGAATAAAGATAAAAGACTATTTCAGTATAACAATGTGCAGGGAAATGCCCTCTGCATCTTTCCACCGAGGAAACACCCTAAGAAAGAGAGACTTTCATAAACGTTTGGATTCTTGTTCTTGTGAAACTAGCCAGCTTTACATTGGACTGAACTTTATTATATAGGAAAGGTAACAATTGATAAGTGTAGACTCAGGTTTGAGTTTTATTATCTTGTTTTGTGTTCTGACCATCTGTTTCCATCACTTTTACTTCTAGTTAAATCCTCATTCTTTCTTAAATAAACCTACTGCAAAAGTAAAAATAGTGCAGGCAGAAGTCCAGCAGCAAAGTGGGGTCTATCTAGTATACTCCCTTGAATGCAGCATGTATGATTACCTGCCTTATGGGCAGGTGGCATGTATGTGCATTCAGTGCAAGCAAATCATGGCCTCAGAGACCAAGCACAGGTTCTTGAGACCAGAGTGGCTGAACTGGAGGAGCTAAGGGAGGCAGAGAACTACATAAAGGAGAATTTCATGGACACTATAGAGTGTTCCCACTCGCAGTCTGACAGCCTCTATACTGTTGAGGAGGATGAAAGTCTCATAGAAGGAGAACATCAAGCTGGAACAAAGAGAAACGATCCCATAGTTGGAAACCCCCTTCCAGGAGACATCATGGTATCCTCTCACACTGAGGATACCACTCCAGGGTAGGGGACTAGAGTTATTAGGAATAGACAAGTAATAGTAATGAAAGATTCAATCATTAGAAATATAGATAGTTGGGTTTGTGATGATGGAGAACCACATGGTGTTTTGCCTGCTGGGTGTGAAGGCTACAGCCCTCTCAAGACATTTAGATAGACTTATGTTCAATGCCTGGGAAGAACTGGTGGTTGTGGTACATGTAGATACCAATGATATAAGGAAAGGTAGGAGAGAAGTCTTGGAGGTAAAATTTAGGCTGCTAGGTAACAGAGATTGAAGTCCAGGATCTCCATGGTAGCATTCTCTGAAATGCTTCCAGCTCCACATTCAGGGCCAGTTAGACAGGCAGAACTGCAGGGTCTCAATGCATGGATGAGACAATGGTGTTGGGAGGAGGAATTTAGGTTTAATAGGAACTGAGGAATCTTTTGGGAAAGGAGGAGCCTATATAGGAAGGACGGGCTCCACTGAAACTAAAATGAAACCAGATTGCTGGCATGTAAAATTAAAAAGTTTAAAACACCTCTACAATGTAAGGGCTAGGGGAAAGCTGACAGGTACAGAGTTTGGACAGAGATACCCCTTGGGGAGAATTTATTTATTGGAACGTAAGAGTATCCACTTTAAGAGGGTAGGATAGAAGTTGATAAAGTACAAGTAGGAACTGACGAGAAACAGTGAAAAGAAAAAGAGTCCCATTCAATTACATCACATGAAGACAGATAACTAAATATTGACAAATGTTATAAGTTTGCAGTTGTAGCCATGCTTATCCCAGAATATTAGACAGACAAGGTGAGTGAGGTAATATCTTTTATTGAACCAGCTTCTGCTGGTGAAAGAGACAAGGTTCCGAGCTACACAGAGCTTTTCTTCAGTAAAAGTGATTATATACCAATGCTGCAAGTCTAAATACTATGATGAATGTACCTGAGTGCCTGGTATTAAAGGAGGATATGGATATAATAGGCATCACAGAAACGTTGTGGAATTATGATAATAAATGGGACATGATTGTACCAGAATACAAAATAGTTAGGAATGAGAGAGTAGGTTGTGTTGGTGGGAGAGCAGCACTAGATGTGAAAAAGTATAGTCAAACATAGTAAAACAACTTAAATGAATCAAATTGTATCATAGAATCTCTATGGATAGAAATTCCATGCTTGACTAATAAGAGTATAGTAGTAAGAATATACTGCTGACCACCTGACCAGGATAGTGATGGTGATTGTGCAATGTTCTGGGAGATTAGAGAGGCTACAAAAACAGAAAACCCAATAATACTAGGAGATTTCAACTATCCCCATATTGACTGGGTCCATGTCACCTCAGGACAGGATGCAGAGATAAAAATTTCTAGACCCCATTAATGGAGTCTTCTTGGAGCAGATAGTCCTTGAATCTACAAGGGGAGAGGCAATTCTCAATTTAGTCCTCAGTGGAGCACAGCACCTGGGTCCAAGCGGTGAATATAGCTGAACCGCTCTATAATAGTGACCAGAATTTAGTTAAATTTAACATCCTTGCAGGGGAGAAAATACCAAAGAAGCCCACCATACTAGCATTTAACTTCAAAAAGGGGAACTACACAAAAATGAAGAAGCTAGCTAAATGGACATTAAAAGGAACAGTCACAAGGGTGAAACACCTGCAAGCTTTATGAAAGCTAAAAATGCCACAACAGAGGCTTAAACTAAACATATACCACAAATAAAAATGAAACAGTAAGAGGACCCCCAAAAAACCCCAAAACCACTATGGCTAAGCAATATAGTAAAAGAGGCAGTTAGAGACAAAAAGACATCCTTTAAAAATTGGAAGTCAAATCCTACTAAGGAAAACAGAAAGGAGAATAAACTCTGGCAAGCCAAGTGTAAAAGTATATTTAGCAGGCCAAAAAAATAATTTGAAAAGCAACTAACAAAAGACACAAAACTAATAGCAAAATATATTTTAAGTTCATCAGAAGCAGGAGCCTGCCAAGCAATCAGTGGGGCCACTGGACAATCAATGTGCTAAAAGAGCACTAGAGGAAGACAAGGCCTTGGGTTACCTAGGGAGGTGGTGGAATCTCCTTCCTTAGAGGTTTTTAAGGTCAGGCTTGACAAAGCCCTGGCTGGGATGATTTAGTTGGGGATTGGTCCTGCTTTGAGCAGGGGGTTGGACTAGATGACCTCCTGAGGTCCTTTCCAACCCTGATATTCCATGATTCTATGAAGGCCATTGCAGAGAAGCTAAATGAATTATCTGGATTGGTCTTCACCTTAGAGAATATGCGGGAAATTACCACACCGAAGCTACTTTATTTAGGTGACAAATCTGAAGTGCTAATAGAGGAGGTTTTTGAACAAACTAATAACGGGACCAGATGCTATTCATGGAGGAGATCTGAAGGAACTCAAATATGAAAAAGCAGAACTACAAACTGGTATGTAACCTATCATTTAAATCAACCTCCATTGCAGAAGACTGGAGGTAGCTAATGTAATGCTGATTTTTCAAAAAGACTCCAGAGGCGATCCTGGCAATTACAGGCTGGCAAGCTCAACTTCAGTGCTAGTCAAATTGGTTGAAACTATGATAAAAGACAAACATGATAGGTTGGGGAAGAGACAACATGGCTTTTGTAACGGGAAATCATATCCAGGGCCAGCTCCAGGTTTTTTGCTGTCCCGAGCAAAAAAAAAAAAAAAGCCAGAGTGCCGCCACCAAAGCAAAAAAAAAATTGGAATGCTGAAAACCCTTGAAAAGTGCCGCCCCAAGCACATGCTTGGAACGCTGGTGCCTAGAGATGGCCCTGTTCATACCTCACCAATTTATTAAAACTCTTTGAGGGTGTCAACAAGGGTGATCAGAGGATATAGTGTACTTGGACTTTCAGAAAGCCTTGGGCAAGTTCCCTCACTAAAGGCTCTTCAGCAAAGTAAGCTGTCATAGGATAAGAGGGAAGATCCTCTCATGGATCAGTAACTGGTTAAAAGTAGGAAACAAAGGGAAAGAATAAATGGTCAGGTTTCACAATGGAAAGAGGTAAACAGTAGGGTCCTCCAAGCATCTATACTGGGACCTGTGCTATTCAACATATTCACAAGTGATGTAGAAAAGGGAGTAAACAGTGAGGTGGCAAAGTCTGCAGATGAAACAAAATTACTCATGATAGTTGAGTCCAAAGCAGACTATGAAGAGTTACAAAGGGATCTCACAAAACTGGGTGAGTGGGCAACAAAATGGCAGATGAAATTCAATTTTGATAAAGGCACAGTGACGCATATCAGAAAAAACAATCCCAACTAAACATACAAAAGGATGGGGTCTAAATTAGCTGTTACCACTCAAGAAAGATCTGAGTCATTGTGGATAGTTCTCTGAAAACATGTGTTCAATGTGCAGCAGCAGTCAAAAAAAATAGCTAAAGGAATGTTAGGAAGCATTAGGAAACAGACAGATAAGACAGAAAATATCATAATGTCACTATATAAATCCATGGTGTGCCCACACCTTGAATACTCCATGTAGTACTGACTGCCCCATTTAAAAAAAAAAAAGATATATTAGAATAGAAAAAGTACAGAGAAGGGCAACAAAAATGATTAGGGGTATGGAACAGCTTCCATATGAGGAGAGATTAAAAAGACTGGGACTTTTCAATTTACAAGAGAGACAAGTAAGGGGGTATATGATAGAGGTTTATAAAATCATGAAACAATTCTCAGGTCCTGCCTTATGTTTAGATGCCTGGTAGCCTTCTGTGAGATCAGCAGAAAAGTAAAAAGGAGAGCATAAGCTTTTGTGGGTAAGAACCTCACTTCTTCAGATGCAATGACTTGCATCTGAAGAAGTGAGGTTCTTACCCACGAAAGCTTATGCGCCCAATACTTCTGTTAGTCTTAAAGGTGCCACAGGACCCTCTGTTGCTTTTTACAGATTCAGACTAACACGGCTACCCCTCTGATACTTAAAAAGGAGAGTGTGATTTACCCCTTCACATAATACAGGAACCAGGGGTCACCCAATGAAATTAATAGGCAGCAGGTTTATTTTAAACATAAGGAATTTCTTCTTCATACAGTGCACAGCCAGCCTGTGGAACCCATTGCCAGGGGATGTTGTGAAGGCCAAATGTATAACTGGGTTCAAAAAAATAATTAAATAAGTTCATGGAGGATAGGACCATTTGTAGCTATTAGCCAAGATGGTCAGGGACACAATCGCATGGTCTGGGTGTCCCTGAACTTCTGACTGCCAGAAGCTGGGACTGGATGACAGGGGTGGATCACTCAATGACTATACCGCTCTGTTCTTTCCCTCTGAAGCACCTGGCACTAGCCACTGTCAAAGACAGGACAGGGGTTAGATGGACCATTGGTCTGACTCAGCATGGTCATTCTTATGTTCTAATGTACTTTTGTTTTATTGGAAGTGCTCACAATACTGTGTGGTACATAGGAGCAGTGGTTTAAGATAAAACTGGCACACTGGGGTATGCTGCATCTTTGGGTGCACAGGATCTGGAATTTTTGTGACTAGTTAGTGTCAGGGACTGGCTATCCCATAGGAACAATTCAAAGAGACTAAGGGATTGGGGTGCATCTATTGTTAATCTGTAAAGCAACATTAGGGCTAGCATAGCAGCAAGGAAGCGGAGAAACCGGTTTCCCCAACAACCAGGATATGTTTGTGACCCTGGACATGGAACCAGTAACCCCCGAACTCACCCAAGACCCTCAGGTCACACAGGAGACCTCTGGTGAGTGTAACTTTGTAAATATTTGTAAACATTACAAAAAAAAAGCAAGCGTGTTTAATGATTACTTTGCCCTGGCAATCGTGGCCAGTACATCTACTGGAAAAGTCTGTTAACGTGTATGGGGATGGAGCGGAAATCCTCCAGGGACATCTCCAGAAAGCTCTCCTGGTTGAAATGGGGTGATTTTATTAAGGGGACATTCAGAGGCGCCCGTTCCTGCTCTTCTGACCAGAAATGTTCCCCGCTGTTAACCACGCGGTGGGGGGAGGGGTGAAGTGATCATCCCAGAGAATCGTGTGTGTGTGTGTGTGGGGGGGGTTTACTTGTGTTTGTGCCTCATGTTAACCGGGAAACCGCAGCCCCCTCCTTTTACATTGAAACCCCATTTTAAATGGACAACCCAATTCATCCTTGATATGGGAAATGCGCTGCTGTTTGCAACCTTTCCCGCATGTTAAGAAGGTTAAAAAAGCCAAAACACTGTGGCCTACGATGGCTGCCTGCAAGCCGAAATATGCGACCTTGTAATGAAAGAGTGTACCCATTGTTCTCTAAAATGTGTCTTTTTTAACCACCTCTCCCTTCTCCTCCACCAGCTGCAAATATTTCTCCTTCGCAGAGGCTCGTGAACATTAGAAAGAGAAAACATAGGACGAGGGACGATATGTTCACGGAGCTGCAGATGTCCGCCCACGCTGATAGAGCACAGCAGAATGCGTGGAGGCAGTCAATGTCGGAGATGAAAAAAGCCCAATATGAACGAGAGGAGAGGTGGCGGGCTGAATCGCGGGATGAACAGAGCAAGTGGCGGGCTGAAGACGATAGGTGGCGTCAGCTTGCAGACAGACGGCAAGAGGCAATGCTCCGTCTGCTGGAGCATCAAACTGATATTCTCCAGCGTATGGTTGAGCTGCAGGAAAGGCAGCAGGAGCAGAGACCGCCGCTACAGCCCCTGTGTAACCAACAGCCCTCCTCCCCAAGTTCCATAGCCTCCTCACCAAGACGCCCAAGAACACGGTGGGGGGGCCTCCGTCCACCCAGTCACTCCACCCCAGATGATCGCCCAAGCATCAGAAGGCTGGCCTTCAATAAGAGTTAAAGTTTTAAAATGCAGTGTGTCCTTTTCCATCCCTCCTCCCCCACCCATCCCAGGCTACCTTGGCAATTATCCCCCTACCTCTGTAAGGAACTAATAAAGAATGCATGAATGTGAAAAAACAATGACTTTATTGCCTCTGCAAGCGGGAGGGGAAGGTGGGGTGGGATGGTTGGTTTACAGGGAAGTAGAGTGAACCGGGTCGGGGGGGGTGTTGGAGGGTTCATCAAGGAGAAACAAACAGAAGTTTCACACAGTAGCCTGGCCAGTCACAAAACTCGTTTTCAAAGCTTCTCTGATGCGCACCGCGCCCTGCTGTGCTCCTCTAACCGCCCTGGTGTCTGGCTGCGCGTAATCAGCGGCCAGGCGAGTTGCCTCAACCTCCCACCCCGCCATAAAGGTCTCCCCCTTACTCTCACAGATATTGTGGAGCGCACAGCAAGCAGCAATAACAATGGGGATATTCTTTTCGCTGAGGTCTGAGCGAGTCAGTAAGCTGCACCAGCGCGCTTTTAAACGTCCAAATGCACATTCCACCACCATTCGGCACTTGCTCAGCCTGTAGTTGAACAGGTCCTGACTCCTGTCCAGGCTGCCTGTGTACGGCTTCATGAGCCATGGCATTAAGGGGTAGGCTGGGTCCCCAAGGATCACGATAGGCATTTCAACATCCCCAACGGTCACTTTCTGGTCCGGGAAGAAAGTCCCTTCCTCCAGCTTTCGAAACAGAGCAGAGTTCCTGAAGACGCGAGCATCATGTACCTTTCCCGGCCATCCCACGTTGATGTTGGTGAAACGTCCCTTGTGATCCACCAGGGCTTGCAGCAGCATTGAAAAGTACCCCTTGCGGTTTACGTAGTCGGTGGCTTGGTGCTCCGGTGACAAGATAGGGATATGGGTTCCGTCTATGGCCCCGCCACAGTTTGGGAATCCCATTTCAGCAAAACCATCCACTATTGCCTGCACGTTGCCCAGAGTCACTACCCTTGCTATCACCAGGTCTTTCATTGCCCTGGCAAATTGGATCACAGCAGCCCCCACCGTAGATTTGCCCACTCCAAATTGATTCCCGACTGACCGGTAGCTGTCTGGCGTTGCAAGCTTCCACAGGGCTATCGCCACTCGCTTCTCAACTGTGAGGGCTGCTCTCATCTTGGTATCCTGGCGTTTCAGGGCAGGGGAAAGCAAGTCACAAAGTTCCATGAAAGTGCCCTTACGCATGCGAAAGTTTCGCAGCCACTGGGAATCGTCCCATACCTGCAGCACGATGCGGTCCCACCAGTCTGTGCTTGTTTCCCGGGCCCAGAATCGGCGTTCCACGGCATGAACCTGCCCCAGTGACACCATGATTTCCACATTGCTGGGGCCTGTGCCTTGTGAGAGGTCTATGTCCATGTCAATTTCCTCATCACTCTCGTCGCCACGCTGCAATCGCCTCCTCGCCTGGTCCGGGTTTCGCCTTGGCATGTCCTGGCTCTGCATATACTCCAGGACAATGCGCGTGGTGTTCATAGTGCTCATAATTGCCGCGGTGATCTGAGCGGGCTCCATGATCCCAGTGCTAGCTATGGCGCCTGGTCAGAAAAAAGGCGCAAAAGTAGTATCTGATGGACCAGGAGAAGGAGGGAGGGAGGGAGGGAGGGAGGGCCGAGTGACGACATGGCGTACAGGTACAGGAACAGGGAGAAACACAAACAACTGTCACACAGAATGGTCCCCCCAAAGATTAAACTGGAAACCCTGGGCTTAATAGGCCATTGATTTCACGGAGGAAGGGGAAGCAAATGAATACAGAACAAATCTATTTTTTACATCTTAAGGTGGCAGCCGACGGTGCAGCATGAGTGATAGCCTCTCCAGTACGATGATGACGGTTACCAATCATAAAATACCATCATCTGCAAAAAGGCAAGGGGCTGCTGCTGTGTAGCAATGCAGCCCCACGTCTGCCAGCCCCACGTCCGCCAGCACCCAGCATCGCCCTCGGCCTCTTCTGGGTGCTTAGCAGACAATACTGGGCAATTGGCAGAAAATAGTATATTACGACTGGTAACCATCATCATCAAAACAGTAGCATGTCTGCCCAGGTGGCCATGATTGACAGCTATACCAGTATGACGACGATGGGTACCAGTCATAATATACCATCGCCTGCAAGGGGCTGGTGCAATGCAGCCCTACGGCTGCCAGCCCCACGACTATCACTCATGCTACACCGTCTACCGCCAAAAGGCAGTTAGCAGCTGCTGCTGTGTAGCAATGCAGTCCCACGTCTGCCGGCACCCAGAGGACATATGGTGACGGTGAGCTCAGCTGAGCTGAGCGGGCTCCATGCTTGCCGTGGTATGTTGTCTGCACAGGTAACCCAGGTAAAAAGGCGCGAATCTATTGTCTGCCGTTGCTGTGACGAGGGGGGAGGGGCCTGACGACATGTACCCAGAACCGCCTGCAACACTGTTTTGCATCATCCGGGCATTGGGATCTCAACCCAGAATTCAAAGAAAAGGCGCGAACCGCTTCTCGGCTCTCTGAGCTGTGGCGCAAACGTAGTATCTGACGGACTAGGGGAAGGAGGGAGGGGGGCCGAGTGACGACATGGCGTACAGGCACAGGGAATTAAAATCAAGAACGGTGGCTGTGCATCAGGGAGAGACACAAACAACTGTCACACAGAATGGTCCCCCCCAAAGATTAAACTGAAAACCCTGGGTTTAGCAGGCCGTTGATTTGACGGAGGGAGGGGGAAGCAAATGAATACAGAGCAAATCTATTTTTTACATCTTAAGACGACGGTGCAGCGTGACTGATAGCCCTCGGCATCTTTCTGGGTGCTTGGCAGCAAATACGGGGCGGTGTATGACGATGGTCTTCAGGCCTATTGCACAATCGGCTGCTCAGGAAAGACTCTGCTAACGTACAATGACCCGACTTGCAATAGGACGGCTAACAGTCGTAATACACCATTTACTGCCAAAAGGCAAGCCCCACGGCTGCCAGCACCCAGATCACCGATGAAGGCTACCAGTCTACTGCACCGTCTACCGCCAAAAGGCAGTTAGCAGCTGCTGCTGTGTAGCAATGCAGTCCCACGTCTGCCGGCACCCAGAGGACATATGGTGACGGTGAGCTCAGCTGAGCTGAGCGGGCTCCACGTTGTCTGCACAGGTAACCCAGGTAACCCAGGTAAAAAGGCGCGAATCTATTGTCTGCCGTTGCTGTGACGGGGGAGGGAGGGGCCTGATGACATGTACCCAGAACCGCCCGCGACACTGTTTTGCATCATCCGGGCATTGGGATCTCAACCCAGAATTCAAAGGGGCGGCGGAGACTGTGGGATAGCTACCCATAGTGCAATGCTCCGGAAGTCGACGCTAGCCTTGTACTGTGGACGCGGTCCGCCGACTAGAGCACCTAGAGCATTTTATTGTGTGGACACACACAATCGGCTGTATACAACCGATTTCAATAAAACCGGCTTCTATAAATTCGAACTAATTTCGTAGTGTAGACATACCCTCAGAAGAGAGTGCTTGAGTGGTTGAAAGACTGACACCCAGCTACCACAAGACAGACTCCCTGTCACTGGAGGCAGGGGGTAAGGAGGTGACACAATCCTGGACACCCCGAAAACTGTCACAAGGTGTTCCTTGCATGCTAAACAGAATGAGCCTGTTTCTTTTACCTCTGTCTCTACTGTGACAAATTGCACTGAATAACTTAGTGGGCTGCATAACTTCACTCATTTACAAAATAAATCTCTGAAGTGATGTGACCCCAGTACAACAGAAACTCACTTGTCTTCATCTGTGATGGAAGTTATGTCCCCAGAACTACAAAAGCTAGAAAAGAATTACAGCATCGAATGAAGTGACACTTTGAATGCGTGTCTCCTATTGAAATTACCCAATAAAAAAACAAACCTGAGTCGTGTGTGTGTGTGTGAAAGAGAGAATAAACCTCTGAGCCCAGTAAAGAAGTTATTTGCATCCAAAGATCCCCACATTAGGATCAGGATCCCATTGAGCAAGATGTTGTACAGAGAGCAAGGGTGACACATTCCCTGTCCCAAGAGTGTACAATTTAATTTGAAACAAAATGCAACAAATAAATGTGACAAACAAAATGAGGGGAGAGGAAAGAATGAAGGTGGATCCATAGTTACACAAGCTAGACATCACATTACTTTATATTACCTTGCAAGCTCAGCCAAATAACTTGAAATGTATGGTGCAAGTCCCAGGAAGTAATATGAAGTGTCCTGTCTGTTGGTTTATGCAGTGGAAAAACTGTTACAAGCAGGAGCAGCGCCAGGGTTTTTGGCGCCCTAGGTCGGGGTCCTTTCAGGCTCCCGGTCGTTGTCGTCGTCAATTCTGCGGCGGGGGGGTCCTTCCACGCTCCTGGTCTTCGGGGCACTTCGGCAGCGGGTCCCGGAGCGAGTGAAGGACCCCCTGCCACCGAATTGCCGCCCCCCCAAATCCTGGTGCCCTAGACGACCACCTAGGTCGCCTAAATGGAAGCGCCGACCCTGGTTACAAGGCAGTCTCGGTCAAATTTATGCCTTTAAGACTACAAACCCCCATGAAAGAAAACTGTATCTTTATAAAGTAACACTTGGGAAAACTTAGTTCCAACCTATGCTAATACATTTCTCAAATTTTCTTTGTGCGGGTGCCTCTTCCTAAATGATACTGACATATATGTATATTGCCTTAACGTGTGGCAATAGATATTGGTTGCTCACATCAGTCACAAAATCCACTCAAACTGTGATATCTGCAAGAAGCCACTCAACCAGACATAGCTGGGTTGTGTCACATCAAATCCCTGAATGTATTTCTTTAAAAAAAAATAAAAAACAACTTTCAGATTACTTGGAAACATCAGGACCTTGGCATGTGTCACACAAGGAATGAGGGGGGACAGAGCCCCTGCCATGGTGGGAGGGGACACACAGAGCCCCAGGCATGAGGTAGGAGATGGGGAAAGTTACAGGGAATCCCAGCAATAGACATGGGTGGGAGGGTGGAACAGGGGGAGCTTGTAGGTGAGAATGGAGGGATGCATGGAGTCTTTGGTGTGCATAATTAGCTTGGCCTACTGAAGTGCGCAACACCGGGCAGTAGCCCACGAAAGCTTATGCTCTAATAAATTTGTTAGTCTCTAAGGTGCCACAAGTACTCCTGTTCTTTTTGCGGATACAGACTAACACGGTTGCTACTCTGAATTCTGAACTATGTGAACTCACTAAACTTGATTATATGGCAATCTTTTATGGAAGATATTGACTACAAACTGTATGTTACAGCTTTGCTACAGATTGCTCATATGCTTAATTTTGAAAAAAAGTTGTAGAAGATGTTTATGCACTGCACTTATAATAGATGACTATACTATAGTATCTTCCGAACACTTCAAATCAACTTTTGAAACCATGTACTGTGCTATTATAAGGTGCATTCAGCTTGCTCAGGAAGATCATCAATTGTCCTCTGAACTTAGGGGAGCGGGGAGCTGATAGGGGGGCTGCCGGTCCACCCTGGTTCCAAACCCCCACCAGCTAGCTCCAACGGGCTGCTCTTTCTGCAAGCTGTGGACAAAGCAGGTGGCTGCCAAACAATGTTATAAGGCAGCATTGCGCAACTTTAAATGAGCATGTTCTCTAATTGATCAGCAACGTGACAACGAAACAACATTAACCGGGACAACTTTAAGTTAGGAGTTACTGTATGTGTGGTGCCACCATTGCATCTAGTTCCTTTATCCAATTTTTTGGGAAGGATTGCTATTGAAATAGTAGGACCTTTTGAAATAGCACCAGTGGATTGCTATGAAGTTACTAGTTTAATCGATTACTTCAGCAAACATGCAGAAGTAGCCTTTATTTCACAGGTTATTTCCACAGCAGTAAACAAGTGTATGTAAAAATATTCAGTCATAGGAAATGAAAGAGACTAGTTTCCAACAATAAATCTCTATTTGTATCCATAGAATTTGAAGAATTTCTGAAGGAAAGAGAGATCAAATACAGGCAATTCTTCTATTATTCCCAGGTCAATGTGGAAAGAAATATTTAAAATTGCACTTTGAAAGACTTTGCATGCATGTAGAAGGAAAGACGAGGAAATGATTTGTGATAGTTTTCAGAGAATTATTAAACAACCTTACAAGCAACACCACATATAGCTCCTGCAGAATTATTACATGAAAAAAAGAAGTATTCAGATCAAGTTAGATCTTCTGGTTTCCAACAGCTTAAGTAATAAAGAGGAACAATATAATTCCACACATTGTTATGTTTAAGGCATAATTTGATAAAAATAAAATAAATGTTAACAGTACAAGCAGCACACTGTATTCAGAATGTTAGTGTGGTTCATTTGTAAACATTAATAAATTAAGATTTGTTAAACAAAAATGAAAATATGAGTTTAGTAACCCACTCTATATTGTGAATCAGAAAAGCACAACTATGATAGGCCCACAGATTCTGGAGAGCTATATTGAAGCGATCTATGGTACTTCAGAGGTACCTTTAATATCTAAACATTTGAGAGAGGGGAGACAGAAGAGAGGAGAAAAAGTGAGACGAGAGAAGAATAAACATTCCTACCATGGAACAAAAAGCCAAACATGAATGCAGATGCATGCCTCCACAAACAACTCAAAAACATCATTTCTCCATAAAAGGGTTTGTCTTCTCTGTGGTGTTAGCTTGAAGTATAACTTGAGTGTTGCCCTAGTCCAACTCTTGTGCTGTAACAATTTAGGGAATCTGTATGTGCAATTTATGAATTCTGTTTGATATTGGAGGCTCTTTATACGTATCTGTGTTGCACTACAGGCTCCATTTTGGATGTGTGGTTCTGTACCTTCTCTGTTATGCTGTTGTCTCCATGCTGGACTAAAATTCCAACAGCTAGTGATATAAGCCTAACAATAGAAGGTCATTAATTTAAGGATGATCCCACTGAAATGGAACTGTTCCAAACAACAAGCTGGCTCTGACCCAGGAGAACTGGTTTATTAGGGGAGAGGTTATCCAGCAACAGAGTCATGTGGTAATAGTTTTTAGTTAAAAAGTCATGGACAGGTCACGGGCAATAAACAAAAATTCATGGAAGTCCACAAGGGGAAGGGGATGACTGCCGGTGGGGCAGTGCTGAACCCTGAGGCCTGCCGTGGGGGGCAGGGGACTGACAACCTGTAGGAGCAGGATTTTATAAATGTACTATGAGAATTAATGTATGATTTGATTTCATCCTGCCAGTCACCCTTTTTGAATAACAGAAAGGAATGACCCTCTGGGACTATGGGATTCTGTTTCCCATATGCATTACAAATCAGGCTCCTTTTA
Organism: Malaclemys terrapin pileata; assembly: GCF_027887155.1. NCBI lineage: Eukaryota > Metazoa > Chordata > Testudines > Emydidae > Malaclemys > Malaclemys terrapin. The sequence continues at coordinate 96,733,389 of NC_071510.1, read as the reverse complement.
GTTCTACGTCCCTTTTAGTTCTTTGTTTTAAGGTTTAGTTAGTAAGAGACAGGATCCTGTATTGTGTCTATGTTAAATAGATTAGAGGAATGTTGAAGGCCTGAGCCCAAATGTGAATTGTTTTGATTATAAGATTTAGGAAGGCTTAATTTACAATGTCTTTTGCTCAATATAAAATGCTGCTGTTTGTATTCTCAAAGGTCTCTGTAAAAGACTGTTTGTGTGAATGAGGAATGCATGCATCAGGAAAAGATAAGGCGTGAAGGTCATTGTTAACCAGACGGTCAAGAAAGGAGGAGTGAAGACACTTATCAAGGTTCATCAACGCGCATCCATGATTGAGAAAGGACAGATTGACGACCCTGAGGTGGAGGCTGGTACTCCTAAAGACAGGACAATTGATTAAATCGAAACCAGGACAGGATGACCCTCTCAGAGGTGTTTTGGAATGTTTACATCAAAAGATACACCAATTAAGGAGTAACGGGTCATAAACTGACACAGCAAAATCCATATACTTCAACAGAGAAAAAAAGACTATAAGAACAGAGTGCTTTGCCACGGGACTTTGGGTTCATCTTGCCACACTCCAGGAGCATCGGATCGCAACTGACAGAGCCTGGCTCCCCTCTGCAACCAATCTGGCTGGCCACTAGATTGATCCAGACTCTGGACTGGTAACTATAAACATCAACTGGCAGGACTGTGAGCATGGTGTGTGTAACTGAAAAGATATGCATATCTCTCTATCAGTGTTATAAAGGGCGGACAATTTATGAGTTTACCCTGTATAAGCTTTATACAGAGTAAAATGGATTTATTTGGGGTTTGGATCCCATTGGGAACTGGGTGTCTATGTGCTGGAAATAGGTAACCTGCTGAGTGGTTTTCAGTTAAAGCCTGCAGCTTTGGGGGTGTGGTTCAGACCTGGGTCTGTGTTGCAGCAGTCTAGTGTGTCTGGCTCAACAAGGCAGTGTTCTGGAGTCCCAAGTTGTCAGTGGAAAACGGGATCAGAGGTAATATCAGCACATCAGGTGACAATCCCAATGGTGTCTCTGTGACCGAACCTGTCACACGGGGATCCCATGTGTTTTAAAACATTTGGAGTCTGAACTGAGCCCAGGCAGTGCCCCTGCAATACCTCCATGACATGAGCAGTCCCTGTCCCAGGCTTAGTTGGAATCTCCTAACTTTTCCCCAACCTCCTCTTCTTCACATCTCCTTGGGAGAGAGAAGTTGTATTTCTTCCCCTGTCTCCCCCAGGTTCAATTCCAGCTTACTGGACCACCCTGAAATCAGAGGCCAAGGGGAACCTTTTCCCATGCTTTCCATTTTCCCAAGCAGTTGTTTCACACTCCTCTAGTGCTTCTCCCATCCTCTGGCAGGCATTGTGAGTTTCACAGCCTTCTCTAAGCAGAATTCTGACACAGCCTTCAGCTGTGCTCAGTTTCTCTGATAAGGTAAGCAGAGAGTTCACCCCCTGGGCCACTGAGTCTCCCAGGTTTGCATCTAAGTGCTCTGCAGCTAAACCCCACTGCATTTATTACCCAATAACACAACGAAAGGAATATCCTCCCATATTCCCACAGCGAGCAGTTCAGAATCTTTTGGGTTTCCATATTGATGTGGGCTTGAGCGAGGTAGAGTAATGGGGTTCATCATAGGGATGTCTACCCACATCTGTCTGTTAGCACCTTATTGGGTGAATTTTCAGGTCTTTCCTTGTGTGTCTCAGGGGCATGGCTCAACCCTCTCCTTTTGTGTAAGCCAGTTTGGTCAGCAAACTTCTGTCATTCCAGCTCTGACTTCTCACTTAGATGCCTGGCTTCCAGCTCCAACTGCCTCTTTTCCATGAGTAGTCTTTGCTCCTCCAGCTGCAGTGTGAACACCAACTGTTATTTCTTCTGGTCAGCTGCAGACAGATCTCACTGGGCACACATTTCAACAGCTGTTTTTTCTTGAGCTGTTCATAATTAAGGGTACGATTTTGTTATGGTGGTCATGGATTCCATGATTTAACAGACCTCTGTAACTTCTTTGGCTTCAGCTTCAGGCTGGGCTGTCAGCCCCTGGGCAGTGGGGCTTCGGTTGTTATGCTATACAAAGCACACGAGATCTTTTATAGGGGAGAAGGCAAAAATGCCACATTTATTGAGAATACAGCTGTTTGCTCCCCCAGGTATTAATCACCTACTCTGGGTTAATTAACAAAAAAAAGTGATTTTATTAAGTATAAAAAGTAGGATTCAAGTGGTTTCAAGTAATAACAGACAGAACAAAGTAAGTTACCAAGTAAAATAAAACAAAACACGCAAGTCTAAGCCTAATACATTAAGAAACTGAATACAGGTAAATCTCACCCTCAGAGATGTTCCAATAAGCTTCTTTCACACACTAGACTCCTTCTTAGTCTAAGCCCAATCTTTTCCCCTGGTACAGTTCTTGTTAGTTCCACCTCTGGTGATAACTAGGGGTTTTCTCATGACTGCAGCTTCCTTTGTACTGTTCCACCCCCTTTTATATCTTTGGCACAGGGCCGGAATCCTTTGACTCTCTCTGGGTTTCCACCCTTCCTTCTCAATGGAAAAGCACTAGGTTTAAGATGGATTCCAGTATCATGTGACATGTTCACATGTCCTATGAGACTTCATTACTCACTGGCTGGCACCCACGTATACAGGAAGGCTTACAAGTAAACAGAGCCATTTACAACCAATTGTCCTAGTTAATGGGAGCCATCAAGATTCCAAGTATCAGGGGGTAGCCGTGTTAGTCTGTATGTACAAAAACAACAAGGAGTCTGGTGGCACCTTAAAGACTAACAGATTTATTTGGGCATGAGCTTTCGTGAGTAAAAACCTCACTTCTTCGGATGCATAGAGTGAAAGTTACAGATGCAGGCATTATATACTGACACATGGAGAGCAGGGAGTTACTTCACAAGTGGAGAACCAGTGTTGACAGGGCCAATTCAATCAGGGTGGATGTAGTCCACTCCCAATAATAGATGAGGAGGTGTCAATTCCAGGAGAGGAAAAGCTGCTTCTGTAGTGAGCCAGCCACTCCCAGTCCCTATTCAAGCCCAGATTAATGGTGTTGAATTTGCAAATGAATTTGAGTTCTGCTGTTTCTCTTTGAAGTCTGTTTCTGAAGTTTTACAAGCCCTAAGATACAACCGAATTTGCTCCAACCCCTCAGACAGAGACAAACACCTACAAGATCTTTATCAAGCTTTCGTAAAACTACAATACCCACCTGGGGAAGTGAGGAAACAGATTGACAGAGCAAGACGGGTACCCAGAAATCACCTACTACAGGACAGGCCCAACAAGGACAATAACAGAACACCACTGGCCATCACATACAGCCCCCAGCTAAAACCTCTCCAGCGCATTATCCACGATCTACAACCTATCCTGGAAAATGATCCCTCACTCTCACAGACCTTGGGAGGCAGGCCAGTCCTCGCTTACAGACAACCCCCCAACCTGAAGCAAATACTCAACAGCAACTACACACCACACCACAGAAACACCAACCCAGGAACCTATCCCTGTAGCAAACCTCGTTGCCTACTCTGTCCCCATATCTACTCTGGCAACAGCATCAGAGGACCCAACCACATCAGCCACACCATCAGGGGCTCATTCACCTGCACATCCACTAATGTCATATATGCCATCATGTGCCAGCAATGCCCCTCTGCCATGTACATTGGCCAAACCGGACAGTCCCTCCGCAAAAGAATAAATGGACACAAATCGGACATCAGGAATGGTAACATACACAAGCCAGTAAGTGAACACTTCAATCTCCCTGGTCATTCTATTACAGATTTAAAAGTCACTATCATTGAACAAAAAAACTTCAGAAACAGACTTCAAAGAGAAACAGCAGAACTCAAATTCATTTGCAAATTCAACACCATTAATCTGGGCTTGAATAGGGACTGGGAGTGGCTGGCTCACTACAGAAGCAGCTTTTCCTCTCCTGGAATTGACACCTCCTCATCTATTATTGGGAGTGGACTACATCCACCCTGATTGAATTGGCCCTGTCAACACTGGTTCTCCACTTGTGAAGTAACTCCCTGCTCTCCATGTGTCAGTATATAATGCCTGCATCTGTAACTTTCACTCTATGCATCCGAAGAAGTGAGGTTTTTACTCACGAAAGCTCATGCCCAAATAAATCTGTTAGTCTTTAAGGTGCCACCAGACTACTTGTTGTTTTTATCAAGATTCCAAGCCACCATTAATGGCCCACACTTTGCATAGTTACAATAAGGACTTCAGAGTAATACTTCATATTTCTAGTTTTAGATACAAGAATGATACATGCATACAGATAGGATGAACACACTCAGTAGATTATAAGCTTTGTAATGATACCTTACAAGAGACCTTTGGCATGAAGCATATTCCTGTTCCACCATATTCACACTTACAAACATATTTCCATAAAACATATGGAGTGCAACATAACACCCCCATCTTCCCAGCAGTCTGGGGAAGAGGCTCTTGACCAGACCTGTGACACATGCACACACAAAAGACTGCAGCTCGAGCTAAGGGATGCTTTAAACTCAAGCTAGCTAGCTCATCAGGGATTGTGGGTTGAAACTTGAGTGCTAATGACGTTTGTGCTAGTAATGCAGCTGGGATGCAGCTATTCTGTGCTGCTAATACAAACACTTGGTGCTGCTCAAGTGTTGTTTTGCAGTGTGACTGCTCTCACTGAGCTAGGTTAACTAGAGAGGCGTTATTATGAATGTAGATAATTCGAGCTAACACGGCAGTGAAGACAAGCCCTACTCATCATCAGTGACTTTATTAACGTTTTGCACTGTAACAGAAAGTGTACTTTCCTCTCAAAATTGCAGCTGTCAGGCCTTAGAAACACACACAGTTGATGTATAAATAATAATAAAGCACCAGGAATGCAGGACACACTCTTCTGCAGTGTAATTTAACAATTCTATGCTTGTATGCAATAGCAAAGAGGAAGTATCTTAATTCTTAAGAAATATGGCAAACAGCAGCAGCAGTAACTACAGTTAGATTCACAGGAGACAATGATTCAGCATTCATTTCCCTGATGTGGTGATTTTTATGCCAGAAAAAAAAAGACCTCTTGGTCTTTATTTAAAAGTTTCCAAATGAGATAGATAGGATGTACAGTATTTTGTCTAATCAGAATCAATCCCTTAAGATTGATGAAAAACTGCTATCATTTCCTTAATTCATCATGTGGCAGTTTGAAGAGTATATTACTTTGTAATCCTGAAATTTTGGGATAGAAGTAAAAAGTCAATCTATTTTTGTTCATAACAAAATGTATTGTGGGAGTCTGTTGCTCGGAACATGTTACAAACTGAAAAAAACCCCAAGATATAGTAAGTGTGAATCTGGTTGTCAGCATTATGCGCAAATCCTGTCATTTCCCTCTACCATGGCCCCAGAAAGTTATGGTCACAATGAAACTACACCAGTTCAGTTGTGCAGAAGGGTAGGGTTTGGGGAGCTTGTACAGGGATATGCACCTGAACATACCATGTAGTCCTGCTACCTGGCATCTGCTGGTGCACTGCCATGCTGCAGATATTTGAGGCCAGGAAAGGAAAATAATTTCATTATTACCATAATGCCTAGGAGCCCAAGTCACAAATCAGGACCCTACTGTGATAGGAGCTGTACAAACACAGATCAAAAGGAGGGTACTGGATATAAGCATGTTGATCCAACAGGCTTTGCTCATTGCAGAGCCAGGGGCACAGACAGCACAGAAACTTTCCTGCCCTTAAATTGGGCAGTCTGGGTGGTACTGGGGAATCTTTCCCTTCAGCTCTTGTAATCACAGTGTCCCTGCCCCAAGTGCGGTTACTCATTCTTAGCATGGGATGAGTGGAGGAAAGGATTTATCCTAAGGTGACACAAATTCAAAACTGATATGCAAATTTATGCGTAACAGAGAAAAAAGTGGCAGAACTGAGCTCCATGATATTGTGTGGAATAGCAGTTCAATTTGCACATACCCTCCTCATTTAAGCTGAAATAGCTCCGCTTTCAAACACTAATGGCTGTTCTAGCTGCATTAATGCTGCTCCAAGGCCTGTCTCTGATTAATCATATTGTAAGACTAGTTTTTCCTGTGAGTTACAATACTTCAATGTTTGAGTGTTTACGCTCTATTTCTTCAAAAGCCTTTTCTTGTACTTCTGTCCATTGTCACAAAGTGCCAATGTGTTAATTGTCTTGAAAGCTCACACTTCTATGACAACTGACTGCAAAGTTACAACAAGTAGTTCACTATTCTTATATAATTTGTAGACTGCAGAATCTCTGTAATGGCCATGATTTTTCCATGACAGTCTTTAGTCCTTTGGATGTAAAGTATATGGGACTTCCTACAGTTTCAGTTTTGCCTTATCACGGTTCAATTTGATATTTTTCTCTATATATTTTACCAAGAATATTTTTTATTTCCTGGTCAAGACCTCAATTGTTGTCCCCGTATTTCCTCTTGCTCAGATAACAAGAATGTCATATATAATTGTTCTGACATAAAGCAGTCCTCAATTAGTTGGTTTAGTTTCTGATGAAATGCCCCTGAACCAGTCTTATTCTCATCAGCATTTATAGCCAAATATATTCCAAAGGAAACTGCAAAAGGAGATACAGTACTAGAAGAGGAGTCTAACTAAGTACCAAAACATATATTTTACATCACAAAGTGACAATATTTTGGCATTTGTTTAGTCTGACAAAATGTTCCTTTTAGCTGGTAGTGGATAGTGGTTTTTCTAAATGGCACCGGTCAGTTATTTGGGGAATAATCAAATTCTTCATTTCCCTGAAAGTTTCTGTTGTCACCACCAGGCTGTTAATTCAATCAGTATTTTCTCTAATGGAATCATTATGCCCCTATTAAATTGTATAACTCTTCCTTTAAAGGCTTACCACCCAATTTTCAGGCACACACTTTTTATGCTATTGTGTAGGTACCACACTTCTATCTGCTTCCCATTTGTATTTCACTTCTGAGAGCCCTTCAGCCTGAAACATACCACTTTACCTCTTTAGGATGGTATCTATACTCTATAGTTTCTCTGAGCTGCAAGTCTATGACTTTACTGAGGCTATTCACTGTGTTGATATTCTGAGATTGTATGCTGAAATCCATTTCCTGCAATGGGTGGTCTATAAAAATGTTAAGGAGAAATTAGCCTTTGACCTAAGTCAGCCCAAGTGTAGAGGAGTATGGGAAATTGAGGTTGCTAGTGTGACAGAGTTAGAGACAAGTTGGAGACACTGAGATGGGAAAACAGAAGTTAGCAAGAATATGACCCCTGAAGTTATGTGGCAGCTATGTTTTTGTTATAAGTGGTTTTAGCAGGATTTTTAAAGGAGTGTTTTGAGAACTGTGAATGTTTTAGTAATATGCCATCTATATTGATAGTATGGGAAGGACATTGGTGCAGAAGTTAATTTAAATTATGTGTAATGTAAAGAGTCAATAAAGAGGAGAGAAGGCAGAAATATATTTTAGTAAGGGGCAGTTTAATGTTAATTAGTATTAGAATCGATTATAAAAGGAGTAGTTTTGTTAAATTGGGGAGAGCTCCAATTAAACCAAAAAAGAAACCTTCTGTTAGACTCCAGGATTGTAAGGTTGTCCTTCATTCTGTCATCAGTGTGGACTGATCACCCATTGATACACTATTTCATCTTTGAGTGTAAGTATAATTGTAGTATTGTATAAATGGTAATGGCATGGCTGTTTGCTTAACTAATCATTTTTCTTTTGAATAAAGTTTGTTTTTATCATTCTAAGGCTAGGTCCACACTACCCGCCTGATTCGGCGGGTAGAGATCGATCTTCTGGGATCGATTTATCGCATCCCATCTGGACTCGATAAATCGATCCCAGAAGTGCTCCCCCGTCGACTGCGGAACTCCTGCTTGCCGAGAGGAGGAAGCGCTGTCGACGGGGGAGCTTGCCTGCGCTGCGTGAACCCACAGTAAGTAAACTTAGTTCGATCTAGGAAACGTCGACTTCAGCTACGCTATTCTCGTAGCTGACGTTCATTTCCCCACCCCAGTGTGGACCAAGCCTAAGTGTTTCCTAGTGGTCCTCTACTGTTAGAGGGCGCTCATCCCACACGAGCCCTGGAAGGGTGAAAAGGAGCAAGAGAGGCCAGTTAGCCATAGGCTGCATCTGGAGGGGAGCTAGGACACAATGAGGCTTACTTGGGGATGAAGCTCACCTGGGCATAAACAGGCAGGGCTTCTATAAAGCAGGGAGCCGGAAACAGAGATTTAAGAGCAAGAGGACTTGCAGTGAGGAAAGCCTTCAGTCACACTCCCTGATACAAGGGTGGCAGTGTGGTGGTGTGGGGGGTGGTGAGTAGATACCTGTAATAGATAGTGTAGGAAGCATTCCAGGGAAGGAGTGAGAATACAGAGGTGAGCTGCTGGGTCAAGGGTCCCTGGATTGCAACCCGGTCCAGTGGTGCTCGAACTAAGGATTCAACCACCTGTCTTGAAGTAGTAATAACAAACACCAAATACATTATTTCCATCATCAGCACCCCCACTATAAAAATTGTTCCAGCCCCCCTGGCCTGGTGTAGAAGATGGGTCCAGGTTCTTCTACAACCCATTGAGGGAGCAGCACTCTAGGGACAGCCTATCTGGGGGCTGCCAGAGATAATTTTGAAGGAGACTTTAATAATACTGGGGGAGGGGGAGAGACTTCAATGTGACTTGGTCAGAAGGCTAAGCCACGAAAAAGAGGAGCTGCAGCTCCTGACTAGCGAGAAGAAGCCAGCGTCAGAGAGTGAGAGAATGGACCAAGGAACTGTGAGAAGAAAGAACAGGAGTACTTGTGGCACCTTAGAGACTAACAAATGTATTAGAGCATAAGCTTTCGTGGGCTATAGCCCACTTCTTCGGATGCATATAGAGTGGAACATATATTGAGGAGATATATATACACATACAGAGAGCATGAACAGGTGGGAGTTGTCTTGCCAACTCTGAGAGGCCAATTAATTAATTACTTAATTGGCCTCTCATAGTTGGTAAGACAACTCCCACCTGTTCATGCTCTCTGTATGTGTGTATATATATCTCCTCAATATATGTTCCACTCTATATGCATCCGAAGAAGTGGGCTATAGCCCACGAAAGCTTATGCTCTAATACATTTGTTAGTCTCTAAGGTGCCACAAGTACTCCTGTTCTTTTTGCGGATACAGACTAACACGGCTGCTACTCTGAAACCTGTGAGAAGAAAGCATCAGGTTGGCCGAGATAATCCCCAGATGAGGCCAGAAAGAGGCGCCCCAGCGGTGAGTAGAGGTTCCTGTGACACCTACTATAAAAATGTTCTATAACTGAGGCCTGGTCCCCACTAAGCCCCCACTTCGGACTAAGGTACGCAAATTCAGCTACGTTAATAACGTAGCTGAATTCGAAGTACCTTAGTCCGAACTTACCGCGGGTCCAGATGCGGCAGGAAGGCTCCCCTGTCGATGCCACGTACTCCTCTCGGTGAGCTGGAGTACCGGCGTCGACGGCGAGCACTTCCGGGATCGATCCGGGATCGATTTATCGCGTCTTAACCAGACGCGATAAATCGATCCCAGAACATCGATTGCTTACCGCCGGACCCTCCGGTAACTGAAGACGTACCCTTAGAGTCCCAAACCTGAAAACTAAGTTGGGTTTTATTGCACCTTTATGTTTTTAACAACTTAATATTAATAGGGAACATTTCAACATAAAGGTTACAAACGTTTTTGCTCCATCATAGTTTTATATATGACTAAACTACCTCTTTCATATAGTCTCAACTATGTGACTTCTGAGTTTTATTTTACGTTTGCACTTTGCCACTAGTTTCATTTTTCACTGACATGTTAAATTATTAGTACTTGATTTGTTTTTCCTATTTCTGTTCCTCGATTAAGTAAAGTAACCAGGATTATGTGCCAGCTAGCGCTACCATCCAGCTGAAAACTGTATAGGTTTATCACAGGGTTTCTCAAACAGGGGTCACCGGTTGTGTAGGGAAAGCCCCTGGCGGGCCCAGCTGGCTTATTTACCTGCCTTGTCCGCAGGTCCAGCCGATCGCGGCTCCAAAGGCCATGGATCGCCGCTCTGGGCCAATGGGAGCTGCTGGACGCGGCATGGGCCGACGTACGTACTGGCCGCCGCTTCCAGCAGCTCCCATTGGCCCAGAGCAGTGATCCGCGGCCACTGGCAGCCGCGATCGGCCGGACCTGTGGACGGGGCATGTAAATAAACTGGCCCGGCCTGCCAGGGGCTTTCCCTACACAAGCGGCGACCCTGTTTGAGAAACCCTGGTTTATTGTTTAACTTCACTGTTGCAAAGAGTTGTTTTTATGCATAAAAGACAATTGTTCAACTATATTCACACTTTCTTCTTCAGGATATAGAAACACCCATGAGATAGCCTCAAAGCTAGATGACCCTGTTCTTTCTTCTGTCACCATGACAACTTTTTGACTTATTCCTGGTATTTTGGTTTTGGGATTTTTTTGTTTGTTTGTAAACTCTTACAGTGTGCATCAGACACAATACATGTCCCACAACTCTGATTTTTTCCCTCATGTTGAGCACTGAAATTTACACAGTTCCACATTTCTCAGCTCTTTTGAACTCTTTTTCCATTATTCTCTTTTGTGTCACTCCCAGCCCTTGTAAAGGTCTCTGTTATTCTAAGGTTTTCCTTGTTTGTATAAGTAGCTCTATAAATGTGTAATTTTTTTTCTAAATCCAAATCTAACTTCTCTAGTAAATGTTCTCATAAATCTAATACACCACAAATTAATTTTGTCACACATCAGTGAATCTATAGGATCAGAAAAATTACAGGTTGCTGCCAATGTTCTGAAATCTGTAACATACATGTCAATATTTTCTTCTGGCTCTTAATCTATGAACAATTCTCTCACCGGCGTTTCACTTTTTTCAGATCTCCATATCTATCCAATCTTTCCAGAACCTCATCCAAACTTAGCTGTTCTTATTCTTTTCTTGGGCTTAGAGAGTTAGATGCTTTTCTAACCTTTTTTCCAATCAATAAGTAAAAAAGTTTCATGTCAATTTTTTCCTTCTTTCCTGGCATTATTAACTGAATTTACAGACAGAATTAGTCTTTCCATCTTCTCTACACTTGTGACATATTGTCACAGTTATATCTTAATTGGTTTGGAGGTTTTGGTCCATTTTCTATGTTTACTATCTATATATCTGTTACTTATCTTTATGAAGATCTACAGCCTTTTTTCTTTCCTTTATTTTCATCCTGCTTCCACCATTCTACAGTCTGGGCACTGTTCTATAGGTTTTCTTTGCATCCATCAACTGCAGCTTCTGAATAGCTCAGATTATCAGGCAGGGAGAAAAGTTAAACTTTCCTTTCCTCTCTGTAGTAGTTCCAGTTTCAATGCCTCTTGAAATTATATAAATTGTTTATTTTTAATATGTGATACAAGAGCAGCTCAGAGACCTCCAAAGAGCCTGACCACATCCTAAGATACTACCTTTTGCTTCCGCTTAGGGACTCATAACACAAAAGAAATTATCCTACCTCTGAAGGATTCTACCTGTATTGTTGCAGTGGGATAGGGAGGAGAATGCTGCTGTCATTCTTCATGAGCTCAGGAAGGAAGGGTGCCCCATGGCTGGTGGGGGGACCAGTCACTGTCAGCACCCTGCTCCCCCAGCAAATGGATTTATATAGTGGGACCATCACTGCAAGTCTTGAGGTCTCCCTCCTACTTGTGAGTTTATCTACAAGTAGGGAACTGCTTCCTGTTTTTGGCAGCTTTAGGTCTATTCTGAGAGAAGGGAAGTCTCAGCTCTCTCCCCCAATATTCCAAGCTGTATGGGGGGCTCCATCCACTCAGATAGCCCTCTCCTGGGTTGTGGAAGAAATCTCCACCTCTACCAGTCCATTCACCCACTACCCCAAGCAGAATTAATCTAATCTTCATTGAAAAAGCTAATAATTTTCAATAGTTTTGAACCAAAATGAACACTCATTTCACAAGTCCTCGTTGAATCAGTTTCACATCAATATCTCTACAATTTTTGTAACCAAATGACATTTGGCTCTGTAGAATAGTATGTTATTGCTCTCAGTGGAAATGGTGATCTTGTGAAAAAGGAATAATATGGTAGAAGATCTCAAAGATCCTACATTTATTCTGAGGGCATTTTTGGCAGCTTAGAAAGTCAGCAAGAGATTTATGGAAATAACTGTGTCTGCTCTCCTTCCAACAAAGCACAATAGGTTTTCCCTTAAACTTGAACAGATATTGTTTTGTGGTTGCAAACCACAATGTAAGTATTGCCTGAAAAATCATTTCCCTTACTCTGTGAGTGTGCTTAAACCACTAAAAAAGCTTCATTTTGACGTTTTTTCCTCAAACTACAACTGTGATATAGATTTAACTATATTTTTAATTCATCAGCAAGTAATTTAAAATTCCCTGAAAACTACATTTTCAAGTATTCTGTGGATTTTTCCTGTAGATATAGGTATCTTTGAAAATAGGATATTTAAAGAGAGAATAACATGTCTCTCAATTCAAATAATGATCTGTGTGTAACTGGGGGGGGGGGGAGAATGACATCATCATCAACTTTATAATTTTTTCCAAAACTGTTAACATCAGAAATTGTGAATATCCTTCTTCTACATACCTACAAATCCATTTTTCCAAAAAGATATTCTAACACTTGTTGTTAACCTTGACTATTAACCTCAATTTAAAGTGATTGTATCCACCAGTAGGGAAGCTATACCAAATAGATTCCACAAAAAAACTTTGGAGGCTCATCTGAGAGAAATATCTGCATGTCATTTTCTGTACTACACTTCCCCACACATTGTCCATACTGAAAGTCTGCACAGTATAAAGATAACATAATATGTAGTAAACAGAAAAGACGACAACTTTAAACATTAAGGGTGGCGAGCTATCAGCACTTACTTTTTCAATTTTGTTCCTTAGCCAATTCAGTTTACAGAGTTAACTTATGGGGCCTTGTATGATTTCAGTACTGCCAACCCAAAGTGTTCAAATATCACAAGTCAGGGCCCACACACACATGAGATTTTTTTAAAAATAATATATTTGGGATTCTTTTTATTTGCCTTCTGGTTTTAGTGTTTTGGGGTAATGTTTCAAGCTTTTCTCTACAGTCATAAGGGCTAAAATCTTCCTTTAAAAAAAAAGAGAAAGAGAGAACATGTAATCATATGACTCCAGGAGCTGGAGCTTTTATAAATCACCAATATTGCAAGACTCGCAAAAATCATCAGAGTTGGCAACACTGATTTAATGAATTAGTAATAGGATGTGATGAGCAGGTGACTTCATCAACCTGCTCCAAACAGTCCTCTCAAGTTGTAGAGGGTCAGAATTTATCTTTCTGGGTTGTGGTTTTATTCACAAAGGAACTCAAAATGGAACAGCATAAAATCCAGCCCAAGCATTCCACCAGAATTGTTTATTCTGAGGGTTTCTTTGTGAGAACTGATGAGCTCTTGGCCTACATCTGTTCCCTAGAGAACCACTCCTACCTCATTAATATCCAGTTGAAGTAACAAGCCACCTACAACAGTGAATCACAAAAACAAAACAATTCCCAACAATCACTTGCTAACAGAGCTGGGTTTCAGGCAAACACTGACAGTTTGTTACAGATACGAAGCATTTCACCTCTAACATTGGCTCAATTCACTTCTAACATTGGCTCAAGGACAGCAGAGAACAAGAATTAACATCCAAAAACATTTCTGGTCTTTTGTAATGAATTAGTTCCATTTCCGTTATTATTACAACAAGAGTGTTATATGAATGTACAAGTGCAAAGCCCTGCTTCAATGTGTGTTTATGGATTCCAAGGCCAGAAGAGACCACTGTGATCACCTAGTCTGACATCCTGTATAATATTTGCCATCGAACTTCCGCAAAATAATTCCCAGAGAATACATCTTTTAGAAAAACATCCAAACATGATTTAAAAATAGTCAATGATGGAGAATCCAACATGAACCTTCATAATTTGTTCCAATAGCTAACTACCCTCACTGTTAAAAATGTATGCCTTATTTCCAGTCGGAATTGGACTAGCTTCAACTTCCAGCCATTGTCTCATATTTCTCTGCTACACAGAAGAGTCCATTATTAAATATTTGTGTGCTATATAGATACTTACAATCAAGTTACCTCTTAACCTTCTTTTTGCTAAACTTAATAGATTGAGCTCTTTGAATCTATCACTATAAGGCATGTTTTCTAGCCCTTTAAATCGTTCTTGTGGCTGTTTTCAAAACCTTCTCCAATTTATCAACATCCTTCCTGACTTCTGGGCACCAGAACTGGACACAGTATTCCAGCAACGGTCACACCAATACCAAATATAGAGGTAGGGTTACCATATTTTGTGCCTCCTAATGGAGGACACTCCCGGGGGGGGCGGCCCCGCCCCCAGCCCCGCCCACGCCCCAACTCCGCCCCCTCCCAAAGTCTCCGCCCCCTCCCCTGCTTGAAGCCTGAAGCAGGTAAGGGAAGGGGGGGGGAAGGGAGAAGGAGGCGCGGCCCAGGCTGGCCCCCGGCGGCTCCAGCCTGGGTCGGCTCGGGCCCTGGCCGACCACCCCCGGCGCACCCCCCGGCTCCCAGCCCCGCGGCCCGGCTCCCGGCTCCCCGACCCCGGCCCGGCCCGGCTCCCCGACCCCGGCCCGGCTCCCGGCTCCCCGACCCCGGCCCGGCTCCCAGCCCCGCGGCCCGGCTCCCGGCTCCCCGACCCTGGCCCGGCTCCCAGCCCCGCGGCCCGGCTCCCAGCTCCCCGACCCCGGCCCGGCTCCCGGCTCCCAGCCCCGCGGGCCCGGCTCGGCTCCCAGCCCCGCGGGCCCGGCTCGGCTCCCAGCCCCGCGGGCCCGGCTCGGCTCCCAGCCCCGCGGGCCCGGCCCCGCGGGCCCGGACCGGCCCGGCACTGCGACCCTGGCCCGGCCTGGCCCCCGGCCCGGCTCCCGGCCGGGCACCATGCCCCCGGCCCCGCACAAAGAGGCCCCGGCCGAGCCTCCCGATTTTCCCGGACATGCCCGGCTTTGGGGGATTTCCCCCCGGACGGGGATTTGAGCCCCCAAAAGCCGGACATGTCCGGGAAAATCCGGACGTATGGTAACCCTAATAGAGGTAAAATAACCTCTCTGTTCCTACTCTACATTCCCTTGTTTATGCATCCCAGGATTGAATTCGCTGTTTTGGCTATAGTGTCACACAGGGAGATCATGTTCAGCTGATTATCCACCACAACCCCCAAATCATTTTCATAGTAACTGCTTCCCAGCATAGAGTCCTTCATCCTGTAAATATGGCCTACATTCTCTGTTCCTAGATATACACATTTATATTTATCCATATTAAAATGCATATTGTTTGCTTTCGTCCAGTTCACCATGCGATCTAGATAGCTCTGAATCAGTGACCTGTCCTCTTCATTATTTAACACTCCCCCAATTTTTGTTGTCATCTGCACACTTTTTCAGTGATGATTTTATGTTTTTTTCTAAGTTATTGATAAAAAATATTAAATAGCCTAGGGCCAAAAACCAATCCCTGCAGGACAACAGTAGAAGCACGCCCATTCATTGATGATTCCCTATTTACAATTGCACTTTAAGTCCTATCAGACAGTATTTAATCCATTTAATGTGTGCCACGTTAATTTTGTATTGTTCTAAATTTTTATTCAAAATGTCATGAGGTACCAAGTCATATGCATTAGAGAAGTCTAAAACCATTATGTCAACACTATTATCTTTTTCAACCAAACTGGTAATCACATCAAAAAAGATAAGTCAATAAGAGAGGATCAATTTTCCATGAACCCCTGCTGACTGTCATTAATTATATTACACTCCTTTAATTCTTTATTAATCAAGTCCCATATCAGCCACTTCATTATCCTGCCTGGGAGTTTTGTCAGACTGACAGGCCTATAATTACCCGGGTCATCTCGTTTACTCTTTTTAAAAGTTGGCACAACATTAGCTTTCTTTTAGTCTTCTGAAACGTCTCCAGTTCTCGGAGACTTAATGAAAATCAACATAAATGGTCCAGCAAGCTCCTCAGCCAGCTCTTTTAAAATTCTTGGAAGCAAGTTATCTGAACCTGCTGGTTTAAAAATATCTAACTTTAATAGCTCTGTTTAATATTCTCCAGAGATACCTGTGAAATGGAAAGAGTGTTATCATATGAGACTATATAATCAGTTTTCCTCCAAATACAGAACTGAAATATTTATTGAAAATGTCATTACTGAATTTTCATTTATTGAAATTTATGTCATTTCTGCACTATTATTGATAATTCTATCATTTCTGTCTAATAATGGACCAATAACATTGTCAGGATTCTCTCTGTTGCTAATATATTTCGAAAACGTATTGCCCTTAACTCTGCTGGCCATAGATTTCTCCTTTTATTTCTTGACTTCCCTTCTCAATTTTCTAAAATTCCTAACTTCTGATTTATATACATTAGTAATCAACTTCCCCTTTCTTCCATTTGTTATTTTTTTATAGCTACCTTCACTTCCCTTCCAAACCAGGTCTGTTTTTTAATTTCCACTGCCCTTTTCCTTATTAGAGGGATTGTGGCTTTTGGGACCTCTGGTAAAGTGTTTTTAAATAATTCCCAATTATCAGCCACATTTTTCCGATTAAATTCTTTCTCCCAGCTGATTTAGCTAATAATTTTTTTGGCTTTGTGAAATTACCCCTTTTAAAGCACCAAACATATATATTACTGGTTTGGCTTTTATTCTGCTTGCACATTGTAAATGTGATCAAGTCATGATCACTTGTACCTAAGCTATCATTAATTTTTACTTCTGGGATCAGTTCCTCTTTATCTGTGAGGACAAGGTCTAATAAAGATTTCCCTTTTACTCTTTGAGTCTGGAAATTGTCATCTATAATGTTATAATCTGTATCAGACACCAACTAATACCCCATCTTGTGCTTTCAGTGTTAGAACATTGATCCACAGGCTTTCTAGATTATTTTCTTCCAAGTTGTCACTGACTTGGAAACAGGTAATGCCATTTTTACATAGAGTGCCACGCTCCTCCCCTTTTGCCAACTCAATCTTTACTAAATAGATTTTAACATTCAAATCATATGAATCATCTCACCATACTTCTTTAACAACAAGATCAAATTTATGTTTATAAATGAGCAATTCCAGTTTCTCTTGTTTGTTAGCCAGGCTCCTAGCACTGGTGTTTAGGTAATTCAAGAATTTCTTCTCTTCATGTGCTTTAGTTCCTTTTGTTCTCAAAATCTCAAATTTGTGCTGAGTGCTCATATCTTCCCTCTTTTCACCCATCCCTTCTGTTATTAATTTAACTCTCTCCTGATTACTCTAGCCAGCCTATCCCTGGTTAGATTGGTCCCACTTCTACTGAGATGGAGGCCATCCAAACTATACAGCTCCCTCTCCCCATAGAAAGTGGACAAATGTTCCACAAAACCAAACCCCTCCACCACTTCCTTACCCAACAGTTCATTTCCTTCTGTCTTTCTTCGCTCATGGGACAAGAAGGATCTCAGAGAAGATCACTTGGACATTCTTCTTCTTCTTCAACAGGGTTCTAAGTTCCCTGAAGACATTTACATTGAAAGATATCTCACGATGAAGTGTCATTGGTGCCAATATGAACCACCACCAATGGATCCTTGCCTATCCAATCAGAAAGTGACATCTCATGTCTTGACTCTAGGAAAGTAACATACCATCTTGTTTGCCTGTCTCTTGCAGAATGTTTTTTTTATTCTTCTGAGTATTGAATTTCCAATAAGGTTCATCTGTCTTCCTTGGGCAGTTGAAGAATTCTTTGCAGACAAGTTTGATGTTCTTACAGGTTGGGCCAAACTGCCATCCACACATCTTATACATCTTTCTGTTCCCTTGGAGTTTCTGGAGCTTGAGAAGTATATTCTATAGTTTCCATATTAAGGACCTGACATTGGTTTGAAATTTCTACCCTGTGTGGAATTCCTCCTAGTCCTCTTCTCTCTGGGGGCCACAGGCTGCCATCTTCATCAGTTTCCAAACTTGTAGAATGCAGTCATGACCTCTTGTCTCTGGTGGTTATCAACCAACAGGCTTCCTCTCCACCCACAGCTAGACAGAACCCCTTTCTCTGAAGCACAACTCTCTAGGTTCACATGAAAAGGGGTCCCTCTTGCAGACCACTTAAGGTGAGCAAGAAAGGTTTCAGTTCTGTTTAGATAAATAGTTCTTAAATTGTAGCACGCTATGTTTAAACTCCATTTTATTTTATTTATTTATTGCAAGCAGAGCTTCTTAATACTGGTACTTCTAGATTTTTTTAAAACCCTTTTAAATGTTTCTCCACCATTTTTCTTTAACAAGAAAGAAACATCATAGGAAGCTCTGTACAAAAATAACACAATCTAATTTGTATTGAGGTTAGTGGAATGTGTATTCTAAGCCTAAAATGCTTGAATTCTGTGCGAATTGTGCGGGAAGGAAACACAGCAGTTTCCTAGATAAGTATACCTGGGTAAACACTAGAAAGACAATGGGGACTCACTGTTAGCTTAAAAAATCCTGTCACTTATCTCCAACATGTTTTAAACTTTTTTTTGCCAGGCTGGAAAACCAAAGATCGAAAGATTAAAAAGCTTCCCAGGGGTGAGTTTCACTTCTGATCAGCTGTGTAGACAGTTTGGTCAGACAAGCTCTGTGGAGGAATCTGAAGGAATTCAGCCTTCCAGATCCTAGGAATGGGAAGCCTTAGGGAAGAACAATATAAGCTTGCAGTATGCGTTATTGTTTTTAAGATATGCTTCCTTGAAAAAGCTTTTGTTCTGAATAAAAAATACATTGCTTCCAGGAAGTTGTTTGGTCGCTAATTACCATGGTCATTGCGCTAGGCAGAATAGAGTTGCAGGGTCTGAGCCGAAGTCAGATCTGCAAAGATTATCACAATTGATACAATTGACAGAGGACTGTCACCCAAGTCTGGACTGAGAGTGTCAGAAATGAATGTTTCCACCCCAAGAAACTGATAGTGGCCCAAAGCCTGAAATCTAGAGGGGGTGTGCTCAAAGAGACCAGGAATGGCCAGAGGCGCAGTTAGCCAAGTAACAGTGATAATGATTATGTCAGGAAGCACTGAAGTTGTACAATAATTATTTTCTTTTAATGTTACACATGGAAGCAGCAGCTTCCCTATGGCAAATAAAGGACAAATCTATGTGACTGTATAGCACTGAACATCTGACGTAATTCAGAATTGCTATGGTATGATAAGGGAGAAGATTTTTTAAATATTTGCAGCCAAACATAATTCTTAAAACTGTGAGATTGGAAAAAAAATCCCATCACATCTCTCTATTTTTTTTTTGTTAATAAAATCTACCTACCATGCAAGCCTGAGAGAGCAATCTAACTTGCTATTATTTTAACACATGCCTGCTGCTGCTTTGATGCTATTGTGATTCAGGTGGTTCCTGCTGCATTGCTGTTTCAAAGCACCACCAAAGTAAAAATAAGAGTCTGGAAATTGTCATCTATAATGTTATAATCTGTATCAGACACCAACTAATACCCCATCTTGTGCTTTCAGTGTTAGAACATTAAATTCTTCCTCCCAGCTGATTTAGCTAATAATTTTTTTGGCTTTATGAAATTACTCCTATTAAAGCACCACATATATATATTACTGGTCTGGCCTTTATTCTGCTTGCACATTGTAAATGTGATCAAGTCATGATCACTTGTAGCTAAGCTACCATTAATTTTTAGTTCTGGGATCAGTTCCTCTTTATCTGTTTGGACAAAGTCTAATAAAGATTTCCCCTTATTCCCTCTTAGAAGCTTTTTAAGCTTTTGGTTTCAACAACATCCCAGGATAATGAGTTCCCCAGTCTAGTTATGCATTGTGTAGAAAAGTATTTCCTTTTACCCATTTTGAATTTGCCATTTCTCAAAGTTGTTGAATGTTCCCTTGGCTCTTGTATTATGAAGACCAGAAGCTCCCAATCTAACTTCCCTGCACCATTCATTATTCTGTGTACTTTTATTATACTCCCTCTTATTTGGCTCCTTAAGAATGTAAACAATCTCAAACTCATGTGAGTTTTTCCACACCCCTAATTATTCTCATTGGCCTTCTCTGGAACTCCTCTAATTCTGCAATTTTTTTTTTTTTTTTGAAATGGGGTAACCTGCAATGCACACAACATTCTAGGGGTGAAAACCTGTATCCATTGAAATCAATGGCAACCTCTCCCCTGGCCCTGCCTTTTGAGCTACTGATTGACATAATAGCATTTTTATATTTTCTATATTGTTCTCCATCTCACTCCTTGTGCATCTTTACTAGAGCAGTGTGAGAACCAGACATGGAAATTTAACGTTTCCAAAAAAAATTCACTCAAGCAGAATAAAAAGTTGGAAATGCAAAATTTTCGATAGAACTGACATTTTGAAAAAAATCCTTTTTGGAAGAACTGAAACAGAACTGTCTGAAAATTTCTAGGCTGGCAACCAGCATTCTGGCCAACTCTCTGGCTAGCTTTCTGGGCAGCTGGGAAGCCAGGGAGCAGCAGGGGCCATCCAGGGAACACAGCAGTCAGAGAGACTATCCACCCATCATGGCAGTAAGTGCAGGGAGACAGCAGCTGGGCAGCCGTGGCATGCAGGCATAAAAACAGACCTGGTCAGTCTGCCTGGTTTCCATAAAAAGTTTTGATAGAATTGACCCATTTCCACAGAATGCTTAGATTTCTTCAAATCAGCATATTCCAACGGAAAACTGTTCCACTGGAAAACTTTCAGTTCTAATCCTAAACATTTCGTTTGCTTTTTTGACCACAGCTGCACACTGATCAGAGGTCTTAATTGAACTGCCCACCATGATGTCCCTGTCCTTTTCCTGAGATGGTGATGATAGTTTAAAACCCTGCCAAGTCTACGAGTAGTTCTGTAATCTTAAAATAAAACTATGAAACACTAAAGAAAAAATTAATTTTTTTTTTAAAAAGGTACCTTCAAAAATGAGTTAAAGTGCTTTAAAAAAACATTAGGTACTCTGTATAAGGGATATTGCTGTGGCAGAAACAGGTTCACAGGAATTTATATTCTCATCTAAAAGAAGCAGCAGCAGCAGCTGCATGATTTAACTCAACTTCAGCCTAAATGGTTTGGAACAAAAAAGCACTTTTATAGAAATAAGTGCCTTACCTTACTGATTTATCACAGTTTCCTATGAATTCCCATGAAGCTGACTGAGAAATAAAATGAATTCACACACAAAATAATAACCCTGCTGCCTCAAGTACAAAAACCTGGAATCCCTGAATTCTCATTTTGTACCTGGGCATTGAATCTCATCTTCAGTGGTATGTCATATCATCCACTGCTTTGAGACCCGCTGATACCATATTATCTGTAAAAAGAACAGGAGTACTTGTGGCACCTTAGAGACTAACAAATTTATTAGAGCATAAGCTTTCGTGGGCTACAGCCCACTTCTTCGGATGCATATAGAATGGAACATATATTGAGGAGATATATATACACACATACAGAGAGCATGAACAGGTGGGAGTTGTCTTACCAACTCTGAGAGGCCAATTAAGTAAGAGAAAAAAAACTTTTGAAGTGATAATCAAGCTAGCCCAGTACAGACAGTTTGATAAGAAGTGTGAGAATACTTATAAGGGGAGATAGAGTCAATGTTTGTAATGGCTCAGCCATTCCCAGTCCTTATTCAATCCTAAATTGATTGTATCTAGTTTGCATATCAATTCCAGCTCAGCAGTTTTACAACAGAAAAGCTTCAAAAACAGACTCCAACAAGAGACTGCTGAGCTGGAATTGATATGCAAACTAGATACTCTGAAACACTCTGAAACCTGTCATATTATCTGTGATACCTAATTTTGCAAGAAATGAGTTAATCTCCATGTTTTAGCCATAACTGAAACTCCTGGGGTTAGGGTTGCCAGGTGTCTGGTTTTCGACTGGAACGCCCTATTGAAAAGGGACGCTGGTGGCGGGGCCGTTAGAAGTCCGATCAGCGGCACAGTGGGGCTAAAGCAAGCTACCTGCATGCCATGGCTCTGCGCGGGTCCTGGAAGCAGCAGCATGTCCCTGCTCTGGCTCCTAGGCATAGGGGCAGCCAGGGGGCTCTGCACGCTGCCCCCGCCCCAAGCACCGGCTCTGCATACAGGGCAGTGCACAGAGCTGCCTGGCCGTGCCTCCGCATAGGAGTCAGAGGAGGGACATGCTGCTGCCTGAAGTAAGCATCACCTGGAGCCTGCACCCTAACCCCCTCCCACGCCCCAACCCTGATCTCCCTGCTGCCCTCCAAACCCCCCAATCCCAGCCCAGAGCACCCTCCTGTACCCCAAACCACTCATCTCCAGACTCACTCCGGAGTCTGCACCCCTAGCTGGAGCCCTCACACCTCCCCGCACCCAACCCCCCTGCCCCAGCCCAGAGCCCCTTCCTGCACCCTGAATCCCTCATTTCTGGTCCAACCCTGGAGCCTGCACCTCCAGCTGGAGCCCTTACCCCCTCCCGCACCCCAACCCCTTAAGCCAGCCCAGTGAAAATGAGTACGTGAGTGAGGGTGAGGAGAGCAGGTGACATGGGGGGAATTGAGTGAGTGGGGTGGGGCCTAGGAGAAGGGGCGGGGTAGGGCAGGGGGCAGAGCAAGGGTTTTCGGTTTTGTGCAAGTAGAAAGTTGGCAACCCTACCTAGGTTTTGATTGAGTCAGAAAATTCATTTTACTAGAATATTTACTTATCAATTCCATTAAAGCTAGTTGAAATTATTTCAAGTGCACATTCATATTCATATTTTTAAAATACATATTAAATAGCTGAGATACTGTAATGTTTGGAAAAGGGGATGGCTCTAATCTATAATGATTAGGCCAAATCATAGAAAAGCAGGGCTAGAAGGGACCTTGAGAGCTCATCTACTCCCACCCCCTGTGCTTAGGCAGGATCAAGAATACCTAGACCATCCCTGACAGATGCTTGTCTACACTGTTCTTAAAACTTTTCAGTCATGGAGATTCCACCACCTCCCTTGGAAGGCTGTTCCAGTGCTTTAACTATCTTTATAGTTAGAAAGCTTTTCTTAATATCTAACCTAAATATCCTTTGCTGCAGATGAAGTCAATTACTACTTGTCCTACCTTCAGTGGACATGGAGAACAACTGATCAGCTTTTTTATAACAATCCTGAATATACTGGAAGACTTATTAAGTCTCCCCCTCAGTTGTCTTTCTCAAGACTAAACATGCTTTGCGAACAGGGGCTGCTAACAGGGAGTTTCGCAAGGGAGTTCTCCAGGTGAAGGAGGAGCAATACAGCAACCTTTTGGGGACCGTGTGCTGTGGCTGGCAGTTGGAAGCTGTGAGCTTCAAAGGAAGGTTTGAAAGCTAGAAGCCTCTGGTAAGTGGCTGAGCCTTAATCAGTGGGCGGGGCATTCATACAGGCCAGGGCTTTATAAAGCAGCGCACAAGCGACCAGGGAGCTTTGCGACCAGGGGCTGCTAACAGGGAGTTTCGCAAGGGAGTTTGGAAGGGGAGCAGGAAGGGGGCGAGGGTCCCTTGCCGGTTCCATCTGTTTTCTCTTGATTCCCCTTAATACCTATAAAGCAACTACATTCTAACTGTTTGCTTAAACAACCCTTTCAGCTGACAGGGGGCTGCAGACGGGAGTTTGACAGAGGGAGGCTTACGATGGTTCGGAGGACCCGCAACACCTGTGCCAGCACTGCTACTGTCTCCTCCACCTGTGCCTGTAGCCAGACAGAGTGCCTAAGCATGGATGCCTCTACCCAGATCCTGGTGTGGTTTTGCAAAGACTGTAACTTGCAATTTCCACTTACGGATATCCAGGCTGGGGGGACCATCCAATGTGAAAGGTGCCTGCTGGTGGAATCTCTCAGGCAGCAGGTGAGAGAGCTACAGGAGGAGGTGGCTAGGTTGAGGAGCATCCGTATCCACGAGCAATTCCTCGACAGTGTCCATGTGGAGACAGCTGAGGTAGCTGTCCCAGTACACAGGACTGCTGATACACCACTGGTGGAGGAGGAGATGGCTCAGGGTGGACGCTGGCAGCTGGTTACTTCTGGCAGCAGGCAGTGCTCCACCCTTGCTCCGAACCCTCCTGCCGTGGTTATAGGTAACCGTTATGCTCTTCTTGATACAGGAAAGAAGGAATCACTCCCTACAGTAAAGGAGGAGAAGCCTCGTACCCCTAAGGCTGGAGAGTCTGCTGCCACCACTGCGAATAGGAAACGTAGGGTAGTGGTGGTCGGAGACTCTCTGCTGAGGGGGACGGAGGCGCCCATCTGTCGCCCTGACATTTCATCTCGAGAGGTATGCTGCCTGCCGGGGGCCCGTATCCGAGACGTTACGGAGGCATTGTCGAGGATTATCCGGCCCTCTGACTACTACCCCATGCTACTCATCCATGTGGGCACAAATGATACTGCGCGGTGTGACACTGAGCGGATCAAGAGTGACTACAGGGCTCTGGGAGCACGGGTGAAGGAGTTTGGAGCACAGGTGGTATTCTCTTCAATTCTTCCTGTTAAAGGTAGGGGCCCGGGCAGAGACAGATGCATCATGGAGGTGAATGCCTGGCTGCGAAGATGGTGTCGCCAGGAGGGCTTTGGCTTCCTAGACCACGGGATGCTATTCGAGGAAGGACTGCTAGGCAGAGATGGCGTTCACCTTTCGAGGAGAGGGAAGACCCTATTCGGACACAGACTGGCTAACCTAGTGAGGAGGGCTTTAAACTAGGTTCGACGGGGACAGGTGAGCAAAGCCCACAGGTAAGTGGGGAACATGGAGACCGGGGAAATGAGTCGGAAACAAGAGGGAGTGTGGGCTATATTGGCAGAGAGAAAGGAGAGTCAGGAAAAAACTGGGAGGAAAGATCAAACCAGTATTTTAGATGCCTATATACAAATGCGAGAAGTATGGGGAATAAGCAGGAAGAACTGGAAGTGCTAATAAATAAATACAACTATGACATTGTTGGCATCACTGAAACTTGGTGGGATAATACACATGATTGGAATGTTGGTGTGGATGGGTACAGCTTGCTCAGGAAGGATAGACAGGGGAAAAAGGGAGGAGGTGTTGCCTTATATATTAAAAATGTACACACTTGGACAGAGGTAGAGATGGACATAGGAGACGGAAGTGTTGAGAGTCTCTGGGTTAGGCTTAAAGGGGCAAAAAACAAGGGAGATGTCATGCTAGGCGTCTACTACAGGCCACCTAACCAGGTGGAAGAGGTGGATGAGGCTTTTTTCAAGCAACTAACAAAATCATCCAAAGCCCAAGACTTGGTGGTGATGGGGGACTTCAACTATCCGGATATATGTTGGGAAAATAACACAGCGGGGAACAGACTATCCAACAAATTCTTGGACTGCATTGGAGACAACTTTTTATTTCAGAAGGTTGAAAAAGCTACTAGGGGGGAAGCTGTTCTAGACTTGATTTTAACAAATAGGGAGGAACTCGTTGAGAATGTGAAAGTAGAAGGCAGCCTGGGTGAAAGTGATCATGAAATCATAGACTTTGCAATTCTAAGGAAGGGTAGAAGGGAGAACAGCAAAATAGAGACAATGGATTTCAGGAAGGCAGATTTTGGGAAGCTCAGAGAGCTGATAGGTAAGGTCCCATGGGAATCAAGACTGAGGGGAAAAACAACTGAGGAGAGTTGGCAGTTTTTCAAAGGGACACTATTAAGGGCCCAAAAGCAAGCTATTCCGCTGGTTAGGAAAGATAGAAAATGTGGCAAAAGACCACCTTGGCTTAACCACGAGATCTTGCACGATCTAAAAAATAAAAAGGAGTCATATAAAAAATGGAAACTAGGACAGATTACAAAGGATGAATATAGGCAAACAACACAGGAATGCAGGGGCAAGATTAGAAAGGCAAAGGCACAAAATGAGCTCAAACTAGCTACGGGAATAAAAGGAAACAAGAAGACTTTTTATCAATACATTAGAAGCAAGAGGAAGACCAAAGACAGGGTAGGCCCACTGCTTAGTGAAGAGGGAGAAACAGTAACAGGAAACTTGGAAATGGCAGAGATGCTTAATGACTTCTTTGTTTCGGTCTTCACCGAGAAGTCTGAAGGAATGCCTAACATAGTGAATGCTAATGGGAAGGGGGTAGGTTTAGCGGATAAAATAAAAAAAGAACAAGTTAAAAATCACTTAGAAAAGTTAGATGCCTGCAAGTCACCCGGGCCTGATGAAATGCATCCTAGAATACTCAAGGAGCTAATAGAGGAGGTATCTGAGCCTCTAGCTATTATCTTTGGAAAGTCATGGGAGACGGGAGAGATTCCAGAAGACTGGAAAAGGGCAAATATAGTGCCCATCTATAAAAAGGGAACTAAAAACAACCCAGGTAACTACAGACCAGTTAGTTTAACTTCTGTGCCAGGGAAGATAATGGAGCAAGTAATTAAGGAAATCATCTGCCAACACTTGGAAGGTGGTAAGGTGATAGGGAATAGCCAGCATGGATTTGTGAAGAACAAATCATGTCAAACCAATCTGATAGCTTTCTTTGATAGGATAACGAGCCTTGTGGATAAGGGTGAAGCGGTGGATGTGGTATACCTAGACTTTAGTAAGGCATTTGATACGGTCTCGCATGATATTCTTATCGATAAACTAGGCAAATACAAATTAGATGGGGCTACTATAAGGTGGGTGCATAACTGGCTGGATAATCGTACTCAGAGAGTTGTTATTAATGGTTCCCAATCCTGCTGGAAAGGCGTAACGAGTGGGGTACCGCAGGGGTCTGTTTTGGGACCGGCTCTGTTCAATATCTTCATCAACGACTTAGATATTGGCATAGAAAGTACGCTTATTAAGTTTGCGGATGATACCAAACTGGGAGGGATTGCAACTACTTTGGAGGACAGGGTCATAATTCAAAATGATCTGGACAAATTGGAGAAATGGTCTGAGTTAAACAGGATGAAGTTTAACAAAGACAAATGCAAAGTGCTCCACTTAGGAAGGAAAAATCAATTTCACACATACAGAATGGGAAAAGACTGTCTAGGAAGGAGTACGGCAGAAAGGGATCTAGGGGTTATAGTGGACCACAAGCTAAATATGAGTCAACAGTGTGATGCTGTTGCAAACAAAGCAAACATGATTCTGGGATGCATTAACAGGTGTGTTGTGAGCAAGACACGAGAAGTCATTCTTCCGCTCTACTCTGCTCTGGTTAGGCCTCAGCTGGAGTATTGTGTCCAGTTCTGGGCGCCGCATTTTAAAAAAGATGTGGAGAAACTGGAAAGGGTCCAAAGAAGAGCAACAAGAATGATTAAAGGTCTTGAGAACATGACCTATGAAGGAAGGCTGAAAGAATTGGGTTTGTTTAGTTTGGAAAAGAGAAGACTGAGAGGGGACATGATAGCAGTTTTCAGGTATATAAAAGGGTGTCATAAGGAGGAGGGAGAGAACTTGTTCACCTTAGCCTCTAAGGATAGAACCAGAAACAATGGGTTTAAACTGCAGCAAGGGAGGTCTAGATTGGACATTAGGAAAAAGTTCCTAACTGTCAGGGTGGTTAAACACTGGAACAAATTGCCTAGGGAGGTTGTGGAATCTCCGTCTCTGGAGATATTTAAGGGTAGGTTAGATAAATGTCTACTAGGGATGGTCTAGGCAGTATTTGGTCCTGCCATGCGGGCAGGGGACTGGACTCGATGACCTCTCGAGGTCCCTTCCAGTCCTAGAATCTATGAATCTATGAATCTATGCACAGTTTTTTAAATCTTTCCTTATAGATCATGTTTTCTAAACCTTCTATCATTTTTGTTGCTGTCCTACAGACTCTAGCTAACTTGTCCAAGTCTTTCCTAAAGTATGGTGCCCCAAACTGGACACAGTCCTCCTCTCAAGGCTTCATTGGTGCTAAGTAGAGCTGGACAATTACATATTATACTCTTGTTAATACACCCCAGAATTATATTAGCCTCTTCTTTTTTTTTTACAACTGTATCACATTTTCACTCATATGCAATTTGAGATCCACTATAACACCCAGACACTTTTCAGCAGTACTGCTCCCTTGCCAGTTATTCCCCATTTTGTAACTGTATTTTTGATTTTTCCTTCCTAAATGTACTTTGCATTTGTCTTTACTGAAGTTTATCTTGTTGATTTCAGACCAATTCGTCAAGGACAGTTTGAATTCTAATCTTGTTCTCCAAAGTGCTAACAACCCCTCCCAGCTCAGTATCATCTGCAAATTTTAGAAGCATACTCTTCACTCCATTATCCAAGTCATTTATGAAACAACCAAACAATACCAGATCCAAGACCAACCCCTGTGGGATCCCACTAGATATGCCCTCCTCTTTGACAGTGAATCATTGATAGCTACTCTTTGAGTATGGTTTCTCAAACACTTCTGCACCCACCCAGGGCCAGATTTACTTACACGCCCCTAAGCACAGCATCTTCAGTGCCCCCCACCACCTACAGCTGACCATGTTTTCTGTAAAAAATGAAACTTTTGACCCACTTTTAACTTTTAGGTGCCCTTAGAACACTGGCGCCCCTAGGCATGTGCCTGCTGTGCCTAACTGGAAATCTGGCCACCTTATAGTAATTACACCTAGACCATATTTCCTTAGTTTGCTTACAAGAATGCCATGTGGACTGTGTAAAAAGCCTTAGTGAAATCAAAATATATCACGTCTACAGCTCCCTCCCATCCACTGGGCCAGAAACCCTGTCAATTTTTGGCAATTAAGAAGTCTTTACTTGGCTCAAAAGCATCATGCAAAGGTAGGACAGACTCTTTAATAGAGCCGGGTAATTTTTTAAAAACAAAAATTTATTTGTGGGGGAAAATGCAGGTTTGGATTGACCAAAACTATTAGCTAATTTATGTTGCATTTACTGAATAGTTTCAACTGAACCCCAAAGCTCAAAATAGTTCAGTAACATTGAAATGAAACATTTTGTTTAGAGAAAAATAAATTTGTTCAGACTTTCAGGCATTTTGACAAGAGCAAAGCAAAGGTTTGACAAAATGGCCAGAAGGAAGAAGAAAAGGTGATGATAGTGGTGGTGCTGCTGCCTGGCTCCCAACCTTTAGCTCAGTGGTTCACAGTGGAAATTCATAATTAGTCATAATGACAATAAATAGTCATGGGGCTTGGGAAAGAGAGCGAGAATAATTTTAGCCTGGTAGTTATGGCACTTACGTAGGATGTGGGAGTCCTGAGTTCAAGTCCCCGCTTCAATGACTATCTGATGATTTATACCAAGTAGAACAGATTCAATAGGTGAGATTGAGAAATCCCCATACTACAGTAACCTGTAGCCCAGTGACTAGAGCACTCTCTACTCTCTTGCAGTGTAGAAGACCTAAGTTCAAATGACTTCTCCATATCAGGCACAGGATGGAATTTAACCCAGGTATCCCACACCTTGATGAGTGATCTAACCGCTAAGCAACAGCTTATAAGGGAGGCAGATCCATGCCTCTTTCCTTGCTCTGCTATTGACTATATGCCACATATCACAGGACTGGACTGAGCACAAAGGGAATCTTAAATCTTCAAATAATTCATCTGACTTAAATTTTATTCTGTTTTGCTTATACAATACAATCCTTTGTAATGTTCACTGAAAGAAATGAGTAATAAACAGGTTTAGTAATAATCATCAACAGTACACATGTTGCATGTTTAAAGCCCAAGTGAAAAAAATTCCATGGAAAATATAGGTCTAGAATGAAAATATTAAAAGTCCCTTCCAGTGAGCATGTTCATCATAGGCAACAAAGAATAGGCAGTTGCTCCTATTTTTACTCAATATTCATGGCAGAACTAGGCCCTTTATTTTTAAATGTTTCCCATTAATTTAGCATATTTAAATGTAAATTAATTTCCAATGATCCTTGACAGCTCAGAATTACCATATTGTGAACTATATTGTTTTATCATTAGTTTAAAATATTTGTTTAGACTCTAAACTCAGGAGCAAGCATTTGTCACTTGGTCTAATTGCTTTGCACATCTACAATATGCCAACAGAGAAATTAACATTAATAATCACTGACTTTAGATCTTGCCTCAACCTTGGAATATTTATAGCCTAATAAATGAATGAGATAGGCATACATATATCCACACATCTAAGGGTTAATCACTTGCCATACTGAGTATTGCAATTCCTTTAGTTAATCACCTCCCTAGATGCCCACACTGTAAACTTAATGGAGTCGTAATGCAGCATTCAATCAACTCTCTCACTCGTATTTAATAGCCTTTCCAAGTTTAAAATGACTAAGCCTAAATCAAATTGGCTGCTTCTTTTTTATTTGTGTTAGAGTACCATCTAGGTCCTAGACTCTAGGAGGTCTCAACCAGGTTGGGGCCCCATTGTGCTAAGCTGCTGTATAGACATACGGTAAAAGACTGCCCTGTCCAAAGAGATTACAATTTTAGTTTTGTTATATTTCATCTAAGAGGTGAAATGACCAAGTGGGGTTGGGGGCAAAGTAGAATAGGGTAACACTAATAGAAGCACATATTTTCATACCATTAACTGTGTGAACTAATTGTGTTAATATTTATTTTTCATGTTGGTGGAGGCAAATAAGTAGATCAGTAGCCGTTAAAGCTGGTCAGAAATTTTCAGACGGAACATTTTTCTGTCTAAAAATACGGATTTGTACAAATCGAAATAGCTTGCAGGAACTGTTGATTTAGCTGAATCTTCTGAAGGAAGCTGGTTTCCTGGCAGCTCACCCATTGCACAGGCTGCCACAGAGCTGGGACTCTCTGAACTGTCAGGCTTCCCACTCTATAGCAGAGAAACTGGAAGCCCTGAGAGCCATAAGAACAGACCAAAGGTCCATCTAGCCCCTCATCCTGTCTGCCGACAGTGGTCAATGCCTGGTGCTTCAGAGGGCCTGAACAGAACAGGTAATCATCAAGTGCTCCATCCCCTGTCGCTAATTCCCAGCTTCTGGCAAACAGCTCAAGTCAGGACTTTCCAGTTCTCAGCTTCTTGAGGACCTACCAGATGGGCAGCCTACTCAATTTAGTTTTGAAAGAGTCCAAATGGAATGTTGTTTCAGTTCTTCGAAAGGAACATTTCTGACTTCCATCGCCCACCCACACATTTCACATGAATTTTTGAAATAGCAAGTTTTGTTCCGATGTGGAACAATATTATTATTATTGAAATTCTGGAATTTCCTGAAGAATGAGAATTCCATGTTATGACCATCTCTACTAGCCATTACCAGCCAACAGTGTTCTGAGTCTAGGCATTATGCTAGAAGTGAAAGTCTTAAGAAGAGATTGGAAGGAGGATGGGAAAGTAGTTTTATGGATTTATCAGGGAGGGAATTGCACACATAGGGACAACATGGAAAACAGCACGCAGGTGCTTGTAAGAGAAGCTGACAACATTGCTGAATAAACAGCGCAGTTGTCCAAATCAGGCCAGAGAGAGGCCCAGATGACATTGCCACCTCTACCAGCTCCAGCTAGATTCCAGGATGTGAGGCTTGCTCTCTCTCTCTCTCTCACACACACACACACACACACTCTTTTCCTTCCCCCTACCTTATTTCTTCTCTTCTTTCCTATCTCTTTTCTTTTGCCTTCTGTTTAATAAATCTGCCTTAGCCGGCCAAGACTGTATATTTTGCAACATTGCTATGCAGGGCCGGCTTTAGGCCAATTCCCCTGCTGAATCAGGCCCCGCGCCCAGTGGTGAGCTGGAGCCGGTTCCCAAGCTCTGGCTGCTGTCCGCCCCACCCCCGACCCCAGCTCACCTCACCTCCCTCCTCCCCTGAATGCTCCTCCCCTTCTCCTCCCCCTCCCTTGCTTCCTGCGAATCAGATGTTCACGCGGGAAGCCTGGGAGGGTTCAGAAACAAGCGGTGGCTTGTTGGATCGGGCAGAGGTTCTGGGGGGGCAGTCAGGGGATGGGGAAGGGGGGGGTTGGTTAGGCCTGGGGGTCTGTCGGGGTGGTGGTGGATGGGGTCGGGGCAGTCAGGGGACAGGGAGCAAGGCGATTTGGGTAGAGGTTGGAGTCCTGGGGGGCAGTTAGGGTGGGGGGGCTTGGGAAGGAGTGGTCAGGGGACAAGGAGCAGGGGGGGTTAATGGGTTGCAGTTTCTGAGGGGGGCAGTCGGGGTCAGGAGATGGGGGGGTCAGATGAGGGGGGTGTACTCATCGGGCCTTCGGCGGCGGGTCCTTCAGTGCCGCGGAAGACCCGGAGTGCCGCCGGGTGAGTCATCCTTGCTGGGGCCCCGTCAAATCGGGCCCGCACCTCCTAAAGCCGGCCCTGTTGCTATGAGCCTGTGAGCCAAAAGAGGTAGCTAAAAGCAATGCCGTAAAAAGCCCAGTGCTAGTACTAGTTTGCCAGATTTTGGAGTGGCTGATAAGACTGTGCTATGCCTGTGTTTTTCCAGCAGTGAAGTTGCAAGTGAAAGTCAACACCAGAGACAGAAGCTACATTTTCTATCTTGACTGTTCTTTTCTTCTTCTCTTGTGTGTGTTTGTCTGGTTTTGTGTTTTAGTAAATGGGATCAGACATTAACAACAGCTCCAGCCCACTTAAACTAATTTCTTTTTCCCCAAAAGGACAGTTATTACCACCATCTAAGAGACAGTGAAACAAGTAGGGTTTTCCTTCTAAATACTCTTTCCAGCTAAAGGGAAAAGGAACAAGGGTTGTTGTTAAAATGAAAGTCCTACTTAATGTTTTACATTTCAAATGCTTTAATTGCTTTCCCTTCTTTTCTTTATCTTCAATAAATGGATAGAATAATATTTAGAAATGCATTGCCATGGTACTCGCAGGCTGATGTTTCTGTATACCAAACCCCAAACCTTGTTTAACAATGTTTTAAGAGAATGTTAATTATTTTATAGCAATTGTTAATTTTTTAACCTTTTAACAAATGCTTTGTTTTCTCTTATTTTGAGGTTTGTAATTTCTGTAACTGATAATAATTTTGAAGATTTAATGAAAAAACATTTTCAAGACACAGCAAAAGTAGTAAAATGAAATATTTTAAAGTGTTGAAGGTGAAGTGGCTAAAGTAAACTTTTATGGAAACAACATCTTGGGTAACTCTTTTGTTAGAATGCCAGCTTAATTCAGGACTCCTACTGCACTGACTGAACTGAATTTCAAAACACATGCTGTCACAGCACCAACTTTTTGTGATTGTTTTGTGGTTTTGAAAATGTTTTTTCTTGATTTTGGAATGTTTTTGTTGTTGCTGTCAATTTTTTTGTTCTTCTGTGCATGTAAGACAACTCTGTGCTAGTACTGCAGGTTAGCTCCCCAGGATGGGCTAAGTTGCCACAATGGCCCTGTTGTCCTCAGAAATGTTGGGGGTAAAACAGGCAGGCAAGGTCTGTCAGACTAAAAATTCCTGTGAACAACCTCTGGGTGTTGCAAATGACTCAAATACAAAAATGGTTCCAGAGGGGGAGGGATAGCTCAGTGGTTTTAGTATTGGCCTGTTAAATCCAGGGTTATGAGTTCAATCCTTGAGGGGGCCACTTAGGGATTTGGGACAAAATCAGTACTTGGTCCTGCTAGTGAAGACAGGGGGCTGGACTCTATGACCTTTCAAGGTCCCTTCCAGTTCTAGGAGATAAGATATCTTAAAAAAAAAAACCAGATTGACCATCATTTTCCTGCTTCTTTTTAAAGCAGGTAACACACTCCAGTAAAATTACCATCAGAGCTAAAGTTTTTCTCCAAGTAAGCAAATTTAACACCTAGTGCATAAAATTTGCATGATTTGTGTAAATGTACAGCTTTTACTATGCACACAGCAAAACAAAACAAAAAAGTTTTTGTCATCTTTACCCATTCTGGGCCTACAGCCAAAGAAGTATGCAAACCGTAAGAGCTGGTTTGTTTCTAAACATCTTACTAACACAAACAGCAGCAGTTTAAGTTTTCTTTTGGCTGCAAATTAAGTGAGTTGTATTTTTTTTAGCTTTGTTCATATCCAAAAGGTTTAACTGTAATTTTAGTAACAAGTAACCAAATAAGACTTATTAATCCCAATTTTGGGATAAGGAATTTGCAAATCTTAAAATATAATCAAATACCCTTTTCTTTACTATCTGTTTAAACTAAAATAAGATTTTTGTTCATAATTTTATGAACAAATGTCCAATCCTAGGAGGAAATGGTTCATAAAAGAGAGAGATTATGTTTGATAATTGGGCCTACAAATTTACCCTAATTCTGAGCTCAACTGTAAAAAGTGAGTAAAAGTTCATAAAGCATCACAATACCCTGTAACAATAAATGTTGATGGGGAAAAGGTGCAAAAGGGAGACAAAAAGTACAAACAAAAAAGGCCTACTGATATAACTGAAGGATTATCTTGAGATCAGGCCTGCAAACAAAAACAGCGTGAGACCGAAAATCAATAAACCAAAATTGGTGTACTGGCAATTAGGCCCTAAGTGGTGGACAAAATAATGAGAAGATGAGCTATGCTCATCACTCCCTTTTTGGGTTCTTACTGAAAGAGACTCTGGACAGAACATTTGGCTACTGGAGCAAGCTTCACCATTATGTGTCCAGAAAGAGGCAACTGAAAGCTATGCCCTACATAGCTCAATGCTGGTACATGTGTGTCATGCCTGTGTTTTTCCAGTAGTGAGGTTGCATGTGAAAGTCAACAACAGAGACAGGATCTGCATTTTCTATCTTTACTGGTCTTTTCTCCTTCTCTTGTATGTGTTTGTCTGGTTTTGTTTTTTTAGTAAATGAGTTCAGATGTTAACAACAGCTCCAGCCCACCTTAACTAACTTTTTTTTCCACAAAAGGAAAAGTATTATTACCATCTAAGACTGTCAAACAAATGGGTTTTTCTTTCTAAAAAAATCACTCCAGCTAAAGGGATATTGTTAAAATGAAAACCTTATTTAATACTTTATATTTCAAATGCTCTGTTTTTCCTTCTTTTTTGTATCTTTAATAAAAGATTTTAATGGTGTTTGCCATGATATTAAGTAGTCTGAGGTCTCTATATACCGAACCCTGAACCTTGTTAAAACAGCTTAATGTTGGATGTGACAGGGTTATGTTAACATATTTGGGCCTCTATATTCCATCTAAATTAATACAAACACATCACTGGTGGAAGAAATCAGGTGGTTGACAACTGGGTAGATAGCCCCGGAGTAAATTATGAAGATTCTTGAAAGTAAGGACAAGACATTTGTATTTGATGTGATGGAGAAAAGAGAGAGCTAGTGGAAGGCTTCAGAGAGAGGTGATGTAGTCACAACAGGCCAGGGAGATGATCTCAACAGCAGTAGTGTTTTGGATGGACTTGAGGTGAAACAAAGATGGAAGAGTCAAAGACTGTGAAGAGGAAGCTACAGTAGACAAGATATAAGGTAAGGTCCTTGACAAGAGTTTTGGCAGTGTGAACTGAGAAAAAAGCTACTGATTTTCAGCTAAGGTTTGAAGGAAGAATTCCTGCTACTTCATTTCTCAAAGCCCTTTTTATATTTTCCCCTCCATACCAGCTTCACTAATATTTGCTAAATGTAGCATTTTTCTGACTAAGGTAGCTAATTTGCTTCTTAAACCTGAAGTCTCCCTTTGAATAAATGCTAATAGTTAAACAGTTGGGGAGAGTTTGTGTATGCAAGTCACATACAAAAACTAAAAATACTTCATAAACTTGTACTCCAAATATATATTTTTCTGCTATCAATACATTAATTTAAGCTGTACATACTAATCAAGCCTGCAGTTTTAAAAAAATTATACTTGTGACAAAGTCAGGCCAGACGGCTGCAGGAGGGTCTGGGAAAACAGGTATATTAGCCCTAGAATGCTAAAGGCCGTTTTTCCAACAAGCTGGGAAGGAGTTACTTCAGATCAATTAGGGATACCTGAGTCCACTTAAGGGCTGCCTGAAACCTGTTAAAATCTCTTGGGGGTGGGGGGAGATAAACTGTTGCAAGGCTGGCAGCAGCAGGGAAGATAGGCTTCTCCAGTGTGAGAGACTGTGCTCCTCCCCATAGGGGAGACACCCCAAACCCAGTGCCTGTTTAAGGGAAGGACTGACACCCCAGGGCCAGCGACAGGACAACACCTGCCCCAGTGAGGGGGAGGGGGCCGGGGCCAGGGAAAGATATTCCCCTTTTGTTTCGGTGCATTATAGACTTTTTCCCTTTGTTTGGCAGAGGAGCACTCCTCAGGCCTGCCCGAGACCGACTGGGAAGGCTCTGAGAAACAAACCCTGAAGAGGGAAGACGCTCTAGAGTGGGGGGCTGGTTTACCCCAGGTCCTGTCCCTGCCAGAGGAGGGAGTGCTAAGTTTGGTGAGGCAGAAGGGGTGCCTTGCCACAACTTGTAATGCAGCTTTCTTCCAAGAGCTCTTTTCAAGGTCAGTCACAATATTATACCAAACTTCAGCTTCTTAGCAAAATCTGTATGAGCAGGTGTAATGACAGATTGATTCTATTTGTGTTTACTGGGCCCATCATAATTGTTATTAAACATATTCATAAAGCTACACTTGTGATTTCAGTTCCTTAAGTCATTCATTGGATTTAAGAATAAAAACTGTAATTGTATAGTGTAAGCTTTCACTTTAGAATATGCTAACAAAATGACTAAAATACAACAAAAAAGCCACTGTTATGTGTTATTAAAGCAACTGAGTGAATCCAGCTGTATTTAATGGTAGCTAGGGAGAAGCAAAAGGTCATGATCAAGTTTATCGGCCCTTAATATTTCACTACTGAAAAACAAATATTGTCAGAAATAAAACCAACATTTCACCCAGCAGGATTAACTTTCAGTTTTAACCAGTAAATACTCTAGCAAATGGAGAGGACAAGAATGGCATTAGGAAAAACCTTCTTCCTATTTTTACAGAAAAGGTGGACTGACTATGGTTTGTGATCAGCAGCCACTACAGTTAAGCACATCCTCCGAATAATAATTAAAAAAAAGTGAGGAACTGCTACAGCAAGCAATCCATAAAACGTCAATTTACCTGTAAGGCACCTGCAGGGCTTTGATCAAAAACTGTCTGGTTTCTTCATTCTATCAAGACCTTTTATCACCCCGGATTCCACCCACTGCCGCATGTCACATTTCAGTTCAAAATCAGAAGGCCTATTGACCTGTGCTGAACAGATAAACTAAGCGAGGCTTGAATACTGCAATCACTGCAGCCAGCGCCCATCCCCCCACTCACAAGTTTATGCAAAGCCACTGCTCAGATTTCTATCATATTGTGAGTCATGCAGTAAAAAGCAGCAGACATTTGCCACAAAACACTGAGTAGACAACAAAGTAGATAGATCACCTATTTGTTTTTCATCTAACAGATTTTTTTTTATCAAATGCTAGTGGGAGACAAAGCTACAGTCTGCTCCTTGGCTGCTGTACAACATGAACTGAAAAGAACTGTATGTCTTCACAGTTAATGCCTTTATTTTTAACTGCTCTGCCAAGCTACTAGGCATTTCTGATAAAGAGCAATTTATTTTCTAAATATAATTTTTCCTGTCTTCTCATTTATACCTTGCAATTAAGCAGCTTTCTCCTTAAGAATAGGCATGTATTTACAACAGAGCCCAGATGTCCCTCACACAGGCTATGTGGTCAGGAGGACATGAAACAATTTGAATGAAACTCTTACTGTGTTACCCAGAAAGTCCTCTGACAGGAGTAGATAGGTTTTCCCTCTGCAGAAAGATCCAAGTGGCTGCACCTCCACCATAAGGTAACAGATCTCAAAGTACACAGAAGCCATGTGCCCTCACCATACCCAAATTATGCTCTCAGGGGACTTCCCCGCTTGCCATTTTCTCCAGAACCCTCAGGGAGGAAGTATCTGATGGTGTCATAACTATAAAGGGAAGGGCAACAGCCTTCCTGTGTACAATACTATAAAATCCCTCCTGGCCAGAGATTCCAAAATCCTGTAAAGGGTTAAGAAGCTCAGGTAACCTGGCTGACCCAAAGGACTAACAAGGGGACAAGATACTTTCAAATCTTGGTGGGGGGAAGGTTTTTGTTTGTGCTCTTTGTTTTTGGGGAAAGTTCGCTCTTGGGACTGAGAGGGACCAGACATCAATCCATGCTCTCCAAATCTTTCTGAACAAGTCTCTCATATTTCAAACGTGTAAACAACAGCCAGGCAAGACGTGTTAGTTTTATCTTTGTTTTCTCAACTTGTAAATGTACCTTTTACTAGGGTGTTTACCTCTGTTTGCCGTAACTTTGAACCTAAGGCTAGAGGGGGGTCCTCTGGGCTCTTTAAGTTTGATTACCCTGTAAAGTTATTTCCCATCCTGATTTACAGAGATGATTTTTACCTTTTTCTTTAATTAAAAGCCTTCTTTTTAAGAACCTGATTGATTTTCCCTGTTTTTTAGATCCAAGGGGGTTGGATCTTGATCCACCAGGAGTTGGTGGGAGAGAGGACGGGGGATGGTTAATTTCTCCTTGTTTTAAGATCCAAAGGGTTTGGATCTGTATTCACCAGAGAATCGGTGAAGAGTCTCTCAAGACTACCCAGGGAAGGGAATTAGCACATTGGGAGTGGTGGCAGCAGACCAGATCTAAGCTGGTAGTTAAGCTTAGAAGTTTTCATGCAGGCCCCCCACATCTGTACCCTAAAGTTCAGAGTGGGGAAGGAGCCTTGACATGGTGGCAGAGTGGTGGAATCATTTTAAACCAAAAGCCAGTAAGATTTTTTTTCTCCTTTCTAGCTGCTTGGAAAGCAGAGCTGAAGGTAGATGCATATTTTATCTATCTTAAGCTTTTTTAACAAGGGTCTTTGTTAAGAGAAGGGTTCAAGCAGTGAGCAAACAGCTGGCAAAAGGAATTTAAAGCTGAATTGTTTTTTTTCTTTCTACCTCTCGGGGATAGCTAGTTAGAAAGTCTCTGTTACCTAAGCAGCCCTGAGCTGAGTGCATCCCAGTTTCAGTGAACTGCAAAGGGGTGAGGCCCAGCACAAGAAAACAGGAAAATGACTACCAGTGAAGCAGCTAACAAACTAGAACTGGCCAGACTAGAAGCAGAAGAAAATGAAAGGAAACATCAGAGACTGCTCCAATTAAAAAAACTCGAGAAAGAAGCTGATGAGAGAGCTATGGAGCAGAGAGAAAAAGAGATGGAGGAGAGAGAAAGAGAGAGGAAGCATGAACTGGAATTAGCAAGGGCTAGGCAGAATAATCCAGCCAACCCTAGCAGCCCCTCTCCAGGTACCGCTTCCCTTTCCAGAAAATTCCCCACCTACAAGGCAGGCGATGATACTGAGACCTTCTTAGAAAATTTTGAAAGGGCCTGCCTGGGGTACAGCATCACTACAGACCAGTACATGGTAGAGCTGAGGCCGCAACTCAGAGGACCCTTAGCAGAGGTGGTGGCTGAAATGCCTAAGAAACACATGAATAGTTATGAACTTTTTAAAAACAAGACCAGAATCAGAATGGGGCTAACACCCGAGCATGCCCGTCGGCGGTTCAGGTGGAAACCAGACGTGTCATTTACCCGACATGCCTACCACACTGGGAAAAATTGGGATGCCTGGATATCAGGAGCAAATGTTAAATCTACAGAAGAGTTGCCCTTCCTAATGCAAATGGAGCAGTTTTTAAGAGGGTGTCCTGAGGAAATAGAAAGGTACATCCTAGATGGAAAGCCCAAAACTGTAACCGAGGCGGGGGAGATTGGAGCCAAATGGGTGGAGGTGGCAGAAAAGAAAAAAAACTAGTAGCAGTTGGAGCGAATATCAGAAGGAGCAACCTGAAACAAACTCTTACCACTGGGGACAACCCAAGGCCCCACCTACATCCCAAGGGAAACCCCAGATGCCTTCTCACCCCACCACACTAGTCTCCACCAACCAACATCACCCCGGTGATACCTTAGCAGGGCGATGTTTTAAATGTAATGAACTGGGACATATAAAGGCTCACTGCCCCATGAACCCCAACCGATTACAGTTCATTACACCACAATCACACCAAAGATCCCCAGGCCCAGATGCCTCTCTCATACCCTCAGAGCGAAGGGAAACCTGGAGAGTGGGCGGAAAGAAGGTTATCGCGTGGAGGGACACTGGGGCACAAGGGTCGATTATCCACCAATCCCTAGTGGACCCCAAACTCACCAACCCGGAGGCTCCGGTGACAATTCAACCCTTCATGTCACATTCTGTAACCTTGCCTACAGCCAGGTTACATGTCCAGTACAAGGGCTGGTCAGGAATGTGGACTTTTGCAGTCTATGACAATTATCCCATCCCCATGCTGCTGGGGGAAGCCTTGGCCAATCATGTGAAGCTAGCCAAGAGGGTGGAAATAGTCACCCGCAGCCAGGCTAAGCAAGCTTTCACCCCCATCCCTGTTCCTGAGCCGTCCACCAAGGCCCCGTCTGTGTTACCAGAGACCCAGACAAAGGTGGTGGAACCGGATCCCCTGCCAACGACTGCAATAGCCGTAGTGGATCCAATCCCAGAGACCCAGCCGAAGCCAGTTCCAGAACTGGAACTGGCAACACAACCAGCACCAGAACCATGGCCAGCACTGAGTACAGCGTTTGCAAACCCGTCTACAACTCGAACACCAGAGTGCACCAGCGAGCCTGAACTGGCAGAAGCAGCAGATAACCCTACCCAAGAGGCTCAGCCAGAGCCTGAAATACAACATAGTGCACCAGCGGACAGCGGTTCACAGTCAATGGAAACAGCCCCAGCACCTGCATCGCTTCCAGAGGGACCAAGCCCAAGTCCACAGTCCAAGGAAGAACTGATGTCTCCAGCATCCAGGGAACAGTTCCAGGCTGAGCAGGAAGCAGATGACAGCCTTCAGAAAGCTTGGGCAGCAGCACAGAGAACCCCACCACCTCTCAGCTCTTCTAACCGATCCCGGTTTGTTGTAGAACAAGGACTTTTATACAAGGAGACTCTTTCTGGTGGGCACCAGGAAGACTGGCATCCTCAAAGACAGTTGGTAGTTCCCACTAAGTGTTGGGTAAAGCTCTTGAGCTTAGCCCATGATCCTCCCAGTGGCCATTCTGGGGTGAACAGAACCAAAGACCGGTTGGGGAAATCCTTCCACTGGGAGGGAATGGGCAAGGACGTTGCTAATTATGAGGTGAGGTGTGCCAACGAGTGGGAAAGCCCCAAGACCAGGTCAAAGCCCCTCTCCAGCCACTACCCATAATTGAGGTCCCATTTCAGAGAGTAGCTATGGATATTCTGGGTCCTTTCCCAAAGAAGACACCCAGAGGAAAGCAGTACATACTGACTTTCATGGATTTTGCTATCTGATGGCTGGAAGCAGTACCCTTAAGCAACACCAGGGCTAAAAGTGTGTGCCAGGCATTAGCAGACATTTTTGCCAGGGTAGGTTGGCCCTCCGACATCCTTACAGATTCGGGAACTAATTTCCTGGCAGGGACCATGAAAAACCAGTAGGAAGCTCATGGGGTGAATCACTTGGTTGCCACCCCTTACCACCATCAAACCAATGGCCTGATGGAGAGGTTTAATGGAACTTTGGGGGCCATGATACGTAAATTCGTAAATGAACACTCCAATGATTGGGACCTAGTGTTGCAGCAGTTGCTTTTTGCCTACAGGGCTGTACCACATCCCAGTTTAGGATTTTCACCATTTGAACTTGTGTATGGCCGTGGGGTTAAGGGGCCATTACAGTTGGTGAAGTAGCAATGGGAGGGGTTTACGCCTTCTCCGGGAACTAACATTCTACACTTTGTAAGCAACCTACAAAGCACCCTCTGACACTCTTTAGCCCTTGCTAAAGAAAACCTAAAGGATGCTCAGGAAGAGCAAAAGGCTTGGTATGATAAACATTCCAGAGAACGGTCCTTCAAAGTAGGAGACCAAGTCATGGTCTTAAAGGCACTCCAGGCCCATAAAATGGAAGCGTCGTGGGAAGGACCATTCATGGTCCAAGAGCGCCTAGGAGCTGTTAACTATTTCATAGCATCCCCCACCTCCAACATAAAGCCTAAGATAATTCTCTTAAACCCTTTTATTCCAGAGAATTAAAGGTTTTCCAGTTTACAGCCCAGGAAACAAATGACGCGGAGTGGCCTGAAGGTGTCTACCACGAAGGAAAAAGTGACGATGGCGTGGAAGAGGTGAACCTCTCCGCGACCCTTGGATGTCTGCAGCGGCAGCAGATCAAGGAGCTGTGCACTAGCTTTGTGCCAATGTTCTCAGCCACCCCAGGACAGACCAAACGGGCATACCACTCCATTGACACAGGTAATGTTCACCCAATTAGAACCCCACCTTACCGGGAGTCACCTCATGCCCAAACTGCTATAAAAAGGGAGATCCAGGACATGCTACAGATGGGTATAATCCGCCCCTCTAACAGTGCATGGGTATCTCCAGTGCTTCTAGTTCCCAAACCAGATGGCGAAATACGCTTTTGCATGGACTACCGTAAGCTAAATGCTGTAACTTGTCCTGACAACTATCCAATGCCACGCACAGATGAGCTATTGGAGAAATTGGGACATGCCCAATTCATCTCTACCTTAGACTTAACTAAGGGGTACTGGCAAGTACCACTAGATGAACCCGCCAAGGAAAGGTCAGCCTTCGTCACCCAGGCAGGGGTGTATGAATTTAATGTGCTCCCTTTCGGGCTGCGAAATGCACCTGCCACCTTCCAAAGACTTGTAGATGGTCTCCTAGCAGGATTGTGAGAATCTGCGGTTGCCTACCTCGATGATGTGGTCATTTTTGTCTGATTCATGGGCAGAAAACCTGGAGCAACTGGAAAAAGTCTTTGAGCGCATCAGGCAGGCAGGCAGGAATAAGTGTTAAGGCTAAAAACTGTCAAATAGGCCAAAACAGGGTGACTTACCTGGGGCACCAGGTGGGTCAAGGAACTATAAATCCCCTGCAGGCCAAAGTGGATGCTATCCAAAAGTGGCCGGTTCCAAAGTCAAAGAAACAGGTCCAATCCTTCTTAGGCTTGGCCAGATATTATAGGAGATTTGTACCACACTACAGCCAAATCGCTGCCCCACTGACAGACCTAACCAGAAAGAAACAGCCAAATGCAGTTCAGTGGACTGATGAGCGTCAAAAGGCCTTTAACCAGCTTAAGGCGACACTCATGTCTGACCCTGTGCTAAGGGCCCCAGACTTTGACAAACCGTT
Organism: Malaclemys terrapin pileata; assembly: GCF_027887155.1. NCBI lineage: Eukaryota > Metazoa > Chordata > Testudines > Emydidae > Malaclemys > Malaclemys terrapin. Next base: position 96,690,045 of record NC_071510.1, on the reverse strand, counting down.
CCTAGTAACCACAGATGCGTCCGAGTGGGGTGTGGGAGCAGTTTTAATGCAGGAAGGACCAGATCAAGAATTCCATCCTGTTGTGTTTCTCAGCAAGAAACTGTCTGAGAGGGAAAGCCACTGGTCAATCAGCAAAAAGGAATGCTACACCATTGTGTACGCACTGGAAAAGCTACGCCCATACGTTTGGGGACAGCATTTCCAACTACAAACCTACCATGCTGCGCTAACGTGGCTTCATACATGCCAAGGGGAATAACAAAAAACTTTTTCGGTGGAGTTTAGCTCTCCAAGATTTTGATTTTGAAATACAACACATTTCAGGAGCTTCTAACAAAGTGGCTGATGCACTTTCCCGGGAAAGTTTCCCAGAATCAACTGGTTAAAAATTGTTCTTGGAATGTGGGACATATTGTTAGTTTTTATATAATCAGCAGTACGTCTAAAGGTGCATATGTCTTATTAACTCTGTTTTCTCCTAGAGCTCCAGGAAGAAATCACAGCCAGTGTGGAACCGGCTGTCCAACATTATCTGTGATTTGTGGGGCATGTCATAACTATAAAGGGAAGGGCAACAGCCCTCCGATGTACAATACTATAAAATCCCTCCTGGCCAGAGACTCCAAAATCCTTTTCCCTGTAAAGGGTTAAGAAGCTCAGGTAACTGGCTGACCCAAAGGACCAATAAGGGGACAAGATACTTTCAAATCTTGGTGGGGGAAAGTTTTTGTTTGTGCTCTTTGTTTTTGGGGAAAGTTCGCTCTTGGGACTGAGAGGGACCAGACATCAATCCATGCTCTCCAAATCTTTCTGAACAAGTCTCTCATATTTCAAACTTGTAAGTAAACAGCCAGGCAAGGCATGTTAGTTTTATCTTTATTTTCTCAACTTGTAAATGTACCTTTTACTAGGGTGTTTACCTCTGTTTGCTGTAACTTTGAACCTAAGGCTAGAGGGGGGTCCTCTGGGCTCTTTAAGTTTGATTACCCTGTAAAGTTATTTTCCATCCTGATTTACAGAGATGATTTTTACCTTTTTCTTTAATTAAAAGCCTTCTTTTTAAGAACCTGATTGATTTTCCCTGTTTTTTAGATCCAAGGGGGTTGGATCTTGATCCACCAGGAGTTGGTGGGAGAGAGGAGGGGGAATGATTAATTTCTCCTTGTTTTAAGATCCAAAGGGTTTGGATCTGTATTCACCAGGGAATTGGTGAAGAGTCTCTCAAGACTACCCAGGGAAGGGAATTAGCACATTGGGAGTGGTGGCAGCAGACCAGATCTAAGCTGGTAGTTAAGCTAGAAGTTTTCATGCAGGCCCCCACATCTGTACCCTAAAGTTCAGAGTAGGGAAAGAGCCTTGACAGATGGCAAAGGAAGTAGGTGGGTACATTAATTAACCCCAGTACTGTGGTTTTGGTAGATTTTTGGAGGGACGAAGGGAGGCAAATGACACCATGGAGTTTCCTCCCCTCCAGCTCTCCTTTTCCCCCACATCCCTGCCAGTACAGCCTGATGCCTGGAGAGAAGATTCAGGAGTCAGGCATCACTTCTCCCTTTTATGCTCCCTGTGGACCATGAGAGGTGATCCACTGGGATTTCATCCTTTCTCCTGTGGATGTTGAAGGGGCAATAGCTGTACTATCCTCAAAATAACCTGCCAAGTTACAGAACAATGTTTTTGCTGATATAATGAGAATGTGTTAAATACTATGATTTCATAGACCCTTACTGTCTACTCCTATCTAGCCTGTAGAAGTGGAGCATTTTAATTTTTTAAAAAGCAAATATGAATTAGGGTGGCTTATAGCTACAGAAAATGGCACTTTTTCAAAAATCTTGTCCAGAATACCTACAGAGTGGAATTTCTGAGCTGAGCTGCACAAAACCCTGCAAGTGGACCTGTAAGCAGTCCAAACCAGCTGGACTCTTAGTGGAAGGAAGCTAAGTGGCTATTGAAAATAAAATGACTACTATTGATAAAACACTTCCATGATAACACTTAAATACTATATAGGCTCAATAAAACATTGATTCCTATAGAATACAGATGCCAGAAAAGGCTGAAGTAATAAAGTCAGAGGATCAAATTCAAAACTATCACTGAAGTCAAAGGAAATAAACCAAGAAAGAATTTGTTTTAATATAGCTAAAGATAATCAGTGATGGCTGTGGCTGTATGAAATACTTGAAAAACAAACAAACAAAAAAGCGATATCACCCTCTCCCATAGAAACCCCCCCTGCAAACCTTGGCAGAGTTCCCCACATTGTTTTCCACCAATGCTGTGGAATGGAAAGTGTTCAGATTTCAGTACCTCTGGCCCACAAGGTCAGATCCAGTGCTGCTCCTATTCTTTCTCGTGGCAGCACAGCTCCAGTGGAGCTATATAGACAGTTTCTTCCATGCTTCCTCTGGAAGCCATCTCGTTACCCCAATAGAGGGGTCCACAGAGTGGACAATTAGTTGGAAAAATGCAATTCTGATCATGTGTCCATGGCAACTAACACTTCAAATTTGATTGTCTGACCAGAAAAAGTGGCATTCCCAATTTTCAGGCTGTGGTCTCATTTACTCAATTAAATTAACATTAAATATTAGAATAATAGATTCACAGAACTTGTAGAGCTAGAAGAGACCTTGAGAAGTCATCTAGTCCATTCTCCTGCTCTGAGGCAGGACCAAATATATTTAGACCATCCCTGACAGGTGATTTTCTAACCTGTTCTTAAAAAGCTCCAATGACAGGAATTCCTCAACTTCCCTTAGAAGCAGATTAAGGCCATTCCTTGTCCTACCTTCTGTCAACACAGAACAACTGATCACCATCCTTAACACATTTGAAGGTTTATCAGGTCACCCCTCAGTCTTCTTTTCTGAAGACTAAACACACCCAGTTATTTTTTGTTTGTTTTTTAAAAAACCTTTTCACAGAGGTCAGGTTTTCTAAACCATCTATCATTGTTGTTGCTATCCTTTGAACTCTCTCCAATTTGTCCACATCATTCCTAAAGTGTAGCACCCAAAACTGGACACACTACTCTACCTGAGGCCTCACCAATGCTGAGTAGAGGGGGACTATAACTTCCCATCTCTTACATATGACACTCCTGTTATTACACCCCAGAATGATGCATTACACCCCAGCCTTATTCATAACTGCATCACAAAGCTGACTCGATCAATTTGTGATTCACTATACCCCCAGATCCTTTTCAGCAGTACTCCCATCTAGTCAGTTAGTCTCCATTTTGTAGTTGTGCATTTGATTTTGCCTTCCTAAGTGAAGTACTTTGCATTTGCCTTTATTGAATTTCAACTTGCTGATTTCAGACGAAGCTGCTGTGGTAGGGTAATGATAGCTCTTTCATTGTGCTTGCTCTCAACTGGACCATGATGCTAGGGTCTCGTTTTTATTTTCTTCTTTTCAGCGTGTCTGACTCTTACTTGTTCTTTGAAGTTTAAGAGCCATCATTTTAATATAAATCAAAACATGCCACTCCTGCGATCCCAAATTGAGACAGAGTCAGAACAGAGACTATAGTAAATTTTAAGTTCTAATATAAAACTCTAATACCTCAGTAATATAAGGGTTTGAAATCTGCATATGATCGTACAAAACAGCAGTAGCCTAAGCCTCCACTGTTGCTACCTTTTATTACTATTGAGTTCTCATTTATATGATGTCCACAAATGTATTTTGATCCTGGTCCCCCTTTTAAGCCAACAGAGAATAGCTTAATGGGCCTGGGCCATTCATTCATATCAACATGTCCTGGAATTATTTGGTAAACTTGTGCATGAGCTCATTCTTATTCAGTTCATTATGGAAATCTTCCATTTTTTAAAATATTGCATACTTGCTTCTGCAGAGATAGTATCTGTAGCACATGGATCCCCTGGCCCACTCCATGCCCTGAGCTGATCTGCTTTGAAGAGCCATTCATATGGCCGTGTTCAGTGGGGAAGAGTGCTGTGGAGCTGAACTCCCTACTTCCAAAGACAGAGGGAGACCTGGACAAAAAAATCCTTTGGAGATAATTTAGGCCCCTAGTTTTCTCAGTTAGAAAAAGAGTCCAAACCAACTCTTTCCTTCTTTACCTCCCCCTAGTCCTCCTGCTCTAGTAATGGTGGCTCCACTCTGTGGAACTGAATGACATTACCATGTCTAGTAAATCTTTCACTTAGCAAGCAGAAGCCCAAATTGTTCAATCAAGGTAGGGGTGTGTGTGTGTGTAATGAAGCCAGTGGAAGTTGTGCACGTGCATGTGTATCTGAAGACAGACTGGCTCTTAATGACTACTGCTTATTTTAAAATTACTTGGGATCAACTATTAATATACACTATGTGGCAACTTCCTTGTCCAGTAAACATCTATAGCAGATATCCCTGAAGGATGGAAAGAGCCAACTCAATCGAGCACTCCTGTGACAGATCAAGAACTCCAGAGAAACAATAATAAAGGATGAAATAATGGAGTCCCCATTGCAGACTGTCCCTTCATTTTTCTAGGGAGTCTGTGATTAAAAACAGCTTCTGCTAGTCCCCTGCCACATGGTGTAGGCTCAGCCAGAAAGGTATGATCAGTCACCATGACTTTTGAGGCCAACCACAACTAGCCTATCCAGATGGAAATTCCTAATGTAGTGTGAACATTTATCAAAAACACTTAATAAATTTGTCCTATTGAAAAATCTCAAGCTACCATAAAATTACTTCTGTGTAATGAAAAGCTTTTGACCTTACACAAAACATTTTTCAATGACAAAATTCTTCATTAAGAATATTTTGCACCTCTCTGATGATAATAAATGTAAATGATCTGGTCTAGATAATACTTAGTCCTGCAAGGAGTTCAGGGGACTGGACTAGATGACTTCTCGAGGTCCCTACCAGTCCTATAATTCTATGATGCATAATTGCATTTCCAGAATTTTGTTGCTTAAAGCCTTACCTAAGGGCCCTCATTACCATAGTATCAGAGAACCTCACAATTAGAGTCAAGCAAATAACTAATTTTTCATTGGAAATTCAGAAAAACTGAAATCAAAAAAGTTGATTAAAAAAGCATTTTGGTTGACCTGGACTAGATTCACAAATGGCTGGATGAGAAGGTTGTAGCAGCTCCCTTTTAATCTTTAACACAGTGGTTAAGGCACTTACCCAAGATGTGAGAGAAGCAGGTTCAATTGCCCAATCTGCCTGATGGGAAGAAGAGATTTTGAACTTGGGTCTCCTCTCTCTCAGGAGAGTGCTCTAACAACTGGACTATAGAACATTGTGGAGCAATTCACACAATTCTACTTGCAATCATTTAATGTATTTATCTTCACAACATCCCTCTAAGTAGGGAAGTAATGTTATCCCCCATTCTACAAATGGGGAACTGAGGCACAAAGAAACTAAGTGGCCTGTCTAAGGTTGGAATGCAAGTCTGTGGCAAAGCAAAGAACTGAACCTGTTGTCATCTGAATTTCAGGTTAGCACACTAACCACTGGACCATTCTTCCTGCCTGCATTAAAGGAGGGGCTTGTTTGTTTGTTTGCTTGCTATTTATACATTTTATGACAAGAAATTACCATTAACATATAGTATGACTTCTAGCATAATACAGACCATAGAATTTCACTCAGTAATTCCTGCATAAAGACCATAACTTCCAGTAGAGTGAGTCTGGTTTTTGTCTTTACAATTAATTTTATACATTTTGTAAGGGGAAAAAGAAGAAAAAATTCCCCATTCTTTAACAGGCACCATTCAGGAAAAGCCAACTAGTGATTACCACCACCATGAATAAGATGCATACTTATAGATTTCTCAGTCACCAATGTATCTGTTAGTATTACAGGCTAAAGATATATTACCGCACCTGTTCCTATGTGCACCCTTATTAATATTATCCCCATTTTACCGATGGGGAAACATAAGTAAAGAAGTGATTTAACTAAGGACACAGCTGGAACCAGGATTAAAACTCAGGATTTCCCAATCTCCTTCTTATGCTTGTACTACTAGACCACACCTCTTGCTCTAATTTTGGATTAAGTGTATAAATGATCTGTGACAGTCAAAGAACAAGTCAAGTTCAGAAAATGTGACAAAGGCAACTAACAAAGCAGAAGTTTAGGGGGAAGTCTTTGGATTTTCCTTGATCAAATATTCCTATCTGATTATTCATCTTTAACTTGTTACCTGGTTAATTTCTGTGTGTGTTACATTGATAAGCTGCAAAAAAAACCCTATAACTGCATTTTGTAACTTGGTTCTTTTTGACCACTTCAGTTATGCTTTTGTGACATTAATACAGATATTATTAAATTATGGTTTTATGAAAACATATATAACACTATTAATATGTGCAGATAGTTCTTTCATCCTTTGTAGTAATAAAAATATTCTGAAGTGTCAAAACTAAGGAAGTTCACACTAAAAAGCTTCAATTTCATACATTCCTATTTAATAAGAGTTAGTTTCAAAGGAAATGCTCCATCTTGCAGTTTATTCGAAATACTGCACAGTGAGTGAATTCTACCACCATTAGTCACATTAGGATTGATCCAAAGTCCATCAAAGGCAATGAAAGACTCCCATTAGCTTCACTAGACTTTGGATCAGGCCCACTGAGCAGTACTTTACCAAACAAGTAGTAAATTGATTTCAATGGTAATATCTGCACTAGAATATATTACTAAATGTGAAAAAGGATTGTAGAATCAGGCCATATGGAGTGGTCCTACTGAAAATACTTGGGTAGAGTTTAAAATTGATTTTATTCATTATTCTATACTTTAACCTATATTTCAGCATGCAAGAAGGAATACATGTGAAGCATACAACTGATAGCAAAAACATTCAAGAACTCCCAGCAAAACAAACGCAGTGTCAGTGGTTTTTATGGACACTAAGGCATTTACTTCTAAGGGTACTAAGAAATATACCATTTCAGGTCTGCCTTATACAAATGAATCTACACCTCAAAAATAATGTCATTTTTAACTATGTTTCTAGAAAGCAATTGCTTAGAGTTGATACACTTAATATTTGTCAAGAGAACCAAGTCTGTACCTGATGGTTTAAAAAAAAAATTACTGCAAACAAATACAATGATACTACACTAAGTGGCACACAGTATTAAGTGGGTGTATTCAGTAAAACTTTATGCACTGAATGAATGAGCAAGTGCTACATTAATCATTAATGTAATGGAATTCTTCAGCACACTAAAGAGCAACAATGTATCCTTTCATTTCAAATACAAACATGACAAGACAAAGAATCAATATAATCGATACTGTACAAAAAATAAGAAAAATCAGCAAGCTCTACAATAGAGCCCAATCTGTCTACAATGTTTAAAAATGGTCATAATCAAGAAATTATATTTATTTTGTGAATTGTTGGTGTCATTAATGGTAAATTCCTTATCTGGAGTAGAATTTCTACTCACAGTTCATATCTTAATGTTTTATACCATTATTAAAATACTTAATGTATATGTTTTATATATTAAGAACTGTTGCTGGTTATATGTTTTTTCACATTAAGAGTAAAAGTAGTTTGGGCAAGACCAGAAGAAATTTGGTCTCTCACAAACTGAAAACATATGACACATTGAAGAAGTTATTGTCATGAACTTTTATTAATAAATGATAAGACATAGATGCAACAGTTGTTCATCTGGCACATTTCATGACCACTATAATAATTTTTATTAAATTAATAAAATGCATACACATAAAAAATCCCCAGGTGAATGTATATATAAAAAACATTAGTACAACAGACTGTTCAATGTCAACTTAACAGGATCATCAGACTTCACTCAAAAGAACCTAACTTCAGTTGCTTAAGTTCAAACCTTCCTGAACACTGGGGTTTGAAAGTCTGACTACTTAAAATATTATTGGACTTACCAAGCAACTGCTATTGAGAAAACTTAGAGGAAAGTCTTGTTTGCATTGAAGAATGCAGGGGGGCGAGGGGCGGCAGAAATCAAGTGGCTGAAGAATTTGGAATGAAGTAGCTAGTGTGTATATGCTTTTGGAGCAGAAGATTCTGAGTTCTCTCACTGCTATTGCCTGAAAGTCCTAAAGCGGCTCTTGTGGGCAGTATGGTGACAACTGAAGTCATACCTGGTGATAGATCTGTTGCAAATTGACTTAGATTCATCATATTAGAATTCTAGCTCTACCTTGTAAAAGCATCACCAACCAGAGCATTCAGCTTTCTTCCTGTTCTCTTATAATTTATTCACACAGAACAGAAGAGAAAATGAGGAAGATATGATTAATAAGCTTTCAGTATAACTAACACTGAAATTTCTTACATATCCTTGGTTTATTGCCATCTATGAAACATGATCTTTCTTTTAGACCAGAGCTACCAGAGTAAACACATTTAAGATCTATACTGTGTCAAATGGAAAATTAGGACCACATTGGCAATCCATAACATTTACTGAAGCAACTTATTGTAAAAAGCAAAAAAATCAGTCCTACCCTTTAACATTTTTCATTAAATTAATCTCTTCACAGAGGGAATGCTGGATAAACATCACTTTTGCCTCTCAAAGAATGTGTAATACCCACCTACCCCTGACGTGTTTTGTAATTTGAATTTATTAGAGCATTTATTAGAGCATTCAGAGTAAATAAGAACATATGGGAAAATCAAAGGCAACTTCAAATCCTGTTTCTTTTCATTCTGCATGTTAACTTTAAATCACTTGCTGTTCATGTGCATGAGAATCTTCAGATGGAAGTTTACTTTTGCATACTGCTCAGTGCTTTGCAAAGTGGTTTTAATGAGAGCAGAACTAGGCTAGCTGATGTTAAAATACTCAGACAGTTATGACTCAGGCAATTGTGATGTTTCCATGGGAAAATATGGACTTAGTGGCTTTTATAGTATTTAATTACACAGCTTCTGGACCATTAGTTCATAAGAAAACGTCTCCAAGTTCTTCCATCTGTATCTACCAAATTCTCACCTTCCCCGCCCTCCCCAAAATGTAACTAATATCCATAAATATTTAAAGACAAATCATTGCAAGTTTATTTCATCCTGAATCCCTCATTGTATGGCCCCAAAAGGTCTACAACACTGAGGGCAGCTCATTTATTCCTTAGAAAGAGGGAGATGCATTTCTCAGAAATGACCATTCAAATCTGCATGGAGAAAATACATGAGAACACTTCCTCAGGTCCTGTCCATGGTACTGCCTGGGCCTGCTTGCCCTGGCATCTCCCCAGACCTCCATTTTCACTTCCAGCAGAGATCTCCTTCCCCTTCCCCTTTCCAAGCTATTTCCCACCACATCAACATTCTGGACCTTCAGAGGATGGGGGTGTTAATTAAATTATAGTCTTCTCCAGTAGGCTCTTCTGTGAAAATGAGATGCAAGGAAAAGAGATGGTAGTCATCTCTAAGGGCTCAATATTGCAGAGAATTAATTACTCCACAAATTACAGTTTCAGCTGAGAAACTGTTGGATTTGCATGGTGTAAGACACAAAATTAGCAGTTATCATAGAAAACATTTCATTGTGTCTCCTTCCTAACTCATCTACAGTCTCTGTTGCTGCATTTATTTATTTGGGCTGAATGGTGCCAATTAAGCACTGCTCATATTAAAAGGGTAGAGTACATCCACCCTGCTCCAAGGTGGGTCACCTGGGAATTATTCTGGCAAGGAAACTATAATCCATATGCTTTTACTGCAGCATTTGATTTTGTTTGACTCAAAGGAAGTAGAGTAGCACTGGGGAGAAAACATGGTTTTTAACTGGAATACTGTCTTTGCACACATGCGGAGGACAGGGTAGGGTAATTCAGCTAGAAGGACTCAGAAACATCCAGAAAACAAGGTGTGGCAGTTAGTAGACATGTTCAATAGCTGTTTCTGAAGCTGTATAGGAAGTTGTCACTGTGGGCAATGCACATGCCAGGCCACCCCCAGTCATGCTCCAAGAGCTGACCCAATCAGAGCATGGGGGAGTGGGGAAGGTTATAAATATAGGCGTTAAAGACTGCCCTATGGACTTGGTGGCAGATGCACACAGTACCAACAGATACATCTGCTGTGAGAGCTGGGTCCCAATAACTGTATAACTTTGGATACAGGTGAGCGCTATTCCAGCTTTACTTACTAGGGAAGCCTTCCATCAGGATAGCCTTACAATGGACTGTTTGGTCCATTGCATGTGTTTTATGGACCTAGAGAAGGAGAGCTGTGAGGGGAGCAACTGTCACCTCTAGAAGCTACAGAGACTGCAGAACTTACATTTAGTTATTGATAACTGCTTTCAACTAGGAGTCTGTCTCAGTGAAAGAAAACAAAGGTAGTGCTGAGTGAGGGTTTGTACATTCTAACCTGACTTAGCTGGGCTTATGAGGAGAAGACAGTGCCCTGTAGAGAGAGAGCCTGATGGAAATCCAGGGAATGGATATTTTACATGCTGATCCCAATATGTGTACCTCAATGGACACAGGTTACAGATTTCTGTTTCACCAGTCACTGAGAGGAACAATTAACTATTAACCTAAGGGTTGGAACCTTGTGAGCTATGGAGACCCTCAGACATTCATTTGCTGACAAGCTTCTGAAGTGTTTTGAAAGGAGCACGATGCTGCCATTCTTCTCAAGCTCTGAAGAGTCCACATGACACATACTATGGTTACACTATAATGACTGAGAAATCATCTCTGAAAGAAGACAACAAGGGAATGTGGGTGTGAGTGCACACGCACTAAAGGATAGAGGTATAGATGTCTTGGAATCTTATATTTGAATACGTGTAACAACAGTCTGTATGAAAATCACCAGTAGATTTACTGTCTAATAGCTTTTGTTTAAACGTGAGTCGAGTATTCCAAATACTATTTCCAATGTTTTCTGTGTTCATTAAATATGTGTTCTACTAAGAGCTTGTCTACACTTACAGTGCTGCAGCAGCATAGCTGCACCTTTGCAGCCAGGAGACAACAGGAGAAGCCCTCCAGTAGACATAGCACTTTCTCCACTGGGAGTTAGGTCGGTATAACTGCATTGCTCAGGGGTGTGGATTTTCCACAAATAGTTATAGCAAAATACGTTTGTAGTGTAGACAAGGGCTAAAAAACTATATGGTACTGTCTCTTTGAAATTGACTCTGAAATACTAACACCTACTTATTGGGGTTTTAGATAAAATAGCCCAGAAGTTGAACTCTGTTTAATACTTTCTGAAAAGACAGAACTCTGGCCTACACTTCAGCACAGCATTAAGTTGAGGTACAGGAAGAAGGAGAGTGTAATAGGTAGACATAATATTGCTTCCTTGCCCCCCCCAGCCCTTTACAGAAGCAAAATGCCCACACAGAATTCCAGGCATGTAGAGCCTACATGCCAGGTACTACACCCTTTTGTGGGGTTCAGCCAACGCAGTTCTGCAGGCCCATGTACATGTGGCAAGGAGCCATGGCCCAACATCTTGCTTCCCTTTGTGGAAAACTGCACTCCAAGAGGAGTAGGGACTGCATTCTGCCTGACTCTTGTGAAGGGTATGCAATAGGAGGGCCTTTATTCATTTATACAATTTCTATTGTGGCAACGAGTCACTTTGAAAAAATGAAACACACAAGTTACAAAACCAACCCATACTGGATTAAGTTAGAATCCTGCCACTAGAAATATGTTGATTACTAGAGCTGTACAAATAATTTGTAAAAACATAATAGTAATTTGATAAATTTCCCCTCTTTTCCTATTTACAATTTGTCTGCAAACAGATTGTAATTGCAACGTCATTTGTTATTCAAAATTATTTGCCAAGTCATTCCATGAATAATTTTTGGGCTGAAGCTTATTTATAAACAGCTCACAGTGAGAATTTGGATATTTGATTGGACCCACAGGTCACATAAAATATTTCTGTTCCTAATTGGTAGTGCTAAATCCTTAATAATCCTCCAGATGCTATTTTTAGCCTACTCTGAATACATATCCTAAGTAAGCTTTATTTTCTACTAATACAAATGCTGAGATCTATGTTCACGCTCCTTTTTGCATAAGTATGAAAATAAATATTTTCTAAAACAGACAATCAGTAGAGTACTTTTGAAAAAAAATTAAGTTGTTTGAGTAGATACAGTTATTGTGATGTAGGAATCAGACCTCAGTAGGTTTTTTGTTTTGTTTTTATCTGTAAGGAGAATTAAAGAACCGAAAAATTAATTTGTACAGAATGATAAGGCAATTCAAATGTAAGAGCTCCAGTCAGACCTTGCAGTCCAGATGGCTTTTAATTTTCTGGTAATGATATTAATTGGAAGTCAGACTATAAACTTATCCTTTAATCAAATTTTGACAAAGTTTCTTCAATCAAATATGCAGCTGCACACTGGAGGGATATCAGTAGAATGATACTGTACTTAGGGGTGCCACAGAAAGGCCTAAAAGAGATGAGTAATGTAATAAACAGCACTGCCTTTTAAATAAAAGTAGACCATTGGAGACTGCCTGATAAGACTCTGAATATGATGTCATTTATTAAGAATCTCTTTTCCCTCTCTCTATTCTGCAGTAAAAACACCTAAAAAGCACCAAACCAATTTGAAATTTACTCCATCACTAGCAAAAATACACTGAGCATTAACTGAAAGAGCCAAAAGCCTCAGTTTCTCATCATTATAAATAGATATGGATGAGGTGGCTACATCTCATTATTTCTAGGTAACTCTAACCATGGTATGGAGGCACCTTATACATAAATTAGAAAATGGAGGTTATTTTCTATAACTGGAAGTTCTTCAAGATATGCGTTCCCTATCTGTATTACTATGTGCACCATGTGCCTGAGTCCAGATATTTAAGCAAGCAGTGTCTGTTAGCCTGCACTATGTGCAGATGATCATCTTTTGCTCCCAAGTAAGGGTGTAAGAGGCAGTGCGGGTCGACGTCCCCTCAGTTCCTCTTTTTGCCGCAAATCCAACCAGATCCAAAGCAGAGGGGATGGAGGGCTGGTAGTGGAAAAGAAAGAGAATACAGGAGGCCAGGAGGCGTGAGAGCAGCCCCTGGCCTGTGTCCTTGCCCCCTATGGCACACTGCCCAGGGCAGGTGGAGGATCTGGGGCTCCCCAGGCAGCTCTTACCACAGCCAAGCTCTGGCTTCTGGTCTGGCCAGGGGATGGTGCCTCAGGATGAAGAGGAGGAGCAGGGGCAGGGCCACTGAGAGGGACTGGGCCTTGTGGTGAGGGGGCACTAAGGCCCACCTCAGCCTTCCCACAGGGAAGAGGGTGGCACTACCGGCAGGGCGAGGCTTCACAGCAGGGGAACCGATCACCTTATCCGCAAAACGCAGCTCCTGCCAACATTGCTTCATGCTTACTGGAGGCTTGCAGTTTGGGGGAGCAATGCAGTTCCCCAAACTATACCCATGTTAAAAAGTGGGTAGTCACAGCTCCCGTAACTCTCCTCCCTCTCCCGCCCCGGTTCAGGTGCCACTGGATAGGGACCACATATCTCGAAGAATTTCCAGCTAGAGTAAGGGACCAGTACTCAGAGAAGAAATGGCACTTATGGAAACAGAGTTGCCCCATTACAGTTTATTGTCCTCATGGGAGACAAAACTGACTTATCTGTTCATGCAACCTCCCAGGGCTGTGAGACTTTGAACAATGAATTGAATAGCTGACCTGACCTCCTGTCGAGAGCGAACTACCAGGAGCCAGTTGTTGAGATATGGGAAGACTGAGTGGCCCCCAGATACCTCATCTGACCCACCACAATGGAGAAAACTTTCGTAAACGTTCTGGGTGCCATTGCTAGCTCAAAGGGGAAGACTCTGAATTGTAAGTGCTTCCAGCACACCACACACCATAGGAACCTCCTATGGAAGAGCTGAATGACTATATGAAAATATTAATCCTTCATGTTGAGAGCCAGGAACCACATCCCTTCATGAAGAAAGGGGATTATTGATGCCAACATAACATTCTGAATTTTGACTTTCAAATGAAGATGTTGAGTTGCCCAAAATCCAAATCCATCTTTTTGGGAGGACTAGGATATACGGAGAATAGAACTGTTTTCCTTGATACTGAGGCGGGATTTGTTTTATTGCCCCTCGGTGCAATAGGGATTCTACATCCTGTTGAAGAATCAACTTGTGAGAGTGGTTCCCACAGGGGGACCGGGAAGGGGGCTTGTGAGAGGGGAAGGAGAAGAACTCTATGGAGTATCCCTGATGGATAATCTCCAAGACCCAAATCGTCCATCATGATTAGCTTCCAGTTGTGAGTGAATTGAGTGAGAAAGCTCCCAAAGATGACAGATGATGGGGTAGGTGGCATCAGAGATGGGAAGTGGGTCTCGACTAAAACATCAAAAATGGCTCCTAGTGGGGGAGGGGAAAGAATGGGTCATGGTGGTAAATGGGGCTGAAAAGCAGGGCCTCTGAGTACTATTTTGTTTGCAAGGAGACTCAGCAGGATGCTGGTAGTAGAATACATAAGGAGGAGGTGGTGGGGGTGTTGATTTATAGGTCTGCCTTTTGGGGCTGGTGTGTAGATTCCCAAGGAGCAGAGGGTAGACCTTGAGTCCTTTAACAAATGGAGAGAGTCATTAGTCTTCTTGTTAAAGAGGTTTGACTCAAAGGGAAGATCTTAGATAGTATTCTGCACCTCCCTGGGGAAGTTTGAGGATTGCAATCACAAATCTCTCCTTATAACAATACCAGTAACCAAGCTCGTGGATGCTGTAGCTGTTGAAGATCCGTTTTTGCCACCAACTTGCCCTCCTCTAGAAGAGAGAGGAATGGATCTCTGTCCTCAGAGGAAAGTTTGTCCTAAAGGTCACAAGACTAGAGCAATTACTAAAGTCATACTTCCATACTTGGAAATTGGTGATGTGCAATTGCAAGCCCACATAGGAGGTCCAGTCTCTTGGAGCCCTTGTCTGATGGAGTGGTCCTTAGGTACTGAGACTGTGACGGGTTGGATCACAGAAACCCCCTGGGAGCTGCCACCTGATGTGCCAAGACTACCTCTGCTCCTGTTTTCCCTGCCAGCTCAGGACTCCAGCACCCTGTCTTGCTGAGCCACTCCCATCTGCTCCAAGAAAGACCCAGGGTCTCAATTACTTGCCCCAAAGCTGCAGGTTTACCTGAAAACAGCTCACAGAAGTGTGCTTGTCTTTAGCACTCAGATGCCCAACTCCCAATGGGGTCTAAACCTAGATAAATCCGTTTTACCCTGTATAAAGCTTATGCAGGGCAAACTCAAATTGTTCGCCCTCTATAACACTGATAGAAAGATATGCACAGTTGTTTGCTCCCCCAGGTATTAATACATACTCTGAGTTAATTAATAAGTAAAAAGTGATTTTATTAATACAGAAAGTAGGATTTAAGTGGTTCCAAGTAGTAACAGACAGAACAAAGTAAGTCACCAAGCAAAATAAAATAAAATGCACAAATCTATGTCTAATCAAACTGAATACAGATAATCTCACCCTCGGAGATGCTTCAGTAAGTTTTTTCCTCAGACTGGACACCTTCCAGGCCTGGGCACAATTCTTTCCCCTGGTACAGCTTTTGTTCCAGCTCAGGTGGTAGCTAGGGGATTCTTCATGATGGCTCTCCACCTTTGTTCTGTTCCACCCCTTTATATATCTTTTGCATAAGGCAGGAATCCTTTGACTCTCTCTGGGTTTCCACCCCTTCTCACTGGAAAAGCACCAGGTTAAAGATGGATTCCAGTTCATGTGACATGATCACAAGCCTTCATTCCTCCCAGCCTGACTCACAGGAAGGCTTGCTTGCAACAGAGCCCCAGTCAATGGTCCTGGGTTGATGGGAGCCATTAAGATTCCAAATCACCATTAATGGCCCACACTTTGCATAATTACAATAGGTCCTCAGAGTTATATTTTATATTTCTAGTCCCAAATACAAGAGTGGTACATTTATACAAATAGGATGACCACACTCAGTAGATTATAAGCTTTGTAATGATACCTAACAAGAGACCTTTTGCATGAAGAGACTTACTACATTCCATAGCAGGCTGTACCACCAGGGAATTGGGAGCAGGTTGGGAGAACAGAAATTCAGCTGCCTTTGCTAGAATGAAATAGCGCCTCTCAACCCTCTTAGGTGTGGTGGCACAGGACGCTAGAATGTGCCAGGCCAAGTGCACAGATTCCAATATGGCCTCGTGAACTGGGAGAGCTATCTTACTTGGGCCCTCAGGCTGCAGAATGTCCAACCATCCACAATGTGGGCCTTGGACTTCCTCCAAAGATATCTGGAGATCGCTAGCCACTCTTCATAATAAGTTCTTGTATTGCCTGTGGTCATTTGGTGGGGATGGGGAAGGAGACACTACCTCCTTCGGGGAAAAGGAGAAGATTTCTGTTAGGACCATCAGTACTGGTGGTTCTGGTTCAACATGCTCCTCCCTCCTCATACAACAAAGGAACTAGTTGTTGACACAAGGGACTGGAGTGAAAAGATTCCTGGGTGGGTCTTGGATGTCTGGTGTAGGGATCCCATGATACCTAATAGGGTCAGAAAAAGTGGCAAACCATTTGAGGGGGGACCCCATGGCATGACGAACCATCATCCCTGAACCTGAAAATTGCGCCTGTAGGAATGGCAGAGCAATCAGTACCGGGGCAATTCTGCCTGATGATTCTAAGTGAGACAGTTCCTGGAACACCAAAGTAGTATCATCTTCCAGTCTAATAATGTCCCTCAGGAGGGCTGGTCCAGAGAAGAAGGGAGACTGTGGGTAAGGGAGAAAGATATCCTCTGGTGCTGTGTAGGTCTCTGTGCACCTCAGCGTGCAGGAAGTTCTGACAGTCGGCACTGATGGTACTGGCGCATCCTTGGTTGTGGTGCATTCTTTGGGCAGTACCTCAATGTATCAGAGAGAGGCCTCATAGTTATCTTCATTAAGTGTTTTCTAAGGTGAAGTTCACTGACTGTGTTTTCAGTGGAAATGAATGACAAATGCTGCACTGCAGAGAAATGTGTGTCTCAGCTAGACAGTGGAGGCAGCACTGCTGTTCATCACTGACAGAGGAGGATACAGGGCAAGATCTAGGGTAGGAGATGCAGTTTTTCAAGTCCAGGACTCCGGGCATAGTCCCTGACCACAGAGATGGAGTCCCCAGTCTAGGGAAACAAACTACACTAAGTGACAAAGACAAAGACTAACTATACTAAACTAAAAGAATAACTATTTATGATCTTATTTACAGGTTTTCTGAAAGGCTGAAGCAAGAGAGGACTCTATTCTGACTCAGGCTATGTGGCGGTAAGAAGGAACTAAAGTGGTATCAACCCACACTGTCTTTCAGTCTTGCTTGGAAGCACAAGATGATGTACTGTGGATGTGAGGGCCAACAGACACCGCTTGTTAAAATCTCTGGATTGGGCATATGGTGTGCATGTCTACCCCACATGTTAAATACGCCTGAGGACCAGCACTCAAAGAAGAAACATGAATTCTGTCACAGTGATCAAACCTCTACCCCCAATTTTATGCTAATTTGAATAAGATCTTGGAGGGGATGACTGATCTTCCAGAAGCAAAGAACAAAAATGGGATTGGCTTTGCATACCCTAGGTTAGGGTTTCATGTAGTCAGGGGTGATTTGCATCTATGTGACATTCTAGTAAAACTTGCAGAGTTGGTGGGTTGTGGGAGGAAATCAAATAAATGACTGTTTTTTGCCGCATTTCATTTTTTTAACAAATATGGGAAACAGGTTTTTTGGATTTGCAAAATCTTGGTTGGTGGTTTTGCTTTGCCTCTCTGGATATACTTTGCAAATCATTTATTATTAACAGAAGGACAAAAATTGGCCAAATTTTGCAAATAACTCAGCACTTATGACCAGTCTTACAATCAAAGTGTGTGTGTGTATATATAAATCTATATCTATATATAGGACAGATGTCATTTTTCCATCATTCTAAGTGGTTATTAGGCAACTAAAATGAATACATGTGAAAAATACATTTACTGTGATCTTTTAAAATAGAAATTGAACAAAGCATATGTAACCCCTTTGGGGTTTAGAGAGCATGGCCCTTTAAAGCTTTTTCCGAAGGGGGAGGGGGAGAGTAAGAAAAAAGGAGGGAAACTCCAGGGGGGCAGCGCTGGAGCTCCAGGGAGAGGGAGAGCAGCCTGCAAGCCCTGGAAAAGTGAAGCAGCAGAGAACCTGCCTGAAGCCTGGGAAGGACAGGGCCAATCGGGGACACCCCAGGACAGGAGCCAGGAGGAGCACTGTGCCAGGGAGGAATTGCTGAGAAGGACAGGCCGGAGCTGGACCCAGTATCACAGCTGCCCAGAGCTGCATGGGGCTGTGAATACTGGGGCTTCTGACTCTGCATTGGGAACAAGGAGGGAGGTTGCTAGATAGTTAAGTGGGGAGGTGGTCGCTCTGTGTGGCTTTGCAGAGAGCGGCAGAAGAGGGCACCGGAAGGGTTTGTTGGGGGAATGTTCACTGGCGCCGAAGGCGACCAGGAGCACCCAAGACTCATCACTGGACTGGAACTTTGCTCAGGTCTCCTGAACTCTGTGTGAAGACACATTGCTCAGTGTCTGCCCTTCCAGACTGTGCTACCACCGAGCCCGTGGGGCCTTGGTTTGAATACAGCCCTGTTTTTCTGCTCCCCCTATATTTCCCCTTGTTGTTTTTCTCCTCTCATCCCTCTGTAAATAAATATTTCCCTTGTTATATCCACTGTACTTTTCCTGTGGGTGTGTGTGTTCGTTCACTCTGGGGGGTTTTGAACAAGTGTCCCTGGGGTGGAAGGGATTTCTCCTGCTGCATTCCTGCACATGCCTTCTCTTGGCCAGAGCTGCCTGCAGAGCAGACTCCATCTTGGCCACGAGGGCGCTAAAGTTACACATACACAATACTTGTCTAATAGTTAGTTTGTTACAAATAGGAATATGAAACAGGAAAGAGATATTATTAAAGACCATTGAAATACCTCTTATTTTTCTCCATCTTTAGTTAACTTTTACAGTGAGGTTAGCCACAGCCCTACCAAGAGTTGTGGAGTTGATTATAGCAATTTTTTTTAAAAATCTACATTATGTTTAGATCTAAGTTTACTAGAAAATTAATGATTGTTTTTATAAAATTAGTGTTTTTCTTCTCTCTCAGATGCTTTTATAAAAAATGGTGTCCCCAGGTTGTACACCAATAGAGAGAGAAAGTCACATGACTGCTCTCCAGAATACAAACTTCCTGTGAAAAGAAAAATAACCCTGACTGCAACTGCAAAGTATATTTCCTTATGTGATGTGGAGTTTGGGAAGAAAAATTTAATAGCATGCATCGAAAGGATTTGGGGGGGGTGTCTCTGATTTATAGTGTTTTAGACACACATTTTGTTGTACGGTACAGTGACAGTCACTGCATGAGATGGAAGATAATGTCTAAAAGCGTCAACGCCTGAATCTCTGTCTGTGGTCTCAAAGAAAGAAACAGCTTGATAAAAGAATATTATCTGTGACAGACAAAAGGTCCATGCCATTTTAAAAGTGTCTCAAATATGTTGGCTATTAAAATAAGTGCTCCATTTCTACACTGATTGAAACAAATCTCCTTGGGACCTTCAAGCTTATCTTTAAAGTCTAGCAGACAAACTCAATGGTTAGGAGATAAAAAGAGCACACCAGGAAGGTATAGCAAGTAGAATTTCATTAATGCCTTTTGACTATTTTCAAGTAAAAGCATTTGCCCTTTCTATAACTTTGGAGAAAATTAATTTCCTGTCCTGGTAGTATCCAAGCAGGGGAAACTGCAGATAAAAATTATACAAAACAATGATAAATACAACATTACTAACAACATACTCAGCATTTATATAGATTATCTCTCAAATGGTATCACTTACTGAAAGCTATACATGCCTGAAAAAGGAGAATAGAATTCCACCTGTGATTTGAACTATCCTGATGTCAGAATCTAAAAAGATTTATGGCACTTCTTGTTTCTGCTTGATCTGGAAATTCCAGAACAATCATTTTCACTTCATTTCAGTATACGTCCAGTCCCAGCTAGAGCAATGAAGGGAAAAGGTGAACAAAATTTTTCAATAACGGAGGGGGAAAGAATGAGTTGGTTAGACAAGCTTTCCAGGTTGCTTCTTATTTTACCCCAAATTATCGACCCATTGCTAGTCACCACACTAACAACTCCTCCTTCAAATAACAGTTTGATTTTGAAGATGGGCCCATGCCAAAGACTGGACCAAAATGCCTCTGCACCTTTGGGAAATTTGGTACTGGATCTGAACTTTGTGGCAGACCATTCTCATTCTAACTGGGATGGACCAGAAAGCGGAGTCTAAACACCTCTACATTTTAAGAAAGTTTCAATTTGAATCCAAAGCTGAATTTTGTAGCTCAGACCCATCATTATTTTAATGGTGGGCACACTTAACAGCTGGTGCAAAATCAGATCTCTTACTGGGAGGAATGAAACATGTCAACGTTTTTTCTTTAATAAATTAGTCATTATAACCCTTTTCTAATGCTAAATCTGAATTCATAGTCACCTTTTGTATCTCCCAACTGAACACTCAAGTAAAACACACAGACTTCCGAGAATCATGGTTATTAAATTGAACAATAGTAGAGCTTTTAGCTAGGTTTCTGGTAAAGGTATTACCAGAGTTGTCAACCACTTCTATCTGCTTCTTGGCCAGGTTTGTGAAAAACAATGTTAACAGCATGCTGTAGTAGCTACAAGCTGCCCCCATTGTCTATATCTAAGCCTAACAATTATTCAGAAGCATCACATTGAAATCACTCTCAGTTTATTAACCATCCACAATATGTTGAATGTAACAAGAATTAGTAACAGTGTGGCATTTATCACACTGAATACTTCGCAAAATAATAATGCTATTTTAATATGCCTCTATTCCATGACATTTTAATTATGATTATGGCTGTTTGTCCTTTACCCAATACTCAACATCTGACATTGCTTTAGACTCCTTTTTCCTCAGAGAATTAGAGGTATGACAACAGGACACTAGACTGTTCTTCATATTAATGCCTAGAGTCAATTTAATTTCATTTGTGAATAGTTGCTTGAATTATTGGCACTGTCAGCATGTCCTAATGTAATTATTTCTACACAGCATCAGTTAGTACTGCACTTCTTAGCTATCAGAGGCAAAATTATCCTGCATACAGCCATTTTCTAGCAGGGCTGCAGTCAGTTCATTTTTAACACAGCTCTCCCAGACTAAAGAACGTGAATTGTATAAAATCAGGATTTGCATTGGAATCAAGAATATCTTTTCTATGCAGAATTTGAATTATTATCTGATAATCCTTTTGGAATAGTGACATACTGTGTAACAGGATAGCTGGCCCATTAAATGAAACTGGGCTCAGCTTTACTGTTCCAGTCAAAGGGTCTCTCAGGTGGGCCTATAAAGATGACGGGGCATCAATTTGGGGGCTATAAAAAGTCAGAGCAGATTGGTTCAATCCAGAAGCGCAGACGATAAGAGCTGCCAGAGAGAGAGAAAGTGGCTCCTGGGTAGGGTGACCAGACAGCAAGTGTGAAAAATCGGGACAGGGGATGGGGGGGTAATAGGAGCCTATATAAGATAAAGACCCAAACATCGGGACTGTCCCTATAAAATCGGGACATCTGGCCACCCTACTCCTCGGTGAGAGCTGGAAGCAAGAGAGCAGCAAGAGGGGTTTGCTGACTGGCATCTCCAAACCAGAAGACATGGGCTGAAAGTAGGAAGAGAAGCAGAGGGAGATGCTTGCTGGCTCTAAGATGGAGAGGTGTAGCCAAGAGCTAGAGAGGGCTAAAGAAAAGAGAAGCAGTGGAGGGGCTCACCTGCCGACGTCTCCTTGCTGGAAAGCTAGGCCTTGAGGAACAATGAGAGGGCCAGAGGAGTGATGGAGGCTACAGTGGTCCCTGCTGGGAAGGGAAGGGTTGCACCTCAGAAGGAAGGGATGGTGTGTCAGTCCTGGCAGAGAAGGATTGACCAGGAGTCCAGGTGTGGCAAAAGACACTGGAGTTTGTTAAGTACAAAGCTGGATTTTAAAGACTACATGCACTGAGGGACATGGACTATGTTTTGGGACTTTCAGTTATGGACTTTTGCACTATGTTCTTGCTAATGAGCTATGATAGACTAGAGGGTAAACTTATTTGCATTTCCTGAGGACTCAAGGGAAACTGAGGCGAGGGGCCTCTTGCAAAGGTGCCAAGACAATGAAGAAGCCAACGCATTTACATGCTGCATATACTGACAGGAACACCAGACTAATTGTAAAATCTGCTTGGATAGTATTTCTAGAATTTAAATTAATGAGAGTAAAGCTTGATGAATTATTAAAGAACCTTTTAAAGGTTTATCATCAAAAAATGATCTGGTGTTGGTCCAACTAATACAAAAAATACAGTTAAGCATTTTGCTTGATTTTTTTTAAATTGCCAGCTCATTTTTGATTTATGTCTTATTAAACAAGTTAGAGAACATCTAAAAGCACTAAATTGGTTTCCAGAAAAAACAAATGTTTCAACTGTTAAGTTCCAATGTTAGAAAGCACTTAAATAAAAATTAATACAAATGCATTAGATCAGACCAAATACATCATATGGACACTGAGTTAGTGAAAAAAAAGTAAAACCCTTTGCTGTTTTTTTAACATCTTGAATTCCTAAAATCAAAAAGTTTAAATATTTTTCAAAATAGATTATGATGTTTTCACTAGCCTGCTTCCTGACAGTCTGGCTTTCTGGTTCTCATGTACTAGCTCAATATTTTAGTGCGTCTGGTGCAAACTCTGCAGTTATTTTAGATTTTTTTTCAGTGAATTTGAAATGTAAAAGACAGTACCATGAACATATTTCTATCTGGTTTTATTAAATTCCCACAAACTCTACATTTTGGAACCTATCCTGTCAGACAGTGGGTCTAGTCATATACTCCTGTGGAAAGGGTGGGATCTCAGAGAAGAGAAAAAGGAATTCTAAAATTCTGCAGCTTTTTTAGTTCAGTGTGGAGTTTGTGGCATTCAAATAATGCAGGAACCAAGAATCTGAAGGTCATTCAGTCCACAACTCATACCCCACAGTGCATACATAGGATGTGGCAGCCCCTCCCTGCTACTTCGGTGCTCTTTCCCTATTGCATCACAGCTTCCTCACTGGACCCTAGTTTTATTTACTGGAAGTCCCTCTCAGTCCCCACTCAAAAAGGGTGGAACACAAGGAGCAGAGCAACACTATATCTACTGTCTTTTCCAGCAATATTTCTGCTATGTTATTAGGGGACCTTAGCATAAACAGTGGTTGCTTCCTAGGTCTGTCTCTCCAGCTTCTCGCCTCTGGTCCAAAACACAGCTGCAAACACAGCGTGTAACCACGTTGTTTTCATGCAGACACACTTCATTGGACTCAGGAGAAAGAGGGAGCATGCAGCTTAAGTTACACTCTCACCTTCAGCTGTTTAAGGCCTTTGTGCCCCTCCTTGAGTTCCTCTGTGCTGAATAGTGGAGTGCAGCAGGAAAGCATCACCTCTGTTTTCTTCAGGCTGAATCACTTCTCCAGGTCACACTCTTTCTAGCTAACGAGAGATCTTGGTGACAGCTATGTCTGGATCCAATGACAAGCAAATGTAGGAGGTGATTATGAGAGGCTTTTCTGAGCCTTACTTCATTAGTGTGTGTGAAGTATTTTTGAGATTCTCAGATGTTGTAGGAGTACAAAGTGTTATTAGTTTCAAGCCGTAACCTAATTCTGAGACATGAGAATATGCAGGTAACTGACACTATATAAGAGAAAGAGTAGTTACTTACCCCTCACTAACTGCACGCAAAATTGGACTTTTTGTCTAGCATTGTCAGTTGTGGCTGTGTCTGCCCTGGACCACCATCACCCCATCCAAGAACATAAAGGATGGCACAAGGTCAACCATCCCTCAGTTTCTTCTCCAATTCAGAAACCAGATGTTACAGGACTCCATCGAATGGAGAAAGAGGCAGGTCATGGGATACATATGGACGACACATCCTGAAGAACCACTAGTACTGTTGGGTATGTAACTGTTCTTTGAGTGCTTGCCCATATGTATTCCACTTCTGATGACTCACAACCAGTGACCTGATGTGAAAGAGAAGGTGCTCAGAGACTACCTTAACAATTCCAAGACACCTCTACCAAAGCCGGCATCAGACCTCAATGCCGTCACAAGGGAGTAATGACTCATAAAATATATGTACTGATTCCCAAATAGCTCCTTCACAATTTCAAAATGGGTATCATCACAGTGTCAGGGTAACTGCACCCATATCCCCCTTCCATGGTCCACTCTAGGAGTGCCCAGTCAGGTCTAAGCTATCCAGCCATCACCTGTCTCTGAGTAGGGACTCACATCCCACTCCCTTCTGATTGGGGGTTTTAAGGCTGCACAGCCCCGTCTTACACTGTAATATCCACAGCAAGCCAGTCTATCTAACAACTAGCACCTAAGCTCTGAGGACTGTGACCAGTGAATGCCAGCAGTTACAAGTTAGCACTCAGCTCCTTCTCAGCAGACGACATTTATTCTTAGGATAAAGTTGTCACAGAAAAAAGCATATCAACAATAAAAGTTCCTACAAGCTTACTAAACACACCAGAAATCACTCATCTTCCCCATGGGGAGAGTCGTGTGAGCCAAAATCCCTTCAGGCCTTTCAGTAAGGGTTGGGGTCCCCATAGGATCAAAGGTCCTGTCTATTTTCTGAATCAAAAGAAAGGCCCTGTACATGTTCAAATTCAAGTTTTTTCTCTGTATCTCGGGCTCTGCAAGTCCCAGTCTAAACCACTATATGCAAACCACTCAAAGGGGTGGTACCTGTCTTATAGTCTTAATGACTTGCCTTACTCATCCCCCACCCAGCCAGCTTTTAGTGCCTGGAGGAGTTATGGTAGCACTCCCCCATGGAGTAGAACACTATCATACATAAACAATTCATAAATCGAATACAAAGGTCTCCAAATTTACTACACGTGGTTGCAATATCTGTCACAGGTACACTTCTCAAAGAAGCCACAGAGGCTGCCAGAGCTGTGGTAGAATGGACTATGGTCTGTAATGGAGGGTCTAAGACAGCTAATTTATAACATAACTTTAATAATCTATCCATTTGGATAATCTTTGAGTGTGTATAGACTTCTCCTTCAGCCTATCTACAAAAGTGATAAATAACCTTGAGGAGACCCTAAATAGTTTAATCCTATCAAGGTAAAAGGAGAGGGGGTTGAGTACATTTAAAGCATAGAGTCTAGCCTCCATTTGGTTGGCATGGAGTTTTTGGGGGGGGAGGTGCAGGGCAGCAAAGGTATCATATGATTTGGATGGAAATCAGAGATTACATTAGGTAAAAATGTAGGGTGGGACCTAAGGGTGACTTTGTCCTCGTGAAAGACAGTGTATGCTAGACCTTCCAGGAGTGCCTACATTTCCTCTATCCTGTAGGCAAATGTAATGACTACTAGGAATTCTATTTTCATAGTGAGATGAGGCACAAAGCATGATGCCAAGGCTCAAAAGAGGAGCCCAATTAACCAATTAGCCAGCACAACACAGATCTCATGAGGTTCCCAGACTGGAGGAAGTTTATGAAGTAAGCATTCAAGGAACCTAGCTGCTGTATGGTGAGAAAACATGGCTTGCCCAGTATAGAAAGTATTGCTCTCTACTACCCCTCTCTGTAGATGAGGTCTCGAGTGCAGGCATCACCGAAGAGGGCTTTTTAGAGACCAGAGCTTTGGACCTGGCAGCAGAGCCAGAGCTCATTGGAGTACTTTTAGATAAAGATTGCGCAGTTCCAGAAGGATCCTGTTTACCTGGCTCAGAAAGGACAGACTAATCACCTTATCGAGTAGAAAAAGTTTCAGGCCAGCTTCCTTTACCTTCTGTCTTCATTTGGAGACTCAATCACTGATGAATATTTTCATGGATATGCCCCAGCCTAAGGCAAAAACAGACCCCTTGAGTGCCCCTAATTAAGAAGCATAGCAGCCTCACAAGAGGGACAATATTTAACATCCAGAGACTTGGCTTCAGACATACGGGCTGAAATCTGGTACCAGGTACAAAAGACAAAAGTATTTTAAAAATTCCTAAAACTCCTAAAATAACAGCTAACCTAACACTAGATGCAATAAGATGAGAAATATATACAAATAGGTATACAAGCAAGCAAAAAAAAAAAAAATTTAGTCCACCCAATTCTTTCTTTGAGGGAGAGCCCTGGGCTGGGACGGCAGGAGGTGCAGGTGGGGGCCAGAGCTGGGGCAGCAGGGAGTGCGGGTGCAGGGACGGGGGAGAAGAGCCCAGGGCTGGGGTGGCAGGAAATGCGGGTGGAGGGAGAGCCCAGGACTGGGGCAGCAGGAGGTGCGGGGTGGGAGGAGAAGAGCCCAGGGCTGGGGTGGCAGGAGGTGCGGGTGGGGGGAGCAGAGCTGGGGCAGCAGGGAGTGCAGGTGCAGGGGGGGGGAGAAGAGCCCAGGGCTGGGGCAGCAGGAGGTGCGGGTGGGGGGAGAACCCAGGGCTGGGGTGTCAGCAGGTGCAGGTGGGGGCCAGAGCTGGGGCAGCAGGGAGTGCAGGTGCGGGGGGGGGGGGGGGCGAAGAGCCCAGGGCTGGGGCAGCAGAAGGTGCGGATGGGGGTAGAGCCCAGGGCTGGGGCGGCAGGAGGTGCGGGTGAGGGGAGAACCCAGGGCTGGGGCAGCAGGGGGGTGCAGGTGGGGGCTAGAACTGGGGCAACACAGGGGTGCGGGGGGAGCCCAGGGCTGAGGTGGGGGGCGGCAAAAAACCTAGAGCTGGCTCTGTTCCTACCATTTACAGCAAGCTGCAGCATGAGGTTTCAGTTCCACACTCCTTTCCCCTCCCTTTCCTGTTAATTACGGCCAAGGGAATGCTGGGAAATGTAGTTCTTTCCCTGCTCCAGGGCTGGCTCTATAGGGAGGGAGCTAACCAAGGAACTACAGCTCCCAGGGCTCCCTGGGGTTGGTTCTCAGCTCTCATGCTGGATTCTTGTGCCCCAGCAAATTTGCCGCCCCAAGCACCTGCTTGCTTTGCTGGTGCCTAGAGCCGGCCCTGCACCTAGGAACAAAGAATGTAGGCCATACTTACACAAGGGGGGAATCTATTCTGGCATGCAGTGACTCAAAATAAAAAGGTGTGTGGTCATAGTGGATAATCATGTGAACATGAGCTCCCAGTGTGATGCTGTGGCCAAAAGAGCTAATGTGAATACACAAACAGGGGAATCTCAAGCAGTTGTAGAGAGGTTATTTTACCTCTGTATTAGAACTGGTGCAGCCATTGCTGAAATACCATGTCCAGTTCTGGTGCCCATAATTCAAGAAGGATGTTGATAAACTGGAGAGGGTTCAGAGAAGAGCCATGAGAATTATTAAAGTATTAAAAAAACTGCCTTATAATGATAGATTCAAAGAGCTTTAGCTATTTAGCTTAACAAAGAGGAGATTGAGAGGTGACTTGATTACAGTCTACTAGGCTTTGTCTACACTAGCTCTTTTGTCAGTAATACTTTCGTCCGTCAGGGGTGTGAAAAAGCACCCCCGACTGACATAAGTTTCACCAACAAAAGCTCGGGTGTGGAGAGCGCTATGTCGGCGGGAGACGCTTGGTTTAATTTCACTGCTCTACAGCCAAAATGCTTCTGAAATAAATGTAGTCAAACTTTACTAATTCTGGGTCACTGAGAACGAAAATGATGCTTAAAATTGTTGATAGGCTCTAGTTTTCAAGATATGCTATTGGGTCAGTATATATGACCCTTGACTTGGGAATGGCGGAGGATAAGTGAGTTATAAAGGGAAGGGAGCTCAATTTAAACCAGAAATGACTAAAATACATCTTTGACTGGATCTATGACTAAATCTATGACTGGGTTTGGACAGTACTTGCTTTTTAGGCAAAACGATGAATGATACAATCTGAAGCTGGCATTGTGTCATACATGATATGAATTGCATCATGTTATTCCTAGAAGTCATGGATGATGCAATCATAACGAAGCTTACATCACTCTGCTGAACAAATTGCCCTATATCAGCTCTAGAAATCATACAGTGTCGTGCTGTCTTATTTGTCAGTGTTTGATTTTGCAAAGGGACACATTTCTGTTTAGCCAAAGTGAGCAGAGATGCCTCGTACTTGTGTGAACAGTGCAGATAACTTCTGCCATGTTTGTGGTGAAGTGACTTTTGCATCACAAAAGCGCTGTATAACCACTATGGTTAAGAAAGCCTATCACCTTTATTTTGGCTGCAAAATTGGAGATCAGGACGAGAGGTGGGCCCCACACATATGCTGCAACACTTGTGCAACAAATCTTCGCCAGTAGTTGAACAGGAAAAGGAAATCTATGCCTTTTGCAGTGCCAATGATTTGGAGAGAGCCAACAGATCATACCAGCAATTGTTACTTCTGCCTGGTGCCTCCAGTTGGGAATACAAGAGACAAGCCAAGAAGCGCCGAGTAGACACTGAATAGGACTAAACTATGTACATAATAGTTTTTTGCCTTTTGTTTCATAATAAATTTTATTTATAGAACCCTTCTGCTAATTTTTAAAGTGTTACATAAACAGGACAGGTGAAATATTATCATATAAAGCAACCATAAACGCATGAAAAGACCTAGGTTTACAATTTATGATTAAAACTCTACTATCTACACAATATACATAGACATAAAATGTAAAAACTTAAATATCTTAGAAACAGTAGCCAACCAGTTGTTTTAATTGTCATATTTGAATTCAGCGCATCAAAATACATAATAAATAGCACATTTTATCTCTGAAGCAGACAACTTCTCAAAAATTGTAGACCAGTGTTATGCCAGCAGGAGAGCTCTCTCCCATTGGCATAGAGCGGCTACATGGGACACCTTACAACGGCGCAGCAGCAGCGATACAGCTGTGCCACTGTAAGGTCTGTGGTGTAGATATAGATAAGTATTTACAAGCACAAATAATGGGCTCTTCAATTTAGCAGAGAAAGGTATAACATAATCCAGCAGCTAGAAATATAAGCTAGACAAATTCGGAATAGAAATAAAGCATACATGTTAACGCTGAGGGTAAATAACCATCGGAACAAATTACCAAGGCTTGTGGTGGATTCTCCATCACTGACAATTTTTACATCAAGACTGTATGTTTTTCCAAAAGATATTGTCAAGGAATTATTTTGGGGAAATTCTATGGCCTGTGTTATACAGGAGATCTGACTAGATGATCACAAAGTTCCCTTCTAGCCTCGAAACTTATAAATCTCAAGCACATGGGGTTCATGCAGTGGAATGCATGTAGAAGCACTCAAAAAGAAGAATGCTTTTTCATTGGTTTTAGTTTTTTTATCTTCCATAATTTCCCTCTGTGGTTCAAATAATATAACCTATAATAATTTCCGAGAGACCTAACTAAATTAGGTGAATGGACAACACAACTGCAGATTGAAATCTGCAGTGACAAATGTAAGCTAATGCACATTGGAAAGAATAATCGAATATTTGCCTTACTAGATTCTCAAATAAATGCATCTAGTCAGGAAGAACACTTTATCATCTCTGAGCAACAGCAGCATGGAGACCTCTGCTCAGCAAGCAACAGTGGTCAAAAACAACTGACAAGAAGTTTGGATGCATAAGGAGAGAATGAAATGATATTCCCCTCCACACTCCCAACCCTGAAATACTGGGTTTGGTTCTGGACACTTTGTAACAAAAAAGATATTGTAGATATACAGCCTGTCCAGAAACAGGTGACAAGAATGATTACAAGCATGAAAAAGCTTCATTATGCAATGACTGAACAGGTTGGGTCAATTTATTTTGGACAGGAGAAACAAACAATATGATAGAGAAGTTATATCAGGCATGCCTACTTACCTTTTCTCATAATACAAGAATAAAGGGTCAATCAGTCAATGAAATTTAAAAAGGTAGCAAACATAAAACTGAAAAGATGATACTTTATAACACATTGTACTGTTATCCACAAGATAACATTAAGGTCAAGAGCTTAATAGGATTTTTAAAAATATTGGGCAATGATATGGATGATGGAGAACATCCATAGTAAAGTCAGAAAAAAAAACCTATTAAAGGTTGGAAGGTTATAAGTCCTCGTACTTCAGAGCATAATCCACCTCTTATGGAGGGATCTGAGTGGTGGTGGCGGGGGAAGGGAAGGAAACAAACTTCCCCTCTTGACAGACTAATCTGTAACTGTCCACTTCAAAGTTTCTTGCAACTACCTCTGAAGTATCTGGTACTGGCCATTATTGGAGACAGAATTCTGAACTAGAGGGACCATTGTTTCAACACCAGATGGTAGTCCCTATGTTACTATTAATCATTTCTATAGCATTATAAGTGTGTATGGCACTTTATGGATGAAAGAGCTAAGAGAAAATGAAGTAAAAACACACAAGATGCGGATATGAGAGCATGCTTCCTTTTTTCCAGCTATACAGGTGTTGGAATTAGATCAGTATTTTTGTTTGATTTGAAGTTCTGTTTCATCCTTTGAGTTCATTACAACCACCCAGAGCATGGAGTCCTGACTCCTGGTCTGCTGATCTAAACTCTAGACAATATTCCCATCAACCAAAATTCTATTTTTATCTGATTACTAAACTTCAGCATAAGTGTGCAAGCTTCTACTTCTAATGTAAAGCAAAAATATTCAAAATGCCACATCAAAATCTAAATGACAGGGACAAGAAGACAAGCTTGTTATGTATTTATTCAAACCTTTTAAAGAGATTAATAGTTTATTAGAGGGGGCTAGGAGTACGGCACAACATGAGAGTGTCAGATTCAATATAATGATTTGATTTTTATAACTCCTTTTATTGATCTCCAGAGATAACATCACAGAATGTCTCAAACTTTTTCAAAATCTCAACCTGGCCAAATTATAAAAGGTTTTAATTGTGGGTTCCTGGGCTCTCTCTTTGATTTACAAGGTTAAGGATATACTTGTGTCATCCAGCACCATGCCCTCTACAATCTCAGGGATCTACTAAGAAGTAACAAGCCTTTTGTACCCAAGCCTACATCTACACTATGCGCTGGGGTGTGAATCCCAACTAGGGGTGTGATAATTGCAATAGCTTGATAGTATGATTTTGTCATGACTAAAATTAAGTAATTTTTCTGCATGCTCATTTAAGGAAATGTATAAGTATCTCGTTGCTTTCACAACAGAAGCTATACAAGCATGCAAAATAATCAATAAGTAATCATTCATTACATGGTATAACTGCAAGTTATGATACACAATGTGAACAATTCAGCATAGTTATTAATTTATTTTCCTTAGCTAAAATTAAAGAAATCTACATATGATCTATTTCACAAACTATTTCATTAAAAATGTTTTGTTGTTTTCTTTGGCTACCAGTCTTTACTTCCTTAAGGCTGTTCTCAACTATACATCTCATTTAAGGCTTCTCCTTTTACTAATTGAAACACTTGTCAAATGCATTCCACTTGAGGCAGTAGCATCAAGCCATTTCTATTCTCATTATTTCCCTCCACAGCTCTCAGAGTCCTTTGCTTCTGCTGATCTTCTTTTTCCGGTTACGTATTTCAAAAATATCCCTTCCCCATCCCTATCAACCACCTCCCCCCTTCCCAGTATTTTTTTTAATACACACAAATGATGCTGACCAAGGACAACTTTGCTGGCAGAATTTATAGGTGTCGTGGTTATCTCTGCTATTTATATTAGAAAACAGAGCCCTCCTAGCATATAAGTGATACAAAGCATTTGTTAAGTAGTGACCATTTGGGGAATCTGTCTGTACAATTCATGAAATTTGTGTGAGATTAACTGTAAGTATCTTAACCAGACTGCAGACTCCATTCTGAATGTTGGGTTCTTTACCTTCTTTGTTGCCCATTTACCTCCATGTTGGACTAGAATGCCAAAGGCTGGTGGCAAAGGGATAAGAAAAGAAGGCTGTTAACGTGAGTGCCTGACCACTGAAATGTAATTGCTCCAGACAAAAGACTGGCTCCCAGCCAAGCTAACTTGATTTATCAGGGGTGAGGTCACCTAGCAACAACATCAACTGATTGGGGCTTGGGATTCTCAGGAGAGGCTGATCCAGGACTGGATAGGTTATACAACGGAGGAGCTGATCTAGTGCCGCCTCTCTTCAGTCATTTTTTCACTAGCTTAAGAGGAGAGAAGCTGCAGCAGTAGACTTGGGGCAGGGGAGGACCCTGCCTACCTGAACACAGATGGCCCCCAAGGACTTCCAAAGAAAGGGTGAGCTAGAGTGAAGGGAAATGTGTGTAGGAGTCATTATTTTTGTAAAGAGCTGTGTATTTCTTATGTGATTAAGAAAAGAGTAAGCAATGTGTTGAACTACAGGCAGAGAGGTAAACCAAAAGCCTCACACCTTTGGGGTGGAGTTCTGGAAAACAGTGTATTTAAGCTACTGGGGTATTGGGAGTCAGCTCTGGACCTGGAGAACTAAACAAGTGGATTGTAGTGCTTTGTTGGTGTGAACGGCTAAGAGACAGAGTCAGGAAATATGCCAGAGAGGCCAAAGGAGGAAATTGTGCTGCAGCCTGCTGAGACCTGAGGAAGTTTGAAATACCCAGGGATCCAGAGGTTTGGATTCCCTCATAGCAATCAGGTGAGTGGCCAAGAGGGGTACTCAGCCAGTGACAAATTTAGTTGTGTTAGGTATTGTTTTATTGAAAGTTCTGTAACCATCTTGGGAAGGAGTCTCTTGGTGCAGGCAGTACAGAAGACAGCCATATCTATCCACTGAGGACACACACACACACACACACACACACACACGTATGTGTGGAGGTGGCATTCTGGGAACAGGAAACGACACCAGGCAGTGCAAGAGGTACAGCACAGAATCTTACCTCAGATCCTTAACTATAACCTTAACTAAAAATAGAACAATGGAAATAAAGCATTTCTATGAATATATTGTATTAAGGATACTGGTCATCTTCCTAGAAAGAACAGCAGTCTTAGTACTCATATGTATAGATTTAGCCTTTCCAACCGAGGTTATTAGCACCAGTTCAAAGATGAAGCACCAAAATAGATGTTTTTGTTCAAATAAAGTAGCTATCATCCTTAGAAACAGAGAGGTACCACCGCAGATTAGTACTCCATCAGCACATGTCTCTTCTGTAAATACCGTAACAAATTATTTTAACGTTGCCTACATTATGTTAACAGCAGTATGCTGCTTTTATCCTTACAGCAATAGCACACATATTAATCTTTCAGTCATACCCTTCCAAGATAACTAAACCAACAAGAAATGCAGTTCATGTACTTGTAAATTTCAATATACATTTCTGATAATCTGATGCTTACTGTGATGTCTTTGAAGAGTATTTTCTCACTTTAGAAATTGAACAAATTCAAGCAGTCCACCAGCACTCATCATATTTCTATAGTACATGCAACAGCTAAAAATTTCAGACTTAAAAACCCAAAGAGAACAGGATGCCATTGTTACACAGTGTGTTATCTTGCATTTAAATTTAGCCTTTTTAAAAAAATTCTTATGATGCAGTTATTTTAAGGCAGTGTGTTTCAAGCTCCACCTCAATACTTCATAGCTCTGTACTAGTTTCACTTTTCTCTCCTCTTTCCCCTTCCCTAGACACATTTGATCTAGTGGACAAGGAATATGACAGGGAGTCAGACCTGGATTCTATTCCCAGCTCTGCAACTCATTGTACCTCAGTTTCCCACCTGTAAAGTGGAAATAATAGTGATTTCTCACCTTTCTAAGTCCTGCTATGCAGACACCTGCTCACATAAAACTGGGGCTGGACCACCAGTTCAGTTAATTTCACATAGGCCAGCTCCTGTCACACAATAATGGCTTTCCCAGTCAAGCTAACTGGACTAAATGCATACCGGTAAATTATAGGTGAAAATTTCTTTATCCTACTACCAATCCTCTAAGTATACCACGTCTTTTTAGACATAAGAACGGCCATAGTGGGTAAGACCAAAGGTCCATCTAGCCCAGTATCCTGTCTTCCGACAGTGAATGCCAGGTACTCCAGAGGGAACGAACAGAAAATCATCAAGTGATCCATTCCTTGTCACCTATTCCCAGCTTCTGGCAAACAGAAGCTAGGGACACCATCCCTGCCCATCCTGGCTAATAGTCATTGATGGACCTGGCCAGGAGTTTCACAGATTGACTGTGCATTGTGTGAAAAAATATTTTCTTTTGTTTGTTTTAAACCTGCTGCCTATTACACCTCTACCCCGATATAACGCAACCCGATATAACATGAATTCGGATATAAAGCGGTAAAGCAGCGCTCCGGGGTGGGAGGGGCGCTGAGCATTCCGGCGAATCAAACCAAGTTCGATATAACACGGTTTCATCTATAATGCAGTAAGATTTTTTGGCTCCCGAGGACAGAGATCTATTGAGGTAGAGGTGTAATTTCATTTGGTGACCCCTAGTTCTTGTGTTCTGAGAAGGAGTAAATAACACTCTCGCATTTACTTTCTCCACACCAGTCATGATTTTATAGACCTCTATCATATCCCCCCTTAGTCTTATTAATCTGTCCTCATATGGCAGCGATTCCATACCCCTAATCATTTTTGTTGCCCTTTTCTGAACCTTATCCAATTCCAATATATCTTTTTTGAGATGGGGCGACCACATCTGCCTGCAGTATTCAAGATGTGGGCATACCATGGATTTATATAGAGGCAATATGATATTTTCTGTCTTATTATCTATCCCTTTCTTAATGATTCCCAACATTCTGTTCACTTTTTTGACTGCTGGTGCACATTGAGTGGATGTTTTCAGAGAACTATCCACAATGACTCCAAGATCTTTTTCTTGAGTGGTAACAGCTAATTTAGACCCCATCATTTTATATGTATAGTTGGGATTGTTTTTCAATGTGCATTACTTTGCATTTATCAGCATTGAATTTCATCTGCCATTTTGTTGCCCAGTCACCCAGTTTTGAGAGAGCCTTTTGTAGCTATTTGCAGTCTGCCTGGGACTTAACTATCTTGAATAGTTTTGTATCCCTTTTTAATACTCTCCAAGCATGCAGCACACAGAGTAAAAAGTATCTAAATCACTGAGCTGAGCTTTGAATATGTAGGAGCTTTCTATACTAAAACTTTTTGTGTGGGTTAGGAGAGTGACAGTTTACTCCCTCATCTACTCATTCTGCATAGGGTATTATGACTGTTGTCTGAGAGTTATATCCAACTGCATTTATGTACCGATGAAGAGAAAATCTTGGAGCTTTCAGGCTTGACCAAGCAGCAAGACAGCACTAAAACACAAGCCCTGCTGCTTTTGACTACCAACTGGATGGATTAATATAACCCTGAAATATCTTCAAAATACTGGTTAAAATAGTACCTTGAAATTTAACAATTGCTGAAGTGTAACTTCAGTCATAGATTCGTATCTTTTCTTGGTGTTGCTTCTATACTTATATTTATTGCACTTTAAAATAGTCCAGATACATTTTATTCACTTAACTGATCTAATATGGCTTTCACGTCCAATCTTATCAGCAAGAATTACATCAGGCCCACAAGTACGCCTAATAAAACCAAATCACAACCTTCATTTATTGTAAACCCCTCTCTTCCCCCTCCACCTTTGTCTATTGCCATTATTTGCTGTGTTTGTCTAGTTTAGAGTGTAAGCTCCTCAGGGCAGAAACTGTCATCTTTTAAGGCAAGATCCTGCCCAGTGTGATGAGATGCAATAGAAGGGATGCACTTGGGACACATTGTGGCTGGAGTTCCCTAGGACCTGTCTGCATCAAGCAATATTCCTCCTATGGGATCCCTGAGTGTGCATGTCTGACTGGTGGGTCTGCCACACCTGGAAAAGGAAGGTACCCAACCTCTGCCCTGCCCCCTTGTCATACAAAAGTGACCAAAAAAATCACTATAAGAGTCGCTTTTTGAATACCAAACAAAGTGGTGTGTGTGTGTGTGTGTGTGTGTGTGTGTGTGTGTGTGTGTGTGTGTGTGTGTGTGTGTGTGTGTGTGTGTGTGTGTGTGTGTAAGAAACAAAGAAAGGTATATTATTCCCAAAGCTACTTTCTCTTTTTGATTCACTGTAGAGCTTCTTCCAGGAACCTTCTCCAGCCACTGCTTCAATTAAAGATATGCTAAACAGCCTCAATCCCTTTCAGAAAACTACAGCCCATGGTAGCTGTAAAAGGGAGCAGGTGGTATGTTTCCCAACAGGATCTACAGAGGCACGAAACATGTAGGAAATTCCTTCCACACCCCTTTGCCCAACCATGCAATGTCCTTCCTGAATCTGGTCTGTGGAATGAAAGCTCCTCAGGGTATAGGTTTGTTTCTGTAAAGAACCACACTTCTATGGTACTGTA
Source organism: Malaclemys terrapin pileata (assembly GCF_027887155.1). Classification (NCBI taxonomy): domain Eukaryota; kingdom Metazoa; phylum Chordata; order Testudines; family Emydidae; genus Malaclemys; species Malaclemys terrapin. The sequence goes on along the minus strand of NC_071510.1, from coordinate 96,653,583 downwards.
TCAGTAATTAATAATTTATGCTAATGACATTAATTACAAATACAAGAGTTCAGTACAAATTTTAAGAACTCAGACAACAAGGCTACCTTTTTTACCTGGGAATCTTTGCACCTGGTTGCAGGGCTATTCTCAATGTCACAGGAGTACACAACATAAGCAAATGAAAATGTGGATTTGAGGAGCAATGTACTGTAAATATTAAAAGTCTGTTGTACTCAAAATTAACTGAGCATAAAAATTAATAAGGAACATGCTCCTGGAAAGAGCAGCAGTTTATCAACCAAGTATGCTTTCAATAGTACAAATTTAAAGCGACAGTGCACTATAAATAAGTCGATGAATTCAAAATAACTGAAATATTTATGTAGGGGAAGCTGCAGTCACAAAATATCAACATTTCACCCTAAGGTGCCTTTCTCAAGATACATCACAGAAAAAAACTGTAACAGCTGATTAAATACAAGTTCTAATTCCTCCATCATACTCCTTTCCACTTCATAAGACTGTGAGTTACCCACCAGTCACATGGAATCTTCAAATTGCTTTTGTGGAATGAGTTTCAAAAAAGGTACTATGCATGAATTTTAGTGCTAGTGAAAGCTGCTGAGACTTTTGTGCATCCAAATAATAGGTACAGTAGAGGTAGCAGCAGTCCAATTATAGCCACTCTGCCTTGCCAAGTTGTCTAAACCCTAACCAATAGAGATCACATTATCCATGGGCAGTCCATCCTCAGCCTCTCAAGGATTACAAAGATGTTAATTCGTGCCACCTGAGAACTGATTTTGCTAAGAGATCCACCTGTTCCCTGGGATCTACAACAAAACAACCAAATTCATCTCACAGCGGATAGCAAACAACCATCTTCAAATGGAGATTCATTGTTGGGGAGAAGCATGGAAAGGAGACTAATTGAGGTGGGGGGTAGCTAATGGGTAAATCTATGGGGGTGGGAACTCAGTAATGAATGAATAGGCCAGGGTTGAAGGGAAAACATGGGATGAAACCAGCAAGGCAAGGAAATAAGAGCCACATTACAAAAAAAAATTGACTCAACAAAGTTGACTTAAAAAACAACAATGCTGCAAATAGGATAGGAATATAAGCATGTACATATATTGTAAAACTACCAAGATATGCACATAGCCAGCCAAATAACTCCATGGTCTTATGACTTTGGGCCTATCCTTTCCTGTATTTCCTCACCCAGCCATTCCTTGTTGTTCCCATCTGTGTCTCATTACCATTTGTACTAGTGCCCACAATGAGCTGGGCTATATCTACACATATTTCTCATTAGTTATACTGATGTCTGTCTTCATGTTATTTACACATTGAGATATCTAACATGGATCTTAAATCTGCACTTAGATACTATGGGGCCATAAAAACAGCCACAGATGGAGACTTTAATTGCTACTTTGGATCAGACTACTGGTTCATCAATTTAAGTATCCTGTCTCCATGAGTAACCACTATCGGATGGTTTCAAGGAAGGTGCAAGGAACCAAGAAAAGTGCAATTATAGAATAATTTGAGCATAAGAGAAATTTCTTTTTAATCCCCCAGAGCTAGAGGTTGGTTGATGCTCTTAAGCATGGAAGATTTATATCCCTTCCAAATTGCTTTTTTTAAAAACTCTTTATATTAGGTTAAATTATTAAGGATATTTCATCTCTGTAAAACATATTCTTATGTAAAGGTGCTATCTTTATATATAATCTGTATTTTAAATAACTACTTCTCACCTAGCAATCCAGGTCAGCCTCCCCATACAGTAATATTTACAACTGAGTTATCAATAGAGATGAGCAAATGGTGACTTTTTCTTTTTTACACATATATTCATTTGACTTCAGGCATCACGTTTAGTTTGAACTTGTGACCCTTCCATGTTCACAGTCTACAATTATTTCAATGTTCAGGCTTCCTGAGTGCAAATGTTCTCAAAAATTGACTAAAATATTTCCCAAAAGTGAATGTTGAGTTGTAGTCTGTGCACTGCAGAACTTTAATTGCAATGACTATGTCTAAGCTTTTATCCACTGATTTCAATTTGCTTTTCAGTTTTCTGGTCTGTAGCTCTATAATTGGGATGGCTTTAGGTCCATCAGTTACAGCAAAGGTCAGGGCACAGGCACTCTAAAGGCTGTATTCCCAGCACTGCCACTGAGTCATAATCTGACTTGAACATGTAACTCAGTTTACCAATTTGTAAGAGACTAAATGCTCACCCTCTTTACAGAGGCTTCAGGATTTTTAAAAAACATATCACATTTTGATATTTTACTCACATAAAACATACTATACCATATAACTACTTTTTTAATGGAACCATCAAGTTGTGTAAACAAGAAACTTAAGTGATTACATATTTGTGCCCAGGGACCCCAGTGCCAACTGGTAGAGGGCACAACAGGTGCACAGGGTTTTACAGGAATCTCCAGGGTCAGATACATACATCATAATTCACCAAAGGATGGCTTGTGTGGTCTCTACTGACAGCCAGTTGCCCACTGGTCATCAATCATTGTCAAATGAACATACAGATAATATTTAAAGAGTTGTGTCTATACTGATAATTATGTTCTTAAGGCAGGTAACCAGGAAGTGACATGTCTCAGACAAGTATCAGAGGGGTAGCCGTGTTAGTCTGGATCTGTAAAAAGCAACAAAGAGTCCTGTGGCACCTTGTAGACTAACAGATGTATTGGAGCATAAACTTATGCTCCAATACATCTGTTAGTCTACAAGGTGCCACAGGACTCTTTGTTGCATGTCTCAGACAGGTTTCTTTCAGGCAGGAGGTAACAAACACTTACCTCCCTTTCTGGTTGTCATGCATTGTATTCCCTCCGGGTATACCTATTTTCATACTGAGTTAGATGCTGATTAAGATATTGCAAAATGTACAAGAAAATACAGGGGGGGAAACAACCAGCAGAGGGTGTCCTGTTTATGAATAAGGACAATGGATTTTTTTTGATATATCTAGGGGTGCAACAGACATCCTGGAACTTTCACTAAGAAGGCAAGCTGACAGCGTGACTTTTCTCATGAATGGAAGACCACAACCAAACCTGGCTGTAAAGTGCTGGAAGGACTTTGGGTGAGCACTGCTCTATAAGACATAAAAGTATCTAGTTAAGTAAGTCTAGGCTCTAGAATGCATGTTATGATTTTATTTTATATGTAACCATTTGTTTCCAACATGTGTACTTGCTATCACTTGAATTTCTATATTCTGGTAAATATACTGTTAGTTGTTTTCACTATAAATGCCTTTAAGTGCTGTGTGTTAAGCAGAGTGGTGATTTGAAGTGTAACTTGTAACCTGGGCTGTACCAATTCTTTGGAAGAAGCGGATATCTGTGAATATTGAGCATCCAGTGGAACAGGGGCTGGACACTCCAGGGAGATACTAGGGGATTGGAACATGCCTATCACTAACTTTTGAGAGAGACAGAGAGAGAAGTGCCTGTCTAGGCCCAGAGGGGAGTGCTTGTGTTACTAGTGGAGCTGGGGAGCTGACCCCTGGCAGGCACAGTCAAGGCTTCCTCATAATAAGAGCAGGTGGTAGCAAGGTGCCTCACAACTCTGGGTGCCTCACAACTCTGGGTATCTCCAGGAATTGTCATAATATTATAATAATCCTTGTGTTCCCTTCCTCCTGCTCCCTTGTGTCTCCCTCTTGTGATTGTCTATCATTAGTTATTTTTATTACCGTAGCACCTAGGAGCCCTAGTCATGGAGCAGAACACCATTTTGCTAGATACTGTATAAACACAGAACAAAGAGACAGTCCCTGCCCCACAGACCTTACAATCTACACATAAGACAAAAGGTGGATACAACCAGAGGAGTACCAGGAAATAATTAGACAATATTCAGCATAACAGGCAGTGGTCACCATACACCAGCAGCCTATCTGTTGTCAAGTTTTTTTTTGTATACATCACCACAAAGCAGAGTTTTATGGAGGACTTTACAGGAGGTAGCTTTGCAGATGTTTATGAGGAGTTTCTTCCAAAGGTGAGGAGCAACACAGGAGAAAACTTGAAGGTGCTTGTTTGAAAATTTAACAACTAGGTGATAGGCCCATGATGCCAGCATCTATCAAAGGCAGGAGTTCACATTACAATAGTGAGTGAGAGAACAAATAGTCAAAAGAGAGAAGAAAAGGGGACCAAGGAGACGTAGTGGTCAGAGCCCAGGCCTCAGGAACCAGGAAACAGAGACAAGGGTCAGAGCCAGAGTCAGAAGTCGGGCATGGGACAAAGTTAAGAATAAGACAAGGAATGGAAAGACTGCAGCTAAGGGCTTAAGCTTTGAGCAGCCAGAGACATGCTGCAGCTGCTGAGCTTACATACAGGTCTATTGGCTCCTTGCATCCAATTGGCTGTTTCTGCTGCAGCCCAGCTGGGCTTGTTAACCAGCTTGAAGGTAGCTCCAGGCTCAGCTGAAGGAATTCAAACCCCTGGTTCCTGACACCACCTCAGAAAACTAGAGGGGGAATGAGGAGCATCCTCTGAGGGACAGATCAGAGGAAAACTACGAGATGACAAAGTCACCAAAGACAAAGGAGGACAAGATTTCAAGAAGAGCATGATTGACTGTGTCGAAGGCAGCTGACTGATCCAAGAGGATGAGGATGGAGTATTGGTTCTGAGATTTGTGTAGGAAAAGGTCATTGGAGACTTTCGGAAGAGCTGCGACAGTGGAGTGCAAGGGGGCAAAGCCAGATTGGAGAGGGTCTAGGATGGAATTGGAAGAGAGGAGCTCCAGACAGCAATTGTAAACAGCACAGTCAGTGAAAGAAAAAGCCAGAGGAAAGTGAGAGGTTAAGCAGAAAAGTAAGGGAATGGATGAGACTGAGTAAGAGGGAGATCAGGAGATGGGATGGTGTCACTACAGCATGTAGAGGGGATAGAGGAGGAAAGTAGAGAAAAACTTTTCCATCTGTGACAGGAGGAGGAGGAGGAGGAGAAGGAGAATTTTATAAGGGGAGAAGAAAGGTCACATCATCGTATTTTATCCCTCTCAGAGTTTGTTACTCTCATTCATTGTATTATGCTGAAGATTAAATTGTAAGCTCTTAGAGGAAGAGTTTGTATGTTCTTTATTTGTTCTACAGAGTGTCCAGAGTGGTTTTTTGGGTATAGTATAAATAAAAATAAGTAAATAATAATGTTAGTGTTTTCCTAAAGCCTTTTTCCAGGGTCTGGATTTTTCCATAAAAAAAACCCAAACACACATTGCCTACGTTTGCTCTCAGAGGAGTAGCTAGCAATTGGAAATTTGAACACGCTGGCTGAACTATTCTCTCACCGCCTACAGGGTACCCCAATCTCCCTAAGTAAACATGCCATTACACACATTGTGATCTCGGACACAGCGGTATAGTGAAATATGGATGCTATGGGTCAGATTCTGATCTCATTCCAGCATAAATGTTGAGTCTGATTCAGCTCAGGTTTACTCCCATCACAATCTCCTCTCCAATATGCAGCCTAAAAAGAAAGCAGATCGTGCAGCCAGAAATTAGGCATGGCTGCACCAATCCAGCTCTTCTCAGCAATTTCTGCCAGCAGAACCCCAGGCAGGAAACCTTGAAGCAGTACAACAGTGACAACACTATCTATCCTATCTTTTTTAGTGATTCCATCTTGAGGTGAAAAGTACCATAATGTAACACATGGCACAGTATAACCTGGCATAACACCTCTCAGCATCAGCTTGAGTGAGAAGATGGAGACATCCTCCTATTTCAAATAAATGATGGAAATTAAACTAGGGGGGATTAAGTACAAAAAACAAATTAAAAGAAGTAAAATTTCCATTTATCACAAGTATTTATACTAAAAATCTACCATGCAAATTGTAACAAAAATAGAGCATAGCACCAAAAATCAGTTTAAATGTTATTGACTAAGGGATTGAGCATCAAGTCAAGTCCTATCATGTCTTACCAATCTATTAAAATTCTTTTAGTGAGTCAACAAGCATATGGATAAGGGCCATCCAATCAATATAGTGTACTTGGATTTTCAGAAAGCCTTTGACAAGATCTCTCACCAAAGGCTCTTAAGGAAATTAAGTAGCAATGGGATAAGAGAGAAGGTCCTCTCATGGATCAATAACTGGTTGACAGATACACATTTATCTGCTGTGGTAGCCCCTATTGTTCTTGCTGCAAAACTGAAACTAAACACAAAAGTGAGGTTTTGCACTGCGGAGGGAGCAGTGTTCAAACATTGAAAGGGACAGGACATCACCATTCCTCCATCCTACTGTAAAAGATTTGACATATATATATATATGCATTATTGTCTACATGGCTAACAAAAAGCCATTATATAACCTAATTAAAAGTTGCAGGTGGAACACCACAGACTGTCAGGTTGTAAGGGATTATTCTGCCCTGGAATAGCAACTCACTAGCTAAACAATTTATAAATTCAGGCTCACAACTGGTTTTCACACTCTCTTGGGAGAACACTGTGATGAACAACAACAGGAACAGTCAGTGGTAAGGTATCAACTGCATCTTGTACCAAAGTTTCTTCCACTAAGTCATCAAATTAGGAACTGGCCCATATGTCATTTCCATAAAATGTCACTGGGCAGTTTTACCACAAATAAAACAGGTGTCATGCATTTTATAAGTTCTCCAGGTACCTATTTCACTCCACAACTGTAGTTATGAACCCACACTAAGTCTCTGACTTGAAGAGAATGATTACACTCGTCAATTTGCATAGCTGGATATTTTGCTACACATGAGGTAATATCAGGATGTAGCAGGTCCCAACAGATATGCAAAGATTGTTTCAGGAAAAGAGTTGCAGGTGACTCCTGGGTAGTAGCATGTGGTGTGTTACTGTAGACAAGCAATTAATTGTCCAATTTCTGCTGATTATTCAAAATAGACTTGTTATTTTTTAAGGCATGCTTAAGTCTTTAAACAAAGCATTCTGCTACTTTGTTTGTAAGATGATGGTAAAGAGCAGTGTGCGCGCGCTGAATTCCATTTGACGTTAGGAACCTCTGAAATTCTTCATCACAGAATTGAGGTCCATTGCCACTCATCAGCTATAACTGTAAACCAAACTGGCTAAATAAGATATGGGTCTTGACTATGAACAAAACCAACATTTTCTAAAGGTCTGGCAAAGAGCACAAGAATACATGTCCAAGAAATCTGAGGCTACAACCCGGGGTGTAGACGAACTGGGCCAGTATCGTGCTGAATTTGTTGACACATTCTACAGTACTTTACCTTCCTCTCAACATCTTTGTTGATCCCTGGCTACCAGAGATGACTACCGGCTATGGCCTTCATCTGTCAATGACCTTCATGAAGAGCATCCAAAACCTTGAGATTGCAGTGATTTCAGAACAATCACTCACATTCCCCATAAGATGCAACCATGATTCACATTGACATGCCATGAATTATGTGATCCAATACTATATATTGTAGTACCATTACCGTCACAAGAGAAAGCACATCATTCTTAGCAGTTTCTTTGTTGAAGTCTGTGCTAGTGATGGATAACTTATCCATCAAATTGAGATAGAATACTTTGTCCAAAGTTTCTTTGGGTTGACGGGAGTTTGGGCATGGCAGGCCATCAGTATTGCTGTGCTGAGTCCCTATACAGGATGTACTACTATAAGAATGAGCTGAAAGAAGTAATGCCCGTGACTGCATAAAAGCAGCCACTAATGATGAAATTTCATGTTTCAGTCCAAAAATGGAAAATCTGTCAGCAGGGTAAAATGTCTACCATTCAGACAGGTACAGAACTTCTGAATTCTGAAGAACTTCTGAATTCTGAAGATTAGAGTGAGAAGCTCTCCGCAGTTTTGTGCACAGTTCTTCTCCTTCTCAGTTCCATTAGGAAAAAGGTGGGAAAGAACTATACCCATTCCATACAGTGAAGTATCACAAGCCAATTGCAATGGTACCAAAGCATCAATGTGCATAAGAACTTTGGCTGATGTCAACAGTTTCTTTGCTTCCTTAAATGCGGACACACTCTCTTTAATCCATTTCCAGTTTTCATTGCTTTTAAGAGCTTACATAAAGGTGCCCATACCATCACCAAATTAGGCAGATAAGTTAAGCAGTCCTAAGTATGAATGTAACTGTGACATGTTCTCTGGTGGTAAGACTTGAAGAACCACCTTCTCTTTCTCCAGTGATTTACTTAAGCCTGTGGCATCAATTACACATCCAAGATCACTGATCTCCCAGACCTCTCTAAGCTGACAATGAAAATTTTATGCAGTGTAGTGCATCTGAAGAAGTGAGGTTTTTACCCATGAAAGCTTATGCCCAAATGAATCTGTTAGTCTTTAAGGTGCCACCAGACTCCTTGTTGTTTTTGTAGATACCCAGACTAACATGGCTACCCCCTGATACTTGATATAGAATCATAGAATCATAGAATATCAGAGTTGGAAGGGACCTCAAGAGGTCATCTAGTCCAACCCCTTGCTCAAAGAAGGACCAATTCCCAGCTAAATCATCCCAGCCAGGGCTTTGTCAAGCCGGGCCTTAAAAACCTCCAAGGAAGGAGACTCCACCACCTCCCTAGGTAACGCATTCCAGTGTTTCATCACCCTCCTAGTGAAATAGTTTTTCCTGATATCCAACCTGGACCTTCCCAACTGCAACTTGAGACCATTGCTCCTTGTTCTGTCATCTGCCATCACTGAGAACAGCCGAGCTCCATCCTCTTTGGAACCCCCCTTCAGGTAGTTGAAGGCTGCTATCAAATCCCCCCTCATTCTTCTCTTCTGGAGACTAAACAATCCCAGTTCCCTCAGCCTCTCCTCATAAGTCATGTGCTCCAGACCCCTAATCATTTTTGTTGCCCTCCGCTGGACTCTTTCCAAGTTTTCCACATCCTTCTTGTAGTGTGGGGACCAAAACTGGACACAGTATTCCAGATGAGGCCTCACCAATGTCGAATAAAGGGGAACGATCACGTTCCTCGATCTGCTGGCAATGCCCCTACTTATACAGCCCAAATGCTGTTAGCCTTCTTGGCAACAAGAGCACACTGTTGACTCATATCCAGCTTCTCGTTCACTATGACCCCTAGGTCCTTTTCTGCAGAACTGCTACCTAGCCATTTGGTCCCTAGTCTGTAGCAGTGCATGGGATTCTTCCATCCTAAGTGCAGGACTCTGCACTTGTCCTTGTTGAACCTCATCAGGTTTTTTTTCGGCCCAATCCTCTAATTTGTCTAGGGAATTGGTCCTGCTTTGAGCAGGGGGTTGGATCAGATCAGTGTTGTTGTAGCCATGTTGGTCCCAGGATATTAGAGAGCTCTGTGTAGCTTGAAAACTTGTCTCTCTCACCAATAGATGTTGGTGAAATAAAAGGTAATTCCTCCTCCACCTTGTCTCAATAATGAAAGTTGACAGCCTGGTACCACCCAACCACTGCCTAGCAGCAAAGAAAAACGTGCATTGGGTGAAATACTGGTCCTACTGAAATTAGGGTGACCAAATGTCCCGATTTTATAGGGACAGTCCTGATTTTGGGGGCTTTTTCTTATATAGGTACCTATTACCCTCTACCCCATCCTGATTTTTTACACTTGCTATCTGGTCACCCTAGTTGAAATCAATGGCAAAACTCCTATTCACTTCAATATGGCCAGGATTTCACCCACCACTGAAGCACTAACCCTAAACTAACTGCATCTACTCTACAAAAACTAAATTAACTGAGCTATAACTTTTAATGACAAAGAATAAAAAAAAAATTTCCAAGCATGGGGATGTACCTAGTTACTGACCAGAACAATCTATGGGAAGTTGAACATGCAACTCCCTTTAAAATCTTGGTCCGACTGTTTAGATACATGGGAGGACATGGGGTCTTCTGGATGGTTCCAAATGGTTGGATCATTACAAAAGGGTGCATGCAGTTCTCCAAGGAGAGTATAATTAAAATGTTTGGTTTATCAGTTCGCTGTATTTATATAACTGAAGTAGTTATAATTCTTGGTTTGATGCAGTTAATGCATTTTCTGTTAAAGCTGCAAGACGGTCATCATTTATCTTTGAATGTTGCATGTAACATACTCACAAAATGATTTTCCAGCCTGCAAGGGCTTGCAGAAATGTACATTTATTATTTCTTCTTGTAAACTAGTCCTCCTTGTTAATTGCTAGGATAGTTAATTTAAGAAGATTATTTTAATCTCAGCATCTCATTATTATCCCCCAAGTTTATTGGTTATACAGTATAACAAACACCAAGCTTAAATTTAGGCATCCAAGGAACATTTCAGCAGAAATGTTGTTTTTAAAAATGGCAGACAGTTTTATTATAGGAGAAAATACTCCATGATCTGTTGTGTATGCACACATTTTAATAGACGATATTTTACTCATTTTTGTTATCCTTGTATTCCTATTACTGAAAAATGACTACATTCAAAATGAAATTTTGTACACTATTAGCATATTATGTGGAAAGAATATATTGGGACAAAATCATTGATTTGTTTAATGTAGGAAAATAATTTTCCACAAAAGCACCTAATTTTTTAACAATTAGTCAATTTAGCAGTTTACACTTGTTAGTAAACAAAAATAATTTACTCTTTATGTATGGAGTCTATTTTCTAATCAAAATCTAGTGTTGGGTGACCTAGTGTATAGTTGGAACCCTAGAGTTATGCTCAGAAGAAATAAAAAATATTTTAAAAAGGACAGTTAAATAAGCTTCTCTCACCCCAGATCACAATTTTATTTGTTTTACAAGCTATTTTCTCCATAACTATATCCAAATGTATGTCTCTCTCAAATCCATTTTCAGTGAAAAGTTCACCAAAATAATAAAATGTCTATAAATAACAGCCAGGGGTTCTTCCAGCAGACTATTATTTAGAAGAGCCATAATTAAATCCAGAGCAAAACTGAATCTGTGGACCTTGGAGATGTATAATGAAACACTTCCACAAAAAATTGAGTACACAGAGTTATTTTGGGGCATTGTCAAAACAAGTGAAGGAAAAAAGAGTGTTGCAGAGATCAGTCTGTGTTCTCTTTGAACATACTGACAAGAAATGGATGATCCTCAGAGGCACTATTGCCATACACACATTCTTACAAGTTTCTTCCTACTATACATTTATGTTCTGCAAGCAGTTTATTGTATGCAACTTCTTTAGCCCCAATCCTACAAAAACACTCATGCAGGTGACTTCTGTGACTACGCAAAGATTCACTGAAGTCGCAGAGCTCCTTGCAAGATTGGGGCCTTAATGCTAAAGTTTTCTATATTAATCTACATTTAGCCACTAGCTAATTATGCCAGATGACCTCACCATTGTTGGTTTTCTTGCCTGCTGCTGTATTTCTCATAATTGGATGGGAAATATTGCACAAAGAACACACAACTAATGTATGTAAGTTACTTTACATTAGGTGGAAGAGATGTATACATGCCATTGTTGATTCTTTAAGGAAATGCTCCTTTAATTGGTTACCAGCTTCTTGAGATAAATGCCCACCTGATGAAGCCCTACTGGATTTCAAATTTTTAAGTGATGAATGGTCTTGTGGGTAAGGCACCTGACTGGGAATCATGAGATCTGACATAGACTTACTATGTGATCTTAAGCAACTCACCTAGACCAAAATTTTCACAAGTGGGTGCTTGAAGTTAGGGACCTAAATTCATATTTAGGCTTCTGAACAAGTGGCCTGATTTTAAAAAGTGCTGAGCACTCAGTAGCTCCCACTGACTTTAATGTGAGCAGCTGATAGCTTAGTTTAGGTACTTTCAGGATCCAACCATTTATGTAGATGCCCTAAATATGAACTTAGGATCCTAACTTTAAGCACCGACTTTTGAAAGATTGGGTGGGAGAACACTTTAACCTGTCTGGTCATTCAGTGACAGACCTGTGGGTGGCTATATTACAACAGAAAAACTTCAAAAACAGACTCCAAAGAGAGACTGCAGAGCTAGAATTGATATGCAAACTAGACACAATCAACTCTGGTTTGAATAAGGACTGGGAATGGCTGAGCCATTACAAACATTGACTCTATCTCCCCTTGTAAGTACTCTCACACCTATTATCAAACTGTCTGTACTGGGCTAGCTTGATTATCACTTCAAAAGTTTTTTTTCTCTTAATTAATTGGCCTCTCAGAGTTGGTAAGACAACTCCCACCTGTTTATGCTCTCTGTATGTGTGTATATATATCTCCTCAATATATGTTCCATTCTATATGCATCCGAAGAAGTGGGCTGTAGTCCACAAAAGCTTATGCTCTAATAAATTTGTTAGTCTCTAAGGTGCCACAAGTACTCCTGTTCTTCTTTTTGCGGATACAGACTAACACGGCTGTTACTCTGAAACCTGTCCTAATTTCTATGTGCCTCAATTTCCCCATTTGTAATATGGGATAATAAACACATCTGTAGCTCCCATCAGTATTTTGATAATAAATGTGTTAATGTTTGTGAGGCCCTAAAGCTGCTACTGTGATGGAGACCATAAAAATACTGAGAGAATTTTTTTACCCATTGAATCCATGATGGGTTCCTTTCAGTTTCACATGGTCTGGTTCTATGGGTGCTCTTCATAGTTTTTGAGACATTTGGTAAAATTGCCCATCTTGTCTGGTGTCACTTTCTGCATCTTTCTGACATCAAAATAGGATTATGGCAGGAAAATGAAGGGTTGGCAGGATAGCATCAAGAACACCATCAATCGTCATGAGACACCGTAAATAATTTGTCTGGTGGGTAAGAAGCCTCTATGACTGCCAACCCTTGTGTTGTTATGAAGATTGAACTTCGTACTTGTGAAATTTAAAGATTAATAGCACTAGCTACACTCAAGTATACAGTGAACATTTCCCCCAAGCCTCTCCACCAGTACACTTCAGTACTGACCTGCTGTATATCATCTCTTCTAGTGCTATGCCTCTCCTGGGCAAAACTTGCTAGTCATGAGAATATTGCCCCAAATGGTGTGTTTGTTTTGTGATGTGGACCAATAGACTCCAGGAGTTAAGCTGATACCATTAAAGATATTTTCCACTTACTTATAAAATATCTCTAGAAGTGAAAAGGTGGTCCATAATTCACTGCATTACTTCATCTCAAGAGAAGACTTGTTTATTTTATGTTCCAACAGTTCATATGGCTGCATAGCATTTTCAAAAACAGACCTTATGGTTAACAGCTACCAATTTAAATATTGTTCTATAAAATGTCAATAGTTAAAAGATAGAAATTTACTGCAATCTGTGCATTTATGTGTATTTTGTATAAATCAAATACATAAATAAATCTGTCATTATTTAATACCTTATTATATCATTTTTAATCTTATTGTTTTTGTGATTTTGGCTAATCAATCATGCAGACCGTAAATCCAGGGAGACAAATGAAGTAAGGCACATGATATACAGGACACCAAATGAAGCCAAATTTTTAAAATGCTTACTTGGATGGGCCATTTTCCCATTCCTTTGTTACAAGAAAATCAAATTTGTTTCTCCAGTTCCTTTGAGGGCAAAGTAAGCACTATTCAAATTGATGAAGCTCGTGTGTGTGCCTTTTGCTCAAATTAATTCATTAAAAAAATAATACATTGTGAAATGCAGTTCTGCTCTGAAAAGTGACTGTAAAAAAGGCACCGTAGGGTTCCATGTTTATTGTGTCTCAAGGATTTCCACAGTTTACAAGTAAAAATATGGGTTTTTTTAAGTGGGTAGTATTACTACAGACTCAGCCTGGTACCTGAAAATCAAGATGTTTTCTTTCTGGTTCTTGCATGGCCACCGATAATAAAGATTTTGCTGTTAGAACTTATTTAGCTATTTTCTTGTTGATATTCAGGCAGAATATAATCTTTCTTAATTTAGATTTAGCAAAGATAAATAAAGTAGTATACAATTACATTTTCAGGAACAGGTGTGACGATGAAACACACACTGGAAGCAATCAGTTGAATAATATAGTACCTTTAAAAAAAGTTAGAGATGGAGCCAATTCATAACATTTGGATTTGGGGCCAGATATTAATCTCAAACAATCCAGATTTCATTTTCCTGCCACAGCTGCCAAAATTCTTATGTATTCTTATGTCACAAAATCATCTTGGTACCTGGTGTTCTGTGCCTCGGTTTCCCCCTTTCCAGCTCCAGACATTTCAGTCTCCTGCTATTGGATGGGCTGATTCCAGTGCTTCCAAATGACTTAAGGCCTCCAACCAAATCGTAAAAGCTGCCCCTGTTTTGGGGCTAAACAAACTTCAACAGAGCAAAGTCTTTTCAACTCTTCACTTTGGCTCAGGCTTCCTCATGTCCTTTTTTCCCCTCTTCCTCCTCAATCAACCTCCTATAAACTAGTCCAATTGATTCCTTCCTTAGGGCTTCCCAATGTCCCTTGTATCTGGGTTTCAGGTCCTGGCTCTGAATTGGCTCCCCAGTTCTCTCTAAGAAGGAGACATCTGCTAGTTCCTCTCCAGACCCAGGATGTCCCCTCAGCCTTTTCTGACTGTTTCCTAGGCCTTCCTGCTACCCCAAGCCTCTCTCCCTCTGACTGAGAAAACTCCCTCTTACAGGAAGCACACATCACCTACTGCCATCTGATGCTTGGCCCCTGGCCCAACCACCAAGACAAGCCCAAACCCATCACCAGGGAGGTGGATAACCACACAGAAATGGGACTGGGTCCAATTCCCTCAAGAGGCCAACCTATCCTGTGAAATCCCACTCTCTACCAATTTAGGGCCTGAACATGCAAACACTACCAAGCACAGCACTTATTACTTTGAGTAGCCTCACTGAAGGAGGACAGGACAAAGTTTGAGAGTATCACAGACTGCCTGTCTTGAAGGGAAGTACCCTTAGCTAGTCACTAAAACAAGGCATTATTGTCACCCCTGCACCCTGAAGAGCACTCTGCACTCTGGGAGCATATGAAAGGCCAAATGAAAAGCACAGATACAGTCTGAAGCAGTGACAGCGGTACTTTTGTTGCCAAGGAGAAATCAGTCTATGCTATAGGCTCTGTGAAAGCTGGGTACTTCCCCTGTACAGTGACTAGAGTTATTGACAAGGCCAACAACATTTTGAAATGCAGGGGCACAACAAACTAATTTTTTTTTTTTTTGCATAGAAAGCATGCAGGTTTGTCGTTAGTTAGGCCCTCACTGGCTTGATTGAGGGGTGTCCCAAGGAGACATCTGCAGCACAGAAAGAGCCATAGGGAATTTTGCCCTGCTGATCAAGATTTTGTCCAAAATACCTTACAGCCTATAGCTAACATAGCTATAGCATGCTATAACCTATAGCTTGCATCTGCTATGTAGGCAGTAGCCCACATCTCCTTACCTTCTCAGATAGTAACTTTACAAGTTTGAATGAACTGGCTAGAAAAGCAAAATGAGTTTGGTGCAGCTTCAGTGTTGTCCATTAGTTTCTGGAGAACAGGCTGAAGATCCATTCAGGTTTTTCTACTCAAACTCAGAGGGAGGAGGATGGGTATGATTCATTAGTGTAGAGAGATATTATAATAATGCTAAGTGTCTTCATGACAAAGTTTAGACTGGTCAGTGCCTATGTGTGTGCACAAACACACACACACACACACACACAATCCATGCAACTAGAACCCAGTTTGTGGCATGTGTGCCCTCACTGGGAGGGCATTCAGAACCACATCCAAAGAGCACTGTGGAGATTAGGCTCTGCAGGCAGAGTGACAATACCCTGAGGGCCTTTGATTGGCCAAGCACACTATTTAACCATGGAGGGTGCCCCAGGAAGTTGTCTGGGGCACCAGGAAGGCCCAGCTCTCACGGTGGGACAAAACATCTGGCTGGCAGCAAAATATCTTTGTATAAACAGGCCATCCCACAAACTAGACTACCAGTTCCTCGGACCATTCTGGATTTGTCAGCAAATCAGCTCCACCACCTCAAATTGCAGCTCCCTTGATCCCTTAGTAAGGGCAAATCATGTCAAACCAGTTTGATTTCCTGGTTTGGTGGATGGGGGAGTGCGGTGACCATAATATACCTGGACTTCACAAAGGCTTTTGACACAGTCCCACATGACATTCTGATAAGTAAGCTGGAGAAATGGGGGCTCAGTGGAACTACTATTAAGTGGATTCAGAATTGGTTAAACAACCACAAAAAAAGAGAAACAATTAATGGAATGATGTCAGATTGGAGGGAGGTCTCAATTAGGGTTCCACAGGGATCTGTTCCAGGTTCGGTGTTATTTAACCTCTCTGTTAATTACCTAGATGTGGGAAGAGAGCATACTGATCAAATTTGAAGATGACATGAAGCTAGAGGGACACTTTGGAGGATAGAGCTAAAAGAGGCATCTTGACAAATTGGAGAACTGGGCTATAGACAACGAAATGAAATTTAACAAAACGACAAATATAAGGTGCAACACTTAGGTAAGAAAAACCAAATGCACAAATACAGAATGGGGGAAAACTGGCTTGGAACAAGCACTGTTGAGAAGGATCTAAGAGTTGTGGTGGATCACAACTCAACATGAGTCAGCAATGCGATGCTGTTGCAAAAAAAGAAAATGCAATTTTAGGATGCATTAGCAGAGGCACAGCATGAAAATCACAGGAGGTGATAGTACTGCTCTACTTGGCACTGATTAGGCCTCAGCTGGAGTACTGTGTCCAGTTGGTCACCAATGTATAGAAAGGATGTAGAGAAACTGGAAAGTATCCAGAGGAAAGCAACAAAGATGATCAAAGGGATGGAATGCACGCCATATGAGCACAGGCTGAAGGAACTGGATATGTTTAGTTTGGAAAAGAGGAGATTAAGGAGGGATATGATAATGGTCTTCAAATACTTAAATGTCTGCCGTAAAAAAGATGGAGAAAAGTTGTTCTTTTTTGTCACATAGGGCAGGACAAGAGGCAAAGGGTTCAAAACTACAGGATACCAAATTTAGATTAAACCTCAGGAAAAACTTCCTAACTGTAAGAACAGTAGGACAATGGAACAGACTGTCTAG
Source organism: Malaclemys terrapin pileata (assembly GCF_027887155.1). Taxonomy (NCBI): domain Eukaryota; kingdom Metazoa; phylum Chordata; order Testudines; family Emydidae; genus Malaclemys; species Malaclemys terrapin. The sequence continues at coordinate 96,636,531 of NC_071510.1, read as the reverse complement.
AGAGATTGTGGAAGCTCCTTCACTGGAGATTTTCTAAAGGAGGCTGGAAAGCCAGCTATCTTGGATGGTTTAGACAACAAATCCTGCACCTTGGCAGGGGGTTAGACTAGATGACCCTTGTGGTCCCTTCTAACCCTATGATTCTACATCCTATTTTCCATATATCCTTCCTAAAGCCTTAAATGGAGGACCCCTTTCATGATTAGTCCCAACAGTCACCGCCACCACTGCAGGTCCATGGGTGTGAGGAATATATCATCCATGGTATCCTCAACTCTAAACTGCAGAGACGGTGACTGTATTACATCATTGATTGGGAGGGCTATGGTCCTGAAGACCGCTCCTGGGAACCTGCTGCCCCCATGTCCATGGCCTGAGCTGACAAAAAGGATTCAACAAGGCCATCCAGACAAACCAGGCCCAGCCTGGGCCGGTGGAAGGATGTTTCACTCCCTAGGCGAAAGTTCCACCTTGAGGGCGCCCCATCCCCGAGCCCCCGCTCTGAGGCACCCCCCTTCTCCCTGCGGCAGCTCCCCCCCCTCCGCCATGAGGCGCCCCCCCACCCCCCGTGGCAGCTCCCCACCCACCACCCTGAGGCACCCCCCCGCCCCAGATCACCTCTGCACTATGACTGGCTAGCAGGTGAAGACTTTTAGAATGACACCTCACAAGGCCTACTTTGTAAAAGGCATATCCTAATTATATGGCAGTGATGAATACTGGGGTGTCTGGGTGTCACAACAGTTAAAGGTATATATGTTTTTAAGATTAATGGTCCTTCCCCCCATCATCCCTCTTATTCTTCATAACCAAGTTTCTCTTTCAACAGATACCTGACTGCTGTCATATAGAAATACCAGGATTAAGATCTTTTAGTGATTATGGACTGGATTATAGATTAAACTGATTTTTAAAAGACCAGGGATTTCCCCACCATTACCATTTTTCCTCTCCTGGTGTCACTACAGGAAGGAGTTATTTGCATACCCCAACTATGCATTTCTATACCTTAACTTGTTTGGATTTCTTGTAAGTGTAACCTTAACCGTAAATTTCTCGAGTTTATAAATGCTTGGTTTGGGGCTAATTACAATCTTCATGTAATGTAGTTTACCCTATATTACAGATACGTACTCACCACCTTAGTTCCATTTTAATATAATTTATAACTCCAAGACAAAAGCTATGTGTCTGTCAGTCAACAACAAATTTATACTGTCATTTGAAATAAATGTTTACACACACACACACACACACACACACACACACACACACACACACACACACACACACACACACACACACACACATATATACTTACTTCCTGGCAGCAGCAGTTGAGAACCCCTCTCAGGCTGTCAACTATGCTTTCTCCAAGAAAAGCTCAACAACATGGATCATATAAGTTCACACTTCGTGGTTGGTTGGGTTTTAGGTTCTGTCAGAGTGATTTTAGGCAGATAGAAATACCACTGCTAGGGGCTATGTTTGAAATATTTGATTACATGTACTATTCCTTAAACCTCAATATATGACCTATATACAATAGAATCATAGAAGATTAGGTCTGGAAGAGACCTCAGGAAGTCATTCAGTCCAATCCCCTGCTCAAAGCAACTAAATCATCCCAGTCAGGGCTTTGTCAAGCTGGGCCTTAAAAACCTCCAAGGCTGGAGATTTCACCACCTCCCAAGGTAACCCATTCCAGTGCTTCAACACCCTCCTAGTGAAATAGTGATTCCTAATATTAAACCTAGACCTCCCCACTGCAACTTGAGGCCATTGCTCCTTGTTCAGTCATCTGCCACCACTGAGAACAGCCTAGCTCCATCCTCTTTGGAACCCCCTTCAGGTAGTTGAAGGCTACTATCAAATCCCCCCTCACTCTTCTCTTCTGCAGACTAAATAAGCCCAGTTCCCTCCTCATAAATCATGTGCCCCAGCCCCCTGATCATTTTTGTTGCCCTCCATTGGACTCTCTCCAATTTGTCTACATCCCTTCTGTAGTGGGGGACCCAAAACTGGATGCAATACTCCAGATGTGGCCTCACAAGTGCCGAATGGAGGGGAATAATCACTTCCCTCAATCTATTGGCAATGCTCCTACTAATGCAACCGAATATGACCTTAGCCTTCTCGGCAACAAGGGCACACTGTTGACTCATATCCAGCTTCTCATCCACTGTAATCCCCGGGTGCTTTCCTGCAGAACTGCCGCTTAGCCAGTCGGTCCCCAGCCTGTAGCAGTGCATGGGATTCTTCCATCCTAAGTGCAGGACTCTGCACTTGTCCTTGCTGAATCTTATCAGATTTCTTTTAGCCTAATCCTCCAATTTGTCTAGGTCACTCTGGACCCTTTCCCTACCCTCCAGAGTATCTATCTCTCCCACCAGCTTAGTGTCATCCATGAACTTGCTGAGGGTGCAATCCATCCCATCATCCAGATCATCAACGAAGATGTTGAACAAAACCGGCTCCAGGACTGACTCCTGGGACGTTCTGCTTGATACCGGTTGCCAACTAGACATCGAGCCATTGATCACTACCCATTGAGCCTGCCAATCTAGCCAGATTTCTATCCACCTTATAGTCCATTCAGCCAATCCATACTACTTTAACTTGCTGGCAAGAATACTGTGGGAGACTATATCAAAAGCTTTGTTAAAGTCAAGATATATCACATTCACCACTTTCCCCATATCCACAAAGCCAGTTATCTCATCCTAGAAGGTAATCAGGTTGGTCAGGCATGACTTGCTCTTGGTGAATCCATGTTGACTGTTCTTGATCACATTCGTCTCCTCCAAGTGCTTCAAAATGGATTCCTTGAGGACCTGCTCCATGATTTTTCCGGGGACTGAGATGAGGCTGATCGGTCTGTAGTTCCCCATATTCTCCTTCTTCCCTTTTTTAAAAATGGGCACTATATTAGCCTTTTTCCAATCATCCGGGACCTCCCCTGATCACCATGAATTTTCAAAGATAATGGCCAATGGCTCTGCAATCACATCAGCCAACATCCCTAATGGGATGCATTAGATCTGGACCCAGGGTCTTGTGCATGTCCAGCTTTTCTAAATAGTCCTTAACCTGTTCTTTCACCACTGAGAGCTGCTCATCTCCTCCCCATACTGCGCTGCCTAGTGCAGCAGTCTGGGAGCTGACCTTGTCTGTGAAGACCGAGGCCAAAAAAGCATTGAGTACTTCAGCTTTTTCCACATCATCTGTCACTAGGTTGCCTCCCCCATTCAGTAGGGGTCCCACACTTTTCCTGGCCTCCTCCTTGTTGCTAACATCTGTAGAAACCCTTCTTGTTACCTTTCACATCCCTTGACAGCTGCAACTCCAATTGTGCTTTGGCCTTCCTGATTACACCCCTGCATGCTTGAACAATATTTTTATACTCCTCCCTAGTCATCTGTCCAAGTTTCCACTTCTTGTAAGCTTCCTTTTTGTATTTAAGATCACTGACAATTTCACTGTTAAGCCAAGCTGGTCACCTGCCATATTTGCTATTCTTTCTGCACACCGGGATGGTTTGTTCCTGCGCCTCAATAAGGCTTCTTTAAAATACAGCCAGCTCTCCTGGACTCTTTTCCCCTCATATCAGCCTCTCAGCAGATCCTGCCCATCAGTTCCCTGAGGGAGTCAAAGTCTTCTTTTCTGAAGCCCAGGGTCCATATTCTACTGCTCTCCTTTCTTTCTTTTGTCAGGATCCTGAACTCGACCATCTCATGGTCACTGCTGCCCATGTTGCCACCCACTTCTACTTTCCATACCAATTCTTCCCTGTTTGTGAGCAGCAGGTCAAGAGGAGCATGGCCCCTAGTTGGTTCCTCCAACACTTACACCAAAAAGTTGTCCCCAACACTCTCCAAAAATTTCCTGGATTGTCTGTGCATTACTGTATTGCTCTCCCAGCAGATGTCAGGGTGACTGAAGTCCCCCATGAAAACCAGAGCCTGTGATCTGGAAACTTCTGTTAGGTGTCCGAAGAAAGCCTCATCTATCTCATCCTCCTGGTCTATAGCAGATGCCCACCACAACACCACCCTTGTTGCTCTCACCTCTAAACTTAACCCGAAGACTCTCAACAGGCTTTTCTCTAGTTTCATACTGGAGCTCTGAGCAATCATATTGCTCTCTTACATATAGTGCAACTCCTCAACCTTTTGTCCCTGCCTGTCCTTCCTGAACAGTTTATACCCATCCATGACAGTGCTTCAGTCATGTGAGTTACCCCACCAAGTCTCTGTTATTCCAATCACATCATAGTTCCTAGACTGTGCCAGGACTTCCAATTCTTCCTGCTCGTTTCCCAGGCTTCTTGCGTTCGTGTATAGGCACCTAAGATAACTAGCCTATTGCCCTACTTTCTCGGTATGAACCCTGTTCCACCCTCCTGTGTTTCCTCCTGGTATCCCACTTCCCCACTTGCCTCAGGGCTTAGGTCTCCATCCCCTGGTGAACCTAGTTTAAAATCCTCCTCACTAGGCTAGCAAACCTTCCTGCAAAGATGCTCTTCCCTCTCTTCGTTAGGTGGATCCCATCTCTTCCTAGCAATCCTTTTCCTGCAACAACATCCCATGATGGAAGAATCCAAAGCCCTCTTTCCAACACCACCTGTGCAATCACACGTTTACCACCACAATTCGATGGTCCCTACCTGGGCCTTTTCCTTCAACAGGGAGGATGGACAAGAACACGGCTTGTGCCTCAAACTCCTTTATCCATCTTCCCAGAGTCACATAGTCCGCAGTGGTCCCACTCAAGGTCATTCTTGGCCGTATCACTGGTGCCCATGTGGAGAAGTAGGAAGGGGTAGCGGTCTGAGTGCTTGATCAGTCTCAGCAGACACTCAGTCACATCCTGAATTCTAGCTCCAGGCAAGCAGAACACTTTTCGAGTTACCCGGTCTGGATGGCAGACGGATGACTCTGTCCCCCTAAGGAGGGAGTCCCCGACTACCACCACCACCCCTCTTCCACCTCTTGAGAGTGGTGGTCGTGGAACCCCCATCTCTAGGACAAAGCATCCCATACCTTCCGGTCGATGGGGTCTCCTTCTGATCCCTTCCCTCAGATGACTCTTCCAAACCATTCTCCACCATAGTACCTGTACAGAGAGCCTGAAAATGGTTTCTTACCTCTATCTGCACTGGGGGTACATGGGTTCTCCTCTTTCTTTTTCTGGAGTTCACATGCTGCCAATTTTCTTCCCCGTTCTGCACTGCCCTCTCTGATTCTTCATCATGCTGTGCCTGTAGTACCAAACACTGACTTCTATCTAGAAAGTCTTAATTTTCTCTGATGCAATACAGGGTTGATACTTGGTACAATAACACCTTTCTATTTTTGCACCAACCGAACCATGAAAGCTGGCGATAAAAATATCAGCTATTTAAGCTTGAACGGGACTTAAAATCTTCAAGCTGTTATAGCTCAGTACAGACGGCTGTCATGGCACCACCTAGTATTTAATATTCTTTTTTTGACAAGGTCCCTCACCAAAGGCTCTTACGTAAATTAAGTTGTCATGGGATAAGAGGGAAGGTCCTTTCATGGATTGAGAACTGGTTAAAAGACAGGGAGCAAAGGGTAGGAATAAATGGTAAATTCTCAGAATGGAGAGGGGTAACAAGTGGTGTCCCCCAAGGGTCAGTCCTAGGATCAATCCTATTCAACTTATTCATAAATGATCTGGAGAAAGGGGTAAAAAGTGAGGTGGCAAAGTTTGCAGATGATACTAAACTGCTCAAGATAGTTAAGACCAAAGCAGACTGTGAAGAACTTCAAAAAGATCTCACAAAAACTAAGTGTTTGGGCAACAAAATGGCAAATGAAATGTAATGTGGATAAATGTAAAGTAATGCACATTGGAAGAAATAACCCCAACTATACATGCAATATGATGGGGGCTAATTTAGCTACAACAAATCAGGAAAAAGATCTTGGCGTCATCATGGATAGTTTTCTGAAGACGTCCACGCAGTGTGCAGCGCCAATCAGAAAAGCAAACAGGATGTTAGGAATCATTAAAAAGAGGATAGAAAATAAGACAGAGAGTATCTTATTGCCCTTCTATAAATCCATGGTATGCCCACATCTTGAATACTGCGTAAAGATGTGGTCTCCTCATCTCAAAAAAGATATACTAGCATTAGAAAAGGTTCAGAGAAGGGCAACTAAAATGATTAGGAGATCAGAACGGGTCCCATATGAGGAGAGATTAAAGAGGCTAGGACTTTTCAGCTTGGAAAAGAGGAGATATGATAGAGGTATATAAAATCATGAGTGATGTAGAGAAAGTAAATAAGGAAAAGTTATTTACTTGTTCCCATAATACAAGAACTAGGGGCCACCAAATGAAATTAATGGGCAGCAGGTTTAAAACAAATAAAAGGAAGTTCTTCTTCACACAGCGCAGAGTCAACTTGTGGAACTCCTTGCCTGAGGAGGTTGTGAAGGCTAGGACTATAACAGCGTTTAAAAGATAACTGGATAAATTCATGGAGGTTAAGTCCATTAAGGGCTATGAGCCAGGATGGGTAAGGAAGGGTGTCCCTAGCCTCTGTTTGTCAGAGGGTGGAGGTGGATGGCAGGAAAGAGATCACTTGATCATTGCCTGTTGGGTTCATTCTCTCTGGGGCACCTGGCATTGGCCACTGTTGGTAGACAGGATACTGGGCTAGATGGACCTTTGGTCTGACCCAATACGGCCATTTTTATGTTCTCTATATCACATTTTTATTAACTATTTAATGAACATTATAAATAGTTAACATGCATCATTGTAGAACTTAGGGCCTCCATTCTCAAAACTAGCTTTCCATAACAAGGTAAATTTCCATTTCTTTGATAGAGCTGATCCCCTTGAAAAAATGGTGTGGAGAGACATGAACCTAAGTATCTGACTTTATATCATAGTGAAAATGGAAAACTTTAATCCAATTCTCATAATTATATATTAATTATAAAATGAAATAAAAAGAAACTACAGCAATATAACAATTAACATGTTTCATTTGTATGACATTTGAAACGCCCTCTTGAGCAAACACAAGGCTTCCATGATTTTTAGATTATATTATCTGTCACAATCAGTAACTTTGCCAAGCAGGAGTAGCAGCAGCAACAGCAACATATGCCAGAACTAGAGATACTGCCTCAGCAAGCAATCCCTTCAACAGCAGGTAGCCACACAAGCTATGACAAAGTTCCCTGGTCCAAAAATAAAATTCCAGTGCTGGAAAGGAAGACAACAGTTATTTGATTCTGTCTTGTGACCATTTGAATACAGGAAGCAGGAAATTCCTAAAACCTGCTCTCTGAAAAGGGCAGAGCTGTTGGCGTGGTTTTACCATGATTCTAGATATATAATTGCCTGTTATTTTTCTTGAAACAAATAATATAAAGAGAAAAAAAGACCTGAGCGCACAGGAACATTTTCTCATCTCTTGCGTGTGTTTCAAGTTTTTGTTCCCTTTGTTTCAAAACAGCATAAGGTAGTAATTTAGCCACTTTAGTTAACACCTTTATAAATCATTACTTTACAAAAATCAGTTGTATTTCTTAATTTGCATAATTTGTTAAGAAAAACAAGAAGCCTGCATCTAAAATAATGCTGTTACTAAATAAGTAATTCAGCCCTCATATATAAAAATGAGAAAGATATTTCAAGTGCTAGACTCAATGTCCCCCTATCCCCATCGTGTTCTATTGTTCATTAATACTGTGACACTCTATACCTCGGGAGAGTGCCCTGTAACCCCCATATTCCTCATTTATATACAATTGTGATCTTGCATATAAAGCATACCATGTAAGGTATCAGGGGAAAGGTTATGATCTGATGAAAGTCATTGTTCTATCTAAATATGTATATCATTAGTGCATATGAAGTTATGAGATTGTGTTGTATGGTTATCAGTAAAACATGCTGTAATTTGGGGAACAGCAAGGAAAGTAACCCACACCCAGGTGGGGTGTCAATCAACCCATTAACCACCATTGTCCAGCAAGGGAGTTACAATTCAATGCCTCATCTGCATAAGGCCACACCAGAGGAATTGCTCAACCTTGTCTGGGTACTCAGCAATGCCTACCAGACATGCCTTCACTTGTGTTCTCCAAGCACATGGACAAAGGGTATAAAACAGAACACAGGGGGCCCATGCTTGGTCTTTTCTCTTCCTCTCTCCCACCTATGCTGCAAGCAACAAGGACACTCAGAAGACTGAAGACTCCAACAGAGGAGACAGGCCCAGGTTTCAAGGGTGAAATCTGTGTACTATGAACTGCAATATCACTGCTCTACAGCCAAAATGCTTCTGAAATAAATGTGGTCAAACTTTAGTAATTCTGGGTCACTGAGAGAGAAAATGATGCTTAAAATTGTTGATTGGCTCTAGTTTTCAAGATATGCTATTGGGTCAGTATATAAGACCCTTGACTTGGGAATGGCGGAGGATAAGTGAGTTGTAAAGGGAAGGGAGCTCAATTTAAACCAGAAATGACTAAAATACATCTTTGACTGGATCTATGAATAAATCTATGACTGGGTTTGGACAGTACTTGCTTTTTAGGCAAAACGATGAATGATACAATCTGAAGCTAGCATTGTGTCATACATGATATGAATTGCATCATGTTATTGCTAGAAGTCATGGATGATGCAATCATAACGAAGCTTACATTACTCTGCTGAACAAATTGCCCTATATCAGCTCTAGAAATCATACAGTGTCGTGCTCTCTTATTTGTCAGTGTTTGATTTTGCAAAGGGACACATTTCTGTTTAGCCAAAGTGAGCCGAGATGCCTCGTACTTGTGTGAACAGTGCAGATAATTTCTGCCATGTTTGTGGTGAAGTGACTTTTGCATCACAAAAGCGCAGTATAACCACTATGGTTAAGAAAGCCTCTCACCTTTATTTTGGCTGCAAAATTGGAGATCAGGATGAGAGGTAGGCCCCACACATATGCTGCAACACTTGTGCAACAAATCTTTGCCAGTGGTTGAACAGGAAAAGGAAATCTATGCCTTTTGCAGTGCCAATGATTTGGAGAGAGCCAACAGATCATACCAGCAATTGTTACTTCTGCATGGTGCCTCCAATTGGAAAAGGTGTGTCAAAGAAGAAAAAGTGGACTGTGCATTATCCAAACATTCCATCAGCTATACACCCAGTACCCCACGGAGAAGGACTGCCGGTTCCTGATACACCAGAATCATTCTCACTTGAGTCAGACGAGGAAGAGGAAGGGAATGAAACTTCTGGTCCTGAACCATCAATGTCACAGGACCCACATTTTCTCCCATCCTCCTCTTCTGAACCACACCTCATAACACAAGGTGAACTGAATGACCTTGTCAGGGATTTGGAACTGCAAGAGTAAGGCAGAGCTGTTGGGCTCCAGACTACAGGAGTGGAATCTCCTGGCAGGTGATGTTAGGGTTTCCATGTTCCGTGACTGTCAAAAGGATCTTGTCCCATTCTTCTTCATGGAAGGTGATCTTGTAGCCTGCAACAACATCGATGGTGTGATGGCAGCCCTCAACATCGTTCACGATCCAGATGGAGACTGTTCATTGATTCATCGAAGACGAGTCTTAAAGCTGTTTTACTGCATAATGGCAATGTTTTGCCATCAATTCCAGTTGGTCATGCAGTCCATAAGAAGGAAACCTATGACAACATGAAACAACTTTTGAGGTGCATAAACTATGACCAACATCAGTGGCAGCTTTGTGGCGATTTGAAGGTTGTTGCTCTCTTGCTTGGTCTGCAGACTGGATACACAAAGTACTGCTGTTTTCTCTGCGAATGGGATAGTCGTGCAAGAGATTCCCACTACATCAAGAAAGATTGGCCACTCCGACAGTCACTGGAGCCTGGGAGGAAAAGTGTTCAGCATCCACCACTTGTTGAATCAAGGAAGATTTTGTTACCACCCTTACACATCAAGCTGGGTCTGATGAAGAACTTTGTCAAGGCCATTGACAAAACACAAGCAGCTTTCAAGTACCTCCGTGGAAAATTTCCAAGGTTAAGTGAAGCTAAGATAAAGGAAGGTGTCTTTGTTGGTCCTCAGATTCGTGAACTTCTTCGAGATGATGCATTTGACCATGCACTGCGTGGCAAGGAAAAGACGGCATGGAAAGCCTTCCAGTTAGTGGCAATAAATTTTCTCGGAAACAACAAGGCAGACAACTACAGGTTGTTGGTGGAAAACCTCCTCAAGGCATACAAAAGCCTTGGTTGCAACATGTCACTAAAGATACATTTTTTGCACTCTCATCTAGATTTTTTTCCACCGAACTGCGGAGCAGTGAGCGACGAGCACGGCGAGCGATTTCACCAGGACATTGCAACAATGGAGAAACGCTATCAGGGCAAATGGAGCCCATCAATGCTTGCAGACTATTGCTGGACAGTGACAAGAGATGCTCCATTTAATGAATACAAGAGACAAGCCAAGAAGCGCTGAGTAGACACTGAATAGGACTAAACTATGTACATAATAGTTTTTTGCCTTTTGTTTCATAATAAATTTTATTTATAGAACCCTTTTGCTGATTTTTAAAGTGTTACATAAACAGGACAGGTGAAATATTATCATGTAAAGCAACCATAAACACATGAAAAGACCTAGGTTTACAATTTATGATTAAAACTCTACTATCTACACAATATACATAGACATAAAATGTAAAAACTTAAATATCTTAGAAACAGTAGCCAATCAGTTGTTTTAATTGTCATATTTGAATTCAGCACATCAAAGTACATACTAAATAGCACATTTTATCTCTGAAGCAGACGACTTCTCAAAAATTGTAGACCAGTGTATCCAGTGGGGTGAGAAAAACTGCTTAATGTAGATGTTGCCCAGTCTAATACGGTTGAGAGTTTAGACCGCGTGCTTATCTTTTATTTCCTTTTGGTAACCACTCTGACTTTTTGCCTATCACTTATAATCATTTAAAATCTATCTTTTCCAATCAATAAACCCGTTTTACTATTTATCTTTACCAGTGAGTTTGCCTGAAGTGTTTGGTAAATCTGCTCAGGTTTATAAAGGCTGGCGTATATCCACTTTCCATTGATGAGGTGGTGAACCAATTAATAAACTTTCACTGCTCATCTTGAGTAGTGCAAGACGGCATATTCCTGGGGTACAGTGCTGGGAGCTGAGGGGTTTCGGCTGGTGCCTTTCTGTGTGTGATTCATGAGCGGCTCTGGGAGCATTGATGCAGTCTAGCTGCGTGTGGAGCTCCACATGCACTTGTGCTGAATGATAACAGCGCCTGAAGAAGTTTGTTGCTTGTCACTAGCAAAGCATTGCGAGAGACAGCCCAGGCTGGAGAGATAAGGGGGCAGAGTGGTCCCATGGCCCCAGATTAAACCCTGGGGATCCTGTCACAATCCCACGTTATACTGATTGTACAAGTATCAATGGTTACAAAATTATTTTATCTACAAATACAAACCTACTCAGCCCAGATCAGTAAATAAAAATACTTACAGGAAAAAGCAACAGTGAGTGTGTTGATAAAGCTTACGCTAATCATGAAACTGGCATTTTATATTTAACCATTACTCTACAAACTATAAGTAAAGCTGGGTGACATTTTTCAGTTGAAACTTTTGCTTTCCAAAAAAGCCAGATTTGGATTACCCAAAGCATTTAGCAAATTCATGTCACTTTTGGCAAATTGTTTCAGCCTAAATGAAACAAAGGAAAACATTTGGATGTGTTAAAATGAAACATTTCGACATTAACAAAACTTCTTGTTATGAAATTTCAGGCTAGAATCACACAGCCACACTGGAGGTGATGCTGCCTATCTGATTCCTTTAGGCCAGTGGTTAGAGTTCTCACCCAAGATGCAGGAGACCCAGATTTGAATTCCTACTCTAGAGCAGGGATTTGAATACAGATCTCATCCAACCCAGTTGAATGGTCTTACCACTCAGCTAGAGGCTATTCTGGGGTTAGGCTCTCTCAGTCTCTCCTGTTGAAGTTGTTACACTTTGTATAAATAATTAATCATGGGGCCAGAAAAAGTGAGAATGACTCTATAGCCTGGTGGTTGGGACACCTGAGAGGGCAGCAGGGGACACCCAGGATCCAGTCCTTGCTCCAAAGAATATTTAATTATTTATACAAAGAGAAACAGCTTCAAGATGGAAGACCCACCCCCTCCACCCCAAATTTTCAGAACTGCCTGCAAAACGAAAAATCAGTTATTCACCCAGCTCTAACTCTAAGTACAGTAAAAACAATGAGGAGTCCTTGTGGCACCTTAGAGACTAACAAATGTATTTGGGCATAAGCTTTCGTGGGCTATAACCCACTTCATCAGATGCATGGAGTGAAAAATATAGTAAGCAGGTATAAATATACAGCACATGAAATGATGGGAGTTGCCTTACCAAGTGGGGGGTCAATGCTAATGAGGCCAATTCAGTTAGGGTGGATGTGGCCCATTCCCAACAGTTGACAAGAAGGTGTGACTATCAAGAGAGGGAAAATTAATTTTTGTAGTGATCCAGCCACTCCCAGTCTTTATTCAGGCCTAATTTGATGGTGTCAAGTTTGCAAATTAATTCCAGTCCTACAGTTTCTCATTGAAGTCTGTTTTTGAAGTTTTTTTGTTGAAGAATGGCCACTTTTAAGTCTGTTATTGAGTATCCAAGGAGATTGAAGTGCTTTCCCTACTGGTTTTTGAATGTTACAATTCTTGATGTCTGATATGCGTCCATTTATTCATTTGCGTAGATACTGCCTGGCAATGGCGGATTAATGATTTTGCCACCCCTAGGCCCTGAAATAATTGCCGCCCTGGCCCCATATGAACTTGTTTTATTTTTTTTTTTACAAATCCGTTTTAACTAAAATCAATCTAAATATCATTAAAATAATTGAACATTTACAAGTTTTATTATAAATAAAATTACAAGTACAGCGGACCCTTGCTTGAACGCACATCTGTATAGTGGATTTTGCTTATAGCGCGGAACCGCGCATGGATCCAAAACCCCGTGTTCAAGCAGGGGTCTGGTGTATATCAAATATTTAGTTTTTATTTTATGCAGATACAGTAAAAGAAATAAAAATATGTGAGTAGTAAGTAGTTACATTTGTTTACGCCTACACCTTTGAGTGGCAAACTTATTAATTAATTCTATATAATCCAGAGATGTTAGATCCTTTTCAATTGTCAGGAGAGAAAGGGAGTTTAATTTTTCTTCACTGAGATTAGCCCTCAAATAGTTTTTCACCCTTTTTAATGCCGAAAATGATCATTCCGCTGAACAGTTTGTAGCAGGTGTGCAAACGAACATTCGGAAGGCAATATCAATATTTGGATATACTGAATGAATGTTTCGATTTCGAAGAAGGCTGCAATATCTTAAAATTGACTTCTTTTCATTTTCAGGAATTTCGACACCTTCCAAATACGATCGAAAATGTAGACACTCATTCACGAATGATTCTTCTAAATCTCCTTGGTAGCATAGCTGTAATTTTTTAGCATGAACTGTTATATCTGTTGTTGAAGTATTGGTAACGTTAGAGAGAAACTGAAATTTGCGCTGTCATTGGTGGTTTCAATATGCGCTATGATTGGTAGCATTGCGGTGTCACTGATGCTGCAATTACAAAAATGCTGCTATTATAAATTTGCCACCCCTGCAAATAATACGCCGCTGCTGTCTAGTTTGGCCAATGTACATGGCAGAGTTTTCACTTCATGCATCTGATGAAGTGGATTATAACCCACAAAAGCTTATGCTTAAATAAATGTGTTCGTCTCTAAGGTGCCACAAGGACTCCTCGTTGTTTTTGCTGATACAGACTAACATGGCTACCCCACTGAAACCTGTTTCTGAGTACAGTGCATTTTTCAAAATAAATGACATTCAGGAATAGTCTACTACAAGTGCCTTAACCGTGTATTTCCATACTTCTAACTATTGGGGACTCTTTAAATTTAATCCTAACTCTCAATTTCCTGGATTTAGATTGATGAGTTTATTTGTTTCTTTGTTTTTTTAATAGCTATAAAATTCTTATAATTTATTTTGCCCTTAAAATCATACAGGTATTCTCGACTTTAAACTTTTTGCCTCTGAAAAGGAAGAATAGCTGGTCCTTTTTTCTACTTCTATGACTATCAAGTGTTGCACCAACCTTCCACCACTCCCCCTTCTTACCTTATCTGATTTTACGGAGACATACTGGATTCTGTTTTGGCACTTCAACAAATCCTCCTCACACTCCTTAATTCCTCATGCAGGAGAGAAATGGTTAGGGACTTCAGTTTGTAGTAGGCTATTCAGGAATCTCTGTTCTTTTTCTGCCTATCTCACAAAGTCAAGCCTCTTCCACCGAGTCATCCTGTGTGGGTTTACAGCCCTGGACTCTGACAATAAGTCAGAGATACTTCCCCTTCAAACACCCCTGGCTCTAGTAAATGTCTGGTCTGTAATCTGGGAGTTTCTTAGACCTTTAAGGAAAAGATGCTTAGAATGTTATTTCTCTGTTGCCTTGGAGATGTCATGATTTGACTTCAGTTTCTATAGCATCCAGACAGGAATTCTTACATCACAAGAAGCTTCAGTTCTAATCCAGACTTGGAGCTATTGGGAAAAGGAAAAGTGCTGCTCAGGAAAGAACATGAAAATATTCTTTGGGGGTATGTAACAGAGTAGCTTGCCCATGGGCTGAAGAGCCTGGGGCTAAGACAGCCCCGAGTACTAGATGAGCCTCACTAGATGAATCAGGTAACCTAATATGAAAGGTAGCTGTGAGTGAAAGGAACCAGGGCTACAGGGCTGAGTTCCAGCCAGGAAGGCCAACTTCAGATGGAACAGACTGACTTCTAGAAAGAGCTCTGGATGTGACTGATGAACTGGACCCAAGTAGGAACTGTTGAATTATGTTTTTATGTTGAGAACTCAGAGGATTATTTTGTAGTTAAGGGCTCAGGTCTGTATGAACTTTATGTGATATTAAACCACCTCCAGAAAAGGGTGCTGTGGGCCACAATGGAGCCTGTCTGGAGTGCCTAAGGGACCTGTAAGAGAGGGCTAATGGAGGCAGGGTGCTTGTAAAGTGACCCCTGGCCATGAGGAGGGCAGTCAATAAGTGTCCACAGGGCTACATGGTAGATTTCTCTACACAAGTTTTTGTTTGCCATTCCTTTTGGTTTTAGTCCTTTTATCGTGTTGGTTTTAAGGATTGCTTTTCAACAACTATAGTCCTGAGTGAAATTTTCCCAGGTGGTAGACAGCCTTGTCAAGATGGAAGTCTCCAATGAATTTTTAGAATCATGCCCATTTTGGCTGGTAAAAGCTTGCAGGTGTTTGGTGAGAACACTATTTCCATTAGCGGTAGATACTGTCAACATCTCCTTGCAGCAGGATGTTTCAGTAGCCCTGGGAAGTCTTTTATTTTATTTATTTTGGTGAAATGAAGCTACTTTCTTGGAACCAGAGTTCTTTGAGAGGGACTCTGCATATTCACACTTTGGGATGTGCCAACTGGGTGCAGCAGACATTGGAACCCTCTAGTAGCAATGCCTACTAAGAGTGTCTTGCCCTTTCCGCACCCCTCCTGCCCATAGCGCTCAAATTCTCTCAGGGGGCCTGGCTGCAGAAGGGGTGTTGGCACCACTGATGCCTCTGTTCCTTCCAATCCCTAAAACAGAATACCATGTAACTACAGAATTAGGACTCAGCATGAGTGGGGAAAGCAGGCAGGGAGTGTTCAGAGTCTGTCTTGAAGAATACTGGTTACAAGTAAGTAACTTGCAATTCTTTTTTGCATGTCCTCTGCATATCAATAAATGAAGGAGGGTGAGGAGTCTTACTTGAACAGTCATTCAAGTACCGCTCTGCTAAAACGGACATCAGATCTGGATCCCAGATCTAATGCATAATGTCTTGTAAAAAGGTGAATTGTATTCCACATAGCAGCCTTTCAAATTTATATATGAGGAATATGCTTATAGAATGCTGCAGATGCAGCCATTCCTAGTAGAATGACCTCCAAGAAGACCCAGAGGGGAACACAAAGCTGCTCTATAAACACTCTCCAATACGAAGCCTGACCCATCTAGATAGGGACTGTGCTGAAATGGCTTGATCCTTCAAAGTGCCAGTGTTTGAGACAAATAACTTAGGAGATGACCTGAAGACCTTAGTTCTGTCAAGATAATATGAGAGCACTCTTTTTGCATCTAAAGAACATAATCTAGAACCCCCTTTATTTGTATGAAGTTTAGGGAAAAAATGCAGGTAAGTTTATACTTTGACTAACATGGAAATCTGAAGCTATCTTCAGAAGGAATTTAGGATGTGGTCTAAGCCCCACTTTGTCTTATGAAAAGTAGTGTGGGGTGGGTGATTGACATCCATGCATGGAGCTCACCAATTATTCTAGCAGGAGCTCACCGATTATTCTAGCAGAAGTGATTGCTATTACAAAAGCTGACTTTACAAAAAGATGAAATGGAACAATTCCATAATGTCTCAAATGGGATATTAAGTGCAATAGAAATTCTAAGATCAGTTGAACTGGGGCTGAAACTGGGTCCACATTTCTATTAGCTGCCCATATTATGAATCTTTTCCATTTAAGGTCATAACTTCGCTGGTAGAAGGTTTTCTACCATTAATGAGAATTCACTGAACTTTAGTGGAACATGACATGTCTAGTTCTCTCAAAGTCCTGTTACCCAAGCTGTTCAAGGTACAGATTTGAGATCTGGGTGGAAGACTCTCCCTCCTCCTGTGATAGCAGGTCTGTTGACAGCTGCAGCAACTTGGATTTGCCATTGGATAAGTGGAGTAGCTTGGTGTACCACTGTTGTCTCAGCCCCTCAGGAGCAATTAAGATCATCCCGGCAGAATCTTTTTTTGTTTTCTTTACAACTTTGGGAATTAAAGGCAATGGGGGAAAATGCATATGTGAGATCCTTTCCCCAATCTGAGAGGAATGCATCTGTCAGTGACTGGTTGTTCTAACCTGCTCTTGAGCAAAACTGGGGACATTTTGTATTGAATCTGGTGGCAAACAGATTTAATTCCAAACCCCCCAAAGGTGGAAGATATTTGAGATTACTGAATTCTGCTGAGACCACTCGTGCACCAGTGAAGAGTCTCTGCTGAGACTATCTGCAATCCCACTGTGTTCTCTTGCAATATCTAAGGCAATTGGGTAAATGTGCAATAGAATGCACCAGTCCCAAAGTTTTACTGTTTTGGGGCATAGCTGGGTCAATTGAGTGCCCCCTTGTGTGTTCACATGATATACAGCAGCCATGTTGTTCGAGGCCACCTGGATAACTTGTATTGCGTATCTATAGAAGAAATGCCTTGAGAGTCAAATGATTCACCCACCGTTCTAGTACATTTATGTGTGACCAAGATTCTTTGAAATTCTGAAGACCCTGATCTACAAGTCTGTGCAGATGTGCCCAGCAATCAATCGTGGGGGCATCTGTGGTGACTATTAACATAGGAGGAGGTGGGCTGAACAATACGTCTTTGAGGACATTCTGTGGATGTAACCATCACATTAGAGAAAACCAAATGTCACGCAATACTGTGAGTATTTTTAGCATACTGGGCTTCAAGTTCTTTAAAAGCCAATGTTGGAGTGGCCTCCTTCTGAGCCTGGCATATGGAGTTACATATATTGTAGATGCCATAAGGTCTCAGGAACTTCAGAAAACATTACCCTTTGAAAGCATTGTAGCATGAGTGTCTGTATGGTAACGGTTATTCTCAAAAATCGGTCTTGTGGGAGAAAAGCCCTTTCTTTCAGAATCAAAGATTGCCGTAATGTAAGGAATTCTAAGTCAAAATAAAAAGGAACTTTTCCTTGTTTACAATAAGACCCCAAGTTTCACCTTCTGAAGGGAGCTGTTTATATACCTTGCCTCCTTCCCAGCATGCCTCCTGTGGAGGTGCTACATTTCCCAGTTGCTCCCAGGAACTACAATACCCAGCAGTCCTTGCTGATTAAGGGAGAAGGGAGTTTCTTCCTACTCTGCTCGAGATCTGAAACCTAAACAGTCAGCAGTCTGGGGTTGCTTGCCAAAACTATCCACTGCCATGCCAAAGCTACTTCCTCTCCCTAAATATCCATGTCACATGACCCAAGGGAGGATCCCAGGGTAAAACTCTGAAGAGAGGTAGTGCTGACCATGGAGGTTTTCATGTTTCATCACCACCTTAAGTATGTATACCCCAGTACACAGAGCAGGATGCCAGAATTAGGACCCTGCTAAAGAAACTGTTTTTTGCTGCTGACAACCTCACTAATTATCACAGTAGGTGTCCCTCCCCCCCGCCCCTGGGTTATTTTAGTGGTGGTGAGGAAAAATACTTTGGAAAAGGTGTGTGGAGGCAGCTCTGGCAATAATTGGCCTCGTCTTTCCTTGAAACGTTTCCCTCTGGTTTTGTACCTGGTATGACATTCCTGGGTGCAATCCAGACCAGTGAATGGCTGTGTCATCACCAACCCTACAACCTTGGGTGCTCAGAATGCTTTGCTGTTGAGACTCCCTGGGCTCCTAACAAACAGCTAAACAGCATGCAGGTCATACCTTGAGTGTTGACGTATGGCCATAGCTCTGGTTCAGCAGCTCTGATCTCAGGAGCCTGTCAAACACCAGCCACACTCTGGCTTCCAGCAGCTGTGGTTAGTACCTGTAAGGTGCTCCCCAACACACTCCCAGTCCCAAATTCCACGCCCCACCACCCAATTGTGTGTTCTGCGTGGCCCAGCCCTCTCCTAGACAGTTCAGATATTTTAGGTCTATTGTCCTTGTAAAGGAACAATATACAACAACTTGCACCTTTTAAATGGAGTTACCACATAGCCCTGTTTAATCACAACACTGAATTAGTTTGATTAAAGAACGAAACAAATTTATTTAACTACAAAGAGAGATTTTAAGAGAGTACACATATTAAGGCATTGAAGTCAGAAATGCTTACAAGAAAAATAAAGATAAAATGGTTCCTAATACTAAAGCAAACTAAACTTCCTTCAAGGAGAAATTCTTACCACAGGTTTTCAGTAGCATTGCTGACCAAGTTTTAGGTCAGTATCTGCTCCCAAGATTCAATGATCGTTTCTTTTGACTTCTTAGGTGAAAAGAGAGTGATGGACAGGAAGAGATAATTTGGGGTGTTTTCCCCTCACTTTTATAGTTCAATCACCCTTTGAAAAGCATTTTCTTGAGTGTGACCCCTAGTTAAAGTTCTTTTCAGCTGAGAGAAAGGAGACATGGATTCTGGTGGAGGAAGGAGGCTTCATGCTGTCTCTCCTTACCTGTGTATGGTGAAATGTAAAATTTCTTTGTTTTCTTTCTTCTCCCTCTTGCTGTCTGAGGACTCTGTTTACAGCTTATATGCAAATTGAGGTAAACACACATCCCTTTGTTTAAGACAGGCCTGCTTGACCATTTCTACCTAATCAGGGCTACACAAGTTTGAACATCTGCAATTAACATCATGCAGGGGGGAATTTCATAACTTTGTACATAATGTTGTTATCTACATTTCACCATGATATTATTAACCGGTGATGACTTCGTTTTCAAATGACAAGTCATATTTTGTACAAAAATTATTACAATAGTGTGTAGGTGTGAAATTAGGGGTGCATTCTGTCAGATCTGGACATATCACAGTTATTATGCTGATCTTGTTGGTCTTTTGATAAAGATCAGTTGTGCACATATTTTCTTTTAGGTCTATTAACTGTCTTCAAAAATGTTGACCAGGTGTAGCTGACAAGCCTGCAGACCCTCACACAAAGAAATGGAGTTGCGCTGGAGTGGCTGCAATCTAATCTAAGAATCCAAAAGGAGCTAGCATAGGATTTCTCATCTTCCTCAAAGGTTCTATCTTCCTTTTTGGTGTATATGTGTGGGTCTGGGGAAGAGGATGAGATAGCATATAGATGGCAATGTAGTCCAAACTGACAGTATTCAGCGCCACATCTCCATTTCATCAGACCCACAATGCACAATTGTGTAGATTTCCCAGTGTCTGGCTGAGACTGGGCTTGGAAGAGAGCCAGCTGACTGAAGGTAATTTCAGAAACGACAGAGGCAATGGTAGTCGGGTTTGGGGAAAACAAACAGAAGTGAGAGTGGGAGTGATCTCAAACAAACTAAGGAAATACAAGCTAAATGAAGCTACTATAAGGTGGGTTCATAGCTGGAAAAAAACATTCACAGAGAGTAGTTATCAGTGGCTCACAGTCAAGCTGGAGGGGATAACGAGTGGGGTCCCGCAGGGATCACTTCTGGATCTGGCTCTGTTAAATATCTTCATCAATGATTTATACACTTATAAACTAGTGAACGATACCGAGCTGAAAGGAGTTTCAAAGTGCTTTGGGGGATAGGATTAAAATTCAAAATGATCTGGACAAACTGCAGAAATGGTCTGAAGTAAATACAATGAAAGTCAATAAGGAGATATGCAAAGTACTCCACTTCAGAAGGAACAATCAGTTGCACACATACAAAATGGGAAATGACTACCTAGGAAGGAGTACTGCAGAAAGGGATCTGGGGGTCAGAGTGGATGGCAAGCTAAATATGAGTCAACTGTAGCGCTGTTGCAAAAAAAGCAAACATCCTTCTGGGATGTATTAGCAGGAGAGTTGTAAGTAAGACACGAGAAGTAATTCTTCCACTCTAATCTGTGCTGATTAGGCCTCGATGGGAGTATTGTGGCACCACATTTCAGGAAAGATGTGGACAAACTGGAGAAAGTTCAAAGAAGAGCAAGAAAAGCGATTAAGGGTCTAGAAAACATGACCTATGAGGGAAGATTTAAAAAATTGGGTTTGATTAGTCTGGAGAAAAATTGTTCTTCTTAACCTCTGAGGATAGGACAAGAAGCAATGGATTTAAATTGCAGCAAGGGAGGGTTAGGTTGGACATTAGGAAAAACTACCTAATGGTCATAGTAGTTAAACATTGGAATGAATTGCCTAGGGTGATTGTGGAATCTCTGTCATTGGAGATTATTAAGAGCAGGTTGGACAAACACCTGTCAGGGATGGTCTAGATAATACTTATTCCTCCCATGAGTGCAAGGGACTGAACTAGATGACATCTTGAGGTCCCTTCCAGTTCTATGAGTCTATGTTCTGCCTCTCTGATTCAGGATATGCCTATCTTTTGTAAGTAAGGTTTGCAATCAGAGAACTTCATCTACCTGTGCTGTCCAGGTAGCAGCAATCAGAAAAAAAGTATGCTTTTGCCTTTTTTTTTTTTTTTTTTTCCTCTGGTCCAAGAGTTTGTGACCTTCCTTTTCAGATGAGACCTCCGCCAAACTCATGCTTTTGTCACCTCCAAACTGGATTATTGCAATGAGCTGCATATGGGGTTTTCTTTGAAGGCTGCTTGTGAACTTTGGTTATCCCAATGCAACAGGTGTCTCAGTATTTATTTATTGGTATGTTACACATCCACTCCATAGACTGAATTGTGAGGAGTTTGTTTCTTTATTCTCTGTTTTGTTTTATGTTTGATGCTATTCAAGAAGGTGATATTTCTCATTTAGCTTGGGGCCTTTATGGGTATGTCTTCACTTCACTTTAAAACCTGTGGCAAGAAGTCTCAGAGCCCAGGTCTTTCAAGACATGCTAGGGCATTAAGCAGAAGGTTTACACCACTGTTTTTAGTGCCCTAGCATGAACCTCGTGAGCCCAAGTCTGTAGACCTGGGCTCTGAGATTCACTGTCATGGGTTTTAAAATACAGTGTAAACATGCCCTTGCTATTCGAGACCATTTTTTCCTCTGTGCTGTAACTTGACAGTTTAGATAAATTGTTCAGACCTCAGGAGTCCAATTAGCAATCAATCAATATTATCCAAAAGAGCAAAATAGTAGCTGGCTATAGTACTATGTATTCATATTTAAACAGAATGACAGGGGAAATATTTATATATTTATCGTTAAAAATCTCACAGCTAATAAGTTAATAAATTAGTGCAAGTTGATAACTTACTTGGTTAATAACATAGTGAAAACATCCCAATTGGTTAAAAACTTAGACTAGTTAATAATAATGAAATCACACAGTGTTTTAATATCATGTGCTGCAAAGAGCCTCAGGATACACATTAAAGAGCAGTTGTGGCTCCCAAGGCTCAGTTTGAGTATCACTGGTTTAGCTACTCCAGCTAATAATCCCTGAACACCAAATACATCAACTCTAGAATTTAATTCAAACTTTGGTCCAACAGAGCCAGAGGTTTTTTTGGACAGTCCAGGCAGTCTCAATAGATCTTGCAGTCTTTTCCTGAGGGAACACTTTGAGTGGAAAGATCAATCGACTATGGTTAGAATATTTTTTGTAATATTGATATGACAACTTAGATTTAGATTTGTTATTGTTTTTTGTGCACCACAGACTTTGATAGGTGGGGTGGGTAAATTGAAAAATAAACTTGATATATTTAGTTTGCACTGACTGCAGTTTGTGGTGGATTACATTCTCTCTCACACTCACTAATTTTACTGTTTTTTGAGTATTTCACTTCTGTTCATTGAGTCGGCCTTATAATTTTACACTGGACATACATTTCCTTCAAACAGCTTTTTATTTACAGTCTCAAGGGGTAACTCACAGAGAATAATAAATAGAGGAGACAAAATTAGAATAGGCATATATGCAAAAAAAGAGTGATAAATGAAAAGGGATATGGGGAAAAGTAGAGCAAAAATCAGTAAGGAGAAGAAAAAAGAATTGGAACATATTGATAACTAAGAAAAAATATTAGCAAATATCCAGCATTCATGAACATAAGAGAAAAAAGGAAGTGATAAGGGTAAAATTATCTCCGATATTTTGGTGTAGTAAGGACACAGAAAATGTTAAAAACTAATTCTGATCAAGTGTTAACAACCTGAATTTAAATCAAGTGTATCCCTGAGATACCTGCATGGCATTTTGTCTGGACTTTGCTACTTGATGTATAACCTACAATAGGCAGCAAACTCCATGAATTGCATTCATAGATTCCAAAGCCAGATGCACCATAGTGATCATCTCGTCTGACCTCCCGCATAACACAGGTCACAGAACTTCTCCAAAACAATTCCTAAAACAGATCATTTAGTAAAACATCCAACAATTTTAAACATGATTTAAAAATTGTCAGTGATGGAGAATCCACCACAACCCATGGTAAATTGTTCCAATGGTTAATTGCTCTCTCTATTAAAAATATAAACCTTATTTCCAGTCTGAAATTGTCCAGCTTCAACTTGCAGCCATTGGATCATGTTATTCCTTTCTCTGCTAGATTGAAGAGCCCATTATTAAATATTTGTCCCCATGTAGATATTTATAGAGTATTAAAGTCACCTCTTAACTTTCTCTTTGTTAAGCTAAATAGATTGAGCTCCTTGAGTCTATCACTATATGGCATTTTTTCTAATCCTTTAATCATTCTCATGGCTCTTCTCTGAACCCTCTACAATTTATCAACATCCTTCTTGAATTATGGGCACCAGAACTGGACAGAGCCAGCCATGCTCACACCAGTGCCAAATATAGAGGTGATATAACCTCCCTACTCCTACATGATATTCCTGTTTATTTATCCTTGTGACCGAATGCATACCTGTATTCACTACCCTACACACTATTGTAATCATCTTTGAACAAAATATGCCTTGGGAGATATCACTGGAAAACTAATAACTCACTGGTCAATAATATCACAGTGAAATGTATGTAGACACGTTACATGTACAGTTATAAACAAAAGCTGAAATCATGACTGAAGTGTTTACCAGACAAGACTGGGGAGTGGGTAAACCTGTTTCTCAAAGACAAAGAACAAGCTGACGCCCCGGCCAGGTGTCATCAAAGCTGATGGCCCATCACCTATCAAGTGGCCATTCTTTGACAAGGAAGGGGGCGGGAACAAAGATCTGCATCATAGGGTACCTCTACACTTACCGGAGGGTCCGGCGGCAGGCAATCAATGTTCTGGGATTGATCCCGGAAGTGCTCGCCGTCAATGCCAGTACTCCAGCTCGGCGAGAGGAGTACACGGCATCGATGGGGGAGCCTCCCTGCCGCGTCTGGACCCACGGTAAGTTCGGACTAAGGTACTTTGAATTCAGGTACGTTATTAACGTAGCTGAATTTGCGTACCTTAGTCCGAAGTGGGGGGTTAGTGGGGACCAGGCCTTAGAAAGCAACTTAGCAAAGTTCTCCCCCCACCCCCACAAAAGACTTGATGTCTCCTTGATCTCAACTGGAAAGAACTTTGTCTAGGGGTTGAACTCAGGAAGATGCATTTAAAAGGGTGACTGAATTATATAAGTAAGGGTCAAAAACACCCCAAGTTCTCTCTCTCTGGTCATCACTCTTTTCCACGTAAGACAACAAAAGAATCCAACCCTTTGACTTTGGGAGAGATGCTGAGCTAAAACTTAGTCAGCAATGATACTAGGAACCTGTGGTAAGAACTTCACCTTAAACCCAGTATAGTCTGTTAAGTTTAGTATGAGGAAGCATTTTATCTTTATTTTAACCATTCCTAACTTTAATGCTTTTATTCTTGTACTCACTTAAAAATCTTTCTCTCTGTAGTTAAACAATTGTGCTTTGTTCTTTAATCAAAATTAATTCACTGTTGTGAACTGTATGGGTCATTCCATTTAAGGTGACAAATTGTTCCCTTACAGGGACAATAGACCTAGTACAGCTGAACAGTACAGAACACATTATGGTGTGTGGGGGGGGGGGGGGAGGGAATTGGGACTGGCAGTGTGTTGGGATAATCCTGCAAGTATTATGCGAGACTGCTGGAAGCCAGAATGTGATTGGTGTTTGTTGGGGTCACAATTGCTGGGCCAGGATTGTGGCTATACCCAGACACTCAGGATGTGACCCACAGGCTGTTTGGCTGCTTGTGAGGAGCCCAGGTTGGGAGCCACAACAGTGAAGTATTGTGAACACCCAAGGCTGCAGGGCAGAGATGAGACAGCCCTCACTGGTCTGGATTGCACCCTAGAATGTCATAATCCCAGGATCACATTTAGTCTTTTGGCCACAGAATCACACTGGGAGCTCACGTTCAGCTGATTATCTACCACAACCTTCAAATATTTTTCAGCATCACTGCTTCCAAGATAGAGGCCCCTATCATTTAATTATGGCTTACAGTCTTTGTTCCTTGATGTATACATTTAGCCTTATAAACTACAGATTGTTTGGTTGTGCCCAGTTTACCAAGTGATCTGTATTAGTGACCTGTCCTCTTCGTTCTTTCCCACTCCCCCAATTTTTGTGTCATCTTCAAACTATATTAGTGATGATTAAATATTAAATAGCGTAAGAACTGACCTTTGCAGAACTCCAACTCAGTGATGATTCCCTATTTACAATTACATTGAGATCTATCAATTAGCTAGTTTTTAATCCATTTAATGTGTACCATGATAATCTTTCTAGTTTTTATAATCAAAATGTTGACCAATACCAAATAAAATACTTAGACTTCTCTAAGAAAGATTACATCAACACTATAACTTTAATCAACCAAACTTGAAATCTCATAAAACAAAATCAAGTTAGTTTGATAGTATCTATTTTTCATACACCATCTTGATTGGCATTAATTATACTACCTTCCTTTAATTGTTCATTAATCAAGTCCTGTGTCAACTGCTCCATAATCCCGCCCAGGACCGATGTCAGACAGACAGGTCTATGATTACCCAGGTCATCCCATTTAGATTCAGCACTAGTTAATCAGCACTTCTCATGCTCTAATTTTCTTTCCCAAAATTATATGCATGATACTTATAGGAAAAAAAGATGATTTTCAGCTAGCATTACATTCAAAATGTAGCTCATGGGGACCAAAAGTCCCTTTCCTTACACACACTTTTTTATATATTTAAATAAAATTGAATGGGAGGAAACAAAACCATTATTAATTTTAATACATAGATATCTAACCATGATTTGTACATTGAGTCTTGTTAATTGGGTCAAAATATTGCATATAGCTTTTGTCAAAAACTATATGTAACCTCCACTTTCCTAGTGGGGCATTCTTTCTCCCTCTAGTGGCTGGGCTATATCCAGTATGTCTGCAGTGCAATTAAACACCCATGACTGGCCTGGGCCAGCTGACTAGGACTTGTGGGGCTCTGGCTAGGGGGCTTGTAGTTGTAGTGCAGATGTCCTGGCTCAGGCTGGAGCCTGGGCTCTGACCTCCACAAGGGGAGTCAGGCTCCAGCCTGGCGCCGAATGTCTGCACCACAAATAAACAGAACCAGACCACCACAAGTCCAAGTCAGCTGACCCAGGACAGCCAGGGGTGTTTAATTGCAGTATAGACATACCCATAGAGGGTGAAGAGTCTGCTATATATTGCATAAGGTTCAAAGGTTACAGGTTCAATCCCTGCTGCTGTCAACTCACTCAGGAACATCACATTTAGATCTGGATGGAAAATGGAAATCCATTCCCACCAAAGATAAATAACACATTAAAAATTGTGTTCTTTGTACATTTTCCATGCCACACCAGTACAAAAAGTAAATTTTTTTGTGGGAAGAGATTGCCGGAAAAATTCTGTTTCATGAAAAACAATACTAAATTTTTTGGCTTGCCAGCTTCTGGCCTAGTAGTCTTTTATCAATTTCACATTCTCCCTGAAGCCAGAAAGCAAAACTGACATGCATCTCCCGGGTGGGCAGTCACAGAACTATCATTTCAATTTTCCTGATGGAAACTCATTTGTGGGGGGGGGAGAGGGGGGAGGGGGGAGGATAAAGTTTCAATTTTTCAGCAGCAAGTTTCAATTTTGCTGAAAAATTATTGAGATGGAAAATCCCCAACCCGCTCTAATCACATTGCATAATATAACAAAGAAGAGGGATGATACAGATGTCAGAGAAAGTTGCCAATAGGAAGACTAAGAGAAGCAGGGAAAGGAGGAATTTCACTTCTTCTGACTGACCGCTACAGAGGCTACAAGTAGCTGATCGGGATTCCTATGCTTATAGCTATCTAGTTGGTGCAAAACATCATTGATTTCCTGAGTCAAAGCAGAGTTTTATATACAAGAATGAGTCAGCATCCCAGCAGGAAACAGTTGTCTAGATAATTCTTTAACAGTAAAGTTCCATACACTTATTTAAAAGTGCAGAAGAGAATTGGAAGGAGAAATTAAGAGAGAAGCAGCAATAAATGAAGAAAACAGACTTGTTCCCCTATGAATACAATGAGCAATAAATAATAAAGAGCAAGAACATGCAGTATTCTCAAGACAGTAAAATATGATGTAGCACCAAATGATGTAACTGGGCCTTGAAAATAACAGGAATAATAATGCAATGCAATATTAATCTGGTAGTAAAAAACACAAACCAACAGGAAGACATTACAAAACAATGGTAGGAACAATCTATTGAATCCAGTGCCATCAAGAGAGGTAGTTTGGCCTAAGTTGGGAGCTCAAAACACCAACAAAAATGTATTGCATATAATAAAATTAATAAAACAATCATTGACTTTTAAACACCATTTTCTATCCATAGATCTCAAAGCACTGACTTTCAGTCCACTAGCCTACAGCCATTCTCTGCTATATTAAACTTTTAATAAAGTTGCCAAGCCAGAATGCAGAGGTACAGTAGGATATGATTTTGAAAATAATGGATGTTTGCAAAATAGCAATAATTCTGATCTGAATAAAAACCATAGCATGATTAGGGAAGCCTAAATGATTACATGGAGCTGTATCTTTCCACAAGTTATTGAGCAACCACAGAAGTAGGGGACATTTCAGAAAACAAAAACAAAACTGTTCTGTTAGGTAAGAGTTAATAAACACTTATGGCTGATGATTAGAGTCTCATTAAATATTAGAGGTTAAGAAAGGTATGTTCAAAAGGTTTCCAAAATATTCAGTTTATTTTGGTAAATATTGATGTTCATACTTTTCCTTTCTAACATGCTAAGTACTTTATTTGAAAGGTACAAAATAGAGTTTGACACCATCTGCAGGAAGTACAAGAACTGAGAAATTCCAGCAAGTTATTTCTATATAATTTCACTACATCAGGTTTTTCATCAGTCAGAAGTAACTCCCAAAAGACACAGAATGAGAGAAAGGTGATGGTAAAAGTGGCTATATGTGTGAGTAATTGATACTGCTGTTATGTCTCCTTTATCTCAATTCAGTTCTGCTTACAAGTAGCACTTGAGGATATAATTTAGAAACAGCAAGAGGAGTCAGGGCTTACCTTCAGACAGCACCTTTGTGAAGCCTTTGACTCAATACTTTGTGGCAAGCAGTATCTCTATTACAGATGACTGTGTTCACTCTTCCCACAAGGTGGGTAGACACCTGATGTAAAAGAACCTTTCAGCCATGCAGACAGGATCTAAAGTCCAAGCTCTGTTGTCCCTGGCCTTGTCCAGAGAAGCTCACAATGTAGAGAAATAGACAAACACTCAGAGGGTGGAGGGGAAGGGTATAATGTATATATAGTTATGCTAAGGAAAAAAAATCCCACACTGGCTGGTGGTCTGTATGAGTTTGAGTTGCATGACTCACTCTAATTTTTGGCCTTATAGTACAGCATAAATAGTGTTGGACGTGCAAAAAATATGCCTACTCAACACAGGCACACCAATACACAAATACATGCAAGAAAATTTTGGTTAACACATGTGCTTGCATGTTCACGTACAAGTCATGAGGCTTCCTGAACAGGTAATTATGCTCTTTAGGCACATACATTTTTGCATCCATACATTTGAAGTTTTCCATACATTTGCAAGACAGCACCTTTCTGCAAACCAAAACAAATACCATCTGAAAAAAGTATCTCCGAAAGAGGGAAAGAGGGAAACAGGGATATCACATTACATTGTCCTGGATAAAAAAAATCATACAAATGTCTGAAAAGCTATATTGATGGACAGCAATGGAAGAGCAGAACAAATTCCTGTTCATTTTTTCCAGATCCAACAGATCTACTGGGGCTAACCATCTATGTTTTCAGGGGGCCTACTTACCTGCCACAGGATACAAATAATTCTTATTTAACTCTAAAATCTCATATTTGTTTGCATTCTATGAATGCTTGAAGTTGCTGAGAACATTTACAGAAACACAAACTTTTGAGATAACATTAGAAAATATTTCCAAGGAAATGGATACTGAAATTGTAAACAAGTACAAATTTGAACTATGATTTTATATGGCCCATAGTAGTTGAACTCCTTACAGTCTTTAATTAATTTATTCTCACAATCCCCCTGTGAAATACGGAAGTACTATTATCCTCATTTTACACATGGGGAGAACTGAGGTGCAGAGACACTAAGGGACTTGACCAGGGTTATACAGGATATCTGTGGTGGAGCAGGAATTGAGCCTGTCTCCCACATGGCCCAGGCTAGGAGCCCAATTTCCTTATCATCCTTCCTCTCATTCTCAGTAACTCTTTCAACAAGAGAACAAATATCATGTGACCTAGATGTCCAATTGGAACAGCTTGAATTTTGTATATTCCACAAACCAGCTACAGATGAAGAATTGTTCCGAGAAATGATTGGGCAAATCTTTTTGAACAAATAAGTTTAAGAAAATCATAATTTATTTACGGACAATTCACTAACAAAGAGAAATGAAAGTTGTTACATAATTAGTTTTGAATTATTCATCTAGCTCTATTCCTTAACTATTTATGAATCTATGAGGAATTTCTGACAAAGAACTCTTTGATTAACTAGCTTTTGGGTACAAAAGTGGCCAGAAAATTCTAGTGGGACTGTCTTCTGAAGTCCAACTTCCTAAAAGAGGCCTAAAAAAAATTATAACTCCTCAACAATGGTCCCCTCAATCAGAACATTACATATCTATTCCCATTGTCCAAACCCATACTGTCATGGGGCAAGGCCAGATGGCTATAGGAAAGTAGTGAGGAACAGGTATGTTAGCCCCAAGCTAAACAAATCCCTGGTACCATGGTAACCAAATGGCATTTGCTCCAGGTTAATCAAGATACCAGGGGCCAATTAAGGTCCTTCTAGAAAACAGTGGAGATAGGTAGGTTGATTGGGACACCTGAAGCCAATCAAGGGCTGGCTGGAACTAGTTAAAAGCCTCCCAGTTAGTCAGTGTGGTGTGTCAGGAGCTGTAGGAGGAAGCTGTGCTGCTGGAGAAACTGGGCAGTACAAACCTTATCAGGCACAAGGAAGGAGGCCCTGAGGTAAGGGTGAAGTAGATATTGAGGAAGTGGGGGCTGCTGTGGGGAAGTGGCCCAGGGAATTGTACTTGCCCTGTTTCAAAAGATTAGCTACCAATAGCTGTTACTATTAGGATCCCTGGGCTGGAGCCTGGAGTAGAGGGTGAACCTGGGCTCCCCGCCCTCCCCCACGATTAATCACCAAGACTGTGAGACAACCGAGACTGTGTGAGAGAGGGTTGCTTCTTCCCACCTCCCTTGCTGGCTTATGATGAAAATGTCTCAGTAGACTGTGACCTGTGCCTCTAGAGAGAGAAGGGCTACATGGAGAGTCACAGTGAGCCTCTGAGGCTAATGTAATCCACCTGGAAGCGTGGGACCCACTGAGACAAAGTAGGAGCTTTGTCACAATACATAAAATAAAACTTTTGACCTTTCCACTTAAACACACATACCTGTTATATATTTAAAAGTAACTAATTCCACTACTCACTGCTTTATCTTGCCATAACAAATAGAGAACTCAAACACCTTGTTGAGATTAAAGGCATTTCTTTTCTTTTGCTCTGAAGAGGAAAAGGATCCAAAGACTAGAATGTCAGCCCACTGGAATGATTTGCTCTCACTCTATCCATGAGAATGGTCTTGCTCACTCTTAGGGTTAGGAAATAGTCTTAGGAAGGCAGAATAATTCGCGAAGCAAATCCCGCCTACTGCCTGAGGTCAGGGTCTGAGATGGGAACTCCAAAGTGCAGAGCATTGGTGTTCCCTTCTCCCCTCAGCACTGAAGGTCTACCCTGGGACAGATATTGAATACATGAAGTGCCTTATTGATAGAGCTGTGCACATAACTGTTTTTTTGTTCACTGGCTGTTCTGAAAAAAAATGAAATATTGTTTTAGGTTAAACAAAATGTTTTGTTTGAGCTTTTAAAAAAAGTTTATGAAATTGAACTAAATTTCAAAATGAAAAGTTGTTTTGAATTGAAAAAATAAAGTTTTGTTTATTTGGGAGTCCCCTCCCTACCCTCCATTTTTGGTTTTGTATTGACTGATGCAATTCAGTGAATTCAATGTGAATTTGTGAAATGTTTTGCTTGATCCAAATCTTCATTTTTTGGTGAAAAAGTTTAGTCTGAAAAATTTCACCCTGCTCTACTTACAGAGATACAGATGAGCTAAACTACTGGATTCCAAGCCTACTGAGATTGTAATGCTTTTGTTATACAAAGAGACAAAAGAATAGACTGAATTTTTCAGGTATCCTGGATACTTAAATGTGAAAAGTCTTCTATAAGATGAAGGCACCTACTTTTCACTAGAACTCTTTTCTCCATAGTCTCATATTGAAATTTGCAGTTGCTATAATAAAAACATAGAATAAATGTTAAGAATATTATTTTTCTTGTAAGCATGGTACTTTAGCACAGAAGCACTTCTTAAAAATGAAATGGGTCTGTAACTATGTATGATGCCTTCCACACTGGGACAACCATGCACTGCCTGTGGGGAAGGATGACATCTTCTGGGTAGCAGTCCTCAGACATTAAGCAGATGACTCTCCAAGAGGACAAGTCCAGTACAAAATTTAGAAAGAAAAAAAAAAGCTACCAGTTCAATAAGGGGTGGGGAGTTTTGGGATTTCTGAATAACAGAACTGTGCATGATCAAAGAAAGCAAGTCACTGGGTAACGTGGTCAAGTAGTTCATGATACACAGCTACCCTAACATAAGAAACTGATAACATTTTCAGATTCTTATAACTTTTTTGGTGTAGAGCTGTGGAATACCAGAGGTTGGAGCAGATTGGGGGGAGGGGAGGAGTGCAGATCAGGGCTCTGCCCCTTTGTTTACCAAAACCCCACAAAAACTGGGGGAGTGGTAAATAATGAAGAGAACATGTCACTGATTCAGAATGATCTGGATTGCTTGGTAAACTAGGTGCAACCAAACAATATGCACTTTAATACAGCTAAATGTAAATGTATACATCTGGAAACATAGAACACAGGCCATAGTTAAAGGATGGGGGACTCTATCCTGGGAAGCAGTGACTCTGAAAAAGATTTGGGGAGCATGGTGGATAATTAGCTGGACATGAGCACCCCATATGATGCTCTGGCCAAAGAGCTAGTGTGATTTTTTGGGATGCATAAACAGGGGAATCTTGAACAGGAGTAGAGAGGATATTTTACCTCTTTATTTGGCACTGGTGCAACTCTGCTGGAATACTGGGTCCAGTTCTGGGGCCCACAGTTCAAAAATGATGATGATAAATTGTAGACGGTGCAGAGAAGAGCATGAGAATGATTAAAGAATTAGAAAACACGATTTATATAGTGATGGACTCAAGGAGCTCAATCTACTTAGCTTAAAGAGAAGGATAAGGGGAGCTGATTACAGTCTATGATAATCTTCATGAGGAACAAATATTTAATAATTGTCTCTTTAATCTAGACGATCAAGGTATAACATGATCCAATGGCTGGAAGTCGAATCTAGACAAATTCAGACTGGAAATAAGGCGTAATTTTTTGACAGTCAGGTTTATTAACTATTGCAACAATTTACCAAGAGTCGTGGTAGATTCTGCATCACTGACAATTTTTAAATCCAGATGGGATGTTTTTCTGAAAGCTATATTCTAGGAATTATTTTGGGGAAGTTCTACAGCCTGTGTTATACAGGAGACCAGACTCAATCAGAAGGGTCCCTTCAGGCTTTGGAATCTATGAATGTGTCATCCTTAAGGCTGAGCTGTGGCACAGCTACTGAGGAATCAGAACACCCCTAGACAATGACCCTTGTTAGCAAACAGGATCATTCAAACTCTGTCTTTGAAAACCCAGTTCAATGATTAATTATTTAAAAAAAAATAGTTTTTCTATGATCCTTTGACAAATAATGGATCATCCTCTAAGGGATCTTGGTGATCTCAGAGGCCAGAATTGCTGACAAAACAGAAGCATAAGGGCACCTTCCAATCTGAAGACATTTTGTGGGGAAGGGAAGTGGAATTATTTGTGCCCTTCCCCTACAATTCTCTCACCATGGCTACTCCATCAGGGAAACGGAGAGGGTTCCATGGCTCCCTGTCAAGGCTGCTTTCCCCACTTTGAACTTTAGGGTACAAATGTGGGGGCCTGCATAAAGACTTCTAAGCTTAACTACCAGCTTAGATCTGGTCTGCTGCCACCATTCCCAAAGCTAATTCCCTTCCCTGGGTAGCCTTGAGAAACCTTTCACCAATTCCCTGGTGAATACAGATCCAAACCTCTTGGATCTTAAGACAAGGAGAAATTAACCATCCCCCTCCTTTCTCCCACCAACTCCTGGTGAATACAGTTCCAACCCCTCTGGGATCTTAAAACAAGGAGAAATTAACCATCCCCCCTCCTTCCTTTCACCAACTCCTGGTGAATACAGATCCAACCCCCTTGGATCTAAAAACAAGGGAAAATGAATCAGGTTCTTAAAAAGAAGGCTTTTAATTAAAGAAAAAGGTAAAAATCATCTCTGTAAAATCAGGATGGAAAATAACTTTACAGGGTAATCAAGCTTAAAAAGCTCAGAGGACCTCCCTCTAGTCTCAGTTTCAAAGTATAGCAAACAAAGATAAACACTCTAGAAAAAGGTACATTTACAAGTTGAGAAAACAAAGGAAAACTAACATGCTTTGCCTGGCTATTTACTTACAAGTTTGAAATAGGAGAGACTTTTTTAGAAAGATGGGGAGAACCTGGATTGATGTCTGGTCCCTCTCAGTCCCAAGAGCGAACAACAACCAAAACAAAGAGCACAAACAAAAACCTTTCCCCCTCCCCCCAGATTTGAAAGTATCTTGTCCCCTTATTGGTCCTTTGGGTCAGGTGTCAGCCAGGTTACCCGAGCTTCTTAACCCTTTACAGGTAAAAGGATTTTGGAGTCTCTGGCCAGGAGGGATTTTATGGCACTGTACACAGGAGAGCTGTTACCCTTCCCTTTATAGTTATGACACTCCCTTTCATTCCACTGCTCCCTATTCAGGGAAGAGAAGCCAGAATGTCTCACTTTCCCATGCTGCCTCCAGCAGCGGAGAAGGGGCTCTAGGCTCATCATTCCACCCAATGCTCCTTCTAGTGGGAAAGAGGATGTCAGAACAGCAGTGCAGGAGAAGGTGGTCAGAAAAGAAAGGGGTCTCAGCTGTGCAGTTTGGGCTTTAACTCTGCCCCACAAACCTCCCCACATTCCTACCCCCACTTTTGTCCCTCTTTCAAAATATCTCCCTGCTGTTGTGATAATTGGACCTAAACATTTACTCTATTTTTGAGCTCAACTGTAAAAAGTAAGTAAATTCATAAGATGTCACATAACCTATAACAACAAGTGTTGTTGGGTGGAAAAATGTAAAAGTGAAAGAGAGACTAAATTAGCCCCAAACAAAGAGGCCAGCTGATATTACTCAAGGTCCAGGACTGTGTTAAAATCATACCTGGTAAACAAGAGCAATATGGGTTCAGAAATCAGTGAACCAAAATTGATTGGTCAGAAATTAGCCTAATTGGAAGACAAAGTAATGAGGGGATGGGCTATTCCACCCAGTATTCCTTGTTGGAGTTCATTTAAAAAAAAAAAGAGAGACTTTGAGATGAAAATGAGCAGGAGAAAAGCTGGTGATTGCTACACACTGGCTGACTGAAAGAAGGAGAAGGAATGAGCTTCACCATCATGGCTACCACACCCCATCACCTGGGGACCCTGGAACTTCTTCATCCTAATCCTGAGACATGTCCTGACTGGACCGGGCCAGAGAGATGGATCCAGATGACATCACCACCTCTACCAGTATTGGCTCAATCTCAACCACCACCTGAGAAGTGAGTCTGTCTTCCCCGCCCTGTGTCCTTGTCCTTCCCCACCTTATTATTTCTCCTTCCTATCCTTCTCCTTTTGTTTCCTGTCTAGTTAGTTATCCAAAACTGCATATTTTGTAATACTGCTGTAAGCCTGTGACCAGAAAAGCTGCTAAAAGCAATGTCCAATGCAGGTACAAGTTTGGAGTGACTGATAAGACTGCATGCTCTCCTTTGTTTTTTCCAGCAGTGAGGTTCCAAGTGAGAGTCAACACTAGAGATAAAAGCTGCATTTTCCGTCTTTTCTTTTCCCTTGTAGTTTTGTTTAGCTTGTTTCATCTATATATGGAAGTGGACTACAACAATAGTTCCAGCCCATTTCAACTAACTTCTTCACTTTCCCCCCAAAAGAACAGTTATTCCCATCTTTGGTACCATCTAAGAGACTGTGAAACAAGAGGGGTTTTCTTTCTAAAGACTATCTCCAGCTAAAGGGAAAGAGAACAAGGAATGTTGTTGAAATGAAAGCCTTGCTTAATATTTTTACATTTCACGTGCTCGGTTTTTCCTTTTCTGCATATTTAGTAAAGGATTAAAAGCATTTTATGGTATGTTTGCTGGGGTGAGGTCTCTATATACCAAACCCTGAACCTTGGTTAACACTGTTTAATGTTGAAACAGTGACTGGGTTATGTTAACACCTTTGACTGGCTCTTTGGGCCAATATAGTCCATCTAAATTAATACACCACCACAATGATGAAAGCAGGATGGATTGTTTGGATTGAGCTTGCTCCAACCATGGCACAGGTATACAAAGCTGAAAAGGGGTAGGGAGCTGGGAATGGGCATGTTTGTGCCCGATGTAGTACACAGCACTGAGATTGTAGTTGGAAGCTAAGAACATGCATACCTGGAGCATGCACTGAGCAAACAGTGCTGAGACCAGGGTGAGGAACAGAGAATGGACATACTCAGTGTGTGGGACTGACCCACAAATGCTGAAACCCTGGAAGGGAAGATGCAAACACCCACTGAGAAGAATGGAGCAGTTCGTAGCTCTCAGAGCTATTGTTTTGGGCTATATGTATCTCCATGGGCTGCTCTCGTTCATCTGAGAACATCTCATTGAGAGGACTGGGCCACTTCACACCTCTCTCAGTGGCCTATGTTGCAGGTGGATGGGTAGAGCCCCATACTCTATGCCCAGATTAAGGGAAGAGTCTCTGCATCTCCATTCTCCTGCCCCAGCCCCTTTCCACTTCCAGCTGATAAATACACTACTCAGGGCCCCATCACCTTCTCTCCTCAGCATGGCCCTGCCAAGCTTACCAGGGTATAGAGTGACAAAAGAAAAGGTTGATCCTGCTGTGTGGGCTTGAAGCAGCAGGAGTGATGAAGGGAATGTTGGAGGCATTCAACTAGGAAGCAGTGTCAGAGCAGTGGGGAAGTGGTGGAGGAGTCTGAGCATTTCAGGAGGAAGAGGGGCAGGGAATGGGAGTATGGGGGTGTTAGAACCATGCAATGAAGGATGAATGGAAATGAGGGGTCAGACCCATGCAGTGGGGCTGGGGGGAATTATCTGTCCCACCCAAGTCCCCATATCCATGAACCCTATGTCTTTATCCCTTCAAAACATGTCCCCACTAACTCCATGCTAGTCCCTGCATTCTTCCTGCATCCTCTTCCCAGTTCCTGATTATTATTTGTAATAATATTGTGTTAGGTGCTGTACAAACACAAAATGAGAAGGCAGTCCCTCACCCAAAGAGCCTACAATCTAAATATAAGACAAGAGACAAGTGATGAACACAGACAGCCAGGGGAGTATAAGGCAACCGGAAACTATATTGGTCAGCATAATGAGCGATGGTTTCAGCACACCAGTAGCTTAAGCATTGTTAAGTTTTTTTGTTTTTTTTTGTAGGCATCACAACAATGAAGAGTTTTGAAGGAAAAAAACAAAGGGCTTTGCAGATGTTTATATGGAGCACTTTCCAAGAAAGGGGGGCAGCATCAGAGAAAGCACAAAGGTGCCCAACTAAAAATTTAACAATCGGGTGATGGAGGCTGACATCATGGGCCAATCAAATTTGGGAGTAAAACTCTTGATACTGAAAGGATGGTAGGTAGGGTGGAGATATATTGTGAAGGGCCTTGAAAAGGAAGACTAGTAACTTGATACAATATAGAAAGGGATGCAATATAGATGGAGGGATGCAAAGAGAGGGATATCATGAGCAAAGTGACGAGCAAAGAAAATGATCTTTGCAGCAACATTCTGAGTGGGATATGAGTGGGGTAGGAGTGGGGCAGGGCTGCATGTGTCACAGACAGCAAAGGATGCTGCAGTAATTGAGATGATGAAAGCCTTGACTAGAGTTTTAGCTATGTGGAGGGATAGGACAGATCGTATCTTAGAGATGTTATGCAGAAAGAATAGGTACAATTTGGATGTGAGAATCAAAAGAGAGTTCCAGTTGAAGATGATGCCCATATTACAGACTTGAGTGATAGGCAGGATGGTGGTAATGTTCACAATGATTGAAAAAGGAGATGGGGGGGGGGGGGAGATTAAGAGCTCTGTTTTAGCATGTTGATCTTGAGTTGATCGCTAGATAAGATGACCATATTTCCCAAAGAGAAGACATGATACCCCCCAGCTGCTCACCTGAGCCGCGCCCCCCATGTTGTTGCCCATCGCTAGCATATACAATGTTGATACACACATTTTAACAGGACAATGATGTTCAGTTAATTATGAGTTTTCAGGTGATACCTCAAGGCATACTTTATACAAAACATATCATAACCATATAAAAGTGGTAAACATGGGGTACAGGCTGTCTTATGGAGTAGAGGATATCGCATCCTCACTGAACACCACCCCAGCACACTAGCACTCTTCCCTTACAGATACTACAGGGCACTTTGGGAACAGAACACGAGCACTGTAGAACAAAGTCTAATGCCTTCTCTTTGCTGAGGCAGGACTTGGGTTTAGGGGTAGAAAACAAGAGCAGCCTACACTCAAATACTGAGCCATATTCACACAACTCACCCTAGACTTGCTAACTGTTACCACCCCTTCAACCTTGACCTGAGGATTCCTTCTGAGATACTGTATTGCCCTCACTTACCTCTTACTATGCCCTGGAGATCACAGTCATATATGCCACCAGATTGCTGACAATCTCCATGGCAAAACAACACTCTTGCACACCTCTATCGAAACAGACTACAAAATTCAGTCTGAATGAGGTATATTTGATTCTCAAGGTACACATGCACCTCTCCCCATATCATAGTCATAGCTCTGCCAAGCTGCTCCAACTAATCCCTCCGCCATTCAATACAGCTACATCTAACACAGCTGGAGTGCAGGTAGGTGAACACCGCAATTCAAATCTGTGGAACATAGCACAAACAATGGCACATTCTTTTGATCCTTCCTAATATCTAATTATAGATTCATGGATTTTAAAGCCAGAAAGGATCATTATATCATGTTGTCTGACCACCTATATCATACAGGCAATAGAATTTCAATCAGTTATGCCTGTATTGAGCCTAACAACTTGTGTTTGACTAAGGTGCATCTTCTAGAAAGGCAGTCAGTCTTAATTTGAAGACATCAAGAGATGGACAATCCATCACTTCCCTTGGTAATCTGTTAATGTTTGCACCATCTTCACTTGACCATTCCTATTGGTATTAACAGCTGCAGGGGGCACAGTTAAGGCTGTGTTGCAGAGAGGCATGTATTTTATAATCTGTGTATTTCCTGGTTTCCAAG
The DNA here is from genome assembly GCF_027887155.1 of Malaclemys terrapin pileata. NCBI lineage: Eukaryota > Metazoa > Chordata > Testudines > Emydidae > Malaclemys > Malaclemys terrapin. The sequence goes on along the minus strand of NC_071510.1, from coordinate 96,597,626 downwards.
GTTTACATTTGCATTGCTAGAATTCTTCATTTACAACAGTGTATTCCAAAATACTGCCTAACTCAAGCACAACTTCATAGTTTTCAGAGATTTAAGTTTAGCTACTCTCTACATTATGTAATGGCACAAGACATTACTGGGCTACCTTGAATTTGTGTTAACAATTTCTTTGGGCATTTAATATGGTTTTTAGCCAGTGCAGACACCTGATCTGCACGTCTGTCAGCTCCACATTAAAAGCTAATTGTAGAGAATATTTACTTGTCATATGAAAGTTTTGGAACAGCTTGTGTCTAGTCCTGCATTGTAGCATAGAGGGTGGAACGGAGGCATCAAGATACAAACAGCCATATTCTATTTTCATCCCATTGTGCAAAGTGGTCAGGCACAAACTCTGTCTGTACACTCCCAGCATCCAAGAACCATCAGGCTGCAACACTGGAGAGCAATGCTAGAAACCCCACAGGGGACAGCTGCAGATGGGGCAGAGCCAGGGCTCTATCACAGACACCAGAGTTTAGGTTGCCTCACCACCTTTCTATGTGCTTAGCTTCACTACATAATTCAGTCACAATGATTTGTGATAATGCTAACCCTCATCCCCACTGACTAGTCACTATCACAATAGCTAATTCAGTTACCTAAAATAGAATTTGAACATGATTACATTTTCGAGTGAAGAGGTTGCCTATCAGAGTAGGGACTAAAGCCACAATTGAGCATTTAAGTCACAATATCCCATTGTTATGAATGAAATAAGTCCACTTGTAACAAGATCCTCCAGTGGCCACTCTATTAGCAGGTATTGAAACTCTGCAGGGAGCTGCCACTTAATTATTGCTGACTCAGAGGAGTAAGTGTGGCCCATTAGACTACATCCTGAATCAAGGAGACTGGTAGCAGCTATCTACCGAAGGTGACAAACGTATATATTGCAATAGTGCTGAGGATCTGATCAGGCTCAGAGGCCATTGATCTAGCCATTGCACAATCTATAAAACATATCCCTTGCCCTGAAGAGATTGCCCTAGATGGAGCTATTATATGGTGGGGGCATAACTAGTTGGAAAACCGTTTCCAAAGAATAGTTATCAGTGATTCACAGTCAAGCTGGAAGGGAATATTGAGTGGTGTCCTGAATGGATCGATTCTGGGTCTGGTTCTGTTCAATATCTTCATCAATGATTTAGATAATGGCATAGTGAGTACACTTATAAATTTGTGGACAATACCAAACTGGGAGGGGTTTGGAGGATAGGACAATAAGAACAAATGCAAAGTACTCCACTTAGGAAGGAACAATCAGTTGCACACATGCAAAATGGGAAATGACTGCCTAGGAAGGAATACTGCAGAAAGGGATCTGGGGATCAGAGTGGATTACAAGCTAAATACAAGTCAAGAGTGTAACACTTTTTTTTTCCAACAGAGAGAGAGAGCAAGCGAGAGAGAACACGTGTGCAAACAGCATTCTGGGGTATATTAGCAGGAATGTTGTAAGCAAGTCAAGAGAAGTAATTTGTCCGCTCTACTCCATGATGATTAGGAGTCAACTGGAGTATTGTCTAGTTCTGGGTGCCACAGTTTGGGAAAGATGTGGACAAATTGGGAAAAGTCCAGGGAAGAGCAACAAAAATGATTAAAGGTCTAGAAAACAAGATCTATGAGGGAAGATTGAAAAAAAATGGATTTATTTAGTCTGGAGAAGACAAAGGGGGGAGGGAATGATAACAGTTTTCAAGTACATAAAAGGTTGTTACAAGTAGGAGGGAGAAAAAATGTTCTCTCTAACCTCTGGGCTTAAATTGCAGCAAGGGCAGTTTAGGTTGGACATTAGGAAAATCTTCCTAACTGTCAAGGTAATTGAGTACTGGAATAAATTGCCTAAGGAGGTTGTGGAATCTCTGTCTTTGGAGATTTTTAAGAGCATGTTAGACAAATGCCTGTCAGGTATGGTTTAGATACTACTTAGTCCCTGCTTTGAATTCAGGGGACTGGACTAGAAGATCTCTCAATGTTCCTGTCATAAACAGACAGTTAAGGGTTAATACCTCTTTTACCTGAAAGGGTTAAGAAGTTCACCTAGCCTAGCTGACACCTGACCAGAGGAACCAATGGGGGGACAAGATGTTTCAAAAGGAAGGAGGGACGTTCCCTTTGTCTCAGTCAGTTTTAGTTTTGGCCGAAGTAGAAAAAAAAAAAAATCAAATCAGCCTTTTATCAAAGTAGTAAGTATTAGAAAAGAAATAAATAGGTTTATGTTTATTTTCTTTTGTAACTTGTCTTGTGCAATTAGAGGAATAATCAAATTGGGATTTCTTTTGTGTATCTAAGGTTTTGCGCATGGGAACATCCTCTGGGTTTTAAATCTGTTGTCTGTAAGAGTAGCTTGTATGCTAATCTCTCAGAGGTTTTTCTTTCACCTTTCTTTCTTTAATTAAAAGTCTTATTTTTAAGAACCTGATTAATTTTCTCCTTAGTTAAGATCCAAGGGAGTTGAATCTGGACTCACCAAAAATTGGTGGGGGAGAAAATGGGGGGGGGGGGAATGAGTAATTCCTCCTTGTTTTAAGATCCAAGGGTTTGGATCGGTGTTCACAAGAAAATTGGTGGAGGAATCTCTCAAGGCTACCCAGGGAAGGGTTATAGTACTTGGGAGGGAAAGATTTTGGGAGGAGAGACAGAGTTTCCCAAATGACTCAAATATTTGGGTGGTGGCAGCAAAACCGAGGCTGATTTCTTGATTTTTTTTTTTTTTCACTTCGGCCAAAACTGAAACTGACTGAGACAAAGGGAACTTCTCTCCTTCCTTTTGAAACATCTTGTCCCCCCATTGGTTCCTCTGGCCAGGTGTCAGCTAGGCTAGGTGATCTTTTTAACCCTTTACAGGTAAAAGAGGCATTAACCCTTAACTGTCTGTTTATAACAGCCCCTTCCAGTCCTACGCTTCTATGGTTCTAGGATTCTATTATTACAATTTAAAATGACAAGTGACATATGATGGTGGGGGAGAGGGATGCAAGCAAGTTTAATAATGTCATTTACTCCCCGCACCCAACTACTGCAAATAAAGCACATGCCATATGCTCCTCACTGTAGTCAATGGTGTCAGCCAGTTTCTTACGGGTGCCAAATGAAAGGTTGGTCTCAAGGAAGGATTTAAACTTTAAATCCTTTAAATTTTAAAGGAAGAGAGATCGGGAGCACAGGCATCATATGGATTACTTCAGGGAGGGTGTCTCATATGTAAGGAAAAGCATGGAAGAATGTGTGAAGAGGCTGGCTGACTAATGGATTGACAAGGCTAGTAGGTTGTTGCAGTAATTGACAAGAGAGGAAAAGTAGGAAGGGACAGTGATGAGAAAGGTCATGGAAGTGAAGGCCACCAGCTTAAACTTGATGCAATGAAACAGGGGAGTTAGGGCAAGCTTCTCTTGGGGGATGATATAATCAAAACAATGGGCTAGGAGACTGTGGAATTTGGATGGTTTAGAGAGGAATGATACTTGTGTCAAAGCAGCTAGAGCAAGGTTACAATAATAAAGATGGGAGATGATGGTGACGGTTTTGGCTATCTAGACAGAAAGAAAAAGGATAACTGTTAGACTGGTGGGGATGACAATATGATCTAGTGGTCAGGAGACTGTGTTTCTATTCCTAGCTCTGCCACTGACCTATTGGGCAAGGCTAAGCAGTCGCCTGAATAAAGAACCTATTCTTTGTAACAGGTGCACTTTGCATCCTAAATTAATCTCAGGTTACACCTTAGTGAGAGCAATTGCCATAGTTTGGGGAAGGTGGAAGACAGATTGGAGGGGATCCAAGACAGAGTTGGAGGAAAGAAACTTGAATTAGATCTCAACCACTTCCTCAAAAAAGCCTTTTGCTATATTTTTTTCCCTGCAGAGAGGAACTTCACTGTAGAAGGAATTGCAATGTATACACGGCAATGCAATGAAAGCACTTAAATTCCACTGTTCCTGTCTGTTGACAGAGACTTTAAATATCAATTTACCATGAATACAATCCTGCCATCATTATTCAGGCAATATTCCTACTGAGGTCATAGGCTGCCAGCCCCTGGCTGCCTCTGTGGAAGAGTCAGAGGACATGCAAAAGGAGTTAAAGTTGCTTCAGGGAAAACACACTTTTTTTCCCAGCCATTTCCTGTGCATCAGCTGTTCTGGGTATGAGTGCATGCTGCTTAAAATGTGTCTGCTGCCCCTCATTCACAGAAACTGACAAAAGGGGGGAAGGTGGCTTCACAGATGAAGGGGCACCTCAGTGTCCCCTGCAGTTAGTCACAGTGAGGCACTGCTTTTTCCCTGTCAATTTGATTCTCTCCAAACTGCACAGTGTGTTTGGGGTTAGGTGTTGGGGAAAGGGACAGCATACGGGCCACAAGCAATACAATCTGTTCTTGTTAATACAGGATGTTTTAGTCCTTACAATTAAGGAAGTTAGCTAATGAATTTACCAAATCACTGGCAATTATTTCTCAAGAATGAGAATGAGGGAGGAATCAGATTTTGAAATAATCCAAAACTAGAGCTGGTCAAACTATTCATTATGAATCTCTATTGAAAATATGTAGGTGAATCATTCATGTCTGCTAATGTATCAGTTTTTATAAGTAAGTATTTACTTATGGCTAGATTGTAAATTTACATAGCTACATTGTCCTGGGAGTATCCCAGGGATTGAATTGTGACTCGGTCAAAATTCCTCTTCTGTTTCCTCTCTTGTTCTAGGGGAACAGTATATTACCTTACCCCTTTTCATGGAGCAGCTTATCACTCTGGCTGTTAAGCAGAGGAAACAAAGCCAGGGGTCTTCCCTCTCTCTGACCACTCTCACAGAGGGGAGCATCAGGTTAGCTGTCCTTATCACTGCAAGATAAAAATCTGAGTAGAATTGAGCAGGAGAGTAAAGGAGGTTTTTACTTCTTTCCTTACTTGTTACTCCCCTGCATAGCCTATTAAGGACTATGACAATCTAGCCCTAAATAATTTGGATAAACAATTTCCACTTATTTGCACTGTTGTTGTAGATGTGTGGGTCCCAGGGTATTACAGAGACAGGGTGGGTGAGTAATCTTTTATTGGACCAACTTCTGCTGATGAAAGAGACAAGCTTATGAGCTACACAGAGCTCTCCCACAGGTCTGGATGACTCTGAATACCTTTTCCAATCCTGAAGAGGAGCTCTGTGTAGCTCACAAGCTTGTCTCTTTCATCAACAGAAGTTGGTCCAATAAAAGATATTACCTCACCCACCTTCTCTTTCTAATTTGGAGTGAGTCAGTTGTTTGCAAACTGTTCTGTCTTCCTTGGTATTTTTTTTTATCGCTTCTGCTTTGTGTTTGTGCATTTGCTTTTGAATACGTTTTGGTGTATTTTTTCCCCCTGAATTTTCAAGCTTTTCCTGTGTTGGTTGGCGAATAATCTGTGTCTGCTCCATTTATGCTCTGCATTTGGATGTGAATTTGTTCTCTAGCTTTGCACATGTCTATAACTCTTAGTAGAGTGTGCGTGGGCTCGCTGAGGATTGTCATTCAAGTCCTGCATCTTTTGTCCCCACTACTAATCTATCACCAATAAGTTCATCTTTAAGATTTGATGCATGAGTCAGCCATTTTGTGAAGTTTGGCAAAATTCTGATCTATTGTTTTGCCAGAATCTTGATACGCTGTAGAAAAGATTCCTTTTATATGACTTTTTATGGGTTGAAAATGCTTTTGGAGCACTTCTAGGACTTTACACGCGACCTGCTGCTGACATATCTAGATGTTATTGGAGCATGCGGCAGCATTTGCCCATTACAGCTATTAGTGAGTTTTCTCTGCACAGCTGCTATCGGGGGGGAGAGGATCAGACTCAACTGCAGGAAGCTCCATAATTACTACCAGCTCTGAAGTCTCTGTGCCCATGCAGGGGAAAGGAAGCCCTGTCCCTCCCCAGCCCCACCGGGACTAGCAGCTAGAAGCCCCCCCAGTGGGGGCTCTCCCAGCAGCACAGGGGAGATCAGACCCACCTCCACCTCTGGGAATTTCCCCCAGATGCAGGAAGTTCTACGGCTGCTCGCTTCAGAGCCCACCTCTGAAGGCAGTGCAGAAGTGAGGGTGTCAATTCCGCAACCCCCCTATATCAGCACCATAACTTGAGTAATTTTAAGCTGCTTTGGACAGATCACTCAAATATTGTATGAGAAGAGTGACTGAAAAGGTGATCAATGTCTTTTTTACCTCTAATTTGTATGATTCTACAGACTGAGAGATGCGAGGCAAGCCAGGCAAAGTAGTAAAACAAATAAGCTTTAAAGCATCTTTAGGCTAGGTTCACAACCAGGTTTTGATGTTTAACTGTCTCAACATTTGGTAGAAAAGCAAAACCAAAAACATTCCAGACACACATTAGCAGGATTCTCTTCTTTATGGGCTAATATATGTGCAATGACATTCTGAAGCCAATGAAACAAGATAAGGACTACAGATGAAGCTGAAATCCTAGAATCACAAAAACCTACCTCTGATAAAAAGATAATGACCTAAAAGGATAAATGCCATTTTCTCCTCTCACTGAGGTGATAATCCTCCTCTTAAATCTCATTTAATTAATTGGAGGCACTTTTTGTTATGCATTTGCAGCTCCTTATTACACAATAAAATATTTGGTCTGAGAGTGACATTTGGAAGCCTGTGGGTAACCCTGATAACTCCAGTTCAATCAAACTGACAAGAGTAGAAGTTGCGGAAAGTCTGCCGTCAGCATCAGTGGATAGACAAAACCTTTGGCTGTACCCAACAAATATAATGAAATGCTTTCCCAGAGCTATTCTTGTTAAAACAGAACATTTTATTAAAAAAAAAAATTCTTTTCCACTAGCAATATGCAAGGGAAACAAAAACAGCAAGCTACATTTTTGCTTAAAATAATCTCTCAAAGGTCCCAGCTTCTGTTGATTCTTTTCATTCATTACTTAAATAGTGTTTCATGTGCCCACTTAGAAGAAAATTAATAGCTGCAAGATGGCAGGATTTAGATACTGTTCACATGGCAGGATGTACTAGGATTTTACATTAATAGGAAGAATAGCGGAGACCATTCTGTGGGGCAAAAGTTTTGTGAATGTTTCAATACAATAGAAATGTTCACAAAGCTTTTAAAATTTCACTTTCCCAAAATTTAAATGACATGTTTTTGTACCAAAGTAGGATCATAGTTTGAATGAAAGCTGACACATTTTTGCTCTAAAACAATTCTACTTACATGAGAAACAGAAATTCTTCAGGTCTTTGACCAAAATTTGGTCAAATCTCATTAAACTAATATTAGAGAACCTCAATTTGTAATGTTGTAGTGGTTCTTTCACATAGCCTTAGAATTTCCGCATGTCCTCATTCAATCAAATAGTGGTAACAGCCTGTTTTGTTGACTTCCCACACAAGCTACATTAAACTGGTTATGAAATGAATGGACACGGCACACTAACCAGAAGGATTACCAAACTCCTGCCTCTTTCCTCTATGAATATATTCATTTGGGTTTATTCCCTTAAAATTTAAATGGCAACATTATAGAAAGAGAGAAAATTGTTTATCTGAGTGGGGACAAGTAATTAAAAATTAAGAGTGAACATCTAGGGAAATGTGTCTGCCTTCATTGCTCTGACGATATGACTTCTGGTGTGCAGAAAGCTTTCCCTTCCACATCTCCATTTACTAGGTGGTCCCTTAATACACTTGGCTGATTAAAGAAAAGGGCACATTCTGAAGCCCAACATACAAGCACTATATTAGAAAGTCAGCTATCCTCCAACCCTGACAGGCAAAATCACTGATGCAGAGGTCTCTAAATACTGCATGTTACCATTCAAGTATCAGAGGGGTAGCCGTGTTAGTCTGAATCTGTAAAAAGCAACAGAGGGTCCTGTGGCACCTTTAAGACTAACAGAAGTATTGGGAGCACAAGCTTTCGTGGGTAAGAACCTCACTTCTTCAGATGCAAGAGTAACTGATTTCTCAAGTTACTTATTGTCACTTGCATCTGAAGAAGTGAGGTTCTTACCCACGAAAGCTTATGCTCCCAATACTTCTGTTAGTCTTAAAGGTGCCATACGACCCTCTGTTGCATGTAACCATTGTGCTTTTACGGTCTTTAAAAACGACATGGGTGCAGAAGATATTCTATATTTCATTAGTAGTCTTGAATATTATGAGACAGATATAGGAGGGATAAAGCCAAAAATAAACAAAAAAAAATAAAAGGTGAGAAAGTAAAACCATGTCTCATCATCCAAACACATATGTACAATATTGGCATATTATCACTGTTCACTTAGAAGTATTTACTGTACAATGCTGTAAAAAGCATTATCAACTCCTATGCTGCCTAAAGTGCTGGGCATATCCTAAATATTTGCAGATCAAGTCTAATCTGAACATCTGCCTTTTCACAAAGTTATGCATATACTGAAGAGATCACTTTACTTGCAAGTTCACACTATTTTTCCTCCCTTTTTGACCTGTATACCTCCTGGGAACATACCAGCTGACTGTTTCACTCAGGAAACTTCCCATACTTTTGAATATTAATGCATATAATTCTTTCTGGAAAAAGTTCTTATTCAAAAGAACTCTTAGTTCTGTACAATTTAGATAGCACTAAGTAAGATAATTGGAGAAGGTTAACAGAGGTCTTATCACAGGTGCTTTAACAATGGTAAAGTTACTTTGTTCCATAGGCTACCAAAAAAATACACAAGATGATGGCAAAACATTAGGAATGAGAACACATATGAAAACAAATAGAAAGGTGAAAATAAAGACTCCTACTTACACTTTTACTCCTGACATGTAGGGTACTGGTGTTCTTGTTCATGATGAGATTACTAAATCTGAAGAGTTCTATGGGTTTCAAAACTCCTGCCCATTCAATTGCCAGCTGATATACTGAAAGGAAATGAAAGGAACTATTAATTTATTCAGTTAATATTGAAGTCTATGCTTTATTTTATAGTACCTACTACTGTGAAGCACATGGCACAATAAAAGAAAACTGCATCTATATCTGTATAGGCTAACAAAGTGGTTCTTTCAAGATGCAGCAAACCACAACCACCTGTCTATAAAGAAACATGTACATCCTTTAAACATGTACATCTTGTATATTTTGCAGGCATGGCAAGAGAAAAGTTTACAGCAGATTTCTCAAGTTACTTATGGATTATTTGTTTAAACATCATAGAGATTGTTTGGTATCCTTAGTCAATATCTTTCAGAACAGCCTGAGTTTGGGAGAAATCTGCTACGTAATTTGCTAGTCAGACCAGCAGACACACTAAATTTAGAGGGAAAAAGTTGTGGGTTCAATTTTAAAAATTCTGGTGCCCAAAGATGCTTAAATTAGTACTTGTGTACTTTCATGTAGGCATCTAAATTTGAAAAATTTGTCTTTTTATTACTGTTATTTTATTAATAAGCACACACTCTCTAGCAAGTAATAATGAAGTGCCATCTAGTGCTTCAATAAGCAGTATCTGCACTTTATCAGCCTCTAGACAAGTGCTCCATGTGCAGCAGTTGTAAAAGAGGATTAGCACAATTAAAGGGAAATATGTATGTCCCAAAATGAGGTACGTGAAAGCTTTATAATCTCACTCTGACTGTTTTCAGTGCACTAATACTCACATTTACAGTGGAAAGATTCTATCCTTTGTCCATGCAGGTGGACAAATAATTTTCATGGGGAGGGGGGAAGGGGGCAGAAGTCAAGAAATGCATGCACAGATCTGGGTTCACACAAGGGATAGCCAAGTTGAGGCCCTACTAAAAATCACCCCCAAGCCATTTTTGAGGACTTCCTGAACATTGATCAGCAGAAATAACTAACACTGGCACTATGCATTTATGCATTCATATAAGCTTCACGCACAGAGATGTTTGTAGTTCTAAACCCATGCATGCTTGTCTTAAGAAAATTATAATTTGCACATAATTATGAATGTTGGTGTATCAACAAAAGCCTAAGTCTCTGCAAATATCAAGTATGTGCCTAGACATGTTTTGTGAAAAAGTTAATTTTTGGTGACAGTTACTTTATAGCTTGTATCATCATCAAATGCCTCATCCATAGAAAAGTTTATTTCTTAACATTATGTTTTCTATTCAGTATAGCTACGGAGGCTGGGGGGGGAAGCTTCATTACATAATCAATTCCAATTGTATTTTCTTAGTACACGGGTAGGAAATATATTTAAACAGTTAGGTAGGTGAATGATATATGTAGACTATATTCCCACTGACAGAAAAGAACAACTAAAAGTATTCAAAAGATTAAGTTGCTGTTTTTCAGTTCTGAATCAGCATGCCAGCTTTTATATTGTAGCTAAACTTTTAAATGGGGATCCATTATTTGCAGCCTAACACAGATGCATGCTCAAACATGCAAATATCCCGAAGTCTATGTACCTAATCCACATGTAGAATGGATATTTTAATGTGTGGTCTGATAGTTAGTCAAACAGTTTTTGTTGCTGAATGGCCATTATTTAGCATTCTATAGAATATGTAAAGGAAGTTCTTCCACCTTATTTCCAGGGAACTGAAATTTTCATCTTCGAAATAATATCACTATGTGACACAGCCCAGACCAGACCCCCAGCTATTGGTATCTGAGCAATCCTCCACCATGTAGCATGTTACTCATTTTGCAGCAGGGATTTGGAGCAATCAAATTTTTGAATTGCTCCGCTCCGGCTCCACGCAAAAACCTACTGGTCCGCGCTTCAGCTCTAGGCTCAGCTCCAAAGCCCTCTTTTGCAGTCATTGCATGCATGACAGAGAGTAAAGATGTGAGCCACAATGCCATGGTATGGCGTGCAGTTGGAAAAACATATAGTGTCTGGCCTCACACCAGTCTGGCCAAAGACAATGCAGGGATTTGTTTTAACAAAGGTACCTGGACTTACTTTGTTGCTACAGAAAAGAACTCAGTAGTCACAGTAGTTACTGGCAGAGAGGCTAGCAAAGGTCTGGTTAAGTCTTATTCTGAGTCCTGCTATACCTCCTTTGAGCTATGTAAAACAATATAAAGCATACAAGGGTCTCTGTTCGGAGTAAGGCTCTCAGTGGCACCTCCTCAGTACGTCTGATGCACTAATGACCACCCTGCCTGACTGGCTGAGGAAGCCAGCAGGGCACTTCTTAAACCTAGCAGCAGCAGCTCACTGGCTGTTCAGTGCACATGCACATGGACTCTCTGCCTCCCTGTGTCTGTCTCTCCAAGCCCTGCTCCTCCACTGCTCCAGCCCAGATCCTGCCCTGCACCCGGCCATGTTCTCATCCTATTCTAGCCTACCTCAGAATGCTGCTCCTGCCTTCCCTTACTCCTGGTAATCCAATTCCAACCCTCAGCTCTCATTCCTGATTCCAACTCTGCCTCAACCCTTGGCTCTGGCATTCAGACGCCGACCACTAGGCCTGACTGCCTATGACCTGGTCCACTGACAGTTTCCATTCAAGAGATCATGGACAAGAGGTCACACATCTGTTCAAAAGGAAGGACAAAGTCCCCTTAGAGTATGCAAGGGGGACCTGGCTCAAAGACTGCCATATACATTAAGAGCAAATACAGGGATAACACTACTGTCGCTTGAAGAGGAAGTTGTCAACACTATAATTTAAATTATAGCAGTCACTTTCCTCTTAATTGAATGCATCTTTTCTGAGGGCATCTTGGGATGGAAGAGAGGCTTAAGTACATAATGTTACAACAACCTCAATATATTAGTATTTTAGATATTCACATTACCTTTATTAACTCAGTTTACAAAAGCCAGGATTTTGCCAAAACTATCACCTTGCTAATTGTCATTAAGTCCATAAAGACGCTGGAGTGAAAAAAAATCTGCCCCCCAATTCTAGCTTTGCACAGCACTAACACAGGGAATATCATATTTGTAACCTTTAATTGCCATTGCCAAATATGCAGTCCCCATTGCCAACATTTATGGTTTTAAATAAAATAAACTTGCTGATAAATTCTGTGAGCGTCTCTCCACCCCTAAGCAAAAATTTTCTTGAAGAAAAAGTAAACAAAACAGTTTAACTTCAAACCTTGTATTTAAAATCCTGTTTGCAGAACACATGGGGACAGGGAGAATGAGGAGGGGACAAGAGGGGAGAAAGAATGGACAATTTAGAACTAAAAACTCGATTCATTACTAAGACAAAAGCCTCTGGCTTAAGTAAACGATTTGTCTGAGTAATGGTTGAGTGAAAACAGTAAGGACTTTAGGAGTTGGCCATCACCATGCTACCCCTTACTTCAAAATGTAATCAAAACATTTAACAAAGAAATAGCAAAAGACAAGAGCTATCTATGTTACACACTTTACAGGGATGAGTCTGAATTCTCCTGTTTCTTAAGATCTCAGCAAATCACCTATTTACTTAGGGAAGGAGTCTTAATAACCATTACTGAGAATGATTTTTCCATTAGAAAATATTACATCATGACAGAGCAAAGAAAAGAAAACAGGTGATTTTTTTTGTTTTTTTACCTGAAGGTTTGTTGGCGATTCTTACTTGACTGTTTCAAACCGTTTCCAATTGCACTGTTTATCCAATCAGTCAACATATGTCATCACACTCATTATTATTTAGCCTTTAAACAATGAAAATGCAAATATATATATAATGCAAATGCTTCTACTGAGCTGGTGTGTCTATTACAAGGTTCTTCTGTTTGCTGAGCAGCTTCTGGGGCGTGATGAAATTAAACTATTTTGCTTTTCGTATTCTATTTCTAACTCTATATTTTAGCCTCTACTTCAAGATGTTTCTATGCAGCTGGGAGGTCAGTGACTGATAAAACAGCAGATGCAGACAGAAAGCAGAAAACTCATTCATGATAGGAAAAAAGCAGTGCTTAGAGATGAGAACACTAAAGGGCTATTGGGGGGGAAAGGGGAGAGGTACTTAAAGGGGGGAAATGGAAAGACACTAAAAACATGGCTGAGCTGACTGAACTTTACCAGAGGCTTTTAAAAATAAAGAAATAAATAAAAGTAGCCCCTGTAGAGTGTGGAATTGATAGATCGGTGATAGATAAAAATGTATAGAGAGGGATACGTCTGTACACAACATAGGAAAAAATGTTTATAAAAAGACTAAAGCTGAGCAGAATAATTCTCATCATGCAATTTGATTAATTTAGCCTCTTTCTACTTGAGGTATATGTATGAGCAATTCCCTTAAATTCTATTTGTTATTCAAAATCTTTCAACAACATTTGTGAAGGTTGGGGAGGAAGATCTCTTAATTTTCTTTGAGAACCAAGGTGTGGTTGGTGAACAAATTTCTGAGTATTTCTTATTTGTATATCGGTAAGGCCCAGTTGCCCTATTGTACACAGCACCTGTGTGAATACAATAGCAAAGACAATGCCTGCCCTGAAGAGTTTGCAAAATGTTACACCTACAGAAGGTGAAAATTGCCTTATTCTGCAAGTAGTCCCACTAAGGGCAACAGGATTACCTGGAGAGTAAGGTACTACTGAGCATAAGTAATGATGGTTGCCCTCTTACCTTAGGCCTTCTACCCCAATAGAGGAGCACATACATTGAGAGACCCAAGACTTACAAAATTAGATTTTAGAACACTCGTTTCTCCCTCCATTTTTAGTTCCACCACAACGTGCCCTTTTCCAGCCCTAACAATCAAACCAAGGCAGAGAATATCAAATGGGGGAGAAGGGGTATCAGGTGTGTGAAGCCAAGAGAACTGAGTTATGATTGATACTATCTGATTAGTGCCAAAAGCAAATCTCAACCAATTGTAGCTTGGTCCTCTAGAGATGCTACACTGCTGAAAGAGCTACTCTTTAGTTGTGGGAAAGCCACAATCCTTGAACCACCTCATCTATGTGCCTGTTGTTCTTTGAACTAAACAAGGTAAATACACAAAACAGTACTTTAAACAAATAAATTGGGTCTATGACTGATTTCTATGGTGTCCAAAATATTCACAGCTGAGGTTATAATTTTTGTGGATCAATCCAAATAAACAAAATCCACTGAAAAATGTAAACACATGCATAATTCCATGAAAAACAAGAATAAATTCCTTGAACTCAGCCACTCAAGTTAGATCCCAGGACCATTAACTGCCAAATCCTGAAATAGTTTTCCAGTTGCTGAGTGAAAATTCCATGGTTCTGGAACTAATTTGCAACAAACATCAGACAGTCCATAAAGATTTTTCAGATAGAGTATCCAGTATTTCCAGATGGACACTGGTTGCTGAGTTATTTGCTAGGATCACCCTGCAAGTTTTCTGAAAAACTTAATGTTAGTAGGAATACAATATTTCCATCAGTTCTGTAGTGCATTGAAATAGACTGAAATGCAGCTGCACAGTTGTCTGCTCAATTGTCTGCTGTATTTTGCCAATGGCCCCATATTCTCACTTTTAAAAAAATAATTTGACATAAGTGACATCTCTTTCAGAAACCGAACAGGAATTAGTCAGGCCAACAAGGTGATCAGCATTCCCATATATGATGGTTGGAGTTGTTCACATCAGGTACCAGAACTATTGCACTTGGTTAAAATGTAAGATGATTTCAGTATCCAGAGATGCAAATCTAATTCTTAGAAACTTGTAAATACTAATTATATATTGTTTTACTTACACACCTGCATGCAATGTGTTTGGGGGTGGGCAGATGGTAGCAACATTAGTGTTACCAAGCCAAAACCTGAAAATAGCTGTTATTGGATCTGAGCCCTATTTATCCAATTACCCATCATAGTTTGGGTCCAGTTCTGGCCACCCTCTATTTTAAACAATGATAAGCAAAAATGTACATTTATTCTTTAGAAAGTTCTTGGTCGGTTTGTTTTGCAAAACTAAAACCAGGAGTGGTTGGGGCCCAAGTCCCTTATATCCAACTCCCCATCACCAATCAACATCGTCAGCGTTTGGGTGAGATTGAGAGTTCAGAGTGGTGGTTGTGCCCCCTTTCTACTTTTGACCAGTTCAGGTCAATGAGCTGGACAAAAACCCTTCCAATTAATTTTGAAAAGGTACAAAGTGAACACACACAGCATCTTAAGGCATTAGTGATCTGTTAAGTTATTGTGCATCTATCACCTATCATTAGAGACCAGACAGGATTTTGAAAAGGTGTTTCCAGATGTTAATCTCAAAGACAGGCAAAGTACTGTCCCTCTGCAGTAAATGATAAAGGGAGACAAATATGATTCACTTTCTCACCATGGCAGACATGAGTCATTCAGTGACCAAAACCAGTTTGACAGGCTTCAATGTTAGCTTTTTTTAATCTCAGCTGGAGATGCTGTTTAGAGACATTTGACTTTTCAAGCCTATCGGGACAGCATACAGAAAAAAGAAAAAACAAACAAAAGAGCGAAGGAGCTGCAATAAGTCTATTAGCCTACACTGATAAAATATAAAAAGAGCAATAATCTCAGTCATCTGCAATTGAGTTGTGACGGGGAGGATGGTTCCAAAACACAAATGCAGTCAGGTCTATATTTTCATATTCTACTCATCCCTTCTTTGTTCACCCCCACAGTGGGGTTTCTAGGACTGAATTGCACAAATTAGTATGAATGAGTAGCAAAAAATAAGTCACTATGGACAGACTGTAAACTGAAAATTGAGAAGATCTACCCATAAAACAAGTCGAAAGAGAGACACATGAATAAATACTTGGACACACAGGGCCAAATTCATTCTTGGTGTAACTCCATTGTCCCTTTACCTCCTTTTATGGAAAAGGACTGACTGATCAAGGAATTTATAACTTGCTGTGGTATTCTCTCTTCTACTACAGTATGCAGCATATTATTGTTAAAAATAAACTATAAACATTTTCTTTGCACCTCTATATTTTCTCAGTGAAAACAGATTACAACTTAAGAAAGAGAGAAATGCAAGTAGGGATCAGCAACAAATTACTACTTACTATTGTAGGCAAAACCTAATAACAGGAAGCTTAGACTGACACTTGAATGGGCTCAGCACAAAACTCAGGCTTATCAATCTGTATACTCCAATAGCTTCGTAGGGCCTAACTCCATTGACTCAGATAGTAACAGGGGTCTCGAGCCAAAGTGTTCTAATATTAAACACACAAGCAAACATATGAAAATAATGGCAAGGTACAAAGGTTTAATTGGCAATAATTTGGGAATTTCTCATCACTTGCAAGTGGCAAAGCCAAGAGTGACTAACAGCACGCTGCCTGTACCGAACAAATGTTAATAAATCTTTATGGGACACCAAATGATCATGGATTTTGTCTATCATAGAATCATAGGACTAGAAGGGACCTAGAGAGGTCTTCTAATCCAGTCCCCTGCACTCATGGCAGGACTAAGTATTATTGAGACCATCCCTGATGGGTGTTTGTCTAACCTGCTCTTAAAAATCTCCAATGACAGAGATTCCAAAACATCCCTAGGCAATTTATTCCAGTGCTTAACCACCCTGACAGTTAGGAAATTTTTCCTAATGTCCAACCTTAACTATGCTTGCTGCAATTTAAGCCTATTGCTTCTTTTCCTATCCTCAGAGGTTAAAAAAAATGATTTTTCTCACTTCTCCTTGTAACAACCTTTTATGTACTTGAAAACGGTTATGCCCCACCTTCAGCCTTCTCTTCTCCAGACTCAACAAACCCAATTTTTTCCATCTTCCCTCGCAGGTCATGTTTTCTAAACCTTTAATCATTTTTGTTACTCTTCTCAGGACTTTCTCCTATGTGTCCACATTTCCTGAAATGTGGCACCCAGAACTGGATACAATACTCCTAAGGCCTAATCAGCATGGAGTAGAGTGAAAAAATTACTTCTTGTTCTTGCTTACAACACTCTTGCTAATACATCCCAGAATGATGTTTTCTTTCTTTTTGCAACAATAGAATTACACTGTAGACTCATATTTAGCTTGTGATCCACTATGACCCCTCAGATCTCTTTCCGCAGTACTCCTTCCCTAGGCAGTCACTTCCCATTTTATGTGTGCGCAACTGATTATTTCTTCCTAAGCGGAATACTTTGCATTTGTCCTTATTGAATTTTCTCCAATTTACTTCAGACCATTTCTCCAGTTTGTCCAGATCATGTTGAATTTTAATCCTATCCTCAAAGCACTTGAAACTCCTCCCAGCTTGATATCTCTTTATAAGTGTACTCTCTATGTCATTATACATATCATGGATGAAGATATTGAACAGCACCAGACCCAGAACTGATCCCTGTAGGATCCCGCTTGATATGCCCTTCCAGTTTGACTGTGAAACACTGATAACTACTCTCTGGGAATTAGTAGGTTAAACACCTACTTAATAATAGCTCCATCTAAATTGTATTTCCCTATGCCATATACAGCGGGGAAGTGCTGTAGCTCCACTCCTCACCCTCCCTCCCAAAAAGTCCTAAGCATGAAACGCTGGGAGGGAGGGGGAAGAGCAGGGAAACGCCACGTCTCCACTCCTCCCCCTCCCTCCCAGAAAGTCCTAAGTGCTGCCAAACAGCTGTTTGGTGGCACTTAGGACTTTCGGGGTGGGGGGGAGGAGCAGGGATGCGGCGTGCTCCGGAGAGGAGGTGGAGTGGGGGTGGGAAGAGGTGGGCCTGGAGCATCCCCCAGCAAAGTCGGCGCCTGTTCTTCTCCGGGGAAGCTGCCACTGCTGTTGAGAAGGTACTTCCTAGCATCCTTGCCTGCAGCGGGCTGTGCCTGTGTGGGGTAAGCCCACAGTACAGTACTGTACAGTATATTATGCCTTTTATCTGCCCCCAAAATTTTTTCCTTGGAACCTAACCCCCCACATTTACATTAAATCTTATGGGAAAATTGGATTAGTTTAACATTGTTTCACTTAAAGTTGCATTTTTCAGGAACATAACTACAACGTTAAGTGAGGAATTACTGTAGTTGAAAGAAAAAAAAAAGTGTTCTACAGTGTTTTCTATATCCCTCCACCTACAAAGTCAGGGTTCTGACTTACTGTGGTAGCCAATTGTACAGAACTCCGAGTTAGAGAAATACTTACTAAAGTTTAAATACCTCTGAAAATTGTCTAAAATAACTTTTCAACACACTAACTCCTCCAGATTTTGCAGTGAGATATTTAAAGGCCTCAGGGACTTCAAGGAAGCATTGAATTCCTTCTGGCAATTTCCCTTTTCTATGGGGAAATACTATCACTTATTGCTTTATAAGAATGCAAAGATCTAACGGTCAGTTCCTGGCATCATTGGAGTCAATGGGATTTCTACCACTGATTTCAGCGGTGCCATGATTTATATATCTGTAGCTCTACAAGTCTGTGCACACACCAAATATTAAAAATAAATGAAAAAAAAATTATTTTCAAAGGAAAAGTTCTTCATATTATCAGCTTTTTAGAGAAAATATTCATATAAGTATTAAAGCACAGACCTGGCTATCAGCTGGCATCTACAGCCCTGGTCTTAACAACTCATGTTGTGTATCTCACATTTTGATTGGAAATATAATCACCTAGATGCAATGGGATATAGGAAGGGAATACTGAAGAATTGCCATTTTTATGCATTTGGCCTCACACTTAAATACACTTGATAAGAAATATGCTAGCTGTGACAACTCTTCAGGAAACTGATCTCAGCCTACATTTTACAGCAGGTTTCCTGCTTTTAAGAATTCTTTGAAAGGTCACAGTAATACCACAGCACTGGAGAAAGTCATTAAGAGATCATTATAAAAGGATGCTTTCCTTTAATATAAGAATTGGATTAAAATTATTGTAACTATTTAAAAAGTTATATTAAAAAACTTTGGGAGAGTCACAAATCTTCCTGTTGCAGAATGGCATCCTATTCTGCTTAACTGGGCAAGGATAGGAAGTTGTCACAGGCTAGTTTGGGGTAGATTTGGGGGCCTGATCATGCTCCCCTTGAAGTCAAAGGCAATACACCTCGTTGCCTTCATTGGAAGTGTGAGCAGGCCCATCTACTGCTTATTATACAATTACCACACATGCAGGGATAAGTGCATAGCACCTTTGTCAGTGCTAAAACTTCACAGGTAGAGTGTGAAGGAAATATGCAAAGCCAGATTTAAAAGTGGCAGGAAGATGTTGGTGGAATGAGAGGCAGAAAAGAGGTGGGGAAGTTATTTGCTTTCTTTGTATGCATATATTAAAATCAAACTGCTTAAAAAGCAAATACTATGGTTATGTTTAGTGACACAAAATTGCATTTTGTAAGAAAAATTAGTTTTAGGAAATTTAAATATATTTATTGGGTGTTGTGAGAGACCAGCCACTCCTGGAGTCCCCTCCTGTGCCAGACCACAGCACAATTGGTGTGCCCACTTCAGTTTCCCCTGTCAGGTAATCCGAAGACTCTATGCCAGGCTCCCTTGATAGAAAAACTTGCCCCCAGGAGAGGTATTCATTACAAAACATAATGCAAGTAGTCTGTGACAAAAGTCCTAAAACATAGTCCATATCATCCTCTGTGTGTGCTGTCCTTCCTTAAAACCCTATTCTCCACCATCCCCCTCAGCCTCTCTGCTGGAAGTGCATCCTCACCATACTCCATTGTCTTCCACTACACCTAGCTCTCCTCCCCCAGAGGTCTTCTTTTATTCCACTGCCAGGACAGCTCCCTCAGCCTATCCAGTTAGAGTACAACCCCTCTCTTCCAAGTAGGAAACCCCACAACCTCTCTGCTTGGAGATCATCCTCACTAAGGGAGCATCCCTTACTCCCCCCGGCCCTCACACTGTTCTGCTACATCCAGCTCTCGATGGTGGACACATCAGCAGTGAGCCCCTCCGCTGCTCTCCTGCCTTCAGCCCCAGCTTGTATAGATCAGCTAGAAACCCCTCTTCCTGCTCTCCATCCATCAGTCTTCTCCTAGAAAACACCTTCTGGTTCTATGCAGTGTTGTTGTAGCCTTGTTAGTCCCAGGATATTATAGAGAAGTTTTCACATGGAAGTTGAAGAATGATTCCCTATTTTATAATTAAACAATATTTTTTCATTGCCTATAATTTCTTTGTTCTTCCATTTATTTTCTCCCTCACTGAAGAACAAATAATTTTAAAGAAAGGGAGCAATATTGGAAAGTCAGACTCATATACACAATATATTGTTGACTGACCTTCCCATAAACATACATCTGAGAGAAAGGAAATAAGGCATAATTGGTACTAAATTTGAAGAGATTAAAAGATATTTTTCTCAGAGTCTAAGTAATGACATACAGTTATAGTTTAGCTAGAAGACCAGGCCATTACACAGACAAAAAAAGTTCTCCCCTTTAATATTGGAAATGAAAGGCAAATTTGACATTCACACCCTTAAAAGAATGCAGTAAAAATTAAGCACAGTACAAGAGCAAAAAAACCAATGTTCATTCACTTTCTTCCCTGCCTCTGTATATTTAGCTGCTTGCAGTACAAAAACATCCAAAAATTTGATAAAGCATTTTTCAAAAGACAGCTGAAAATGAAGCAGATTTAAATTCAGATATTCAAATCCCTAAAGAAATCATATTGCTTTAGATTTAGAATTTCTTTAGCAGTAAGTAGTGAAGTGTTGTTAATTACTGTCATTTACTTTTTATGTTCAATATTGGAACAAAGTGATCATCATCACAGCCTCAGTCCATTCAATGCAGAACACCAGCAGCCAGGTCCTGACCAAAATATGGGCCAGTTGGTCTAACAAGAAGGTCACAATATGTACTTGGGAAGCAGACCCTGTTGTACTTGCTATCTGACAGTCTCCATACTATCATCAGCATAGTCCATCTTGTCTCGCTTCACCCTGCAATATGACGAGGCCATTGCAATTTTCTTTCTTCTTAATCTTTATGCTGTTTCCTTTCTTAGGTTCTTCAAGGAAGTTGTCACCTGTAACTTTCACTGCATGCATCTGAAGAAGTGAGGTTTTTTACCCACGAAAGCTTATACCCAAATAAATCTGTTAGTCTTTAAGGTGCCACCAGACTCCTTGTTGTTTTTGTGGATACAGACTACCATGGCTACACCCTGATATCTGGAGGGATAGAAAGCCCACCCATGTGCACACATCTTGCTTTTTTGCCAGTTCATTGTAACCCTATCTGTTCAAACACTTTTAAACACACACTATATGCTGGTAGAATTTTACAGTTTACAAAAGGCTCACTTGTCATTGTCATTTAAAAATAGTGTCTGCAGCTACAGATTTTTAAATTATGTGATTAAATTCACAATCCAATTAAACTTGTGCTGTAAGATCCCCTTTATAAAAATTCTTCTAACTTCTATAATTTATCAGTAATTTATCCATGTGTTCTGTTCTAACAACCTCCACCTATTCCCCATCGCCACACACAGTATTGTATTGTGTCTTTTCCGTATGATATCATACGTCCATTTTTCTGTCTGTGTTGGTTTACTGATTTTCTATTTCTTTATTTGTAATTTCTATTGCTGGCACTCTTTAGGCACCATGCTGCCACCATTTCCTCCAGTTTCTGTACTACTTCTTCATTCTCTTATTCTTTACCTCTATTTGTATTTATTGCTGCATTTCTTTTCTAGTTTTTTATGAGTCAGGTTTTTTTTTCAAATTTAACCCAATGGATCAGACTCTGCTTTAAATTAAACTATAGCAAATCCTGAATAATTCCACAGAACAACTCCAAAGATATATTGGTGTAGCTAAGCTCAGAATTTGGCTCATGGTGTCAAAATGTATAATACACTGTATATAAACTATTATTTAGAGAGTGCAATACTATAAAGATTTGCAATTCCCAGACTTGCTATGCGACAGAAGCTGCTGTACAGTTTAAGAATGCTGTTTGTGGATATGAATTTTTCATTCAGCGGAGAGAATGCTTTTAACACAGCAAATGAAGAAATTTGTATACAACTTCAAGGAAAACCTCTATAAGTACTGTAATTTTCTGTGTCATATTTGGATACAATTCTGTCACAATAAGAGAAGAATAACATCAAAGCTGTGAAATCCATGAACAAAATGGAGAGAACCTTGTCAGATAAAGATTTTACTTTTTTATTTTAATAATGAAGTGTGCAGCTAGAAAATATTATATGCGAGGTAGGTTCTTTAAATAAAGTGTTTGCTCTAGAGAAATCTCCTGCTTTATATTCTTGTCACATGCTGATGACAGTCAAGGTCAAATTGCTAATGCCTAGTTTGGAGAATCTAAAGGCAAAAATATTACATTGAGAAGGATCTGGGTTTTCAGAAAATAAGATATCTAGTGTGCAGGATAATGTTTATTTAAATTATAACAATCTAATTTTTTTTAAATTAAGATTGCGGTCTTAAAATTACTTCAAGTGACTGAAATTGTTCAAACGGAAACAAGCTGTTCTCATGCTTCAGAAAGTAGGCCTGGAATTGAATGGTTATTTCATGAGATGAAGCTGAGGAAAGTTTAAGAAATTGAAACTTTTATCAGTTTCCTTTTGGCAAACTTTATTTGAAAATAGTATGATGTGAAAATTAGTGTACTTTCCCTTTAAGTGCTATTTAAGATTCCCAAAGCCAACATACCATGTTTTAACTAAGATGGTACACTGTGATTGTACAAAGAATTTAATTCACTCCTAATGTGTTTAAAACTTATTTTTTTTGCAGAGGGAGGAAGGGAAATTAAGTACTTTTATTAACAAACAACAACAAAAAAAGAGGGATTGCTAAATTGAAAATAGAAGTATGTCATCTTTTCAGTTTAATTAAAGTATGTTTTCATTAACTCACAGTTTCAAGGCACTTTGTAATGATTTGGGGGCAAAGCCCCTCACCCTAAAGAAACACAAAAGAAAACCATATATGGAAAAAATTAATTCATCTTCATCTCAGGTTGTCATTTGAGATTCTTTCCTTCAAACTAGGCAACAGCTTTCACAGATGGTGGTAAGATGGGTCTCCCGGGGTTTATCAACATCTTATTTTTTCTAAGCTACACTGTCACAGATATAGATTCTTTTTAGTTCATAACAAGTCCCATGCTAAGTCTCTGATCTCAGGTCCAGAAAAGACATCTGGTGTATCAATGCAGTTCAAAAAATATTCTG
This sequence comes from Malaclemys terrapin pileata, assembly GCF_027887155.1. NCBI lineage: Eukaryota > Metazoa > Chordata > Testudines > Emydidae > Malaclemys > Malaclemys terrapin. The sequence goes on along the minus strand of NC_071510.1, from coordinate 96,574,510 downwards.
TAAAGTCTTCAGTCCCACATGCTGCCTTTTCTTTTCTTTTCTACCCTCCTCCTCCCCTCCCCCCACCCCCTGACAGTGAATAGAGGGAGCAACTGAAATTTAGATTAAGGACCCAGTTCTGCAGTAGTCCTTAGGCAGTCAAAAATCCTACTGATTTCTTAAGTTTTGCCTGATTCATAGAATCATAGAAGATTAGGGTTGGAAGAGACCTCATCTAGTCCAACCACCTGGTCAAAGCCAGACCAACACCAGCTAAATCATCCCAGCCAGGGCTTTGTCAAGCCGGACCTTAAAAACCGCTAAGGATGGAGATTCCACCACCTCCCTAGGTAACCCATTCCAGTGTTTCACCACCCTCCTAGTGAAATAGTTTTTCCTGATATCCAACCTGGACCTTCCCAACTGCAACTTGAGACCATTGCTCCTTGTTCTGTCATCTGCCACCACTGAGAACAGCCGAGCTCCATCCTCCTTGGAACCCCCCTTCAGGTAGGTGAAGGCTGTTATCAAATCCCCCAGGGAAGAGTTTCAAGAGAAGAAAATATCCCTTCGGCGAAATGAGAAGAAAATCAGGGAAGTCACGCACTCATCCCCTAAATCAAAGCAAAAACACTTCAAGGTGTAAATTGGTTTACAGAAACCCAAAGATCATAATCAAATAGCATATAATGTCAAAGCACAAAAAGATTTCAAGGCACATATTGCAAAAGCAATGGCATTAGTCCAAGCGTCCTCCCATAACATTGTATTCAACTGGATAAAATATTCTTTGCCTTCTAACCTGAATTGTTATGTAGTGCTGGTGTTCACTGTAAAATAGCCATTACATTCAACTGCAGGGGTGGCTGCAGTTCAGTGCACAGGGAATGATTTCTACATAAGCAGGATTTTATTAAGTGTTCGTGATCCACTGAGGAAAAAAAGTGTGATCCATTGAGGAAAAAAGGCTTTAGCAGATGTTTTATTCTCCACTTCCAAATATTTTTCAACTGCACACAAAGTCATTCCAAAATGTGTTTTTGTACATAGTTGAGAGGGATGCCATGAGATTAATCTCTCGTCATAGGTTCTCTAATGTTATGAATATTAAATACCATAGAACATAAAAGTACAAGCAATGTTTTAGCACTACGATGTCCCAGGCTATTTCTTTCAATTAGCAGATATGTGGCATAAAAAAAGAAAAACAGAGGAAAACCAGCAAGTAGAAGTCCGTATAATACTAGCATTCGAATTCTAGATTTCTGATTCTAACAATCAGACCAACGCCATCTCTGTATAATCTGAGTTTAAGGTTAAAGTGAAGTGTATATTTTGAACATTAAAGATCTACATCCGCCTGTGTTTCTGTGTTGCAGTACTGGACACAGCCATTCTGGGGTTGAAACTTGACTCTACAAAACTGGATGGGAAGTCAAATGAGAACAAATTTGCACATGTTTTCCTGTGTTTCCAATTTCAGGTCAATCTAGGAATACAGAATAGTATTATAGTAGACTCTTATAATGGAAGATAAAAAACCCTATGTTTTTAACCAAAAGCATGGGGAAAACTCCCTTGCCAAAAAAAAAAAAAAAATTATAAAGCCGTGGTCTTATCCTCTTTTAAGTCTCTCTTAAAAAATCAACTTCTGCCATGATGCCTACCGATCACTACCATCTGGCATAGGTGGGGTAAGACATCTTTCCTTAAACTCTATTAATTTTATGTGATAGAGGTAATAACTTCATCCTCCCAACAACCCCCCTGTATTTGCTTGTTTTGTCTACTGGCACATGGAATACTGGCTAGCACAACAAAGCACTGATCTTTGACTTGGGCATCATAACAAATAATAGAATCAGAAAGTGCTATGCAGGTGAGAAAATATGAAATGTGATCATCTTAATATTAAATCATTCCAAAGTTCATCTCAAGCTTTGGACAAAGATTCATACCAGTTTCTATTGTTACGTAAGCCAATTTGCACATAACTGATGCTAAATTGTCCAAAGGTTTGTAACAGAAAGCAGAAAAAAAAGAACACCTCCTTCTGAAAGGCAAAGAATTTGACTGCCTGAGTGAACTGTTAAAGATATTCCAACTATTTCTGTTCATTACCAGAAGCTAATTCCAAATCCGGTCACATTTTTTTAATTCTGTAGTAATAATATTTTCTGTCACTTCAATGTGCAAAAACATATCTGAGGAATCTCACTGTTCTTCTAGGTCAGTAGTTTTCATCCTGTGGTCTGCAGACCATGTCTAAAGGGTCCACAAAAGATTGTTACCACCATAGAACACTGGTTTTCAACGGAGGGACTGCAGACTATGTTTAAGATTTCCAAAGGTCTGCACCTCCATTTTAAAATTTTTAGGCATCTGCAAATGAAAAGAGGTTGAAAACCACTGTTCTAGGTCTTCACACCCATATGTATATAAATCTGCATGTGGATAAATATATTGTATACACCCATGCCATGTGTAATACTTATTCACAGTGAGAGATCAATTATGAAATGCCAGAAAAAGTCTCAATACTCAATTAGAAATGCAACTAACAGCTGTAAGGTGATTTCAGACCAGAAACCAATGATACTTAAACCCAAAGGGGCTTTAAATCACAGTGCAAAGAAATACACATTAGGATGAGAGAGCAGCTGGTGCCATATAATCCAGAAGAAAGCCTGTTCTCAAATAAATTGCATGAGAGAAATAGATCTGTGGTCATAACCCATTGCAGGGAAATTACTCGGTAAAATTTAAAAGGCTGGCTCCTACAAGTTTCCTTTCGGTCTGAGACTCCAACACTAATCATGTACAACAGAACAGTTTTTGTAAACGTTTGTGAGGAGAAATACAAACCCAGAAACAATATTCTATTTAATCATTGAGAGTAAAAGCCTGCATAGTAGTCCATTCCCAGGCCATAAATTCACTGTAATTAATTATTGTTCAAATATATAGGTCAGAAGAATGAATACAACAAAAGTGTAGTTCAAAAATAGGGGGAAGTGTCATGAATTAGTCAGTAGGCTAGCTGAAAAATAATTATACATATACATACCTCTCTTTCCATTCAGGACAGAGGGATAGCTCAGTGGTTTGAGCATTAGCCTGCTAAACCAAGAGTTATGAGTTCAATCCTTGAGGGGGCCTGTAGCGGGGCGGCCTGGCTTCCAGGCGCCCCAGGAAGGGATGAGCCAGAAAACCCGCCAGAGTGGGCGGAGCCACCGCGGCCTGTCCCCGCCCCCCGGAAGTCAAGGGGCGGGACAGGAAGTATAAAGGCCAGGCCCCAGCGCTCAGTAGCTGGCCGGCAGCGGGAGAGGACAGACGCTGGTGCCCGAGCTCCCGTGGACCTGAGCCTGCCGAGAGCCCGGTACCCAGAGGAGGACTGGCCGAGCCTGCCGAGAGCCCGGTATCCAGAGGAGGACTGGCCGAGCCGGCCGAGAGCCCGGTATCCTGAGGAGGAGTGGCCGAGCCTGCTGAGAGCCCGGTACCCTGAGGAGGACTGGCCGAGCCTGCCGAGAGCCCGGTATCCTGAGGAGCAGTCTGAGCTTCCCCCCGCCGAGGGCCCAGAGGGAGTGACAGACCTACCTGGTGCTCGGGGCCCGGAGGAGCCCATGATCTGTGACCCAGCAGACGGAACTCAGGAGGAGCAGGTACCCATGGAGGAGGAGATGGGAAGTGGCCCGGGGATAGCAGACCCCGAACCCATGTCAGTGTGTTGCGGTCAGGATCCCCACTGACTGCGCGGCAGATGGACTGCTGCGGATAGGGCCCCGGGCTGGAACACAGTGGAGTGGGTGGGCCTGTGTTCCCCCCTGCCACCCTGCGCCGGGTGGCAGTCTCTCCTCCTCCTTGTCCAAGGGGCCTGGGCCCCTGACAGACTATCCATTGGCTGCCCTGCCCTGCCCTGACCTAGGGCCTGGGCTAACCCAAACTGACCCAGCCCCTGCTACAAGGCCTGGGCCACTGACTGACTATTGGTGTGCTGCTCCGCCCTGACCCAGGGCCGGAGCTGCTGATTGTGTGCTCAGCCCCTGCATAAGGGCCTGAGCCCAGAACTGTTAATTGTCTGCTCAGCCCCTGCACAAAGGGCCTGAGCTCAGAACTGTGAATTGTCTGCTCAGCCCCTGCACAAAGGGCCTGAGCTCAGAACTGTGAATTGTCTGTTCAGCCCCTGCACAAAGGGCCTGAGCTCAGAACTGTGAATTGTCTGCTCAGCCCTTGCATAAGGGCCTGAGCCCTGCACTGTCAATTGGGTGCTTAGCCCCTACCCAAAGGTCGGGGCCCTGAACTGTTATTCGCTTTGTAGCGGGGCGGCCTGGCTTTCAGGCGCCCCAGGAAGGAACGAGCCCCACCCCGGAACTACTACAGGGCCACTTGGGGATCTGGGGCAAAATCAGTACTTGGTCCTGCTAGTAAAGGCAGGGGCCTGGACTCAGTGACCTTTCAAGGTCCCTTCCAGTTCTAGGAGATGGGATATCTCCATTAGTTATTATATAGTCAACAAGCTATTCCCTCAAAAAATATTTTGTTAGGAAACATTCAACCAGCTCTCCTAAAAAGCAAACTAAGTGCAGAATTGTTGCAGCTATGGAGAAGCAGCAACTACTCCTGGTTCAGCCAGCAGTAACTTCCAGACAGATTTTTCTGCTTGGAAACATGCAAGAGAATCATGCTAAGAAGACCGTTACTGAGTCTTCTGATCTGTATTCTACCTACAAGGGGAACAGAATAAAAATATGAACCTCAGAGTTAACGTGGCCAAACTATGTATAAAAGCTCATGGCACAATAGCCTTGACATTATCAGAGTACGTAGAATGAACACTTACTCAAGCTGCCCAGATCTATGGATCATCTCATGGGTAACACTCATCTGTCCTCAGGGAATCCATTTACTTCCTTTTTTGTACTGTCTTTGGCTATGTGCCCTCTTCATCCAGTGTTTTTGATACATGGACTAATCTCTTTTATCTCATGTCATGCAGGGCTAGAACAGTGGAGGACTGACAGGCAGAGCCGCTGCTCACATTAATTACTGGTTACTCTTTGTGAGGGTGGGAAGGCTGACAAGGAAAAAAAAAAGGCTTTTCCTGATATAAATTGGCAACAGCAGAGAATGTCTCTGCATTACAATGTTTTTCTGGCTTGCTCTGGAGTATACAAAATTTGATCACAACCACCACAAAGTGAATTTAGTTGGCCTCTGTTAACCCAGCTGACAACATACGGCTCAGCCCCTCAATGAACAAGAATAAAATCACATGACCAACTGAACAGCCCAAATGGAAAGAGTGCAAAAATTTTTCTTAAAAATCCTATTGTAGTCTAGCTGACAAAAAAATTCATTTGAAATTCCATAAAAATTGCAAAGCTTCATAAAGCAGTGCCAATTTTGTAATTTTATTGTGAACTTAAATATAGACAAGCCAAAAAAGGTTTTCTATCAATATTTTATGCAGTTCCATTGACTGTTGCAGGTGACTTCGAATTCAGTTTAAAAAATTAAAACCTGTTCATTCTATGTATTCATTTATGCTTACAAAAAAAAAAAAAAAAAAACCCCACCAACCAAGCACTTTCTATACAAAAGTACAGATTTAAAGCTTCCTTTTAAGAGATTTTTCTTTCAATGGACTATTCCTGTAGTAATTTTCAGTATTGCAATTATTTTGACCAAATGACATTCTGCAGCCTTATACACATAATTTTAAATAACAGCCACATAAGGATTAATAAAGATTTACCTAAATCCCACAGAAGGAAAGAGAGAAAGAAAGAAATCAATCCTTATTAATCAAACTTAAATCCCTATAGATGCAAGACACAACAAAAGGTATTTAGGACAAAGTATATAATAAGGAAAAAAAATCTATAAATTCTCATAAGCCACCAATGGAATAGGATGAACTCGAGTTTTTGGTAAGTAATTACAGCAGGTAGATGCTACAGTTAATGTTGCAAAAGAGTTTTCAGAGTGTAGTAGCTTTCTGGGGGGGGAGGGGAAATCACATTCAATGCTGAAATTATCTAGGCTTATTTTCTTTGCCCGCTTCTGTTCCCCATCCCCAAACCCAGAAAGCTTGAACAAATTCCTTTAAGTCAGTTATTAGTCGATGTTAGAAAAAAGAGCAAACTGATTGGGGCAAAAGGGTGGAAAATCAGTGGTTGAAATAGGTTGGAGAATGCAGGACAAGTGGAGGGAAGCTGAAAAGAAAATTAGAGAAAGATGCATAAAGGTAAGAGAAAAATGGAGATTAGCAGGAGCAAAAGAAAAGGAATAAAACGAAGTGGTCATGTGACAGTGGGGAAGAATCACAGGAAGAGTTTCTTTCTTTTAAGACTGAAGAAGGAATTTTAAATACTAAAACCAGATATTCCTTAATATACTCAGACTCCCTTTTCCTCACTGTAGAGCTTCTGCCTCAAGTCTTTCCCAGCACTCTGGCATGTGGCTTCCTAGTCAGCTGATGGGACACCAAACTCCTATGATTATTACATTTTATTAAAGCACTCACTGCTGCTTTTGGAACTTTACTTGTGCAGATACATGGATACCCCACGTGAGGAAACTCAAGAACATTAGAAACACCTTCCCTTGTACCAACATGCTCATGATTTGTGTAAATTTTAAACCCATTCCAAAGTAGTGTGTGAAAATTTCCCAACAGAATCAAACCTCTGGAGGATCTATGCAACAACATCCTTTTAGAGGAACTGCAGATGCTTCATAGAAAACAAAAAGCTACTCAAAACACTGTTCTGCTTAAATGTTCTGTCTCACACTCCCTTTGTTCTTCATCACAAAGAGCATTTATGCTTGAAATCAGGATCTTTGTTTCCTGAGAGTTTATCTACCCCCACAGTTCTGCCCCCTGCCCCCCACCCCAGAACAATCTAGCACAGCATTGGTATGGAAAAACAGTGATGTCACAGGCAAAGGATTATGACTGAGTGCATGCAAAAAATTAGCAGTAGGAACAGAAACAAACAATTGTGTTTTCAAGACTATTGTCCTTTTGTAAAGGAGAGCAAGTGATTTGATAAACAGAAGATACTGGATGCACTACATAAACAAAATGCATTTCTGAACAATGCTTTTGCAGCATTTTCCTTGAGCTGCTAAGTGCCACTTCAAGGTTACCTAATTAAGTGCTGAAATGATAGCTCAGCAGCACCGCCTAGTGATCTAAGCATACACCTGCTTGCTGGGATCTCCTTAGTTCTAATTTTAGCTCTGACAGACTCCCAGTAGTGGCCTTGGACAATTCATTTAACATTTGTCCACTCTTCAGGGTTCCTATTTGTAAACTTACTTTCTCCCTTTGTTTGATTTGTTTTTTGTCAGTGGGGTGAGGGAAGGAGGGGAAACCAACAAACATGCTATAACACTCTGTATTGTATGAGTGCTACTTACTGTTATGGCTACACGGCTAGCATCTTTCTCCACTGTCTAGAAATTAAGTAGTGAGTGGAACCAAAAGAAGATAGGAGCTGTAAAACTGGAAAGATATTTTACTTCCCCACAGCACAGGAGGAAAACAAATTACTTAATTGGTTATGTACTCAGAGCAAGATATGACCTGAATGGAGAGCAGAAGATTTTCAGAGACTGGGTGCCTAAAATTAGTTTCATGCAATTGTTAAAACACTCTAAAAGATTTAGACACATCTTCAATTAATATCTCTATAGCGTGGCACAGCCACTCAGTTAGTCTTAAAGAGAGATAGTTAGATCATCCAACCTCTGGTCCAACTGTTTGGCACTTTGGACTTGTCTACATAAACTGTGGCATCAGTTTAACTAAAGGAGTGAATTTAAACCAAATTTGACAAAGAGGGTCAAACTGTATGGACCCTTATTTCAGTTTAAAAAGCGCTTAATTTGTTTTAGCTTAAGTTGATTAGGGACAGGTTTAACCTAAATCAAAATAAGCCACTCAAACCAAAATAAGAGTGTTGACACAGGTTGCATCAGTTCAGCTGAACTGTTTCAATTAAACTTGTAAATTTGTATGTAGATAAGACCCTAGCCTCTGACCCTTTATAACACCCACCAACCAACACAGATTCCAACCCAGAATGTGCTTTCCAGGGAAAAACCCAAACAAAATGTAGATCCCTTTTAGCCCCTAGCTAAAACCTCTCCAGCGCATTATCCACGACCTACAACCTATCCTGGAAAATGATCCCTCACTCTCACAGACCTTGGGAGGCAGGCCAGTCCTTGCTTACAGACAACCCCCCAACCTGAAGCAAATACTCACCAGCAACTACACACCACACCACAGAAACACCAACCCAGGAACCTATCCCTGTAGCAAACCTCGTTGCCTACTCTGTCCCCATATCTACTCTGGCAACAGCATCAGAGGACCCAACCACATCAGCCACACCATCAGGGGCTCATTCACCTGCACATCCAGTAATGTCATATATGCCATCATGTGCCAGCAATGCCCCTCTGCCATGTACATTGGCCAAACCGGACAGTCCCTCCGCAAAAGAATAAATGGACACAAATCGGACATCAGGAATGGTAACATACACAAGCCAGTAAGTGAACACTTCAATCTCCCTGGTCATTCTATCACAGATTTAAAAGTCACTGTCATTGAACAAAAAAACTTCAGAAACAGACTTCAAAGAGAAACAGCAGAACTAAAATTCATTTGCAAATTCAACACCATTAATCTGGGCTTGAATAGGGATTGGGAGTGGCTGGCTCACTACAGAAGCAGCTTTTCCTCTCCTGGAATTGACACCTCCTCATCTATTATTGGGAGTGGACTACATCCACCCTGATTGAATTGGCCTTGTCAACACTGGTTCGCCACTTGTGAAGTAACTCCCTGCTCTCCATGTGTCTGTATATAATGCCTGCATCTGTAGCTTTCACTCTATGCATCCGAAGAAGTGAGGTTTTTACTCACGAAAGCTTATGCCCAAATAAATCTGTTAGTCTTTAAGGTGCCACCAGACTCTTTGTTGTTTCTGTAGATCCCTTGTTGGTTGCCATGATGAGTTTGTGAACAAACATGCCACAATACATACTACAGGGGGAAAGAGTGGAAATTATAATGAGGAGGGGAGGATCCCAGTCTATGGGGAAAGGTGTGTCTCAGGAAAACTTACTAAAGGGATGGGTTTTGCCTCCATAGTTTTGGCTAAAGTACCAAAGTTTGCATGTTTATACAAACTGAGTCTTGTTAAGTCTGACCATCATTAACATTAAACTGCTATTCTGGTCAGAAATTGCAGCATCTTCCTTAAGGTATCTGCTTACAGAAGGTGACCTTTGCTAATACTATTAATTTTGCTTATGAAAATATAGTCTGATTGACTTCAATATTACTATGACTTCCAGGTTTGGACCCTTTGTGTATTTAGTTATGGACACTTATTTCACCAACAAAGTAATATTTGTACTACTTTACTTTACAGTTGAGCGAAGAATGAATTCAATTTATTCCAGTTCACAGATCATCAAAATAATAGTTTACTAAGTTTCATCTGCAGAGTCTTTGCTCCTGTTGAAGAGAGACAACCAGAAGAAGCCAGCTTGACTTTCATATCCCTGGTTATTTGCAATGATTACAATCAGAAAAACTCCCCTCCTGTCCTCCCCCACTTTATGATAAAACTACATAAAATTGGTCTGGAAATAACTGGAGAATAAACAAGGAGTTTTATGACAGGAACATTATAAATGTTAGATGATGATTCTTAAAAGTGAGTCACTTTCTTTCTTGTGGGCTTTTCCTGAAGATAAGATACTGCAAGAAATATTTTGGAAAAAAAAAAAGTAGGACTGCAGAAAGCATATGGTGAGAACTTTGTTTTGACTCTGTGACACTGAGCCAGCAAGGGTTAAACAATCAGCAGGCTAAGTGACCCAAAAATCAAACTTTAAGAACTTATTCGGGAAGTATTGAAATGATAAACAGGGTAATTTCTTGTAGATAGTTATCAAAGCCATGTAAATAGACTAAATCCTTTGAAATGTCAGAGAATTAGAAGTAAATACCAATTGTGTTTGTCTGTTTACTTATCTGTTAGGAGTTTAATAATGTGATCTAATTAGTGTGTAGATGCTAAACTTCTGTTCTTGTCTGTAATATTTCATTACTATATTCTATTGATTCAGAGATCAAAAGGGAATATTAGCAATTAGATGAGACATGTGGTGTAATAATATCATTATCTTTATTTCTCTTTGAAGTTTGTAGTAAACTACCTATGAACTGCTAGAATGGTTACTGGTGTGTGCCTAGGAAATAGGAGGTTTACTTCAAAACAATAATGTATACTACCTATTCTTCATCCAAGGAATGCCTGCTCTGTTATCTGCTGTCAAGAGGCTAACATACCCTGCCAGAGATCTATAAAAGAACGTTGGGACCCGATCCTGTTCATCTCAGATCTGCTTGAAGTTTGTCAGGGAAAGTTTAAGTCTCAAAACTGAGGTCTCCAGCTCCATTCTGGATTACCCTTCAATTTCTCATGGAAGCATTTAAACAGACTCTGTACATGGACTCCCTATTGGGCTATAACCTATGGAATTGATTCTGGAAGGACTTTTTACAAATTAGCAGTTCACCATCTCTGTTATGAAACTGACCTAAGAACTTTATTCCTATCTGTAGATATAATGATCTTTTAACCATCATGACTCTTTTCTTTTTAATAAACCTTAGATTAGTTAATAAGAATTGGCTGTAAGTGTGTATTTGGGTAAGATCTGAAATATTCATCGACCTGGTGGGTAATGACAAGTTTCAGAGTAACAGCCGTGTTAGTCTGTATCCGCAAAAAGAAGAACAGGAGTACTTGTGGCACCTTAGAGACTAACAAATTTATTAGAGCATAAGCTTTCGTGGACTACAGCCCACTTCTTCGGATGCATATAGAATATAGAATGGAACATATAATGGACATTATATGTTCCATTCTATATGCATCCGAAGAAGTGGGCTGTAGTCCACGAAAGCTTATGCTCTAATAAATTTGTTAGTCTCTAAGGTGCCACAAGTACTCCTGTTCTTCTTTTTTCTGGTGGGTAATGTGTCCGATCTCATGGGATTGATAGAACTTTATATATAGTGAATAAGATTTTCAGTAATCCTCACTATATTTGACTTGGCTGTCTGGGTGGGAGCCCAGGGCAGGATTGTTTTGGAGAAACTGTATTTTTGGGTTCTAGGTAACCAGTAAGGTATTGTAGAAGTTGTTTTGTTGCTGGCTTGGTGAATCTAAGTATAAGAATAAGCCACCAGTTTGGGGATTGTCTGCCCCATTCTTTGCAGTTTTCCCTGACTGAGCAATCTCAGTGAGGTACCTCCAGTGACCACAGACACAGCTTCTAATATAGTTTGTTAGTTAGACATCATCAAGCGCTTTATCTTATTTCTCTATAACCATTTCTGACTTATGCCTCATTACTTGTATTCACTTAAAATCTCTCTGTAGTTAATAAACTTGTTTCATCTAATCCAGTGTGTTTAAATGGGCTATTTAAAATAATAAAATGGCATATTATTCCCTTAAAGGAATAATGGACTTAACATAGGTATACTGTTCAGGAGAAGGCTGGGCAGTACAAGACATACATTTCTGGGGGAAGATCTGGGACTGAGGGCGTGTTAGGGTCACCCAGCATCATAACCAAGGCTGGTAAGAGCCAAAGTGTGGCTGCCTGGCTGTAGCACACGCACACAGCTGGGAATGACATGACAAATGCTAGAGGCTGTTTGTGAGCAGTCCAGGTTGGGGGCTACAGCAGCAAGGAATTGTAAAGTGCACCCCAGGTTACAGGGCAGGGGTGACACAGCTACTCATTAGTCTGGATTGTGACCCGGTATGTCAAACATTTTTACCACAATCATCCAAATTCTCCAATAGGACCTTCAGCCCTTTCCCAGACCTGAAGGAGAGCTCTGTGTAGCTCAAAAGCTTGTCTCTCTCACCAGCAGAAATTGGTCCAATAAAAGATATTACATCGCCCACTAGAGGTCCCTCTAGAGGAGAAAGGTATAACAATATCCAGTGGCTGGAAGCTGAAGCTAGACAAATTCAAAATGGAAATAGAATGCTTTTTTTTTAAATAGTGGGAGTAGCTAATCATCAGAACAACTTACCATGGTTTGTGGTTCATTCTCCGTAACTTGCAATTTTTACATTAAATTTGTATTTTTTTCTCTAAAAGATATGCTCTAGTTCAAACAGGAATTAATTCAGAGAAGTCCCATGGGTTATGTTATAGAGGAAGTGAGACTAGGGAATCACATGATGCCTTCTGGCCTTAGAATCTATTTCTCTATTCATAGAGGACAGTATGCATGCCCGCTGTGTTTGGGTTCTTATCTGTAGGTTGTAATAGTACACAACTTGACATTTCCCTCTACTCCTTTCCCACAAAAATGTAGTTTTGTATTCACTTATACAAAGGAGCACCTTAAACTTTGTCACTTGACTGAACTATAAGATAAGCTGGTGAATTAGCCATAGCAAGAGCCCATGTGCAGTATTACAAAATAATAGATCAGAACTAACAGTTGGTTTAGATGTGTTCATTCTACGGGATCTAAGAAATGACTTGACAGGCAGAATCACTTCCTGCTTAGACCTCTCCAGCAAGAAAGACAACATATAAAGCAGCATGTTTCCTTCTCCACCCACCAAAATAACCACCCCCACGTCCCCACAAATTCTTTAATATGATTTCAGACATTATGAGTGAGTGTACTGCTCAAAACGTGTGTCTGTCTCTCTGTGCCAAGAGTCACTTCACCTACCTCTAATAAAAGGAAATAATGCTTTGCTTTTCAACAGCATTTTCCATTTAGCATCCTTTACAAGAAGCCATGAATTAAAGCATGATACCTAACCTCACTGGGATGAATATTATCTCTGTTTTGTGGGGGGAAGGGGAGGATAGAGAGAGAGACCCCCTCAGAATACCCAGACCTGGGTTCAAATCCCTGTTCCAGAGCAAGGATTTGAACCTCCCCTCACCCTTCACTTTGTGAAGGGCCTTTAAGTCCCCATGTGAATCTAGCCCCCCAAAAATGGGCTGAAACAGTTTGGCACATGTGTGTCAAATTCATTAATAGTTTCGGGTCAGCTAACACTTCATTTATCAGCGAATAAACTATTTGCCTGAACAATTTCACGCAGATTTAATCTTGAATAACCAAAAGTGATCAGGATCTCAGTTTTACGCTTCTCTCATCTAAAAGACCACACAGACCCATGACCACGTGAAGCATCACAGTGACAACCCATTCAAAGACCTAGAGTATTCTGTAACTTGGTATAATGAGTCAGTCCTCGCCGGGAACGTGCAAGAGCAGTACTTCTAGCACTTACATGTAGTTAGATTCCCCACCAATTGGGCAGTCTCTTTAATAATAAGATGCAGTGGGGTTGTTTACTTGTTTATAAATACAAAAAATTTACCTTGTACTTTCTTCCACTATTTTGACCCATTCCCCGACTGCAGAGTGGGTTCCATCTTGCCCAAATGGAACCCACTCTGTCATAGGCAAATAACCCTGTTTGGGCAAAATGTGGGGAAGGCACATTACAGTGTTTCAGCAGCAGGATGGCTGGATGCTTGTTGATGGGAAGGAGATTTTTCATCTTCCCACTGCTTCTGAAGGGAGATTCAGGGATTGAGGGGTGAAAATGGATAGCAATACGTTAAGTGGGATGGGCAAAGGCTCCAAAGATGAATCAGGTCAGGAAAGGGGACTAGCAGTGGAGACAGAGAGGTCTTTCATTAATGATTGGGAGAGAGATGGACAACTGCCCTTCCCATGAAGAGAGAAAGATTGCAGATTGTGTTCCAGTACAGCACGGCAGACTCCACTCATCCCCCAGACTGCTAATGTTGCCTCTTCTCCATTCATTCATTGGTTTCATCACAAACCACAAACAAGTCAGATTTGCCAAAAGGATCACATGATGTACAGACACATGTCAACAACCTTGATTTAAATAACGTTTTGAGTAGAAGCCATGAAAGATTCAATAGTTTTGACCCAAAACTAGGTTGCAAGCTTGCACAGAACATCACATCATCAGAACAAACTCACATCAACTCATCAGTTAACCTAAGGTAAGGACACCATTTGCTGATATGGCCTCTAAGCAATGAGCCTTAATATCCCCTTACACCATTTTTTTGGTCATTTCATTTTAAAGAGCGACACACTTAAATGGGACACAACAGTCCATTGATGTGTCCCGATTAAATGGTTTCTATTATATTTTTCATTTGCTTCCTGTAAGCATTATAAAACTTCTTTAAAGTGCTGCTTTAGAAATTTAAAAGGAAAAACAGCCCATTTATGGACAAAATGAGATTTACTGCTATTGTGAATGAAGTCAAACATCTTTCATTTGATTTGACATGTGATCACACAGGAGTGTGGATTTTTTCTTGGGAAAACATGATTTAAAGGACAATTTTAGAAATAAGATGAAGCACAATAGTTATTTTTATACTTGATTTCCTGAGAGGCTTTTGCTACAAAGCAAGACACATGGTTGCATATAATGAAACTAATCCCCACTTGTCAGTTTTGGAACTGGTAAAATGTGTGCCAGACCATCTTGGAAATGTTCTCTTTAGGGAATTGTCACAGCACAGTGGTTTGGTCATAAAGTGATTAGTCATAGGTTATTTTTGAAGCTCCAAACTGCTTCACAGGCTACCGTTATAACCATTTCATGCTTTAATGTTTGCATTCATTTTCATTCTTATGCTTCATGGACCATTTAATGCCAGCTATAAAATCATTAAAAAGGAAATTGAGTTTATAACTGAGAAAGATAAGGAGCCTCCTGAACGGTATCAGTGTATTGACAAAGTGTCAAGTAAAGAACAGCTTGAACTTAAATTGAATGTGGCAGGTTTAAAGAAGTATTTTTGGAAGTAAACACACCAGAATAACTACATGCTGTCTCAGTTCTTTGCCTTCTTTTTAAGGCTTAGCTCTGAGAGAATGACACTTTAAATAGCTACAAAATTTTCCAATTTTAAGAATGAAGATCAAACAACAGTATTACCATTTGCTACACAACACTAAAAGCTTTTGCGTGCAGCAAACTGAGCATAGCTGAACTACTGCTACCATCGTAATAGTGAATGTACAGATCAGCTGAGATAGCTGTCCATTACTATATTTAGATTTCATTCTCATGAAGCTTCTTTGCCATAAAGCCCCTTCCTCTCAGAAAGGATGAGATAGTCAGTTAACTAATTCAGAAAGCTGCCTGGACTAAAAAGAAATCCAAATTCATTCCCCCATCACTCAGATGAATTGAGACACTTACTGGAAATTACAAAATGTCTTTCTATTTTTTATGCAGTTCAGCTGGTCAATGGTCACTAAAAATTCTACGCCACAGCAATGAAACCTATATCACTGTGGTTTGGAAGCATGAGAACCAAAAGAAAAGTATTTTTATTTTGCTCTTCAAAAACAGTAGAATTGTATTAAAGAGCCATTTTGTAATAGAATTGGAGCACTATAATATGGCATTCAAGCAGTAAAGTTGACAATAACAACCGGAGGCAAATAAGAGCTATGCTTGAAACTCAGCTCCAGGTTGGAAGCTTATTCATTGTATTAAAAGTTTGGTACCATTAGTTTAGTTAACCTAAGGAAACTCCCTCTCTTCTCTAAATCCCCAATTCAATCTATTTCCAACATCTCAACTCCCTCCTCAGGAGTATGATTAGATGCACTAGCAATCTCAGCAACTTTATCTGCCGAAGAAGTTATCTCACAATGTGAGGTACTCATCGTGGCAAACAAACAGAGAAAACTTGGATTAACTAATCTGTCCCCTATCCAAAACAAATGGTAGTGGCAGACCACAGCAGAAAACTGTGCACAAAAGTATCAGTCTAACTTGCACAGCAGGAAGCTGGTGTGTGGATTTTAGGTACAGATCTAGAGTAAGTCTGTGTCCATGTTCAGAGAAGGGCTCTGACTTAGGTGACAGCGGTAATACCACTGTAGTGCCAAGTACTCTTGAGGAGCGGCAGAGTCAACCAGTGAACTGTGCCTGGGCAGATGGGGCAAGTGAGCAAGGAGGAAGAGCAGCATTAGGATTAACAAACACGTTACTTCAGAAGATTAACCCCAAAAGAACATACATACAGTGAGGGCAGGGGAGGGGTTCTACTAATGAAATGAGAAGCCAGAGGGGGAGATTGTCAAAGGCATTAAATAGGAGCTGGATGCCTCCCATTTGTGCCTTTGAAATATTTCCTCCAGTTACTAGTAGGGAAAAGAAAGTTAGAAATCGGTGATGCTGGATAGACTATCCTCCCAGACAACCTCAAAGTACTGCATCTGGTAAACAAACAGCAAAGGGATAAAATCAGGGAGCCGGGAGGAGTATTTTGCTACTAACACTAATGAAAATACATGTGTAATTTCCCTGGCATATCAGCAAAAAGTTAGGTATGTAATTGGGCCCCAATGGGTAGGACTCATCTATACAAAAATCACGCTAAGCACACAGTGATGTGTATGCTCACAAAAAACCTAAGTGAGCAACTGAAAACTCAAGTGGGGAGGGAACCTGATTTTCCCCTTGCAGTATGTCATGGCAAGTACATATATGGATAAACCAGACTGCAGTAGCATAAGCACTCTCACAATCGTCTGTAGGGGGCCTACAAATCATAACCTAGAAGTTCTCCCCAAGATCATTGGGAGAAACTAAACATACCCTAGTACACACTCCCCAAGTTCCTACTGCTGAATTACGGTGAGACAAAGGATGCTTGCATTTGACCCAATCGCCTCTCCAATGTAGAAGGTTTTGTGGAGCAGGGCCAGCTCCTGGCACCAGCACAGCAAGCAGGTGCCTGGGGCGGCCAACGGAAAGGGGCGGCATGTCCGGCTCTTCGGCGGCAGGTCCCTCACTCCCTCTCGGAGGGAAGGACCTGCCGCTGAAGAACAAAGCGGCGCAGGACAGCTGGCTTGTGTATGTGTGTGTGTGTGTGTCGCTTAGGGCGGTAAAAATGCTGGCGCCGGCCCTGTTGGGGAGTTAATGACCACTACTGATCTAAATGGTTCTTTTAATCCCCTCTATAGGGCTGTGCTATAGCTTACCAGAGCAGCAAATGCTGCAGTGTGGCACACACTTAGGAGCTAAGCGGGTGAGAGAACACATGCGATCATGGATCAGTGAACCAGTGGTCAAAACCAGTAATTACACAACTGCTAGAATACACTAGGATAGCCTCAGCAGCAGGCACAGCACACTGTGCCTGTGTGGATTAGAGAAGCAACATATTGTTTGCTGTGACGGAAGCAGGGTTAACTACCTCCTCATGCTCTCCTGGAATCAGAACAATGGCCAGAACATGAGGAGGGCACTGTGTGCTGGCCAGCAGGCGCTCTCAGAGGTCCAGAGAGGCCTGGGCCACTTCCAGCTTTTGATGACACATGAAAACAAAATAACGCACCCCAAAAAAAAGAGAGAGACATAATTTGAATATTTTATTTAACAAATGCTTTTCTACCCTTTTTCTGTGCAAATGCACTAATTATTGAAAAATCTAGCTTTTATGCAATGTCCCAGTTGCTATTAAGCATGGTGAGCCCATTCAAATGCTCTTGTCCCATAGTTGAACAGTGATAGTTCTTTACCTGCTTCAACACATTGAGGGGTGTTCACCTGAAGCCACTGATGCAGGCAAAGTGACAAAAATATGCACCCCAACGAGTCCAAATTTGAGTATTTCTTGAAGCAATCCTTTGGCTTGCAATCCAATTTAAAGTTTGTGGAATATATTCATTTGAGGAAGATGACCTTGTCACTGAGATCTTTTGAGATTTCTTTGTTGTACTGTTGCTGAAATTGTTCAGCTGCAGAAAGTAAATCTTCATTACATCAGTTTACTGAACTGCCAAAGAAACCCAAAAAGGGTACAAATTAGTCGCAGTGACTCAAATCGACATGTAAGATCTGATTGAATAGAGTCAATGATGACAAGGAAGACATTGACCCTAAAATACTGCTCGGCATCAGATTCAGTAGGTAAGTTGCGATTGGTGGAGAACTCAGATGAAATGCCAATATTCTGTGCTACTAATTTGGACTCAGGATCATATCCCATTGTTCTCAAATCTATTGAATGTCATTGATAAGACTTTCAGTGTTATCCCTCTCAACATCCAGTGTAGCATTGCGTGCTTCAATTATCAGATTACCGGGTAGTTTGGTGGATCATTATAGGTAGCTTCATCCACAAAGATGACATCAGAATGCATTCAAATTTGGACATGTGCTTCTGAATAGACTGAAGTTCAGTTCAAGCTTGTGCAGTGAGATTGAGAGATTCAAGCTCATTTAAAGCCTCTCTCTTAATTCAAATGCTGCGCAACTGGTTGAACACTATCAATCCATGCAGACCATCTAGTTTTGGACATCCCATTCAGTGAAACAGGAAGATATTGCTTCAGAATTTCCCACCTTTGTGGACTACTACTGAAGAGATTGTACATTTGCTGAACAGTTCCAAAGTAAGTAATTCCCTCCTCGCATGATTCAGCACAGTCAACACCTACAAGGTTTAGTGTGTGGTTTCCACAACTGGAAAAAAAACAGTTTGAATTATGCTCAAGCAGAACTACTTGTACACCTTTGTACTTCCCAGCCATATTAGATCCATTGTCATAGGCTTGACCAATGCAGACTTGAAAATCTAACTTAAAACCTAGGATTGCTAGTACTCGAGCAGCAATTTCTTTTCCAGTTTTTCTTGTGAAATTATCAAACAAAATAAACCTTTCTTCAATCGAAAATTTTGAGCTGTCTACAATCTTAATATATCAAATAGCCATAGTAGTCTGTTCCTTGTGAGAACAATCTGGAGTGGCATTAAGATTGATTGAAAAATACTTGGCATTTCAAATCTCATTAAGAATTGTTGTTCGTACAAATGACCCACATAGCTCAATAAACTCGTTTTGTATGCGTGTGTAGAGATAATGGACTTGCATACGCTATTGACGCTCTTGCGATTCTCGAACACGTTTAACATGCTCTGATAAAAGTGGGTTATATTTGCTGAGGAGCTCAACTATGCCTAGAAAGTTTCCATTTGCACAATCACCAATACGTTGAGTGGAACCAAAGAAAGCCAATCTCCACTCAGAAAGAAAAAGGATGACAGTCAGGATGCTCTCAAGAAGTTTTTTCCAGTTATTAGTTTCTGTAGAGAGTTCAGTTAAGAGTAAATTCTCAACTGAACATTCAGCTGATGCTGCTCTACTGGCTGATTTCCATGCAACATAATTTTCTTTGTGACGTTCAACCCTCATGTGATGGTATTCGGTCTTTCAACTTCCTCCAACCTCTGTTGATGCTCCATCTTGATTGATCAGAGAGAACGGATGCATTTGCAGAACTTTTGTTCAAAATGAAGCTGGGTGCACAATACAGAGATTGTTTTTCTGTACTCCAGCATAATCAGTCTCTTGTGAAGATCTCACCATTTAGAAGAGTGTGTCAGCAGATGAGTAGAGAAAGCAGGTTTAATGGCAATGTCAGTCCAGTCAAACCTGTAGTACTCATGAATTGCTCTCGTTGTGTAATATCTACATCTTCCTGTTGCTGTTGAGTTTCTTGATTGTAAACAGGATCTTCTGCTGCATCTGTTACTGTTGGCACATCTTCTTGACTACTGTCCTCATGTTCAGGTATTAGCATTGAAATATCACCTGTTGCAGTTGTGGAGTGTTCATTATCTGTAGCATTGTTTGTTGGGTAAGGTGTGTTTTCCAGTGGTTTGAGAAATGAAGTTATTGGCTTTGAGCTCTTAGCTGCTGCTTCACTTAGTTGTTTTCGCCGTCTCTTGCTTGCACTACTTTCAAATCTCCTCTTCATAGTAATCTATCTGGTCAACATGTAGCCTATCCACACTTGAAATATTCTGCTGTAAATAAGTAGCTTGTCTACACTTGAAATCTTCTACTATAAACATGTACACAAATGCTGAATGGTACACGAATGCTGAAAAGACTTAAAATGAAGGAATACTAATTATGAACACAAAATGAAACAGACAGATTATTATCCTTATCACTGAATCAAAACTCAAGCACACAAGATATATAACAGGCTGAGCTGAAGACATACATATAAACACAGACAGGTTACAGACAGAGGAATAATGTCCAAAAATTTCAAACGTGTTTCTTCATGGAACTCATTGTACAAGATTGTCCTCACAAATTTTCACCTTGAATCTGGGCCTATAGACTATGAAAGCCTATGATGATGGCCAAGCTACCAGCCTAGGGCTCAGCCAAACAACCAGTCACCTCTTTTAGCTAGCATATGAAAATAATAATGTGGAATTCTCACACATAAGTAATTTCTTAGTCTACTAGACGTAGAACTATAAAGACACTAAAATGTAACAATTCCCTACCTTTCAACATGCACTTGATCCAGCACCAGCCACTAGTAGTGGTGTGTTTATATAATCAGCTGATCTGAGAGGACACGTTCATCATGGTCTAATCTTGTGCCATCAGAACCGATATATTTTTATTAATATTTATGAACATTTTTAATTCTTTAATATGACAAAATCTATATCTGTTAACAAAAAAAAAATATGTCTTTTACCAAATCACATCTCTTATTTGCTTAAATTTGCAGCTCTAAGCTGAGAGTGTGTGTCACATTTTGGTCCGATAGGGATACGCATAAAAACAAGTTGTGAAACTTAGCAAATGTCAAAAAATTAATAAGTGTCTAAATTTAAGGCCCCCTTTGAGCTTGAAGTGCAAGCCAAATGACCCTCCTGGCCCGCCCTCTGATTGGCCCTGCTGGCCAGTTCCACAAATACAGATTTCCTGCTTTGCACAGTGCCTCATCCTGATTATGACTGAATTTAATCAAAGAGCCATGGTCCAAAAGCTCTGTGCACATTTCAGCCAATCTCAGGTGAGCAGTCATGGTCTCCCTTAGGCTACCATTGAAATATCAACTTCTCACTTCCCATGGAACCAGAAGGTGGGTGCACATGACATTTCATCACCCATGCAATGCCTTAATGAGTGGAGGGTGCCATTCAGGGCTTTCTACCTTCAGTGCATATTTTCTTGCAGAACCAGACAGCTAGCTTCCTCCGGGCTGCAACTAAGAAACTGCATGACAGGTTTCTGCCATATTTTTGTTGCATGTTATTTTACCATCCATATACAGAGTAGCTTGTCCTGTCTCACTTTAAGTGAAGGATCATCAGTGGCTTGGGTCCTCAAGGAGAAGATTAATCATGCAGCCTACAAGGTAATAAAATAAATCATTCATTCTCTACAGTGTATGCTGAAGTGCGTTTAAGAAAAAACACATCACTCCCTATTCCTCCAGGATTTTAGTTTTTGATGAGATTTTTTTTCCAGGAGGCACTGGTATCTGAAAGAAGCCTTGTAACCTGAAGCGCTAGAGGTAGTAGACGAGAGAGAAAGGTGGAACATGGGATACTTTCAAGTTAACTTTTACATTTAAAAGGCTAAATTGGGAACTAAGGTGGTGCTCCCAGTTTAAACAGAAAACATAGTGCTATGAAGGGAAGGAACAAATATTTTCCTTTCAAGTTCAGCCACCCACAATTAGCCACACTTTGCAGATGGCTGAACTTCAAAAGGAAAATGCTACATTTTGGAGATGCAAGCCATTGAACTTTTATTTAGGCGCTATGAGAAGGTAGAAGACATGATTACAAAGACCTTTCTCTTGCTGAAGCCTAGTCTCTATTTTCCAAATTATTTATGATGAATTATTGGAAAACTGTTAAATTAGTAAATTTGAGAGAAGTAATAAAATTTAACTTAAATAAATATATTTTGGCAAAATAATATGTATTTGCTATTTTCAGAAGGGCCATGTTATATCGGTTATAAGACACTTTGGGGTCTGAGCTACAGGGTTACAGTTCATGTGTTAGCTTACAACACTTTGCATGTGGCCACGTCTACCATTACATAATGTGAATTATTACACCAGATCCCTGTCATGAAGTCTTATGGTTTACCAAGACATCATAGGGCATGATAATACTGTGTAATATAAATTACCAGACGCTCAAAAGGGAAAGAAGCTTAGTTATCTCACTTCGCTACCTAATTAACATTTGTGCATGTTACAAAACCCCCACACAGCTTAGCATAATTTGTACTCTGTGTTCAAGAGAGCTCCAGACTGGAGCAGAAGGAACATTGCACATCTCAGCTAAGGAGCATCAGCAGAATCCTGGAGGGAAGCTTAAACAGACCTGCCCACACAATGCCAGCCAGTGCTTCTAGTGCTTCTCGCTTTCATAAGCACTAACTTCACCCCAAAAAGAGGGCGAGGGAGGAGGTAATTCTGTGCATATCTGACCTGAATATTTATCTGTACACTTCGTATTTTGGATCCAATTTGCTGCCCCTAGCTCTACATCTGTTGGAAGGCATAAGCAGTGCTCATGAAGCAATCAAATCCAAGTAGTGGAGAACAGGGCTGAACAAGCTCCCCTGAATCTAGATCTAAGATCATCAGCAAATCAATAACCATTTACAGGTAGAAAGTGTGCTTAAATTTAAGCAGATCTCTTTAAAAGTAAGGTGTCATACCTTGATGCATCACACACCAGTCGACTATCAATTCCTTTGCCTCTTGCTTTCATTTTTAATCCATGTCTTCTGAACACTGGATTATTATAAGAATCACTGATATAAGAATCAACCACATATAGTGATCCAAATGACTGGGACAAAATCATTTCTACACTAAACTAAAATACTCAGCTTGTAAGAATCAAATCATCCAGGATGGATGTGGTTTTTATAAAAGGCATGCACTGTATAACAAAGCTAAGTGTAGGGGAAGCTTTTGTATATTTAATAAATCTAGGAAGCCAAACAAGTCAAAGTTATCCATTTGGAGAGTTTAAAAAAAAAAATCAAAACTGCAAGTAAGGTGCACATTTTTTTTTTTAAACAGGGAGGGTAATAAACCTTTGGAACAGTTTTCCAAGGGATATAGTTGATTTTCCATAAGCTGAAGGCTTTAAATCAAGATTGGGTGACGTTCTAGTTCCACCAGAAGTTCTCAGGGCTGGAGGTTCAGATTGCTGAGTGAAATTCTATATCCTGTGTTGTGTAAATCAGATTAAATGACCTAATCATCCCTTTTGACCTTAAAAATCTATGAACAAGACACTGCCTTTGCTGCAGTGCAATTCAGTAATGGACATAAGCTCTTCAGAGGAGAGATGCAACATTTGCTTTTATCAACAAGTCTACAAATTATGCTTTACATTCTTCAGACTTGCTTCCCCCGCCCCCATGATGAACTGGGAAAACTTAGTATTTTCTATGTACATTGTGAGCCTCAGTTCCCTGTTCTATTTTGTATTGCTGCCTGACTGAATGCACAGAGCTAAATCAAAGAAGGCTGTAAAGGGGTTGTAACAGAACCAAGCAGGAAAGGTAAAACTATAGCACAGATAAAAACAGACTCTGGTATCCTCCTTCAAAGGAGCTAAGATAAGAGAGCTGGCTCTCATCCAGACTAGGAAGTTCTACTCTTTTCCAGGCTAAGTCTGAGATCAAAAAAGTCTGACCACTAAAAGGGTTCCAACCTAGAAGAAAAGGAGAAGTTTTTTGGGTGAGAGACTGGCCAGGATGTGTCAGAGAAAAAGCTGACAGGCTGGGAGGACTCATGCTGAGACAGAGGGAGAATGCTGAAAGCCGGATAGGCTGTTTCTTCCAACTCAGAAATAGGGAATAAGCCACACCTGCCTGAGCTGTGGCTAGAAAGGTTAAGCTTAAGTAAGGGAATATGCATGTATAACTGTTAAAGAGGATTTTGCGTCCTTCGGGAACTATGAGAAATGGTCAGGCGTACTCCCATTTTCTAGGTAATGATGTGTGTCAGAAGGGAGTGGCCTGTTTTTTCTTTTGATTGCTAGTATGCATAGGCATGTGCAGCACATTTCATTAGGGTGTGCACCCAGGGAGCCCTGCCCTAGCTCTGCCCCTGCCCTGCCCCCATCCACTCCCTCCTACTTCCTGTCCTCTGACTGCCCTCCTCAGAACCCCCCAACCTCCCCTCACACTCCTTGTCCCCTGATTACCCCCTCCTGGGACCCCTGCCCCTAACTGCCCCGCAAGACCCCACCCCCTATCTAAGCCTCCCTGCTCCTTGTCCCCTGACTGCCCCCCTAAGACCCTCCTACCCCCTACCTGTCCCGACTGCCCTGACATCTTGAGGTCCCTTCCAACCCTGATATTCTATGACCCTTATCCACACCCCCGCCTCCAGCCAGACCCCCGGGACTCCCATACCTATCCAATCACTCCCTGCCCCCTGACAGGACCTCCAGAACTCCCGACCCATACAACCTGCCCCTGCTCCCTGCCTGACCCAACCCCCTCTCCACACCCCTGCCTCCTGACAGGCCCCCCCAGAACTCCCGACTCATCCAACCCTTCCCCCAGCTCCTTGTCCCCTGACCACCCCCTCCAGAACCCCCCGACACCCTAACTGCTCCCCAGGACCCTCCTTGCTCCCTGTCACCTGACCCCTATCCACCCCCCACCCCCTGACAGACCCTGGGACTCCCATGCCCCATCCAACACCCCTGCTCCCTGACTGCCCCCTCCAGAGACCTCCCGCCCCTAACCACCCCTCCAGGATCCCACCCCCTATCCAACCCACCCTGCTCCCTGTCCCGTGACTGCCCCCACCCCTTATCCAACCCGCCCCGTACCCCTTACCATGAGAGTCCTAGCTGCATGTTCTGCTCCGCGCAGAGCCAGACACGCTGCCCCACAGGAGCAGGCAGCCCTGCCCCTCAGAATGCTGCGTGCACGGCGGCAGGGCTCCGGATGAGCGGGGAGCGTGTCTGCCTCCCCGCGGAGCCAAACACTGCCCCGCGGGAGCGTGCAGCCCCGGCCCCCAGAGCACTGTGCGCGCAGTGGCATGGCTCCAGGGAAGGGGGGAAGGCGGGGGATGGGCTGGTGGCTTGCTGCACTCGGCCAGGCACTCCGGCCCGGGACCGCGGACCCCACGGCTTGCCGCATGGGGAGAGTGGGGCCATTTTCCCACCCCTGCATTAGGGTGTGCCTGGGCACACCCGGCACACCCCCTGCGCACGCCTATGCTGGTATGTCACACTGTCTGGAATGGCTCATGACCATAAGAGCCTACCTCAGGGCAGACTGTCAAAAGCAGGGAAGAGCTCAAATTGGTGGTATGTTCTACATTTCACCAACCCAGTGCTAAATGTGAACTTCTGAAATACTACAATAGTCTTATAATGGAGTCACAGCCAGTCCCCTTAGACACTCCAGTGTATCTTGACGCCCAGTCAAGCTGGACTATGTGATCAATGGTCACTTACACACACACAAATATTCAGGTAACATCCAGTCACAAGAGACTAGTCACTCAACGAGGTTGATTCGCATCCTAGATCTCACACCAAAAGACAAAGCTGGTAGGCAATAAACATAGTAAATTAACTAAGGTTTATTAGTGAAGAAAAAGGAATGAGAGTTACTGAGAGGTTAAAGGAAGTAAAAATATATGTACAGGTAAGTCACAGTCTA
Source organism: Malaclemys terrapin pileata (assembly GCF_027887155.1). Classification (NCBI taxonomy): domain Eukaryota; kingdom Metazoa; phylum Chordata; order Testudines; family Emydidae; genus Malaclemys; species Malaclemys terrapin. The sequence goes on along the minus strand of NC_071510.1, from coordinate 96,548,886 downwards.
TAATTTCAAAAGGTAGCAGAGATGTTGTAATCTGCCAGTTTCCCAAAAGTCTTTTAGGGCTACCCAGAGTAAATTTGGGGATCTCCGTCTCCTCATTCAATTATTCTGTCCTATTAGAATCCAAACAGTCCAGAAATGAAGAATTTTTTCCTTGTGACCATACTTATAGCTTCTTCTCACAAACAAACAAGTTGACAGTTTGGCCAGCCACATGCTTTCTTTCTTTGATGACGGGAGAGAGTGCATTTAGAGTTTTTGATCTCTGATCATCACACACAACGACCACTTGCTTTGAAATGTGCAGGAATTAGAATCTTCCTGTTATAGTACTTCATTTGCATTAAATGAGACTTACTTTTGGTTAATGAGTCACTTAGATACAGGTAGTGATGAGCTGCCAAAATATTAAAAACCGGTTCCCTCCTCCTCACCCCATGAGGGGGTTGTGCCCTCCCGCCCCCCAGGGACCCCTGCCCCATCCACCCCCCTTCCCTGTCCCCTAACTGCCCCGTCACCCCATCCAACCCCTCCTCTCATTCCTGATGGCCCCCCGGGACCCCTGCTCCATCCAACCACCCCTTCTCCCTGTCCCCTGACCACCCCCAGAACCCCTGCCCTGACTGCCCCCCCCACCCCATCTAACACCCCTGTTCCTTCCTGACTGCCCCCTCCCAGGACTTTTGCCCCCATTCAATTCCCCTGTTCCCTGCCCTCTGACCGCCCCGAGTCCCGACCCTAATCCACCCCCCCACCCTCTATCCAACACCCCCTCCCTGCTCCCTGCCCCCCTTACTGCGCTGCCTGGAGATGGGGGCCGCGCTGCCTGGAGTCGGTGCGGGGAGCCGTGGGCCGTCCCGGAGTCGGGGCCGGGGGCCGTCCCGGAGTCAGGGCCGGAGTCAGGGGCTGGGCCGGACCGCACCGCCCGGCCAGAGTCGGAGTCAGGGCCGGGGCCGCCCGGAGCCGTGCGGCACCTGGAGCCCTCCTCGCGTCCCCCGCCCCAGCTCACCTGCAGGAAGCTGCTGCTTCCTTCTCAGCCTTCCCAAGCTTCCCACACTAACAGCTGATTCGCGGGAAGCCAGGAGGGGGAGACTTCAGGGGAGGAGGCAGAGGCGGAGCCGGAGCCAGGTGAACTGGGGCCGGGGGCAGGGCAGGGAGCTGCTGGCGCTTTTGTTAAATTTAAAAGCCCTTTTAGAACCGTGACAACCGGTTCTAAAAGGGCTTCTAAATTTAACAACCGGTTCCCACAAAGCGGTGGGAACCAGCTCCAGCTCACCACTAGATACAGGGTATATACCCTGTAAATGTTTGCTATTACATTCTAACAGGATACAGATAACAGAAAACAATGAGTACAATATCACATTTGTTTTCATGAAGTTTAAACACCAAACACATTTAATACATTTAACAACAACTTTGATCTATACTAATACACAAGTGAATTGGCCTGGCTTCCAGCTGTTAGTCTGTCAGGCTTGGTCTACACTCACCCCCCAAATCGAACTAAGGTATGCAACTTCAGCTACATGAATAACGTAGCTGAAGTTCAAAGTACCTTAGTTCGATCTTACCTCGGTCCACACGCGGCAGGCAGGCTCCCCCGTCAACTCCGCGGTACTCCTCTCGTCTAGCTGGAGTACCGCAGTCGACGGCGAGCACTTCCGGGTTCGACTTATCGCGTCCAGACAAGACACGATAAGTCGAACCCAGAACTTCGATTGCCAGCCGCCGAACTAGCGGCTGGGTGTAGACATACCCTCAGTTTTTAGCTGATGTCTATAGCCTTGGTCAAAGCTAGCCACTGGTGTTACAGTATACTTGTGTGTGTTGGCTATTATTTACATGGCATGACACTCCTCGGTCCTTCTTCATGATTTACTAGAATGCCTGTACTGCACTATCTTTCATTTTAGGCATCCTTAGAACACCATTTACTATACTACGAAGGAATGATACTACCAGTCTATTTCAAGGGGAGAGAGTTATTTTTTTCTTTATTCATTGGTACCTACAACGTCCCAATCTATCAATTTCTTTGGTAATGTTTATACACAGACAAGTCTGTCCCTCCAACATACTACAAAAATTCCAGTGCTTTCAAAGATGATCATGGACATCATGCATGAAATAGGAACATTAAATCATTTATCTATGTATTTCAAATGAACCCAACACCATGATATTCTATGAACCAAATTCAAAGGTTATAAAATAATTAAAATATTTTTCCACCTAAAGCACTCTCTCGCTGAATTAGTCTCTAATTCGGCTGCAGTAACTCTGTGGATCCTTCTTTCCTTTTTCTGTGCATTAGGAAAAAAACCACTAAGATAATATTTGACCCCCCTCCGCAGTGGAAAGTATGGGCAAACTGTTGGTCCTGCATCATGCTCTGAAGAGAGGGAGAGATGGACTCATTTTTATGCCTTCAAATAAGCTGTTCCACAGCAGGACATTCATCTGAGAATGCTGTATTGCCAACACCTGAAAAGTTTCATCCTTGGTTACATTAACATCTCCATTACCTATAGCTGTTTTATTGGGTTGTGGATGGAGAGGTAGTCAGACAGCAGGAGATGAAGAACAATAAGATCCGAACCAGGATCCAGAAAGAGACTCAGAACATAACCTTGTTCTGAAGTCCAGAAGGCAGTGGGAGGCAGATCAGTTGAGAGTCTCTTGGTAAACATAAAAGGGGTAAAAATAGGGGTGATGTTATAGAGCAGGGGTCTATTATAGATCCCCAAACAAAGAAGAGGTTGTGGGTGAGACATTTAAAAAAGGAAAGAAATACCCAAAACACAGGACATGGTAGTAATGGGGGACTTTAGCTACCCAGACAACTGTTGGGAAAGTAAAACAGCAAAACACAAAATTTCCAATAAGTTCTTAGAATGTACTGGGCACAACTCTTTGTTCCAGAAAGTGGAGGAAGTAACCAACAGGACAGCCATTTTAGACTTGATTCTAACAGGGAGGAATTAGTAGCAAATCTGAAGATGAAAGGCAGTTTGGATGACAGTGATCATAACGTAGTAGATGTCATGATTCTAAGAAGAGGAAGGAGTGAGCAGCAGAATAAAGATAATGGACTTCAAAAAAGCAGAGTTTAAGAAATTCAGAACTGGTAGGTAAGATGCCATCTTAATAAGTAATGAAGTCAAGAAAGCGGAGGTGCTTAATGCCTATTTTGCTTCAGTCTTCACAAAATGGTTAATGATGACCAGATACTTAATATTAACAACCAGGGGGAAGGAATGCAAACCAAACTAGGGAAAGAACGGGTTATAGAATATTTAGATAAGTTAGACATATTCAAGTCATCAGTGCCTGATGAAATTCATTCTAGGGTACTTAAGGAACTAGCTGAAGCAATCTCAGATCTAGGGTTGTGAGTTCAATCCTTGAGGGGGCCATTTAGGGATCTGGGGCAAAAATCTGTCTGCAGATTGGTCCTGCTTTGAGCAGGGGGTTGGACTAGATGACCTCCTGAGGTCCCTTCCAATCCTGATATTCTATGATTCTAATAAAGAGATTGCACTACAGTACTTGTATGAGGTGAACTGAAAAATACAATTTTTGTTTTGTTTTTTACAGTGCAAATATTTGTAAATCAAAAATAAATATAAAGTGAGCACTGTACACTTTATATTCTGGATTGTAATTGAAATTAATATCTTTGAAAATGTAGTAAACATCCAAAAATATCTAAAATAAATGGTATTCTATTGTTGTTAAACAGCACGATTAATCGCAATTAATTTTTTTAATCGCTTGACAGCCCTACTTTTAACACTGTTCCGCATGACAGTCTCATAAACTAGGGAAATGCAGTCTAGATGAAATTACTATAAACATGAGTGCACAACTGGTTGAAAGCCCATACTCAAAGACTAGTTATCAATGGTTTGCTGTCAAACTGGCAAGGCATATATAGTTGGGTCCTGCAGGGGTCAATCCTAGGTCCAGTCAATATTTTCATTAATTACGTGGATAATGGAGTAAAGAGTATGTTTATAAAATCTGTAGAGGACACCAACCTGGATGTTGTTCAAAGCACTTTGGAGGACAGGTTTAAAATTACCTCAACACATTGGAAAATTGGTCTGAATTCAACAAGATGAAATACGGTAAAGACAAATGCAAAGTACTTTGCTTAGGAAAGAAAAATCAAATGCACGACAGCAAAATGGGAAATAACTGTTTAGGTGGTAGTACTGCTTAAAAGGATCTGGTGGTTATAGTGGACCACAAAATGAATGAGAGTCAGTGTGATGCAGCCAAAATGGATGTATTTGTTGTTTTTTAAAACTTCCTACACTGCAACTGCACCAACTTTACATGATTTCAAGAGTATGGTGAAGAAATCTATCAAGTGCTTATCACAACAGTCCTGTTTTGGCTTAGTGAGACATCAAAAGCAGTACTTCTGAACCAAGCTGACTTGGCACAGTGGGGATGTCTCAGTACATGAATTGGGATGTTCTGGAAAAAAACTGTTCGACATCTGAACTTGGAAGGCAGCTTGCTCTAGTGGATTGGGCACAGGACTGGGTGTTAGGGAGCCCTAGGTTCTAGTTCTGGCTCTACCACTAGTTTATTGCGTGAACTTGAGCAAGTCATAGCCTCTTTGTGCCTCAATTTCTTTGTCGGTACATCAGGGACAATCAAACTTGCCCACCTCTGCAAACCTGTGAACTCCTTAAATAAGAAGATACTACACTGATGTAAGTTACTATGTTACTGAATTTCAAAGTACCAGTCCACAAAAACTGTGCAAAACCAAACAATACTGATAATTTGCAGTTTGTGTGTCATTCAAAGGCACACAATCTTCTGAAGGCCAAACTTCCAGAATGATATTCAAATTTCATGGGCCTCCCTTTTTTGGAGGGAATGCAAATGGATACATTTGTGATAGCAAAAGATTTCCATGGTATATACCCAGTATTACCTGCTAAAGTTTACCATAATCTATGTGCCTGAATATGTAGTAGATAGGAAGACATTTATCTTTTGTTAAAAAAATCTTGTATACAATTGATAATCATGAAGCAAATTCTTCTCATTCAAGTCAATAACAAAACTACAGTTGATTTTTAAAGGACTAGGATTTGGTCCCAATTGAGCTGCCTATTACATTGAAATATACATTTTTAAAGTACACTATATTTTATGAAATCCCTAATGGGCACCATGATGACTCAATAGGATTAGATCACCATCCAAAAAAGTTCAAACACAATGCTCAAAAAGAGGCTGTCACTAAAGTAATTCAGTGAAATTACATCAGTAGTAGCATTTAAAGGATGAGACATACAGTAGGTCCTATAACGCTACACAGTTCTACACTTTGGGATTTTTCATTCACATAGTATTTTTAATATTCTTTCTAACTTGCATCAAGCACTCTCCTAACTTTCAAGCTTGTAAAGTCACTCTATTCTGGTTTATATTCGACTATTTAAAATGACACACTGGAATGGAAACAGTCTGTCATAATGAGAATAAAAGTTCTGCAGTGTGCTCTGTATGCAGTCAGCACTGAGTCATGAATTCTAGGAAAACAAAATACATTTTCTATTCTGAATAATCTTGTTTGATATTAATTTTTGTCTTAAAAAGGAAGACCTGAGTTATTTACCTAAGGAAACTCATACAAACCTACGATCAGTACAAAAAGAATTAAAGATGAATTTACTCCCTGCTGTTTCCCATCAGCCTCTCGTACAGGCCAAAGGCAACACATGTAAAACTAGGATAAGCCTTAATAATTTGGGAAGCATTTTCCTCCTTATTGTTCTTCTCTTTTGGGTTGTTTATTCCCAATTGGAGGGGAGGACCATTTTTCTCCAAAATTGCCATCTTGTACAAATATAAAATGTGCTGCTAAAGTTCCAGAAAGCACAACAAAGGAGGAGAAATGAAAAGAGAAATTTAAAAGCATCATAGGAGTTTCTATAGCCTAATGTGCCAACACATACTTCAAAATAAGTGCCTTCTGTAGCTGCAGAAATTCTAGCACTAATATCTAGCTGAAGTTAGAGATGCTGGGAAATATCACATCTCGCCATGAGTTTCCTCCAGTTCTTCCAGTCCTAACGTCTAGTCTGTTTTGTGTCAAAATAACACTATCAAAGTTTAGTGTCTGCTCTATTGACAACATATTTTTCCTTTTGGCCGTATAGCCCAATATTGAAGCAATAACAAAAGAGGTTCTGTATTACTGAAAGGGTTGCATAAACGCTCAGTACATTGTCATCTGCTAAAAAGATTTAACGCTCAATTAAAATGTAAATTAACACTAGACAGACAATGCAGCAATAATTGCTACAACAGGCCAAGAGTGAAGGCAGGTTCAGCCAAGAATGGAAATATCTGAATTGTAATTAAATTTGCAATTATTTCCATTTGGATTTCTTCACAATTGTGGCAATCCAGTGCTGAATAAGCAGCAATACAGACATGCCAGCTAAAATATCAAAGCCAGATCATTGGTCAAAGGAAATAGTGGTGATTGTGGGAGGACTAAAAGAAAACGCCTTCACACCTCTTTTGCTATTGTCTATATGTCTAAAGTGACTAAGTGGGATCCTGTTGACAGATGATTCTGGAGAAAGAGGGAAGTCATAGTTGTCTGTTTATGCTAGAATGATCTCCATCACCACAGATTAACATGAAGCTCTTAAGCTTTTTTTTCCCCCATCAATGGCTAATGTCTAATTTTCCATCTTTGTTACGAAGTCTTAGCAAGTTAAGAACCTGTTCAAAATTTGCCTGAAGAACTATAGTTACAATTTTCTATATTAGGATAAGTAAAAGCATTTGAAAACTAAGCCAGCTACAACTTTCACTATCCCTGGAAAATTATATAATGGCTTCAAAAGCCTTCAATTTTTTTTTTTTTTTTGGTTCATTTTCATCACTATTGTCTGTCAGGATAGGTACCAGGTCACTAGAATTGGAGTGGCTATGTTAATCCCTCTGTTAAATTACTGACCTAGAGTTTTCTAGTGACCTAGAGTTATCCAGAAGCCTGAGTAGAGTTTCATTAACTGTCCAAGCACTCAGCTCAACGTAAGTATTGAGTCTTCCCCCGATAAATTTGACTTCAGACTAAGCATTAGTATCTTCCCAACACATTTCAACTTCAATTTTTCTAAGTATCTCTCACCTGATAGTTTCTCGAGATCTTTTATGTCAATAAATAATTATACCAGAGATAAACACACTAACCTAAAGATATCCAGAAACACACACCACCACTATTTACATTACCCTTTTTAAAAAAATTATTTTAGAATTTCTTTGGCACTCAAAGAAGAGGAGCACATCACAAACATTAAATAGATTGTGAAATTTAATCTGACTTCTGTATTTATTTGAGAAAAGTATAGTTATTCTGGGAAATAAACAGTATTTACTTATACTGTATCTATAAAAAGCTGATGTTCCAGAGTTTGTGATTAAATTGAAGAAGTGAGGTTTGAACCACAACTCAAAAGGTTAGATGTGAAGCTCCAAAAAAGACCAAATGCTGGGATTAACCTAGTAATGGTTTAGCTGCTAAACAAACAATCCAAAACCCAGCAGATTGATGTCTAAATTGAAACGAAATTCTAAAGGTTCATAGTCTATAACACAGAGGACATTGGCCAAGGTAAGATGAAGAATGTCAGGGTTATAATAGGAAACTAGCTTCAGCTTTAAATATGGACAGACAAATGCTTCTCAATAATGTTCAACACTCAAGAACTTCTCCATGATGGACTAGCTAAAGCCTTTGATGTGGTTTGAATAATAAGATAATGTATTATTAAAAGCTTTTCCACTGAGAATTTTCAGTACAGCTGCTTGACATGTATGCTGAAATGCTCAATGACCTGGAGCACTTTGCTAGGGAAAATTTGAATTTCTGTAAACATTAACTCTCTTTAAAAGGTTCTTTATATTACAAAAGCTAAGAAAGTTACCAGTGACTTTGCTTCATCTCCCATCATTATGAAGTTTAACAGAAATCTAGGATGCTACCCTAACGCCAGCTTTGCTAGTCTATCAGTTTGGATGCTTAAAGACATGCTGAGTCTAACTGTTCCTCAGTCTAAGCTTCCAGAATACTTAGCTTTGTGAAGACGCTTGCAAGTTTTCAATTAACTAGTGTCACTTGAGCTCTCACCTCTCTCATGTTCTGCAATGGCAACAATTATACAGCCATACCAGCCACTAAGATTCTACAGAAGAAAACTCTGGTTTTCCAGACCAATGTAAATAGGAAGTGCTATACAAAAGATCTGCTCTGTTTTCAAGTCAATCACAAAACATTACAAAAGGGGACTGATCCGCAGAATTCTCAGCTTTGATGTGGAAGAACTCAACTGTTCTTCTGGACAAGGCATGTTGAACAGTAGCAGCAGAGTAGGCTTGTAAAATCACGTGTGTGCTGCACCTTCCTTCCTTCCATTTCACCATGATTTTACTGCTGCATAGCAGGCTGCGTCTTCAGTAGAAAATCTGTATGGGACACTGAGCATCAAATCATCTTTCCCCACGTCCCCACAAAGAGTTAAACATTGTTGTCCCATTAGTTTAATGCCCAAGCTAGGAAAGCATAGTCGACCCCTAATTCTGCCAAGGTATCTATTAATCCTGACCATGGCGCAAGAAGGAGTAAAACCTTGTTCTACACAACATAATGTTACATTTAGTTGATCCTGCCCACACAGGACAATTATTTCACAAGCCAGTTAGAGGCGAGTAGTAGCTTTTGACTGCTATTGTCAAACATTAGTATTGTCTAATGGACGGAAAGGCAAAGAAGATTGAAATGTCTAACTTCAGCACTTAATGACTTTTTTGAGCTTATCAGAAAAAATACCACTCCCTCAAATAATCAATTTTAGTTTAATATTTCCTTTTGGACAGTATGCAGTGTTTTCTAGTAAAAGTTAAAGGTGGGGAAAGAGTAAGAATATAAAAGAGGAATATTGTTTGCATCCAACAATTTCAGTGCAAGCAAAACTTAGATGTTCATTGATCCATAAGTGAGGAGGGAATTTCATTGTTCACCTCCATTAAATAATAAAATTATTTTCACAAACATGATGCTCTCAAGCTTGACACCACATGCTGAAGTGTTTCAATAATTCAGGGGAAGGGGTTGCAGTGACCTTAAAAACAATTGCCTTAAAAAAAATGGTTTCCAACAGAAATGTAGAGAACAGTTGCAAAAAGCAAAACCACACATAAGCCTCTACGCTGGTCTCTGTTAAATGGCCATCCCTAATATCACACTTCTGACTTAAACCCATTTAGGTCTACTTCAACACCTCTTCCTTTAAAAAAAAAAATGGAAATTAAAACAGAGTACCTAAAATTCAGCTGTCCACCACTACAGAGGGACTCAATCTCTAGTACACCTCTAGTTCCTATTCAGATAGGAGGTCAGAGTGGAAAGGCTGAAACTTTAAAAAGCAATGTTAAAGGAATGCAGTGTTTAATTCAGGCATCAGAATGCTTAAGGATCAAATGCCGAGGTCTATACCCTTTTCCAGTCAAGTTCTTATTGACTTCAATGGGAGCTTTGTTTGAATAAGAACTTCATCATTTAGCCCTAAATTATCTAAGGGTGAAATATTCAAAAAAAGCTTAAGTGAATTAGGAATCTAACATCCATTCCCAAAAGTAACAAGTTCTTAGGATCTTTAGTGTCAGGAGCTGCATCCCAATAATCAGGCCTACTGGTTGGAGCAGAGGTAGAAGCTGGACAAAGGGCTGGAATTGGGCTGAGGGTAGTGCTGGAACCCGAGATCCGGGGACGGGACAGGACTGAGATCAGTGTCCATGGATAAGCCAAAAGCGGTACCATAGACAGAGTCCAGGTGCAGGTCAGATGTTGAAGCAGGGTGATCAAAGTTTGTGAACAAGCCAAATCAGTACCACAGCCGGAATTCAGATACAGGCCAGAGGTTGAAGCAGGGTGATCAGTAGGCAGAGGCAGAGCAGGTAACAGTGCTGGAGTGAGGTCAGAGTATGGCAACAACAAGACGAACAGGGCTTTGGAAAGGCTGGGGCAGGAACAGGAACAGAAGCAGGCTGGGAGTTGAGAGTGTCTGATACATTGCAAGGCAGCAGGAGGGTTCCTGCTTGGTAGTGCTGTTGCACAGACTGATCTGCAGCTCTGGCAGGGTTGGGGAAATGCCTGTGGTGGGTTGGAGGGTGTCATCTGAGCCGGGCTCTGCTCAGGGACAGGCTGCTGCCACACAGCTGAAGGCCAAGTCCCTGCAGGCTCTGTGGGAAGGGGATGTTAGTGCAGCTGAGCCATTGCTGCATGCCTGAGTGGTGACTCACTGCAGTTCTGTAGGGGGTGCACCTATTGGAGCACCGGGGATGGGTGGGTGTGGGAGGTGCACCTATTGAGAATCCAGGATGGGCAGACACATGCCTGCTCACATCTAAAGACCTTTCCCCTCCAGCCTAAGGGGAGGAGCTACACCAAACCCAGATCTCAAGTAATTCTGGGGGACAAGAAAGGAAGAAACAGGGACGGGAGTGAGGGTCACAGGGGTGTGGGCGGTGCAGCTGAGTGAGCAGCCTTGGTTTGGCTGTGGGTTTACCTCACATTACTGAAAGCTAGTGGAACTTCGGTTCCAAAACCCAAAATTTTTAAAGGTATTTAAGCACCTAAAGATACAGACATATATTTAGTGGGATTTTCTATATGCCTAGGGGCCTATCTGTATCTTTAGGCAAAATTTTGCACCAACTCTGCAACTTTGACTCAAACCTTCTTGACATACTGCAATATTTGCAGACTCTCTCAGTCAGACTACTTTACTATCGGTCTCTAAACCAGTTGTCAAAAAAATGCACCAATACATACAGCAGGAACATTATTGCCAGAGGAATCCGCCAATGTGTCCAATAGTGCAATAAGCTCTCTCAGGAACACACACTTCTTTTTAGTCTTAAGCTTTCACATCACTGAGCTATTGGGCATGGGAATACAACTTTCAGGTTAGCTAACCAGAATAATATGATGAAAAGAATATTCTTAAAAAGGACTACTCTTAAATTATTATTTTTTAAAGCACCACCTTTTTATCTTGTTGTCTTTAATCATCTGGATATACAGGAGAACATAAGCAGTTTCAGTGGCAGCAGTTGTGGCACTATGGCTAACTAGTGTTTTCAAGATACTTTTCATTTGGACTAGTGGATACTTGTATATGTGGACATCTACTTGCATGTAATTGCCACAGGGGAACAGAATATGCAATGCTTTCTGACTATTGGATAGCACAAGTATAATGTGTGCCCACACGCTGGTGAACATCTACTTTTTTTCTGTTGAAATTTTACAGTGTTGTGCAAGCAAGCAAAATAAATAACCATTCACTTTAATAGAGGAAGATAAAAACAAGAAATATGAATACTTGCTAAAATTTTATAAGTCACTACAGATTTTGAAAATGATTTTTTATGTTATCAAGTTGATTTTGAAACAAATTATATATATATATATATATATATTTATTTATTTATTTTAATATGGAGATATACCTATCTCATAGAGCTGGAAGGGACCCTGAAAGGTCATCAAGTCCAACCCCCTGCCTTCACTAGCAGGACCAAGTACTGATTTTGCCCCAGATCCCTAAATGGCCCCCTGAAGGATTGAACTCACAACCCTGGGTTTAGCAGTCCAATGCTCAAACCACTGAGCTATCCCTCCCCGCATAAAGCAAAATAGGGCATATGAAGGACTTCAGGATATCATCTAGTCCAACCCCCTGCTCAAAGGAGGACCGATCCCCAACTTTTTTGGCCCCCTCAAGGATTGAACTCACAACCCTGGGTTTAGCAGGCCAATGCTTAAACCACTGAGCTATCCCTCCCCTGATAAAATGATGGAATACACATATATCTCCTGATCTAAGGAGAATCAGGACCAGAATGCAGTATGTCAGAATATCCCAACCCCTACTTTCTTAGAGGAAAAAAAAAAAGACGAAGAAAAAAACCACTATGGACACCAGATGGGTGCCAGATACACTGTAACTAAGGAATAATGAAATTAGCAATGAAAAGGAGAGAAACAAAAAAAGTATAATCAAAATCTGAAGCAAACTAGATAGAAATAATATGCATTTTGTGTGGCACAATACAGTGTAAAGGGAAGGAATCTACAAGCCAGAAAGAATGAGTTAAAAAAAAAAAATCCATTGACTAATTTATCGACCACCTGCCATTTGCTCAAAAGCTAATAATTAGATCCTGCAAATGTTATGGTATTAGTCCCCTGCCATAATGCCATGTATCCTATTGCCAGATAAACAATTATAGCTTGCTGTTTTATACTGCAGTCCAGTCAAGGCAAGCCTAGCATTTATTATTATTATTATGTCTATATTTGCTTTGTAAAACGTGATGGAATAGAGAGATACACTTTCACAGTGGCCATTTAAAATGGCCATATTGTGGCTTCCACTAGTACATGAAAGATTTAAGCTGATGTCAAGGAGCGCAGCATATATATCTCCTGGGCATGATGTGGCTATGAGTATGTACGGAGATGAAAATTGCATACCTGAAGTATTTTAATACATGCAGCAGAAGTGACCAGTTCTAATGAAACCAGGGAATTTGTGTATGCACCACTGAGTTTTTAGATGAATTTTGAAATGCACATTTAACATTACTTCAAAGGCAAAATATCAACTATGTTTAAAATGTAGGAGAAAACCATTACTTGCAAGGTGCAATTGTATTGTAATGTAACATGTCCTGAGTCTGAGCATCTCTATTTCCAGCTTTATTCAACAGTAAACTCTACCATTAAAAAGAAAATCAGCACATAGCAAGAAGTCTAATTCTACTGACAGAGACAGAAATGGGTCCCAGAGGACAGAAGAAGGGCAAATATAGTACCTATCTTTAAAAAAGGGGAACAAAAGAGGACCCGAGAATTATAGACCAGTCAGCCTAACGTCAGTACCTGGAAAGATACTAGAACAAATAAAAAAACAAAAAAACAATTTTTAGGCACCTAGGGGAGAATAGGGTTATAATAAATAGCGAGCATGGATTTGTCAAGAACAAATCATGCCAAACAACCTAATTTTTCCTTCTCTGAGCGGGTTACTGGTTTAGTGGATGTGAGGAAGCAGTAGACAGGATACATGTTGATTTTAGTAAGGCTTTTGACACAGTGCCACATGACATTTTCAAAAGCAAACTAGGGAAATGTGGTCTAGATGAAGTTACTGTAAGGTGGGTTCACAACTGATTGAGAGACCATGCTCAAAGAGTCATTATCAAGGGTTTCAATAGAGTCTAGCCAACAACTCTATACATCACCATGTATAAAACTCAGTTCCCAAATATTTGGATGTCTATAGGTTAACAGTTAAGGAATCCGGATATAGTCCTTCAACATTCACCATCCCCCACTCAATTTAAAAGGTTTTTCTGCCTCCCCGCACCCCCCCTTGCTCTAGTCAAGTAGTGGAGGTAAGACTAGGGAGCAAGAGGTAGAGAGGGGAATTTATAGACACATGGGGCATCAGAAAGTTTTCTTTGAGTCTCCAGGATTGGAGGGAAAGGAGCAGCTCTCAAGAAGGGTGAGCCCAGCAGGGGACAGAACCCAGGATATGCAAAATAAAAACAAAACAAAAACACCCACCTCATGCCCACAATCAGGCATATGACAAAATGCATCAACCCTGAAAAAATATATTACGGTGAAAAGTGTTATGCATCTCCAGCTGCCTTTAAAGAGGCAGGCAGTTAGGGCAATCCAGTTGGTCTGCAAGAGTTACTTGTGGAAGGCAGCAGTTGGAGCAAGGAAAGACTAAGCAGATCATGACTGGTCGATAGAAACAGCAGCAGGGAGAATGGAGGAAAAAGAGCAAAGGTGAAGAAATAAGACTGGGTAAGAAATGTAAAAAGAGAAAATAAGTTTAAAAAGCCTATTAAATTTCCTTGATAGAGAGAGGGGGAGGGGACAATGTTAAAGCATTGGGGGATGAAGAATTTTGGACCATGTCAAAACTCCTCCCACTCTCTTACCTTCTAGGGACCTGCACATTAGTGAATATATGCTTTGATACACATAAAGGACATCCATAGCTTCCTAAGTGATTCCACACCTGAAATAGATGATGTGCTTCCATTAGGGCAGTTGTCAGAGATCTTCTCATGCTCAGTCAACAAGACTGACCAAAAATTGTGATTCAACCACAAAGACTCATGTAATCCAAGAGGTTGCAAAGCTGCTGAAGGACAACAGCACCCCATCCACAGGATGAGGTGAATCATTACTGTTCTACATTGGCCTCTGTCACTGACCCCCAAACAGTCCCTTCCTCTGCATTATTCCCACAACTCTTCTTGGTTTTCCCAACATCCCACAACAGACAAGATAGGGGCAGAAACTTTAGTGCCAATGGTGGAAAACAAAGGCTGATTCAGACAGGTTGAAACATAATGAATTCCTCAAAGCTTCTGCTGAGGCTGTATTACACATCAAGAGAATCTCCTGCCAGCTCTGTTGAGGCTGCCAAATCCCACCCCAAGAAGTTATCCATGATGCTTCAAGAACTAGGAGTGCCTAAAACATGCAGAGCCAAGCACGAAGTGCTGCAAAGAACTATCATCCTACTCAGGGGCGGACCTACAAGCTGCCAGCAACTGGCGCCCTAGGTGAACCATGCAATCGGTGTCCCCAAACCCAAAGGGCAGATCTAGGCTGAGGTTTTTTGGTAAACTGAGAAATATTTAACGCCTTTTTTCCTTTTAATGTTTTTAGGGTTTTTTTTTTTTTTTAAACAGAGGCTTAATTATTCGGTTTGTCCATCCATCCGTCTGTCCAACCAATGTTTCTGAGATCAGATAAAATAGAGACATGAAATTTTCAGAATAGATTTGTATATGACAGCTATATGATATTTCAGTCCAATTTCAAATAAAAATGCATTAAAAATGTTAATTATAATTTTTATTACTACAAATCCAAAACCATCCATTACGCAATCCTGCTTTAACTGCCATTACCACCACATCCAATATAGAAAGAAATAAGAAAACTCTTCAATTAACTTTAACCTGTATTTACAAAAACACTCTGAATAAAAAACACTCTGTGCTCTTAAAACTGAATTTTCAAAACTTAAAGCAAGAAAAGTCATGTCACTAGTTCTTTTAGATCCAGTTTTCCAGCTATTTCATGCTCTATTGTCATTGTGGCAAGTCCAACAAGTCTCTCTTGCACCATTGTTGAACGCAGATACGTTTTTATCAATTTTAACTTTGAGAAGCTATGTTCCCCACTAGCTATGGAAACTGGCAAAGTTAAAAGAATGCGTAGAGTTATAAAAATGTTTGGAAAACTCACTCTGAGTTTATTTTCACAAACTTCAATACTTCTTCAGGAATGGAATGTTTCTTAAGTCATCTTGAAAAAGCCTGAAGCTCACTACACAAATATGTAACATCAATGTCTTTTGAATTTTCATGAGTCAATGCCGACTCCAGTTTTATACAAAATTCTCTTGTCTGTTTTGCTGGTTGTTTTGTTTGTTTGTTTGTTTGTTTGCTTTGCAAGCTGTGGATATCATATAGAAAGCCAAATACTGACTCTAGCTGCTGTATCTGTCGAAATCTTTCATCAACCGAGTGAATAGCAGTATCAACGACTACGAAGTAGAAATTCACTTTGAACCTTTGTTTTGAGTTCTGAATGGGTGTGTCTCATCTTCATACAAAAACTGCTGTTTCTTTTGCAGAATGCGAATTGGTTCCAGTTCAAATTCTGTCGGAAAGTCTATTTCTTCAGCAAGCTCGAGAGAATTTACCATGTTCTTTTGAACCCTTCATCACTTCTGAATTCCTCCAGAATATTTTTAGTTTCTGCAGTTTTTGAATAGCAGAATGCATGTTCAAGTTCTTTTCCTGAACCTGCTTACTAGTGAGGTGAATCTCAAAAAGGATATTATACCACAAAATGAGTGAAGTCACAAATTTGAACTTGGAAAGGTGATTTGCAAGAGCGTCTGCATCTGAACATGCCGTATTGCCAGATGATCCAGTAAAGGTAGTATCATCAGAAATTTCAATTAGGGCATCATAAATGTTTCCAAGTTCATAGTGAAGAGGCTTCAAAGCATCAATGCGACTCTTCCATCTTGTCTAAGTGGTTTCACAGTTAGAGAACTCATATGACAAGTCAGAATCTCCCAATGGCGTGTTGAGCCTGAGAAAAAACACAAACACGTTGCACCAGGTCAAAGAAACTGCTTGCCTCCAAACAGCATCTAGCAGCATCATTGACAACCAAATTCAGAGAATGTGCAGTGCAAGGAACGAAAAAGACCCTAGGATTGATTTTCTTACCCTTCATATTATTCCCATTATCATAGCCTTGGCCACATAAGTTTTCAACAGATAATGATACTGTTTCACGCTCTTGTAGAATAGTTTCAGTCATAAATGCTCCAGTCGTCTCCTTCAGTGGTACGAAACCCCAAAAATGTTCCTTTATGAGCACTTCAACATTATCTTCATGTGCAGACTTTTCCATATCCACAAAATGAATGATCATCGTCATTTGTTCAACATGACTCACATCTGGTGTACAGTCCAGTATTATTGAAAAGTATTTTGCAGAATGGGCAGCTTCTACAATTTTCTTTTTAATGGCATTTGCTAGGATTTGAATCAGTTCATTCTGCATATTTTTTCCTAAGTAATGAATCTGTGTTTCATGATCAGTTATTTTACGTAGATGCCCCTTCATGACTGGATCAAACAAAGCTATGTATTCAACGAATTTTAAAAAGTTTCCATTACCTGTAGTGTATAATTTTTCATTTCTACCGTGGCTGCGGAATGCTAAATTTTGCCTACCGAGAACTCTCACTAAAGCAATCAGACGCTCTAATATTTGTTGCCAATATTCTTCTTTCCTTGATCACATGTAAATTTTCTTCATTGATAGTTTTTTTCCTTTTTTCAAATAATAATTCAAGTTCTTTCCAATTCTGAACACATTCCAAATGTTCTGTACTACTTTCATATGAAGAGAGAATTGAAGGTATGTTTTTCCAGTCCTTTGAACCATTTTCAGTAAGTGATGTACCAGTTGCTTGATTTCTAAACAACTTGCAGCAAAAGCAAAACACAGAGTCCTTCAATACTGAATATTGTAACCAGTTTCGATGAATTTCGTCCCCATTAATGAGTTTCCTCTTGTAATGCCGAGCAGAGAATTTTCGTTTATTTCCATTCTTAGGGAAGGGAAATTCATGAACTTGTTCCGGTCCATGACAATTTGCCGCACACTGTCATCACATCTGGGCCATGAAGCTGGTCCCCATATTGTAACTTGTTTGTAACTTCCTCATCCTTTCTTCCTTCTACTTCATTTGCTTCAATTTCTGCATGTCCCTCTAAAGGTGAATAAATATTCTCCACTTCCATATCAGTCTGATGCTGTGAGCTGCCTTCATCTAGAAGTAAGTTTCCAACATCTTGAGTTTCCAAGTTGATTTTTTGTGGATGTGAGCTACCCTCATCTCAAAGTAATATACCTTCATCTTGATGTTCCAAGCTGCTTCCATGTGGATGTGAGCTAACCTCCTCTCCAAGTAAAATTCCTTCATCTGGATGCTGTGAACTGCTTCCATCTTTATTTGGATTAAAAAGAGAAGATATTTCAGGAAGGATCCCTGCTGTTTTGCTTGGTCCTTTTCCTTCTCAGCCTTTTGTTTAAGATACTCAGCTCCTGACGGTTTTCTTTTTCCTCTTTCTGCCATGGGGCATTTGAGTATTGTTATGTACTGTGCTCCCGACTGCAAGCATTATAGTGTTAAGGATGGCTGACACATCTACCACATGGTTGGCGATTTAAACCATACTGCAGCCATCCCAACAAGTCTTTTCACTGCTTAAAGGTTCAATGATTAGTAACATACACTCACTTACCTATTAAAATAGTTAGTTACAGCATTTACACGGAAACAAAATGACCTTTTTCCAACATTATAACCAGACACCGGTTGTTTGGAAAGTAATCCCCTGCCTCACGGGTACCCACTTGGAATGTGACATCATCACTTTCGTAGTCTATTAAGAGTTAATGCTGTCACTTTTCTTTTATGCACTTTATTTATTACTTGTGAACCAGTTAGAACAAAGGAAAGTTCATAATTATACAGCCCGATAATAATGCTAAGGTTTAATAATGCTTAAAGATACTCACAGTTTGTATTTATAATGCTGAAAGACATTATTCTTTATTCTTTGGCACCAAGAAACACAATTTTCCATAGTATTCGCTCGATTCTTAACCATCTACTTGCGACGTGTTAAAATTACCGTTTGACATGTATCAACTTGCAATATCTCCACTCTACATGAATTTCCGGCTATGCAACATTGATGTATATTTGAGTTAGGTGTCACTAGCATTGCAGCTCTTGCCGCTGGTGGATGTATTTAATTGTGGCTGAGTTATTGCTTATCAAAATTGCGGAGTGGGTCATCTTGACCTTATGTTGCAAATTGAAAAAAAAAAATCACTAAAATATTTATTTTGCAGTAAATAAAAGATTTGACATATTAATAAATTCTCAGAAACGTAGAGAAATGAATTATAATTCATATTCCCTCAGTGCACACACAGGAATTGAAATAATGACATCTTTGTTATTTTATTTGTCTTTTTCATCTTTTTCTTTTTTTTATTTTTTTTTAATTGATTTTTTTCCCTCAAATTTGGTGCGCCATTTAACTTGGCACCCTAGGCGACTGCCTAATTCACCTATATGGACGGGCCGCCCCTGATCCTACTTTTCTGAAATGATCTCACACATTCAGGAAAGCTTCTCAAAGAGCATGGATCCACTTCTGCTCACCTCCCCACAGCCCACCTGCATTCCCACAGTTCAGTACATTCACTCATTAAGCAGTTCTGGACACTATAAAGGAGTCTTGACTCAAGACTTGTGCATCTGTCCCATGCCTTTCCTGGCTTGTGAAAGAGAGTCATGAATAGAGCAATCAGACATCCTGTTAGTAACAGGACAGTCCTGATATTAGGGACTTTGTTTTATATATGCAACTACGCCCTCCTCCATCCCCAAAAAGACCGTGTCCTGATTTTTCACACTTGCTATCTGCTCACCCTAGTCGTGACCAACTGGAGCCACTTCTGAGAGAAATAGCCACTGCCTCACTCACAGAAGGAATTTTCCTTCCCTCTTTCAAAAGAGGCAATAGTCCAACCAACACATTGAAGAAACCCACCCTGGATATTCCAATTTTAGCCAGCTACTGACCAATGTCCAACCTCTCATACCTAAGCAAACTCACAGAAAAGCTAGCAAAAGTCCAGCTACAAACTCATCTAACTAAAGCTAACATTCTAGACCTGGCACAATCTGGATTCAGACCAGGACACAGAACCAAAACCACCATTAGTAGCAATGATGGATCATCTCCTTCTGTCAATGGATACAGGGCAGACATCCATTCTCATTCTCCTGGACCTCTCTGCAGCATTCACCACTATTGACATAAGATATTGATGTCTCTCTTGAGAGAGGCTGTAAGAGCCCCAGGTAACGTGCTGAAATTATGAGAGACCTTTTATGGAGGGACACACCCAATGACCAGAAATTAGAAACTGCATCTCCACTACTAAACTCCTCACCCTTGTGGAGTCCCACTCGAGTCCTTTTCAACATCTACATGCAACCATTAGGAGAACTGATCAAATGCCATGTGCTCAAGAGTAAACAATGATGACTCACAGCTCTACCTATTCTTCACCACAGATGACCACACCACTGACACCAAGATAGCCCAGGCCTTCGATGAGATCAGCTCTTGGATAAAGAATAGCTGGCTGAACCTGAAACCTAGACAGACAGAGGTGATGCTGGTGGGCAGAGGAAAACATTTTGAAAAGCTTGCAGCCATGGTGCAGCCTCCTTTGGTTGAAGGTTCACATCCACAATTGGTGACTTCAGTGCATAGTAAGGAGTAGTTTTTGATTCCTCATGGATGCTGAGCTCTCACATAGCATTATCCTTGAACATTCCTGCTTGCTAAAGAGATTCAATCCCATCCTGATGGATGAAGACCTGGCCTCAGTTATTCATGCCTTCATCTCCTCTTGGCTGGATTACAGCAATGCAGTATCTGGGCATGGAGCCATCACCACAAAGAAAACTCCAACTAGTTCTGAACACCACAACGTGCCTCCTCAGCAACACAAGTTACCATGAATGTATCAGCTCTGTCCTCTGCTCTCCACACTGGCTTCCCATAGAATTTTGAATCAAGTTCAAGGTGTCAGTCCTTATCTTCAAAGCGCTCCATATAGCTTGGGTCCAGATCTAAAAGATCAACTGAAGTTTTGGGACGAAGACGATGGTTGACAATTACACTCCTGTAGCACAATGGAACTCTCAACAATAAGAAGCAACAGAGGGTCCTGTGGCACCTTTAAGACTAACAGAAGTATTGGAGCATAAGCTTTCGCGGGTGAATGCCCACTTCAGACGCTGGACCCTCTGTTGCTTTTTACAGATTCAGACTAACACGGCTACCCCTCTGATACTAAAGGATGGGGAGTGGGTGATTAATCCACTAAAAAGACAGAAGCGAGCCAGTGGAAAACTGTAATATAGAAACAGGTTTCAGTGGTAGCCATTGTTAGTCTCTAAGGTGCCACAAGGACTCCTCATTTTTTTTGTAATATGGAAGTATCTAGGGGGGTGGATGGTAGGGTGGAGATCAACCTTTCTGCACTGCAGACAAGATAATCCTTCATTTCTACTGTTCGGCTGATATCTGCCTCATGAATCCAATCAAAGGATTTAGCTTTTAATGCGGTCATATATTGACTTCTGTTGCAAAATCAAAAACCTTGATATAGTCACACCATGTACTATGGCATTTTCAGATTACAGATTCACATTTAGCTTATACTGAAAAGCTAGAGTAGGGGGTTGTATTTTCTTGAACAATGCCACTGGTAAAAGACCATTATTTGCAGCTCCTGAGTTCAGGATACTCTACACCCTCCAATTAACTTTAAATCGGGCTCACAGAGAGATTCACAAATATACTATTAGGAAAGAATGCAAAGAAGAAAATTACATCTTTGGTTTCCAGAACAACCAGTTCTTCTGGGAATACTGTTATTGAGATCATCGAAACTGAGATAATGTAATACAAGTTATGGATACCTGGCTCTGCACAACAAGACTGAAGCAAGGATACCCTTTGTACTCCTCGAGTTTTTCTTGGGTTTTCTAAAATCTTCTATTCCAATTATTTTTATATCCTAGCTCCCAGATATTGATGCATGAAGCAAATATATCTAAACTGTATGTGGATAGATTTGTCAGATATAAACAAACAAGTTGTTTGTAGCTTCATGTAACTTGTTAACATACTTTTACATACATGCTGAGATTGTGCAAAGGAAATCATTCTACTGCATTATGTTTTTGGCTTGTGAATTTCAAAGGCTATTTTCTTTTATTGCTTAAAAAGGTGTTTTTTAAATGGTTGACTATTCCTCCTGATAATGTTTCAAATCAGTACTCTAGTTAAAAATTGTGCAATACCAATATTAACTAATCAGGGTAATCTCCAGCATGTAGAAACTTTTAAGGACAGTCTAACATGCCTGGATAAAAATAAGAGCTTTTCTAAACATGTAATTGACATTTAGTCCATTTTTTCCTTTGATTTTTCATTTTTGTGTGCTGCCCCAGTTTCTCCCTGGCTGGTAGCAGCAGTGCTGAATTGTGCAAGAAAAGCTATTTCCTCTCAGGCCAACTGGAACCAGGTTCTATAGTAACTCACTAGAAAGCCTGAACTAGGGAGATTTCCAGACCAATTTTGTAGACTCAAGGGTTACAAATAGTTTAGCTAAGCAACCAGACTTGGTGCTTATTCAGACCTACTTCCTGAGGTTTCTTTGTTGTCTCCCTAACATGACTGATTTGCAAAAATAAATTTGCTCTTCTGAAAGTAGCCTCACAGCATTCAAGTTTGGGTCCTAAGATGAATCCCTTGCTTCTGGGTTTTCTGGAGAGGTCATCACATAGCAGAGCTGAGAGACTGAATCATAAAGGAATGAATAATGGGCAAGCCCTAAGAACCACACATGAAAGATTTTTTTCCTACACTAGACAATTAAACTGGTGTTATCCCACCAGTTCAAGCACCAGTGACGCAGTATAACCACACTAGTCATGCAGTTAGATACAAGTCCACTGAAGTTTTGCCATACATCCACACTAGCCTGCACCTGTTCCATTTTTCCCCCAAACGTGCTAAAACATTTCTTGAAAGAAGAGAGTAGATCAATTTCCATGCTCAGTCCTCAGTCCCTTATTAGATTGCCAACAAAGCTGCCAATTGCAATGGTGGGCTTGTGTGGTATGGACACCAGTTCATTAGATGGACTGAGAACATTAATTCATTTCACATAGGCTACCAAGCCGGTTTCAGATGGCAATTGTGACCCAGGGACCTCTTAATGTGAACCGGCAGAGAGCACAGGGGGTGCATATTTTTACAGTGATCTCCTGGCTCAGATATTTGAATATAAATTCACTATAGGGTGACATATGAGGTCTCTGCTAAGAGCCAGTAGGCCATGGGTCATCATAATCACCACAAAATGTAATCACACATAATATTTAATGTTATGTATCTATATTGAAAATTATGTTCTTAAGGTTTAGGAGTTAAATCACAGAACCAGGAAATAGCAGATGGTTCTCAGTCTGGTCACATGTGTATTAGGCATCCATTGTAAGACATAAAATCAGGGCAGGCGCTTCCATTTAGGTGACCTAGGCGGTCGCCTAGGATGCCAGGATTTGGGGGGAGGGTGGCATTTTGCCGCCCTCGGCAGCAATTCTGCGGCGGGGGGGTCCTTCCGCAATCCGGGTCTTCGGCGGCAATTCTGCGGCGGGTCCTTCACTCGTTCCGGGACCCGCCACTGAAGTGCCCTGAAGACCGGGAGCGCGAAAGGACACCCCCCCCCCCCGCCAGAGAATTGCCGACGACAACCGGGAGCGCGGAAGGACCCCCGCCTAGGGCGCCAAAAACCCTGGCACCACTCCTGCATAAAATGCATATTTGCATACCAAACCAGCTACCAGGCATAAGACTGCGAAATTTACAAGAAAGCCTACAGATAAAAAACAAGCTGCAGGGGGGTGTCCTGTTTATGGCAAAGATCAAAAGGATTATCTTAGTAGATCAGGTAATGCAAGAAATCACACTGCATCTCTCATCAAGGAGGCAATCTGACAACATGACTTGTCTCATGAATGGAAGATCACTGCCAAGACTGGCTGTAAAACACTGGAAGGACTTTGAGTAAGCACTACTCTATAAAACAAAAGTATCTAGTTAAGTAAGTCAAGCTTCTAGAATGCATGTTACGATTTTAGTTTACAGGTAACCATCTGTTTCCAATACTTCTAGTTGCTATTACTAGAATCTCTATTCTTCGTTAAATAAACTTTTATTTGTGTTCACTATATACATATATAAGATCTTTGTATTAAATAGAGCAGTGATCGAAGGTGTAACAGGTAAACTGGGGGGTATTGTGCGTTTGAGAGTGGTTAATCTGTGAACATTCAGGGGAGGAGGAACTGGACACTCCAGGGAGATGCTTGGAGGTTGGAGTGAACCTATCACTAACCTGTAGAGAGAAAGCAGGGTCTGCATAGGCCTAGAGGGAGTGCTTGTGTTGCCTATGGAGTTGGGGAACTGACTCCTGGCAGGCACAGGCAAGGATTCCTCACACCAAGGACAAGTGATAGCGAGGTGCATCACGGTAATGACTTTCCATAGCTGTTGATCTGGGATAGATTCAAACAAGTGATGTAGTGGTGAATGACTGCACATCCTATTGCCAGTCTCCTGAGCCATCCAAGCCCCTAATATATGTTTAAAAGTTTTGGTCCATGCAACTTCTATAGTAATATCCTCAATTTTACAAGTGCATTTTAGTGAGGAACAGCTGGGATCTGTTTATTGAGATAGATATGTTGGGACATGGGATGTGTTTGTAGAAATCGAGAAGGAGAAAGCTGATTTATATAAGGAGCAAAAAATGCTTGGATTTTCAGACAGAAAATCACATTCTGTCATTTTCTGATACAAATCACTATAAGGATAAAATTTTAATCACATATTCGCTCTGAGGCAGCTCACATCAACTTTACGTACATCTCTGGTTTGAAAATTGGCTGATGATCTGCTAGCAAGTCTTCTCTTCACACTTGAAACACACAATGTGTTTATCAAACCACTCACACAATATTTTAGCTCTATGGTTTCTGGCTATAAGGAAGGATCTGGAGCAGAAAAGATGTCTGTACATCTCAAGAGACTTCGCCTTCTACCAAAAAAATCTAAACAATTTTAGTAAAATTACACTCTTCGTTAGTTATGTTTCCAGCTGTTCCTCCTGCCCCCACCATAGGCTGTAGATGCTAATTGGATTAAGACACTTCCAGATGCATGTTCTTACAGACAGGGTACTTCTCACAGAATGAGCGGCACACAGCTGATCATCATGCATGTCACTATACACCCACGCTGAGCTGATATCTGTAACATAACAGTCTGGAGTGTCTTGGAGCCAGCAGGGAGCTGCAAGAGAAATCACCAAAGATGCTTGTGGGTGGTCAAAAGAAGAAAAGCAATTTGAGAAGAACAAACAAGGGACATGGAAGCAAGTTGGGCTCAGGGCACAACTGCAGTTTTCAGATAGCAGTAATGAAGCAACAGTAACAGCAAATGAGCCTGCAGATGGGCAGATATTACTGGGGTCCTGACCGGACAATTTGAAAACTGACTTTTGTAGAGTAAACCTAAAAGTGGAACTGGGCAAGATTTGGGGGCAAATCATTTACTCTGAAAAATGCAGTTTCCGTCTAGCCAAAATTATTTGGGAGTTTGACTCAAGTCCGCATAATAGTTTTGGCTAGTTTCCCTTCAAAAAAAAATTAAGCTGCCATTCACAAAACAGCTAGTGAAGGAAGAGGAAGTAGTGGCGGTCAGTGGTGGTGCCCCTTCTTATAGCTTTTAGCTAGTGGGATTAGAGCACTCAGCTGGGATGTGGAAGGCTCAAATTACCCAGGTCCCTGCTTCAATGAGTATTTAATTATTTATACAAAGTGGAACAGCTTCCACAGAGGAGAGAAAAAGATCCCTAACAGTATATCCCATAGCACTTTCCTGAGAGATGGGAGACCCAAATTCAAATCCCTGCTCCACATCAGGCAGAGGCAGGCTAGTGAGCCCAAGTCTTCCACATCCCATGTAAATACCCCTAACCACTGGTCTTAAAGTTAAAGAAAGTACCACCTCCACATCTCCCCCGTTTTGTGATCCCAGCCATTTAAAAAATGCCCAGAAACAAAGCATTTTGAACAAGTTTCATCTGACTCAAAATGGGTTTACTTGATTCAGTCAAAACTTAATTTTTTCAAAATTTTGTATTTGATATGATCTAAGCCAAAATTCTGTTTGAGCTGGGCAAGTAACTGATTTTTTGTTTGTTGGTTGGTTTGCTATCCATTCTAAAAAAATAGAGTTATTTGCCCAGTTCTACCTAAAAGCCCTAATATGCTAAACCTTTTGTTCAACTATCAATTTCAATGGATTGTGTGTGTGCATATGGAGAGGTAACCTGAAACTTATACATTAGAGGTAAATTGAACTAAACATTTTTGCAGTTCATGCAGTTTGAACCACCTTTATCAGATGTGAATACTATTGGCTTGATCCATTGTGATGCACTAAGTCTTTTATACAGTATTCAAAGTTTTGATTTGGAAGAAGGGAATATATAAAAGGAAGGGAGTCAAGTATCAGAGGGGTAGCCGTGTTAGTCTGAATCTGTAAAAAGCAACAGAGGGTCCTGTGGCACCTTTAAGACTAACAGATTAACTAACTGACTGTTAGTCTTAAAGGTTCCACAGGACCCTCTGTTGCTTTTTATAAAAGGAAGGGGACACTTTTTGCCATAAACATTTAACGTAACTGCAGTAATAAGTGAGTGAGGTTCAGGGCATTCCTTTGAGCATGAAAACTTTGGTAGGATGGAGTTCAGTGGCAAATCCAGTCCTTAAGTGGGAAATGGATTTAACGGGGACAATTTTGCTGGTGAGGCTTCTTTTGATTTTGAATTAGATTTTCCAGCTTACTGCATACAATTCTCCTGCAGTTCAATAGTTCTGCTATGGAGCAAATGTGTTAGAAGTGCCCTGGTACCATGAAAGGCAGCTCTAGAGACTTAATGATTGATACAGCAGCCTGTCACAACCCTGAAACAGTCAAATCAGGGTTACATGTGTTCCTTAACTCACCCGGAAACCAATTTTTCTACTAAATAATTTGTTTTTATTATTTTAACTATTAAATCCTCTTTAGTAGAAGCATCGAACTGTTAAATCTAGTGACATTAAATAATACTTAAAAACATCTCTCTACCATAAGCAACTTTAAAGGAACAACTGCTACATGACAGTTAATCTACCATTTGAACTGATACTAAAAGTAAAGTGTGTGAAGTTCTCAACAAAGCCCCAGAACAATGCATCGTGTGGTTTTGGAGATGTGTTACAAACTAGAAGCATAGACCATTTTTCCCCCAAGCTTCATAAACTTCTGGTGAGTATGGGATGAGCTTTACGTAAGCCTTGGACAAGTCATGACTAAGTGGAAACCACATACAATTGAAGCTCTGTGATCATGGCTAAATTCCATTTTGAATATGTGGTTTACTCAAATCTGAAATGCAAAGTAACACTAAGGGGGCACAAATACAAAACAAAAGTAAAACCAGGGGATGGGGGTAGGGAGAAGTGCACACAAACCTATTCTGGCCAGAACTTCCAATTAGCATAGCTCTGATATTAACTCTCACAGACCCACTGTATGCAGTGGGAAATTAAGTGATAATCTAACTAATCAGGGCTCAGGGCTTTGAAGCACGTCTCCTATACTCCTTCCAATCACTCGTCCCGTTCATGGTTTTTTTCCAGCTCCTTCCCTAATTGTCAACACGTGCGCTCTCACCCTCTAGCCCTCTCAAAAGCAGACTTTGCTCTAGACTTTGCTTTAATAGGCATGAGGCATTGCCCTTTTTCTACCCCCATTTAGGTAAAATTTATTTCCATTACATATCAGTATTAAGTAGTAAAAAAAATGCCTCTGCCTTTGGTAATCCCTTCATAAACAGTGCATGAAGTCAAGTACTAGCTTGCTGGAGACTGAGAATTAATTTTGTTATCAAAGCATGCGCTTACATATGCTCAGTTTGAAAACCAGATTTTAGATACCAAGAGCAGTGCAGTGGTAGTACACCATGGATCCCAGCGATGAGGCCCTTCACCAATATAAATGATAGGAACTACAGTGTATAAGTGGACTAGCCCCATCTGTTCCAATTAGAAATAATATTCACCCCCCGCCTCCCACTTTTCTCCAAGGCTCTTAAACATTTCTGTAGCAGTTTTTCAATGGGCAGACAGAGGTATCAGATGTGCCACTTCACAAGGGGGAAGGGCGAGAGATGGGGTGAGATCTCAGTGGCACAATGCACCATTTTCCTGCGAGACTCAAGAACCATCCAGCAGATGTGGCAGGATGAACACGCCTGCTGTCTACTTCCTCAGATACTAACACATTAGCCTGCTGTGCTGCCACTGCCGTAGTCACCTTCACCTGAGGATACATTCAATAAACCACAATTTTAAAAGGAAGCTGAACAAAATTAAACTGGCTGTTCAATTATTCACATTGAGTGAGACAGTAACTCCCAGCTATAGCCTCAGATGTTATGAGCAGTTTGACAGTCACCCTTGAACATTTTTTATTATTATTATTATTGTCCATCACCACTGTTAATATTTAACCCCCAAAATTGTAGCACTGATATAATTTGCATGAACTGGGGATACAATACACTCTAGGAGCTATTACACAAATCAAATATAATATTGCATACAAAATATTTCATTTTTATGAATCAAGGACAGAGCTAGGATCTTTTAACTGGGCGCAGGAAAAGCCAAGGTTTCCATTTTGACTAGAAGTGCAGTCTATCATCTCAAGATTTTGCAAAGAGCTTTGCTATCTGAACACAGAAATTGAGAGTTTATAATGAGAATTTTATCTCAAGCCACAGATGCTGCACTATTACAATGCATTCTCCCTTCAGCCATGACTAGCAGTAATATGAGGGATGCAAGACACAGTGACTATTCATTCCTCCCATCACCCTGGGAAGTAATGGCTTTTTCCTGACTAAAAATGACCGAAAAGACTATGTTGCTTTTTATCCCTCTTTCCCAAGTTAAGGTTAACCTAAACCTTCTCCCCCCACCCCCAAACCAGACAATTCAAAGCTACATATCTCACTGTTTCCTCAGGCTAATCACATTGCTAAACTTATATTAGGAGTAAATTTGGCCCAGAGTATGAATATGGCCCTTATTTTTACTTTCAACAATGCTGTATAAAATAATTCTGGAAAACAAAAGCAGCTATCATTTCATTCCTGAACCATGAAGTGTCTCCAAGAGACTACAAGCTGCATCAGACACCTTAGCAGATGCCTTGGGGACTCATCAAATCTGAGTTCTGATTGCTACTTCATGCACACAAACACATGCTGCACAATTTTGCAGCCCCATCTGCACTAGGAAACTGACCCAGTGCTGACAGTGACTGTCAGAGATAAGTATTTTTTCATCATCACTACAGAAACCATGAAATGAGAGTTTGTTTCACCAGTATTTTAAATAGTACTTATCCCGTGGTGCTTACAAAGAAGTACTGAATTCCCAGTAAGAATATTACAACTGCAAATACTCTTGGACTATCCACAGAAGGAACATGATCATTAAGTGGGTGAAGCATTCACACAAGATATTTTCCTTTAAAAATTGCCTGACAAAGCAGGAGCTTTCACTCAGAGGAGTATTTTGTAAACTGATGTGTTTTTATTAACATTTCTTTATTTTTAGTTCCATTAAGTCTGAATCACGCTTTCTGAACTAACATCAAAAACTGTTATGTCCTATCTATGCTACCACCTAAACAAATTCTGAACACCAGTTCAGGAAGGCCCATAGGTAGGGTGACCAGATAGCAAGTGTGAAAAATCAGGATGGGGGTGGAGGGGTAACAGACACCTATATAAGACAAAGGCACAACTAATGGGATAGTCCCTAAAAAATCGGGACATCTGGTCACCCTACCCATAGGTGACCACTATTTTCAGCAATGGATCAGCTTCCTAGACAAGACCCAAGTGTAAAAGAGGGCCTTGAAGCTAACACAGGAAGTGCATTTGAGAGGGCAGCAGGACATTCATATTTTAGGAGACGTAACCATAGCATGAGTTCAAAGTGAGTTGAAGCATAAAAAATTTTAATGTCTAATACAAGCAAATCCACATACAGCTAAGAATACCCATTTGAAGGTATAAAAACCAATGGCCAAAATTCTCCCTCTATGCCCAAGCACAGTGGCACTGCAGAGAAGCATTTGTAAGTGACCAGCAGACGCAACTGCCTGATTCAGGGTTGCTAAGCCCTAGCAAAAGTGAAAGTTGCACAGCAAAGTCCTCAATTTACACCAGGTCCTTCAGGAGGATCACATATAGCAGAGCTCCATTGTCACACCTCTCTGCCACAGTCCCCACCCATATCCCAACCCTAACATGGCCTCTCCTTCACTTTCTAATAGGTCTGGGTGGGGGAGAGGGAGCTAGTATAGGAAGGCAGCTCTGCTGTCTCCACCAGCCTCATGGGCAGCTGAGTATTCCTGTAAACAAATAAATACTCCACTGATATTCTCTGGATACTTCAAGGCCACTTTGTGCCACACCAAATAGTATTAGCAAACCTGAGCATCCCATATCTATATATTTGCTATATGCTCTTTAATTTTTAGTCCCATAATACTTGAAGTTTTAACTCTTAGTGAGTACGTTGTAATTTAAATGTTTGCAGGCACCAAGCAATATCAGAATATAGTCCTCTATAAGCAGCAGTGTGTTTTTAATACATTTTACCATACACTCTGTGCATGAAAGATATGCCAAGTTTTACTTTGCCTGAAAAATCCATGCAAGTTAGAAGGGTTGGGGTGAGGGAGGGGGAATATCAGGAACCAAATATCTGCTATGCCTATTTTGGGACTGAGAGGTCACACAAAAAATGCCAGCATGGCAATTCCTTTTTCCAGGTTAATTCACATTCCACTCTTTCATTCCTCATTTACTATTACATACGCCCCTTCAGGACAAACAATATAATTGTTTGAACAGCA
Source organism: Malaclemys terrapin pileata (assembly GCF_027887155.1). Classification (NCBI taxonomy): domain Eukaryota; kingdom Metazoa; phylum Chordata; order Testudines; family Emydidae; genus Malaclemys; species Malaclemys terrapin. The sequence continues at coordinate 96,518,499 of NC_071510.1, read as the reverse complement.
AAAATTTTATTCTACTTAAAGATTGACATGGTGTCAAAGTTCAAGTGAACAGGTTTTTTTTTTAATTGGGCATTTTCTTAAGGGTCCTTTATACAGTGATATAGTTCATAATCACTACACATCAATGATTTATTAATAAATAAAACACATTTTGCATCTTAGAATAACACAAAGCAGAAGCAGCCACAGAGCTCAAGAAAAAAAACTGAATAAGAAAAATCACAGGTGTAAGAGAAATAAATCACAGGTCAGAACGGTATATTTAATACGTGATCTACAAGCTCGAGTTCATTTTCCTTGTTGAATGAAGTCTAACAAACCCAGACATTTATAAATAAGCAATTGCTTTGATTCATCAATCTAGCACTTAGGCTGCCTACAGACAAAATCTTCATCAATGTGGAGAACCACTTATAGGTACAGAGCAAGAGGGTCAATCTATTTCATTAGTACACGTTTCTAGGAAGCATGCAGTACAAGAAGAATGACCCATCTTTAAGACGCTTAAATTAAGACACACACCATCATCGTCAAAATGAATGTCACGTAAACGAACAGAGCAATCAGAGACCAGAACAGGACCAAAATTAGACAATTTCTTCTGAATTTATTTTATTCATTCAGGTCTTTTAGCAGTTCCAAACAGTTGAGTTCTCCCTTCCATCAGAACCAAACTGCAGCTCATCAGAGTAGACATACCATAATGATTGTAGCCTTTTCTATACTGGGTATTCCCTGAAAGCCTCTCCCATGTAGCAATATGCAAGGGCAAGATGGTCTCAACCTTGACACTTATTTGCAATCCCCCAGCAAACTGCAAAACCTAGGTTGAGAACACATATCATTCTTGGCCTCTGGAGAGGAGCATTCAGAGCAAGTCAATACTGGTCAGTAAAGTATTTAGCAAGGGCAGAGCCCTATTCAACCAGGAAAATCCTTATAACGTTCAGAGCCCAAACGAGCAATTTAAAATGTTGGTATATGAAAACCAGCAAGATTTGGTGTTGAAGCGGAGCTGTTGATGTTGAGTGCTTATTTCTTCACATATAAATGGTGAGGAGGTGTGCACTGGTGGGCTTACTTTTAAAAAGGTAGACAACATTTACCACCTCAACAAGTACATTTGTCAGTTCCATTGATATCCCCTTTGCTGCAAAAGCTTGTTTGTACCTAAAATCTTGTCTATCCAGGCACCAAGCTGCTGTGTTTTGTAGTCATAGCTTGGGCACTATAAGTACAAATACCAGTACAGAAATGCCAATCCAACCCAGCTGCAAGAAGTGATTCTTAGAAAGCTTCAAAGAAATTTTTCCCCTATAGCAAATCTTGTCAGCGGGCAAGAGAGCAGGAAGTTCTCATTTGGGCCCTTCTGACACATCCTGGACATAAAAGAGTTTGACAGAAGACGACACACATCAATAAAATTGGATGAAAGAACATAAGTACTGGCTCCCCTGAACTCTTCTGAAGGACTGTTCCCAAACACCTCCAGCTAAATCATGAATTCACCAGCTGACTTGTCATCTGAGAGGGGAACTGCTTTGTCAAGACTGGTAGCAGTCGATCCCAAAGTAGCATCAATGATATCTGTGACACAGAACCCAATCAATATTTCCCTAGTTATGATGTGTGAGATTTCTCACTTGTTTTCCTTCAGTTTCCTTTTGTTTGGGTTTCTGAAACCCAAAACCTAAAAATTTCATCTTGCATCTGAAGAAGTGAGGTTCTTACCCACGAAAGCTTATGCTCCCAATACTTCTGTTAGTCTTAAAGGTGCCACAGGACCCTCTGTTGCTTTCTAAAAATTTCAGTTCTCTTCCCCGCCAATTCCCCATTTTTGGTTCTCTTTCCTCCCCACACACACACACACTTATTTTTCCCCCCTCCATCCTTTTTCACCCACTTTTCTATTTTGCAACTGGAAAATTGGGGGACAGAGGAGAAGTGGAGAGAAAAAAATGGTTTTCAGTTTCAAAAACTGGCAAGTGTTCAGGTTTTCATTGCCCCATTCCCCCACATCAAAAAAGTCACAAAATTTAAGAATCGCGTGTTTTAAAAAGTCAATTTTTTGTTTCAAGAAATTTCAAATAAAAAATGTCCACCAGCTCTAGCTTGACAGCTTTTACTATTCACAATGAGACCCAATAGGATGCTTGGAGAGCATCCATGTTCTTAATGTCATTTAATAAAGCCATCTTCTGATTTTGTAAAACTTATGCTTGAACAATTCCATGAGTTACTTTTGTGAAGATGGATTCTTGCTCTCCAAATGGCTCTACTGCTCCTTCCTTTTCTAAATGATTGTATGCACACCCAGAATCCTACTATGACAACTCTCTTGAAATATATCACAGCAGCTTACAAGCATTCAAGTGCATGCTTTAGTTCGAGTCTGCCAGAAAGGGAAGTCAGACTACAAACAGTGAATCTGTAGATGAAGGAAGAAAGAGCACTCCTGACCACCCTGATGCCTGGCTCCAGGGCACCAAGCAAGGACCATGCACTGTAATCCAATTAAAATTCTCCTTGAAGGGAAAGCTGGAGAGTAAGAGGCAGCTGCAGGTAGGCTGCCAGCAGGATAGGGAGACAAAACAAGATATTATGTATCTGGCTGTGAATTACATGGCAAAAAAGCTGAATTCTATGACATATTGAGAATAAGAATTGCAGAGTTCATATGGCCTTGATTGAGATGGAGAGAGCAGTTCACACCACTTAGAGCTTGTTTCAGGCTATCTGCAGATTCAGGTATGCATCTCTGCTTCAGTTTAAGATTCATTCTTATTTCCAAGGTTCTCTCTGCAGCCATAGTGGTTAGAAAATATTTTAAATGAAAAGGTAAATAGAGATAGAAAAAGGGACAGTGCTCATGACCCAGAGGTTGAGAACCCATGGTATATTGCTATGAACACACTTGACGTTAGTTAACGCTGATGAGGTATCCAACATTGGCAGTCAATTTTTTACCTAAATCTATGCCTCCATAGATTAGTAAACTGCGCAGATTCCATCACTAGCATCAAGTGAAATTATATATAATTTATTACAGCAATAAAACGGTAAGGGGATGGGCACATCCATTTGTAATATTTTGACGTAACAAGAAGAGTTATAACAAGCTTATGTTCCAAATCCAAATAAAATTACATGTATTGCTGTGGGTGAACTGTTTCAGTTCTTGTTTTTCCCTGCATCATTTTTACAACTTTAATGAGATTTGTTCTATTCTAGATAGGTTCTTATACTGCACTGGATACTACTCATCTCCGTAGTAACCAAGCACTCTTGGAGGTGCGCACAGTTACATCAAACAATGGTGTCCCAATCTATCTTCACATCTTATTTCCAAATAAATACCCCTATTCCAAAGGCCCTCTGTAGAGGGGTGGTTACCCTGCTCCTGCCTGAGGGGTTTAAAACAGCCCTGGCAGAGGGCTGGGGCAAAAGGAAAAGCTACTGGGCTGATTGGGGAAGTAGCCACAACTGGGCCATGCCCCAATCAGGCCCCAGCTGGCCTGTATAAGAAGGCTGGGAGCCAGGAGCCCCAACAGTCTCTCTCTGCACTCAGAGAGAGAAGGGCCTGGCTGCAGGGAGCTAAGACAGAGTACCTGGGTGGAGCAGAGCGGGGGAGCTCCAGCCTGGATAGCCCCAGGCTGTGGCCTAGTAGGAGGCCAAGGGGTGCTGGGGGTTGCAGAGGGCAGCCCATGGGTAGGCCAAGGCAGCAGGTCCAAACCCAACCTTACCTGTGATGAGTGGCTTATACTGCAGTCTGCCCCAGGGAGCGGGGGTTAGTTGGTGACTGGCAGTGGCCTTATTCAGAGGTGAGGTAGGGATAGTGGGTGGGAGTTCCCTGAGGAGGGGAAACCCTAGTACTGAGGGGTGTACTGCCAAAGGGCAGCACCCCAGATAAAAGGGCACCGGGGTCCGAGAGGGACATGGGGGCCAGAGGACAGGCAGACTACTGGCCCCTGGCAGAGGGCGCTCCAGGATGCTGGAAGAGCTAATTCGCAGAAGTCTCCAGCAGGAGGTGCCGCAGGGGTGAGTCTGCACCTCTACACCCTCTTTGCCCTTTATTATAGCCTATTACCATGATCTGCATGGTAAATGTCCTGGCTGGAGATGTTAACCTAAATCTAATTTGTCTCCTTTGCATCCTACTTTGAAAAAAGTGAGCTTACTTTAAAAAAAAAAAATTAGTATTCAGTTCTACATCAAAAATGAATTATTGAAAAATAATGCTGATCTCTTCCATTAATATCCATAGTATCTCATTGACAAAGCTCCTGTATATTTTTCCCTGGAAATTTACTAAGAGAAAGTAAGGCAGTAATTTTAATGAATTGCCTTTTAATATCTATCAGATACTCACATTTTTAGTCTTTGCTAGTCAGAGATGCATTTGAACCAGTGATTGAGAAATGAAACACTTCCTATCACCTTACTAACCAGCCCAATTTATGTAAAGAGCTGAAATACTACAGATTATATTCTAAAATCTCATTTGTGGAGTCTATAGCTGCTTTTATAAAGCCAGTGCTTCATCCTGCAGTGGCTCTATCACTTCTTGCAGCATGAGTGCTGGCTGCCTTTGAAACTCTCAAGCTATTTTGGGTGGATTTTTTAAAAAGTTAGCTTCAGATAGATCTGTCCTTTTTCTGCTGAAGTAACACAGCCATTTTCAAGGCATCCAACAGTGTCCAGTCATGACAATTACAAAGTGGAGCCAAAGATCTTTCATTGTTAGCTGTCAATTTCCACAAAGCAGCTACTTATTATAGGATCCAGTAGGGTTCAAATGCCTTGTTGCAATTTAAAATTTAAAGTAAAACTCTACAGATCAAAAAAATCTTAATGTTTTCCCAACTGTATGAAGAAATGGATTTGTGAGTACAGTATGGCTAATTAAAAAATGGGATTATATCTTCCAGATAATCCATTTTATGACAAACTACTTTAAAAAAAATTGATCCTCTCCAAACTTAACATCAAATCATGAGAGCCCTGCATGGATACAAAATTTGTATCCACAGCCAATCCGTGATCTACAAACATATCTGCAGACAGCCCCAGATTTGCAAGGCTCTAGATATAAAATTTGGATTTGCATCAATCCGTGATCTGCAGACATCGTCCACAGATATAAAGCAGCTATCCGCAAATTTGCAGGGCTCTACAATCGTAACGTTCAGAAATAACTAAAGCCAAGATGAACACACAGTGAGTAAGGGCTCAAAGTTTGTGGGGGAGGCCTGTAAATTCCTCTTACCACAATGCATATTTCATATGCAATGTCCACATCTTTTGGAAATCAGTCCTTTCTGATGACATATAATTTATAAAGAATATTTTTAGACATTGCAAAGCATTTATTTTAACCAAAGGCATAAGCACAAGGTCACATTAAGTGAATGGCAGTTTCATCATGGTGAGTACTCAATAACTGTGCTGCAGATTTAGTTAAAAGTCAAGGGGGCACTTGACATTGTATACTTCCAATCAGCATAGCATAAATCAGTATGCAGGTGAAATGTTTTATAACCTTGATCCAGCTGACACAAACACTGCACTGCTGCAGGCACTGAGCAAGTGAACAAGGCCTACAATCACTAGGCTAGCAAAAACAGACTTCAAACATGGGGGAGAGGACCAAAACAAACGGTGAACAAAACAGAAAAAAAGAAAAAGGGACAGAGCAGGGATTTTTTTAAAAAAGTGTTGATGTTAAGACAACCACAGGCATCCCCAGGCACTCTAAGATGTGCAGAATATAGTTTGCCAAAATGAGTTATTTTTTTTTATAAGCTAAATTCAGAGACTTACACATTTTATTTACACAACTACAGATGCAGATGAAATCCTCATAACAAGCTACAATGATCCCTTATGCATAAACAGTAAAAATTATATTCATAATAGGGTGACTAGACAGCAAATATGAAAAATTGGGACAGTGTGGGGGGGTAATAGGAACCTATATAAGAAAGACCCAAAAATCAGGACATCTAGTCACCCTAATTCATATACACTATCTGAAATTCCCAAGGACAACTTGGCTGCCACAAAGATGACTCCTAGGCAGATTAAGTCAGACTTTGGGGGCAGGGGAGGCTATGACCTGATCTTCAATTATCACTAACTAGTATTTCAGCTCATCATTTATATTTATAATTGCTTCACCACTTCATGTGCAAGATGCAGGGGAGGCTCTAGCTTTTTTGCCACCCCAAGCACGGCAGGCAGGCTGCCTTCGGCGGTGCGCCTGCGGGAGGTCCGCCAGTCCCGCAGATTTGGCATACCTGCCGCCGAATTACCGCCGAATCCACGGGACCGGCGGACCTCCCACAGGCGCGCCGCCGAAGGCAGCCTGACTGCCGCCCTCGCAGCGACCGGCAGGGCACCCCCCGCAGCTTGCCGCCCCAGGTATGCGCTTGGAGCGCTGGTGCCTGGAGCCGCCACTGCTTGTGCTCCACTGGAGACAGCAGGAAAAATTACAGCTCTTCACATTCATTGCAAAATTTCATTGCACTCTCCAAGGCTCTGGATTTTAGTGGGATGTAAGAGGTACATGACTTTTTGCTGACCCTCATCCCGGGGGAGAATTGCACCCCCAAAAGCATTAGAGAGCATGTATATGTATCTCCTCATTCCTTCCTAATCCTGGAAAATTTTAAACATTGAAATGGGCAGAGCAAAACCAAAATGATCTGCCATAGTGGGGAAAGGAAATGTTATTCTTCATCCAAGATGGAGAATTATGGAGAATCAACTTGAAGGCAGATTTTAAGGGCCATGTCTCGAGCCCAGTTGCTGCCTCTCATGCCAGCTGTGAGGGTGAGGCCACAGAATGGGGATCAGCTTCCCTAAATCTCCAGGAACTGAAGTGGAAATCCCCTACTGTCCATTCTGCACCTGGAGGAAACAATGCCACAGCAAAGAGCCTCTCCTTTTCACACTCTGCTGCAGGGACAGCAGGAGCCATCTTTTTATTGGGCCTATATCTGGGCCTGATCCAAGCCCATTGAAGTTAGTGGGCGACTCCCCTGATTGTGTCCTCTGGGGTCTGTGAGTATGGAGCTCGTCTACAGATGAATGGAGGCCTGGAACAGAACCCACTTCCTTCCATTCTCCACTTCAGGGACAAGGGCCCTGTGTGAGAACCTAGAACAGAGTCCCAGAGAGGGATCAGCAGAAGAGACTCCCAGAGGGGGCAAGTCTTTCTAGGGATCTCAGTGATCTCCAGAAGTCCCTGCTGGGTTAATGAAATATAACCTTAACATGCAGCCTTATCAACTCTGGAGTTATTCCCTATCTGCCACAATTTTTACAGCTGAACTAAAGAATTGAGTGTAAGAGAGAGGTAGGGCACAAGTAGCCCCTGATCAGACAGCTGGATTCTCTCCTGGATTCTGTTAGGATGGCACTTTTCATGCCAGAGCGAGAGAGACATAAAATGGAACAAAGGCCCAGATTCTCAAAGGTATTTAGGCTTCTAACTCCCATGGATTTCAGTGGGAGTTAAGTGCCTAAATACCTTTGAGGTTCTGGGCCAAAAAAAACGAATTTAATTTGGTGACCCTTTTCAAACAGAATTTAAGCAAAGTGGGTCTCTGTTGGTCAGAGGTAGGACAGCCATGGGGAGTAAGAAACCCCACTTACTTTTTTCCCCTCAGTAATAGAGTAGATCTTGGATCTGAAATCGACTTTAGCCAGCACAATACCCAGCCTCTCCTTCTGTCCAAGTAAAAGCAACTGACACTGAGGGCCAACTGAGCCAGTGTTCAAATCACAGCATTGTGAGGTCACACTGCAGCACGTATGTCATTGTTGCCATGACCACGGGTGGGTAATAAAGGAAGGACCAAGGATTGTTAACCATATAAACGACAAAGTATTAGGGAGGTGCCTGGTGGCGACTCCAGTTAAGGTTAAGGTTTTGTCTAAAATGGGGCATAAATTCCTGCTTTTCCCTATGAGCAGGTGGTTAACCAGTATGGATTAACCTTTACTTTGACCTTTACTCAGTCAGGGAGTTAGGCACATAAATACCTGCAAAACTCTGGGCCCAACTGCCACTCAGAACTTCCCCTGAAGATGGTGGCCTCATTGCTTCTAACTGTCGACATTCCTATGCTGCTCATAGACATTGCGGATGCTCCATCCAGCTGGATGGTGTACACAATGATACCATCCAAGTAGAAGAAACATCTGCTTAAGTCATTAATCTCTGAGAGGCAGCAGGCCCCTGGGTCATCCCAAAAAGCTGAACTGAACTATAATGACGCAGCCCAATAGTGAAGGTTATCTTTATGCAGAACTTCCGTAAGAGAACCTGGCAATATCCACTGGGCAAATCCAGAGTAATGGATTCCTGAGCACCCCCAAATTGGTCCAGAACATCATCAATCTGTAGGATTGGCGGTGTATGTTTTTTGTAACAGTATTTAGCTGTCTAACAACCCCACAAAAGCAGGGTACTTTATCTTCCCTTGTGACTAGAAAAACTGGTGATGTCCATGAGATGGCCAAATCACCACTCTCTTTTTGACCTGTAACAGGTTTTCTACTGTCTTGGCACAGCTGTGCAAGAGGGTCTCTGTTTATGGGGTGTACATCTCGATGTATCGATATAGTGCTGTCAAATGAGCCCATCCCAGCTTGGCGCTAAGTCCTATCATTAAGATGCCTTTGTAACTGGACAAAAGGATATTCACATCCTCCAAGGGCACTGTTGTATCAGTTACAGAAGATGAAATTGATACATTGGTGTTAGTGTGTAATTCAGCGCGATCTTCATCTCACCCTGATGTTTGATTACGCACATGGAATCGCCATCGGATTCCAGTCTACAAAAATCTACTCCCAAACTGGACCATATCAGTGACCACAAAGCGGTGTCCCCTGCTGAGGCCATCCCCAATATGTACAGTGAGATCTGCCTTGCCTTTAACTGACAATTCTTGGCCCTCAGTTCCGTGGACAGGAAGCAGATGAGGATAGGTCAGGGGGATATTTGCTCAAAGTTCTCAAGTCACTAGAGAAACAGCAGCTCCCATAGCCACTAAACCAGGCAGCAGCTGTCTGATTCACAGTGACCCATACAACACCAGCAACAGAGGTAATGCTACTTCAGTAAATGGCCTTAGCTCTGCTTCAGTTAGTCCCTATTCTATTCTGATTCACCAGACCGAGGCTAAAATGAAGTCCATCCTGTTGTGTGGACAGAATTGGATCTGAAATGGGTTCCCAGAGTTCATTTACTCAAGGCTGCAGGAATAAAAGCTGTGCACAGCAATAATTAGAGATGCTAATAAGGAGCTATCTGAGTGAAAGACAAATGTCACTCCCGGGGGGGGGGGGGAGGGGAGGGTGAGTGTGTCCTGGGAGGCAGCTGTTGCAGGCACCTTCTGCAGGGCCGACTAACTTGTTTGCCGCCCCAGGCAAAAAAAAAAATAAAAAAGAGCACTGCTGCCGAAACCCCCGCCCCCCTCCCCAGCGCCACCCCGCACCATGCTGGGCTGCCAAAGCCCCTCATCCCCCCGCGCCGGGCCACCGAAACCTCCGCCCCCCCCCAGCGCCAGGCCGGGCTGCCCAAACCCTGAGAGCCACGCTGTGCCAACCCCCGCCCCCCCCCCCAGCACCGCCGAAGCCCCCGCCACCCCCGTGCTGCGCCGCTGAAACAAGAACAAAAAACTCTGAGCGCCCCCCTGCCACCCCAAGATTGGCCGCCCCTTCCGGTGGTGCCTGGAGCCGGCCCTGGCAAGATGCCTTTAGTGTTGCTGTGTAGTTTAAGACCCATGCAACCTACTGTGATAAGGTGGTGCACAGCAGGCTACTGTACGCAGCACACTATTGTACTAAGAATTAAAGGGCAACAGTCACAAGAGCACTCAGAACGTCTGTTCCAAAAACACAGGCTCTTATCATTTCAGCTAAAGACTATCAAACAGCTGAGCACTGCTGATTCCATCCAGCGTGAGGCAATGGCACACAGATTCACGCATATGTACGTGCATTTTGCCAGCACATTATTGCATAATTGATATCCAGCTTTGCTGCCTTCCAGGAAACTCCTGTGACTAATTTCTTTGAGTCCATATTCCATTTTATAAAGTCCAGCAGCAACTAGTGTTTGAATGTTGCCTAATTTGTAATCTATATTCTTTTACAGATCATTTGCAAAAGGAACACATGAATGAGAATGTGGGGAAACCTGACTTTGTGAAGCAAACGCTACTATGTGCGGTTTATAAAGTTGCTAGACAAGTGTCTTTAGGCATTCTTACTGCTCATATTGACAACCACAGCATTTACTACTCATTTGTCTTAACATTAATTTTTTTTTAAATCAGTAAAACTCTTGAAAGTACATGTCATGGTCCCTGCATAATGCTTATTTTCTGGGTCATAAAGTACTACTTCCTCTTCTATAAATAAGATATGAACACTCAGTGCAGATAAACTGCTTGAATTATACAGAATAGGAATTCTTAGTATTTGACCTCTACCTACACACACTGATTTGGCGGTCTCAATATCACTTCCTTCTGTATAGGTGTTCACAGCACAAAACCAAACAAAACTGGCAACACTCGCCCACACCAAAGAATCACAGTGAAATCAATCTACATGTTTATCTCTAGAGGTAGACTCTCCAAAGCAGGGTTGAGACAGGCTAACAAGGTGACACAAGCACTGTTACTGCCCATGCTGACCCAGTTTTGTGGTTAACTAAAGGAATTTGGTTTCCAGTGCAGACAGCATAGCATCGAAATCTTTCACTCCAGAAGGCTATAAAACTAAACAGATACCTTCAACAATATGAGTGTATAACACTCCTACTTGTAATCATTAGGCTGTACACTAAGAAACCTGGATTTCTTTTGTTTTAAATTTCCACAGATCTTTAGTTCTGGAGCTTTTAACGTCTATGTTGGCTAAGCCTATATGACAGAATGAGGTTTTAGAATTTACTTTACCCTATTTGATTGGTTAGGGTGAGTTCTGACACAAAGTATGATTGCTGGTCAGACACACTCAATATCTGACAGAAGGTATTTCCCTGGCAGCTCCTGTACTATTATTGCCATGCCCTAAACTGAACCACTTTCTGCTGGCACACAAAACTCACCAATGAACTAGAACAGAAGCTACATCCAGTCCAGAAAACTCCTCTCTCACTCTCACTCACCCTCTACTCCAGGTTCCCACTCAGGGACCCTCTACACAGCAGCCAAGGTTTGTTCCCTGCCTCAGCCACTTCTATACTTTCTGAGCTTCCCCACTCCTCTGGGTCTGGGAGTCTTTTCACTCCCTCCTCCCAGCACATATCAGGCAACTACAGACTTCTCCCTGATACCCCTCTGTTGCCAGCTTCCTGGCTTTTGTAGAAGCCCTGCCTGACCCTCACAGGTGAGCTTCTCTCTAATTAGCTGCCACAGGGCCTAAAGCTCCCTGGTTTGCAGCCTAATTAGCTGAGTGGACCCACCTGGCCTAATTCGCTCTTGCAAGACTAATGTGGAGCGCACACCCCATCACATGGCTGAGCCCACAATAGCTATCCCTTTACCTATGTAAGCTTTCTTATTAAACCAATAAGCAGCAAATCTTTACTAATCATTAGTAAGTCAAAATGTATGTACTCCCATAAATTGTTTTAAAAAATAACTGGTATTTGAGTAACTGCATTGTCATTAGCCCACTTGAAACTCATTCATCTTTTTTTTTTTAATGCTAATTAGGACATCTGGGGGATTGCATGGCTAAGGGATTTGTCCAGATGATATAAAGCCTTTGCATTCTACTTCACCAGTTTTAGGGTCTGATCCTGAATGCACTCAGCAGTCTTCCTTTCCATTGACTTAACTCAGGGGTCAGAAACCTTTCAGAAGTGGTGTGCCGAGTCTTCATTTATTCACTCTAATTTAAGGTTTCGCGTGCCAATAATACAGTTTAACATTTTTAGAAGATCTCTTTCTATAAGTCTATAATATATAACTAAACTATTGTATGTAAAGTAAATAAGGTTTTAAAATGTTTAAGAAGCTTCATTTAAAATTAAATTAAAATGCAGAGCCCCCTGGTCCAGTGGCAGTGTGAGTGCTGCTGAAAATCAGCTTGTGTGCTGCCTTCGGCATGCGTGCCATAGGTTGCCTACCCCTGACTTAGCCCAAAAATTTTTGGGTGGCATACATGAAGTGTGTCAAATATCTTAGTCCAATTCTTCATACTCAAGTACTACATCACCATAGATTGTGACTGGTTGCTAAGGACTCGCGGGTTTTCATCTGACAGTTTTGAAGAAATGAAATGACTGAACTCCTAACAAAAAATAATAAACTCATTAAAATCCACTACTTTCCCAAATACTGGAGGGCAGAAAATGTTGCACTTATCCTTAATAATGGCACAAGGAGTGATCCTGATAAGTACACTACTGAGCCTTACTTCAGTATCACCTAAAATGGTTGAATTTATCATCAAAAGTCATTTATCAAACACCCATATTAGCATGTAAAGCAACATTTAAAACTGACAAAAAAACCCTTTTATCACAATGCATAACTAACCAGTGGAACTCTCTGCCATAAGATAGAGCCCAGCAACTTAGAAGGATTATTATTTCCAGTGATGTTGTAGTTGTGTTGGTCCCAGAGGGACAAGGTGGGGAAGGCAACATATTCTACTGGACAAGTTGGTCTGAAAGGAACTATTACCTCTCTGACCTTTGCCTCTCTTAGAAGGATTAAATATTTATTTCAATAATGAGAACATATTCAGTTATATTATATAAAATAAAAGACATACTTGAACCAAACACAGAGGGCTAAGAAAGAAACTTCCCCTATAGGTAAACATTAGAGGTTAGGGTGACCAGATGAGAGGAAGAAAATATCGGGACTCATGGGGGCGGGGGGGGAAATGCCCACCGATGGAGCCAAAAAAAAAACAAGTGCTGCCGGCGGAGTGAAATATCAGGACACACACCTCAATATTGGGATATCTGGTCACCCTATTAGAGGTATTCTTGCACCTTCTCCTGGCGTATCTGGTACTGGCCACTAGACAGGATGTTAAACAAGATGGACCACTGGCAATCTAATATAACAACTTGATTGTACCTACAAAAAAATGGATCCCTTGTTAACAGTTCCAAGCCACAGGTTAAAAAGGGTACCTCATATTCCATCTAGAAGAAACTTGAGGCAGTAAAGTGTAGCAGCGTAAAGGCTCTTGACCCAGCAACTACCTTTGTTCTGTTGTCCATTTTAGTTTCTATAGCTGTCAGTCCAAACCCCCTCACTTCTTTTACATATTTTTACCTCACATATCTATGCATTTATTTAAAATTAAAAATATATAATTTCTTAACAGGTTTGAACATGTTAACCATAGTTGCAGAAACTGCAAGCAGTGTACACTCTGATACTAGTATAAGAACTACCATGGAAATTCTTATACTTATTTTTTTATTACACAACTACTAAGAAATTTATCTGTCATATTTTGATTCAGCAGCATTAAACACCTCTGGGTTAATTATACAGTCTAGTACACCATCTCTAGTCAAATATAGCACACAGGTGCAAGAGGGGATTTATAGCCCATTGAGTGGCAGTTTCTCTTCATTTAATAGTTCTCCAGGAGAGAAATTAAACACCTGTGCTAAATAACTTTCCCATGATCGCTATATAGAAGCTAGTGTGTCCTCAAATTAATCACTTACTGAACTACAGTTTAAAGTGAATGGCTGTTCAAGGCATTTAAGGGACTCTCCTTACACTGCCTACAAAGTATACTGATGCAGGTGTATTTATATGGGGTAGGGGTGTTGGGGGAGTGGCGAGATGGAATTTGTATGCTTCCGCCTTTATAGTTGGGGGGGGAAAACAAGCTGTTGATCTTTCTTTTTGGACACCCAGTCTGCAAGTTAGTCCAGAACATTCAGGGGAAGGCATTTGGAATTGAAGATACCAGTTTGATTTGCAACAGTGTCATTACACCAACAATTAACACCACTGATATAGGACAGAGGAGAAAAACACAAACAGGATAAAGGAATATAAAAGGAAACAGTGACTAAAAAAGTATTGATTATTCTGTCTGGAGTCTCTAATGGATTCCACAAATTCATCTCTAGAAAGCATCTGGCATAATGTGAGTTCTTATATATACATATATCCTTAATGATGTAGTGGTGTACTGGGCTCAAATTGAGAACGCACACATAAGCAATACTCACAGTCATTACTGTAGCTGAAAATGGTGGTGTGTTTCATTCACTCATCACTTCTTTCCTCCTACCAAGTTTACACATTAGCAGTATTGTTAAACAGATCAAAACTCAAACAGTTCAGTTTTGAAGTTTGATGCTAAGGTTCCAATTAGTCTCAATTTTATACAAAAGAGTTCATTCACTCCTACTACAAACTAGTTTACACCATCTTTATCATAGACTACGACTGAACAGGTGGGCTTTCTGAATTCACCTTCACTATCCAGTAATCGGCTTATCTTCCATGGCATTACATCTCTCTAATAGTGAAATGAAATACCTTAAATGACATGAAGTTGTTTTCTCTGCTGGCTCCCTACTAATCCATAACACTATCAGATATAACAGCCCAACTAGCAAATCTACGTAAAGAGCAAAGAACCATTGAAAAGGAGGCCAAACAATATCTAAATATTTAAACGAAAGGAACAAAAAGCTAACTGTCAGCACAGAAATCTTTTCCCCATAATGGTACAAAGTGTCTGGTAGTAAGTGATCTTTCCATTTTCCTTTGCTATACTGTAATGTGCCAACATAATTAAAACAATAGCATCCTTTTATCCTACCCCATTATGTCTGCTAATATGAAATATCCCCCAGTGACATTCACTTCAAGACAAAGCCTCTGTTCTTATCTGCTCTGTTTAACATAGCCACTGACACCTTATAGAAAACTTTGCAAATAATTTGAAAGAGAATAGTTCTTGCACAGTATCTTATCCTTTCCTGGGAAATGCACCCAATATTCTAGTGACTGAGAACTATGCTGGTGGGAGTTTTACCCCTGGTTGGGCCACCAGGGCCAGCTCCAGGCACCAGCTTGTCAAGCAGGTGCTTGGGGCGGCCACTCCGGAGAGGGGCAGCACGTCCAGGTATTCGGCGGACGGTACCTCACTCTGCCTGGGAGTGAAGGACCTCCCGCCGAATTGCTGCCGCAGATCATGATCGTGGCTTTTTTGTTTGTTTTGTTTTGGCTACTTGGGGCAGCCAAAACCCTGGAGCCGGCCCTGTGGGCCACGCAAGCCAGACCGGTTTAAGGGTAGGAACCAGATAAAAAGCAGTCCACTGGCCCTCCAGGTTGGGGGCTGAGTGACAGGCTAACAACCTATCCTCGTTTAAAAAAAGTTAAGTTATAGAAACAGAACAAGGTAGCCATTCCATCAAACAGCATGATAGAGCCTTGTTCATGCCCTAAGCAATGTCTGATGGCATGGGAAGTATTCAGATTCAGTATCTTACATTACATATGCATAGGTTTTTCCTCATCCTTTTTTTTTATTATTGGGGTTATTTGGATGTTTATATTACCTAGTTCCTTTGGAGTTCATCTGCCCCTGCTGTTTAATCCTCTTCTGGAGTAACATTACTTTGTTTTGACTATTAGGACATCAAAACAGGATTGTGTCTTCAGGTACGGAATACACAGAAGAAGCAGATTTTTTTTTTTTTTTTTTTTTAGAAAAAGTTTCTTTTGCATGGAAACAGGACTTCATTTTTTAAAATGTGTGTTGGGGGAGCAATAACTAGTTCTGAACAGAATACTTTTCAGTTTTCTATGACTTGCCAACTGCTCTATAATAGAGAAACAAATATTATTAACTAAACATCTGGGGGAAAACTGAGTATTCACACACTGAGTAGCCTTGTTATTTTTAACTGCTTTGTTATATATCAATTTAAAACACCGTTCAGCTATACTCACATCACACAAATACCATAATATGTTGATATGTTGGAATGAATGGAACTCGGCATATTTTGGCACCCTTCCTTTTTGGTTGGCAAGCATGAAGGTGCCCAGATGTCAAAGGGTGCAAAATATTCTTTCAGCAAAGTTTAGCCACCTGCTAAACTCTGAGCGTTATGCTGATAGCTCTGAAGTTGTCTCTAGCTCTGTTGTGTTGTTCAGTTGCAGACAGCCTGTCTGAGCCAACTTGTCCTCCTAGACTGTCTTTGAATCCAACAAATTTCTGCATTTTAGCTACTCCCATATTTAATGAAATATGTGTTGTCACTTTGGGATTTAAAAAGACTTATTTCCCTCTAGCAGTTTATAATTTGTTCTCTTTTGCAGAAAATACATAAGTCTGCCACACATCATCTGGTTAATGCATCCCTTGCACACAAGTTCTCTGGATGAATCAATAATAATTCTATGGATAGAAAGTGTGTAATGAAAATGACACAATTTAAAATCATCCATGCAATTAAATATTTCTTAATAAGATGCCTAGAGATCACTAAAACTAGCCTCTCATTCAAAGGTAGAGTTTTCAGGAGTATTTATATTTAACAGGAAGATCCTAATTTCAGACCCGTGTGACAATAGCTCTGCCATGTGGTTATATAGAAAAACAACAAGCATGACAGATCAGAAGGAGTAGCTGGAATTGCAGCTTCTTAGTTCTGAATCACAATGTTCAAGCTATTTCCACCAAAAGCTGGTTGCACTGTTGAACAAGCATAACCACCATAATTATCTGTGCTCATAAACTGTTGGTATTTCTGCATTTATGCTGAAACTCCGAAAGGAGAAGTGAAGGCAATGTTGATTGGCCTTTCTAGGTAAACTGAAGTAGTAAATATGCATTGGTTTTCTGGGAAGGGGTAACAGGTCAAGGAAAGAGTCAAAGAAAAACTGAATACAATTTAAAAAAAAAAAAAAACCAAGAGCTGTTACAAATCTTCATATACTAAGTAAAACATAGTTGGTATAGTAAAAATAGAAACTTGTCATACACCAAAAGTTCTTTGCATTTTTAAAACAAATTTATATTTAATGAAGTTGGCTATATTTCTAGGCATTCAGATACTACAGAAAAGAATGCTATAGAAATGCCTATAACTTCTCCCTTTATCATTGTCTATGAGTTAGAAAGCATAAAAAGTCTCTTCTTTTTCACAGGCCAAAGCATTACACAATATACATAAAAATAGCTACAAATATTTTTAAGTGTTAGCATCTTTTATGGTCCATGTTACACAGAAAACAAGTCTATTGGATGGAACTAAGACCCTCAGTATTCTGTAATACTAAAAATTATATCTGAACTTGGTCACAGTGCAATATCCAGGCATAAACAAACCACACATGAAAGCAAAAATAAGGCTCCACGGGACTAGAAGCCAGGTCTGCAGAGCCTGGGACAACTGACATTGCCACATCATCACCCACATGATAGCAAAGTTAAATCCAAGGAGCACTGCGGCCATTAGGCACCACAGGGTCTAGAGCGACAACACCCTGCAGCCCTCTGATTGGCCAAGTGCACTATATAAGCCTAGAGTGTGCACGCAGGTAGTTGTCTGAGGAACCACAAAGACTTCTGGTCTGCTCCAACTCCAGACTGCACCTTGATTCCAGTCTGACCTCATCTTGACTCTGACGCTGACTTTTGCCTCCTGATTGCAGCCTGGTATTATCTCTGGTCTCCAACCCCGGCCTGACTCCGACTCTTGCTTATTAGTTCCAGCTCTAGCAATTACTCTGACCTTTGATCACTGACTACTGCCTTGTGGCCATCCTTGACTTGTGGACACCAACCCAGCTCTGACTGCTGGGGTAGACCCCCTATGCCATGGTCCCTTAAAGCAAATAGACTCATATTCCAATCTTCGCAGGGGATGGGATGGGAGTGAGAGTGGCCAGGAATGCTGATAAAAGCCATGGACTCTCTATCAGTGGAATTCCACATGACTCATTCTACATCATCATTTCCTCACTCATACATTTTGGTTTTTATCAAGTTAATTTGGTGTTTGTCAAACCTACTAGATTAACAGCCCTGGAATCTGAAGCCCTCTATTTATCTCCCCATTTAAAACCTAATGTAAGGGGACTTTTGCCCCCTTACTAACATTCAGTGGGGAGTGTTTTGGTTGCTAGCTCCCAGCACTAAAAGGGGAAGGGTCGATGGCAAATCAGGAGTCTGAGACTGACAGTCCCCAGGAACAATGGGGAGAGGCCAATGCTCCAGATCAGCCTGATTGACAGGGCGGGCAGGCTAATCAGAGAATCAGGAGGCCGGGGGGGGGGGGGTCAGACAGAGTGGGGCCGAGCTAAGGAGAGAGCAGGGGCCTGAGCTAAGTTGCTGGAAGCAGAGCTGCAGCCCCAAAGCCAGAGCACTGCCCAGAGAGAGCAGACCTGCGCTGGGAGCAGAGCTGCAGCAACCAGAGCCAGAGGGGCCAGACAAGCAGCCAGGAAGCAGGTCAGAGCTGGGAGCAGAGTCACAGAAGCAGCCTGCAGAGCCAACCTGTCCTGGGAGCAGAGCTGTAGTAACCAGAGCCAGAGGGGCCAGAGAAGCAGCCCAGGGAGCTGGAGGCAGAGCAGCAACAGCAGCCGTGCTGAGGCAGAGTGGTGGAGCTGGGGCTGGAGCAGTCCAGAGCTGGGTGCGGTGAGCAGCTGGGGAGAGCGAGGGGGACCCTGGGTAGAGGGCCCAGCGCAGGGAGACACCTCAGCCAAGAGGCCTTGCAGGCCAGACTTGGAGGGGGATCATAACCCCGACCGGGCAGGGGCGACGCTGGGAAGAAGGTCCTGCCACCTAGAGCCTGAGAGCATGTGGCCACCGCCAGAGCAAGTGTCCAACCCGCAGTGTCTCTGCAGCACAGCCAGTGCCTGAGAAGGAGCCTGGGACCTACAAGGAACAGACTGTGACCTACCCTGACGTTCCAAAGACACTGTTTGTGATGTTCCCTGCCACAGAGCAGGGTGATGTGTTTTCCTTTAACCTTTCCCATTTTTCCTTATTCTTTTTTAAAATTAATTGTTAATTAAACAACTTGTATTTGCTTTAAATTGTATGAAATGATCAGTGGGTCAGGGAGGTGCCCAGTGCAGAGAGAGTACCCCGGAGTGGGGACACCCTAGCCCCTGTCCTGGGTGACCACAGCAGGGTTGGGGGTCGAGCCCCCCAGGAATCCTGGGCCCAGCCTTGTCGGGGTTTACGAGGACTCTGCCAGACAGGAGAGTGGAAGGGGAGTCCTCAAGGGCAGGGAGGCCTCTGGGTAAAGGAAGTGGGAGCGAGGACTCAGATCCTTCCGCTAGCCCACTTCACCGGGGTAGTGCAGAAGCCAGGAAAGTTCCCCACAATAGCGGGACCATTCCCCCGCTTACACTAATTTAAATAAGCAACATTCCTCAAACTCAGGAACTCTAATCAGGTTGCAGCATCTGAATTACTAGAGCTAGGAGAATTTTTTTAGCCAAAAAGGCAGTTCTGGAGTGATTAAAACTACTTGTGAATTTGGCTTATCATTTTGGCTGAATTAAAAAAAAACAAATAGGGGGGGATTCCAAAGTCTAAATGAACCACTTGGAAATAGTTTCCAAATATCATTTCATTTAATCATTTCACTTTAAAACATGTTGAAATAACATTCAAAACACTTCATTCAATCAGAATGACATTTTTCATTTCACCAAATAAAACAAATTAATTTAGGTTCAAAACAAATATTTTGGGGGTTTTTCCACTTCAGCCACTGAACCAAACAAACAAGTTATTCTCTCAGTTCTACATGTAACTGAACAGAGTTCCCTCCTGGACTCAGATCAAGATGGCTCAGAAATGGCTCCTCTATGGGAATATGAAGTAAAACAGACACTCACCCTTCTCTCACGCATGCTGGTGGGGACTCTTCGCTTAAAAACCTGTGTGTTCTTATTCAGGTCACTGGACTTTATCAAAGGAGCCAACATAAGAATTTGTTACAAGTCCTGAATGGTACGTAGGTGGGCAGAGATCCAAAATGTAACTCGGTACAAGTTACATCTTATCTTTAGATTAAGCTATTGTAAATAATACCTAGTTTGACTGGATGAATACGAAAGCAAGAATGTATTTGTAACTAGGGATGAGTGAACTTTCAGGAGCCTGAGATGTTGCAAACATTACAGATATTTCCCACTATTGTTTATACCCTTCACTGCCTCAAAAGGTCTTTTTACATTTTAAGGCGATGTGGCTAGGGGTTGGTTGGTTTGTAGGTCAGTTGGTTTTGTTATTGCTTTAACATTCTGACTGAAGCCTTATATATTCCTGCATAGGGTGACCAGATGTCCAGTTTTTAAAGGAACAGTCTCGTATTTAAGCCCTCCTGCAGATGTCCCAACTTTTTCTTAAAAATGGGCAAATTGTCCCATATTTTCTGTCTCCCCTTCCTAGCAGTACTGGCGGGTCCTGCTGCTGGCCGGATCCCTACTTGCCAGCCACCCGCCCACCAGCGGTGCGTGGTGGGGGGGTCTAGTGGCTAACGATGGGGGTGGGTGTGAAAGGCTGGTGCAGGGGCAAAGCTGCAGCGCACAGGGCTGACCGCTTTCCCTGCTCGTCCATCAGCTCAGCCCCCTCAGCCAGCAGGGCCCCCTCCCATTTCTGGACGGCACTGGCTGCAAGCTGCGGTGGCTGGTGAGTACTGGCAGGGGCCAGGCAGTGGCCAGTTATATGTCACCTCTGTTGCCCACCCATCAGCCCTTTATGTGCTCCCCCTCTCACTGTCCTCTCCTTGCTTTACCCTTTACCCTCCCCCAGCCCCGCAGCTCCTCCATACCGCCCCCCGCCCCCGGCAGGGCACGTCCCGCTCCCAGTGCTGTGCAGAGAAACAGCCCCTGGTCAGAGTGCTCAGCTTACCAACAGCCTGGCCAGCGGGCTCCTTCCTTCCCCCACTGCCTCTGGCTGGGCCAGCTCCCCAGGAAAGCCCAAGACCCTCTGGCCTGAGGCACTGGCCAGGAGGAGTGGAGCCCTGCATGTGCTAAAGCCCCACACAGCGCTGGCACGGGGAAGCCTCTTCGCCCCTCAGCTAAGCTCTGAAGTGGCAGGGGAGCGATCTCCAGCTTGTTTGCACCTCAACCCTGCAAGCTCCACAGCAGCCCCCCCGGGCAGGGGCTTAGCACCCTCTTCACCCTCCAGCCCCCTGCCCTAGGTCCTGCCCCCAGGAGCGTGGGGCTGCTCCGTCCCCTAGGCACCCTCACCCACTGAGCCACCTCTCTGGTAGGGTTCGCTGAAGCCCCTGCAGTCAAGTTCCCTGGGTGCTGGTGCACAATGCATCCTTAGGGCTTAACCCCTTCCTGCCTGTGCGGTAGCCAGGGGACAAGAGGTGGTTGGGTTATGTCAATGGCCAGCAGCAGCCTGGAGGTGTTAGCTGCCTTTTGACACTGTGTGGACAGGAAAGGACAAGCTGCTTCCAGCCACAGGGAAGTGTGGGGGAAGAGATGAGCTCTGCAAAGACACAGGCCAAGTCATCCCTTTCCTCCCTCCCCTGCGGCTGGAAGCAGCTCCTGTCCCTTCCCTCCTGCACAGTGCCAAAGGGCTGCTGCTGGCCACATTCTGATGTGAACCCTGGCAGGAATCTGCGGATGGGCACGTGACCCGGTGCCTCTCCCAACACATGTTGCCTCGGGAAGATGCAGCGCCAGGTATCAGGAGAGGCTGGTCCGTCCCGAGGGCGGAGAGTGCAGGGCAGGGAGGGTTGGGTTGGGTTGGGTGTGTGTGTCCTACAGACTTAAAGATAAGAATGTAAATAAAAAGAATCCAGCTACGCAGCATTTCATTTTAACAGGGGCTCAGTCAACTTGATGTTAATTTGAATGCTTGTACTGCATAGTTCTGAGTGCATGCCATTGAACTCACTTGAATATGAGTAATTTTACCAGGTGTCCCGTATTCAGCATAGGGAAATATGGTCACCCAATTCCTGCATATCTGACCTTGATTTTTATCCTATTACCCCATGCCCAGTGATGAACTGCTCCAGTGTCTTGTTCATCCACTTCTCCCTGAAAGCCATGCTGAGACCAACATAGGCCTATCTGTGTGTGTTTACGTATACTTTCCACATTGTCATTTTTGTCAACATTAGACCCTTAATCCTCTATTAATTAAAAGCTTTGGCTTCACTCAGAATACAAATAAAAAAAACATACCTTTATATGCTCCTAAGTCTCTATTCCATCTCAGTCACAGATTTGACTGCAGGCAACAACAGGCATTAGAGGGTTATAGTCAGGGCCGACGAGGGGTGGGGGGGGAAGCCAGTACAAATTACCAGGGCCCAGCAGTCTTGAAGGGGGCCTGGGGCCTGGCTCTTCCCCCCACCTCCACTCGTAGGCCCTGTTTAGCCGGTCCGCCCTTGCTGGGGGGGCCCGAAAAAATTTTTTCACCGGGGCCCGAACCTGCTCTCGGCGGCCCTGGTTCTAGTATTGCAGAGACCTGCACAAAGTAATGTGTTGTTGTTTCTGTATTAAACGATGATCTCATAGTTCCCAGGCCAGCTCAATGCAAATATAGTAAATTTGAATGCACTGTGTATGGTCAATTTACATTTCCCTGCAAGGATGCAAACAACAAAGCATTAGACTCCATAAGTGGGTACATACTAGAGCAAATTAATGGCTTGTTTTGGTAGCACTATAAACCATACACCATCACAATGCTAAGCTCAGTGCCTTCAGGACTGTCACACCTCATCCTAGCAAAGACTGAAGTTCAAAGGGGTGACCTGGTCTCTAGGGGAAAAGGCAGTTTAGATAATGCAAACACCTCTGCTCAGCTGTAGGAGCATACTATAAGCTAAGATAACTGGAAGCCAGTCTGGGATTTAAAGCAGAAATGTTAATCCTAAATTCTAGTGGGTAAGAGTACAGCACAAAATATTCAGCTACAACCAAACACATTTTTCTAGTCAAATCAAATGGAATTGAAACAAAAAATCGTTCAGTTTTTAGTGCCCCCTACCATGAGCTGGGGTAGTGATGCCCAGCAGAGGGGACCTGAAGCCCTGAAAAGACACTGACCCAAATCCCAAAGAATGCTCAAAAGAGAGTTTAGGACACTGAGGCAGTAACTGACCTACAGATATTTATTGTTCTGCCCAGATCTGTACATCTCTTGCACTGTCCAAAGACTGATTAGTTTTAGAACTCCTTCTGTAAAGTCTGTGTTTATCTGCTTCAGCTATCACATGTCCCGGAAAGCGGAAACTTTAAACCAGAGTGCTCACACAAACAGAAGTGCTGGGAAAGGGTGTGCTTAAGCTACTGGAATGTGTAAGGGATATATAGAACAAATATGCCTTGAATGATTAATGACTGCTGATTCCTTCTGGCCCTCAAAAATTAAAAAATGCTATCCACCTCTGTTTATCCAAGAATATGGTTCACTTAAGAAGTAAAGACCATAAGAAAATGGTTCATATCATCTGAGATATTTTGTCTAAGGACCCACAGATCAGCCAAAGTTGGGAGCTCCTCTCTCCAAGAAAATAAACTAAAATAGCTAAATGAGAGTATTCTTAATCATCTAGGCAGAATCTCTCAAATTGTATATGGATAAAACCTCTTCCTCACTCCAAATATAGCTAAAAAGAACTCCAAGTTACCAAGTCTGCTTTCCTATGCAAAGTGGCCCATTGCACATTGTGAGTGAATCCAGAGATGGGTGGGGAAACTGCAAGCTAAGCAAACTAGAAATGACTGGCTGTAAGATTGATGGTCAAATTGGGCAAACTACCTGTTACCCCAAGAAATCCAAGCCATGTTTTCTCCCCAAATAATAAACTATTCATTGATTTCCTTGTAAATCAAGTATGCCATGGATAATCATTCACTCCAAATTAGAAAACATGTGTTTGCCTTGTGAGTCAAATCTATATCCTTTTATATGTTGATAATGTCCCTTGTTCTATTGTAAGTCTTAAATAATGAGAAATTCTGATGTACAATCAAAGAACATATGGAATATGTCCTCCAAATTTAGAAGGGATGTTGTTGGGTTTCATTGTAAATAATTGTTATGCTCTAGAAGTAATAGGAATTGTCTGACACAAGAAAGAAGGAATGTTAAAAGATATAAACCAGAGTATAACTTTGGAAAATTGCTTAAAAGGGGGATCCTGACTGACAGTAGGGGCTAATAATGAACTACAATTCTTGAAATGAAACCAACATAAAATGCCTCCAGTAAGAAAAGAACTGAAGAAATTTATTATACACTATTGCCATCTACTGGATACAAATGGAGCAGCACAGAAACGGAGAGCTGAAATCTGAGCACTCAGTTGGAGTAACTTCTCCAATTAAAATCAGAGGCTGCCCCACTCCCAGGAGTTCTGAAATGAGGGTATATAAAACTGTGGCCTCCATATGCTCAGTCAGGAGAGTTGATTGAACTCAACAAAAAGCTGCAGAATCTTAAGTGCAACCAATGCCTGACCCAGCTATATGGAAAGGACACTCCGCCATTCCAGGGTTAGGATAGGAACAAATGGTGAGATTTCATTTCAAAGATTTCACTTCTATTTCTTTAATACAGAGAACTGTAGATTATCTTGCTAAGTCTCTCTAGGGAGACCTCACGTAACCATATTTTAATTTTAACTCCTTTATAAATCCAAACCAATTGGTCTAAGAATTTGAAACAATAACTTTAAGCAATTGCTTTTGATATTCCAAACTTGTCCCTTTTGGACCAATCCATTCAAACATTAGTAACCCTAGCCTTAAAGACAAGTGCATCTTTGGAAGCATGATAAGTGTGTGTTAGGCACCAAAGAATTGAGAATACATGATCATAAGTAAATGTAATAAGAAATCTTGGTAGCTTACATTATTCCTTGGTATAACTGCTGAGCCTTAGCTCTAATTTCTGATGATTGTTTGCAAGACTGCATTGTGTACATAGTACAGGCATAGAACATTGGCTGTGTCTACACTTGAGTGGTGATCTGCTAATTGTATACTAATGTGGTTCCAGGTGAATAAGAAATTGTTGAATGGTTAATAATAAGCAAGTGTCCTGATCTGAGAAATACTGTCCAAGTTAAAAGTTGATCTGAAAAGAACCCAACATTAAAATGAGTAAGCTTATGCTCCCTGGCTCAATATAAAAGGTTTATCCTATTAGATTCCATTCTATATTGACTATAACACTTATCCAAATTGGCAAACCTAGTTTATTATATCCTGTATCCAATTAAAGAGGAGAGGATAGAAGTTGATGAAGTACAGGTAGTCAGATCTGACAGCTATAAGATAGTGGTGGATGGCAAGTTTATCAGTCCTAGAACCATGAAGGCCCTTTTCCCCATGAGCTGAAAAGAGATCTCAGGTTAATTGGAGACACTTGAGTCCAATTAAGCACTGTCAGTGATCTTTCAGAAACTCTCTTCTGGTGAGAGAGAGAGAGAGGAAACAAGTTGCAGCTGGTTTAGGGGCAGCAGAGAGAAAAGGCTTCTCCTAGGCGAAAGGCTGTTCTCATCCCTATGGGGAAACAATCAAGTTTATTTCTGTTTGGGGAAGGGCTGGCAACCAGAAACCAGCATAATAAGGCAACACCCAGGGAGGAGGCAAAGAAATGCATTTATTTTGTGTTGTGGATTTGCTTTTTTGCGTAAGAGAACTACTTGGGTCTACCCTGAGAACCACCTTGTAAATATGGAAAAAATAAACAAAGCAAAGAATAAAAAACCTCCAAACTAGAATTGACTTACTCCAGCTCCCCCTGCTTTTTCCCTCCCTCCCCCCGGGACAAATGGTGAGGCGGCTGAAGCAAAGGAAGTGCCTTGCCACACCAGAAACTGAAGAGAAATAGTCATATTTGAAGTCTCTAAGGTGCCACAAGTACTCCTGTTCTTTTTGCAGATACAGACTAACACGGCTGCTACTCTGAAACCAGTCATATTTAAAAGAGTACCATTCAATTACATCACATAAAAGAAGACAACTAAGTATTGACAAATTTTATAAGTGCTTCTATATAAATGATAGACGTTTAAATACTAACATGGGTGAACTTGAGTGCCTGGTATTAAATGATGAAATTGATAAAATAAGCATTGCAGGAACTTGGTGGAACGACAATAATCAATGGGAGATCAATACCAGGGTACAAAATAGATAGGCATGACAGAGTAGGCTGCAATAGTGGGGGAGTGACACAACATGTGAAAGAAAGCAGAGTCCAACTCTTAAATTAATCAAACTGCACCATAGAATCTCTATGGATATTAATCAAGCATGACATTTCTCAGAGTATAGCAGTAGTAATATATTACCAACCACCTGATCGGGCTGGTGATACTGATTGTGAAATGCTCTGGAAGATTAGAGAGGCTACAAAAACAAAAAATCCAATAATAATGGGAGATTTCAACTATCCCAATACTGACTGGGTACATGTCATCTCAGGACGGGATGCAAAGATAAAATTTCTAGACACCATAAATAATTTTTTTGGAACAGCTAGTCCTGGAACCACAAAGAGAGAGGCAATTCTTGATTTAGTCCTAAGTGAAGCACAGGGTCTGGTCCAAGAGGTGAATATAGCTGAACAGCTCAGAAAGAGAGATCATAGCATAATTAAATTTAACATCCTTATAGGGGTGAAATACCAAAGATACACTGGTATTTAACTTCCAAAAGGGGGAAACAAATATAAGGAAGCTAGTTAAATGAACATTAAGAGAAACAGTCACCAGGGTGAAATGCCTGCAAGCTACATGGAAACCATATAAAAACACCATAATAGAGGCTCAAACTAAATGCATGCCCCAAAATTTAAAAAAAAAAATTAAAAACAGCAAGAGGACCAAAAAAAAGTTTCACCATGACTAAACAGCAGAGTAAAAGAGGCAGTTAAAGGCAAAAAGACATCCTTTCAAAATTGGAAGTCAAATCCTACTGAGGAAAATAGAAAGAAACAGTCTGGCAAGTCAAGTGTAAGAGTATAAGTAGGCAGGGCAAAAAAAATTTTGAAGAGCAACTAGCAAGATGAACAAAAGCTAACAGTAAGAATTTCTTTAAGTTCATCAGAAACAGAAGCCTGCCAAACAATCAGTGGGGCACTGAACGATCAAGGTGCTAATGCAGCACTCAAGGAAAATAAGGCCACTGCAGAGAAGCTAAATTAATTCTTTGCATTGGTCTACACCAGTGTTTTTCAAAGTTCGGGTCGTGACCCAGTACTGGGTCGTGGCATGTAAAGCACTGGGTCACCTTGTTCAGCACCCAGGGACCCTACCAGCTCTGGTCAGCACTGCCAACCAAGATGTTAAAAGGCCTGTCAGTGGTGCTGCCCAGCTAAGGCAAGCTAGTGCCTACCCGTTCCAACACCGCGCTGCGCCCCAGAAGCGGCCAGCAGCAGGTCCGGCTTCTAGGCAGGGGGGCCACGGGGCTCCACGCACGGCCGCTGCTCCAAGCACCAGCTCCGCACTCGGCCAATGGGAGCTGGAGGGGCGGTGCCTGCGGATGGGAGCCACATGCCTCCGCCTAGGAGACGGACCTGCTGCTGGCCGCTTCCAGGGCACAGCGCGATCCGCAGTGCCAGGATAGGCGGGAAGCCTGCCTCTGCACCCTGGCTGCACCACTGACTGGGAGCCGCTGGAGGTAAGTCCACAGCCCAACCTCACACCCCAATCCCCTTCCCCAGCCCTGAGCCCCGCCCCAAAACCCGGAACCCCTCCTGCACCTCAAACCCCTCATCCCCAGCCCTTCCCCAGAGCCTGCAATCCCCGCCCACACTCCAAGCCCCTGCCCCAGCCCTGAGCCCCCCACACCCTGAACCCCTCATTCCCAGCCCCACCCCGCAGCTCTCACCCCCACACTCCAACCCCCTCCCTCCAGCCCTGAGTCCCCCCCAAACCCGGAGCCCATCCTGCACCCCAAGCCCCTCATCCTTGGCCCCACCCCAGAGCCTGAACACCCAGCCCAGAGCCCGGACCCCCTCCTGCACCCCTATCCCAGCCCAGAGCCACCTTCCACATGCTGAACCCCTCATTCCTGGCCCCACCCCACAGCCCTCATCCCCACACCCCAACCCTCTGCCTCAGCCTTGAGCCCCTCCCACACCCAAAACCCCTCATCCCTAGCTCTGTTGGGCCGCGGGCATCAACAATTTCCTTCAACTGGGTCCCCAGAAAAAAAAAGTTTGAAAACCACTGATCTACACTGTAGAGAATGTGAGGGAGATTCCCACATCTAAGCCATTTCTTGTAGGTGACAAATCTGAGGAACTGTCCCCAAACTGAGGTGTCAATAGAGGATGTTTTGGAACAAATTGATAAATTAAAGAATAATAAGTCACCTGGACCAGATGGTATTCACCCATGAATTCTGAAGGAACTCAAATATGAAATTGCAGAATTACTAGCTGTGGTATATAATCTATCACTGAAATCAGCCTGTGTACCAGATGACTGGAGGATAGCTAATGTGAGACCAATTTTTAAAAAAGGGTTCAGAGGTGAGCCTTTTACAGGCTCGTAGGTCTAGCTTCAGTACCAGGTAAATTGGTTGAAGCTATAGTAATGAACAGAATTATCAGACACATACATGGACAGTATATGCTGAGGAAGAGTCTATGCAGTTTTTGTAAAGGGAAATCCTGCCTCAATCTGTTAGAATTCTCTGAGGATCTCAACAAACATGTGGACAAGGGTGATCCAGTGGATATAGTATGCTTGGACATTCAGAAAGCCTTTGACAAGGTTCCCACACCAACAGTTCTTAAGCAAAGTAAGCAGTCATGGGATTAGAGAAAAGGTCCTGTCATGCATCAGTAACTGATAGAAAAGATAGAAAACAAAGGGTAGAAATAAATGGCCAGTGTTCAGAATGGAGAGAGGTAAATAGTGGGGCTCCTGAAGGATCCATTCAACATATTCATAAATGACCTGGAAAAAGGGGGTAAACAGTATTGTGGCTACATTTGCATTACTCAAGACGGTTAAGTCCAAAGCAGACTGTGAAGAGTCACAAAGGAATCTCACAAAACTGGGTGACTGGGCAACAAAATGGCAGATGAAATTCAATGTTGATAAGTACAAAGTAGTGCACATTAGAAAACATAACCCCAACTATTCATACAAACCTATAGGATTTAAATTAGCTGTAACTACTCAAGAAAAAAAAAATCTTAGTCATCATGGATAGTTCTCTGAAAACATCTGCTCAATGTGCAGCTGCTGTCAAAAAAATTAACTGAATGTTAGGAACCATTATGAAAGGGATAGATATGACAAAAAAATATAATGCCACTATTATACATTCATGGTACTCCCATACCTTGAATACTACGTGAAGTCTGGTCACCCCATCTCAAAAAATATATATTAGAATAGGAAAAGGAACAGATAAGGGCAACAAAAATGATTAGGGGTATGGAACAGCTTCCCTATGAGGAGAAATTAAAAAGACTGCGACTGTTCAGCTCAGAAAAGATGACTGAGAGGTGATATAACAGAGGTCTATCAAATCATGACTGGTGTGGAGAAAGTGAATAGAAAAGTGTTGTTTAATCCTTCACATCACACAAGAACCAGCTGTCACCCAATGAAATTAACAGGCAGCAAGTTTAAAACAAACAAAAGGAAGTATTTCTTCACACAATGCACAGTCAACCTGAGGAACTCATTGACAGTTATACTTTTGGCCTTCACACATCCAAGTTCAAAAACGAATTAGGTATGTTCATGGAGGATAGGTCCATCAGGGGCTGTCATAACTATAAAGGGAAGGGTAATAGCTGTCCTGTGTACAGTACTATAAATCCCTCCTGGCCAGAGACTCCAAAATCCTTTTCCCTGTAAAGGGTTAAGAAGCTCAGGTAACCTGGCTGGCATCTGACCTAAAGGACCAATAAGGGGACAAGATACTTTCAAATCTTGGGGGGGAAGGCTTTTGTTTGTGTTCTTTGTTTGGGAGTGTGTTCGTTCTCGGGGACTGAGAGGGACCAGACATCAATCCAGGTTCTCCACATCTTTCTAAACAAGCCTCTCCTATTTCAAACTTGTAAGTAAATAGCCAGGCAAGGCGTGTTAGTTTTCCTTTGTTTTTCTCAACTTGTAAATGTACCTTTTACTAGAGTGTTTATCTTTGTTTGCTGTACTTTGAACCTGAGACTAGAGGGGAGTCCTCTGAGCTCTTTAAGTTTAATTACCCTGTAAGGTTAATTTCCATACTGATTTTACAGAGATGATTTTTACCTTTTTCTTTAATTAAAAACCTTCTTTTTAAGAACCTGATTGATTTTTCCTTGTTTTAGATCCAAAGGGATTTTGGATCTTGATTCACTAGGGTTACCATATTCTGTGCCTCCAAATGGAGGACACTCCACGGCCCACGGCCCCGCCCCAGCCCCGCCCATACCCCCGCCCCAACCCCGCCCCCTCCCAAAAGTCTCCGCCCCCTCCCCTGCTTCCCGCGAACATTTGATTCGCGGGAAGCCTGAAGCAGGTAAGGGGGTGTGGGGGGGAGGAGGCGCGGCCCAGGCTGGCCCCCCGGCGGCTCCAGCCTGGGTCGGCTCGGGCCCTGGGGTGCCGGCCCCGGCCGACCACCCCCAGCCCGCCCAGCACTGCCGGCTCCCCGCGGGCCCGGCTGACCTGCTCCCCGCCGGCCCGGCTCCCCGCGGGCCCGGCTGACCTGCTCCCCGCCGGCCCGGCTCCCCGCGGGCCCGGCTCCCCGGCTGACCGGCTCCCAGCCCGGACCCCGGCCCGGCACCGCGCCCCCGGCTCCCCGTCCGGCCCCGCGCCCGGCACTGCGCCCCTAGTTCCCGGCCCGGCACCATGCCCCCGGCCCCGCACCGGCCCCGCACCGCCGGCCCCGGCCGAGCACCACCCAGCCCTCCCGATTTTCCCGGACATGCCCGGCTTTTGGGGATTTCCCCCCGGACGGGGATTTGAGCCCCCAAAAGCCGGACATGTCCGGGAAAATCCGGACGTATGGTAACCCTAGATTCACCAGAAGTTGGTGGGAGGAAGGAGGGGGGATGGTTAATTTCTCCCTGTTGTAGATCCCGCGGGGGGTTGGAACTGATTCACCAGGAGTTGGTGGGAGGAAGGAGGGGAATGGTTAATTTCTCCTTGTTTTAAGATCCAAGGGGGTTTGGATTTGTTTTCACCAGGGATTTGGTGAGGGTTTTTCAAGGCTTCCCAGGGAGGGAATCCATTGATGGTGGCAGCCAAACCAGAGCTAAGCTGGTAGTTAAGCTTAAAAGTTTTTCACGCAGGCCCCTACATTTGTACCCTAAAGTTCAAAGTGGGGATCTCAGTCCTGACAGGGGCTATTAGCTAAAATAGTCAGGGCTGCAATCTCTGTTCCTAAATGTCTGACTCATAGGTGTCAATTCCGTGTGTGCTCCGGGATTGGAGCACCCCTGGGGGAAAAAATGGTGGGTGCTGAGCACCCACCGGCAGCCCCCCTTCCAGAACCTCCCCCTCCCCCTAGTGCCTCCTGTCCACCTGCCGGCCCCGCCAATCAGCGCTTCCCCCTCCCTCCTATTGCCTACTGCCTGCCCCAGATCATCTGTTTCGCTGTGTCAGGAGGCGCTGGGGAGGTCGGGGGGAGCAAGGGCACAGCATGCTTGAGGGAGGGGGCAGAACTGGGCATGGAAGAGGCAGGGCAGGGCTGGGCTAGGAAGAGGCAGGGTGAGGTAGAGCCTTGGGGGAAGGGGTGGAGTGTGGATGGGATCTGTGGGGAGCACCCTCTGGCAGATTAGAAACTTGGCACCTATGGTCTGACTGCCAGAAACTTGGACTGGAAGACAGGGGATTGATCACTCGATAAATGCCTTGTTCTGGTCATTGCTTCTGGATCATCTGGCAATGGCCACTGTCAGCAGGGCCGGCTCTAGGCACCAGCAAAACAAGCTGGTGCTTGGGGTGGCACATTTTTAGGGGCGGCATGGCCAGCGCCAGAATGCCGCCCCTAAAAATGTGCCCCGGCCGCCCTAGCTCACCTTCGCTGCTGCTGCCACGGCGCGCGAAACAGCTGATTCACGCGCCGCTACTCGCCCTCCCTCCCAGGCTTGGGCGCCTGGGAGGGAGGAGGAGAAGCGGCGCCCGCGCTGCAGCCACTCAGAGTCTCCCCCTCCCTCTCAGGCTCTCAAACCTGGGAGGGAGGAGGAGATCCCGAGCGGCTGCGGCGTGCGAAACAGCTGTTTCGCGCACCGCTGCTCCCCCTCCCTCCCAGACTTGAGAGCCTGGGGGGAGGAGGCAGGGCTGGGGATTTGGGGAAGGGGCAGAGTTGAGGGTGGGGTAATTAAAGAACGGGGGGGGGGCAGCCAAAATTGTTTTTGCTTTGGGCGGCAAAAATCCTAGAGCCGGCCCCGACTGTCAGACAACAGGATACTGAGATAAATGGACAACTGGTATGACCCACTATGGCCCATTTTGTGTTCTGTTGCAGCTTTAAAATTTAACTGGCTCATCAGCAAATTTATAAAATTGACCCCCTTTCACTTATAGAAGTGTATTGGGGTATCAATACTTAGGGGGAGAAATAGCTCAGTGGTTTGAACATTGGCCTGCTAAACCCAGGGTTGTGAGTTCAACCCTTTAGGGGGCCACTTAGGGATCTGAGGCAAAATCAGTACTTGGTCCTGCTAGTGAAGGCAGGGGGCTGGACTTGTATGACCTTTCAAGGTCCCTTCCAGTTCTAGGAGATAGGATATCTCCATTTATTTGTCCTGGGGGCAAGAACAGCTGGGCATTGGGGTTCCACTTTCAGAAAGGGCATCAGATAGAATCCATCCCTGGGACATTTGCTGGAGAGGCCAGAAACAGTGCTGGAGCATACCCAGCGTCCTAGGCGAAGTTCAAAGCACATAGCCCCAGCATGCAGGTCCAAACACAGCCACCAGGGGAAGCTTGACCAGAGTATAAATTAGTACTCCTATACCTCAGTGGGGTATTTTTTTTAATCAGAGTTTATTATGTTCTTTGAAGCTGGAAAGGACTTTGTAGCTGCTAACTATAATGGTAAGTGAAGCAGTGCCACTTACTCTACCTCAGTGGTTCTCAAACTTTTGTATTGGTGACCCCTTTCACATAGCAAGCCTCTAAGTGCAACCCCCCTTATAAATTAAAAACACTTTTTTATATATTTAACACCATTATAAATGCTGGAGGCAAAGTGGGGTTTGGGGTAGAGGCTGACAGCTCGCAACCCTCCATGTAATAACCTTGTGACCCCCGAGGGGTCCCGACCCCCAGTTTGAGAACCCCTGCTCTACCTTCTTCATTTGAAGTGATCACATCAAAAGTGAGAGCTAGTGTAAAACAAGGGAGGGAGATAAACCACAAATTGATAAACCATAGAAAAGTTTAGCTGAAGCAGGAGGGAAATTAACTCTAATGCTGCCAACCCCAGAAGTCATGAATCAGACCCCAAAAAATCATGAGAATTAAAAAACACTTTTTTTTTTTTTTGGCTTAAGATGATTTTATTTATTTATTTTTGGCTAGCTCTCGTTTTTTTTAAATAACCCTGCTCCCCTCCAATCTGAGATGGACAGTCCTGTTATTCCTTTTTTCAGTTAAAACCCCCAATAGAAAATGCAAAAAATGCATACATGCTAAAGAAGAGTATTTCCATGATTTTACATTTCTTAGGATGATTCATATGGCAACTGTTGTCATAGCAACAGTGTAATGGTCCCAAAGGGAAATAAGTCCTCCTCACAATTTGTAATAAGCTTGCCTACCAAAGAAAACAAGTTGCTTTTACCTTGCTTTACAGTTTATTCACTTAGTATCTGAAAGTTAGCACTAATTTAATTTTTTTAATGACCAATTTTTGTAGTGTTTTTTCTTAAGAGATTCATCATGAATTTTCCATCAGAATGATTTTCTGATGGAAAAGTCCGTTTCCACAAAAATCAAGTTTTTCCATGGGAAAATTTCAGTTTTGCCCAAATCTTTCAATTTTTGTTGGAAAAATTCAAATGAAAAAAAAATTGTTTGGGGTTGATTTGACCAAAAATTTTTAGTTTCAAGTCAGTTTAATATTAAACTGCATTTCCTTATTGTGCCCTATTGCCTCATGTAAGCTGTCGTTCGGGCTTGTATTTTCTCTTGTGGGCTGAGCTCCCTGGATGGATGACATCTCCCACATTCCAAAACAATCTTCTCGCTGACGTGGCTGCAGGCATATCATGGCAGTTGTAGT
Organism: Malaclemys terrapin pileata; assembly: GCF_027887155.1. Classification (NCBI taxonomy): domain Eukaryota; kingdom Metazoa; phylum Chordata; order Testudines; family Emydidae; genus Malaclemys; species Malaclemys terrapin. The sequence continues at coordinate 96,484,294 of NC_071510.1, read as the reverse complement.
CTGGCCAGGGAGCCTGGCCCATCCTGAGTGGGGAGCCTCAGGCAACCTCATGAAGGTTACAATAGGGAAATGCAGTTGTTGAACTGTCTTGAAACAAAGTGTTCTGGCCAGTTAAACAAACAAAAATGAAATATTTTGATTTTGGAATGATGAAATATTTTGTTTCAATCAAAAATGAGAAATAAAATGTTTAATCATTTTCATATTGAAGTTTTTTGGAACTTTTTGTCCCCCAAAAGTTGATATTCAACTCTTTGTTCCATATTGGGATACAAACGAATACTGAAATATCAGAATTTCCCATGGGATCGACATTACAGCTTTCATTCAGCTCTCGTCAGTTTTATTTACTTTGATAGTCCATCATTCCCTAGACTCAACCCTTCAAAAATGTATAATTCCTTTCTACAAGTAGTACTAAAAACTAAATTAAATATAACCCCATCAGGAAGAGGACTAAATAGTACAAAAAGTTATTTGATTCAATATTTGCAAATTCAGAAGTGAAATCTGATCAGATCACAATTACTAGAGCTAGACAAATGATGAAAAAAAAAACAATAGTATGTTAGAAAACTCTCAAATTCATTCAATGTTATTCAGCTGGTATGTAAGCAAACTATTCACCAAGTCCTAGCAAGATGGCTGCTGGTACTCAAAAACCATCATCATAGCATCTTGTCATTGGTGTGGCTGGTCTTCTGGGTAAATTGATCTGAATAAGTTATTTATTATTTAATTATTTTTATTTGTATTACCATAGCACCTAAGAGTCCCAATCATAGATCAGGATCCCATTTTGCTAGGCACTGTATAAGCAGAGCAAAGACAGTCCCTGTCCCAAAGAACTTACATTCTTTCATGATGTAGTGGACACCTTGTGATAAGACCTCCCTCAGCTTCCGGTCACATGTCTGCCTCAATTTTCCACTCTGGTTAACTTAACGGCCTTGACCTGGTGGTCCTCTGGCTCTCAGCACTTTTGGATTGCTGACATGACTTAGCCCTCCAGCTAAGTTATGTCCTGAGAGTCCGCCCCTTCCAGAGTTAACAAACAAAAAGTCCAGAATAACAAGACAGCCTTTTAGCCCTCCTTGGGCTTTGCAGTTTAGTCACCATGCTGACTGAGACACTGCTAAATCCCAAATAGTTGTTTCTGGATCTTTGCCAGCCCTCCAAAATCTGTGTACCCTGTTGGTGCATGGAATGACTCAGTCCTTTCTCTCCACTGGTTCAGTCAGTGCTCCTTTTGCTCCCCGCAGAGTTAACCAGTTCAGTAACCTGATAGAAAAAGGGCTTAAGGGAGGAGTCTCAAAGGTGCCACAGGACCCTCTGTTGCTTTTTACAGATTTTCATTAAATTCTATGTTCAGTAACATAGGAAGGCCAAGTTTGATCACCATGGTACAGAAACAAAATAATAATTCTAAAATTATTAACACAAACACCTTCTACCCATTGCTCTCAAAGCACCTTATAAACAGTAATGAATTTAGCATAACATTATATCAGTGAGAAAGAAATGCTCTCTCTGTCCCATAGGCTGGTGTCTAAAGCCTGACTGGGAGGAATCCAGGATGTTGGCAACAAAGAGGTGATGAGCCAACTTAGCTGCACCAGTTACTAGAACTTCCAGAAGCTTCGGAGGAATCATAAGGTATGTCTACACCCATAGGTGCCGACTCTGTGGGTGCTCGGGGCTGGAGCACCCACGGGAAAAAATAGTGGGTGCTCAGTACCCCCAGTGGCTGCTCCTCCCCATCCCATCCATTGAGATCAGCTGTTCAGCAGTGTGCAGGAGGGGCTGGGGGGAGAGAGGGCGGAGAGAGGGCAGAGTGAGGGCAGGGCACACTTAGGGGAGGAGGCAGAATGGGGTGAGAAGAGGCAGGGCAGGAGTGGGGCCCTAAGGAAAGGGGTGGAGTGGGGGGCCCTGGGATGGAGCGGGGGGGATCAAGTACCCCCTGGAAAATTACAAAGGCAGTGTCCCTGTCTCCACTGCGCACACATGGCAGCATATACAGTAAATACATTACATGCTCCCATAGCATAGATATAAATAACAGCATAGATGGCAAAGCACTGCTTAAGTAAAGACACACCAGAACTTTAGGGTATGTTCCCTACACAGTTCTCTACATACCCAAGTAGGGCCTCTCCTGTCTACACTGTGTTGTGTCCCACTGCCCACCTGAGGGAAAGGCTCTGGCAAGGGGGAGGCAGTGGGGAAAGGCTCCAGCAGCTACCCACTACCAGAGCCTTTCCATGCTGCCTACTCCCGCCAGAGCCTTTCACTGCTGCATGTAGCTATACATTGAAGTGTAGATGCAACCTGCTTTTCATTGCTGTGTGGCTACATGCACCCTACATGTGTAGACAAGGCCTAAAAGTGATCCTACATCTACATAGTGAAGTCTTTAAGGAGAGAGAAGGAAACCTGGGAAATGAGTAAAATGGGAGGAGAATTAAGACTTCTACAAAACATAAGGCCAAGAAAGGAAAGTAGTGGGAAAGAAAGCAGCAAGGGAAAAAATATCATACTTCCTGATGAGTTCATCTACTTGTGATGCAAAACTGTTTTCTTTTGGCATCCCAGATAATTCCTTACTAATAAGGTCCTCCCACCCTGAGCGTTAAGATGCATGCTCTTAGGGAATTTGAAGGCCTAAGTGGTCTAGAGAGAAAGGTAGAGAGTCTGCAATACCCAAACTTTCCTGAACTGGACACTTATTTCACTTGTATGTTTGGTAACCCAGACTCATCATGGGTTCTATTCCTAATGTCTCAGCAGTAACACAGTAAGAAACAACTAACAAGCAGCACAGAGAAGTGCAGTTCAGAATGGCACCAGGGACAAACAGAGGGAAGACTGCTGCAGCATGGAGTGGGGAATCTGAAGAGCTTAATTGTGTTTAGTACCTACCTCTCCAGGCAGCTTTGTTTTAAGATTGATAGGATGCAGCAAATACAGAATGCTGCAACTTTTTGTTACCCAGCAAATGGGGGAAGGCATTTGCCACCCCTAGTGAACCCTAAAACTTTCCCTGATGGATGTGTATTGATGCACAAGGAAACTAGCAGATTCTGTCTGCACTATGCCTGGCTGTAGCAAGAACAGGCTAATGCTTGGAAATCAAAGAGCCTGGTCGAGCCAAAATTGGCCCGGTGGCTATTGTAAATTTAGTAAAGATCTTACAGTTTGCAGTAACAAGGGCTAATCCTAATTTTGAGTTGGGCAGTGGGGGGTAGGTTGGAAAGAGAGAAATAGCTATCTATCCTGCAGCTGTTGAATGCCAGATTAGATATTTGCAACATCCCTTTCTTAAGAATCCCCAACTCTACTCATTCTAGTTGCTCTCAGTGATGGCACAGGGAATGCAAGTGACCAAGATCAAACAGTATCTGAAATTCATAGTAATAACCACACACACACACTCTGAAGGCAGCCTTTAATTACTGCACTATTAGACTGATCTACATGCAGTTTTTGTACCACTGTACCTGTAACAGTTTAGGTAAAGCAGAACCACCCCCTAATGTAGATGCAGTTGTATTGATAAAGTTTATTTCCATAAATCTATGGAAAACTATACCAATATAATGCCTTGCATGTTGTCAAGTATCAGGGGGTAGCCGTGTTAGTCTGTATCTACAAAAACAACAAAGAGTCTGATGGCACCTTAAAGACTAACAGATTTATTTGGGCATAAGCTTTCGTGAGTAAAAACCTCACTTCTTCGGATGCATAGAGTGAAAGCTACAGATGCAGGCATTATATACAGACACATGGAGAGCAGGGAGTTACTTCACAAGTGGCGAACCAGTGTTGACAAGGCCAATTCAATCAGGGTGGATGTAGTCCACTCCCAATAATAGATGAGGAGGTGTCAATTCCAGGAGAGGAAAAGCTGCTTCTGTAGTGAGCCAGCCACTCCCAATCCCTATTCAAGCCCAGATTAATGGTGTTGAATTTGCAAATGAATTTTAGTTCTGCTGTTTCTCTTTGAAGTCTGTTTCTGAAGTTTTTTTGTTCAATGACAGTGACTTTTAAATCTGTGATAGAATGACCAGGGAGATTGAAGTGTTCACTTACTGGCTTGTGTATGTTACCATTCCTGATGTCCGATTTGTGTCCATTTATTCTTTTGCGGAGGGACTGTCCGGTTTGGCCAATGTACATGGCAGAGGGGCATTGCTGGCACATGATGGCATATATGACATTAGTGGATGTGCAGGTGAATGAGCCCCTGATGGTGTGGCTGATGTGGTTGGGTCCTCTGATGCTGTTGCCAGAGTAGATATGGGGACAGAGTAGGCAACGAGGTTTGCTACAGGGATAGGTTCCTGGGTTGGTGTTTCTGTGGTGTGGTGTGTAGTTGCTGGTGAGTATTTGCTTCAGGTTGGGGGGTTGTCTGTAAGCAAGGACTGGCCTGCCTCCCAAGGTCTGTGAGAGTGAGGGATCATTTTCCAGGATAGGTTGTAGGTCGTGGATAATGCGCTGGAGAGGTTTTAGCTGGGGGCTGTATGTGATGGCCAGTGGTGTTCTGTTATTGTCCTTGTTGGGCCTGTCCTGTAGTAGGTGATTTCTGGGTACCCGTCTTGCTCTGTCAATCTGTTTCCTCACTTCCCCAGGTGGGTATTGTAGTTTTACGAATGCTTGGTAAAGATCTTGTAGGTGTTTGTCTCTGTCTGAGGGGTTGGAGCAAATTCGGTTGTATCTTAGGGCTTGGATGTAGACAATGGATCGTATGATGTGTCTTGGATGGAAGCTGGAGGCAATCTAAGCTATCTAAACTAATACCTGCCACTGGGGGCTATAACAATGGTACCCTCAACTCATCTAACAACATTGTCAATCTTTCCAACCACACACTTAGCCCAGCAGAAGAGTCTGTCCTATCTCGGGGACTCTCTTTCTGTCCCACCATCCCCACGAACATGATACAGTTCTGCGGTGATTTGGAAGCCTACTTTCGTCGTCTCCGACTCAAGGAATATTTTCAACGCACCACTGAACAGTGCACTGACCCACAGGAACCTTCCTACCAACACTACAAGAAGAGGAACTCTGCGTGGACTCCTCCTGATGGTCGAAATGACAGACTGGACCTCTACATAGAGTGTTTCCGCAGACGTGCACAGGCTGAAATTGTGGACAAACAACATCACTTGTCCCATAACCTCAGCCGTATAGAACGCAATGCCATCCACAGCCTCAGAAACAACTCTGACATTATCATCAAAGGGGCTGACAAAGGAGGTGCTGTAGTCATAATGAACAGGTCAGATTATGAACAGGAGGCTGCCAGGCAACTCTCCAAGACCACATTCTACAGGCCACTATCCTCTGATCCTACTGAGGAATACCAAAAGAAACTACACCATCTGCTCAAGAAACTCCCAGCTACAGTACAGGAACAAATCTACATGGACACACCCCCAGAACCCCGACCAGGGGTATTCTATCTACTACCAAAGATCCATAAACCCGGAAACCCTGGACGCCCCATCATCTCAGGCATTGGTACTCTGACAGCAGGATTATCTGGCTATTTGGACACTCTCCTCAGACCCTATGCTACCAGCACTCCCAGCTATCTTCGAGACACCACCGACTTCCTGAGGAAACTACAGTGCATTGACGTTCTTCCTGAAAACACCATCCTGGCCACCATGGATGTAGAAGCACTTTATACCAATATTCCACATGAGGATGGACTACAAGCTGTCAGGAACAGTATCCCTGATGAGGCCACAGCAAGCCTGGTGGCTGAGCTTTGTGACTTTGTCCTCACCCACAACCACTTCAGATTTGGGGACAACTTATACCTTCAAGTCAGTGGCACTGCTATGGGTACCCGCATGGCCCCACAGTATGCCAACATTTTTATGGCTGACTTAGAACAACGCTTCCTCAGCTCTCGTCCCCTAGTGCCCCTCCTCTACTTGCGCTACATTGATGACATCTTCATCATATGGACCCACGGAAAGGAGGCCCTTGAAGAATTCCACCTGGACTTCAACAATTTCCACCCCACCATCAACCTCAGCCTGGACCAGTCCACACAAGAGATCCACTTCCTGGACACTACAGTACAAATAAGTGATGGTCACATAAACACCACCCTATACCGGAAACCTACTGACCGCTATACGTACCTACATGCCTCCAGCTTCCATCCAAGACACATCATACGATCCATTGTCTACAGCCAAGCCCTAAGACACAACCGAATTTGCTCCAACCCCTCAGACAGAGACAAACACCTACAAGATCTTTATCAAGCATTCGTAAAACTACAATACCCACCTGGGGAAGTGAGGAAACAGATTGACAGAGCAAGACGGGTACCCAGAAATCACCTACTACAGGACAGGCCCAACAAGGACAATAACAGAACACCACTGGCCATCACATACAGCCCCCAGCTAAAACCTCTCCAGCGCATTATCCACGACCTACAACCTATCCTGGAAAATGATCCCTCACTCTCACAGACCTTGGGAGGCAGGCCAGTCCTTGCTTACAGACAACCCCCCAACCTGAAGCAAATACTCACCAGCAACTACACACCACACCACAGAAACACCAACCCAGGAACCTATCCCTGTAGCAAACCTCGTTGCCTACTCTGGCAACAGCATCAGAGGACCCAACCACATCAGCCACACCATCAGGGGCTCATTCACCTGCACATCCACTAATGTCATATATGCCATCATGTGCCAGCAATGCCCCTCTGCCATGTACATTGGCCAAACCGGACAGTCCCTCCGCAAAAGAATAAATGGACACAAATCGGACATCAGGAATGGTAACATACACAAGCCAGTAAGTGAACACTTCAATCTCCCTGGTCATTCTATCACAGATTTAAAAGTCACTGTCATTGAACAAAAAAACTTCAGAAACAGACTTCAAAGAGAAACAGCAGAACTAAAATTCATTTGCAAATTCAACACCATTAATCTGGGCTTGAATAGGGATTGGGAGTGGCTGGCTCACTACAGAAGCAGCTTTTCCTCTCCTGGAATTGACACCTCCTCATCTATTATTGGGAGTGGACTACATCCACCCTGATTGAATTGGCCTTGTCAACACTGGTTCGCCACTTGTGAAGTAACTCCCTGCTCTCCATGTGTCTGTATATAATGCCTGCATCTGTAGCTTTCACTCTATGCATCCGAAGAAGTGAGGTTTTTACTCACGAAAGCTTATGCCCAAATAAATCTGTTAGTCTTTAAGGTGCCATCAGACTCTTTGTTGTTTTTATACCAATATAAATTATTAAACAAATATAGTTAAAGCAGTACAAAAACTGTATGTAGACAAGCCCCTAACGGACAAGCCAAGAGAATGCTTAAATTCTACAATATAGATGAAAATGTACCACAATCAAGCAAGCCAAAAAGATATAACAAACAGCTATGATTTTAAGTGTTTTGATTGTATTATATAATCCATTTAATCAATTATATATCTAGTTTGAGATGCAGCTCAAGCAACAAAGTTTCTATTTCCTCAACAATCCTCAGATTGAGCCCTGTATTTATTTATTTAGAGTTTATACACACTTGTTTATTTGATTAATTTTTATATTCAATTAATTTTTAGCTCTTTTTTAAAAAAAGATTTTCTTTTGCAAATCCTTTATTCCAAGTGAGCAACTTTCTTAGGATATTTATTGTACATTTTCCAAATAAAGCAGTCTTCTAATCTTGTGCCTCCCTTGATTCTTATCAGACATCAATAATCGCCATGTAGAATGCACACTGGGGTTGCCAGATAAACTGATTTTTCTATTCTATCACTTCTGTGACTGTGAGGTATTTGAAAGTATTGAGCAGAGTGTTGAATCTGTTTATGTGAATTTGCAGTTCTAAGTTTCCTAAACAGTTGCTTATGTTCAATCTGTTATATAACTTATGTTTTTCTTCTCTCTCTCGCTCTCTGCAATACAGTCAGTCACCCACGCATCATGGCTTCGATTGTATATATGTACAGGCCCTCTCAGAGGTCCAGAGAGGTCCGTGCCACTTCCAACTTTTGAGGCCCTAGCCATATGATGATGGCCAAGCTACCAAGGTAGGGCTCAACCAATCAACCAGTCACCTCTTTTAGCTACCATATGAAGATAATAATGAGGAATTCTCACACAAATAATTCCTTAGTCAACTAGACGTAAAACTATAAAGACACTGAAATGTAACAATTCTCTATCTTTCAACATGCACTTGATCCAGCACCAGCCACTAGTAGTGGTTTGTTTATATAATCAGCTGATCTGAGAGGACACGTCATCGAAACCGATTTTTTTAAAAATATTTATGAACATTTTTAACTCTTTAATATGACAACAATCTAGATCAGTTAACAAAAAAAATTATGTCTTTTACCAAATCAAATCTCTTATTTGCTTAAATTTGCAGCTCTAAGCTGAAAGAGTCTGTCACATTTTGGTCCGATAGGGATGTGCATAAAAACAAGTTGCAAAACTTATCAAATGCCAAAAAATTAACAAGTGTCTAAATTTGAAGCCCCCTTTGAGCTTGAGGCCCAGGCCAAATGCCTCCTGGCACCCCCTCTGATTGGCCATGTGTATGTATCTGTGTTTCTAATCACAACAATTGTCTATAAGGATTTCAAGAACCTTCTATGCATCAGAGCAGCAAAACAATCTGACATTTCTTGCAGTCCCAACAGGGAAGAGGAGTCAGCTATAACTGTGAATACTCCAAACTACTAAACAGCAGTGAGGCAGGCTATACTGGAAAAATGGAAGCCTTCCACAATGCCATGGAGGACTGGCCCACAGATAGAGCAAGCCTGGGGCAATATTTTCAAGTAAATGAGATTCCCCCAGAAAAACACATAGCAGCATTACTGAGTGTGATGGGAGGAAAAACGAACAGTTTAGTACACAGTCAGATCGCCCCAGAGAAACCAGCCAAACCTTTAAAGAGGTAGTGCAAATTGTTCAGGAGCGCTTCTCACCCAAGCCCCTGATTATAACAGAAAGGAATCAGCTTGAAGGTGAATCTATTTCCTCCTTTGCAACAGAGTTAAAAAGATACCAAAACACGGTTTTTAAAGATGGGCTTAATGAGACCCTAAGAAACAGGTGTGTGTGTGCGTGTGTGTGTGTGTGTGTGTGTGTGTGTGTGTGTGGACTGCTTAATGAAAGCATACAGAAGATGCTTTTAACTGAGGAAAAAATCTTAGCTTTAAAATGCGCAGTAGAAATTGGACTAGTGATGGAAACGGCAGCAAGATATGCAATAGAATTGCATACTGGAACTAAAACAGAAGTAGGAATGCATGAACTATCTGTAACCCAAGGCAAGAGCTGGTCCACACAGCTGACAGACACATTATTAGTATGGAAAAGCATTCCATGCTCCTCCTGATTGCTGATTTAAAGATGCATATTGCAGAAGCTGTAATAAAAAAGGTCATATCCAAGTGGTTTGTGATACACCTCTACTTCGATACAACGCTGTCCTCGGGAGCCAAAAAAATCTTACCGGAATGCGCAGCCCCGCCCCCCGGGAGCACTGCTTTACCGCGTCATATCTGAATTCCTGTTATATCGGGTTGCGTTGTATCGAGATAGAGGTATACTAAGAGACATAAGGAAGAGACCAGATCAGGATATAGAAAAGGAATATCAATATGCACTCTGTAGGCAGAGGCAGTAGTGACACAGACAGAGAGTGGAGTAGTCAACCTGGATAGATAGATAGATATATAACATGAGCAAAAACAACAAGTCAGCAATCTGTTTGACCATCCAGGTGACAGGAAAAATGCTCAAAATAGAATTGGATACAGGCTCTGCAGTGTCTGTTATCACACATTCAGAATATGAGAAAAAAATTTAAAATACCCAACTGAGGGAGAAACCGATGTTACTAAAAACTTATGTGGGAGACAGGAGTGCCAACTGAGGTGATGCACATGAATGCAGAGTAGAACAATAAGCAGTCTTTATTAAATTTATGTCGTTGAAAACGGGGGGGGGAGGGGGATCAGCCCTGTGGGGTCATGAATGGTTACATAAGGTTCCTCTAGATTGGAAATCTACAAAGATGCTGCAGACACTTTCAGCAGACTCCACAAAAACAATCAAACATCATCTGGAAGGGATACTAAGTCAGGCATTGGGAGTATTCAACGAAGGCATGGGAACTCTAACACATGAAGGCTAAAATAATCCTATCTCAGAAGGTGCAGCCCAAGTTTCACAAAGCTCGACCTGTCCCTTACATTATCCACTCGAAGGTAGACGCTGAATTGGAACATCTGGAAAGAGAGTGTATACTTTCAAATGTGGCCTGGAGCAAGTGGGGAAATCCTATTGTTCCCATTGTTAAAAAAATGTGGTGCAATAAAGGTGGATGGAGATTTTAAGGTCACTGTAAACCTTGTACTGAACGTTGAGAAATACCCCTGCCTCAGATTTAAGACATTTTTGTTACACTTGCAGTGGGACAATGCTTCAGCAAAATTGATTTGCCACAGGTCTGCATACAGATGGAAGTTGAGGAAGAATCTAAGGCATACCTCACAATCAACACACAAAAAGGGTCTGTACCAGTGCAACAGGCTAGTGTTTGGGATTGCTTCACGTCCTGCTATATGGAAATAGGCAATGGACCAAGTTTTGCAAGGTATCCCAAGAACATAGAGATATTTTGATGACATTGTGACCAATGGAAGTGGTGAAAAACACCTGGAAACCCTGAAAAGTGTATTAAAATGTTTAGAAGAATACAGGCTGTGAACTAATCACATAAAATCTGAATTTTTCAAGGACTCGAAAACTTATTGTGGGCATGTCATTAACGTACAAGGATCTATATAAATCTCAGGAGACGATTAAGCAGTCCTGAAAGCTCCACTGCCAAAGAATGTGTCACAAATTAGATCATTTCTAGGATTTATCAACTATTATAGGTGATTTGTACCAAACCTAGCAACTATAAAAGGAACAGGAGTACTTGTGGCACCTTAGAGACTAACAAATTTATTAGAGCATAAGCTTTCGTGGACTACAGCCCACTTCTTCGGATGCATATAGAGTGGAATAAATATTGAGGAGATATATATACACACACATACAGAGAGCATGAACAGGTGGGAGTTGTCTTACCAACTCTGAGAGGCCAATTAAGTAAGAGAAAAAAAACTTTTGAAGTGATAATCAAGATAAGAAGTGTGAGAATACTTACAAGGAGAGATAGATTCAATGTTTGTAATGGCTCAGCCATTCCCAGTCCTTATTCAATCCTGAGTTGATTGTGTCTAGTTTGCATATCAATTCCAGCTCAGCAGTCTCTCGTTGGAGTCTGTTTTTGAAGTTTTTCTGTTGTAAGATAGCCACCCACAGGTCTGTCATTGAATGGCTAGACAGGTTAAAGTGTTCTCCCACTGGTTTTTGAGTATTATGATTCCTGATGTCAGATTTGTGTCCATTAATTATTTTGCATAGAGACTGTCCAGTTTGGCCAATGTACTTGGCAGAGGGGCATTGCTGGCACATGATGGCATATATCACATTGGTAGATGTGCAGGTGAACGAGCCCCTGATGGTATGGCTGATGTGATTAGGTCCTATGATGATGTCACTTGAATAGATATGTGGACAGAGTTGGCATCGGGCTTTGTTACAAGGATAGGTTCCTGGGTCAGTGGTTTTGTTCAGTGATGTGTGGTTGCTGGTGAGTATTTGCTTTAGGTTGGGGGGTTGTCTGTAAGCAAGGACAGGTCTGTCTCCCAAGATCTTTACTCTCACAGATGAGAGCACCATTACATCATTGGGAATGGCCATTAGCTCCCTGACCACCTCTACATATTGATTTTGTAGGATCGTTTTCAGGAATGATGTGTCTAGTAGTGGCCTGAAGTTTTTTGCATCTAAATCACCACAGCTGCACAGACAGTAGGAAAACTTCCAAATTTGCTTGCAAGAACTGGATTGCCAAAACAAGTTATGAGTGGCAATGGTCCTCAGTTTAGTACTGAATAGAGTTTCAGTGGTTCATGAAGAAAAATGGTATTAGACATACAATTTCAGCACCATATCACCCCGCCTCAAATAGCTTAATTGAAATACTTTTAAGTAAAGCCTGGTGATCCATGAAAGATGAGAAGGGATCACTACAGCAAAAGCTATCACGCTTCTTGCTATCATATTGAAACGCAGTACATGCCACGACGCACCAAACACCTGCAATGCTTTTTATGGGCCAAAATCTCAGGTCACACTGGGACTTAAAGCCAAATTTACATCTACATGTCAGAAACATCAGATAAGTAAAGCTATGACAAGAGGGACTAGTGCACCAGCTACAAGCGGGTCAAACAATGCTGGTATGTGATTATCAGGGGCCCAGTACATGGCGTCCAGCAATTGTTAGTGCACAAATGGGTCCTTTGTCCTATACAAGAGTCACCCAATAAATTTTGGCACCACTACATTGACTAATTGTCAGATTCAGGGGTGACTCCGTGGTTAACAAAAGCAGCAAAATTTAGGGAGCCGACAGTTGTTCCAACATCAGTGCCACAGCCTGATGCAAAAAAAATCAATAACCTTTTACTAGAAAGCAGCTGTGCTGAACAACCAGCATCATCTGAGAAAACGTCTGAGTCAGACATTGCTTCAGTCACCCCACTTCTTCAATTGAGTGCTCAGTATGTTGGCAGACACTATCCAAAAAGAAAATGCAAGTCATCTGAAATACTTGACTTGTAACTGAACCTTGGGCTGTTCCCCACAAGTTCTTCTGAAGTTGTTGTGCCCATTTCATTTCGGGGGGGAAGGACAGATGTGATATATTTGAATGTATTGATTGGACTGTTGAACCTCTTTATATGAATTTGTAGTTCTAGTTTCTTAAGCAATTGCTTATGTTCAGTCTGTTGTTATATAGTGGTTACTATACTTTTCTTCTCTTTCTCTCAGCAATAGTCAGACATCATGGCTCCAACTATATGTACATCTGTGTTTCTAATTAAGGATTCGTGCTATGTCCGCAATACACAACAGCGACCATATTTTGTTTTCAGTCACAAGGCTCAAAACCACTCACAGGAGCCAGTAAGATAAACGTTTATACATCAGACTGGCAAACCATTCAAGATATCCTTCCCTTGCCTACCCACATCATACAGCTGAGTCAAGCATGCCGCTGGCAAGAGCAATTTATAAAAATCAGAATACAACCATTATTTAAACATTAGAAATCCAGAAAATCCTGGAAAATGGAAACATTCATACTTGATAGCAGAAGTTTTAAAATGTATCTGTCCAGGTCAGATTTGAAAGTTACAAACTGGTGCCAACAGTTATTTTTACTTTAGTGCTAAATCTTGATTGGATTTCATGTCAGATACTGAAGTATGGTGGTGAAGAAATAAATCCAGGATATAACCTTAAAAGTATGTGGAAACTCAAAGCTGGCTTTGCTTCTCCACCATGCATGGTTCAGATGTTATAGTATACTTCCTGTAAGGCAAGAATGTGTACCAAGTACCCTGAGAGAGCTAGTAAAACATATGTATATGCATCGTATGGAGGGAGGGAGGGAGGAGTGTTAACATAGTCCACAGGTTAGTACAAGTCTGGTAGTCAGAATGCTATTGCATATTTACCAGCTACACTGACTGATGGACAGTTGTGTTCAAATATTAACCTTGAAGAGCCTAAAGAGATATATAAAAAATGAACCCCTAGGTGTTATTTTCTTCTTTGCCACCAAGTCTCTTTAAGGCCTCAGGCAAATAATTAACTATGCTGTGCCTCAGTTTCATAAAATGGGATAAATAAAACATCCCCACATCACAGAAGTGTTACAAAGATTGTTATTTGTAAAACACAATGAAATCCCTTGAGGATCCACACTATAGACATGCAAGGTGGTTTCTCTCTTCTCGGTTATAGAATTATAGAAATGTAGGCCTCAAAAGTTATATAGTCCTGACCACTGTACGGAGGGGTGTTTGCCTAAACTATTCTTAAAACCTAAATCTCCCTTTCTGCAGATTAAGCCCATTATTTCTTGTTCTACCACCAGTGAACACAGAGAACAATTGATCACTGCCGTCTTATAACAGCACTTAACATATTTGAAGACTGTCATCAGGTCCCACACCCCCAAGTCTTTTCTCATGAATAAGCATGCCCAGGTTTTTTTAACCTTTCCTCATAGATCAGGTTATCTAAACCTCATATCATTTTTGTTGCTCTCCTCTGGACTCTTTCCAATTTGCCAACGTTTTTTTCTAAAGAGTGGAACCCAGAAACAGACACAGTATTCCAACTGAGTCCTCACCAGTATTTTATTGAGTGGGACAACTACCTCCTATGTCTTTTATACGACACTCCTGTGAAAATACTTCTAATAGGGGGCACTCACCTCTTGAGTGGCTGGGTGTGGTACTGTAGTCTTTCTCTCACACCTGGCACCCACTGCAGGCTGCCAACCGTGGCCTTCTGGCCAAGTCACAAAATCCAAATGAACCCCTTCCAGGGTAATAAAGAATCCAATAAATGAACCATCTCGTTGCCCTCACTAGGGTCTTCGGACCAAACTCTTGACCCTTTAAATTCAGCCCTTTGTTTGGGCTCTCAAATAAGCCCTGTCCTGTTTTGGGGGTTTGTGTGACTTCACATGTGGCTGGTAGGGGAACCCAGGACCACTCACTACTCTGGGTTGCAACCCAGGGACCCATAAACAGCCATTGCACACTGTTCTATTTCAATTTGTTGCTGCTTCTTCTCTGGGCTTCTTCCTACATGGCTCCTTTTAGCTTCACCCTTAGCCCAGGGTTAAGGTTCTTAGGTCCTCTCTGTCCCTGCAAACGCAGCTAAGCAAAACACATCCAGAAACAAACTCTGGTAGTCCCTTGAGCTCCTTTGGCCAGAGAGGAGTATCCTTCCTTGCTCCTCTGGTCCCAGCCAGGAACCGACCTGCTAAGCCCCTGCAGCTCCTTTTACAAGAGCTTGCTGGGCTTTAATTGGCTGCTTCTGTGAGGCCTCTTTAGGCAGGCCTGGAGGACCCATCTTGACTGCTCCTTTCCTGTCACTTTGCTGCTTCCTGAGATGGGATTTAGTAGGACCACGGGGCCTCCTGTCCACAGTTGCCAACTTTCACATGGTAAATAAGCACCCCGACTTTCACAATAAGCCAAAAATCAAGCTAATCCCATTTCAAACCCAGGCCAAAATAAGCCAATCCTTAAGAACCCCAACACTCTATGTGACTAGATCCCCTCGCTGTGCACCCCTGACTCTCTCCCTCCCTTGCCCCTGCTTGCCCCCCCTTGCCCTGCTTGCTGGGAACGGATCAAAAAAAAGAAGCAACAAGCTACAAGCCAAAAAACTATCCATCAAGCAACTCACAAGCCAATTAAGCCAAAAACAAGCCCAATTTCTGCATTTTTTTCACGGGTTTGGCATGTCAGCTCCTGTCGTCACAACATCCAAGAATTAGCTTAGTCTTTTTCACACCTCCAGCACACTGCTGACTCATTCAATTTGTGAGCCACTATAACAACCAGATCCTTTTCAGCAGTACTACCACCTAACCAGTTACTTCCTATTTTGCAGTTGTGCATGTGATTTTTCCTTCCTAAGTATAAACTTGGCATTTGTCTTTATTGAATTTCAGACCAATTCTCTAATTTGTCAAGGTCAATTTGAATTCTGATCTTGTCCTCCAAAGTGCTTGCAACCCTTGCCAGCTTGGTGTCATCCACAAATTTTATAAGCACATTCTCCATTCAATTATTCAAGTAATTAATGACAATATTGAGTAGTAACAGACAACAAACCACTGATAACTATTCTTTGAGTACCATCTTTCACCAGTTGTGCACTCACTTTTTAGTAATTTTCTCTAGACTTAGTTTGCTTATAAGAATGCTATGTGAGAATGTATCAAAAGCCTGACTTAAAAAAAATCAACATATATTACATCTACTGCTTCCCCCTTATTCACTAGGCCAGTAACCCTGTCAAAGGAGGAAATTAGGTGGGTTTGGCATGATTTGTTCTTGACAAATCCATGTTGGCTATTGCTTATGCCCTATTATCCTCCAGGTGACTGTTTAATAATTTGTTTCTTATCTTTCCAGGTATCAAAGTTAGGCTGACTGGTCTATTGTTCTCTTTGTTCCCATTTTTAAAGATAGGTACTATGTTTGCCCTTCTCCAGGACCTCACCTGTCCTCCACACGTTCTCAAAGATAATCGCTAATGATTCTGAGATTGCTCCACCTAGTTCCTTAAATACCTTAGCATGAATTTCAGCAGGCCCTACTGACTTGAACACATCTAATTTATCTAAATATTCTTGAACCTGTTCTCTCCCTGTTCTGGCTTGTATTCCTGTCCCCTTGTTTGGCTTATGTACTGCTACTTCCAGTTCTTCCTGTTTATTTACCATACTCCTTGCATTTTTGCATAGGCATCCAAGATGCTGAGCAGGTTCCCCCATTTGTATCCCTCTTGTTGTTCCTATGACCCTATTGTAATTTTCCACATTCCCTAACATTTAGCCCTCTGTTAAGCTCACCTTTTTTATACCTACCCATGGGCTTTTGTCACCTGCCTTCTTTGAACCTAGTTTAAAGCCCCCTTCACTGGTTGGCAAATCAGTGTACCTTTCTTGATCAGGTAGACCCCATCTCTTCCCAGCAATCCTGCTTCCCGGAACAAATCCCATGGTCAAGACAGACAAAGCCATCCTGTCAACACTATTTGCACAGCCATACATTCATCTCCAGGATGCCAGTGTCCCTTCCTAAGCCCTTACCCTCAACTAAGAAGATGGATAAGAACGCAACCTGCACCCATGACGTCTTCATCCTTGCTTCCAGAGCCCTATATAGTCACTGCTGATCTGTTCAGAATCAAATCTGGCAGTATCATTAGTGCCCATATGGATGAGCAACATGAGATAGTGGCCAAAAGGCTGGATGAGCCTTTCTGTGACATCCTGGATGTGGGCTCCAGGTAGGCAGCATGCCTCTCAGGATTTCGCGTCAGGTTGGCAGATGGTTGCCTCTATCCCCTGCAGAAGGGAGTTCTCAACCACCAACACCCTACATCTCCTCCTCTTGAGTGTGGTGGCCATTGGGCTCTGCTACTTACCTATCTTTAGGGGCAGGTGGCCTCTCCTCCTCAGCCATTGGGGTCTGCTTCTCTCATCCTGTTGTTGTACAGCGTACCAGTTCTTCAGTGTCATGGATGTGGGACCTGGGGCGTGCGAGGGAGAGGAAGTGGAGCACTGTCTACTGCCCAAGGTGGCCAGCAGTATCCTCTTCACCGAGCAGCTGGTTCTTCTTCCTCCTCTGGGGCCACTGTAGTCATCTGTAGTCTGCTAGCATTCTCCATCCTGATGTTTCCATGTGTCCCGTCCACGTAGTCCTCATGATCTCAGGTGCCAGCTCCTCCGGCAGCTTTTTTATCTGCTTCCTGCACCAACAGCTCAGACCAGCTGGTTCCCCCTACCTGACTTTTGCTGGTAGAAACATGCAGGCCACATTCCCAGCAAGTCAAGACTAGGACCGGGGTAGCACTCTCCAGAGTCTGGGTGCCTGTACAGTGAGGACCTAGCCAGGATGTTAGCAATGTACCATTTTCCTCCAATTGCAAGTTCTTCCTTGTAGAGTATCTGCAAGTTAAGGGTTAAAAGAAAACTATATATACCTTCCTCTGCTGGTGAATTTAGCTAGTTAACTTCCTTAGTCTCCCAGCTGTGTCACCACCCACATGTCTTACCAGCCACTGGGAGTCTGCATGTTTTTTGAAGCCCAGACCCCACATACAGCTGGAATGGGTGACTCAACCCCTCTCAGTTAAGTGCGTCTAATCATTATGTAAAACATCTTCTTATAAACCTTCCCTCTATAACATCATGATTTCAAATTACTGAGAGGCAACCACAGAAAAGTAAAATTAATTTCCATTCCCATGTAAGAAATTACTTTGTCATTGATATCTCTTTTCTGTTTTAGAATAAGGTTAATGAATGTTAAGGGAAAGGTTAATACTAGTGTTCATAAAAAATTAATGATGATTTTTAAAGTTTTCCCTCCAGATTGCCAGGGAGAAGTAAATGTACCCTACTCATGTCAGTAATATCCAAGAGGCAGAGCCTGATGCAGGCTGATCTAGACATGTATGTTGAGATTCACTATTAGAATTTTCAGAGTTTTTCTGTGGTAGATGTACTGTAGGGTCCCTCTCCTGCAGATATAGGATGTTCAAGATGATTTAACAAATCTTTTCCATCTATAATTTCTACAATTCTCTGCGACAGTGAATGCAGCTAGCCTGTATAGTTAAGCACTTCAGGCTCTTAAACCATTATTTTTAAAGCTGGGTGTGTATGTTTAGACACTGAAGACCATATTTAGGCACTGTATCAGAAACAGGGGCATAATGTGGATAAGAGAGAAAGTTCAATCCTGAGCCTCTAGTCAACAAAAAATCCTCTTCTCTGGGTAGCTTTATATACCAAGAGTTCTGGTTTAACCCTAATTGACACCAACTTGGCAGGAGTCTAGCTACATTCCTTCTAGGCAGTTTTACAAAGTGTGAACTCAAAAATGCCAGGTCAGAAAATACAAACCATATAGAATAACTTGTACATTCCTACAAAGCTCCCTATCCTGGCTTATCCCATAAGTATAGATGGTAAGTATGTGAGTAACACCCCCTTTTTCCAAATGCTAAGACTAAAAAAAAATCTTAGCTCCTAGCTCATAGTTACTCCTTGAGCATTCTCTAAATCCTAGCTGGGAATTAACCCAAGGCTCCTATTTTTTTTTTATTATTATTATTATTTTTGTTCCTCTCAACTTTCCCTGATTTTCTCATAATGAGGTGCTCAGAATTGAAGTGTGTTCTAGGTGTGGTTGCACCAGAGCTGTATTGAGAGTGAGTATTAACTCCCTGGCCAATGGCACCATATCTCTAAGTATGCAGTTTAGTGTCTCCATTGCTATTGTTAATGCCATATCTATGTTAGTTTGCAATGTCCAATTTACAGCCCACTCACTGTATATATTTGTGCTTTGCAGGTTCTGCCCATGTTATTTTCTACTTAGGTTTCTAATCTGCCTAGATTTCTCCGTGCTATTTCCTCTACACTTCCTAATGCTCACATCACCTCCCAGTTTGAATGAGCTGCATTAAAGTGTTCTGGTTGCCCTTATTCAGATTATAGAAGATATTTAATTTTACTAAACCCAACACATCTTTGTACACCCCAACTAGACACTGCCTTTCATCTCAAACTTTTGTGTGTTTTTTTTTTAAACCATATACCTTTGCTTCTAGGCCTTTAGTCTTATCTAAACACACAATAGTCTTTACAGGCAAGCCAATGGGGTCCCTGATGGATCTTAGGGAGTGATTTGTGTACTTCAGGTAACCTCTTCCCTGGTCCTCATGCATCAAAAGTAGGCTAACTGCATTAATTTGTGAACCTTTCACAAGCAGCTTCAAAAAATACCAATAAAATAAAAGTTAAGTATATTTAAAACTAAGCATTTTTAAAATTAAAACAGTCCATTAAGACTCCATTTGTGTTAGTATTTTCACAGGCTGCATTTTGGATATGGTCATCCATTAACATTGCAACAAGATTTACAAGAACCCAAAGTCTATATCCAGCTCTGACTCAACTCCTATCATATGCTGTCAATTAATCTGTTTTACTGCCTTAATCTTCACATGCCATGTTGGACTTCTAGCCCACAGATTCTCTGGATTGTGCAACTCTCATGTGGTGTTTGGCTAACACCCTAATTAAAGATAATAAAGTCAACTCCATAGAAGAAAGTATTACAATGTTTCCATTATTTACAGCACTGTCTCATAGTGTCAGCTGCTCACTGGTGTGTCAGTATCATATTCTATGACCACCTTTCACACAGTTTTTCAGTATGTTTTGAAGCTGGAAGGCTGAATGGCCATTTGTATGCACAGGAGATGGACAGGTTATATCAAACAGGGAAGTACATTCACAGCACAGTCAAAATGTAAGTGTAAACATTTAGACTGCCTTTGCAAAGTAGAAGAAATTAAGATTGATTCTAACAGAAGTTTCTGCATTTCCTTTTTCCCTGTGCATTTTTTTAAGTAGGACACAGCAATGGAAAACAGGATTGGTCCTGATAGGACAGGAATGGATTTCAGAAACTTCAGTGTGCCAAATAAAGGACCCGTTTACAGATTAAGAAATAAGTAGGATTTCAACGTTTCCAAAATTCTTGGCTATATACAATGGTATAGCAGATAAATCCATTCAGTGTACTGCCTAGGGTCTGGCTTGGCTGCCAACCATAAAACCCACAGGTGGGGGCTTTGGAGGAGAAAGTCTACAGAACCCTTTTGCGAAGATTTTCCACAATGTCGTTACTGGGGACTAGGTTTGACTTTTCCCCTAGTAAAGGCTCTGGGGCCTGTTTTCAAACCTAGCAGGTCTCAGGGATCTATGATAAGCCCTATGCGCCACACTGGCTCTTCCCTTCTAGCATCCCTCCTGGTTTCCTACCTACACAGATCCATTTTTGCTTCATTACCAAGTATTTCCCCTGGCCAGAGTTGCATCTGAGACCTTCACTGAAGGTGACATTTCTCCATTACAAAGGTTACACAGTCCCAGGCTGTGGTATCTTTTCCAGAGATGCTCCATCAGGCTGGAAGAGGGGCAGGAGGCATTACAATTCTTCCCCCGCAAACATGAGCCCATGATTTATTAAATGTCCTCTCTAGGACATTCAGAGAGGGGAAAAAACAGTGCCTGACCTCCCTTTTCATGGGCAACTGCGCAGAGATGGAGTAAAGAAAAAGGATCCAGGCCTAAATAGTCCTGTTACATGTAGCCAGAGTCTGTAGGATACTCGTTTCCATAAAGAAATAGTTGGAAATAAATTAAACCACAAGAGCATCTTCCATATAAAAATCTTAAAGTAGAATCTCTGACATGTGCTTCACTAAGAAAAGTGCTAGGATACTCACAGTTCAGCAAAATACTGGTTTCATTTCAAGTGTATTAGGATGCTTTTGCAATTAAATAAATACCTGCAGGGACAGTTTCATACTTCAAAGTGCTGCCCTCACAGTAACCTTTGAGAGTACATCTCTTAGACCATCAGTACAACAATGCATTGTTCCCTTTTCTATTCTGCACATGAGTGTCCTACCCCTTGCAATAGTCTTTATTTATTTAATCTGCTGCCTGTCTCTGGGAATAATGGAGACCTTCAACACAGACCTGAGAAGGAGGATCTCTCAAAAGTAGCGGGGGTTGGTAAGGAGGGAGGAAGAAAAGAAAATCAATGATTTACTCAGCACTGTAGAGTTGCAATCAGCATGAGTCATTAACTTCCCCTCTACTAAACAGCTACTGAATTCACTATGCAGAAAGCCTCTTTTCCCCAAAAAACAGGTCTGCCTTTCCATTTCTTTCACCTCATGCCACTCTCAATCTTATTTTTAGGGTATGATGGCAAATTTTGAGGACTGACCCAGAACTGAGCGATGACGTGGTGGGCAAATCAGTACCAATAATAATGAAAAGTAATCTGAACTGGGACAAATCTGAACCTTAAAAAAAAACAACCACCTTTTCTTCAGCAGAAAGTTAAAGTACCATGGATCTCCTCAGCTTTCATCTGGCACCAGAGTATTCTGGTATCTGCAGTTAATTTAGCCATAGAACTGGCTCATAGCCAACAAGAGCTAAGAAGAATCTTACAAATATTTTGATGACACTGTACTCAACACTAGAGAAATCCTTTGGGGCACCTTGAAAGGGAGTGAAGTGGGTGTCTTGTACAGGACCACCGAGAGCGGGTTCCGGCCCCGGTGAAAATAAAAGGTCGGGCCCCCAGCAAGGGCAGACCAGCTAAACAGGGTCGACGAGACCGGGGGGGGGAAGCCGGGCCCAGAATTTTTTCCAGCCCCCCAGCAAGGGCGGACCAGCTAAACAGGGCCAACGAGGGGGGGGGGGAAAGCCGGGGAAGCCAGGCCCCCTTCTGGACCGCCGGAACCTGGTAATTTGTACCAGCTTCCCCCTCCCCCCCCCCGCCTCGTCGGCCCTGGTCTTGTATAAATGAAACAGAATTTGTGCAAGGAGTCTGGCAACATATTGTTGGTGGATAAACCAGGCCAAGTGGGAATAGAATTCCTAGCCTTCTGTAGAGACTGTGTCTGTGCATTTCTCTATGGGATTCCAGGAGGAAATTGCTATTTCTGAGGACTGAGATGTTGGCATAAAACAAAGTAGGCCTGGAAAGCCAGTGTATGCTGCCTTGTCACAAGAGTTGCTGGTTTGGTTTTCTGCCTTGCTCTATAGCACTTCCTTAAGACTATTTATTTTACTTTACTAATGTAATAGTTATTAAATACTAAAAAACTATATATTTGCTACCAACCTAGAAGTAATTTCCCAACAAGTTCTTTATTGCAAGATCAGCTCTCTGTTTTGTGCAAATTTATCCAGACAAAGAGTAAAAAGGGTCATTTAAAGTTAGAAATGCTACAGCTGTGTCATGCACAAACATTTAATAAAGGAAAAGCAATTAAACTAGGGCACAAATCAGGATATAAGTTGTTTACCCATGGTGGAGTAAGAATATCTAAGCATTTGCCAATATGTTTTTCTTAAGATAATGATGTGTGCTTGAACTATTCAAATACATACCCAAGACATAGAAAACTGCAGAAATCATGTCCCTCAGTCAACAAGTAACAAGCACCGTCTCTCAGTAGGTACTTGGCTTAATAGAAATAACCTTTGCTGACCTTCTGTGCTAAAGGCATATGTATATTTTATTAACAGAAATTGTTTGGGGATAAACTCAGGTACATATTAAAACCAACTTTTTTTTCTTGTTTGCTCTAGTCTTTTGCTGGCCAGCTTCAAGACTCCTTTTTATTTTTTGTTATATGTGGCCTTGTTTATTTTATAGACATAATACTCATCCCAGAGCTTGGTGCTTGTAATGGATGGGTGAACCCAGAGGCATTCAAGTTTTTGAAAGGCTCATTTTAAAAATTGTGTGCAAACTTGCAGTGTTCATGTTGAAAGAGTCCTTTGTCTTCTCCCTCCCCTGCCCACCACCCCAATAAATAGAACTCATGTTTTCCAAGGGAAAAAAATCAATTAAAAATAAATATGTTTCCACCAAGGGAAGTCTGTGCTAAGCAAACAATGAAGATTACAATGAAAAATAATTTGCATTGGAAAACATCATCTCACACAATAGAACATACCAAAACAGATTGAAATATTCAGGGACATTGTGGGAACCATCCAGGGTATTTTAAAAATAATAAAGAAGGTTTGGCAACAGATCATTTTGTTGCCAGTCTGACAATTTATACAGCACCATAGTTGTGCATGGCTTTTACTAGGAAGATTAATTTCTGATTTACATTTTGAAGGAAGAGGTTGCTCTAGGGAGTCATTTCTGTAAATCTGGCTTAATCTGACCAAGAGATCTATATAATTAGCCTCCAACATTAATACAAAGTCTGATATTTAATAGCAGTCAATGGGAAAGAACGTCATATAATCTCAGGCTCTTTCTTAGCAGATATTTTTACAAAAATAATTCAAGCATATACAGATGCAACAGACTGCACCCTTTACATAACATTTTGCTCCTAATACCTTTAAAAAATTATATTGATTTGAGATCCTAATTCTCTAAACCTGAAATTAAAACTTTCAGTGCTCTGAAAATCCTGCATAAATCCTTTTAAAATGCTGTCATTAATCCAAGGTTAAAGAGGTGAAGACCCACTTTTCATTTGAGTTTCCCTAGCAAAGCTTGAAAATATTGTTTTTAAAAAATGTTTTAAAAAAGCCCATTTATCTGCTCACAAAAAATTTTACTTGGCAGGAACCAGAAGTACTTCCACATCACCCACAAATTGTCCTGACCCTAGACACACAAAGGTAATATTCTCATGAGATTTCAAATGGAGGCTCATTATTTGGTCTTTTAAATTAATTAACTTTTCTCAAATCATCAATACATTATATATTTTTTTCAAATGGTCAGTGACTGCTTAATTAATTTTAGTTTTGTCTATCATAAAGCAGTAAAGTTACCTCTTGCCACAAACTGACACCCTAATACTACAAAGATTTACATACACAAGGAGCTTTATATCTGCAAGTAGTCCCAATGCGTTCCTCACATGTGTAAACTATTGTAGGATATAGGCCTAATTGTTCCCTCAAACATAAATCAATTACGGTATACAAACATTTTGCAGGGTCCTCCATCTTTGATGGAGGCAGAGGATCCTCCAGGAAAACAATAGCAAATTAAAATGCTAATTGATTTCCTTGTTTATCTTAACACATTTTTACCACTTCCTTACAAATAAATACATCACAAAAGTGCTTTAACACACACACTGTACTGAACGAATCACTTTGGAAAATGCAGTAAGGAGGAATCCTGCACTGGCTTGACAAATGGCCTAGATGAGGTAATCATCTTGGAAAAAATCTTTCCACCAAAAGAATGAGACACTCAACATTTAACACCCCTTCTAACCAAAGGGGAAAAAAAACAAATTACAAATCAACCTTAATGGGCATATTGTAAAGGTAAATTAAAAACATTAAGAACCAGAATTATTACCCCAAGCAAAATTTTAAATCCGGAAACAGAAAAAATACCAGAGACTAAATGAAGTCCCCTAAAACAACGAGGAGTCTGGTGGCACCTTAAAGACTAACAGATTTATTTGGGCATAAGCTTTCGTGGGTAAAAACCCACTTCTTCAGATGCATGGAGTGAAAATTACAGATACAGGCATAAATATACTGGCACATGAAGAGAAGGGAGTTATCTTACAAGTGGAGAACCAGTGTTGACAAGGCCAATTCAGTCAGTGTGGATGTGGTCCACTCCCAATAATTTGATGAGGAGGTGTCAATACCAAGAGAGGGAAACTTGCTTTTGTAGTGAGCCAGCCACTCCCAGTCCCTTGATAAAGTAAACCGGTACGGCATACCGATAAAAAGTGGCCGCCAATACTGGACAATACCCAGCTGATTTTAAAGCATTGCCATGACAGCGCTTTAACGTCGCTGCCCCTTTTGTGGACCTCTGTCAGCAGCCCTGCCAGGTATGGGTATGGAACTGGGTATCGTTGTGGGTTTTTTACCCACGAAAGCTTATGCCCAAATAAATCTGTTAGTCTTTAAGGTGCCACCAGACTCCTCATTGTTTTTGTAGATACAGACTAACACGGCTACCCCTCTGATAATGAAGTCCACTACAAGCCTTGCTATTGCTATCTGTTTTAGATGGTAGACTCTCAGACACTGCAGTAATGAGTGGCAGTGTAAAACTTTACAATACATATTTTCCATTCTCTTCATTATCAATTCAGCAACACTTTTGAACCCATTGCTAATGACAGCTGAACGTACAAAGTCCAACTGCTGATGAAAAAATCATGAGGCCACAAAATATTTAATTTTGGAAGTGAACTTTGAATTTTTCTGCTGTGTTCTTCAAATTAGTCAATCCTCACTTGCGTCAATTTGCCATTTCCTCACAATAATCTGTTTCCTGTGAAAACAAGGTTTCACTTTGAATCAATTATTTTCTTTTTTTATGTCCATATAACATTTCAGAAGACAGAAGCAGCAAAATTACATCCTAATTCAGAGATGCAACTTTTCATGTTTAGTTGGGATTATTTACCAGATCTCTATTGGAAGTGTAGTGACAAAGGGCCAGAGCACATATCAACTAATATTAAACCTGGTTTCCATAATAATCAGGCTACACAATATGTGCCATATGTCAATCCTAGCTTTATTAATTAAAAAGTGAAAACTGAATAGCAAAATCCATTGTCACCACTGAGAAGAGTGGTGTTTTGTTTAGTTAGCTTTTTTAAGGTCAGTTAAAATCAGTGTTGAAAATAAATGTATTCATTTTCAATAACTACAATCTTATAAAGTTGTAAATGAGCTAAAAGGGCACCAAATCTGACTTGGACATGTCAACTAGTAATTTATGCATCATTACCAGCTATGCCGATTAGCCAAGGTTTAGCAACACTTTCTGTCATAAGACCCTGTTTTCCATTGCTTATAACTTTGCCGGACTAACTATTTGGACTGAAATTTCCCATGCCAGGGGTTTGCCTCATGCCAAATTGTTTTGGGACATTCCAGCTAACACAGTTCATCCATTCCTGAGAATCAAGTTTGTTCATACTAAAAATAAGTTGTACAACTATTTTGTTGAGAAGTTCTAATTTCTGCATGCTTTGTAGCAGGGACTTATTTGGCAGGGAGGGTTACCCTGGTGTCAGGGACATGCTCACTAGCAACTTGTTAGGGTTTGGCAGTTAACGTCTCTAAAGATTCCATATACATTGAGCATGTGCCGTTCCCTCTCAGCTTCTACATGCACATGCATCATCCCCACAGAGCAACCAAGCATGGTCCCTGCTAGGACTGCAGGGGCTGAGCAAAAGTTTCTAGCTCCTTTCAGGAGTATGAACAACCCTCTAGCCACAGGAGAATGAAACCCTCTAGCCACAGAACACCATTTCAAGTTCCTGCATGCCATTTCAAAGTGAGGAAGTAATTTTCGTGTCTATTCGTCAGTGGCTTCTCAGAGTTCCAGCCAGAGTGTATTTCACAATAATTATGATGGTACTTTGAGGACACGGGCAATCTTCTATGTCAACAGCTCCAGGTAACTGCCTATAAGGAAATGGGCCAAAACCAACAATTCTTCCAGTTGCTTTAATATGATAACGTTTGTTCACTATTGACCTAAATCAGATTTAAAAGCATGCTAACTTGGAGATGAAAAGGCTCTTTAAATTCATTGCTTTGATGCATCTATTTCCTAGGACTTGTTTTTGTTCTGTTTTTAAATGCCTTATTTCAAGTACTTCTCCTATATGGAAAAATTCTTCTAAGAAAGACGAACAAGAAAGCCAAAGTTGTCTCTTTTTTGGTATTTTGGAACTATGCCAGTCCTCCAGTGTCATACTATACATCAGTATTCCCACAGTATAGGGCCCATGATTTTGAATGTGCTCAAGAAGGATCTTACTGTTATGTTCTATGATAGGACTTTAGGAAGTTACTTATGTCTGGATTTAATGTTCTCATGCTCTGTTGTGCTATCATGGGGGGTTGTCTTAATCCAAAATGAATTTAGTGAACGGATGAAAAGGGACAGATTTTTGCGAACAATTTGCTGGATTTATGTAAAACATCCCAAAATTAATGAGGGGTTCATAGGTAAGTATCATGTATCCATTCATTCTAGTTAAAATACACAGAATATTGATACCTGTTTTTCAACTCTCAACTAATCATTGTCTTGTTTAGTATTAAACACACACACACACACACACACTATTTTCTATACATTGATAGATCATTTATAAACAACTGAAGCAATAATTTGCTACTTCCCCTTTCCACCATAATTATTCTCCATATGGAGATAACAGTGGCACATAAAAGAGCCTCTATACCTCAAGCCCCAGGGACAGCACACAATGAGGAATTTCATACACCAAAAAGCTGGAGTAGGGGCAATCTTTTTAAGTGGTCAAGGATAGGTAGATGCACAACATATGCTTGTGCCAAACACCACATTGTGGTATAACTGTCTGGAACATTACAGATCTGGCCATCTGTTAAAATGGATGAGCCACAGATGTTCAGACCTCAGTGTGAGTTGGGTTTTCATGCTGTGTACAGTAGACAGACTGCGAAAGGTGAAAAGGATTAAAAATCTAAGCTTTACTTTAAATTTTAATAGGAGGTTTAAAGCACATGATTTGTATTGTGAAGCTCTTCTGTGTGATGGCCAGCACATATGCTCTGGATACTTTTCACTGCAGTAATGGTATGTTGGGATGCTCCGTAGGAGGAGGCATGGAAAACAGGGATATGTATGCATTGAAGACATGGATTTTTCCCCTCTATAAAACTTGATGCATTAACCAACAGAGGAAAAATGCATACTGGCTGGCAGGAAGTTAGTGAGAACATTGCTACATGAGAACCCATTTTAGCTTTTTAGACAGGCTACATTTCAATTTAGTGCCCAGATCTCACATGGATTTAAGATCAGCTCCCTCCTTGGCACATCCCTGTATTATAAAAAGACATAAAATAGGTGGACAAAGTTATGCCTTCTCTTCTTTTTTGGATATTGTCATAGGGTGGCTGATCCTTTTAAAGGGAAATAGATCTTGGCCCATCTGTGACAGCAGATTTGCCTCCCCAGGTGCAGAGAATGAATTAAGAACCCTGACAGACTATCATATGATTCAACTGAGGTGGGACGAGGTGGACAGAAAAACAGAAGCTTGTAGATAGTCAAGGAGCAGAACCCTGGGTCTGCTGGGGGAGAACATAGAGAAGACCCAAAGAAGAGAAAGTCTCCTGCAGTAGTCCCTGGATCTAGACTGTTCTCAATGGTACCTGATGACAGAACAAGGAGTAATGGTCTCAAGTTGCAGTTGGGGAGGTTTAGGTTAGATATTAGGAAAAACTTTTTCACTAGGAGGGTGGTGAAGCACTGGAATGGGTTATCTAGGGGGGGTGGTAGAATCTCCTTCCTTGGAGGTTTTTAAGGTCAGGCTTGACAAAACCCTGGCTGGGATGATTTAGTTGGGAATTGGTCCTGCTTTGAGCAGGAGGTTGGACTATATGACCTCCTGAGGTCCCTTCCAACCCTGATATTCTATGATTCTATGAGACTCCACATGGGAAGCCCAGGGAGTAATGGCTGACTAGAAAGCCCTACCTGGAAATTCTGTTCTCCTTTTGGGAAGAAGGCAGAAAAGGCAGGCCATGTCTTGCATCCTCTCCAGCTGCTCAGAGAGCAGAAACAATCAGTATCTCAGGGAGCAGGAGCTGTGCCTAACTTAAGACTGGGGTGAGTGCGGCAGATACTTCTGTGTGTTTAGTTTGAACAACATTAATAAAACAGACTCCAAAAAGGAGTGGTTTTACTGGACTTGTGACCATTTCGTTAGTCTCTGAAGATCCCAAGAAGAGAAATTGAGGCAGGGCACTGCAGAGCCACGAGGGGGCACTCAAGAGGCAGCTAACTGTTACAGCTATTAAAAAGGCAGATTTTCCTATCAAGAGAACAAAGAAGTCTTATTCAAAACAATTTTACATGCATCTCCAAAATGTTTCTTTTACTTCCATGGTAAGATACTATTTTGGGGGATATCAATAGAAGTATCACATGCAAGACAACAGATACCATTATTAGTTATTGTACTCTAAACAGTACTGTGTTGTGCCCATTTGGAGTACTGCACTAAGTTTTGGCCCACACTTTCAGAAAAGACAGACAAAATGAGCAAGATGTGAAAAATATATATGAGGAAAGATTAACCAAAGTGATCATATTCAGGATAGTGTCAGAGGGGTAGCCATGTTAGTCTGGATCTGTAAAAAGCAACAAAGAGTCCTGTGGCACCTTATAGACTAACAGACGTATTAGAGCATAAGCTTTTGTGGGTGAATTCCCACTTCCTCAGACACATATTCAGGACAGAAACTACTAAAGGGAAACTACTATCAGTTAGTGAGAACCAAACAAATAATAGCAATTGTCACCATTAAAAAGTCAACATTTGTCAATAGTTCTTACAGCAGCACACCCCTATGCTATTAAAAGAAAATAACTGCTCTCAGATATCATTCTATTTACTGTTGAATATTGATTTTTTTTAAGCAATGACCAGTCCAAAGAGCTTAAACTGTAGCACAACTGTTTGGAGTAAATAGAACAGCGGCCTGATCCAAAGAAAAACCACCATGGGGGAGTGTGGAATCAGCCATCATCAATTAGAAATAATTTAAGAGCACTCCCTCATACTGTAATACAAAGAGCTGAAATAGATAATCTACCTAAAAGCTCTTTCCAACTTAAATGACAGGATAAGTTCAGAACATGTCAGATCTTCTGACCAATTGAAATGAATTCCGATCAGTGGGACCTGATGCTATTCACCTGAGGGTACTGAAGGAATTAGCTGAAGAAATCTTGGAGCCACTGGCACTAATATGTACAAACTCATGGATGACAGAAGAGGTCCTGGAAGACTGGAGAAAGGCTAACATAGTGTCCATCTTTAAAAGGGGGGGGGGGAGGAGGAGCCAGGGAGCTATAGATCAGTTGCCTGACTTTGATGCCTGGAAAGATACTAGAGCAATGTATAAAACATTCAATTTGGGAATACCTGGAGGATAAGAGTTAATCACTAACAGCCAGCATGGATTTACCAAGAACAAATTGTGCCAAACCACCTTGATTTCCTTCTTTGACTGAGTAACTGGTTTGGTGGATAGGGAGAATGCAGTGGATGTAATATACCTGGCCTTCAGCAAGGCTTTTGACAGTCTGACATGACATTCTGATAAGTAAGCTGGAAAAATGCAGGCTCGACAGAACTACCATTAAGTGGATACAGAATTAGTTAAACAACCACAAACAAAGAGTAACTATTAATGGAATGATGTCAGATTGGAGGGAGATCTCAAGTGGGGTTCCATAAGGATCTTTTCTGGGTTCAATGTTGTTTAACGTCTTTATTAATGACCTGGATGTAGGAGTAGAGAGCATACTAATTAAATTTGTGGATGACACAAAGCTAGGGGGGATTGCCAACACTTTGGAGGATAGAGCTAAAATTCAGAGGGATCTTGATAAATTGGAGAACAGGGCTACAGACAACAAAATGAAATTCAATGAAGACAAATGTAAGGTGCTAGACTTAGGGAAGAAAAACCAAATGCACAAATACAGAATAGGAAATAACTGGCTTGGTAGTAGCACTGCTGAGAAGGATTTGGGAGCTGTGGTGGATCACGACCTCAACATGAATCAGCAATGTGATTCTGTTGAAAAATAAATAAATAAATAAAAAGCAAATGCAATTTTAGGTTGCACTAACAGAGACATAAGCATGCAACTCACAGGAGGTGATAGTACCCCAGTCTACGTGGCTCTGATTAGGCCTCAGCTGGAGTACCATGTCCAATTTTGGTCACCAATGTATAGAAAGGATGTAGAGAAACTGGAAAGGATCCAGAGGCAAGCAACAAATATGATCAAAGGGATGGAATGAAAGTCATAGGAGCAAAGGCTGAAGGAACTGGAAAAGAGGAGATTAAGGGGGGATATGATAGTGGTCTTCAAATACTTGAAAGGTTGCCATAA
Source organism: Malaclemys terrapin pileata (assembly GCF_027887155.1). NCBI lineage: Eukaryota > Metazoa > Chordata > Testudines > Emydidae > Malaclemys > Malaclemys terrapin. The sequence continues at coordinate 96,453,022 of NC_071510.1, read as the reverse complement.
AAAAAGGTGGAGAAAAGTTGTTCTCTCTTGCGACAAAGGGCAGGACAGGGGCAATGGTTCAAATTACATCATAGCATGTTTAGATTAAACCTCAGGAAAAACATCCTAAGTGTAAGAACAGTAGTACAATGGAACAGACTGCCTAGGGAGGTTGTGGAAGTTCCTTCACTGGAGGTTTTCAAAAGGAGGCTGGAGAGCCATCTGTCTTGGCTGGTTTTTAGACACAACAAATCCTGCATCTTGGCAAAGGGTTAGACTAGATGACCCTTGTGGTCCCTTCTAAACCTATGATTCTATGGCATTTTAAGTAAATTTTTAGAAAACCTATTGCCTATTGTTTGAATGATTCAGCAAAATCTAATCAGTGGGCTTGTACCCCTGAAGTTCTGGGTTCCTGTCAACCTGAAAAAACAGGTTTCCACTTTTCCTAGCCCTGTTTACACTCCACACAATTCAGCCACCTTACAGGTCCCAAGACTTGTTCTATCCAAATACCTTCCCACAGCAGGCCATAGAACTGCCTCCTTCCCCACTCCAAATATCCAACTTACCTTCAGGTGGCCCCTAAACACACAGCACACACAAACAGAACCCCCACAGGGCTGCGGTGCCACTCAGGTTCGGCACAGGTATTGAGCAATGGTGTGATCCTGTGCGCCAGGTTGCAACACCACTCTCATTCAAACTAGTCCCTGCTGCTCCATCCCCAGCGTGCTGGAGGGGGAACCAGGCCAAAACTGAGTGGCACTGCAACCCCATGCACCAGGACCCAATACCTGGGGCAGAGAGCCAGGCCCAGCTCTAGGGACGGAATTGCCGTTGTGAGGCAAGTTATTGGGCAACCTGCTCTCCAATGCACATATATCATCTTAGGCATTTTGAAAAGTACTTTTGCATCTGTATTCTGTTACCCCTATTATCCTGCGATGAGACAAATTCAATTTCTCCCCCTCCACAGTCTTTTCTTGACTTATGTATTCTATGAATACTATACCTGAAGGAACAGACATACTCAATTTACTGCAGATTCCAAACATTTAGGGCACTCACAGATGAAACTTAGTAGCTTGTGCAAGACCCTTTAATGACAGTCACATGAAGAGTCAATGACTTACAGTATCAAGATGTGTGTGTATGTACATAGTCTGTCATATTTTTCCCTTAAGTCAATATTGCAGTTTTAATTTAAGAAGCTTATAGCTAAGCCAAAACACCTCCCATTTAAAAAAAAGAATAAGCGAAAGGATTTCTGACTGACCTGGACTTGTTTATCCAGTTCTCAATGTGTTATACTGTTGGTGGATAATTTTGATGTGTAAATAGAGAACAAATTACAAGCAAGAAGAAAAACAAAGGAAGTACAGCACATTTAAGACTTAGTGAAATTCCACTTTTCCTTTTGAACTTTAGAGTACCCATTATCAGCTATTAAAAGAATGTTTATATATTGCAATCTTTCATATATATATAAGATGACATAATGGGTTGGTCATATTGGTAGGTACTTCTGTCTCACCAGAGCATGTTTACACAGTATGATAAATGATGCTGTACCAGAGGATGTTCATTCATACATCAGGGATTGTATATTATTTTACAGTCCCTTACTATCAACATTCAAATAATATTCCATGGCAACAGCAACAGAAGATGCTGTCAAATCCTCTACTCGCTATGCCCTGTATTTAATTCCCAGAGCTGATATGAATTGCTAGCAGAAGCAAAGACATGTAATAAATGCATTACTAAGCAGATAGTGTGTGCCTTTCCCTCAGCTGTTTGCCCGAAGGACCTTCCAAAAGGTACATATGTAAGGAAGTTGTGTGCAGTGAATGAGGTGGGTGTACTTCACAAAAGACAAACAAACCTGATTTCCTGACTTCTATATTTGTGGGGTGAACAGCAAAATTGGCATACGCTCACGCACACACCTCCCACACACATCAGAGGTATTTCTACTGGCTGCACAAATCTTACTGTAGCTGCCCATGAGAAGATTGTAACGGATAAAAGTAGGACACAGCTGTAGCCCATATTCTAGAGTATTGTAACATAAAAATAGAGCTTTCTGTGATTAAAAATATTTACTTAAACTCTCCAAAACATGTTTCATAGTTTTGATATAAATTTTCTCAGTAGAACTGACAGTCCAGCTCACACAGGTAATTACTAGCATAATGTCAGCCCCTAAAGTTTCACTCCAGGGAGAGCAATTTGGGTCCATTTTTTCAAATGTAAATAAATGCCTAAAGCTCTACGCACAAGTCAATACTGTATTTAAAAGATTTACTTATTTATACAACTTATTTATATCAAGACCAACTGTGGCATTATGCCCCATATTCTTCATCGTAACATTATAAGATATAATTATGGCATAACTATGATGTATTTTATGTAAGAGATCATTGAAAAAAAGTTATCATTCACTGAATATGATTATCCTATTTGTATGCATGTATTATTTTGGTATTCTGAAGTTAGGAATATTGTCTATGCATCTATTACTAATGTGTTTACACCTGGGGAATGCCCACTAGGCAAAATGCAATCGGACTAGATGGCTGGCTGGGAAGGGCCATTAGGGAGAACAATAGGTCTTGGAAGAAGCTAATCTCCCACCGGGGAGCCTTCCTGAGGATGCTACAAACAGCTGAGTTATGGCTGCTGTGATCCTACAGGGACATGTGACCAAATGACCTGGTACTGGACTCCATCTTGGAATACCAGTGTTTTTCCACTGAAAGGTGTGGGCACTAAGCCTGGAGACAAAGGGTTCCCGTCATATACAAAAGCTATTAAAGCAGGGGAGTGACATCAGGGTTCTTCACAGACTCCCCGCCCAAAGAGACTCCTGAGGAAGGAGGGCTGGACTGGGGGAGGAGAGCTTAACCCAGGCTAGAGGGATTTCTAGCTTATGAAAGGAATACCTGGGATTTTAAGCTGCAAGCAAGTGCAGCTTGCCCTCAAGAATCTCTGCAAACTGCCTAAATCAACAATTAGAATGAGAATTTGCTACTCATATCCAATCTCTTTAGTATATTAAGCTTAGATTGCATTTTTGTTTATTTGCTAGGTAAGCTGCTTTGATCTGTTTGCTATCCTTTATAATCACTTAAAATCCATCTTTTGTATTTAATAAACAAATGTTTTTTTTTGTTTTGTCTAAAACCAGTGTGGGGAAATCATAACGTGGGGCAGAAGGCTGTTGCATATCTCTCTCCACATTGAGGGAGAGGGCGAATTTTATGAGCTTACGCTGTACAATTCTCTGTGCAATGCAAGATGGTATAATTTTGGGTTTGCCCTCCAGAAGGGGGGGTTTGCCTGAGAAGCTGGTAAACGCCCGCGTTGTATAGCCTTCCCATGCAGGGGCTAGTCAGAAAGCCTGTCTGCATGTTACTACAGCTGGGTGTGTCCCTATCTGTGTGTATGCTGATTGAAAGAGCAAGCTTGGAGATCTTAGCAACTTGTCACAGCAGCACAGTGTGAGAGGGAGCCCAGGCTGGTGGTTCAGGGGGGCTCAGTGGTACCCCACCAACACAAATGCATAAAATATCAAGTTAGCTAATAAGATTTGAAACTTCAGCAAGCCATCCCAGTCCTCTCAGCACTGCCTACCAAATCTTACCAAGAGCCTGGGAAAAATAGATAAATCTTTTGGAATGGCCTGAAGATAAATGAGTTCTTGGACTGTGAACTTTCTGGGGCAAGAACTGTTTTTGTGCTGGTTGCTTAGCTGCTGGAACTAGGGGTGCTGCTGTGCCCCCCGGCTTGAAGTGGTTTCCATTATATACACATTATATATTATTTACAGTTTGGTTCAATGTATATCAGCACCCGCACTATAAAAATTGTTTCAACAACTCTGGCTGGTTGTACAGTGCATAGCGCAAAGGAGACTGGATCCCTAATGGGCCCCTAGGTGCTGTTGCCAAATAAATAATAATAATAATAATAAATTTGGTCTTTAGTGGGTCAAAGAGATGAGTTCCAGGATAGGTCTTCACACAGATTTATCTCAAGTTGGTTGGAATGAGAGCGGCTACATTGTGAAGTAACACTTGAGCTGCTCTGTCCACACTAGCACTGCACTCGCTCATCTGTGCCACATCCCATTGTTCTTTGCACTTCAATAAGCTGAGCCACTTGACGAATTCTGTCCAAGTGAATTGTGGGAGAACTTGTCTGTCCTTTCTGGACATGTCGGGGGAATTTTGGGAACGCACTGGAGGACTAGCAATTAGTATTAGCATTAGAGGACTGAGTAATAACTGGCTAGGTAGCAGTACTGCTGAAAAGGATCTGGGGGTTATAGCAGATCACAAACAGAATATCAGTCAACAAAGTTGCAAAAAGGCAAATGTAATCCTGTGATGTAATAACAGTCATATGCAAGACACGAGAAGCAATTGTTCTGCTCTACTGAGCCTCAGCTGAAGTATTGTGTCCAGTTCTGGGTGCCACACTTTAGGAAAGATGTGGACAAATTGGAGAGAATCCAGAGGAGAGCAACAAAATTGATACAAGGTTTAGAAAACCTGACCTATGAGGAAAGGTTAAAAGAACTGTGCATGTTCAGTTTTGAGAAGAGAAGAGGGGGGACCTAGTAACAGTCTTCAAATATGTAAAAGATAATAAAGAGAACTGTGATCAATTGCTCTCCATAGTAACTGAGGGTAGGACAGGAAGTAATTGGCTTAGTTTGCAGCAAGGGAGATTTAGGCTGGATATTAGGAAAAGCTTTCTAATGATCAAGGATAGTTAAGCACTGGAATGGGCTACCTAGGGAAATTGTAGAATCCTCATCCTTGGAGGTTTTTAAGAACAAGTTAGAAAAACACCTGTCAGGGACAGTCTAGGTATACTAAATCCTGCTTCAGAGCAGGGGGGATGGACAAAATGGACTCTCAAGGTCCTTCCAGCCCTACTTTTCTAGGATTCTAGATGCATTCAAGTGGAGCTAGCCTGTATCCACATTTCAAAGTGGTCATGTTAGTCTCTGATGAGATGAGCTAACTCAAATTGAGGTTGTGTGGGTAGACAGGACATGAGTTAAGGGCATCACACAAGTTATAACGCCAGTTAACTCTATTGCTAAGATAAGCCTTCAGAACCTTGGATCCTTTACAAAAAATCCCCTGCCACCAACCCCATTATTTTTAAATTAAATTACAACTAGGGTGCTAGTTTAAGTACCTACACTGCTCACAGTATTTTAAATACTGTTTTTGTTTTTAAAGAGTTCTGCAAGGTCCAGCATAGGCTTTCTGAATGATTATTCCAGTATCTTACACTTAAGTATTGAAACATATTACTAGTCAGAAAAATTTCCACAGAGAGAAGGTAGCATGACCTAAAAGATAGAAATTCCACTCCTAGCTGGGTTGCTGACCTGCTGTGACTTGCCCAAGGTTGCACGTCACTTTCTATGATATTCTGTTTTCCCTCCCAACCTTTGTCTATATTTGTTTATATATTATACTACATTTTCCCTGCAAGGCCTAAATGTGAATAATCCCAGACAAATTAATTATTTATACACACAGTTTACACATTGAACAATTGTAATACAATGCCTATTGGTAAGTCTGCTTACTATAAATGACCACTTAAGATGGAGCAGTTGCAAGTGGTTCATTCAAAGTTTACCTTGACTAAATAAAAGCCTTTTATGTCTGGTATCATGAAACTTTTAATAGTATTAAGTTTGTTTACTAACAGTGATATGATGACCGATGTGTGACAGAAATACACTTCACAATATCACAGCAGTATTAAATTGCATTTTATAGTGCTCACTTGCACTTTATGTTTGCTTACAATGTGTCGTACATTGTACAATGTGTTACAGCAACAGTATGGACACTTTATACCAGAATGTAGTACAGTATATGTTGAATTAGCCATTTGAGGAAATGCAGGAATACTTTCTGTATGTATTATAAAACATATCCAGTAAATATAAGGCCATTAGCATAAAAGAAACATTTCACCTCTTACTTCTATACTGAGCATGTAATAGAGCTAAAAATGCATTTTAAAAAGGAAGAGATTTAACCATAAAATTTTTTGGCAGAGCAAATTTTTCCTGTGACATATATAGCAACACATTTTAACTGTAGTCCTATTTTTATGTCATAAGTGAAGGCTACTTTAAAAAAAGATACAGAACATTAATCATGAGACTTATTTCCTAACAGAAATAATTAACAGAACTTTGACATCAAGACAAAACTTAATACGTATTCAGACAACTATGTTCAGCACAGCCTAAAAAGCTTTACACCTTTCAAATGTACAGTACAAGTCAGCTGTCTGAAGAAAATATGCTATTGAAAAATTATTGCTTACTTACATTCATCTGTCAGAGAAGGTACAGCTGCAGAAAGAAAGTTAACAAGAAACAACAAAGGCTTAAAATGGGTTAACAGAAATACTGTAATGCACATACTAACACAAGCAATTTACCCACAAATGCTAACTTTATTACACACTATAAAACGATGTTTCCAAAAAGCAAGCACTGAGGAAAGTTTACTTAGTGAACTCCTTTCATGAACTGATGGATTTGTAGCAATAAATGTGACCACTCTGCATTTGCTATAGAGTAGTTGAACACCAGTTTGGTGGTTTTCTAGTCTCATTCTGCTGCTGTATTGTTTTAAACCTCAGCTGCAACAGAAGTAACACTCAACAATCTCAGGAAACCAATCAGGGAGTCACTGTGATAACTTCATCTGATTAAACTGCAAATCCCAAACAGCATTTCCCACTGGGTTTTTAATTCAGTGTTGAGTAGATTTGTTTTCTTTTTAATACCTAAACTCTAATTTAGCTTGCTATAAACATGACAATCATAGATTATTCAAGTAAAACAGATTTTAAAAATAATTTGGAGTTCCTTGAACTTTACAGTATTTTAAAAAACCGTATGTGAGAACAGCATCTAAATTCTCTTTTTCTAAAAACAAAAAACAAAAACAAAAAACCCCAAAACTATATGCTGGCATGTGTGTGCATTCCTCCTAATAATTCATCATCCACAGCTAGCATACTATGTCCAACCCACATGAAGAGGTTTTTCTAATGAAAATATATCATATGCCTTTGATTTGACACTAATTAGGTGCAATGTCAGCATGAATAACCCACAAATACAGCATCCTCTTATTCTTATAGTAAAACACACAGAATACGGAGGGTCAAAGCATGGCACATTTCTGAAAAGAATTCATTCAAAATATAGCTGACAGGAATTTATAGCATGATGCTGTGTTAACCCTGTCAGGTTGATAGCCCCAAGGTTAATTGTATTCGATCTCATACAGTACAGTATCTCAAATGTTAATCAGCAGCTAATACAATACTTCCTAATTACAAGCATTCTTGTTTATAGTATGTAATTAACTTGAAAAGTCAAAATTACTCACAGACTCCTGAAGATGCAATAGCAAACTATTTAAGACAGGAAATTCCAAGCCAATGTTATAACACATATAGGAGCAAACATGCGTAAAGTCAGGAACTGACAGGCCTCTGGATTACTGCAACTGTAGCAATCATGCTCATATACGCTGGACTATAATTTATGAAACTGAGCTCAAGAACCAGCCAATCGGTTAGCTCCTCATAACAAGTCTAACTGGCTCTGAAGAGCTGAAAGTGCTGCAACAGAACAATAAAGATGAGCTATCCCACACATTAATCTGCTTATCTGGGATTGCTTTCTGTCAGATAGGGAGAAAAATAAAAAGAGAAAATCACAGCTTCATTGTTTAAACCGAAGAACAGGTGACTTGTATCAACCTAACAAGATACCTGGAGACAGATCTCTTACTATTTTTAGATCACACAGGATATATTCAAGTGTGCCTGGGCTGTAAGAATCATAACATCTGTGATGTTGCAGTCTATATGATTTTATAAAAATATATAAATGAGTGTATACAATGTAACTGGAATATGCTTCATGCAAAAGGTCTCTTGTAAGGTATCATTACAAATCTTATAATCTACTGAGTGTGATCATCCTATTTGTATAAATGTACCACTCTTGTATCTGAAACTAGAAATATGAAATATAACTGAGGGCATATTGTAATTATGCAAAGTGTGGACCATTAATGGTGGTTTGGAATCTTGATGACTCCCATTAACCAGGACAATTGACTGCAGGTGGCTGTGTTTTACCTGTAAGTCTTCCAGTATACCTGTGTGCTGGCAAGTGGGCAATGAAGTCTTGCAGTGACATGTGATCATGTCACCTGAACTGGAATCCATCTTTAACCTGGTCTCTTTCCATTGAGAGGGAGGAGGCGGGAACCCAGAGAGGGACAAAGGATTCCCGCTTTATGCAAAAGATATATAAATGGGTGGGACAGAACAAGGAGGGAGGACCCATCATGAAGAATCCCCTAGCTACCACCTGAGCTGGAACAAGAGCTGTACCAGGGGAAAGAATTGTGCCCAGGCCTGGAAGATGTCCAGTCTGAGGAAAAAACTTGCTGAAGCATCTCTGAGGGTGAGATTATCTGTATTCAGTTTCATTAGACATAGATTTGCGTGTTTTACTTTATTTTGCTTGGTGACTTACTTTGTTCTGTCTGTTACTACTTGGAACCACTTAAATCCTACTTTCTGTATTTAATAAAATCACTTTTTACTTATTTATTGACCCAGAGTATATATTAATACCTGGGGGAGCAAACAGCTGTGCATATCTCTCTATCAGTGTTATAGAGGGTGAACAATGTATGAGTTTACCCTGCATAAGCATTATACAGAGTAAAACGGATTTATTTCGGTTTAGACCCCATTGGGAGTTGGGCATCTGAGTGTTAGAGACAAGCTAATTTCTGTGAGCTACTTTCAGGTAAACCTGCAGCTTTAGGGCAAGTAATTCAGACCCTGGGTCTGTGTTGGAGAAGACGGGAGTGTCTGGCTCAGCAAGACAGGGTGCTGGGGTCCCGAGCTGGCAGGGAAAGCAGGGGCAGAGGTAGTGTTGGCACATCAGGTGGCAGCTCCCAAGGGGGGTTCTGTGATCCAACCCGTCACAACATCCATTTCCATTGGAATATTGTAAGAGCAAACAGAACCATCCTTCCCAGTAATAATCAATTATTACTTCATTGCTCTCTTGCTGGTAACTTAAAAGATAGTGTTCCTGTTTAATGTGGTTTGAGCTTTCGCTAATCTATTTAGAGCAAGTTCTTGTTTACACTGTAGGTGGCCATTCAGATTATCAAAATGCAGTGAAGAGCAAGCAGGAGTCTTACAGTCCTAATGTAAAGAAATATAGGATTTAAGATTTAAAAGGTCATGCTTTTCCATGGGAAAAAGAGGAGGATCCGGAGTGAGTTTTATCATTTTTAGGCACCCAGATTATAACTAACCCCACCGACCCCCCGCAAAAACAAAACAAAACAAAAACACACCTCAGAACAGTTAAGGACAGATAAAGGTTAGAGACTGTATCTGTGTGGGAACTGGAATTTCCTTTTAATGGAAAATGTGTTATTTCACCTTTTGTTTTCATTCCAATTTAGAAAGAATTTTGCAATTTCCTGAAAAATTGTTAATTCATTTTGAATCAACTGAAACATTGTTTTGATTTTGAATTTTTTTAATTGTATCAAATCAATTAAATTAAAAACAAACAAACAAAATCAAGAATTTCCAATAAGGGTTGAAACAGAACTTTAACCCTACTGTTTTGATTTTAACAAATATCAGCATTTTTGATGGAAAATAATTGTGTTCACAAATTTTCAACCATTTTCAACTATTAGCTACATTTTGCATATAGTTAGAATGAAAAGAAATGGCTCGCTAAATGGCCCTTAAAGTGAGCAGTCACCCAATTTATGCATACAATCCTGGTAATTTTTCATAAAAACATAGATATATAATTTCACACACTTTTTTGGGGTGTGCACTTAGGCCTCTATTTTTGCTTCAAAATATTGATTGGGTTTTTCTTAATACTATTCCTTCCTTCTGCCAATTCTTCTGTTGTCACTCATGTTTTAATCACTGCAGAAATCTCTCTGATGTGGTATATGCTATTTATCCCCCTCCACCTTTTGCAATCATGATACCCATACACACCAGTTTAGCTACATATTTTTCAGCTTTGGGTCGGTCTATAGCTGCATATGGACCATCTTGTCCTGCTGGACACCATTATTTGGTTTACAGAAATGTGAGGTTTCAGTCTTTGCAAACAAAAACTTATCATATAAAACTTACAAAATCCCTTTTTAGGTTCCCTGCCTTCCAGCCTCACTACTCCCATAGTCTGGCATATGTTATTTCTGCACTGCATCTTTTAAAATTTCTGTAACTTTTTATTAGATGCTGATGCCAAAAAGACAATGCACATTATCAAATAAAGTACCAATAATGCACTGAAAAGGTACAAAGTAATAATCTACATTGGATAGTCAAGATTTCCGGGTGTCCAATTTCAGTCTACTAGAAAATAAATAATGCTTTATATCCTATGGTAACTGACGTATTTCGTTTTCTCTAAACTAGAGCCAAACTAGAAGCCATTCATCTTCAAAGACTGCAGCATCCCACAGTCTGTACTAATAATAAACAGTCTTTAATTGAATCCACTCTTCTTGAGTTAGAAAATGCATCAGAATCCAATATTTGAATATTAGGATTGCAATTTTATTGGTCAAGCCAGCTGACAGAGATGAAGCTTGGAGTTCAAAGGGATAAGAACCCAAATACATTATTCTGTTCTCCACAGATATTTTGACCAAAATTGTGGGTCTGGGGACATTACTTTATAGAGTTGTAAAAGAGAGTGGTTGGCTATGTTTCTTACTAGTCCTGGAAAATATTTTCTACTCATTATTATAAACGTTTGGGGAAATAAGAGACCTATAATCTGTAGACATCTGTGCCCCTCTCAAGTCCCTGACTACCATAGAGTTATAACAAACTTTTAATGCACAGAACTCTCTTTCCTATGATATTACTGTTCCTATATATATATATATATATATAAAAAATATGGCTTGAGATCTAATGAAAAATCAAAGCCCCAAACATTTCACCCCTATATTTAATGACAATTTCACTAATGACTGTATAGCTGTTGTCCTTTTGCCTGTATCATTCATTTTAGGAGTAAATTTTGCTCTACATGTAATGGAAGATGTGGTTATTCAGAATAGATTGCGTGTTTCAGTAAAGAAAAGGGTACTGGTTTTAACTAGGGTAGGTCTTTTCAATTATATATTCCTTTCTTGAACCACAAGTAAATTAACAGGCATTTTTCTAATAGAAAAGACAAATAACATGACAGGATTTTATGCCATCTCTTAAGCCTACTCAACAGAAGTTACAGCTGTACATAAATGAGGGCAATACCACTCTGAAAGGGGATCCAATACATTTTAACATATAGTAAGTTATCTGAGTGTCCCTACCATACTGCTTTTTCTGTGAGAACATGCTGCAATGTATGCCCTACAGTTCATTCTACCACGTATTCAACCTGCAAGGCCCAGAAGTATGCCCTGAGGTTAAGAAGATAAAAGACTTCACTTAAAGGTATGCATCCATAGTATCTTAAGGGGAACTTGGGACAAGTTTGTAGGAGGTTGGGGTATATTTACAGATAGAGTATAAATGTGGAAGTATAATCAGTTTTATTAGGACAATTTTAACCATTATATCTACTAGCACTCTTACCCATCAGCCCAAGTTATTTTAAAAAGTTGCTTCAATAAAAAGGGAACTGTAATGGGATCACCACCCACCCGAGGAGTTTGGGGGTCACCACCTCTCCAGCTTGATCCCAAGCGAAAAAATAAATATGTTCCATTTTCATTTTCCTCAGGCCAGGGTAGCAGGAAGCTAAAGCAATCGCCAGTTGGCTTCCTTCCACCTAACCCAAGGAAAAACCACCACCCAGGGCTATTTCCGTTTACCAAAGGTCCCAATGGAAACAAACACAAACAACACAACGCAAGTTCCTTCAGCCTAGGTCAAGTGAGATCCCAAGAAAACAGTCCTTACTATAGATGTAGTCTTTGGGAACAAATAGTTCTCCTTTGTTAGTCAAGAATTTAATTTTACCCTATTGCCAGTCCTGAGCTTGATTCAGCAGGTTCCTAGATTAGAAAAGAAGAAAAAAAAAAAGCACCACTCAACACACCTCTGAAAGCCTCTGCTTCTTTTTATGGTTCCCCAATTAGCAGGTATGCTGCCAACTCCCTCTTCTAACACCCAAATGAGCCACTATTGTCAGCTCCTCCCTCCAAGACTGGCAGTCTTTGACAGTTCATTTTAATTTTCAGGCCAGTGAAGATGGTTAACCCCTTCTCAGTTTAACTAGGCATGGGGCACATACGTGAGCTTTGATCAAATGAGGATGCTTTGATTCCCAGACAAAATCCACCCCGGTACCTTCTTAAATTGGGATCAGTCCATCCTCCCTGCATAACTTTGACATACAAAAGGACTTCCAGTTTACTAAGGTTAAATTTAGGGCAGTAGTAGTAGTAGTAGTAATAGTTCTAGTAGGCATCCTTCAGTCTTGAGAGACCATGGATACACGCCCCTGAGAGGTAAAGAAGTCACTCAGGGCGAAGTTGGAGGACTTCACCAGGGTGCAAACCTGGACAGATGATATGGAGGCCGAGTTGCACATGCATCATCCCCGCCCCCGGCATCATCAGTAAAATCCAGAGCAGAAAAAGAACCAATACTTCTGGTACCTGATCTGCTGCAGGAGTTGCCGGAAAGATACTAAAATGTTAGTACCTGACTGCCTTAGGGGCTAAACTCCAGATTTCTGTCTGAGTTTACTCTCCTAGCCTTACATTCTCCCAAATTCACCCACAAGGCAGTGGGGCTTTCTGTCAGGGGTTGCTCCCTTAGTCTTATGCCCTCCCGGCTACCCACGAGGCAGTGGGTTTGATGAGCTGCAGATAGTACCATCTACTCTCATTATGGTAGCAGGCATAGCCTGGCCTGACTACAAGGTTAAGTTTATAGCCAGATAATTTACCACAATCCTCAGTTAACACTAAGCATACAATCCTCAATTAAGAGAGCCTGAGTTGAGTGATTAGGACATGTACAGAAAACAAGGGTTTGGGACCCACAATACTGCCTCATGGTTGCTACCCAAATCAAATAATGGTCTATTCTTATGCATGTATTTTTGTCAAGTTATTCACCTCCATAACTTCACCCCAAAATGTGTGTGTGTGTGTGTGTGTGTGTGTGTGTGTGTGTGTGTGTGTGTGTGTGTAACTGAATATTCTTATCCCCAGGCTGCCTTTTGGAATTTTTTGATCATCAAGTTTTTGGTTTCACAGAATGGTGCTCCCTTAGTCAGCTAGTCTTATCAGTGATGCTAACAATACCTGTGATTCCTCTACCACACATACATCTTTCTTTTAATAGTTTGAAAGAGAACAATGATTTGTGGGTAATGTTTTAAAGTACCTCTGCTGGATTAAGCTCTTTAACACACCAACAGCCATAGAACTTGCACAGGAAGACACACCAAGTACCAGCATCACCAACAATTTCAGCCTAGAAATTAGCCACAATTTTCATATGTGAAAACCTCTTCCCTCTTAAAGTAGAAGATTTCATTCTTTAGGTCAATTGATAGCACACTCTCCTGCAAAGCAAGAGATGCCGGTTCTAGTCATATTAGTGACCTCTTTCTTCCCCTCCGCCTGGCCCCCACACCTAACAATTATGTTTTCAAGTGGGAAATATGCCTGTTCATTCAAAAGAATAGCACGTGAAATTAGGCTGTATTTCTGAAGCAGACCAGACCAGGCTGAAAAGCTTTTTGTTTAACAAGAGCACTATGTATTGTTTATTGCTTTTCTTCCATATTCTTTTTTTTTTTTTTAAAAGGTTGATATACCTGTGATTCCAAGTCAATGCCTTAGAGTTATTGTAACTCACACACCTCTTGGGGGTGGTGTTCTGTCCCATCTAGTGGCACTGAGACCACTTAAGATTAATGAATCTGCTCTACAGCCTTAGCTAAGGACCACGTGGCTTTTAGCTCATGCAGTAGAAGCTCATGCATTTAGCTCCCGAGGTCCCACGTTTGATCCCACCCGCCGACGACCAGGGTCTGTCAGTGTTACATTATCATCAGACAAATATGAACTGAAAAATGCGCAAGGTTTAGGCCCTGATTTTGCAAAGACTTATTCACGTGCTTAGCTTTACGCATTGCAAGTAGTTGCAGTAAAGTCAATGGGACTAATCATAGTGCATGGTGTTAAGCACATGAATAAGCCTTTGCAGAATCAGGCCCTTAATGAGTAATTTATGTGCATATGACTTCAATCTTTCTGTAGGTGTTAGTTTGTACACTGTTCAAAGACTCCCTTCACAAAAGCAGAAATATTGAAAATAGGTATGATCTGTGAACACTTTAGTTGTGTCAAAAACAGAATCTTGACCAATATGCAAGATAAAAGCAACCTTCCAAAACAATAGCTAGCAGAAATTGAAACTGCAGCTTACAGTAAATATGGACAACCTCTAGATAAGGTCAAACTGTGCATGACTATGAAAGCCCACAGAAGGAAGACAAGGCATGTAGGGTAAAAAGTTTTCAAAACACCCAACTGCCTAAATTTATTTAGGTACTTTAGAAAAATTTTACCCACTGTCTAGTTATCCTCCCTCCTATATTTAGGACAGTCATCACTATGAAACCTCTTATTACTTACTTTTTTTTTTTTTTTGGTGGATCATTAACTTAAACCAGCTACATACAACATTGTGTATGCAACTAATTTCTACTCCTCCTCTGCATCAGCTAAATATTAATTACAACTGCTTATAACCTACCCTGCCCTCCCATTCTGCTTCCATGTTCCTGTAAACGCTTGACCCTTCTTCTAAAACAAACCAACCTTTATTAAGTTGAATACTTTATTCAAAAACAGAACAAAAGTTTATTTTCTATTATGTACGTAGCTCATGGAAGGACTCAAGTAAAATATTGCATCAAAAAGTGACCCAATTGATTATTGTTTATTTGTATTTCAGTAAAGCACAGACACCCCAAACAAGATCAGGGCACTATTATATTAGAGCCATAGAGTTTAAGGCCAGAAAGGACCATCAGATCATCTAGTCTGACTTCCTGTATATCACAGGCCACTAACATCACCCAACACTCAAACACACTAAACCAACAACTGAAATTAGACTAAAATACTACAGCCTTCAGGAGACTAGACTATTGTGTGCCACAGGCAGAGAATAGCAAGAACCAAAGTGCACCAACGCCTGAGGCACATGCAACATCAGGGAAATTATTAAGTAAGATACACTCACACAATCCTGGCAGGTGTCCACACCCTCATGCTGCAGAGGAAGGCAAAAACATCCCCAAGGTCATGACCAATCTGAGCTGGGGGAAAATTCCTTCCCAATCCCATTTATGCCCATCAGTTAGACCCTGAGCACGTGACCAAGAGCCATCCAGCCAAGCACTTGAGAGAGAGAATGCTCAGTGCCACCTCAGAGCCCCGGCCCACCCCACCCAATGTCCCATCTCCAGCCTTGGCCATCCCAGATTCTTCAGAGGAAGGGAATTTTTAAAAATATCCAGGGGACAGGACAGGGAATCCCTTTCTGACCCCAGCTGGTGAGTGGGTGAAATCCTGAAGCATGTCTTATGTTCCTAAAAGCTGAAACTGAAAGTGAGCCCCAGGACTGTGTGCCCTGCTCCAAACATCACAAGCAACCCCATCATACAACTACATTCATAAATTTGTCCAGCTATCTTTTGCAACTAGTTAAGTTGTTTGCCCCCCACAACTCCTATTGGGAGGCTATTCTAGAACTTCAACCCTCTGAGAGTTAGAAACCTTCTTCTAATTTCTAGCCTGGATTTGTTTATAATCAGTTTATATCCATTTGTTCTTGGGAGCTCTTCACCCTCCCTGATATTTACCCCGACGTATTTAGAGAGTAATCATATCCTCTCTCAGCCTTATTTTAGCTAGACTAACCAAGCTAAACTCTTCCAGTCTCCTCTCATAAGACAGGCCCTCCGTTCCTCTGATCATCCTAGTAGCTCTTCTTTGCACCTGTTCCAGCTTAAATTCATCTGTCTTGAACATGGGTGACAGTATTGTACACAGTATGCCAAATGAGTTCTTACTGGTGCCTTGTACAATGACTCATTGTACAAGGATATTAATACTTTTCTCTTGCTACTGGAAATGTCTTGCCTGATGCTATCCTAGGATTACATTTGCCTTTTTCACAACCATGTCATATTAGTGATTTATAGGCATCTTGTGATGTCTCTCTCCCCTCCTCTGTCACTTCCAACTAATATGTCACACTCCTACTTTTTGTGCCAACCTTATTAATAAAAATATTGGAATAAGATTGATCCCAAGATCAATCCTAGAGGAATTTTTCTAATTACCAGTCCGATCATTTACCTTTCAGCAGAACCTGTTGCCTTCTCCCCTTTAGCCTGTTCTTTACCCACCTTATAATTCTTATGCTGATTCCCATCATCTCTAAATTGACTAATAGTTTCATATGCGGTACCAAGTCAAATGCTTTATTGAAGACCACGTATATTAGAACTACTGCACTTCCTTTACCTAAAAAAAAAAAAAAATCACTTATTTTCTCAAAAAAGAAAATCAGGTTAGTCTAGCATTACCTACCTTTGGTAAAACACATGTTGCCTTACATCCCCTTTATCATTTATCTCCATGAATTTAATTATTCTTTCCTTCACAATGTGTTCTAAAATCTTGCATACTACTGAGGGCAGACTAACAAGTCTGTAATTCCCTGCATCATCACTTTTCCCCTTTCTTAAATCTAGGTATGAAGTTAGCTATTCTCCAGTCATATTTACTACCCCCAAAGAGAGAGAGTGATTAAAAGTCTTTTCTATTGGACTAGCAGTTCTCTCAACATTCTGAGATGGAAATTATCTGGTCCTCCCACTTTGAATGCATTAAACTCTACGTTTTTCTTTCCACTCAGATGTGATCATTTCCAATTCTAGATACTCATTTCCATGAGCCATATGGCCTTCATGCACATGTTCCATATCATCATCCTTAGTGAAAAATGAGGCAAAGTATTCATTTAGTTTTTGGTCCATACCTAGAATATCTTTAGTCTTCTTCCCATCCACATTGCATAGCAGCCTAACCTCATCCTTCCTTATTCTCTTTATTTATAACTAACAACCCTCTTATTATTTTCATTTTCTTGGCAAGAGCTAATTCAGCTTGACTTTTAGCAGTTCTAACTTTATTCCTACATTTTCTAACACCCATTATGTAGCTTTGTTTGTTGATCAACACCTTAGTCCATTCCCTATAGTCGTTCTGCTTTCTTCTATAATAAACTTTAAGAGGTTATTCATCTAGCTGGGTCTGGAGCCTTTCCCTACAATTGTTTTCCTTGCCTGGAATGCAAATTTCAGATAGTTTTTTTTTTTTTTTTTTTAATATAGCTGCATCTGAAGAAATTCCAAGCCTCCTCCACTTTTAACTCCCTAAGTCCTTCAGTACAGCTGATTTCCCTTCATTTCCGCCCTTTTGAAATCAAAAGCCATAGCTGATTACAAGTTTCAGAGTAACAGCCGTGTTAGTCTGTATCCGCAAAAAGAAGAACAGAAATTTGTTAGTCTCTAAGGTGCCACAAGTACTCCTGTTCTTCTTATAGCTGATTACCTCATTCTGATTGTCCTTTCATTTAATGTAACTGAATCAATGCATGATTATTAGATAGAAAGTTATTTCTGACAACTAGTCCTTTTAGAATGTCCCTCACAACTTACTAAAAGCAAGTCTAAAACTGCATCACCTCTTGTGGTCCAGTGACAATTATTTGATGAAGAAAACTCATCTATCACATCCAGAAATAACTTGCCCTGGAGTATTAGTAATGTTAATTCTCATATCTATATCTGGAAGTTAAAGTCTCCCATTATGACAATTTCCAATAATATTTCTCTCTCTAACAATATTAGAGAGATCTCTATCCATATCTGAGTCTGACCCTATGGGTCTATAGCAGACCCCTAACACTATCCTAACAGAACCTTGTGATGGGATGTCCACCCCACATGAGCCCTGAGAAGATTAATGTGGGTCAGAAGGGGCCAATTAACCTTACATGGTGCACCTGGAGGGGACCCAGGAATTCATATGGCCTAAATGCAGATAAAGCCCAGCTGAGTGAGGAGCTGGCATAGGAGTATAAAAGCCAGGAAGAAAGAGCAGGAAAAGGCAGCAATGAGGAGGTCTGCAGCCACTCCCTAGACAGAAAGGGAGTTGGCCAGAGACAAGGAGAAAATCCAGGGGGAGAGTAAGCTCTGGGTTCCTGTCCTGGACTAGAGAGTCTGTCAAGAAACTGAGAAGGGTGAAGTAGCCGTGGGGAGCAGAGAAAACCTCAGCAGTAAGCCAGAGATAGGCAAGAAGATAGGGAGATTTGGTACAAGGGAGCCTAGGGAAACAACAACAGGGTCTGAGGCTGAGCAGACCTAGATTGTTAGTCCCTGGGGTGGAACACAGAGTAGCAGGTGGGCCTGGGTTCACCTACCAGCCCCTGGGAAGTGGCACAGGACCCGGCAACATGGACCGGAAGACCGTCTGAGGCAGTATCTGGAAAGCTTGTCCAATGGGATTTTGTTACCCTGGAAGTGTGGGGAAAGGAGGGTGGGGAAACATAGCAACCCACTGAAGGGCTGAGTCACAAAGAAATAACTCCCTGAGACATGGAGAGGGAGAGAAAAATAGGGACTACAATGCCAGCAACCAATGGAAGGGGTTGCCAGATAGACGAGAGCTAATTCCCAGATCTAGCAACAAGGAGGCACACTTGTGGTGTGTGGACCCATCACAAACCTCTTTTACAATCTTTCCCCAAAGTGATTTTGACCCAAACAGATTCTGTTTGTTGATATTATCACATCTTATTTCTTTACACTTTACTGCTTCATTGATGTACAGAGCTACCCATCACCTTTATCTGTTGGTGCCAGGCACTATGCAAACACAGTAAGAGAAAGTCCCTGCCCCAGAGAGTTTATAATCTAAATAGATAAGTATATTATTCTCTTTGCTTTACAGATGGGGAACCGAAAAATTTAGTGATTTGCTCAAGCTCACAGAGGAAATCTGGAGCTGGAGTGTCAGAGCTGGAAATTGAATCCAGTGCTCCCAATTCTCACTACAGTACTTTAATATCAAGATCGTTCTTCCTCCCCGAATACATCACCCTTTCCATTTATGTACATTGCAAGATCAGAAGGGACTGCTGTGATCATCTAGTCTGACCTCCTGTATAACACAGGCCATAGAACTTCCCCCAAAATAATTCCTAGAGCATAGCTTTTAGAAAAACATTCAATCACTGGCAATTTTAAAATCAAGATTGGAAATCCAGCATGATCCTTGGTAAATTGTTCCAATAACTGCATACCAAAAAAAAAAAAAATAAACCCTACATTAAAATAACTTATTTAAGTTAGCATTTGAAAGTTCAGAAATGCTTGAGTTCCAATTGCCCAGGCAAACTTAATTCTGGCCCCTTGTGCATCCAGCTGGTATACTGACTAAGGTATAAGTCCTGTGGAAAAAACAGTATGATCAGGTAATAAAGGACCATCAGAATGTATGTGCACAAAGACAGAAGTAAGGCTGTATGGGCAACCATAAATCTGGCACTTCCTAACTTGAGCACTTGAATTTGCAACTTAAATACGTTTTTTCTTTTACTGTTGTTTTGCTAAGTAAAATAAACCTAGGAAAATAAAGAAAAAAGTTAAACCAAATTCCATTACACGTAGCTGTGGCAGCCTACCTGTCCATCATGCATCAGGGTCTGTACCCTGGATTTTTAGCGCTGCAGTACAGTTTGCGATCAGTTGAGCAATATTCACTGGCAGCAGCAGGTTACAATCCATGAGGGAAGATGGACCACAGGATCCAGGTGCTGTCTTTGAAGGGTGGTTGATGGGGAAAACCTAGTCCAGATCTCTTCCCTCACATCCTGCCCTGAGGTGGGGGGGCTTGAGACCCATGTAGTGTCCCAAAGGGTATAGACCAGGGTCAGCAACCTTTGAGAAGTGGTATGTCAAGTCTTCATTAATTTAAGATTTCGCATGCCAGTAATACATTTTAAATTTACAGAGGCCGGTGGACAGAACCCCAGACCGGCAGCGTGAGCGGCAGATGGAACCCCAGACTGGCAGCAGGCTGAGCCATTCAGTCCGCTGCCGGTCTGGGGTTCCATCCGGCCCCTGCCAGCTGGGGTCCCAGCCACCAGCCCCGCTCAGCCCTCTGCCGGCCTGGGGTTCTGTTCATCCAAGCAGGCAGCGGGCTGATGGCCAGGACCCCGGCTGGCAGCAGAGTGCCACTAAATATCAGCTCCTGTTCTGCCTTTGGCACGCGTGCCGCTGGTTGCCGACCCCTAGTATAGACTATATGCTGGTTCAGGTGGCTGACTAGGAAAACCTAGCCATTCTCTCTCTCGCTCCCCTCCTCCCACCAGCTACATGGAGTGCCCTGGGGGAAATGGGCCCCAAGACCAGGTACTGGGTCTGGGAGAAAAGTCCACCCCCACCTGGTTCCTGCTCTATATGGTGTCCCCAGAAAAGGGCAAGGACCACGTGTCAGATCCTTCCTCATGCTCTTCCTTTCCATCACCCAGCAGCTCTGATGTTCTTAGTGCAGTGGGTGCTGCACTTCGGAGCATTCACATGTTGACTTACTTGGGCATGTTATTAGAATTTCCCTGAGGAACACAAACAAGAGAAAGGAAAAGGCAATTTTTAATGGTTTGTCTCTCAGCTAAATCCGAATGGAATTTTATGGGATAGAGAAAAGACATTTCCCTGGCTCACAGATGCTCCTGCTGCTAAATATCAAAGGCCTGCTGCAAACTAAAGGCATGAGAGCGTCAAGAAAAATAGGTCACCAGAATCCTTTATAATGGAAAGCGTTAGACAACCTTACTACAGGGGAGACCATGAGATTATGGCACAAGCTCTTGTTACTGCACAGTACAACCAATAAGAGACCTGTGAATCGGGGGGGGAAGGGGCCAAACACATGGGTCTTAAGATGTAGAAGGACTATATAAATTCCAGAAGAAGGTCACCTTGAATTACACTATTTGTTTCCTTGTTTAGATTATAGTTATTTGGTATACAGTCTCTTTAAATGTTACATCATTTGTTAATGTTTTGGCTGAGTATGATCTTGAAATGGGGTTATTAACCATTTTTTGTTGTGCAGCAATCGGGATTGTTTACTTTGGCAAGCTGGAAGAATTGTGTGTTCTTTTTAACAGTAGCGCATATTGTACTATCCATTTTCCAGCAGAACTACCCACTGATTTGGTACAATACAGTCTAAGGTTATCATCATAGTTTCAAAACAATGAGATATTTATTTTCAGAGAAGAGAGCTTGCTAAAATGTGATGAACAGAAAGTGTTCTAGTCTTCTCTGAGCCACACTTAGATCACACTTGGAATTTAGAATTTATGAATCCTATTTATTTTTAGGGAGTAATGACTATTTTTTGTTTTATTAACATACACACGGGTCTTCACCTTTGCATTCAACATGTCAAGTGAGGGAGATTATTCTTCCAGACATCTAAGCAATTAAGGCCCTAACAAAAATTCAAATTTTAACAGTAAGACAGTACATTGCCTGACTCTGGTGCTAGTTACCTAATGCATTTAGACATGAAATGAGGTTGGGAGGTGTTTGGCAGAATAGGCAGCACCTAATATGACCTTTTGTGGGGCAGAATGAATTGTGAAATAACTAGATCCGACTCCATTGCTGGAATTTTAAGAAGAAATCATTTCTAGAAAGAGTGAACAATATGAATATCAATTCTGATTCATCTAAATTTGGTGTGAGGCCTTCAGTTCAATAAATCAGGGTTGGAATGGGGGGGGGGGGAAGGGTTGGGGGTGGAGGGAGAAAAGAGAACCAAGTTTAACATCAGATATTTTTGGGCTGTACACGGTCATCATAAGCAGTTTTTCTATTTTGACACAGTACAGGAGAGCCACACAGAACTCCATATCTGGTACTGTAACATCAGTGTTGGGCAAAGATTATCCAATTAAGGATATTGAAGGTTTTCATACACAACCTAATACATGCTGCCTGAGGTTGAGCTATAGCAGTCATACTGGCTACTTCTAGATCAAGAATCTAAATTCCCTTTGTTCAAGTGGAAGGGGAGTGGGATGTGGAATATCTCCATTCCCATATACTGTGTGTGAAAGCTGAAGACTTGGGACGCATATTGAATGGGTGGATTTGTTACTAGAGATTGGCCCACTACTACTAAAAAAACATTGAACACCAATACATTTGAAAATGTTTCTTCTCATTTTCCATGGCCTGATTTCAGGCCAGTAGAAGCTCAGGGAAATGGTGGCTCCAATTGTTTGAATACCTCAGAACCAGAGAAAGCTTTCAGCCTCCTATCAATGCCATGAAAGGCAGCCCTGAATAGAAGAGGAAAGTAACATAGGAACGTAGGAATTACACCAGGCCTTAAGAATGTCTCAGATACTGGGAAAGCTTGTCTTGTAAAATTAGGCTACGGACAGTCACAGACAAATGATTAAAAAAAAAAAAATAAAGTATATACGCACATATATTTTGCAACAGGAGAATGGCATTGCTTGCCAACACTAAGGCTATGTCTACACTGGCAACTGAATGACAAAACTTTTGTCTTTCAGATGTGTTGAAAAACCACACACCCCCAAAAGACAAAAGTTTTGCCAATGACAAGCACCGGTGTGAACAGCGCTTTGTCGGCAGAAGGGCGCTCCTGCCAACAAATCTAACCCCACCCATTGGGGGTGGAAGTTTTTTATCATCAGGAGAGCTGACAAACAGCAGCTACACTGCACATCTTTTAGTGGCACAGCTGTAGCGACTCAGCCGTGTTGCTAAAAGCTGTGTAGTGTAGACATAACCACTGAGACTGGCATCTTAGGCTAATCTAACACATGCTTTTATTACTGGAGCTTTCAAGTAACATTCTGAATTGCTGGACTGGGTGCTGTAAGGATATGAGAATAGTCATACAGGCTGAGCCATAACAAAAAGTTTGTGTAGGGAATACGAGGTTTCTTGGGCTTTTTTTGCTGCTGCTGTTTTGTTTTTGTTTTTTTATTGCCATACACCTTCTGCTCTTTCCACCTATAAAATGTAATTTGATATGTTTAATCATGGAGAATAGACTGGAACGTAACTTTAAATTATACTTTTAATAAAAATATATATGTCCCCTTGAATTAAAGCCATATATTATGGGTTTTCACATGCCTATGTTTACTAGGAGCATTCATACTGTTGCAAATGGAGAAAGTGAAGAAATCTTAATTGTCCTATCTTACTCTACCAGGGATCAACCTTTGGCACATGGCCCATCAGGGAAAGCTGCTGGCGGGCTGGGACAGTTTGTTTACCTGCAGCGTCTGCAGGTTCGGCAGATCGCAGCTCCCACTGGCCGCGATTTGCCATTCCAAGGAAGTGACGGGGGCCAAGGGATGTGTTGGCCACTGCTTCCCACAGGCCCTATTGGCCTGGAACAGCGAACCATGGCCAGTGGGAGCTGCCATTGGCTGAACCTGCAGAGGCTGCAGGTAAACAAACCATCCTGGCCCACCAGCGGATTTACCTGACAGGGCGTGTGCCAAAGGTTGCCTATCCCTGATCTAACCTAACACCAACTAATAATTTTTATCCTCTTGAAGTGGTACGTTGGTCTCTGCCCACTCACTATATCCTGGGCAAGACAGCATCAATTAATATTTTATTGATAATACAACTGGCCAGGACACTATGTTGAAACTTCAGACCCAAACCAAATACTCAACGTCCAATGTGGTACCACAATGCTTTTCAGCAACCATATGTAGATATTAAGGTAAGCAGTGTGAGAAATCCAACTGGTGATTGATCTAACATTTCAGCTATTTTTGATCTTCCAGCCTACACAAGAGGGCCTTCAGGCACTTGGGAGTTGTCTCAGGCAATGTTCCATCAAGATATCTGCACACCAAGCAAAGCAGACTGATGATTTTGTTGTTGTTCTTATCCTGATCTGCCTTTTCCCTAACCCCTATGTCAACCATCATCCTTACTCATTGTGTTATGCCCAAATAGAGACTATTAAATTCTTGAGCACACCGTTCTTATTTGTCTGTAAGACAGCGTGCACACTCTGGCACTATATGAATATTAATAATTAAGTAGTACTGCTAATTACAGTGCAATCTAAATAAAATTTCAGCTATGAAAAGGATTAACGGAAAAGAGTTTGAGAGAGTACAATGGCAAAAGAAAACAAAAGAGTTTACATGCTCCCCTACAGAAGACTTTAATAAGTTGTATGCATCACTAAGACATGAATTAGCAGGCCATTTAAAGCTACTGAATCATATAAGTTGCTACAAACCCTTCAGCCATACCGAATTAATTACCACCAATCTTGGATAGCTAAAATATATAAGTATGGCCCTAAAAAACAAATTTTTCTGCCAATTCACGCTGATCATTAGAACATACCTCATTGTTTATACAGGTGTACCTTTTAAGCCAATTTCTTTAACAATACAAGCTACTGAAAATCTGAATTTATATGTGCAGTAAGAAACCCAACAAAAAAAATTGTTTTTAATTGAGGCCTTCACAATATTTTCTGATTAAAAGTCGAACATTAAATTTCAGAGCGTTACCTCAAATTCTGAGAAATTTCTCTTCACCTTGTATTTTCTGCTCAATACTCCAATACTTTTCCATTAAGATATACACATTTAAGGTATTATTTTAGTCCTGTTACTGTACAGGAGTACAAGCTTTCAAATGCTAGCACGTAAACACTGATGCAGAAATAACCAGGCTAAACATTAGCATAAATGAAAGTAGGTTTGACTCACCAAATTCTATGTTCCATTGAATACAAGCTTTAGAAATCGAAACAATTTAGAAACCAAAGTTGCACAGATCCTCTCATTTCTGAAAACCTCCAGTTTCACTGCATACATTTTACCAGCTTCACCTAGGCTCCATCAGAGAAACCCAGGCTACAAAGAAAGTAATTAGCAAACGACAGAATTCTTGGCTTCAATCAGACAGGCGTGCACACATATATGCTTTAAAAGACAAAAAACCCACCATAACTCAGAAGCCCAGCTGGGAGGTATTCAGTAATAGTAGTTTTCAAATGTGCTTTGGCTTCTTTTTTCTTTGCCTGAGCAGTTTTTTTCTTTTAGTCTTTTGTCACTTCAGTTAGGTCAGTAGCGACCAGCTGCTGGATCATCGGTGGGGGAGTTTGGGGAGTTGCTGTGAAAAAATGACATATTAAAATCAGATTATAAAACTGATCAATATCTGACATTTATAGGCTAGCCCAGCCAAAAAAAGATTCATATTTAGCATCAGTTTGTTTGAATACTTGACAAACAACAGCTCAGACAGTTCTGATAGAACAGTTTCCACTACATGATCTAACAGGAATAAAGCCTCAATCTGCTTTTGAAAAAAATCAATGGAGAATTTTTAGTGGTTTTTTTGTTTTGTTTTTTTAAGATTATAAAGTTCATGAAATGAAAACTGATTTAATATATTGGTGTTACTTAAGAAACAAAGTCACCAGAGCTCCAAACTAGTGTAGTTATTTTGGAGAGACTGCAAGTTGGATTTTAGGGTTTTCTCATAGCTGGAATTCTTTTACAACTAATAGCCAATGGATTATTCATGAGTTTTAGAAATCTGCCCTTCCTCTAGACCAAGGATTTAGGTCTAGAGGAAGGGCACCTGCAATTCACTGTGATTATCCCGGCAGTCTGACTTAAGTACAGAACCTTAGGGACAATGACCCCTAAACCTGCCTTTAAGTACCCCACCCATTGGAACACTAACACTAGGACATGGAGTCCTACCCATAAAAATCCTAATCCTAGCTCAGGGACCCCAAACCATAGGAACCTCAAGCCAAGTGCAGAGAGCCCTATTCACAGAAACCCCAATCCCAGCTGCACCTACCCTACCCATAGGAACCACACCCCTAGCTCCAAGTTCCCTACCCATACAAAACCTGACCCTAGCCCCAAGAACCCTACCCATAGGAATCCTAATCATAGCTCCAAATATGCAACCCATGGGAACCCTAACCCTAGCTGCAAGTACTGCACTCACAGGAACCCTAACCAACAGCAGGGAGCCCTACCCATAGGAACCCTAACCCTATGGCGGGGAGCCCTACCCATAGGATACATAAATCTAGCTCCAACTATATATCCATATGAACCCTGACCCTACCTCCAAGTTCCCAATCTATAGGAATACTAACACTAGGGTGGAGAGCCCTACCCATAGGAACCCTAAACCTAGTTCCAACTATAGAAACCCTAACCCTAACTCCATGTCCTCTACTCATGGGAACCTTAACCCTAGGGTGGAAAGCCCCGCCCATAGGAATCCTAACCCGAGCTCCAAATACCCTGCCCATAGGAACCCTAATCCTATGGCGTGGAACCCTAACCACTGCAACCCTAACCCAAGGGCAGGGAGACTACCCATAGGATCCCTGACCCTATGGCTCACCACCTTTCCCTAGTCCCAAGTATCCACAGAAACCCTAAACCTTGGGTGGGGCCTCCCACTGATAGGAACCCTAACCCTCGCTCCACACCCCATCCCTATTGGAACTATAACCCTATGGCAGGGAGTCCTACCCAGAGGAACCCTAACTCTAGAGCAGGGAGCCCGACCCACAGGAACCCTAACCCTACCTCCAAATACGCTACCCATAGGAACCAACCCTACCTCTATGTACCCTACCCACAGGAACCCTCACCTTAGCACAGAGAGCCCCCGCCCCTAGAAACCTAACCCTACCTCCAAGTGCCCAGAAGAGCCCTAACCTAGGGCAGGGAGCCCAACCCAGAGGAGTCTTAACTCTCCCTTCAACTACTCTATCCATAGAAACTCTAACCCTAGGAAAGGAAACCTGACCCACAGGAGCTCCAACCCATGCTTGGGGATCCCAACTCAAAGCAGCCCCACCCCTAGCTCCAAGTACCCCACCCATAGGAACCCTCACCCTAGTTTCCTGCTCCACTATTTCCTAAAACTTCTTCCTCTGATAGCTGCCTCTAGTCAAGCTGTGGCCCTGGCCCTTTCACAGCTAGTTTTCTGCCAACCCTTGAACAAACTTTGTGTTTTCCAGAAATTCACTGTAGCTCCTAGCTTGGCTCTGGTTGCCTCTTCACTCAGTGGTCCACTAACAGTTTCTTCTTTTCTCCAGCTGTCCCTTCACACTGAGCACAGGGAGCTGCAATATCATCCATCCACAACAGATTTTTTTACCTCTCAAACAGGTGCTCCTTCAAGGGTCACAAATGACCTAGATGTCTGGCTTTGACTGGGCTGAGATTGTCTAACAGAAGTACTAACCAGTCTGTACAGGCTAATATATCCTCTTACAATGTGATAAAATCTATTGCACACCTGAGCAAATAACACATGGCTATAGCCTCCACCTATACACAATATGTTATAACTGGCCCCACAGCATGGTGTTGCAGTAAGCATTGAGGTACACCAGTGTCCAGGTGTTTTGTGCATACCAAGTGGCGTAGGTTCTCCAGTCTTTAGTCCTCCACGCACATTTGAGATTCTGCACAGTTATACAGACAACCGTCTTTGTCAATTATGGCTTTTAAAGAAGAGATAAAATGAGGTAGACCACCACTCAAAGTAACACAAATATTAGATATTATTTAGAGAGACATACAAACAGGTCAATGCTGGATGGAAGGGGCCAGAGACACACACTTCAATTCAGCCTCAAGAAATGTATGGGATCAAGAAGCTGAGAATTTACATCAGAATTTGGGACTGCAAAATTCAATTAGCCAAGTCTGAGGTGGTGGACATACCGGTAGTAGTGCTGATGATAGCAATAACATGGCAATAGATACAGCCAATCTGTCTTCCACCATGACCCCACTGTGTAAAAATCAATCAATCACTGATTCTATTGGCCTGAACACTGTGAATGCCAGGGCCAGAAAAATAAATGTGTGACCCCCTTACCTCACCTTGACCAAACCTCATAAAAATTTTGCAACTGGGGATATTCAAAAGGTTCACAATTTGGATACTTGTCCAAGACGTCGGAACTTCTGGAAGATCCCACCAGGCCACGTGGCCTCTAGCTCCTCAATACCACTTAAATCCTACTGGCTATTTGTTTTGTTGCATCCCACTTAGCGTCATTTTTCCTTAAAATCCTGGGTAGTTTGTGCTCATACATGTGTGTTTAGAAGGAAGGGAGATAAAGAACCCTCTCCTCCCCCAAATCAGTGAAGCTCTAGAGAAAAGCCAAAATGGTTTCTGCTAACCAGCCTAACCATGATGTTGTTTCTGGTTTCCTGATTGGTTGCACCTACAACATGTTATTTTGATCACTCAACCACTCATCTTAAAAATTAGAATTGGGATATCATCAAAATGGCTATAAGTGGTCCAAACCATATAGGGTTAGACTTTCTCCACACCATTCATATCCCCCATGATCATCTTTTTTCCAGGCTGAATAGTCCCCAGCCTTTTTCATCTCTCCTCATATGGGAGTTGTTCCATTCTCTTAATAATTTTTGTTGCCCTTCTCTGTATCTTTTCCATTTCTAATATATTATTTTTGAGATAGGGCAACCAGAATTGTACACAGTATTCAAGGTATGGGCTTACCATGGATTTGTGTAGTGGCATTGATATTTACTGTTTTATCTGTCCCTTTCCTAATGCTGCCGAACATTCTCTTAGCTTTTTTGACTGAAACTGCTCACTGAGCAGATGTTTTCAGAGAACTCTCCACAATAACTCCAAGGTCTCTTTCCTGAGTGGTAACAGCAAACTTAGACCGGATCATTTTCTAAGTATAGTTGGCATTGTGTTTTCCAATGTGTGTTACACAACATTTCTGAACATTGAATTTCATCTTGTAGCCCCGTCCTTCAGTTTTGAGAGGTGTCCTTGTAACTCTTCACAATCAGCTTTGGACTTAACTACCTTGAGTAATTTTGTGTCTTCTGCAAACTTTGCCACCTCACTGTTCACCCATTTTTCCAATGTAATGAATACATTTCCTCAATGTGAATGAGTGGTCAAATATTAGGGAGAGTATTAGGTTCCATTAAGAAAAGAGAATAACAATGAAAATATTATAGCACCAGTATATAAATTGATGATGGACTCTCTCTTGTTCAGATCTGAGCACCCTATCTCAAGGAGGATAAAGCAGAAAAATAGTTCCAGAGAAGGGCTACAATCTGCCTGAGAACAGCTTACTTCTCTCTAAATAAAACTGTTTTGTTAATGATATTAAAGTTATATAGAGTAACAATGAGAATAGAGAAGGCTGATAAAGACTTCTATTTGCTTTTTCCTCTAACCCAAGAAAAATGGGACACCCAATGAAATTTAAAAAGGCAACATTTTAAGTTGACAAAAAGGAAAAACAGTTTTTAAAAGTTACAGCACAATTAACCTTTGAAACTCACTGCTATCAAGTATTTACAGAAGGAGAACTCAATGTCAAAGAATTAGACATTTATATTGGGAATATTATCCACTTATACTACCCTGTAGCTAGAAGAAAGATGTACATAGGATTTCAGCTTTCATATTTTGGACAGTATGCTACCTTGTATATGTATATTATTGTATAATGGTTCACCTTGGGAATTCTTCTATGTAACGATGCTGCCTTTGGTGGGGCACTTCTGAAAGTACCAGTTCAGGACAAATTGCTTAGAGCAGGGCAGTTACAGCTCAAGGCTGGGGTTTCTTTGCACACCAAGGCAAACCAAACCAGCCAAACAGAGAAGACTCTGGTTTTACCCCACTGGCTAACCATTCAAGCAATTCCCTTAGGCACTCCAGTTTCCCACCAGTGCCACTCGTTATGGGGATGAATGGTTATGAAAAACAATACCCCAGTAAAAGAAAAAAGGTTCTCCCGATCCCAAAGGGCCAAGCCCCAGACCCAGGTCAATATACAAATTAGATCTTACCCACAAATCACGCTGTTGCCAATCCTTTAGAATCTAAAATCTAAAGGTTTATTCACAAAAAGAAAAAGATACAGATGAGAGCTAACATTGGTTAAATGGAATCAATTACATACAGTAATGGCAAAGTTTTTGGTTCATGCTTGTAGCAGTGATAGAATAAACTGCAGGTTCAAATCAAGTCTCTGGAGTACATCCACAGCTGGGATGGGTCATTCAGTCCTTTGTTCAGAGTTTCAGTTTGTAGCAAGGTTTCTCCAGAAGTAAGAAGCAGGATTGAAGATAAAATGGAGATAAGGCAGCTGCCTTTTATAGTCTCTTCCAGGTGGAAGGACCCCTCTTTGTTCTTACTGTGGAAAATTACAGCAGCAAGAGGGAGCTTGGAGTCACATGGGCAAGTCACATGTCCATGCATGACTCAGTTTGTAGGCCGACGCCATTATTTACATGTTAGTTTGAATGTTCTCAGGAAAGCTCAGATGTGGATTGGCATCTCCCGAAGTCCATTGTCAGTTAAGTGTTTCTTGATTGGGCACTTACTGAGAATAGCTTCTTCTCAAGAAGCTGACTAAATGCTTCACCAAGGCTACTTAGAATCAAATCACATTGATATACAAGTACATAGCCAATATTCATAACTTCAACTACAAAAATCACACATACAGATTGCATAATCATAACCAACAAATCATAACCTTTCCATAGACACCTTACACGACAACCTTTGTACAATATTTGCTGCAAATATATAACAGTGGTTGCAACAATGATCTATATGGTCACAGTTTATGTCAATAATGTCACACTCTAAAACATCCTTTACTGTCCATGGACGCTGAAACAATACCAGACAAAATACACCAGTCAGATGTGGGACGGTATTCCCTATACTCCTTTAAAATAGAAAAAAAAGTCTCTAATAGTTCATTTATTTTCCATGCTTCTGGCTATTTTAGGAGCTAGATACTGGACTCTTTTTATGTGTTGCAATAGAATGGTATTTGTTCTTTTCATTTAAACACAATTGTTCAGTTAAGTTTCTTGACAATGGTGACATTATACTGCATGTATTTTAGTCAGATGACCTTTAAAATGTATTTTGTTTGACTCTACTAAGCACTTTTTAATAAGCATAAATCTGGCACTAGATAAACTCTTGCGTCATTTTTGTTTTCATAATATACACGCCTGAGCTCAATGAGTGACTATTTAAAAAAATAAATAAATCAAAAAGAGTGGCTTTATTGTCAACAGAACTATTATTCAGTTTCCCTTCTCCAACACTAACTCAAACAAAACACAGGTAACAAAGGAAGTCCTCACCTTCCCAGGGTAGTAAGTAGAGTGCTCAGAGAGGTGGGAACGAGTCCCAATTTCTTTAACCTACTACATACTCCAGGATGCCTTTTTCCTGGATAATTTATTCCTATGTTATAGATGGCTAAATATTACATCTGCATTACCCTTTGAAATGATCTGTCCTTCTATTTGGGCACTTTGACCTACTTTCAGGAGGCAATCTCATTTTCCTATGTATCACAAAACACCTTCTTACAACATGGAGGCAGCTCTTGGATAATGTGTGTTCCCATACATTTAAGACATATTTCTTACTTTATACTGAAAGTATACGAATACAAATGTTTAGCATATCTGGCACGTAAGTACCTTGCAATGCCACACAAAAGTGCCATGCGAACGTCTGTTCTCACTTTCAGGTGACATTGTAAATAAGAAGCAGGCAGCATTATCTCCCGTAAATGTAAAGAAACTTGTTTGTCTTAGTGATTGGCTGAACAAGAAATCAGACTGAGTAGACCTATAGGCTCTGAAGTTTTACATTGTTTTGTTTTTGAGTGCAATGATGTAACAAAATAAAATCTACATTTGTAACTTGCGCTTTCACGATAAAGAGATTGCATTACGGTATTGTATGAGGTGAATTGAAAAATACTATTTCTTTTATCATTTTTACAGTGCAAATATTTGTAATAAAAATAATATAGTGAGTACTGTACACTTTGTATTCTGTGTTATATTTGAAAATACAGAAAAACATCCAAAATATTTAATACATTTCAATTGGTACTCTATCGTTTAACAGTGCAATTAATACTGTGATTAATTTTTTGAGTTAATCACGTGAATTAAACTACAATTAATTGACAGCCCTACTTCTTATAAATATCTTTCAGAAATAAACACTGCGAATACCCTTTGCACAGTTATCCTTACACAGTTAAACTTAAGATAGTAAAGTTAACAGTATCTGAATGACCCTTTCACTCAATCCTATGTCCTCCTGCTTCAACAATAGGGTCTCCAGTACTCAAGCCCTCCAGCCCCACTGTTCAAGTCGTCCTATTTACCACTCTGGCCCTCCAGCTCTTAGGCACCTGCTATCCAGCCTTTCCTCCACAGCCAGCTCCCAAGCTGCTACCTTTGGCCTACTACTCCTTCTCCCGTGCAGCCTCTCTCTGCCCCCTAAGACAGGCATCAGGCAATATTACCCTTGCCTGTGCTGGCTGGATGTTGGATGCAGAGGTTAACACAGCAAGATTCCTTACAATATATGCAGTCACTATTGACAACTCTCGCTACTTTATGGTCAGTCTTCTGATATTTGGTGGTTTCTTCATTTTCTTATAGCCCCAGCTCTTGAATCATGTACATAAAAACCTCAGCTTTCATAAAAAAACAGTTTCTTGCCCTTGTTTACCTCCACAGTTGTGGAGAAAAGCTTAAAAGTGTAACCTAAGTTCGTCCTAAAAGCTCAGAAATGGGAAGATAAAGAAGATTGTTGGGTTTTTTAAATCCATGCCTTTTTCATGATTTTGGGGGTCCTGTCTCACGATTCTTGAATGCTTAGGGTTCGCAATATTGCTGAATTAGAAACTAGTACTCACCATTTTGCAGTCCTCAAAATTTGTTTTTCTGCATAATATAAAATTTTCACAGATCAGTTTACAAAAATGCTTGTTTGAAGTTTCACAACTTTATACTGATCATTGCATTATTATAGTCACTCTGGCTTCCATACATTTTCAGTATTTGACTAAATATTTTGGTGTCCACCTACAGAGTCTATGGGCTTAGCTACATAGGAGAGGCTTTTGTTTATTAACTTTAGTGAGTTCAGAATAAACTGCCTTTATCCCCACATAAGTTTTTTTTCCCAAATAATCTGGTGTGTCATTCTGCTTTAGTTAATTCACATTGGAAGTGGAGTAGCTCTAAATTGCAATGAATTATCCCTCTGAAGCCTCGCAAACACTGAGCAAGATGGGTCACTGTGGAGCTTTGAAGAACTCTGAGACAGACATACTGCATAACACATGAGCAGTCACCCATACAACGCACTGGGATCACAGAAGAAAGAAAGGAGCCATTGAAAAGTGACTGCAGCCATTTCCACCAGGTCCACAGACAAGTGAAAACCTCATGGTTAAAAGATATTAGAGCAGGGATCTCAAACTCAATTTACCGTAGGGCCAGTGCCAGTCATCAAATCCTCCCAGAGGGCCAATAATGTCACTGAAGATGGTGTTCAGAAAATAAAATAAAATAAAATATACAATATAAACATTTCAAATTTCTTAGAAATAATAAAACTGTCATACAACTTTATACAATTCTTTGCCTGCCTGAGAGTTTTTAGTGTTTGCCAGATACCTGGCAACGCTTCAGTTCTGTCAGTTTGTTGATGTTTGGCCTCAGGGACTGAGCAGTTGAAACCTCAGGATTGCAGCAAGGTGTGCATCAGATAGTTGTGTTTGATATTTTGACTTGTTTATATTCATTGTGGAAAGAAGTGACACTGCCTCCATGGCTGACTCTGCCTGGCAACTAATGCTGCTGCCTCCATGGCTGACTCTGCATGGCGACTGATGATGGTATCTCTGTCCCTTTCCCCCAGCCAATGAGAGCTGCAGGGCTGGGGGGCAGCGCCTGCAGCAGACGGAGCTGGCAACGTGGCTGCATGTGTCTCTCCTCAGCGGGCCGCAGTGGGAAGGTTCTCAGGCCGCGGATGGCCTGTGGGCCGGGACTTTGAGACCCCTGTATTACAGGCTAATGACAGATCTAGAATAGTTGGACACTTGTTCTTTGTCTTTCACTAGATCATCATCCTACAAGACCAGTGTTGTCTTTGCTCTACATCCAGACAAATCAGGAGGTGAAATTAGAAAAGGAACTCAGGACTCCCAATCTCACCACAGCTGCTCAGCCACAAACCCTTTCCAAAAGAGAGGGGTCAGGATAGGAGATCCCTGGATAGACGGTCATCCTCAGAAGATTGTTTCTTGAGACAATGCCCAATAGTTGCTAATGTAAAGGAAGCTCTCTCATTACCCTCCTGTACGAAGTTAACTCTTCAACAATGAATCCAATTCTCTGTGTATTCAGAAAGCTGAGCAACTTTGTTTTCACAGGCTGGGGGAAGGGAAGAGGGGGAGGCTTTATGTATCCTGCTAAATGTGTCAGATAACACACAATGTTTTAAAATCACACTATTAAACTGCTAAAATCTATAAATAGCAAATACAACTCCTATCAGACAATCAATGCACTGTCGCAGACCAATGCTAAGAATATTCTTACTATAGATTATGACAATTACAGTCATCTACCAAAAAGAGAACCTTAGGCTGAGAAAAAGGCAAATGTCCTAAGTTCTCATTATGCTCACACTCTGCAGAAAATTTATTTTTAGTAGAAAAAGCAAAAACTTTATCCTATTCCCAAAAGCCGAACTCTCTGTTCTAGGCTGGACCGTTGGGAAGATATACACCACATGCACAGTGAACAAGGGGAATGCAGCACAAGTGAAACATTCAGACCACAGAACAACTGCATCATTTAACACATTCTTTTGGGGATGAAAGCACTATGGTACCTACCAGAACATTGTGACTAAAAATTATCTTCCCATGTAAAGAAGATATTTATGAAAAGCCGCCATGTATCAGAGCTGGAAAGAATTACATTACACAGTCTAGATCCCTAGCTGTTACAAAGCATTGTGCTTGAAGATATTTCCTAAAATGTGGCAATTAGAATCTGGGCTGACGTATAACATTACGCCCCAATACCTATTAAGACAGTAGGTCCGAAAATCTAAAGATTTCAAACAAACACACACAATGCCCTGATTTGTGTAGTTCATGGATCTTCGGCTATCCCTTGATACGAGGATGATGTCTGAGTTTTTAAGTGCCTGAGGAGCCCAATTCTTGCCCTGCAGATTTTCCCACAGAAGTGACAGGTGTAATCTTGGAAGAGATATAGTTCTTGGCTAGAGTGTTGTGCCCTTTCTTTCCTCCTTTGTCACTTCAAGTACATAAAAAGTTGTTACAAGGAAGAGGGAGAAAAATTGTTCTTCTTAACCTCTGAGGATAGGACAAGAAGCAATGGGCTTAAATTGCAGCAAGGGCGGTTTAGGTTGGACATTAGGAAAAAATTCCTAACTGTCAGAGTGGTTAAGCACTGGAATAAATTGCCTTGTGGAATCTCCATCATTGGGGATTTTTAAGAGAAGGTTGGACAATCACCTGTCAGGGATGGTCTAGATAATACTTAGTCCTGCCTTGAGTGCAGGGGACTGGCCTAGATAACCTCTCAAGGTTCCTTCCAGTTCTCTGGTTCGCTGTCTCATGAGCATTTCTGTTCTCCGCAAAATGAGCTGTGGCTTGGTGTATGGTGTGGTGCCACTGTGTTCTGTTCCGCACCAAGTCCTCCCACTTTTGTTGGGTTGATGCCTCCCTTTTTAAGATGTACTTTCAGGATGTTTTTGTAACGCTTCCGCTGCCCTCCGCAAGCCCTTCTTCTCTGACTTAACTCAGAAATGAGTACTTGCTTCGGGAGTCGAGTGTCAGGCATACATACACAGTGGCCAGCCCAGCGGAGATGGTATTTCTTGACCTGCGCTTCTATACTGCTGATGTTGGCTGCAGAGAGAATGCTAATGTTAGTGCGTCAGTCTTCCGCGCTGATCCTGAGAATCCTCCTGAAGCAGCGCTGCTGGAACCACTCCAGCTGCTTGAGATGACATCTGTAGGTTACCCAGGTCTCATACCCATAGAGGAGAGGAGAGATGACAACTGCCTTGTAAACCAGGGATCTACAAACAGGTACCAAGATCTTATCATTGAAGACTCGTTTGAGTAGTTTTCCAAAAGGTGTACTGGCACAGCAGATCCCTGTATTCAATTTCTGTGTCAATGCTGGCTTTTGGAAGAGGTGGCTGCCAAGGTATGGCAAATGGTCCACATTTTCCAGGGGTTCTCTGCTGATGGTGAGTTGTAGAGTACGAAGAGTAGTTTGTGCAGGTGAGGGCTGGTAGAGAACCTTGGTTTTCCCAATGTTGAGAGAGACCCAGGCTGTGATAGGCATCTGCAAAAAGATTTAGGGTGCTTTGCAGGTCGGCCTCTGTGTGTGCAAGAATGACAGTTGTCTGCATACTGAAGGTCAGTGATGCCAATTCTCGTGATCTTAGATTTTGTTTGGAGATGTCAAAGATTGAGGAATTGGCCATCCATACGATACTCAATCCCAATTCTGTCAGGAAGGCGGTCGCGAATGAGAATCAGGATCACAGCAAGGTTAATGGAGAAGAGTGTTGGAGCAATGGCACAGCCCTGCTTGACACCGGTGCGAATGGTGAATGGTTCAGTCTCTGAGCTGTAGCACAAAATGGTGGCAGTCATCCCATCATGGAGTAGTCTGATGATGGAAATGAATTTCTGTGGTCAGCCAAATCTACACGGCACCTTCCATAGGACATTACGATTGTTAGAGTCAAAGGCCTTGGTTAGGTCAATGAATGCCATAAACAGTTTTAGGTGGTGTTCTTTGCAGTTCTCCTGAATCTATTGTGCCACGAAGATCATGTCAGTTGTGCCTCAGGATGCCCTGAAGCCAAACTGTGATTTGGGGAGTAGTTCCTCGGCAAAGGGTGGAGGCAGCATGACAGAGCTCCTTCTCTGCCTCGCTGGGTTCTGTGCTTCAATTTAGCGGTGGGCCGGGGTATTCCTCTTTACCTCAGAATTTCCCCATGCTCCTGGGCTTGCTGTCCATACCTTGTCTGAGCAGGGTTCCTCCTGGCTTCCCTGATTGGGGAGGGAAGTCTTTTAGTCTCTGGTAGCCCCTCCAGGCATGGTGGCAACAAACCAGGCACCCTGTTCAGCCTCTCCCCTCCGGCAAGGTGTCTTCCCTCAGACCTCTGGGGCCCAGAAGGACTGTTCACCCTGTTGGGTAAGTTTTCCCTTCTGGTGCTTGTCAAAGTCTGCACTGCCCAGCTCTCTAGTAGTACGCTTTCCTCCCACTACCCCTATTGCCTGCCCCTATCTGGCTGGAGGGGAGGCTTTTAGCAGGTTCTGACAGTCTCTTGATTAGTCCCAGGTGTCCTAATTAACCTAAAGTAACCTCTGTTCCGTTCCGTTACCAAGGGAAAAGGGACCTGCTTATCCTGAGGCTAAATATACCTGCCTGCCAGCACTCTCCTGTAGCCATCTGGCCTAACCCTGTCACAGCAGTTTAGTAGGATCCAGGCAAGAATCTTCCCTGCGATGGAAAGGATAGCAATACCTCTGTAGTTCCCACACAAAAGATTTCTCCCGTTTCTTGAATATTGTAACAATGTTGGCGTTCTTAAAGTCAGGTGGAATTTCTTCGCAGGTCCAGTTTTTGTTGAGGAGTTGGCAAAGTTTGTGCTGGAGCATTGTTCCACCAGCTTTTAAAACCTCAGCTAGGATTCTGTCTGGGTCTGGTGACTTGTGATTTTTTTGTCTGAGTGATGGCACGCCAGACTTCCTCAAAAGATGGGGAACCAGCAAGGTATTCCATTGCTGAGCATTGTGGAATAAACTCGATGGTGTCCTCAGATACCATGGATTTGTGGTTTAGGAGGCTCTCAAAGTGCTCCTTCCAGTGTTGTTTAATGGCTGCATTGTCCCTGAAGAGGGTGGAGCCATCCTGGGAAGGGGGGGTTGGGCCTTTGGAGCTTGGCCCATATATAGCTTTTGTTGCTTGAAAGAAGCTTCTCATGTCATCCTGGTCTACCAAACCCTGATCTCAGAGGCCTTCTCTTGCCACCATTTGTTTTTGATGTCACGTAGCCTCCTTTGGACTTTGGCTTTAAGCAGGTGATAGGCGTCATGTTTT
Source organism: Malaclemys terrapin pileata (assembly GCF_027887155.1). NCBI lineage: Eukaryota > Metazoa > Chordata > Testudines > Emydidae > Malaclemys > Malaclemys terrapin. Next base: position 96,414,736 of record NC_071510.1, on the reverse strand, counting down.
CATTTGTTAGAGGAATCATTTTGCCAGTTACAAAATGCATTTTTTTTTCTGTTGAATTAATGCTAGGATTTCCTCATTTTCATCAAACCAGTCTTGGTGCCGATGAATGGAATATCCTATGTTTCAGCACATGAATTGTGAATGGTGTTTTTAAGTTGATCTCAGTGCTCTTGAATGTCAGTGATGTTGTCACGCAGGTTAGAGTGTTTCTCAGATAGATGTTGTTCAAACGTCTCACAGCTGGCTTGGTCTTGAAATGCTTTGATGTTGTAGCGCTTTCGCTTAGTCTTTGGGTGTTTGCGGTATGGTGAAGAGAGCTGCAGGTGCATGACTGATCTTACTAATTGATGGCCATAAAAAATAAGATCACCAGTGAGCTTTTGGAGCTTCCCATGGGGATCAGTGAGCGTCGCATGACTATTCGGCTCAAGCTTAGCAACAACCAATATGCCACGGTCATCAGCGCATATACCCCAACACTTGATGATGAGGAAAACAATAATGAGCCGTTTTATAGAACTCTTGATGCAGTCCGCACAGCCACATCTAAGGCAGACAAACTCATCCTCCTGGGAGATTTCAATGCCAGAGTTGGACAGGACTCCCAACTCTGGAAAGGTACAACAGGCAAAGAAGGGGTGGGAAATGTAAACCCCAATAGTATTCTCCTCCTCAGCAAATGTGTGCAACATGACCTGTTCATCACAAATACCATCTTTAAGCAGAGTAAAATTTAAAACCACCTGGAAACATCCTCGGTCCAAACACTGGCACCTCCTTGACAATGTTATAGTCAGAACCTGAAACTATACCGACATCTATATAACATGAGCTATGAGAGATACCGATCACTATTGGACAGTTCATGAATATGTGTTGCTGCATTTACATAACAGAATATTTACCATCCTCCCTTTTTTCAGTACAAATACTAATGAGCGAGTAAAACAAAACCAAACTGATCATGAATAGATTCTCATAAAGCTCAAAGGACTTCCAGCCTAGCACCATGGTTCTCTCTATATCATTCAGCAAATAGTGACTCTAAATCTAATCTGAACATGCTTCAGTCTGAAACACTGACGTCTAAACCAACACTACTTCAACATGGAATTAGGGCTTACACTTGTTACATTGAGCAGCCTAGGGAAGAGCCAGCTTGTGTCTCCTTAGAGTGTCTTGCTCACCACAGATATCCCATAAGAGCTCAGCACACCTCCAGGCATTCGGAAGGAGGTGGGGTGAGAGAGAGAGAGAGATGCTCGCCAAAGGGACAATGTAAAGCATCAAAGTGGGTGTGGTAATATTTTTTATTGGACCAACTATTTGCATATGAATCAGCAGGGGGATGGGAAGTCCATGGGAAGGGAAGAATAGCAGGAAGACTTCCTAGCTCTTGAAACAAAGCAAGTGAATTTTGAGGTGATATGAGGCAAGCAAAAGATCATTCAAATGTCTATCACTTGGGGGAATTCAAAGGGCCAGAGCTCCTGAAATCACAGAACATTGGGTCCGTCAACCAAGGGGGTTGACATCTCTGGGAACTAATTTTAGGTAAGAAACTTACTTAGGCAAAAATTGTAACTTGTTGAAAATTAAGTTTTAGACTTAGAAGTGTATTTTCACTTTTGTTTGCTTGTAACCCTTTCTGTCTTTATTCCTTACAGTTGGTATCTCTTAACCTATGACTTCTTGTTAATCAACTTGGTTTTACTGTTACACTATATACATCAGTGCTGTGATTGAAATAAAAGTGTTTGTCAAACATCAGTTAAATTAATGAACTGCCACTTACTTACTCTTTAATGGAGAAACTAACTTAACTTCTGTGAATATTCCAGGAGGAGGCTGAGCACTCTAGAGGCAGATAGACAAATTTGGGTAATTTGGGATCGGGTGTTGGGGTGACTGTCCAAAAAAGTAACAGGGCAGTAGAAGCCAAGGTGTGACCTGCATGCTTGAAAAGGTGGCTGTTGGTGTCAGAGCTGTGAGCCACAGCAGCATAGCTTTGAAGGCACCCACAGTTGTAAGGCAGTTGGTTTCACAAGCCCTCACTGGTCTGGGTTGAGCTCCAAAGTGTCAAACCACATTCTGCATTATTTTCACTGCTGCAGTTTCCTTGGTTTAAGTATAAAGCAGCATGTGGCAATATTAATTAAATTCTATAATAATACCAGAGAGATTAAACATGGCTGTATAATTGTTACTGGCACCAACTAATGTAGGCTAATGTAGTGCCCATCTTTAAAAAAGGGAAGAAGAAGGATCCGGGGAACTACAGGCCAGTCAGCCTCACCTCAGTCCCTGGAAAAATCATGGAGCAGGTCCTCAAGGAATCAATTATGAAACACTTAGAGGAGAGGAAAGTGATCAGGAACAGTCAGCATGGATTCACCAAGGGGAAGTCGTGCCTGACTAACCTAATTGCCTTCTATGATGAGATAACTGGCTCTGTGGATGAGGGGAAAGCAGTGGATGTGATATATCTTGACTTTAGCAAAGCTTTTGATACGGTCTCCCGCAGTATTCTTGCCGCCAAGTTAAAGAAGTACGGGCTAGATGAATGGACTGTACGGTGGATAGAAAGCTGGCTAGATCGTCGGGCTCAACGGGTAGTAATCAATGGCTCCATGTCTAGTTGGCAGCCGGTTTCAAGCGGAGTGCCCCAAGGGTCGGTCCTGGGGCTGGTTTTGTTTAATATCTTTATTAATGATCTGGAGGATGGCGTGGACTGCACTCTCAGCAAGTTTGCAGATGACACTAAAACTAGGAGGTGTGGTAGATACACTAGAGGGTAGGGATCGGATACAGAGGGACCTAAACAAATTAGAGGATTGGGCCAAAAAAAAAAAAAAAAAACCTGATAAGGTTCAACAAGGACAAGTGCAGAGTCCTGCACTTAGGATGGAAGAATCCCATGCACTGCTACAGACTAGGGACCGAATGGTTAGGTAGCATTTCTGCAGAAAAGGACCTAGGGGTCACAGTGAACGAGAAGCTGGATATGAGTCAACAGTGTGCTCTTGTTGCCAAGAAGGCTAATGGCATTTTGGGCTGTATAAGTAGGGGCATTGCCAGCAGATCGAGGAACGTGATCGTTCCCCTTTATTCGACATTGGTGAGGCCTCATCTAGAATACTGTGTCCAGTTTTGGGCCCCACACTACAAGAAGGATGTGGAAAAATTGGAAAGAGTCCAGCGGAGGGCAACAAAAATGATTAGGGGTCTGAAGCACATGACTTATGAAGAGAGGCTGAGGGAACTGGGATTGTTTAGTCTCCAGAAGAGAAGAATGAGGGGGGATTTGATAGCAGCCTTCAACTACCTGAACGGGGGTTCCAAAGAGGATGGAGCTCGGCTGTTCTCAGTGGTGGCAGATGACAGAACAAGGAGCAATGGTCTCAAGTTGCAGTGGGGGAGGTCCAGGTTGGATATTAGGAAACACTATTTCACTAGGAGGGTGGTGAAGCACTGGAATGCGTTACCTAGGGAGGTGGTGGAGTCTCCTTCCTTGGAGATTTTTAAGGCCTGGCTTGACAAAGCCCTGGCTGGGATGATTTAGTTGGGAATTGGTCCTGCTTTGAGCAGGGGGTTGGACTAGATGACCTCTTGAGGTCCCTTCCAACCCTGATATTCTATGATTCAACTAAAAGTGTTTTTTTGTTTCTCTGATATCAACACTATGAAGATTTTGTTTAACCTGTTATATCTCCTGGCTTATGCTCTGCAGCATACTCTGCTACATTCAGATCACTTACACCTTCATTACTTTCGGCAAAATTATAGGACAGTTTTGTAAGAGATGTTTTCAATTTTTTTGCCTCAATCATTTCCACTGTATTTGTTGTCTTGCACTATTATCAACTGACTTTTTGGTCAAATTTAAACTGGATCTTCCTATAGGCAATGTATGTGCCAACTAAAACAAGACGGGTCACAGCTTCACTTGCATGGTAGTTTAAAGAATCAAGTGAAATCTCACACAGAGTGTCAACAGAAGACTATAGTCATGCAGGTCATCACTAGACTACACACACAAACAGCAACTCTGAATAGGCATTCAATACTTTGACACTTATTATAAAGAAAATGTAAGGTCTCATTAATTTGAAAAGGAAATAATACAATACCATAGGCTTCAGGCTATTTTGATCACCCCATAGATAGTGAATGTCTTCACTGCCACATGATTTATTTTTTTAAAGGAAAACACCTAGAAACTGTTATTGGAAACTTCGTTTAAAAATAAACTCATAACATGTTTCAGCAGCTGACTTTAAGAAAAATAAATATTGTAATAAGCAAAAAAAATCACAACATTTTGGCATTATTACAGCTTGTGCCAACTTGGTACAATTACAACTAATGATAGTATGGAGGCCACCCTGGTGTGCCCTCTTTCAGTCAAGCATGTGTTGCAGGTGAGCTCTGCCTCACCTCATTTGGGTTACAATGAAGTCCAGACAGATCCTTTTATGAAAGATCATCTAGTCTGGCCTCCTGTAACATGGGTATAACCCTAAGACCCCTTTATGTCAACTGGCAAAGGCACACCAAACATACTGTTGCCAGAATATGTAGCCAAACAATGTCTTGTAAGGTATCATATAAAAACTGGTGACACACTGGTCGTTAATATTATTGCATGATGTGTGTAGTTAGCATGTATAAAATTGTGTGTGGGCTGGAAATGTTACTAAACTATGTTAGACCAAGCAATCTGAGTTGAGTGATTAAACAAGTTTGTTGTTGACAAAGGGAAGTTGTTCTGCCTTTTTCTCCAATATAAATTGAGCAAGGTGAGACCAGAGATAATGGAAGTACATTTACATCTAACTAACAAAATTATTAAGGCAATAGAGAAAGCAAATTGACCAGAGGATGAAGAAGATAGCATGGTGTCTACGACCCAACAGGGGAAAGGAACTTTGTCTGGGTTTACTGGACTATAAAAAACAAGCAGCAAGAACGCCTTAACTACCCATCACTTAGGGGATTGTCTAGGAAATTCTCAGGATTCTCACTAGCATCTCAACTGGCCCCTCCAATGCAACAATCTTTTCTTCTAGCACAGCCACCAACTTGCCGTTCATGCACATCAAATCCCTTCTGTCTTCAGGCTAGAAAAGAACGTGGCACATCCATTGCAGGTCACCACCACCGTTCTATTGCTCGCTGTCTTGTGTTGCGGGTTAGCCAACTGCAGGGCCTTTACCAGCTTCTCCCTGAGCTGGGTCCTTTTCCTTAGTCAGTCATCAGGCTTCAGAGTGCTCAGCAAGCCAAGCCTTCCCTGCTGATACCTCCTGGTGTCCGCCCTGCTATGCAGGTGGAGGCAACCTTTATGCTGGCTCCCTTCTCCAGTTGGCTGGGGGAGAGAGTCTTGCCCCACCCTCTCTACAAGGTTTCTGGCCCTAAGCCCTTAAACAATAACAGGATCTCCTCCCAAACACTTCTTATTCTCAGGATTACTTCCTCCCTCCCAATATCTTCCAGGTCCGTGTATATATAATTGGACTCTTCAAACTTTTAAAGGACCCTGCCACATGATGGGGGTGGGCTGACCATTAGGCCCCACTATCCTTAAGGGGCAGACTACCCCCCATCATGTACCGCAAGCTGTTACTTTGTACCAACAACTTCCATTAAAAGGTATGTCTACACAGCCCACAGGAGCAAGCCTCCCAGCCCAGGTCAACAGATTCAGGCTAGTGGAGCTCGCACTAACTCTCGAATATAGTTGTATTGAAAAAGCTCTGAAATTGCAGCCCAGGCTGGAGCTTGGGCTCTGACCGCTCCGGCCCTCCTTAGGCTTCAGAGTCGGAGCTCCATCCCAAGCTACACCTTCAAAGAGCCGTCTACACAGCTATTTCTAGAGCGTTAGCATGAACCCGAGTCTATCAGGCTACACATTGACCTACATGGGTGAACCTCTCTGTCTACACCGAGACCCACAGATTTCACAGATCAGCTTGACTTTAATCCCATGTGTCTGACGAAGTGGGTATTCGCCCATGAAAGCTTATGCTCCAATACATCTGTTAGTCTTAAAGATGCCACAGGACTCTCTGTTGCTTTTTACAGATCCAGACTAACACGGCTACCCCTCTGATGCTATAATCTTTATTTGTCCATTCCACGACTTACTCCATTTCATGCTAACAGAATGTTTAGATCCCTCTATTATGAATAAAACAGTATTTTGTAACTACGCGAAGGTTACCACCTCCTCCCCAGTACCCCAAACAGAGGGGAAAGGAGAATAGGTTTTAGGACTGTATATGCTCAATGATTTTTATATTTAGTATAATAGAGGAATTATTTTGTGCTTATAGCTATTTATAATGCCCAGGCTATATAGGCAGACCACTGTGCAGCTTGCTAACCAGATTCTTTGCAGATTCTATACAAGTAGTGTAATACCCTGCACCTTAAAGAAAATCATACAGGTGACTTCTAGGAACTGTCATTGAACCTGATTGACAACAAGTAGGGTTCCTGGCAGGGCAGCACTCCATCTGCACACCTCTTAGTGCAGTGGCAGAATCTTAGTGAGAGAGAAAACCTGGCTCTGTCCCAGAATTTGTCTGTCTGCAGTCCAGAGGTGGCAGTGTTCTGCCAAATGTACCCAGAATGCCAATGAATTACCCCAACATGCGCCAACAGTGAAAGTAAATGACACAAGCTAATGTACTGAGCTTTTGTATTCCATCTACTAACCGATGGTATCGAAATTTTAAGATGGAATCATTTATGTACCAGAGATGCAAGTTGTGAATTTTACAAGTGAATACAAGAATTAAAAACCCTTCTTGGCATCTTAAGCATTCAGTCAGATCATATACCCAATACCAAATGATTTATGTAATTAATCCACATGAATTACAAACAGTGAATATACACAAACAGTCTGTGAGCCAGATGCAGACAAAGAATTATTAGCTAAAGAAATTCATGAATAAAGAAGAGTGTCACCATCAGCTCATGCAACATTCCGTGCAGCTGTTGAATAAATGTATTCACTCAGCCCATTCTTTCCAGATACGTCATACTGTCACTTTTCTAAAAAAAGGGTTGTTCTGATGGAAATAAAACTCAGAGTCACTATGGTGTGGAGAGAGAATGGGGAGTTTTTCCGAAAGACTTATTTTCAAATGGGTTTGTCCTATATGGAGGGGACTGGTTCCCTGGGGCCCAAAGTAAAGTTTTCCTACCTCTCTTATGAGATATATCCGGGAGGCATAGCTGACCCCCCAAAACAGAGGTCAAATAGATTTGCCCCTCACTCCGCAAATGCTTCTTCCTACAAAGGAGTCAGACTCTATTGGTGAAGCCTCCACAAGGAACTTTGGGTAAAAATTTTGTGGGCCCCTTTCCCACTCTCCATCAATGGATCCTAGCTGAATCTAATCCTTGGAAAGCTCTATACAAGTAGTGTAATTTTGAGCTATAATTTGTGAGAGACTGGTGCTTTATCAGTTCCTCATGAATTTAATTCCCTTGCCCTGCCAGGACGACAAAGCTTTTTTATCATTTCACTGTCTTCCCAGGACAATTTAGCCCAGTCTTGAGAATTTGACCTCCAGTTTCTCTCATGAGTAATACGCCAAAGCATTCATTCAGTCCTAAGAGTATCAAACTGACCTGTCACTAAACTTTTAGCCCTGCTTAATTGCCCTACTGCTTCCTTGATTAGCTGGATGCTTGTTACTCAAATATTTAAAGCATTTCTCATTGCGTTCACCTTTATTAATATTTGCACTGGTAGTTCTTGCCAAAGTACAACCTCCCAAATTGATCCTCAGGCCCAGTGCAAGTTATTTTCCCTTAATTATTTTCAAAATTTCTTCATCCACATACATGATAACAGGCATCACAGAAATTTGATGGAACAATGATAATCAATGAAACACAGTAATACCAGGGTACAAAATATACAGGAAAGACAGAATAGATCATGGTGGTGGGAGAGTGGCAGTATAGAGTCAAATATATTAAAAATCTTAAATGAATCAAAATGTCACAGAATCTCTATAGACAGAAATTCCATGCTTGGATAATAAGAGTAACACAGTAGAAATATAGCACCAGTCACCTGACCAGGATAGCAATGGCGACTGTGAAATGCTCAGGGAGATTAGAGAGCCTACAAAAACAAAACCCAACGTTGACTGGCCACCTGAGGATGGGATGCAGAGATAATGTTTCTCGACTCCATTAATGAATGTTTCTTGGAGCAGCTAGTCCTGGAAACCATAACAGGAGAGGCAATTCTTGATTTAATCCCAAGTGCAGCAGAGGATCTAGTCTAAGAGGTGAATATTGCTGAACCGCTCGGTAATAGTGACCATAATGTAAATAAATTCAACATCCTTTATGGGGTGGGAGGAGAAATACCAAAGAAACCTACTACAGTAGCATTTAACTTCATAAAGAGGAACTATACAAAAAAAGTGTACAAGCTAGTTAAATGGAAATTAGAAGGAAAAGTCAGAAGAAGTGATATGCCAGCAAGCTGCATGGAAACATAAAAGGCTCAAACTAAATATATACTCCAAATTAAAAAATAGTAAGATGACGAAAAATATGTCACCATGGCTAAACAGCAGAGTTACAGAGTCAGTTAGAAGCAAAACATCATCCTTTAAAAATTGGAAGTCAAATTTTACTGAGAAAAATAGAAGAGAACAAACTCTGGCAAGCAAATATAAAAATATAATTAGGCAGGCCAAAAAAGATTTTGAAGATCAACTAGCAAAAGATAAAAACTAAACAGCAAAAAAGTTTTTTAAATATGTTAGAAGCAGGAAGCCTGCCAAATAATCAGTGAGGCTAAGATACTGAAGGAACACTCAGGGAAGACAGGACCATCGCAAAAAATTCATTTAGCTTCTCTGCATTTGTCTTCAGTGCACAGGGTGAAAGAGAGAGATATCCTCAGATCAGCCGCCTTAAAAGAATGTTCAGGTATGGGGAACTGTTCCAGTCTGAGGTTTCAGTTAAGGAGGTTCTGGAACAAACTGATAAATTAAACAATAAGAAGTCACCAGGACTAGATGGTATTCACCCACGAGTTCTGAAGGAATTCAAATATGAAATTGCACAACTATTAACTGTGGTATGTAACCAATCGCTTAAATCAGCCTGTATGCCAAGTGACTGGTGGATAGCTAATGTAATTTTTTTTTTTAAAAGGCTCCAGTGGTGATCCTGATGAGTCTAACTCCAGTAACAGGCAAAGCGGCTGAAATGATAGTCACAAATGTAATATCAAACACATAGATGAACACAATATATTGGAGAAGTATTGGGAATTCATGCTTTGATGTATTAAAATTCTTTGAGGGGGTCAACAAGCATGTGGACATGCATGATCCAGTGGATATAGTGTACTTGGGACTTTCAGAAAGCCTTTGACAAGCTCCCACAGCAAAGGCTCTTAAGCAAAATAAGCTGTCATGGGATAAGAGGGAAGGTCCTCACACAGATCAATAGCTGGTTAAAGGAAAGGACACGAAAGGTAGGAATAAATGATCAGTTTTCACATTGAAGAGAGAGGTAAATAGCAGGGTCACCCAAGGATCTGTACTGGGACTTGGGCTTTTCAATTCATGGATTATGTCTAAAGGAAATAAACAGTGATGATACAAAATTACTCAAGACAGTTAAGTCTGAAGTTGACTGGGAAGAGTTACAAACGGATCTCACAAAACTGGATGACTGGACAACAAAATGGCAGATGAAATTCAATGTTAATAAGTGCAAAGTAATGCACATTGGAAAACATAATCCCAACTCTACATACAAAACAGTGAGGTCTTGTGATGAGGGCCACTCAACTCCGGAGTGCCTCCTGCTGCTGTGAGCAGTTCTGCAGTCCTTTTCACACTCCTGGCACCCCCTGTAGGTTGTCAATCTCACTTGGCGGGTCTTCAGTGGCACAGCCCACCAGTTCGGTCACACAACCAAAATGATAGCCTTCCAGGGAATCAGAAAGTCCAACAGAAACTGTTTATCTGCCCTCTCCAGGGTCTTCAGCCACAGCTCTGGGCCTTTTAAAATTCAGCCCTTTGCTTGCACTTCCAAACAAGCCTCGTCTCTGCTTCCACACCTTCTTGGGGTTTACACGACTTCACCAGTGGTGAATAACACTTCCTTATTTACTTTCTCCATACCATTTTATAGACCTCAATCATATCCCCCCCTTAGTCGTCTCTTTTCCAAGATGAAAAGTCCCAGTCTTATTAATCTATCCTCATACGGCAGTTGTTCCATACCCCTAATCATGTTTGTTGCCCTTTTCTGAACCTTTTCCAGTTCCAATATATCTTTTTTGAGATGGGGTGACCACATCTGCACTCAGTATTCAAGAATTGGGTGTACCATGGATTCAGATAGAGACAATATGATATTTTGTCTTATTATCTATCCATTTCTTAATGATTCCCAACATTCTGTTTGCTCTTTTGATTGCCGCTGCACATTGAGTGGATGATTTCAAAGAACTATCCACAATGACTCCGAGATTTTGTTCTTGAGTGGTAACAGCTAATTTAGACTCAATTATTTTATATGTATAGTTGGGATTATGTTTTCCAATGTGCATTACTTTGCATTTACCAACATTGAATTTCATCTGCCATTTTGTTGCCCAGTCACCCAGTTTTGAGAGATCCTTTAGTAGCTCTTCGCGGTCTGCCTGGGATTTAACTATCTTGAGTAGTTTTGTTTCATCTGCAAATTTTGCCACCTCACTATTTACCCCTTTTTCCAGATCATTTATGAATATGTTAAATAGGACTGGTCCCAGTAGAGACCCCTGGAGAACACCACTATTTACCTCTCTCCATTCTGAGAGCTGTCCATTTATTCCTACCGTTTGTTTCCTATCTTTTAACCAGTTACCAGTCCATGAGAGGACCTTCTCACTTATCCCATGACTACTTACTTTGCCTAAGAGCCTTTGGTGAGGGACCTTGTCAAAAGCTTTCTGAAAATCTAAGTATACTATATCCACTTGATCCCCCTTATCCACATGCTTGTTGACCACCTCAAAGAATTCTAGTAGATTGGTGATTCTGTTGCTGCTGTAACACTTGTCCTCCAACCCATGGTTCATTGTCATTCCTGTCTGTGTTATGTGCTATTTAGCCCATGGTCCTGCCTTATTTAGGCCAGGAGGATTCCTCTGCCTGTATACTGTCAGGACTGAGGGATTGAGGCTCTAGTCTAAAAAGCTTCAAGGCATTTTGTTTTGGGTACAAAATGTCAGGCAAAGCCATGGTGCTATACACAAAGCTATATTATTGTATTATATTAAAAACCAAAATAAATACAATGTTATGGTTGGACAGTAAAGCACTCAAAAGTTAGCAAATGCCCAAAATAAGTTTCCCTGAGAAACCTTAATTTGGCCCCCTTATGTATATGCATTATGACACAGTCTTTAATTATATGACAATACTACTTTTTCCTACATGACCTCCGCCTCATTCAGAGCACAAGATGGATGGTGGTCAGGGAGAGAATCAGAAGTGTGCAGCTGTTGTCTGGAGGACCCCCTGCTTCATTTTTTGCAGAAGCTGGAAAGTATGTGCCTATTGTGGGTACCAGGAGATGGTGGGCCCAGGCCTGCCTGTAGCTAAAGGCCCTCCCCTTTAGCCAGGCAGGAGGGGCTAGTGGACCTAGCTACCCTTCACAGCTAAATTACACTCAGGGCTGCTTTGGCCCTGGATATAGGCAGCTAAGGTGACTTGATTCTCCTCAGCTGTGAGTTCTGTGTTGCAGCTCTGCAAAGCACAGCACAATATCTGGCCAATTATCTTTATAATTATATGGAAGAATGTGTCATATGTCTAATCTGCATTTAAGAAGCTAAATGCTGGGGTTAAGTTGCTAGATATTAAAAATGTCTCCAAGTAGTCTCTGTTTCAATCATTTTCCTGAGAGATACAGAGACATTCTCCAGTAATGAATGGTGGAAAGATTTTTCTAAATTAAATCCAGACCCCATATCTTACCATCTTATACAATTTTAAAAGCATATAGGAAAGATTATGGAGGATCCCTTTTATAGTGAACTCATCTTCCCTCAAACAGTTTCTATCTAATTGACTGCTGGGTGGGGAGGGGGCAAGATGTGACTCTCAGACCTTTTTCAGTGCTATGGTATTTCAGATATCATTCACACGAGTAAAATTAGGACACTGTCTTAAAACAAAGCTCCTAGAACATGCAATTTATTAAGGGCCAAGTTGAGAAACAATCTTAACCACATGCTTAAGTCTATACCTATGCAGGACAGCACTTAAGAATGGGTTTGCCTCCTCTTAAGTGCTGGATGCTTCTCCTTATATTCCATCTCCTTTCTTTGTGGGAAAGAGGTCAGTATGGAAAGGTTACTCACCTTGTGCAGTAACGGGAGTTCGAGATGTGTGTGCCTGTGGATGCTCCACTTTAGGTGGCGATGTGTCCCGGCGCCAGAGATTTATGGTAGCAGTGTCCACATAGATCATGCGTGCACAGTAGGCATCTAATGGTGCCATTGGTACCGCATGTAGCATGCACACAAACTGAGCCCTCCAGTACCTTCTCTAGCGCACATCCTCACTGTGAACTCCGAAGTAAAGGGGAGGAGGGCGGGTAGTGGAGCACCCACAGGGGGACATATCTCAAAGAACTCCAGTTACTGCACAAGGTGAGTAACCTTTTCTTCTTCTTCAAGTAGTGTCCCTGGGGGTGCTCCACTTTAGGTGACTGTAGAGCAGTGCTCCTCTGAGGGATGGGGAGGCTTTGGGTTAATTTGAGACACTGAGGTAAGTACTGTGAGGCCCACTATGGTATCAGCCCTGTGGTTCTGTGTGACTGCATAGTGCTTTGCAAATGTGCAGACGGAGGCCCAAGTGGCCACCTTACAGATCTCTAGTATTGGAATGTTATTGAGGAACGCTACTGAGTTTGAAATGGACCTAGTAGAATGTGCTCTAACATGCTCTGGTGGTTCTGTATTCCAGATATGGTAGCACGTTTGAATGCATGTGGAAATCCATTTGGATAATCTCTCCGTGGATATAGCCTCTCCTTTCAGTAGTAGAGATGAAAAATCCAGGGAATTTCCTGAAAGGTTTGGTTCTTTCAAGGTAGAACGCTAGTGCCCTTCTAACATCTAGGGTGTGTACAGTAGCTTCTGATGAAGTACCATGAAACTTAGGGTAGAATGTTGATAGGTGAATAGATTGGTTCATGTGAAGTGCTGTGGTTACTTTCGGTAAAAGTTTAGGGTGTGGACATAGCATGACTTTGTCCTTGAAGAATGTTGTGTATGGAGGATCTGCCATGAGCACCCCTATCTCGCTCACCCTTCTGGCTGAGGTAATGGCGACCAAGAAGGCTACTTTCATTGATAAGTGGAGTAATGAGCGGGTGGCTAATGGTTCGAAAGGTGGTCTGGTGAGGCATTTCAGTACCAGGTTGAGATCCCATGTTAGTGTAGGTTTTCACATGTCTGGGTAAACATTTATGAGACCCATCAGGAAGTGTTTTGTAGTTGGATGTGCGAATGTCGAAGTTCCATCAATCTCTTGTGCAATGCTGAAATGGCCACAAGATGGACTCTGATCGAGCTCATCATTAAGCCAGTGCTTTTAAACTCCAATAGGTATTCTAATATTAATAGTAATGGTGCTGAATCACTCGTCAAGTGTCTTCCTTAACACCAGGGAGAGAACCTCTTCCATTTTTGAAGGTAGGTATTTCTCAGTCAGTTTCCTGCTGTTTAATAACATGTTTAACTTGTTCCTAGTAGGTTATTTCAACATGGTGGAACCATTCAGGAGCCATGCCTGTACATAGAGTAACTCCAGGTTCAGGTAGAAAGTGTGACCGTTGTGTTGAGACAGCAGATCTGGTCAGCAAGGGAGAGCTTGCGGGGCACATATCGCCATGTGTAGCAGGCAAGGATATTATGCCGTGTCATAAGTATAGAGGGAAGGGTAGCAACCTTTATGTATGTAGTAGCATAAAATCCCTCCTTGGCAACTGTACTGAATTGCCTTACCTGTAAGAGGTTAAACAGTTCAAATAACCTAGTTGGCACTGGACCAGAAGGACCAATGAGGAAAGAAGATCCTTTCCCCCCAGATTTGAAAGTATTTGTTTTTTGTTCTCTTTTGTTGTCCCCTCTCCAGATGGAAGGAGAAGCCAAGCAGGTACATCATCTCCTGAAAATATACCTGGAATAATCCATCTAAAAACCACAGAAATTGAAGGTAGGGCAAGAAAATGTGTTAGGTTATCTTTTGTTTTGGCTTGTGTGAATTTTCCTATGCTACAGAGGTAGTTTTATTCCTGTTTTCATAACTGTGAAGCTGAGCCCAGAGGGGAATCCTCAGTGTTTTAAATCTTTTTATTACCCTGTAAAGTTACCTTCCATCCTGATTTTGCAGGTGTGATTCTTTTACTTTTTTCTTTATAATAAAGTGCTTCTTTTAAGAAGGAGATTGATTTCAGTGTCCTGAAGACAAAAGGGTCTGGTCTGTGCCCTCATTGCTATGGCAATTGGTTGGTATATTATTCTCAAGCCTCCCCAGGAAAAGGGGTGAAGGGGTTTGGTGGGGTTAGGGATTCCAAGTGACCCTTCCGTGAATATTTTGTGTAAATTACTTAGTGGTGGCAGCAATACCGTCCAAGGACAAGGAAAGAAATCTGTGCCTTGGGGAAGTTTTAACCTAAGCTGGTAGAAAATAAGCTTAGGGGGTCTTTCATGCCGGTCCCCACATCTGTACCCCAGAGTTCAGAGTCGGGGGGAGGGAACCCTGACAGCCTGTCTGGGCCATGCTGGGACTAGAAGGATAACGTTGGCCCCGTCTGCTCGTATCTTGTGTATCACACATGATATCGTTGGTGGTGGTGGAAACGCATACATGAGTTGTGCCTTCCATTTGATGAGGAAGGCATTCCCTCATGACAGTAGTCCCAGTCCTTCTCCTGAGCAGAACATCATGCATTTATGATTCATTGGGGATGCGAACAGGTCGATGGTGGGAGTGCCCCCCCATTTGAAGATTGAACTCAGGACCTCTCCGTTCATCTCCCATTTGTGATCCTGAGAGAAATACCAGCTGAGCATGTCTGCTGTCGCATGCTGACAGCCTGGCAAGTAACACACTGAGATAGAAGTGATGCCCAACCACTATGAAATGCAGGAACTATCTGCATCCCGGGAATATAGAGACATGGAAGTTAGCATCCTTTAAGTCCCAGATCCAGGGAGGGGATAATGGAAACCAGGGAGACTATGCGGAACTTCAATTTCTTGAGAGACTTGTTGAGGCCAGGTAGGTCCAGGATGGGTCTGAGGCCCCCCGTTGGTCTTCGGGATTAGGAAGTAACAGGAGTAGAATCCTCTGCCTTCCATGTCCCGTGGAATTGCATCCACGGCCCCCAACTGCAGGAGCTTGTCGACGTCCTGAACCAGGACTTGCTCGTGAGAGGGGTCCCTGAAGAGGGAAGCAGGGGGGCAGGAAGCGGGGATATCCACAAACTGCAGGGTATAGCCCCGAGCTACTATGTCCAGGACCCAGCGGTCTGAGGTAACCAATGACCAGGCCACGTGGTAAGGAGAAAGGTGGTTGAGGAAGAGATGGGCAGGATCCGGCAGGCTGACTGGGGTGTTGCTCTCAAACACATCTGCAAAATGATCACTCCTGGCCCCCTGGGTGCTCAGCGGGTCCAGGCTGAGCTGGCGAGCAAGAGGAGGAAGGGCAGCGATGGCTAAACTCAGTGTCCCTTTGCCTCGTAGATCCCTGCTGGGCTCGCCAAGGCCTCGATGGCAGTGGAGGCTGGAATGGCTTTCTGGAAGACTGTGGGGTATGAATGCCCAATGAGCGAAGGGTAGCTTTCGTGTCCTTCAACCCATGTAGCCTGGCATCCATTTGATTGGAGAAGAGTCCAACTCCATCAAAGGGGAGGTCCTGAACTGAGGCCTGCATCTCCTGGGAAAGGCCCACTGTTTGGAGCAAGGAGCTGTGTCACATAACCACTGCCGATGTGACCACCCTGGCTGCTGAGTCCGCTGCGTTCCATGCCATTTGCAGGGAGCATCTGGCTGCTGCGGTCCCTTCCTCTACCAGAGTACCGAGCTCCTGAGCTTGACCCTGAGGAAGGGAGTCCCGGAACTCCTGGAGGCTGTCCCAGAGGTTAAAATTGTATCCACTCAGCAGGGCCTGATGGTTCACCACCCAGAATTGTAGGCTGGCAGTTGAATAAATTTTTCTACTAAATAAGTCATGTTTCTTATCCTCTTTGCTCTTGGGAGCAGAGGCTGTGGGGACCTGCTTGTCCTTCTCATTGGACACTGACACCACCAGCGAGCGTGGGAGCGGGAGGGTATACAAGTACTCAAAACCTTTGGCTGGCACAAAGTACTTTTTCTTGGCCCATTTTGAGGTGTGTGGGATGGGAACTGCCACGGAGCCTTAGCAATCTTGAGGACCCTCATCATGTATGGTTAGGGCAATCCGGGCGGGCGTGGAGGCTGAGAGGACATTGAAAAGGGTGTCCTCCTACTTTGCCATCTCCTGCACTTTCAGCCCCAAGTTCTTGGCCACCCACCTGAGAAGGCCTTGGTGTTCTTTAAAGTCATCTGGGGGGCTGGCTGGCCGGCCGTGGAAGGTCGCACAACCACCTCATCTGGGTAAGAGGTGGCGGCCCTGGCCACTGGTGGAGGCGCTGAGGGCTCGGCAGCTACTGGAGACGAAGGTTTGGCAGTGGGCACTGGATCCTCCACCCCGACCTCAAAGGCAAATGTCTCTCTCCTTCTGGGCGCGAGGCTGAAAGTTCTTGAAGATCTAGCAATGCTCCTCAACGTTTGATTCCCCCAAGCACTTAAAGCAGCTGTCGTGGGGATCACTTACAGGCATAGACCTGCCACAGACCAAGCAGGGCTTAAACCAGGAGCTCGGGGCATGCCCTGCTTGGGGCGAAGTCCTTGTTGGGACCTTAACTATCAAATAACCATGCACTTAACACTAACTACAATAGAACAAAGGCCCAAAGTCTAATGGAAGAAAACCGCTAGCTCTTGAAAAGCAAGAGAGGCGCTCCGACTGACCACCACAGGCGGTAAGAAGGAACTGAGAGGACGTTGGCCAGCAGCGCCTGATATACCGCAGCGTGAGCGCGGCACTCGAGAGGGCGCTACAGCCAGCCCTAAGGGTACTGCTAAGGCAAAAATCTCCGACGGCCGTGCACATGGGCGTGTGCACACCTAAAATGGAATCATCATGAGCAAGCACACAAAGTAGATGAATTATGTACAGGAGATGGGTCATGGTCTGTGCCCGTCTGTGGGGCCTCTCCCACTTCCTGTGTCTCCAATGGCTATGGTGTGGGAGACACTGAGTTAGAGCGCAGTTCACGTCTATGCACTGTGGACGGTCTAGAATGCTGACCCCATATGAGCTCGATGGTTCCCAATGCGCCTATTGCTTTGGGAAAGCCATAGGAGGTTACATCCATGCGGTCCACACCATGGTTGGTTCATCTGGTGACTTGGACCCATGTGGTTCCATGTTGGTTGATGGGCCTTAGGTGAGGAGTGACGTGGAAATAATGGGTATTGTCCCTGCATCTTCTCCTCATCATCATCAGTGGAGAACCGTGCCATCTCTTGTGGGCTGTGATCTCCTCTGGAGCCTTTGGGGGAGCCCTCAGCACTGAGTATCGGTGAATGTGGTGCCGATGAGATTTCTAAATCTCTGGTGCAGCAAAGACTGTGTCAGTGCCAATTTCTGAGTTGTTGGTGCTGTGGGTGCCTTCCTTTTCATTGGAGTCAGTGCCAACCACTCTTTTTGTTTGGCCAGTGTCGATTTTGTGTTGTCTGCCAGTGCCGACTGAGTTGTCGGTGTTGGGGGTGGAGGCATGGTGCCCGAGACACTCAGTGCCGAGTCCAGTACCAGTGACCTCAGTGCTGTAGAGGAGGCATGTTTTTGTCACAGCCTCAACTCCGATTCTTTTGCTCAGACCTCAGCGGTGCCAGAGGTGCCTGGAGCGTCATAGTTGCTCACCCAACAGTAAGTTGGCATCGGGGGTAGCGAACTTTGTAATGAAGCGGTTCTGGCGGGACCCAACTGAGAGTGCCAATTCAGGACAAATTGCTAAAACAGGGCAGTTACAGCCCAAGGCTGAGGTTTTTCCACCTCTAAGGCAAACCAAACCAGCCAGACAGGGAAGACTTTGGTCTCAACCCACTGGCTAACCACAAGTCACACAAGCAATTCCCTTAGACACCACCAGTGCCACTGGTTATAGGGACAAATAGTTATGAAAACCAATACCCCAATAAAAGAAAAAAAGATTCTCTCGATCCCAAAGGGCCAAACCCCAGATCAATATACAAATCAGATCTTACCCACAAATCACACTGTTGCCAATCCTTTAGAATCTAAAATCTAAAGGTTTATTCATAAAAGGAAAAAGATATGGATGAGAGCTAGAACTGGTTAAATGGAATTGATTACATACTGTAATGGCAAAGTTCTTGGTTCAAGCTTGTAGTAGTGATGAGATAAACTGCAGGTTCAAAATCAAGTCTCTGGAATACATCCCCAGCTGGGATGGGTCGTCAGTCCTTTGTTCAAAGCTTCAGTTTGTAGCAAAGTTCCTCCAGAGGTATGAAGCAGGATTGAAGACAAGATGGAGGAGAGGCATTAGCCTTTTATAGTCCTTTCCAGGTGTAAGAACACCTCTTTGTCCTTACTGTGGAAAATTACCGCAAAATGGAGTCTGGAGTCACACGGGCCAGTTCCTGCATACTTTGCTGAGTTGCAAGGTGTATCTGCCTTCTCTCCATGGGTCAATTGTATAGCTGATGGTCCTTAATGGGCCATCAAGCAGGCTAGGCAGAGCTAACACCAACTTGTCTGGGATGTCTCCCAGAAGCATAGCATAAGTTTGAAATACAGATAGTTTAGAGCCAATATTTATAACTTCAACTACAAAACTGATGCACACATATAGACAGCATAATTATAACCAGTAAACCATAACTGTGTCTTAGACACCTCATTTGACCCCCTTTATACAAGATTTGGTGCCACTACAGGGTTTTGGTTGCAACCATGTTCTATATGGTCCCAGATTATATCAATAATGTCACAACCTTGCAGGAGACTGCCTCTATTTTCGCAGACCTCTCTGCAGAGACGTTTGAGCCCTCTTTTTAGGTTTTAGTGCCCGGAGAGGCTGTTTGCTTGTCTGCCTCAGGCTGGATCATTTTAAGTTGAAGATCCCTGTCCCACCGGGCTCTGGCTTTCAGATTGCTGCAGTGGGGGGCATTTGTGGGGAATGTGCCCCTCACCCAGGCAGTGTACACATAAAGAGTGTCCGTCTGAAATGGGCATGGCATTGCGGCAGGTGCTGCATCATTTGAAGCCTAGAGACCCCGGCATTTTAACTAGTAACCATCCCTTAAGGGAGAGTTGTCTAACAAACTAACAAGAAAAAAAAAAAGTATTTGGGGTTTTTTTTTTTTCCCTTTAAAAAACAAAAAGGAAACACTGACACTAAATATTTATCTAAAAGCTATTTCTTAACGGTTTTAGAGAGATGTGCTAACACAGCCCCTTTCCTCCATCTTCAGCCGAGGACAGCTGAGAAGGATCTGGAGGGTTTGGGTTGCGTGCACACTATACGCGGCACCAACGGCACCGCGAGACACCTACTGTGCACGTATGACCCGCACGGACACTGCTATCCTAAATCTCCGATTGACAGCACCAGGACGTACCACCACCTAAAGTGGATCACCCACAGGGACACTACTCAAAGAAGAAGGGAAAGCTTCAGTGGGCCATGTTATTTGTTCTGAGTACAGTCAGACACCGGATAAAATTGAATTCTTACATTTTGCAAGAAGTTCACTGCCAGGGTCCTGCCAATCAAAGTCCCGTTAGTGACCTTGTACATTGACTAGAACCAAATTTTCAAATGTGTGTACCTAAAGTTAGGCACCTCTATCCATATTTAGGCACCTATATAAAAGTAGGGTGACCAGGAAGACAGGCCCGATATCTGGGGCTTTTTCTTATATAGGCTCCTATTACCCCCCCCCACCCCCGTCTGGATTTTTCACACTTGCTGTCTGGTCATCCTACATAAAAGGAACCTGATTTCCAGAAGTGCTGAGCACCCATAGGCACAGACTTCATTACGGTCCTTAAATGAAGAGCATGTCTGCAAGGGGAAGTTTACTGGCATAGCTATAACAGACTACACTATTCTGCTATACCTATGCAGTTAACTTCCCCTTGTAGATAAGCCCTAAGAGGAAAGGGCAGTTTCCTTAATAGCAGCAGATGGAACAGTATCCATCTGTTGCAATACAAAATATGCGAGGAGCCTAGATTTAGTTTTAGGATTTAGTACCACACTGAGTCTCTGTGGTCAGATGCCCTCACTCACTGATGAAGTTATAATATTGAGAATTTCCTTGAAGTGTCTCCCTCTCACATCACCATCTGAAACAGCCCCTGTTTCTGATTCCCAGTCCCATACTCTAGCCACTAGACCACAACCACTTTCCCTGAAGTAGACTCCACTAGCTGGGATTATGGCTAGGTCTTCCTGCAGAGTTAAATCAAATTGTCTACATTTGAATTAACTCCTCCTGAGTTTGCAAAAATCACACTATGAAATAACACTCAAGCTGAGCAGAGTGATATTAGCATCTGATCAGTTGTACAAATCAAGCTATAGTTGATACCTATCTGATGGGTCAGCCAGCTGGAATTAAAAGCACCACCAAACAGTTGAGTTAAGGGGTTGTTGGTGTGGTATAGGATAACTTATAGTTTACAATACAATAAAAAGTATACAATAGTATAACTTAACACTGCAGTGATGACAAGCAAATCACTAGTAATTATGTATTACTGATACAGGCCTATCAATGACAATGTTTATGGGACACTGCACTGTCAGTGTTTTACATTCTTGTATAACTTCTTGTGCTACTGTGTGGGGGAGTGGGGGAATTCTACCATCATCACAAACAAAACCCCATGTTTTTGCAGAAAGTCTAATAAAAGTGTCATGATTATGTTGTGTCTCTGAAAGTGACTCTACAATTAACACTCAATATTCCCAAAGTTTTATTGAACTTATTAGTGATGCTAGGGCACAAACCAGGAAAATAAAACAAATACGTTAATTAAATGTGTCATTATAAACATGGGAGTGCAGCACTATGTTTTGATAAGGTAGAAATGTTTTAAGAAGGTATTTCAAAGAACCAAAAAACCCTACTTAAACAAACAGCTTATTTTTTAGTATTCACTCTTGATTTTGTTTTTAAATTTAGCTTCACAGCCAATTCTGTAACACTGGCAATACAGTCCTGTTCTGTTCAACCAAATCAGCAGCTGAAAGAACTATTACAAGCTCCTTTGGACAAGGATAAATGAAACAACAGAAACCACCGTGCCACGGTACTGGCCACCATGGCAAAGCATGAGCTATGTGGGTGAGGTGTTTCTGTGGGGACTGATTTCAAGTGCGGGGGCTGTGGCATTGATTGGTTGCAACTGTGTGTCTGTCAGAAGAAGAAAATCCACAGACAGCAAGAGGCGTGAATAGTGTTTATTATGCTGATAGGCAGGACATTGAGAGATACAGTTTATGTTTTTGTTTAAACAAGCAATAGGCATTTCTGTGCTATGTAATGAGAGTTTATTTGGGGGGGAGGGGGAGAGAGTTGAAGATATACTGTAACCTTAAAGCAGTAGTATCAGACCAGTTATGATATGGCAAAGAATGTGGAATTTCAGTTTCATTTTTATAAAGTAAGATCTATACAGAGTGCACTACAAGTAACTACCCAACTCTGTTTCCATTCTTTTCCTTCAGTTATAGAGGTAGAATAATGTCACAAGGCTGACCTCTACTGGAAAGATTTTGACCTCTAGCTGAATCATGAATTATTGAACAACAGAACTCTTAAAACAGTGGCCAAACAAAAACATACACACACCCCTCTTGTGTATTGCCAGGGTGTGTGGGGGGAGGAATGGGGAGGAAGGATCCTTTCAAATCCCAGATATTTAATGTAGGTTCCATCACAAAGGCTGTTTACTATCCCTTTGGCAATAGGAAAGCTGACACTACAAACACCTATTCATCAGAGAATGAACTATCTAGCAACTCACTCTCCCTCCACAATTTAAACGTAAAGATAGAACATAAGATGCTTTTAATAATGTTTGCTCTAAGCATGAGCATTATATTTAAACATTAAAATTGCATAATAAATCTTGATAACAGGAGGCAAAGGCCAGGTAGAACACACACACAGTTGCTTTTTTAATTAATCTTTCCAGCCTCCTAATGCAGGGGCTAAACAGTCCCCTGCCAAAAATTAAAAAGTGTCAGGAAGTGCAACTGAATTACAGGAAGCTTCTCTCAGTATAAACTAATCCTAAAGTTCTAGAGAGTCATGTGATAGATCTAAGTATCATTATCATACAGGAAAAAAAACATAGCAATGAGAAAGGAAGCATAGGAGGCCCAAGGCTCATACTGGTACAAGAGACAATTCATCATATCACTTTTGATGTCTAAGTGAAACTGATGGCTGGAATAGAAAATTTACTCAGAGCAGTTACACATAACCCCAGATAAACACTAAATAAGTTCTTAGCCCCTGAACCACACTTTCCAAGTGTCAATCAAGTTCATAACCAATGCAAAACAAAGAAAACATTAATAAGCATACTTAGCATTTAGGAGCCAGTCAGCAGAATATACTTCAATGTCTCTATCCTTCCTTTGCCATCTCAGTATAGACCCCTTGCATTAGAACAAACAGACTTAGCTGCTAGCCTGACTACAGTCCTGGGAAGAACACAGCTGCCTTCCATTACCGCACAATTAGAGTAGGTAGGGAAGCCCCTGTGCCTTGTTAACTGTAGCTGATGGCCTGTCTTTTCCTATACCTGCATGGGTGTTATTGTTTTAATCTGTAGAACATAAGCTAGGTACTTCTGGCCTATGAGGATTTCCCTGCTCAGTCCCAAAGGATCTGTGAGCTTTGTTACAGGACAGGAGAGCAAGCCAAACTTTTAATGACATATTTTGTTAGACTTAAATTCCTGTAAGTGAAACTAATTAGTTAGAACAGAGTTATGTTCCTGATGTGAGGAGATTCATGGTTTAAGGCCAGAGGGACCATTAGATCATTTTTTTAGTCTGACTTCTTGTATATCACAATCCATTAAATTTCACCCATTTTTGTGGCTCTTTCCTGCACTCTCCAATTTTTCAACGTCCTTTTAAAAATGTTGACACCATTTATGCAGTATTCCAGTATGAGTCTCATCAGTACCCTATACAGAGGTAAAATCACCATCCTCCCCCTACTCACTACTTCTGTTTATACATACGATTGTATTAGACCTTTTTGCAACAGCATCACACTGGGAACTCATGCTGAGTTGCTGGTCCACTATGACCCCTAAATCCTTTCCAGCATCACAGCTTTCCAGAATACAGCCCCACATTCTGTAGTTATGGCCTGGATTCCTTGTCCCTAGCTGTATAACTTTGTACTTGGCTGTATTAAAATGCATTGTATTTGAACAGACCCAGGTTAACCAGCAATCTCAATCGCTCTGTATGCCTGCCCTGTCCTCATCATTTACAGATTCACC
Organism: Malaclemys terrapin pileata; assembly: GCF_027887155.1. Classification (NCBI taxonomy): domain Eukaryota; kingdom Metazoa; phylum Chordata; order Testudines; family Emydidae; genus Malaclemys; species Malaclemys terrapin. The sequence continues at coordinate 96,391,037 of NC_071510.1, read as the reverse complement.
AATCTTTATGTCATTCACAAATTTTATCAGCAGTGATATAATATTTCTTTCCTGATCATGGATGAAAATGTTGAATAGTATCCAGCCAAGTACAGATCGCTGCAAAACTCTAGAAACACTTACTGTGTTTTCCCACTGATGACTTTTTGAGAGTTAGCCACTTCTTAATCAATGTGTGTGTACTTTATTGATATTGTATTGTGCTAATTTTTAATCAATGTCATGCAGTAGTAAGTCAAAAGCTTTACAAAAGTCCTAGTAGATTACATCTCTACAGTCACCTTTATCAGTTTTATGGTTTTGCATAAAGCCATCTTGACTGGCATTAATTATATTCTTATCCTTTAATTCATTCCCATATCAGGTTTTTCATTATTTTGCCCAGGATTGATGTCAGGGATCTGGTTCATCCCCCTTTGCCCATTTTGAATATTGGCATAACGTTAGAGCTCTTCTAGTCTTCTGGACTTCCCCTAAAATTCCAAAATGTATTAAAAGTTAACATTAGCAAGCCAGAGGACTCCAGTCAGCTCCTTTAAGACTCTTGGGTGCAAGTTATCCAGGCCTGCTCTTTTTAAACGTTTGTTTATCCCTAGTAGACATTTAACATGGAATGGAAAATACTTCATCATCCTCGGGTGATACAAGCACATGATCCTGCTCCTTTCCCATGACCGGGGGGGGGGGGGAGGGGCTTGTCTGTGTTATTTAATTTTCACAACAAAGCTTTATTTTGAATAGAAACTCACTTCTTTTGTCAGAATCAAAAAAGCAGCAAGAGTTCATTTTAAAAATTCATGTGAATTAAGTGAATGGCAAGTACTTGTGCATGAGGTTCAGAAGCAGGTTCCCCAGGATTCTCATCCCATCTCCACCACTTTGCATTGTGGAAATTGCACACTTCTGCTTCACCATCCCCATATCCAAATTGACAGATACTAACATACTGGTATATTGCAAGGACTTTAAAGCACGTTAGCTGTTCAGTGCAAAATATATTAATTTGGCAAATGCATGTGCATTCACACTCCTGGAGGGGTTGCCTGTGGGGATTAAAGTAACCATCTAAAAGCATAATCTATACTTGAGTTGAAGGACCAGCTCCATAAACTTGGAGGCAGTAGCAGATAAATCTCTGTGATCTACTCACTAGTAGGGAGAATGAGCCCAGTGTGTTAGCAGGGATTACAGAAAGGAAAAAAAGAAGACCTGTAATAAAAAGGAGTTTATACTTTATGGTAAAATTGATCTTTAGAAGAAAGATCAAGACCACTGCCGATCTATCTCAGCAACAATTTCATTTTTAAAAAATGGCCAGTTAGGCAGTTGACACACCCTTCTTTAAGATGGAAAAAGAGAGAAGCCAGTAAAACCTGGGAAAGGGGTGAGAAGTAGTGCTTTGCCCAAGCCTTGTTCTTAAAACTATTGAGAGATTAAAAAGCAAAATTACTTGGGAAAATTGTTTCTGAAACAAGTTTCTGAAAACAAAGTCCTAAGTGTCTCAGTAATTGAACCTCTGACTGATTTGTGGTTTCCTTGGGGGTCCTCACATCTCAGACCTTGAGTGGTCACCCTCCTTGGGATGGGATCATACAATCCACTCCTACCTGACCAGGGATTTAGGGTATGGATACACTTGCAGATGTAAAGCGCTTTGAGTTAAACCAGCCTTCGTAGAGCATAGTAGGGAAAGCGCTGCAATCTGTCCACACTGACAGCTGCAAGCACACTGGCGTGGCCACATTAGCAGCTCTTGCAACGGCCACAGAGAGCAGTGCATTGTGGTAGCTATCCCAGCATGCAAGTGGCTGCAACATGCTTTTAAAATGAGGGGGGTGGGGTGGAGTGTGTTGTGTGTATGTGGAGGGAGAGATCGTGCGCTTTGGGGGACCCGAGAGCATGTCAGCATGCGGTCTTCTAAGTTCAGACAGCAACAGACCTCTCTCTCTCTCACACACACACACACACACACACACACACACGATTCGACAGTAATGGTTGCTTTGTCTCAGAGCAGATAAGTATGCTGGCTGTCAGAAATGGAGCTTTCAAAGGGCATATGGGCCTGCAGTGATTCCAAAACAATGACAATCGTGGCACTTGATTTAAGGGGATTATGGGACGTTTCTGGAGGCTGATCAGAGCGCAGTAATGCAACACCTCATTCACACTGACACCCGAGTGTTTCAGCCAATGTGCACTAAGTGTTAATCTTCTCACCGAGGTGGAGTGCCAGGAGTCCTCTAGCCCTGGAGTTAGAACGCTCTACGTGCCTTGCCAGTGTGGATGGGTAGTGAGCTACGGGGCCTAGGGTTACTTTAATGTGCTCTAACTCGCAAGTGTAGCCAAGCCCTTAGGCTGCAGGCTCCTACAATTCAGAGGGAACACCCTCAGTTTTGATTATAGTTCACCAGCTACAGCTCTGCTCTCTCAGGGGCAATGACAAGATTAGCCAGTGACCAGCCAGCCTTCGTAAGGCAAAGTACTATTTATTCAGAACAAAAGCATTACAGAGAAAATATTTCTTGAAACCAGCTTATATGCAGGTCTTACTTAAGAGGCAGTCATCATCTTTCACAGGGATAGAGAGGCAGGCTTAAAAGTATTTCAGGTTGTCTTGCAGGTTAAGTCCCTCTGGATCACAGTCTCATGTCAGTTCATGAATTAGGTGAGAGTAACCTCCCTTCCTCTGGCAGGCTGGTCATGTCATACAATTCTTAGTTCTTTGATTGCTATGCTTTTTTAAAACACATCATACCTCTCTGTGCAATTTTCCCCAAGGGGAGAGGCTTCTCCAGGCTTGCTACCAGCCTACAGATTTGCATTAATTGCCTCCAGTGATTTTAGTTCCTGCAGGAAACCCATACAGCTTTCCTGTGAAACCATAACACAATCCCTTAGCCCATAAAGATGCATATAACATTTACAAAGTAGATGAAATTGTCTTTGAATATTCTCTGTGTCCATCATACCTCTCAAATAGTAGCACTCTGCATTCAGGATAAATGAAAGAACTATTACAAGCTCCTTTGGACAAGGATAAATGAAACAACAGAAACCACCGTGCCATGGTACTGGCCACCATTGCAAAGCATGAGCTGAAGTTTGAGCTATGTGGGTGAGGTGTTTCTGTGCGGGGGCTGTGGCTGATTTCAAGTGCGGGGGCTGTGGCATTGATTGGTTGCAACTGGGTATGTCAGAAGAAGAAAATCCACAAACAGCAAGAGGAGTGAATAGTATGGACCTGAGAGGGAGAGGAGACAGAGTTCCTTGGAACACAGGACTGGCTGGAGATTCAGGCTTGGAATTACGAGCCAGGAACCTGCTTGGTGGTGTTGGTTTTTACTGTATTTAGGGAAAAAGGACTTAATGTACATTCTTTTCAATTGAAAAGTCTGCGCCAATCACATTCTTCTCTTATCCTGGCCTGTAGCCTCATTTTCTCTTTCTAATGGAAACAAGCTGACAGGCCCTGAGTATTGGCTGACTGCTCATGCCAAGGGGAAAATCAGGAGCAATACACAGCTCTATAAGAAAACCCATAGGACAATGGCACAGAGCTATCCCTGCTGCCAAGGGAATACGGTCTCTACATTACATTCAGAGTGATTTCTGCTCTGCTAAAGTTACCCTCAAACCCTTAGAATGTGTTTCTACTATCCCTGAAAAGTATTCTGTCCAACCCGATAAGTGGAATAATCACCTGGGCTTGGGGCCTTATACTTAGTAGATTACTCAGTATTTGAAGAGGGAAGAATAGACCAATGGAAATTTTATAAAAGACTGTAGTCATATCTGCCAAGTTCATCATGTGCATGTAAGCTTTAGGGATTATGGCAAATTAAAAATGTTACATGTTAATCTGTCCAAGTTTATGGGGAAGGAGAAAAAATGAATCCAAGATGCTTGAATAGTAAAACGAGATTAACTACAGCTAAAACTGATACATTTTTGCTTGGGACAGGGAAAGTCCACTCTCTAAGTCACCGTGATTGATCGGGCCTTCAGCCCTCATATAGATTGTGCCAATCATAACAGGTCTTCCATTCTTCTCTTATCCTGGCCTTTCTCCTCCATGTGTGACCATGCCTTTTCATGATAAAAATCTTCCTATCTCTTTGGAGGTTGGCTGAGGGGTTCTTTCAGTTCCTGTCCAAGAATGATTAATGCAAGAGACAAAGGAGAAGGGAAAGAGCAAGCTTGTGGGATCACCTACTGTTGAAGCAAAAACACAAAGCCAGAAAAAAAAATATTTGACTCTGTTAAACCAATAACCTTTCAATGCAGATCCTGGTATGAATTTGATTAATTAGCGCATTTGCAAAGCAAGAGTGTTGTGAAGGTTAGGTTACAGCCAACCACTTTATATGCCTTGCAACTTCAAAGTGGGAAGATGATCAAGGTTTTTAAACCACCCTCAAACCTGCAATAGAGTCCACTGTGGAGACTCAGACGCAACTCTTTCACTCTGAAATGTTTCAGAACTGTGGCTCATTACAGATATGAAGACTATGATGAAACCCACTGCCTCCAGAGAATTACCTTAAAAACTTTTGTTTTAATAACTGAAAAAAATTAGAAGTGCTGCAGTTCAAGTACAACCAAAATGTATACAGAAGAACAATAGAATTCATTATGGAGAACAAATGCATCCTCATTAAAAATAAAATCTATAGTTATTTAATTTTTGACCTTGCCATGAATACCTCCCTTTTCACAGAAAATATAAGGCATTTGATTTTCATATAAAAATGTGCAACTTCCATCCAGTTAGTAACTAATTTTGTACAGCAATACTTAGCAAGATCATGTGAGTTTTCAAAGGCCTGGCCATGCACCAATAAAGTCAATGAAACTTCAATCGGAGCTGGATCAGGCCCCAATGCAGCATATGAATGAGGAAACAAAGGGCACTGCTGAAATCAGCATTATAAAATATATCAAGGCTACTACCTGAGGCACAGTCAGCAGTGCAGTACAAGATCCAGTGTTTCAAGTTCACTCAAGTATGTACAATGTTTTAATCCCTCAGGCGTGCCAGCTATAAACAAATATAATACAGTCTTCTTTTCAGGAAAAATGCTGTTGACCAGTGACAAACAAGACAGTGAAATATACACATAAAATACATCTAAGACTCAAAATGACAACTAGAAGTATAAAAGCAAAGAATTTTTTTTCCATATCATTCATAATGATTACCCATCTTGTACTTAAAAATAACAAATCATTAAAAATAGCCAGTGACAAAAATACTGATAATGGTTCAATATAACATCCCCTCCAAATCGTTTTGCCATTACAACCTTTTCCCACTGTTTCAGTAGTTAAAGTTTTTCCAGTAATTAAATGCTGTTTAGGTTCCATTTGCACAAAATCTATCCTATCACTAATATACTGAGATACAGTTCACTAATGACCCTGAAAATGTTACATTCGAAAGCTTCTGGTTCTTTGAAATGGTTGAAAAGGCTTTTTCAATGCCCACATCAGCAGTTGTGGTTTCTGTTTATTCTTTTCTGGAAACAGCACTGCCTCACTTTCAGGAGTAGGAAATCGTTCTTTATAAACTTCAGGGTAGGATTTCTGAAACTAAAAAAGTAGTACAGTTTAAACAAAGCTTCACAGCAAAAGCTGGACATTACTAATTCAACTACTTAAAAAAGAAACAAACAAAGCAAATCTCAGCTACACCGGTCAGTAAAACTGCGCTTTCCTGTGCCACGCAGTCTAGAACTACGCATTTAAAACGTGGTAGTCTTCTCCAATAGGATTTGTTTTACTGCAAAGCCCCTACTGTGAGAAATTAAAGTAAAAATAAATTACAGTTATTCAATCTACAAGAGAGTGTCTACAGTTTAAGTCTGAATGCCAGACACCTTTTCCTTTTGAGAACCGGAAGCTTACAATTTGATCCAGACTTTTTTATGAAAACGCCTCAAAATCTCCAAGTACACAGAAAAACACTTCCATCTTTTAACTTCATTAATCTAAAGCCATGTCTACACAGGGACACTCAGGAAAGTAAGAGGAAATCAACCGAAAGTGCAAAGTCAATTTGCATACATAAAAGTATGTTGACACCCTTTCCTCCCCTCCCCCCACGTTCACTGTGACTTAATCCTCAAGGATTAAACAACTATGAAACTGGTCTTTATACAGATGTAAAAGATGAGAAGCAAATCTATCAAATCCTTCACATACACACAGGTTGAAAAGAAAACACAAGCAATGATTTTTGAGAATTTTCTTTACCTGCTTCAGCTTCTTCTTTTTCTCTTTGACAGATATTTCTTTATTCATTGTAATTTCTTCCAACAGAGCTGCCAGTGGTTCTTGAGAGCCATTTGCTCTTTGGTATTCAAATTCATCTGTACTGATTTGGCGACAAAACGACGGAGCAGGAAGAGTTGTATCAGTATCAGCGTCTGCATATTTTATCTGAAAGAGAAGGGGGGGGGGGAAGGATTGTAATTTCAAGAATAAATTTGGAAAAATTGGCTTGATTAAAGAGAGGTCCTGTGTGATTCACTGACCACTGTGTGACCTTGATCAAATCAAGAAACATGTTGATGCTTCAGTTCACCCAGGCCATTTCTTGTAGAAATACAGAATCACTAAAGCACTTCATCATAAGTTAAGGAGAGGAGGAGGAGGAGAGAAAACCCTGGCACCTGTGGAAAGAAGGTAAATAAACAGAGGTATTAGGAAACAGACAGTGTGGAGGAGAGGCAGGGAGAGTGCAGTGATAGGGTCTGGGTAAGTGAGGATAGCACCAAGAAGCAGCTAGCTAGCAGAAGGAGAGTGACCAGCTATTATGTGGCTTCTCCCCTCCCCTCTGTCCCCCGCATACTGCCCCAGAGATACAAGATCACCCTCCAAGGAGAAATTGCAGAGTCTGCCAAAAGGGCAGTCTGTGTGTGCGTGCACAGAGGGATTTGGCAGTCTCAGAAATCCACAACCCTTTGATTGGTCCTCTACTGTTTCCACCACCACTTTATTGGCAGGGAGGGGTGGATTATATTTCCCCAAATCCCTGTAAAGCAAAGATTAGAAAGTTGACTGAGATCCTTGGTTGAAAGATGTCAGAGAGGGACAGAGTACTATTATGACCACCAAAAAAACCCTTGAAACCATGCAAAACATGTCCCAGAATCTTAACATGGATGGTTTCATATCTAGGTCACCCTGCAATCTTAACTCAGTTGCAGAACACCACAATAGAATTTGCTGTGCAGATTTAGATGAATAAGCATTTACTCCAAATTAATGAATTTAATCTTACACTTTTTCCTTGTTACTCAGTTCTACATTATTACATAGTAATTGGGAGCAAGATGACAACCTTCACGTGGTGCTTCTGTTAAGTGCTAGTGTTTTTTGTGCTCTGTTTTGTGCAAATCCACCAACTCACCAATGTCATCAATTGGCCACTGGACATTGTTTTACCGACCTCCCAGTGAACGTAGCAATGATTATACTTCACCAAATCACCCTTTCCAGGACCAATAAAGAACAGTTGGGCCAGTCCTCCGAATATACCAATTTAATGTAGAAGGGATGTCCAGGGGAAACGTGGATTACCTCTAGAGGACTGTCAAAGACCATCACATTGAAATTGTGGCCCTCCAAGAAAAACACATGTGAAAGATGATGATAAAGCTGCCAGACATAAAATCTATGGCTACACCAAAATTGCTACCATCAACCATCCAAAACATGGGCTAGCAGTGTATATGTGAAATGGATTAGAGAATGTGGAAGTTTGGAAGAATTATTAACCAGTGAAAGAGAGATCAATATGGTTAGAATCAGGGACATCGTTATAGTAAACATATACAAGCCACCCGACATCATGTGGCCTGATTCCATCTTACCTTACCTTCCTCATCCGGCCATTTACATAGGTAACTTTAACAGCCAACACGAAGACTGGGGATACTGCTCAAATGACACAGCCGGGGAGCAGATCACAGAATGGGCCACCCTTGAAGACCTCCACCTGCTCTATGATCCGAAGCAACCTGGATCTTTTTGGTCTGTGAGGTGGACAACGGATCACAACCCACTGGTCACAACAAGAACCATCCTGAGTCACTTCCTGCATAGCCAACATTGCCCAATCATCCTCCAGATTGGCCTGGAAGTGCCTCTTCTGCAGTCTGTGCCAAAGCAGCGTTGGAATTTCCGCAAGGGTGACTGGCCCACCTACACTTTAGAAATAGAATCTGGGATCCCACGGCTTGAACCAATACCTAGAAACTTTGGTCATTTTATAAACATCCTAAAATCGGCCCCCAAGAAGTACATCCCGTGTGGTCACTGCAAGGCTTTCACCCCCTGCTGGACAAAAGAATCTGAGTCTCTCCTGGGGGAATATGAAAAGAGCGGCAACCCAGATAAAGCCACTGCACTGCTTGAGTCCTTGAATTTGGCGCGCCTGGAAAGTGACCATTGAAAGCCTTGACTTCACCCATTCAAGCCATAAGGCATGAGCTCTTTCAGCAACTTGGAGGATCCCAGCCAAAACACAACGCTTAGCAAAGGTGACCGCAAATGCTGTTGCCTCATCTTCTTTCTAACAGCAAGACTCTGACAGACAAGATTACATGCCAGGAGGTGCAGCAGGAACTCCGCAGAAACCTTCAACAATACCCAGAGGAATCCCCACTCTCTTCCCCATATTCTGTCAAGGAGATCAATGTTGCGCTGTTGGAAACGAAAAGCCGGAAAGCTGCACGGGTTGATGGCATTACTCCACAGTTTCTCAAGAATCTGGGGAGACGGGGACGGGAATGGCTGGTGGAGCTTTTTACTGTCATGCATAGAACCGGAGAAGTGTCAACAAGCTGGTGACAGGCAACAGTGTTTGCCCTACTGAAGCCTGGGAAACCCCCAGAGGACGCAACTGGCTACCGCCCCATCTCTCTCCTCTCAACCACCAGCAAACTCGTGGAATAAGTGCTGCTCCACCATTTGGCTGATATTATTGAAGACATCTTCCCAGCAGAGAAGGCAGAATTTCACCTGAAGAGGAGCTGCTGTGACCAAGTAGCTTCACTTATCAGACATATTGAGGCAGGAGACCAAGAACTCTTAACTCGGGCAGCCCTCAGGGCTCTGTCCTGGCCCCAATATTTTTTAATCTATACACCGTGGATATACCAGATACGGAGTCAGGGAAATTCATGTATGCGGATGACATTGCCCTAGCTGTTCAGCATACAAGCCTCCATACCATCAGCTGCACCCTAACCCGAGATCGTAGCACAATGGTTGATTATTTCCAATGCTGGAAACTTAAGCCTAATGCGAAAAAAAAAAAACCCCATGGTAACTGCTTTTCATCTGAACAATAAAATGGCTAATACCAAACTTGATGTGCAGTTCTGCAGTGAGAGCATCAGCCACGAAGCTAATCCAAAGTATCTTGGTGTTACAATGGACCAGAGTTTGACCTTTCGACAACATCTTGAGAACCCCAATGATAAGGTCAGGTCCCGTGTTGTGCTTATCAGAAAATTGGCCGGAACATCCTGGGGCTCCAGTCCAGGGACCTTACAAACAGCAACAATTTCTTTGGTATATTCTGCAGCTGAATATCGTGCACCAGTGTGGTCTCACAGCATTCACACTAAACTCCTTGACACTCAACTCAATAATGCTATGCACATAGTGTCGGGGATGCTCAAATCTACTCCAGTTGACTGGCCCCGATCCTATTGCACATCCAGCCTCCACAGATTAGAAGAGCTGCTCAGACATCTCGCTTTCTTAATCATGTCAATGCAAATACGAGGATCCCACTGCACCATGACTTACAGAACCCACCAAAGACTAGATTAAAATTCCGCAACCCTCTATGGAACCATATCAAGATCCTTACACCCAACTTTGATGCTGAGGCTTAATGGAGAGTCACATGAAGCACTTTTACCGCTCAGAACAAACAGCTTGTCGTTGATCCTGTTGAGGAACCACCAGGTTTTGATTTATGTCAGAAAGACTGGTGCAGATTGAATCGCATCAGGACATCTCATGGGAGATGTGGACAAACCCTCTTTATATGGAAAATATGGCAAACACCTGTATGTGACTGCAATCAACAGGCACAAACGATAGAGCACATCATATGAATGTCTCCATTCTTTTGCTGGGGGCCTGAAGGACGTTCACCAGCTCACTGCTGCGGCAACGTGCTGGCTATCAAACTTAGATATAAATTTGTAGTTGTTGCTACCTACCCAAGCCATTCGAAAGAAAAAGAAGACGACATAGTAATTGATTAATCAAACAATCTAAGGCACTATAGGCATAGTAAACACACCTAACTGTATTGATATGGGGGAGGGAGGAAGATCTGCATGTAGTCCAAATGACTGACAATAAAACATTCAACCACTCATTTATGAAACAGAGTAAACAAAACCATAATCCAAATTAATCTAACAGCAGCCGGCATGTTACAGTGTTATACAATAGCAAACCTCACAGCTCTTCAGGGACACCAAAGCTTTGAAAGACCGAGCAGAAAAGTATTAGAAAGTGTGACACTCGGCTGCAGTTCTACGTGTGTGTTACTGTGAAGATTTTACAAGATAATAATAATAATAATAATAATGGAGATATCCCATCTCCTAGAACTGGAAGGGACCTTGAAAGGTCATCAAGTCCAGCCCCCTGCCTTCACTAGCAGGACCAAGTACTGATTTTGCCCCAGATTCCCAAGTGGCCCCCTCAAGGATTGAACTCACAACCCTGGGTTTAGCAGGCCAATGCTCAAACCACTGAGCTATCCCTCCCCCCCTTGAGCTATCCCTCCCCCCCAAAGCTATCTCTGGCTAAATCAGTCACAAAAAGGTCTCAAACTTTGAAGTCATGATTTTAAATTTAGTCGCAAAATCAGTCTGAAAAAAATAAGTAAAGTAGAGTGGACTACATTAAACTCCCTCCTATCCTACCTTCAAATAATCAGTGAATGACTTGGGTAAAACAAACAAACAAAACTCAAACAGTTGAGAGGTTCTGCTAAGTCAGAGAAACACAGTGTCAGTTAATAGTGTGTAAAACAGCCCAGTAAGGAGTTGACCTTGCTTCTCCCCATTGTTCTAGCCTTCTGATCCTTTATGTACTTTATGTATGAATAAATTGTACTGATGGTTTTGGGGCAAATGACTCACAAAGGTTTGCCTAACTGAACATGCCCCTACAGATATTCTCAGAAGGGAGTTATCAGGGGAACTAAATCCTCTCTCACAAAGACTAATGAAGGATCATGCAGGATTGGAAGAGGGCAAAGAGGATATTGTCCACCGGCCATACTTGGGGAGGGCTGGGGTAAAGGGTGAGGTTTGGGAACATGGCAGAATGGGTAATGCAAGTCCTTTAATACAAGGGGCATGGTTATTAAGGGAAGGTGGAGGTCTTGAGACAAAGAATCTCATTTTTCTATAAAGCAAAAAGAAATTTTCCTGAGTTGCAGGAAACACCAATAACCAGGACTGATGGGAAAATGAAATTAGGATTATGAAGAACTATCGAGCATAGAAAGGTTGAGTGGAGCTAAGCCATGTGAAGCTTGACTTCCCTTAACAGATTTACCAAAAAGAGTCAAACACCTTCTCTCTGGGAGGGACTAAAAAAGAATTAAAAATAAATTCCTCCACAAGACTACAAGGGTGGCACTGTGATTATGGCATCTAATATCCAGATTTTTTAAATATAAATATACCGGCAGACATGTTAGAAGAGAAGACATCCCTTCAAATTCCACAAGGATTCCCTTCCATATGACATTTTAAGCCCATACTTCTGAAGCAGAACCAGCCGAGGAGGAGAAAAAGTAAAGAATTAAGTTTCCTCTTTAAGTTTCAAAATTTGTGAGCCAGCTAATTTAGATCATCTGCTGGAGTTGCTGAATGAGGATCTGTGTTGACCTCTGTCCTGCCAAACTGGAAAAAATACTTCCTGGCTCTAGATGAACAAGATAGCAATTAGTATTGCAGGTTAGGTATGACTGAATACATTCTCAGAGTTAACCTGCAGTAAGTGGATAGGGATTTTAATCCCTGACAGAAGAAGCAGTTAAGAATTCATTTAAATTTGATTGAGTGCCTTCTCAAGAAGGTTCATCTTAGTACAACTGAAAATAGCTTACATGCTATCTATAATTAGGGTTCTTATTTCTCTTAGATTTTTTACTTTGTTTTCCTCTTCATCCTTTTAGAATTGGAATCTCCATGGAGATCAAGAAGAATAAAATGTTCTCCCTCAAGTCATGAATCATTAGCTCAGCCACTGCTACAACCTCCAGCCTTCCCCATGTGCAGGTTGGTGTTTTGTCACTGAATTAAATTTTAGATAAAACTTTAATAAATGCAACTGGGATTTAAAAATTCAAGTCAGTTAGGAGCTTTTGAAAATGTTACCTTAAGTCAGGTCGCAAACCCCTGCCCCCACCAGGTTTCATTAGTAAGCCACAAAAAAGCAATGCTTCATGACATGCAGTGGGTACAGTCTCCCCCTGCACTATTACTTTGACTTAATAACCCTAGATCTTCTTTGTGTTTCTATAAATATACAATGTATATAATGTGTTGCTGACAACAGCAATTCATACATGCTATATGCAATGCCTAAAATATCAGAGAGAGAGCAAAAGCTGTAAGACTTGTCTTGTTTTTAGGAACAGAAGGGAGAAATTTCATGTGATGACAGGAGAAACACTTCTGTTAGCCCCACCTGGACTCTTCGGAGATGTACTACATGCTCCTCTATGACCCTCTGTAAGGAGGAGGGAACATTCAAGATCTCTTGGCAATTGTCCATCAGGAACATTACTAGTTTAGCAGCAAGCAGTTCATCCAAATCCACTTCATCTCTAGAGCACAGGATGCAATGAGAAAACGCTTGAACCATCTGAAATAAAAATCAAGAAATGACATTGTATATATTTTTCCCTGTTTGCAGGAAAAATTGTAAATGGTGTCCAAGTGCAGACTTCAACAGCAGCAACATGTTTCCATGTTTACACAATACTTCTTTAAATATTAGTTTAAGTGAAACTGTTAAACCAGACTGACGAATGTATTGTTTGCACTATACGTTAGATTGTTCCAGTGGTGCAGTTACGTAGTCTAGCCTTTATGTCAGACCTAGACTACTGGAAATAAACTCTGTTATTGTTAAGACTTGAAAAGATAGCCATTTCCACGTGGGATATCAAACCAAATAGAAAATAAGAGTAGTACTTCATTATAATAAATCATGGACTGTTATGTAGTGGAAAGTCACAAGGTTATCTGGATTTCCTTATTATTAAACAAAGAAAATGTTTCCGTAATTCTAACTAGATTCCAGAAAGCTGTCCAGCTCATTTTCATGCAGCTCTGAACCCAAACTACTGCAGCTGGTTAAACACAGGTGTAAGCTACAACATTAGTTGTAATAATTGTAATAATTAATTGCAATCATCTTGTCTATTTTCCAGTCACTACTTGCCATTGTTAGCACAGCAGACAAATGGAGTTCTACTTCTCTGCCACATGCAACAGACTACCTTTTCAACTGCTACATTAAAACACTGTATAGAGTACACACATGGGATAGATTAGACTGCTAAAAATAATGGCACTTAGGAGGTTTTAATCAAGTTATCACGTATAGTTAATTAAAATCTTAATGGCTAAAAAATAAATATAGGTGCATACACTCTGGTTTCATTTTACAGTGAAAGGGACATGATTAATTTTCTTTTGTGCTTTTATTTGCAATATACTCTTAAAGGCAAGAAAGCCACATTTTCACTATCCCCTTGGTTCCTTGGTTATGTCTAATAGAACAAATGAGAATGTGACTTTGCACTGCTTACTGTACTTCCTTGTTTACGCTTTACTGTCATTGGTGTTAGCAGCAACTCAACATGGGAAACAAGGTTGGAGAGAGGATCTGAGCATAAACCATGGCTTTGTCAAAAACTAATAAAAATGGCATTTAAAGCCAACATTTTTATAGCAGAGTGGTGAACAAAAATATTGAGTCTGGAAGACATTTTCCAATGGATGAGCACTAAGTAGATCAAATTCTGGGCTCGGTATATACAACAATCTCTTTAACCTTTAATCTATGCCTGAAAAAGGCAGTGCCTGCAGTCCACCTGAAGCATCCCATCACACACCATCCCTTCCCCACATACTACCTCCTTCTACAGTAGCCCATTCGAAATCCTGCTATCTGGGGGAGTGGGAAACTAGCCATCCCTTCCCTTCCCTAAAGAACTCTGCTACAGTAAAGCCTCATGGCCAAAACCATCTTCTATGTATCGGATACTCCATATTAAAACCATAATAATCTTTAAATGGCCCCTAATTGTTCTTTCAAACAACGGTAACATAGCCAGGGAGTTTTTCCTCAACCTCTCGAATATATAAAAAAAAAAAAAATGAAATATCTCTCACTGGAATCTTTACAAATAAATTGTTTGACAAAGTTTCACCCTGAAGGCACCAAAGGTTCTCAAAGTACAGCAGCCTATTCAGTTTAAACAAATTTGATACTGTGGGAGACCAAGTATTTAGGCTACAACACATGACTTATCCATTTCTATGAAAACAGGGAGAACTTAAAACTTCTAAATGGTGCTCTCATCAATCGCTATCTATAGGGTTGAAATCAACTGAACTTTGTTTGCTATCAACTCCAAAGTATACTGTATTTTGTATGTATTAACAAGAATCTTTCATCTATGCTGTTTCAAGGTTTCATAAGCCTTGCTAGGTTTTTCACATTAGAAATATGCATACTAGCGTTCTGGTCCCAGCTGTGTCACAAAGAGCTGGCAGATCTTTGTTGAGGCTGATCCTTGCCATCATCTTCATCAGTAGTTGCAGCTTTTTCCGATTTTCTGGTGGCAGCAGAAGACAGGAAACCCGAAGTGCTTCAATGGCCTTTTTGTTTTTCTGCAGCAGACCTGGTATAAACAAGATTCGAAAGATTTATTTAAATTAATTACCTTTCCTAGTTACAGTTTTCCCCAAAAAAATCTTCACACACATCTAAAACATATTTTCTGAATTTTCCTACCTATTCCTCTGACCTCCTAGCAGAATTCCATCACAGAAAGTTGAGCAATAATACAATTTGAACTTATATATATTTCTCCCTTGTGTACTAGTTCAGGAATTCACGTAACTTCCTTCCAGTAAATTTGAAAATGAAAAATGTAAACATTACCACCATCACAGCCTGGTGATGTGAGAGAGGGGAAAAGTCACTTTATGGTATTTGTGGCTATGAAAAGAGCAGTCACAGTACATCTAATATTTTGCCTCTTCATAGTCATCAGCCCCAGGCATGTTTGCGATTTAACAGCAGACATCAAATGAAAAAGTGAAGATAGGTTTTCCAGATATTGCTCCAAACCAAAAACAGCATGCCCAAATCAATTGATAATAGCTATAAGAGTCAGCACTGGAACATGGATTATACCCTCTAAAACTAGACAAACCGATTTAAGGTCAGTCCAGACAGAGTAAAAAACTCCTGAAAGACAAGGAGTGCAAGGATAAAACATTCATTATTGAGCCAACTTGGCGAGAAATATTTTGGGAAAAGCCATTCGTAGGGTATGTCTACACTTCAACTGCTGCAGTTATGCCGCTGTAGTGCTGCAGCTGCACTGCTTCAGTGTAGACACTACCTATGCAGACAGGAGAAGTTCTCCCACTGGCATTGGTAATCCACTTCCCAAGAGGCAGTAGCTAGGTCAACAGAAGACTTTTTCTGTCAACCTAGTGCTGCCTACACTGGGGGTCAGGTCGGCATAACTACATCTCTTGGGGTGTGAATTTTTCACATCCCTGAGAGCCATAGCTAAGGTCATGTAAGTTCCCAGAGTAGACCAGCCCTGACTCACATGTCAACAATTTTAGATATTTTGAATAAACGGCCACTTAGCATGGGGAACATTAGGCTACATATTGTTTTTATGTCAGGTATGAGCTATGTGGGAGGTGAAATATGTGGGTGGAAGTGAGTTAGTGATTTGAAACCTTAGGACTCTGTGAGGGCCCACTGGATTGCTAGAAGCCACCCTGGAATGCTTATTTGAAAGCCAGCAATCGGAGGGAGACCACTGAGGCAGAAGTGTGGAGAGTGGCCAGCTGGAGGTGGCTTGGTGCAGGCTTGCTGAAATTGCCAAGAAAAGTCTCCTCAAACTCCAGAGACTGGTCCATCAGCGATGATAGAGGGTCAGACTGCTGAGACTATGGCGGTGAGACCAGATTGAGAGAATGTCAAACTCTGTTGCTTATGAAAAGGAAGCCTGAACTGGGGTATGAAATAATATTTTCCAAGGCTTGAAAAGGACACTGGGCACTGAGAAATGTTCAGTACCAGAGTTCATTCATAGGTTTTAATTGCAAGTTTGCTAATTCAGTCTGGAGTGGAGCTGTGAATGGGGATTTCTGCAGCAGCTATGAAAAACATCTACTATACCTATCGAGGTGCCACCACTCCTGGGGACGTGGTCCTTGTTACAAGCAAGCAGAGGGAGAGGTACCCTGAGGTAAAATTTCCCAGTGAAAGGCTGGTGGCAACAGGTATCCGAGACTCAGTCAGAGGAAACCTAGGGTCATGACATCTAGCCTGTCCAAAGACAATTCTAGAGTTCTTCTAAAAACCAAAATTAGAAAGTATACTCTTTTAGAAAGATAAAATATATATGTGCATGTCATATTAATTCTAAAAATATCATTTAGTATAATAATCAGGCTGCTTTCTGACCAAATTTTCAATGTATTTCTCAATAGCTGTAACAGAACGATGTGTGACAAGAAATCATTTTCACCCTTAATGAGCTGTCAACAAGATAGTGGATTACCCATAAAAAGGTTTACTTTAATGTATGCTACCTCATAAAATAAAATGTTACTGTATCTCCTTATACCCACATTCCTTCATATAACTTCTTGCTTTATTATACCACATAAAAACCTTTGACTGAAAGTGAATTTATATGCAATTGTATCTAATAGCAATGTGATTAAAGAGCCACCATAACAAAGCAATTAAGAGTCTACAGAAGACAATCTGTTCTTATGTATAGCTTGAAATATTTTTGTAATATATTGGCAATACTTTTTAGTTAGGTACTATAAACCCAGTTTGACAATTCAGCAAACAGCTACAAAACGGTTAGATAGCAGCAATGTAAGAGTGGTTTAGAATTCAGTCTTGTGAATGAAAACAAAGAAATGCTGATAAAAACAAAATAGCAAGTAGCTTGAACTCTCTCATTCTGAAAGATTAATATATTGGTACAGATAACATGCAAGAGTGTTTGAAATTCAATAACCTTGCCACACCATGCAGCTTCCCCCGCACTCCCCACATAGTTGCTTTCCATCTAGAAATGAGAGATCAGACACCCCTGCCAAGAGCAGGGTAATGTGAAGTTAAGCATTCTCTCTGACAAGGAATGATTAGAGACCCACAAAGGTCCTCATCCTATACATCCAAGTGAACATATGATGTCCATACAAAGGCCCTGGCCTCTGGCACATCCCCAGAGCTTTCCTTCTGCCTTGCACTATCCACAAGTTCCAATTAGAGGGGGCAATATTTGCCTGTCAGAAGCTGAGACTCAGATACTTCCTGGAGGGAATTGCTAACAAAAAACAGAGGTGGTAGATCTCAGACAGGAAGGTATGACAGAATACTTGAAACTCAATCTAGTGATGCTGTGACAAATATTGGTGCAACCACACAGACTAAATTCTTAAAAGGTGAGAACAAGCTGGCTTCTCAAGCTGCCAAGGCCCAAATAATGAACACAAAGCATAGCAACACAAAACGCTATTAATACCAAACAAACAAACAAACAAAAAAACCTTTAAATGCTGTGAATTATTTTTAGTATAAATAACCTTCTAACTTCAGTTTTATGATTCTTTATTTCTGATGTAAATAATTTTCAAATAATAAAAATGACGGAATAACTAATTTGTGTGCCACAGTTAATTTTGGGACTAAAATAAATGATGTCCTTTGAAATCAGGGTGTAAGCTTTCTGCACCTCTGGGATAGGACACCCCCTGTGGAAACAGCAGTGGGGGACTGATATGCCTGCCAGGTGAAGCAGTCGCCGGCCTGGCTTGCAGTTGCACAACTGCGCAATTCCCAATTCAACCTGCTGGGTGTGGGTTCAGAACGTTAAGAGGTAGTCTAATATCATGGTGCTGAGAACTTAAGCAGTCTTGGGTTCCAGTCTCCTGGCTGGAGCAACCAACAAGAGTCTATGGTCCAGGCCTCCTATAAAGTGAGGGCTGAGCAAATAGCCAACATTTCTGGCCTAAAGGTTAGTGGGCAACCAGCCTCGCGTACGGGGCCAGAGATAGGGAGACCCAGGTCCATAGAAGTGACTGGCAATCCCGCCACAGGGTCAGTGAGGAAACATGCAGTCGCAGCTTCATGTCCCAACAGTACAACCGGACCAAAGTCTTGCTTCCCTGCATGGTATCAAGTATCAGGGGGTAGCCATGTTAGTCTGTATCTACAAAAACAAGGAGTCTGGTGGCACCTTAAAGACTAACAGATTTATTTGGGCATAAGCTTTCGTGGGTAAAAACCTCACTTCTTCAGATGCATCTGAAGAAGTGAGGTTTTTACCCACGCAAGCTTATGGATGCCACCAGACTCCTTGTTGTTTTTGCTTCCCTGGACTACTTCCTGCCAGCTACTACTGGCGCTGCTGTGTCGCCACTGGGACCTGGCTCTCAGTCTCATGGTCATGCAAACCTTCCTCCAGTCTTTCCCTGGTGTCTTCCATCTCCTGGGACAGTGGTTTGCCTTTTCTCCCCGCTGCCATTTTCAGCAGCAGGCAAAGACTCAGCTCTCTGGGAAGGACATCTGCCTCCTTCCCTGGTCCAGCCCCAACTGAGCTACAGGGCCCGGCTCTTATACTTCCTGCCTTGCCCTGCCCTGCCCTTGCACTTCCTGCAGGGGGGCGGGAAGGGGGAGCAGGTTAGTTGTGCCCACCAGGGGAGTTAATCCCCTCTCTACTGGAGGGAAGCTACTCTGCTTTACTACACGGGGACAGTTAAAGGGTTTAGGAACAAGAATTGGGGAACTTGCAGAAGGGAACAGACTATAAGTGAAATCCAGCCCCTACTGAAGTCAATCCTTGGATTCTGACAATTTAACTCAAGCTTGAAAACTCAGAGCATGTAGGTATACCATTTGAACTGAGAAAACTAAGTTGATCATGGGTGGAATACATTCTTCCTAAAAGAGCAAAAGTTCTTGGATACTATGGAAGAACCCAGAAATGGTATAAAGGTTTCCCAGAAATGAGGCTGTTAAACAGTTTGGGGAAATCTATCTAGAAACCTGTAATATAGTGACCAGGTCTACCCATTCTGGAATTTTCCAGGTTATATATTCCCTGTTATGCATCTATATGCAGATGACAAAAACGGCCTATACTCTGGTGCACTGGAATAAGTGATACAGTGTTTGTATAAGACAGAGACATGAATGAGGGCTAGTTGTCTGAGACTCAAGGCAAATGAGACTGAGAACATTAGCAGATATGGGAATGCAGTTAAAAGACAAGATCTTAGACTGAAAGACCATTGGGGCAGAGACCATGCCTTATGTATGTTTGTAAAACACCTAGCATAAACAAAGTCCAAGTCTAAGTGGCACAAAAAGAGGAGTAGAGAAGGTGCTCTAACCTAACATTTGGGGTCAAATTAAGAGGAGCTCTTCACAAAGAGCCAATTTGGAAATTTAAATTGAAGTACCAAAGGTATATGTAGTACTACCAAATAAATAACACACTTACAAAAAGAATCAAACAAACAGATACTTACAAAGAATCAATAGTCTACATCTTCTCTCCTTAGGTATATCTTTATTGCAGAGTTATTCTGGACTCTTACTTGGGAGTTACACTAATCCCACACCATTCCACATGCAAAAGCCTCTCACTCAGGTTTACTGATTCTTTCATAGACTCATAGACTTTAAGGTCAGAAGGGACCATTATGATCATCTGGTCTGACCCCCTGCATGCTGCAGGCCACAATACCGTACCTACCCCTTCTCTGGACTCTGCTGTTGAAGTCCCCAATCCTGTGTTTTAGTGACTTTCAATCCCATAGCTTGCATAGGGCTATCAGCTAGAGCTTGGGTGCCACTTTCACATGAGCTGGTAACCCATAGGGTGTTCTGAGGTCCCGATTTTATAGGGACAGTGCCGATTTTTGGGTCTTTTTCTTATATAGGCTCCTATTACACCCATCCCTTTCCTGATTTTTCACATTTGCTATCTGGTCACCCTAGTAACCCACCACCTTTGCAGTCAGATACAGGCTAAATCACTTGATTGCTGATAGTCCCCCAATATCTTCCCACAATTCCCCCCTCCGTATGACCAGAAGGATAGACAAGATCTTCTACAATTCATTGAGAAAGAATTAGAGTGGGTCATCTTATTGCAGCAGTAAGAAGCATGAGACATGCTCCCAGAAGTCTTAGCCACACACACACACATAATCACACCATTAACGAGGACCCAATAATTCAAGTATGGCTTTGCAGGCTAGGATAACCCAGATGTTCAGACCTTGGTGACGTTTACCCAGTTAACTCTGCAGTGAATTCAGACCTTTTTATATTATATTTCTAAGGTTCAAAGAGGGGAAATATATAACAATTATACAGTCACCTAATTAAGAAAGGTACAAGAACTGAAGGGAGTACTC
Source organism: Malaclemys terrapin pileata (assembly GCF_027887155.1). Classification (NCBI taxonomy): domain Eukaryota; kingdom Metazoa; phylum Chordata; order Testudines; family Emydidae; genus Malaclemys; species Malaclemys terrapin. The sequence continues at coordinate 96,370,272 of NC_071510.1, read as the reverse complement.
AATACCCACAAATATATTGCATGGTAAGATGATTTTCTGATAGTCCTCCTGAACTTATTTAAGTAATTTCTTTTAGGAAGAAGGATCAGAAAGAAGAGAACACATGCACTTCAAACTTGCATTTAAAAACTCTGCACACTGCATTAGGTGAAAGTTATTTGCTAATAAAACAAAGACAACAAAAGAAATCTACCATTACATTACTCTAGTCCAAGCATAGCACCCAAAATTGACACCAGAATATTCAAGATAAATTACAGTACTGATCACCCAATTTCACTTTACTGAAAATAGTTTTTGCTAAGCTCAATGGCAAATGTATTCATGCAACACCAAAGCTACCCTCTTCCCCCCACTTTTAAATAGGATTCCAAGTCAACACATCAAAGATAAATCTTTAAAGCACAAAAATTGCTTATTTGGCACATTGTTACATTGGTGCACACACTCAAAAAGTGTCTCGTTGGGTTAACTCACAGCATGCTTCTATCACTGGTGATTGAATAATACCAATTAGGTAGAGAAGAATCCCTATGAAAACAATCACTGAATTAGGCAGAATGTAAATTTAAGCAATGCATAAAGATCACTGTAGCCTGGGACCTTAGCTCCTCCGCAGTCTGAAAATTATCCTGCACAACATCTTCAAGTTTAGCCACATCTTTCTTCCTAATGAAAAAAAAAAAAATCCCACAAAAACAAAGAAATAATTTCTGGATAATGTTCCTCTTTTCAGGAATTGCAATGAGTGAACCTCCTGTCTCTCTCTGGTTGTAATGGCTAACTGCAAACTGATTTTTCCATGAATTTCTGCAAATGCAATTTTCCTTGATTTTCTGTTCAACTGAAACATTATCAACTGAAGGGGGGGAGGGGGAAGGTTAACTTTTCAAGTTACAAGCAACGTACATGCTTTCTACAGAACAATAACAAGAGAGACCCCAAGGGCAGTGGGCCCTCCTCCTTTCCTTCTGCACAGACTGGAACCCACAATTCCAGCTCCTGAGGATCAGTACCGGGCTCAGTACTGAAGTCTGGGTCGGGCACTGCTCAGTGTGACAGAGGAGTCATTCTGACACCACAGAGTAGGAACAGTTAGAAGGAGGGCCAGGCCTTGGGGGAAAACCCCAAAGGTTCCAAAAAGGAACCTTTGCATTTGCACGGGCCAATGCCCACTGCTCTGGTAGGAACCCCCACACTGTGATCCACCACCACGTAGGGCTGTCTGGTGAGGCACTGGTAATGGCCCCTCTGCTGGGTACACAATTCCGCCTCAGACTCTGATGATGAGTCAATCTTTGGGAACCACAGAGGTGCGGTATGCATCAGCTCCAAGGGCCAGTGCAGAATATCCAGGGATTGGTGCTGAAGCAGGGAAGCCCATGTCAACATCAGCAAAGCCAGCTTCTCGCTAGATCAGGGGTCAGCAACCTTTCAGAAGTGGAGTGCTGAGTCTTCACTAATTCACTTTAACTTAAGGTTTCGCGTGCCAGTAATAATGTTTTAAAAGCTTCATTTAAAGTTAAATTAAAATGCTGATCTTATGCCGCCGGCCTGCTCAGCCTGGGGTTCCGTTCACCTAGTTCAGCAGCGGGCTGAGCGGGGCCTGCGGCCGGGACCCCAGCTGGCAAGGGGCTGGGGGCCAGGACCCCAGACCAGCAGTGGGCTGAGCGGGGCCGGTGGCCGGGACCCCAGACCAGCAGCGGGCTGAGCGGTTCAGCCCGCTGCCGGTCTGGGGTTCTGTCTGCCGGCTCCTGACAGCTGGGGTCCCGGCTGCCAGCCCCGCTCAGCCCACTACTGGTCTGGGGTCCCGGCCCTGCCCACTTAGAGTGGGTACCTACCTTCTCCCTGGTTTGAGCCCATTCTCTTCCTCTCTCTGCACTGAGCTGAGGGTGGGTGTGTATGGAGCACAGGGTTGGGGGTGAAGGAGCAGGCTGGGGGTTGGGGTGCAGGGTCTGGCCAGGAGCTAGAATGAGGGAGGGGGCTCAGAGTTGTGGCAGGAGGTTTGGGTGTGGAGCGCTTACGAGGGACAGCTCCCATTTGGTGCAGTGGGAATGTGGGGGGGGGGTGCAAGAGTCAGGGCATGGGGTGTGGGATGACTGGGAATGTGGGGTGGTGTGCAGAGGGCTGGGTGTGTGTGGAGGGGGTGCAGGGGTCAGGGCAGAGGGCTGGGGTGCTCGGCTCGTGGGGGTGCTCCCAGCCCCCTGCCATGAGCGACTCACAGCAGGGGGCTGGAGGGGATATGCCCCGATTCCCCCCCTTTCCCCAAGGCCCCGGCCCCGCCTCTTCTCTGCCTCCTCCCTGGAGTAGCAAGCACGCTGCGGCTCCGCTTCTCCCCCTCCCCGTCACAAGGGCAATCAGCTGATCAGCGCAGGGAAGGAGAGGAGGAGGGGCAGGAAAGCAGCATGCTGGGGGAAGAGCGGGGTAGGGGGGAGCTTGGCTGCCAGCAGGACCAAGCTTCTGCCTCCTGCCCCTGCAGGAGAGAGCTGTGGCGGGGGGGAGGGGAAGGGGCCTGAGTTGGCTCACGTGTCGCCGACCCCTGCTCTAGATGGTAACAGTACTGTACAGGGCTCCAGTACTGAATGAGAGCTCAAGGCAGCATGCTTCCTTCTGTTCACCCTCACCACTGGTGCCGACTCTTGCACTGCCGGTGATGGTGGTACCAAAAGTGCCAGTAAGTCCTTGACCACAACGAATGCCTCCATGGTGGATGGCACCACGATCCTGCTGGTGCCACGATGTTCCCCAGTGCCAACAGCTGGTCCCACAGCAGATTCAATGGAGCCTGCCAACAGGGCGGAGTCGATGGTGCAATCTGCGGAGCGGGGAAGAGAAGTAGCCAAACACAGGTTGCATTCCACTCCACTCCACGTGCTTGTCCTCTCTTAGATCCAGGGAATGCCCACTTTTGCACCGCTGCTTCTTATGCTTCTTTCTCAGCACCGGTGATGGGGCGTGGTGCCAAGAGTCCCATGCAGCAAGAGGAGCACTCCGTATCAACACCAAGGTACTGTGCCAAGTCCGACCGGCTTAGCTCCAAAGCCAGTCTGAGCACCGCTTCCAACAGGAGGGAGTTGAAACTTGCCTCCCAGTCCTCCTTCGTATGCAGCTTGAACTGGCGGCAGATCTGATAGTGATCTCATATGCAAGTCTCACCCAAGCATTTTAGACAGCTGGAGTGCAGGTCACTCACAGGCATAGGCTTTCCGCAGGAGGCATAAGGTTTGAAGCCTATTTATTCAGATACCCTTAGTAACAACAAGCTTTAAGATTAGCTCCAGTACTGTTATGTGTAGAAAACAATATTCCTAATAAACTTTTAAAAACCACACTATAAATTTCTGCCACAAGACAGCATTTTTCTTATGCTACACAACAACCATTGTATTTTACCACAGATCAGGTTCTCTTTAGAAGATGGAAATGAAACCTCCTCAATGTTACATATAGAACACAGATTCACCAAAGGCTAGCTACTAGTGTTTATGCTCTTGGAGTAAAAATTTTCAGTTCTGCCTAAATCCTATTTTCAAAAGTGCATAAGCCACTTTTAACTGAAAGCGTGCAAAACTTTTTTCATTTCCACATAAACATTGCTATAGGTGGTGAAGTGGGGTTTTTTGTTCTATTTGTGCAGATTACTGCAGCTGTGAAATAAAACCCTGTCAATGCTGTGTGAAGTGAAATACAACGTACAATGGAAAGTAACACACAATAAAAAGTGTGTGAAGGAACAGGGAAAGATTTTAATTGAATAGGATTTTTTAAACATAATTTAATACTAGCTAGTAAAAGCATGCAAGAATAAAATGTATACAGAGTGCACAGAGAGAAAGTCAATAATAGAACTTAAGAGCTGAGTCCCTTTTGAAAATAAGATTTAGCTATCTAAGTTATTCAGGCCTTGCAATGCTGCCTGGAGCCACACCTCAATACCTTTAAAAACCTGGTCCAAGACCTTCAGCCTCATAACACAACTTAAGGTATGCAACAATAGCACTGTGTTGTCTTAGTTATCAAAATATATTTACGTATTAGAATGTTCTATTTATAGTTACAGTGGAAGAAAGAGGTAAAAATTGAGAGACTTGTTAAATCCTTATAAAAGTTAAGATAATTTGTGGCAATGTTTGGGAAGAGAGTCACAATAGTTCACAATTCTTCTATTTATTATATTACAAGCCAACTTACCTAACACACTGACGAAAACATCAAAAAGATGAAATGTGAGTAGAGGTTCCTTCATCTGGCCATAGTAGTCTGCTATCGTTTTGAAGACATCTCTTTCAAATCCTATGTATGTAGGTTGCTTCAAATCTGAACAACTGGGCCCTAAGAGAAGAAATGAAACCACAAACAGGGTTATCTATTTTCATTTCTAGCCAATACAAGGAAAGTTTCAAAAAGGGAAAAATGTAAACTAATTATTCAAAGTAGTAGTTACACACATTGCAACTAATCTAGTGAAAACAAACATAATACATGAAAAAATACCCACCCATAATGTCCTTAAAATGAGTCCACTTCTTGCTATTTACTGCTCTACACCAGGCGTTCAACATTTTTCCAACACACTATAAAAAATTCCACAGCCCACCTGTGCCACAACTAGTTTTCTGCATATAAAAGCCACTGCCAGCATTAGGGGGTAGCAAGCAGTGCAATTGCCTGGGGGCCCCAGGAAGCTAAGTTGCTCTGGCTTCAACTTCAGTCCTAGGTGGAAGGGCTCAAGGCCCCGGGCTTCAGCCCCATGCAGTGGGACTTTGGCTTTCTGCACTGGGCCCCAGTGAGTTTAACACCGGCCCTGCTGGGTGGACCCCCTGAAACCTGCTCGCGGCCCCCCAGCGGGCCTCAGACCCCTGGGTGAGAACCACTGCTCTACACAATACCTTCTTTTAATCAAAATATTACTCTCAAGTTTTACATCCCTTGTTTGAAATGCAATAGTACTAGAATGCTATGCGATGAGAGATGAATGTTTGAAGTTATTACTTAGGGTAGGTCTACACTTACCTCCGGGTCCGGCGGTAAGCAGTCGATCTTCTGGGATTGTGATAAATCGATCCCAGAAGTGCTCGCCGTCGACGCCAGTACTCCAGCTCGGCGAGAGGAGTACGCGACATTGACGGGGGAGCCTGCCTGCCGCATCTGGACCCGTGGTAAGTTCGAACTAAGGTACTTCGAATTCAGCTACGTTATTAGCGTAGCTGAATTTGCGTACCTTAGTTCAAAGTGGGGGGTTAGTGTGGACCAGGCCTATATTAGGTTTCAGATAGTATAAGCATTTATCTCCAAATACTGTGTGTTCATAGGAATACTAACTATGGCCAATGCAGCTGTGCCCCTGTAAAATCTCCCATGTAACTGCTCTATGCCATCAAGAGAGAGCTCTCCCGTTGACATAACTAAAACACCTCCAACAAGCAGCGGTAGCTATGTTGGCAGGAGACACTCTCCTGTCGACATACCACTGTCCAAATCAGCGTGTTCTTCGGTGTAACTTATGTCGCTCGGGGTGTGTTTTTTTCACACCTCTGAACGACCTAAGTTATAACAACAAAAGTGCTAGTGTAGACATAGCTTACTAAGATCATTCTGGAATGGAAGGAAAGAGCAAGACATTAGTCAGTATCATCTAACTGCAACTGATATGATTTTTATTTTCAAAATAAATTCATTAATAGCTGTTACCTATTTAAACGCACTCAGTTTCACACACAAAAGTTAAAGCACAGTTAATATTTGTACCTCGGCTGTGGTTTCCTCTCCCAGGCTTTTGCTGATGACATATGCCATTTCTGTTTGAACTTTCAGGTACTACTACAGCCAATTAACCGAAATGAAGGGGAAAAAATTATCTGATTTAAGAAACAGAAAACAAAAAGTTGATATTTTCTTCACTAAATTTAGTTGGCTGTAGTAGTGCTTCTTGAACATACCAACAGGGACTGCTTATGACAGACATCTGCAAAAATATGAGATTCAAAATGGCTTCTTAGTCTTTGCTAGGAAAAGGAACCACATCAGAGGTAAAAATACCAATTCTGCTTTTAAAGTTTTTTTTATGAAGGTACTGAAACATCTAGATGGGTAATATTCAAACACATAGCAAAAATATTTAAATACATAAGGTAACATTCCCTGCTTTAAGATTCAATGTTTTGTTACTCTCCATGGCTAGAAACACTTTAGCAATCAGTACACACACATTCAAAGCAGCAGACTTTTCTAAGCCTTAGTTCTCAAACAGTTAATTGACAGACATTTAATTGATCCTTGATAGGTTACAATGACAATGTAATTACCACAGCTGTCACTAAATTTGACCCTCAGACATATGTCATCCATACAAACTGTCAGCATCCTACATACTATTCATTTCAAAGCGCCACTTTCAAAACAAGATATTCTGCTTTCAAAAAAAATTATATATATAAAAATAAATAAATAAATAAATAAATAAATAAGGTCATCAAACCTCATGTATATATTATAGACAGAGCTATAAAGCCATCCTGTAGCTCAGCTTGCCTAACTCTTATAATTAAGCATCTACCAAATTCGTTGTCATGAAAATCACGTGGCTGACCATGAAATTTCGTCTCCCCTGTGAAATCCCAGCTCTGAAGGCAGAGCGTAGAGCGGCGGCTGCTGGCCAGGTGCCCAGCTCTGAAGGTAGCACTGCCACCACCTGCAGCATAGAAGTAAGGGTGGCAATATCATACTATGCCACCCTTCCTCTGCACTGCTGCTGGCGGCAGCGCTGCCTTAGGAGCTGGGCACCTAGCCAGCAGCCACTGCTCTCCCACTGTCCAACTTCAGGCAGCGCCGCCAACAGCAGCAGCACAGAAGGGTGGCATGGTATGGTATTGCCACCCTTACTTCCGTGCTGCTGCTGGAGGTAGTGCTGCCTTCAGAGCTGGGCACCTAGCCAGCAGCTGCCGCTCTCCAACTGCCCAGCTCTGAAGGCAGCCCAGAAGTATGGGTGGCAATACCTCAAACCCGCCACGATAAGCTTGCAACCCCCTTTTGAATTACAACTCCCCAGTTTGAGAAATGCTGCTAAAAAATCACACATTTTTCATGGGTTGGTCATGGCATAACATTTGCAAATTTTGCTATTTATGTGGTGACCAAACCGTGAAAAATGTGATTTCTTTGCACTTTAAGTACACTCCTAATCATAATCCCCTCATTTTCTGTTGCTTATAACTTTACCAAACTAAGGCCATGTCTACACTATAAAGTTCTGTTGACACAAGTTACATCAGCATATGCCACCAACCTTTGTGCAAGTACCAACTTGGCTGCTTGCACTGGCGCTTGTGAATACTCACCCCAAATGGTTGCACTGATGTAAAATGCAGCACAACCTAGTGTGCCCTCCCATGTGCTGCCATCTAGCGCTACGTCTTGCAGGACATTTTCACAGTATTTTGTGGGATACCAGCAATTTCTGGCAGCTAGGGATCAAGTTTCCATCTATGCCACTTTCTCCATCCCATCACTTATCCACCCTTTTTAAAAAACTTCCACAGTCCCACACACCGCTTTTTGGTTTCTGCCATCTCTCTGGAAGAAGCATGGATCCTGCAGAGCTCAGTGCAGTTATAATGACCTTTGCTAATACAGGACACATGATTCTCCTGTATTTGCAGAACTTAAATGAGTACTACTACAACTGAGTATGCAATGAGGAAAATATGGAGATGTTCAAGCACAACAACAACTGGATGCTGATGGACACAGCAAATAAAATGCCAGGTTGTTGACGGCATTCCTGGAGCAGCTCCTCACAGTGAATCACTGCTTCTGAGCCCAAGAAACAAGCACTGATTAGTGGAATCACATTGTAAAGCAGATTTGGGATGTGACGAAGTCCACATTCCTGGATCTGCAGGCTAAGCTCACTCCAGATCTCCACCGCAGGGACACCAAATGAGAGCTGAGTTGACAGTGGAGAAGCAAAAGGTGATCACGTTCCAGAAGCCTGCAATGCCAGATTGCTATCAGTCACTAGCCAATCAGTTTGGAGTTGGAAAATCCACATTGAAGGCTGTTGTCATCCAAGCGTATAGGGCTATGAAGTGTACACTGCTGCACAGGACACTGACTCTCACAAATGTGCAGGAAATGGTAGATAAGATTTGCAGCCGTGGGGTTCCAAACTGCAATGGGACAATAGATGGCAAGCACAGCCCTATTCTGGCACGAGCCCACTTTGCCAGTGAGCATATCAAGAGAAAGGGATCCTTTTCTGTGGTTGTACAAACACAAGTGGATGACCATGGACACTTCCCTGATATCAGTGAGCGCTGTCAGGGAAGGCACATGATGCTCACATCGCTAAGAACACAGAACTTTTCCAAAAGCTGCAAGCAGAGACATTCTTCCCTAGCAAGCACATTCACATTAGTGATGTTGAAAAGCCAATAGTGATTCTGGGGGACCCAGCCTACTCCTTGCTCCCCTGTCTCATGAAGCCATACAAAGAATACCTTGATACACAGAGAAAGATTCAACTACCTGCTAAGCTAATGCAGAATGGCTATTGAATGTGCCTTTGGTAGACTGAAGGGTCAGTGGCACTTTTTACTCACTAGACTGGATCTCAGCAGTATAGCTGCATGTTGAATACTGCTGTGAAGTGAAGGGGGGAAAGCTACCACAAGGATGGAGGGGCAAGGTGGACAGCTTCTGCTGAATTTAAATAGACAGACGTAAGGGCTATTAGAAAAGCCAACAGCTATACATCTGAGGGAGCTCTTAAAAAAACATTTTGTCAGCCAAGGAAAAGTTGTGTGACACTTTTATGAAATAATCTGTCTTGTAACAAAGCTTAAATACTGGTCAGTTATTGCCTCCCATTATCAAATTCTGTAATGCGTCTATAATGCTTGATATAAGCGAATATACAGTAAGTTTCCAAAAAACAAAAAACCTTTATTGTGTGCAGAAAACAGGCAACAGAATTGAAGTGCAAACATATAAGGTACAAACCTTTAAGCAACGCTAACAGGATGAACCAACCTTTAAAACACCCAGTAAAAAAAAAAAAACACACAAGTAAACAATGAACATTTATGTTCATATACATAAAAATTATTTCAGCATAAAACACTGTGGCTGATCCTGGGATTTTCACAGTTGGTGTATAGCTATGGTTCTCCTTGTTGTCTGCTGGCATGGAGTAATGGGGTAAGGATGTACACCATGCTATCATCTTTTATGCTGGGTGTGTAGAGAGCACGAACCATGATTTTGGAAAGGCTACTGAATCATGAATCTTTGGGCACTAAGGTCAATAATGCTTTGCAACATCTGAGTTTATTACCTGAACAAACCCATGATGTCCTGGTGCATTTCCAAATGCACCTTTCAGTCCTTTTTCCTCTCCTGCAACAACTGCTCTCTCCATTCTCAGTCCTTTTCCATTGTCAGGTCATAAGGCTCCTCCAAGCCATGTTCACAGTCACAGTCAGAGGCCACAGAGGAAGGGAGGATCTCACAGCACATATCCTTTCTTCTCTCTCTTCCTGATACAGCTCAGATGTTCAGCCAGCATAAATGGGGTAGATGCAGTGAAGACTGATGCAAAGAATTCATTTAGCTTCTTTGCAATGGCCTTGTCTTCCTTGATCATCCAGTGGCTGGTTCGACTGTTTGGCAGGCTTCGGCTTCTGATGTCCTTAAAACATTTTTTTGCCGTTCGCTTTTTGCTAGTTGCTCTTCAAATTCTTTTTTGGCCTGCCTAATTATACTTTTACACTTTACTTGCCAGAGTTTGTGCTATTTTCCTTAGTAGGATTTGACTTCCAATTTTTAAAGGTTGCCTTTTTGTCTCGGCCCACTCTTTCTCTATTGTTTAGACATGGCTCTTTTTTTCTTTTTGGTCCTCTTATTGTTTATGTAATTATTTAGTTATTTTGATTTGGGGCATACATTTTCTTTTAGCCTCTTTTATGGTGTTTTTAAATAATTTCCATGCAGTTTACAGGATTTCCTTTTGTGACTGTTCTCCTTAATTTCCAATTAACTAGCTTCCTCATGTTTGTGTAGTTCCCTTTTTGAAGTTCAGTGCTAGAGTCCTGGATTTCTTTGGTATTTTCCACCCTACAAGTATGTTAAATTTAATTGCATTATGGTCTCTATTACTGAGCGGTTCCACTACATTCACCTCTTGGACCAGATGCTGTGCTCCACTTAGGACCAAAACAAGAATTGCCTCTTCCCTTGTGGGTTCTAGGACTAGCTGCTCCAAGAAGCAGTCATTAACAGTGTCTAGAAATTTTATCTCTGCATCCCATCCTGATGTGATATATATTCAGCCAATATAGGGAGAGCGGAAATCCCCCATTATTATTGCGATTTCTGTTTTCGTAGCCTCCCTGCTCTCCCTGAGCATTTAACAATCACCATCACCATCTTGGTCAGTTTTGTTTGTTTGGAGTTTTTTTTTGTAACTTGATTTATTTTCACTCCAACTGCTGCTTTAATTTACTAGGGGCTGAGTCATCCATGAATAACATGGTTCCTGAATCTCAATATGCATAAACACCTGCTTTAACAAAATTATATATTAGCCACATGTCTACAAAAAGGTCATTGGACCATTTTACAGAGATTTATCACAAATAAAAGCTAAATAGTTAAAAGCAAAACAGCTTCATATACTCCAGGAAACATGTTGCATTGGCAAGAGTATTTACCAGATGATCCTAAAGATCTTTTCCATCTCTGCTTTCTAGGATATGAATCAGAGGACATAATTCTGACCCTTTAAATAAAATGAATTTGAAGTGAGACAGGAGTTACTTCAATTTTGTTTTTATTAGAATTTGATATACTTACAATTTGCTAGACACTTCATTGCTGACAGTACCCAATGAGGTAGCTCTTCTGCTTAGAAGGGGGGTTGTGGAGAAGAGATGAGAATTTAAAACAGTTAATACATTAACAGTCTGGCATAATACAAGAGAAGTTTAAACCACATTTACTGAAAGACTTTGGATTACAGTTCTCCAACATCTTAAAATACTGTTGATTGGTTTACTCCAAGGACACACTATCTTAGATGCCATTGACCAAATTTTATACCAGTTATACTACTCCAATCTTATGGAGAAACATAGCAATAAAGTAGTTTATGAGTCAGTGGCAAACATATCTAAATTTCAACTGAGACATTTCCCCCAGTACATCAAAATATATATTTTAACAGTAATTTTAAAATATAAGGTTTGGCTGGAGGTTTCAGTCGAAAACAGGGAAATTGTGGAAGATTTAAGAATATACTGTCTTGATGCTCCAGAGACATTATAAGAACGTAACGGCCATACTGGGTCAGACCAAAGGTCCATCTAGCCCTGTATCTTGTCTTCCAACAGTGGCCAATGCCAGGTGCTTCAGAGGGAAGCCCAAGTACTGTAGGGGACTGATGTGACAGTAGGAAAGGACATAAACTCCTCTGACACCTAGAGTGAAGGGAAAAGAAGGATGAGGGAGCCCTGACCTTGATGAATGAAAATGGGCTAGGGAGAAAATTTTCCACCTTTACTCTCAAGTACCTTTGCATCTTGAAACCTTGAACTGCCTGTGGGTAGATCAGGGCAAAAAACAAAGACTGATTCACACTGGTAGGGCTCTTCAAAAGCTGACTTAATCCTGGTCAACACTAGAAAAGATATACCAGTATAAAGACGCTGGTTAGGGTTGTCTTTTTAACCAATATATTTATACTGGTATAAGCCCTAGTGTGGATGCAGTTACACCGATATAAAAGGTGCCTTATATCAACATAGCCTATTACGCTTCCTGAACTGGAATAATCAATACTAGTATAAGCACTTTCCTACAGGTATAAATGTGTCCACACTAGGGGAGGGATTTCCACTTTAAATAATACAGGTGTAGTTAAAGAAAAAAAAAAAAAAAAACTTTCTAGCGTAGACAAGCCTTAAAAGACCCCAAGACAGCTAACAATACAGCCTTAAAAGAAAAAAATCACTTAGAAGAGCTACAATCAACATAGAAAGGCTTAAAAACAATCTCCAGCCCACTCACTTGTTTTGTCTTCCAAAATGACGATGCCCTGTTTATTGACATTGTACACATTGTGGATGACATGCTTTGGGTTCACAAGTTTTGTATCCAATACTTCATCCAGAGAATCCAGGCCCAAAACTTTTTGCAAACTGTTAAAATAAATAGTTTACATCATCTGATTTTTGTATACATTAAAAAACAAACCAATATGGGGAACGATTCACTTGGTCAAATTAATTCCTTTCTGTTTGTTTTTGTCGTCTTTGGGGTATGGAAGCTTCAGGAGGTTTCAAGTACATTATTTGATCATTAATATTTTCATTCTGCACATTTCATTGATGCAGACCCAGTTCATTTTATACAAACAACATGCCATTTTAACAGTTTACACTGTAAACATTATCAGTTAGGTTCCACCTGCATTGTCAAACAGCAAGTGTTTTTTTTAATCAGAGGGGGAAAATTATATATAAATATAAATATAAATATAAAAAAAATTCACACACACATACAAAATAGATACCCCCCTACATCGTGCAGGATATTAATGTTGGATTACTTATCATAAAAGAATATTGATTAATAGATTCCAAGGTCAGAAGGGACTACTGTGATCATCTAGTCTGAACTCCTAACAAACACAGGCCATAGAATATCTCCAGAATAATTCCTTTTGAACTAGAACAGAGGTCCCCAAACTGTGGGGTGCACACCCTCTAGGGGGTGCTGAGGAAAGTTTGGGGGGCACAGCTGGGGCCTGGGCCAGCCCCCATGGAGAGCAGGGAGGGAGCGCCATTCAGCTTTGCTCCTGGCCCTGCACCCGGGGCCCAACCCCCAGCCCCAGCTGTGGCCCCAGCCTCAGCCCCCATACCTCTGTCTAACCCCAGCTGTCCCCCCCACCCTCGGCCCTGGCTCCTGTGGGGCACAGGGCAGAGACAGGTGTAAGGGGGGCACAAGGTAAAAAGTTTGGGGACTACTGAACTAGAGCATATCATTTTAAAAGGAAAAATCCAATACTGATATTAACATTGCCAGTGATGGAGAATCCACCACAACCCTTGATAAACTGTTCCAATGGTTAATTGCCCTCACTGTTAAAATTTTACAGCTTATTTCCATATATAGGAAGCTTGTAGAATTTTTTTCACCCAGCTGATCAGATCTTCCATTTCCTGTGTCCTCAAACTAAATACTTCACTTTTTATTAAGATTTTTAGGACTTCATTGTCCCAGAAGAGCTGTTTGAATTTTAGCATTGTGGAAAGAGAAGGGAGGAGAAAGATTTCACCACACTACACAATACAAACCCATATAGAAAAATTAGCTATATGGTGTCATAGAAAGAGGAATTGTTAAAACTGCTAAATATAAAAGATTATTCACAAATCACAGGATGATAGTCAAATAATAAGCAAGTCTAATTAGTCTAGCAAGCATAGGCCTAACGGCAGTAAAGAATGGGTGAAATTATGAGAAGCAGCAGAGAAGGTGAGACTATTACCCAGTATACACATTAGCCTAAAGGTGGAGGACTCACAAATACACTTACTGTGATAGCGTCATGGATTTCCATATCTCTTCTATATCTGCCTGTGTTAACTCTTGGCGGTGCACAAGTCTGCAAGCTGGTACTTCTCCTATTGCTATACTGTGACGTTTGAACCACATTTCAGAATTCTGGATTACAAAAGAAAAAAAAAGCACATTCCTTTACCTACCAATTTTTTCAATGATAAAATAGTATAGCACTTACACAGTGTAGCATGCTTCCTCTTCCAATCACTTTATGAACATTAACAAATGCTCATAAAATCTATGAGCAGTAACTATTTAAGTATTATTTAGATTTTATAGATGGGAAGCATCTTTGCCTCAGTTAAGTGATTTGTCCAAAGCTGCAGAAGGAGCCAATGTCAGAGCAGTGCTTGCAGTTCAGGAGTCATTAATCCCCATCCCTATGTGCATGTTGTTAAACAGCACCTCTCTGCAGTTCTAAAACCAGTACAAATATACTTTGCGACATACTCGGGTACAATCCAGACCAATGACTATCTGTGTCACCCCTACTCTGTAAAGGGCACCCCAGGTTACAATCCCTTGCTGCTATAGCCTCCAACCTGGACTGCCCACAAACAGCCTCTAGCACAGGGGTGAGCAAACTATAGCCCACGGGCCACATCTGGCCCACCAGTCATTTTAAGCTGGCCCTCGAGCTCCCGCTGGGGAGCAGGGTCTGTGGCATGCCCCCACCCCCCCCCCCCCCCGCGGCTCCTAGGTGCTCCAATGGCTCCCTCCAGCACTCCAAGGGGAGCTGCATGGGCAGTGCTTGTGGACAGGGCAGCGTGCAGAGCCGCCTGGCCATGCCTCCGCATAGGAGCTGGAGAAGGGACATGCCGCTGCTTCCAGAAGCCGCTTGAGGTAAGTGCTGCCCGGAACCTGCCCCCCTGAGCCTCTCCCCATACCCTAACCCCCTGCCCCAGCCCTGATCCTGCTTGGAGCACCCTCCTGCACCCCAAACCCCTCATCACCAGCCCCACCCCAGAGCCCGCACCCCCAGCCAAAGCCCTCACCCCCACACCTCACTCCCCCACCCCAGCCTGGAGCCCCCTCCTGCACCCTGAACCCCTCATTTCTGGCCCCACCCCAGAGCCCGTTTACTACAGAGGGATAGATTTTAAGTAAGTACAAGTAATGAGGCATAAAACGTCAGAAATGGTTACAAGATAAAACGCCTACTGATGCCTAACAAACTAAATTAGATTCAAAGCAAAGTTCTCCCACCAGATGCCTTCATCAGTCTTACTGACCAAACTCTTTAGGACAGGATCCCTCCCCCCAGAGTCCAATGGCTGCTTCCTCTCTCTCTTCAGGTGCAGTGAATGTGATGGGTAGAGGGGGTGGGGGGGCATGTGTCTGTCCCTTTTTATAGTTTCAGTCCACCAAATGAAAACATTTCCAGCTGAGACCAAGGAGACAAAGACTCTAAGGGGAATGATATTACCTGCTGTTTTTTTTCTCCTGTTTGAACATCCTTTGTTTTCCCTCCCTGCTTGATGACACTGTTTACTGCTTAAATGCAAATTAAGGCAGGCACAAATTCCTTCCTTTGTTTAGGACAGACCTGACTTCTGCCTAGGAAGGGCTGCAGGGTTTGGAACTTGTGTTATTAACATCATACTGGGGAATCTTATAATTTCATATACAATGTGGCCACACATTTTACCAGAACAATACTGACCAGCAAATTCCGAGTTTTCAAATGATACCTTACAAAGCATACTTTGTACAAAAGGTTATTACAATAGTGTGTAAGGTGTATTCTGTCACACATTTGCATTTAACAATAGCCTTGTAAGAATTCCCACAGAACATTCTTAGGCCTCGTGTACACAGTACTGACAAAGCACACTAGAGGGGTGTGACTTGTGAAGCACTCCAAAGTGTTTCAAACAGGACTATGTTAATGCAAACTTGGTACCTTTTAGAGCAGGCCAGCAGGTCTACATGGGGCAGCCCCTCTGATGCATTTTGCCATGCTGTGTAGACCAGATCATGGTCTTCATCTTGCTTGGCTCTATGCATGCTGATGGGATTTAAGTAGCAACTCCTAGCAGGTGTAATGCAGACAGAAAAGGAAAGCAAATAGGTACAACCTAGGAGACCCAACAAAAGCTCGTTCTTCTCAAAAACTGGGATGCCAATAGTCATTTCTATCCTGACTGAAAGGATAGAACTGAAGGAGCAGTGAATGAAAGATTGTGTGACCACTACACAGAGGTCTCCCTTTGAACCCAAGTGAAACAGTATGCACTCGTGAGAGTGTCAGGATACTGTATATTAATAACCAAAGATAGCATGAAGGGACCAAATAGCAACTTTTCTTAATTACTATGAGTTTTTCCCTTTTAGCCTAAAAGATGACAACAGCTTTGTATGGCGTGATCCTTATTTTCACAGGTTTGGGAGGATGATTGAGCTCACATACTTCAGCAACGAATGAGTTTATCGGTTTAGGTAGATCAGAAGGTGATGCTGCAGGCACTGACCTTGCTAATCTGCCACTCTCCCTCCTTCACAATACATCTCCCACCCACTACAGAAATTCCAAATGGATGTGCCTTTTCCTCTTTGATAGCCTCAAGATTTTTTTTGGCAGTTCTTTAAAAAGGAATTAAACTGAAGATGCTCTTGAATGCAGTGACAGGATGAAAGCAACTGGCATCCCTGTCCTGTCTTTCTTTAAGAAACAGGCTGATATATCTTGTTTCATTGATATTAGCATGTTTGATTGACTGCTGACATTTGAAAGGGAATAAGGAAGGAGCAGAACTTGAAAAGTTGGCAGTCCTACTCTGCCATGTTACTTTTCACATAAATCCAAAACTTGTAACCAAGTTAAGACATGTTACTGACTAACAGCAGAGGGAACTCCATCTAGCCCCTGATTAGAAAAATGGTGAGTATAAAACATGACCTCAATAGCATAGGTTGTGGTAGTATTTCCTAAAGTGAAACGTGCACCCCCATGGAAGAAAGACAGTAAGTAAGGCGGAGGGAGCAGGGTCGGCAGCTTGTGCATAGACCTCTCAATGGCTCTTCAAAGTCTTAAAATTTAATTTTTTTTTATATATTGTATGTATGTATGTACACACACCCCTTCATATCTCCAACCCTCCTCTGGGCTAATCCTGTGTGTTTGCTAAAGCACACACTCCCCATGCACACTTTGGAAATAGGTGTAGATTTTGATAATGTGATGATTTCTTTCTTACGTGCTTTGATCAGAGATTTTATATATATATAAATAAAGGTCTGAACTGTGCCATTAATTTCAAGGGATGATAATTTAGATGCCAACGATAGTTGAAACATCAACAGTGTTAACAATTTCACTGATCAAAGCACATAAGAAAGACATCATCATATTATCAAAATCTACACCTATTTCCAAAGTGTGCTTGGGGAGTGTGTGCTTTAGCAAACACACAGGATTAGCCCAGAGGAGGGTTGGAGATATGAAGATGTATAAATTAAAATGCTCAGGCCTTTAAACAACATATGTCAGAAATGCAGGCGGGAGCACAACTGGTTTCATGTTTATGATGTGGGGGTGGGGAAGGCAGTTTGGGAAATGCTGGGATCAGGTAAGAATTAAAACAGAGATCCTCCAAGTTCACACAGCAAAACAATCCAACGCAACCTCTCTCTAAGGCTGCAGCACATTTTACTCCTGGGGGAATTCTGTGCATAATATTTTAAAATTCTGGAAAATTCTGCATATTTTATTTGTCAAAATAACATAATATAATCACTCCAGTTTGAATTATTTTGGTAATTTATTTCAAGATACCGGTCAACAAGTATGTCAATAATACAGACAACAGCAACAGAGTTTCCCCCAGGAGTAGAGAGTTAAAGAAACCCCTACAACAACCCAGTTCCAGTTGGGAGGTGCTGGAGGGGGCTGTGTGGGGCTTCCAGAGCCCAGACACCTGCACTCCCATCCACCCCAGAGCCCAGCTGCAGGGCAGCCCCTGGCCCAGACAGCAGGACCCAGAGCCTTTATTCCCCAGCAACTTCTTTACTGTCCCGCCAGGGGACATGGTGTGGTGCAGCCCTGCCCTTCCTTTGCCAGAGCTGGCTGGGTCTCCCAGGTCCTCTCCCGTCCCTGGGAGAATAAGGATCAAAGAGCGTACAAAGCCTCCAGCCCATCCAGTCTGGGTGCTCCACTCACTGCGAGCTGGGATCCGCAGAGTCCAGTGGCCCCTAATGGTGGCCAGAAATTCTTCGGGGAAAACAAAGAATTCTGCAAAATTCTGCATTTCACAGTGGTGCAGAATTCCCCCAGGAGTAACATTTATTGTGAGCAAGTATGTGGAAGCCATAAAAACTGTAGCTTTATAAGAGTTAAAAAAAATGGTAGGGACCACCTGCAACATTCAAGTGAAACAATCATGCAATACAATTCCAATAAAATTACCATTTTATCCTGGAATGAAGTAAATTTGTTCTTATTTTACAATACATTGGTATGTAAGTTAAATGTCAAATATATAGATTCATACATTCCAAAGCCAGAAGGGACTATTGTGTCCTGTATAACACAGGCCATAGAACTTCCACAAAATAATTCCTAGCATATCATTTAGAAAAACATCCACTCTTTATTTTAAAATTGTCAGTGATAGAGAATCCACCACGACCCTTGGTAAATTGTTACAATGGTTAATTACTCTCGCCATTAAAAATGTATGCCACATTTCCAGTCTGAATTTGTCTAGCTTCAACTTCCAGCCATTGGATTGTGTTATACCTTTCTCTGCTAGACTGAAGAACCCATTATTAACTATTTGTTTCCGATGTAGATACTTATGGACTCACCTGTCTTTTTAAGCTAGAAAGACTGAGCTCTTTAAGTCTATCACTATAAGGCACGTTTTCTACTCCTTTAATCATTCTTGTAGCTCTTCTATGAACCCTCTCAAATTTATGAATTTATCCTTTACAGAATTTACCAAGTACAGAATTTAATGTAATGTGTGAACATAAAAATAATCAAACGAGAAAAGTAATCCATTTGAGAGAGAAAAATCAAAACAACCAATGAACTATAATTAAAAATGAAAGAACAATGGCTTCCTCTACGCAAAAACTCAACACACAAAAATCTATTTTTTTTTTATTTTTCTACAGCCAAACACTATATATCAAAAAAGAAGAGATCGTTAGTTTATTTTATCCCTTCCCATTACCTATTTTCCTTTCAGAATATCAAATATTTTAGAAACTGGAAACAAGAAATCTTACCATCATGAGAGGCTTCACTGGGATGTGTTCTTGGGAAGTGCCTGCTTCAGGAACATTCCAGTCTGGAAATTTAATTACTTCCTTTCTATATGGAGGCCTTGTTGGATATGGTTTCAGTGGTGAGGAAGGAGGAAATCTAAATAACATTAAAGATAACACTTCAAACAAACAAACAAACGGCTTCTAAATACTGTGCAATTTTATATTTACTATTTTCAACCTGTGTCTTTCTATATTACTTAATATGTGGGTACACATATATAAATCTAGTATGCCTGAATACTTCTCCACATTAGGAGATGTTGATCCTGCTAGGAAAGGTTTAAGTGGATTCTGCTTTCTCACTGAATCAGGTGGGTTGTCACTCATTTGGACCTCTTAGATTACATTTTCACTGAAGAGATCATTTGGGCTCCTTCTTGGATGTTATCCCTCAGATCTTTCTCATTCACATACAAAACTCTCTCTCTCTAGGTTAGTGGTGCTTTCATCACTAGCTAGCTGGTTATCTGGGGCTATAGCAGGGGTTCAGGACCCCTCAGGCGGTCACATGGTTCTTACATCGGTGGTCAGGAGCTGTTAGCCTTCACCTCAAACCCCGCTTTGCCTCCAGCGTTTACAATGGTGTTAAATATATAAAAAAGCATTTTTAATTGATGGAAGGGTCACACTCAGAGGCTTGCTATGTGAAAGGGGTCACCAGTAAAAAAGTTTGAGAATCACTGGGCTATCGTCTAAAACTCCAAGTAAGGATTTCACATGAGCTGGTAACCCACTCCCTTTGCAGTGAGGACACAAGGCAAGTCATTTGAATGCTGACAGTCCTCCAATTATTTCCCAAATCCCTCTCAGTGTTCCCAGAAGGAAAGACAAGCTTTCCCACAATTCTCTGGAAAACACAATCAGAGCAGCTCATCATACAGCAGTACAAAGAACCATGGATTATGTTCCCAGTGATCCTAGTGATACACACAGATCAATGAAGAGTCAGTCAGAACACAGTAACTCAAGTGTGACCTTGCAGTGGCTGCTCACACCTGAGCTAGGGTAACCCAAGTGCTCAGACACAGCTGCTGATCACCTAGGTTCCTGCGCAGCAGGCATTCAGGGCTGCAGCGGAGAGAGATGCCTCTCCCCTAGTCCTGGACCTGCCACGGTGGGGAGAGGCGCCCCTCCCCAGTCCCCAATCCAGCCCGAACAGTACCGTGTTTATAATGGTGACAGGCCCACGCTCGGCAAGGGCCCTGCCGGCCCTTCAATTCACTTGTACTGTGGCCCTGCGGACAATGGGAGCTGAAGGGGCGGTGCCTGCAGATGGGGCAGCGTGCAGAGCCGCCTGGCTGCGCCTCCACGTAGGAGCCGGAGAAGGGACATGCTGCTGCTTCCGGGAGCTGCTTGAGAAAGTGCTGCCTGGAGCCTGCACCCCCAGCCGGAGCCCTCAGCCCCTCCCACACCCCAACCCCTAATTTCATGAGCACTCATGGCCCGCCATACAATTTCCATACCCAGATGTGGCCCTCAGGCCAAAAAGTTTGCCCACTCCTGCTATAGTGTATGCACTTTGTTTTACGGAGTTTGGGAAAGGTGCCTGCTTGTCCAGTCTGGATGTGTTTTACTTTCAAAAACCAAATAAAGATTAAAGAAAAAATAATAAATTAAGTCAACTGTATGATTTACCGCTTGTGTCGCAAGCATGCAACTAAACAATGAACTGTTCATAACATCTGGAAATCTGAATTTAAAAAAGGCTTGTTACAGTAATGATCAAATAAATCAAATCTTAAAACATGAAACCCATGTAAAAAGGAAGAGAAGAGCCTAAGAGGTAAGACTAGTTCTCTGTGGAGGACTTTCTCCTGACGGTAGAAGAGCTGGAGAAACTTGAAGCATTTAGGAAGAAAGTCTAGATTCCAATTCCTTCTGGGTAAACAGAAGGAAAGCTGTAGCCAATACAAAAAAGCGATCCAATAATTGTGAACTGTGATGCAGTATAACAAATCCCACTCTGGGCAACACAGGGTTAATGAGCTAATATGGGTTTCGGGGGGGGGGGGAGGGGAGGGATAGCTCAGTGGTTTGAGCATTGGCCTGCTAAACCCAGGGTTATGAGTTCAATCCTTGAGGGGGCCAAAAACAAAACAAAAAACACAAAAAAACACTGCCAAGGACAGTAGTTGGTCCTGCTAGTGAAGGCAGGGGCCTGGATTCAATGACCTTTCAAGATCCCTTCCAGTTCTATGAGATAGGTATATCTCCATTTTTATTATATGCTATCCCACCACACCTGTAAGAAATGTCAGATTTGGAGGAACTTAAAAAGGAAAGACATAGTATTGTTGATGGCAGACCAGAACTCCAGTCTCCAGCTCCTGGAGAAAGGGTTGACTGAAGGCAACAGCTTTTCAGATGACCACTGCCCAGCAGCACCTCTCTAGAGGAAGAGAGGGCTTGATGCTGATCCATCTATTTGAGGGGACTATTTTCCCTATATTAATCTATGGGACCATAGCTTAACAGGAACATGTTTGGTACAGTGCTCTTTCTTCAGACTGTGGGACTATTCATTTGTGTTTCTTTTTTGTGTTCATTGACAACCCCAGAAGGGGCAGACTGTCCAGGGCTCAGCCAGAGGCCAAGTCCCTTACAACTAGACTAGTGTTATGGAATGCCCAGCTCTGCAGAGCAGAGGCCTTGGTGAGTGCAGCGGCCTAGTCCAGAGGGCACTCCGGGGAAGGAACCTGGTGACAATGTGATGAAGAATAAGGACATTGTCTTCTCACTCCTGGGGGAGGCTTGAGTGACCGGGACTGCCAAATACAGTAGGCC
The DNA here is from genome assembly GCF_027887155.1 of Malaclemys terrapin pileata. Lineage (NCBI taxonomy): Eukaryota > Metazoa > Chordata > Testudines > Emydidae > Malaclemys > Malaclemys terrapin. The sequence goes on along the minus strand of NC_071510.1, from coordinate 96,348,594 downwards.
TAAAGATGTAACATGACATGGATCTGGAACATCTTCTAAAGTGGATGACCAAGAACCATCAACAGTGGGCCCAGCAGAAGCAGCTTCTGCAACAGATGGCTGCCCCTCAGCAACAGCTAATCCAGAATTTAGGGGCACAACAGCAGCAGCAGTTGGTCCAACAGATAGTGGCTCTGATGTAGCCTCTAGGGCCTGACTGACAGCCCCTGGAGGTGTGGCTGTGCCAATGAGACTCGCAATAACTTGGACGTACTCCTGGGGACATTCAAGAAACAGGCAATGGCAGCCAAGTGGCCACCTGAGCAGTGGGCCATCTTGTTAGCGCCTTACTGACCAGGCCAGCACAGGTTATGTACCATGGGCTAAACTCAGCAGCAGCACAAGACTACACCCAGGAGAAAGCAGCTATATTGGACTACCTTGATATCACAGTGGGACCTTTTAACTGTGGTTCTGTGAGGACAATACCTGCAGGGAGCCAGGCTCCAAGTAGTGGTCCAGAGATTGAGACACTTTTGTTGGCAATGGTTGAACCCAGAGACTTAGAGTCCAAATTGCTGAGCTCATCTTGGTGGTACAATTCACCCATATACTCCTGCCTCGGGGCTCAGGATTAGGTACTTAAACCTTAGCCAATGCAGTCCAGCTTATGGAGTACCATCTGACTGCAGAAGCTTCAGCAATGTCACATGAGGGCCACCTAAGATAAAAGGCAGCTCTTGAGTTGAAAGAGAACCTAACTGGAAGGATCAAAGGCCTGACGGCCTGGTTCAGGACCTGAGGCACCAGCCTCTAAGGGCCCCAGGTTGGTCCCCATTGGAAAATCCAGACACTCTAGGCCCAGACTCAGATAAACTTGAAGTCCCCTTGCCAGGAAAACCACAGAGTAGGAGCTGGTGAACTGCACAGGGAGAGGCTACCTCAAGCATTAGGCCACGGGCTAGCTGTGGGAGTCTGCTTTTCACATGGGCAGCGACGACACCTGTATCATGAATGCCCCTATAGTGGAAAGCCAAGCCCATAAGCTAACGCCAGCTAAACTAACTGTCCCTATCAGTGTAAATGGGACAGAGGTGATGAGCCTGGTGGATTCCAGGTGAGGTCCCGAACCTTGAGAGAAACTATTTTCTTACAAGGTATTTGTGAAGGTGTTAAGCACTATGTTAGTGCACATGCACAATTAACTGTAGGGGAATACACAACACTGGGTACTGAGCAACAAAATGACAGCTGAAGTTCAATGTTGATAAATGTAAAGTAATGCACATTGGAAAACATAATTCCACCTATACATATAAAATGATGGGGTCTAAATTAGCTGTTACCACACAAGAGAGATCTTGGAGTCATTGTGGATAATTCTCTGAAAACATCCATTCAATGTGCAGTGGCAGTCAAAAAAGCAAACAGAAGGTTGGGATTCATTAAGAAAGGGATAGATAATAAGACAGAAAATATCATATTGCCTCTATATAAATCCATGGTACGCCCTCATCTTGAATACTGCGTGCAGAGGTGATCACCCCATCTCAAAAAAGAGATATTGGAATTGGAAAAGGTTCCGAAAAGAGCAACAAAAGTGATTAGGGATATGGAACGGCTGCTATATGAGGAAAAATTAGTAAGACTGGGACTTCTCAGCTTGGAAAAGAGACGACTAAGGGGGGATATGATAGAGGCCTATAAAATAATGACTGGTGTGGAGAAAGTAAATAAGGAAGTGTTATTTACTCCTGATAGCACAAGGACTAAGGGTCACCAAGTAAAATTAATAGGCAGCAGGTTTAAAAACAAACAAAAGGAAGTATTTCTTCACACAATGCACAGTCAACCTGTGGAACTCCTTGCCAGAGGATGTTGTGAAGACTATAACAAGGTTCAAAAAAGAACTAGATAAATTCATGGAGGATAGGTCCATCAATGGCTATTCACCAGGATGGGCAGGGGTGATGTTCCTAGCCTCTGTTTGCCAGAAGCTGGGAATGGGGGACAGGGGATGGATCACTTGATGATTACCTGTTCTGTTCATTCCCTCTGAGGCACCTGGCATTGGCCACTGTCAGAGGACAGGATACTGGGCTTGATGGACCTTTGGTCTGACCCGGTATGGCCATTCTTATGATCCTTGTAGTGGGACTGGTCTCAACACTGGCTTATCCCATTATCTTGGGACAGAATTGGGAGTACTCTAAGAAATAGGAGGTGGAGTTAATATGGGCCTAGAACCCCCAGAAGGGCTAACTCAAGAGTCCCTAGGAAGAAGGGACTCAATTCCCCGGCCAGCGTAGTTGAGGAACTGGACCCTAGAAGGATGTGTCCAGCTAATGTGAGGGATCACGGGCTTGAACCCAGGCCTACGGGTCCCCAGGCAGTGTTCAGCACATGGCCACCACCCAGCAGCTCACCTGAACAACTAGAGAAGGGAGCCAACTAGCTCATAAAGGTTCCCACCCTCAAAGTTCCTTACTGGGAGAAGCATCCAGCACCACCAATTAGCTAGAAAGCTCTATTTAAACCAAAAAGAGTCACAGGAAGCTGTCCAAGCAACTAAAGGAATCCCTGGCTGGCTGCTACTCTTCCTATTTACATGATTCCTGAGCCCTGCTTTGCTGCCTCCCTGGCTGTTCTTGGTTCTTGTCCTCCTTAACCCAGATTCCCATCTATTCCTGGTACCTGCCTCACTCCAGGTCCTGCTCCTACACCCTACCCAACACTTCGACCCCTGGTTTGACATCCGACTCTCTCTCTCACCTTTGGCTTGGAACCTGACTAACCATTAAGCCTGACCGCCCATGCACAGTCCCTACAACCAAGGGGAAGCTCCCACAGAAGTGCCAGCTAACAAGGAACTTAGGCCTGCCCCCTACAGGAGGGAGACATTTTAACTCGAGGGACTGAGAAATTTTCCCCAAAATTCACTACCCTCTCCTCCAACTGATCAAACATTTTCATTGATTTTCAAAGGGATTTGCTCTCACACACACACACACACACACACACACACACTTCCCTTGAGCTTTGAAGAAAGCCTTGTCAACAAAACTGAACTAGCTAGTGCAAGTGACTCCACCCATGCTGAGTAGATTGCAGGTTCTCTGTACCTGCATCTGGGGGTTGAAGAGCAGTATGCAAGATAAAAGTCCTTTCAGGGTACAGATTATCCTACATGGGAAAGCATTTTTGAACAAACAAATGAACAAGCACACCCCACTCCCAAACCACCACTGTAACGGGTTGGATCCCCCTCAACCAGCCAGGGTTCTCTCTCCCTGTGTTGCCAAATTAGACTCTCCAGCCGCGCGTGCACATGCACACACACCCCACTGTAGTCACAGACTGAAGTCACTTCTGTGTGAGAGGACTCGCCCAGCACTCACGTGCACACCCCTTTTGGGAGATAAACCCAAAATAATACTGTCTTGCACTGTATAGAAAAATCTGCACAGCACAAGCTCATAAAAATACCTCTTCCTCAATGTGAAGAGAGATGTGCACGACTTCTTGCCCTCCCAGTTAGAAATTACATAAATTGGGTTTTATTATAAACAAGAAATAAGTTTAGTAACTACAAAAGGTGAATTTTAAGTGGTTAAAGAGATGGCAAAAAGAACAAAGCAGATTACCTTCATCAATAAACAAAAGCCGCAGACTGAGCTTAACACATTACATAGGAAAGATACAAATTAATAAATTCTCACCCTGAGTGATAAACGGGCTTGCAGATTCTCAAGGCACAAGTTGCCTTGGCTTTCCCAGGTTTTCATACATAGGCTAAAGATCTTAGTCTGGGACCATCACTTCTCACCGTTCTATCTTTTTCCCTCAGGTATTTCAGCTGTGGTGTTGTAGGGAGAGTAAGGACTCTTCATGTTGTCATTGTCCCTCTTTTATATCTTCCCACTACCTGCGGGAAAAATTTTTTGCTGGGACCTCTGTCAAACATTCCCATTGTATAGAGCTATCTCAGAGGTTTCTATTGCACACAGTTCCTGGGATAATCCTTATGCTTGTGTGCATTTCTTTAAAAAGCCACTAACATTGTTTGGCCTCATCCAATGTAGCACATTTGAAATACAGAGACATGGTCAATATTCCCAGCTTCAGATACAAAAATGATAAATGCATACAAATTGGATAAACACATTCAGTAAATTATAACCTTTCCAATGATACCTTATATGAGCCATCTTGCATAAAGTATCTTAGTCATACCATATTCATATCACAACCATATTTCCATGAAGAATATGGGGTTTAACGTCATACCCACCATCACCAGAATCCCTCTTCAAAAGAATCTTTATGATCCAGAGACATGGCAAAGCCTTGGCAGGGATGGTTTAGCAGTATCGGAAGAAGGGCACGAACTCTCACTACCGACAACAAAAGCCTCCTCCACACAAATTTCACAACTCTAGTTGTATGACTTTTAAGCAATATAGTTAATACCCTCACTACTAATGTAACATTTTGGTATTTCAACTACTACATCATTTTTAGAGTTTTAAAATTACCATGTCTGTGGTGCTTTCGTTACTGTCTCTTTGTCTATAATTCTCTCCCTCCTTTCTTCCAAGCAACCTCCATTTCATCTCCATTGTTTCAGCATTCCCACTTCTGCCCTCCCTATAGTCCCTGCTTCCCTCCCTGTTGAACCCATAGATTCAGGAAGAGTGATCAACAGGCAGAAGCACTGGCTATGAGGAAATGAAAATGATAGAGCCAACTCCTGGCAGTCTATGAATAAACAACAGTACCAGCATTTTGTACAGTGAGGGAAGATTGTCACACCCCAGCTCTACTCTCTTCCCCACTAGAAGGAGGGTAAAATAGGCTATCATACCTCTCTCAGAGTAAGAGGTACTAGTGGGCTTGTTCACTTCCTCCTGATAGCACTGAGATCAGCTTTAGGCAAAGTCACTCTTTGGGGTCGTGGCGCCAAGGGACGGACTACCTCAGGCTTTGAGATGGTTAAGGCTAATCCGATTAATTATTCATAGCAAGCACCCTAGATACAGCAAACCAAGGCTGACCTTTGGGGCTAGTGAAGCCTTCAGCTGAGAATACTGGAGGGGGGAGGGGGTGGGAAAGAGGGAGACAGCACCCCAGAGCAGTTTATGGCTGAAGTGATGACTGGGGACAGTGCCACCCACACTGCCACCAGTAGTGAAAGAGCTGCCACAATCCTCCCAGATGCCAGCCAGCCATCTGAGGTGCTGGTCTTTTTTCTGAGCAGCTTTAAATGCAACTGCTCAGATTCCAGAAACTGCAAAACCTACAGGTGTCAATGCTTTTACACACCACACTGAAATATAACACCCAACACCACTGAAGCCTCAAATTGTGCCAATCAGTGAGGACATACTGATGTATAAACCATAGGGTATTTGCCATTATAGAATAAGTATTCTCTTGCATTAGGTTGTACTTAATATTTTCATATTTTTGGTGGCTTAATTTCATGAGCAATTTAGGCATTTGACCATGTGCCTGGAAGTTTTAGTCAGAGTTTACTCACTTATTTTCTCCACTCCTATAAAACAGAAATGGAAGACTACCCTTTACATCTTTCCATAATGGTCTTACGTACTGTATCATTGAAAGTCACCATAAAAAGGATCAATTTAACAGTTTATATAAAAAGTATAAAGGTGACTACTGCCCCCAAAATTTGTGTAGTATTTGTTAATTCAATTAAAAAAAAGGAACATACCTACATCCACCTCTTTTTCACCCCTACCTACACCATTATAACTGAAGATCTATAGTTGCAAAGCAGCATTAAGACAAGTCCACCAGAGGGAGCTCCCAGGATATTAAATATACTGAAAAATAAAGATGGAAAGCTAAAGTTGGTTTAGTGCATATTGAGCATGGTTGGGTACTCGAAATCCAAACTCCACATCATAAATGGCTTAAACAAGTAAAAAAATATATCAAGCATATTTGAAGAAAGATTGTGTTTATTCAAGAAGAAATCATGCAAAATTCTTGATTTCACTCAAAAAATTGCCTAGCTGACTTTGTTTCTGCAAATATTAAGCAGAAAACACAAAATATACTGGGTATTTAAGGGTAAGAACCAAATACCCACTAGAGCCAAGAGATTGTGAAATATTGGTGGCAGAGTTTAAGGCCAGAAGGGACCACTAGTTTAACTAGGCTGACCTACCATGTATCACAAGCCATCACATTTCACCCAAATACCCCTATACTGAGCCCAAAGACTTTTGTTAGAGCAAAGCATTTCAGTCCTCGGGAGACTAAGCCCAGGTCTACACTGGGGGGAAGGGGGAAAGAGGAGGTCGACCTAAGATACGCTGACTTCAGAAGTTGCGTATCTTAGGTCAACTTACCTGGCCGTGAGGACAGCTGCCGCTCCCCTGTCGACTCTGCTTCTGCCTCTCGCGAGCTGGAGTTGATGGGGAGCGCGATCGGGGATCGATTTTATCGCGTCTACACTAGACGCAATAAATTGACCCCCGATAGATTGATCACCACGCGGCAGATCTGCCCTGAGTTGTTGTGTATCACAAGCAGAAAACAGAACAGACTAAGTTGCCGTCAATCATGAGGCCTTCACAATGGCACAGAATTGATTAGCTGAGATATGACCAGATGACCATTGCACAAGGGTAATCAATTTTTTTTTAAAAGGTCCAGATTTCTTGGTCAAGGTATAGTCAAGGTCCAGAGAAAATAATAAGTAGTACATAAAAAGATTTGGGGATCAATTCAAAAACATCTGGCAGACCAGATTTGGCCTGCATTCCACCTATTGACTACCCCTACCCAAGCCAGGTGATCCATGGCCCATGCTACAGGGGAAGGTGGAAAAAAATCCAAGGTCCCTGCCAATCTGACCTGGGAAAAATTTCTCCCCAACCCCAAATCTGATGAATACATCTGGTCAATTGCAGAAAATAAAACTCCTTCCTACCCACTGCAGGTGGCCAGTTGAAGCCCTGAAGCATAAAACTTGATGACAGTCATGGTCTTTAATGAAGAGATGCAAGGGTTATGAGCATGCTGAAGGCAGTGCAAGCATTCTTGTTCTCCCCATGAAGAGGGGGCTCAGCAAGGAAGGAGATGAACTGGGGGAATAGAGTTAAAGATTCCAAGGCCAGAGGAGACCATCATGACTATCTGGCTAAACTGCTTGCGCACACAGGCTGAGGAATTTCCCCTAAAAAATGCATTAGAATTTATCTTTTTAAAAGATTCCTAATCTTGTCTAAGGGTATGTCTACAATTAAACACACCCAGCTGGCCCAGGTCAGCTGACTCTGGCTTGGGCTATGGGGCTGTAAAACTGCAGTGTAGAATTTCAGGCTACAGCTGGAGTCCAGGTTCTGGGACCCTCCACCCTTGCGGGGTCCCAGAGCTTGGGCTCCAGCCTTAACATCTACACCACAATTTTACAGCCCTGTAGCCTGAGCCCCGCAAGCCCAAATCAGCTGACAAGTATTTAATTGCAGTGTAGACATGCCGCCCCGCCCCCCCAAAAAAAGACTCCAAATGATGTTAACTACTTCCACCGGTAAGGTCTTCCAATGTCTGGTTGCCCTAGTAGTTAGGAAATTGCATCTTATTTCAAGACTAAATTTGTTCAGCATCCAGACATTAATTTTTCTTATGCCTCTGTCAGCAAGATTTAAAACCCCTCAATACCAAATGTTTTCCATGTGTAAGTACTGAAAACATAGCAATGAGGTAATCTCTCAATTTTTTTTTTTCCCCAATAAGCTGAATAAGTTGAACTCCTTAAGACTCAAATAATATGTTTTCCAGCTCTAGGATCATTTTTGTGGCCCCTCCTTTGAACTCTCTCCAGCATTTCCACATCCTTCTTGAAGCCCAGAAACCAGAACAGGACATAGTATCCTAGCAGCAATCTTACCAATGCTGCATACAGAGACAAAATATCACTTCCCTTCTTCTACTTGATACTCCCCTCTATACACGCAAGGATCAGATTAGTCCTTTTTGTCATGACACCACACTGGGAACTCATGCTGAGGCAATTTTCTACAATGACCCCTAAGTTTTTCCTCTGAGGCCTTGTCTACACTACTGCTTAAGTTGACGTAAGTTACATCACTCGGGGTGTAAAAAAACCCATCCCGCTGAGCGATGAAACTTACATTGACTTACCACAGTGTCTACACTGAGCTATGTCAGCTGGAGACGCTCTCCTGTCAACTTATAGCATCTTCACCAGATCTGCTAAATCGATGCCGCTGCATCAATCCAGCAGTACCGATTTAGTGCTGTAGTGAAGACAGGCCATGAGTCACTGCTTTCTAATACAGTGTCTTGCACCCTTTAAGCATAACCTGCATTCTTGGATCCCAGATATATTACCTTGCATTTATCTGTTCTAAAAATGCATTTTGTTATATTGTGACCATTTTACCAGGTGATTCAGATCATTCTGCTACAGTAATCTGTCCTCCTTTACTATCCCACTAATCGGTGTCATGCGCGCACTTTGTCAGCAAAGATTTTATACCATCATCTAGACAGTTGATTAAAAAAAAAATTAAAGTGTTGGACCAAGAAGAAAGCCTTCTAGAAATGGCCCCTCATTGACACAGATTTGCCAGCAAGCCAGTTTTTAATCCCTCTAATGTGTCCACTATTAAATCCATATAATGCAAGATTGTTTTTAATCGGAATGCCATGATGTATCAAGTCAAATGCCTTGGAGAAATCCAAGTATACTATATCAACAGAATTGCATTTATCAAGGAGACCTATAATCTTGTTTAAAAAAAAAAATCCAACTACAGACAGAATCAAAACTACTTTAAGATATTTGAAAAGAGGACATGAATGTGAAAGGACATTTTCAGCACTCAAAAGAAAGTCTTTTCAACAGGGAAAAAATCCTTAGGTCACAAAATGTCACAAGATAAATTACATTTAATTAAGAAATGTGTTGAGTGGAGATTCGCTCGTTCCAAAAGTAACATGTGACAGAAGTATAAACAAACAAAATGATTATAGTATAACGAGAGCCCTGCAAATGCACGGATATCCACTTTAGATCCACGGACCATTTTTGCATATCACGGACCGGACACAAATACAAATTTTGTATCTATGGAGCGTTCTAAATATAGGGTCTCAAAAGGCAGTGAAACAACTGTCTGCATCTCAGACTATGAGGCTGCTTTCCCACCTTTCAGATCCCATATTCCCTCACCCTCCATATATAGAGAAAGGGGAGGTGATAGATCAAGACAGACAGTAAAATCACACATGCTCCTATTACCGCAGTTTAAGCAGCCAAGCAATTTAGAAAACCTCTTCCAACTTCATTGTCATATCAGGTCAGAGAGGGAAGCTATACTGACTTACTTTGCAGAAACAGCTGCCTCCCTCTCCAAATGACCTGATACGGCACAAATTAAGCACTGTTTGGGCAGCCAGAGACCCCCGTCCTGTTCCGCTATGCCCCCTCCCCCTCCTGTGCCCCCTTCACTCCTAAACCTTGCACACATACCCCTGCACCTACATGGGAAAACTGTCATGGAATCACAGAGTGCTTGTCATTGCTCCTCACAACCCCTCTAAGGTGAAGTTACAATAAAACATTAAGTAATAAATAAAGTATGATGTAATATGTTAATCAGGATCAGGTTAATATTCAAAAGTACCTAGCTAGCAATTCTGGCTTGGTGGCTGAGGAGTCCTCCTCCTCAGAGTACGCTAAAAAAGGTGACCAAATTTCTAAATAACTTTTGGGGACGCTTCTCTTGTGTATGTACTGGGCATGAAAATTGCTCCATTACAAGGACAGTCCATATTTTACCTCCACAGAAGTCACATTTTTCCAATAACATGCAATACAAAGTCTTGCTGCTAACAATAAAAAAGAAATTAATGTGTCATTTCTGTTTAAAATGTAGAACCTTATTGGAGCATTAAGGAAACTGGTCAGGGGGATCTCTCAGAAGCTGGCATTTTGCTATAAGATGAATCTCTAATAATTTCCTCCCCAAGCCATCTAATTCCTAGACACAACCACCACATGTGCAAGTATGTTCCCCTTTCCCTGCAATCCCTCAAACAGAGTGCATCCCTAGTAGCAAAAATATGATGCATCTTAACTGGAGTAAAATGCCATCTACACAGTAATTTATAAAAATTTCATTTGTGAGCTAAACTAATTGAAGATGTATATCCCCTTTGCCATACAGAGACCCGCACATCTAGATCAATTTGTCCAAATCCCTCTCCCATCTTTTCATCTAGGTTATTGTCCTATCAACCAAAATTATAGACGTCTTAAAAATTAAATATTTTGTCATCTTCCAGTTTGCTCTGGATCGCCTCAAATGTAGTTAAAGGTCAAGATAGAGCAGTCTTATATCCAAATTTCACAATAAAATATTTTATTTGTAAACAATGAAAATATGGGATCTGTATATTGTAGGTCTCTTGGTACGATTTCAAACCAGGACCAAGGAACAGCTGTCCACATTGAGTAATCTCAGCCCTTCCACACAATAGACATTTTGATATTTCCTAGAGATAAATCCCTGGTTATTAATTCAAGTAGCTAAGGAAGTGGGCCTCAATGACAGGAATTTTAAAAAAAAGTTGTCCCATCCTCCTAAAACGGACTCAATGAAAGGGTGATTTTTAATTTTTGGTGACCTAAATTTCTTTTTAGCCCAACAATAAATAATCTCCAGGCTTGTTTGAGTTTTACCCAGTGTTTGGACGGTCGTAGCTCTTCTAAGCCAGAGTTCTACTAACATGCAATCAGGGACTGCAAGTCTGTCCAGCATAGCAAAGACGACAAAGTTACTTATCCATTATGAAAAAACAAGTGTAATAAGAACTCTAGAAACTCCCACTCAAGCATTACTTTAGAAGGCAAAGGAATACAAGAAGTGAATTAATTCACACACCTTGGCACGAATGTGAAAGTCAATGGGGGTTGTCCAGACGGAATTAATATCATGATGAGCAAGCTTGCAGCTGCATTTTCCAGTTTAAACAAGAATTGGTCATTGAAAATCTACAATTTACACGCCAAACTACAAACCTTCAATTCCAATGTTATTTCCATCTTAACACATGAATGTGAAAGCTGGAAGCCCATGAAAGGTACAGACGGACATCTAAATGCCTTAGAAAAATACAAGGTAATAAATGGAATTAATTTGTAACAAATGCTGAAAATCATCAGATTTCATCAACCCTTTATGTCTAAAGTTATCCAAAAAAAGACAATCAAAATATTTGGTACATGGCTTAGGAATGAAGCCAGAACTACCACCAGGGCTGGTATGCTATTGGGCAGCTGGAGGAACACATAAATGGACCAACTGAAAGAATCCCTCCATTGAACACTACTCAGAAAGGGAAAACTTATGGGACTTAATAAAGAGGCCACACAAAGAGCAGTTCAGGATAAACAGGAATGGTGGAGTCTTGTTCACATGCTAAGCTATATCTAACAGTGCAGGAAGGATTCAGATTCAGAAAGCACCTGTTTCTTCTCTCCCTCAGGTGCTGGAAAAAATGGCTCCCGCAGAAGCTCCTGAACATCAGAGCAGAGTAAGGAATTTAGGGGGCTGAAGGCCAAGAGACCCAGAAGAAACTCAATGGAGTTACCTCTGGAGTTGATTTTCCCAGATGCTCATGACAAATGAGGACCAAAATTTCCTAGAAGTGTAGTCAGGAGTCCACCAGGAGAAGTACTCAAGCATGTGATTAATTATACATGCATAAGTGTTAGTCGGTTGGGGACTTTAGTGTATGTTTTGATTTATTTAGTAAAAATATTGGTCACAGTAAGCAAAAACCAGGTTTGTATACTACAGATTATTTGGGAGTGACTAGAAACTGTTTATATATGTTGCTCAAAAAATAAAACTTTAGATACAAGGGTGCTTCAAGTAACATTCCCAATATTAGAATAACATAGTATCTCTGGGTCTACTTAAGAGAAGGACTGTAATAAAAGATAACAGGTGAGCATGCTTAGAGATAAGTAGATGCACAAAGTAAGTGGGTTTGCAAAACCCCTAACTAATGTCATTAATCACTTACTTTCACAAGAACTAAACATTCACCCAGGATACATCATAAAATGATTTACCTATATAAATGATTGTCGTCCTCAAAGTCTTCCTTGCCCCATCTTCCTTTGATATCTTCAACAACATGATTCTTCAGAAATTTTTTAAGTAGCTGAATTGTTTGATTACGTGTCACTTCTGGGCCAAAGTTTTGGTTACATCTGAGCAGTTCATGTAACCAGTCTACTGCCTCGGAGGCTTTGAAGCAACACTCATAGTTTTTGAAAAGACTACGATGCCTCCGTAATGGCATCCCTTCACGAAAGAGTTCAATGGTCTCATTCCACTGGAAAAGAAGGGGGGGAAGAAAGATACAATTACAGGGGCTCTAAAAATAATCTTTAAGGGTGAAACAATGTTGTATGTGAAATCAATGCCAATACAGTTAGAGCATTTTGCAGGCATTCATTTTAATGGATACAAAATAAAACTGCAAATATTCAGATACCAGAGTTATCAATCATGTTACAACTATTGCCAAAGTTTTGCCGTTATCCTGAGGACTAAAACCACTAGACAGAATGAAAAATACCTACACTGCTATGTCTCCAATGCCATGCCCCAAGCAAGTTAAATAAATCTGCTGAACATAGTTTACTCCATGCTCTATTTAACAAATATTCTCTATCAACTCCTCATTTAATACATTCTGAAAGTTATACCTTAGGGTACATCTACATGAGAAAGCTACACCAGCTTAACTTAAAATCAGTTAAAAAACCCATTTAGTAAAACCAATGTAAAAGCCTATGAAGGCACTCAGTTTCAGAGTAACTTATTCCAGGCTGGTTTAAACTAAAATCCAATATAAATGGCCCTTAAACTGAAATAGGAGCAGAGGCATTTGCACTGGTTTAAGTAAATCAGTTTAAAACCACACACACACATTTTTAGGCCTGGTCTACACTTAAAACTTTGGGTGACGTAGCTATGACACTCGGATCATCAAAAGTCCTGAGCATCACAGCTATGCCCACCTAAACCCCCCAACATAGACCTTCTTCTATCATCCTAGCTACTATATCCTGGGAGAGGTGAGCTACTACAGTGATAGACTCTGTGCTCTTTCAATTGCTGTAGTGTACACTAGCCCTAAGGCCAGGTCTACACTAAAAAGTTAGGTTGACCAAGCCATGTCACACAGGGGTGTGAAAATTCACACGCCTGTATAACAGTTAAACTGACCTAACCCCCAGCATAGACTCCGCAAGGTTGGAAGAACTCCATCGACCTAGCTACCACCTCTCAGGGAGGTGGATTAACTAAAGCGACTCCAATCACTATAGTGAGTGTCTACACTGAAGCACTACAGCAGCATAGCTGCAGCACTGCAGTTGTGTTGCTGTAGACACAGCCTTAGTTAAACTGGTGTAAGTTTGTGTGTAAGGAAGAGCTCACTATATGTCACGTCTGCTTTTATAAAACCCTGAACATCCTTCTTCATGTCACTCTTCCTTTTCTCTCCTGTAAGAGCTCACAGTCCAACAGACCCCGTTGAAGAGGAATGGGTATGGGCAGTGATGTAGGCAGCAAAGCAGGGTGTGTGTGTATAAGTGTATGTTAGTATTTTGGGGCAAGGTGCCAGGAGGTGAAGCTACTGAGCTATGATCCAGCTAGCCATGAGTTGCCATTTGGGGGCTGGGCTAGCAGGTGCAGAAATAAGGCTCCAGGTAGAGGAAAGGACCAAATCGCAGCCCTGGGGAGGGTGGCAGAAGCGGGGCAACTGGCGGGGCAAAGAAGCAGGTGGGGGGGGGGGGCTAGAGAGGGCTTCGGGGACCAGACCGAAGAACTGGGGGTGGGGGACTCCCTCAGGAGGTCTCTACAACTGCGGACCGCTGGGGGGGGGCTCCGGGAACCCCTTGGGGGGTCAGACAGCGGGATCCCGGGGACCGCAAGGGGGCTGAGAGAGTCCGGGGAGCGCAAGTACGAAGGGCCAGTCTCCGGGGACCGCTCGGGGGCAGGGGGGCGAGGCCGGGGACCGCTCGGGGAGTGGGGGGAAGACGCGAGGCCGAGGAGCGCGAGGACGGGGAGCCAGTCTCCGGGGACCGCTCGGGGGGCGAGGCCGGGGACCGCTCGGGGAGTGGGGGGAAGACGCGAGACCGAGGAGCGCGAGGACGGGGAGCCAGTCTCCGGGGACCGCTCGGGGGCAGGGGGGCGAGGCCGGGGACCGCTCGGGGAGTGGGGGGAAGACGCGAGGCCGAGGAGCGCGAGGACGGGGAGCCAGTCTCCGGGGACCGCTCGGGGGGCGAGGCCGGGGACCGCTCGGGGAGTGGGGGGAAGACGCGAGACCGAGGAGCGCGAGGACGGGGAGCCAGTCTCCGGGGACCGCTCGGGGGCAGGGGGGCGAGGCCGGGGACCGCTCGGGGAGTGGGGGGAAGACGCGAGGCCGAGGAGCGCGAGGACGGGGAGCCAGTCTCCGGGGACCGCTCGGGGGGCGAGGCCGGGGACCGCTCGGGGAGTGGGGGGAAGACGCGAGGCCGAGGAGCGCGAGGACGGGGAGCCAGTCTCCGGGGACCGCTCGGGGGGCGAGGCCGAGGGGGGCTCCGGGGACTGCTCGGAGGCCGGGGGGGCTGTGTCGAGCTCGATGCCCTGGCACGACCAGACGCTGCGGGACCCGGCCGGGGACTTACCAGCCGGGTTGCCCGGTAGGGCCCGGGGCCCACCAGTCGCGGCTCCATGGCCCGGTAGGCCCCGCTGTCTCCACGGAAACCCGACAATACACAAGAGAAGGTGGAGCCGAAGAAGAGTTTGAATTAGGGCCCCCAGGGTGCTGCCCTCTCATTGGGCTGAAGAGTGAGCACGTGACACCTCATCGCTCCCTGATTGGAGGGGCAAGGGCAGGACGTAGAGGCCGATACATCGCCTTGGCTCCCAGCACAACACCTGTGCAGCCGGGGGGGGGTGTTGGAGGGGGCACTGGGAGGGGACATGGGTGGGGGGAGTCCTTGGAAGGGACTTTGGGAGGGTGCCCTGTGGAAGTTGGCATAATAGGGGAGTTATGGAACAACAAATCACATGTAACAGTGTACTATCATAAGTATAAATGTAGCCTGAAGTTAGCAGCTCGAGTCCAAGGCATGGCAGAGCATGAGTTTGAACTCAAGCTGCGTTAGAAGCCCACTTGCTGAGTCTTCTGGTAAAGGTATTTTAATTTAACCTGTGTTAAAAGCACTCCCCCTGCCCTCCCAAATGACATACCCTCAGGTTGTCTCACACAGGTTAGAAAGGTGCTAACAGCTGCTCACACATTGCTTGGTCTATGTTATATCAGACACTGACAAAATCTAACATGTGCTGGGCTGTTCCTGGTAAAGCTTGGGTCTGTTATAATTGGGCCTACAGATTTACCCCACTTATGAGCCTAACTGTGGGAAAGTGGACAAAAGTTTGTAAAGTTTTACAATAAAAACTTAAAACAAATGAGGCTGAAGTTGGTTCCTTATACCCAGTACATTATTCATGGTGCCAGCTCCTTATTGGTTGTTCCCAGCTCCTTATTCAATGGCCAAAATTATTTATACACATCAGTGTAAGATTAATTTGATGACATTTCCAAAAAAAAGTAATATGATCACATTTAAATTACTTATTTCTTTATGATTAATGAAACAAACAGCTGGGTTTTGACTGGCTGTATATGACAAAGTCAGTCTTAGGTCTCCCCTTACAAGTAGGGGGCTAAATTTCTCAATTAGAGAGATTAGCTGGAGTAGCTAGGAGGGTATTAAATTACCACTACATTGGGAGTGTGTTAAGGAGGCAAAACGTAAACTCAAAGCATCAAAAGAACAAATTGTATTGGTATGGCAAAGAATGCCAAGAGGAGAAATTTTTCAATTGCTTATATCAATGCTAGCAGTCTGGGTAACGAGGAATTGTAGATTCTCCTTGATGAGGGAAAAAATATATATAACGGCCATACTGGATCAGACCAAAGGTCCATCCACCGAGTATCCTGTCCTCTGACAGTGGCCAATGGCAGGTGCCCCAAAGGGAATGAACAGAAAGGTTATCATCAAGTGATCCATGCCTTGTCACCCGATCCCTGCTTCTGGCAAACAGAGGCTAGGGACACCATTCCTGCCCATCCTGGCTAATAGATTCATGGAAGATAGCCATTGATGGACCTATCTAGCTCCCTTTTGAACCCCATTATAGTATTGGCCTTCACAACACCCTCTGGCAAGGAGTTCCAGAGGTTGACAGAACATTGTGTGAAAAAAAAATTGTGCTACCTATTAATTTCATTTGGTGGCCCCTTGTTCTTGTATTATGAGTAAATAACACTTCCTTATTTACTTTCCCTATGCCACTCATGATTTTATAGACCTCTATCCCCCCAGTCACCTCTTTTCCAAGCGGATATATACTTGGCATGACAAACCATTCACTATAACCTCTTCAGGAAAAATAGAGTGGGTAGAAGAGGTGTGGGAGGTGGCATGCCCACAGCATGAGTTACTCATTACATACAGATGCTTAAGGTGTTAAAAGAAATGGTGATGTTATGGGGGAAGATGGATTTGGGAGACATGCTAGAGGGCTCACACTGCCAATAACAAAATTTCAGTCCAGTTACTACTAAAAAAAAATATCTTTTAAAAATATATATGATTTTCTAGAACATTTTCATCCAACATTAGGGAATGCTATTTTGATCCTCATTATGACAGATAAAAAAATTAATCACTGGACTGGATGTTGGTGTTTGTCTAGGGACCAAGATAATTTTCCTCATGAGTGATGTTAATTGGGAGGGGGCGGGGAATGAAAGAAACTGGGAGTTCTTTAAGAAGAGTTTATTGGATGGACAAAAAGATTCCACAATCAAGAAAGAGGAAAACTTTGGTTAAAAGTCCATCCTGATTCAGTGTTGAAGTGGAGTAGGCAATTAGAAATGGATAGATGGCAATAGAAATTAGAAGTTATGAAGTGTAGAAGAGTGATAAGGGAAGGGAAGACGGAACAATCCATAGTTGGGAGGGCTAAGCACAATAAAAAGGTGTTGGTTTTTTTATAAAGAATATTAGAAACTAAAGAAGTTCTAGAAATGGTATAGGGATATAAGCATATTACCAGATGGAGATTGTCAGATTGTTAATGATTCAGAAAGTATTCAATAAATATTTCCATTTTGTGTTTGGAAAGAAGCAGGATAATGTATGGTCACATTCTGGGATGCAATCCAGACCATGACGAGTTGTTCACTGTCTGCCCTGTAATTTGGGTGCCTCCGAAGACTTTGCTGTTGTTGCTTCCAAGCTGGGCTGCTCACAACCAGCCTACCAGCATGCAGGTCGCACCCTGAGTGTCTGTGTGCTCCCAGCCCTGGTTCAGCAGCTCTGACCCCAGCAGCCTGTCAACAGCCCTACTCTGGCTTCCATCAGCCTTGGTTACTACTTGCTGTGTGACCCTGACATAATCTCAGTCCCAGATTTTTCCAAAACCATGTGCTCTGCAATGTCCAGCTCTCTCCTGGGCAGTTCAGAGATATAATTTGGTAGATTTGTTCCTCTAAAGACACAAAAATATACCATAGCTTATTAACTTAACTGAGTAAATACACCCTTCCCTTGAAAAGCAGCACTGAGCTGGTTTATTGTAAAAATGAAATAAATTTATTAACAAAAATATATACAATTAAGTGAATTCAATGATAAGGAACGAAGTTAGAGTTACAAGTAAAACAAAATACACTTCTAAAAGTTTGCAACTTAATCTAGGAAGATACAGGCTTTATTCAAGATTGTTTCTCACACCAATCATTCTTCTTCCCGCCATGGCTGACTTTCCCTCAGTCAAGATCTTCCACAAAAGTACAAGGTGTTGGCTTCCCTTGTCTTCCTGTGTGAAAGAACTTTGCCTGCTCAGGTTTCTCACCTAGATTCAGTTCCAGAGACTTCAACCCCCGTTGGTTGAAGGGCCCATCTTTCTCAGGTTGCAAGCGCTCTGGCCTCTTGTGCCTGTCTAGTGATGGATGCCAAAGATGGCTCCTGCCCTTCTTTGCATCTTCCAAAGTTCAATTAACTTGTTGCAAGAGGTAAGAACCTCATGATGTCCTTCCCTTCCTGTGGGCTTCCTATGCACCTGTATGATTTCTATGTAAATGAGGCTTCCATTGTTTCCGATTCCACCCTGCTTAATTTATATATAAGTTAGGTAGCTATTCCTGTCCTCCTGTGATTTTTCCCTCCTGTCTGGACTATACAGCCTAATATCAAGGAGTATCCATAATTTTGTATGTAGTGTTAATACATACATTTCTCAATTATATTAATCAGTGTGTCATTAGCATTCAGAAAATAACTCAAACTGTACACTTTAATAATACAGTAATATTGTATACAATCAATTCAGGTTCAGCTCCCTGTCTTTATAGGCCAGTAAACCTTTGACTTGCTAGGTTTAGACACTATTTGGTCATCTTCCCCACTTGTTAGTGTATGGTTTGCTTCCACCTCTTGTTAGCTTGATGGGTCTATTTACAGTTTATATGTAAATTGAGGTAATACACGTTCCTTTGTTTAGCATACGCCTGTTTAACAACTCCCCCTGCCATACCTGGTTTGAACACCTTTTAGTTATCATTTGAGCATATATTCGTAACTCCTAATGCCTATCATGCATATATATCACACACGAATATTAATTGTCAGTGAGTTATTAGTTGTCAAATGATATCTCCCAAGGCATATGTTGTACAAAGATTATACTAGTGGATAAGGTGTGAATACAGGGGTGCTTTGTGTCGCATGTATTTGTATCACATGATGCCAGTGAATTTCTTTCCAGCCCATCAGCAGACCCTTATAACTTGCACCCAAAAGTCCTAAAAGAGTTGGTTAAGGAAATCTCTGGCCCATCAATGCTAATTTTTAATACATTTTGGAATACCAGGGAAATTCCAGAAGACTGGAAGAGTACTAATGTTGTGCCAATATTCAAAAAAATGGAAGAGGTATCAGCTAGGTAACTATAGGCCAGTTAGCCTGACATCAATCCCAAGTAAAATATTGGAAAAGCTGATACAGGATTCAGTAATTAAAGAATAGGAACATAATTAATTCCAGTCAACATGGTTTTATGGAAAATATGTCTTGGTTTGGAGGAGGGGTAGACTGGGTACATCTGGGGAAGCCTGGCTTCAGCAGGGGCAGGAGTCCCAGCTGGAGGTGGATAGTGGGAATGAGGGGCCCAGCTCAGTGTGCAGTTCAGGCTACCTAACCAAGGTAGTATGTAGTCCTCCAGTAAATTGCTAACAGTGATTTTTACACACAGCATCTTAGGGCAGGAAAGATCAAGGAGCAACCTCTTAAACATTAATGGCTTCTATAGTACCAACCAGTAGCTTACTAGGAGGAGAAGAAGAGGCGGAACTAGAAATGTTGGTCGGGGGAGCTATATGTGAGAAATGGTGGAGGAGAAACACCAGTCCCCTCTCACATGTATAAAGTTACTGCAACAATCATGTAATAAAAAATTGTCAACGTTTTAGGACATAGACCATGGTTGAGATTTTTCTCATTGGCTCTGTTAGCAACTGTGAACATTTCAAGGTATGACCATGATTCCCACCCCACTATAACAAAATATACAGGGGAGAGAAGCACTGAGGAATTACATAGCAACTGTGTGGCCTAGTGGAAAGATCACTGGACTGGGACTATTCCTATCTCTACCACTGGCTTGCTGGGTGATCTTGGGCAAATCACGTTACCACTCTGTGCCTCAGTTTCCCCATCTGTAAAATGGGGATAATGTGTAAAGGTGTTTGAGATCTACAGATGAAAAGCATTACAGTAGCATATCAACTGGCAACTTAAGTGAGAGCTACAACTGTCTAAATGGCCACTAACTCCTACCAACAAACATTTCTCTTTGTTTAAAAACCTAGGAAATTAAATGGCAACAAAATTCTGTCCCTCTTTCTGGTGTCCTAATTCTCCCCTCCTCATCACCTGGATCCACAACCTTTCCCACTATTCTCCCCTACTCTTGCACCGCAATCATCCTCTCCCAGCAAGTGTTTGCTTTTCAGATTATAATTTCCCAAAATAAAAAAAAATAAAGAACTTTGACAGAGACAGACTGAAACAGATATCTGTCCTGGGTTGGAGTCAAGCACACAGAGCTCAGGATGGTATCAGACTCAGTGACAGTAACATACCATTGGAGCTACACGAGTTTTTACATAGGGCTAGTTTTCCAGATAGTTAGTCTTTCTTTCAGCACTTGAGCAGTGTAATCCATTAAGAGTATCCAGGTAAGCTTGCCTTTGCTGTAGGTGGTCCCTTACACACACAAAATATTCAGGTTACTCCCAATCCCAAAGTACCGTCACTTACCCCAGGTAAATTGCACCTTTGATCTCACACCAAAGACAACACCTGTAGCCAATCCTGTAATAAACTATCTGAAGATTTATTAACTAGGAAAAGGAAATAAGAGTTTACAAGGTTCCCAGCTGGAGGTGGGTAGTGGGACAAAGCAGGTAATACACACACAAAATGTTACAGTCTTTGGTTCCAAAAGATTAGAGGCTGCTGTAATATGCAAGCTCTAAGTCCTTTAGGCCTAACCCACACTAAGTAGCTGTGGATCCCTTGCTTATTCTTAGAAATCTTGCCATGTCCAAGTCCTTCTTTTGTTGGACAGGCGATAACACTTCCTGTGGCAAACAAGCATTACCAAGTGTGAAATACTACTCTCCTGATCGAGGGAGTACAGTTTCAGGGCAAACACTTAAATATTACCTTATAACATGGGATACAACTATTATAAGTGAGATTACTGCTTGCAGCAGCTTACAAGCATTTCATAAAGTCTGAACATTAAAAACATTTTCATAAACTTAATACCTATTTTAACAATGCTAACACACAGGTCAGCCAGATTGCTTTCCAGCTATTCATCTATCAGTGTTCAGTGAGGCCTAGGGGCCTTGGCATGAGCTGGAATCTAGTCTGCCAGCATTACAATATCTAAAAGATTTCCTACGTAACTGAACAAAGATCATGTTCAGCAGCTCCGCTCCTCAGGCACAACAGAGCAACTCTCTACAATAAGGATGAAGCTGGTCTGTGCAGTAGACAGAACTTTGAGGGGCTGTGACTGAACGCCCCCAAGAACTAAGGATCCATATAAACCTCACCACCTTCTGCTCCAAGTGCAAGGCCTCTGTCTTTGACCTATATATCCTCAAATATAAACACATAGCAACATGTATATTCAAATAATTTTAAAAGTCCTAAAACCCAACCAGAACTAGACACTCCACTGCTCACTCTTCAATCCTTGTGGAGAGGATGAAAGAACAAACACCATGTGACAGATGTATAGTCACTTTGCTTAATGCACTATTGGAAGGCACTCAGATACTGCAGTGATCAGTTTTGTGACATTGTACAGTCTATATGGTTTTATAAAATATAAGTGAATATAATGTAACTGGGATATTCTTCATGCAAAAGGTCTCTTGTAAGGTATCATTACAAAGCTCATAATCTACTGAGTGTGATCATCCTATTTGTAGAAATGTACCACTCTTGTATCTAAAACTAGAAATATAAAACATAACTCTGAGGGCCTATTGTAATTATGTAAAGTGTGGGCCATTAAGGATGGTTTGGAATCTTGATGACTCCCATTGTCTGCAGATGGCTGTATTTACCTGTGAGTCTTCCTGTATATGTGTGTGCTGGCAAGTGAGTAATGAAGTCTTGCAGTGACATGTGATCATGTCACCTGAACTGGAATCCATCTTTAACCTGGTGCTTTTCCAGTGAGGGGGGTGGAAACCCAGAGGGACAAAGGGTTCCCACCTTATGCAAAAGATATATAAAGGGGTGGAAGAGAACAAAGGGGAGAGGAGCCATCCTGAAGAATCCCCTAGCTATCACCTGAGCTGCAACAAGAGCTGTACCGGGGGAAAGAATTGTGCCCAGGCCTGGAAGGTGTCCAGTCTGAGAAAAACTTACCGAAGCATCTCTGAGGGTGAGATTATCTGTATTCAGTTTGATTAGGCATAGATTTGTGCATTTTATTTTATTTTGCTTGGTGACTTACTTTGTTCTGTCTGTTACTACTTTGAACCACTTAAATCCTACTGTCTGTATTTAATAAAATCACTTTTTATTTAGTAATTTACTCAGAGTATGTATTAATACCTGAGGGAGCAAACAACTGTGCATATCTCTCTATCAGTGTTATAGAGGGCGAACAATTTATGAGTTTGCCCTGCATAAGCTTTATGCGGGGTAAAACGGATTTATCTGGGTTTAGACCCCATTGGGAGTTGGGCATCTGAGTGCTAAAGACAAGCACACTACTGTGAGCTGTTTTCATGTAAACTTGCAGCTTTGGGACAAGTGATTCAGACCCTGGGTCTGTGTCTGGAGCCAGACGGGAGTGTCTGGCTCAGCAAGACAGGGTGCTGGAGTCCTGAGCTGGCAGGGAAAACAGGAGCAGGGATAGTCTTTGTACATTGGGTGACAGCTCCCAAGGGGGTTTCTGTGATCCAACCCGTCACAAGTTTGATATAGGACTATATAATAGATGTAGTATATTTAGACTACTGTGAGGCATTTGACAGTACCATGTGACATTCTGATTGAAACGTGACCACTCTATATGTCATTATTAAAGTATACATTAAAAAGTTTAAGAAATAGCTAATTAACAATGTAGTTTTCAATGGGAAGTCATCACCGAATGGAGGTCTTTCTAGTGGGGGTTCTGCAGGGATCGGTACTAGGTCCAACACTATTTAACATTTTCACCAATGACTGGATAGTAAATATAAACTCACAGTTGATAAAATTTGTGGATCACCCAATGCTTGGTGGAGTGGTAAATAATGATGAGGAGAGAGCAGTCTTAGGCTAGGTCTACACTACCCACCTGAATCGGCGGGTAGAAATCGATCTCTCGGGGATCGAATTATCGCGTCTCGTCGGGACGCGACAATCAATCCCCGAATCGACGCTCTTACTCCACCAGCGGAGGTGGGAGTAAGCGCCGTCGTAAGCACCGTCGACGGGGAGCCGCAGAGGTCGATTTTGCCGCCGTCCTCACAGTGGGGTAAGTCAGCTCCGATAGGTCGAATTCAGCTACGCTATTCGTGTAGCTGAATTTGCGTATCTTAAATCGACCCTCCTCTTCCGCCCCCTCCCCCCGTAGAGAAGACCTGCCCTTACAGAGAGATCTGGATTCAAACAAAACATGTTTAGGAACAAGGAATCCAGGCCATACCTACCAAATGGGAGATTGGAAAACAGTGACTCTGAAAAGGATTTAGGGGTCTGACTTACTCTGACTTACTGTTGTGCTGTGTAGCACGTAGGTCACAGGGTCCCAGCTCTCCCCTGTCTCACGTATCCCTTGCCAGCACTCACTCCAACTCTGTGGCAGTCCCTCTTCCAATAGGTAATAACTTGGCCCTACAGCCAGGTCACCAATTGAGTCGACTCTCTTCCAGAATAACAGAATCCAACGAAAAAAGAACAGGAGTACTTGTGGCACCTTAGAGACTAACAAATTTATTAGAGCATAAGCTTTTGTGGACTACAGCCCACTTCTTCGGATGCTTATGCTCTAATAAATTTGTTAGTCTCTAAGGTGCCACAAGTACTCCTGTTCTTTTTGTGGATACAGACTAACATGGCTGCTACTCAGAATCCAACGAGATATAGCTGGCCAATGTCCCCACAAAACAAAGAGCCTTCAGCCCACCTCCAGGTTCCTGTGGGCTGCGTGCCCTTGCCTCAGATCTCACAACATCTGTATTCCCCTGTAGTCTGGAGAAGGGTTTGTTCTTGTTTCATGAGAGATGTTTGGCAGAGGAACCTGGATCCTCCCTCTCCACTAGGCGCTGACCAAGGGCTCTACAAGTGGCAGCAATATCAAGCACCCAGGGTGCTCCAAGACTGTCTCACAGGACACTTCCTACTACTTACTTTCCCAGGGCATGATCGCAGTACCAAACAATCCAAGTGAAGGCTTCCTTAATCCTTAGGGATAAATTAATCCCTGCTCTGGGATCTGGGGTAGCTGCTGCTTGTGGACCCACCTTCTGCTGTACACTTGCACATGAACTGTTGGGCTATTCCACTAGCCTCTGTGCTATTTCCTCCCCTAACTGAGCTACCTGGCTCTCTTTTAAACTCCTCGTCTAGGTAGTGCAGGCTTTGCAGTGGTGTGGGAGTCCAAAACTGCTTAACCCAGTTCTATCCCAATGTGGACTATATACACCCCAATATGGGGTATATACACCCCAATATAGGAGCATAGAAGGATAGAAATATAGGGCTGGAAAGGTCTAGCTCCCTCCTGCTAACGCAGAAGCAAGTACACCTAGACCCTCCCTGACAGTGGTTTGTCCAACCTGTTCTTAAAAACCTCCAATGATGGGGATTCCACAACTTCCCTTAGTAACCTACTCTAGTATTTAACTATCCTGATAGAAAGTTTTTTGTAATAGCTAACAGTCATAGGGTAACTGCTCCCTGGGGATAGACTGAGCCTAGCGCCTCTGCACTGGAATAGCTGACCCTAATCCAACTAATTAAAGAGGGCTGGGTAGCAAAATCATGTTGGACTAGAGCTAATGCTGGCGGTGGGTCCCTGGAGCAAGGTGGCCAGGAGCTCAAGGAAACAATCCAGTGGCTGCAGCTCCAAGAGAGGAGCTGAGCTGAGCTGACAGAGGTGAGGAAGCTGCCAGCAGCTAGAGTACCAGAGTCCCCTGGGAGGGGTGGCCCTGAAGCCTGGGTAATGAGTTAAGACTGCCTTCTGTTTGTTTTGTTATCCTTTGTTATAAAACAATTAAATAAACCTCCAGACTGAATGTGGCAGCATGTGTTTAGAGCCAGGGAGTAGTGGTGGCTTACATGGGGACACTAACCTAAATCTCCCTTGCCGTAGATTAAACCCATTATTTCTTGACCTACCTTCAGTGGACATGGAGTACAACTGAACACTATCCTCTTTGTAGCAGCCCTTAACATATTTGAAGGCTGTTATAAGGTTCCACCCCGCACCTCTCTCCAGTTTGTCCACATCTTATCTAAAGTGTGGCACCTATAATTGAACCCCTTACTCCAGCTGAGGCCTCACCAGTGCCCAGTAGAATGGGCCAATACCTCCCATAGTTTATATATGATGCTCTTGTTAATATACCCCAGAAGAATATTTGTCTTTTTTTCCATTGCATCACATTGTTAGCTCATTCAGTTTGTGATCCATTATTATCCCCAGATCCTTTTCTGCAGTAGTACTGTCTAGCCAGTTATTCCCCATTTTGTAGTTGGGCATTTGATTTTTCCTTCCTAAGTGTAGTACTTTGCACTGGTCTTTACTGATTTTCATCTTGATTGCAGATGAATTCTCCAATTTATCAAGGCCCTTTTGAATTCTAATCCTGTCTTCCAATGTGCTTGCAACCTCCCCCAGTTTGGTGTCATCCACAAATTGTATAAGCATACTCCCCATCTTCCTCTCTGGTATCCAAGTCATTAATGAAGTGGACAAGTAACTGAACACAAGCTCCCAGTGCAATGCAGGGGCAAAAAAAGGGGCTAATGTGATTGTTGGATATATAAACAGGAAAAATGAGTAAGAGCATGGAGGTGATTTTACCTCTATTTATGGTAGTGGTGAGACCAATATGAAATACTGCATCCAGTTCTGGTGTCCACATTTTGTAAAAGATTATCAAAAATTGGAGAGGGCACAGATCCAAGGACTTGAGAAAATGCCTTACAGTGAGCGAGTTCAAGAGCGCTATCTGTTTAGTTATCAAAAAGAAGACTGAGATTTGACTTGATTAGGATGTGTGAGCACCTTCACGAGGCCAAAATACTAGGCATTAAAGGGATCTTTAATCTAGCAGAAAAAGGTGAAACAAGAATCAATGTCTGGAAGCTGAATCCAGACAAATTTAAATTAAAAATTTGTGCCCAATTTCTAATGAGAGTGATCAACCACTGGAGTAAACTACCAAGGGAAATGGTAGATTCTTCATGTCTTCAAATCAAGAGTGGATGCCATGCTTGAATATACATTTTAGTCATAGACAATTTGTTACTGGGCTCAGGACAGGGGTAGCTGGATGAAATTGTATGGTGATGTACAGGACATCAAACTAGATTATCTAATGGTTCTGTCTAGCCTGAAAGTCCTTCAAGCTATGAAGCCCTGTTTACTGGCCCTTCTGCACATATCTTTTTCAAAGCTTTCCCCTCCATGGGGATGTTTGGTGCAGTAGTTAATTGTGTTTGGAATACAGACCATAAAAACCTCTTTATGGAAAGAGACAGCACCAAATTACAAAGAAACTCCCTTTCTGTGCAAAACAGGGTCATACAAATGCTTAAATATAGGTGTCATCAGTGATCAGCATTAACAGCAACAATTGCTCAATTAAAACATTACTTATTTTACAATTTCAAAGTTTCTATTATAGTGTCAAAGTGAACAAGTGCGAACGATTGTCAATTGAGTACACATCATTTCATTATGGTGAATCTTACTCATTACACTTGCAGTTAAGTCGGATCACAGAAAGATTAAAACATTTGACCCTTTGCTATTTCCATCAGAGATTTCTGTGCATGACAGTAAGAAAGTTGAAAGAAAACGAGACATTTTGGTGGATGCATCTCAAAAGTAATAATCTGCATCTTTTCAAATACCATTCACTGACTATTCAAAACAAAAAATAAATGCCTCTACCTCAGAAAAATCTTTCTTGTGCCCTTTCTGTAGCTCTTTTCCAAGTAAATTTAACATAGCATTAATATTTAAAATGTTTCAAATATTAATTAGTGCAATTAAGATCATTAACATTATTGGCATAATCACTAGAGTTTATTAAAGCAAAGGTGTTGCCATTATAGGTATAAAGTTTTTGCAATAACATACAACATTAGGAACCATTTTGTATGTTCCCGCACCCTTGGTCAAACCGAGGGCTGGTATATCTGTGATGGAGTTTTGGAATTAAAACAGAAAGGAGGTGTAGATATTCTAGCCACAAGCAGAGTTCGCCACACTCCATTAAAGTGTACCAAGCCACACTGCCACTGTACGAGTCTCATAGCAACACTAAAAACACTAGCTACTTCAGCTAACTGTAGTATACAGGAATATGGTAGTATTCCTTTAAGTAGCTTGTGAGCACCCTAGGGTGTTCACTGTTTCCTATGCTATTTGAAGCCCTGTGGACAGCACTAAAACAATAATCAATTGTAATGTGTACTTGCTATTTAGGAAAGTGATGAGCAGGAGAGGTATGTACTGGAGCTATTTGTGGGGTGGGAGGGATAAAATAGAAATATTTTTTTAAATGGCTGAAAGAGGAATCGAGCACTGGAGATATTCAGCAGTAACCTGGAAGGTAGCGTGAGAGGTATAGTGTTGTGGAGATACCCCCTACTCACAGCATCTTGGACACTATATGGCAGTAGCATAAAGATTCTCTCATCCAGCAGCTAAGGGTGGTTGCTTCAAATTTATCAGACACCCACTAGAGTCTAGTGACTAGACAGGGTGATATGAAATATGTAAAAGATGGAACACATATGCAGTGTTCCAGGGCAGCACCCTGCTAAGATTATCTATATCTTGGGTCCTGCCAAATTCACAGCTATGAAAAATGCATCAGACTATGAAATCCGGTCTCCCCCCATGAAATGTGGCCTTGTGTGCTTTTATCCTATACTATGTAAATTTCATGGGGGAGACCAGCATTTCTCAAACTGGGAGTCCTGACCCAAAAGGAGATTGCAAGGTTATTTTAGGGGGGCCATGGTGTTGCAACACTTACTTCTGCACTGCCTTCGGAGGTAGGTAGTTGGAGAGTGGCAGTTGCTGACCGAGGGCTCAGCTCTGAAGGCAGCAGCGCAGAAGTAAGGGTGGCAATACCATACCATGCCATGCTTACTTCTGCGCTGGCAGCAACTCTGCCTTCAGACCTGGACTCCTGGCCAGCAGCCGCTGCTCTGCGGCCGCCCAGCTCTGAAGGCAGTGCAGAAGTAAGGGTAGCAGTACTGCAACCTCCCTACACTAGCTTTGGGGGGGGGGGGGAGGGGTTTGCAAGGCAACTCCTTTTTAGGTCAGGATCCCTACAGTTACAACATCATGAAATTTCAGATTTAAATTGCTGAAATCATGAAATTTAGGATTTTTAAAATCCTATGACCATGAAATGGACCATGAATTTGGTAGGGCCCTATCTATATCCCTTTCCAGGAGCTAGTATTAGTGGTGAGCACTGGACTCATCATAGTGTCTCCTTAGATCTTCCTAGTGGAGCCCCCCACCCACACATTTTTCATATCAGCTCTGACTAGTATGTGTGTGGTAAAATGGTAACACCCTATGCTAATCCATATGTTCTACTGTTTCAGTAAGGATGTTATCAAATGGATTTTTCTCCTCCATGTATTAACTTCAAAATGCAAGTGATGCTCTTTCTGAAGTTTGACTTAGTATGAAATTAGAATAACTAACATGAAAGCTATCATCCAATATCTAAACAAGCTCAGCCAGCGTGGAAGTAATTGAAGTTTTGTTGAAGTAAGTGGTTTACTGCAACAAGTGCAAGAGACAGATTTTTATCACATCTATTAGTTTTTGATCATCAAATCACACACAAGGCCCTGCAAACCAAAAAGGCCACTCTCCTGAGCAGGAAAAGTACTTTTAGAAAACATGAGAAGTGAAAAATCATGGAATCGTGTTTGGGACAATGTCTTGCAAAATGCTGAAAATGTTGGAATTTCAATCAAGGGAGAGGAAGACAAAAGGTGTTTGGTGACCAGGGTAAAATTTAAAACCAAGCGACTTCATTGTCTACTCAAGCAGTGGAGCAAGAGAGCACCTTCCAGCTGAATCACAGAAACTTAAGCAAAAGTGGTGCCAACAACTTTTTTCCCAGTTATTAACAAGGAAATTAAAAGGTTTTCTGAGGAAATGAATAAGCTTGCCAGAAGTGTAAATGCCATTCTGATTTGTGAACCTCTCATAGTTGACAAGGTGCTGGAAATCTATGGAAAGATCATAGCAATCAATGCCAGTTTAGCAAAATCTGAAATGTAGATTGCACATACTGATACTGAATCTCATGGACAAGGTGTAATGTTAGAAAAATCTGAGATCCAAGCTAACAGCCTCAGAGTACCCCAATTTCTGTAAACTGGTTCAGTTAGCTCTTCACTGTCTGTTGGCTAAGTCAAGTCTCAAACATCCTTCTCAGCAATGCAGCGAATTAAAACATACTTGAGAACAATGAGTCAGAAAAGGTTTTCAGCTTTGGCTATCCTGAACATTGAATCTGACATCACTAAAAACATTGATTCTTCAGAAGCTGTGAAAATGTACGCTTCCAAGGAAAACAGACAACTTCTACTGCAATCAGAAAGTAAGAGCAAGGTTTTTATTTGTGTTCTTTCTGAATGTGTTTTATTACCAATGTAAGTGGACTAACACAAGATAAACAGATTGGCCACTGGGTTGTGATCTAATGTTGTATACAGTAAACAAGCAATGTTTCTATTTGCAGCTTGAATATATACACTATTATACACCAAAACCACTGCTGTTGGAATCACACAATTCTGAATGTCACATGTTCCTGAGCACAGTTGCTATTAAGTTTCATTCAGTTCCCCCAAAGAACATTTTCACCAGTCACCTATGCTGGCTGGAATGTGAGACTTTGTTCTCCTCTCCCCACCAAGTTTCCTTCCCTCAGCCCCTCTTATTTCTTCTACTATCTTATCCCTCTTCTTTTTCCTTCTGTCTAATAAAAGTCAGGCTCAGCCAGCCAGCACTACATATTTTAAAATACTGTTGTAAGCCTGTGACCAAAAAGCCAAGCAAAACATTGCTCTACACAGCCCCATGCTGGAACAAGTTTGCCAGGTTTTGGAGAGGCTGATAAGGCTAAAAGGCCGTGCCTGTGTTTTTCCAGCAGAGAGGTTGCAAGTGAAAGTCAACACCAGAGAGGAAAGCTTCATTTGCTATGTTTACTGTTCTTTTCTTTCCCCTTTTGTATGTGTTTGTCCTCTTTTGTCTTCTAGGAAGAAACAGCTTCAGCCTCAGCCGGCTCCAGGGTTTTGGCTGCCCCAAGCAGCCAAAAAAAAAAAAGCGCGCCAAAATCGTGATCTGCGGCGGCAATTCGGCAGAAGGTCCTTCGCTCCGAGCAGGAGTGAGGGACCATCTGCCAAATTGCTGGACCTGTCGCCTCTCTCCGGAGTGGCTGCCCCAAGCACCTGCTTGCCAAGCTGGTGCCTGGAACCGGCCCTGGCTTCAGCCCATATTAACTCTTCCCCCCAGTTATTACCTGTGATGTACTGCTAAATTTTATAGTACAGGAGACCTGCAGAAATGATCTCACACTGGTAATTCTGTGACACGAGAGAGAGATTTTTGGAAACTATCTTGTGTGTGACATCACCATAAAGTATCCATATTCAAAACCTAACATTTTACCAGTACATTTTACCTAACTGAAAATCTGTGCCACAGCAATTATGAGACTTCACATATTAGTAATATATACACATCTCATCAATATAAAAAACACACAACTCAGCTTTTATATACTAAACAGTAAACTAAGTAGCAAGGCACTTCCAAAGCACATGTGCATTTAGTCAAAAAGCTCTTTGGCAACACATGTAATTTACTGGTTTTACTATATTAATATTCTCTACAAACATCAAATAAAGCATTTAAGTTTCCAAAAGAGTAATTTACACTGATCTCAAACTTTACATGGATTTTAAGTTTCGAGTTTGCAAATTTGAAATGGTATCAGGTGATTTACTTTATGATTAAGGATGATACACTTCTCTCCTAGAGCAGGATTATGAACAAAGGTGCACAGTGAGACGTTTTCAGTCTGCTTAATGTCAGAGAGCTAATAATGAGAATTATCACTTTTCCTTAGTTAATTTCACAAATGTTCATGGGCCTCTCTGCCATGTGAGTTTATGCTCAATTGGCTGAATGTTAAAAAGCTTCTCACCCAAGTCCTTGAGTCACCATGGCGTTACTTCAGTTTCAAGTTGGTGTAACTCTATTAGAACTAAATGAATGGAGTTACACCTCTGTGAAAGGAGAGTAGTTCAACAGAGAATCAGAACCCAAAATTTATATCTGAACCCAAAATTTTGCCCTTGGAAAAACTTGTAATTTGAGCACAAACAGCATTTGTTTGTCATTCCCCGGTCACGTAGCTGGGCACCAAATGCAAACAAGTGGTCATCACAAAGATATATCCTGTTTTTGAAAATGTGCTCTCTGTGTCACAGAAATCAGACACTAGGATCCATATTGCCATGCAATTAAAAAAAAAAAAATTAACAACTAACCAAAAAACCAAAAGTTCCATGGTTGAACCTTACTTTATGCTTAATCAGTCTGAATTGTTCATGGAATGCTGAGAGAACTGGGAACACTTGTATTTGGTTTAAATTAGGGCTGTCAATTAATCGCAGTTAACTCACACGGTTAACTCAAAAAATTAATCGCTATTAATCACACGGATAACAATAGAATATCAATTGAAATTTATTAATTTTTTTGGAAGGTATTTACGTGCCAGATATGCTAAACATTCGTATGCCCCTTCCATGCTTCGGCCACCATTCCAGAGG
Source organism: Malaclemys terrapin pileata (assembly GCF_027887155.1). Lineage (NCBI taxonomy): Eukaryota > Metazoa > Chordata > Testudines > Emydidae > Malaclemys > Malaclemys terrapin. The sequence continues at coordinate 96,316,838 of NC_071510.1, read as the reverse complement.
ACATGCTTCCATGCTGATGATGCTCGTTAAAAAAAAAAAAGTGTTAATTAAATTTGTGACTGTAGTCCTTGGGGGGAGAATTGTATGTCTCCTGCTCTGTTTTATATGCATATATTTCGTGTTATAGCCATCTTGGATGAAGACCCAGCACATGTTCATTTTAAAAACACTTTCACAGCAGATTTGACAAAACGCAAAGAAGGTACTGATGTGAGATTTCTAAAAAATAGCTACAGCACTTAACCCAAAATTTAAGAATCTGAAGTGCCTTCCAAAATTTGAGAGGGACAAGGTGTGGAGCATGCTTTTAGAAGTCTTAAAAGAGCAACACACTGATGGGGAAGCTACAGAACCCAAACCACCAAAAAAGAACAGCAACCTTCTGCTGGTGATATCTGACTCAGGGTATGTCTACACTACGAAATTAGGTCGAATTTATAGAAACCGGTTTTATAGATATCGGTTTTATACAGTCAATTGTGTGTGTCCCCACATAAAATGCTCTAAGTGCATGAAGCCGGCGGACCGCGTACACAGTACCGAGGCTAGCATCGACTTCCGGAGCATTGCACTGTGGGTAGCTATCCCACAGTTCCCGCAGTCTCCGCCGCCCATTGGAATTCTGGGTTGAGATCCCAATGCCTGATGATGCAAAACAGTGTCGCGGGGGGTTCTGGGTACATGCCGTCAGGCCTCTCCCCCTCCATCAGAGCAACGGCAATCGATTCGCGCCTTTTTACCTGAGTTACCTGTGCAGACAACCATCACCATATGTCATCTGGATGCCGGCAGACGTGGTACTGCATTGCTACACAGCAGCAGCTAATTGCCTTTTGGCAGTAGACGGTGCAGTACGACTGGTAGCCTTCATCGGCTATCTGGGTGCTGGCAGACGTGGGGCTGCATTGCTACACAGCAGCAGCCCCTTGCCTTTTGGCAGTAGATGGTGTATTAAGATTGATATCCGTCATCGTTGTATTCCAGTTCAATCAGAGGCACTTGGGCAGACATGCTTTGTCTCCCAGAGACTCAGTCCTGCCGGTAGTCCGATTGAACCGTTTTGACGATGATGGCTAGCAGTCGTAGTACAGTATCTTCTGCCAAGCACCCAGAAGATGCCGAGGGCTATCAGTCATGCTGCACCGTCTGCTGCCAGCTTAAGATGTAAAAAAATAGATGTATTCATTTGCTTCCCCTTCCCTCCGTGAAATCAACGGCCTGCTAAACTCAGGGTTTTGAGTTCAATCTTTGGGGGGGCCATTCTGTGTGACAGTTGTTTGTGTTTCTCCCTGAGGCACAGCCACCTTTGCTGATTTTAATTCCCTGTACCTGTACACCATGTCGTTAGTCGTCCCTCCCTCCCTCCTTCAGTTTCGCGCCTTTTTTCAGACCAAACGCCATAGCACTGGGATCATGGAGCCCGCTCAGATCACCACGGCAATTATGGGCACTATGAACACCACGCACATTGTCCTGGAGTATATGCAGAGCCAGGACATGCCAAAGCAAAACCAGGACCAGCCAATGAGGTGATTGCAGCGCGGCGACGAGAGTGATGAGGAAATTGACATGGACACAGCCCTCACACAAGGTACGGGCCCCAGCAATGTGCAAATCATGGTGTTACTGGGGCAGGTTCATGCCGTGGAATGCCGGTTCTGGGCCCGGGAAACAAGCACAGACTAGTGGGACCGCATCGTGCTGCAGGTGTGGGACGATTCCCAGTGGCTGCAAAACTTTTGCATGTGTAAGGGCAGTTTCATGGAACTTTGTGACTTGCTTTCCCCTGCCCTGAAGCGCCAGAATACCAGGATGAGAGCAGCCCTCACAGTTGAGAAGCGAGTGGCGATAGCCCTGTGGAAGCTTGCAACGCCAGACAGCTACCGGTCAGTCGGGAATCAATTTGGAGTGGGCAAATCTACTTTGGGGGCTGCTGTGATCCAAGTTGCCAGGGCAATCAAAGACCTGCTATCTGGGAAACGTGCAGGCCATAGTGGATGGCTTTGCTGCAATGGGATTCCCAAACTGTGGTGGGGCGATAGACGGAACCCATAGCCCTATCTTGGCACCAGAGCACCAAGCCACCGACTACATAAACCGCAAGGGGTACTGTTCAATGCTGCTGCAAGCCCTGGTGGATCACAAGGGACGTTTCACCAACATTAACATGGGATGGCCGGTAAAGGTACATGATGTTTCGAAAGCTGGAGGAAGGGACTTTCTTCCTGGACCAGAAAATAACCATTGGGGATGTTGAAATGCCTATCGTGATCCTCGGGGACCCAGCCTACCCCTTAATGCCATGGCTCATGAAGCCGTACACAGGCAGCCTGGACAGTTGTCAGGACCTGTTCAACTACAGGCTGAGCAAGTGCCGAATGGTGGTGGAATGTGCATTTGGACATTTAAAAGCGCGCTGGCGCAGCTTACTGACTCGCTCAGACCTCAGCGAAAAGAATATCCCCATTGTTATTGCTGCTTGCTGTGTGCTCCACAATATCTGTGAGAGTAAGGGTGACATTTATGGAGGGGTGGGAGGTTGAGGCAAATTGCCTGGCCACTGATTACGTGCAGCCAGATACCAGGGTGGTTAGAAAAGTACAGCAGGGCGCGGTGCACATCAGAGAAGCTTTGAAAACGAGTTTTGTGACTGGCCAGGCTACGGTGAGAAACTTCTGTTTGTTTCTCCTTGATGAACCCTCCGCCCCCCCCACCCGGTTCACTCTACTTCCCTGTAAACCACCCACCCCACCCTCCCCTCCTCCCTTCGAGCACCACTGCAGAGGCAATAAAGTTAGTTACTTCACCTTCATGCATTCTTTATTAATTCATCACACAACTAGGGGGATAATTGCCAAGGTAGCCCGAGAGGGGTGGGGGAGGAGGGAAGGAAAAGGACACACTTCAGTTTAAAACTTTAACACTTATCGAAGGCCAGCCTTCTGATGCTCGGGCAATCAGCTGGGGTGGAGTGACTGGGTGGCCGGAGGCCCCCCGCACCCTGTTCTTGGGCATCTGGGTGAGGAGGCAATGGGACTTGGGGAGGAGGGCTGTTGGTTACACAGGGGCTGTAGCGGCAGTCTCTGCTCCTGCTGCCTTTCCTGCAGCTCAACCATACGCTGGAGCATATCAGTTTGATGCTCCAGCAGTCAGAGCATCGACTCTTGCCTTCTGTCTGCAAGCTGACGCCACCTATCATCTTCAGCCTGCCACTTGCTCTGTTCATCCCGCGATTCAGCCCGCCACCTCTCCTCTTGTTCATACTGTGCTTTTCTGTAGTCTGTCCAAATCTCATTGGTAACAGCAGTATATGTCTGTGAAGAAAGGGTAGTATATGGCTCTAATGTTATAGGCATGGCTTACGGACCAATGAATGCAATTGTAGGCAGAGACTGGCCTAATTTCCTAGCCCTGTTTTAAGAAAGGGTACCAATTGGACCAGTTGACTATAAGCCAACCCTCACTCAGACATAGGGTGTTGGGCTGGGTGGCCCAGGGGTGAGGATGAGGAGTCAATGAACTGGATAGAGTTGGTCAGGATTGCTGAACAGCAGATGTCAAGTCAATTACAAGCCCTGGAGAGATAGTTACATGAGACAAACTGGGAGCTGGAAGAGGTGAAAGCCTCACAACAGAAAATAATAGAGGAGGCAGCAAAACAAGAGCTACAATGGTTTGGGCAAGGCTAGACCTTTAAAATTCTCTGCTGCTACTTTAAGAAAATTAATGGGTGCACACACCCTAGAACCACTTTTGAGCTACCCCTGCTGCACTATATTAGAGAATTTTCAGTCTTGTGAAAAGTTTGCTACATCTGATAATCTTGGCAATGGGAAACTGATTGTTTAAGGATAACATGGCATCTACAAATTCTTGCTGATTTCTCCCCCGCCCATCTTTTCAATCAAATATTTTTCTTGGTTACTTTTTCCTAACACTTCTATTACAAGTAGCCAGCTCTGGCATCCCAGACATCCACCTTTCTACCCCAGAGCTATCCAACATAATCTCCCCTCACCAGCCATTCAAACTGTCAATGATTTTCTCCCCATTGTCTGAGTCATATTTAAACTAGGCCTAATTTACTGCCCTCTATACCTTCACCCTCTCTTCTAAATTGCTCTCAGTAACACCTTTCTTCCAGGAGGCCAATAAACCTGTCTTGCTTAGCTTCACTAATTAACAGTATTGTTTTACTTGTTTTCTCTCTCACTTCCCTATTTGGATGTTATCTAGATAAGTTTGTAAACGCTTCAGCACCGGAGCTTGGTCTTCATATATGTCTAGAAAGTGCCCTTCCCAATAAAACATTATTCCTGCTTTGTGAACTGATTTTAGCCACTATTTTATAAAGTGAAGGTGTCATATACAGTATGTAATACAGACAGTGAGCACTGAAAAAGAACAGGAGTACTTGTGGCACCTTAGAGACTAACAAATTTATTAGAGCATAAGCTTATGTTTCACTCTATATGCATCCGAAGAAGTGGGTTGTAGCCCACGAAAGCTTATGCTCTAATAAATTTGTTAGTCTCTAAGGTGCCACAGTACTCCTGTTCTTTTTGAGGATACAGACTAACACGGCTGCTACCCTGAAACCTGTCAGTGAGCACTGAGTTTTCAGGAAACTCCTAAAGTTAGAGTTTCATCCAGCAGAGGGCTCTAATACCTCAGCTAAACCTCTGAAATGAGACTCAAACCAATTTCCCTCAGTATCCGTAGACACCCATTCATACGGATTGTTCCATTTCTCTACTCACTTATTCTGACCTAAAACATAATAGAGAGTGGGTCTGAGTTTTTCCAAGCATGGTTTGGGCACAGAGACAAACTGATTCATTTTATACAAAAATATATTGGCCTTAGGGAGAAGCCTCTAGTTATTAAAGAGGAGTGACTAAAAGTGCTACATTAGGCTCTGTGGTTTTGAGTGGCCAAAGGGTTTTGTGCAAGGTAGTGAATTTGAGAATAATTTGGAGGTACTTAAATTACAACATACTACACATGCATTCATCCTATAGGTTTGTATCAGGACCACCCCTCTGAAAGGATAAGTTCCCCTTCAACTGTTACCAACTCAGATGTTTACTTTCAACAACCTTGAGGTGGAGAGAAGTAGGTCAAAGGACTTGGGAAACTAAAGTTGCTCCTTCTCTTGCCAGGGGGTGAGTCAAGCGTGTATACTATGATGGAGATAAAACAATTCTATGGATCACTACTCACCTTTAAGAAAAGAGTGTTGCTGACCTGTTTCTACCTATTCTTTTGTTTGCTGGTTAAATAAGGCTTCATGGGGCAAAGAGGGCTGACTACAAAGTCTGGCCTGGCCACATAAGATGTGGAAAAATAATCCAGTATGTGAATAAGGAATTACTGAGGTAGGGAATGTTTGCTCTTTTAGAGGTAGGGGTCTTTTAGAAGGGCAGTGCTTTTATAGTAAGAAAACTAAGCAGTAGCAGCCTCTCCTCAGCACACCTACACAGAAGGAAAATGTAGCTTTATTTCCCTTTCCCCACCTCCATCACCTCCCGAAAATGTTTTCTAGAAATTACCAGGCATGAGGAGTAATTTTTGGAAATGTAGTATTCCATGTAAATAGTGACTGTACATACATTATTCTCATAGAAAGATGGCCAGTGCTAACACAAGTGTGTATCTTGGTCTTCTCCAAGATTTGTTTGCCAATTCATCAAAAAAAAAAAAAAAAAAAAAAATCCACCAAAACAGTAAATCAAAAACTTCACTCACCCAGCACGTTTGGAAATACGAGTTATAAAACACTCATTTAAGAGATTAATAATTACATGCTGGAAGATAGGTATAAATCTTAGTTCTTTAATATCTTATTACAGTATTTCAAAACAACTTCGATGGAGTTTTTTCATCATGTTATTAAAAAACAACTCATTGGGGGTATTCAGTCTTTTACACAGATTAAGATAAAATTAATGAAGAAATTCAAACTAAGCATTGCAGCATTGTGATTTATTTTGTTACAAGAAAACAGTATTAGAAATATATATCTAATAGTCTTCAAGTAGCAACTAAGTCCCCATATACCACTTTAACATTTAACAAGGCAGAAAAACAAGAATCAAATCTATGTTTATTAGTTCAATAAGGAAGACTCAGATATGTTATTTTTATAAGTTTCAGAGTAACAGCCGTGTTAGTCTGTATCCGCAAAAAGAAGAACAGGAGTACTTGTGGCACCTTAGAGACTAACAAATTTATTAGAGCATAAGCTTTCGTGGACTACAGCCCACTTCTTCATATGCATCCGAAGAAGTGGGCTGTAGTCCACGAAAGCTTATGCTCTAATAAATTTGTTAGTCTCTAAGGTGCCACAAGTACTCCTGTTCTTCTTTTTGTTATTTTTATAAGAAGTCACCTGCAACACTATTCTGGTAATCCTGTACATATAACAATAAAACATGCCTTTTTGGAGTTCTTCAACCACTAATACAAACGGGTGGGTCAGAAGACACATTTTAGAGAACATCACAACTCCAGCAGATCAGAGCAGAGTACAAGATAGATTTCAGCCCATCACTAGTGAGAGTTGTCACAAAAACAAGATCAATCAATCAATGCTGTATGGTGTGCATCTCATGGCAGAATATAGTTTAGCTTAGTTCTGCACAATAGTCATCCCTTGACAATCTCACAGAAGTAGAGGGACACTATCTGCATATAGCTCTAGGTCCTATAAATTGCTACTAAGCCAGCTGACATGTCCCTCTGACCAGTCCCTTATCAGTTTATTCTGCATAGTTTGGAGTTAACTAGTACACAATCATCTGCCCCTTCTCCCTCTCCATAAATCTGTGTAGTCTGCAATCTCTTTGAACAGTTCATTTAGTACCACACGGCAAAAACAAGGCACTTCTGCTATTAACAGAGAAACTTAGCCATGAATTTTACAAAACAATTTCTCATTAGGCACCGTTCATTTCCACAGGCAGTGGAAAGGAGAAAGAATACAGCAAAATAAAGTAATGAAACTGCCATTTGTATTTTACACAAAACCTATTCTAAAAATGTAATATGGTTTTGGTTGTTGAATTGCGTGATTTTTTTTCCAGTAAACATTCCTGTTTGCTGATATCAAAATACAGCTACAGACAATTTTGAATAGTATGAGGTAAGATTGTTATTCTACTTCAATGAATCACTTTTTTTTTGACTGGATGTTAAATCAAAAGTTTTTATGTTCAATTAAGTAAAAACAAACATTTTTAAAAGTTCATTAACTTAAATCATTTTAGTAAAAGACTTTATAATCCAAAAATCTCTCTTTTTAAAACACACTAATCTGCCAAGGTTTTATTTAACTTACATTCTTTAATATGGTACAGTTTGTACAAAAAATATGAATGTTTTCAGGTATTAACTATATTAACAATGTGTTTTAGTCTCTATAAATTATGCATGTAACAATGATTTTTCATGGTTATTTCAATAAAATTAAACTACAGTTTCAACACCTTATGATAGTTAAAATGAATGCTCTTTATACCTTTTCTTAGTGCTCAAAGTATTCTGTACTTATCATACACATTTTCTTAAAGAAGATCTTTTTATTTATATGCATCTCACCTGTAAGAATGCAATTAAATATTCATTTCTTCTAGGTAAAAAGAGAACATTTCTCTAGATATGTGCAGCAAGTCACTGAAAACCTGCAAATCTTTAATCAGAAAATTACCCCTCCCCCCCACCCCGCAATATCAGAAACCCAAATAACTTATTGTAAAAATACAAGCTCTGTTTTGGAAAAACATGTAAAATGTACACAGTGTAGTGTGCACCTAAATATCTTGATTGTCAAGTAGTACAAGTTACTGATCTGAGATGTACACATTTATATAGATGAGACATTGCTTCAGTGATCTTTGCTTTTGCTGATTCCGTTTTTCATAGTCTTTGGTGGTCTCTGCCCTCTGGTGTAAGCATGATACCAGAAGTGGAGAAACAGGAGTAAAAACATAGAGCCATAGAGCCAAATAATGAATATAAAAACTGGATACTGGTATGGACAATCATCCATAAAGTAGATTTGTCCTATGTGAACTGTAACCATAAGAAATTGAACCTGGAGGAAACAGACAAGGAAAAATATGCTCAGTTATGCATTATGATTTAAAAAAAATGTAAAAAGATCATAGAATCATAGAATATCAGGGTTGGAAGGGACCTCAGGAGGTCATCTAGGTCCAACCCCCTGCTCAAAGCAGGACCAATTCCCAACTAAATCATCCCAGCCAGGGCTTTGTCAAGGCTGACCTTAAAAACCTCTAAGGAAGGAGATTCCACCACCTCCCTAGGTAACCCATTCCGGTGCTTCACCACCCTCCTACTGAAAAAGTTTTTCCTAATATCCAATAAAGATATACTAGAGAGAAGTTTAAATAGCTATCAGCATAACGTGTGCACACACAAAAAAAGAAGGTTGATGAGAAATTGGAGTTTTGCAGGACTACACAAATTCTCTCCCCTACTTGGCCAGGGAGAGGTGTTTTTTTTTTTTGTTTGTTTTTTTTAATTAAGTAACTTTTTTGTTTTAAAGTTATAAACATCATTATGGTACAAGGATAGGGGAGCAGATCCATATCAGGGAGACCAGGGAAGGAACTCTTCCTACCAGTCAGAAGGAAAGGCCTGGCTGGAGCTATTTTCAAGGTGGCACATTCTCAGAGGGATTGATTTTGCCACCCCTTAAACTTGACTAGTCCCATTGACTACTTGCAGAATAATGTGGTAAACTAGAAGTATTAGGCCATTGAGCAGAGGCATAAACAAACTTCTCTTCCTATAGAAGATTTTAATAGTTAGGGATTACATCTGTTTAGTTTAAAGAGGAAACAAAAATGGTAGCATGTCTAAAGTATATAAAATGCAACAGAAAGTCACGGGGGTACTCTTGTTTAGTGCAAGAACAAAATGGCAGCCAAAGAAATTTAAAAGGTAATCAAGTTGATAATGGTAAAAAAAAAAAAAAAAAAAAAGTTTCCTTTGTTTCCCCTTTCCACACTATGATTTATTTGGAGAACTCAGAGCCACACAATATTGAGGCACAGAATTTAGAAGGGTTTTTTAAGAAAGATTGTCATACGAAAATCGTAATGCTCAATTACAATAGCTATGATAAAAATGCTTCAGACAATTCAGTTATTTCTTAATAAGGCCAAATCCAAATTAAAGAGATATCATCAACTTCTGTAGACCCAAATGTTTACCTTACTTTAAAGGAAGATAAATCCTAAGAAATAGTCCTTGTAACCTTCCTTTTTAAAAAAATGTAAACTGTTAGCTTATTTAATACTGTTTTGCAAATTTCTTTAAAAAAAAAAAAAAAAAAAAAAAAACACAAAACAAAAAAAACAACACACTTTGTTCCTAGTGAGAGTTCATACTCCAACAGTCCTTAAATGGACAAATAGTTCTTTATCAATACACTTAAGAGTACAAAGCAATTAAATACACTGAGTACCTACAACTCCCACTGACTTCAAAGATAACTGTGGGTTCTCAGAACCTCCGGAAATCAGGTCAACAGATTTTATTTACACAGTTGACTGGTCTCAGGATTTCTGCTGAACTCAGTTGAAAAGTGAAGGTAAAACTCTTTTGTGCCATTGTAAAAATAATTCTTAACCACGTTCATAGAAGTGACATTAAGAACTCACTCACATACAACTTGACTGGCTCAGACACAATACTCACAAGCTGTATAGATGTCATGTGTTTTTTCCACCACAAGTATTTATAATAGGCTGGTCCCAGTGAACAGAGTCCATAGTAGCTGTACATGATGACGTGCACAACACAGTTTAACAGAGCATGGAATGTTCCTAACCCACCTGTAGAATAATAAAAATAGTCTAAGATTGTTACACCAGGGATCCTAAAAAAACAGTCCTGTGTCTAGCAACCAAGCAAGGTTTTTGCCTTGTGTTAGTTAAGTAGAAAACTAGATAAAAGCATGAGGCTCTGTGTGGAGGGGTGTCCCGACTTTCACTAGCACATAAAACAAAGATTCAAGTTAAGCTCTGTAGTCACCAACTCTGAAAGATTTCAGCAGTTCCCTTTCTTCTCAGCAAATGCTTATGTAACTACTTTATTCAATACAAACATTGCGGCATTTTACTAGGGTAAGTCAATTTTCCGAAGCTGTAATAAAAGTGTAATTAGTCTAACTGAATGCAAATAAGTTTTTTGTTACTGTGTTACATGAAGGGGGCTCAAATACCTCTGCGACATCACCCCTCCTGCTCTACCTCTTTTCTAGATCCCTTGATTGGCTTTTCATAAGTCCAGGGGCTGAAACCATATAGCAATCCTACCTCTAGCCCTTAGAGGTTCCCAGTAAAGGTACTACAGCTCAAGGCTCTACTCTATTCTTTTGAGTCACACTCTGGGGACAGCTCCAGAGGATCCATGTTCCCAGGACCAGGGAAGACCCAAGGGGCAGAGGTGTGGGACCTCAAGATGTGTGACCTCAGCCGCCCATGCAATCCTCAAGTTTGGGACCAAACCCATTAAATGGAATGATAATAAAGGAACTCTTCATTGAGGGGATCCATGCAGATATTTCCTTCTCCAGAACCCTCTCTCCTGCTCAGTTTCCAATAGGGTTAAATTATCTTGGCCATAGTAGTAATATTTAAGAAGTGACTTGAGTTTTAAATATAGCTGGTCAAAAAATGGTTTATAGAGAGACAGAGAAAAGCATTTTGATTATTTGGTGGAAATTCAAATACAAAACATTCTACATTTCCAGGTGAGAAATCCATGAAAAAACTTTTAGCAAAAAAATAATTTGGTTGAAAGCCCAATTATGTATCAAAAACAGTTTCAACTAGCCCTAATTTTAAAAATAAATGTTTCCTTTATTAATGTTTAGAGAAGTTAGTGGAGCTTTCCCCCTACACAGGTGACCATCATCAGTTTTAATTGAAAATTCTCTCTGAAATGTTGTGTTTCTAGGTCACATATTCCCAAACAATTTGACTGCTTTTCTGAGACTACATTTATTTACCTTTTTAGGCTGCATAGTGAAAATTCATGGAAGAAGCCTCAAAATGAGTTACTGTACATTAGAAAAAAGCTACCTAGGCAACATTACAAAAATACTGTTGCAGAAGAAAGTCACCGCGCTGCATAAAAATGGTTTTCAATTCTCTTTGTCAGGTCATAAGAAGGAGAAGATCCTCATCTCGTCAAAAAAATCATTTGGATGATTTGGACTAAGAACAAGGTCAGAGGGCTGGGCAGTAGACAGCATAATGCTATTATTTAAAGGAAAGAAACAACTAGGAAATGAAATACAAGATAAACATCAGTTGTACTGAAATTCTTGGAAATTATTTTAAGGCATCAAAGAGAACATTTGGAAAGATTAGTTTAAAAGATAGGCAATAAAGCTTTGAGAAAGAAACAATACTCTAAAGGTTACATGAGGGAATATTACTGACTCAAGTCAAAATGGATCTCTCACACTTTGTGGAAAGCATTTGCCAGATTACCACATAGAAGATTTAAGTCTGAGATGCCTTGTCATGGAACAAGTGCACAGCTGGTATACCATTCTGAAGCCCAGCTAAAGGGCAGAAAATTAACAGTATGGGTAATGTAATCTTTTTTTTTTTTTTTTTTTTTTTGGGGGGGGGGGGGGGCTACTGTTAAGTGCTGGGCATTCCAGATTAATGTGTTTTATATTAACAGACCTAAAAAGGTCTGATTTGTAAACGGAGGAAGGTAACTCCAATTTTAGTACTACAGTACCACTGATTTGGGAAAAAGGATGCAGTTCAAAACATGAGAGTTTCTTTATATATTAGAAATTGGACTCAAACACAGTGAAAATATAGCAGTCTCCTTCATTAGCTAACTGCACATTAGACAACTTTCCATGGAATCCACACAAAGCTTTTGTACCTCTTTCAGGACATATTTTTGTATGCATGCAACTAATATACACAGGAGGGATTAGGTAGGCAAAGGTTCTCTCCTTCAATTAAGCATCAAAGCTGTGGAAAAAACCAATGTCAAGGAAGATGGGTGAAATGTTACAGAAAAGGAAACTATGCCCAGACAAGTCTCCACTGATTTTTCAACTAGTAACCCATTCCAGACACACCACCCCTAGGAATAAAATCCCCCACCACGGGTTCCAACAGGCTTGCATTTTCTCTGAAGGTTTCAAGCTGTATGCTGTTTTTAGGCTATGTCTATACTACAAGCCAGGGCTATGATTCCCCAGCTCACGTACACATTTGCAGTAGCTTGATGAGAGCTGGCATGAGTATAAATAGTAGCATCACTGTGGTACAATGGGCAGCAGCACAACTTAGCTAGTATGTGCCCACTATTTTCAGGATGCTTATACTCTTCATGGCAAGCCATGCCTGACACTGCATGTCTGGCCGTAGTAAGGTTACTATTTATACGTGCACTAGCGCTCATCAAGCTACTGCAGGTATACGTATGTGAGCTGGAGAATCATGCTTCTAGCTCAAGATGCAGCCTTAAGTCTGTTACACTGTAAAGCCCCAGGTTAGAAAGACCATGTATTCTACAAGCTTCTGATGCAAGAATCTCTGGATTTTTGTCATTTCTGCTCTGTGGAGAGATTGTTGAGGCGAGCGGAGGGATTTATAAGGTTAGGGTAACAAGAGAGTATAAAGACCGAGATGAGGGAAAAACAGCAGGTGGTTTTCCCAGTTCCCAAACATTTGGATGCTACCTGGCTGAATTTCCAAATCTTTTAAGTTGCTGGCCCTCCACAAACAGATATCACTGTATCTAACTAGCGCTGGAAAAGTTACAGCCTTATCTCTCGCTACAGTTCTGCTCCCAAAGGCCAGTCAGAAATAGTTGCAACAAAAACTAGAATAATTTCTAAATAAAATTAAGGCTATAGAGAGAAAGAATGATGAGAAAACACTCTCCCCTCTGTCCCTTGGAACACACAAATCTAATCAATGTCAACATGAAATCTACTCAATTATTTTTTGAAGTAGTTTCAATAATAAAGTACCTGCCCCATAATTCCCCTGCTGGGTTTTACAAACCACAACCTCCCCATTGGTATGCCATCCCTTCTGCCCCTAGCTGCCTCCCACCTCCACCCCCAGCAACAGGGGGAAGTGACTATATACAATGTGTTGCCAAATGGAAGATTTCTCCCTCCTTTATAATCTAGTTCAGGTACAGTAATCATTTGGCATTGCTTGTAACTCTAGTAGATACAAATTATGACCAAGTAATTTTTTTTTTTTAATTGACAGTGTCCATTTGAACATGTTTTTCATTTATAGAGTATGGAGGTTTTACTACGACACATAATTTTAGCTCTCTTGACTACCTGCAGCAAATTTGACTCCGAACCACCAGGTCCACGGCATGATTGAGTGATGCAAGACATGCAGGAATGTAATTTGGCCCTCTTTCTTTCGCAGAACAAAAAAGATCTGAAATAGTTTTAAGAATAAGAGATTAGAAAAGTAACACGTAAAAGTAGTTTGCAGTTGTACGCACAAACGTAGGTTGCTCAACACAGTACATTAAAATTCTTTGCACTTATGCTGATTTTATGTATGTGGAAATTGAGTGACAGACTGAGGGGTTGATTTTCAAAGGCACTGAATAATCTAAACTTCTATTACAAATAATGCTGCAGAAGATCAGCATTTCTGATCAGTTCAGTTGTCTCAACTCCTAGCTCCATGCTCAAGCCACTAGACCACAACCACCTCTCCTTCTAGGATTCTTCATCCACAGCACAGTAACTCCTCACTTAAAGTCATCCCGGTTAACATTGTTACGTTGCTAAGCAATTAAGGAACACGCTCATTTAAAGTTGTGCAATGCTCCACTATTACGTTGTTTGGCTGCCTGCTTTCTTCACAGCTGGCAGCCTCCCTACGATATTGCCTCCCCCGCCCCCGCACGCCTCCCACCCCCCAGCAGACCCCACAGATCAGTGCCTTCCCCCTCTTCCCCGCACCTCCTGCCCGCGGCAATCAGCTGGCTTGTGGCATTTAGGAGGCAGGAGGGAGGGGGGAGGAGTGAGGACTCGGCGCGCAGGCTCCCCCTCCCTCCCTTGCCTCCCGAACACCGCAAACCAGCTAATTATCCCAGGCGGGAGGGAGGAGCGAGGACTCGGCACACCTCCCCCCTCCCTCCCCTGCCTCCTGCCCGCGACAATCAGCTAGCTTGCAGGGTTCAGAAGTGGGGGGGGGGGGGGGAGCAAGGATGTAACGTGCAAAGTAAAGGGGGAGGAGGTGGGAGGAGAGAAGAGGCGGGTCCAGGGTGGGAGCTTGGGGGAAGGGGTGGAGTGGATGGGCCGAGGATTGAGCCTCCTGCCCCCGGCAAAATCAGTGCCTGTGCTTGCAAGAACAGCAAGAGGAGCAGCCGGACAATCCATCCTCTTCCACTCTCTGACTCCACCACCTCAACCAAGCTTCATACTCAGCAGTGATGATTGTAATACTAAATTGTTCCTTTAAAATAGTTTAAAAAACTTACACAGTACCTGTATTAAATTGCTTGTTTAAAATGGTTTAAAATGCCTTTTGTCTGGCAAAAAAAAAAAAAAAAAAAAAAAAAAAAAAAAAGTTTCCCTGAAACCTAGCACCCCCTATTTACATTAATTCTTATGGGGAAATTGGATTTGCTTAACATATGTTCCTGAAAAATGTGACTAAGTGAAACTAACTATAACGTTAAGTGAGGAGTTACTGTATTACAAAACTGTCTATGTAAGATATAGCAAAAAAACAAATATTCATACTGGTTCAGTGTTTCGTCATTGTAGTGAGGGTCTGGAAAATCAGGCCCTGGTACCCCTCCATGCTTCAATTTCTGATCTGTACAAGGGTTATAATGGTACTTCACCTTTTTAAAACTCTTGAGATCTAGGACTAAAACATTAAGTGCAAAATTGAACTAATGTGAAGCACGTAGGCAAGGTTTAGAAAGAATTTAAAGCAAGAGAAGTGTGATTTTCAACATATTTAGTGAGGAAGTCAATTCCAGATGCAGCAATCTAAATGAAAGTGACACCCATTTTATGGTGGCCAATTACTGGGAAGTAACTTAAGAGCCGAATACCCGAAATGAGAGTGTGCAGGATGAAGAGGTGGATAGGAAATCAGAGGGTTGAATGAAATAAATCCACAGAGTCCTGAAAGCCAGAAAGGTACTTTTAATACATTCAGGGATGGCTACGAAGCCAGTGAAAGTAATGGAGGATGCAGGAAAGATGACCCCAATTCCAGGACTGAACTGTCCAGCCAGAGTATTTTAGACCTCTTGAAGTTCTGAGTATAACAAGTTGAAAAGAGTATCGGAGGCAAATGAAAAGACAGGATTTTTTAAAGATCTGACTTCAAAGGCACAGAAGAAGTACACAGAAGGCAGAAAAGATTAGTTACACGATGGTTCTGATTAAAAGACAGACTATCTAGCACTTGACATGTTAAGAGCACTGCAGAGACAATCACTGTCCAAAGATGTGAAAAGGAAGGTGGGATAATATTGAGAGGGTTGAATGTGGATATTCTCTATGGACATAGTGCTTCCATAGTAAATGTCCATCAATCTGCCAAGGAAAACTGTTAAGGGAGTAAAGAGCAAAAACATTCTAAAAGTAGAATACAATAGATGGGAATGAATGAATAAATAAATAAAATAAAATAAAATAAAATAAAATAAAGAGTAGAGTCGGATGGCAAGAGCAAGTAGAAGATGGCACCCAGAAAGAGGGGACTAGAGTGGTCAGATGTGACAGAGAAAACATACATACAAGACTGTTTTCATATGGCTAGAAATAGTAAATTTAGCAGCACAATAGTAACACATTAGTATGTTGCCAAAGTTTCAAGCAATTAAACTTTCACAATCAAACTAAAAAGAAGCAGAGATATAGATACTTAAATAAACAAGAAGGCACAAGGGCAAATATACAACTAGAAGGATTCAGATGAAGAAAATAACTTTTCAGGTCCAGGACTAATTCAAGATCACCAGTCAGTAGATAGAGAAGAGAGGGAGGTCACTCAACTTCCATTTCCAGCATTCCTGGTCTCTCCAACAGGAGATCTGAGCTCTAGTTAGTTGGGCCTTAGAAACAGTCCAGAGTGTCAGGTTAACATTGTGTTACTACACATGACTGCCAGGATGGGTACTTTAAATTGAGGCAAGTGAGTACAGTTGGCTGTGCCAGACCCCCAAGTGCCAATGTTTGAGAAACGTGAGGGAAAGTTGTTGGGGAGGAAGTGGAGGAAGACTTGAAGCATAACCAGCACTCGTTTCCAGCCTATCTACCCTAACGGAGTATTCCCAGGACAGTTTAAAAGACCCATACCATGCTATCATTTTTAGAGACTTCCCATTGTAACTAATGAGGAGATAGGCTTAAAAGTTTATGGTACAGAAATGCCTGAAATGGTTTCTCCACTCTCACTGTTATCCTTTACTAACAGATTCTGTTGATTGCTCACTAATCAGACCTCATATAGTCAAACAGAGTACAGCTACTGTACGATCCAACTGCTATAAATTCCAATGTCCTTTTTTCTCTATGGAGATCACAGTATTTACCAGGTTGTGTCACTACATACTTACAGTGTCTAATAATTCAATGAATTTGGAGAAGTAGTACAGCCAACAAGTCCGAACCATCTAAAAAAATCCAAAAAAATACACAGGGTCAAGTCTACTGAAGTCATTAGAACATCAGTATAATTGTTGGTTTTCTTTAAAACCAAGGAAGCAAAACAAATGCCTTTTCAGCCTCAGAGAATTTTAAAATGTTGAACTAAATAAGCAAACACTGGATAAATTATTTATTTATTTTTTAAATAAACCATTTTAATGAAATCTGAATATCACACAAGATATGTCAAGTCTACACTTTATATAATTTCTTAAAACATTTGAATAAAAAATAAATATGCTGAATCCATGAGTCTCTATCAAAACCTTTGAGTTAAAAGCTGCTTTTCCATAAAAAGAAACAATCTGGGGGAAAATATTTGATTTTGAAGTCAAGCTTTATAAATATAGCACAATACATCACCTATTGTATTAAGGGCTTGTTTGGTTTACAAACATATGTACTCCTAAGTAGAAAAAGATATACCAAATCTAGCATAAAGGTTCTATCTATTTAGTTGTAACTCAACATGTTTGAAGGGCTATATGAAGCAATGAAAATGTACCTTTCTTTAGGAAAGAACTGAAGAACAAATAGAAAAGTTGATTAATATTGACTATTTAAATCAAGGTTTCCACTTGGTGATTTGAGTCACTGATTTAAATCAATCCACCCTGCTAGCACATGTTGCCTCCAACATCCCTTTCATCACCCTTTATAGTCACTTATGTGCTCTTCATTATGCATCAAGGCATTTTCATTAAAAGCATTCCAAAAAATATAAAAAGTTAATGTAGCATAACAATTAGCTTCATTTGGTTACTTACTCTCAGAGCTGTAGGTGACTTGGAATAGTCAACAAGGTCACATCGGAATGAATAACCTGTGGCCCAACCAGACATAAGAAACTATAACAAGGAGAAAGGGGAAAGGAAAGATTTACTTTATCACTTGAGAAAATTAATTAAATTTCAGTTGACCGTAATGATCACATAATGATTAAAAAAAAAAAAAAAGCCTGTGCAGTCAGTCAGCTTGTCAGCTGTTATCTACCTCAATGTGGGATGGCAACACTATTAAACTCGGCTGCTGTAGCACTGTAGAGATTTGAATCTCATAACTTGACAATATGGATGAGAACCCCAACTATACCCACGTCAGTGTACCTAAGCCTCAGCGCCACAAGAGAAGAAATAGCTGCTTCCCCGAACAGACATTAGATCAGTGTCTCTCTTCTCACTAGGGGAAGCAGGTGATTGAAACAAATAAACCATCCCCCAAAGAAGTGAGAATTGGTATTGAATCCAGGCATTTTGATAAATAAAATACTTTTAAAGAGTCAAGTACCAACACAGAACCACATTATTTAGAAGTTAAGGTAACTCAGTTCTTCACAGATTTTCTACAAATGGAAATACAGCACATGCAGGACCAGGGAATTCAGCTAATTAAGTCTTTGTATTACAATGTAGCCTGTTCAGCATGTATTTGTGACTGGCCAACAGTGTAATAAAATAATATCACACCATAATGAGGAAATCCTAGTAACAAGAATTAACATCCAAAAGTTACTATGGCCACATAGAATTGGAACTGCAATTTGTACATTTGTCAGATGTCCCCTATGCACTTAATGATTTTGGCCAATTCACATGCTAGGTTGAACTGCACGTAGTTTCTTAGGGTATGTCTACACTACGGGATTAATCCGAATTTAGATAATTCGGATTTGAGAAACAGGTTGTATAAAGTCGAAATGAGTGCGGCCACACTAGCACAGTAATTCGGTGGTGTGCATCCAAGTACCGGGGCTAGCGTCGATTTCTGCACCGTTGCACTGTGGGTAGCAATTCCATAGCTATCCCATAGTTCCCGCAGTCTCCCGCGCCCATTGGGATTGTGGGTTAAGATCCCAGTGCCTGATGGGACAAAAAACATCGTCGCAGGTGGTTCTGGGTACAGCCTCACTTCCTCCCTCCCTCCCTCCCTGCATGAAAGCAACGGACGGCAGACAACCATTTTCGCGCCTTTTTTCCTGGGTGGGTGAACACTGCAGACTCCATACCACGGCAAGCATGGAGCCCGCTGAGGTCAAGACAGCACTCATGAATATTGCAAACACCTCGCGCGTTCTCGTGGAGTTTATGCTCAGCCAGGACCAGAAAAACGAGGCGAGGAGGCAGCGGCGGCGGCAGCGCAGCGACAAGCATGATGAGGACATGGACACGGACACGGACACAGAATTCAGTGAAACCACAGGCCCCGGTGCTTTGGAGATCATGTTGTTAATGGGGCAGATTCTATCCATGGAACGCCGATTCTGGGCAAGGGAAACAAGCACAGACTGGTGGGACCGCATAGTGTTGCAGGTCTGGGACGATTCCCAGTGGCTGCGGAACTTTCGCATGCGTAAGGGCACTTTCATGGAACTTTGTGACTTGCTGTCTCCTGCCCTGAAACGCCAGAATACCAAGATGAGAGCAGCCCTCACAGTTGAGAAGCGCGTGGCGATAGCCCTGTGGAAGCTTGCAACGCCAGACAGCTACCGGTCAGTCGGGAATCAATTTGGAGTGGGCAAATCTACTGTGGGGGCTGCTGTGATGCAAGTAGCCAAAGCAATCACTCAGGTGCTGCTACGAAAGTTAGTGACTCTGGGAAATGTGCAGGCTATAGTGGATGGTTTTGCTGCAATGGGATTCCCTAACTGTGGTGGGGCAATAGACGGAACCCATATCCCTATCTTGGCACCGGAGCACCAAGCCACCGAGTACATAAACCGCAAGGGGTACTTTTCAATGGTGCTGCAAGCACTTGTGGATCACAAGGGACGTTTCACCAACATCAACGCGGGCTGGGCGGGAAGGGTTCATGACGCTCGCGTCTTCAGGAACACTACTCTGTTTAAAGGGCTGCAGCAAGGGACTTACTTTCCGGACCAGAAAATAACCGTTGGGGATGTTGAAATGCCCATAGTTATTCTTGGGGACCCAGCCTACCCCTTAATGCCATGGCTTATGAAGCCATACACAGGCAGCCTGGACAGGAGTCAGGAGCTGTTTAACTACAGGCTAAGCAAGTGCAGAATGGTGGTAGAATGTGCATTTGGCCGTTTAAAAGGTCGCTGGCGTTCATTATTGACTCGCTCTGACCTCAGCCAAAGAAATCTCCCCATTGTTATTTCTGCTTGCTGTGTGCTCCACAATCTCTGTGAAAGTAAGGGGGAGACCTTTATGGCGGGGTGGGAGGCTGAGGCAAATCGCCTGGCTGCTGATTACGCGCAGCCAGACACCAGGGCGATTAGAAGATCACACCATGAAGCGCTGTGCATCAGAGAAGCTTTGAAAACCAGTTTCATGGCTGGCCAGGCTACCGTGTGAAATATCTGTTTGTTTCTCCTTCATGAAAACCCTCCCCCTTTACTGACTGATTTTCTGTAAGGAACCCACCCTGCCCCTTCCCCCAGCTTTCTTTCAAACCAAATAAAGTCACTATCATTTAAAAATCATTTATTCTTTATTAATAGATTAGAAAAAGAGGGAGGGAACCCGGGTGGTATTTGGGAGGAGGATTGCTGGGAAGGAGAAAGCCACAAAGAAAAGGTTAAAAAAATGACAGCCTTTTGCTTGGGCTGTCTACTGGGGTGGAATGGGAAGGTGTACGGAGCCTCCCCCCCCGCGTTCTTACACGTCTGGGTGAGGAGGATACGAAACATGGGGAGGGGGGAGGGTGGAACAGGGGCTGAAGCGGCAGTCTGTTTTCCAGCAGCCGTTCCTGAACCTCCACCAGACGCCGGAGCAGCCCCAGCGTTGCATCCTTCATCCTCTGGTCTTCCTGCCGCCATCTCTCATCTCGATCGTCTCTCCTCTCCTCACGTTGGTCCCTCCTCTCCTCACGTTGGTCCCTCCTCTCCTCACGTTCACTGACTTCTTTCCTATACTTTGAAACTGTTTCCTTCCACTCATTCAGATGAGCTCTGTCACTCCTGCTGGATTGCATAATTTCAGAAAACATGTCCTCCCGCGTCTTCTTCTTACGACGCCTTATCTGTGATAACCTTCGGGATGGAGGAGGGAGGCTTGAGGAATTTGCAGCTGCTGTAGGGAGGGGAAAAAAGAGAGAATTGTTTTAAAAGCTACATTTTGCAGAACAATGCTTATACTCTTTCACGGTGACCAACACTGTTCACATTACATAGCACATGTGATTTCTGTGCAAGGTCGCATTTTGCCTCTTAATGCTGAGTGCTTGTGGCTTTGCTGCTAGAGATCACAGGTCTGGGCAACAGAATTCGGCTTGCATGCGGCCATGGTAAGCCATTGTTTTACAGCTTCTGCACCCTCCTTTCCCACATACCAAGCATAGCCTGTAGAGTGCTGCAGAAGCCTGGCCAATCTCAGCCAGTTGGGGGGGGGGCAGTGGGGGGGGCTTGTCTGGGCCCCTTCAGGCAAGTAGAGTGCTGCGGTTTTTCTGTTAACATTCAGCAGCACCAGAAAACAAACTAACCCCCCCCCCCCGCCATGAATTCTCTGGGATGATCACGGTGCCCCTCCCCCCACCGCATGGCTGGTATCAGGGAAGATCCCTGCAGGCACCAAACTACCCCCCCCCCCCGCCGCTGACCCCCCCCCCTCGCCATGAATTCTCTGGGATGATCACGGTACCCCTCCCCCCACCTCATGGCTGGTATCAGGGAAGATCCCTGCAGGCACCAAACTACCCCCCCCCTGCCGCCGACCCCCCCCCCTCGCCATGAATTCTCTGGGATGATCACGGTACCCTCCCCCCACCGCGTGGCTGGTAACAGGGAAGATCCCTGCTAGCCAAACGCGGAAAACTTCAGGGCCAATTTCCCATTTGCGCTTGGCTAACTGCAGGGAAGGATTTATTTTCCGCCACAGGCAAACAGCCCAGTAGGAACGGCCACCTCTGTCCCCTTAATTAAGTTCCCGTATTTCAACCAGGTTACCAGGAGTGATATCACTCTCCTGAGGATTACACAACAAGATAAAGAACGGATGTTGCTTGAATGCCAGCAAACACCGGGACCATACGCTGCCAGGCTTTGTCAGGCAATGATACCAGATTACTTGCTGCAAGCATGGCGTGGTCAAGTGTCCTACCATGGAGGAGGGAATAAGGATGCACTGCCCAGAAACCTTCTGGCAAGGCTTTCGGAGTACCTCCAGGAGAGCTTCATGGAGATGTCCCTGGAGGATTTCCGCTCCATCCCCAGACACGTTAACAGACTTTTCCAGTAGCTACAGACTTTTCCAGTAGCTGAACTGACCGCGAATGCAAAGTCAGGCAAAGTAATCATTAAAAACCGTTTGCTTTTAAAACAAGTTTTATATTTTAAAAGGTAAACTCACCTGAGGTCCCTTCCATGGGGTCAGAGTCTTGGGTACTGGCTTGGGAGGCTTGGGAGGGTACTTCAGTCAGGGTGATAAAAAGATCCTGGCTGTTGGGGAGAATGGAGTGCTGTGTGCTCTCTGCAAGCTCATCCTCCTCCTCCTCCTCTACCCCATCGGCAGAATCCTCAGGCGTCGAGACTATCCCCGACCCAGAATCCACGAACAAAGGTGGGGTAGTGGTGGCAGCCCCCCCTAGAATTGCATGCAGCTCGGCGTAGTAGCGGCATGTCCGCGGCTCTGACCCGGAGCGACCGTTTGCCTCCTTTGTTTTTTGATAGGCTTGTCTGAGCTCCTTGACCTTCACGCGGCACTGCTCAGAGTCCCTATTGTGGCCTCTCTCCATCATGCCCTTGGAAATTTTTTCAAAAGTTTTTGCATTTCGTCTTTTAGAACTAAGTTCTGCAAGCACTGAATCCTCTCCCCATACAGCGATCAGATCCAGTACCTCCCTCACGGTCCATGCTGGTGCTCTTTTTCGATTATCAGCCTGCATGGTTACCTCTGCTGATGAGCTATCTGTGGTCACCTGTGCTCTCCACGCTGGGCAAACAGGAAATGAAGTTCAAATGTTCGCGGGGCTTTTCCTGTCTACCTGGCCAGTGCATCCGAGTTCGGATTGCTGTCCAGAGCGGTCACAATGATGCACTGTGGGATAGCTCCTGGAGGCCAATACCATCGAATTGCGGCCACACTAACCCTAATTCGAATTGCTAAAATCGATTTTGGCGCTACTCCGCTCGTTGGGGTGGAGTACAGAAATCGATTTAAAGGGCCCTTTACATCGAATTAAATGGCGTCGTTGTGTGGACGGTTACAGGGTTAATTCGAATTAAAGCTGATAAATCCGAATTAAAGTCGTAGTGTAGACCAGGCCTAAGATCTATTTGCAAAAAGTCCATAATAGGGGACGACAAAAAAAAAAACTAAAAAGCAAATCCAAAAAAAGTTTTTACCAAAGTAAATGTTCTGCCGTGGGTTTCCCCGCCATTCACAACGTCCAGCTGAACTTCAGTTTATACACATACAACCTGTTTCAGCAACTGTTTTAGTGAGTTTGGTTGTCTGTAGCCAACAGAAGGGGCTTGAGGCTAGAGAAGAATCAGCACTGGACTTCTTTTATTTGGTCACAAGTATCTTGAGTGCTTGTCAAAAATATTTACTTTGTGATACAAGTTAGACTAACTGTCAGAAGATATGGGGAGCTGTCCTGAGATCACATGCAGATGTACAGTATCAATGTAACAGGTGTCGCATCTAATACTCCTTCTATTACTATATTAAAACTCAGCCAAGAGCAGCACTGTAAATATTACACTTTGTGTCTTCTCTCTTCCTCACCCCCTGAATCCCAGCCAATACTATAAAAACTTCACTTGTGTTGAATGAATATTCATTAATTAATCATAATTATCCATGCATGTATAATAGGAAACCAAGTTTTCCTGGTAGGTGAAGAGTTGTAGTTTCAATCAAACATTATTTGAATAAGACAAGTAAAAGATTACCCATTTAACAAAGCAGACACTGAAACCAACAGAATTTCAAACATTGTAAGTGAACTGAATACCAAACACACCCACAAATGGCTTATAGCCAATGAGGAAAAGAATTAATTCAATCTGGCATACGGTATCTATGCATTCTTTTGTGACATTTTAAATAAAGGCTTAATGATAGGCAAATCAAATATCACGTTAGCATCAAAAGTGAAAGAGGCAAGTGTTTATTTTTTAAATACTCCTAAAAACAACACAACCCTAACAAGATCTGTGGAAGCAGGAAATGCAAAAGGAAAGCATGCTTTTCAACCTTCTTTGCATTTATGGTATTTGGCACAACAATTATTAGCCAACGTATCTGTTTTTTTTAAAAAAAGACAAAATGTAAAGACTTTGGAGCACTGTTTTTAAAAGCAAAAGCTCAATCTAACACATTATGAAGGTTATGGGAACTGGGTTAACTGAAGTACAGCCAATTTGGCAGCAGTATCTGAAAAATTCCCTAACCAGTATGCCAAAGATGAAAATAGCTACCACAGTAGTGTTGTTTCAGCTGGCCAGTTGTAGAAAACTATCAGGCAGCTGCTTGTAGTATTGCTGAGTAGCCACACTGTTTATTGTCCCAATTTAGTCTCTTTAAACTGGCATTTCTTTAAGTGTGTAAGAGTTAACTCTAAATGACTATTTGTAGGTGCACACCATGCACATACAGAAATTTATTGTCTTGGTCATTAAACCCAATGCATCTCACTTGATCATGGTCTAGTAAAAATGTTCTTTTCTCCTAAAAAGCCTAGCTTTTTGTTGAACCACAAGTCAAACACCCCAGAACTCTTCTAGGAAAGGTTTTATTAATTATTCTAGAAACCTTGTTTTATATGGATTGAGACCTTAGATTAAATTTTGTAAATAAAAGGATCATTTGCAACATTACAAAAGTGCGATTGTGCATTTTAAAAACCAAAAACTAATTGAAGAGGATCTTGCACTTAAACATTCCCTGTGCCGTGTGGAAAATCTCAACTTATTTGATCATGTGGCAGCCACAAAAAGTAAAAGACTATAAACCAAGCATGCAACCTGCCAGTCTAGTTTAACCTTCCTCGCCCAAAGAAGTTCAAAAACTAAAAATCTAAATATTGGCCAGGTTTTAAAGCAGGGGTTCTCAAACTGGGGGTTCAGGACTCCTCGGGGGTCACGAGGTTATTACATGGGGGGTCGTGAGATGTCAGCCTCCACTCCAAACCCTGCTTTGCCTCCAGCATTTATATTGGTGTTAAATATATTTTTTAAAAAAGTGTTTTTAATTTATAAAGGGGGGGGGGAATGTCACACTCAGAGGCTTGCTATGTAAAAGGGGTTACCAGTACAAAAGTTTGAGGACCACTGTTTTAAAGTGTTCTATTATGGTCTAATATAAAATACACAATCACCCTCTTGACTGTGTTTAACTTTCATTTACAGTCATTGTTAAATTTCTATACTTTGTCCTAAGAAAAATGCCAAATGATTTTCCTCAGGGAGGTTCTCTCTCATCAATTATGCTAATTGTCATAATTACGGTATCCAAAAAAATTACATAATAGTAGCTGAGCTAGCTGGAAAAAAAAAGTTAAACAAGTAATTATAAAGAAATACTTACTTCATAAGTCAAATACACTGAAAGGGCTACCACACCAAAATTGTAAAATGCCATTATCTGCCTGAGTTCAAAAGGTTTTCGGTTTTCCATGAGTTTTGGTCCCAAAGAAGTGACAAAATAAATATAGGCTCCAATGATAATAGTCTGTGGCACAGGTGAAGACATGAGTAGGAAGCCTTCCACTCTTGGATCTAGAAGAGAGAAAAAAAATCCACAGGTTTTTCATAATGCTTTTTACATCTACATTAGCTTAACAATGAGGATATTCTTTTGTTAAATTCTTTTCTTAAATTGTTTCCGCTTTCACTACTCAGGTTTTAGAATCACTTATTAGCTTTGGGTTTTTATAACTTGCTTTAACAAGATTTAGTACCTCCAGGGTTGTTAGCCTCTTCACAAACCAACATTGGTCCTTGCCAGATTCTTTGGAATACCAATCAAGGTAAGTGATTAAAGCCACTGCTGCCCTTGACCACATAATCTCCAGAGACCAGAGGTCAGTTTCTTTCCATTCGTCACCTGGCAGTGATTTATTCTCAGTTTAAGTCTTCACGTTTAACTCAAATTAAAAAGGCCATTTTATTGGCAATGTAGAGAAAAACGTTAATATATACTCAGCTATACTAATACACCTCTACCCTGATATAATGCTGTCCTCGGGAGCCAAAAATAAAAAAAAAATCTTACCGCGTTATAGGTGAAACCACATTATATTGAACTTGCTTTGATCCACCAGAGCGCGCAGCCCCGCCCCCCCACCCGGAGCACTGCTTTACCGCATTATATCCGAATTAGTGTTATATCAGGTCGTGTTATATCGGGGTAGAGGTATATTATAAATTGCACCACTAACCAGGCACAAAAATCTTACATTTAAAGTTTACACATGTGCTTGCTTTTACTGCACACCACATCATCCTCAGGTACAATTGGCTGTTCTGTCCCACACACAAATAGTACAAATAGTCATTAAAGGATATTGCCTAATTCCCCACTTCCAATCTCATATGCACTGTCAGGCAATTCTCTGTCCACACCTTGAAGAAAATTCTGGGCATGCTGGCTAAGCAAACCTTTCCCAACAGACTCATATGTAATTCTAAAGCTATCTGCCCACAGAGTCATCCTTCACATACTCCTCCCTCGCCATGATAAAAACCAACAGAAATCTATTAACAGGTATACTTTGCAGATTTATTCATCCATAGATTGTAAGCAGAGTTCACGCTCCCTCTCCCCCTTGGTCTATGGCAGGGGTCGGCAACATTTGGCACGTGGCTCGCCAGGGTAAGCACCCTGGCGGGCCGGGCCAGCTAATTTACCTGCTGACGCGGCAGGTTCGGCTGATCGCGGCCCCCACTGGCCGCGGTTCACCGTCCCGGGCCAATGGGGGCAGCAGGAAGCCGCGGCCAGCAAATCCCTTGCCTGCGCTGCTTCTCACCGCCCCCATTGGCCTGGGATGGCAAACCGCGGCCAGTGGGGGCCGCGATCAGCCAAACCTGCCGCGTCAGCAGGTAAATAAACTGGCCCAGCCCGCCAGGGTGCTTACCCTGGTAAGTCGCGTGCCAAACGTTGCCGACCCCTGATCTATGGAATTTGTTTCATTCAAATTACCCCTTAAACTCATCTGGCACTGAGAGTTATGTCCGCTGCACATATGACGACATTTGTAGCATTCCCTCCAAGACATTTTTGATGCCCACTATTGGTGCGACAGTCTTCCCAGCAAAGGTTTTCGTTAGTGGGAGTCTGCAGGGCTTCCAATTAATCTGGCTATGGAGTCACTTTTAAGGTTGTTTGCTGGATGTCTTTGGGATGAAAACTCCAGTTATTGGATGCCGTCAATTGGAGCCCAAGTTTTGACAAAAACTTTGGAAGCAGGGTTTCCACTCTGAGAAAAGTGTGTGTCACATCACTCTCCTCCAACATCCATTCACACACACATGTCCTAGATTGGATCTGACTCCCACCCCTTGCATCAATCTCCACTCCATGGAAAGTATGCATTGTCACAAGACAACGTAGTTTAAAAGCAAAAAGAGGAAGAGGTCTTGCAAGCAACTGATCCAGGCTGCATATGAGTGAAATTAAACTCTTTTGGGAAAATGTGAACATTCTCAAAGAACTTCAAATTGTAAATTGGGAAAAGCCCCTATTTTTAAGAACTTTGTCCCTTCTTGTGTTTAATCATACTTGGTTTACTAGTTTGGAGAATGGCTTTAACCTGGAAGTTTTAACCAGATGATTTGACCCACTACCTACCACCTGTAGAGCCATAACATAGTGCCTGTTAAATCTTGCAATTCCTGAAAGTTGTCCCCATCCCTCTCTCAGAAATATCTGGTTTTGTGCAGGGATTGGTAGGTCCAGAGTTGAGTCAGCACGGTAAACAGGGAGAATTCACATTAAAATTATCCATATGGAGAAAATGCTGTGAATCCCTCCCCATGTAGCTTACAAAGGTGTTAAGTACTGTGTCTAGAGTTGCTCATTGCAAGCCCCGTTTCCCTCATTGACATCGGTTGGAGCTACATTCAAGCTCTTGACAGTGACATCATCATCTTTTTTAATTCTGGATCATCATGGGGATCTGGAAGGCTTGACTATTTCTTCTTCACTGGGAAGTATAGTGACTTGATTAGTTGTTTTGGACCCCTGCTTTTACCAATTACCTTTTGGGGGGGTTGTTAGGTTTTTGAACAATACCAACATGGCTTTTGAATTAGTATTCTGCTGCTTTTGTGGCTTGCTGTCATATTACTGGGGTGAAGTCATGAATCCAGTCCTTCAACTTACTGTTGCAATGTTTTAAAAGAACTGCTCAATTCTCTAATTTATTTGCTCACATTTACAAAGCATTAGTCAAGTGCTCTAGGCACTATAAACACACACACACGGCAAGTAATCAGAACTGTAAGAGGATCACCATGCCCTCACAACAAGCCACTCCCTTTCACCGACTCCATCAGCTCCTTCCCAATAATCCCTCTGCCTGTGCCTGGGAGAACAAATGTCTTCATCACATCATGATGCAAGACACCATATCCAAGCTCTGGCAGGCTATGGGGTGAGCAACTCAATTCCAGAGTCAAGGATTCTTCAGCAAGCGTGCCCTACCACCAGATCCATTCCATTTTAACTGAAGCGCTGTTATCTTGAGCACTTATCTGATCCTAACTGCTATGATGCTGCTCAAGGAGAGAAGTGGCTTTCAGGTCATCTGTCCAAAACGCAACTGTACTGTGTTTATGGGTCAAAAACAGCACCTTAATTACATTCAACTCCTCCTGGGATCAATTAACTCCTTAGTGTTCCCCTATTCCAGTGATGGGCAGAAGAACAAAACCCTAACACAAGCAGCATACAACATTAGCATGGAGACCCTGTCTCTCATCTCCTTCTGGGACCCACACAACACTTGTTAAAGGGCTCAAGTTTTAATTCAAGTATTTTATTTGTCTTGTTTCCTAACAAAGCAGTTTTAAATTTCAATACACACAATCAGAACCTGATAAACCATATACACTCTTAAAACCTTACTACTCAAAAGAGAATTAGAAGTCTCCACTAACCCACCCAAAATCCTGCATAAGGCTGTCATCTTAACACTGCAGAAGTCAGAGTGTTAGATGAGAAGCTTCCATGTTAGTTTACCAGGCTATTAGGTTCTCTTGGTGTGGTATTTGCATCTTCACTTCATGGTGTATTTTTAGGCTGAAGAAGAACTCACTATGACACCCCTGGCTCCAAATGAAGTTACTCCCACTCCAAGTCTGTAGTCTTACAGCTGCTCTGCCTACATTGTCCTTATCAACTCCTTGTTCTCATCTTCATCATCTGCTTCTGGAGATTCATCCTCCTCCTCTGGTCCATCAGAGCTATCCTCTGGGCTAGCACCTCCATTCACTTTCAGCTTGCCCCCTGGCACCAGCTGTGCCCAATTCCCACTGATGATGGGGAAAAAGCTTTCAGCTATGGTACTAATCTGAACTCACTTGGCCCAGTCCCAGATATACAGCATCTTTCAGCCATTCATATTTACAGTGAATTTCTGTTCAGATTTCACCATATTTGTCCAGTTCAAGGCAACATATGCTCTACAGCCATGGTATTTTCCATTGCCTGCATCTAATTCCATAGCTATAGAATTATAAAAAGCCAGGACATTTAACACATACAAGTTCAGAAGAGGAACTAAGCAAATATACAGCACTATAAAACATTCACGGTAAACCACAGAATGATTTATATACTTATTCCTGAACTTTGAAAGAGTATGAATACTCCCTTTCAAAACAGGAACTTGATGCAGTGAATCACTTACAGGAGTTTTCAACATACAGCGATAAATTATCGAGGTTTGCATTTTCTTTCACTTGCTACTTTAGTACCAGAAAGCGCAAAATACATCACTTTCTAACAGAATACTTTAAACCGGTTAACTAAGAAAATGTAACTCCATTTATAATAAAATTAAAGTTTTAGACTGTCCCAGTACAATTTCAAAATGTAAAGTGCAATTCTGCCGATAGGAGAGATCTTTTTAGGAAAGCCATTCTGTACACACAGTGTCTGAAGTTTTAAATCCTTAGCAAATCAACTTTTGTAATTGCGAAAGTTACACCTCTAAAGTCTGCATGACATTATACTACTTTTCTTTACAGTTAGACATGTGAACATTTAGCTTGATAACTTAGGTGTAATTAGAGGAAGACAATGCTATTTTAAGTTAGCAATACAAAATTATGCTTAACACAACTCCACATCTGTTGAAAAGCCTTAAAGTTAGTGGACATTAGGATTTAATGACTCACCAGCATGTTTAATCCATTCATCATAAAGCAGTGCAGCTTTTGATGTCAAATTGCTAAAGGCCATTTTCACTGGGATAAGTGGATATTAGGACTTCTCCTGCAAAAACACAAACAAAAAGTTTTTTAAAAATCTATAGAGTATTCTTGGTGGAAGATTTTCAAAAGCAGCCCTGAAAATAATGTAACAGGGAAGGTCAGCAGTACACTGAATCTTAATTAGACTGTAACCATTATAACTGCATTATACCCTGCTTGATGCAACTTGTAACCTATTCAGCTAGTACAACCATATTATTTGTTAATCTCCACATACCAAAGTGTTACAATACCACAAGGCTCTACAGTTGAAGAAGCCATGTGGTGGTTAATCATTACCGGTAAGAGAATAATAATGAACAGGTTATCTTACTCACACTTATCAGTCTTCATTTTAAAATCCAACACAATGATGCTATGAGAGCAGAGTTGCAAAATTACTCCCATACATTTGCCAGCTGGAAAATGAAGATGTAAGACATGACAGAAGAGGGGCTCGTATCTCCCCACACTTCATTTAGATGTGCATTTATAACTAGTATGTAAATTACAGTCTGCCAATGCAGATTTAATCACTGTTTTTACTGCAAGATTCTGTCCTGGGATTAGCACCATTAAAACATGCTACTTACCCAGTCAGAATGAAGCAGGAGGATCATACACACACAAACTATATTAATTTAAAATGTTAGACTATAGATAGATTTCTACACAGCTGGAGAAAGGCAGTGTGCAAATACCCATCCAAACCAGAGTACATACAAATTTATGATTTTTTTTTCTGGGTGGGGAGGAAAAGGAATCTGATTTTATTTAAAATTGGAGTTTTTTTATTCTGTTAGTTAAATTATAAAAAGTATTCCTTAAAAAAAAAAAAAAAAACTGTTTAAAAAGAAATCTGAATTTACTACAAAATATGCTAAGACCTAAATTTATAAGCAGCTCTTAAAATGTTTAAATAAAAATAAATATGCTGAATCCACAAGCCTCTAACAAAACACTAAATTAAAGGCTGCTTTTCTATATAAAGAAATAATCAGGAGAAAGACATCTAACTTCAGAGGTCAAATTTTCTAAATATGGTACTATAGATCATATACTGTATTAAGGGCTTGATCCTGTAGGGGATCTAGGGGCTGTGTATTGGGTGCAACAGTCCGGCAAATTCATCACAGTTGGTATCTTCTGGAAGCAGAGGCCTGGTTCCAACATCAGCTATCTCATCAGGATCATCTATTGAGCCCACCTGGGTAGGATGACCACGTTTTCAAAATGCAAGAACAGGACACATGCAGGAGCCCTGCCCCCATCTGTGATCCCACTCTTGCTTCTCCTTCTTCCCCCTGGGGGATGAAGGAGGAGCAGGAGATGGGGCCTCTTATCTAGGAGTGCTAAGGCCCACCTTAACCCCCGTGACCAGGAAGAGATTGCTGCCACCCCGAGCACGGGCAGGCACAGAGAGGTGCCAAAGGGAATCCAAGACAAATGCTATTCTGGAGTCATTCAGCCTGGGACCCAGACTTGAAATGTACATTTTGGAACTGTCCCACCCAATTAGGGATGGGTGGTCACCCTACACCTGGGTGGTCACCCTACACCTGGGTGGTCTCATACCCCTATTCTCTAGCTTCTTCCTACAGGAACTCTGATTGGCCCAGTTCTGAAATTATGAATATTTAAGAATCCATCCACTATGGAAACTTACTCTCCAGCTCATGGGAAAAAACAGTGATCTGTCCAGTAACTACCAGCTCTTGCTTTTGGATGGTTCTGGGCACTTCAGGTAAATGGCCTTGCTCTGTCTCCTTGCATGTATACACAGACAGATACAAACAAACAGAAATCCATTAGTTTCTCAACTGCTTCCCTCGGTCTCCAAACAAATAAAATACTGCAGTGCAAAAGGCTTGTGGGTTAGTGTCTTGCATTGTTGTAAGGTCTTTTGTTTTTCTGGGGGTTGAGTTCTGTAACAAGGGAGAAGGAGCAGAGCATGCAACCAGAAAGGAGCAATACTAGTATCAAAGCAGAGCACTATGGGAAGAAGGGACAACATTTTTCAGAGTGCAACGTGTAGGTTTGATTTCAACACCTGGGAACTGGAGAAAAAACAGGTTTCAGATCATAAAAAGACCCTATTTAGGAATAATTTTCAAGAAATTGCTATACCTCTGGTAAAAATGGAACACGTGCCAAATGTAAACAGTGTAAAGAGATGCAAGGCCTGATTGTCAGAATGAAACATTACATAAAGTGCTCCTCAGAAGGCAATGTTTTTCATGATGATGTGAACATGTCTGAAAAATGTGGATCAAATGGTTAGTAAAATTATTTTCCCACCATTCTTATGGACTGACTACCATGTCCTATTATGCTAGTTATGATCACTTAGATTGTCATCAATCTGTGTTTTGGGTGGTTTACTTATGAATTTCAAAATATAATTGGTATGTTAGTTTGTTGTGGGAGTACACCTCTACCCAGATATAACCCGGTCCTTGGGAGCCAAAAAAAAAAAATCTCACCGCCTTATAGGTGAGACCGCGTTATATCGGGTTCAGTCCGGTCCGGTGTACCAGCAAGAGCACCGGCTCTTGCCAGTACACCGGACCAAACCCAATATAACCCATGCCATGCTGGACTGAACCGGCTTCCCCGGCGGTGATTTAAAGGGCCCGGTGCTCCAGCTGCTGCGGGGAGCCCTGGGCCCTTTAAATCACCATCGGAGCTCTGGCAGCAGGGCTCAGGCGGGTATTTAAAGGGCCCGGGGCTCCCCGTAGTGGCCAGAGCCTCTGGCCCTTTAAATCACCGCCTGAGCCCGGCTGCCAGAGCCCTGGGGCTCCGGCAGCCAGGCTCAGGTGGTGATTCAAAGGGCCCGGGGCTCCACACGAATTCTAATATAATGCGGTAAAGCAGCGGGGCTCGGGTGGCGCTTTAAAGGTCCCAGAGCTCCCCGCTGCTTTACCGCATTATATCCGAATTTGTGTTATATCAGATCATGTTCTATCGGGGTAGAGGTGTATTTATCAATTATATTTTTATTACTTGTGCTGGACTTCTGTCAATTTTTTATTGACCAATATAATAAAACATTCTAGGCAAAGATTTCCTGTTTAAAAGTAAAGTTTAATTACATATTTACAAATTTTAAATATTTTTTTTAAATTTCCAAGCTATTTGATATGTTGCTAAAGAGAAGCATTTAAATAGATTCAGATAATCCTATATTCCCTATAAAACTGGGTTTAGAATAAATTATATCATTTCAACAGTGGTACAATGAGCTGCAGGAGGAGGAATCTATCTTTTTTTTTTTTTTTTTTTTTTTTTTTAAAAGCAGTGCATTAAATAATACTTATTGACTTTTTTAAAACTATTTTCTTTCAGGGTCCAGTTTAGGCATCAGGGGTTATCAAGGTCCAGCTGCAACATCTACAACTTTAGAATCATCTGCTGGTACCACCAGCAGTGCTGCAACTCAACATACCTCAGATCACAGGTACTGACTTTCATTTTTCTGGGTGGGTGCTCCACCCAGAGGCCTCGCCCCCACTCCACCTCTTCCCCGAGACCCTGCCCTTGTTCTCTCTCTCCTCCCACCCCTACTCCAACCCCTCTCCCCACTCTCCAAACAGCTGTGGCAATATTTTTTCCCCATGGATGCTCCAGCCCTAGAGCATCCACAGAGTCAGTGCCTATGCCTTAGATAGTAAGTTACCTGAACAATGAAATAAATAATAATAAATAGTAATAAGACTTTCTTCATCATCCAGTAAAACCATGGAGGAGTTCGTAATCAGGACCAGCAAATTCCAGCAAGACTCCATAGATGAAAAGATTGCAATAAACTCTCCCTTTCATCTTCTTCAGAACGAACGTTTTAATGACATTGTTCAATCATTACAACCAGATTACATTCCACCCAGCGAAGCAGACGTTGCTGGAAGGTTGCTGGATACAGTGTCTGATAAGGAAATTGAACAGCGTGCACAAAAAAAACAGTGATAGAAATTCATTAATAGGAGTCTTGATGGATGGAGCAATGTACACAAGGATCCAATAATAAGTGCTTGTGTAACAGCAGAAGATGGGGTTGTCTATCTTACAGAAACAATTGATACATATGGAGATGCCCATACAGAATACTTAAAAGTAGCAGTAGTAAAAGCTATAACAAACTAAACAAAAATTCAAGTGTCAAGTGTGTAGCTTTGTCACAGACAATGCTGCAAATGTAGCAAAGATGAGAAGACATCTAGAATGAGGTAACAAAGGGAAACCTGAAACTTACAACAT
This sequence comes from Malaclemys terrapin pileata, assembly GCF_027887155.1. Taxonomy (NCBI): domain Eukaryota; kingdom Metazoa; phylum Chordata; order Testudines; family Emydidae; genus Malaclemys; species Malaclemys terrapin. The sequence goes on along the minus strand of NC_071510.1, from coordinate 96,282,480 downwards.
ATGGGCACAGTGCTCATTTGATGCATATTTTAGCCAAAGACCTCTTAAGTACAATTCCAGGAATAAAGATAAATGTTGAAATTGCTAAATACTTCTGGTAACAACCACTTTGCTTCAACTTCACTGTATAGAACAGGGGGATGCAAACTAATTATCTTCCAAAGATGTATGATGGAATTCAGTGGCTGACCATTTTGAGCTACTTATTAAGAACTGGCCTATTTTGACAATAAGCTGTGAAAAAAATCGTGACAAAACAGGTGGAATTATCACAGCTAAAGTAGTCAACACTGGAGTAAAGAGAAATGTAGAAGATACAATGAATATACTGAAACCTATTTCCATAGCCTTGGACAAACTGCAGAAAGATTACTGCTGTTGCTGCTGAAATTTCAAAAGAATCGCCAGACCATTCAAGAGTTACCCAACAACAACATTAAATTGCAGGCAGTTAAGCAGCAGATGGATCAAGCACATACTCCACCTCATTTTCTCACTATTCTCAACCCAAAGTACCAGGATAGATGCCTCATTGTTACAGAAGATGCTGCTATGACATGGGAATCTAATAATCACCCATCAATCATAATACATTTCAGGACTGGAGATGAACCATTCAAGCAGTATAGGTTTCTTTAAAATAACATCAAAGTCAAATCGCTGAACCAATGGAAATCACTAGCTAAGCACCTGGAACCAGAGTTTGTTAGATGGATAAACCAGCTTTTGACAGAAGTAACCTCTTCTGAAGGCACAGAAAGATGATTTTCTTCTTTTGGACTAATTCATTCAAAGTTGAGAAATTGACTGGAAGTTGAAAAAGCAGCAAAAAACTTACATTTAAGCAATTATCTAATAGTTATAGTACACCTGCCTACTTAGCAAAAATATGTACCAAATCTTGTAGAACGGCTCTATTTAGTTGTAAATCAACATATTTTAATGTTTATATCAACCAATGCGAATGCACCTTGCTTTCAGAAAATAATTGAAATACAAAGAGAAAAGTTTATTAAAATTCTCCAGACTCTGCTGAATGCCATTTCTGAAAGTAATTTCTCTGCCATCACTCTGACCCGATCTCAAATCACTCTTTACTGGTTTCCTCTCGTACCTCTGCCCCCTCCTTCAATGTCCTACAAAATGTCACTTCCGTCTACATCTCTGCTTTAATTTTCCTCCCACTTCCTCATATCCTATATTGATCTTTGAGCACCTGGAAGCATGCTAGGTTCTTCATCACAGGAAGCAGAACTGACATCCCTTCCCCCAGAGACCTTACAACATACCTTCCTCTCAACTCTTCTCTTACTTCTGGCTTACTCTTCTTTGCACTTCCAGCTTTGTATCTTCTATCACATTGCTTACTATGCCTAAAACTACCTCAAATTTCTTGTTTAGCAAGAATTCTCCCTTTGCAAATTTCTCCTCAAAAGCCCAGAAATACCCCCTCTGCCTTCTCCTCCTCCCCAAATCTCTTCATCATCTACCCTTTCCAGAATCACTAATCAATATCACATCTTATCTTTTTCTTGTCCATGTTCTTTAGTGTCATCTTTGGTGCAGGGATTATTTTAATCTAGCTTTTTAAAGTGCCATGTTTATTTACAGTTACATAAGTAACATTTAATAAAAAATGTCTAAAAATAAGTGTAATGATATTTAATTATGTAAGTGCTTTATTTATTCATAGCAGCTATCTGAAAGGGTACGGCTATTCAGTAGAAGCTGCGCATGGGCTAGCCTACCCAAGCTAGCTTGTATCCAGGTAGCACAGGTAATGATAGCAGCAAAGACAGCGCAGCGTGGACTTCAGAGTGGGCTAGACAGTTGAATATGCGCCCAGAATCCATGCCAGTCTTGTATGACCTGCACTGAAGCTATTGTACCCCATGCTAGATTCAAGCTAGCTCAAACAGGCTAGCTGCGCACAGCTTTCACTGTGGGGACAGGCTCTAAGACATTATACATTAGATATTTCTTGCACTTTAAAGAGCCTGCAAGCTTATTCTTGGATGCATCTGTAACATGAATGCTGACCCAACAAGACTGTTGTCACTGGCAACTGAGATTATCAGTCTAATACTGAGATCACTTTAAAGAAGACATGGTGAAGATATTTTTCCTTCTCATTTCTAGACGAACCAACAAAAATAGTCATCAGGGTAAAAGTTCTGCATATTGCTGTAAACCACGTACTATACTGAGCCACTGAACATCATAATTATAGTTAGACTGACTCCCCACTGCTTACCCCAAAAAAGCAAAAAGACACACACAGCGAGACTACAAAGCAGAGGATTGTCTCACAAATCCCTAGGAAAGGCTGTTCATCATACTGCTGCGTTCACAAAAGTAGCTTTCTATTGTAGTGCTGAACTGGTCTCCCAGGCAAATAACTTGTACATGGAGAACTGCAGAGATAGTTCAAAGCATGTAAATCTTTTAAACTCAAGACTCATCTCACTGAACACCACCAAATGTCACTGTTTTGCTTTTGTCTGCATGTGCAGATGAACCAATTATTAGGTAAATTCTACCACCACCATTGATCTCTTCTAGGCTTTTAATATTTATATGAACACCTATAGTGCACTGTGACTAAGCATATTGCTCCACTTATGTAAATATGGTTTGCTTATGTGGACAAAACAGTACAAAGCCCTAACCAAAAAAATGTGTGATATACAGCCGGGGATAGAACCAAGTCAAGATTCCCCTTATTACATTACAGGTCAGGCATAAGCATCTGTTGTTCTCAGCAAACTACTATATGTACATCCTCCACAATTGTAGCTGCTCTCACCAAGCCCCAACTGCTGCATTCATTCACAACTGTAATACATGCACATACATCTATACACAATCAGGTTTGAGTTCATCTTACCTATAATTCTATCATGTCCAACACACTTGTAAAGTGCATATATTTTCAGATCAGTATGCTCTGTTCTCTTAATCTTTTAAGAAGTACGATGTTTTACAAAGCATTCTATATTATAAAGGTGACCATTATGAGAAGGATAGGGACATGAAAGTGATAAGGAGTAAAAGCCATCTTCTTCCTACTCCTCACAAAGGAGGAAGAACAATAGTTTCTTCCTCTTTGGCACTGGCTACCCAGGCAAGGGAACAGAATTTTCCTACCAGAGACGCATTACAAAATGTGAACATCTGTGTCTGTAGTTTTGCTGGGTACAGCAACACCCAACACAAACCCTATTTCTTCTGAAGCACTGAGCTCACTACAAAATTCTTAAAGACTCCAGTAAGACACAAATGTCTCCGTCAATCAATGACACTCTCTCGCTCTCATCAGAGGGAGGTAAGAGAGAAGAATTTCAAAGACTAAAAAACAGACTTTTATACTATTTACATTAATTAAAATTATTAAAAAGCTTAACTGAATACTCATCCATTTCATATGAGCACTATATTAATAGGCAAGTGAAGGATGCCTGCGTTAGTAATATGGCAGATAGCATTTGGTTTAATAGAAGCACAAATAGTTATCTTTTTTGGTACCCAATGAACATGGTTTAAATAAACATAAAAATATGTTGCTCAAAATCACGTTACATTTAAATTTTGCAATGCCTTAAAAAAAAAAAAAAAAAAAAAAAAAGGTCACTCACGCATAATGAATTCATAGCATATCCATAGGCTAGCTGACACAATGGAAATAGAATCTTTATTGCAACACAGATTCACTGACAGTCATTAATTCATATAACATTCTAGTAAATTAACAAAGATTTCAATTACTTTAAAGGGGAACTTAAAAAGCCATAGCACCTGGGAAACAGCTACTGCTGCCGAAGTGGTTGCCATTTATACAGTATTTTTGCACTAAAACAAACACCTCTCATTCCAACAATTGCATTGTAAGTGCACACATCATTTATATTCATCTTGTCAACACTGTTTTAGTTATGTGTTGGGAGCTAGTGAAATAGTGTGTCTAGATTTAAATGGTCTTTTATATGCCTGCTAAACTCTGCAGCCAAGAGCAAGGGGTTTTGTTTTGTTTTTTAACCTGGAAACATCAACCTCGGAGTGCTTTTAATATATACCCTCTCACCTACACAATGAACCTGCAGTGGATGAAAACATTTCTTTCCCACCCTCTTCAGTCCATTCCAATGGCAAGTGTCTCCTTCCTGGCCCTGCTGCAATGCTGGATTGAACTCTGTCCTTCCCTCTGTTCCATAATTAAAAACACTTGGGTAGAACTCAAGGCTGCTGGGATCCCTGTGGGAGAGACTGAAGCAGGGGCTCTTCTCCTTCAAAGTCCACTTTGTTTCCCGCCTAGCAAACAGGCACGGATGCGACTCCAGATCAGCTGCTTAGCTATTTGGAGGGCAGCAGCCTGACAATTCAAGTACTCTCCAGAAGGGAAGGAGAGGCCAGTTGGAGAGCAGCCAACTGCCCAGAGGGTGGGCTCAGCTCCAGAGCAGAAGAAAGGAAGAAACTGTTCAGTAGCAGGTGGGTGAGCTGCTAAATGGTTGAGCAACTAGGGTTGACCCAGATGTCGAGAAATGGTAATGGGCTGAGTTTAAGACGTCATATCACATGAAAAATTGTAACAAAATTTAACATTGGGACTGAAACAGAGTTACGTTTTCCTTAACTATTCAAACAAGATCAGCAAACCACCTTGCAGGTTAAAGGGCTAAAGCAACTCGATTTTATCAGATCATAATCACCTACCCAGCTTCAAGGGAGTCTCTGTAGTATTACAAGGTTGAGGAAAGGGAAATCATTGTCTGCCCAGGCTACTAGTGGTCACTTATTGTTGGAGGAGTTGAAACACAGTAAATTTCATATAATGATAGCAATGAAACCAAGACTGTGAATTAAAATTACATGGCAGAAATGGGTTTGAATGGAAGTTGGATTGCAATGTGGATTCAACATCAAGATGAACTATGAATAGGTCAGGGAGAGAGAGAATGAACACATCTGGCAGCCGTGCAACAAGTTTAGAGCTCCAAAAACATACAAATATTCTTTTGCTTAAATCTAGCAAGGCTTTTAGGTAGACCTTAGATTTCATAAAGCATAGCTTTGATTTCTCTCTAGATTTTTTTAAATAAGGTAATGGTTATTTTAAAGGTGAATTTGGAGCTAGGCAGTCACTAGAGATAACCAATGAGAGTAATGGTAAAGTGTGTGTGTGTGTGTGTGTGTGTGTGTGATATCAACTTCTGACCTTTAGTAAGGAACAGAACTTTGGGCAAGAAGTACCTGGCCTGAATTTCCTGGTCAAAGGTACAGGCCAGCCTAATACCCATTCCCAAAAGGTGATGCTAGGACAAGAGGTGAGATAATTTGGGTGCACAGGAAAAGCCTAGCAATCATCAGGAATAATAGGAATGGGAATCTGAAGGTCAGATCAAGTAGCATGAGATTGGAGCAAAATCTTTCAGTGTTATATACTTCAAAGCAAAGCTGAAGAAGTTTTACACAGCAGTAAACTTAAAATTGCTGGAACAGGTAGGAAATATTACAAAGAGATGCTACAGTATGAGGCAGAAAAAATACATTAACACTATATTCAAAAAGACTAAATCTTCACCGAAAAATCAGCAAGTCGTCCATTGGCAGCTTAGAAGTGATACATACATGCAAACTAAGTGTTGAATGAATATATGAAAAAACACCACACACCTTAGATTACTGCCTCTTCAGTTTTTTTTTAATACTCTGTGTCCAATTTCGGAGTGGTAGCCGTGTTAGTCTGTATCAGCAAAAAGAACAAGGAGTCCTTGTGGCACCTTAGAGACCAACACATTTATCTGGGCATAAGCTTTCGTGGGCTAAATCCCAGTGTAATTGTAACATTTTAGCAGCACACCCTAAGCCATCAGCAGGTATTTTCAGAGCTCTGTAAAGTTGGCTTGCTGGAGGGAAGGGAGCAACTCCTACACAATGTTTTTTTTAAAAGCTTCTTATGTAGGAATTGCACTCCCTGCCTGATACTACAAAGATTGCTAGCATGACACCACCTTTTTATTATTGAGCTTTATGTGGCACTAACATGCCTGGTCTTTTCTATTTCTATTTTAAAAGGTATTCAAGGTAACCAGCTCTTTATCCCATCCAGGGGTTGACCTCAACTTTAGTTTTACTACATGTAAAGTGCCTAGTCTTTGCTGAGTCTTTACCTCAAGATAGCTCAGGTCCATTAGTTACCCCAAGGTAATAAAACATTTTTTTTTTTTTTTTAGCAGCAAAGATGAGGCTTATGTAACATTAGTGCTCCGTGTTACTATCACAAGCAGCAGAAATCATGCATGTGCACAATAGCCCTATGACAGCAGCCTGCATATGCAGCATGAAGGGTACTGAGATAGTAGTCAGTGCCTTATACAGTAGAACCTCAGTGTTATGAACACCTCGGGAATGGAAGTTTATGGTGTTCTTTCAAAAGTTTACAACTGAACATTGGCTTCATACAGCTTTGAAACTTTGCTATGCAGAAGAAAAATGCTTTTGGTCATCTTAATTTAAATGAAACAAGCACAGAAACAATTCTCTTACCTTGTCAATTTTTTTTTTTTTTTTTTTAAACTTTTCCCTTTATTTTCTTAGTAGTTTATATTTAACACAATACTGTACTTGCTGCTTTGGGAGGAGAGAAGGTGTCTCTGCTGCTGCCTGATTGCGTACTTCCAGTTCCAAATGAGGTGTGTGGTTGACCGGTCAGTTCGTAACTGTGTTCATAACTGAGGTTCTACTGTAAAAAAAATTTGTAACATCCTCTCTGCATTCAATAATTTATCCTTGAATTACAACATGTGACGATCACAAAACTGATCCAGAGAACATCAACAGTTTTTACTGTAATCAAAATTTGTATTTCCATTTCACCAGACTATATCATAATTGGGTATACCCTAAAATGAAGCTATTCATACTGTCTAGTCCTGCCCCAGACACATTAACCTTTGCAGTTTGGTAGCTTAACAAAGGGAGAGAGCATCTGTGCATTCCAGAGTCCAAAAAGAGAGATGATAATGACAACTCCATCTCCTACTCCTTAAGAGTGTAATACAGCTTGAAAAAAGTGTCCCTCATCATTTGAGATCAGTAATCACCAAACTAGGTCACAAGTAGGGTCACCAACATTGTATTTTAAAAAGAGGATTGTTATTCTCAGCACCCTCACCCCACCCTCCTCATGATATTATTAATTATCATCATCAATCAGCAGCAGCATTATTATTAACGTTGATAAATAGTAATAATAAGTCATTCTCAATGGGAGGCAGGTGAAATGCCAGCTAGGGGAGGCTAGCACCCAGCCCTGCCCTTCCGCCCGAGGACCCGCCCCTTCTGCCCTCCCCTGCCTGAGCCCAGGGTCCACCACCACCACCGCCTGCCCCAGGCTAGCACCCCTCCAACCGCACCCCACCTCCAGTGCCAGGAGCACTGGCAGCACGGCCCCAGCCCGAGCCGGGGCCACCGCACAGGGGAGCCACATAAGGGACCTGGGTGCAGAGTGTGGGCATGGCCACATATGGTTGTTTGGGGAGGCACAGCCTCCCCCAGCCTATGATACCTGCCACTCATGCCACCTACATTTGCCAGGAGCATTTCTTGCTGCTTTTTGCAGCACTCAGCAACTCCCAATCTTGTTGTACAGAGATGAAAAAAATAAAGGGACATCTCTTGTAATAAGGGACTCTTGACAACCCTAGCACAAGTCATCTCAGCAGATTCTCTCTTCAGCTTCATTCAGATTTCTCCCTAATTTGCTCACTGAGATACTAATGTGTAAGTAAAGAGATACATTTAAAGGCACACCACCAGTTGGGCCCATATATCACCTTAAACAACTATACACAGAAGCATTTAATCTGAGTATTAATAGTATATCTACATATTGGTATTTGCTTCACCAGCATTCTTTCCAAAAGGTATGGAGAGACTTTGCAAGAAGCAAATGATGTGTATAATTATGATAAGTGTGACTTATATTACTTTTTATAAGTTATCTTTTACAACTTATGCTATAGATATAATCCTTATATCTTGATCTCAAAATACAAGTTTATTTTTAATAAAGCTATTAAATAAATTGATAATTGGATCTATTCTACACTTTAAAAGGGGCTAATGACATCAGAACTTACTAATGAATTTTAGGAATAGAAGTAATGTCTGTACAGTGCTTTAGAAGAAAGGATAAAATAATTACTTTTTAAAAATTAAAGCATTTATTTAAATTGATTTTTCTGTATATGTTGCTAGTTCTTCACTTTCACCCCATTTTCAGTTCAAAATTACTCAAGTGTATGTCTTGTTCTTGTTTACTACTTGTTAGCAGAACTGCAATTTTTACACAGAGATTTGAAAATTCAATATATCACAAGGTGGTATTGGTTGCAAATAGAGCACAAATTATTTGCTTATCAGATTTGTGCATTATGTTCTTCTAGTAAGAATATTAATAAGACCCTGGGTTTGCCTTGTTAAGCATACATTAGTATCTTAAGTGTGAAACACCTTTACCAAAAAATCTCTGTGGGTGATATGATCACAGTTGTTCAAACCAGTAAGTAAAATGTACATACATGACCTCAACAACCTAAAAATGGCAAAGCAAACCTTAGTTAGGAGGTCATCTTCTGGTGGAAGTTCCCATATAAGTTCAATTATTATAGTTCAATTAGCATGATGAAACTTAGTGAAGATACTGTAATTAGAATCATTGGGATGCATAGATTGTTCCCTTTTTAAAAAGCATTCGTTAAGAATTTCTGACATTCTTTGCTTAAACAACCCACGTGAAAAATATTTGTCATTCTATATCCTCCTTTACTTCCCCTACATAACATTTAGTGTAAAAGGGCTACTAAAAATATATCTTTTTTAAATAAATTAAAAATACCCCACCAAGGAAATTTAAACACAAATATTTGCATCCCCATGATAAATGTTTGGGTTTTTTTTACAATCCAGTTGTTTGCGGGGGGGAGGGGGGGGGGGGAATTCCTCTGGCCTGTTGAGTGAAAGATCCACACAAGCAGCAAAACTTACTATACAAAGCAGACACACTTTTATCATCATTTCTTTCAATGTCAAATATTTATATTACCATAGTGTTTAAAGGCCTTAACAAGGATCAATGTGTTCAATGACACATAAAATTAAAGATGCTTTCGCTATTCTCGATAATTTAGAATCTGAGGCCCTGATCCTGCAGACCCATATCTGCCCAGATAGAGCCCAACAGAATTCAATGGATTTTGCAAAACCACCAGGGTCTACCCATGTTGATTACAAGATCAGGGCCTAAGGGCAGCAATAATACTTAAGTGTTATGACACAGGTGCAAATTCTAATGTTGATAGTGTCACTTCAACGAAAGAGCATAGTCACAGTTGTGTGCAAAGGACAAAAGTCAAAAGGCAATTAAATCTAGAAACTTCAAACATTCTCAGCATTACCCAGAAAATATTAACTTCACCCTTTCTATCTTACAAGGTCAAGTAGTAACACTATTTTTAACTGCATCATCACCTCAGGTCACAGAGCACACAAATGCAAATCATCTGCAATATATAGACTAGCCATATTATTTGTACTATAACTGGTTCTAAGTTTCAATTGGGTGCTGGCTGGAGCTGCTGGTTTTATTGAGAGGAGTTCAGTTTTCCCTCTGATCATCTTTTTTCTAATTCTGGAATATTTCAACTCTTGGCCAAGTTGGCTAGTGTCTCTTCAGTTATATTTTTTAGTTCTGGTTAACTTAGTTAAGTGTAGAAAAAGTAAAGCTAAGAGAGAATTTGTTGCTGTCTTTCCTATCTCAGTGCTTCCATGGCCTCCTGCACTAGTGTAGCCAAGCACTCAGGAGAACTGAAGAACTGATAGGGAACAGCCAGCATGGATTTGTGAAGAACAAATCATGTCAAACCAATCTGATAGCTTTCTTTGATAGGATAACGAGCCTTGTGGATAAGGGTGAAGCTGTGGATGTGGTATACCTAGACTTTAGTAAGGCATTTGATACGGTCTCGCATGATATTCTTATCGATAAACTTGGCAAATACAATTTAGATGGGGCTACTATAAGGTGGGTGCATAACTGGCTGGATAACCGTACTCAGAGAGTTGTTATTAATGGTTCCCAATCCTGCTGGAAAGGCATAACGAGTGGGGTACCGCAGGGGTCTGTTTTGGGACCGGCTCTGTTCAATATCTTCATCAACGACTTAGATATTGGCATAGAAAGTTCGCTTATTAAGTTTGCGGATGATACCAAACTGGGAGGGATTGCAACTGCTTTGGAGGAAGGGTCAAATTCAAATTCAAAATGATCTGGACAAATTGGAGAAATGGTCTGAGGTAAACAGGACGAAGTTTAACAAAGACAAATGCAAAGTGCTCCACTTAGGAAGAAAAAATCAGTTTCACACATACAGAATGGGAAGAGACTGTCTAGGAAGGAGTACGGCAGAAAGGGATCTAGGGGTTATAGTGGACCACAAGCTAAATATGAGTCAGTGTGATGCTGTTGCAAAAAAAGCAAACATGATTCTGGGATGTATTAACAGGTGTGTGGTGAGCAAGACACGAGAAGTCATTCTTCCGCTCTACTCTGCTCTGGTTAGGCCTCAGCTGGAGTATTGTGTCCAGTTCTGGGCGCCGCATTTTAAAAAAGATGTGGAGAAATTGGAGCGGGTCCAGAGAAGAGCAACAAGAATGATTAAAGGTCTTGAGAACATGACCTATGAAGGAAGGCTGAAAGAACTGGGTTTGTTTAGTTTGGAAAAGAGAAGACTGAGAGGGGACATGATAGCAGTTTTCAGGTATCTAAAAGGGTGTCATAAGGAGGAGGGAGAAAACTTGTTCACCTTAGCCTCTAAAGATAGAACAAGAAGCAATGGATTTAAACTGCAGCAAGGGAGGTCTAGGTTGGACATTAGGAAAAAGTTCCTAACTGTCAGGGTGGTTAAACACTGGAATAAATTGCCTAGGGAGGTTGTGGAATCTCCATCTCTGGAGATATTTAAGAGTAGGTTAGATAAATGTCTATCAGGGATGGTCTAGACAGTATTTGGTCCTGCCATGCGGGCAGGGGACTGGACTCGATGACCTCTCGAGGTCCCTTCCAGTCCTAGAATCTATGAATCTATGAAAAAACTCCAGGATTACTTCTAAATTAAATGGTTTGCAATAAAGAGTCATAACTAGAGCGGGTCAGGACTTTTCCCAGAACAGTTTTTCATCTGAAAATGCCAATTCATCAAAACCAGAGTGTTTCAGTGTGGTTTCAACAAACTCTAAATGAAATACAGAGTGCTGTGACAGAAACCTGCATGGTTTCCCACCAGCTTACCGGCTGGGCCACTGGAGACCCCAGGGCTTCCCGCTCCCTGCCACAGAGCCAGGAGACTGGAAGCTCTGGCTTTAAAAGGGGCTGTCAGGATCTAGGCTCCTCAACAGAGAGCCTGGTAGCTCTGAAAGCTGCAGCTCAAGATGGGAGTCTCGGGGCTTCTAGGCTCTGTGCTCCACAGTGGGGGCCTCCTGGAGTCTGGGGAATCCCCAGGAGCCAGAAGCAGCCAGCTGCTCTGTTTCATTTGGTGGCAGAGGAGAATAAATCTAAAATGTTTGATTTTTCTGAAATGGAATATTTTCAGAATTTCCTTTCTGCGTGTATTAAAAAAAAAAATTTTTTTTGCTCTGAATCAGAAAGATAACTTGAAATGTCAGATTTGCCTTAGAATTTAATATTGCTAACAGTTTAAGCTAAACGCTAACATGTTATTATTCAGTGGGCTATTTCAAAGCTGTCATTCATTGTAATATTTCACTCAAGAAGTGATTATCCTATTGTTAAGGTGGCTGTTTGGGATCACTGTATTCACCACTGGTCACAGCTCCCAAAAGGGAAGAGCCATAGGTACCAAATCCAGTCGGCCTTGCTGAGTACTCTGTGGTGCACATGGGACTGTAGCTCTGGGCCTAGTATGAGAGTGGGAGAATCAGAGTTCTACCTAGGAAGGCAAAGGACAGAAGACCCATTTCTGAAGGGGATGCACTCGGAAGAAACCATACGTGAAAGAGGTGCAACTAGCTCTGAATTGTGATACAAGGTAACGGATTTAATAGAACAGATGGTGCTGGGCTGTTATATTACCCTTATTTATTTTAGAAAATAATTTGCTACAATATCCCATGACAGCCCAAGAGTGGCAAATCCAATATCACAGTGGATGGAGGAAGGGAGAGGGAACAGTATACAAGTAAGGAGCATTATGCAAATGTTCTGCACATTAGCTCCATCTTTACAACAGATAGTGAATTGGGTTGGATCACAGAAACCCGCTTGAGAGCTGCCACCCGATGTGCCAAGACTACCCTTGCTTCTGTTTTCCCTGCCAGCTCAGGACTCCAGCACCCTGTCTTGCTGAGCCAGACACTCCCGTCTGGCTCCAGACACAGACCCAGGGACTGAATCACTTGTCCCAAAGCTGCAAGTTTACCTGAAAACAGCTCACGGTAGTGTGCTTGTCTTTAGCACTCAGATGCCCAACTCCCAATGGGGTCTAAACCCAAATAAATCCGTTTTACCCTGCATAAAGCTTATGCAGGGCAAACTCAAATTGTTCGCCCTCTATAACACTGATAGAGAGATATGCACAGTTGTTTGCTCCCCCAGGTATTAATACATATTCTGAGTAAATTACTAAATAAAAAGTGATTTTATTAAATACAAACAGTAGGATTTAAGTGGTTCAAAGTAGTAACAGACAGAACAAAGTAAGTCACCAAGCAAAATAAAATAAAATGCGCAAATCTATGTCTAATCAAACTAAATACAGATAGATAATCTCACCCTCAGAGATGTTTCAGTAAGTTTTTCTCAGACTGGACACCTTCCAGGCCTGGGCACAATTCTTTCCCCTGGTACAGCTCTTGTTGCAGCTCAGGTGATAGCTAGGGGATTCTTCATGATGGCTTCTCTCTCCCCTTTGTTCTCTTCCACCCCTTTATATATCTTTTGCATAAGGCAGGAACCCTTTGTCCCTCTGGGTTTCCACCCCCATCCCACTGGAAAAGCACCAGGTTAAAGATGGATTCCAGTTCAGGTGACATGACCACATGTCACTGCAAGACTTCATTACTCATTTGCCAGCACACACATATACAGGAAGACTCACAGGTAAATACAGCCATCTGCAGACAATGGGAGTCATCAAGATTCCAAACCATCCTTAATGGCCCACACTTTACATAATTACAATAGGCCCTCAGAGTTATGTTTTATATTTCTAGTTTTAGATACAAGAGTGGTACATTTCTACAAATAGGATGATCACACTCAGTAGATTATGAGCTTTGTAATGATACCTTACAAGAGACCTTTTGCATGAAGCATAACCCAGTTACATTATATTCACTTATATTTTTATAAAACCATATAGACTGCACAACATCACACACATCTAAAATTTTACACCAGCAATAACCTTCCAGGTCCCTGTGGCCTTGCGAACAGGTGAGTTTTCCATCAGTTCATTGCTATCTTGGATCAACTTTCAAAGATATATCAAAAGCTAGTCCATTTAGAGCTCTTATTCATTGTAGTGCATCAACAATATTTCACCTAAAGGAACAAGGTAAAGAACACATACTTCATTTTAGTCACACTTGATTATTCACTCTGCTTCTCTGCAAATCCAATAGATTTAATGTTCTTGTGCCGCCTGGGATGTGAGGAGATCGGCTCATGGTCCCCTCGCTCCCTGCCTATAAAGTTAATTGTTAACAAGATCAATATTTAAGTTATCTTTCAGAGGCAGTCCACTGATGTAAAGTGGTAGGGGTAGGCGGAGAAAAGCTGAGGTCACACATTTTATGAGTACTGTTTCAGGTTCTCTAGCTACAGCAGATGCAGCACTAGTTTTCACTCAGTTCCTATGAAGAAAGTTTTCTTCACAACCACAGGGGATAAAAATCTTTAAGTTTTAAATTAAAAGCTTAGGGGACTCATCATCAGCAGAATCTATGTCTGAGAAACAGCGAAGTATAAAGCAGAACAATATGTCTGCATCTACACTGGCCAACTTGGTGAATTAAATTCACCGTCAAGTACAGGATCGTTGGTGGTAGGCATGATATAAACTCTACTCTATACAGGACTGGACCTTTTTTACTGTGAAGTTTGCTAGCACTGACAGTCTAAATGAATGAAAAGCTAGCGAAACATGTGAAGAGTTTATAAGAATGGTCAGAATTAAATAACTTATTTAATTTATTTTAAATAATTTAAGTGAAAGTACAAAATGAGAACCCACTGGCTAGACTGGAACCACCACCAAACAGGACAATCTGATTTAGCACACAGACACAATACTCTATGTATACTCCTATGAGAGTAAACATAGTGAAGGACTTCACCAAAGTATGAATGTTCTTATTGGTCTCAGTATTGTTGTAGTCATGTCAGTCCCAAGGTATTACAGAGACAAGGGGGTTCAAAAGCTCGTCTCTCAGACCTACAAAAGATATTCCCTCACCCATCTTGTCTCTCTTATGGTCTCAGTATTTCTGGGGCTGTTGGCAATATATGAAAACACGATCAATGACTTGTATTTCTAGGCTGCACACATCACTAATATTTAAGCAAAGCACCAGTCTGATACTGTACTCAATTCAGGGGGCAAATGTAAAAGCTGGACTGAAAGACAACATGAACTGTTCATGTCCAAACACAGTTGTTGACCACTATACTCATAGGAGGATACTGGTTTTATACTTATGAAGTACAAACATTTTAATCCATAAACAGGTTACATACTGTAAAGAGGATACCAAAAAAAGCTCTAGATGATAATGGGGATAAAGCATTTTACAAGAAGGTCAATATCATTAAGATCTACTGGTGAACAATGCTTATATTTGGGGGCAATAAAAGTCATATTTAATTGGACATTTTAGTAGGACACTGACAGTCAACCATTTCCCTGCTGGGCACTTCTCTTGGGGAAGCGTGTAGAATGAACACGAGGATATCAATCCACATCACCTTTCACAGGTTTCTTCATACATCCTGGCTATAAGCATACTATGAGAAAACCAGAGATTAAGCCAGAGACAGCCATTACCACCAAGACTCAAGTAAGCTTTAGAATTCTCATTACCTCCTTCAAGCGAATCATTAAACCCATTCTATTTTATCTGTCTTTTAAAGAATTTCTAAATCAGTCAGTCTTGGAACAGACTCAGCTTCTTTGTACCACTGCTGTAAGCAACATGGCAGCTAAACACTGCACTGGTGTGAGAACTTGTGGAAAGAAACTAGACGACTGCCTAATATCATCCCAAAATGGGCAGCAGAGCTGTGATTCTGAGACTAGAGGTCCTGAATATGATTGATCTGTCCAAACAACTAGCCAGTGAAGCAATCAGACTGGCCTTTTCTATTCTCCATCTCTTCCTCCTGCATGAGTTTAATCGCATCTGACCTCAGAGGCTGATTCATTTTAAAACTAAATTGTGGGTCAACAGTTAACAAGCGCTCTCTTTTCTTCCCCCCCCCCACACTTATCCAAGAAGCACATTTGGTATTATCCAGAGGCTATGGGAAAATCCAGATAGAGAAACACTCAATGCAAAAGAGGAAGGAATTTCTCCAAAATTGATATTCCTTTAACTTTTGATTTCCAGGTATTTTTGTCATAATTGCTTTTATTTAGAGCATGTTTAATAATTTTTAGAAGATATTTGATTGGCTGCTTATAAGTGAACAAAAGTCCATTAAAAAAACCTTCCACCTAAAATTATTAAGTGTTGTGGTAGTAAATAGGTGACTAATTACATCTTTGAGTTCCACATCCAATCAATACAACAGCAAGAACTGCTTGTTATGGAGAACAGGCGGAATCCTTAGTTTCTGTTTACTCATCATTTAGCACAAGAATGAAAGAGATAGTCTTCAAGTTGTTACTACAAGGGTGCTGCATTCCTTACAAGCCAAACAGTGAGAGATATGCAAACCTGGGATACACCTATCCCAGAGATTACTTATCAGTGATTCCTATGATGGGGTAAAGACTATTGGCTTAAATTTGCAAAACTATTTTGTACCCACAAATTTCACTAATGTCAATGGGATCTCTGGGTACTCAGCACTTCTGAAAATCATGCCATAAATCTTCATAAACTGGTTTGGGGGAAGGTTATGTAATGTTTAAGAACTCTTCGTAGCTGCCAAGATATAGGATGAGTAGCAGCTATAGGGAGAACAAACAAAAAAAATACAATTGCCATAAAAAACACAGAATTATATCTTGGGATGGAGAAGGCAGATGCAGAGTCAGAAACAGATGCCAACACCCATGTGAGAGGAATTAAAAGTGACTTTATGTTAAGGCCTTGTCTGCAATGTGGATTTGACCCACTTACAACCACTGGTGGCCAGCAACCATTGCAGCTTCACAGCCTAAACCGAATGTAAACAGGGTAAAGCGTTATAAGTTATGATTTGCGCCAATTCAGCTTATGCGGACTTCAACTTGGGTTAAGCAGCAGCGCAAATTAACAGCTTAGTTTGTCTACACTGGGGCCTAGGCCATTGCATCAGTGCAGCTACACTGGTAGCTGGACAGAGATGGCTGAGATCAAGACAAGTTCTTTATAGGATTTTGAGAAAGTGCAACACTAGAAACTTTCTAGCCCATCTAGTGATATTTATTAATATTAGTCTATGGCATGTTTATGCTAGTCTCTATTTTCTTCTAATAAAAAAAAAACAATGAAGATACTGAGCAGGACTCTGAGTTAAACTAGAGTTCACCATTGCTAGACCTTCGTGAAAGAACAAAACTCACTTCTCATTTTTGGGAAGGTGAAATGTCAGTAAGGCATAGTCACTGAAGACCCATTACCCCACTACTCAGAGTTCTGTGAAGATGCTGGGAGTTGGTTACAGAACTGGAACACCAAAAGTTGAAATGGAGATCAAGATTGCCTTGACATGATTGGTACATCTAGTCACCCTGAAATCTATCAGCTAGGGTTACCATACGTCCGGATTTTCCCGGACATGTCCGGCTTTTGGGGGCTCAAATCCCCGTCCGGGGGGAAATCCCCAAAAGCCGGGCATGTCCGGGAAAATCGGGAGGGCTGGGTGGTGCTCGGCCGGGGCCAGCGGTGCGGGGCCGGGGGCATGGTGCTGGGCCGAGAACCAGGGGCGCAGTGCAGGGCCGGGCGCGGGGCCAGACGGGGAGCCGGGGGCGCGGTGCCGGGCCGGGGTCCGGGCTGGGAGCCGGGTCGGCTGGGCCGGCGGGGAGCCGACAGTGCTGGGCGGGCCGGGGGTGGTGGGCCGGGGCCGGCACCCCAGGGCCCGAGCCGACCCAGGCTGGAGCCGCCGGGGGGGCCAGCCTGGGCTGCGCCTCCTCCCCCCCACACCCCCCTTACCTGCTTCAGGCTTCCCGCGAATCAAATGTTCGCGGGAAGCAGGGGAGGGGGCGGAGACTTTGGGGAGGGGGCGGGGTTGGGGAGGGGGTATGGGCGGGGCTGGGGGCGGGGCCGTGGAGTGTCCTCCATTTGGAGGTACAGAATATGGTAACCCTACTATCAGCCCTCAGCCAGTTATCTCTACTAAATCCTCCCTCCTAGCCACATTTGACATGCATTATCACTACATCTCACAATCAGATCAAGTTGGGCATAGAGTTGTATGTCTAGTGAATGCACTAACTAAAATAGAATCAATTGGGAAAAAAAAAAAACACTAAACAAATGCAATCTCATGACTGATGTTCTATAGTCACAGAAGATAAAGTTTAAGTTATATTTCCCAACTAGAAAATTCAGATTGAGTTCCTGGTTCTATTCAAACATTATTTTCCCCAGGCACTCATAACTTCCTTGAACAATTCTTTTGGGGCTGAAATTTTCCACGTTTGGCTTCACTCCAAATGATTTTTTTCCATGCAAGTTTGAACAGAACACACTTTGCCCGTATGTTCCAGTCATAATGACATTCTGATCACTCCATCTGAATCTTCCACCTTACCTTGCTTTGTGATCTCATGTACTGAAGTCCGCTCAAATGTGAATAAAATCAATTTAGTAGTTTTAAAGTTACAAATGTTTGAAGTACAGAATTGTGCATGCACATAAGTTTTTTTGCAGGAGAAATGCAGAAGAATGTATTTTCAGGATCAGAATACAGACAAGCTTACCACGAACTCAGGCATTATACAAGATACCATATGTGCTCAAGGGAAAAAAGTTTTTGCTTCACAAAACAAAGCTGCAACCTGACTTGAGCGTGTAAAATGTAAAACAATATTACATTTTTAAAAACTGGTTCTCTGATACAAATTCAACTGTAAACAACAATGCCTGCTGTCATGGTCAATCAATATGCAGTGGTTAGTTTAAAGCAAAATGCAAAGTAGATGGTGTTCAGGAGGGGGAAGGGCTTTCTAGAGAACAAAAAGTAGGTGGACCAAAAGGGGAAAAAAAAAAAAAAAGGATGTGCATGACTGTATACAACTGTTAATGTCCATTAATTTTCTAGGTCTAATCATCTAAAATGTCCCTGCTAAAAAAAAAAAAAAGAGTGATTTAAAAAAAAAAATCCCGCTGTTATCTAGAACTAACAAGACAAAGTATGCAGTAATAAAAATATATATACACATTTAGTTTAGGTATGAGTACATCTGATATTTCATAATACAATCCTCAAGAGCACACAGTTGGAATTTAAATTTTTATGCTCTTGCTAAGCACTTAAATGCCACAAAGGACTGTCTCTCTATCTCCACAGTTTACACAGATCAATTTAGATTGACATAATACAAGGACAAACCTGGTAGATCTGGCCACACATTGAAATGAAGAAACATTGCATTTCCTAGGATATACTGCACTGTTATTTCCCTTCCCCATCCCCCAAGATGGACAAGTATAAATAGCTCAAGAAATTCATCCAAATAAAGTATACCAGGAGATGGATATGCCATGCTATCAGAACATTACAGTCGACTGTTATATTTCCAAAACACACATTCTTGATGAGAGGACACACTTAAGTTGGTATTGGGAATTGCAATACAAGTCTATATTGTTGAAATCAAATATTTTCAGTAAAACTATCAACGTGCTAGAAACAGACCCTACTGGGCAAGTGTTTAAGTATGGTCTAATCCCATTGTTCCCAAATTTGTTACGACACTGCGACTCCACAACAGATATTTTAAATCTTGAGTGACGCCCTACAACCAAATACTTTTTTTTTTTTTTTTAAACCGACTCATGTCACTAGAGTCAAGAGTTCAGGACACTAGATTCAAGAAGGACACGAGTTTTCAATTACATGAAGTTTAATATCTATTTTATATATTCTAATCTAATCCAGGGTTTAAAACTATAATTTGAAAACATGGATTTTTTTGCATGTTCAGATACAGTCTAAGACTCTAGCGAGAAGAATGGGCCTGTTTCAAAATGTATAGTTTTGTAATGTCTGGTTGAATCTGATAGTGCTGGAGTTTAAGTTGTTTTCCCAAGTTTAAACCATTTTTATGTTTAGTTTTCACAGAAATCATTGCTGAAAAGCCAGACTCAGAACTGCTGGAAGCACACTGAAACAATACGTATTCACTGCCTGAGATTTTATAACATTAACAACATCGAGGGCCTTATGTACTTCAGGATGCAATTTCTTTGATACCAAAGCTTAGCAATAAACCATGCAATGTTTCCAAATTGCTGCTGACTCTTTTCTTCACTCACGCTGCAACCCCACTGTTCTTTCAGGTCATGGTTACTGCCCCTACAGTGTGTAGCCCCAAATATGCACTATGAATTTATCAAGGATCTTGAATATTTCTTCACCGGCTGCTTGGACTCTGATTGCTTTGCCAAATAAAAGTGTTTCAGCAATTGTACCTTCGTTGACAAATATCAGGTAACACAGAAGCTGAGCCAGGTTGGCTATATCTGTGAAATCAAGCTGCAGTGCAAAATATTGACTCTCAACATGTTCTACTCATTTTCTGCAAGGTCAACAGTGCTCCTATTTGCCACAGGAACCGTTTTCAGTGCCATAGCTGCTCGTTTCCCAGTCATAATTCTACACGCCTATTGCCACTGAAATTAGGAGGATCTCATCAATAGTGACAGTTTGTTTGCCTTTTGCAATTTGCTTGACCACAACATAAGATGCTTTTAAGGCTTGCTGAGGAACAGTTGATTCTTTAGACATGACTTATTGCTACTTTTAACTCTTTTTGTGTCTGAAGGAAAAACCATCACAGTTCTCATTTAAAAATTCCAGGTGTTTGTTCTCTAAATGTCACTGTAGTTTCCCTGGCCTCATACTTCACAAATGACATGTTGTGGCTGTGTATTTTCTGCAGTAGTATCAAGACATGAAAATCCACACATAATGAAACTACCACATCTGCTAGTGCTGGTGCTTCCACTGGGAACATTCTTGTCCTTTCGCTCCATCAGGGGGCGTTTAGCACAAAGCCTTCCTGCTGAATGTTTCCCCCTGCAGGAAGTCTCTCTGCTGAAGGTCCCCTGCAGGAACAGAGGGCACAGAGAGGCTCCTAGCCCCAGCAGCAGCATAAGGCTCAGACCCATGGATAAGATGCAGGTGAATATTAAGCCTAGTTTAATAGTCTCATATTTAAAAAATTTTCCCCCAGCCACTTGTGGCTCCCCCATGACCCCTTCAGATCTCCCCAAAGGAGTTTAGAAAGCACTGGTCTAGTCACTGTGGAACAGGTGGGGCAAGGAGGCAAACACTAGAATCTTTCTAATACAGTGGAAGACAAAGAATTTGTCAAGATACTTTATTTTAATTATCATCAGGTTTTCGCTATCTACCTCTTATATACAAACTTTTTCATCCACAAGTCTCAATGTTTTACAAAAGGAGGTCAGTATCCTTATTTTACATGTGGGGAAACAGGCACAGAACGTGACTTGCCCAGAGTCACTGAGCAAGTTAACCCAGATTTCCCAAGTCCTCGTCCAGTGGTCTAACCACTAGGCAACACTGCCTCTCTACATAGGACTGTCTGAGACAAGAATGGTACCACTGCCTTCATCACGTTACTCCAATGTGAAGCTTCCGAGCATGGTAACAGCTATCCCTCTGGTCACTACAAGACAACTTCAGAGGAGGATACACCATTACTGTCAATTTTTAAATCAAGGCTGGATTTTAAGATATGCTGTAGTTCAAAAGGAATTACTTTGGGGAAGGTCTATGGCCTGACCTCCTGTATAACACAGACTAGATAATCACAATGATCCCTTCTGGCCTTGGAATCTATTAATCTAAAGCATCAGAGGGGTAGCTGGGTTAGTCTGGATCTGTAAAAAGCAACAAAGAGGTGCCACAGGATTCTGTCGCTTTTTAATCTAAAGCATAAGCCCTTCAATATTAGCCATTGAAAAAAAAGTGACTTCTGAACTACATTAGTGAAAAAACCATCCACCTACTGAAGTATCTGGAAGAAAATTTAAAAACAAAAAACTCACAATGACTCTCTTTCCCAAGACAGAGCAAAGTATTTTCAAGGTAAACATGAACAAGACTCTCATATCAATTCACAATTTGTAATAGATATTTTAAACAACAACTAACTCTGACATCATGCTTTTCATCAGTAGATCTCAAAGCAGTTCACTGAGGTCCATATCATCATCTCCATTTTTTAAATAGGGAAACTGAGGTAGAGAGAGGTGAAGTGACTTGCTCAAGATCACACAACAGGCAAGTAAGTGATAGAGCCAGGAACAGAACCCAGGTCTCCTGAATCCCAGTCCAGTCTATCCATTCAGCTATACAGTACAACTGTCCAAGTAATTGCCAGTTTCTTCATCATCAAATCAAGGTAATAGAAATTGTACTGCTTTGCAAAGTACAGAAATTCTTATATTTTGGTATGTAAAATATGTAATCTCCATGCCTTCTCATTAAAAAAGGAACTGTAGCAACAAATTCATCTCTTCTGGCCTGAGTCTGACTCAGATCCAGAAAGATCTTCCCATTTTCAAGCACCATTATTTGTGCAGCGTGAGCATCTTTTTTATAGTAGAAAAAAATACTAAAAGAAAAAGAAAGCTTGTTGTACAGAGCTTACAGAGGCTCCTAGCCCCAGCAGCAGCATAAGGCTCAGACCCATGGATAAGATGCCGGTGAATATTAAGCCTATTTCATCCACAAATCTCAGTGTTTTACAAAAGGAGGTCAGTATCCTTATTTTACATGTGGGGAAACTGAGGCACAGAACATGACTTGCCCAGAGTCACTGAGCAAGTTAACCCAGGTTTCCCAAGTCCTCGTCCAGTGGATTCTAGATACTTTTAGAGAATGCTGACAATTGCTAGAGCCCATGTCATAATTGCTGTCCTACAGTATATATTTCACTTGCAAATTCAGTGAAATGGGATGTAAAAACTCCCCACATACACCGCTTCCCTGCAGCTGGCAAAGGGGATAGGGAGAAAGATGACTGAAGTTTTTCCCTCCAACTCTCAGGGAGGTAAGTTTGTCTTTATACACAAATAATATAACTGCAAAGCTATTCAACAATGTATCCCACGAAGACTGCTCCCCTCTGCAGGACCGGCTCCAGGCACCAGCTGACCAAGCACGTGCTTGGGGCGGCACCTTGTAAGGGGCGGCCAATCTTGGGGTGGCGGGGCAGTGCTTGGGATTTGTTTTTGGTTCGGCGGGGCGGCACTCGTGGGGGGGGGGCGGTTGTTACGGCGGGGCGGCGCTCCTCTGCCATTGACGTGCTAAGGGACTCAAGATCACACAATCTTCCCAATCTCAGAGGGTTGTTTTAACTTTTAATTCATTATTTAGCTAATGCTCTGGGTTCTTGAATGAAAGCTACTGTTGACATGCAAGTACATAGTTTAATGATGCAGAGAAAGTCTCCATTAGAAGGAACCAGGAGCAACAAATGGCAGGAGTCCCATGCATCCAAAGGCAATTTTCCACTGAATAATTTTAAAGGTAGGTCAAAATTTGGGCCTGAGCTACTTATAGTTTTAACAATGCAATAGAAGAACTCACAGGAATAATGTTGAGTTGAGAAGAATCCAAAGAACAAATTGGGGCTAAATTCATTTTCCTATTCACATTTTAGAAAGTGGTGGTGGGTTTTGTTTGGGGTTTTTGTTTGTTTTGTGTTTTTAAAAAACACAACTTGTAAATAAATTCCTCATATTGCTTGATGTCTAATTACAGCTCATGAGAAGCGGTGCGAGGTTAGGTTGAGGGATTTCCTCCCAGCCTGTAATGATTCTTTGCAAGGCTTTGAAGCGGGATATGGAAAGTTCCTACAACTTGTACATTTCATTTTTTCAGAGTTTGTTTTTAAATGACTGCTACAATTTAAAAGTCATGATCATGACTGGATAAAGAACATGTCAAAGAAGTGGACTTATAATACACCAAAGAGGTACATTAAATGATTTCCAAGATTCTCCTACCAGTAGTTTTATTATGTCTCAAAGGAAAAAAACAGTTTAATAAATTTTAACCTAAGCAGACTTCTTTTTAACTCCCTAGTTTTATATGGAATAAAAAGCTCTGTCTTGATAGTACATCAATTTAAGTGACCTAAGGCATTAATTTCAGCAGAAGCAGGCTGAGAATACAATTTTTGGCCTCAATAATTAAAAAAAAAAAAAAAAAGCTGTTAATTAAACTCACACAGGATCCAGCTCCAATGTGGTATCTAAAACCAACCAACATTCCTTATGAACATGGTAAAAATACAATGTACAGAATGTAACTTTGGCAATGAATTTTCAATCATTAATAGCTCCACAAGTGAATCGAAAGCAGCTTTATACCATTACTCAGAATATTTGCATAGAAGAGAGCAACATGCAGTCTTGTCAATCCTTAAGGCAGAATCATCCAATGATTAGAGTAAAGTGCACTTTAAAAGGAGTTCAACTTGAAAAATATTTTCAACATTCAACAATTTTCAATCTTCACCTTAAAAAGAAAAAAAATACACCATCACTGTTCCCACATGATTACCAATGACCTATTCACAGCACCCTCAGGATGGAACAAATATGTGTCAGACAGCATAAAAACTAGCAGGTCTTAACTGTAACCCCATATTTTGATGTTTGAGCTAACACCTTTCCAAAAGGCAAAGTTTGTTTAAGAAAACAGGAAAAATGGCATAGGTGATGGCTTACTAAGGGCTGTGTGAAGTGTATAAATGCACATTAGAGGGTTGAAAATGTATTTCAAATTTTAAAAAAAAGTAGAGAGAAGTTTTTCCATAAACTTTTTCATGAAAAATATCTCCCTCCCTTCCTCCTCCCCGCCCCAAACCAGCTCCAATGCTAATAGTTCAAGATCTTTTTTTAATTGGGTGTCCTGTAACTGATAGGAATACAAGTCACAAAGCATCAATTCTGGCCACTTATAAACACTTCCAGTTTTTCATTCTCAAAGTTCCAAGACAAAAATAAATAAATAAATAAATAAATAAATAAAATAATAAAAATCTAAAAATTCACTTACATGAAGATTAATTCTTAAGAGAAAAAAAAAAAATGAGCATAGGCAAATGGAAGGTTCCAACATGGAATATATCCAAACCAAAAAAGAACACATTAAAATAGTAAATCAAATTAATCTGACATTAGTTTAAGCCATTTTTGGATTTTCACTTTATAATCCAAGTTATTGCCAAGTCAACAACAAATCAATCTTTGGTGTTTCAGACTTTGCAATGGGGATTGCTTGCTCCTTTCTTCTGTTAGAAGACAAGAGTAACAGGGAGGGAATTCTTCAATGTAGCTGTGTTCTTGTCTTAGAGATATTCATATAGAGTACAGTAAACAGTTATGTTAAAAGTAATATTTTCTTAGGCCCTGGTCCTGCAAAGACTCACATATATACTTAATTGTATACACTGTGAGTAGCCCTATTCACTTCAATGCAGGTGTTAAACAAGATTATAACCTTGCAAGATTATAACCTCACTCAACACATCTATTCTCTGTTTTTTCAGAATCATTTATTTTATAGTAGTGCCTAGAGATCCCTATCAGGGACCAAGGTCTCATTTTATTAGATAGTCTACACACATAAGAAAGACAGTGCCTGCCCCAATAATACACACCTATAAAACAAATGGACAAAATCAAGTGATTTGCAGACATAGCAAATTTGATGTAAAATCAGTGTAAAAATCTATAGAGCCACTACAAAGAGCTCCTCTCAAGTACAGAGGGTAGAGGTGCCAGAACAGGCGGGCAAGATGAGGGAGGCCTAGGGGGCCATGTCCCCATCAATTTTTTCCTGCCTTAAGGGTGAGCGACAGGGTGGGGCAGAGAGGAGTGAGCAGTGGGCAGCGCTCGGGGGGGGAAAAAAGCAGAACAAGGGTGGGGGGACCACGGTTCAGCCACCGGTGGCCCCCCACACACACACACACACACACACTTTTTGCCCACCCACACACTTCTCGGGAGCTTCCAGCACTCCTGACAGAGGGCAGCATCAGTGAAAGACAAGGCTGGTTGAGGGAAAGTTAAACTAATGTGCAGTAATGATACATTGTTTCCACAGAGGAGACAGGGGTTTTGTTTTTTTAATTAAAAGGTACATTTTTACTGCTTTGTACTTTTGTTAGCAATGCAGAGCTAATGCAGTTCAGAGGCATAGTCTTGATTCCACTCCTCCTTGTGAATCATCAGAACAGTTCACCAAGTTCCGTTCACCGACACCTGAGTTTGAACAGTTATCATAATGAGAACCATAGTGCTGCAAAGTTGGAACCAAGGGATTAATCTGGCCTGGATAACCTTTATTATGAGTAAAAGTGCATGAAAAGAGACCCTACCCTGTGTTTGCTTCAGTGGCATTTAAATGAATATCTTGGTGGGGATCCTCAGAGGAGCCTAAGCAAGTTAGGCACCCAAATCCCACTGAAATTCAACCCCTGTTGGTATTCTGAGCACATTTACATGGAAATCAAAGTAACTGAAAATCAATGCTATTTTTACAGAGCTGCTTTTCAGAGCAGAACAAAACTAAGTTATGCTAGTTACAGGCCTTAAAATATAATGGCCATTTTTCATTAAAAAAACATTAATATCACTTAAAATGTGCATGTGTCTTAGCCCACATCTGACCTTCATCTTCATAAACAGCCAAGATATAGCTAACAAAGTTGCATCAGCGTATGAAACCAATAAAATCCCATTCCAGATATACTCCAGCAGTGCACACAGAACAGCTTTTACTATATTAAACATGATTTTAGTGAAACAATACTACCTCTGCAGCAGGTAAAATTATATTCTGAAACCAAGGAATGCTCAAACAAGAAGACAGCATTCAGACAGACTAGTGGCATGATCTGGATGAAAAACTGCAGATTTTGCATTATCTTAAATAATCTCTATTATTCTTGGATTTTACCTCAATTTTTCTCCCCCTTTCTTATTTAACTATAGACTCATAGACTCATAGACATTAAGGTCAGAAGGGACCATTATGATCATCTGGTCTGACCCCCTGCATGCTGCAGGCCGCAAGACCCTTCCCTGGACTCTACCGTTGAAGTCCCCAATCCTGTGTTTTAGTGACTTCAATCGGCTGAGACCCTCCTGCTAGTGATCCCTGCCCCATGCTGCGGAGGAAGGCGAAAAACCTCCAGAGGCTCAGCCAATCTACCCTGGAGGAAAATTCCTTCCCGACCCCAAATATGGCGATCAGTAATACCCCGAGCATATAGGCAAGAGTCTCTAGCCTGACCCTTGTTGGCCATTATGCTGTTCATGTACCATTGCTTGGTTTTCCTTGGCTACTATGTTTTATCATTAAACCATTCCCTCCATAAACTTATCCAACTTAATCTTAAAACCAGACAGGTCCGTCGCCCCCACCGTTTCCCTCGGAAGGCCGTTCCAATATTTCACCCCTCTGATGGTCAGAAACCTTCGTCTAATTTCAAGCCTAAACTTCCCCCCGGCCAGTTTGTATCCATTCGTTCTCGTGTCCACATTAGTACTAAACTGGAATAATTCCTCTCCCTCCCTTGTATTAACCCCTCTGATATATTTAAAGATAGCAATCATATCCCCCCTCAGCCTTCGCTTTGTCAGACTAAACAACCCAAGCTCCTCTAATCTCTTTTCATACGACAGGTTTTCCATTCCTCTGATCATCTTAGTCGCCCTTCTCTGCACCCGTTCCAGTTTGAGTTCATCTTTTTTAAACATTGGAGACCAGAACTGCACACAGTACTCCAAATGAGGTCTCACCAGCGCCTTATACAACGGAAGCAGGGCCTCCCTATCTCTACTAGATATACCTCGCCTAATACATCCCAAGACCGCATTGGCTTTTTTCACCGCCACGTCACATTGCCGACTCATAGTCATCCTGCGGTCCACAAGGACCCCTAGGTCCTTCTCCTCTTCCGTTACTTCTAACCAATGCGTCCCCATCTTGTAACTAAAATTGTTATTATTCGTCCCCAAGTGCATCACCTTACACTTTTTACTATTAAATTTCATCCTATTTCTGATACTCCAATTCACAAGCTCATTCAAGTCTCCCTGCAGAGTATCCCTATCCTCCTCCGAGTTTGCAACTCCTCCCACCTTCGTATCATCCGCAAACTTTATCAGCCCACTCTTGCAATCGGTCCCGAGGTCAGTTATAAATAGATTAAATAAGATGGGTCCCAAAACCGAACCTTGAGGCACTCCACTAGTAACCTCCCTCCAACCCGACAATTCACCCTTTAATACGACCCTCTGCATTCTCCCCATTAACCAATTCCCTATCCACCTTTGGATTTTCATATCGATCCCCATGTTTTTCATTTTAACCAATAGTTCCTCATGGGGTACTGTATCAAACGCTTTACTGAAATCCAGGTATATTAGGTCCACCGCATTTCCCTTATCTAATAAGTCCGTTACTTTCTCAAAGAAGGAGATCAGATTCGTTTGGCACGATCTGCCCTTCGTAAAACCATGCTGTAATTTATCGCATTTGCCATTAACTTCAAGGTCCTCAACTAGTTTCTCTTTCAGAATCTTCTCCAGCACCTTGCACACTACTGATGTTAAACTAACAGGCCTATAGTTACCCGGGTCACTTTTTTTCCCTTTCTTGAAAATAGGAACCACATTGGCTATTCTCCAGTCTAACGGGACTACCCCCGAGTTTACAGATTCATTAAATATAGTCGCTAATGGGCCTGCTATTTCCCGCGCCAATTCCTTCAATATTCTCGGATGAAGATCGTCCGGTCCACCTGACTTAGTCCCATTAAGGCGTTCTAGTTTTGTTTCTACCTCGGATGCGGTAATCCCCCATCCCGTATGCCCCTCTGTAACGGTGCTAGTATCCCTAATACCTTCATTGGCCTCATTAAACACCGATGCAAAATATTCATTGAGATATTGCGCCATGCCTAGATTATCTTTAATCTCCTCTCCGGCTATAGTCTTCAGCGGTCCCACTTCTTCTTTCTTTGCTTTCTTCCTATTTATATGGCTGTAAAACCTCTTACTATTACTTTTAATTCCCCTCGCTAAGTCCAACTCTTCCCGGCCTTTGGCCTTTCTCACTCTATCTCTACATTCTCTGACTTCACTAAGGTAAGTTTCCTTACTGATCCCTCCCCTCTTCCACTCTTTGTACGCTTTCTGTTTTTTCCTAATCGCCCCTTTCAGCCGGTAGCTCATCCAGCTCGGTCTAAGTCTCTTGCTTAGTAATCTTTTTCCCTTTTTGGGGATACAGGCCTCTGACAGCTCTTGCATCTTTAACTTAAAGTAATCCCAGGCTTCTTCTGCCTTTAGGTCCCTTAATACGTTTGCCCAATCCACTTCCCTTACCAGTCCCCTTAATTTGTTAAAATTGGCCTTTTCAAAATTATAAACCCTAGTCTTTGACTTAATTCTGGTACTCTTTCCATTTAGTTTAAAACGAATTAGCTCATGATCACTGGAGCCCAAGTTGTCCCCCACTACCACTTCCTCAACAAGGTCCTCACTACTTACCAGAATCAAATCTAAAATGGCCTCCCCCCTCGTCGGCTCAGCTACCACTTGATAAAGGAATTGATCCGCAAGCACATCTAGGAACATCTGAGCCCTATTATTGCTACTAGCGTTTGTTCCCCAATCTATATCCGGGAAGTTAAAGTCCCCCATAATTACACAGTTTCTATTAGTATTTACCTCCCTTAATACATTAAACAATTCCTTATCCATATCCTGGGTCGATCCCGGTGGTCTATAGCACACCCCAAGCACTATCCCCGGAGAGGCTCTAGTAGTACTTTTACCCAGCTTGAGTATCGCCCAGACGGACTCTGTGTTATCTATTCCATCCACTATTATTTCTTTACAGCTTATTTCACTATTGACATACAATGCCACCCCCCCACCTTTACCTTTATCCCGGTCTTTCCTAAACAGCGCATACCCCTCCATACCTGCATTCCAGTCGTGACCGCCATTCCACCACGTTTCAGTTATTCCTACGATATCCGGTTTCAATTCTCGGACCAAGAGCTCCAATTCCTCCATTTTATTACCTAGGCTTCTCGCATTGGTGTACAAACAGCCTAATGTATGTCGTTTAGCCTGTCTCCCATTACTAGCACTGTATGTTGCGGGCCTCTTTGTGTTCGTCCCCCCTGTCCCTCCTATGTCCAATCTCATCTCCCCGGCTATGTCTCCTCTTATTACACTCAGCTTTTCAATACCGGAAACTGGCGTGGAGATTAACTGTGCATCTCCCAACCATCTCCCCAAACTTCCTAGTTTAAAGCTCTTTTGATAAGATGAGCCAGCCTCCCTCCCAGAAGTCTATTTCCTTCCCTACTCAGGTGAAGCCCATCCCGCGAGAACAGGTGTTATATCATTCAGTTCCGTAAAGCACTTTGAGTACAGCATGCATGACAGAGAATATGCAAAATAAAGTTGTCTTGTACTACCTTTCTTGGCTACTATTTTCTTGATCAAAAGAAACATGAGTTTTACAAAATAACTTCTTATTTGTTTTAATAATCCAAAAATACTAAAAAATTAAAGTTTACTTTTCACCATTAATGTTGCATTTACCTTTTTTTACTCACACTCAAATTTGGACAATAAAAGTAAGTTGTCTGGTCAGTTTCACTTTCCCCTTCTCATGCACAAGTACAATGATGTCACGTTCTGATTTCCAGGGCTGTAAGGGAATGCATAGTAATTTTGTTTTTAAGTGACATGAAATAATTTTATTTAAAAAACTTAATAGAAAACTATTAACATTAAATGTAAAATAATAATGAGGCTTTTGACATATTTTAGATCTGTTTCATACGAACAGTATCAGAGGGGTAGCCATGTAAGTCTGGATCTGTAAAAAGCGACAAAAAGTCCTATGGCACCTTATAGACTAACAGACGTATTGGAGAATAAGCTTTCGTGGGTGAATACCCACTTCATCTGACAAAGTGGGTATTCACCACGAAAGCTTATGCTCCAATACGTCTGTTAGTCTATAAAGTGCCACAGGACTCTTGGTCGCTTTTCATAACAACAATCATTCTTAACTCTTAAAAACACTTTCTTCCAGTATTAAGATTCTGATCCTTGTGGTTGCAAAGAAAAATTTCCAAATTCAAACTTATTAGTCTCCTCCTGAATTTGCAGACAGACATAACAGAGCTTCTGTAAACTACAGCAAAGTGAAAACTGTTCAATGTTGTCAGTTTTCACTGTTTTTCAGATCCCCACAATAGTAAAACTGAGAAATTTATATCAATTCTACGCTGCTGCGGCTTTAAAACAAAAAGGGAGAAAGAGAGAGAGAGAGAGGAAACTTCCAGCAATAGCAGACTAGAGCAGCTGTTAAAGCTGAGTGGGAAAGGTAGAGTAGCAGACACTCCCTTCTCATTGCAGTATCCAGGAGGAGGTGTAGGACAGTGAAAAACCCCACCCCCAAATCATTTAATGGGCTCTGGGATGGGGGAAACCTTATGAGACACCTTGGTCCTTCTCCCGGTTTTTGTAGCCAGCTAGAGTTGAATAGAGAGGCTGTAAATTTATCAGGCACCTACTAGCTCTGGAGGTTGATATGAAAGTTCGAGTACCCAAGCAAAGTTCAGGGTAAGGATCCCAGCACTCTGCTGCTTCCCACACATGGAAACCACATCGGTGCTGACTTCATTCCTGCTGTTTCCCCTTCCCTCCCCCCCCCCCACACACACTCTTTGTATCAATCTATGGCTGATAGAGTTAGTTCTCTGGCTTTTAGGCAAATTTCAAAATCCTATGTGTGAGTGCACAAATGGAGATGAGCAGGAGTGACAAGGTAAGTTAGAGAAAGGAAGTGGTGCACAGAAAGAGGGTTTGAAAGAAGAAAAGAAAGATAAAAGATGAAAAAAATATAGTAATGGAGCAGGGGGGGGCGGGAGAGGAAAGACACTGAAGACAACTCACAAAAGCATATACAATAGATTACTGTAGCAAAAAGAGTAGAGTGAAGCCAAGAAGGAAAAGGTGATAAGAAAAAAAAATTATCAGGGAAATGTACTAGGTAGAGCTGGTCACATAGTGCTTAGAAAAATCTATTTAGTTACTTTTACTGATACTTGTTAAATACTTATTAATATTTTGTGGTAGGCAGCTACCTTACTTGCTGACTAGCATTTAACCAGCTATAATTAGTAGATTATACCAATGGAATTTTTGAAATACATTCCATGCATTTCCTGCTATTCAACCTGCCCTACTGTACTAATAAAATTTAAGAAGCATTTAAAAGAAGGTTGATTGACAATGGTACAATGAAATAACATACAATTGTTTTAGTCCTTTCTGTTGCAATGGGTGAAGCCTTGGAGGAGCATAGCAGGCACATGTTTCAGTTTTAGACCCTGGATTTGTCTATACAGGGACACTCAGGAAAGTTAATACAAATAAACTAAAGGTGCAAAGTTAGCTGTCAAAAGTTAAAGTGCATTAAACTCCCATGTGTGCACTAATTCAGAAGTGAAATAGCATTAGTTTGATGTAGGTCTGGTATACACTAGAAAAATAAGTCAGTTTAACTATGCAGCTCAGGGATGTGAAAAATCCACAGCTCTGAGCAGCCTAGTTAAGCCAACCTAACACCTAGTGCTGACACTATGCCAACAAAAGAATTCTTCCATCAACCTAACTACCACCTCTCAAGTACTCTGATGGGAGAACCCCTCCTGTTGGTGTAGGTAGTGTCTATGCTGAAGCGGTGCAGATATGCTGTTGTAACATTTTAAGTTATGGGAGGGATAGCTCAGTGGTTTGAGCATTGGCCTACTAAACTCAAAGTTATGAGTTCAATCCTTGAAGGGTCCACTTAGGGATCTGGGGCAAAAATCAGTACTTGGTCCTGCTAGTGAAGGCAGGGGGCTGGACTCAGGGTCCCTTCCAGTTCTAAGAGATAGGATATCTCCATATATAAATACAGCTTTAATCTTCCTTGGATTAAGGCCATTTCACTTCTTTAATGTATGCCAATTAACTTCACACCTTTAGTTAATTCATTTTAACGCCCCCATATAGAGAAGTCTGGTCTAAACTAATAGGTAGAGTCCTCAGTCTAGTAAGTGTCAAGTATATTTTTCAAGCCCTGAGCTAGTTAGTTCTATGTCAGTGCAGGGGAAAGCAAGGCACAGAGAAGCTAAGCGATTTGTCCAACAGCATCAGACAAAGTCTACAGCAAATCCAAGTGTACAGACTCTCAGTACCTTAACCATCCCAGCCATCCTCTTCCTCCCTCCCCCTATTTTTAGCCTATTGAGGAGTCTTGGATCTATAGTTCCTCCCTTGAGTCTCTCTCTTTGGGTGGGGTGTGGAGTTTGTAGAAGCCAACCACACATTTCCCAACAGATAAAGCCACTGATTTAGTCTCTTGCACAATACAAACATGTTCCATTCCCCTCTCCCATCTTCGGCATGACTTGTTCTGCAAGTAGGGCTTATTATCTCAATGCATGCAGCAGTTTGGAGGAAAGAGAATGAGTTAGGGATATTATCAAGCAAGCCCAACCCACAGTTTAAACCAACTTCATGAGCACAAGTGCCGTAGGAGCGTGGGGGGAATGGAAAGAGAGATGAAGAATTCAGACCAGTACCAGATAGAAATGGGACAGATTCACTCAGGAAAAAGCTCTGCTCATTTCCAGTGAAAGTCATACATTACTCAGCGGGCGGAGGGTTTACGACCTGAAACTGAACCGTGAACAAACACACACCCCGCACCTGTCTCTCCCTCTCCTGCCCTCCCAGACAGCCAAACAAGCGCGCGTTCCCTCGGCAGGCGATTTTAGCTGCAGGCAGCCATACTGCCGCGGCTTTGTAGGTCAGCCTAGAAACACCTTTTTGTCCCTTATATTCAGCCTATAGCCGCTGAGGCTTTAATCCCATCAGTCAGCAACCATTTGTTAGAGCGGGGCCCAGGCAACAAGCACAGAGTCAGCTGAGTGACTGCAGCGCACCCGCCCCTCTTCCCGGAGCCGGACGTGGGTCTTACCTCGCCCAAAGGGGGATGGGAAACGAGCAGCGTCTTCCCCAAAGCCACCTCCTATTAGACCTGCCACCCACTGCAGCCCCTAATTCCCCCACCGCAGCCGCAACTCCCCCTCCCACCGCAGCCCCCAAGATCTCCCCATTCCTACCGCCCCCTTCCCCAGCCTCCCTCCTCCGCACCTTGCCTGTCCCCCAGCCCGCCCCGCACTGCAGGTGACTGGGAGCCACGTCCCCCCGCCCTTGGCGACCCAACCTCACTCCCCTGCCCGAAAGTTTCCGGGAAGTTGCCCGGAGCCCCCGCGGCCACTCACCAACGCCGAGACCCGAGCGCGGACCGCACCTGCCCGGCAGTCAGCAAGTGCGCTAGTGGCAGCGGCGCCGGCCACACACACGCTCCCCACTGGGAGGGGAGGGGGAGCCCTGAGTCACCTTCCCCCCGCCCATGTGACCGGCTGGGCTGGGCTGAGCTGGGCTGCACCCTGCTGGGCCAGGCCAGCGCCTGCCCCGCCGGCTGAACCGCGCAGGCTGCGGCAGGTGGGGGCCGCAGCTCGCGGGCTGGGGGGCCCAGAGGGGCGAGCCGGGGCGCGGCCCTGTTCGCTGTGAGCGCAGATTCCCGAAGCCCCTAGGCAACCACTCCGGCCCCCTCTGACTGCGCCCTCCTCCCAGGAGCTCACCCATCCGTTCCTCTCCTTTGCACAGCCACGTCTTCAGTCCCCCCCCCCCTTTCCCTTTTATAGAAGCCCTGGGGGAAAACTTGTAAATGGCTGGACATGAACCGGTCGCCTCCCAAGTTCTTCCCGAAATCTCCTTCCTCTGAAGCATCAGGGATGGCCCTGGTTGGAGATGGGACATTGGACCCAGAGAGCCAGAGCCCTGCTGTGGCATGGAGCACTCCTCCCCCCCCTTTCAGGTGTTTGGTTCAACCCTCACAGGCTCGGGTTCTAACCAGGGCCGCCCAGAGGATTCTGGGGGTGTGGGGCAAAGCAATTTCAGGGGCCCCTTCCATAAAAAAAAAAGTTGCAATACTATAGAATACTATATTCTCATGGGGGCCCCTGTGAGGCCTGGGGCAAATTGCCTCACTTGCCCCCCGCCCCGGGCGGCCCTGGATCTAACTGCTGGCCAGATGTTGGGTCAGAAGGAATTTTCTCCCAGCTCAGATTGGCAGTGACCACAGGGTTTTTTACAACTTCCTCTGCAGCATGCAGGTCACTTGCCAGGATTATCTGGGTGTATCTCACTTAATCATTTCCTGCCATTATGGGTCTCTCAGACACTGGTGCACTGGTCCAGGCTAGTCTCTTCCTGTGGCACATAATAGTCAAGCTGTAATATCGTGTTCTAGTTGGGGTTAGCTGTCAATAAACCCTCAGCGCTGTCAGGTATGAAACCGGTGGGATTGCACATTAGGATTACCAGAAGCAGTGCTACTGGGATTCTCCAAGCATGAACTACCAGAATTCAGTTTGCTAGGAGGATCATTAGCTTTCTAGGACTGTGCTAGGTACTGACAGGAGGTATGATGAGAATGTTGATTCATTGCCACCCAGAGTATCGTATCGTATGCCCGTATGGAGTCACTTAGCACACGCTAGATTTGTTGACGTGAAACTCAACCATGCAAGTCATCACAAGAACTCTCCGACCAACTCATCTCCCATGGTTTCCAGTTCTGAGCCACATTGCTCCCCCTTACATCAGTAGGGAAACTGCAGCTGGCAAGCTGCGTGAGAAGCTGCGTGCCATACCAAGTTTGCCCTTGTTCAGCTACACTTCTTTCATCATGACACCCACTGTGGTTGAGGCTGCCACCAGGGCATGACAGTGCAGTCCTTGTGGCAGGAAGACTGGCGCTTAACATCAACCACCAATCAGTTCCTTGTCACAGACCCTACTGCTCATCTGCCCAGCTTCAACCTGCCACATCATCAGTGGGCCTTCTTAACCAATTCCGGCCCCTCACTGTTGGGGTCTTTGAGACAATCCAAGCTGCAGCACAGATCAAACAATGATACACATTGTCGAGGAGTGTCCGCTATCCAAATTCAGCAGTGGACTCAGAGAGCTCTACCTGGACACTGAGAATGCTATTGCTTGGCTCAGTGAATATGCAAATGCTAAATAAAATTAATTGGGGTTGTGCGGTTTAGTGTGCAGGTGGTGTTGGTGCCCTGTGATATACAGAGGTCAGTTTAGATGATCTGGCAGTTCCTACTAGCCTTAATCTCTTTAACTATCACTTTACGGAGAATAAACAAGAAATGGACACTTTTTCTGTGACAAAGAGAAGTGGATCTTTTCTTTGAGCATGTGCTTGCTGGGTGGATAGCTGTGTCCAAAGGGGTTGTTAGCATAGCCAGAAAGAATAAGCACTGACAAGGACAACATATATATTAATAATTGGGCAAAGGGAACCTAGGTCTTTTCAGGTGCAAGTAGGTCAGGCATGGAGGTGCAGTGTAAAAGATAGTAGGCCCAGGGGGAGATAGTTCCCACTTAGCCTTCCATAGAATGCTAAGTCATCCACTACAGCTTAGAAAAGAGCAGGGAACACATAGACTGCAAGAGTAAGAAGATGTGAGGGTACAGTTGCAAGGAGTGGGAAGAGGGGGCAGGAGAGGTTTGGTGCATTATTAGACCAGAGAAAAGGTTGTAATCATGGATAGGGTTTGATAATCAGCCTCCAGCCACCCCAAGGAGAGAACAGAAGGTTTAAACCCAACAAATAAGCAGTTAAATCAACTGATTGTACTCTAAATATATCAAGCAATGTATTTTATGAAAGCTTTAATATTCTGACTTTGATGTTCACTATGAAATATCCATACAGACTATGGTTATGAATTTATGTATATAGAAAACTGGGCTCATAATCTGTGGGTCAACTTCAACTACACCTCACAATAGAGTGGTCAAGCAGGCAGGGGCACTTCCCAAGCCAGTTGTTCAGAAGAAACTTGCTTCAAATAATTATCCATTGTCCAACCCAGGAAAGGACAATGGTGGGAAACTGTCAAGGCGACAGGTAACTTGTCTGAAAAAAGGAATTTTATCTAATTTGAAAGTATAAAGCCTGAAGTTGCATCTATGTTTGTTTTCTGTGTAATTTGCGTATGTTTGCTTCCTTTACTATTTCATCTTTGACTCTATGTTTTTTCTGTTAAATAAACATTTTGTTTATTTTCATCCCAAGCAGTTCGCTGCAAACCCTATGGAGTGTATATGCCAATGTAAGCTGGTATTTGTGGGACTGGTGCCATGCCTTTAGGGGTAATGAAGCAGAGCAGAGCAGAACGGTCCACGTGTCTGGTAGTTAGGAACTCAGGGAGGATGTATTTGGGGACACTCAGGACTGGAAGGGCTGTTGGTGTCACTATACAAGGAGTAACTAAGCTGATGAGAACTAGGGTGAGACCTTATGCTTGGGGGCAGGCTACAGCATCAGGGATCTGCACCATAGCTGCACAGCACAAAGCTCCCCAATGTCACAAGGTAGGTGGTGATCTGGAGAGGAAAAGACTGCTTGAGGAGGAGAGATGAATGGATGGAGCTGGAGCCTGATGTTACAGTGAGGGGGCAGACAATGGCGTAGCCAGGTTCTAAGAGCAGGGGGAGCAAACATTAAAAAGGTGTCCCCCCCTTGGCTCCTCCTCCGGCCGCTCCACGCCACCACCCACCCTTGGCTGGCTCCTCCGGCCATGCCGCGCCCAACCATGGCTCTTCCGGCCATGCCATGCTCCCCCCATGGCCCCCCACATGGCTCCTCCAGCCATGCCATGCCGCCCCCACGGCACCCCCCATGGCTCCTCCGGCCACGCTGTGGGCTGCCATGCTGCGCCCCCCCTCGCTCCTCTGGCCGCGCCGTCCCCCCATGGCTCCTCCGGCCGTGCCGTGCCACCCTCGCAGCCCCCCCCCATGGCTCCTCCGGCCGCGCCGCCCCCCCCATGGATCCTCCAGCCATGCCGCCCCCCCTTGCCTGCAGGAGCCCAGCACCAGTGTAATGACACAAACAGCTCCTGCTCCCAATTCCCTACTTTGGGTGTACTGAGCATGCTAAACCGAACTGAGCATGCCCAGCAACCTTCGCTGTTGCCACTGCCCTCTCTCTGCCAGCCCCACAGGCCAAGCTTCAGAGCAGAGCGTGGGCCCCGCCCGCTGGCACCATGGTAACCCTTAACTAAAGCGCTGCTTTTGGAAAATGTGCTGAGGGGAAGCGGCTGCTTCCCCTGCACCCCCCGTAGCTATGCTACTGGGAGCAGAGCTGGTGCAACAAAAAGCTAGCCGAGCAGGAGGAACACAGGCAGCTTGAACAGAAGAGGGTCAAGGCAGGCCCAGGGACCCAGGAAGGAAGGACATAAGGATATGCCTGATCAAGAGCTAGCAGACAAACAGATGTGGATGTTGTGGACCCCCTTGCTCAGTCTGTAGCCTGAGTCATTATGGACTCTAAGCTTATTCTGAGATTCTGATGGTGGTAATGTGGGAAGTTATTTTTCTTGACGTGTTATTTCCTGTAATAATATAACAGGATTAAACCCTGAGGACTTAGACACAAGCCTGCCATGGCCAGACTCAGTTGTCAAGGGAGTGAACTCACTTTCTACCTTGGCAAGTGCTGAGTATGTTTGTGACACAGCTGAAGGTGCTGTGACCCAGAATCTTCTGGGAGCAGGGAGTCACTGGTACAGCTAGGAAATGCTGTGGGCCAGAACTCTGTTGCAGCAGGAAAGACTGTTGGGTGTGGTAAGACACTGCTACAACTAAAAGGTGCTGTGAGCCAGAATGCCACTGGGAACAGGGAAACTAGGCATGGCTGTTATGTGACAGTGCTAGAGCTGCTCTGGAATGAGGAAGACACTGGGTGATAAAAGCACAGGCAAATGCATGCTACCCAGAAAAGAATGGAAAACAACCACTGAGAGAAGTATAGATGTCAAGGAGGGGGAAAGATGTCCCCTAACCTATGGGTTTAGGGTGGTCATTTGAGATGTAATTAAATCTGAGGGGAATGGAATAAGGTAACAAGAAACACTCCATGGCATTTCTCAGCAAAAAACTATCCCACTAAGCAGAAGTATTCCATAATAAGAAAGGAATGTTATGCTATACTGTGGGCTGTAAAGCAACCCAGACCCTACCTGTTCAGTAGGTGGTTCCAGTTGTTAACAGACCACTCACTATTAGTATGGCTCCATAGAACAAAAGGAACCAACTCCACCTTGCTATGCTGTAACAGCTTTGTAGGAGTATGATGTGGAGATTAAATGTGCGGAGGGGTTGCAGAACAAGATAGCCAACACCCTATCTAAAAAAAGGGAGCAGAGGTGAACCTTATGTCATGGCCAAAAGTCCAGCATCAAACTCACAAGGGGCTGTGTAACAAGCAGGGTCAAGGCACCACAAGGGGAGAACAGAAAGTTTACCCAAAAAATAAGCAGGTAAATCAACTGATTGCATACAGTGTTATTGTATTATGAAATATATCAAGTAAGATCTTTTATGAAAGCTTGTAATGTTCTGAACTTGATGCTCATTATGAGATAAACAGACTATGGTTATGAATTTGTGTATATAGAAAACTGTGCTCAATCTGTGGGGCCAAGTTAACTACAACCCGCATCAGGGTGGTGAAGCAATCAAACAGGGAGGGGTATTTTCCAAGCCAGTTGTTTACACAACCTTGGCTTCAAGTAATTATCCATTGTAGGGAAAGGACAATGGTTGACCATTAGAGTTAATGGAAAGATATTGAGATAACCTACAGTTGAAAAAAAATATTTCCCCCCCTGCTCCCCAGCATCAAGTCAAGAGAGAATTTCACCAATCTGAATAACCAATAGTCAATATGGAGGGGGGGGGGGAGAAAAGAAAAGAAAACCAGCATTTAAAAAGAGGCTTGGAACAGAGGTTTTTTTATCCCAAACTTGAGGGCCAGTGTCCAGGTGGGAGGCTGTCTGTGGAAGCTAGATCCCTCCCTTAGCCAGGTGGTACACTGGGAAACTGTTTTAAGATAAGAGATTTTATCTAATTTGAAAGTGTAAAGACTGAGGTTGTGTCTTTGTTTATTGTCTGTGTAACTTGAGTAGGTTTGCTTCCTTTACTGTCTCATCTTTGAATCTGTGGTTGTTTTCTATTAAATAAACGTTGTTTATTTTCTTCCCAAGCAGTTCTCCGGTGTGCACACTGCATGGAGTGTGTGCACCAAAGTAAGCTGGTATCTGGGGGGCTGGTTTCACACTTGTGGGGTGGGAGACAAACCAGAGGGGAATGATCCAAGTTTCCCATAGTAGGAACTCAGGGAGGACATATTTTGGGAGACTCTGGACTGAAAGGCTCTTGGTGTCACCTTTTAAGGTGTAACTAAGCTGATGAGAGCCAGGCTGAGACCTTATTCTTGCAGTCAGGCTCCTGAACCATACACTACAGAACCAAGCTACTGAACCATGCAAAGAATTAAGGCCTGCAAGGTTACAGGGCAATGGGTGACAGAACCACTTACTGGTCTGGGTGGTCACCAAAACATCACAAAGAGAATGGGAGAGGGAGGAGATTCAGAAAGAAGCAGTGCTGAGGCTGACTGTTCAGTAGAAACAGAGGAAAGGCAGAGGAGAAGATGCTCAGACCATAAGAACTCCAGGTAAATTTTTTAAAAGTACCTAAGTCTGATTTTCAAAAGTAACTTTGGAATTTAGGAGATTAGGGAGAAAGCCCCTGGTCCCTTCCCTGCTGTTCCCCCTCACCCGCAGCCTCATCTCACTGCGCCGCTGGCACAATGCTCTGGGCGGCATGGCTGCGAGCTCTTGCCGGGCAGCGCAGCTGTAGAACCGTGGCCTGACCCGGTGCTCTGTGCTGCGCAGTGGCGTGGCTGGCTCCAGCTGGGCAGCACGGCTGCCTGTCCTGGGTGCTCTGGGCGGCATAGGCACTCCACCTCCCTGTGAGGCGGTAGCTAGGTCAACAGAAGATTTCTTTTGTTCAACTAGCACTGTCCATGCAGTGATTTAGATCAGCCTAATTATGCCATCCCGGGGTGTGGATTTTTATGCCAACTTAATTTCTGAGTTTAGACTAGGCCTGATTTCCATTAACTTTCAAAGAAATTTAGGTTCCTAGGCACCTAAGTCACTTTTTGGAAATGGGGTGTAGGCTCCTAAATCACTTTGGCACTTTTGAAAACTAGACCTTTCCTAGACATGAAAAAAGTTAGTGGTGCTTCAGAAATATAGGGCTGACCCAAGAAGTGGTTTAGCAAATATGCAATGAGTTGAATAAGACTAGTGGATGAGCCAGCCAAGCCACAACATGTCAGGGTCTATAATATTCATATGAACTCATTCTAATGGACCACTAGAGATGCCAGCAGTATCAGTCAATCCTCTGCATCCAAACCTTGACTAGTTTCAGGCACTGTTCAGCAGGACCTGCAACCATATCACTTTACATATGAACAGGCAGAGACAGCAGTAAGCCACAGAGGATTGCTGTGCAATTGCAGTTTCCATCAGTTCTGTTCCTCTTAGACAATCCTCACCTTCCCCTGAGGGTACACAAGAGTATAGTGTGGCCTATAAAAATAGAAAATCAATTAACTACATGAATATGCTGGCTTTCTGCAACATCAGGATGATCTGCACTGTTGTGGTGTTCAAGTATCTAGAGTAAATGATGGATTCTCTGTAACTTGAAGTCTTTAAAGCATTGTTTGATGACTTCAGTAACTCAGCCAGAGGCTATGGGTCTATTACAGGAGTGGGTGGGTGAGGTTCTATGGCCTGTGATGTGCAGCAAATCAGACTAGATGATCATGATGGTTCCTTCTGGCCTGAAAGTCTATGTCTCTCTCTCTTCAGGTACACTTCTACCCCGATATAACGCTGTCCTCGGGAGCCAAAAAATCTTACTGCATTATAGGTGAAACCGCGTTATATCGAACGTGCCTTGATCCACCAGAGTGTGCAGCCCCCCCCCACCACCTCCGGAGCTGCTTTACCGCATTATATCCGAATTTGTGTTATATCGGGTTGCGTTATATCGGGGTAGAGGTGTACTGATACAGCCCTCACTAGTATAGTAACGGAACA
The DNA here is from genome assembly GCF_027887155.1 of Malaclemys terrapin pileata. Classification (NCBI taxonomy): domain Eukaryota; kingdom Metazoa; phylum Chordata; order Testudines; family Emydidae; genus Malaclemys; species Malaclemys terrapin. The sequence goes on along the minus strand of NC_071510.1, from coordinate 96,240,853 downwards.
TGGAGAATTACATAATTTTATCATGACTTCTTCATCCTAACGAACCCATTACTACTCAGCCTCATTGAGGGCAGATAAATCTGGGAGGAGACAATGTTGCTGAATTTCCCAAATTTTTAATGCCGTATCCAACATCTGTTAGGTATGTTAGACTTGGCTCCTGCCCCAAAATGTTTTCAATCTATATTTTTCTATTACTGAGGCATCATAGATGCAGGGGATGACTGTGATAAAAAGAATAATTCCTAATACAAGGAAAATGAATAGAAAATATGGGGTAGCAGAGGGTAACAAAGGGTTTACAAACTACAAACACGGTGTTAGTCTTGGTTTGCATGCTTTCTAAATGCTCCAGATACTTGGAGGGCTGGGGAGGAGGTTAAGGAGAGCCTGGGTGGGAAGATTATGAGATGGTGCAACTGAGTTGGAAAAGGTTGGAAGAGGTTGTGATCATCAGAGGAAAGACGCAGTGCGGAGAAGAAATGTTAATGAAGAATACAGAGGCCCCACATATAGTTATAAGGCTGAAAATATATCCTCATGGCTTAAAGCAAGCCCAGACAAAGACTCTCCAGAAGCAGAGGGAGAAATTCACACCTCATCAGGGCATGGATGGGACAAACCCAGACCAGCCTCACAGGAACAAAGGATGCTGGCCTTTGATGTGGAGGGAAGGTAAGAGGATGGAGAAAGAAAGAAATGATATAGTGAGATGCATGGCAGGAAGTGGTCTGGTACAGAGGGGGCCTATGGGTTAGAAGATAGCCCTAAGTTGGAAACAATAACAGAGAGAGAAGCCAATATAGAAAGTTTGGTAATTAGAGTCCAGATACCAACACGGACTTCTAGGGCTGAAAGATGGTCCAGAAGGGAAAGGCCATGTTGGTAATGGAGAGGCCACAGAACCTTCATGGCTTGAAGAAGTCCTTTATTAGTTCAGTCAGTGACCGGAAGGAGGACCTGGAGTGCCTGATTCTCTCCTATAGCTCTTGGTGGGACTGATGTTAGTGTTCTGGGGAATGAAGACATTCTATGGCCTTTAAAGGACACCTCAGGAAGAGTTCTAGGTGTGGTGGAGAAGGTGTGACGTTCCCCTCTGGTGTTATCTAGACCATTGATCTGCTAGGCCACTCCACTCCTTGACTCTGGGAACCAGCCTTACCCTGCTTAGCTGTGGGAACCCCCACTCCTGGGCTGTTCACGCACAGCCTCTGGCATGTAAGCTGCTCCCAGCTACTTGCAACCAAATGACACTAGCCAATATCTCCAGTCCCAGACACAACACTGGGAACCTCCGTCTTGCAGTGTCCAGTTATGCCTGCTGGACACTGCAAGCTTATATGAGTTTGTCAATTTAACAAATAAATTGATATATACCAGGCTTGTTATCCCAAGGGGAGCCTTTGACAAGCTTCAAACCAAACACGCTGCTTCAGGTAGAATAAACAAATAAATGTATTAACTATAAAGATTTTAAGTGATTATAAGTCAAAACATAAGTCAGATTTGGTCAAATTAAATAAAAGTAAAACACATTCTAAGCTGATCTTAACACTTTCAGTGTCCTTACAAACTTAGATTCTTCTCACCACAGGCTGTCTGGTTGCTCTTCAGCCAGGCTCTCCCCTTTGATCAATGCTTTCAGTCGCTTGGTATGGTGTCTGTAGATGTAGGTGGAAGAGAGAGAGAGAGCATGGCAAATGTCTCTCCCTTTTATCATGTCCTTTCTTCCCCTTTGGCTTTGCCTCCCCACCCCCTTCAGAGTCAGGTGAGCATTACCTCATCGCAGTTCCAAACTGACCAAAGGAGAGGGGTGGGGAGTGACTCCTTCAAGAGTCTAACAGATTCTTTTGTTGCTGCCTAGGCCAGCATCCTTTGTTCCTGTGAGGCTGGTCTGGGTTTGTCCCATCCATGCCCTGATGAGGTGTGAATTTCTCCCTCTGCTTCTGGAGAGTCTTTGTCTGGGCTTGCTTTAAGCCATGAGGATATATTTTCAGCCTTATAACTATATACATGAAATTATAACCTATAACATCACCTATAACATTACTGTAACAATTACTACATCACTAGAACAACCATGCTCAGTGCATCATGAGACTTCCGAAGACACCCAGCATGACAAACTTTGCATTGGATACCACACAATCATTTTATAAAGATGAACATGGGGGTGTAGGATGTTCCCCCGAGGCACAAAGCGTGACAGAAGGACCATGTGGAAGCTGTCTTACTAGGGAAAAACCTTCCACTTCCAGGAGATTGAAGCTTTCTGTTGGGTCTTTGGCTCAAGTCTACCTCCTACCAGATTATTAGATGGGGCAACTGAGTTTGAAAAGAACCACCCAATTACTCAAAAGTCTTTGGTAACCTTAAGACACTTCAAGGTGTCTTGATCTATCCAGTGGGATGCAGTTGTATGGCTCAGAGAGCAGATGAAATATTTGTCATATTGTAATTTCCATGTTGCCATACCTGATAGGGCTGATATGGCTGAGAGAGTGGGAGGAGGCCTTGCCGCAGTGTATAACCCAACAAGACTATGACTCAATATGATATAGTTGTGCAAAAAAAAAAAAAAAGGAGGCTAATATTCTGGGGTGTATTAACAGGAGTATTGTTTGTAAGACACAGGAAGTAATTGTCCCTCTCTACTCGGCCCTGGTGAGGCCTCAGCTGGAGTGCTGTGTACACTGTAGGAAAGATGTGGACAAGTTGGCGACAGTCCAGAGAGCAACAAAAATGATACAAGGTTTAATAAACCTGACCCACGAGGAAAGGTTAAAAAAAAGGGGGGGCAAGTTTAGTCTTGAGAAAAGAAGACTGAGGAGGTACCCAATGACAGTGTTCAAATACATTAAGGGCTGTTCAAAGACAATGGTGATCAATTGTTCTCCAGGCCCGCTAAAGGCAGGATAAGCAGTAACGGGCTTAATCTGCAGCAATGAAGATTTAGGTTAGCTATTAGGAAAAACTTTCTAACTGTAAGGGTAATTAAGCTGTGGAATAGGCTTCCAACGGAGATTATGGAACCTTCATCACTGGAGATTAAGAACAGTTGGATAAATATCAGGGATTGTCTAGGTTTACTTGGTCCAGTCTCAGCACAGGGGGCTGGACTTGATGACTTCTGAATGTCTCTTCCAGCCCTACATTTCTATGTTCGTATGAAGTGCAGTTAAGGAGTTCACATTGGCACTTAAAAATACAAACATTTTTTGGGCGGCGGGTGGGGGGAAGGGAGGGTGACCAGACAGCAAGTGTGAAAAGTCGGGACAGGGGTTGGAGGTTAATAGGAGCCTATATAAGAAAAAGTTCCAAAAAACGGGACTGTCCCTATAAAATCAGGACATCTGGTCACCCTAGGTGGGGAGGAGGGGGATGCAAGCCAAGAGTTCTGCAAGGTTTAGCTTAGGGAAAGTGCAATACTGCACCTTCTACTCTGCATACATAGAAAGAGAAGTGCAGGGTAATTTAGAAGGGTTGAGAGACATTTAGAGGAGGGGGTGTAGTAGTTACTACTAGATGTGCTCAGTAATGGTTTCTGAAGCTGTACAGAAGGTTTCCACTGTGTGGAACCTGCAAAATGTTTTGCCCTTGTCCACCATCTGAGAGAAGAGCCAGCCAGAGCTCAGAAGAAAAAAGTTATAAATATGGGAGTTGGAAAAAGCCCTGAGGACTCAGTTGCTGATCAATGCTGAGCCAAGACATGTCTGATACGAATAGGGTTACCACCTCTGATGTACAAAAGCCCCCCAGGATATCAGAGATAATCTTGAGCCTGCAAAACTGGACAGCTGGTAGTGTGTACTGAGCATCCTTTCAGATTTCCCAAGACAGCTACCTCAAAAAATGAGGATCTGGGGAAAAATCTGTATCGGTGGCAACCCTAGATGTTAAGACTCCTTCCCAGTACCTATACACTTTGGATATGGGTAACAGATTTCCTGTCTTGTAAGAAATCAAGGAGAGAATAAATTATCATTGAGGGACTGGAACTTGCTGCTGACTGCAAGAATCTTATTCATAGATTCCAAAGTCAGAAGGGAAAACTGATCATCTAGTCTGACCTTCTGTATAACACCAGCCATAAACCTTCCCCAAAATAATTCCTAGAGCATAGCTTTTAGAAAGAATATCCAATCTTGCTTTTAAAATGATCAGTGATGGAGAATCCACTGTTACCCTTGCTAAATTGTTCCAATGGTTAATTACTCTCATCATTAAAAATTTACACCTTATTTCCAGTCTGAAGTTGTCTAGCTTCAACTTCCACCCATTGGATCGTGTTATGCCTTTCTCTCTAGATTGAAGAGCCCATTATTAAATATTTATTCCCCATGTAGATACTTACAGAATCTAATCACCCCTTAACCTTCTCTTTGTTAAATAGATTGAGCTCCTTGAGTCTCTCACTATAAGGCATGTTTTCTAATCCTTTAATAATTCTTGTAGCTCTTCTCTGAGCCTGCTTTAGTGTATCAACATCCTCCTTAAATTATGGGCACCACAAGTGGACCCAGTATTCCAGCAGCAGTCACACCAGTGCCAAATACAGAGGCAAGATAACCTTTGTACTCCTACTCAAGATTCCTGTTTATGCATCTCAGGATTGCATAAGCACTTTTGGCCACAAGGTCATGCTAGGTGGGAGCTTATGTTCAACTGATTATCCACCAAAACCCCAAAAATTTTTCAGTAACTGCTTCCCAGGGGAGAGTCCCCCATCCTGTAAGTATGGCCTATGTTCTTTTTTCCTAGGCATATACATTTAGCCATATTAAAATGCATATTGTTTGTTTGTGGCCAGTTTACTAAGTGATCCAAATTTGTACATATATTTCTTCAGACTGTTCTTACTTTGGAGGGGGTTACCCTGAGGTGGGTCCCCAAAAGGTAGAGAAGGATTCTGTTCAAATATGCAAGCTGGGAAGATATCCCATGCTGTTGTTTGAACATAAACGTGGCCATACTGGGTCAGACCAAAGGTCCATCTAGCCCAGTATCCTGTCTTCTGACAGTGGCCAATGCCAGGTGCCCCAGAGGGAATGATCAGAACATCCAGTGATCCATCCCGTCACCCATTCCCAGCTTCTGGCAGACATGCTAGAGACACCATCCCTGCCCATTCTGGCTAATAGTCATTGATGGACCTATCCTCCATGAATGTATCTAGTTCTTTTTTGAACCAGGTAGTTCTTTAATAGTGTCCCTAGAGCGGCTGTAGGAGTGGAAGGGAAACACCATCTATATGGGGATTACTGTGCAATCTTCAGGCCAAATTAGTGCCCTGCCATAAAAGTAAAAACTTAAGCCAAACATCTATGGCTCAACATAAAATGCACTGCAAAGGAAATAGAATTCTGCACTAACCCAAAGGGGGATGAGTGCCTTAAGAATCTCATTTTTTGAAGTGCCTTTTAGCATGAGTTAGATGAATTACCTTGTAATACGTCACATTTGCTCACTGCTGATAGGAATTAATGAAACCATGAGTCGCACATGATTCCAATGCTTTTTCTTTTCCATATCTGCTGTTACAATAAAAGTGCCTTTCCTTCCAACCATCTGCTCCTTAACCCACACAGTACATTCATCTTGGCTGGGATGAGTCTGGGGGTGGGGATGGACCAGGCAAATGAGAGAGCAACAAGCCACCCCCGTAGGGGGATGTGGGGAAGGGCCCAAAGCTGAAGCAGTGGTTGTGTTTATGTATTTACAGAAGAAAAGGAATAGAGAAGTTTTACATTCTCCAGGACAGCTACCATTATGAACAACAGGGTGGTCGGAGGACTGGGTCAGGGGGCGGTTTGAAAACATAGGAAGAGAAGAGAGGGTAAAGCAACTCAGTGATTTCCGGCTGATACTCTGAACAAAGCTGTTTAAGATGCTCCTGTTCAGTTATAACAAGATATACAATAAAGTAATTACTGGAAGCGGTCCCCTCTCCAGTTTGGATCCTCACCCCTACTTCAGATTGAGCTACAGGCTGTGATTGGGGAGGAGGCCGGTGGGTCCTGGTGTCCATGACTGCATCTGTTTCGGGGTTCATCAGGCTGATGAGATCCTGGCTTTGAGGATCAACCAAGGGGTCCACAAAATGCCGAACATGAGTACTGGGTTCTCCCACAAACATCTGGTCCAGTTCCTTATGGAATGCAGCTACCCTAAAAGCTTTCCTAGCAAATCTATTATTGCCCTTAGTTCTTATAGCCCGGTCCTTTGCCTTATTACAGAACTGGTGTGGGTCCAGTGGAGCCCCCATGCTGCATTTGTTGTGATTCCCACTTGCAGACCTGTGTTAAGTGAATGTCATTCAGATAGGCCTGATGGCCACTGTTATTGGTTCCTGGAGGAGCTGCAGTAACCCTCCCTCCTGGAGTGTCAGACAACCCCTTGCCCACAGTGATACATACTGTGACAGACCCAGATCAGTGGGGTACAGGAGTCCCGTAGAGGGCAAACATACTGGTCACTGGATGAGTAGTTTTCTGTTCCCTGAGTGACCAGACCTATTGGGATCCAGGAAGTGGGCGGGCAAAGCTAAAGGATCCCCCCCAGCCTAAGGGGGGGTCCACAGGACCTGGAGACCAAAAAATTACAGGGGACAACTAATAAAAGAACAGGGACAGGAGTGAGGTCAAAGGGTCAAATGAAGTGAACCAGACGGGGACACCAAGCAGAGAACCCCGGACAGCGCCCACTGCTCCTCGAAGGCGTCAAGGGAGCCAGTGGACGCAGCCCAGAGGAACTCTGCCCAGATACGTGAAAGAACGGAGGACCTGAAATACGCCCCACAGTCACAGGAAACTCCATCGGCCAACCTCCTTCCTCTGGTCTTATAGCTGGCCAGTTTCGCTAGGGCCAGAAGGAGGTTGACCAGGAGGTCCCGTGACTTTGTGGGGCGACGGATAGGGAGTGCATAAATAAAAAGGTGAGGGGAAAAGTGCAACCAGAATCTTAACAAAATATCCGTGAGGAGCCAGAATAGGGGCTGCAGCCTGGCGCACTCCAGGTAAACATGCGCCAGAGTCTCCCTCACGCCACAAAAGGGGCAGGTGTCTGGGATAGGGGTAAACCGCGCCAAGTACACGCCCGTGCTCACGGCTCCGTGAAGGAGCTGCCAGCTGATGTCCCCGGTGGGCTTTGGGATCAGAGCAGAATAAAGGCTGGCCCACCGGGGCTCCTCACCCTCCAGAGGTGGCAGAAGGTCCTGCCACTTCATATCGGGGCGGGACGCGAGGGTGAGGACATGAAGAACATGGAGCACGAGCGTGTATAGATGTTTCCTTGGCGCGGTCTGGAACAGAACATGGCGAATGGACGGGGAGGGGGCTGGTTGGGTCCACGGGGCAGGGGTCCGATGAAAAAGTCTGGAGGGCTCGGAGTGGAGGGTGGGCGGGGTGTGCCCTCTCGCAGGACGCGGTCGAGATAGTCCCGAGCAGCGGGCGGCAAAGCGGCCCTCACCTCCTGAAGTACGCGCCGGGGAGTACGAGGTCTGGAGAGCCCCATGCGCTGAGCGAGTGTCAGGGGATCCAGCCAGTCTCCCCGGTCGTAGTCCAGGAGGTCTCCGACTTTGGTGACTTCTGCTAGGACCAACCTCTGGCGCACCAGGGGGACTCCGCCACCTGCACACAAAGCTGGGGGTTGTGTAGCAGGGGCTCCGCGAGGAGATCTGCCCCCACGGTGGCCGCCACGGACCTGGTCACTGAGAACAGTTTCCAGGTCCGGAGGAGGTCCTGGTAGAAGACCGGCAGCTCGGAGAGGCCTCGTGGAAGACCTCTCGGATGGAGACAAAGGAGCTGCCGGTCATATCGGAGCCCTCGGAAGCGGCGCAGGAAGGCGTGCGCCAATACGCTCCATGCCGGACTACCTGCACCATAAAGGAGCCTCTGCAGGGCCTGGAGGCGGAAGACGTGGACCTGAGCGTGCAGACACTTCAGGCCCTGCCCTCCCTCCTCCAGGGGTAGATGGAGAACCCCCGTAGAGACCCAGTGCAGTCCTGACCAAAAGAACTCCAGAATCAACGTCCGGAGGGTGGTCAGGAAGCCCGGGGCCGGGACCAGGGTGTTGAGCCGGTACCAGAGCATGGACAGGACTAGTTGATTGAGCACCAGTGCTCTCCCTCGAAGGGAGACACCCCGGAGTAGTCCTGTCCATTTCCAGAGCCGCTCCGACACTCTGCCCTCTAAACCTAGCCAGTTCTCCGGCGGAGACAGATGCGTGGCAGAAAGATAAACGCCGAGATAGAGCAGCGGACCCGCGCTCCACCGGATGGCTTGAAGCGCGGGTGGGAGGGAGCTTGCCTGCCACCCGTTCCCTACCATCAGGCCAGAGCTCTTGACCCAGTTGACCCGGGTGGAGGAGGCCGCCGAATAGATGGTCTGGCAAGCCTCGACCCGCACCAAGTCGCCCGGGTCCTGGACCATGAGGAGCACGTCGTCGGCGTACGCCGACAGGACCAGCCGCAGCTGCGGCTCCCACAGCACCAACCCTGCCAACCTCCTACGGAGGAGACAGAGGAAGGGCTCGATTGCCAGAGCATACAGCTGGTCCGAGAGGGGGCACCCTTGACGTACTCCGCGCCCGAAGCTGACCGGTTCGGTCAGGGTCCAGTTGAGCCTGACCAAACACTCAGCGGAGGCATACAGCACCTGGAGAAAACCCACAAACTGGGGCCCAAAGCCAAACGCTCGCAGAGTGCCCAGGAGATACCCGTGGTCCACCGTGTCGAACGCCTTCTCCTGATCCAGGGACAGGAGGGCGAACGACAGACCATCCCTACACCCGAGTTCCAAGAGGTCCCGGACCAGATACAGGTTGTCGAAGATGGTGCGGCCCGGGACGGTGTAGGTCTGGTCTGGGTGGATCACGTCCGCCAGCACGGACCCCTAGCCGCAGCGAGATGGCCTTCGCTACGATTTTATAGTCCGTGCTGAGGAGCAAGATGGGACGCCAATTCCGTAAATCGCGGAGGTCCCCCTCCTTTGGCAATAAGGTGAGCACTGCTCGCCTGCACGAAAGAGGGAGGACCCCGCCCTGCAAAGACTTGGCCCAGACGGTGACACGGTCCGGGCCGAGGACATCCCAAAACACGCGGTAGAACTCCACGGTCAGCCCGTCCATGCCCGGAGATTTATTGGTGGGCATGCGGCGGAGGGCTTCCGAGAACTCGGCCAGAGTGAGAGGCAGCTCCAGCCGGTCTCGGTCGCCCGCGCTGACCGTCGGGAGTTCATCCCAGAGCATTCTGCAAGCGTTAGGATCAGTCGGATCCGGGGAGAAAAGACCTGCGTAGAAGGCCCTGGCCCTCCCGCACATTTCCGCCGGATCCATGAGGGGGGTGCCGTCCTCTGCTAGAAGGCAGGTGACGTGCTTCTTGGCCCCCTCTTTTTCTCCAGGGCGTAGAAGAAGCGGGAGCCGCGATCCATCTCCTGAAGGAGGCGGATGTGGGATCGAACAAAGGCACCTCGGACCCGATGGTCCTCAAGGGTCCACAGCTCTTCCCGCTTCTCCCGGCACACTCCGCAGAGGGATGGATCACCGGGGCTGGCGGCCAGACGCCTCTCCAGCTCTAAGACCTCCCGTTCCAACTGCCCTATCGCCGCATCCCTCTGTCGGCTGGCACCCCGGGTGTAGTCACGGCAGAAGAGCCGGGCCCGCACCTTCCCCGGGTCCCACCACCGCCGCGCCGAGGGAAAGGCACGCCACTGCCCTCGCCAGGCCAGCCAGAACTCCCAGAAGGATGCCACGAAGCCCACATCCTCCAACAAGCTATTATTAAAGTGCCAATAGGCCGGCCCCGGCCTCTCCGCGCAGAGAGAGGCTGTCACAGTGGCTAGATGGTGATCTGAAAAAGGGGCTGGCCGGACGCTGGAGGAGTGGGCCCGGGAAAGATGGAAGCGTGACATATAGATGCGGTCCAACCGGGAGTGGTACGACCGATGGACCTCCACTCGGAGGAAAGTGAATGTCGAAACGTCATCCGGGTGGTGGTCGCGCCAGACGTCCACCAGGGAGTGATGTTTGATGATCTCCCGGAGGACATCCGCGGCGGCCGGGTGCTGCTCGGTCCCCGAGCGGTCCCATTCCTCAAGGGTGGCGTTAAAGTCCCCGCCCAGGACCAGGCACTCGCGAGGATCCAAGGTGCCGAGGAAGGCGGACGCCTGCTGATAAAAACACAACCTCTCCGGGTCCAATGTCGGGGCGTAAACGTTGATGAGATTAACCACAAGCCCCTCCATGCAGACCCGGAGGTGCAGCAGGCGGCCCGGCACAGCCTCGGCGACCCCCAGCACCTCGGGCCGTAGGTTGGGGGAGAAAAGGGTCGCCACTCCAGCCGTACGAACTGTGAGGTGGCTAAAATAGACCCTGTCCCCCAACTCCAGCCGCCAGCTAGCTTCAGCGGCCGGATCCGTATGGGTCTCCTGCAGGAAAATCACAGAGTACCCCCCCTCCCGAAGGAAGGAGAGCACCTGGCTCCTGCGGAGACTCATCCTACAGCCCTGGGTGTTTAATGTTGCAAAGATGATCGGTGCCATAAGGAGGGCTGGGGGGGATCCTCGCTAGCAGAGACACCCACGGCCTCCGTCGGGCCGCGCAACAATCCGTGACCTACCCCATAGGCGATTAAGGAGTCACAGAAGAGGCGGACCCGTTGGTAGGCCGTGGTCGCCTGCCTCCCGGTCCTCTTACCCTCCCCCATGAGGGCCCTCGCAGCCCGGAGGATCTGATGGAAATCCCCCCCATCGCTGGAGTGCAAACTGTACCTTGTTGCGGGAGCCACGGACATCCTCAAGGAACTCCCGTAGCTCCTCTCTCAGCGTATGGGGGGGGTGGGGTTATCGATCCATGGCTATCCCCCAGCGGGGCCCCTGTCAGAGCCCTGTGGCCCACTGAGACGGGCAAGCAGGGGGCAGACCCTCAACGTGGCATCCGCTGGGCCGATGCCACGTGGCCCGCCTCAGATCCTGGCTCAATGGGGGGCGGCAGAGGGAAAATAGCAGCCCCTGGTGGGTCGGGACAGGGAAAAACAAAGGCCGCTCCTTGGGGGTCATCCTCTGGGATATAGAAGGAGACAGCCCCAGGGGCGGCAAAAGCATCACGGGAAGTGGAGGGGACAGGGACGGGGTTGGTGTCAGGGGTAGGGCTGGAATCAGGAATAGGGACTGGGGAAGGGGTGATATTGGGATCGGGGGTCCCAGCAGCCAGGCCACTGGGTGTGGGGGGGGTAACACCCCGCAAATGGGCTCAGGGATTTGTGGGGAGGGAGGTGGGCCCTTGGCGATGCAGGACTCGTGCTCCAAGGCAGATGGTAAGGCCACGGCATCCGTAGGTGGAGAATCAACGATGGGGCCCCCACCCAGGAAGGAGGTCGGCTGCCCCTCAGCCACGAGGGAGTCCCCTGGCAACTCGGGTCCCGGTTGCATGGCACTGGCCGTCGCCTCAAGAGGCTCGGCGACCGCTAGCAGGGTGCCATCTGCAGCTGGGTTGGTGGAAGAGTCCAGGGGCTCCTCGGAGGCGGGAGCGGAAGCAGTGGGTAAGGGGACGGAAGATGGGGAAAAGGGGGCCGAGGCGAGGTCGCTCAGATCGAGGCCCGCTGGCAGAGGGTCGTCCTCCCCCTGGGTAACTGGGGTCAGACCCAGGGCCTTGATCTCCTCATAAATGGAGGGGAGATCACCTTCGACCACCCCAGGGCTCTCCCCTCCTGCACCCGAAGCGACGCTCGCCTTGGTGCGTGCAGAGGCTTCAGATTGTAAGGGGGCGAGAGGGGCTCCATCAGGGGTTTCCATAGGAAGGGTAATGGTGGACAAAACCCACCCAGGGACAAAGCGGAAGGCTCAGCATCGGTACCCCCCTTCCTGGTCTTCCGGGGGGCTACCGCATCAGATGGAAGGAGCGGAGCTCGAGCCTTCCGCTTGCCCCGCTTCCCCTGCACTAAGGACCAGCCCTCCATGGCATCATTCAGGGGCTGGCTAACAGGGGTCAGGTCAGGGAACAAGGGCAGAGGCTTAGGGACTCGGGGAGGCAATGGTGGGGCAGCATGTAGGAGGGAGGATTCTCCCTGGGGCATGCCCTCTTCTATGCTCGGCGATATCCCTACCCCACCCTTCTCCACAGGCCCCGCCAGATCGCAGGCAGCAGAGGCGGGGCCCACTCGCTTGTCTAGGCGCACTGGGGGAGATACCCCTTGGGCCCGAGCGGGAGTGTTGGTGGGCCGGAAAGGAGGAGGGGCAGCTTCGGGCGCCGGGCAGCTAGGGGCGCCGGAGAGGACGGGGCCGGCACCCTGCCGGGGCTCGAGGGTCCCTGATGTCCCTCCGTGCTGGGCCAAGGGGCAGTCCCTCTGGACGTGTCCTATCGCCCGGCAGAGGTAGCACCGGGCCTCCCCCATTGAATAATGCACCCGGTCGTGGGCCCCCTGATAGGGGACCAAGAAGGACCCCTCGAGTGCCTCACCGTCACGTGCCACCGGCAGCAGTTGTAACTGTACCTGCCGGCGGAATGAGAGGACGTGACAGAGGGCGGGGTCTTTGCAGCCCAATGGGAGAGGGCTGACCACAGAGATCGGCCTCCCCAGGGTAGAGAGGGCGGGTAACAGGGCGGCATTTGGAAGGAAGGGAGGGACATAAGTCAGGACCAGACGGGCACCCAGGTCTTCTAGCGGCTCCAGGGGGACATACACCCCCCCCACCGCATACGCCCCTGGGCGGCGGCCTCCGATGCTAGGAAGAAGACAACCTTTCCGTACATCTTGGAGGCCGCCACAATGGCTGTGGGCCCCACCACCCTCGCCAACGCCCGCACGTAGGTCTCCACGTGGGGCGAGGCGGGTACCAGGAGGCAATGGACACCGTGCTTCCTGGTCAAGGTGGGGAAGGGGCCCCGGCCGCTATGGATGGTAGCAGAGGCGGTGGATGGGGGAGATGACGTAGCGGCAGGCGGGGGGGCCGCCGCCACCTGGGCGTATGCCCTGGGAGCTGGGGGTGGGACACCCATAGAGCTGGTGGAGGGAACAGCAGGGAGGGACGCCGCGGCTTGTTGCGGGGCTGCGGCAGTGGGGGCACTCCCTGCCATGGAGGGTCTGGCTTTTTTAGCGGGGCCTTTACCCTTCTTCGTGCCCTGGCCCTTCCTGCCAGCTGGGGGGACTCCCCCAGAGTCAGAGGGGGCGAGGGACGTGGCAGCAGCGGAGGTCACCTCGTTACCCGCCGCTGCTGGCACTGCAGCAGGGGTGGTAGCAAGTGGCTCGGCAGCGGCGGTTGAGTTAGAGGCTAGGGGGGATGATGGTGGGGCGGGTGGAGAAGGGGCAGCAGGGTCTGCCCGAGGGGTCTCACTCTCCTCGTCCCCTGCCATAATGAGGAGGGGGGGAGAGCAAACACTGGAGGGGGGGGGTAGGGAAAGGGGAAGCAGGTCGACCACTCCTCCCTGCTAGGCTGTAGGCAGGGGAGGAGGGCGCCAAAAAAGGGCGGGGGTGGATGGGAGGGCTATCAAGGGCTAGGGGTCAGTCACCGACTCAGGGAAGGTTTCCGGCTCCTCTGGTTGCACCAAGGAAGGGAGGATATAACAGCATTGGGGGGGGGGGTGCAGTGAGATAGAATCAAACTAAACGGGGAGGGGCACAAGCGCATAGGAGGGGACATGGGCGCACGAGGGGAGGGGCTAATCAGGGCAAGGGGACCGCAGGGGGAAGGGAGCAACCAGGTGGGAAATGGGGCAGAGGAACCACAGGGCTAGCTTCGGAGGCTGGGGCGGGTCAAACAAAGGCTGCAGAGGGAAAGGGCAGGGCAGGCAAACAAACTGGAGCTAGCGAGGGGCTGGGGCAAGGGGGAGGGGCAAAAGGCAGCAAGGGGCAAATGGGTAGGCAGCAGGGGCAAAGCTGGGGGCTTGTTGCAGAGGGGAGGGGGTCAGTCAAAAGGAGGGGGGTACGTGCACCCACGTACGCTTGCAACAAAATGAAAGTCCTTAGAAGCTGGCTGCTGTATCAGGCCCAATGGTGGCAACAGGGCGTAGCAAGCCTTAGGGAGCAGCTGAGTCCCAGAGGCAGGAGCCCAAGGCAGATGGTGAGTAGCCAGTGGGGGTGGTGGAGGGGGCAACGATGATGGTGGTGGGGGGGGTCAGGGGGGGAACAGATGGACCAGGGGGCAGGCTCCATGCCACACCCCCTGTGTTCCACAAACACAGTCTAGACCCCCACCACTGGAGCACAGTTCAAAAAGTTACTCAGTCCATGAGAACCCCCTCCACAGTGGTCTGTTCTTACGCGCTCCTCTACTGGCAAATGGTCCTCTTCTCTTTCTCTTCCTCCTTGGGGCTCCAGCAGCAAACACAGCAGCTTTAGGTGGCAGTATGGTGGCCAGCAGGAAGGACCCCTCTCAGGTGTCAACAATGGTAGTGTCCTCAGGAGTAATGGCTGACTCCCTCCCTCCCCTCCTCTGGGGAGTGGGCCAGCAGGCCCCTCCCCCAGGGGCTGTAATTGGAGCAACAGCAACCAAGGGTGTAGGGGGGTCTAGCAGCCAGCCAGCAGGTAGCAGAGATGGTGGGGGGTTAGCCTAGACAGGGGAGTAGCTGGAGCAGCAGCAACAGACAGCAGTTGTAGGGAGAACCCAGGGCCTAGAAGCAGAAGGAGCAGCTCTCTACTTCTCTTCCTCTAGGCCAGTGAGGTAGAGGAGTCTGTTCAAAGGCAAACACACTGGTCACTGGCTGAACAGTCTTCTGTTCTCTGAGTGACCAGAGCAGGGACTGCATTAGAGTGATCAGGAACCTGCTAGAACCAGTTAAGGCAGGCAGGCTAATTAGGACACCTGGAGCCAATTAAGAAGAAGCTGCTAGAATCAATTAAGGCAGGCTAATCAGGGCACCTGGGTTTTAAAAAGGAGCTCACTTCAATTTGTGGTGCAAGTGGGAGGAACTGAGAGTAAGAGGGTGTGCTGCTGGAGGAGCACAAGTGTTATCAGACGCCAGGAGGAAGGTCCTGTAGTGAGACTAAGGAAGGTGTTTGGAGGAGGCCATGGGGAAGTAGCCCAGGGAGTTGTAGTTGTCATGCAGCTGTTACAGGAGGCACTATAGACAGCTGCAGTCCACAGGGCCCTGGGCTGGAACCTGGAGTAGAGGGTGGGCCCAGGTTCCCCCCAAACCTCCCAATTGACCTGGACTGTGGGTTCTTCCAGAGGGGAAGGTCTCTGGCTGTTCCCCAACCCACATGGTGAATCTCTGAGGCAAGAAAATCTGCCAATAAGCGCAGGACCCACCAAGATAGAGGAGGAACTTTGTCACAATACACTTAATACAATGTAGTTGACTGGGCCATAGAAAGAAGCAGCTAAAGGTTCCTGGCCACACTGATTTTCTGTCTCCTGAACATCATCTGGAGATGATTCTTGCATAAGAGAAATGGCTATAAAAGGAGAGGCAGATGCCCCAAATCATCTCTCCCCTGCTCTCTACCCATGGCATCATCAACCCATGAAGAACAAAGAAAGCAGCATTGGACTGGGGTGGGGGTGAGATCCTGACTCAAAGTGGTTCAGACAGTAACACTGCTGGAACATGTAGTGAGAGACCTTTGCTTTGTATTCACGTAACTTGTAAAGTTTGGTGTTAGTTGTGTTTTACCTTTTATTTCTTTATAACCAATTCTGATTTATGCACCTTATTACTTGTAGTCACTTAAAATCTATCTTTCTATAGTTAATACATTCATTTAGTTGTTTTATCTAAATCAGTGTGTTTGAGAAACTCCATTTGGGATAACAAGATTTGTGCATATCATTTTCTATTAATAAATGATAGACTTTATATGAGCTTGTATTGTCCAGGGGGGTTCTGGGCAGTACAAGATGCACATTTCAGGGGGAAGTCAGGAACTGGGAGTTTGCTGGTGTTGCTCTGCAGTATAATTCATAAGTGACTGGCTATAGCACTCATACAGAATAGCTGGGAGTGATTTACATGATGGGGGCTGTGTGTGAGCAGACCAGAAGTGGTTGCTCTCACAGTGAAGCAGTGTAAAAGGCACCCCAGGCTGGGGAATTAAGGGGATACAGCTATTGATTAGCCCAGATTGTACCATGGGTAATGTCACGAATAGTTTTTGATTAAATGATAACATTGTTTCCACAGAAACCCAACTCATTCAGTGTGCACATTAGATTGTACTGTGATACTGGAATGGCTGACATCAAGCAGTCTGATCTATATAGTTACAGTTTTGGTCTAAGCTGACGGGTATATTAAGTGCCCTTCTTCCATACGGAATAGAAGAAGCAATTAAGCCCTTTTATGGAGTGAGATAGTTTCTATTGTCTTTAGCTACCACTCACGGCAACCAGCCACATAGCAAAGTCTGAGCAGGGCTAAGCTGTGTGGTCTGAGGGGTTTCCTTGGGACTGATTGCAAACACAGGGGCTAAGTAATTGATTGCATGTGGGGGTGAGGGACAGAAAACCAGAAGAAAATGAGAAGCAGTGGTGAGCATGGCCCCAGAAGGAAGACAAGAGAGAGACCTTCTCTTGGGGACAGGACATGCTGGAAAGTCAGACTTGGATTTCTGAGTAAGGAAACTGACTGCCTTGTTCCTATTGTGTTCAAGGAAACAGGACTCTGTGTACATTCTTTCATGCAATCCTGTCTACTGACTGAGAAATACCTGACCTATATCATCAATTTCTCCTAAAGGAAACAATCCGGCAAGGCCCTGAATGTTGGGTAACCACCCAGATCAAAAAGGGTCAACAGTACATAAGAATGAGGCAGCTGAGCAATGCTTACTATTCTGTGAATCTTCAAGTGACAGAACAGTGAGTCAGTGACCATGTAATTGGCAGCCACAAATTCCACAGTCACAGCACGTTTGTTCTTCTGCCGGATACCAGAATTCCTGAGGGTACTTCCCCAGGTGTTATCCTTTCCTACATGCTCATTAAAGTCACTCCAGACCATGACAACATCTCTTCTTGAAGATTCATTAGGGACTGACTGCAGTTGCTGGTAAAATTTATGTGCCACTGCCTCATTGGCCTTGACATTACTGGGACTATACACTCCAATGATGATAAGATGCACATAGTTGGTAGAGAATCAGACCTTGATAAATTGCTCACTAATCACCTACCAACTCTGCAAGGCTTGTTGGGTATAGTGTCAAAGTACAAGCACCACCCTTGCTGGAGCAACCCATCAGGGGAGCTGAGAACAAAAACGTCTAGTCCTCAACTTTCTTTTCACCACTTCCTGGCCAGTGCACTTCAGATCAGACACAGATATCAATATTCTAGCTTTAAAACTGCTTGGCAAGGAGGACAGCTTTAGCTGTTTCAGATAATGCTCTAACATTCTAGGCACCAATTGTACATTTGTTGCCAGCATACAGGATATTAGATTGGCCCTTTTGGAATGGGACATCAAGTAGGTGGCAACTGTCGAATACTGGGGCAGTGTCACAAACCGTACTAGAGGATGCTCAAAAGATGAGGACATTCATATAGTAGCACCTGCCACCATATTTTAGGCCCTTCAACAGCCTCTGTGAAGATGTCATGCTACAAAGGTGTGAATATATAGAACTACATCTATACCAACTCTATTGTACAACAGTGAAACGTGGGCACAGATGAAGGCTAAAGAGTAGCAGACTGACGTTTTTGATTCTCATCATGTTCATCAGCTGTTCCATATTAAGTGGCAGACAAGATCAACAATGAGGATATATGTAGTTGAACCCAGCAACTGCATCCATCAGCACTGGTTCAGTTTTTGTATCTTTCTTGGTATGGATAGATTACAATTGAAGGCCAATGAATTACAAAGCACATTTTTGAAGGAATGCCGCTTCACAGCTGATGAGTACATGGTCCCCAAAAGCCTTGGTG